>NC_143551.1:160817500-165617500 GCF_054136105.1 Typopeltis vanoorti | reverse complement strand
TTTCCTTTGACATTTGTCTTAAATAGCTGGAGATTGAAGCTGTTGGGAAACATTCTTGTAGAAAGGCTTATATGCTAGTTAGATATGATAATTAATACTTAAGGAATTGACAGCGTACACTAGAAATATAAATTAAATGAACTTTAATATATACTTTTCAATATTTCGGCAATGTCACATTGCCATCTTCATGGGAACTTAAGATAAAGACATGTGCATGCAAGTACTACATAACAGCAAATGAGAAACAAAGCGAGGAAGCTACTGTTTCCTAAAGTCCTGATGGTGCCCTCTGGTGGGCTACATTAGTTATTCTTGGCCTTTGGGCTGAAGTTCTTCTGATGTATGTTTCCCAAATTTGGGGCAGTCTCATGCATCCAAATTTGTTGAGGTTTGGCATGTTCCTAAGGGCTGAGGCTGATTCCATGAATAGTCTTTCATATTTGAACTTGCTACGGTGTATTACTCTGGCTTTCTTCCACCTTATTCTGTGGTGGGTATCCAGAGCATGGTCTGCATGCCCAGAGTGGCTGTTCTGGTGAAATCAGATATAGTCCTTGTGTTCAGAGATTCTGATATTTGCTGTCCTGCCTGTTTTGCCAAAGTAGGACAATTTACAGCTGCAAGGGACCTGGTATACACCAGGTAGGTCTAGGGGAAGTGGTTGGTCTTTAGTGGAGCAGATAAGTGATGCCAATTTTCTATATGGTCTGTAACAAGAGGTCGTCATGTTTTTTTAGGATTTTGTTGATTTTTTCCAAGGTGCCTCGGATGTAGGGAATGATGACGGATTTAGAGTAATCTTTTTTGTGAAAGGGGGGGCCTCAAGGTGGGGTGTGGATAACTGGTTTTAGTATTTTTTGGATTTTTTTGGGGGGGGGTAGCCATTGGCTGAGAAAGTGTTAAGGATGTGATTTAGTTCAGTGGTTGAGGCTTGGTCATTCGAACAGATTAGTTTAGCCCTGTTGAATAGTGTCTTAATAACTCCATAATGTTGTGTGTGTGTGTGGGGGGGGAATTGTTGGTGGATGTATCTGCCTGTATGGGTGAGTTTTCTATAAACTGAGAAAACTAAGGTACCTTCAGGTTGGTGGGTGACTAGTGTGTCTAGGAAGGGGAGGCTATTGTTTTCCTCTTTTTCTAGGGTGTTGGTTGTTTAAGTGTATTAGGAAGGAGAGGAGTGTATCTGGGCCATGTGGCCAAATAGTGAGCACATTGTCAACATAGCGAAGCCATATGGTAGGTTTTTGTGGGGCAGAGTTTAAGCCTTTCTCTTCAAAAGTCTCCATAAAGAAGTTGGCCAAAGGGTGGGGAAAGTGGTGAACCCATGGCTGTCCCCTCTATCTGTTTGTAGAATTTTTCCTGCCAAACGAAATAGCCTGAGTTCATTGTGAACTGAAATAGGGCTGAGATATCGAGAGGAAATTTAGCTTGGATTAGCTCTAAAGTTTCTTTGAGGGGGACATTTGTGAATAAGGAGGAGACCTCAAAACTGATCATTATATCATCATGTTGGAGTGTAAGGTTTTCTATACGGCTTTGAAGTGGGCTGAGTTTTTTATGTGTGATGGTATGTTGCCAGTATAGTGTGAGAGTGCTTTGGCTAAATGCTTGGCTAGTTTGTAAGTGAGGGAATCAATGCCATCCACTATGGGACGTAATGGCACATTTTCTTTATGTATTTTTGGGAGCCCATATATACGGGGGGGGGGGTCTAGAGTTATATGGTTTTAATTTGTTAGTAATCTCCACACGCCAAGAAGTGACCTTCTTAAGGAGCCTATGGAGTTTTCTAATTTGTGAGTTGGTGGGATTGTATTCAGTGGGGAGGTAAGTAGCTCGATCTAATAGTAAAGCCTTAAGCTTACCTGTGTAGTCAGTATGATTGAGTACCAATTGGCATTCCCCTTATCTGCTTTAGCGATAACTATTTCTTTAATTTTCTTAATTTCTGTAGAGACTTGTATTCTCTAATGGATATGTTGGCTTTTGGTAGATTTGCTTTTGTGGAACACAAGCTACATCCAATCTAATATCATTGGTGATGTGATTTGAAAGGTGGCGAATCCCACATTCAATCTGGATCATTAATTCCTCAGCCTGTAATTTCCTAGGAGCAATGGCGAAGTTGTGACCATGTGACAGAGTGTTGAGTGCTTCAGGCTTCAAGATAACCGAAGAAAGGTTAACTACAGTGTTGGTTTGTACATCGAGTTCTTTTTTAATTTATCAAACTGGTTGATATGTCGACTCTGTATTCTTTTGAATTCTTTATTTGCCGCAGTGCATGAGACGTCATGTAGAATTGACCAAAGTTCGTGATTTATTGTATTTGAAAGCTCTTTCTCTAGCGCTAAAATAGCTCTGTTTAAGTCGGATAGGGAACCGCATGTAGCGTTAATTTGCTCCCATAGCAAAGCCTGGCTGGCCCGGTTATAGATACGGAGAGCTTTCTGTGAACAGAAACGGTGCTTAAATTTTACACAATTTGGGATTACCTGATTACCCCGGCAGCGTTTTAGGAAGGTCAGACGATTCAGTTGTCTAGATAACCTCAGCTTCAGTTTGCGGTAATGGCGGGCCTTGCGTGCGATGGAATCTCCGTGGATGATAGTAATTCTTGTAGAAAGGCTTATACGCTGGTTAAACATGATAATTAATACTTAAGGAATTGGCAGCATATACTAGAAATATAAATTAAATCAACTTTAATATATACTTTCCAATATTTCGGCAACGTCATTACTATCTTCATGGGAACTTAAGATAAAGATGTGCACGCAAGTACTACATAACAGCAAATGAGAAACGAAGCGAGGAAGCTACTGTTTTCTAAAGTCCTGATAGTGCCCCCCTGGCAGGCTATATTAGGTGTTCTTGGCCTTTGGGCTGAAGTTCTTCTGATGTATGTTTCCCAAATTTGGGGCAGTCTCATGCATCCAAATTTGTTGAGGTTTAGCATGTTCCTAAGGGCTGAGGCAGATTCCATGAATAGTCTTTCATGGAATTCTGTGGCGAGTATCCAGAGCATGATATGCAAACCCAGAATGACTGTACTTGTGAAATCGGATGTAGTTCCTATGTTCTGAGATTCTGATATTTGCTGTCCTGCCTGTTTGGCCAAAGTAGGACAATTTACAGCTGCAAAGGACCTGGTATACACTAGGTAGGTCTAGGGGAAGTGGTTGGTCTTTAGTGGAGCAGATAAGGGATGCCAGTTTTCTATATGGTCTGTAACAAGAGGTCAAATCATGTTTTTTTTAGGATTTTGTTGATTTTTTTCGAGGTGCCTCGGATGTAGGGAATGGTGATGGATTTAGAGTAATCTTTTTTGTGAGGGGGGAAGGAGGTGGGTTGTGGATAACTGGTTTTAGTATTTTTTGGATTTTTTTGGGGGGGGGTGGGTAGCCATTGGCTGAGAAAGTGTTAAGGATGTGATTTGTGGTTAGCTCTTGGTCATTTGAACAGATTAGTATAGCCCTGTTGAATAGTGTCTTAATAACTCGATATTGTTGTGTGTGTGGGGGGGGTTGTTGGTGGATGTATCTGCCTGTATGGGTGAGTTTTCTATAAATTGAGAAAACCAAGGTACCATCAGGTTGGCGGGTGACTAGTGTGTCTAGGAAGGGGAGACTATTGTTTTCCTCTTTTTCCAGGGTGAACTTGATTCTAGGGTGTTGGTTATTTAAGTGTGTTGAGAAGGAGAGGAGCATATCCGGACCATGTGGCCAAATAGCGAACACATCACCTATTTCAGTTCACAATGAACTCAGGCTATTTCGTTTGGCAGGAAAAATTCTACAAACAGATAGAGGGGACAGCCATGGGTTCACCACTTTCCCCACCCTTGGCCAACTTCTTTATGGAGACTTTTGAAGAGAAAGCCTGCCCCACAAAAACCTACCCTAGTCCTACCTGGTGTATAAGGTTCCTTTCAGCTGTAAAATGTCCTACTTTGGCCCAAACAAGCAGGACAGCAAATATCAGAATCTCTGAACACAAGGACTACATCCAATTTCACCAGTACAGCCACTCTGGACTTGCAGACCATGCTCTGGATACTTGCCACAGAAGAAGGTGGACGAAAGCCACAGTAATTCACCACAGCAAGTTCAAATATGAAAGACTATTCATGGAATCAGCCTCAGCCCTTAGGAACATGCCAAACCTCAATAAATTTGGATGCACGAGACTGTCCCAAATTTGGGAAACATACATCAGAAGAACTTCAGGCCAAAGGCCAAGAACACCTAATATAACCCGCCAGGGGGGGCACCATCAGGACTTCAGGAAACAGGAGCTTCCCCGCTTTGTTTCTCATTTGCTGTTATGTAGTACTTGCGTGCACGTGTCTTTATCTTAAGTTCCCATGAAGATGGCAACGTGACGTTGCCGAAATATTGGAAAGTATATATTAAAGTTCATTTAATTTATATTTCTAGTGTACGCTGTCAATTCCTTAAGTATTAATTATCATGTTGGAAAACATGATATGTGAAAAACTGTTCAGGAGGACAGAGGTAGATGGAATAAATGAGAATTTGGAGAAGCCGGCTTGATGTGTTTGCGGTTGTACTGAAAAGGGATGCTGGGCAGCTGCTTCCGTTGTTTTAACAGGCCCAGCTGTCTGAAGCAGCAACTATTGAAGAAGTACCTGAAGAAGAGATATAGAGCTGAAACATTGCATCCGTGAGATACTCTGTTGAAGTGAGCATGTGAAAGAAGGGTCATTTATGAGTCTAATTGCTCTACTGTGAATAGCATCAAGAATTTTTAGAGCTGTTTTAGGTGCACCATCCCAGATGTATGAACAGTTCAAGGATGGTCAGATATGGGATATCTGTAGGATTAGTAGCTGGGTGGGTGTAAAATAGCTTCTTGAGCAGAAAGTAATTCCTAATTTTTTAGAAGCTGTGGAAGCTATTAATATGATGTGCTTGTGCAAGGAAGGCTGTAGATAAGTTTCAATCTAAGGAGAGAGAGATCTGATTCTGTCTGGTGATGTGGGTGTGTATGTGTGTATTACTGAGGATAAGAGAAGATGAGCTGTTATACTGCAGCTATTTACTTTATGCAGATGACATTGTACTCGCAATTAAATCCATTACATGTCTGCAGGATTCTCTAACTAAATTGAATAACAGCTGCATTAAATTTGATATGAAAAGTCTTCTTAATCAGCATTAAGAAGACAATGGCTGTGAAAATAGGCAGGAATGTGAAAAAAAAAAACATCAGCTGCATCTTGAATGAACAATAAGTCAAACATTTCAGCTATTTTGGTGCACTTTTTAGTGAAGATGACAACTAAATATGAAAATAGACAACAGAATTAGAATAACTGATATGGTAGGAAGTAAACTTAATTAATTTATATGTAATAAGAGAGAAAGTAGTCAAAATAGTAAACTAGCTATATACAAGATAGTATTTAAACTGATTTAACATCTTGAACTGAGATCTAAATGGCTACAAGTAACAAGAACAGAAAGAAAAATTGAAACATTTGTTTATAAAACTAGACTATTGAATGACACAAATGTACAATGGCTATATGAACAAAGAATTAACCAGTATCTAGATAAAATAAAACAAAATGAAGAAATAGAAATAGAATGGCTTAATATAAAAACGATACTAAATGCAGCAGCAAATGAAAGCTTAGGAAAGACCAAAAAATTCAATAAAAGAAATAAACTGAAGATCTGGGATGATACAATCAAAGAAATAATCAAAAAGAAAAAAGAAGCCTATCACAAATGGTTAAGCAGTAAAAGATTAGAAAATGAAATAGAATATAAAAGAATAAGAGCCATAGCTAAAAGAGAAGTCAGAAAAAGACATAGAGAATCATGGAATAAATTTGTTTCTAATTTAGAACATGATTTATATAAAATTAGACCCAATGTATATAAGATTTTGAAACACCTAAATGCAGATACCAAAGAAAACATAAAATTAAACACTGAATTGAAATTAGAAGAATTTCTAAATTACTACACAGAACTGTGGACAGACAAATATTTTAAAAAAGACAACTGGCAAACAATTAACGAAAATGAAAAGGAAATAACTGAAGAAGAATTAGAAATCAGCCTAAAAGAAACAAGAAACGGAAAATCACCTGGAGAAGATAAGCTAGGTTCAGAACTATATAAATATGCAGGAACAAGATTCAAAGGAAGACTCTTATTGTTTTTAAATAAAATTTACTCAACTGGTATCCCCCCCAATAGAATGGAAAAAAGCAATTGTGATTCCTATCTTTAAGAAAGGGAATAGAGATGACCCTAAAAACTATAGCGGTATCAGTATACTAAATTCATGTTACAAAATATACAGCAGAATCTTAAATAACAAACTAATGAAATATTCCGAAAACTTTATTCTAGAGGTACAAAATGGATTTAGAAAAGGACGATCATGTATAGACCCAGCCTTCTGCCTAAAATTAATAATAGAGAAAAGAAGAGAATATAATTTAGAAACACATATTGCATTTATTGACTTTGAAAAAGCATTTGACAAAGTTAAAAAAAACATTATTTAACATATTAAAAGAAAGACAAATACCAAATAATATCCTAAAAGCTGTCACAAGTATATATGAAAATAATCAAATACAAATAAGATTAAATCATGAGCTATCATATACAAGAGAGATAAACCAAGGGGTCCGACAGGGATGTCCCTTCTCAGCAACTCTTTTTAATATCTACTTAAATGAAATAATAATAAAATGGAGTAAAAATTTACATCAAGGAATTAAACTTTCACCTACAGTTAACTTAAACACTCTCCTGTTTGCAAACGACCAAATAATAATTACAAATTCTGAAGATAACTTACAGAAAGCTATTTTAAATCTAAATGAGATATCCAAAGATTATGGTATGATAATATCAATGGAAAAATCAAAAACTATGGCCTTTAAAGGACAAGATCCAACAAGAACTAAAATAGTATTAGATAACAAGATCTCAGAACAGGTGAATTCATTTAACTACCTAGGATGTATGATCACTTATGAAAATGAAAAAGATATAAACATAAAAATTGCAAAATATTTTAAAATAACAGGAGTAATTAACTCTATATTTAAACCAAACCTAGTTCAAAAACAAACCAGGCTAAAAGTATACAATACATTAGCCCTACTGATCTTAATGTATGGAAGCGAAATCTGGACAATAAAACAAAAAGACAAACAAAGATTAACAACAGCAGAAATGAAGTTTATGAGAAAAACTGCAAAGTATACCCTATTTGATCACAAAAGAAAAGAAGATATTATGAAAGAATTAAACCAAGAACCAGTAATTGAAAAAATTAAAAAATATAAACATAGATGGATGGAACACGTTCAAAGAATGAAAACAGAAAGATTACTAAAACAAGCCTTAAAGTACAAGCCATTAGGAAAAAGAAAACCAGGACGTCCTCTTAAACGATTCAACGATGACTTCTAAGGCCAGAACAGGCCATACTAGGCCTAAATCCTTGATACTTATGATGATGATCTGAGATCTGTGTTGAAATAAATCATTTGATCAGGGATTAGAAACCATAGATATGATAGTAGTTCGGAGAAAGATTAAGCCCTTCAATTGGAAAAAAAACTGGGTTTGATTCTCGTCGTGATGAGGGTAATCTTTATATGGGCTTTTTCAGTTGAAGGTGAGTTAGTCGATCTCATACGGTGGTAGCAGGGTTTTTCATCCCACGTACAGACAAATCGGCCTTCAGAACTCACTCAGTTTACAGACAAAAAATACTATTGTTAGTGATGATGGGCGATGGCATGTAATAATAATAAAACTGATTAAAGGAGTGAACAGACTGCATCAATGGCAGAATCATATTAATAATGACTGTTAGGAAGGAACTTGGTATTTTTGGCATTCTGGAGCATGTGAGCAGAGCCAACTTCAGGTGGTTGTATGATCACCTTGAACAGAAACAGAGAGGCTATGTTAACAAAAATAAGTGTTTTTTGCCTTGATTGCAGCAAAATAACCCAGAGTACCAATATCTAGGTGAATTGATACAGTAAGAAGGGACATAAACAACTGAAATATAAGATATGACAATATTGGAGTCCTGACAGATAACAGATTGACAGATGATGTTATATTAGAAGTTTGTAATGATGTAAATTTTATAAAAGTTTCATGAAATGTTACTCATGTTACTACCATAATATCCTATTTCAGTATGTGATGTGTGATGCTAATTTTATTTTCATACATGATGATATGAATGTGTATATTAATAATGAGCAGCATAATAATTCTTTTTTTGACATTTATTAGTAATATGGTATAATATTTTTATATTTTCAGATAAAATACAAAGGCAAGAAACTGGATACATACAAAACTCTGTGGTTTCGCAAGCATAAGAAACAGCAAGAAGCAGCTGCATCTTCAGTATGGTCATTTCTATGTGTGTATGTGCATGCATGTGCACTTATAAAATGCATTTTTTTTTTTAAAAAAAACATTAATACAGTTGTGATAATTTCAATATGAATCTGGCCTGTGTAATACATTAATATGCATTTGATACCTGCCGGTATCTTCTGTTAAGGCTTTCATTTTTAGGCTAATCTGTAGAAGTGTTTATAAAAATCTGTCTGCAAATTGGAACAGGATTTCACTTGGGAAGGTTCCTTCTATTATTATTATTATTATTTGTCACCTCCAGGGAGTCCAAAGACTCATTGAGGTAGGGCATCTACTCTACAGCTCTGCTTCCACCACTCATAATCCACCAAATGACCGAAACTATACCAACTCCATCTACTACCGACCGCCACCACTAGTATTTCCACAGACAATCACAAACATCCATGCCCACGGCAGGATTCGAACTCGCAGCCTTTTGACTGGAGAGTGGACATGCCAACTACTCCTCGGCCAGCCAGGCTGGCCATCACTGTTATATTCTCATGATTTCTCATCTGTCTTAAAGTGAAAATCTGATCCTGACAACATCTGTTTGGCCTGAATCCAGCTTTTTTTTCACCAGGCTTCCACTCCACAATTTTTCTTAGGCTTTTCTCAATAATGCTTGCATAAATCTTACTACAGATACTCAATAATATATTGTAAGGATAGAATAATCAAAGCACTCAGAATGATACTTTTACTGAATAATAAATCTACATTTACCAGAAGTTGTCAAGTGGTTAGCATATGCTCTCCACCCACCAGGCTGTGGGTTTGAATACCACATGGATATTTGTAAAGGTCTTTAGGGATAGATGAATATCATCCATCTGAATGTTCATCCTCCAAGTCAGGACTACATGGCATCTCTCCCCAACTGGAGTAAGTATGACATCTGACTCACAGTCATATCCTCTGATGCTATGACCAAGTCCAAAACTTTTGATCCACATTTCTTGAGAAATGTGGATCGAAACGTGTTTACCATTTCCTGCTCATCACCCTTCTGTATTTCCTGGTCACAGTTCATCTGTTACAGTGAGCAACATTCCCTCACCCCACTTACCTTACCTATCCTGCCAAAATATGCTCAAGTTTCACCGATACCAACAATCTTTAGGAGACTGAGTCAGTCAGTGCACAAGCTCATTACCTTTATTTCTAATGCTCCTGGCATTTGTATACAGAAAAATCAATGCATCATCATTACTCACATAATTTATTATTTTTGAGACTTTATTTGGCTCTGCAATATTGTATACCCCTCTCATTTTCAAGCCACTATTCCCACATGAGGTCATCTCTGCTACCTTCCACCCTTGCAATTTTAGTTTGTTTGTCCTAGCACACTCACTTGCCCAGAAAACAACAGTCTCTCCAAATACTTACATTCAAGGCAAGAGACAGTTTACATCTGTCTCTTGCCAAGAACCTATAGCTGATATGCCATAGGTTCTTGTACCTTTATATTCACTTGTATTATTTACATTCATCCATACCAGACCTCTTACTCTTCACACTAACCCAAATAGCATCTACATCCACTACTACTACTCACCTCCAATATCCAAATTACATTCTTCACAATTCCTTTTGCCACAAGGGTGGATCCTGTTCCTTTGTGAGATCAGACAGTGCATGCCAGAGAGTGGCTACTTGAGAATACCCCCTGCTTTTGACCTCCTCTTTCTCAAGGTTACCTCGTCCCATTTAGTAATAGTCATCTGCTGTATTTACCATTCTCCAAACTCTGATATGCACTCAGACGTCTTCATATTCCTTTCTATAGAACTCAACCATCTGCAATCTCACCAACTAGATAGTGAGGGGCATCTTCCTTGGAAACCTCAAAATCCAGAATTCCAACTTTCCCCCTTTTCCACACCACTGACCAAGCTGTATGAGAGGTGGAAATTTTGCTATAAGCAAAGATTTCAATTCACTCTTCCAATAATCTGGATGTTTTTAACTAGTTCTCCTTCCAGATACATTGTAGAGGTCACCTTTCTTCTCAGCAGCACAGACTGTCATTTTTTGCAAGTCTCCTCTCTCACAGAATATTCTTCCTCAAACCACTCAACCTCATCCTCTGGCACTACAAAGGTACTAAATAGGATAATTTCAGGAACTTCTCCTCCTCCTCCTCCTCCTCCTTTACTTGGTTTGTTGTTCATCAACCCTAACTCCAAACTACTCATGGAAATTATCCTCATTAGCACGAAAGCCTTCATCCTCAGTTCCAACCAAATTCCCTATCAACTTTCCATACTCTGGTTCAATAGAAAGTGTATCAAAGACATCAAAGGAAAAACATTCAGCTTGCTGCATTTGGTTCACTTCAAGAACCCCAGTTCATACTGAGCCTATACCAAAGCATGCGACAAATGCAAAACAGCATCAGCAGATCTAAATGTGATTTTATAAAGGTTTATAGCAGAAAACTTGCCTCCTGTCCAAATGCCTTCTGGTCTCTTGCTAATGCCATTGAACTCATCTTCTGCTCACCTGCACCTCCATCTTTCTATCATCCTGATGGCACCACTGTTTACTTCACACAAATTTAAAGCTGACCTCCTTGCATCACTCTTTTCTCAAACTCTTGCACAGATGACCAAGGGAAATTGCCTCCTCAATACCGAATCTGAGCACTGTGTGTCTTCTATAGTTTTTTGACAAAAAGACACAAAAATGTCTTCAAGTCCTGATGACATCTCTCCAATTGTGCTCCAGTGCTAACACTGCTGTATCATCTGTACAATCCATTATACAAAGCTGATGCTTATCCCAGTGCATGGAAGCAATCACATATCCAGCCTGTTCCAAAAAAAGGGAGATAGAAGTACACTGTCAAACTACCAACCAATCAGCATCACCTTAGTCTTTTACAAAATAATGGCGAGCGTCATCAATAGCCAACTTCTTCACTAACTAGAAGTCCTCCAGTTAATCAGCAACCACCAGTGGACATGTGCCATGGAAAAGTTGGGATAAACTTGTGCTGTCACTCTTGAGATTTTGACCATCTGGTATTGAGGCCTGCTAAACAAACAGAACAAATCATTTGTCCTTCCTGCCACCTGTGATAACTGGGTACTTCTGTGGTTGTTCATTGCGTGTCATGGCAAATGGCTTTCTCTCTTTGATATTCTCCACCAATGCAAAGAACCTTAAGGCTCTGTCCTTTCACCTACGCTCTTCTCATAGATGAACATAGATGACCTTCTGTCAATCATTATTAATCCTATTCACAGCTGTGCAGATGGTAGTATTCTCCATTCACCTTACTCATTTGATTAACCATGCAGTGCACAGATATTCCACGCATCAAGATCATCTACAAATAGTGCCTTAAAACATTGATCTACATGCTATCCTTCAATAGGATAAGGACAATCTGGTTACCTTCAGTGCCACCAAAATGCAGGCTTGCCTTTTCTCTTGTAAAAGAGATCTCAGCTTGCCTATTTTTACTTTCATTCATGCGCAAATCACTGGACAAGATCAGATTTCTCTTTGCTTGGACTTAACTTACCACCAGTCTCTCCTGGTATAAACACTTCACATCAATAGCTTCCTCAGCATCCAAAAAATTAGGCATTCTTTTTTGTTCAAAGCTGTTTTATGCCAACCAACTCTTACCTTTATACAAATCCCAAATCTGTCTGTCTTTAGAATACTGCTTATATGTTTGGGGTGGTGCACCTAAAACTTCTCTAAATATTCTTGATGCTGTCTAGAGGAGAGCAATTCAGCTTACAGAGTCCCTTCAACTTCTATTTCACAGATGCATTGTTTTGGCTCTGTGCCTATTCTACAAGTACTTTTCAATGGTCATTGTTCTAATGAACTAGCAGCCATCATTTCTCCACTGTCTTTTGCACCTCTTAGTATAAGAGCAGTAGCTACCCAGCATTCCTTTATTATCAGCAGCTGCAAACATTCTAAACCTGTTTTTCCTCTTTTATTCCATCTACCTTTGTCCTCTAGACTTGCCTGTCTCATGAAGTATTCTCAAACAAATACAACCTGCAACTCTTCAAAAAAAAAAAAAAAAAAAAACCTATCTCAGTTCATATGAGCATCCCCCCCCCCCTCCCACAGCACTTATGTGGTATAGGTTCTTCAACCTCTCATGTATGCAATCAATAAAAAAAAAATAAAAAAAATCTTGCCTCTACAAACTCTCAATCACCTTTCTCCAGTTTCCTGTCTCCCCTATTTTTTCTTTCATGCCTTCCATTTCCTTTCTCAGCAGTTCTGTTTCTCTCTCTCTCTCTCTCTCACTTTCACCTGGCACTCACTTGCACAATCATAGCCATCATTGAAACATCTACATCTGTTACACCCAAAACTTTTCTTCTGGTTTGCTATTTGGTTCTTGTATTTCAAAATCCATTTTTTTCCCATGAATATTTGAGTCTATAGTTTGCTTCCAGAAGCTGTTGACTTTTATTTTTCTTAAAACTTAATTTTTTTTTTCACTGCTGTTCTCATTTTTATTCTGTTCAGAAGTAAATAGTGATCCTTGATGTTGCATATCACCTAAATACTTTTGTTAATAGAAAAGATAATGGAAGTCATCCAAACTCTCCTTTCTGAATTATTTTCATAATATATTTTATAATTCTTAAGGGTCAAAGCTGTATAACTGAGAGGAGACCTCCACATAGCCTTTAAAGGAATGCGGAGAACCGACCAGGGCTTCTGACCTAATGTCCAATCCTCACCTTCTCGTGGTGCACCCTGTTGGGTATATACTTGGATACTGAACGAATGAGGATGGGCTGGCAATTTGGGATTTAGCCGACCAAATTGTGTTCTTATTGGTTAAACCAAAATAAAAAATGATGGTACAACATGACAAAATTTCATGCCGGCTGGGGTGTCGCCCGGTTAAACAAGGCCCCCGTTGTTTTCGCCAGGGAACCAGGGCGAACAGCGAAAAGTCAGCTACTGGAACAAATCTGAAAACAAACCCAAATTCAACATCACCAAAGTTAAAGATCGGCACTATCAACGTAAGAAGCCTGAATGGCAAAGAAATGGAACTAGCTGAGGAATTAGATAAGTACCAGATCAACATAATAGGGATGACTGAAACAAAAAAGACAAAAACTGGTGAGATCTTTCTGAGCAATAAATACAAAATGTTATATTCAGGCAATGACAATCAAGGAAAAGAAGGAGTAGCCATAGTATTCAACAGAAAATACGAGGCTAATCTTCTTGAATGACAGTTAGTCGCAAGTAGAGTAATGTGGGCAAATATGAGAATGGGGAACTGGACAATGAGACTTATTTGTGCCACACAGAAGGTTCTACTAAGGTAGAAGTGGAGGAAGTTTTTGAGGCTTTAGAAAAAGCAACTGACATAATGAAAAAGGAAAAGTTGGTCCTTGTTGGGGATCTAAATAGCAGAGTAGGAAATGATTGTGAGACATACAAAAATATTTTGGGAAAATTTGGAGAAAAGAGCAAAGCTAATAATAATGGCAAATATCTGTTGGATTTCTGCTCAGGACATGGACTGGTTATTACTAACACCATGTTCCAACATAAAAATTTGCACAAATTCACATGGAGAGAAGAGGCAAGGAATAAGAAAAGTCTCATTGACTATGTTATTGTTGATAGTGATGTTTTCTCCCTGGTGCAGGACACCAGAGGAGTGTACAGAGGATTTGAAATTGGAAGCGATCACTATTTAGTCTTGAGCAGGATAAAATTGAATTTCATATTGAAAAGAATAACATGTAAGAAGTTTTGAAGCGAATAAAAGTTGAGCAGCTCTCAGATGTGAATTGTAGACTAAAATACACAAAGATTATTGAAGAAAAAATGAAAGAGTTTGAGAACAGGAATCAAACCTTGGTGATTCAGGTGGCAAACTCTGAAGAAAACATTGATTGATTCTGCCAGAGAGGTGCATGTAGTGAGGTTGTCTGCAAGGATAAAAAAAATCAGAACTCCCTGGTGGACACAGGAAGTTAAAGAGGCAGTGAAGGAAAGGAAGAAAGCATATCAAAAGTTCCTGTCAAATAAGTCAGCTTGTGCTCTTAGAGAATATAGAGACAAATGCAACAATACTAAACACTGTGTAAAACTAGCTAAACAAAAGTCATGGGAGGACTTTGTCAAGAATACAGAAAATAAATATCAAGAAGGTGGCAAAATATTCTGTAGGTTGTTGAAGAAGCTTAGAAATGGAGGAAAGAGTGCTGTAAAAGGAGTTAGAGATGATAAAGGTGACATGAAAACAGGAGAAAAAGATATCCTTGAAGTATGGAGTAATTACTTTGAAAAACTGCTAAATGAAACAAGCAGTGATGACAGCACAGTGGTAAAAAACACTGACCAAGCATGCATTCAGGAATACATATCCATACTTGAAGCCATCAAAGGCTTTAAATGTGGAAAGGCAGCAGGAGTAGATGCTATTCGACCAGAAATGCTGAAGTATGGTGGTGTAAGAGTGTTACAGTGGCTGCACTGCATAGTTCAGAAGGCCTGGACAGAGTGACGAATTCCTGATGATTGGAGTAGAGCTCTAATAGTACCCATATATAAAATGGGAAATAAAACTGAATGTGAGAATTACAGAGGTATTTCCCTACTGAGTGTTCCTGGCAAGATCTATGCAATTATACTTGAGAAATGGTTGAGAAGAACTGTGGAAGAAAAGCTTGGTGAAGAACAAGCTGGATTCAGGCCAAATAGAGGCTGTCAGGATCAGATCTTCACTTTACGACAAATAGTTGAGACAGCATGGGAATATAACAGAGATCTGTATTTAAGTTTTGTCGATTTGGAAAAGGCATATGACAAGGTGCCAAGAGAGAAGCTATTCAATACGCTACGGTTATATGGTGTCAATGGGGCATTATATCAAGCAATACTTAGTCTTTATTTGAGTTGTAAGTCAGCAGTTAGAATTGAAGGAAGTACAGGAAGATGGTTTAATGTTAAATCTGGTGTGAGACAAGGATGTACATTATCCCCTCTGTTATTCATTATCTATATGGATCACATTATGAAGGAAAGTGGTATTAAACATGATATCAGAATTGGAGATGTTAATGTCAGCTCTTTGCTTTATGTGGATGATGTTATACTTCTAAATAAATCTGCTACAAGTCTGGAAGATTCTCTGTCTAAATTGAATAGCTGTTGTAATAGATATGGTATGAAGGTCAGCAATAAAAAGACAAAGACAATGAAAATAGGCAGAATCATTGAAAATGTCAACTGTGTTGTGAATTGAGAACATGTGGAACAAGTGAAACATTTCAGCTACTTAGGCACGATTTTTACTGAAGATATTAAATTAAATATAGAAATAGACAACAGAATCAGCATAGCTGGTGTGGTAGGAAGTCAATTGAATAAATTCATATGGAATAAGAGAGAAATTAGTCGGAACACTAAATTAGCTGTATACAAGACAGTGTTCAAACCAGTTTTAGCTTATGGATCTGAGAGCTGGGTCAGATGTAAAACACTTGACCATAGACTAGAGACCGCAGATATGAGAGTCCTGAGAAAGATTATAGGCATGAGCAGATGGCATCAATGGCAATATCATAATAAAAATGAGGATATTATGAAAGAACTTGACATTGTCAACATCCAGGAATGCGTCAGCAGAGCTAATCTCAGGTGGTTTGGTCACTTAAACAGAATGGGCGAAGAAAGATTAGCAAAACAAATGTTCTCTGCCAGGTTGGCAGGAAAACGACCCAGAGGAAGACCAAGATATAGGTGGATTGATACGGTACAAAGTGCCTTAGACGATAGAAATATAAGATCTGATAATGTTGGAGTCTTGACAAGTAACAAACTGATTTGGAGGAAAATTGTAGATAGGAAGTTAGTAATGATGTAATTTTTTCATGTAGTACTATCATATCCTGTACACCCCCTTGAGGGTACATGGCAGGAATTTGATGATGATGAATTAAATTGCACTGCACAACTTAAACTAGCCCACAAATTATATTCTTGTTTAATTCTTTATTCAAGTGTAAGATGACAAACTTTGCACATGAATTCCAATCAGGGTTAACCAAAATTGTGATGACACTTATAAATTAGCTTATAAAGAAAATTTGTTCAGTATTTTTATACATTACTGACCATTATGCAATACCTTCATCATCCTTTCAACATTTAACCATTGTAGATATTTTTTGAAACACGGATATACATATAAGGCAACACAACATTTGTCAAACATATATCTTCTCTCCATTTTTTTCTCTTGAAGTAAAATGTTCACATATGACAATACATAGTAGAATTTCTTTTTGTGTGTGCATGCATACAAGTGGATTGGGTTGAGTAGCATCATTTTGTTTTATTTTGTAAATGTTTTTTATTTTCTTTCAATCTGAGGATATTGTCACTAAGCGATGGATATCCCATTTTAGTGGTTGCTCTCGGTGTTTTTAAAAATTTCTCTTTGAGTGGCAATTGAAAATATGCAAGTATTATGTTTTTTCTTTATATAGCATCTGAGAATTTAGATGTGTTATATCCTGGAGATGAAAAATGAACTCTCTGTACTACTTTAAGACCTTATAACACATTCAACAGAACTTACCATCATGCCTGACTGTGAACTGCTCCTGTGTTCTTGTGGTATTCTATTATATAGTGAGACTTCATTGTTGATTGATTAATCTGCATATCACTCTTCTAAATAGATTCATGGCATTTTCATGACATGTGGTCAGCATGCACACTTCCTGCTATTTGTACTATCCATGGAAAAACACTGCTAGGAAATTTCTTCTGCAGTGTGCATCAACAGAAATATTTTCTTCCAGATAACAGGTGAAGACAGAGGAGTGCTTGTGTTGAGCTGATTATATTCATAACAGATGTCAGTACATGCTCACGAAATTCAAACTTGTTTTAAAAGTTATTTTTTCACAGGTTTTTAATGTAAATGCATGCTCAAGAATACTTCAGCTCTGCAAGGATACGATTTTTAAAAAATCTTAAGATAACTTGAACTTGGAAGTTAATGAGATTAACTAGTATAGATGTGTATGATTATCAGTAAGACTTTCTTATTCTGCCAATCAGTTGGTGCAGAATTATAGAAATCGACAGTATGCAAGGTTTGAAGTTGGATAACTGGGAGCAGTTACCTACATAGCCTATAATGAATATAGAGAACTTGTGTATCTGAATCAGTGTCATTGGACTGTTGTCATATTCCCATTCTTTTCTTCATTATTAAAATCTTCTTCCCTTGTTGTGTCTTGTTACTTAATATCCATGGGGCATTGAACAAATGTGTATTGACAGTGACTTAGCAAATCAAAAATTGTATTCTATATTGACTGAAAACTACATTACATTTAATTATGTTGCTGTGACATGATTAGAGATAATTGCATTTGAGATAGTAGTTATACAAGGCCCATCCTGTTATTATCAGATAAAACTAAGAAAAAACTGAAATTCGGCTACTGGAACAATCTCAGCTGAACTGAAGAAAGGTGCCATCATTATAAGAAACATAAATAGAAATACAATTACACCCCGAGTCACGTAAGATGTGACTTACGTAAATTCGCAGTTATATAATAAATCTACTAGCACGTATGAACACATTTGTGGCTGTCAAAGATGCACCTATGCTTTGCACAGGTGCATCTTTGCAGTACAGTAGTAGATGCCTTGCACGGTTAGCTCAGTCACTTGTCATCACTGCTAGTTTTGTTATTTTTTTACCCTGCAAATTCCATTTTAAGAGTAAAAAAATTTAAAAAACAAAGCTCTGCAATTATTTTTGAAGAAAAATTTAAAATAATTCGTATGTTTGAAGTCGGGAAAATTCTATCAACAATATCTCGGGAAATAAATTGACCTATTTCGACAATGAATACAACAGTGAAGGATAAAGTTTGCATTGTTGAAAGCACGAAAGGTGCGGTAGCATGTAAGGGCACAATTACTACCAAGTAGAGGCTGGTCCCAATATCAGAGATGGAGGAATTGTTGTCTCACTGGATCGATGATCTGACACAGAAGCGGATACCGTTAAGTTTACTGATACAGGTGTTGAGTTGACACATGAATTACAGCAGACGATGGAGATATGTGTGCAACTGGCACAGCAATTAAAGCTGGAAGTGGATAACGGTGACATTAATTAGCTTCTTTTGAGTAACAATGAAGAGCTAATTAATGATGGCTTTATTCAGTTGGAGGCATTCCGAAATTCCGAAGAAAATACTAAGTCGATTGAACTGCCATACATAAAGAAATTTACAACGAAGGGACTAGCCAAGGTTTTTAACTTGATAGGCATGTCGTTAGCAAAATTAGAATCAATGAATCCGAACATTGAGCAGTTCGAAAATGTTAGCCGCCCTATCTATTCCGATACGTCTAGCTACAAGGCCATCTACGAGGACAGAAGCGTGTGACCACACAGTCTACTCTAGACATGTTTGTGAGATACCGTTCACAACAAAGTCAAGATGACAACTCAGCCTTCAACATCGAAAGCTGTAAAACTTCCCACAGAACAGCATTCCCTAGAACAGTCAACTTAGTCATCACAAGACTTTTTTTTTTATTTGAAAAGTGAATATTTCAGTTTGTTTTTATATTCTTTTATATTATGTATTTTTCATACTTTCATATTTACAGTATGTATATTATTCAAATGCAATTGATAATTTTTTTATACAGTAATTGAATTTTTTTTTAATCACCACAAAAATGGAAAATATCTGATTAATGGCAAAAAAATTAATGTAAGACAGCAGTATGAGTAGGCATTGAACATTTTATTGTATTTGTGTAATTTACAAATTTGACTTACATAAAATTCGAGTTACATCAAGGTTTATGGAACGCATTACTTACGTAACTTGGGGTATAACTGTATAAGAATTAAAGAACTAAGACTGACAAGACTGAAACAGGGTGAGATCCTTCTAAATAATAAGGTGGGTGAGCAAACTATTCACTATAATTAACTACAGGAATAATCAGTTATTAGTGGATCATTTACTGTAATGAATTTTCTTTAGGATAGCATTGTGCTATCCTAAAGAAAATCATTGTTTATTATAGAGAACAGCACAAAAGGTGAAGATGAACCTTTTCAAATTGGATTCATTTTCAAAGTAGAGTGATATTGGTAAATTTCAAAATGAGAAATACAATAAAAAGACTGCCTACAGCCTCAAGACTGGTTCTATAAGAAAGAAGAATTTTTCAAATCTGGTTCTGTTGAAAACCTAAACAGCAGTGTAGGAAATGGATCTAGACAAACAGAAATGTTTTATGAAAATTTGAAGGAAAAGGTAAGGCAAATACAGTCATATCCTACTCTTAATAATGACCATTATAATAAACTCAGTCACTGTAACAAACTTCTAAAAATGTCCAGAATAAAATCTCATGGACATAAAGTTCTAAAGAAAATTCGCTATAGCAAATTATCCACTAATACACTATTTCTTAGTCTGTGTCAGTTCTCTGTGGTGAGAGTTGAATAATAAGTACTTTGTAGATTTCTTTGCAGAACCTCATTGGCCATTTTTTTCTTTTTTTACAAAACCTGGTTTTCACTATAGGTGAGAACTAGGGGAAAGAAGAAGAAATCTTATTAAAAGTTCCTAGAAAATAAGTGAGCTGTTCTCTGAGAGAATATAGAGAAAAATGTGAGAAAGCAAAGCCTTGTGTTAATTTGGCTAAACAAATGGTTTTGTTCCACTGAATCCTGTGTGTGTTGTAGATTGTGCAAAGTGTGCTAAACTGAATTTGTTGGGTTCTTTAAGTGAAATGTATTCCTGATTTTCTTCAAGATGAATTTGTGCAGATTGACCAGTTTGTCCATAATAAGATAAGCACAAAAGCATGGGATTCTAGATTAAAGAATCCAACAAAGCTGGTTTAGAAAGCTACAAATTATCTACAAAACACAGGATTCAGTGGAACAAAACAAAATGTTACACAAAAGTTACATTCTTCTGGAAAAACTTGACAAAGAATGCTATGCAGCACATATTCCCAACCTAAACATGAACCAAAGCGATTGCCTAAAACTTTTTTAATTTTGGGAAGTTATATTTAAAAATAATTTATTAATTAAATTATTTTATTGTAATTTATTTTGAATATCTGTTAATGCAGATGGAGTTATTCTCCTGCAGCCAATATTGTGCATAATATCACATGCTTTTCAATTGATTTGTTGTTCATTTTTTGTGTTTTCCTGTAATTGTATTGACAATACTATGAAACTTAGCCAAAAATTTTATAAATAAAGATATTAAAATTAAACATAAGTGATTCTGGTAATAATATTTATGAAGAATTCTTCCTCTTATGTCTCAGTTTTTAAAAGAAACTTTTTACCATTGAATTGCTGACTTACCAAACCAGTTTCTTTCATTCCATCTACCTCAGTTTTGTGAAACTGCATCCCTCGCATAGCTTCCCCCCCCGACTGCAATTTCTAAGCTCTTTGAGAAATATCAACCGATTACTTTACTCTTAAAAATTATTTTTCAAAAAAAAAAAAAAAAATCTTTTTTTTACTTTACTTTTAAAAATTTATTTTTCAAATTTTTGTTTGAAAACTACATGAAGTATAATTACATGGTAGTGTACTAGAAGTCAGTTGATATGCAACTTGAACTTGACTTGACGTAACTTGACTCTTGGAAAAAAGCACTGGTTATCCCAGTTTATAAAAAAGGAAATAAAGATGACTGCAATTATTTATTTATTTTATTTATTCATATGGATTTTCCCTCCCTCATTCTTTCTTTCTTTCTTTTTTTTTTTGTGGGGAGGAGTTTGATTCCTCCTAATGAGGGATTAGGTATATATATTTTGACTGTAAATCCATGTATGTTGATGGGGCCAGTTTGATTGAAAGTCAGTTTAATTGAAGGGTCATAGTTTTAAAAGTTGGATAAATGGTAAATTACTGTAATTACAACAGTACTAGACTTTGATGTGGCCTCTATGTAACAAATATTGCTTATGAAGATGCTCTTTTTACAGCAATTTTCAAATGCATTTTTTGTTTCATTTGCAGATGTTTAGATAGGAATCAGTGGGACATTTCAGACAGAATGTGTATACTTAATGTCACTGGTGATGATATAACATATATTGATAGCACACTTTTCTTTCTTTGCAGAGCACTTCAAATGCAGGAAATGTTGATGAAAATGAAAAGAAAAGGTAACATTATCTCCCCTAATTGTATTTTATTTATTTCTATTTATTTGCATTTTTTCTAATTAGTCTGCAATATAAACATGAAACTGTACAAAAATGCTGGTGAAAGATTAATGAAAGATGCCTGAAATACTTGAATATGGTCTGGATTTATTTCTGAAAAAACTCTAAACTCTTGGAAAAAAAGCACTGGTTATCCCAGTTTATAAAAAAGGAAATAAAGATGACTGCAATTATTTATTTATTTTATTTATTCATATGGATTTTCCCTCCCCCCTTTCTCCCTTATTCTTTCTCTCTCTCTTTTTTTTTTTTATTATTACTTGACAGCTCCAGGGAGTCCAAAGACTCATCGAGGGAGGGCACCTACTCTATAACTCTCCAGCTACAATGAACCACAACTACACCAACGCCATCTACCACCCACCACTCCCACTAGTATTTTCAGGGACAATCACAAACATCCAAGCCCACGTCTGGATTCGAACCCGCAGCCTTTTGGCTGGAGAGCGGATACGCTAACCACTCGGTCAACCAGGCTTTTTGTGGAAGGAATTTGATTCCTCCTAATGAGGGATTAGGTATATATATTTTGACTGTAAATCCATGTATGTTGATGGGGCCAGTTTGCCTGTTTTAAGGGACGAAAAACCTGAGTTTCCAGGTGAAAAAAAGCCCTCTACTTCCATATGATATTAGCTAACTCACTTTTAGTTGAAAGAGATCAGATAAAGGTTCCTCACATCATAGACAGGAATTGAACCCAGGTCTTTCCAACCAAAAGGCTTTGTCTATACTGACTGAGCTACAGAGGCTCTGTGACTGCAATAACTCAATGGGAATTAGTCTGCTAAATGCAGGGTACAAAATATATGCAGGCATATTAAAAGAGAAAGTAAACAATATTCTGAACTAATAGAAAATAGAATGGATTTCAAAAAGGTTGATCTTGCATAGACTCAATCTTTACTCTAAAATTATTAAAAAAAGAGAAGAGAATTTCAAAAAATATATATGTGGCCTTCATTGATTATGAAAAAGCCCTTGATAAAATTAATAGACAAATTATTTGAAGTATCAGCCAATCTAAATATACCAAACTAGCTCTTATGGTCTATTTAAGAAATATACACAGGAAATAAAATAGCAATCATATTAGAACAAATATCAGAATGGAAAGACATATCAAGAGGAGTATGGCACGGATGTATCCTATCACCTCTACTTTTTAATAGATATATATGAATAAAATTATAACAATCTGAAAATAGCATAACCCATTTGGCATATAAACAATCTCACAAATAAAGATAGATGCATTTTTTGTTGATGATCAAATTGTAGTAGTTAAATCACAAGGTGATCTGTAGACATCAGTAAAATCGTTAAATGAAATTTCAGAACAATATATTGTGAGCATATCAAAAGCAATGACATAAATAATGACTTTAAAAAGGGGAAAACCTAATAAGAAGTAAAATAGTGGTAGGTAATAAAATATTAGAACAAGTAAATACTTTCAAATACCTGGGATCAACAAAAGAGCAGGATGCTGAGTGTCATTTGCTTAGGAATATTTTTCAATCAGCTTTATTAAATTTAACGAATTCATATCATTCATACAAAGAAAGAAAATTGTAGTCTTTTCATATTTTACATTCTCAGCATTATATGATGCTTAAGCAATATAATGATGCCAAGTGGGATAACCTCTGTAATTTCTGTTTATATCTTTTTCATGGTTCTCTAATGTTGCTATTTTGCTGAGTTGAATGCTGTCATTGTGCTGGCAGAATAATTCTTGTTGAATTAAACCTTTATTTCATTTCACACAAGATTCTTGCCCATTATTCAAACTTTTGGTTTTTCAGTTTCATCATTTTCCTCTTTAGCAAGTGAGTCAACATAAAAAAAATGCCTCATGTAAAAATACAAGAATATTAAAATATTCTTGTGCTAACATGTTTATATATCTTAATTCTAGGTTCTAGTTTAAAGTTATAGGAGTTGTTCCGGTGGTAGGAGTTGGAGTAGATGATATGTTCTCTATTAAGAAGTGTTTTTTATGATGCTTACTTTTCTTGAGATGGACGATAGTATTAGCCTGTTGAGATAGGCTTATAATATACTGAAGTTGTCAATATGCCAGATGGAAAGTGCATTAGCATCACTGAACACTAATTTCCTGTCATATTCTTTTTGCATGATGAATTTGATTTGAGGATTTAGACAGTTCAGAATGAAGATGGAACATATTTTTGACATATTTTCTTAATTGAATGATTTTTTTTTCCTAAAAATATTTTTCTTGTTTATTATTATTATGGGCTACTACAAGAAGTCCTTAGACTCATCGAAGGAGGATCTGAACATCATGTCATGCTTTGAACTGATTAACATTCATGGCACCCACAACAGACTCTGGCAACTTATTCCACTCACTCACCACTCTCCAAGCAAAAAACCTAGTTCTGACATCTTACTAATCTTACTCAGTTTCCATGGATGGCTCCTAGTTCTCCCACCACGAGACCTGTTCTGAAAAATTTCCTCTGAATTAATCGTGTAAAAACCCCTTAGTAATATGTGGAATTACAGGGCTGATAAGTATGACGGGCTTAGGAGATGGCTTGGATCGGTGCCATGGCATGTAAAACTGCCCTTGCAGTTTTACATGCAGATGTTGATAGTGGATGGGAAGTGATAAAGGAGTATTGGAGGGAGATAATGGCAGACTGAATACCTAGAGTAAATCAAATGGGAATTAAATGGATGAATATCACCATTAAGCTGGAGCTGCAAAAAAAAGAAACAATTGTGGAGGTAATTCAAGAAGAAAGATTACCAGCAGGAACATGAACAGTACAAGGCACAGGCCATAAGGGTAACTAGTGTTGTAAGAAAGGCAAAAATCAGAGTATGAAAGGAAGTTAGCAATGCAGGCTAAAGATAATCCCGAACAGTTCTTTCGATATACTGCAACTAATAGAAAGAATGCATATAGCAGAATGATTTTATTGAATGCTGATAGTAGGGAGGTAACTGAATCAGTCAAAATAGTAGAATTACTAAGTGAACACTTTGCATGAGCATATCATCCAGGTGGTGATATTGCAGGAATGTGAGAGCCAAAGGCTTATATGAGAACTGAGGTAAACAAAATGGAGGTACATAGCATATTACAGAACATTAATTTGAATACAACTGTGGAATTGGATGGTATAACAGTTTGAATTTTACATGAGGTGGTCAGTGCTCTTGACATATTGTTTAATCTAAGTTTCAGTTCTGGGTTAGTCCCATTGCATAAAGGAGGCTCCAAGACTGATGTAGCAATCATCTTAGAAATTATGAACTTTACAACCATGTTATGAATAACTATTTTAATTTCCCGACATTTTGACCTTCATATTAAAGTCATCATCTGGAGTATATACAAATATACAAGGACAAGCTGAGTTACATTTCACACAGTAAGCTAAAGAAACAATAATTTGATCACCATTTATTATACTGGCATGACCTCTAGTGAAAAAAAAAAACAGATAAAATTACAAATTAATTAATTATTTCGAAACTATATCATCATCATCATCATCAAATTCCACATGTCATCAAGGGGTGTACAGGATATGACAGTACTACATGAAAAATTTACATCGTTACTAATTTCCTATCTGCAATTTTCCTGCAAATCAGCCTGTTACTTGAACATTATCAGATCTTATATTTCTATTGTCTAAGGCACTTTGTACAGTATCAACCCACCTGTATCTTGGTCTTCCTCTGGCTCGTTTTCTTGCCAACCTGGCAGAGAACACTTGTTTTGTTAATTTTTCCTTGCTCATTCTGTTCAAGTGACCATACCACCTGAGATTATCTCTGCTAACGCATTCCTGGATGCTGACAATGTCAAGTTCTTTCCTAATATCCTCGTTTTTAATATGATATTGCAATTGATGCCATCTGTTCATGCCCCTAATTTTTCTCAGGACTCTCATATCTGCGGTCTCTAGTCTTTGGTCAAGTGTTTTACTTCTGACCCAGCTCTCAAATCCATAAGTTAAAACTGGTTTGAACACTGTCTTGTATACAGCTAATTTAGTGTTCCAACTACTTTCTCTCTTATTCCATATGAATTTATTCAATTGACTTCCTATCATACAGCTTTGTTGATTCTGTTGTCTATTAACATATTTAATTTACCATCTTCACTAAAAATCATGCCTAAGTAGCTGAAATGTTTCACTTGTTCCACAGGTTCCCCATTCAAAACACAGTTGACGTTTTCAACAATTCTACCTATTTTCATTGTCTTTGTCTTTTTATTGCTGACCTTCATACCATATCTATTACAACAGTTATTCAATTTAGTCAGGGAATCTTGCAAACTTGTAGCGGATTTATTTAGAAGCATAACATCGTCCGCATAAAGCAAAGAGATGACATTAACATCTCCAATTCTGATATCATGTTTAATACCACTTTCCTTCATAATGTGATCCATATAGATAATGAATAACAGAGGGGATAATGTATATCCTTGTCTCACACCAGATTTAACATTAAACCATCTTCCTGTACTTCCTTCAATTCTAACTGCTGACTTACAACTCAAATCCAGACTAAGTATTGCTTGTTATAATGCCCCATTGACACCATATAACTGTAGTGAATTGAATTGCTTCTCTCTTGACACCTTGTCGTATGCCTTTTCCAGATCGACAAAACTTAAATACAGAGCTTTGTTATATTCCCATGCTTTCTCAACTAATTGTCGTAGGGTGAAGATCTGATCCTGACAGTCTCTATTTGGCCTGAATCCAGCTTGTTCTTCACCAAGCTTTTCTTCCACAATTCTTCTCAACCGTTTCTCAAGTATACTGGCATAACTCGTGGCCGGAACACTCAGTAGGGAAATACCTCTGTAATTCTCACATTCAGTTTTATTTCCCTTTTTATATATGGGTACTATTAGAGCTCTACTCCAATCATCAGGAATTCGTCACTCTGTCCAGGCCTTCTGAACTATGCAGTGCAGCCACGGTAAGACATTTATGCCACCATACTTCAGTATTTCTGGTCGAATATTATCTACTCCTGCTGACTTTCCACATTTCAAGCCTTTGATGGCTTTTTCTACTTCAAGTATGGATATGTATTCCTGACTATATGCCTGTTGAGTGATTTTTACCACTGTGCTATCACTGCTTGTTTCATTTAGCAATTTTTCAAAGTAATTACTCCATACTTCAAGGATATCTTTTTCTGCAGTTTTCATGTCACCTTTATCATCTCTAACTCCTTTTACAACACTCTTTCCTCCATTTCTAAGCTTCTTCAACAACCATCAGAATATCTTACCACCTTCTTGATATTTATTTTCTATGTTCTTGCCAAAGTCTTCCCATGACTTTTGTTTAGCTAGTTTTACACAGTGTTTAGCTTTCTTACATTTGTCTCTGTATTCTCTAAAAGCACATGCTGACTTATTTGCCAGGGACGTTTGATATGCTTTCTTCTTTTGCTTCACTGCCTCTTTAACTTCCTGTGTCCACCAGGGAGTTCTGATTTTTCTATCCTTGCAGACAACCTCACCACATGCTTGCCTCTCTGGCTGAATCAATGAGGGTTTTCTTCAAGGATTGCCACTGAATCTCCAAGGTTTGGTTCCTCTTCTCAAGGTCTCATTTTTTCTTCAATAATCTTTGTGTATTTTAGTCTACAGTCACATCTGAGAGCTGCTCAATTTTTATTCGCTTTAAAACTTTCTTACATGTTATTCTTTTCAATATGAAATTCAATTTTATCCTGCTCAAGACTAAATAGTGATCGCTTCCAATTTCAAATCCTCTGTAAACACTGGTGTCCTGCACCAGGGAGAAAACATCACTATCAACAATAACATAGTCAATGAGACTTTTCTTATTCCTTGCCTCTTCTCTTCATGTGAATTTGTGCAAATTTTTATGTTGGAACATGGTGTTAGTAATAACCAGTCAATGTCCTGAGCAGAAATCCAACAGGTATTTGCCATTATTATTTGCTTTGCTCTTTTCTCCAAATTTTCCCAAAATATTTTTGTATGTCTGACAATCACTTCCTACACTGCTATTTAGATCTCTAACAAGGACCAACTTTTCCTTTTTCATTGTGTCAGTTGCTTTTTCTAAAGCCTCAAAAAATTCCTCCACTTCTACTTAGTAGAGCCTTCTGTGGGACCATAGACACAAATAAGTCTCATTGTCCAGTTCCCCATTCTGATATTTGCACACATCACCCATCTTGAGACTGCCTGCTATTCAAGAAGATTAGTTTCGTATTTAGTATTGAATACTATGGTTACCCCTTCTTTTCCTTGATTGTCACTGCCTGAATATAACATTTTGTATTTATTGCTCAGAAAGATCTCACCGGTTTTTGTCTTTTTTGCTTCAGTCACTTCTATTATGGCGATCTGGTACTTATCTAATTTCTCAGCTAGCTCCATTTCTTTGCCATTCAGGCTTCTTATGTTGATAGTAGCGATCTTTAACTCTGGTGATGTTGAGATGGGGTGTACTTTCAGATTTGTTCCAGTAGCTGAATTTTCGCTGTTCGCCCTGATTCTCTGGCGAAAACAACGGAGGCCTTGTTTAGCCTGGTAGCATGAAATTTTGTCATGTTGTACCATCATTTTGTATATTGTTTTAAGTCAATAAGAATACAATTTGGTCGGCTAAATCCCAAATTGCCAAACCCATCCTCGTTTGTATAGTATCCAGATAGATACCCAACAGAGTGCACCACGAGAAGTTGAGGAGTGGACATTAGGTCAGAAGCCTTTGTCGGTTCTTCACATTCCTTTAAAGGCTATGTTGAGGTCTCCTCTCATATCAAAGCTAAATTCTATTTAAAATAACATGAGAAAAACATTCTTTCTTATAGATAGTTTTCTTACAGTAACAATGATGTTCTATTTTTAATATTACAATTGTTAATCATGCAGATGTTTCTATGTTAAGAAGTTCAATCGAATTATTCTGGTTTTGTGACCACATTTTTATTAAAAAAGACTGTTTTTTACCAAAAAGCAAACCTGACAAGTTTCGGTAGTTGTCAGACTGACATCTTTAGGGGTAAAGATAACTAACAGTTTAAAGCACAAACTATAAGAAATTATGAAATAACAAGTTCATTTATTGGTATAATGAACATCAAAAAAGTTCATTAAAAAACCAAATAATAGATCTATGCTTAAAATGGTCAATACGTGTTAGCTGGAAACAATGCTATTTGATGTCGCATTCTGTGGTTCAATTTCACTCCATCCAATGTATGAACTGGATAAATTTTTATAAATGCTGACCAAACTTGATTTAAAATCAAGCCTTGCTTTTTGTTGCATTGCATATGAATTTTAATCATATTTGCTGCCTCTTTTAATTTTCTTGTTTAACAGTTTTTATCAATGTAGGACATGTTTATTCTGTCCCAGAATACATCATGACCAGTAGAAGCTGTGTGAAATGCCAAGCCAAACTTATGTTCTCTCCTTTTTTTTGTGCGTCCTTTTGATGTTCGCTCATGCGGATTTTTCACGATCTCCACGTCTGGCCTGCGTAGCAGATGACAAAGGAACAGTGAATATTATAAACTCCTGGTATTTTCATTGGATGATGTAGAGTTTTCGGAGCATGAAGAGATTTTGATATTTTTTCAAGTGGCAGGAAAGTAACTTTTTTGTTGTACTTGTAGAGGAGTTTGGCTAATTTATCTGTTACATTCTTGATATAAGGAAGGGTGACTTCGTTCTTGAAGTCTAGTTTATGTAAGTTTCTTGTAGGTGCTGTATTGAGAATTTTCTTAATTGTCTTAGATTTGAAACCATTCAATTGTAGGATCTGTGTTAAGTATTGTATTTCTTCTGTACTGGGGATGCTGAATGCTTTATCCCTTAAGGTTTTTATGAGGCCTTTTTGCTTGGGATGGTGGTGTGAGGTAGGATGAAGGAATCTTCTTGTGGTTGTTGGCTTTCTATAAATGGAGAACAATAATCTGTTTTTTCTTTCATTTATTTCTATAAGGATGTCTAGGAAAGGAAGTTTTTTATTTTCTTCTAGTTCCAGAGTAAATTTTATGGTAGGATGTAAGTTATAAGATAGTTTTTAAATACAGTCAGTTCTATTGCTGTTCCTGGCCAAATTATGAAGATATCATCCACATAGCGGAGCGAAATTTTTGGTTTGATGTGTCAGTTTTATAGGGCTGGTGAGAGGGGTGAATCCGTTGCTAGTCCTTCTTTTTGTTCCCAGAGTTTGTCTTGGTAAAGAAGAACGTGTTTTTATGCAATGTTTGTAGAGCTGTACAATGTCTGGTGGGAAGAGATTTTCTAGGATGTTTACTGTTTCATTTCTTGGAATCTTTGTGAAAATGCTGACCACATCTAAACTTGCTAATATGTGTGAAAGATCGATGTGTATATCTTTTACTTTCTGTATGAAGTCTGTGCTGTTCTTAATGAACGACGGTGTTTTTCCTATATGTGGTAAAATCAAGTTTGTAAGATGCTTTTGCCAGATTTGAGGTAGGCGAGTCCCTTTCATCTACTATCGGTCTTAGTGGTATATCTCGTTTTTGGGAACTCCATATATTCTAAGAACTAGTGGATGTTTTGATTGTAAATTTCTTTTTAGTTCCTCAGATCAATTTGGTATATTCTTGATAAGTCATTGGTTTTATTGCAAGTTCACCAAGTGGGGTCTTTGTCTAATGCTGTGTAGGTGTTGGAATCTTCAAGAAGGCTTTTGATTTCATTATAATCTTCTGAGTTTAAAATCACTGTTGCATTTCCTTTGTCTGCTTTTATTATGACTGTTTTTGCCTGATTTGAGTTTATTAAGGGCTGTGAATTCTGTTTTTTGTAAGTTTTTTGGTGTAATTTGCAATTTAATAGTATTGCTGTGCTTTGAATGCAGATCAGATCTGCTATATCTCCTGGTACATTTCTTATTCCTTTTTCAATTTGGGCTATGATATCAATTTTTGGGACTTGTCGTGGCGTTACAGCGAAATTAAAGCCCTTCATAAGAAGATTTGTTTCATCTCTCATTAGAACTCTAGAGGAGAGGTTAATTACTACTTGAGTGATCTAGATGTTTACTTTGCTTTTCTTGGTAAAATCAAGTTTGTAAGGTGCTTTGGAATAATTCGATTGAACTTCTTAACCACAGAAACCTCCACATGATTATAGAAACTCACAGTGAGTTTAATTGGTCTAAAGTTTTACAATTTGAGAAACTATGCATTAAAAGCAGAAGAGTAATGTGGGCAAATATGAGAATGGGGAACTGAACAATGAGACTTATTTGTGCCTATGGTCCCACAGAAGGTTCTACTAATGTAGAAGTGGAGGAATTTTTTGAGGCTTTAGAAAAAGCAACTGACACAATGAAAAAGGAAAAGTTGGTCCTTGTTGGGGATCTAATTAGCAGAGTAGGAAATGATTGTGAGACATACAAAAATATTTTGGGAAAATTTGGAGAAAAGAGCAAAGCTAATAATAATGGCAAATATCTGTTGGATTTCTGCTCAGAACAGGGACTGGTTATTACTAACACCATGTTCCAACATAAAAATGTGCACAAATTCACATGGAGAGAAGAGGCAAGGAATAAGAAAAGTCTCATTGACTATGTTATTGTTGATAGTGATATTTTCTCCCTGGTGCAGTACACCATTGTGTACAGAGGATCTGAAATTGGAAGTATTCACTATTTAGTATTGAGCAGGATAATCTTGAATTTCATATTGAAAAGAATAACATGTAAGAAAGTTTTAAAGCGAATAAAAGTTGAGCAGCTCTCAGATGTGAACTGTAGACTAAAATACACAAAGATTATTGAAGAAAAAATGAAAGCGTTTGAGGACAGGAATCAAACCTTGGAGATTCAGTGGCAAATTCTGAAGAAAATACTGATTGATTCTGCCAGAGAGGCATGTGGTGAGGTTGTCTGCAAGGATAAAAAAATCAGAACTCCCTGGTGGACACAGGAAGTTAAAGAGGCAGTGAAGCAAAAGAAGAAAGCATATCAAAAGTTCTTGTCAAATAAGTCAGCTTGTGCTCTTAGAGAATACAGAGACAAATGCAAGAATGCTAAACACTGTGTAAAACTAGCTAAACAAAGTCATGGGAGGACTTTGTCAAGAATATAGAAAATAAATATCAAGAAGGTGGCAAAATATTCTGGAGGTTGTTGAAGAAGTTTAGGAATGGAGGAAAGAGTGCTGTGAAAGGAGTGAGAGATGATAAAGGTGACATGAAAACGGGAGAAAAAGATATCCTTGACGTATGGAGTAATTACTTTGAAAAACTGCTAAATGAAACAAGCAGTGATGCAGCACAGTGGTAAAAAACACTGGTCACCATACTTCAGCATTTCTGGTCAAATGATATTCGACAAGAAATGCTGAAGTATGGTGGTATAAGAGTCATACAGTGGCTGCACTGCATAGTTCAGAAAGCCTGGACAGATCGACGAATTCCTGATGATTGGAGTAGAGCTCTCATAGTACCCATATATAAAAAGGGAAATAAAACTGAATGTTAGAATTACAGAGGTATTTCCCTACTGAGTGTTCCTGGTAAGATTTTATGCAAGTATACTTGAGAAATGGTTGAGAAGGATTGGAGAAGAAAAGCTTGGTGAAGAACAAGCTGGATTCAGGTCAAATAGAGGCTGTCAGGATCAGATCTTCACTTTACGACAAATAGTGGAGAAATCATGGGAGTATAACAAAAATCTGTATTTAAGTTTTGTCGATTTGGAAAAGGCATATGACAAGGTGCCAAGAGTGAAGCTATTCAATACGCTACAGTTCTGTGGTGTAAATGGGGCATTATATCAAGCAATACTTGCTCTTTATTTGAGTTGTAAGTCAGCAGTTAGAATTGAAGGAAGTACAGGAAGATGGTTTAATGTTAAATCTGGTGTGAGACAAGGATGTACATTATCCCCTCTGTTATTCATTATCTATATGGATCACATTATGAAGAAAAGTGATATTAAACATGATATCAAAATTGGAGATGTTAATGTCAGCTCTTTGCTTTATGCGGATAATGTTATACTTCTAAATAAATCCGCTACAAGTCTGCAAGATTCTCTGATTAAATTGAATAGCTGTTTGTAATAGATATGGTATGAAGGTCAGCAATAAAAAGACAAAGACAATAAAAATAGGCAGAATCATTGAAAATGTCAACTGTGTTGTGAATGGAGAACCTGTGGAACAAGTGAAACATTTCAGCTACTTAGACACGATTTTTACTGAAGATGGTAAATTAAATATTGAAATAGACAACTGAATCAGCAAAGCTGGAATGGTAAGATGTCAATTGAATAAATTCATATGGAATAAGAGAGAAAATAGTTGGAATACTAAATTAGCTGTATACAAGACAGTGTTCAAACCAGTTTTAACTTATTGATCTGAGAGCTGGGTCAGAAGTAAAACACTTGATCAAAGACTAGAGACCGCAGATATGAGAGTCCTGAGAAAGATTATAAGCATGATCAGGTGGCAATATCATATTAAAAATGAGGATATTAGGAAAGAACTTGACATTGTCAACATCCAGGAATGCGTTAGCAGAACTAATCTCAGGTGGTATAGTCACTTAAACAGAATGGGCGAGGAAAGATTAGCAAAACAAGTGTTCTCTGCCAGGTTTGCAGCAAAACGATCCAGAGGAAGACCAAGATATAGGTGGATTGATAGAGTACAAAGTGCCTTAGACGATAGAAATATAAGATCTGATAATGTTGGAGTCTTGACAAGTAACAGACTGATTTGGAGGAAAATTGTAGATAGGAAGTTAGTAATGATGTAATTTTTTTTCATGTAGTACTATCATATCCTGTACACCCCTTGAGGGTACATGATAGGAATTTGATAATGATGATGATGATTTTATCAACCGTTTGATATTTTTAATCCGTTGCAGAGACAATGGAATTGTTCCCAAGTTCATAAAATTCAAACACGCATTTAAATCCAATATTATCAGACAAAAACATAGTCATAATAAAAGCAGACAAAGGAAATGCAACAGTGATTTTAAACTCAGAAGATTATAATGAAATGAAAAGCCTTCTTGAAGATTCCAACACCTACACAGCATTAGACAGAGACCCCACTTGGCAAACTCACAACAAAACCAATGATAAAGTCATCATCATTATCATCAAATTCCTGACATGTACCCTCAAGTGGTATACAGGATATGATAGTACTACATGAAAAATTTACATCATTACTAACTTCCTATCTACAATTTTCCTCCAAATCAGTCTGTTACTTGTCAAGACTCCAACATTATCAGATCTTATATTTTTATCATCTTAGCAAAGTGTAAGGTTTTGAAATATGGTAAGCAATGATGGGACACAAAAGGATACAATTGGTGGGGAAAAAACTTTAAGGAGGTAGAGGAGATGAGAGTTCTGGGAGTAGTGGTGGACAAGGACCTGAAATTCAGAGGCTGCATTGCACAATCTGTGAAGACGTCACATTAGATAATGGCAGTGATGCGGTGGATTCTGATGTGCAGAAATAAAGAGATTATGATGCCATTGTATAAGACTTTGATCAGGCCTCATACGAATTATTGTGCACAGATTTGCTCGCCGGTTTTTCATGGTGATGAGGATATGTTAGAAAGGATCCAGAGAAGATTTATAAAGGTGGTCAGTTGGAATGTGGAGTACATGGACTGATTGAAAGAATGCAAAGCATCGTGAAGAGGAGGAAAAGGGTGGATATGATTGAGACATATAAGCTAGTTAGGGATTGTTATCAGTTTGACATGGAAGAAATTTTTCATAGAATGGGAGGTGGGGGGGGTATAGAACAAGAGTCCATCCCTGGAAACTGTATCAGGAGGGTGTGAGGAGAAGGTTCTTTGCATGGAGAGTGGTTGGTCAGTCAAATTCCATTGCTTAAATGTGTTGTGAATGTTGATACACTGAATCAGTTTAAGGTACGTTTGATGAACATTGTATGTGATAGTGTGTACCTGCCACAATGAGTCTCTTACTCCTTGGAGGTCAGATGTTAATGATAATAATAATAATAACAACAGCAGCAGCACTGGAAATGTACTGTTGAAGAGTATTGCTAATAATAAATCCCTGGAAACTGTATAAGGAGGGTGTGAGCAGAGGAGTGAGGAGAATGTTCTTTGCATGGAGAGTGGAATGCATTGCTTGAGTGTATTTTGAATATAGACACATTGAATCAGTTTAAAGTACAGTTGGATGAACATTATGTGTGACACTGTGTACCTCCCATGATCAGTCTCTGACTGCATGGAAGTCAGATGTTAATAATAATAACAAGAAATCATAGCATATTATACTATATGGTCTTATGCTCAAGTATAAAACTTTATACTATATTTCTTATGTTTTTGCGTATACTATTTTGTTTCAGATTCATGGTGTTATTCTTCAGAAATATCTGTATTTTATCGATCCCATAAAATGATAAAAGACAAAATGTGTAGTAGTTTTGATTATCTTCATTCTTCACTATATACCCACTTGACATGATTGGCAGCTTTTTATTATTTATAGATTTATTGAATTATATTCTATTAATCATAATTATAAGTTAATCATTATTTTATGTCTCAGTAAACGGTTCTTGCAAATATCACATCCATATGGATTAATCTGTTTATAAATAAGATGTGGGATACTATGCTTATGCCTCATCTTTTATTCCTTTATTTTTTTACTGTTCTAAAGCCTTGCTTGAAATTCAGTGATATATATACAAACCTTATGAAATCATTCTGTATTTAAGTAAATAATTGTGGCACTACTGAATATGTGGTTATCTAGTTAACTTTTGAATTAGTTCAAGAACAACTTTATCTGATACTTTCTTGTAAATATAAAATGCATATCTTCCTGATAACTGTGATTTTTAATTAAAATCTCAGACTAAAATGGGTTAATTGAAACATGTTTAATAAAAATAATAAAAAGTAGTATAACTTTTGTGATTTTTGCTAATTCTTTCCCCCCCCCCACTTTTAGTGAATATAAGAAACCTGAAGTAGGTAAGTCATCAATTATCTGATCTTTAAAATTGATTTTAATTATGCATTACTGTTCTTTATAGTAATTTTGCTTTGTTTTTAATAAATTTTCTGAATCAGAATAGCATGTAAAGTAACTGTTGCATTATCCTAAAAAATCAAATGTAAATAAAAACTTTGAGAATTGAAATGGATAAAAAAAAAAAAAATATATATATATATATATATATATATATATAAAGCTGCCAATATCACAAGAAAATAGTACTGAACAAAATTAAGCGAATGGCAATAACGCTCGACTGTTCTTTTGATTTATTCTGTTATCAAATCAAATTGAATGTTAACATGCAGTTATGTTTGAGTGCAAAACCACACAATTTTGTGATCCAGAAAGTGGAAAAAAATTATTATGATTATTAATTATACATCTGTACGTTCTCTGCACTCTAATAGTCTTCCTGCTGCACAGCTATGTCTGAGACATGTGATATTATATGTATGCTGTATGACTCATTGTTGATTTATAATTTAAATGCTGTTACCAGTTCTGAAATTTCCCCTAAATGAAGTTGAGAACCCTCCCCCCACACACCAATTGGCTTATGACGAATTTAATGCAGCAGCTGGTTCTTCACTCCACTGCTGCATCCCCTAAGGGCGATATTCATGACTGTAATTCGTGTGTGTTCACGGGGGGCCGGTTTGCCTGTTTTGGAGGACAAAAAAAAAACCAAGTTTCTGGGTGGAAAAAATCTATTGTCACTACCTCTGTATGACACCAGCTAACTCACCTTTCATCAAAAGAGACCAGATAAGAGTTCCTCATATCACTGATAGGAATTGAACCGAAGTCTTTCCGACTAAAGGGCTTCGCCTATATTGACTGAGCTATGGAGGCTCTGTGAAATATATAGGCGTAATAAATTCCATTTAGTTTTCTCTTACATCTGCAAAGACATAATATTATTATTTTTATGCAGTGCTATTTTATGTTGTGGAATTTTCAGACATTATTTAGAACATTCGAAACACATTTATGGCATAGTTTTGTGGTGATATACAAATTTTTTCCTGTGTTATCTGGATTGAAATTGTTTCACAAGAACGATGCATCATTTTGAATATCAGAATACTGGTAACACTCATCAATGACAGCATATTGATATGCCATTGATGAGTGTTACCCTATAAATTAAAGATGCCAAGAAATTATATTCTTGGTTTAATCCATTATTCAAATATAAGCAAACTTGGTTTGCTTATATTTGGATATAGAAGCTAATGGCTTCACATCACTTGCCTTAGTATCCCATAATGCAAAGCAAATATCCTTACAGGCATGTATAATGCTATGCATTATGGGAAGGGTCACTATCCAGACCTTTATTGAGGTCTCATCAGTGGGAGCCAAATCCAGAAATGATGCCAAGTCCTTATCCTTATAAGGACTGGCTTAAAGGGACGAAGCAAAAATGCTTTTTATCTTCCCCGTTATCTTACATGGTAGAGGACAGTGTAAGGATAAGGTATTATTGAGCTATATAAAGCTCTGATCATGGCAGGTGGGTAACAGCAATAGCCGAGCCTCAGTTAGAATTTCATTGGCTACAGCATTGTCATCCATTACCCTAAATGATACCAAGGTTGAAGTAATGCAGAAGTTATATTTCCATATATGAGTAGCCAAAAGGTGTCGCACCCTATTATTAAAATACTATGGATTACTGATAGATGTTGGAAGTTTTTCCACTTGGTTATACTTTAAATTAAAGATGCCAAGAAATTATATTCTTGGTTTAATCCTTTATGCAAATGTAAGCAAGCAAAGTTGCCCAGTCCTGAAATTACTTCAGGTGCAAACATTGTTTGCTTACACTTTGATAAAGGATTAAGCGAAGAATATAATTTCTTGGCATCTTGAATTTATAGTATAATCAACTGGAAAAACTTCCAACATGAGTGTTACATTGTTTGAGATTTTATAATTTTTAAATTATGGTGACAAAAATTATATTCTTGTTTTTATCTTTACCCAAATTAAGTGAAGTATCTTCCTGATTAAGTTACATGTAAACTCTTGTGTGCTTAATTTTGGTAAAGGTAAAAACAAGAACATAATTTTTGTTAGTATAATTTAAAAAATGTAAAATTTGAAATATGTGACTTCTGCATTGAATTACCCCCTTTGAAATATACACATTTGAAAGGAGGTGTGCTGTTCATTCATTAGCTTGCATAATTTTATTTGCTCAGCACTTAGGTAAATAATAATAACAAAAATATAATTTCTTGTAAAATGTAATTTACTCTCTGACCAAGTGAAAAAACTTACTGCAGTTGTAACTTCACATTATATATTTGTTTTCTTCTCTCAAGCAGGGTCTATCATCAGATTTGCAATTGTTGCTGATGATGCGAAGATAGGCAGGGCAATCAGAGATGCTACTGATATTCAGAAATTACAAAATGATTTGAATAGACTGGAAATCTAGGCTAATGAAAATGGCTGTCAGTTTAATGTTAGTAAGTGTAAAGTTATGCACTTTGGTGTGATTAGAGTTCCAGCGGCATATTATATTAGTGGGGTTATGCTACAAGAAACTGAAGAGGCAAGGGATGTTGGTGTATTGATGGATAAGAATTTAAAGTTCAAAGGTCACATAGCAAAAGTTGCAAATACAACTCCGAGGATAATTGGTATGTTGAAGCGAACCTTGACATGTAAGGATAAAGAAGTAATTTTGCCTCTTTATAAGGCTTTGATAAGACCACACTTGGATTATTGTGCACAGATTTGGTCTCCTGGGTTCCAAGGGTGCAAAGAAGAGTTACAAAGATTATATCCCGATTATGGGATTTAGATTATGAGGACAGATTGCGAGTATGTGGATTACAGACTCTGGTTAACAGGAGGAAGAGGGGTGATATGATAGAGGTCTATAAACTATTGAATGGGTGTTATAGCATTTCAACTGATGAAATTTTTCATTATATGGAAGGCGGGGAGAGAACACAGGCACATCCATGGAAGTTAAGGTTGTTCTCAGTCAAGAAAGGGTTAAGAGCTAGGTTTTTCTCCCAGAGAGCAGTGAGTGAGTGGAATAATTTGCCCTTATGGGTAGTGAGTGCATCTAGTGTGAATGAATTCAAGGGTAGGTATGATAGCTGGGTTGGGTAATTTACAGCCTCCCTCGATGAGTCCTTGACTCCTTGGAGGTCTTAGATAATAATAATAATAATAATAATAATAAATTTATTTCTGCTTTATATAGTAAGAAGAAAATTAATATTTACCCAGTCTAAGCATGACCAAAACAGTCGTAATTTCACATCATGTATTTTTTTTTTTTGTTTATAAGCATAGCTTTATAACATTGCTTCTGTATTAACAGCAGTGACTTCTCAGTGAGTTGTGCTAAAGATATATCTTATAATTAGTTATATTTCATCAAACACATCACCACAGACCTCTCCCCCTCCTTCCCCATATTATTATCAACAATAAATTTAATTGATACTTTCATTATTTTGACGAAGTCAAGGGCCATAATCAGGGAATACAGTACAGTACAATACAATAAATATGATATATATATGCATGCAGGCACTACACTGAATAATAAAGCTGAAGCATGGCAACCAAAAGTAAGCCTTAAGTCCTAAATAGTTCTCCTAGTGAGCTAAAACAAGTTTCCTTGGCTGAAGTACAGAAGATGAGCACTTCCCAAATTTGGAGAAGTTTCATGCAACCAGATTTGTTGAGGTTTGGGTAGTTTCTTAAAGCTGAGGCAGCTTCTTGGAATAGTTTTTTGTATGAATATTTGCTGCAGTGAAGTAGATTGACTACTTCATCCATGGTATCCTATGGTGAGTGCCCTGCCTGTTTCTCCATAGAGTAGGATAGTTTACAATTGTCAGAAACCTGTTAAACACCTGATAGGTCTACCAGGTGTTTAACAGATTGAACTGGTCTTTGGTATAGCAGATAAGGGATTCCAAGTTTTTATATGGTAAGTGGTTGTAAGGTTGTATTTTTTTCTAGTGTTTCAAATGTGCCCCAGATATATGGAATGGCAATAGCTTTTGTATAGTCTGTTGTGGGAGAGGGGTTTTGAGATTATAATATTTTTTGGATATGGTGGTTATTGTAGCCATTGGCTAAGAAGGTTTTGCGATTCTGGTCAAGTTCACTATAGAGGATGCTGTTGCAGAACTAATTCATTTTACCCTGTTATATAGGGTTATAATAGGGTTATACTTTTGGGAGGGGTAGTGGTTTTTCTGTAAATGGAGAACCCAGAGATCCATTAGGCTGGCATGTAACCAAATCATCTAGGAAGGGGAGACTATTGTTATTTTCCTTTGCTAAGGTGAACTGGATCCTGAGATGTTGGTTATGAAGATGGGTTAAAAAATTGTTCAAAGCATCTAGGCCATGTTGCCAAATTGAGAACACATTATCAACACAGCATAGCCAAATAGTAGATCTATGTGGGACAGAGTTTAAGCTTTCTCTTCGAAGGTCTCCATGTAGTTGTTAGCCGTGGGGGAGAGTGCCTATGCTGCTTGGAAAGAAGTCAACGGACACCACCATAGGCAAAGTGCATTGTGCCATGTAATGAGTCTCATTTTTGTAGCCAGTATTAATTGGAGGAATATGATGCAACTATGTCCGTTAGACTGCAAGAAGAGAACTGACAGAGTTTCAAAGAAGCATTATGATAGGATGCTATGCTGCAGGCCTATCTGTTTGGCAAATTGTTGACAAATTGGGTCGTCCCAGGTCAATATCAATGATACCATACCGAGATGGAAGTGCAGGGAGTTAACTGCAAGTGCTACTGTAAAATCTCACATGAATAATGATGTTTTGTGTTCACTTTACATGTTTTGTTTAAAGATAAATATATGTGTATATATAGAATTGTTATTTCCTGTAAACTCACCAAAAACCCTTTGTATAATAATTTCATTACGAAACTGTGCTAAACCACATTTGTGATGTCATTGCATCCCAATGTTATCAGAAAGAGAGACATCTCAGATTTTTTTGCCAGTCTCAGGGCTTTAGCCTTCTCAAGGCTTTAGCTGTTTCTTCCCTGGGTCGACTGGCATATGAAGTTCCAACTGTTCATCACTGGGGCCACAGAGAGCTCAACAGAGATAGCACTCATCAATCAGCCAATGCTACCACGTCACTGACTACGAAGGTTAAAGATGATCAACGACAGAAGACAAAAGAAAAGGTGGGAAATAAGGAACAGACAAAGGAATCAAGGACTGTTATGAATGAAAGAATTATATGATATGTAATCCGTTGTAATTACAAGGAAAAAATTGTAAGTACTTCTGGACAAATCATATTCTGTGTTTTGGTCCACAGTCAATTGTATTAGCATAATTCTTATCAATATAAATGAATAAGCACATGCTTAAAGAGTAAGCTTAATTCTGTATGTAGAAGATGTAAGTTATTGTTAATTGAGCATATGCTTGGCAAGATTTATGTGTAATAAGTAAGAGTAACTGGTAAGAATACCAAAAGTTATGCTTAGAATATAAGACAGAATTATAGGAGATCTCAGATAAAGTTACTTGTAATTACCTAGGACTTGAAATTCCGTTGTCAATGCTTATATGTAAATTGAAGAGTGTATATAGAATTCTAGGTTTAAATAAATTGATTTGTGGATGATACACTGAGACCGGTCTGTCAGTGCACTGATTTGAAAATGACCTGCATGTTTCTGCCTAATAAGGGGGGAATAATTATGATAAACGATAAGTTTAAGCCAATGACTGATATAAAGTATGAGTTAGCAGGGAATAATATCTGCTTTATCTTTGTTTATATTTCTTACAGACTCGCACTCAGTAAGTAGTTTAACTGGTGCAGTTGTAAAACAAATAAATTTGTTAAACTACAGAGTGTGAAGTAAAGTAGAATATTAACAATGGCTCATCCACTGTGGATAGTGTAAAATATATTGCTTTATCTGATCTTATGTTGACTGTGCCATTGTTAATATTCTACTTTACTTCACACTCTGTGTGAAGTAAAGTAATATAGAATAAAGATAAAGCTAAAGAATAGAGATATAAGAGAATAAAGATATTACAATACAAGTATAAGAAAACAATACCCTTTATTACAATAGCATCATATAGTCCTAATTAACAGTGCGCACTTTACCTCTCATGACCTTTCTCACTTATTCTACTGCGTATTATGTTTTTCCACCTTCTGTATTTATTAGTCATATGCCTATGAACACTGAAAAATTTATTTGTCAGACTGCGCCATCAGTATATCAAATATTCGGCATAAGACTCAATAAAACTTTCGGTAGATCTCTCTCTCTCTTACTAGCGTAAATTCCATCAACAAAGTTTATATAAACAGTCATGGTTCTTAAGTAATTAAACTGTGCTTTTAATGCCTTAGTTGTTTCCCGCTCACAAGTCCGATTTATTTAGGAACAGTGCAGTTGTAAAATAAAGGATCAGGCAGTACTCTTTTAACAAATAATTAAAACATTTATTTACATTTATATGAAATATCTTCTTCTTCTTATTGTGCTATCTTCTATCGAAGGTCAGCGACCATCGTGGCGAACAAACTGCGCTCTTGTGCTAATCTGAGCAGTTGTGCACTGCTCTTTCCTGTCCACGTCTTGATGTTGTCAAACCATGATATTCTTTTTCTTCCTCTAGTTCCTTTGCCACCAATTCTTCCTATCAAAATAGTTTGTAGAAGTTGGTATTTGCTGTTTCTCATGATGTGGCCAAGATATGATGTTTTTCATTTCTTGATTATTTGTATAAGATGTTTAGCTTTGCCAATGGATTTTAAGACATCTTCATTGGTAATTTTTTCTGTCTATGATATCTTTAGCATTCTTCTGTATAGCCACATCTCAAAAGCTTCAATTTTCTTGATGGTTGTCACCTTCAATGTCCATGTTTCAACTCCATAGAGCAGAATAGACCACACGTAGCATTTCAGCATTCGGCATCTGACTTCCATGTTTAGGTCTTTATTGCAGAATAGTGTTCTCATTTTCATGAAGGACTGCCGTGCAACTTCAATCCTTGTCTTTATATCTATTTCTGGATCCCACCGTTCATTAAGCCAGCAACCAAGATATTTATATCTTGACACTTGATCAATATTTTTCCCATTGAGTGTCAGTTTCATTGATGAGGCTGGATGTTTGCTGATGATCATGTATTTTGTCTTGTTGATGTTTATGTTTATTCCCATTCTTTGGCTTTCTATGTATACTCTGTCAATGAGTTTTTGGAGATCCATAATATTATCTGCAATTAGCACGGTGTCATCTGCATATCGAAGATTGTTAACAATCTTTCCATTTATTGTGATTCCCTCTGAACATACGAAATATACATGAATCAAATGACAGGGAGATTGCTTTCTCTACCCATCTATATAAAATCTTTAGCATAAAATTAGAACCCTTTCACTTCAACACTAAATAATCTCTTTAACTCTAAAACTTATTTACTCTCTGCTTACAAATTCAACTTATTAAACTTCTTAATGAAGGTTTATTTTCTTGATTTTATTTTATTTTCATGAGAATTAATAATAATATTTTTGGTTTACAGATCAAGTGTTGATCAATTTTATTAACTTAACCAACTAGTTTCGCCACACTTTAACTGTTGGCGTCTTCAGGGCACTTACATATAGGCTGAAACAATCTCACAATTATGTGTAACTATAACTGTAAAAAAACTGACTAGAATAATTACAAATAAAATAATATCGAACGTGCGCGAAACATATATCGCGTGTACAAGATTAGCTAGCTGTTGCTAAGGAACTTTCTGTAGTTTGTATTAAAGTTCATTTCTTTTGTTTTTAGGGATTTGATTAGGGTTTTCCATATCTCTGGGAGTATTAGGCCTTGATTCCTGTTAAGGTTGACAGTAGAACATGCGACTGTGGTTGCTTCTTTGAAAATTCTTGAATGGTAATCTTCCTCTAAGTAAGGGGGAACAACTTTTGTCCCACTCGATGACATGGTTAGTTGTAGAGAAATGAGATGATAGGCCAGAAATGTCCTGTCTGTTGTTTTTGACATAGCCAATGTGCTCTTTTTGTCTGATTTCAAGGCTTCTCGAAGTCTGTCCGATGTAACTCGAGCCACACTAGCATGGAATATTATAAACTCCAGCATATTTATAGAAAGAGTGGTTGTCTTTTGGAGATCTTAGTAGTTTACGGATAGATTCTATTGGTTTAAATGTTACTCTTATTTTGTGTTGTTTGAGGAGGCTGGCGAGCTTGTAGGAGATGCCACTTACAAACGGAATTGTAATAGTTTTTATATATTGAATATCTTCTTGTTCTCTTTGTGGTTCAGAGAAAAGGACTTTATTGACTAGTCTTCTTGGATAGCCGTTCGGGTACAGATTGTTGGAAATGAATGTTAACTCATCTTGAAGGGTCTGTTGTGATGCGAATCGCTCTCTTCTTTAACATGTGTATAATGCTGAGTTTATGTGAGATGTAGTGAGAGGAGCTAAAATGTAGGTAGTGACCTGTATTGGTCGGTTTTCTGTACACCGATAGATTTATACTGCCATCAATTTGTTTTTAGAGGCACAGCCGATGACTATGCCTCTAACTGCTGACCGCCACTGACTGTAACTGCCTTCGACTGGCTCTGGTTCAGACTCCACTTATGGTCTGCAGCTTGCCTCTGCTCTGTTCCGATTTCTTATGACTCTCTGCTGACGACTGGAAGCCCCTTATGCTTGGCTCTGTCCCTTTTTATTTACGCGATCTTTGAGACCTCGCATGAAGGATTGTAGTCCCCTAAGAATTCAGCATGACCCTTTCATCTTCTTTTAAGTTCAACCTGCTCTTTGTTCTCTTCCATGCACTCTTTTAATCGTAAGTTGCCAGCCATCTGAAAGTTGTTTGAACCTTTCTGGTCTCTCAGGCACTGACTTTGGAGGTGTTTATGCACAGAACTTTTAAGCACTTTCTCATACACAAAAGTAATAAACAACCTTTCTTATGCCCTCATAGAGAGCTATTACACAATGTTCCGGCAGCAAAATATTGCCTTTGTTTTTAACACTCTAAATGCACTCCTCTCCTTCCTAACACACTTAAATAACAAACACCCCAGAATTAAATTCACTCTGGAAGAGGAAAAAAACAACTGCCTTCTTTTCTTAGACACACTAGTCACCCGCCCAGCCTGATGGAACCTTGGTTTTCTCAGTCGATAGGAAACCCACCCATATAGGCAGATACATTCACCAACAATCCCACCACCCCTCCACGCAACAATATGGAGTCATTAAGACACAACACAACAGGGCTAAACTTATCTGTCCAAATAACAATGTCCTAACCACAGAACTAAACCACGTTCTCAACACTTTCTCAGCCAATGACTACCCCCCCCCCCAAAATATTGAAACCAGTAAACCACAACCCCCCCCTCCCCCCTCTCACAACAAGGATTACTCTAAATCCATCACCATACCCTATATCCGAGGCACCTCGGAAAAAATTACAAAAATCCTAAAAAACATGACTTAACTTCTTGTTACAGACCATATAAAAAATTTGGCATCCCTTATCCGCTCTGCTTAAGACCAACCTCCCCCCCCCCCAGACCTACCTGACCGGGTCCCTTGCAGCTGTAAGCTGTCCTAGTTTGGCCAAACAGGCAGGACAGCAAATATCAGAATTTCAGAACACAAGGACTACATCCGGTTTCACCAATGCAGCCACTCTGGTCTTGCTGACCATGTGCTGGATACCTGCCATAGAATACGATGGAAGAAAGCCACGATAATACACCGTAATAAATACAAATATGAAAGGTTTTTCATGGAATCAACTTCAGCCCTAAGAAACAATCCAAACCTCAACAAATTTGGCTGCATGAGACTGCCTCAAGTTTGGGAAACTTACATCAGAAGACCTTCAGCCCAATCGCCCAAGAATACCAACATTGCCCGCTAGGGGGCACCATCAGAACTTTAGGAGAAATAATAGCTTCCTGCTTCTTCCTCACTTACTGTTTGTTGTGCCTGCGTGCACGTGTCTTGTTCTTAAGTTCCTTGAAAATGACAACGTGACGTTGCTGAAATATTGAAGTATATTAAAATTTATTTTAATGTATATCCTAGTTTACATTGTAATTTCCTTAAATTATTTAGTAAAAATGCATAACTAACGTCTAAGCCTTTTCACCAGAAATACAGTTAATTTACAAACAAAGGGTTATTTACAATAATATCTAGCATAAAATATACAGACAAACAAGGTTATTTTTACAATATTCTCATGGGACTTGACCTCTGTAAAAAATCGATGTCAAGTGCTTTAGTATTTTTAAGCTACATCGAGTTTTTACACTATGAAGAATAATATGTAAACACCACCATTTGTTTGTTTGGATTAATTGCATCAACTGGAGCACAACTTTGCACAAAAACATTCAGAACTGAGGCTCACTACGTGGGTTTCCATGGTCGGACTGCGATATGCAAGCCCCATATTACCCAGACCAACATGCAGTGTCATCTTCATTAGTGCATAGAGCATGAACAGCGGGATGTGGAAGCTTGGAAAGCTGTGTTATGGAGTAACAAATCACACTAAACCTTCTGCTGAGAAGACGGATAGGTGTGGCAGTTGCCTGGTGAATGTCTTACCAGAGTGTGTGTGTGTAACTCGAACTATGAAATTCAGAGGTGTTGGTGGGATGATATGGTCGTTTTTCCTGGTTTGGCCTTGGACCTCTGTGTTACCATGATCATTGAACTCCAAGAGGTATCTGAACATTCTGCAATGCAATGCTTCCTGCTTTGTGGTCTTTCTATGGACCGGCCCATGTCTCTTTCAACAAGACAATGTGCTGTGTAATAAGGCTGCTACTGTAACTGCATGGCTTGTTTACATGAGCATCACCACACTTGACTGGCCTCTGCAGAGCCCTGATCTCAACTTAGTTGTGATACTGATGAAGCCTGATGCTCCAGTGTATCACAGATGCACTGGAGCATCAGGCTTCATCCACTCAACAGTCCAGGACCTCATTATATGCCTACAGGAAGAATGGTACAAAGTTCCCATTGCAATTGTATGCTGGTGGAAAGTATAAGAAATTGTTTTTTATATATTATTTTTCTAACACTCTGCAACCATTTGTACTCATAAACCAATTGCATTTACCTTGTATTCCCGTTTCTTTGAATTGCTTGTTCCACACAACAATGTACCCTTAATATCAGTATGAAATATTTGTTCTATTTAATTAAAGTTTCTTACTGTATTTATCACGTGTTTTATCTCATTGATTGTTATACCACAGCTACTTTGAAAGATTAGGAGACTTCCATGTCAGTTTGTAAATATTCTTGCTTTTGTTCTGCTAAGTGCATCTGGAGGAAGTCTGTGTAGTGATATGTGAGAAATAGCACTGCAGAGGATATGATTAATAGAGTTTGGTGAAAGTTAACATGTAACTTAGTAAAGATTTCATTACAGCATATTCCTTGTTATGTAAGATAAATTTAAATTTACCTCCTTTGCCATCTCCTATTGGAGGTCAGTGACCAGCTTGACAAATTTTGAGTGATTCTCAGCCACTCTGAGCAGTCTCTCAGAGTTCATGCCAGTCCACTGTCTGATGTTTGCCAGCCAAGATTTTCTTCATCTTCCTTGTCCTCTTCTTCCATTTATCTTCCCTTTTATAATCAATTGAAGTATCTTATATTTTTCATTACGAAGTAGGTGTCCAAGAGATGCAGTTTTCTTTCTTTTTATGGTATCTAAAAGTTCACATGATTTCCCCATTTGTTCCTGTACTTCCTGATTGGACATTTTTGCTGTCCAGGGATTTTTAACATTTGTCTGTATAACCACATCTCAAACGCTTCAAGTCTTTTTATTGATGTTCTCTTCAGGATCCAAGTTTCTGCACCGTACAGCAGTACAGACCATACATAGCATTTAACCATGCATACTCTAAGCTCTAAATTTAACCTGCAGTTACACAGTGTTGATTTCATCAAGAGAAAATTTTTTCTTGCCATTTCAATTCTTTTTCATTTCCAGAAATTAAAATTTTTTATTTCCATTTCTGGAAATTTACCTTAAACAACCAATATAATAATGAATAATTATTATATTTGTATGCTGTATATAAATAACAACAATGAAAAGCCAAGCAAGGGGATTGCATTTGGAATTGGGTCAGGGGAATGTAAACTTCTGGAAAACTGCTAGATTCACTTCACAAATATATTTATAGTATAGTGTGTTCATTTCAATCTCCATGCTGCCAAATATACTAACTACTAACTTTTTCTTAACAGAATCTCACTTTTCAGCTTCTTCTTTTAGCTAATCATCTCACTTTTCCAGTTATACACTCTTTGACACTTTTCATTGCAGAGGTAGAATTTCTGCACATATTTGCTCTTATATTGCATGGCAGAGAATGTCCTTGCATTGGTTTTTAGTTAAAAATCTTTTTGCTTCTTTTTCTCTCCAGTTCTTCCTTGTAGATTTTAACATTCACACATTGTAACTGGTTAATCATTTCCTGCTGTATTGATCAAGCAGATAGAGATCATGCCTGCAGCATTTGCCATTATCAACATTCACCCACAAATTGTTTATGTACCTAACAGAATGCCGAAATAATCCTAACTGCTTTACAAACACTCTTGATCTCGTCTTCACTATTTATCTTTTTAAATGTACTGTGGATGGATGGATGGATGTTTCTTTTCCAGATAAGGTATCTCTCACCATACATCATAATCTAATGTTGATTTCTTGTTCTGTGAAGTGGCATTCATAATTTATAGGCACCTTCCTTCTTTGTCATCTCTAGGCATATAAGGATGTTAAATGGGTCGTTATTTATTCCAACCTTCTGCAATTGTTATGAAAGAGTGAACACAAATTGTCAGGGAAATTAGATGTGTCTGGGTGGTTGTATGAAAGCATGTTTGCTTGTATTAAATTAAGTGGTAGAAATTGTTAGTTATGTACAGAGCGAGTGAGAGAGAGCGCACATTAGATTGTTGGGTATGACTCCAGGATATACAGAACTAGTTTTATAAAGAAAGAAAAGCATTAACTTTGAAAACAGGAAAGGGGATTTGCTTCAAGATTTAACTATCAGTTCAGCAGTTAGATGTCATACGTATACATTAATGCCAGAAGCATCAGGAATAAAGGTGAGGAGTTCTTAGCATTGTTGGATTTAATAAGACCTGGTTGAAAGAAGAGGATATTGTTACAGGAATACAATATGGTGGGTTTAGTTTATTCAGGGAAGACTGACAAGATAAGAAGAGCTGAGGAGTATTGTTAGTGATTGCAGAAGAATTAAATCCAACCAGAGTAGAAACCACCTCCAATGGTGCTTGATAGTATGAGTAATATAACAAGCAGATTTGAGACTATTTAGTGTGAGATAGAGGTTAACAGAACAAAATATTTGTTTTGCTAACCTATACAGAACAAGTTTTGTAGTTTTACATAAAACCACAGAACAAGTAAAGGGATCTCAACTACCAGGACAACCTCACAGACATTTTTCTTCAGCAACAGCTCTGATGGTTCAGCCATGTCCAGAGAATGCCTCCTCACAGTCTTCCAAACATTCATGCTGAATGGAAGAATAGGAAAACAGCTTTCACCTGGAAGACTGAGGGAAAGTTGGCTCAGATCCCTAAAAGAAATAGGCAAATTCTCTCCAGCTTCACTATTATGTTTGAGAAAATTAGAAATAGAACCATTTGGAGACAGATTGTATAAAGGGGACTCAACTCGTCACCAGAACGGATGAGATGAAGAAGAAGATACAGAACCAAATACAGATTAGGTTCATCAGCAGAGGATGTGAACTGCAAATAAATCTTAAGTATACAAGGAGGGCTGGAAAGTTCTAATAAACATCTAGAAGAAAAATGATATTAAAGCAACTGATATAACCACAAGCAAGAACATACTAGTAGTAGAGTTATGAAGGTAACTTATGTTCTTTCTTCTGGTTATAAATTGCTTTAATATCATTTTTATTCTAGATGTTTATCAGAACTTTCCAGTCCCCCCCCCCCCTTGTATTGTGGGTGACTTCATCTAATCGGATATAGACTGAAGGACAAAGAAAGCATCAGAACAAGAGAAAATGAATTTATAGAATTACTCAGGGTTAACTGTCTTAAATAGCATGAAATCGAAGAGCTTTACTGTACAAGAACATTGAACCCACTATATATCATCTGAGAATGATAAACTTATTTATAGCTATTAGTAAATGAGTTGACCATTATTCTTCCAAATGGTGAGAGTGATCATGCAGTTTTGACTTGGAAGGTGACATTGTATGCAAGAGCTTTGACTAAGGAGTATATCTGAAACTATAAGGCTGATTGTAATACACTAAGACAGGAGCATCAGGTAGTGCCTTATCATGAGAAATCTCATGGAACAGTAATCACTAATGCATGGAAATTAGTTGAAAGAGGTCATATCTGACTGCTTCCCAAGTTAGGAGAATTAATTGCATGGGAGTTAAATGGGTGAATAACAATTTAATTAAAGCAAAAGCTGAATACAATGAGGATATATTCTGGGATATCATGAGAATGATGAACAATTCTGGAGTGCTATAAAGAGCTAACTAAAAGAGAGAGAGAGAGTGATAACCATGGTGAAGAAGGCAAAATCAGATATTGAAAAGAAGTTAGCTGAACAGGCCAGAGGAAATCAGAAAGCATTTTATTATTATGTAGTAAGTAAGGAATTGTTTAAAGATGAGAGGGGAGAGTCACTTAATGGTCAAAGTCAGATAACTGGGAAGATACTTCCACATAGCATTTAAGGAATGCAGAGAAACAACTGGGATTTCTAACCTAATGTCCACTTCTCAACTTCATGTGGGAGTCCATTAGTAAAACCCGCAGCCAAGAAAGGTTGCAGGTTCAAATCCCGCTGTAGGCACGGATGTTGCGTTTGTATGTGAAAATCTAGTGGTGGTAGTGGTGGGCAGTAGATGGTGTTGTTGCGATTGGTGGAGACAGAGTTGTAGAGTAGGTGCCCTCCCTCAATGAGTCTTTGGACTCCCTTGAGGTCTCATGTAATAATAATAATAATAATAATTTACAAATCAATACATAGTCTATATTTAAGTTGTAAGTTGCAGTTAAAACTGTAGGACAGTTTGATGTACAATCAGGTGCATCTTGTGCCTGATTGTACATCAAACCTCTCTCCACTCTTGTTTGTCACTCTGGATCACAAAAAAAAAACCCTTTTACCATTATGAAAGAAAGTGGCATCAAGCTAGGGATGTGATATTGAAGATATCAAACTCAGCTCTCTGCTTTATGCTATTCATGGTGTATTCAAAAATGAATGCAGTGCAAGTTTCCAGAATTCTTTAACTAAACTGATTAACAGCTGTAATAAATTTGACATGAAAATTAGCAATAAGAAGACCAAAACTATGAAAATAGGCAGGAACATAGAAACTTTCAGTTGCATTCTCATTGGAGAACCTATAGAACAAATAAAGTATTTCAGCTATTTTAGGCACAGTTTTTGGTGAAGATGGCAAATTAAATTTGGAAGAAGACAACAGAATAAACAAAGCTGGTATGGTGTGGAGCCAGTTGAATAAATTTATGTGGAATATGAGAGAAATCAGTCAAATGACAACATTCAGTATACAGTGTTTAAACAGTTTTGATTCATTTAACTGAAAGTTGAGTAGAAATAAAGTGGTTGATAAAAAAGTGGTGACTACAGATATGAAAGTTTTGAGAAAAAACAGGGAGTGAACAGATGGTATCAGTGACTGACCTGAAGAATCATTGATGACTGACCTTAAGAGTCCTAAGGTCATTGATACCATTAATGACCTCAGGAGTCATAATCATGTTAAAAATGAAGATATAGGCAGGAACTTGATATTGTTAGCATTCACAAATGTGTGAGCAGAGTATATCTGAGGTGTATGGTTACTTAAACAGAATGAGAGAAAGAGAGAGAGAGAAAACACACAGGTATTTGATGCCAAGATAGGCAGGAAGAAACATAGAGGAAGACTAAAATCATTGATTGATGTAGTTAGAAGTTCTCTAGAAGACAGAAGTTTAAGATCTGATAATATTGGATTCTGACAAGTAGAATAATTTGATGGGAAATTGTTGACAGAATGTTAGTAATAATGGAACTTTAATCATGTAATAGTACTGCATAGTCTCCTTGAGAACAAATATCAAAAATCTCCTTGAGAGGAAATTTATCATGAATTTTTCCATTTGAAGTTATAGAGATAGAGTTTGAGTTATAAAGATTTTTATTTGCAAAATAACTAGCCTTATGCAAAACCCTCAACTTCAAAGATCAGAATATCTCTCTTAGCCTGGCACCTACCTGTTTTTTTACCTGTGATGGCAGGTTGGTCCTACAGTAGCCTAGCTGTAGGACCAACCTGCCATAGACTAAACTGGCCTCAATATGCTGGCATAGCTCTTGAGGCCAATGATGCACATATTCCTCCTTACTGCTTCATGGTGAAGATACCATCAAGGAGATAGTAGAGATTATAACTAATAAATTTTGAATTGTTTAATCAAAATTTCTTAGCTATAATCTTTACTATCTAAATATACTGGCATTAATTTAAAAAATTACTGTTTTATTATTATTATTATTACAACCAGAATTTTTACTTGTTTTTGAACATTTTGAATATGAGATAAAAAAAAAAAAAAAAGAATAGAATAATGATTAAAGCATGTGTTACAAGTACAATTTGGTCCAGGTCTTTAAGTGGTATGTAGATTGGACTCAGAGAGAAGAGCCCAATCTGCATGTGTTATATTCCAAGTTGGGAGGAGGGGGGGGGGGTAAATTCAGTTATAACAGAACATTTATAAATAATAATAATTACAGTAAAGAGGAATATTTAGTAAGATTACTTCCTAAAACAGGAAAACTTTGAGGAAATCATTCTTTAAATTAGGCTGATAAATTAGAGCTTCCTAACTCTCTTTATACAATATTCTCTAATGAAAAAATGCTTTTGTATAGTATCTTAGTAATCATATCCTTCACAGTACTTGTGTTTGGAGATACAGCATAATTTGGTATTACTGATTTGTCTGACTAATGTAAATAAATATAACTTAGTGCTCTTTTAAGCATTTCATCGCCAGTATACCAGCTAATAGTATGAAAAACCACAAGAGCATGGAAATCTGGCATACTTTTAATTCATACTTAGGAGAAAGGTGGTCTTTTGGAGAATGTAGGTGCATTACTAACTTGTAGATTGCATAGAAGAAGAATTGAAGGTTTACAGTATGCCGAGCCAGGACAATTTTTCCAATAAACCTTTAATGTATGAAATATAAATTCTAAAATATGTGTCTATCTTCATTCTCATCAAGAGAATGAGGATTGACACCATAATTGTTTATCTTAGAAATGAGATTTGAGTTATTACCAGTTGAGAGGAAAGTTGTATTTAATATGCTGCAATTCCTGTTATAAAAATTCTTCAGTGGAACATAATGTATGTATGCACAGTGAACCAAATGTTGATGGTAACATTCTTTCACAAAGGATAATGATGGAAAGTAGTATTGATGTATCTTCCAGTGTTGGAAGATGCATCAGTTTTCTTTCTTTCTTTAGAATGAAAACTGCAAGCTGCCATCTGTCTGTCTTAAGATAAATAAATCTAAGTAAAGACGTCTCTTGTTGTCTTCTAATTCCAGGATGAATTTGATTCTTTGATGGACATCGTTGGAGGAAAATGTGTAAATCTGACAAGACTTCAATAACTGCAGAAATATTATCTGACTAATAGAACTATATGAATGGATGAGGAATGAAAGTGTTCGGTATGTACTGCTCAGAATGCTTCATGTACTAATTAATCAGAGCACGTGAGAATGGATAATCCATTGCATTTTATTCATTTGGTTTATAAAGTTTTTTCTGACATGAAAAGTTACTGTCATTAATAGCAAATCAGTTTCATATCAGGAAGAATCTTTTTACAATAATTATAATAACTGTTAGTGGAATAGTAACACAAGTTAATTATTAATGAATAATTAGTTTAAGTAATTAATGGTCTCTCAAGGATTCATTCTACCCTCTGTCACGTGTTCTTAGTTTCTGCTACTTTTATTTTCACAGATATTTCTATATTCTTCAGGATTTGCATTAGCAGTTCCTTCACTTTACTCTAAATATTTTAAGATGTCCAGTAACCTCTTTATAACAGAGATAACTCCTGATCAAATGGCTAACCATTTATTGAAAACCTCCAAGATTCATCCCAGCTCTACCAGGAAAATTGCTGTACAAGCTTCCATCAGACAAATCCTGAAGACGGAATCCGAGCTTCCTGAACTCGTACACCCAATATCTCGGGAAGAGGTACAAATAGCCTTAAAACTTACCAAGAATGGCATAGCTGCAGGAGCGGATGGTATACTCCCTGAATTCCTAAAACATCTTGGTCAACATGGCCAAACATGGCTGGCTACCCTTTTCTTAGAAATCATCATGTCTGGTAAATTATCAAAGCTGTGGTGGGAAGCCAAAATAATTGCCGTGCCCAAACCAGGAAAGATCTAAATGAAGTGAAAAACCTACGACCTATTTCCTTGCTTTGCACCACCTTTAAGCTCTTTGAAAGAATTCTCCTTAAAAGAATTTCACCACTCATCAAAAGAGCACTCTCAACTGAACAAGCTGGCTTCAGGCCAGGAAGAAGTTGCTGTGACCAGATCCTGGCCCTGACAACTCAAATTGAAGCAGGCTTCCAGAAGAAACTTAAATCTGGAGCCACTTTCATTGACCTAACATGTGCTTATGGCACTGTCTGGATCAGGGGCCTCCTGATCCAGACAGTGTCATGGAAAAACTAGGAAATATTACAAAGTGTAAAAAAACTACAACTTTTTGAATCTATTCTCTCCAACAGAAAGATCCGGGTCCATATTGGCGGAAAAAAGAGCAGGCCCAGATTCCTTCACAACTGTCTTCCTCAGGGCTCTGTGTTATCCTCTATACTTTTTAACATCTATGTGTGTGATCTACCTCATACCAGATCAAGCAAGTATATGTACGCCGATGACCTAGCGATCTTACATCAATCCGCCTCCTTTACCAACCTAGAATCAACCTTGAATACAGACCTGAACACCCTGGAAGAGTACTTCAAACAGTGGTACTTGAAGCCAAATCCAACGAAAACAGTGTCCTCAGTATTTCACCTGTACAATTCAGAGGTGAATTGACAACTCAACCTTTCCTTCTGTGGAAAAATGGTAGAGCATGAGCCTCACCCAAAATACCTTGGAGTGAGCCTGGACAGAAGCCTAACCTATAAAAGGCACATCGTCAACCTCTCCAATAAAATTAAAACCAGAAATAACATCATTTCAAGGCTTGCTGGAACAACCTGGGGTTGTGGTGCAGAAGTCCTAAGGTAGTCTGCACTAGCCCTCACATTCTCTGCAGCAGAATATTGTTCCCCTGTCTGGGAAAGAAGTACACACACTAACATTATAGACACCCAGCTGAACTCTACCATGTGCACAATTAGTAGGACAGTGAGAAGCACCCCTCTCTCCTGGCTGCCTGTTCTATCTAACATTGCTCCACCACACATACGGAGAAGACAAGCCTCGATTAAGGAATTTAATAAAGCAATGAGCAACCCACTCCTACTCCTACACCAGACTGATAAACACATCTAGTCTTCGCCTCAAATCTAGAAAGCCTCTCTGGTCCATGGATGAACTCTCTTTAGCTGCACTGCCATCAATATCTGACATATGGAGAAAATACTGGTCCAACAATCTCCCAACAAACGGCTTCCTGGTAGTAGATCCCTGTGCTCCGCAGCCTGGTTTTGATCTTCCTAGGAAGATTTGGTCATCCATAAACAGGATCAGAACTAGTCAGGGCAGATGTGGCTATCTTCTACGTAAATGGGGCTGTCAGATCATCCTTATTGTGATTGTTCTCCCGTGGCTCAGACGATTACTCATATTGTGTACGACTGCCCAAGGTGCCAATTTCATGGTGGTGGCCTACAGGACATCCACAAGGTGACAGATGAGGCCTTGAATTGGCTTTCCAGCCTGGACCTTGACCTGTAGTTAGTATGATGGTGGCGGTGGTTATGGAGGAAACAGAAGATCACGGTCCCGTCTCACCACGAAGACGTTATTCTCATAGTTACTCTCATAGTCTTCGTCATAGTATCAGCAGAACTCCTCCTCATGTTAGAAGATGATGATGCAGTGTGAAATGGGCCTCCTCTAGTGGATCAAGTTTTCTCACACAAGACACAACTGCTTTCTACTTAAACCTGGGATACAGCTACTTTTATGTTGTGAAGTGTTGTGTGAACATGCAGCTTTGTCATACTTGGTGCAGCAGGACAATAATTGTTCCTGGCTTAATTATAACAAGTTACTTTTGCTTTATAATTTAAAAAAAAAGGAAAGACTTAGAAAACATATTGTGCTTTTTATGTAATGAACTTTTATATGTTAAGATTTTCATCATTTGTTTTCTGGAAAATGTGATTGTACTTTTCACTTACCAGTTTTCATAAGCATAAATAAAAAACTACCTCTTTATGCTTTAGTTCCAGATTCAGAGAACAAAATTTGCCTTTTCCTCATTCATTTCTTCTACCCTCTTTTAGAACTAACTCCGCTCATATGTATATCCTAAAAAAGTACACCTCCCCAAAGTGTTGCTCTCTTTTGCTTTACTGATGTTTCACCCATCCACAGCACTGGTTATTATTTGAATAAGATTTCTCTTAAATTGCTATTTAAAAGAGGGAATTGACCTTTTATGATGTGCACTAAATTCCTACTATGTGTATTGCTGATATACTACATATACATGCTGTAAAAACCCTACATTGCATACTTTCCAAGGTTTGTCTAAACCTAGCAACTCTTAAAAATGTTGTTCAGTACTATCCCATCTTCCTTTTTAATTTTTTTTTTCCCTGTGAAACTCTAGAAAATTTCTTTCATTCCTTGATTGAATTTGAATTCTAGGCTTTCCACCCCTCAGAAATATACCACATAAAAATTTCCTTCATCTTATGGTCTAGAAGTGCATAATCTTCAAACAACTGATGTTTCCGCATTCTCTGGAAGGTTAGCAGTGGTTATTACATTGCTGTAATAACCACCGCTTCATCATTGGAGGGACAAAAATCAAAGCTTCCCTTTTGCTTACATCAGTTGTTCAGTGAGAAGGTCACTTGGCTTATTTTTGTCTTTGCCCAGTATTTCATAGTTTTCCTCTGTTTCTTCATCATCTTTGGTTTGTAATTTCATATCTCATTCATTCTAGATTCCTTATATTTAGTTCTGTATTTTTCTGTTATTTCCATTAGTGATGTTTAGTTGTTTCAGTGTGTCTTCGTTTTACTTTTTTATCTAGTCTTGTATAATCTGCTGCTCTTCTCATATGTTTAATTTCTACTGCAGTGATTCTTTTCTTGCCTTTCTTATTGTCCACGCTTTATTTCCAGAGTTTCAGATTAAATGTGATAAAGTATGCAAAAAAGAGTATGGAGGCAACTGAAATATTGTGGTCTCCATTTATATATCATTTTCTCTAGCTGAGAAAGTAATATATGAATGAAGAAAACAAGAAGAAGAATTGCAAATGTTACAAAAGAATAAACACTGTTTCATATACTCACCTCTGATCTTGAACCAAAGGTGAAGAACTGGATAAATACACCACAGAAATAATGGAATATTTGTGTCTGTAAAAGTGATCATTTTTGAAATGAGAAGTTCTGTATGGCATCTGATTTTGCTGGAATAGTTTCTTGGTGTTAAAGATTTATAAAGAGGTATGGGTTAAGCACTTTTATTCATACAAGTCTACCAGTATAAATTGAAAATTTTATACATTCATCGTACCATTCATCATTACAGAAACAGTAATGATGAATGGTATGGTGATAGAGATTTTAGAAAATTCTATGAATACTAGTAGAAACTTTTATTACACTATCTTTTTTTTGAGTACTTGTGAATTTGAACTTCATATATGAATAAAATATTTATATATATATTTTTAAGTTGCCTTCTAAAATCTTGGTGCATCTTACAATCTGGAACATATGGTATTTGACATTCAACTTACTTTATTATTATTATTATTTTAATTAGATAAAATTAATATGTATCATGTAATATAAATTATTTATTTAGTTTAATTTAAATTATTCTTGTAGGAATAGTACCACGCAAGGCAGTTCATGGAAGAATTTTGGTTCCACATTCTGTGCTAGGAAATCGCTCATTTGCTCAGTGAGTATAATGTTTTTTGCTTTTTTATTTATTATTTATTTTTTTATTTCTCCCTCTTACCCCTACATACTCATCTACTCTTCTTTCATATTCTTGGTATAAATTGCTTTTCAAAGAAAATAAAAAGAACACTAGTAAGATACCTTAGAATGAATTGCACATTCTAGATCATAATAAAGGACATTCTGTCTGGCATGCTATTTTGTTGTAGCACCAGTAATATTTTCCCATTGGCAAAATATAAACAAATGAAGTTAACAAGCAGTTAAAAATTTTTGATGAGGTATATTTTTTTTAATAAAAATGTTGACTTCTAGTAGAACAGTGTAAATTTCTGAGACTAGAACTTATTAGATATGGATGCTATTTGAAACCACACTAATATAATGTTGTCTTGGTTATAGTTTTCATTCTAACTTTTATTTGTCAAATAATGATAAGGAAACCTTTTTTAAGATTGGCCTTTTAAATGACCCTAATATTAAATGGCTCTATAAAAAAAGAATTAATGAAAAAAAAAACAGAAAATATAAACATAGGCAAAACTATTGAGGAAGAATGGAATAACATCAAATCAATTATAACAGATGCGGCCAATGAATCACTGAGAAAAAAGAGGAAATGGCAGAGAAGAAAGGAATTAGAAAATGGGATGATCAGATTACCCAAATTATTGAAGACAAAAGGAATGCTTTTAAAAAATACTTAGCAACACAATCTCAAGATGACTATATAGAATACAAGAGAAAAAGAGCGATCACTAAACAAGCTGAAAGAAAAAAAAACAGAATGATGGGACAACTTTGTCTCTGAACTTGAAACAGATATTACATGCCCACAGTCCTAAAGTTTTCAAATATTAAATAATTTAAATAGAGATATAAGAGAAAACACACGTCTTTCACCCATTGATCAGAATACCTGGCTAAATTATTATAAAAAGCTTTGCACTCATAATAAAGATTTTGAAACAATAAACTTTGATAATGAGACACTCTTGGATCCTATATTAATAGACAAGTTGGAAACTACTCTAAAAAGTTGTAAAAACCATAAAACAAGGTAAAGATGGGTTAATATATGACTTCATGAGCTTAAAATTCGCAATGGCATCATAAATCCATTTCTTTCTGATGCCACTTCTGTTCATCCAAATTTGTGTGAAGAATGCTTGATTGCATCATGGGTATGAATGATTCTGGCCAGACGTGCAATGAAAGTATCCTCAGCTTTGGCAAGAAATAAAATTACTGCTCATTGCTTTTCCTTCATATACTTGGTGGAGTATATGAAGGATTCACCGTCATGTTGCAATTGTTAGCTAAGCAGCGAAATAGATTGCAAATAAGTGAAAGAGGAGAGACATGAGACTTTGTTTGTCAAACATTGAACCTGATATTGAAAAATTTGTAGGAACTCATCAGACTCAGGGTAGCCATTTAATAAGTTTAATCACTATTAATGATTGGCTTATTAAATACAGTAAGTTTATATCCTTTTTGAGTAAAAATTAATTTGTATCAAAGTCATCAATTTTTAAATAACTATCAGTTCAAATATGTTGATGGTAATTTAGGTAAATGACTCAATAACATATTATAATTATGTTATTGAGTCATTAACCTAGTGTAAAATTGAGCAGGGTGTTGCCAGACAAAAAAAGTTTAAGAACCACTGATATGGTAGATGAATATCAGTGGAGATATTGTTCACCTTGTTCTTATATCTTTTTTTACACAAAACTGTCTTCTGTACCTCATCATCATCATCATGCATATCAATGATTTAGGCCCAGCATGGCCTATTCCTGCCTTAGAAGTCATCGTTGTATCGTTTAAGAGGACGTCCTGGTTTTCTTTTTCCTAATGGCTTGTACTTTAAGGCTTATTTTGATAATCTTTCTGTTTTCATTCTTTGAACGTTCCATCCAATTATGTTTATATTTTTAAATTTTTTTCTATTACTGGTTCTTGGTTTAATTCTTTCATAATTTCTTTGTTTCTTTTGTGATCAAATAAGGTATACTTTGCAGTTTTTCTCATAAACTTCATTTCTGCTGTTTTTAATCTTTGTTTGTCTCTTTGTTTTATTGTCCAGATTTTGCTTCCATACATTAAGACTGGTAGGGCTAATGTATTGTATACTTTTAGTCTGGTTTGGTTTAAATATAGAGTTAATTACACCTGTTATTTTTAAATATTTTGCAGTTTTTATGTTTATATCTTTTTCGTTTTCATAAGTGATCATACATCCTAGGTAGTTAAATGAATTCACCTGTTCTAAGATCTTGTTATCTATTACTATTTTAGTTCTTGCTGGATCTTGTCCTTTAAAGGCCATAGTTTTTGATTTTTCTGCTGATATTATCATACCATAATCTTTGGATATCTCATTTAGATCTAAAATAGCTTTCTGTAAGTTATCTTCAGAATTTGTAATTATTATTTGGTCGTCGGCAAAGAGGAGAGTGTTTATGTGTACTGTAGGAGAAAGTTTAATTCCTCGATGTAAATTTTTATTCCATTTTATTATTATTTCATTTAAGTAGATATTAAAAAGAGTTGCTGAGATGGGACATCCCTGTTGGACCCCTTGGTTTATCTCTCTGTATATGATAGCTCGTGATTTAATCTTATTTGTATTTGATTATTTTCATATATACTTGTGATAGCTTTTAGGATATTATTTGGTATTTGTCTTTCTTTTAATATGTTAAATAATATGTTTCTTTTAACTTTGTCAAATGCTTTTTCAAAGTCAATAAATGCAATATGTGTTTCTAAATTGTATTCTCTTCTTTTCTCTATTATTAATTTTAGGCAAAAGGCTGGGTCTATACATGATCGTCCTTTTCTAAATCCATTCTGTACTTCTAAAATAAAGTTTTTGGAATATTTCATTAGTTTGCTATTCAGGATTCTGCTGTATATTTTGTAACAGGAATTTAGTGTACTGATACCTCTATAGTTTTTAGGGTCATCTCTATTACCTTTTTTAAAGATAGGAATCACAATTGCTTTTTTTCATTCTATTGGGGGGATACCAGTCGAGTAAATTTTGTTTAAAAATAATAAGAGTCTTTCTTTGAATCTTGTTCCTGCATATTTATATAGTTCTGAACCTAGCTTATCTTCTCCAGGTGATTTTCTGTTTCTTGTTTCTTTCAGGCTGATTTCTAATTCTTCTTTAGTTATTTCCTTTTCATTTTCGTTAATTGTTTGCCAGTTGTCTTTTTTAAAATATTTGTTTGTCCACAGTTCTGTGTAGTAATTTAGAAATTCTTTTAATTTCAATTCAGTGTTTAATTTTATGTTTTCTTTGGTATCTGCATTTAAGTGTTTCAAAATCTTATATACATTGGGTCTTATTTTATATAAATCATGTTCTTAATTAGAAACAAATTTGTTCCATGATTCTCTATGAAGTGATCACTATTAGTCTTGAGCAGGATAAAATTGAATTTCATATTGAAAAGAATAACATGTAAGAAAGTTTTAAAGCGAATAAAAGTTGAGCAGATCTCAGATGTAAACTGTAGACTAAAATACAGAAAGATTATTGAAAAGAAAATGAAAGAGTTTGAGAACAGGAATCAAACCTTGGAGATTTAGTGGCAAACTCTGAAGAAAACATTGATTGATTCTGCCAGAGAGGCATGTGGTAAGGTTGTGTGCAAGGATAAAAAAAATCAGAACAACCTGGTGGACACAGGAAGTTAAAGAGGCAGCGAAGGAAAAGAAGAAAGCATATCAAAAGTTCCTGGCAAATAAGTCAGCTTTTACTCTTACAGAATACAGAGACAAATGTAAGAAAGCTAAACAGTGTATAAAACTAGCTAAACAAAAGTCATGGGAGGACTTTGGCAAGAATATAGAAAATAAATATCAAGAATGTGACAAAATATTCTGGAGGTTGTTGAAGAAGCTTAGGAATGGAGGAAAGAGTGCTGTAAAAGAAGTTAGAGATGATAAAGGTGACATGAAAACAGGAGAAAAAGATATCCTTGAAGTATGGAGTAATTACTTTGAAAAACTGCTAAATGAAACAGCAGTGATGACAACACAGTGATAAAAAAACACTGACAGGCATGCAGTCAGGAATACATATCCTTACTTGAAGTAGAAAAAGCCATCAAAGGCTTGAAATGTGGAAAGGCAGCAGGAGTAGATGATATTCGACCAGAAATGCTGAAGTATGGTGGTATAAAAGTCTTACAGTGGCTGCACTGCATAGTTCAGAAAGCCTAGACAGAGGGACAAATTCCCAGTGATTGGAGTAGAGCTCTCATAGTACCCATATATAAAAAGGGAAATAAAACTGAATGTGAGAATTACAAAGGTATTTCCCTACTGAGTGTTCCTGGCAAGATCTATGCAAGTATACTTGAGAAATGGTTGAGAAGAATTGTGGAAGAAAAGCTTGGTGAAGAACAGCTGGATTCAGGCCAAATAGAGGCTGTCAGGATCAGATCTTCACTTACGACAAATAGTCGAGAAAGCATGGGAATATAACAAAGATCTGTATTTAAGTTTTGTCGATTTGGAAAAGGCATATGACAAGGTGCCAAGAGAGAAGCTGTTCAATACGCTGCAGTTATATGGTGTCAATGGGTCATCATATCGAGCAATACTTAGTCTTTATTTGAGTCGTAAGTCAGCAGTTACAATTGAAGGAAGTACAGGAAGATGGTTTAATGTTAAATCTGGTGTGAGACAAGGATGTACATTATCCCCTCTGTTATTCATTATCTATATGGATCACATTATGAAGGAAAGTGGAATTAAACCTGATATCAAAATTGGAGATGTTAATGTCAGCTCTTTGCTTTATGCGGATGATGTTATACTTCTAAATAAATCCGCTACAAGTCTGGAAGATTCTATGACTAAATTGAATAGCTGTTGTAATAGATATGGTATGAAGGTCAGCAATAAAAAGACAAAGACAATGAAAATAGGCAGAATCATTGAAAATGTCAACTGTGTTGTGAATGGAGAAACTGTGGAACAAGTAAAACCTTTCAGCTACTTAGGAATGATTTTTAGTGAAGATGGTAAATTAAATATAGAAATAGACAACAGAATCAGCAAAGCTGTTATGGTGGGAAGTCAATTGAATAAATTCATATGGAATAAGAGAGAAATTAGTCGGAACACTAAATTAACTGTATACAAGACAGTGTTCAAACCAGTTTTAACTTATGGATCTGAGAGCTGGGTCAGAAGTAAAACACTTGACCAAAGACTAGAGACCGCAGATATGAGAGTTCTGAGAAAGATTAGAGGCGTGAACAGATGGCATCAATGGCAATATCATATTTAAAATGAGGATATTAGGAAAGAACGTGACATTGTCAGCATCCAGGAATGCATTAGCAGAGCTAATCTAAGGTGGTATGGTCACTTAAGTAGAATGGGAGAGGAAAGATTAGCAAAACAAGTGTTCTCTGCCAGGTTGGCAGGAAAATGACCCAGAGGAAGACCAAGATATAGGTGGATTGATACGGTACAAAGTGCCTTAGACGATAGAAATATAAGATCTGATAATGTTGGAGTCTTGACAAGTAACAGACTGATTTGGAGGAAAATTGTAGATAGGAAGTTAGTAATGATGTAATTTTTTCATGTAGTACTGTTATATCCTGTACACCTCTTGAGGGTACATGGCATGAATTTGATGATGATGATGATGATATATCTATATATATATATATGTGTGTGTGTGTGTATGACAATTCATTGACTTGGTTGAAATACATATTGTAAAATACAGTTGAATGATTTAAACCGAGAGTTAGGTAAAAAAACTTGATGAGTGAAAAGGACTCCCTGGAGGTGTCATGTAATAATAATAATAATAATATATATATATCTATATGTGTGTGTGTGTGTGTGTGTGTGTGTGTGTGTGCGTGTGCGTGCGTGCGTGCATGCGTACAACGATTCATTGACTTGGTTAAAATACATATTGTAAAATAGAGTTGAATGACTTAAACCGAGAAAGGTAAAAAAAGGAGGTTTTAATAGTAAAACACGACTAGTTTTGGCTTATAACAGCCTTCATCAGGTGACATTATAAAAGAAAAAAACACTAAACACTGAAGGTTAAAAAAACTATTAACAACATAGAGAGTCTCTATACATAATTAGCATGAAAATGTTGTAGTTGTATTTAAAGCTGTTCTTTCGTTTGTTGCATTGTTGGGAGAGTGTGTTCTTGCAGCATCACGTGAACGCCAGTACATGATTATAACTTAAGGACTATTTGGGAGGTTGTAGCTCAAGTTATTATTAGATGTTCAGGGTTGAGGATGATTTCCCTAGATTCTACGAATTTCTCCAATTCATCCTGGCAATGAAAGATGTTAGTAGATCTGTCCCAGCGGACTGTATGACTTGGGTTTTCATCATTAGGATCAGCTGAGAAAAGGATATGGCTTGATAAGGCACAGTCTCGCTGCCTCTTGTAAGCAATGTCCCTCATGTGTTCCTCCATACGTAATTCAATAGATTTGTCTGTCTGGCCAAAATAAGGAATATCACAATCACACCATATTTTGTACACACTAGGATATTTAAGATGATGACAAGGTTTTGGGTGGCTTATTAAGGAGTGGATTTTTGGAAGTGGAGTGAACAAAGGTCTGATATTGTATTTTCTTAGAACCTTGGCTAATTTTTGTGAAACTGAACTTATGTAAGGAATAGATATATTGCCTTTAAATGTATTTATTTCTTCTGTGTGATGACTAGGAGGATTAAGAAGGAATTTTTCAATAATTCTTTGAGAATATCCATTAAGTACGAAAGTAGTTTTGAGATAGTTGATTTCTTTTTGAAGTTCATTTGGGTCATGAAGAAGAGAGCGAGCTCTATGTCCAAGGTAGAAATTATTCCAAGTTTTTGGGGAGGAAAGTGATGGGACTGACTATGAAGATATCTGTTGGTATGTGTAAGCTTTCTATACATCGAAATTTTAAGTTTACCAGAAGAGCGGGTCAGTTTTACATCTGGAAAAGGCAGGGAACTATCACTTTCAAACTCTGCTGTGAACTTTATACTTGATGTCAACTATTGAGATGTTCCAGGAAATCCATTAGGGAATCATCCATGGCTCCAAATGAGGAAAATGTCATTCACATAACGTTTCCAAACTTTAGGTGTTAAAGCATAAGAAGAGATAGCCTTGGCTTCTGTAATAAAAATGTTGGCCTTACTTACCCATTGCATCAAGTTTGGTTACTTTAGATTCCAAGATACTAAATTGTATCCTCCAAGTAAATATTTGCAAGAACAGGTGATAAAGGATTACCCATCGCCAGACCATGATTTTGCTTGTATATAGTATCTTGGAATCTAAAGTAACCGGACTTGATGCAATGGGTAAGTAAGGCCAACATTTTTTTGGATAACTTGTCTTTGAGTAATGTTATGACTTCTTCTATTGGGATATTAGTGAACAAGGAAATTATGTTGATGCTAGCCATGATTTCATCTTCATTAACTGTCACATCCTTAATGTATGAAACAAAATCTGCTGTGTTATTGATAAAGGATGAGGACTTCTCTGAAAAACATTTGCGGTATTTTGCAAGATGTTTAGAAAGTTTGTACATCGGAGAATCAATACCTTCCACGATGGGACATAGTGGGATGTTTTCCTTATGGATTTTTGGAACTCCATATATGCACGGAACAAGAGGATGGAGAGAGCGTAGAGACAGGCGAACGTTTCAAGACAGTTCAGTGGTAGTTTTTAATAAGTTATTGGTACGATTTTGAAGTTCTCGAGTTGGATCTCTCTCAAGTATTGAGTAGGTATCACTTTTTAGTAATTCAAGCATCTTATTTTGGTAATCTTCAGAGTTGAGGATAACTGTTGCATTGCCTTTGTCTGCAGGAAGAATAATTATATTTCTGTTATTTTTTAAACTCTTAATTGCTTTGCGTTCTGTCGAAGTAATGTTATCTGCGGGTGGTTTTGCATTATTGATAATAAAGATGGATTCATTACACAGAAGTTTTGCATCTTGTGAAGGGAGGAATGAAGTAGCTTTTTCTATTTTGGTAGAGGAGTGATTCTTTTGGGATAATTTTTGGAGAAGGAATAAAATTTAGACCTCTACTAAGGATGCTTTTTTCTTCGTCAAAGTATGTGAGAAGATTTGTTAATTACGACTTTGTCAAAGTTGATGTGGGGTTTTGAGAAGTTCCTATTATTTTGTACTCTTTTTAATGTTTCAAATTTTCTGATAAGATTTACTTTGTTATCATCATCATCATATATATATATATATATATGACGATCTGTAATACGAATCTATAATATATATATATATATATATGTATTTTTTTTGTCCCATAGTCAGAAATCCTGTTGTAGAAACCAAATATGGAACTTTTTCAAGCCACTTGAGGCCTCCAATAAGTGGGAAGGCAGTCTCAAGCTGTGCAGTGAAATTCATTTCCATCTAAAGACAATCACAAACATCCATGCCCACGGTGGGATTTAAACCTGCAGCACATTGGTTGGAGAGCAGATACTGAGACATAACCACTGAGTTATGTCTCAGTAATGTTGAAATTATGAGTTTTCATTAATATGCATATGAGAATATAATACATAAGGAGCATTTTTCCCCTTGCACAACTTTTATTTCTTAAAAAAAAAAACATCTGTACAGTTGAAATGTTTGTGTTACTCAGCTATGACCATGCTAACTTCTTTTATATATTATTATTATTATTATTATACGGGCATCTCCATGGAGTCTGAAGACTCATTGCAGGAGACCCATTCTATCCACACAATCTACCATACCTCCCCTTTGAACCCATTAACAGACAGAGCACTCACAACTGACTCTGGCAACCCACTCCACTCATTCACCACTCTCCAAGCAAAAAATCTAGTTCTCATATCCCTACTAACCACACCTTTATTCAACTTCTAGGGATGACACCTTTTTCTGGTCCCTCTTGCCAAGTGTTGAAACATTTGCCTCTGAATCCTCTCCACTGCTTCCTCATCCCCAAGAAACCCAGGGAAAGAAAAAGTTCCTTTAGTCGGTGAACTGGATTTGAACTTAAGTCTGTCTTTGGGTGAGTTAGCGCTGAGGAGTGTAAACATCACTTCCACTTAGCTACACATTTGCAAAGGCTTAGCAAATGTTCCTCTAGTCGGTGACTAGATTTGAACTCGTCTGTCTTTGGGTGAGTTAGCGCTGAGGAGTGTAAACATCACTTCCACTTAGCTACACATTTGCAAAGGCTTAGCAAATGTTCCTCTAGTCGGTGACTAGATTTGAACCCGTCATCCTTCATGTGATCAAGCTCCATGGAGTGCAAATACCACTTCCACTGAGCTACACAGGTATTTATCTACAGTTACTTTAAAAACTTCTTCTTCTTGGCTTCCCGTATTAGGCAGTTGTTTGCCTGTAACATTTTCAAGAGTTTAAAATGTCCTCTGCCCATCTCCTCCTGGGTCTTCCTCTTGATCAGTGTCCCTCCATGGAGTCCGAAGACTCATTGCAGGATGATGGCCAAATATTTCCAAGCAATATTTGGCCATCTGTCCTCATTCTTTCTGTGTGGTTTTTCCAATTCTTTCTATAGTTTGTGATGTCTTCTGTTATGTTAATTATGGATAATTGTTTTTATTTTTTCATTTCTCATCTTGGCTATTCTTTTATAGCCTGCGAGCGGTCTTAGGAACTTTATTTCTGCAGCTTCCACTTGTTTTTTATCTCATTCTCCCCAAGTTCCAAGTTTCACTGCCATGTTTCAGAATTGGTTTGCTATTATTTTATATAGTTTTATTTGGGCTGTTTTGGACAACTGTTTACTGAAGTGTCTATTCAAAGTTCCAATGACTGCTAGGAATTGTGCTTTTTATATGCAATGTCAGTTTTTCCATTGGGGCTTATGTATGTGGATGACTAATTTCCATCTTTTAATTTCTTTACCTTGAAATGCTATTGATTTTGTATTGTTTATTGAGATTTTCATGTCATACTGTTCTATTGTTTTGTTCAATGCATGTAGATTTTTCTGTAATTAGTCTTCATTTTCAGCAAAAATAACTTGATCGTCAGCATACAAAAGGCTGGTTAATTCTTTATTTCCTATTTCAATTCGTATGATTTTGTTTTTCCCCCACTCTCTTGAAATTTTTTCCATATACATGTATATGTATATATATATATATATATATATATATTGAAGAGTATTGATGATAATCCACTTCAATTGTACATATTTGGTCTGATGTATTAAAATAAAGAACTTTTATTATTAAAAGACCAGAAGATAAATGATAAAATATACAAAGAGCCAACAAGTTTCACTAGCCACTGTCTAGCATTTTCAAGGCTGAACTGGTGTGAAAACAAATGCATCATCATCATCATCATCAAATTCCTGCCATGTACCCTCAAGGGGTGTACAGGATATGACAGTACTACATGAAAAAATTACATCATTACTAACTTCCTATCTACAATTTTCCTCCAAATCAGTCTGTTACTTGTCAAGACTCCAACATTATCAGATCTTATATTTCTATCGTCTAAGGCACTTTGTACCGTATCAATCCACCTATATCTTGGTCTTCCTCTGGGTCGTTTTCCTGCAAACCTGGCAGAGAACACTTGTTTTGCTAATCTTTCCTCTCCCATTCTATTTAAATGACCATACCACCTTAGATTAGCTCTGCTAACCCATTCCTGGATGCTGACAATGTCAAGTTCTTTCCTAATATCCTCATTTTTAATATGATATTGCCATTGATGCCATCTGTTCACGCCTATAATCTTTCTCAGGACGCTCATATCTGCGGTCTCTAGTCTTTGGTCAAGTGTTTTACTTCTGACCCAGCTCTCAGATCCATAAGTTAAAACTGATTTGAACACTGTCTTGTATACAGCTAATTTAATGTTCCGACTAATTTCTCTCTTATTCCATATGAATTTATTCATTTGACTTCCCACCATAGCAGCTTTGCTGATTCTGTTGTCTATTTCTATATTTAATTTACCATCTTTATTAAAAACCATGCCTAAATAGCTGAAATGCTTTACTTGTTCCACAGGTTCTCCATTATCAACACAGTTGACATTTTCAATGATTCTGCCTATTTTCATTGTCTTTGTCTTTTTATTGCTGACTTTCATACCATATCTATTACAACAGCTATTCAATTTAGTCATAGAATCTTGCAGACTTGTAGCGGATTTATTTAGAAGTATAACATCATCTGCATAAAGCAAAGAGCTGACATTAACATCTCCAATTTTGGTATCAGGTTTAATACCACTTTCCTTCATAATGTGATCCATATAGATAATGAATAACAGAGGGGATAATGTACATCCTTGTCTCACCCCATATTTAACATTAAACCATCTTCCTGTACTTCCTTCAATTCTAACTGCCGACTTACAAACTCAAATACAGACTAAATATTGCTTGATATAATGCCCTTTGACACCATATAACTGTAGCATATGGAATAGCTTCTCTCTTGGCACCTTGTCATATGCCTTTTCCAGATCGACAAATCATAAATACAGATCTTTGTTATATTCCCATGCTTTCTCAACTATTTATCGTAAAGTGAAGATCTGATCCTGACAGCCTCTATTTGGCCTGAATCCAGCTTGTTCTTCACCAAGCTTTTCTTCCACAATTCTTCTCAACCGTTTTTCAAGTATACTTGCATAGATCTTGCCAGGAACACTCAGTAGGGAAATACCTCTGTAATTCTCACATTCAGTTTTATTTCCCTTTTTATATATGGGTACTATGAGAGCTCTACTCCAATCATCAGGAATTCGTCCCTCTGTCCAGGCTTTCTGAGCTATGCAGTGCAGCCACTGTAAGACTTTTATACCACCATACTTCAGCATTTCTGGTCGAATATCATTTACTCCTGCTGCCTTTCCACATTTCAATCCTTTGATGGCTTTTTCTACTTCAAGTATGGATATGTATTCCTGACTGCATGCCTGGTCAGTGTTTTTTATCACTGTGCTGTCATCACTGCTTGTTTCATTTAGCAGTTTTTCAAAGTAATTACTCCATACTTCAAGGATATCTTTTTCTCCTGTTTTCATGTCACCTTTATCATCTCTAATTCCTTTTACAGCACTCTTTCCTCCATTCCTAAGCTTCTTTAACAACCTCCAGAATATTTTGCCACCTTCTTGATATTTATTTTCTATATTCTTGCCAAAATCCTCCCATGACTTTTGTTTAGCTAGTTTTACACACTGTTTAGCTTTCTTATATTTGTCTCTGTATTCTGTAAGAGTAAAAGCTGACTTATTTGACAAGAACTTTTGATATGCTTTCTTCTTTTCCTTCACTGCCTCTTTAACTTCCTGTGTCCGCCAGGGAGTTCTAATTTTTTTATCCTTGCAGACAACCTCACCACATGCCTCTCTGGCAGAATCAATCAAGGTTTGATTCCTGTTCTCAAACTCTTTCATTTTCTTTTCAATAACCTTTCTGTATTTTTGTCTGCAGTTCACATCTGAGAGCTGCTCAACTTTTATTTGCTTTAAAACTTTCTTACATGTTATTCTTTTCAATATGAAATTCAATTTTATCCTGCTCAAGACTAAATAGTGATCACTTCCAATTTCAAATCCTCTGTACACTCTGGTGTCCTGCACCAGGGAGAAAACATCACTATCAACAATAACATAGTCAATGAGACTTTTCTTATTCCTAGCCTCTTCTCTCCATGTGAATTTGTGCACATTTTTATGTTGGAACATGGTGTTAATAATAACCAGTCCATGTCCTGAGCAGAAATCCAACAGATATTTGTCATTATTATTAGCTTTGTTCTTTTCACCAAATTTTCCCAAAATATTTTAGTATGTCTCACAATCATTTCCTACTCTGCTATTTAGATCCCCAACAAGGACCAACTTTTCCTTTTTCATTGTGTCAGTTGCTTTTTCTAAAGCATCAAAAAATTCCTCCACTTCTACCTTAGTAGAACCTTCTGTGTGACCATAGGCACAAATAAGTCTCATTGTCGAGTTCCCCATTCTCATATTTGCCCACATTACTCTACTTGAGACGGACTGCCATTCAAGAAGATTAGCCTCGTATTTTGTGTTGAATACTATGGCTACTCCTTCTTTTCCTTGATTGTCATTGCCTGAATATAACATTTTGTATTTATTGCTCAGAAAGATCTCACCAGTTTGGCCTTTTTTGTTTCAGTCACCCCTATTATGTCAATCTGGTACTTATCTAATTCCTCAGCTAGTTCCATTTCTTTGCTATTCAGGCTTCTTACGTTGATAGTACTGATCTTTAACTCTGGTGATGCTGAGTTGGGGTTTGTTTTCAGATTTTTTCCAGTAGCTGACTTTTCGCTGTTTGCCCTGGTTCCCTGGCAAAAACAACGGGGGCCTTGTTTAACCGGGCTACGCCCCAGCCGGCATGAAATTTTGTCATGTTGTACCATCATTTTTTATTTTGGTTTAACCAATAAGAATACAAATTGGTCGGCTAAATCCCAAATTGCCAGCCCATCCTCGTTCGTTCAGTATCAAAGTAGATACCCAACAGGGTGCACCACGAGAAGGTGAGGATTGGACATTAGGTCAGAAGCCCTGGTTGGTTCTCCGCATTCCTTTAAAGGCTATGTGGAGGTCTCCTGTCAGTTATACAGCTTTGACCCAAGTTAATGCATTTGTTTTCACACCAGTTTAGCCTTGAAAATGCTAGACAGTGGCTAGTGAAACTTGTTGGCTCTTTGTATATTTTATCATTTATCTTCTGGTCTTTTAATAATAAAAGGTCTTTATTTTATGATAATCCACTTCCTTGAATGAGACCTCTATTGGTTTTAATTTTTTCGGTTGTTGCATTATTAATTTTAATTTTAATATAGCTTTCTTCTTTCTTCTTTTCTTCTCTCCTTTTGTGGTTTGGGGTGGAGCTTTCAATTGATATAGCATATTAATTAGTTTTATTCTGTTGATTTGATTTTACTTTAAAAACAAAATAAAAACAAGTTTTTATCCCTTATCATTTTAATAATATTACTTGTGTTTAAATGTTTATCATGATATTTAATATCACAGGCAGAAAATTAACATTGAAATATGCAGTTATCTTTTTTTCCCCCAAACATATATAAATACCAAACAAACAAAACAAAACAAAAAAAAACAAAACCAAACAAAGGGTAATAGTTAGGTACAAAGTGATTGTGATTATTTGACATGCCTAAAAAATTGGAACTACGTTGATCAGATTTATGTTTCAGATTATTGAACACACGAAATGTGGAGTTGTTGCTTTTCTTGACTATGGATTAAAACAACCTGAACATTGTATATTAATATTTTATTATTTATATATCAAAGTTGGTTCAGTAAGTTTGAAGCTGAACTGTATGCGAACGAATAACCAGCAGCTGCTAATGTTTTAGCAGAAAATGTTTTTGTTTTAATGTTTTAATGAAAATTTGAATGAAAAATTTTTTAATGATTGGACAGAGTCTCTGAGAGCGCAGTATCTGTTAAGTAGACTGCCATCTCCTCAATAGCATTAAGCATTTTCAAGAGGCTTTTGAATCCTTTGAATTTGTCTGCTCTCAGAACATTGTTCTAAGGTTGGGCCATATTGATATTTATATAGCATTAAGAGTTGTGTTGGTCAAAAGTAGTGTGTTGAAGTTGAAGATGCTACTTAAACACATTATGGATATGATCTGTTTGTTCACAGAAGAATTAGAGGAGAGGAAAATTTAGTCCAAGCAGAGAAACAAGATCTTAACTGGAGATCTACATATTATCAAAGGTAAGGAAAGTGCAATAGGATCTTTCTTATGAGAGAAGAAAAAAAAAGATAGGGCTGTGTTTCAAATAGCATTAAGGTTCACTAAGTTGCACTCACCTAATGAGAGCAATATGGATGTCACTGTTTAAGGTATTAGTTATGAACTACTTTTAGCTTAGGATCATTTGAGCACTTACAAGTTTTTTTAAATGTAGAAAACAAATGAAGTATACTTTCTTCAACAAAATTATGAATATGATTTCTGATTAGTAAGAAAATATCATTAATGTCTAGGAGAAATTGCATGGATGAATGTACAGAACCCTGGAAAATTTCAACCCCAGCATTGGTTGAAAAATCTGAAGAGAGGTAATTAATCATTTGCTTAATGAAGGACCAGAGAAGAAACTTGCAATTCAGTTACAAAGGGCAGAATACAACATGTAAGATGGTTGCTTGGTAAGCAGGCTTCTAATCTAGACTTGATCAGGTGTCAAGGAGGAAGAGCATAGGTGAATGTACACAGAACCCTAGAACACTAAATGCTCCACAATCAGTGGAAAAAATCTGAAGAGAGTTACATAACCATCCACATAGTGAATAACCAGAGAGAAAACCCAGCATTCAATTGTAAAGGGCAGAAGACAGCATGTAAGATGATAACTTGTAAGCAGGCTTCTGTGCCAGGGACTTGATCATATGCCTTTGAAATGATAAGGGTGACCACAAGAGTTTATCTTGTGATCACTCTTGACATTTTGAACATTTCCATGGCTTTTGTCCAGTGGTTGTGAGTAGGGTTGATTAGGAAATCAGCAATGGAACAGGAGTGGCAGAATCTATGTTGGCAATCACTAATTAATTAGTAGACACCCTCCTGATGGCAAAGAAGTCAGCTATCAGTGACCTTGCATATTGCTTTTGTGAGGACTGAGATGAGGACAGTGGGATTTTGATTTGATGGCTGACTTTTATCACCCATTTGTTGGAATTGGCTGGGTAATATAAGCTTGCTTACATGTCATCAAATGGATACCAGATTAATATGATAAATTATACAGACAATAGATGATGGATGTTAATTCTAGAGCACATATTTTGACACAGATGTTTAAGGAGATACTATCTGGAGCAGGATACATACTTATCCAAAGTATTAATTAAATAGCTCTCCACATCATCAAAGGTGAAATGTGGAGAGCTGTTTTAGGTATAGTATTTGTCTTGGCCATTTCTAAGAGCTTGATTTTTGAGCTATATTAATAGTGGATTTAAGAGAGGTGGAAGCATACAAATTGTATCCAGTTAGCCTTGGCAAATGACAAGAATTCATTTGATCCAGACTGCCATTTGAGTAGGAGTCAAAATTTCTACATTTGGATTTATTGACAGTTTTTGACTTAAGCCATTTGAGATATGCCAAATGTTTATCTTTAGCTGCTTTAAAAGTGCCCATGTTGGAGAATGAAAGTTTAAAAAAGTGCCAGTAGAGTGGAAGGGAAGAAATAAGGAATGAAGTACTTTCATTCTTTCTCAGATTATTTTGGTTATTTGGCCAAAATAGGTGGATTGGGAATAGGTGGATTTGGATTGGGAGAGTAGAAACTGTTATCAGATCAAATCATGGAAAAGAAGAGTAGAAATCATAGCAGTTTTCTCATTTGATCCTAGTGTAGTGTCAGAGGACATGAGACTAAGAATGGCTGTATGAAAAATATTCTGTACAAAAAAAAGTGGGCAAGGTTATGTGTCTAAGTCACTAAGAGAAGAGCTGATGTCATCACTATATTTGTAAGGAGAGATGGTTAAAATTGTTCAGTATGCTTGGAGAATAGTAAGGATGATATAGTGGACAGTTTGTGCTAGATTATTACTAGCTAGATTATTATTACTAACAGCAGACTATAGAAAATCAGGCTTCAGAGATAAATAAATCTGAGAGGTCAGAATCGTTAGGCAAATTTAGATGACTATAAAGACAGCAAATAAAAGCAGCAGAATGTGTCAGAGAAATTTTTGAGTTGGAACAGATCATAAAGAGGGGATTCTAGGTTTAGCATTATCTGAGATGGAATGTTATACATGTGTACTGCTCTTTTTGCAAAAGCAATCGTGTGGGGATATGTATTATTGAGTTGTTGAGAATACCAGTTTGAGGTTCTGTGGAAAATAATGGTTTGCTGTTTGGCTGCATGGTCCAGGCACATTAGATACATTTTTAATGTATTTAAATAGCCATCACTCTAAAATCCACTTCACAGTAGAACAGGAAACTAATGACTGTCTGCTCTTCCTACATCCATGCCTTTCTGATGGTTCATTATCTTTTTTTCTGTTTATAGAAAACTCACACATACAGGTAGATATTTGCACAAACATTTACACCATCATCCAGCTCATCAGTTTGGTATCCTAAAAACACCAGCTCACAGAGCTAGAACTATCTGTTCCAATGACAATGCTCTTACCACTGAATTCACTCACTTACTTGCATTACACTTTCTTAGCTAATGCTATAATTCCCACAGGATAGAAAAAATACCAAATACTCCCCAGAATCTCCTCCAATGCCTATTACACAAGACTACAGAAAAACTGTTACCATCCAATACATTCAAGTCACATCAAATAAAAATATCTAGAATGCTTAATAAATATCAGCTAAGCCCCACATTTAAACCATATGTCAAATTGGCAGCTCTCAGCCATTTACTTCAGACAAGCTCGCACCTTTATCACATCCAGGAGTATATAAAGTGCCCCTGTACTTGTAATCTGGCTGACTATGGACAGACAGGAAGAACTGTTGATATCCACCTTGGAGAACATAACAAATACATTTAGCTCTATTGTTATGGCAGGTCAGGACTAGCAGACCATGCCTTGGATACCCCTTCACACAGGATCAAATGGAAGAAAACAAAAATGCTATACAGAAATCATTATAAGTCAGTGAGATTGTTTTTGGAATCAGTAGCAGTGTTAAAACATTCTCCAAACTGCAATAAATATGGCTGCATCAATTTACCAAAAATCTGGGTGACAGTCACTTTAAGATCAAATTAGTACTTGTTTTCTTTCTCTTTATCCAATAGATGTCCCCAATTAGAACTTTAGTTCCTTGTGTTGTCCATTACATTTTTTTTAAACTAGTCCCACTGTTATACCAAATTGTTGCTGTTTTGTGTTCTGAAGATGCTGGATATAATACCAGCAAAATATTAGCAACGTTCCTGCCCATTTTTATATCCTTTATTCAAATTCTTTTCTTATTATTCAGGTTTGCGAATCAATACCATGAAATAAAATAACACATCTTTACTAAAATTGTGCCTAAATAGCTTAAAATGTTTACTTGTTCAGTATATTCTTCATTCAGATGCATCTGGTGTTTTCAACATTCCTGCCTATTTTTATATCCCTCATTTGAATAATCATGCTGACCTCTGATTATTTATCTCTAAGTTGATTTCAAGTTTTTAATGTCATTTTCTATCAAAAGGTGATCTGTATATATGAAGAAAAATGGTGGAGATATCTGCACCCTGTCTCACATCTGTTTTATCATCAAACCCATCTTTCTGTACCTCCATCAATTCTAACTACTGACTTACAACTCAGATATAGATTTTGTTTGCTTGATATAATGCTATTTGCACCATATTACTGTAGTAATTTGAACAGCTTTTTTCTTGACACATTGTCATATGACTTGTCCAAAACTTAAAAACAGATTTTTGTTATAGGCCTATGATTTCTGAATTATTTGTCTTAAAGTGAAAATCTGATCCTGACAACCTCTTTGTGTCCTAAAGACTTGTTCTTTTCCATATTTCTCTTCCACAATTTTTCTTAGCCTCTTTTCAAGTATGCTTTCATAAATCTTATCTGGAACACTCACCTGAAAAATTTCTCATTATAGATGAGAGTGATGAGAACTCTACTCCAGTCATTTGGAATTCAACTTGCTGTCAAGACCTTCTGAATTATGCAGTATAGCCCAATTAATACTTTTATACTTCCATATTTGAACATTTGAAGCTGTCATAACATTGTTCCTGTAGCAGCTAATCAAATGATTGCTGCCCAATTTTCATTGCTATAAACACAAAAAGTGAAGGGGAAGAGGACTAATTGACAAATTTGTATTGTTTCAAATTTTGCTGGACGTGTAAGAAAATAACATCTTGGGGAAGAAGATGATCCAATTGTAACATTGGGCTAAGAGTACAGCAGCTGTACAAGCTATCCTTTTCCACATTGAGCTAATCAAAAGAACATACTTTACTGTATTTCTGCTTTCTACAGATGAATTGAAAATTTAAAATTATCTTGAATATAGATGCATTTGTTTTGATTAAAAAAAAGGTAATTGAATTATTCATTAAATCATGGGATGTCCTCTGCCACTCCTCTCCCTTCACAAGTGCATACTACTGCCATGTGCATGCACACACAGTCATCATAGATTGGCTTCCCCAGTCTTGTGTAATCCATGAATTTGCCGAGACAAGGGATGGCAGTAGTTTCATCACAACAACTGTTGATTGATAGTGTATCTTTATACAAAATGTATAATGCTAGTTTTCCTAAAACAGGGCATGGCAACAGTCACAGTGGAGCAACATCAAATGATGTATAGTAATACCGTAGCCTCCCTGAAACAGAGAATGGCACCATTCCAGTCATGATCTCGGTTAATTGATCTGACTTTTAATCTTCATTTAACTTTTATTTATTCATTTTTTGTAAGGCATTTTTGGACAATTCACAAGTTACATGACTACCATTTCCAAAATAGAAGTTTTATGGTTTTTAGCTTACTCTTTAAATTTTATGGAATCATATTATTCATGGAGAAAGAAGAAAAGGAATTGGGCACATGTTTTTCCGTACTTTACACCAAAATAAAAATTAAAAAAACTCATTCTCTATCATTCTCTTTTTGATTATAAGTAACTGTATACATATTTAGGATTCACACAGTAATATTAAAAGTACTTAGCATATAAAAAGTAGATGATTTCCACAAAGGACAATAATGAAATGGCAGTATTGTCCTTTGTGGACAATAATGCCATTTCATTATTGTCCTTTGTGGACAATAATGAAATGGCATAAAAACATGAAGAAAATTTAAATTTTGAAATTTCACAAATCTCCTAGTTACACCTATAATGATTTTTTTTGGGGGCGGGGAGGTATCATTGGCTAAAATAATTTTTTTCCCTCTTATTATAGGGTATAGAATAAATATATCTGTTATGGGCCAAGTGACATTATATTTATATATATATAGTCGTTATTAAATAAACTAAAATGGCTGTGTAGCCTGATAGATATTGATTAATTTATTAAATTGACCAGACATTATGAATTAAAGCTACATTCCCTTTGTGCTAGTTGATGGAAGTTTTTTCACTTGGCTATGCTACCAATTATATATTTGGTTTAATCTTTTATCCAAGTGTAAGCAAACAAAGTTTGCGCCTGAAGTATTTTCAGGCCTGGAGCAACTCGTGGTAAAGGTGGAGTAAGTTCTGATCGCCTGGCTTAGTATCTCCCATAATGCAAAGCACATCTCCTTGCAGACATGTATAATGCTATGCATTAAGGGAAGGGCCACTACCCAGACCAGTTTCGATCTTTATTGAGGTCTCATCAGTGGGAGCCAGACCTAGAGGTGGTGATACTAAGGTGGAAATAATGCAGAAGTCATATCACCATATACCAATTGCCAAAAGATGTCAACACTTTATTATTAAAATTCTCTGGATTAGAGATAGTTGAGGGAGATGCTAAGGCAAGTGATCAGAACTTACTCCACCTTTACCACGAGTTGCCCCAGTCCTAAAAATACTTCAGGTGCAAACTTTGTTTACTTACACTTGGATAAAGGATTAAACCAAATATATAATTGGTAGCATAGCCAAGTGAAAAAAACTTCCATCAGCTATCTCTATTAGAGAATTATTAGAGAATTTTAATAAGGTATTGATGCCTTTTGGCAACTGGTATGTGGTGATATGACTTCTGCATTACTTCCACCTTAGTATCACCACCTCTGAGTTTGACTCCCACTGATGAGACCTCAATATAGGTCGAAACCAGTCTGGGTAGTGACCCTTCCCTTACATTGTCTGACATTGTCAAATATGCTGATTTTGTAAAAATGTAAAAATTTGAGTGACCTGGCAAAGTTCCCTTCACATCTCCAGACAAAAAGAAATCCAAAAAATCTCTCTTCCCCAAATCCCTACCCCTTCAAATACTGCCAAAAAGGTATCATTATTATCACTTTACCCTACCAGATGACAGTAGTATTCATACTGACCCATCAATGTGATATATTATGATAAACAACGTGAAATTTATTACAATGCCTGATTTTGTTTGTCATTCATAATGGCCGGGCACTATAAATAATGCCTGTATTAATCATTTATCTATAACATATATATTTCATCATTTGGCTCTAAATCACTACTAACGATTGAGGTACATAATGTACTGCATTTAAATATGTTTTTATGTTTAAACAAATATAAAGGATATCTAAAATATTAAGTTTTACTTAGACATTTTTATATAGCATTATTTCAACATATTGATATACTTTATTTCAGTGATATGAATACATTAGTCAAATGCACTCCATTCAGTGCTATGGATAGGATTCAACCATTCACTGTAACTATTGCAACTAATTGTCTTCTGTTAGTGGTAAGTTAAAAATTTATATATATATATATATATATATATATATATATATATATATTTTTTATTATTTTTTTTTTTTCATTTGCTTTAAGTGTTCCCACACCTGAAGAAGTCATTTTTGACGAAACATGTTGTGTGCCTCATTAAATTAACTTGTCTGTTTTCTCGGTTTCAGTCACTCAAACAAACATGAACATATCTACTCACCGAGTAAATATAACTGATGATCATTATATATATATATCATGCATGTGTGTAAGCATGCCTGTGTTTATGTCACTATCAGAATGATATATTTTTGTGTCATCTTATCTTTAATAGTTGAATAGAATATTAATTCTGTTCAACTTCTATTCTATTGTTAATAGTAATAGCAGATGAATGCCGTAAATGGGCTGGAGTAAAGAGTAAAGTAGTCAGTTGATATTCCTCTTAGAGAGAGATTATAGTCTTGAGGGAATATTTCATTGGAAAGGCTGTTCCACAGAACTGAGATAGATGGAATGAAAGATGACTGACAGTAGCTGATTTGGTGAGTCAGCAGTTCTTCTCTAAGAGGATGTTGGGCTAATGTTGCTCATGCGACTTCAGGTTTACAGAAATGGGGGAGAGAGGCATAATGGATGCTAATTCTGCTGAACACTTCCCACAGAAACTGACCATTTGTGAGAGTGGCTGAAGAGAGTCTTTGGGAGAGAAGTCATTAATCAACCAAAGAACTTTAAGAGATGTTTTTAGGTGTACTGCACTGCACTACCCCAAATGTGAGAACAGTATTCCAAGGTTGCACAGATTTTAGATTTGTGTAGCGTAGATAACTGGACAGATGAAAAGTAATGTCTTGAGCAAAAGAGAATGCCAGGTTTTTTTGGAACCTGGTGCTGATGTGACTATGCATTGAGCACACTACATTAGAGGTGAACTGAGAAGGTGGGCGATGATAGCTAATGAATCAATAAACAGGTTTTGCCAAAGGAATGAAGTAGAGTTTGCAGACCTATTTCCTGAGTTTGATGAATGAAAAGATTTGTACAATGCTGATGAACTGCACTTCAATGGATTTAGAGTTAGGTGTCTGAAGAGAACTTTGTTCACTGAGATCTTGGAAGTGCAAAGTCAGGAAAACTAAAGAAATTAGGACAGATGCAGACAAATGTGTGTGAAGGCACCCATGAAACAAATGGGTGTGTGAATGAATAAAAAATGCAGAATCTAGTCTCTCTTTCAGGCAACAATGTCAAAGGGTAGTCAATTCAGCATGTAAAAGTGGTTGTGAGCATAAGGGGATGCTACAGTTTCAATATACTAATGCTAGAAGCATCAGGAATAAGTGAGAGGACATTGGTTAGTGCAACCACACCAAAAGTTATAGGTATTAGTATGACTTGGCTAACAGCAGATGACTTAGTTGCAGCAATAGAATATGATGAATTGAGTATTTTCAGGGAGGATAGAGTAGATAGGGTATAAGGAGGATGGGGGGGGGGCTGCTGATAGCAGATGAATTGCAGCTAATGAGAGTAGGAGTCAGTCAGGCAGATGGTAGTTCTTTTGAGTTACTATGCTGTGAGATTGAGGCCAGTAGGGCAAAACATAAAATTAGTTGCTGCTATATGCCAGGGATGATATGGGAGACATTGGGAGACGTGCATCAGCAGATTAGTACAATGAGTGCAAGTCGAGTAATTATTATGGGGGACTTCAGAGATATAGATTGGAAGGAGGAAAGATCACATGGCATGGTAGGAAGGAAATGAAATTTATGCACTTCAATGGATTCAGAGTTAGGTGTCTGAAGAGAGCTTTGTTCACTGAGAGTTTGGAAGTGCAAAGTCAGGAAAACTAAAGAAATTAGGACAGATGCAGACAAATGTGTGTGAAGGCACCCATGAAACAAATGGGTGTGTGTGTGTGAATGAACAAAAAATGCAGAATCTAGTCTCTCTTTCAGGCAACAATATCAAAGGGTAGTCAATTACTTGAAGCAGAATGTGATGCAGGGGAATCGAGGTATGAGAGTGTTATTGGATCAGAAGACCTGTCAATAACTAGGGTGGCTACGTTGTTTCCAATTGGGGAAAGTGATCATGTGGTCTTGACTTAAGAGGTAATAAAACATGGAAATTTTAGTTAAGAAGGGGTATATGTGGAACTATAAGGCAAGTGATTATGATACACTTAGGAGGCAGCTCAGGGTAGTACCATAGCATAAAGATTTGCAAGGGAAGGATGTTCATAGTCACCTCCTTATTCACAAATATTCCCCTTTTTGAGACGATAAATTACTGAAAAATGCATCCCTACCCTGACATTATTGATCTTTTTAATTTTGTCATCCATACTGGTTACTTCACTTCGAAGTAACCGGTATGGATTTCTTCCACTTATGTAAACAAATAGAAGATACTTCCTCCTCTGGCCAATTTTTATATGGAGCATTTTGAAAACCATTCTCTTGATACCTTCAGTCTCAGACCTATTTGGTTAAAATATACTGATGATATATATTTGGCAACATGGCTCAGATATATTACATTACATTCTTATTCACTTCAGCAATCAGTACCCCATAATCCAGTTCACTGTTGAAAAAGAAAATAATAGTTTGCCTTTTTTTAGCTAACCTAATCATACGTCTGTTCTTTTTTTCTCAGTTTACAGAAAACCCAGCCACACAGGTAGATACAAGCATAAACTTTCCCACTGACTCTTTTCTCAAGAACACTATGGTGTCATCAAAACCCTTGTCAACAGAGATTCCAACTTCTGTTCCACCTGAGCTTCTCTTACAGCAGAACTTGTTTTCATTTGCCAAACCTTCCTGTCTAATGGTTACAATGCAAAAATATATATATCTACAAATGATCTCTCCCTTCCACCTCTTCACATCCCACTCAACATAAAGACTACAGTAATGCCATTACTATTCCCTATATCTGGGGCACTTCAGAAAATATAGCCAAAACTTGAAAGAGAAATATACTCTCTGCACTGCTTTCAAACTCCACTTCAAGCTGGCTTCCCTTCTCCACTCTCCTAAGGATCCACTTTCTCCCCTCTGCATTCCAAGTGTTTACAAGGTTTCTTGTTCTTCCAACTTATATTATTGTCAGACATGGGAGATCTGTTAACATCTGCCTCCACAACTGTAGTCAGTCAGGTCTAGTGGACCATGCTTGGACCTTCCACAGAATCAGATGGAAGAAAACTATCATGCTCCATATAGTAAATAGAAACCTAAAAGACTTTTTAGAATCAGTAGCAGATTTTAAAAAATCAGCCTAATCTTAATAAATATGGTTCTATTAAGCTTCCCAAAATTTGGGAAACTTTAATTCTTAGGTTTTCTGCCAACATCTAAAACTAGCGAACAGCGCCCAGAGAGGCTGCCACTCATAAGACTTTAGTCTCCATTTAGTCTAATTTCATTTATTCCACTTATTGTTTCCTGTGTGTTTTTTTTTCTCGTTACAATTTTAACATTGTATTTCTGAAGATGTCTCTGTGACTGAGATGAAATATTGAAATGATTAAATCTGCTGTTTAATTATTTCTTTTTGTGCTGTAATTATTCTATTAAATAGTAACATGAGTGCAAACCAGCACCTAAGTCTAAATACTTAATGTTTACAGTCCCCATCTATCCCAATGGCTTTAACCAGCCTTTAAGGCCCACAACCTTCCAAGCATGCTTGGATTTCGTAACCGAAATACGAGGATAGAATGGTCACTCCTATGCCTCAAGGTATTCTTGGCTGTATCCCTGTGTGTTCACGGGGCCGGTTTGCCTACTTGCAGGATGAAAAACACCAGATAAACTGGCGGAAAAAACCCTACTGCCCGCACCCAAGACCGGCTAACTTGGCTATGGCTGAGGAAGATCCTTCAGCTCCTCACGTCTCCGACAGGAATCGAACCTAGGACACTCCTTCCCCAGGCATATGGTGGCGAAGCGCAAAGCCACTAGGCTAACCGTGCGGACAATGTTTACAGTGCATGGGTGTTATTTGGAGAAGGCAGTATCACACTATATATCCAAGGTCAGGAGGGTAAATCAGTCTTTTGCAGCTCTTGCTTAATATCATTAAGCAAGAGCTGCAAAAAAAAAGTTATGGGGTATTTAAGGAGAAAGATGATCAGCTAACTCATGAATAGTATAAAGAACATGCAAAAAAGGTGACCAAATTATGAGAAAAAGTTGGCTGAATGGGCAAAAGGAAATCCCCAAGTTTTTTTATGTGGCAAATAGGAGGAAGAATGACTATGGAATGATAACTTTAGTGAATGCAGATGGCAAGGTAACAGAGGCAGATGAAATCGTTGAGCTACTGAGTGACCATTTTGCAAGCATATATCATCCAAGTGGAGATATTATTATGGCAGAGGTGAAAGGGCCTGATGTGCGAACAGAGGTTGATGAATTGAAGGTACATAAGACATTGCAGAATCTGAATGCAAATACAACTGGATTGGATAGAATATCAGCTTGCATTTTAAGAGAATGTGCAAGGGAACTGGCTTTAACTTTGACTAGGCTGTTTAATTTAAGTCAGTCTCAGCTCTGGCAAAGTCCCAAGAGAGTGGAAGGAGGGCAAAATAATTCCTTTGCATAAAGGGGGATCTTAAGTCTGTGGTAGCAAATTATAGACCAATCATTATCTTAGGAGTGGTGGTAAAAGTACTGGGAGAGTTGGTCAAAAAAGAGAATCCAGGAATTGGTGGATAAGAATATCACGCTATATGAAGGGCAGCATGGCTTTGTGAAGGGTCGGTCATGCCTTAGTAATCTACTAACTTTTTTTATAATAGAGTGACAGCTGAGTTGGATTAAGGAAATGGCTATGCAATAATACTACTGGATTTTGCAAAGACATTGGACAGGATACACACAAAATTCTGTTACATAAACTGCAACAAATGGGAATGGATGGATGTGAAACTTGTAATATAGATAAAAGGGTAGCTGATGGACAGATACCAAAAAGTAGTATATGGAGGAGCAGAATCCAGGAGACCAGTGGTGTGCTGCAAGGCTCTGTGCTTAGACCACTGTTGTTTAATTTGTACATAAATGACATAGGAAATAATTTGAATGGAGATATTCAGTTGTTTATTGATGATGCAAAGTTGGGTATGGTAATAGTTAAACAAGTGATGTACAGATCTTTCAGGATGATTTAAGTAGGCTGACATTATAGACAAAACATAATGGATGTCAATTTAATGTGGAAAAGTATAAAGTTATGTATTTTGGGATACAAAGATTACAAGTTATGTACCACATGGAGGAAACTGTACTCTGGGAGACTAATGAAGCAAGGGATTTGGGGTTAGTAGCAGATAGAGAGTTAAAGTTTAGAGGGTATGTTTTGCTAGAGTTGCCAGATTGCTCACAGGATTACTTGGTTATTGAAGAATACACTGACAAGGAGAGATAAAGGAGTTATCATTCCTCTTTATAAATCCTTGATACAACCATGTCTAGATTGCTGTGCCCAGGTCTGGTCGCCTGAGTTTCTTGGAGATGAGGAAGTGGTGGAAAAATTCCAGCAGTTTGGGGGGGGGAGTGATCAAGATGGTGAGTGGTGTGTGGAATGCTTCTTATGAGGATAGATTGAGGGTTTGTGGATTGCAAAAGTTGGTTGATAAGCAAAAAAAAAATGGGAGAGGGGAATATGATAGAAATTGTTACTTGAAGGATTTTATAGGATTGATACAGGGAAAATATTTCAGCACTTGTCTAGTGGAGGAAGAACAACAGGTCATCATCATCCCTAGAAGTTGGGTAAGAGCATAGTTAGTAATGGCCTGAGGGCTAGATTTTTTGCTTGGAGAGTGGTGAATGAATGGAATAGAAGATGTCAGCCACCTTCTCATCCATGTCACCAGCTTCATATTCATCCCTATTTCCTTCAGCTTATGTAGCAGAGTTCTTTTTAGTATCCTAAATGGCTTTGCAGTATCATGTACTTATTGCTTTTATCCATCTTAGTTGTGACTGTTATATAGAAAATGAGTAAATTACTAAGGCAAGAACACCCCTTCACAAAGTTAGGCTGTCCCCTAAAAGTTCATCATATTTATATCCATCCATTCCTGGGATAATGATTGAGCTATAATTTTCTACTTCTGTCTTGGAGCCTTCTTTATTTGATGGTGCTGTTTGCCCTCTTAGCACTCTTTTGGGTTCCTTCAGACTGTAGCATGAAGCGAGATATGGTATTCTTTGTCATGTCTGAAAAATAGTTCTGGAACATTCTTTATAGGACAGCCCATCTTCTTAGACTTCTCAGAGACAGTTCCATTTTTCTTGCACCTAGGCCAATACCCTATCCCAGTGTTTCTCAACGTGAGGCGTACGCCCCACAGGGGGGGGGGGGACAATTTGAAAATGATGTTGCATTCATCACCTCATTACTGATATACTCAAAACTCTCACCATTGTTGGCAAGGGGGGGGGGGACATCAAAATGTTTGAGGCTTTGAGCTGGGGCATGATTCAAAAAACATTGGGAAATACTGCATCCTATCTCATAGCATTTATCACATTAAGATTCTGCAATATCTGAAGTACCTTAAGTTCATCTAGTTCTTTTCTTGCATTAGTCCTGTTGTCTGTTACTGCATTATCTCCACCTATATGATATATTTTCACAGAGTGATTACTCAGTAATTCAACTATTGCTTCTGCTTTTATTGTCTCCTTATTTTCACCATTTCTTAAAGATATCCTTTTAGCTTTGATCTTGTCAGGTTGCAGAAAAACTGGAATTTTCTTTGGCCATCTTGTCTAATTTTCTCTCCTAATCTGATTTTGCTTTACTATCCAAGCTGGTCACCTTTTTTTTGCCTGTGTTTTGTGTCATCCATGAGTTTGCTGAACACTTTTCTCTTTATATTCTATTCATAACATTTTCACCTCCTGCTTAATGTGCTACTCATCCCATCTATCTTCCACTTTATTTATCTGATCCTTCCCATTCAAGCTCACAACATGTGAGCTTGAATGTGTGAGAAACAGGTTCATCTCCTTGCTGTTTAGCAAAAGAAAGTTACTCCTTTCCTTCACTAAACAGCAAGTGTTGAGGTGTAGCATTTTACAATTCAAGAATGGCAATTGAAACAATATTTACACATAGTTAACACTTGGCTAGCTTCCTGCCACATTAGAATTAATTAAACAATTCATTGTTTTCTATTTAACAAGCAGATAATTACAATATGTGCTAGGTTAATGCACTTAAATTATTTAGCTTAGACATATAGTCTAAGCACCTTATATCACAACTTAGCTTAGACATATAGTCTAAGCACAACCTCAAGTCACTTACATTAGTTGTTGTACTTTTCTAGCAACATCTAAAGGTCTATTTGCCTTTTAGTTGACAAGATTTAATACATAAAGATCTTAACACTCACATTTGTTCAAGTACTGTTCACAGGGAAAGTCACTTCTTATGCGTGAGTGCAGTTTCACAAGTACAGAAATAACCAGTTAATTCACACACTGTAGCATGAAGCGAGATATGGTATTCTTTGTCATGTCTGAAAAATAGTTCTGGAACATTCTTTACAGGACAGTCCATCTTCTTACCTTCTGTAATAGAATTATTTGGAACATCCACTCTTCCTAGTTTGAGAATGTCTGATTCCAGTCAATAAATTTACTTATAGTTCACTTCCTTTAGAGATTTGTGATGTCGTTGTAGGCTGCTTATTTGTGAATTGTCAAGACTATTCCTTTCTATTTATATCTGCTCAAACCATCTATAGTTGTACTGCTTGCTTCTTTGTTCTCTGTGTCTCAGTAAATGGTGGAGCAAAGCTTTTGGGAAGTAACTCTAAGGATAGACTTCAGATTAATATCAGGTAGTAGTCTCTTCTGTGAGCTTTTCACAGACTCTACAGAGAAATTTGTAGACACTATCTCTTTTAACAGAAGCCATTTTTATTTGCTAGATTCCTGATAGAACTTCCTTTAACAGAAAAGTGTTCTATTAAACTATATACTGACTTGATAATGATAACCATCTTCCAGGCAATTATTATGCCTTCAGCTGCTAGCTCTAAGTTATAAATTTTCCATCAGTTTTGTCTTAACAGTTTGGGCATAATGCTTATGACCTCTTACTAGGTACTTGGCATGCTACTTATTTCTAGCCTTATTTAAGTTAAGGTAGTTGCCACAATTACCATTCCCTCTCTACTTATTACTCCCATTACTATTGTTTACTTCACTTCACTCTTCTCCTGACCTGTCCATAGGTTTTCTCCATGCGTTTCCTGCATGTCTCTACTATACACCTCTTTGAAGACTTACAATTTCTTTGATATCCTATAGCCCATGAACTACGTGACATGTTTGAATATCATAGCACACTCTCCATTATAGATGGTGCTATTGATCATCATCACTTGACAGTATTCACAAGTTGTTCATCACATGATATGTTAAATTAAGTCTTGAGAACTCAGCATTATGGAAAGGTTTCAGCCATATGACTAAATTCTAATAGTCTGAGACTACTTCTTTCAAACATCCCTTGATCATTGTCCTTATCTTATAATTTCTTATGCTATAGCACTGTTGCAAGCCTTTCACCAAATTTGTTATAATCAACAGCACTGTAGGTCTACATATAACCCTTAACAAATTTCACATTTGGCTACCTCTCATGTGAAGACAGTATGATTACTCTCTTCAAATGGATACAAAATGGCTACCTTAGTTATGTATAAATTCTTTGATACCATCATCTGATCCAGCCTCTAATCTCAGGTCCTCTCAATTTTGTGTGCTGGTTTGGGTAATTATCTCTTAGTGGCTGTATAAATTGCATTTTCTTTCTTCCTTGTTTCATCAATATATAACTCCATTAAATTCAATCAATATATCTATCTATAAACTGCACAATTCATTCTACATCCTAATCTTGAACTTATCTGTAATCATTGCCTTTCTTTCACTCCTATCATACTGTGGTTTAACTCTCTCTCTCTTCTTTTTTTTTGCATCTTCCAGTTACACTTTCATATCTTCTCTCATTCCATATGTCATGTTTCAAATTGTTTGTGCCCACCAAAACAATCAACTCTTTCATTTATTATATTCTAACAGGTTCGTAAATATCCTTCATCTCCATACCTGAAAAACAAAATTTCATCATGCTCTCATAGTGACTTTAATTTTAAATGAGATCAGAACTCAGTGCTCATCTCTCTGCAGTGATTCTTCCATGATTTTGATGACTTCCTATCTTATTGCTTAAAACATTCAGTTTTATTCCTTTTTTATAAATAGGTACTATGAGAGATCTACTCATTGGGAATTTGAACTTCTGACCAGGACCCAATTATTTCATTAATTATGAAATAATGAATTTCATCACTTATGAGAGTTCTGTTATGAGATCCATTTTTCTATGTCACATGGTCATTTTTTGAAACATAAAAGCATTTTTCTTAAAAAAAGAAACTCTTCGCTAACCAGTCATTTCATTACTCATATCCAGTTATATAATGGAAGTTAATCAAAAATTCTGATGTGAGTACGTCGCATAATTCCATGTACAGTAGGTGTCAACTTTTCATAATGTCTGCATTGCCACAGACTGTTTTTCTGTTTTAATGCATAGTGAAATCCACTTGATGGCAATTTTCCAGTCTATATAATTTTTTTACCCTAATTTTGCCTATTAGTGATAAGATTAAAGCAAGGTGTCCCATCATAAAATAAATATTATAGAGTATGCTGAAAATATATTTTTAAGCCCACCAAATTTTGACACATTTTATGTGTAGTTATGTATTAACTGCATTGGTTTTTGTTTCCAGTAATTCAGAGAGAAAGACCAAATCTTAAGTTTTTCTTCTTATTTTATGCAAGAAAAGAAATATGGTTGGATAGTGTAAAAGTGAAAAACACATGCAAGCAACTGTTTTATGGTTATGAAATCATAACCATATTCATGACACTCTCATTCAAGAGGTTGCACTCATAAAAATTGTTTAAATTTTTATGAACATTTTTTTTAAAATATTTTTGAAGTGCAGAATTGTTTATCACACACCCACAAAAATAGCGAATGTCTTTCAAATAAGAGCGACTCTAGTGAATCAAAGTTTTCACAGATTTGAATATGAAACTTATCATTGAACAGCTAAACATATGAACTTGTGATTGGTTTGTATGTTGAATTAACATTTTTTTCCATTTAATTTTTTTATTATAATTAATTTTTTTTTAATTAAAGTTTTTCACGTTTTTAAATTAAAATGCAATGGAGAGTTGTTTCTAGTTATGCTTGTTTTTGAAGAAAGCCTCCAAAAGTACATTCTTAATTTAAATTTTCATTAAATTTTATTCAAGTGTAAAGTGTTATTAAAGTGTAATAAACATTTGCACTTATTTTTATCATGCATATTTTTAAAAGGTGGAAGTCATTAACATATCTTTATGTTAACATGTTCTTTACTATTAGAACATCTATATATTTTGATAATAACAGCATAAAGAACCAATTTATAATCATTTTAATATTCTTGTAGGGGGGGCAGGGAATATTGCTTACCACGATGTTTTTTGGTTCGAGTTAATCACGTGGTCTGATACCCGGTGTATTGAGGAATCCTCTATTTAAAATATGCCTTTTAGTGATTTAAAAATAATGTTTCTTATTGATTAAAAGATGTAAACTAATCACTCAGGTTTGCATCTTTTTTGACTTTAGAAAGTTTTTTCACTTGGTTATAAGTTAAATTATATGACTTTCCAAGAAATTATATTCTTGTTTAACCCTTTGTCCAAGTGTAAGCAAACAAAGTTTGCACGTGAAGTATCTTCACGACTAGGCTGCTTGTATATAGAGGCTAATGACTTCATATTAATTGCCTTAGTATCCCATAATGCAAAGCACACATCCTTTCAGACATGTATAATGCTATGCATTATGGGAAGGGTCACTAACCTGACTGGTTTCTACCGGTATAAGTAGTGATCCTTCGCAGATACATTGACGTCTCAGGTGATATGCTTTCTCATTACTTGTAAATAGAAAAAATATAACCTCAGCATTATTTCAACCTTGTTATATTTTCTGGGTCCAGCTCCCACTGTTGATATCTCAAGTAAAGGTCGAAACAGATCTGGGTAGTGGCCCTTCTCATAATGCATAGCATTATACACATCTAAAAGGATCTGTGCATTACGTTATGGGATACATACTAAGGTAATTAATATGAAGTCATCAGCCTCTATATGCAAGCAGCCTAGTCATGAAGATACATCTTGCACAACCTTTGCTTACACTTGGACAAAGAATTAAACAAGAACATAATTTCTTGGCAAGTTTAATCTCTTTGATTGCTTTTTTAATGTTATTTTTTATAGTTATGGAGATTGTTGTGGAAAATCCAGAAATTTGTCACTGTTGGAATCACAACAGTCAAACTTCTGATGTGAATTTTCTATACTTGTCCTTTAAATGCTGCTATGATTTAAAGTTTTCATCTTTGGGGTTCTAAAGTAATTGAAGAAAAGCAAAACATTGCCATTGCACAAGTGGTGCTAAAATAGATGTTTTGGTAAGGGTTAGTATTTCCTAACAGTCAGCATAGTTTTGTAAAGAGGAAGTCATGCTTTAGTTATCAACTTGCATTTTATGGAAAGTGGCAAATGTGCTAGAAAAGAGAGACTAATATATTATTATTATTATTACGTGACACTTCCAGGGAGTCCAAAGACTCATCGAGGGAGGGTACCCACTCCACAACTCTCTATCTCCACCACTCAAATCCACTAACTTCCACTGACCATAACTACACCAACATCATCTACTGCCGACCACCACCACTAGTATTTCCACAGACAATCACAAGTATCCATGCCCACAGCGGGATTCGAACCCACAGCCTTTTGGCTGGAGAGTGGATACACTAAGCACTTGGCCAACCAGGCCAACAAAATATATAGTGATATATTTGTAATTTGTAAAGGCATTTGTCAGATTTCTACCTGGTATATTGGTATATAGAGGGAGATAGAGTTAGATAAATAATCTAAAAGATAAAGCAAGTTATGGGGAGAGAGAACAGTATCTCAGAACAGGAAGATAACCTATGGAATATTGTAGTTCTATGCTTAAGCCACTAGTGTTGAACTTATTTGTTAACAATATTTCATATGGAATGATAAAGGATTTCAAATGTTTGCTGAATTTAGGAAACATCGCAAGGAGTCATGCTGAGTTTAATACTTTCAGAAAGAGTAAATATACTTTTAGTTTTGCCAGATGAGCAGGGTTGATTTTTAATGTAGCTAACGGCAGGGTTCGAACTTTGAAAAGCAGAAGTGTGAGCAGGGATTGTGCTCCAAGAAATGGATGAGATTTAAGATCTGAGTTGATACAATATAGACATGGAATTCAAAGGCATATTACAAGTTTGGCTTCTACCATTTGCAATTAGATAACCACTTTTTCTCTCCAGCGAGTAACTGCATGTCATAGTCAGCAGCTTCTTCTGTTTAGATTTCTCCCCTATTTCTGGAACAACTCTCTAATCTCTCTCTTTTTCTTCTAAACCTGCCTACTTGAACACTTACCTTTAAACCATTTTTCAGTGAGATGAGAATAACCTAGTCACCTTCATCTACTAAAACACAATCCCAGTTTGTTTATTTTTTTACAAAAAAAATCTCAATTCACATTGTAGTTTTTTTAGTACCTTAAAAACTATACATTGGAAAGATCTGCCAGTGTATGGTAAAGAGCTGAAGTCCTTATATTTGATGTTAAGGATAGTATGGATATGGGATAAATAAGAGAAAATAAAGTTCACAGTAGAAATAGACAGGGGCAACAAATTTCCCATTCTACTTATGCCAATCAATAAAAAAAAAAAAAGTAGGCAGCATGGCATTGTCACTGGATGATAGAAAGCCCACTTATACTGGTTGATATCTTCATGTCAGTTCATTCCCACCCCAGATAGAAGTTTGGCATTATCACTGCATTAAAAAAATAAACTTGTGTTTATTCAAGGAGAAAAAGTTGATATAATAGATTGTGTTATTACAGACATCAGATATAAGGATTTCATCTCTTTAACATACATTGATGGGACTTCCCAATCTCAGTTTACCTTTTCTTATCTTGAATAATACCCAGCTTACTAAATCAGATGTGTGTGTGTCCCTCTCTCTCTCTCTCTCTCTCTCTCTCTCTCTCTCTCTCTCTCTCTCTTTCCTTGGACTGTCATCCATTAATCTGACATTTTACATCATATATGAAACTGACATTCTTTGTTAAAACTTGGCATCCTTTTCTGTTTCAGATCATACTTTTCACCTGTCCTGTTATTAAATCTTTAAAAACTTGGCTACCTGAAGAACGACCAAAGTTTTCAATTAATCAATCTCTGCATAGACAAGCAGGCTTTTCACCCCATAAACTCAAAATCGACCATAGAACCCACACTATTTTAAAACAATAACATATTGTGTTAGGGACCACAAGATTGCGACACTTGTTTACCATATCTTCACTAGATGCAACTTAAAATTAGTGATAGTCTTCCAGCTGTCTCTCTCTGATTGACTCATGGGAGATTAAACTGCTCCAAAGGTTAGATATGGCTAAAACAGCCTTGCCTAATCTCTGTAAGGGAATAAAAGGTGATAGCAGATTTTTTTTTAAAACTTCAACTCTTCCTAACCTTAGAATATCGTTCTTACATTTGGTTAGTGTACCGAAGACTTCCTTAAAATTTCTCGATGCTCTCCAGAAGAAGCCAGGTCAGTTAATTGCAAACCTTTTCTCATAAACTAACTTCAGCTGCTAACATGAACAACAGCTCAACATTCTTTCACAGTACAACTGCAAATCATCCAAGCTCCTCTTTCATTTAATTTATCCTTGTTCTCTAGAATAGCCTTCCTCATGACCGTGTCCTTCAAGCACTCAAAAAAAAATAAATAAAATAAATAAATAAAGATATTAATAGGCTCTTTCCTTTTTAATCTTTGTCCACACACTGCACTTATATACTTTTGCAACTTCTCATTTGTGGGATTATCAAAAAAAAAAAAAAGCGAGAGAAAAAGTCAAAGACTAAACAAACTTTGTCTGAAGACAAAGCATTACTGCTATTACAAGGAGGAGGATTGATATAAAAATAAGAAATGATTATACCACTCTGTGCCTTGATCAGACTACTGTATTTGCAAATTTGGTTGCCTGTTTTCCACAGTAAAACTCTCTAGAGGATCTACAGACAGATAAGACTGTATCAAGAGTAGTTAGTTATGGGAAGGGAGAAATTAAGGAAATGTAAATTGCAGTTTAGCATATAGCCAGAGAATAGGTGATATGATAAAGACTTAAGTTGGTGATGTGAGGTTGACTTTATCAATATGAAGAGTTGGAAGAATTAAGAAAGAGGAGGGGGAAGAACAGTGCAATAAAGAAAACAAGGAATAGATATTTTCCCACTTAGAATGAAGGTTGAGCGAAATGCTTGAACAAAATGCATAAATGAATTCAGAATGCATTATGATTTGTTGGTTGAGTGAGACCTCTTGCAATGAGTCTTTTAATAATAGTAATATGTACTGGAAATGCAAATCCTATCATTAAAAAAAAAAAAAAAAAATCAGCTAACGCCTTTTTATTCCCGTATATACGGGAGTAGGCGAGGCCATTTAGCCCTATCTAACTTTTGGAGACTGAGTGGGCAGTTCAATCTCCACTGGTACCCAATCAGAGACAGATGGCCCAAGGCTATCACTAATTAAGCGGTACGCAGTGAAGAGAGACGGCTCAAATGTGCCGCCATCTCGTGGTCTCTAACCCTAACACAATATATTTAATGTCTGAAATAATGTGGGTTCTACGGTCGATTTTCTTGAGTTTACAGGACGAAAAACCCGAGTTTCCGGGAGGAAAAACCTGCTTGCCCGTGCCAGAGATCGACTAACTCGGGAACCGGTCGAAAAAAGGCTTAGAAAAATTTCCTCTAGTCACCGACTAGAGGAAATTTCATTAAATGAAAAATCCTATCATTTCACTTCTGAAATCCTAAATTTCTGCTGAAACCTGAATCTTCATATTTAGACTAAAATGTCGAATCATTTTCTATTATTAAATTGCAGGATTTCCATTGTCATCTGACAAAGAGTGAAGTAGTTGGTTATCTGGGAGGTACTTGGGATATAGCAGCACATAGTAAGTTTGCCTTATTGATCACCACTGTTTCATAAACCTTTCTAAAGAAGTCTTATTTGTTAACTAAGGTTAACTATTTTGCTAAGTTTTTATTGTGAAGTTTTTCTGTTTTAAATATCAGTTATTCAGTTATAAATGATAATTTTAAATGAAACATTGTTAAATGAATAAATCAGATGTCAGATTAAAAATCAGCCATTTTTAATTTTGCATGTAATAATTTTCTTTTCAGAAAATAATTTAATTTTCTGAAAATTCTTTGATTTCATTTGCTAATTATGTTTATTTTCAGTATGATCAAAGGGAGACTCCTCTGATCAGAAGAAATTAGCAATAAAATGATTTGCCTTGAGTCATTTATTATGGAAGTAGATAGTCTTGAAGCATCTGTTATTATACCTGTCATTTTCCTGGGTTGTTTACCTATTGTGCAGAAGATAAAACTGTTTTCCATCTATTTGACTAGTCTTGCCTGAAAAAAATGAGAGTCTAAAAAGGAAAATCTATAATTTTTTGGTTCTGTTATTTCTTTGTGGTATGATCACCAGATTGTATCACAGATTACAAAACCCATCAAAGAAAAACATGTCTTTTATATATATATATATATATATATATATTTGATGCGACAGATTTACTTCTATCTGACATAAAAGAAACTTAACTGACTAAAACTGAGGGATAACAATATAGAAAAATTATTAGCTTGAAAGCATGACTAGTTTCATCTTTTCAGAAGGCTTCATTGGGTGCATATAATGAAAAGAGAAATACAAAATAAACATTTATTTATTTATTTATTCTTATGGCAAAAGGACTACAAAACAGCTACAGGTCAATGTCCAGTCTGGAAAGCCAATCCAAGTCCTCATCTGTCACCTTGTGGATGTCCTGTAGGCCACCACCATGAAATTGGTGCCTTGGGCAGTCGTTCACAATATGAGTAATTGTCTGAGCCATGGGAGAACAATCACAATAAGGGTGGTTAGTTGATAGATGACCAAATCTTCCTAGGAAGAGCCAAACCAGGCTGCAGAGCACAGGGATCTTCTACCGGGAAGCCATTTGTTGGACCAGTATTCTCTCCATATGTCAGGTGTTGATGGCAGGGCAGCTGAAGAAAATGAGAAAATGACTTCATAGTTCGTCCTTGGACCAGAAAGGCTTTCTAGATTTTAGGCAAAGACTAGGTGGATTTATGAGAGTCTGGTGCAGGGGCAGGAGTGGGTTGCTCATTGCTTTATTAAATTCTTTAATCAAGAATTGTCTTCTCCGTATGTTTCGTGGAGCATGTTAGATAGGACAGGCAGTCAGGAGAGAGCGAGAGAGGGGTGCTTCTCACTGTACCACTAATTGTGTGCATGGTAGAGTTAAGCTGGGTGTCTATAATGTTAGTGTGTGTACTTCTTTCCCAGACAGGGGCACAATATTCTGCTGCAGAGAATGTGAGGGCTAGTGCAGACGACCTTACGACTTCTGCACCACAACCCCAGGTTGATCCAGCAAGCCTTGAAATGATATTGTTTTTCATTTTAATTTTGTTGAGCAGGTTGGTGATGTGCCTTTTATAGGTTAGGCTTCTGTCCAGGCTCACTCCAAGGTATTTCGGGTGAGGCTCATGTTCTACCATTTTTCCATAGAAAGAAAGGTTGAGGTGTCGATTCACTTCTGCATTGTTCAGGTGAAATACTGTGGACACAGTTTTTGTTGGATTTGGCTTCAAGTACCACTGCTTGAAGTACTCTTCCAGGATATTCAGGTCTGTGTTCAAGATTGATTCCAGGTTGACAAAGGAGGTAGATTGATGTAGGATCGCTAAGTCATCAGCGTACATATACTTGCTTGAGCTGGTATGTGGTAAGTCATACACGTAGATATTAAAGAGTAAAGGGGATAACACAGAGCCCTGTGGGAGACCATTGTGAAGGAATCTGGGTCTGCTCTTTTTTCTGCCAATATGGACCCGGATCTTTCTGTTGGAGAGAATGGATTCAAAAACTGGAAAGTTTTTTTGCACCTTATAATATTTCCTAGCTTTAGGAGGAGGACCCCTGATCCAGACTGTGTTAAGTCAATGAAAGTGGCTCCGGATTTAAGTTTCTTCTGGAAGCCTGCTTCAATCTGTGTTGTCAGGGCTAGGACCTGGCCTGAAGCCAGCTTGTTCAATTGGGAGTGCTCTTTCGATGAGTTGTGAAATTCTTTTAAGGAGAATTCTTTCAAAGAGCTTAAAGCAGAGCAAAGCAAGGAGATAGGTCATAGATTTTTGACATCATTTGGATCTTTCCCTGGTTTGGTCACAGCAATTATTTTGGCTTCCCACAACAGATTTTGTAGTTTTCCAGTCATTATAATTTTTGAAATAAACATTAAAAACTGATTGTTGGCATTTGAAGCTGTTCTGGATCCCATGGTATTGTTGAGCATGCTCAATTGGGTATGATCTCATGTATGGCACAGGAGTAAGTCAGAGAGGTATAGCTTAGCTTAGTATTAAGGTGGACTGGATTGAGGACACTTTTTGTTGATTCAACAGCTCTTCTTTCAAGCTCATCATGGAATCTAAAAATATTTTCTGATTTATCCCAGATCACTGGGTGAGTGGTAGAACTTTCATTGTCAGGGTTAGCAGAATTAAGAATGCGATTAGATCGAGTGGTGGCTCTAGTTTTGCTATAGGTGATAACTCTCACATGCTCATCTATCTATACATAGTTAATTGGATGTCTGACCAAAATATGGTACAAAATAATTAATGTTCATTAATTCTTTTTTCCACAGAATGGCTTGTCTGCCCAAAGGATATCAAATTACATTCACAATAGATTGGTAAACACCAGCTAAAGATAGAGGTGACATTTGCCTTTTGTAGATGGTAATAATGAGAAATTTTATTGATAAGAAAATATGTTGGAATAAGATGATACTTCTTCATAATTCTACCATTAGGGTCAGTGATACCAGATATATATATAAGGACTCTTCAACAGACTGTAGTCTGTTGAAGAGTCCTTAGTTATTGGAACATAGGAGTCATTATTCATATTTATGAATTTAGGATTAGATTACCAAAACAAGCCTTAAAGTACAAGCCATTAGGAAAAAGAAAACCAGGACGTCCTCTTAAACGATTCAACGATGACTTCTAAGGCCGGAACAGGCCATATTAGGCCTAAATCCTTGATACGTATGATGATGATGATGAATTTAGGGACACAAAACACACATGTTGAAAAGATTATTTTACTGATTAATAATAAAATAATAACTTGTCATCATCAGAAGGATACGTGTGTATAAGAACCAAGCTACGTGCTGTTGCACTCTATACAGGTAAATTACATCTACATTGTTAACTAATCTTTTTTCTTAGCCTGTCCTCTAGTGATTTAAAAAAAAAAAAAAACTACAATAAACTCTGCTAAAGTCCTCACATACTAGGATTCTTCTGGATTTGTACAGTAAGGTTGCTGCTGAATGTTCAGGAAAAAAAAAAAAAAACACTTCACCAAGTCTTCTTGTATTGAGATTTTTCTTTGTTGTTGCTATGAAGGTTGCAGATGGGTCCTCCACATTCTTGGAATGTTAGACCATCGTTTTTATTCAGATTCGGATCATGTTTGAGCATTTCACATGCTTCCTTGAATTTCCGCTTGAACCAGGTTTTGTTGCGGTGTAGGGACTTGGTACCTTTCCAATCAATTCTGTGGTATGTTTGGAGTGCATGATCAGAAAGGCTGGTTTTTTCCAAAATGGAGGTATTTTATGTGTCATTTGTGTTCATCCTTCCTGATTGGGATGGTTCACCTTGTTTCCCCTATGTATGGTATGTTTGTTACATGTGCATTGTATTTTGTAAAACCCTGGGTGGACGGGTGGGCTAGGTGTGGCAGAGGATCCTTGGAAGAACTGAGTAGGTGTCTTAATTTTGTCGGGAGTTTAAAGGTTTTGTTTAATGGTTTAATGGTTTTGATGTTATATTTGTGTAGTGTTCTGTCTATTTTTTCAGATATGCCTCTAACATATAGTATAGCAATAGCATTCTTGAAATTTTTTTGTTATTAGTAGTATCTTTGTGGAGGATCTTGTGAATGGTTTTTATACTGTATCCATTTTTTATAAAGGTATGTTTGATGGTCTCATATTCATGGTTAAGAGCTTGTTCATTTGAACAAATAGTTTGAGCTCTGTGTTTAAGGGTGCTTATGACCCCTAGTTTTTGTGTTGGGTGGTGATAAGAAGTTTTGTGTATGTACTGGCTTGTGTGTGTAGGTTTGTGGTAAACTGAGAAGGAGTGACAGCCTGAAGGAAGACGTGTGACAAGTGTGTCTAGGAACGGAAGAGAGTTGTTTTTTTCTATTTTAATGGTGAATTGGATGCGTTTGTGTTGTTTGTTCAGGTGGCTAAGGAATGTATTTAGTGCTGCTTGGCCATGGGGCCAAATGGCGAAAATATCGTCGACGTATCTGAGCCAGATTTTGGGTTTTAGACAAGCTGACTAGAGCTCGTTGCTCAAAGTCTTTCATATAAAAGTTCGCTATTGGGGGGGGGAGTGGTGAGCCCATGGCTGTACCCTCTTTTTAAAGGTAAAAATTGTTTTGCCACACGAAATATCCGGAGCGGAGTACATGGGAAAAGAGGGCCGTGATGTCGTGTGAAAATATGTTCTGTAAGAGCAAGATAGTATCATTGATTGGGACATTGGTGAAAAGGGAAGTTATGTCAAAGCTGACTAATAGATTTTGGTCGTTGAGTGTAATGTTTTTAATTTTGTTTATGAAATGTTGTGTATTTTTTATGTAGGAAGGAGAATGACCAACCAATTCCTTGAGTGTGGCCGCTAATTTTTTGACTAAGTGTTAATTTGGGCTGTCGATTCCTTCCACAATTGGATGTAACGGTGTGTCTGTTTTGTGTACTTTTGGCAGGCCATTAATTCAGGGCGTGCGGGCTTACTGCGGTATTAATTTTTTAATTGTTTCTTCCGACCACATGTTGACTGATTTAAGTAGTTCAGTAGTTTTCTTTTTGTTGCGTTGCGTGGGGTTGTAATTTACCATTTGGTAGGTGTTGTGGTCTGATACCAAATGGTTCATTTTTTCTATGTAGGTTGTCCGATTTAAAACAACAGTGGCATTCCCTTTATCTGCTTTTGTGATAATAATGTCACGGTTATTTTTTAGGGATTTGAGGGCCAGTTTTTCAGCTTTGTTTAAGTTGCTGCTTAATTTTTTGGTTGAATTTAGTAAACAGGCAGTTTCCATCCGTATTTTGTCAGCTAAATTGGCGGGGAGGAATCTTAAACCTCTCTCAATATGGTAGATTATATCTAGTTTATTTACTGACCTTGGAACAATGGCGTAATTTAAACCTTTCTCTAGTAGCGAGAGTTCACCTTGGGTGAGGTTGTAATTCGATTGGTTGATAACCAGACAGTGGTCCGATGGTGGTTGGTTGCTCCTAACTGCTTTTGTGGATGATTGGCTGCTCCTTTCGTTATGGCATCGTAATTGTCTTGTGCTTTCCTGTAGTTTTAATGCTTGAAACTTTGTTATTAATTGTTCTTGGTTTTTGAGTAATAGATGCTTGGCCGAGTCGTCTGTGATCTTGTCCAGAATATCCCAAATTTCTGGATTGATGTAACTGGATAGCCCAAATTTTAGTTGTAACACTTTGGCTTGGATAAATGCTAAGTTCTTTCGTGTGTTGTGGATCTGTTCTCTTAACAACGCTTTTTCTAGCCTGGCATAGATATGGAATGCTTTAGCTGATGTAAATTTCTTCTTTAGTTTAATGCAGTTGGGTATTAAGTTGCTGTCTCTACATCGTTTCAAAAAGGCTAGTCGATTAATTAACATGGAACTACGTATCTTTAGCTTACCGTAGAGGCTGCACTGCTTGTGGGTCACATCTCCATGGATTATGATGATCAGGTTACACAGTGATCAGCATTCATATTTATGAATTTAGGGACACAAAACACACATGTTGAAAAGATTATTTTACTGATTAATAATAAAATAATAACTTGACATTTCGACCCCTGTGTTGAGGTCATCATCAGAAGGATACATGTGTATAAGAACCAAGCTACATGCTGTTGCACTCTATACAGGTAAATTACATCTACGTTGTTAACTAATCTTTTTTCTTAGCCTGCTCTCTAGTGATTAAAAAGAAAAAGAAAATAGAAAGATTAAAAGAAATAGGAGTCATTAATCTGCTGCAATGAGAATTGATGAGAATTTTAACCATTCAGTTCATTTAAAGTTTTGTTAGTGAGAATTTCTTGTTGTAAGCTTGAGGGAGAGGAGCACACATTATGTGCTCTATTAATTAATGACTTGATAACACCAATTTTTTGAGCAGTATGATGAGCAGACCTTTGATGAATGTATCTGCTTGTAGAAGTAAATTTCTGATAAACACTGGTTGACAGAGTATAAGAATTTTAAAAGTATTTTTCTGTACTTTAATATCAACCCTAGCAAACATTAGTAGCAATGTGTAGCCATGACTGCATCATGAATCAAAGATGGTAGCAACAAAAAACAATGGCGACAAAGTGCTATGATTCCTGCTAATGAAATTAATAAATAAGTGCTATGATTTCGCTAATGAAATTAATTTCATTTGCGAAACTCAAAGAGTTTCGCAAATGAAACTCTTTGAAGCTTTAAAATGCCAAAGCTGCATACTAGACATTATGGGAAAGTTCTTCAATTTTGGCACAATTTTTGTTGCCAGTATGCATGCCAATTGTGCCAAAATTGAAGAACTGGTGCTCAAACTCCTAAACACCTTCAGCCAGCCATTTTTCTGTCCCCTGTGCCTCCTCACCATTAAACAACTCCTAAACTTTGGCAGGCATGTGGATAGCTTGGAACAGCATCTTATCATGCTTGATGAAACCTTGTCCCAGAAAATCGACACAATCAAAAAAAAAAACTTGAAGCAATCCACAATCAGTGTCTTGAAGTTAACTTGCCTACCACAGACAGTGCCAGCAAGCTTCAGTTTGAGATGTAATCTAGGTAGAAAATAAGAAGTATAATGCCATTGTCCTAAACGTCCATTCAGATACCAACGCAACACTAAATGACAACATTTGCAGGCTCGCTGAACAATTCAATTTTGACCTAAGAAAATTATCAGGTGTCACCTACGATCAAACAGAGAAACGAAATGAATTTAATAAAAGTGACTTGTGATACTCCAGCAAGCTGATTGGCATTCATATCAGCCATGAACAGCAAGGCAGAATCAACCAACCCTACATCAGATGTATGAGCATGGCCAGATCTTACCTATGCACAGCATGAAAAAAAGCAGCAGTTAAGAAAAGAACTAGAAGAGAAATGTCAAAGTGGAGAAGAAATATGGACAATCATTTACAAAGAAGGGATATTAATGAGAAATTCAAACCCTCTAAACAACCAATGTGAAAACCTGATCCCAAACACTGTATAGGAAACATGTAGGATTCATGGGGTCAAATTACAGATCCATTTCATAAATATACACAGCCTCAGTTCTAACCTTGTTCACTTCCACCTTCAGTCTGCTAAATCTCACCTACTTTTCCTGACAGAAACTCAAATCTCGACTTCCTCAAACACTACCCAAATCTGCTTTCTCAACTATACACGCTTTCCCTCCTTTCGTCTTTGAAGTGGGATTGGCACATATGTTCACTCCGATATACCATGCCAGAGAGAGTATCCAACATGGGATTTCTCAATTTTGACCTCCTTTGGCTAAAAATCACCCTGCCCCACTCTACCAAATTCATAGCTGTCTCTACTCTTCTCTTAATGCCAACAACCATCCTGAACTCTTCAATCACTTTTCCTTAAATGTTGATGTTCTCTAGTCCAACTCTCCAAACAGTGAAGTCATCTTTCTCAGGGACTTCAGCAGCCACAATGCTAGCTGGCTGTCCACTTCCAACTGCACAGATCAAGCAGGTAGAGGCCAAGACTTGTGCAATCACAAATGATCTCGCACAGATTGTCCACATGCCCACCAGAACATCAGACAATTCCAACCATGCTTCAAACACTTTGGACCACTTCCTCACCACTGACCCATCTAAGTACACTGTGAATGTTGTCTGCCATCTAGGTAGATCAGACCACAATGTAGTGCAGATTTCTTCTCCCATGGAGCAACACACACACACACACACTCACACACACGCTCACATCCATGCATTGTATGGCATTACCAGAAAGCCAAGTGGGATGATCTTCACAACTTCTACTCCTCATTTCCTTGGTCAGATTACTGTTTCCAGTCACCCGAATGAAACCTATGTGTAGAAAGAATCACCGAAATAATACTCATCAACATGGAAACATTTATTCCCCTATCTGAGCCTTGTTTCTCCCACAGGTGTGCCATGGCTGTACAAAAGAAGAGTCAGGCATAACACAACTTGTTGCATCCAAAACTCCATCTTCCTATATAGCCTACACAAAAGCCAAATTATCACCACATCAAAAACTGATTTTGAGATAGCTAAAGGCAGGAAACTTGCATCCTGCCCAAATGGCACCCATGCCTTTTTGGCTCTAGCCAAAGCTATTGGCCATAACTTCTGCATGCCACTACTCTCATCACTATTACACTCAGATGGTATTATTACCATCTGGTATTTGCCTCCAACCCTTGTATAGCAAATCATGGTAAATGTCCCCCAGTCATTCCAAACACCCAGCACTCAATGTCTCATTTGATCTTTCACCAGAAAGAAATTGGAAAAATTTGCTTAAACTGGATACTAAAAAGTCTTCTGGCACTGATGGCATCCCTCAAGTTGTTCTAAAGGTCTCCAGAGCTGACTGCCACTTTATGCTGTTTATTTTCACTTTCTTATTCCACTGGTATCTGTCCTGTAGTCTGGAAAGAATTAGTCCATAGACAACCTATTCTTAAGAATGGTGATAAATCCTTACCTTCAAACTACCGTCCAATTTCTCTCACTTCAATTCTTTTATTGTAATGGAAAGAATTATCATTGGCCAACTCCTATACCACCTTGAAGACTCTCATCTAATAAATCACCGACGATGTGGATTCTCGTTAAAGATACCAAGCAATTTTATAAACTTGGTTTTAATCCTTTTTCCCAAGTAAGCAAACAAACAGGTAAGTCAAGTTTGTGCCTGAAGTATTTTCAGGTCTGAGGCAACCCATGATAAAGGTGGAGTAAGCTCTGATTACTTTCCTTAGTATCTCCCATAATGCAAAGCACATCTTCTTGCGGACATGTATGATGCTATGCATTAAGGGAAGAGCCAATGCTCAGACTGGTTTTGACCTTTATTGAGGTCTCATCAGTGGGAGCCATGTCACTAATTCACCCAAATATTGCTCTCATATCTGGGGTGGTGCTCCTAAGAGCTCCATGAAAATACTGGATTCTATACAGAAAAGAGCAATTGGATTGATTGATGACTCCTCACTCACTAATACAGTCCACTCACTTTCACACAGGCATTCAGTCTCTGCAGCCTGCATCTTCTATAAATACTTTTATGGCGCTGCTGTTTATCAGAATTGGCATCAATGATTCACGCCACTCTCTTGCATACAAATATAAGAGGGTACTAACCAGTACCCCCTTATAATTCAACTCCAATTCACAGAACAAATTTCTCCTCTTCATTTCTTCCTTCTACTACTGCCCTCTGGAACAATCTTCCATCACATGTGTTTCTCAAGGAATACAACTCACAGCTTTTCAAACCAAATGTGATCGAGTTCTTTATCAGCCATCCATGGTACTAACATATTATAGGTTGACCAACCTCTCATGGATAGGCTCTGCATATATATATATACAGGGTGTTCGGGATAAATTTGACATATTTATAATTAATTATATTTTTCCGTAAGTTACATGTATTAACACACACTTCTCTTCATTTAAAAGGTTGGATCCTTCTTCATTCATATACAAGATGTCAGAAAGGATGGATAGCTGGAACCCACCTGAATCATGGAAGAGAATAACTTGTATCATGATGATTCGTGCCGGCCATCAAAATAAGGATATTTCGACTGCTGCCCAATGCTCCCTGAATACAGTAAAAACAATCAGGCATGAACTAGAGACTTGCAATGGTGACTACGAGGATGTAGCAAGAAGAAAGATCCCTAGCAGACGATCTGATTGCGTTCGTACAGCAGAATTCCTCGCAAATCTACAGGAACAGGTGTTGAAGAACCCTGGCATTGGAATTCGGGCTTTGTCACGTGAAATGAATGTTGCAGCCTCTACTATGAAGCTTGCACTCAATGAAGACCTCCGCTACTACTCATACAAGCGCCGCAAAGGTCAGCTGCTTACAGAAAAGGCCCGTGAAAAACGTTTGATAAACGCGAAGAAACTTCTAAGCAGAGTGAAACATCCTGCGGAACCACAAACAATCTGGTTCTTTTCCGATGAGAAAAACTTTTGTCAGGATCAAAAACACAACACGCAGAATAACAGATGGCTTGCATACAGTACAAAGGACATTCCTCGTGTAATGCAGACTAAATTTCCCCAAACTGTGATGGTTTTCGGATGTGTATCCTCTGAAGGCAATGTGATGCCTCCGCATTTTTTCCAAGAGGGCCTCAGGTTGACTTCAGATGGCTACGTGGAGTTGCTAAACACTGTAGTCAAGCCCTGGATAACAAGGGTAGCCAATGGTAGGCCGTATGTATGGCAGCAGGATTCGGCCCCTTGCCACACCTCTGGGAAAAGTCAAAAATGGTTGTCTGAAAATTTCTATGACTTCACCAGTCCAAATGTTTGGCCTCCAAACTCCCCAGACCTTAACCCCATGGATTATTTTGTATGGGGCGCAGTTGAAAAAGACACCAATCGCACTTCCAGTAATACAAAAGCCCAGTTAATGGATAAAATTAAAACAGTTTTTGCGGCCCTTCCCAGGGAGACTGTAGCATCAGCTTGTTCGAGGTTCCGAAGCAGGATTGAAGCTGTGATCGATGCTAATGGTGGTTATTTTGAGTAAATCTTGTTGATAGTATTGTAATTAACTCTGCCTGTAATGTTTTTTGTCAATTCATTAAATTTAATAGATACAAAGAAGATTTTCTTTTTCCTTACGAAACTGTCAAATTTATCCCGAACACCCTGTATATATACAGGGTGTTCGGGATAAATTTGACATATTTATAATTAATTATATTTTTCCGTAAGTTACATGTATTAACACACACTTCTCTTCATTTAAAAGTTTGGACCCTTCTTCATTCATATACAAGATGTCAGAAAGGATGGATAGCTGGAACCCACCTGAATCATGGAAGAGAATAACTTGTATCATGATGATTCGTGCCCGCCATCAAAATAAGGATATTACGACTGCTGCCCAATGCTCCCTGAATACAGTAAAAACAATCAGGCATGAACTAGAGACTTGCAATGGTGACTACGAGGATGTAGCAAGAAGAAAGATCCCTAGCAGACGATCTGATTGCGTTCGTACAGTAGAATTCCTCGCAAATCTGCAGGAACAGGTGTTGAAGAACCCTGGCATTGGAATTCGGGCTTTGTTCGTGGAGTTGCTAACTGTAGTCAAGCCCTGGATAACAAGGGTAGCCAATGGTAGGCCGTATGTATGGCAGCAGGATTCGGCCCCTTGCCACACCTCTGGGAAAAGTCAAAAATGGTTGTCTGAAAATTTCTACGACTTCACCAGTCCAAATGTTTGGCCTCCAAACTCCCCAGACCTTAACCCCATGGATTATTTTGTATGGGGCGCAGTTGAAAAAGACACCAATCGCACTTCCAGTAATACAAAAGCCCAGTTAATGGATAAAATTAAAACAGTTTTTGCGGCCCTTCCCAGGGAGACTGTAGCATCAGCTTGTTCGAGGTTCCGAAGCAGAATTGAAGCTGTGATCGATGCTAATGGTGGTTATTTTGAGTAAATCTTGTTGATAGTATTGTAATTAACTCTGCCTGTAATGTTTTTTGTCAATTCATTAAATTTAATAGATACAAAGAAGATTTTCTTTTTCCTTACGAAACTGTCAAATTTATCCCGAACACCCTGTATATATATATTTTTTTTTTTTTTTTTTTAAAGAATTGAATGACTAGAACCGAGATTTAAGTAAAAAAGTTTTAATATAAAAACACGACTAGTTTCGGCTTGTAACAGCCTTCATCAGGTGACATTATAAAAGAAAGAAAAAACACTAAAACACCGAAGCTTAAATAAACTATGAACATCATAGAGAGTCTCTATATAATTGATATTAAATCGTTGTGGTTGTATTTAAAGCTGTTCTTTTGTTTGTTGTATTGTTGGGAAAGTACGTGCTAGTAGCATCTCGTGAACGCCAGTACATGATTACAGCTGAATGACTATCTGGGAGGTTGTAGCTCAAGTTATTATTTATTTAGATGAACAGGATTGAAGACGATTTTCCTAGATTCCAAGATTTTTCTCTCTAGTTCATCATTGCAATGGAAGATGTCAGTAGATTTTTCCCAGCAGACTTTGTGACTTTGGGTTTCATCATTAGGATTAGCCGAGAAAAAGATATGACTTGATAATGCACTGGCTCGCTGTCTCATGTAAGTAATGTCCCTCATGTGTTCTTCCATACGCAATTCGAAGATTTGTCTGTCTGCCCAAAATTATTATCATGTTAATAGTGTTCTATTAACATATGCCTAATATGTTAATAGAACACTATTCTATTAACATATGACTTCGTCTATACTGACAACTATGGAGAGCCTCCGTAACTCAGTCAGTATAGAAGAAGAAGAAGCCCTTTGGTTGGAAAACCTGGGTTCGATTTTTCCATCCATGACGTGTGGAACTTATCTGGTCTCTTTTGACTAAAGGTGAGTTAGCCAGTCTCATATGGACGTAGAGGGGTTTTTTCACCCGGAAACTCGGGTTTTTCATCCATCAGAACAGGCAAACCAGCCCGTGTGAACACATGGGGATTTACAGCCATAAACACTTATGACAATATGTGGAAGAGATAGGGTCTTCACCACATGTCGTTACACCTGTAGTCAACCATGAGGCACATCATGGTAGCCAACCTCCTGGATAGGAGATGATCACGAATGGGAATGGGAACACTGTACCAAACAACACATAATTATATTTGAGTTGTAAGTCAGCCGTTAAAATAGGTGATGCAAGAAGATGGTTTTGTGTTAAATTATAGAGGTGCATATCATATACATAATATGAGGGTCGTCTGAAAAGTTCTCGCCCTAATAATGAATAAACGAATTTATAATTTCAAAATAATTTTTATTTTTCAACATACTTCCCTGAAGACTAATACATTTATAACAATGATGCTCCAGTGCTATTATCCCATTATATTCTCAGTACATCTGAAAAATATCCCTCTACAGCTGCAATCACCTCTTGATTCGAAGAAAAATGCTGACCAGTGAGGAAGAGTTTTAGTTTTGGGAAGAGATAGAAGTCAGAAGGAGCCAAATATGGGGAATAGGGTGGATGTTCCAACAATTCATAGTGCAGATCCCTTAATTTCCCCATTGCCAAAACACCAAAAGGTGTTTTTGGCAATGGGAAAATTCATATGAGACTGATGAAAGATGATTTTTTTCCTTCTGCAAACCAGGTCTTCTCTCATGAATTTTTTCATCTAGTCTGGTTAAAAGATCAGAATAATATTTGTTTTACCCTTTTCAAGATAATTAATAAACAAAATGCCTTTAGCATCCCAAAACATCGATGCCATGACCTTTCCTGCTGATGGAACCGACTTTGTCTTCTTTGGTACTGAACAACTGGCTTCTGTCCACTGTTTTGACTGCTGTTTGGATTCTGGTGTGTAATGGTAAATCCAAGTCTCATCCATAGTAATAAATCGACACATAAGATCAGTTTTATTCTTGTTAAAACGTTTCAAGCATTGTTCAGAGATTTTCATGTGAGTGCATTTTTGATCTGCTGTGAGCAAGTGTGGCACCCATCTTGTGCAAAGCTTTTTCATTTGCAATTCTTCATGCAAAATATATCCTACATGTTCTTTTGAAATGCCTATAGTCTCATCAATTTCACTCACTTTGACTCGCCGGTCATCCATTAACATATCGTGCATTTGATCAATGATTTCTGGTGTTGTGACACTTTTTGGATGTTCTTCACGTTGATCATCTTTAAGGATGGTACTGCCACGTTTAAACTTGGCAGCCCATTTCTTAATTGTCAAAAAACAAAGGAGAAGAGTGCCCATAAACTTGTATGAACTTCGAATGGATTTCTTTTGGCGTTTAACCTTTTACAAAGAATTTTATAACCGCACGATACTCAATTTTGTCCATTTCAAGGAATACAGACAACACTTTTGCTTCAGACAGCTGTATAAAACAGACTACTTGATAGAATGACTTGCAATTTGACATGGATGCTTATGACAGAATGTACCAGCTTAGAAAAAAAAATCGTGCCAATAGTGTTGCCATCTATGGTCAAGGCTGAGAACTTTTCAGACCAAATATGAAAATTTGATGATAATACTTTGGATTAGTGGATTAGGCAAATTAGTCTGACTAATGATAAAAGGGTAATCATTATAGGCAATTTCAATTATGGTAATATAGACTGGAATGAAGAGAAAGCATCTGGAATCAAATGGAATGAATTTCTTCAGTTTTTGAGGGACAACTGTAATAGAGGCTACATAAAGATTGAGGATCTTGGATTTAATTATCTCATCCGAAGATATTATTGTAAAATGAAGTGTCAAGTCTTCCTTCAGTTGGTGAAAGTGGCCATGAAATTATCACTCTGGTGGTGGTGGCTAGCCATATCAGGACTTTTGTGAGAAAGAGTTATTTGGAACTGTAAGGTGGGTGATTATGATAAACTCAGGAGGCAGCTTGCAGCAATTCATGGAAAGAGAAATTGAATGGGAATTCCGTTTCCCATTCAATGAATTGGAAATCATTACCTATTAATCCCTCTAAACAAAAGAAGCTTTCTGCATCTTGTCCTATAGGTTCAGTCAATTTAGACTAATTCAGAATGGAAGTAGATAGTCTGAGGACTGAATTAATCAAAAAGATGGATTTAAAGTTAAACTCTTTTGCTGTAGCACAGGAAAAGATTCTGAAGATATATACTGAAATAAAAGCTGGTCTCTCACAGGAGCAAATAGCTCTGAGAAGTCAGGACCATCACAGGCTAGAGGAAGTAAAAGATTTTATAGAAAAAGACAGATCAGATGTTAAAGATGTAATGGTTTGGGACATACTTCAAGAATTTGTCCTACAGATCTGTCTAAGTTACCCAAACAAAATCAAAAATCACTTCGTCATGATCCTTTTCAACTCTCTTTAAATATAGTACAAAAACAGGCTAAGTCAAAGTCTTGTTCTTTGAAAGTTTTATGTCCTCATCTGTCTCAAAGCTTTCCATCTTCAAAAATTTTTTAACTATCTTAGTGTCTGCAAAAACAGAACCTTTAAATATGGTAATAGGCTTTGTTGCAGGTATTCCTTATAAAATATTGTTTGATACAAGTGCTTTTACTTCAGTAGTGACATGGAAATTCTTTTCCTTACTTAAGGATATTTATTAGCATGAAGTTAATGTAATGGATGGAAAGAGTATTTAGAAGATTTGTACAATAAAAGATAATAATATTGAAGGAGAATTTGAAAGGAGAGAATTTGTTGAGGAACCCATGATAATGAAAAGTGAAGTGATATCAGCAATGAAACAACTGCCAAAAGGAAGAGCTCCTGGAGCTGATGATGTGTCAGTGGAATTATTGAGAACAGCTGTGGATGAAGTAGTGAATATATTGACTAAATATATAGCTTTGGAAGAAAATCTGCTGGCCTAGAGATTGGAAAAACACCAATATTCATCCCAATTCCAAAAAAAATCAGATCCCAGAGATTATGAGAATTATAGAACTATTGCTTTAATTCCACATGCAAGTAAAGTTATGCTGCAAGAGTTCCGATAAAGGTTGGAGCCATATGTGAATAGAGAAATGTCACAGGAAAGGCAGGCTTTAGGAGAGATAGAGGAACTGGAGACCAGATAGCAAACATGACATGGATTATGGAAAAAAACAAGAGTATTTCAGAAGGAAGTATTCATCTGTTTTATTGATTATAAGAAAGCTTTTGATTGCATGGATCATAACTGATTGTGGATTGTAATGAGATCAATGGAAATGCCTGAACATCTAATTCTCTTGATAAAGAGAGCTGTATGACAATCAAGACGCTTCAGTAAAAAGAGTCTTTGGAGAAACAGACAGTGTTTGAGTGGAAAAGGAGTGTGGCAGAGTTGTATACTGTCACCCTACCTTTTTAATATTTATAGTGTGAATATATTCTATTATATTCCCTCAGCCATATGGCTGTTGGGGCTACCATACTAGGGAGTTGATTATGAGCAAGTTGGTTTCTCATTGCCTTCCTTGCTGTAGTATATTTATGACTGTAGCCATGTGTGTTCACAGGACTGGTTTGCCTGTTTTGAGGGATGAAAAACCTTCCACCTCCGTACTCAGCTTTAGTCGAAAGAGATGAGATAAAGGTTCCTCACGTCATAGACTGGAATCGAACCCAGGTCTTTCCAACCAAAGAGCTTTGTCTATACCGACTGAGCTACGGAGTGAATATATAGTGAAAATGAAATGTTGGCTGAGTGGTTAGTGTATATGCTCTTCAGACAAAAGGCTGTGGATTCAAAATAATATGTGATTTAGACAAAGATCCAGCTAGAATTAAGATTGTGGCAGAAAAATAAATAATTTAGGATATGCAGATGATACAACCCTCATAGCAGAAACTAAGGAAGATCTGGAGTGGTTGATTCTATTGGTTAAGATGGAAAGTAACAAAGCTGAGCTTAATTTAAACATCAGCAAAACAAAAGTGATGGCTTCTGGCAATTTAAATGAATTTATAATAGAGGGAGATAAAATAGAAATTGTTGAAAGTTATGATTTACTGGGGTCCAGAATCAGAAATACATTTATGTGAAGATGAAATTAAAAGAAGGATAGTCACAGAAAAAAAAGCTATGTTAAACCTGACAAAAATTATGAAAGATAGAGATGTGAATAAGGCCATGAAAGTTAAAATTATAAACTAAAGATGTCAAGAAATTATATTCTTGGTTTCATCCTTTATCCAAGTGTAAGCAAACAAAGTTTGCACTTGAAGTAACTTCATGACTGGGCTACTTGTATATGGAAGCCAGTGACTTCATATTAATTGCCTTAGTATCACATAATACCAAACATATCCTTAGAGTCAAGTATAATGCTATGCATTATGGAAAGGGCCATTACCCAGACCAGATTTATTGAGGTCTCATTACTGGAAGCCAGACAAAAAAGTGATACCAAGGATGAAGTAATGCAGAAGTCATATTTCCATATACAAGTATTGAAAAGGTATCACTCCTTATTACTAAATTACTCTGGATTAGAGATAGATGTTGAAAGTTTTTTCACTTGGTTATACTATAAATTAAATCCATCTGTTCACTGGACATCCACAGATGCCATATGGTCACTCCGATGCTTGGTGATGTACCACACCAGGTATAATTTATATACAACATACCTGCTGTATATAAATTAAAGATGCCAAGAAATTATGAATTAGGAATGTTTCACTGTTTGCTCTGATTTCCTGATAAAATCAGCAGGAATCTTTTCTGTGGATGAAACCAAGGCTAGCAAAATATTTAATTATGTGTATCCATTGTTTTTTTTGTTTAACCTGGTATATAATAGAATTTGGTTAGCTAAGATTTGTTTATTTTATTTTATTTTATTTTTGCTTAGATATTGGTGGATAATGGTACAGGCTGTCAGAAATACTTGATTTTTTCAATGAACAATTTAAGGTTCTTTATGGATATAAAGATACATTTGTCTAGTAAAAATATTAATAGTATTAACAGTCTCAACTAGTGTACTGGAATGTTTAATTTTAAAAATGCATGGAATACTTTTAATAGTTTTACTATTTAATCAATAATTCATTTAATAGTTACTAAATATAATAATATTTAATCATCTCTTAGTGGGTATGTATGCATTTCAGATTTAGCCATATTACAAGCATTCCCATGTAGGTCACATTTAGGAGATAAGGATAAGGCAGCTGTCGTAGAAGAAGAAGTGAGTATTTTTGCAGTATTTTATTTTCTGTCATTTTTAGTAAAATCCAAGTATGGTTGACTCTCATAATAGGAGAAATTGTTACAATAGGTGTTGGGTATAGTAAATCCCTGGGGACTAGAGTTTAGTTTGGTGTAGCATCTGGTTTGCTGTAGTGAATGTAGGGATTGATTATGCCACTCTATTCCCACAGAGAACCAAAGAAATGATGGAAACAAAATAGAAGAAATGGTAGAATATAGAACAAAAGACATCACAGGAAATAAAATAATGGAAACTGAGAGAAATGGAGAAAAGTTGTACATTGATGACAGAATACAGTCTTGGCAGGAACCAAACATAAAAGAACATAAAAACATGAAAAGGTACATTTATTATACTCATATATACACAAGAATATAATAATTTTTATTAATTCAAATATTTCAACCAGAAACTAACTGGTCATTATCAGTGCATCAGCAATAATGACAAGGTGAACCTACAACAAAGAATGTTAATCTTATTTGCAGAGCTGAGCCACATGCCGGATACTATCTAGTGGGTGGTTACTATAAAATAAGATTACAGTTCAGGGCCAATTTTAAAATTAAGTGATTTGAAATAAAATAAAATTTAATTACATAATGAAATAACTATATTAATATTAATTATTAATTTTTTTAAAAATAATAATTAAATGGGGAGGGAGAAAAAAAAACATTATTGCTTGCCATTTATGAGGATGAAACTTTCCTAAATCTTGGCAATAGGGAGACAGTCTTTCTGATTTAAATTCATGTGGTATAGAAGTGCTTCAGCACTCTCTTTAAATAACTCTCAAACCTAATCCTGCACCAATGTACAAGTTGAGTATTAGACCATAGGATATCATAATCAGCTCCTACTCCATGCTGGGCAAGGTCAGATTTTACAGGTTTATTGTTGTTAATATAAGGTTGGTGTTCTTGTAGTCGTTTTTCAACAGAACATCTTGTTTGTCCAAAGTACAAGCAGAGGCACTCACATTGAACTTGGTAAAAACCAGGGCACTGTTTATCTTTCGTAAACTCTCCTCCTCTTGGTTACAAGAGGAGATTTTACTTCAAATCATTCAAACCACTCAATTTTAAATTTGGGCCTTAATTATAATCTTATTTTATTGTAACCACCCACTAGTGGCATCCACTATGTGACTCTGCTCTGTAAATACAAAAAAGGCCCAAATTTAAAATTAAGTGGTTCAAATTAAGTTCTTTGTTGTGGCATCACCTCGTGATTATACTGATACACTGATGATGACCAGTTAGTTTCTGATTGAATTATTTGGAGTAATAAAATTACTATATTCTTGTGAACATGTGTGCATAATAAATGTTATAATGGCACAAGATTCATTAAAAAAAATTTAAAAGATACAAATCCAAAAAAACATGAATCCAGAAATACCATAGTGTGAAATTATAAAAATGAAAGTGCAGAATCGATGTTAAAATTTTGAAAAGTTATGTCAACTTAAATTCATGTCACTTACCTTGAATCTTCATAATAAACTAAATACGTGGGTGGTCTAAAAAGTTCTCGGCCTCAGCCATAGATGGCAATGCTATTGGCTGTTTTTTTTTTTACCAAGTTGGTACATCTGTCATAAGCATCCATGCCAAATTGCAAGTCATTCTGTCAAGTAGTTTGTTTTATACAGCTGCCTGAATCAAAAGTATTGTCTGTATCCCTTGAAATGGATAAAATTGAGTATCGTGCGGTTATAAAATTCTTTGTAAAAAAAGGTTTAAACATCAAAAAAAATTCATTCGAAGTTCATAAACGTTTATGGGCACTCTTCTCCTTTGTTTTTGACAATTAAGAAATGGGCTGCCGAGTTTAAACATGGCAGTACCAGCCTTGAAGATGATCCACGTGAAGGGCATCTGAAAAGTGTAACAACACCAGAAATCATTGATCAAGTGCATGATATGGTAATGGATGACCGGCGAGTCAAAGTGCGTGAAATTGCTGATATTATAGACATTTCAAAAGAACATGCAGGATATATTTTACATGAAGAATTGCAAATGAAAAAGCTTTGTGCAAGATGGGTGCCACGCTTGCTCACAGCAGATCAAAAACTCAATCACATGAAAATCTCAGAACAATGCTTAGAGCGTTAACAAGAATAAAACTGATCTTGCATGTCGATTTATTACTATGGATGAGACTTGGATTCACCATTACACACCAGAATTCAAATAGCAGTCAAAACAGTGGACAGAAGCTGGTTGTTCAGTCCAAAGAAGACAAAGTTGGTTCCATCAGCAGGATAGGTCATGGCATTGGTGTTTTGGGATGCTAAAGGCATTTTGTTTATTAATTATCTTGAAAGGTGTAAAACAATAATTGGGGAATATTATTCCAATCTTTTAACCAGACCAGACGAAAAAATTCGTGAGAAAAGATCCGGTTTGCAGAGGAAAAAAATCATCTTTCATCGGGACAATGCACCTGCCCACAAAGGTGTTTTGGCAATGGGAAAATTAAGGGATCTGCACTATGAATTGTTGGAACATCCATCCAATTCCTCAGATTTGGCTCCCTCTGACTTCTATCTCTTCCTAAAGCTAAAACTCTTCCTCACTGGTCAGCATTTTTCTTTGAATCAAGAGGTAATTGCAGCTGTATAGGGGTATTTTGCAGATCTTACTGAGTACCACTACAGGGATGGGATAATGGTGCTGGAGCATCGCTGGTATAAATTTAGTCTTAAAGGAGGTTATGTTGAAAAATAAAAATAATTTTGAAATAAATTAGTTTTTTCATTGTTAGGCCGAGAACTTTTCAGACCACCCTCGTATATGCAGTCTGTAAAATCAAAAATAACCTGAAAACCTCAACAGGCAGTCATCTTTAAAATTGGTCACCTCTAATTGCAAAGGGGGATAAGGACAATGATGAATATTAGTCTGCTATAATCAGCATTAATCAGCTTCAAGTTAGAAGAAAACTGATTGCCACACCTGGTGTGAACTGATCAGCTTCCTAATTAGACAGAGACCCAACAATTGGTATCGCATTAATTGATGCTATTCTCTTATTACTGTAAATTAAAGAAACATGACACAATATACAGTATTTCTTTATTTCAAAGTTTAATTAAAAGTTATGAATTTTGCATGGATAAGAGCTCTTATTTCCATAAAGAAAGATTCTTTATCCATAAGGTAAGAAACTATTTTGATTTGGAATTTTTGATTTTAATTGTACAATCTGCACATATTTAGTTTGTTATGAAGATTTCAGCTAAGTGACATTAATTTACATTACCATAACATTTCAAAATGTAAATATTAATTTTGCACTTTGATTTTTATAATTCCATACTCCTTTAGATGTGACTTCCAGTAATGTTTGTATTTGTCCTTTTTTGATGTTGTTATTTTGTCATCTTTCTCGACTCTTGCCAGTACTTTGAATTCTGCCATCAATATATGATCTCTGTCATTTCCATTATTTTCTGTTTCATGCAATTTACTTTGTTATATGTTTGTTGTTGTTGTAGATGAACACTGTTCTGTCATCATTGTATGATGAGTAGCTTAAATAGCATTGGTTCTGTAAAACTTAGGCTAGGACTGTTCTTCCAAGTTCATTATAGTGCACATTTATTATAAATATTTTATTACTTGTTAGTACATTCTTGACATTATAGAACATAATATAATGAAATGTATGATATTATATAATGTATACAATATAATATTATAACACTATGCTAGCATAGTTGGTCAAATGTATAACATATCCTCTCTCCAACCAGTAGGCTCCAACTTTGATTCCTGCCATGAGCATGGATGTTTGCAAATGTTTTTAGGTGGGAGATGAATTTCATCAATCAGTGTAAGACCACTGCCTCACTTTTGTAAAAAAAAAAAAATATGAATACCAGCTCACTTTTGTTACTAATGTACTAATATTATTAAAGCTTATAGAGTTTGTTGGGTTAGAGTCACATAGAAAAAGAAGGAAAAAAATGTCCTGATCAAAGCCTCATATGTACTTTTCTAATCTAAAAAAAAATGCAGTATGGCAAACTATCCACCATAACAAACTATTCTGTTTAAACTCTTTAGAGAATGTATATCAGACATTCCATAAAAGTGAATAAAAATTTAATACATGTAGACAGAAATAGGGGGTAAAAATCCAAGTCACACCTCCTCATGGTGCCCCTGGAGATCCTGGGTAAATTCTCAGTAGGCTAGCATGACTGGTAAAAACATATTAGAGCCAATCACCCAATATGTGGATATTAAATGATTATCAAAGGAAACAAGATAATATCAGCCACTTCCACACAGACTTGTGCCTCAACTGCTGATACAGTTACTATGCATACCAAGGATCAAAGCCTTCCAGGAAGTTCTTGGTTAAATAAAGGTACAAGAAGTGTGATCAAATGAAATTATGGAAATCTAATCTCATCTTTTTAACATATCTCATCTTTTCACAAATAACGGACACTCAAGAAAACTGGAAAATTTTTTGAGCTACTTAGAGGAGCAGAAAAAGTCAACATAGACATTATATGTATACAAGAACATAGATGGAGAACTCACAATCATGAAATTAATGAAATGTCATCAGCTGACAAAAATGGAGATTTATTTATAACTCAGCAAACAATGATGGTACTGGAGGGGTTGGAATAATGCTCAAGAAGGAACTAGCAGAAAAAGTAACATTGATTGAAAAAGTGTTTGAAAGAATTCTCCTCATAACCATAAGTACCAACCCAACACTGACAATAATATCCACATATGCTCCTACAGAATGTGCTCCACTAGAAGACAAAGATACCTATTATAAAGATCTTTCTGAAACTGTTATGAACATTCCAGTTCACAATGTCACACTCATTGGTGGTGATTTTAATGCCTAAATCGGTAAAGACATTGCCAGTACTACTAAAAACGCGGGTAAATACACTTATCATGAAACCACAAATAACAATAGACATTCTCTTATGAACTTCTGCAATAGCCATAACATGGTAATCACCCAAACCAAATTTCCCCATCCAAAAGGAAGACTATGGACCTGGGAACATCCAAATGGTTCTCATTCCCAAATAGACCACATACTAATCAATGAAAAGTGGATCAGATCAATCAAGAACTGTTGAGCATATAACACGGTTGAACTAAACTCTGACCACTGAATAATCAGTGCCCACATTAAACTTTCACTAAAAGCCTCTAAAAATAACAAGCCTAAAAAGAAACAATACAACTGGGATAAACTAAATAACCCACAAATTGCAGCATCTTTCCACAGCACATTAGAAGACAATATGGAAAACATTCTTAAAGAAGATCCAGATAATGAAAAGTATAAGGGTATTATTGAAGCTATAAACATAACATCTAACAAAATTCTTGGAAACGGCAACAAAAAAGACTCGGGGGGGGGGGGGGGGGATGGATTACCCCTGAAACTGAAAAATATATAGATGAAAGAAATAAAGCAAGGAAACCCTACTACTTAAACAGGAATGAACTAAATAAAGATAAACTAGAAATTTTAAATAACAAGGTCAATGAACTAATGACCAGAGACAAAGAAAATCAAATAAATAAATACTGCGAGGAACTTGAAAATTATAATAAAACTGGGGATACTAGAAACACTTTTCAAATGATAAATTATATCTGTCACCATAAAACAAAAAGAAGTGGAAATATTGTCACACATAACAAAAATGGTAGACATCATCATCATCATCATCAAATTCCTGCCATGTACCCTCAAGGGGTGTACAGGATAAAAAAAAATGGTAGACAGCTATCAGTAAATTCAAACTTGATGAAAGAATGGAGAAACTACTTTAAAAAATTACTAAATGTTGATAATCCCCAACATTCAAGTCAGCTAGCAGACCTGCATCTAACCACCACTCTACCAATAAATTGTGATAACCACTGAAAAGGGACTAAAAATAGCAATAAATCAAACCAAAGCAGGAAAGTCCCTAGGGATTGACGGAATTAGAGCAGAAGCTTTCAAAAATGCTGGGTATAATACATATTCCAATCTCCTTGCCATAATGAATCAAGCTTTAAACACTGGAATAATACCTCAACAATGGAAACAAGGCCTTATTGTCCCCATACCCAGAAAGGGCAGTCTAAATAGAATGGATAACTACAGAGGTATTATTTTGCTATCAACCACAGTTAAAATCTACAATAGGATGATACTCAGTAGAATGGAACCTTACTTGACACCACTTTTAAGAAAAAAAACCAAGCTGGATTTCTGTTGTACTTATTGATACAGAACCAACAAATGCACAAAAACATCTCAGTCTACTAGAGGCACAGGCTAAACTTATTGGTCTGCAGATCAACATCCAAAAGTCCAAAGTATTCTCAATTGGTTGTGAAAACTTTTTACTTCATATCAACAATAAACCCTTAGAAAGAGTAAAGGACTTTCAATACCTTGGATCGTACAGCAGCAATACAGAAAATGATATCAGAAAATGTAAACAGCTGGCTCTAGTCTTCCATAACAAACTCTGCCCCATCTGGAAATCATCATTAAAGACAAAAATAAGACTATACCATGCAACCAGTAGATCCATCTTCTTGTATGGTTCTCAAACCTGGACAATAAGCACCAAAAAACTACAGATCTAATTAACTCTTTTGTAACTACATGTCTCAGACTGATCCTTGGATACACCTGGGTGGACTGCATCACTAACTCTGCTGTGCTAAATCTGGCTAAGCAACAACCACTTGTCAGTATAGTCAAAACACTACAACTCAGATGGCTTGGGCATCAACTCAGACATCCTGAAGTCTTGCCCTTTTTGGAATCCCTCATCCTGTACAAACCAGAAGATGACAAACACAGTAGAGGAAGACTATGCAAACAATTTTGGCAATACGTATGTGAAACTATCAGTAGGCTGAACTGCAAAACTCCATCTGACATCTACTAGTTATCCCAAGATAGATAAACTTGGAAGATCATAATTTGCTATATTTAATTTTTAACATAAATCTCTTTTCCCTTTTCACATTGTATCATATTATGAATAAACTATGTATGTAGACAAAAAAGTTATTGCTTCTGGTATTTCAATTCTTTTGTAAGGGTGCCATTACAGAATAATAGGGAACAGTAAGAAACAACATTTAAAAAATGATGTAACCCATGTAGGATATGTTTACTACTCGAATCTTGAGTATGAGAAAGAGAACATGCTACTGGAGTTCAAAAAACCAATGAGGCTGCAGTCATAATTATCTAATACAAATCTGATTATTTCTTCTTGAAAACATGTAAAACATTACTTCACAGTCCAGATTTGAATCATTTAGACCATATGCCTATACCCAAGTTTTGGAAATTCATCACTATAAACTGACTGAAATTTATTGTTTTTTGTATATATAATATTCATAATCGTTGTATTTGATAATTATTACAAGTAGTGATGAGAGCTTGGTCCACCTTTACCACGAGTTGCCTCAATCCTGAAGATACTTCAGGCGCAAACTTTGTTCGCTTACAATTGGATAAAGGATTAAATTAAATTTATTACATTCTAACCAAGTGGGAAAAAAATTCCAACATCTTTCTCTAAATCCAGAGGAATTTAATAATAATGTGGCAACCTTATTATTAAGGTTGGCAACCTTTTGACAACTCGTATAAGTAAATATGACTTCTCCACTGTTTCCACCTTAGTATCACCACCTTTGGGTCTGCCTCCCACTCACGAGACCCCTCCATGTGCAGTACCTGTTTGGGTGTGGAGGAGACCTCCCAGTGATGGTACTGGTCCTTTTCATTCTTCCTCTTTTTCTTTGCTTTTCTTTATTCTTTGCTCTACTTCTCCTGAGTCTTTTTCACTATCCTTTTTCCAGACCACCATCACTGGGATCCAATGCCCTGCCACCTTGTTTGCCATGCAGTGCGACTCGTGGACATCTGGAAAGGGGGGATACTGGTAGCCTTGCACTACTTTGGCCCCTGCTTCGGCAAGACGGGCGGTCCTGGATGGCCCCGCCAGGATCAATCAGCTAGTGGACTTGCCTGCAAGAGTCAACAGTGTTGCAGTAAGTCTCTCACCCCATGGTCCAGGGTCAGGATCCTAGACCTGCTGCTGCTGCAGTGCCGGTATAGCGTCCAGGGTACTCCTTCGCATTCCACTCCTGAGCGCACTCTTTGCTTGCTGGATAGTGGGTATCATGTGAGGCTCCTTTGTGAGTGGGGAGTTCTGATGCCGAATTAAAAATTCCTTAAATATGAATTCTTCATCCTCAAATGTTTCAGGGACCCTAACAAAGTCCCAACAATGTTCTGATACTGTAGATACAGCATATGGAAACAGAAGTAAGAAACAAAAGATATCGGATACTAACATAAATGTACCAGCCTTTTTAATCATACATCCAACAGGTGAAAAACCAAAAAACCAATTGAAAAATTTCACCCTTCTTTATCCAAAAAGGTTTAGAAGGACTGGTGGGACCTCCCAAAACTGTCAAGAAATTGCATTCTGGTGATATCCTCTTGGAGACAATGTCAAACAACATTCTGAGAAACTACTGAGAGCAATGACAATGGGTAGAATACAAATTGCAGTAACACCTCACAGAACACTCAATTCCAGTAAAGGAGTGATATCAGAATGGGATCTCCTTGATGTTCCTGATGAGATATGTTCAGAGCTTAAAGATCATGGAGTGACGGGCATGAGGCACATCCTGATATGTAGGGATGGTCGCCTGGTCTCAACCAAGAACATCATCCTTACTTTTGATACACCTAGCTTTTGACATCTGTAAAAGCAGGGTATCGCAGCTGTCCTGTTAGAATATACATCCCTAACCCGCTGAGATGCTTTAAATGTCAAAGATATGGACATGCCCAAACTGCCTGTCCTGGTTCTACTACCTTTGCCCGATGTGGTAATAAAGAACATGATAACAAATCTTGCTGTGAAAAAAAAGCTAAACATGTCAACTATCAGGGAGATCATCCAGCTTACTCTCGTGCATGTCACAAATGGAAAGATAAAAAATAGATACAAAAAATTAAAACAGAACAAAACATAACATATTAGGATGCAAAAAGAAAGCTGGCCACCATTACACTTGTTCTATGCTGAAAAAGTAACAATTAAAAAAAGTGCCAACAGCAACTCAAACACGTATGTCTATTCCACCATCTGATAATTTCACCATAACCTGAACTTTATGATTGCAAGTGCTTCTCTGTTGAGCTCATTAATCACAAGACCTCTGGCCTTACTCCAGAGACAACTTCAAAAATGGTCTCATTCGATGAAGACTCACCTGTCAAAAAAATTATGACTGAGATATTACTCAAAGATACCTCGTTACCCACTGAAAGCAAACTAAATCTACCAACTGACCCTAACACATTTGATGTTTTGAACACTCTATCAGAGGAAGAGATGGACACTGGCTGTCCATACTTCCCTAAAACAATGGATACATATAAATCTGACAAAGGTAAGCCCTCAACCTCCCGAAAACCAGACAAGTCAATAAAATCAAGACAATAGGAAAATTTTTACAATGGAACTGTCGTGGGATTCGCCAGAATATTGATGATATCAAGATGTTGCTGCAGAAACACAAACCTTTCTGTTTCTGTCTACAGGAAACGTACTTAAGATCCAATGAGGACCGTAACTTTAGGAATTTCACTGTTGTAAGTAAGGACAGAACTTGAGGTGGTCCTGCTCATGGAGGAGTAGCTATCCTGGTGGGCAGTCATATTCCTTTCCATCAGCTTCAACTTAATACTTCTCTGGAAGCAGTAGTGATTCGCTTCTCCATGGGATTTCTTATTACAGTATTTTCAATTTATTTACCACCAAATGAAGAGTTAAATGAAATTGATCTTGATAGCCTTATCTGGCAACTGCCTGAACCCATACTTTTGATGGGTGACTTTAATGGTAACAATACTCTATGGGGTAGTGCCAACACTAATAGACGAGGTCGAATCATTGAAAGAATTCTTGATAATAATAACCTCTCCCTTTTAAATAATAAACTCAATACTTTCTTCCATATGCCTCCCTGTTCATATTCTGCAGTTGATCTTACAATCTGCTCCCCTTCCATTCTTCCACTACTCATGTAAGACTTTTTAAGAGAACATATATTGAAGCGATCACTTTCCTGTTCTTTGTACAATGTCTTCATAGGAACCATGTTCACCCACACAGATGCCTATATGGAAAATGGACTAGGCTGACTGGAACACTTTCTCTCATCTTGCAAAATTAAATGTTGATGCCATCAGTCACAATCTATCAATGAAGCGGTAAAATATATAACAGAATGCATTGTCGAGGCTGCAACAATCTCCATCCCAAAAACATCATCTCAGTTTCCAATCTATCCAAAGCCTTGGTGGAACCCAGAATATCAGACAGCCAAAAAAGATCAACAAAGAGCGTGGAACATATTTCGTAGATACCCCAAACACATCAAATTTAATAGCTTTCAAGCGTTCTCGAGCCAAAGCACGTTATGTAAAACATCAGAGTCAAAAACAATTATGGATCCAATTTACTACATCAATTAATCAAATGACCAGTCCAAAAATTGTATGGGATAAAATTCGGAAAATGAAAGGCAGATATAGAACATATTGTTTGTCTATCTTAGACCATAATGGAAGTGTTATTGCTGATCCCAAAGCTATTGCAGATACTTTTGAGAAACTTTTGCTAGAATCTCAGCAACAGCTTCACATTCTCCTGAATTTTTAATACTGAAAGAGCAGCAAGAGAAAAAGGCTTAATTTTTCTACCAACACTCTTCAGCCATTTAATCAGCCATTTGTTAAGGAAGAACTAAAAGGAAGAATTTGTTAAGGAAGAACTTTCCTACAATCTCACCCTAGTGCAGTAGGGCCTGATGACATCCATTATGAAATAATAAAACATCTACTATCATCTTCTATGGATCTTCTTCTCTTATTATACAGTAGAATACTTGCAGAGGAAGAGTTTCCAAATTCTTGGCATAAGTCAATTGTCATTGCTATCCCAAAACCAGGAAAAGATCCAACACAAGCAAATACCGTATTTGCTGGCGTATAAGATGCACCCCCTTTTTTGTACATATTTTTTAGGAAAAAAAACTTTATCGCTGAATATTATAATGAATTTACAGTATTTCAAATATAAAGTAATAAGTAGGTCTACAAACAAACACCTAATCTAACTAGGAAAGAGTATCCACCTTTTAATCTTCTTCTTCAAAACACAGAAATTCATCTCCAGATCTAAATGAAGAGACACTTGAAACCTCTTCTAAATCAGAATCTGAGTCCTCATACAACAAATTGTCCTCTGTACTATCCAGTGCATTGCTAATGCCACACTTCTTAAATGATTTAACCACTGTTTCAGTTTTCACAGCATCCCATGAATCTTTGACCCACTCACAAACTTGAGAAATGCTAGGCCTCTTTCTTCTTCCTGATGGCGTAACCTCAAAATCTGAAGACTGCATCCAGCTGTTCCACTTCTCCTTCATAAATCCCTTAAGTGGTTTATTAATACAGACATCTAAAGGTTGAAGCTGACTAGTTAGGCCTCCTAGAATTACAGCTGAGTTCTCAATTCCTTGAGTTTATTTTTAATATCTTCTGTTCTGTGAGAACGAAACTGATCCCATACTAACATGGCAGGCTTCTTCAACAGTCCTACAGGGCGCCTAGACCAAATTTTATCTATCCATTACATTCCTCCTCCATCCATCCAGCCTTTTGCATGAACACAAACACTCCTTTAAGCAGTTTTTCTTTGGGTAGCGTCTTCCTTTTAAAAATCAGTAGTGGTGGCAATTTTGTCCTATCAACACAGCAGGACAAAACAACCTTGTAGTGAGTTTTTTTCGTGCCCCAAAGTTTTAACAGTAACACTTTTTGTGCCCTTGGAATGTATAGTTTTGTTTGAGGGCATATCAAAAGGTCAGCGGAACCTCTTCCATGTTTCCTATTTGCGCAAGTTCAAAATTTTCTCATTTCCTGGCATTAATGATGAATCGATGAAATTCAATAATTTTTCTTCATATTCAGCTGGCATCTTTTGTGATATTTTTGTCTTAATCCTCATAGATAGCTGGTTTCTCTGCATGAATCTTGAACACCATGATGTTGATCCAGTAAACTTGGCGATTCTTCTGTTAGTGGCTATTGCTTGATGATTAATCATTTTTGTAGACACTGAAAGTCTCGCTTTTTCTGTAGTCTAAAATCCAAGTATTCAGTTTTGCCTCAAATTCTGGCCATTTTCCAGTTCCACTTCGTAGGTTATGTTTACTGTGAGTTGCTTTTTTTTTAGATCCTCTTCCTGATTCTGCCAAGTTCTTATCATTTTCTCAGTTGGGGGGGTAGCCAGAAATGCCTCTCTGCAGTCCTGTTTCTACGTTCTTTAGTGTATGCAATATTGTAGCAATGCCGGCATTTTTCAGCCATAATTTGTCAAGAAATTTAGAGAAAATTTAACAGCAGAAATTTATCACTATTCACAACAACCGTGACAACAATTGGAAAGTTGAAACAAACAGGAACACAGCTGTGATCGTCGATGACAGCGCATGAGCATCCACTGAACTCTATGTAACTGGAATGCTCTTACACACCACAAGGAAGCAAGAAAGAAATCGCTTAACTCAGAACAGAGAAAATTTCCAGAAATGAAATTAATAAAAAACTGAGTATCAGCATATAAGATGCACCCTGTTTTTTAGAGAAATTGTCAAAGAAAAAAAGTGCATCTTATTCGCCAGCAAATACGGTATTTATCGACTGATTGCTCTGAAGCTGTCTTTGTAAGATATTAGAAAAAATAGTTAATGCCAGACTTCTCTGGTATTTAGAAAGCAACAGTCTTCTCTCCAGTACACGTGGTTTCCGTAGACATTGATCAACTTTAGACCATTTGATTCGTTTAGAAACTTGTATAAGAGATGCATTTCTGAAGCGAGATCATCTTGTCTCAGTTTTTTTTTGACATGGGAAAAGCTTATGACACAGCCTGGAGATATGGCATATTAAAAGACCTCTATAACCTACATCTCCCTATATTTATTAAAAACTTTCTGTCAAGGCAAACTTTCCAAGTCAGAGTGGGAAGTACACTATCTCGACCATATCATCAAGAACTGGGTGTTCCCCAAGGCTGTCTTAAGTGTGACCCTTTTTGCTGTTAAATTTAACTCAATCGTTGAACAGCTCCCTTGCACTGTAAACAATGCTCTATATGTTGATGACTTCACAATTTACTGTCACTCACTTAACATTAGGGTATTTGAAAGACAACTTCAGCAAGCAATTGATCATGTCTCTCTGTGGGCTCTTAATAATGGGTTTAGGTTTTCTACAGAAAAAAGTGTCTGTGTACACTTCTGTCGAAAGCTCAGTCATCAACCAGATCCTGAACTAAGAATGAGACATACTGTTATTCCAGTAGCTACAGAAACCAAGTTCTTGGGATTCATCTGTGACAGAAAACTTACATTTCTAGCACACATTCGTCAACTAAGAGAAAAGTGCAAAAGAACTTTGAACCTCCTTCGCACTCAATCCTCTACTGAGTGGGGTGCTGTTCGAACTTCATTGCTCCATCTTTATTGTGCACTTATACTTTCAAAGCTGGATTATGGGTCCCAAGTCTGGTTCTGCAAGACAGAGTAACCTACAATGGTTGGATTCCATCCATCATCAGGATATACGGATAGCTACTGGTGCCTTTCACACATCACCTACTCAAAGTCTCTATGTTGAAGCAAATGAACCGGCTCTATCACTTCGACGGAAACAGTTGTCTCTTAATTATGCCCTAAAAATAAAATCTCTCCCAGATCACCCTACCTGGAATAGTATCTTCTCTCTGCATTGGGAAGCTCAATATCACACACATCGAACTGCTATACATCCTTTTGGTATGCATATTAAAGAAACTGTGCAAGCTGTTAGTATAAATGTTGATAACATTAGCTACACTAAACATAACAGCATTCCTCCTTGGCAGGTTTTCACACCACCCTGCAACCTCTCGCTTTGTCAGCTACAGAAATCTTATACCCCATCATCCATTTACCTGCAATTGTTTAATGCACACAGAGCAGCACACGCTGATTTCTTACCCATCTATACTGATGGTTCAAGAACTAGCACCTCTGTTGGCTGTGCTGCTGTGTTTCCTGACATTATTATCTGAAATCTGATCACAGCAGAGTTACATGCCATTCAGCTTGCACTTGTGCATATAAAAGAAAACTGCTACCAAAAGTGTATAATTTATACAGACTCATTGAGCTCTTTACAGGCTATCGCCTCTCCTATGTATAATCCACATCCAGTACTTTATTAGGTACTACACCTGATTCACAAAATGAAAATCCTTAATTTCGATGTTCAGTTCTGCTGAATTTCCAGCCACATCCGAACCAAAGACCGAATCAAAGTAAATGAGGCTGCAGATGCAGCTGCTAAATCAGCTCATACCTTCTCCACATACTGTTTGACAGTTCCATATACAGACTACAGATAACTTATAATATCAAAGCTAATTACTCAGTGGGAGTTAACATGGCAAGAAGCATCAACAAACAAATTATATAACATTAAACCGGAAATTAAACACTGGCATTCTAGTCAATGTACTAAGAGATGGGAGGAGGTTGTCCTTGCTAGGTTCCACGTAGGTCACAGTCATCGTACGCATTCTCATTTACTGAGAGCTGATGACCCTCCCATATGTGAAAAATGCAACACACATCTCACTATTCATCATATTCTGGTAGATTGTCAAAAATTTACATGAGGGAGGAATGAAATTTTCACCTATCTAACCAAACATATACACTCAGGGAAATGCTAGCAGACTCAGGCAAATTGCATGATGTTTTTAATTTTTTAGAAAGAATTAATTTGTACGAACACATTTGACCATAAATTTGTTTATATGTAAATACTTTTTTGCTTAACTTAACTTTTATACATACATATTATTCATTAGGTTAAATCTGACCAATTATGTATATTTGTATCACCCTGCTGGAATTTTGTTAATATGTAAATACCATAATGCTAAACTTTAATTTTATGCATCAGTGCTGTATAATAATTCCTTTCTGACTCTTTAGTTTGTTGTAATCTTACTAGATGTAGACACTGCTTTCCTTGACTTGTTTTGTATATACATATGTTAACCTGTAGTTATCTATTTATGTACTGCTGAAATCTGCAGTAATTTTGTTTATATGTAGATACTGCATCACTTAACGTACATTTTGTGTATGTATCTTATTTACTACTTTATTTTTCAAATAATCATGTGGTGCTGTAGGCCATCTTACCTATTTGTGTACTTTCTAGTAATTCTGTTTGTATGTATTGCTAAATTTGATTTTCATCCATGCATATTGTATAATAATCCATTTTTGCCTATTTTTATTATAAATTTACATATATTTAGATACTGCATTCCTTGGCTTAGTGTTTCATATATTATGTATTAACTTATATTGTTAACTATTTTTGCACTACTGTAATAACCTCTGACCTTGTGTGTTGCTGCACTCTGCAGCAGTTCTGTTCATCTGTAGATGCTGCTTTGTGAAACTAGATTCTTGTAGAGACATATTGTTTACAATTTTCTGTAAATGCTAATGTTGTAACCTTTAGTATGGCACAGTATGACCTTTGTTGTTTTTGTGCCAAATAAACTATAAACCAACCAACCAACCCTCTATCTCTTCCTAAAACTAAAACTCTTCCTCACTGGTCAACGTTTTTCTTCGAATCAAGAAGTGATTGCAGCTGTAGAGGGGTATTTTGCAGATCTTACTGAGAACCACTACAGGGATGGGATAATGGTGCTGGAGCATCACTGGAATAAATGTGTTAGTCTTAAGGGAGATTATGTTGAAAAATAAAAATAAAATTGAAATTATAAATTCGTTTTTTCATTGTTAGGCCGAGAACTTTTCAGACCACCCTCGTAGTATCCTAATTTCCCTGCATATCTTTGCATCACCAGCAGAAAACATCTCTTAAGGTCCATCCTGATATCATTAATGTGCACAGGGTCCATCCTGATATCATTAATGTGCACAGATTGAACAAAAAAAAACTCTTAGTATAGATTCCTGGGATATCCTTGTAAATATAATCATAATTTACAATTACGAATCTTTTTTTACAGTTGCTTTTGTATGTTACAATTCTTATTTTTTTGTTTTGTAACTCACCACTTATGGCATTCTCGATTAGAAATTGATATGCAATTAAAAAATGTATATGTATTTGAGATTTATTGTACTTTCCAGATATGTGATGAGTGTAACAATTTCAGTGGTGATTTATTCTAATTCAGAAATTTTTAAGTACACTGTGATATCTGTTGTTCATCATAAAATAAATTAAAGATACCAAGAAATTATGTACTTGGTTTAATCCTTTATCCAAGTGTAAGCATACAAAGTTACCACCTGAAATGAATCAGGACTAGGGCAATTCGTATATAGAAGCTAATAACTTCACATCACTTACCTTGTTATCCCATAATACAAAGCACATATCCTTATGGGTAGTATAATGCTATGCATTATGGGAAGGGTCACTACCCAGACCAGTTTCGACCTTTATTGAGGTCTCGTCAGTGGGATATGTGATATGCGTTTTGCATTATGGGATACAAAGGCAAGTGATGTTGAGTCATTAGCTTCTATATTTACGAGTTGCCCTAGTCCTGATTATATTTCAGGTGCAAATTTTATTTGCTTACACTTGGATAAATGATTAAACCAAGTATATAATTTCTTGGTATCTTTAATTTATAGTATAACCAAGTGGAAAATCTCCAACAACCATCTCTAATCCAGTTCGTCATAAAAGCCATTCTCCCTTTACTAACGACAATGTGTCAGCCTTTAATAACTTCTTGATTACTGCTTTGCTGAACAACTGTGCATGCACACTGAAGAGATTTATGGGAGATCCACAACTAAATAAAGAAAGCATCACTACCTAGGGAATGAGAGAAACAAGGGAGTGGAAGTTGGAGAATCTTGTTTCAGGAAATTTCTGTAAAATTTGAGAAGGCTGTGTTAAAAGGAATTTTAACATGGTGAATCCTTTGACTGATGAATTGATACTGTATACAGAATAGTAACAGAAGGAAATATTAAATTAGTATTCTGTTACAACATTTGAAGAAATGCTTAAAACTAAAGTTATTTTTCTGTCTGAAGAACACCACCGATAGAGATGAATCATGCTCTCAGAAACATGAAGGAAATAGACATTCTGAAACTTTTAAGTGCTATTAATGAACAAATGTTTCAAAAAAACTAAAAATGAACGTTTTTTTGATACATTTTGTTTATAAGCCATTAAAGAAACTTTTTCTCTAGTATATTCAAATTGCACTCCCTTCTCTTCGTACAGCTCTGTCGGCATACCATTCATGATTCTCACTCTCTGTCTCAACTTTTATTGTCATACCTTGGCAACACACTATACTGTTATTTTTCACTCTCCTCAATAACTTCCTCACATTCTCCTTATATCCACATAAATCATTGTTCCCACAACCCCCACTAACTCTCTTGCTTGCTTCCTCCTCATATCCAAAGCATGAATTATCTTGCTCATTCTCCCTCCTGGATAATAGACTTTATGGACTCTTTCATTACCCAATCCCCTAACAATGGAATTTCAATACACTGCTATTTTTGAGTAATTTGGCATCTCTTTTTTCTTTCATTCTGTTCTTTTGTTTGTTTGTTTTTTCTCACTGAACATCTAATATCACTCTGCATATTCGTCATTTCATTTTTCATTTTGAACAACTCTTTTTTCAAATCTTGCATTTGACAGTTTCACGCTCTGTCACCCCATAGTCTCTTTCCCTCTGATTCTGCCCAGCCTTTCTTGTTTCCTCATTCCTACTTCCTTTTGCTTCCATATCACTTACTTTTGTTTCTTCATTCTTGTGTTCTTTCACTATCTCAATCTCACTAGCTTTTTGTTCCATTGTTCACTCTCTGTCTTTTGTGCCCACATTTATACTAATTTTCATTCCTTCATTGCATTTGCTGATAATTCATTGTCTTAGAAAATATCACACTTTCCACAAATCCGAAGCTGTTTGTGAAGAACTCTGACATAAGTGTAAATTGTAAATACTCCTATGGGATCATTTCTTGCAGTGTCTCACTCTCCTGTGGCAAAAGTATATACAAAATGATGAAGACTTGAAAAATGACAGATTGTAAAGATAATAGTTTAATCCATTGTTAAATTTTTTTTTTTCTGAGGGGAAAAAAAATAGGAAGCGTTTGTACCATCCCCATATATTTACGTGGATTTATTTATAGTTTAAAAAAGTCATCAAGTTTCCTTGCTTATGGTTGACTCTGTAGATACCAGCTATAAGCAGTAGAACCAGCAAAAATTAGCATTCTGGAGTTTCTCTTTCCTGAGTATTATTGTCCCATATATTAGAAAAATCCTAGTGGAATTGTTTGGCATTTAAGTTAGGATATGACAAAATCCAAATACAGATACATCTCTTAATCATATGTTGCAGCAAATTGTTTTGTATTCTGCAGAATGTCCTCTATAACATCTATATAATTGCTACTGTTAACAGATCTTAAAAAAAAAAATTATTGTGAGGTCAGACATCAATGTAGATGTCATAAAAAATGAGCAACTACGTGAAATATATTCCCCAAAGTTACTTTAAATAAACATCACTGCTTAAGAGAAGCCAAATAATTGAATTGCATAGATGCCAGTCTAGGTAGTAGTCATTCTTGTAGAAAGGCTTAAACGTTGGTTATACATGCTTACTAAATAACTTAAGGAAATTACAATGTACAATAGAATATACATTAAATTAAACTTTAATATATTTCCAATATTTCGGCAATGTCACATTACCATCTTCAAAAGGAACTTACAATAAAGACGTTCATGCAGGCACTAAACACAGTAAATGAGAAACGAAGTGAGGTAGCTATGGTTTTCCTAAAAGTCCTGATGGTACCCCCTAGCAGGCTATGTAGGTATTCTTGGCCATTGGGCTGAAGGTCTCTTGATGTGAACTCAGGCTATTTTGTTTGGCAGGGAAAATTCTACAAATAGATAGAGGGGATAGCCATGGGTTCACCACTCTCTCCCCACCCTTGGCCAATTTCTTTATGGAGACCTTTGAAGCCTTAAACTCTGCCCCACAAAAACCAACCATATGGCTTCGCTACATTGATGTTCACTATTTGGCCACATGGCTCTGATACACTCCTCTCCTTCTTAACACATTTAAACAACCAACACCCCCAGAATCAAGTTCACCCTGGAAAAAGAGGAAAACAACAGCCTCCCTTTCCTAGACACACTAGTTACCTGCCAGCCTGATGGAACCTTGGTTTTCTCAGTTTATAGAAAACCCACCCATATAGGCAGATACATTCACCAACAATTTCACCAAACCCCCCCCCCCCCCTCACAACAATATGGAGTTGTTAAGGCACTTTACAACAGGGCTAAACTAATCTGTTCAAATGACAATGCCCTAACCAATGAACTAAATCACATCCTCAACACTTTCTCAGCCGATGGCTACCCTCCCCCCCCAAAAAAATTCCAAAAAATGTTGAAACCAGTACCCCCCCCCCCCTTCACAACAAGGATTAATCTAAATCCATCACCATTCCCTATATCCGAGGCACCTCAGAAAAAAATTACCAAAATCTTAAAAAAACATGACTTGACCTCTTGTTACAGACCATATAGAAAATTGGCATCCCGTATCTGCTCCACTAAAGACCAACCACTCCCCCTAGACCATTGGTTCTCAAACTTTTTGAAGTCGGGATGCATTTAAGATCCTACAAATAATTGTAGGTGCACTATATACAAATTTCTGAGAAATATGTTATAATAATTAAGTCAAATATTACAGAAAAAAAATAATGCGATAAAAATAAATAAAATGAAACATACCTTAAGTTTATTCATTCTTGTGTTTATGAGAAACATGAGTCTGATGTGTCCTAGCGATTGCTTCAATGTTTGGGCATATTTTGAAAGGCAAACTCTCATTTCCTCGTCAATACATTGAAGAGTTCCTCTCTTTTTACACTTAATTGTGGTGAGGGTAGAAAATCCTAATTCACATAAATATGATGTTGAAAATTGTAGTAAAATGTTCAAAGCTTTTTTAGATATTGACACGTATTCTTCTTTTATAGAAATCCAAAAGGCTTCAAGTGACAATTCCTTATGTTTAATTATCAATCCACGATCAGTGGATATAGCTGCCAGTTCTTCTTCTTCTGTTAATGTTAAACCAAAATCACTTGAAGTTTCCATAAATGGGTTTCTAATCCAATCGTATTGTTCAGTGTTAAGTGATGGAAAATAAGAACTCAATTTTTCTTCTAAACTTGTTAAATGTTCAACTATTATTGGAAGTGTTTCATTTATGCAAGTGTTACTTACAATGGAAACATTTCCAAATTACCTTCAACAGCTTTTCTATTCCAAATCTGTAGTTTTCTTTGAAATGCTTTCATTTTGTCAGTGGACGTAAGAATATTTTCTTCTTTCCCTTGCATGCTAGTATTCAAAATATTGAGCTGCTGAAATATATCGGCCAAATACTGTAACCTGGCAATCCAAAATTCGCACCGAAGGAGGTTACAAAAATGTAATTGTTTCATCTCTTCAAAAAATGCAAGAAGTTCTTGTCGTAGCTCATGTACACGGGTAAGTACTTTTCCCCCTTGATAGCCACCTCACCTCAGTGTGTAAAAGCAGCCGTCTGTGTTGTGAATCCATATCGATACAAAGCTTTTCGAATAAACGTGATTTGACAGGTCTTGTTTTAATAAAGTTTACCATCTGAACAACTTCATCTAAAACTTGTCTTAATTTTTCTCCCAATGTTTTTGCCATCAAGGCCTCCCTATGATGAAAGCAGTGAGTTACGATAACATTCTCTTTTTTTTTTTTTTTCCAAAAGATGTAAGGCCCTTAACACAGCCTACCATGGAAGGGGCTCCATCTGGTACAAATGCACTATACACGACTGCCATGTTAATTGCCATTTATCAAGATAGCTATTCAAAATGTTAAAAACGTCCTCACCTTTTGTAGACTCACTTAATTCTTTACAAAAAAGAAACTGATTTACTATTTGATCTTCATTAATAAAACGGACGAATGCTAAGAGTTGCACCTTGTTGGTAATGTCTGTTGACTCATCAACTTGCAATGCAAAATTTGAATACTGAAGTTTATTACTGCATACATTTTTCTCGATATCAGAAGACATTTCTATAATATGTCTGCGAACTGTATCGTTGGACAGAGGAATCTTGCTTATTTTCATTGCTGCTTCATTTCCTAGCATTGTCATGACCATTTTTTTGCATGCAGGCAAAATAAGTGACTCACCTAAAGTATGATCTTTCATATTTTTTGCTATCAGTTCTGAGACTTGATAAGAAGCGATTTGAGCTTTATCAGAAACAGTCATTATACTTTTAAAAGAATTTGCTGCTTTTGTTTGCTGTTCAGACAATCTCTTGAAAAAACTTACAGATTTATCTTGTAAATTAGAGTGTATAGTTTTAAAATGTTTACTCAGTTTACTAGGAAGCAATGATTCATTTGCCATTTTACATCCACAAACTAAACATAGCGGCAAAGGATGATCTTCAATTCCGGTCCAAGTGAAACCAAAGCTTAAATAACTTTCGTTATATTTGCGAGTAGGCTGCGATTTTGCTTTCTTACTTGCACTTAACTTTTGCTCACTTCCAGAATCTGATTCTTCAATATCACGCTTCTTTTTGAGAAATCTATCCATTTTATATGGGTGTATTTATCTGAAAATAAGTAATATGCACATAACATCTACTTCCAACACTTTTAAAATAAGTAATATACACAACAAGAATAAACCATATTCTTGTTCTCTTTGCAAGAAAAACCGCTGTTAATTAACATAATGATGTGTTGACAAAAAGAGCAGTATATCCGTAATGAAAAGGTATAATAGAGTAACTATATTTATTTTTATATCTGGACACATATTTCTCTGGAATACCACAGGGCGCAACCGGAAATCTTCTAGGGCGCACCCTGTGAGAACCACTGCCCTAGACCTACCTGGTGTATACTTAAGACAGCTTACAGCTGTAAGTTGTCCTACTTTGGCCAAACAGGCAGGACAGTGAATATCAGAATTTCAGAACACAAGGAGTACATCCAGTTTCACCAGTACAGCCACTCTGGTTTTGCAGACCATGCTCTGGATACATGCCACAGAATACGATGGAAGAAAGCCACAATATGCACCGTAGCAAGTTCAAATATGAAAGACTTCATGGAATCAGCCTCAGCCCTAAGAAACATGCCAAACCTCAACAAGTTTGGTTGCATGAGACTGCCCCAAATTTGGGAGGCTTACATCAGGAGATCTTCAGTCCAATGGCCGAGAATACCTACATAGCCCGCTAGGGGGCACCATCAGGACTTTTAGGAAAACCTTAGCTACCTCGCTTCGTTTTTCATTTACGTTGTTTAGTTCCTGTGTGCACGTGTCTTTATTGTAAGTTTCTTTTGAAGATGGCAATGTGATGTTGCCGAAATATTGGAAATATATTAAAGTTTAATTTAATGTATATTCTATTGTACGTTGTAATTTCCTTAAGTTATTTAGTAAGTAGGTAGTAGTCAGTGTCATAGCCATACATTGCCTGATTCTGTCACTCAACTCATCATGATAGTGCAATCATAGCATAAGAACAAAGCTATCTTATTGTGAGTAACACATACATGGTAGATGACACAGTGACATAACATTTGTGCTCTGGTGTTCTCAGAGATTATTGACATTGCACTCACCCATTGTAACCTAATGTTGTTTCTTTTCTGCTGAACAAAAAACAATTCCTTAAATATGTTGTTGATAATGTGCCAATATAAATGTTATTTTTAAAGTCAGCGCACACTTATTTTAAAATTGCTTAATTTTGCCTAAAGGCAAATTTCAGTGTTCTTATATGACTTGCAGGAAGTGATAAAGGGACTATTGCCATAATCAAAACACAGAGTTCTGCTTGTTTCACTTAAAAATTTAAGTGGAATAATTATCTAGCTGATGCCTTGAAAATAGCTGATTTTTCATGTGTCCTAAATGGAACAACAGTTCCCTTCTAGCTGTTCTGTTTGTTTAACTTCAACTCTTAACTTGACTGACGAATGCAGAAAGCTTGGAATCGCTATTGATAAAATTTTTAGTCACTATGCAATAAAATAATTCCCAAATGTAAGATAAGTTTAAAATAAATTTACAAATTTCTGTTTAACAAAATTTTTACAGATTCGTAATGCTTTAGAACGGCGCCACTTAACAGTTGTAGGATGGTACCACAGTCATCCAGCTTGCCCTGCTCAACCCACTATCAAAGATATTGATAGTCAGATGGAATATCAGATCACCATGAAAGGAGATAGTGATTCTGCTTACACTCCTTGTCTTGGATTAATATGTTGTAAGTATATTTTTCATCTCTTTTTTAGATTCAAAAAATAATTTCCATCAAGCAGGAAATAATTGCCAAAAAGAAGAAACATCATGCATTAAAAACATCTGGCCTATAAGCATGCCTAATAACTTAATTTATGTTCGTTACATTTTATACCTCACCTCACCAGTGTAGCATTCCTCTGCAAATATATATATTGCTAGAAGATGTAATAAATAAGAAAACCCCATTGACTATGCCATTTTTGATAGTGATGTCTTCATGCTGGTTCAGGATACAAGAGTAAACCGAGTATTTGAAATTGGAATTGACCATTACTAGGTTCTAATTAGCTTAAAAATGAATACCACATTGAAAATAACAGTGTATAAGGAAGTGTTAAAAAGAATTAAAGTTGAGAAGCTTTTAAAGGTAAACTGTAGACTCAACACAAACAGTATAAAAAAAAAAAGAAAGAAATTTTAAAGTTTGAAAACAGCAACCAAACCTTGGAGTATGTGGAAGGTATTGGTGAAGGATAGAAAAATAAGAACAATAAGAGAACACTGCTTCTTTAACACAAGATGTTAAAGAAGCAGTCCTGAACAATAAGAAAGCATACTTCCTAAAAAGTAAGCTGGTGCTCTTAGAGAATACAGAGAAAATATAAGAGAGCTAAGCTGTGTGTAAAAGCAGCTAAACAAAAATCATGAGAAGTCAGTAAGAATATATCAGAAATTTGATATTATATTCTTATAAGGAAAGTGGCAAAATGTTCTGCAGGCCATTAAAAAAGCTGATGGAGGAAAGAGTACTGTAAAAATAATCAAAGATAATGGTGACATGAAAGCTGAAGATAAGGATATTCTAAATGTCTGGAATAATTATTTTAAAAGACTGTTAACTTAATTTTTTAAGAAAATGAAAACGTATACTAAATATTAATTATTATAAAAATATTAATTATATAAAACTGTAATTAATACTTTCCTATATTTTGGCAATATTACATTGCCATCATCAGGGATCACAAAAACAGTGATATATGTGCATGCAGGCACTAACACTGAGCAAATAAGGCTGAACAAAGGCAACAGAAGTTGGGCCTAGAATTCTAAAGTGCCCCCTATAACCAGTGAAGCTGTGCTTTGCTGGTCAGAGTGCTACAGTTTAAAGTCCCAAGGTCTAGTTTCTAATTTTTCAATGACAGTGTGATCATGTTTAACTGCCTGTTGTCATAGATATTAACAATCTGTCCTTCACAGAATAAGGGCCATTTTATTTCTTTCTGGTTCATCTTAGAAGTTTGGGTCCTAATTTACCACACAGGCTATCTGTGGATTGGTGAATTGCAATAGTTTCATGTGGAATCACTAGTCCCCAAAACACTGTCTGCAGGTCTTTATTCATTTATTTCTCATTTGGAGTTTCTCTGATGTCCAACATATGGTAACCCCAAGTAATTATGCATATTACAAGTGAAGTAACACGGGCTGAATTCCAGCCCATGTTACTTTACTTTTCAATGACATGTGCAGGTAGCTTTTTTTTTTTTTTTTATCTTTCTTGTGTAATGTCTGTTACATGCCCATCTTGTTTGTTGCCAAAGTATGAAATATGACATTGGCAAATTATTTCATAATACATCGATGTTTTTATGGTAGATATTGGAATTTTGGAGATTGAAGAGTTGTTCTTATTTGGCCATCAGATTTGATTGCCATAAGCCTAGAATGTTAAGGGGATGACAAGTTTTAAGATCTTTGAAATCTTTACCCAAACTACTCTTCTACAAATAACAAACTACTCCCTAAAATGTAATAATGGTATTTTGAGGGGATCTTAGAGAGCAGCTTAATTTTTTTTCCCTCTTTCATTATATCCATTTCTTGAGGGCATAACTTTCATAAACTTCAGTTTGTGTTCTAATTCTACCAGATCATTGACTATCAGGATCAGCAGTGTGAGTCCTTTATATTTGGAGTTGAGACCTATGATTGTGGCCTGGTTGGCCGAGTGCTTAGCATATTTGCTCTCCAGCCGAAAGACTGCAGATTCGAGTCTGCTGTGGGCATGGATGTTTGGGGTTATCTGTGAGAAATTACTAGTGGTGGTGATAGACAGTATATGGCATAAGTGTAGTTGACACGGTTTGCTGTAGTGGATGGATGAGTGGTGCAGCCAGAGAGTTGTAGAGTGGGCACCCTCCCTCGATGAGTCTTTGGAATCCTTGGGGGTGTCATGTAATAATAATAATAATAATTTGTGTTTTAACTATCTTCTGTTTTTGGCTCCTGGTTTGATCTGGAATTCTGATATCTCTATGTTTATTTGCTCTATAGAGTACTAAGAATGTGGAGTGTTCACCATTCTATTTTTGAATAAGATGTCTATGAAGGGAAATGCACTTTCTTTTTGTTTAAGTTTCATAGTCAAGTAGATTCCTGGATGGTGATTATTCAGACAGTTTAAATAATCTAAAAATGTCTGTATACTATATTTCCATATTATCAGAGCATCATTTACATAGTTGATCTAAAGTGTGAGTTGTTTGTGATTTTTTTTTATTATTATAAGATTCCAAGGACTCATCATCAACACAGCACAGTCCACACTGCACTACCCACTGTTTTCTGTGAACCACATATGTTTTCTGGCTGATAAACCAAGATCCTGGAAAGGGAGGAGGGAAGCCTGCTTTTTCCAGGTGAAAATGTCCAACCTTCGGCTGAAAAAGCCTATATGAAAATTTCCTCACCATTATAAGAATTTGTGATCGAAGTGCCCATGTGCCATTATTCTTTTCAATTCGTTATAGAGTTGACAAATTTTTTACCACAAAAATCATTTAGTTTGCTTTGGATTCAAATTCTTCAATAAAGAGTTTGTCATTGGTGTATTGCAATTTTTTTTTTGGGGTGGGGGAAGCTTGTTTTTCCATTGAAGCAATGTAAAAAATTCAGTGGTGAAATAATTCTAACAGCCTGTGTGTTTAGGATGTTCATTGTTTTTTGAAGTATCTTCAGGACTGAGGCAACTCGTAGTAAAGGTGGACCAAGCTCTCATTACTCCTTGTCTCAGTATCTCCCATAATGCAAAGCACATCTCCTTGCAGACATGGATAATGCTATGCATTAAGGGAAGGGCCACTACCTAGACTGGTTTCAACCTTTATTGAGGTCTCGGCAGTGGGAGCCAGACCCAGAAGTGGTGATACTAAGGCTGAAGCAATGGAGAGGTCATATTTACTTATACGAGTTGCCAAAAGGTGTACCACCTTATTATTAAATTACTCTGGATTTAGAGAAAGATGTTGGAAGTTTATTTTCCACTTGGTTAGACTATAATAAATTTAGTTTAATCCTTTTTGTGCCTGAAGTATCTTTAGGACTGAGGCAACTCGTAGTAAAGGTGGACCTGAAGTATCTCAGTCCTGAAGATACTTCAGAAGCAAACAAAGTTTGCTTACACTTGGATAAAAGATTAAACTAAATTTATTATACTCTAACCAAATGGAAAATAAACTTCCAGCATCTTTCTCTAAATCCAGAGTAATTTAATAATAAGGTGGTACAATAATAAGTAATTTAATAATAAGGTGCTTTTGGCAACTCGTATAAGTAAATGTGACCTCTCCATTGCTTCTGCCTTAGTATCACCACTTCTGGGTCTGGCTCCCACTGACGAGACCTCAATAAAGGTCAAAACCGGTCTGGGTAGTGGCCCTTCCCTTAATGCATAGCATTATACATGTCCGCTAGGAGATGTACTTTGCATTATAGGAGATACTGAGATAAGGAGTGATGAGAGCTTGGTTCGTTGGTTACTACGAGTTGCCTCAGTCCTGAAGATACTTCAGGTGCAAACTTTGTTTGCTTACACTTGGATAAAGGATTAAACTAAATTTATTATAGAACCATTTAGTAATGTGTCTAGAAAATTTGTGTGCACAAGTTTCCCATACCTACACAGAAAAGGATAATGAACCATTTGGTAATGTGTCTAGAAAGGGAAAGGAAATTTTTTTTTTATTGTGAAGTGTATTTTTAGATGTGCTATTTAAATGTGATGAAAATGTATCTAATGGGTCTAGTTGCAGGGATGGGGAACCTTTATGCATTGGAAGACCATATATCACTTTACAGATTCCTCGTAAGGTCACACACTTCATATATAATAATTTTTGCTAAAATTATAATTATTATATAATTAGGGGTGCTTAAGGGTCAAAGCTGTATAACTGAGAGGAGACCTCCACATAGCCTTTAAAGGAATGCAGAGAACCGACCAGGGCTTCTGACCTAATGTCCAATCCTCACCTTCTCGTGGTGCACCCTGTTGGGTATCTACTTTGATACTGAACGAACGAGGATGGGCTGGCAATTTGGGATTTAGCCGACCAAATTGTATTCTTATTGGTTAAACCAAAATAAAAAATGATGGTACAACATGACAAAATTTCATGCCGGCTGGGGCGTCGCCCGGTTAAACAAGGCCCCCGTTGTTTTCGCCAGGGAACCAGGGCGAACAGCGAAAAGTCAGCTACTGGAACAAATCTGAAAACAAATCCCAACTCAACATCACCAGAGTTAAAGATCGGTACTATCAACGTAAGAAGCCTGAATGGCAAAGAAATGGAGCTAGCTGAGGAATTAGATAAGTACCAGATCGACATAATAGGGGTGACTGAAACAAAAAAGACAAAAACTGGTGAGATCTTTCTGAGCAATAAATACAAAATGTTATATTCAGGCAATAACAATCAAGGAAAAGAAGGAGTAGCCATAGTATTCAACACAAAATACGAGGTTAATCTTCTTGAATGGCAGTCAGTCTCAAGTAGAGTAATGTGGGCAAATATGAGAATGGGGAACTGGACAATGAGACTTATTTGTGCCTATGGTCCCACAGAAGGTTCTACTAAGGTAGAAGTGGAGGAATTTTTTGAGGTTTTAGAAAAAGCAACTGACACAATGAAAAAGGAAAAGTTGGTCCTTGTTGGGGATCTAAATAGTAGAGTAGGAAATGATTGTGAGACATACAAAAATATTTTGGGAAAATTTGGAGAAAAGAGCAAAGCTAATAATAATGGCAAATATCTGTTGGATTTCTGCTCAGGACATGGACTGGTTATTACTAACACCATGTTCCAACATAAAAATGTGCACAAATTCACATGGAGAGAAGAGGCTAGGAATAAGAAAAGTCTCATTGACTATGTTATTGTTGATAGTGATGTTTTCTCCCTGGTGCAGGACACCAGAGTGTACAGAGGATTTGAAATTGGAAGTGATCACTATTTAGTCTTGAGCAGGATAAAATTGAATTTCATATTGAAAAGAATAACATGTAAGAAAGTTTTAAAGCGAATAAAAGTTGAGCAGCTCTCAGATGTAAACTGTAGACTAAAATACAGAAATATTATTGAAAAGAAAATGAAAGAGTTTGAGAACAGGAATCAAACCTTGGAGATTCAGTGGCAAACTCTGAAGGAAACATTGATTGATTCTGCCAGAGAGGCATGTAGTGAGGTTGTGTGCAAAGATAAAAAAATCAGAACTCCCTGGTGGACACAGGAAGTTAAAGAGGCAGTGAAGGAAAAGAAGAAAGCATATCAAAAGTTCCTGGCAAATAAGTCAGCTTTTACTCTTACAGAATACAGAGACAAATGTAAGAAAGCTAAACAGTGTGTAAAACTAGCTAAACAAAAGTCATGGGAGGACTTTGGCAAGAATATAGAAAATAAATATCAAGAAGGTGGCAAAATATTCTGGAGGTTGTTGAAGAAGCTTAGGAATGGAGGAAAGAGTGCTGTAAAAGGAATTAGAGATGATAAAGGTGAAATGAAAACAGGAGAACAAGATATCCTTGAAGTATGGAGTAATTACTTTGAAAAACTGCTGAATGAAACAAGCAGTGATGACAGCACAGTGATAAAAAACACTGACCAGGCATGCAGTCAGGAATACATATCCATACTTGAAGTAGAAAAAGCCATCAAAGGCTTGAAATGTGGAAAGGCAGCAGGAGTAGATGATATTTGACCAGAAATGCTGAAGTATGGTGGTATAAGAGTCTTACAGTGGCTGCACTGCATAGTTCAGAAAGCCTGGACAGAGGGACGAATTCCCGATGATTGGAGTAGAGCTCTCATAGTACCCATATATAAAAAGGGAAATAAAACTGAATGTGAGAATTACAGAGGTATTTCCCTACTGAGTGTTCCTGGCAAGATCTATGCAAGTATACTTGAGAAACGGTTGAGAAGAATTGTGAAAGAAAAGCTTGGTGAAGAACAAGCTGGATTTAGGCCAAATAGAGGCTGTCAGGATCAGATCTTCACTTTACGACAAATAGTCGAGAAAACATGGGAATATAACAAAGATCTGTATTTAAGTTTTGTCGATTTGGAAAAGGCATATGACAAGGTGCCAAGAGAGAAGCTATTCAATACGCTGCAGTTATATGGTGTCAATGGGGCATTATATCAAGCAATACTTAGTCTTTATTTGAGTTGTGAGTCAGCAGTTAGAATTGAAGGAAGTACAGGAAGATGGTTTAATGTTAAATCTGGTGTGAGACAAGGATGTACATTATCCCCTCTGTTATTCATTATCTATATGGATCACATTATGAAGGAATGTGGTATTAAACCTGATATCAAAATTGGAGATGTTAATGTCAGCTCTTTGCTTTATGCGGATGATGTTATACTTCTAAATAAATCCGCTACAAGTCTGCAAGATTCTCTGACTAAATTGAATAGCTGTTGTAATAGATATGGTATGAAGGTCAGCAATAAAAAGACAAAGACAATGAAAATAGGCAGAATCATTGAAAATGTCAACTGTGTTGTGAATGGAGAACCTGTGGAACAAGTAAAACGTTTCAGCTACTTAGGCACAATTTTTACTGAAGATGGTAAACTAAATATAGAAATAGACAACAGAATCAGCAAAGCTGGTACTGTGGGAAGTCAATTGAATAAATTCATATGGAATAAGAAAGAAATTAGTCGGAACACTAAATTAGCTGTATACAAGACTGTGTTCAAACCAATTTTAACTTATGGATCTGAGAGCTGGGTCAGAAGTAAAACACTTGACCAAAGACTAGAGACCGCAGATATGAGAGTCCTGAGAAAGATTAGAAGCGTGAACAGATGGCATCAATGGCAATATCATATTAAAAATGAGGATATTAGGAAAGAACTTGACATTGTCAGCATCCAGGAATGCGTTAGCAGAGCTAATCTCAGATGGTATGGTCACTTAAATAGAATGGGAGAGGAAAGATTAGCAAAACAAGTGTTCTCTGCCAGGTTGGCAGGAAAACGACCCAGAGGAAGACCAAGATATAGGTGGATTGATACGGTACAAAGTGCCTTAGACGATAGAAATATAAGATCTGATAATGTTGGAGTCTTGACAAGTAACAGACTGATTTGGAGGAAAATTGTAGATAGGAAGTTAGTAATGATGTAATATTTTCATGTAGTACTGTCATATCCTGTACACCCCTTGAGTGTACATGGCAGGAATTTGATGATGATGATGATGATGATGATATAATTATTATATATGATTATATATTTGCTAAAATTATTATACACAAAAATTAATAATTCATGAATGGAGTTCTATAAATTAACATCTCAACATTTAATTGAACACTTTATTGTATTATGTTTTAGGAATACAAGCTTTACACTAATTTATAACTAAGCGGTACATGACCTCACTTATTTGAGATTGCTGAATAAGAATCAGATATTTGGTTTCAGCATTCTTGTCAGCTTCAGTTGGTCTTCCAGGTGAGTGTTCATCAGTTATGATCTCAAGCATGTCTTAATTTGAACCATGTATGAAAATCTGGATTCACAACAGTAGGTTTAATCTAACAGATAAGCTTAGGTGTTGACAGCTATTTTTAATGGTATTAACCACACCAAATGAATTATTTTATAAAAAGATGTTTTATTAACTGCTTATATTTCCCTGAATTTCAAATCAGCATTATCAGAGCACAATACAGCATGTATACCTTACAGTGAGTTAGTGAAACAATTCAATTGTAATGGACAAAAGATCTAAAGTCCTATTTTGCTCTTAAGATAACAATGTTATCTTAAGAGCAACTTCCACATATCTTTATTTTTTTTTTACATTAGAGGGCACCAAAATAGGACTTTGATCTTTTGTCCATTACAATTGTATTGTTTCATTGTTGCATATACATGCTGTGTTGTGCTCTGATTATGCTGATTTGAAATTCAGTGAAATATAAGCAGTTAATAAAACTTTTTATAAAATAGTTCTTTTGGTGTTGTTAATACCATTAAAAAAAAGTCATGAACAACAGTAGGTTGTCCCAAAAACAAAATAGCATATGTTGAGCATGTTGATGCATTTTTGGATACTCAACAGCATTCTTTCATATTTTAATGGGATCTTTCTTACTGTCCAGTAGAGATTTCAGAATGTTGTCTTCTGAGAGCTCAATCTGTTCCATTTGTACATTTTCGGGTGCACACTCGCGACATTGACTAGATGTGATTGAAAAGTCAGTTTTAATGTGAATTCGTATTTTTCAAAATCTTTAAACCTGTCACTGTATTCTTCAATCAATAAGTGTAAGATGTCACTGTATTCAATAATATCACAATTTCTGAAGGTTTTATTAGTACTGCATTCTTCAACTACTTTTGCCAGCTCAGGAAATTGTTCAGTTGAAATTACTGGTTTGGAAGAAAAGTTTTGAAAAAAGTCAACTTCTTCCTAAATGCTTGAATGTTCTACCACGTTTCTTATATTGATTTAGTTTTGCCTTGTAGACAAACATTTAGCTGGTTTTGTTTTGACATTGTCACATAAAAATGCTGCATTTCTGCAGAAATCCTCTTTAGAAAATTTGCATGGTTTATTTTGTTCCATGCAAAAATTTGTAATTTGTTTTCTTAGTGCTAAAACTTTTTCTAGAACTTTTTCCTTTGACAGCCAGTGTACTATAGAGTGTTAAGTAAGATCCACACTTAATGCTTCCTTATCAACTTGAAGCGCATTGTGAAACTGGTGATGCCTTGAAGCATTTCCTCAAATACAGTTAACAATATCAATAAGCTCCTCAATATGCCTTTTAAAAGAGTAGGTTGGTGCAGAGATTCTGTTGATGTAATATACAATGAAACAAAATCAAGTTATCAGAATTTTGTATATTATTTTGTAACAATGCAACAAAACCTTCATGTTTTTCTCTCATATAAGGAGTACCATCTGTGTTACACTTACTAAATTACACAAATTAAGCTTTACATCCCAACATTTATCTTTAAAAATATTAAGAACATCAGTGTCCCACCTTCTGACTATGAGCATGCCAAAATTAGTAGTTCCTCATAACATTGAAAATTTGCAGTTATAATGCAAATATAAAATAAAACTTGTGATGAGTAAGTAATATCAACGAACAATAGAAAAATAAGTATCTTCATTTTGGCAAGTTGTTTGAAGCTATTCAGCAACATTGACAGCTAATTCATGTTGTTGTTTAGTTATAGTTCTTTGTGAAGAAGGAAATTGTTTGTATTTATTAACTTTATCTGAATCCTGACATACTATAACTTCAGCAAAGCACTTTTATGATTTTCTCATCACCATATTATTATTATTATTATTCATGACACCTCCAAGGAATCCGAAGACTCATCGCAGGAGGACACTTACTATACAACTGTCTCCACCACTACACCGACCTTCTACTACCAGTCAATGCCATCTACCGCCCACCACCACAACTAGTATTTTTTGTCTGTAAATTGCGTGTGTTCTGAAAGGCCGATTTCTTTTTGGTATGCGGAATGAAAAACCTGAGTTTCCGGGAGAAAAAACCGTGCTACCTCCATATGAGATCGGCTAACTCACCTTCGATTGAAAAAGTCCACATAAAGATCCCCCCCGTCATGACGAATCTATAAAAGTATAGATTTTAGCCCTATTCCAATTGAAGGGTGCAATGTACCATTGTTCTTCCAATTACACTACGGAGCCACTTATATTACTTACCTTTTCTCCTGAATATATGTACTACTTTATAATTGCTTTGGTAATTTCATTACTTCATTCTGTCACACTTGAAATGTTGTTGTTGGTTTTTCTGATGCTTCATATTTATAAGTATAGATTTTCTTGGTTCTCCTTCCAATTTTGCATATTTGTGGTCCTTATGTGTACCATAGTGCTGATGAGTATTATCTTTTCACTGTTGAAATCACAGTATCACAAAGTAAGCAACCGTTTTATCCTTGACTGCAAGTATGTAGTTCTGCACTACCATTCTTTATTGAGTACTCTATTCTCCTCCTTAATTCTTCCTTTCTTCATTTTGATATATTTGAGATATCAAATAAAAAATTTTTTAAATGATAAATGAAATAAACAAATCTTCCACTCATTCAGCTTGTTATAAAACAATAATACTTACAACAGCACCACAAAATAGCAACACATGCAAAATTGAACCTTTTATTTTTTCAAATCAAACTGATGAAACACTAAGCACTTGTAGTGGCTTATACAGGTAGTCGTCAACTTACTATGACTTGACTTACGACGACCAAAAATTATTATTAAAAATTCTCTAATTTAACTTTGCTGCCAGCATATACATACATATATCACATTACTTTTCTTGCAGTGTCGCCATTAGTCGACAAGCAAAGCCTATCACCAATACACAATTGCCACTGCTATGTTTCACCCACTTCTAACTTATCACAGCCTTTGTCAGGTTAGTTGATAATCAGCAGTCGAAGTGTTTGTTTCTCTCATTGAAATTTTTGTATCTCGTCGTAACCATATCATGTCCAGTAAGAGAAGTAATACTATTGATGAAAAATTTTCCAACATAAAAAAGAAGGCAATGAAAGCTTTAAGTTTAGATGTTAAAATGAAGGTGATTAAAGCATATGACAAAGGAAAGAAAGCCGGTGAAGCATGAGAAGAAAAACTATCACATTCAACTGTTTCAACAATTATAAAAGATAAATCAAGAATAATGGAGGCAGCTAAAGGGGCAGTTAATATGAAATGTACAATTTAATGAAAAAAAGAGAAGGGCCAATTCATGAAATGGAGAAGCTTTTAATGATGTGGATAGATGATCAAATCAACAAAAAAATATTCCTCTCAGTTTGTTTACGATTCAAACAAAAGCACGCAGCTTATTTGACAATTTAAGGAAACAATAAGAAGATAAACATGATGAGCATACATTCAACGCTAGTAAAGGTTGATTTTATCGATTCAAAAGCTGATTTAACTTACATAACATATGAATAACGGGAGAAGCTGCTAGTTCCGATTTTGAAACTGCCAAAATTTTTAAAAAAAATCTGAAATAAACACATATCAAAAATGGCGATTTTTGCTATGTGTTTATGTATTTTTTTCTTAAATTTTTTGCATATCACCAGACCAAAGTCCTCGACTTTCTTTCTTAATTTTGTATTTATCTATATATGCTAATAAATAATTTATAAAAGTTTATGTAAGTTTATACATTTTTAGCCATTTTAAGTTAAATAGAAACCTAATTTATGAAAATATAACCTAAATCAAACAAATCAAGAATTAACAAAAGTCCTCGACTTACATCAGAATCGACTTACGGCGGAGACGTTGGAACGTAACCCCGTCGTAAGTCGAGGACTACCTGTAGTGACAAATTAATAACATATGATAGTGCATTAACCATTTAACAATGGATAAGGATTAAATGCCAACCATAGAACAATGGATAGATTGTTAATAGCGGTTGATTTTGTATATTGTGTTTTAAAAATGATTTTTTAAAGTACATTTGTAATTCAAATATATCACTCAACATCAAAGACGTCTGTCAGTGATATGTTGCTAAATAAATAAGTAATATCAAACCTGATCATATATCTGAAATTTGTAGGTTAATATTTTTTTTTATTAAAGTTTTGAAGTGAATAGCATGAATAATTTCACCTTCATCATGAAATTCCGGATCTCTACCCTCAGAAAGTGTACAAATAAGATGGTACGACATGAAAAGAAAAATTTACATTGTTAATAACTTCCAATCAACAATTTTTCTCCAAATTAGTCAGATCTGTTAAGACTCCAATAATATCAGCTCTTATTTCTCTCTTATAAGGCACTTTTTTACTGTATCAATCCACTACATCTTGGTCTGCCTCTGGGTCTTTTTCCTGCAAACCTGGCAAAGAACACTTATTTTTCTAATCTTTCCTCTTCCATTTGTTTAAGTGACTACCTGAGATTAGTTCTGTTAATGCACTCCTGAATGCTAACAATGTCAAGTACTTACCTAATATCTTCATTTAATATGATACTGCCATTGATGCCATCTTTTCATTCCCATAATCTATCTCAGAATTATTCTCATATCTGTAGTCGCTAGTCTTTGATCAAGTGTTTTATTTTTAACCAAGCTCTAAGTTAATATCCATAAGTTAAAATTGATTTGAACACTGTCTTGTATACAGCTAATTTAATGTTTTGACTAATTACTTTCTTATTCCATATAAATTTATACAGTTTTCTTCCTTCCACATCAGCTTTTTTAACCTTGCTTCTATTTCCATATTTAATTTACCATCTTCACTAAAAATTGTGTGTAAATAGCTGAAATGTTTTACTTGGTCTGTAGTTCCCCATTGCTAATGCAGTTGACGTTTTAAATGTTTCTACCTATTTTCATTGTCTTCTTATTGCTGATTTTCACACTAAATTTATCATAGCAGTTGTTCAGTTAGTCATGTAATCCTGCAAACTTGTACTGGATTTATTTAGAAGAATAACATTATCATCTGCATAAAGAAAAGAGCTGAGATTACCATCTCCAATTTTGATATCAGGTTTAACCACTTTCCTTCATAATGTGATCTATATAGGTAATGTATAGCATGGCAGATTATGTGCACCCTTGTCTCACACCTGATTTAACATCAAATCATCTTCCTGTAGCTCTTTCAGTTCTAACTGCTAATTTACAGCTCAAATATAGACTAAAAATTGTTGATATAATGTCCCATTTACATCATATAACTCTAGCATTTTGTGAACAGCTTTACTCTTGGCACTTTGCCATATGCCTTTTCCACATCTACAAAACTTAATTTCAGATCCTTATAATATTCCATGATTTCTCTCCTCGTTTTTCTTAAAACGAAAATTTGATCCTGACAAACCTCTATTTGGACTGAGTCCTGCTTGTTCTTCTCCAAGCTTTCCTTCTGCAATTTAGCCACATCTCAAGTAGCATACATCTTCCAGGTAAGATGTATGCTACTTAAGATATATGCCACATCTCAAGTAGCATACATCTTACCTGGAACACCCAGTAGGAAAATTCCTGTAATTGTCGGATTCAGTTTTATTTCCCTTTATCTTCAGTTTTCATGTCGCCTTTATCATCTCTTTATTCCTTTTACGGTACTCTCCTTCATTTCCAAGCTTTTCTATTTGTCTAATAGCATCCAGAATATTTTGCCAACTTCCTGATATCTATTTGCTATGTTCTTACCAAAGTCTTCCCATGACTTCCCCTATCAGTGTCCCCTGGGTATGAGGTGCCTTTGTTCAAAGTTAGATTTCAGCATCCTCATAAAATAGAATTTGCAAATTAAAATAAAATTCATTTCAAGAAATTTTTATTTATCATCATCATCATCACCATCAAATTCCTGCCATGTACCCTCAAGGGGTGTACAGGATATAATAGTACTAAATGAAAAATTTACATCAGTACTAACTTCCTATCTACAATTTTACTCCAAATCAGTCTGTTACTTGTCAAGACTCCAACATTATCAGATCTTATATTTCTATCGTCTAAGGCACTTTGTACCGTATCAATCCACCTATATCTTGGTCTTCCTGTGGGTCATTTTCCTGCCAACTTGGCAGAGAACAATTGTTTTGCTAATCTTTCCTCGTCCATTTTGTTTAAGTGACCATACCACCTGAGATTAGCTCTGCTAACGCATTCCTGGATGCTGACAATGTCAAGTTCTTTCCTAATATCCTCGTTTTTAATATGATATTGCCATTGATGCCATCTGTTCACGCCTCTAATCTTTCTCAGGACTCATATCTGCGGTCTCTAGTCTTTGGTCAAGTGTTTTACTTCTGACCCAGCTCTCAGATCCATAAGTTAAAACTAGTTTGAACACTGTCTTGTATACAGCTAATTTAGTGTTCCGACTAATTTTTCTCTTATTCCATATGAGTTTATTCAATTGACTTCTAACCATACCAGCTTTGTTGATTCTGTTGTCTATTTCCATATTTAATTTTCCATCTTCACTAAAAATAGTGCCTAAGTAGCTGAAATGTTTTACTTGTTCCACAGGTTCCCCGTTCACAACACAGTTGACATTTTCAACAATTGTACCTATTTTCATTGTTTTTGTCTTTTTAATGCTGACCTTCATACCATATCTATTAAAACAGTTATTCAATTTAGTCAGGGAATCTTGCAAACTTGTAGCAGATTTATTTAGAAGTATAACATCATCCACATAAAGCAAGGAGCTGACATTAACATCTCCAATTTTGATATCATGTTTAATACCACTTTCCTTCATAATGTGATCCATATAGATAATGAATAACAGAGGGGATAATGTACATCCTTGTCTCACACCAGATTTAACATTAAACCATCTTCCTGTACTTCCTTCAATTCTAACTGCCGACTTACAAACTCAAATGCAGACTAAATATTGCTTGATATAATGCCCCATTGACACCATATAACTGTAGCATATTGAATAGCTTCTCTCTTGGCACTTTGTCATATGCCTTTTCCAGATCGACAAATCTTAAATACAGATCTTTGTTATATTCCCATGCTTTCTCAACTATTTGTCGTAAAGTGAAGATCTCATCCTGACAGCCTCTATCTGGCTGAATCCAGCTTGTTCTTCACCAAGCTTTTCTTCCACAATTCTTCTCAACCGTTTTTCAAGTATACTTTCATAGATCTTGCCAGGAACACTCAGTAGGGAAATATCTCTGTAATTCTCACATTCAGTTTTATTTCCCATTTTATATATGGGTACTATTAGAGCTCTACTCCAATCATCGGGAATTCGTCCCTCTGTCCAAGCTTTCTAAACTATGCAGTGTAGGCACTGTAAGACTTTTATACCATCATACTTCAGCATTTCTGGTCGAATATCATCTACTCCTGCTGCTTTTCCACATTTCAAGCCTTTGATGGCTTTTTCTACTTCAAGTATGTATATGTATTCCTGACTGTATGCCTGTTGAGTGTTATTTTACCACTGTGCTATCTCTGCTTGTTTCATTTAGCAATTTTTCGAAGTAATTACTCCATACTTCAAGGATATCGTTTTCTGCTGTTTTCATGTAACCTTTATCATGTCTAACTCCTTCTACCATTTCTAAGCGTCTTCATCAACCTCCAGAATATCTTACCACCTTCTTGATATTTATTTTCTATGTTCTTGCCAAAGTCCTCCCATGACGTTTGTTTAGCTAGTTTTACACAGTGTTTAGCATTCTTGCATTTGTCTCTGTATTCTCTAAGAGCACAAGCTGACTTATTTGCCGGGAACTTTTGATATGCTTTCTTCTTTTCCTTCACTGCCTCTTTAACTTCCTGTGTCCACCATGGAGTTCTGATTTTCTATCCTTGCAGACAACCTCACCACATGCCTGCCTCTCTGGCTGAATCAGTTAGGGTTTTCTTCAGAGTTTGCCACTGAATCTTCAAGGTTTGATTCCTGTTCTCAAACTCTTTCATTTTTTCTTCAATAATCTTTGTGTATTTTAGTCTACAGTTCACATCTGAGAGCTGCTCAACTTTTATTTGCTTTAAAATTTTCTTACATATCATTTTTTCAATCTGAAATTCAATTTTATCCTGCTCAAGACTAAATAGTGATCACTTCCAATTTCAACTCCTCTGTACACTCTGGTATCCTGCACCAGGGAGAAAATATCACTATAAACAATAACATAGTGAATGAGACTTTTCTTATTCCTTGCTTCTTCTCTCCATGTGAATTTGTGCACATTTTTATGTTGGAACATGGGATTAGTAATAACCAGTCCATGTCCTGAGTAGAAATCCAACAGGCATTTGCCATTATTATTAACTTTGCTCTTTTCTCCAAATTTTCCCAAAATATTTTTGTATGTCTCCCAATCTTTTCCTACTCTGCTATTTAGATCCCCAACAAGGACCAACTTTTCCTTTTTCATTGTGTCAGATGCTTTCTCTAAAGTATCAAAAAATTCCTCCACTTCTACTGTAGTAGAACCTTCTGTGGGACCATAGGCACAAATAAGTGTCATTGTCCAGTTTCCCATTCTGATATTTGCCCATGTCACTCTACTTGAGACTGCGTGTCATTCAGAAGATTAGCCTCATATTTTCTGTTGTATACTATGGCTACTCCTTCTTTTCCTTGATTGTCATTGCCTGAATATAACCTTTTTGTATTTATTGCTCAGAAAGATCTCACCAGTTTTTGTCTTTTTTATTTTAGTCACCCCTATTATGTCGATCTGGTACTTATCTAATTTCTCAGCTAGCTCCATTTCTTTGCGATTCAGGTTTCTTATGTTGATAGTACCGATCTTTAACTCTGGTGATGTTGAGTTGGTGTGTGCTTTCAGATTTGTTCCAGTAGCTGACTTTTTGCTATTTGCCCTGGTTCCCTAGCGAAAACAACAGGGGCCTTGTTTAATTGGGTGACGCCCCAGCCGGCATGAAATTTTGTCATGTTGTACCATCATTTTCTATATTGATTTAAGCCAGTAAGAATATACAATTTGATTGGCTAAATCCCAAATTGCCAGCCCATCTTCGTTCGTTCAGTCGGTTTTATTTATCGTCTTGAAAGGGCACCGTTCCTGATCAGGTGCCTTTTGTGCGGGGCACACCTGCACGGGGCAACCCTTTCCCCTATTATTCAAGTTGACCATTTGAATAATAGGGATACTATTCAGTGTACTGGCCTAGACACGTTAGTTACATTCTTAGTGCATTTAAACAGCTAACATCTTCCAGAAGTACACTTCATAGTAGACAAAAGAAACAAACAGTTATTTTCCCTTCCTGGACATACTAATTATATTACTACCAAATAGTTATTATCCTTTTCTGTTTATAGGAAACATAACAGAACAAAATATTTGGCTCCGTTATCATCATCTTCATTTTGCAATATGGTAATCTTTGAATTATTAAGTGATTGACACTAATTGAAGAAAATAAACTTTTTTTTTTCAGTTAATCATTTTTAAGTCCTTAAATTATTTGCTATCTTTTTCTCTAGCTCCATATAGTACTCATAAAACTACTCTCCAGGCAGAATATCAAGCTTACTGGGTAATGCCACCTCCAGAGGTAAGAATTATATACTTTTGAGAGTATCACTTGTAAGTGCCTAGAGTAATTTGGATGTTTCTAGGAATAAAGCAGTCTCTTCACATATTATGTATTCAGAAAGAAAACATAGACAAAAGATTTGCTAAAATGAGAATTGGACATTATACTGTCAAAAGTATTTTCAAACAGCTATTATATCATTGCCCTTTTTATTCCATATTTCATTGTTGAGATGATATTCTCAACTAGCTAATAGTGCCCTCTGATTATTTTCCAAACACAGCTGTTATCCTAGTTCCTATTAAGTTGCAAAATTTACTCAGAATAGTTCCTCACCAATGGACACCAATGGACCAAGAGTCATCCAACTGAAACACCCCAGTACCATTACCAAGCCTCCACCAAACTTGACACTGGAATGATGCAGTCCTGTGGGAACCTTTCCTCGGATAATCTCAAGATCCAAACATAACTATCGGAGTGAAACATTTGGAAGTGTGATTTTTCACTTCACAGAATCCTTTTCTAATCATCTACAGTCCACGAATGGTGTGGAAGACACCAGTTCAAACATGATTTGGCATTGAGGAAATGATGTGTTACTTGTTTGCAACAGCTCAGCCATGGTAATAACCTAAGATATGCAACTCTCTATGGACAGTTATAGTGCTGACAGATTTCCCTGCAGTATTTTCCAGGTTGACTGCAAGGACTTTGAATATTCGAAGGATACTCGAACTTTCCTAGATGGATCTTGGTCAGTGGCCTCCCAGGGCATTTTTCTGCTGTGGCGATACCATCAACTTTCCATCTACGAATGACATAAGCAACAATGGATTTCAGTATACAGAGATGGGTAGCAATGTCAAAGACAGAAAGACCACTGATGTAACTCCCAACTACTATCCCATGTTGGAAGTCTGTCGGTTCAGCTGAATGGGGCATCTTGATATCGAGTACAATGCAAAACATGCAGCACATCCCACCTTTTATTACCAGACTTTCACAGACATTCCTTGAATATTTCCATATGGTAAGATTAAAAATATGCATGCTGTGTAAGATATCCAAATACTTTTGTCAACATAGTGTGTGTGTGTGTGTGTGTGTGTGTGTGTGTGTGTGTGTGTGTGTGTGTGTGTGTGTGTGTGTGTTTTTGTTGTTATGTTCCATCCAGTCGTTTTCGACACCTGGTGATTCTATGAACATACACTCCATTCAGATCTGTCCCTAGCCATATCTTTCAGAATTTTCAGGCACATTCCAGTTGCTTCTTTAACTCCATCCACCCATCTAATTCTTGGTCTTCCTCTTCTCCTACTTCCATCAACTTTAGCAAGTATCATCATCTTCTCTAGACTGTCATTTGTTCGCATAATATGTTCAAAGTATGACAATTTTTGCTTGATGATCATAGCTTCAAGGGAGCAATCTGGCTTTATTCTGTCTATCACTGATTTATTGGTTTGCTTTGCAGTTGATGGTATTCTTAGTAAGCATCTCCAAACCCATAATTCAAATGCATCTATCTTCCTTCTTTCACTCTTTCTCAGGGTCCAACTTTCACGTCCATACATTACCATAGGGAATACCATTGTTTTCGCAATTCTGATTTTTGTTGTGAGGCTAATATCTTTATCTTTAAAGATCTTGCTTAAATTTGTCATTGTGTTTTTTTCCCCGAGTAATAATCTTCTAACTTCTTCAGTACAATAACCATCTTTATCAATTCGGGATCCTAGGAGCACAAAATCATTAACTGCTTCCATTTTCTCCCCATCTACTTCAAAATCATTAAGTTCACATGTTGCCATAACTTTTATCTTTTTGAGGTTAAGTTTAAGGCCATATCTTTCACTTTCTTCTTTCACTTTCATAATAAGTTTCTCCAAATCTTCTTTGCATTTTGCTAGCAAGGTGGTATCATCTGCATGCCTCAAATTATTAATATTGCTTCCACCGATTTTAATTCCAACTGAAGACTCCTCCAGCCCTGCCATTCTTAAAATGTATTTGCTGTACAAGTTAAGCAGGTATGGAGATAAAATACATCCTTGTCGCACCCCTTTACCTACGGTGAAATATTCAGTTTATCTAAGATCTGTTCAGACAGTAGTTTCTTGTTCATGATAGAGATTCCTCAGAAGGATAATGAAATGCTCTGGTACTCCCATTATTCTTAATACATTCCACAGTTTCACGTGATCTACAGAGTCAAAATCCTTACTGTAGTCAAGGAAACAAAGGTAGACATTCTTTTGACATCCCTGTGCTCTTTCTATTATCCATCTCACATTGGCGATTTGATCTCTTGTTCCTCTGCCTGTTCATCTGGCATTTCTCTCTTCATGAATGGTTCCAGTCTTTTCTGAATGATCTTAAGTAAGACTTTACTTGCATGAGAAATCAGTGCTATAGTTTGTAATTTTCACACTCTTTTGCATTGCCTTTCTTCAATAAAGGTATATAAACTGATTTTTTATATATAAGGTGTCCAAATATTTGTCAACATTGTGTGTGTGTGTGTGTGTGAGAGAGAGAGAGAGGTGTCCAAATACTTTTGCCAGCATAGTCCACACACACAGGTTCTTTCCAGTTGTATAAATTATACCTGGTTTGCACTATGTACTATTTTCCCCAAACTATTTAAACTCATATATCAGGTCATCCCAAAAGTAATGTCATGTTTAGCATTAAGTTTTGAAAGGATATAAAAGATTAAACACTTGCTAATTTAATCAAGTATATTATTATTATTACGTGACATTTCCAGGGAGGGCACTCCACTCCACCTCACCAAATGCACCCCACCCTCTCCACTACTACTTAACTCTCCCACTGCGACACTACTACTACCACCAATGCCATCTACTGCTCATCATCACCATCAACAGTATTTTTGTCTGTAAATTGTGTGTTCTGTAGATCGATTTATTTGAATGTGGGATGAAATACCTGAGTTTCTTGGATAAAAATCCTGCTACCTCCATATGAGATCGGCTAACTCAACTTCAATTGAAAAGGCCCATATAAAGATTCCCCTCATCACGACAAGAATCACACTCAGTGAACATACTGGGTTTGATTGCAGTTCAATTGGAAAAGACAGGTCATCCTAAAAGTAATGTCATGTTTAGCATTAAGTTTTGAAAGGATATAAAAGATTAAACACTTGCTAATTTAATCAAGTATATTATTATTATTATGTGACACCTCCAGGGAGTCCAAGGAGTTGTCATGGGAGAGCACTCCACTCCACCTCACCAAATGCACCCCACCCTCTCCACTACTACTTAACTCTCCCACTACGACACTACTATTACCACCAATGCCATCTACTGCTCATCATCACCATCAACAGTATTTTTGTCTCTAAATTGTGTGTGTTTTGTAGGTCAATTTATTCAAATGTGGGATGAAATACCTGAGTTTCTGGGAAAAAAAATCCTGCTACCTCCATATGAGATCGGCTAACTCAACTTCAATTGAAAAGGCCCATATAAAGATTCCCTCATCACGACAAGAATCAAACTCAGTGAACATACTGGGTTTGATTGCAGTTCAATTGGAAAAGACCTGGCAGAGGTCTTTTCCAATTGAAGGGCACAATGTTCCGCTGTTCTTCCAATTGTGTTATGGCTATATTCTCCATTTAAATCAATGAACACTCTTCCAACGTTGTGAAAGCTTCATAATGCCATTTCTATAGAATTCAGGAGGTTTGGAGACAAAGAAGTCACATAGGCTCAATTTCAGTGCCTCTAACGTATCGTATTGATTTTCATAATGAAATGTTGTGAACTTCAAAATAAGTGGCAGTCTGAAGGTGTAGCATCAGGAGAATATGGAGGATGTGGAAGCTTTTCCCAGCTGAGTTCCTCATTCTTGGTACAGGTCATTCTTACACTATGAGGGTGTGTATTATTATGGCAAAAAACACCACCCTTTCGATTGACCACAGAACAACCTCTTTACTTTCAGTTGTTCACAGTATACTTCAGCTGTGATTGGTTGGTTTTGTGACAAGAGTTTAAAATGTATAACGGCTATATCCCACCAAATGCTAAACAAAACCTTCTGAGGGAGAAGGTCTTGTTTTTGCTGAGGTTTAGCCCGTTCCCTGAATGAACCTACTGCCGTCGGTGCTTAACACGTTCGCAGCCACGCTATTTCGGCATAGTTTGTTCCCGTACACCAAACATTTCACTTCTTCAAGGTCAGCACGGTAATCTCGTTGCAGGCGGTAATCGATATACGAGTATACTCATAGTTGGCTTGTGTGGAGCATATTCCATCTATGAGTATACACAGTTTTGCTGCTAGTTCCATAAGCCAAGCATTTTCACTTCTTCAAGGTCAATACGGGTAACCTCATTGCCGGCGGTAAGCGTCATACGAGTATACTCGTAGCTGGCTTGTGGGACTCATATACCAACTACGAGTATACTCTTAGTTGGCAGCGAATGTGTTAACATTCTTCTAAAGTGTCCACTATTCATCACTGGTGACTACACAAATGAAAAATGGAGACTGAACCTCTCAAGAATGCAGAGCAGTGCAGATGTTGACTCACTCTCTTCGATTGTTGCTCGTCAGTTCATGAGGAACCCACTTGCCAAGCTGAGAGACTATTCCAAGTTCTTGAAAATGGTGATGGATGATCGATGACGATGAATTAAGATCTTTTGCTAAATCTTCAATAGTTTTGTGCTAAATCCTCAACAGTTGCATTGGCATTTCTTGCAGTAGTGGCTTCCAGCATATCATTATCGAGAGAAACAGGGAGTCTTTCAAGTTTGTCGAAGTCCTCTTGTTTAAATTTTTGGAACCATTGCTGGCACTTTGCACATTCAAAATATTATCGCCATGCACTTCTTGCATGTTTTTACAGTGCTAGCATGCATTGTTGCCTTTTCTGATCTCATAAAGCATGATGTGCCTTAATGTGCTCTTCAATGACCGCCATAGTAATCAAGGGTTATTTAAACAATACCTTATGTATGATGTTCTTGCAAGGTGGAATTGCTTAGAATGAGGTCGCCTCAGCTTAGGGTACTTATGAAGCTTTAAAAATTCATCTTTAGACAAGCTGAGACAGATTTGAACAAGTTTAGTATAAAAAACGACATTAGTTTTGGAATATCCTCATATTACATTCACTCTATCTTTATATCCAAAATGAGACGAGAAAATGTAATCCTCTTCTTCTTCTTCTTCTTCTGCAGCTTCTCCCACTTAAGTGGGGTCACTGACTTACTATCTTTATATCCAAAATGAGACAAGAGAAAATGTAATCTTCTTCTTCTTCTTCTTCTTCTTCTGCAGCTTCTCCCACTTAAGTGGGGTCACTGATTTACAAGAGAAAATGTAATACAAAAGAAATAATGTTTAATTAAATAACTATACAAATATAATTATTTACATAAAGAAAACTGTAAAAGATTAAAATATAACTTGATTTTAATCAAGTTATATTTGATCACTCGATTAAAATATAAATTTGGGAAGATAACAAATTTTTTTACTAATCCTCTCCAGATTTAACAACTATAGCTCTTTACTACAGTCAGTGAACAACAGATAAAAGCAAACACATTCCTTTAGTAATCCTCTCTAGGATAAAAACTACTATTGCATATCAGTATACCATCACTTTCAATTAAGGGACTCATCTCTGTAATTTGAGTACAAATTTTCCAGGAATACTTACCTCACAACAGAAAGTTTAACATGAAGACAAAATATGTTAGAGTAAACCATTTGCCCTGCAGTTCTCTAAACACAGTTTTCATCTCATGTATTTAGGAATACAATCGGGTCTCTCTTTATGCAGTAGATACGTTCCACAGAAAACCGCTTATAAAGAATCACACAAAAAAGACCTAACTTACGTTGAAAAATTAGGGATACGTTCCATAATTTTCTAAAACCACATAAAACCGAAGCAATAAATTAAAATAAATCTAAAATTGCATAAAAAGTTTATAAAAATTCAGGAAAATAAGAATGCCTAAGATATATTTCAGTGATTACACCACATTTTTTTATTATTCAGTTATATAAAACACTGAAATAATAGTTCCCGACAAGTTTCATAAATCATAGGATTTACATCTTCAGGGGTTAAATAGTACAACTTAAAGTTTAAACAAGAGAATTAATAAATACAAATCATAACCAACGTCTGGCTATTCATAAAACTCAAATAACAGAATGCAGATATATAACGTTATTGACGTTGAACAATACTGGATGATGTCACGTGTTCTTGTTCTCGTTCATAGAGTCCGAGCTCAGATTGAGGTAGATTTTTTATTAGAGCTGACCACACTTAATGGAGAATTAAACCTTGATTTTTATTGCATTGGGTTGGGTTTTTTAGCATATTAGCAGCTTCTTTAAATTTTCTTATATAACTGTTGTTTTCTATGTATGACATTGTCGTTTTATGCCAGAGTACATCGTGTCCAGTGGAAGTGGTGGAAAGCAAGACCCGTTTTTTGTTCTCTTTTGTATTGTATGTCTTTTTGGTGTTCAGCCATGCGTATTTCTCCAGATCTTCCTGTCTGTCCTATGTAACAAATTTTGCAAGAGCAATGGATTTTGTAGACTTCTGGTTTTTTAAGAGGATGATGAGGTGGTTTTGGTGGATGTAGGAATCTTGAAATTTTTTCCATAGGAAGGAAGGCTACTTTTATGTTGTGTTTGTTCATTAATTTGGCTAGCTTATCTGTAATATTTTTGATATCAGGAAGCGAGATTGCGTTTTTGTAATCCTGTTTTATTGTGTTGTTAGCTGGAGGCATTTTAAGGATTCTCTTGATGGTTTTTGTTTCATATCCATTCTGTTGGAGAATTTGTGTTAAGTATTTAATTCTTCATTACATCTTTCTTGTGTGCTGGAGATATTGTATGCTCTGTCTTGAAGAGTTTTAATTAAGCTTATTTTTTGTGAAGGATGGTGGTGTGAGGTTGCATTTAGAAATCTTCCTTCCTATGGAAAAAATCTCAAGATTCCTACATCCACCAAAACCACCTCATCGTCCTCTTAAAAAACCAGGTGTCTACAAAATCCATTGCTCTTGTGGGATTTGCTACGTAGGACAGACAGGAAGATCTGGAGAAATACGCATGGCTGAACACCAAAAAGACATACAATACAAAAGAGAACAAAAAACGGGTCTTGCTTTCCATACCACTTCCACTGGACACGATGTACTCTGGCATAAAACGACAATGTCATACATAGAAAACAACAGTTATATAAGAAAATTTAAAGAAGCTGCTAATATGCTAAAAAAACCCAACCCAATGCAATAAAAATCAAGGTTTAATTCTCCATCAAGTGTGGTCAGCTCTAATAAAAAATCTACCTCAATCTGAGCTCGGACTGTATGAACGAGAAAAAGAACACGTGACATCATCCAGTATTGTTCAACGTCAATAATGTTATATATCTGCATTCTGTTATTTGAGTTTTATGAATAGCCAGACAGTTATCATTTGTATTTATTAATTCTCTTGTTTAAACTTTAAGTTGTACTATTTAACCCCTGAAGATGTAAATCCTACGATTTACGAAACTTGTCGGGAACTATTATTTCAGTGTTTTATATAACTGAATAATAAAAAAAATGTGGTGTAATCACCGAAATACATCTTTTGAACCATTTAGCAACAGAAGTCTACGCCTACAAGAATGCCTAAGTTTGTTTTAAAGTTTTAATAATTTTATTGAAAAGTAACGATTTTTTCTATTTACATTCCAACATAAAAATATCCACAAATTCACATGGAGAGAAGAGGCAAGGAATAAGAAAAGTCTCATTGACTATGTTATTGTTGATAGTGATGTCTTCTCCCTGGTGCAGGACACCAGAGTGTACAAAGGATTTGAAATTGGAAGCGATCACTATTTAGTCTTGAGCAGGATAAAATTGAATTTCAGATTGAAAAGAATAACATGTAAGAAAGTTTTAAAGTGCATAAATGTTGAGCAGCTCTCAGGTGTGACCTGTAGACTAAAATATACAAAGATTATTGAAGAAAAAATGAAAGAGTGAGAACAGCAACAAAACCTTGGAGATTCAGTGGCAAGCCTTGAAGAAAACACTGATTGATTCAGCCAGAGAGGTATGTGGTGAGGTTGTCTGCAAGGATAGAAAAATCAGAACTCGATGGTGGACACAAGAAGTTAAAGCAGCAGTGAAGGAAAAGAAGAAAGCATATCAAAAGTTCCTGGCAAATAAGTCAGATTGTGCTCTTAGAGAATACAGAGACAAATGTAAGAAAGCTAAACACTGTGTAAAACTAGCTAAACAAAAATCATGGGAGGACTTTGGCAAGAACATAGAAAATAAATATCAAGAAGGTGGTAAGATATTCTGGAGGTCGTTGAAGAAGCTTAGAAATGGAAGAAAGAGTACTGTAAAAGGAGTTAGAGATGATAAAGGTGACATGAAAACAGGAGAAAAAGATATCCTTGAAGTATGGAGTAATTACTTCGAAAAATTGCAAAATGAAACAAGCAGTGATAGCATAGTGGTAAAAAACACCCAACAGGCATGCAGTCAGGAATGCATATCCATTCTTGAAGTAGAAAAAGCCATCAAAGGCTTGAAATGTGGAAAGGCAGCAAGAGTAGATGATATTCGACGAGAAATGCTGAAGTATGGTAGTATAAAAGTCCTACAGTGGCTGCACTGCATAGTTCAGAAAGCCTGGACAGAGGGACGAATTCCCGATGATTGGAGTAGAGCTCTAATAGTACCCATAGAATAAAATTAATAAAACTAAATGTGAGAATTACAGAGGTATTTTCCTACTGAGTGTTCCTGGCAAGGTTTATGCAAAGTATACTTGAGATACGGTTGAGAAGAATTGTGGAAGAAAAGCTTGGTGAAGAACAAGCTGGATTCAGCCAGATAGAGGCTGTCAGGATGAGATCTTCACTTTACGACAAATAGTTGAGAAAGCACGGGAATGTAACAAAGATCTGTATTTAAGTTTTGTCGATCTGGAAAAGGCATATGACAAGGTGCCAAGAGAGAAGCTATTCTGTATGCTACAGTTATATGGTGTCAAAGGGCATTATATCAAGCAATATTTAGTCTGTATTTGAGTTGTAAATCAGTAGTTAGAATTGAAGGAAGTACAGGAAGATGGTTTAATGTTAAATCTGGTGTGAGACAAGGATGTACATTATCCCCTCTGTTATTCGTTATCTATATGGATCACATTATGAAGGAAAGTGGTATTAAACATGATATCAAAATTGGAGATGTTAATGTCAGCTCTTTGCTTTATGCGGATGATGTTATACTTCTAAATAAATCTGCTACAAGTCAGCAAGATTCCCTGACTAAATTGAATAACTGTTGTAAGAGATATGGTATGAAGGTCAGCAATAAAAAGACAAAGACAATGAAAATAGGCAGAATCGGTGAAAATGTCAACTGCGTTGTGAACGGAGAACCTGTGGAACAAGTAAAACATTTCATCTACTTAGGCACGATTTTTAGTGAAGATGGTAAATTAAATAAAATAGACAACAGAATCAACAAAACTGGTATGGTAGGAAGTCAATTGAATAAATTCATATGGAATGAGAGAGAAATTAGTCGGAACACTAAATTGGCTGTATACAAGACCGTGTTCCAACCAGTTTTAACTTATGGATCTGAGAGCTGGGTCAGAAGTAAAACACTTGACCAAAGACTAGAGACTGCAGATATGAGAGTCCTGAGAAAGATTAGAGGTGTGAACAGATGGCATCAATGGCATTATCTTATTAAAAACGAGGATATTAGGAAAGAACTTGACATTGTCAGCATCCGTGAATGCATTAGCCGAGCTAATCTCAGGTGGAATGGTCACTTAAATAGAATGGGTGATGAAAGATTAGCAAAACAAGTGTTCTCTGCCAGCTTGGCAGGAAAACGACCCAGAGGAAGACCAAGATATAGGTAGATTGATGCTGTACAAAGTGCCTTAGACCAGGGGTCGGCAACCTTTTCAAACTAGTGGGCCACGTTCAACTTTTATTTTTAATAATTGGGCCGCAAACGTTTAATTAAGAGAAAATAGTGAGTGAATTAAAATACTTAAGTTATGAATTTTTGTTATGTCAATCTTAAAAAAACACAGAAATATTTACAGTATGACATTCTCGTAATGACGTCTGATATTATGTTCTTTAATAACAGTAACACTTTTATGAGAAATAAGACAAAGGGGCTTTGTCTTATTGATGCTGTACAAAGTGCCTTAGACCAGGGGTCGGCAACCTTTTCAAACTAGTGGGCCACGTTCAACTTTTATTTTTAATAATTGGGCCGCAAACGTTTAATTAAGAGGAAATAGTGAGTGAATTAAAATACTTAAGTTATGAATTTTTGTTATGTCAATCTTAAAAAAACACAGAAATATTTACAGTATGACATTCTCGTAATGACGTCTGATATTATGTTCTTTAATAACAGTAACACTTTTATGAGAAATAAGACAAAGGGGCTTTGTCTTATTGATGCTGTACAAAGTGCCTTAGACCAGGGGTCGGCAACCTTTTCAAACTAGTGGGCCACGTTCAACTTTTATTTTTAATAATTGGGCCGCAAACGTTTAATTAAGAGAAAATAGTGAGTGAATTAAAATACTTAAGTTATGAATTTTTGTTATGTCAATCTTAAAAAAACACAGAAATATTTACAGTATGACATTCTCGTAATGACGTCTGATATTATGTTCTTTAATAACAGTAACACTTTTATGAGAAATAAGACAAAGGGGCTTTCTCCTATTTTCAATAAAGAAGTACTTGCTGTTCCATTCATCATTAAATCTTTTTCCTTCATCTGCAATTTTACGTTTTCTTGAACTCATTTTTGAAGTTTTTTTAACAAATATGTATCCTATGAAAATAATTATTTATGTTATTGAATTATATTAAAAGACGGACCGGGGAACGCGACTTTAAAAGTGCACCAAAATCTCAGTTGTCGTCGGATGAAGTCACATTTGTTATCCCCACTCGTGATGACTCACAAGGTTGGTTCGTGCCAAGTTGCACGGCGATATCACGAAGTATAGGTATAAAATTATTTTTAATTTATTATTCATATTATAAAGTGTATTATTTAAATAATTCAACATATGGGCCACATGCCATGTAAGCATTGTCAATCTTTTAAGGATCGCATGCAGGCTGCCGGTTGCTGATCCCTGCCTTAGATGATAGAAATATAAGATCTGATAATATTGGAGTCTTGACAAGTAACAGACTGATTTGGAAAAAAATTGTAGATAGGAAGTTAGTAATGGTGTAAATTTTTCATGTAGTACTATCATATCCTGTACACCCCTTGAGAGTACATGGCAGGAATTTGATGTAATCAATGATTAAACTTTGCGATTATGAGTTTACTAATTTTTTATACAGCTCATGATATCCAGACATACAGTTTTTAAGTTAACGTTGTAATTTAAAGGCTTGTTCAGAATTTGTGTCATTAACAAGAAAATGATTTCCCAATTTATTGCACAGTTCAAGACCTCGAATTATATTTGCAGTTAGGGGGACAGCTTTTTCTTCCGCTTCACTATCATTTTCTGGATCCTTGACGATATCTAAAGTTAATCGATAACCAATAATATCATCATCGTTTAAGGCATTATCCACAAGCAATTCGTCTACATCATTCTGGCTAAATGTATCATAACCTTCTCCACCAATTTCTTGTGCCAAAGTAATGATTTCAGCTGATAATGTAGATGTTTGAATGGTCGCACTGTTTGCAACACATCCAGGCCAAGAGCTACTTTCCAGCAGGCATTTAAAGTTTGTGGTCTTATTTCAGCGATAGTAGATGCAACATGATTTAAGCAGTCCAAAATAGAAAATTTTTTCCAAACGTCAGTTACTGTTAATGATTCATTTTCTAGTTTATCCAATATAAATTGAAGTGTGCGTAATGTAATATTTTTTAAAAGTAGCCTTGATCTAATGGCTGAATAATGCTTGTTGTATCAGCTGTAGATTCACCTAAATTAAAATGTTTACCAATCACCATAGATCCCTCTCCTTTTGTTAAGCAATCTAAAATTGCAATTTTCATTTCCAAAGAAATTGCTTTTATTTGGTGCTTTTTTTTCCTCCATTGGGCCAAATTAAATCTTTAAAATAAAAATTAGCAAAATTTAGACTTTCGATAATGAAAAGACAAACACTTACTCACATGCAAAACTAAACTTCACGGACACCCACTGCTTACATGTTACTCACGTTACGCCAGAATATGCTGCAACATGCTGTTCGTTATGTACAATGGTACATAAGTTTTGAAGCTATGCACCGCATAACTTCAAATCTGCATAAAAAAGATACGCATAAAAAGAGACCCGAGTGTACATGACTGAATAACATGTATTGTCATGTATTTAGGAATACATGACTACTGCACATTTGGATGTTCTAAATGCGGATGACTTTGTGCATAGTCCACAATTAATAAAACTTTAAACTTGAGAGCTTTTTGCTTCATATATGTTTCGACTTCTGGTAGAAAGCAATTATTGAACTGTTCAGTAAATAGAGCAGTTGTTACCCAGGCCTTTGTATTAGCCATCCAATGTACCGGTAGCTATTTTAGATTTTTGACTTTTAGAGCACGTTGTCTTAGAGATCGATTTACTAGTAGGGAGTTTTAACATTCGATCCCGCTGATGCATTGCTACAAAGGACTCGAAAGTGGGTTTAAAGCAAGCAAAGATCGTTACTCGATCTTTGCTTGCTTTAAACCCACTTTCTTTTTTCTCAGACTTTGCGATAAGTTTGAATAGGCATTTTCTTCCAAAACAATCCTGTTTTGTCAGTGTTAAACACTTGCTCGAGACAATATCCACCATCTTCAATAATTTTGGGTAACTTCTCTTGAAAATGTTTGGCTGCTTCTTAATCTGCTGCTGCAACCTCGCCTGTAATCTTCGCATTATGAAGTGCATTCCTTTTTAAAAACCAGGTTAGTTATCCTTTGCTGGCCGAAAATTCTTTATCAGCCTGGGAAGCGGAAGTAGATGGCTCCAATTGCTTCATATTTTCATAAAACCGAAGAGCTTTTTGTTCAATTAAACCACTTATAGCAATTCTTCTTTCAGTTAATTCTTCAGTCCAAATTACGAGTGCTCGTTCAGTTTTTTCTAATAAAGCATCTCTTGAGTACGGTGATAATTTAGCATTTAGTTTTTTGCCAGAAATGACAGATTTTCTTATTGCGACTTCATTCTTTTTAATTGCTCTTTTACTAGATTCGCCTAAATTAAAATGTTTACCAATCACCATAGATCCCTCTCCTTTTGCTAAGCAATCTAAAATTGCAGTTTTCATTTCCAAAGAAATTGCTTTTATTTGGTGTTTTTTTCCCTCCATTAGGCCAAATTAAATCATTAAAATAAAAATGAGCAAAATTTAGACTTTCGATAATGAAAAGACAAACACTTACTCACATGCAAAATTAAACGTCACGGACACCCACTGCTTACTCACGTTATGCCAGAATATGATGCAACATGTTGTTCATTATGTACAATGCTACACAAGTTTTGAAGTTATGCAGTGCATAACTTCAAATTTGCATAAAAAAGATACGCATAAAAAGAGACCCGACTGTACGTGACTGAATAACATGTATTGTCATGCATTTAGGAATACATGACTATTTAACTGAATAACAGTTTTTTTACCTTCATTATTCTATAATATACACAAAACATCACAACGAACACTGTTTAGAAGGAACACACAATGTTCTACTTTAGATAGAATGTATCTTCATCATCATCAAATTCCTGACATGTACCTTCAAGGGTTGTACAGGATATAATAGTACTACAATTTTCCTCCAAATCAGTCTGTTACTTGTCAAGACTCCAACATCATCAGATCTTATATTTCTATCGTCTAAGGCACTTTGTACCATATCAATCCACCTATATCTTGGTCTTGCTCTGGGTCGTTTTGCAGCCAACCTGGCAAAGAACACTTGTTTTGCTAATCTTTCCTCTCCCATTCTATTTAAGTGACCATACCATACCACCTGAGATTAACTCTGCTAACGCATTCCTCGATGCTGACAATGTCAAGTTCTTTCCTAATATCCTCGTTTTTAATATGATATTCCATTGATACCATCTGTTCACGCTTCTAATCTTTCTCAGGACTCTCATATCTGTGGTTTCTAGGTCTTTGGACAAGTGTTTTACTTCTGACCCAGCTCTCAGATCCATAAGTTAAAACTGGTTTGAACGCGGTCTTGTATACAACCAATTTAGTGTTCTCACTAATTTCTCTCTTATTCCATATAAATTTATTCAGTTGACTTCCTACCATACCAGCTTTGTTGATTCTGTTGTCTATTTCCATATTTAATTTACCATCTTCACTAAAAATCATGCCTAAGTAGCTGAAATGTTTTACTTGTTCCACAGGTTCTCCGTTCACAACACAGTTGACATTTTCAATGATTCTGCCTATTTCCATTGTCTGTGTCTTTTTATTGCTGACCTTCATTCCATGTCTATTACAACAGTTATTCAATTTAGTCAGAGAATCTTGCAGACTTGTAGCGGATTTATTTAGAGGTATAACATCGTCCGCATAAAGCAAAGAGCTGACATTAACATCTCCAATTCTGATATCATGTTTAATACCACTTTTATTCATAATGTGATCCATATAGATAATGAATAACAGAGGGGATAATGTACATCCTTGTCTCACACCAGATTTAACATTAAACCATTTTCCTGTACTTCCTTCAATTCTAACTGCCGACTTACAAACTCAAATACAGACTAAATATTGCTTGATATAATGCCCTTTGACACCATATAACTGTAGCATATGGAATAGCTTCTCTCTTGGCACCTTGTCATATGCCTTTTCCAGATCGACAAATCATAAATACAGATCTTTGTTATATTCCCATGCTTTCTCAACTATTTATCGTAAAGTGAAGATCTGATCCTGACAGCCTCTATTTGGCCTGAATCCAGCTTGTTCTTCACCAAGCTTTTCTTCCACAATTCTTCTCAACCGTTTTTCAAGTATACTTTCATAGATCTTGCCAGGAACACTCAGTAGGGAAATACCTCAGTAATTCTCACATTCAGTTTTATTTCCCTTTTTTATATATGGATACAATTAGAGCTCTATTCCAATCATCGGGAATTCGTCCCTCTGTCCAGGCTTTCTGAACTATGCAGTGCAGCCACTGTAAGACTTTTATACCATCATACTTCAGCATTTTTGGTCGAATATCATCTACTCCTGCTGCTTTTCCACATTTCAAGCCTTTGATGGCTTTTTCTACTTTAAGTATGTATATGTATTCCTGACTGTATGCCTGTTGAGTGTTTTTTACCACTGTGCTGTCATCACTGCTTGTTTCATTTAGCAATTTTTCGAAGTAATTACTCCATACTTCAAGGATATCTTTCTCTCCTGTTTTCATGTCACCTTTATTATCTCTTGTTCACGCGGTTAGCCTAGTGGCTATGTGCTTCGCAAGCATATGCCTGGGGAAGGAGTGTCCTAGGTTCAATTCCCGTCGGTGACGTGAGGAGCTGAAGGATCTTCCTCAGCCATAGCCAAGTTAGCCAGTCTTGGGCTTGGACAGCAGGGTTTTTCCCCCAGTTTATTCTGGGGTTTTTCATCCCGCAAAGCAGGCAAACTGGCCTTGAGAACTCAACACTACAGGCTATAGGATACACCGGGGCATATGGCTGACCACCTTATCCTGTAAACGTTGTGAGTCCAATGATCAATGGACCCTCGACACGCAAGGTAAAAGAGGGTATAAGGATGATGATGACATGACATGACTTTATTATCTCTGACTCCTTTAACAGCACTCTTTCCTACATTTCTAAGCTTCTTCAACAACCCCCAGAATATTTTGCCACCTTCTTGATATTTAGTTTCAATGTTCTTATCAAAAGTCTTCCCATGACTTTTGTTTAGCTAGTTTTACACAGTACTTATCTTTCTTACATTTGTCTCTGTATTCTCTAAGAGCACAAGCTGATTTCTTTGCCAGGACCTTTTGATATGCTTTCTTCATTTCCTTCACTGCCTCTTTAACTTCCTCTGTCCACCATGGAGTTCTGATTTTTCTATCCTTGCAGACAACCTCACCACATGCCTGCCTCTCTGGCTGAATCAGTTAGGGTTTTCTTCAGAGTTTGCCACTGAATCTTCAAGGTTTGGTTCCTGTTCTCAAACTTTCATTTTTTCTTCAATAATCTTTGTGTATTTTAGTCTACAGTTCACATCTGAGAGCTGCTCAACTTTTATTTGCTTTAAAACTTTCTTACATATCATTCTTTTCAATCTGAAATTCAATTTTATCCTGCTCAAGACTAAATAGTGATCACTTCCAATTTCAACTCCTCTGTACACTCTGGTATCCTGCACCAGGGAGAAAACATCACTATAAACAATAACATAGTGAATGAGACTTTTCTTATTCCTTGCTTCTTCTCTCCATGTGAATTTGTGCACATTTTTATGTTGGAACATGGGGTTAGTAATAACCAGTCCATGTCCTGAGTAGAAATCCAACAGGCATTTGCCATTATTATTAACTTTGCTCTTTTCTCCAAATTTTCCCAAAATATTTTAGTATGTCTCCCAATCATTTCCTACTCTGCTATTTAGATCCCCAACAAGGACCAACCTTTCCTTTTTCATTGTGTCAGATGCTTTCTCTAAAGTATCAAAAAATTCCTCCACTTCTACTGTAGTAGAACCTTCTGTGGGACCATAGGCACAAATAAGTCTCACTGTCCAGTTTCCCATTCTGATATTTGCCCACGTCACTCTACTTGAGACTGCGTGTCATTCAAGAAGATTAGCCTCATATTTTCTGTTGAATACTATGGCTACTCCTTCTTTTCCTTGATTGTCATTGCCTGAATATAACCTTTTTGTATTTATTGCTCAGAAAGATCTCACCAGTTTTTGTCTTTTTTGTTTCAGTCACTCCTATTATGTCGATCTGGTACTTATCTAATTCCTCAGCTAGCTCCATTTCTTTGCGATTCAGGCTTCTTATGTTGATAGTACCGATCTTTAACTCTGGTGATGTTGAGTTGGGGTGTACTTTCAGATTTGTTCCAGTAGCTGACTTTTTGCTGTTCACTCTGGTTCTCTGGCGAAAACAACGGGGACGTTGTTTAACTGGGTGACACCCCAACTGGCATGAAAATTTTGTCATGTTTTACCATCATTTTGTATATTGGTTTAAGCCAATAAGAATACAATTTGGTCGGCTAAATTCCAAATTGCCAGCCCATCCTCGTTCGTTCAGTATCCAGGTAGAAACCGAACAGAGTGCACCACAAGAAGGTGAGGATTGGACATTAGGGCAGAAAGCCTGGTCAGTTCTCTGCATTCCTTTAAAGGCTATGTGGAGGTCTCCTCTCGGTTATACAGCTTTGACCCTTATATGTACCTCATACTGGAAACTTTTCTCCAACTTTGAACTATAGTTATTCCTTTCATCAAAAATTATATTCGAGGCCTTTTTATAGATTATACTGTCTTCTAAACACTGTTTTAAAAATAACACAACATTCTACTTGAGATAAAATGTTCCACCCTTATTTCATCCATTGACCGAAACAAATACACGGTTATAATAAGTAATTAGTAGACATACCTCATGGTGGAAACTTATTTTCTCCAGTTTCAAACTACTGCTATTCCTTTCATCAAAAATTATATTTGAGGCCTTCTAGATTATCCTGTTGTGGTCATACACAATTTAAAGAAATAAATACTTCCAGATGAATCCATTGATCTCTGAATACATTTTCTTCTCTCAAAAATAACTACTTATAATCAAGCTTACTTAACCATCTTTTTTTCCCCTCTCTTTTCTCTCTGCCAAATTCAAACTCACCGTTATTGACTGAAAGTGGAGCACAGTTCTTAAACTAATATATATAATGCCAGACCACGTGTTTCAACTGCCATTTCATACCTGCTACTGCAGAATATTATAACATAACTAAAGTTACAGATTATTCTAATAACAACAACATTTTATAAGACTAATTTTTTAACATCAGTTAAAATGGAGACAAAGACAAGTGAATTTAATTTTAACATGAAATTAATTTCCACATCCAACTATTATAGTACAGTAAATGGAGTCGGGGGATGTGAGATATATTTAATTTTTTTAAATCTTCTTTCCAGATCTCTTGCATTAATACATTTCACCTAATAAAAAATAATAATAAAAATGTGGTGTATCTGAATTAGGGGATGTGTGGTATATCAGATACTCCACACACACACCCTACAAGAAAGGAAAAAAAGAAGAAAATATTATGTAAAGATAAATATAATCAGCAAGCTCATGAGAAGCACAAGGCACAGATAAGAAAGATGACTGATGTGGTAAGAAAAGCAAAATCAGATTATGAGAGGAAATTAATCAAGCAAGCCAAAGGAAATCCAAAAAAAGTTCTTTCACTATGTGGCAAATAAGAGGACAAACGTTCTGGGAGAACATGACTAGCTTGCCACTTCATGTGCATTTTTCTTTGTTTAAATAATTAATGATACTAGGTATGATTTGAAAGTGGAGGATATCCAGTTATTTGCTAATGATGCTAAACTAGAGATGACAGCAGTAAATAAAAATGATGTAGAGATCCTGTAGGATGATTTGAATAGAGCTAGGGACAGAAGATAATGGTTACCATTCAAAATGGAAAAGCCAGAAATGTGATTGGTCCATATAGTTTGTGCTCCCTATGATCAAAAGTTTTGTTGGTTACAAAGTTTAGTTGATAGGCAGAAAAATAGGGTATATGTTACCAAAAGTGTGGTAACACTTTTGGTAACACTTTTGCTATTTCTTCTGCATCCATCAGAAAAAGATGGACGCAGAAGAAATTTTTCAGTACTTAATCTATTGGGATAGAACAAGGGGTCATAACAGAGGATGAGTAAGAGTGTGGTTAGCAAGAGCCCAAGGATGGATTTTTTGCTTGGATGGGTTGTAGAAATAATTATGATTGTCAGTTAATGAATTTACTGACATAATAAGTATTATGTATGGACAAAGGAGGCCCAAAATAATGGTTATTTTGGGTCTGTTTTGATGAGTCTTTGGACCTCTGGAAATAGGAAATCCATGCAACATTAATAACACTAATTGCAAAAAAAAAAAAGTATGGAAAGTGAAAGAACTCTGTCTAAATAGGAACTAATTATCGGCGATTTTCTACAGCATGGGCCAGAAGTCATAAAGGGATCTAAAGTTTTAATAACTTTTTTTAATTATTATTTATTATTTATTTTTTTCTTTACAGATTTTATAAAGATCTTGGAGATTAACCATGGAAAAATTCACTACTGAACAGCGAACACAAATTGTGAAATTTTATTATCAAAACCAAGGATCAATAATTCTGATCCAGCAAGCATATCGTTACCATTATGGCATGAGAGATTCTCCAAGCAAATCAATGATTAGATGTTTGATTGGTCGTTTTGAGGAACGGGGTTCAATAAGCGACCTTCCATGAACAGGCAGACTCCGTTCAGTTAGGAAAGAAGCCACAGTTGAGCATGTAAGGGAGAGTGTTGAAGAAGACCAGACCACATCAACTCAAAGGCGATCTGGACAGGTTGGAGTCTCTTGGATGTCACTCTGGTGTATTCTAAAAACCTTGAACCTGTTTCCATATAAAATCCAGTTCGTGCAACAGCTGAAGCCACCAGATTATGCCCACAGATTTCAATATGCAGTCAGATTTCAAGAATTAGCAAGAGAGATCCTGAATTTATCCACAAGCTGACAATGTCAGATGAAACACGTTTTCATTTGAATGGTTTCATTAAAAAAACTGCAGGATTTAGGGTTTGGAAAAGCCTAGGGCACTTCGCCAAAGGGAATTGCATCCCCTTAAATATACAGTCTGGTGTCGGGTGATGTTGGAAGAAGTGATTGGACCTTACTTTTTTGAAGACCACATTGGGAACCCTATCAACGTTACAGGTGATGAATATCGGTCTATGATCGAAAATTTCTTACTCCTAGCAGTTCAAGATAAACATGGCATGTGGTTTCAACAGGATGGAAGAATAATTTCCCACAGTTGCGACATAAGCTGGCCATCGCATTCTCCAGATCTAACAACTCCTGATTTCTTTCCATGAGGCTATCTCAAAGAAAAAGTTAATGTTAACAAGACTCAGACACTCCAACAGCTAAAGAACAATATTCGGGCCGAAATCAGAGCACTGGTACCTGAAACACTAAGAAAGGGCACGTTTGTGTGAAGCAGAAAATGGCACCATTTACAAGATTTGATTTTTCACACCTAGTGTAAATTTATTTCCTATATATACTGTATATGATGCTTCTTCTTGAGTAGTCTGCAATTGAGCAGACTCTTCTCTTAGTAGCAAAAACTTTCCTTCCACTCTCTTCTGTGCTGAGCCTTCTCTTTCGAGGTTGTGTACCTGTCTTCATTCAGCATGTAATCTAGCATTGTTTTCCTTACGCTTCCTCTGGGTCTTTTCCCATCTATTTTTCCTTCGATGGCATCTCTGATGTTTCCATTCCCTTTCGGAATATGTCTGATCCAGTTTCCCTTTCTTCTTTTTATCCTCCTTAGCAGACTTCTTTCTTCTTCTATTCTTTTTAAGACTTCTTCATTAGTTATTTTATCTGTCCATTTGATTTTTTCCATCCTTCTACAAATCCACATCTCAAAGCTTTCGAATATCTTAATTTCTTCTTTCTTCAATGTCTAAGTTTCAGCTGCATAGAGGGGAACACTCCACACATAACATTTTATTAGTCTTTTCTTTAAGTTTCTATCCATTTTACTTCTGAATAAATTACATTTTCTATTAAAGGCATCTCTTCCCATCACTATTTTTGTTCTTATGTCACTTTTACATCTTTTGTCACTGCTAATCATAAATAAGCAGATAACAAGGCATTATTATCGAATACTGAAAAAGGACTACAATATCTGTTGAACAGATTACTGGAATCCTGTATCAATTATGAAATGAAAATTAACATAAGAAAAACAAAGATAATGAAAATAGCAAGGAAAGAGGCAAATATGGATATCAGAATAAATGGGGAAAAACTGAATCAAGTAAAGACATTTAAATCACACTTCCTAGATATTTAAATGTCTTTACTTGATTCAGTTTTTCCCCATTTATTCTGATATCCATATTTGCCTCTTTCCTTGTTATTTTCATTATCTTTGTTTTTCATATGTTAATTTTCATTCCATAATTGATGCAGGATTCCAGTAATCTGTTCAATAGATATTGTAGTCCTGTTTCAGTATTTGATAATAATACCTTGTAATCTGCGTATCTTATTGCAAATATCTGTCTACCTCCAATCTTTATTCCTTCTTCCGAATTCTCTAGTGCTTCTTTAAACATTGCTTCAGAATACATGTTAAACAAAATTGGTGACAGAGAACAGCCTTGTCTTATTCCTCGTCCAATGATACCTGGTTCTGTTGTACCATATATGTCTCTCACCATGGCAGTTTGTCCCATATATAGTGAAACAATTAACCTTCTATCTTTCCAATCTATACCAATCTTTTCCATTACTTCCACCATCTTATCCCATTTTACAAAATCAAAAGCTTTTTCAAAATCTATATAACAGATATCATCATCATCATCATCATCAAATTCCTGCCATGTACCTTCAAGGGGTGTACTATGATAGTACTACATGAAAAAAATTACATCATTACTACATTCCTATCTACAATTTTCCTCCAAATCAGTCTGTTACTTGTCAAGACTCCAACATCATCAGATCTTATATTTCTATCGTCTAAGGCACTTTGTACCATATCAATCCACCTATATCTTGGTCTTGCTCTGGGTTGTTTTGCTGCCAACCTGGCAAAGAACACTTGTTTTGCTAATCTTTCCTCTCCCATTCTATTTAAGTGACCATACCACCTGAGATTAACTCTGCTAACGCATTCCTGGATGCTGACAATGCCAAGTTCTTTCCTAATATCCTCGTTTTTAATATGATATTCCATTGATACCATCTGTTCACGCTTCTAATCTTTCTCAGGACTCTCATATCTGTGGTCTCTAGGTCTTTGGACAAGTGTTTTACTTCTGACCCAGCTCTCAGATCCATAAGTTAAAACTGGTTTGAACGCGGTCTTGTATACAGCCAATTTAGTGTTCTCACTAATTTCTCTTATTCCGTATGAATTTATCAATTGACTTCCCACCATACCTGCTTTGCTGATTCTGTTGTCTATTTCTATATTAAATTTACCATCTTCACTAAAAATCATGCTAAGTAGCTGAAATGTTTTACTTGTTCCACAGGTTCTCCATTCACAACACAGTTGAAATTTTCAATGATTCTGCCTATTTTCATTGTCTTTGTCTTTTTATTGCTGACTTTCATACCATATCGATTACAACAGTTATTCAATTTAGTCAGAGAATCTTGCAGACTTGTAGCAGATTTATTTAGAAGTATAACATTGTCCACATAAAGCAAAGAGCTGACATTAACATCTCTAATTTTGATATCATGTTTAATACCACTTTCCTTCATAATGTGATCCATATAGATAATGAATAACAGAGGGGAAAATGTACATCCTTGTCTCACACCAGATTTAACATTAAACCATCTTCCTGTACTCCCTTCAATTCTAACTGCTGACTTACAACTCAAATGAAGACTAAGTATTGCTTGATGTAATGCCCCATTGACACCATATAACTGTAGCTTATTGAATAGCTTCTCTCTTGGCACCTTGTCATATGCCTTTTTCAAATTGACAAAACTTAAATAGAGATCTTTGTTATATTCCCATGCTTTCTCAACTGTTTGTCGTAAAGTGAAGATCTGATCCTGACAGCCTCTATTGGCCTGAATCCAGCTTGTTCTTCACCAAGCTTTTCTTCCACAATTCTTCTCAACCGTTTCTCAAGTATACTTGCATAGATCTTACCAGGAACACTCAGTAGGGAAATACCTACATCTGTAATTCTCATATTCAGTTTTATTTCCCTTTTTATGTATGAGTATTATGAGAGCTCTAGCTTAATCAATCAGGGCTTTCTTCAAGGCTTGCCACTGAATCTCCAAGGTTTGATTCCTGTTCTCAAACTCTTTCATTTTTTCTTCAATAATCTTTGTGTATTTTAGTCTACAATTCACATCTGAGAACTGCTCAACTTTTATTCGCTTTAAAACTTTCTTACATGTTATTCTTTTGTTACTTAATCATGCATTCATGATAATGAATAAGAACAATAAGTCCTCTCTGTCACACGAACGTGTAACCTTAGCTACTAGTTGGTTTACAACGTTTTATGTTCCTTTCAATTTGCATTTACTAGTTTTTATGTCTTTCTGTAAACACCTTGAAAAAGCCAGACAGTTTACTGGCGAAACTGGTAGGTGTAAGTTTGTATGTAAATGATCAGTATTAAATAAGTTTTGATTTTAATTATAAGATGACCAAATATGTTTAGTTTAAACAGTTTAATGAAACAATAGTAATGCCTTCCATATAGATTGCATGCACTAATATCGGGTGATCATAAAGTCGTGCAACCCAGAAATAACACATATCTGTTTTGAAGTTAATTACAAGTATATGAAATGAAGCTACAAATACGGATTATAATCAGACCTTTATAACACAAGACCTCATTATAACATATGTTGAAATGGCCACCTCCTTCGTGAATGCAAATTTGTGCTCTTTTTACTAGGTTTGATGCTGCCTTATGAAGCACCCATACACTGATGTTTTCAGTTGCTGTTGAAATGTTTATCCAGTGTGTGAGGATTATTCCAATAAACAACACCTTTGAAATATCCCCAAAGGAACAAATCTAGTGGTGATAAATATGGTAATCTTGGAGGCCACAATTCTTTCAAGATGAGATGGTCAGCAAAAAATGTATGGCACTATTTGACATGTGGTACTGTCTTGCTTTAACCAACAATGCCATTCGCTGACATCAAACTGTAATGATGATGATGTCTTGGTAAAGTCATGCGCTATATGGCCACTATATGATGCTGTGATATCACACACCAAATTCCAGTTTTTTGAGAATGTAAAACTTTTTTCATGAAAATCTATTGTTTCTATTGTTTTGACTATTCACATACCCACTGAGTTAAAACTGGACCTCTCACTGAAGAAAACTGTATCAAGCATCTCTATACCACGTTCTTCAATGAATGAGCATAACCATCTGCAGAAGATTATTTGTTTGCCATTATCTGGATCCTTCAGTTCATGAACTGAGGGCACACGATATGGATGAAGATGTAATGATCTCGCAACTTTCTGAGCACTACTATATGACATTGATGATTGCATGGCAAGTTTCAGAAGGCTTTTTGTTGGAGACAACTGCAGTGCTCTCTTTACCTCATCCATTTTATCGTCAATCAAAATGGAGGGGTCTTCTGGAGAGATTCCTACTTGCAACAGATCCAGTTTTGCAAAAACACTACACTAATAATGACATCATCATTAAATTTTGAGGGACTGCTGTACCTGGATATTTCTGATGAAATTCCTCAGCAATGCATGCGAACGATTAGCGAAATAACTTTCCAAAATGAAAACTCATTGTGGCTGGGAAAAAGACATTTCACTTCCACAATGAACAAAGCTACACTGAGAACAGCCTCTAGGCATCACAGTGAACTTGGCTTCTCCAGTAGTTTGTAATAATATGATGGTGACATCTAGTGGCGTAAGGAATGATTATAATGATTTGGAAACAATTGGTACAAATTCAAACTTTCGGTTGTGTGACTTTATGATCACCTTGTAGTTTAAATGAAACTTTGTTAATGAGTCATATTCAAAATTTATTCTATTTTTTTTTTTTTCTAGATATACTGATAATTATGTAATGAAAAGATTTATTTTAGCTCTCTGATATGTTCAAAGCTTTATAAATATTTGTAGTTTGTGAAGTCTTTAGGTGGCAGACAATGATCATCATCCATATGATGTCATCACCCTGGTTACCAGAGGAGTGCAGCAGCTTGAAAAAAAAAAAAAGTTTCCTGTTTAATCTCCATAGCAGATTCCTACATTATATAACTCTTAGTGACATTAACTTTTATAAGTGGAATTCATCAATAAAAAAATAATAAGATAAAAAAGTTATCCTTACTAAATAGTAAGCATAACTACCCCCCCCCCCCCCCTCCAAGTTCACTATAGTAAATGTTGTACTAGAACAGTTGTATTTTGGTCCCTACTGGTTAGCTATTTTGATCATCTAGTGCAGTGGTTCCCAAACTGTGTGCCGTGGCACCCCAGGACACCGCAAAATATTCCAATATTTTCACTGAAATGACACTTAGCCTTCTTGGTTTTAGAATTGGACCATCGATGTGTTGATATAATGATAAGAAGGACATCTAACAGACACTGTACAAAGCAAAATTTTGGGTGACTTCTTAGAAGTTAGGTAGATTTAAAGGACATCAGCATCTGATGATAATCAACACCTCCATTACACATTTGGAAGAATTGGAAAGACCGCTCATGTTGTGAGAATTGAACCCAGGTTTTATATAGGCCTTTTGGATTATACGAGTCAACCAGTTTCATATAGAAGTATGGAACAGACTTTTAATCTCCACAGAAACCCAGGTTTTGTCTTCCACAAAACAGACAGACCAGCCAGAGAATACACAATTAATAAACAGAAATACTGTGTAATGTATAGTGTAGAATGTCCTCAGTAACCATGGTACTCCTTACATGTGTTATGTAATAATATAATAACTTTTACAGTTACTTTCTTTTTCAGTTTCTTTGTCACGTGCTTTCTGCAGCCATATTGGCATAATTCCTTTGTAGTAGTTCATCAGAGACAATTTGTTATTCATTGGATGGTAGTAGAAATTTACTACGGTCAGCTTTCTCTTTAAAGAACTCAGAGGTCACTATAGAGAACTTGTAGAAACCCCTGAAATAGTAGATTATAATGTATAATTGGCTAAGTGAATTTTCTTTAGAATAGCATTGTGCCTATATGACTTTGGTCAGGACTTTTTAGTTTGTTATAGTCATTGAGGTTTTTATAAAATGGTGTTTGCTTTCCTGATCCAAATCCAAATCCAAAAGGCCAGTAAAAAAAAGTGTTTTTTTTTTGTTGTTCATTTTTTTTTTATTATTTTTTTTATATGCATATATCAGTTCCATTTTCATTAAGATAAAAATAAATAATGATGTCAAATTACTGAGAATGTTATCACTGCAGGATTTTTTGAGGTGGATAGAGTTTTTTTAATATACACTGGTTTCCGTAAATTAAGGAACAAATAGAAATATCACAATAACTCAAAAACTGTATGATGAATTTTTATGCAATTTGATGAAAAACAGTATGATATGAGATGTGAAAGAAACATCAATTTACAATTTTTGTGGGTGTTTCATCCCTCACAGCAGTACAGCACTCACAATAATGCTGCATGCTGTTTAAAACGATGTCCATGAGTTCAGTTGGTAATAACAACCAGTGCTCCTGCATCACTCTCCTAAGTGCCTCAAGGTTTTGAGTAGGAGGGGCTGAGATCAGCAACAAGTCTATGTAGAGGAAAATCTACACATGTTTGATAGGATATAAGATGAAGGTCAGGAGTCCTGGTTGGCTAGTCCATACATACATTAGTCTCTTCTTGAAGATATTGGTCCACGAGCTTTGCTTGATGAGAACAAGCATTATCGTCTTGGAGGATAAATGTCTCCTGTTGCAGCTGCATACAGACAAACATAGAGATCCAGGACCTCTTCTCTGTAAGTTGCAGCATTCATGGTTCGACTGGGAATCACTTACAGGTCAGTGCATACATACAACAAGATGCCTCTCCAAGTCATCACGCTACTTCTACCATAAGTGCCTATTTCACAGATATTAGAGGATGATAACGTGCCCTTGGTTCTCTCCAAATCAGATTGTGCCTTGTATCAATTTGTAGAGTAAAGTGGTACTTGTCTGAAAACAGTACCAACCCATGTTAGTCTTGGGTCCAGTTGATGTGCAGCCTAGCCCCATGTCATATGTTCTCTTCTGTGAAGTGGGGGATAGGGACATGCGGACTACCAGTCACCCAGCATACAGACCACCTTTGTGAAACCTGTACACAGTGTAAGCAGAAGCAGTGTTCCTGTGGTCGATGCAAGGTCAGATCATATGTAATTTGAGGCAGCACTCCTGTTTTAGCAAGCAGATAATTGGAATTAATAGTTGTCACTCACTGTGGTTGTAGTCCATGGCCTTCCATCACTGTATTTCCAGGATGCCGTTTGTGGTTGTTGGAATTGGTTTCACAGCTTGTGAACCAGAGAATGATTCACATTCAACCATTTGGCTGAATCTGACTGGCCTTTCATCTTTCGATGGCTCATCACCAGAATTCATCATTTAAATGACGTCATGCAGCCGTGTTCAAGAATTTTGCTAGAATGAAATATCTTGGGGGAGCTTAAGGGTCAAAGCTGTATAACTGAGAGGAGACCTCCACATAGCTTTAAAGGAATGCGGAGAACCGACAGGGCTTCTGACCTAATGTCCAATCCTCACCTTCTCGTGGTGCACCCTGTTGGATATCTTGGATACTGAACGAACGAGGATGGGCTGGCAATTTGGGACTTAGCCGACCAAATTGTATTCTTATTGGTTAAACCAAAATAAAAAATGATGGTACAACATGACAAAATTTCATGCCAGCTGGGGCGTCGCCCGGTTAAACAAGGCCCCGTTGTTTTCGCCAGGGAACCAGGGCGAACAGTGAAAAGTCAGCTACTGGAACAAATCTGAAAACACACCCCAACTCAACATCACCAGAGTTAAAGATTGGTACTATCAACATAAGAAGCCTGAATGGCAAAGAAATGGAGCTAGCTGAGGAATTAGATAAGTACCAGATCGACATAATAGGAGTGACTGAAACAAAAAAGACAAAAACTGGTGAGATCTTTCTGAGCAATAAATACAAAATGTTATATTCAGGCAATGACAATTAAGGAAAAGAAGGAGTAGCCATAGTATTCAACACAAAATACGAGGCTAATCTTCTTGAATGGCAGGCAGTCTCAAGTAGAGTAATGTGGACAAATATGAGAATAGGAGACTTATTTGTGCCTATGGTCCCACAGAAGGTTCTACTACAGTAGAAGTGGAGGAATTTTTTGAGGATTTAGAGAATGCATCTGACACAATGAAAAAGGAAAAGTTGGTCCTTGTTGGGGATCTAAATAGCAGAGTAGGAAATGATTGTGAGACATACAAAAATGTTTTGGGAAAATTTGGAGAAAAGAGCAAAGCTAATAATAATAGCAAATATCTGTTGGATTTCTGCTCAAGACATGGACTGGTTATTACTAACACCATGTTCCAACATAAAAATGTGCACAAATTCACATGGAGAGAAGAGGCAAGAAAAAAGAAAAGTCTCATTGACTATGTTATTGTTGATAGTGATGTTTTCTCCCTGGTGCAGGACACCAGAGTTTACAGAGGAGTTGAAATTGGAAGTGATCACTATTTAGTCTTGAGCAGGATAAAATTGAATTTCATATTGAAAAGAATAACAAGTAAGAAAGTTTTAAAGCAAATAAAAGTTGAGCAGCTCTCAGATGTGAACTGTAGACTAAATACACAAAGATTATTGAAGAAAAAATGAAAGCATTTGAGAACAGGAATCAAACCTTGCAGTGGCAAGCCTTGAAGAAAGCCCTGATTGATTCAGCTAGAGAGGCATGTGGTGAAGTTGTGTGCAAGGATAGAAAAATTAGAACTCCATGGTGGACACAGGAAGTTAAACAGGCAGTAAAGGAAAAGAAGAAAGCATATCAAAAGGTCCTGGCAAATAAGTCAGCTTGTGTTCTTAGAGAATACAGAGACAAATGCAAGAATGCTAAACACTGTGTAAAACTAGCTAAACAAAAGTCATGGGAGGACTTTGGCAAGAATATAGAAAATAAATATCAAGAAGGTGGCAAAATATTCTGGAGGTTGTTGAAGAAGCTTAGGAATGGAGGAAAGAGTGCTGTAAAAGGAGTTAGAGATGATAAAGGTGACATGAAAACGGAAGAAAAAGATATCCTTGAAGTATGGAGTAATTACTTTGAAAAACTGCTAAATGAAACAAGCAGTGATGATAGCACAGTGGTAAAAAAACTTTGACCAGGCATGCAGTCAGGAATACATATCCATACTTGAAGTAGAAAAAGCCATCAAAGGCTTAAAATGTGGAAAGGCAGCAGGAGTAGATGATATTCGACCAGAAATGCTGAAGTATGGTGGTATAAAAGTCTTACAGTTGCTGCACTGCATAGTTCAGAAAGCCTGGACAGAGGGACGAATTCCCGATGATTGGAGTAGAGCTCTAATTGTATCCATATATAAAAAGGGAAATAAAACTGAATGTGAGAATTACTGAGGTATTTCCCTACTGAGTGTTCCTGGCAAGATCTATGAATGTATACTTGAAAAATGATTGAGAAGAATTGTGGAAGAAAAGCTGGGTGAAGAACAAGCTGGATTCCGGCCAAATAGAGGCTGTCAGGATCAGATCTTCACTTTACGACAAATAGTTGAGAAATCATGGGAATATAACAAAGATCTCTATTTGAGTTTTGTCGATTTGGAAAAAGGCATATGACAAGGTGCCAAGAGAAAAGCTATTCAATAAGCTACAGTTATATGGTGCCAATGGGGCATTATATCAAGCAATACTTAGTATTTATTTGAGTTGTAAGTCAGCAGTTAGAATTGAAGGAAGTACAGGAAGATGGTTTAATGTTAAATCTGGTGTGAGACAAGGATGTACATTATCCCCTCTGTTATTCATTATCTATATGGATCACATTATGAAGGAAAGTGGTATTAAACATGATATCAAAATTGGAGATGTTAATGTCAGCTCTTTGATTTATGCGGATGATGTTATACTTCTAAATAAATCCACTACAAGTTTGCAAGATTCTCTGACTAAATTGAATAACTGTTGTAATAGATATGGTATGATGGTCAGCAATAAAAAGACAAAGACAATGAAAATAGGCAGAATCATTGAAAATGTCAGCTGTGTTGTGAATGGAGAACCTGTGGAACAAGTAAAACATTTCAACTACTTAGGCACGATTTTTCGTGACGATGGTAAATTAAATATAGAAATAGACAACAGAATCAGCAAAGCTGGTATGGTGGGAAGTCAATTGAATAAATTCATATGGAATAAGAGAGAAATTAGTCAGAAAACTAAATTAGCTGTATACAAGACAGTGTTCAAACCAGTTTTAACTTATGGATCTGCGAGCTGGGTCAGAAGTAAAACACTTGACCAAAGACTAGAGCCCGCAGATATGAGAGTCCTGAGAAAGATTAGAGGCGTGAACAGATGGCATCAATGGCAATATCATATTAAAAACGAGGAGTTTAGGAAAGAACTTGACATTGTCAGCATCCAGGAATGCATTAGCAGAGCTAATCTCAGGTGGTATGGTCACTTAAAGAGATTGGGAGAGGAAAGATTAGCAAAACAAGTGTTCTTTGCCAGGTTGTCAGCAAAACGACCCAGAGGAAGACCAAGATATAGGTGGATTGATACGGTACAGAGTGCCTTAGACGATAGAAATATAAGATCTGATGATGTTGGAGTCTTGACAAGTAACAGACTGATTTGGAGGAAAATTGTAGATAGGAAGTTAGTAATGATGTAATTTTTTCATGTGGTACTATCATATCCTGTACATTCCTTGAGGGTACATGGCAGGAATTTGATGATTATGAAGAAATATCTTGTTCTTGCTCTAGTATATTTTGTCTGTAAATTGCGTGTGTTCTGAAGGGCTGATTTGTTATGCAGGATGAAAAACCCGAGTTTTCGGGAGAAAAAACCCTGCTAAAAAAACTAGATGTTGAGTAATTACTTTGAAATTTCACTAAATGAAACAAGCAGTGTCAGTGTTGTAGAAAACACTCAACAAGAATACAATCAGGAACATATATCCATATTAAAGTAGGAAAAAGTCTGAAAATGTCACCAAAAATCTGAAATGTGGAAAGGCAGCTGGAGTGAATGATATTTGACCAGAAATGCTTAAATATGGAGGTATAATAGTTTTACAGTGGCTGCACTGCATAATTCAGAAGGACATGGTGAGATGGTCTAATTTCACATGATTGGAATAGAGAGCTCTCATAGTATCTATACGTGGGTGGTCTGAAAAATTCTCTGCCTTGACCATAGATGGCAACACTATTGGCACAATTTTTTTTTCTCAGTTGGTACATCTGTCATAAGCATCCATGTGGAATTACAAGTCATTCTATCAAGTAGTTTGTTTTATAAAGCAGTCTCTAGCAAAGTCTGTATCCCTTGAAATGGACAAAAATGAGTATTGTGCGGTTATAAAATTCTTTGTAAAAGAAGGTTTAATGCCGAAAGAAATTCATTCGAAGTGCATAAAAGTTTATGGTCACTCTTCTCCATCGTTTTCGACAATTAAGAAATGCACTGGCGAGTTTAAACATGGCCATACCCTTGAAGATGATCCATGTGAAGGACATCCAAAAAGTGTAACAACACAAGAAATCATTGATCAAGTGCACAATATGGTATTGGTTGACCGGCGAGTCAGAGTGCGTGAAATTGCTGAGACTATAGGCATTTCAAATGAACGTGTAGGATATATTTTGCATGAAGAATTGCAAATGAAAAAGCTTTGTGCAAGATGGGTGCCGTGTGCTTGCTCACAGCAGATCAAAAACGCACTTGCATGAAAATCTTTGAACAGTGCTTGGAACGTTTTAAAGAATAAAACTGATTTTGTGCATCAATTTATTACTATGGATGGGACTTGGATTTACCATTACACACCAGAATCCAAACAGCAGTCAAAACAGTGGACTGAAGCCTGTTGTTCAGCGCCAAAGAAGACTAAGCTGATTCCATCAGCAGGATAGGTCATGGCATCGGTGTTTTGGGATGCTAAAAGCATTTTGTTTATTAATTATCTTGAAAAGGGTGAAACAATAACTGGGAAATATTATTCTGATCTTTTAACCAGACTGGATAAAAAAAAGTCTTGAGAAAAGACCCAGTTTGCAGAAGAAAAAAAATCATCTTTCATCAGGACAATGCACCTGCACACAAAGGTGTTTTTGCAATGGGAAAATTAAGGGATCTGAACTATGCATTGTTGGAACATCCACCCTATTCCCCAGATTTGGCTCCCTCTGATTTCTATCTCTTCCCAAAACTAAAACTCTTCCTCACTAGTCAGTGTTTTTCTTCGAATCAAGAGGTGATTTCAGCTGTAGTGGGGTACTTTGCAGATCTTACAGAGAACCACTACAGGGACGGGATAATGGCGCTGGAGCATTACTGGAATAAATGTATTAGTCTTAAGGGAGATTATGTTGAAAAATAAAAATAATTTTGAAATTATAAATTTGTTTTTTCATTGTTAGGCCGAGAACTTTTCAGACCACCCTCATATATAAAAAAGGGAAGTAAAACTGAATGTGAAACTGAATTATATATATTATACCAAATATATAATTGGTAGCATAACCAAGTGTAAAAACTTCCATCAGCTATCTCTAATCCAGAGAATTTTAGTAATAAGACGTTGACACCTTTGGCAACTGGTATATGGTGATATGACTACTCCCTTACTTCCACCTTAGCATCACCACCTCTGGGTCTGGCTCCCACTGATGAGACCTCAATAAAGGTCAAAACCTGTCTGGGTAGTGACCCTTCCCTTAATGCATAGCAGTATACATGTTCACAAGGAGATGTGCTTTGCATTATGGGAGATACTAAGACAAGTGATCAGAATTTATCCCACCTTTACCACAAGCTGCCCCAATCATGAAAATACTTCAGGCGCATACTTTGTTTGGTTGCACTTGGATAAAGGATTAAACCAAATATATAACTTGTACTAAGGCAGTGTACAGAAATGGCCTGCATTGATTATTAGTTTCTATTTTATGTAACACTAGTGCAGATTTAGATTTATTTATTTTTTTATTTTATTATATTTTTTTCCCCTTCATGTCCTTGATGTGCTCTGACATGTGGATATCTCCTGATCAGCCTGTTTGTGCCACAGCAAATCCCACACAAACAATTTAATCTTAGCTTGCTTGTTGACCCAGTTATTATAATATCAGTTGTTGTTTTTTTTTTATTTCATACTTCCTGAAGTGTCCTGTAATGCACACAAAACTAGTATAATATATTGGACACAAATCTTCAACAAAATCTCTTAGTTGATGTTCCGTAAGATTTTGCATTCTTTCCCATTATAAATTATTTCCCACGAAAAATGAACGATACCAGCAAGTTGTGTATGATGGAGCAGTTCTCAAAAAAGAAGGGTAATGAGTGGCATGCCCAAGGGTTCTGTTCTCGGGCCCCTGCTGTTTAACTTGTTTGTAAATGATATATCATGTGAACTGACTGGGGATCTTCAGTTATTTGCTGATGATGCAAAATTGGAAAGAATTATAAGTAGCACTGCTGATGTTCCCTTCAGGAAGATTTGAATAGATTTTTTACTTGGAAAAAAGAGTGGGGTTGTAGTTTTAATATCAATAAGCGCAAGATGTTGCATTTTGGAGTGCAGAAATATAAGACTGTGTACTATATCGATGGTGCCATACTGCAGGAAGTGGATGAAATTAGAGATTTGGGAGTGATGGTTGACAGTAGACTGAAGTTTAGAGGGCATATTGCTAGTGTCACAAAGGCTGCACATCGTAGTGCTGCTATGATAAAAAGTACACTAACATGCAAGGATAAGGAAGTGGTTGTGCCACTGTATAAGTCACTGGTCAGACCACACTTGGACTATTCTGTTCAGATCTGGTCACCTGGTTTTAAGTGTGATGTGGAGACATTGGAGAGGGTCCAGAGACAAGTGAGTAAGACAATATCAGGAGTTTGGAATGCTGGCTATGGAGAGAGGTTGATGAAATGTGGATTGCATAGTTTGGTGGATAGGGGGAAGAGAGGTGATATTATAGATACATTTAAGTTAGTGAGAGTATTTTATCAGATTAATCCAGAGAGGATTATAAAAAGATGGTGAGAGGGAAAGAATCATTCCTGGAAGTTATGTAAAAGTGTGGTGAAGAAGGGTGGTAGGAGTAGATTTTTTTACATGGAGAATTGTCAATGAATGAAATTTACTAGATTGTGTTGTTATTGCAAGGAATATTAAAGATTTTAAGATTCTATATGATAAATATATTGTCAGTTGAATGAACCATGATGAGTCTGTCAACTCCATGGAGGGTGTAATAATAATAATATTTATTAGGAAAACATACAGTGCACTTTATTAAAATTTTTCATCATCATCATCATCAAATTATGATGATGATGATGAAATTAGGATCTTTTGATAGTACTACATGAAAAGTTACATCATTACTAACGTCCTATCTTCTGTTTATGCTTTAAATGAAATACTTTTTTACAGCACCGTCCACATGAATACGGGCGCCCAATGCAGATGATATATAATATAGCACATGATTCTTTCCTTACACAGGATCTCCTTATGGAAATGGTAAGCTCAAGATCATTTAAGCATGTTTTTATTATTATTATTTAAGACAACAATGATTATTATGTTTATAACAGTGATATTTGTTGGGATTCTTGTAACTCACATTTCTCCAGCATAGTTGACTGGATAAGTAACGCAAACCATCATTTCTTTAAATGTGCCTAAAAGTGCTGCAGGATGCGTTTACATTATTACTAACCATCTCTCATCAGTTTTCATCACCATGAAATTCCTGACATGAAGGAGTGCACAAGATACTATGATAGCACCACATGATTAGATTTACGTTTTTACTACTTTCCTATTAACAGTTTTCCCTCCAGGTTAGACTGTTTTTTGTCAGGGCTCTGGTATTATCAGAGCCTGTATTTTATTTTGGTCTTCTAATTCATTTTTTAACTGTTTTAGTCCACCTAGGTCTTTTCTGGGTCTTTTTTTTTTTTTTTTTGCTATTCCTCTTTTGCTAACATTCCATATTTCATTTGCCGTTTTCACTAAAAATTTTCTTCATTAAGTTTTTGATATTCCTTCTATTTATAGTTTTTGTCTTTTTATTGCTCATTTTCATGCCAAATTTATTACAGCAATTATTCACTTTGATTTGTCTTCAGGATTCAAGACGTTTGCTGGATTTATTTAGGAGTATAATATCATCTGCATAAGTAAAGCGTTTGACTACTTAAGATTTCAATATTTTAATGCCCCTTTATACAGTAACATGATCCACATAGATAATGAATAAGAGTGATGATAGTGTGCACCCTTGTTTTTCACATAATTTAACATCAAGCTGTATTTTTTTATATTGCTATTGATAAGTATTTTGAATGGCTTTCTTCTTGGCACTTCTTATGTCTTTTTGAGATCTACAAAACTTATTACTAATCCATGTAATATTATCATAATTTTCAACTTTTTATCTCAGGGAAGAACAGTGTTCTTCCCTGAGTAGGATTTTTCTGTCCTTTCAGAAAACTTCACAACACACACATCCCTCTCTGGCTGAATCAATCCATGTTTTCTTCATTCTCGCAACTGAGACTCCAAGGTTGTTTTTTGTTTTCTCTTTTATTTATTTTTTTCCCCTCCTGTTATATACTTGAGTCTGCAGTTTACCTCTGAAAGCTGCTTGATTGTGATTCTTTTTTAAACTTTTTGCAAATATTTTTCTTTTCAAATGATATGACTTCATTTTGTTCAAAACAGAAGATGATCACTTTTATTTTGCATACCTTAAATGCTCTCATATCCTGAACCTGCATAAAGCTGTTATTAGAAACAGTACCATAGGCAAATAAGACATTTTTATTTCTTATGGGTTTGCTGCTTGTGAATTTTTACATTCTTTATATTGCAGTATGGTGTTAGTAATGATGACTAGCTATTCGTTAAACAGAAGTCCAATAATTACTTAGCATTATTATTAACTTTGCTCTTTTTTTTCTCCAAATTTTTTCCAAGTGATTTTTCTTGTGTTCTATCACATAGATATTCAACCAGGACCTTTTTTCTCTGTGTTGGCTGTCTTCTTTAATGATGTGAAAAATTCTTCAACAATAGAAGATTCTTTAGCATTATAAGCACAAATAAGTTTCATTATCCAGTTCCCTGTCATTGAAATTTACCCACATCATTCTATTTGCAACCATTTGCCATTCAGAGGTTAACCTCTCTATTGAATACTGTAGCTACTCTTTTCTTTTCCTGATCACTATTACCTGAATATAACACCTTATAGTATCATTTTTGTGTAGAAGTGATACTACAAGATAAGATTTGCCTGGTTTATTCTTTTGTTTTGATAACAGCAATTATTTTAATGTGGTAATTTTCTAATTCTTCTTTGAGTTCCATCCTTATCTAGTGGTGATAATTCTAATGTTGATTGTACCTGTCTTCAGTTCTGCTGATGTTGTGATGTCAAGTTTGTTCCAGTAGTTGACTTCCGTGTTTATGCTGTTTTGGTTTTCTGACCAAAATGTGGGGGAGGATATTGTTTAATTGAGTGATCCCCTGGCCTGCATGACATTTCACTGTGTATCATCATTGTGCTTTTTGATTTAATCCTATACGGAGTAGAGTTTGGTCACTGAGTTCCATATTGCCAGAACATTACATTCAGTATCCAAATGGATAGAGAATTACTAACTTGTATGGCTAACCTTTTCACCTCTCATTTTGTTAGTCTGCATGATGAAGCTGTTGATAAAGCATTGACTTATGTTACAGGGATTGATATAAGAATAGAAGTAGGTAAACTGAAGATGTTTATGATATTAACAGAATAAAGGTGTTCATGATATTAATAGAAAGAAGACAGGATTATCCTGCTACAGACTCAAAAATAGAGATAGCAAATTACAGACCAATGAGTAGCCCAGGATTGGTGGTAGTTAAAGTATTGGATAAGCTGATCAAAGGCAGAATTCAAGAATGGGAAGATAGGAATATGATATCCATTCCTGAATTCTGTCCATGATCAGCTTTTCTGGTACCTTAACCACTACCAATCCCGAGTTACTAACAATGCTGCTTTTCATAGAGTATCATATTCATATGTGTTTTGTCTTAATAATTTAATCACTTACTACAATAAAAGTGGGTTAGAAACAGTGAGTTAAAAGACTTTCAGAAGACATTCTGTAGCATTCGATACAAAACTCTATTACTGATCAGATTATGACTTGGATAAAAGAATATCTGATGGACAGACATTAATAGGAGAGTAATATATAGTAAAAGCAAAGTTAAATCACAGAAAGATAGGTGGAGTAGTGTGTCTCAGGACTTGAACCACTGCTAGAATATCCAATTTTTTTCCCAACGATGCTAAATTTGGAAGAGAGCAGTAATTAATAAATGTGATATAAGAAAACCTGCAGGATGGTTTGAATAGACTGAAAGTGTGGGTGAGGATAATGGTTACCAGTGTAACATGCAAAGTGTGAGGTTATGCACTTTGGGCTGAAGAGATTGCAAGCTGAGTATCATACTGATTGGATCCACTGAAGAAATTGATGTGGCTATCAATTTGGAAGTGATGGTGAACAGGGAGTAGAAATTCATAGGATCCTAAAGTGGGCAGAACAGTTCAAGGAATCACTTGAATATGAAGAAACATTGCCAAGCAATAAGGAGATTTTTATTCTTGTTTGTAGCTTTTTTTTTTTATTATCACATGTAGAATACTATTATGCACTCTTTTGATTGTCTGGGTTTCTTGGAAATGTGGAATTGGTGGAGAGGATTCGATGTTATTAACTAGTCTTTTTTTTTTTTTTTTTTAATGTGGATCCCACCCATGAAAGGTTATTTTATAAACCTATAAAAAAAAAATCTAGAATCCAACACTATTGAAAAAGTAAGATTACATCTACCTTGTCCAGTCCATAAAAATGAATAACTACATATCAAATGAAATGGCGAGGAGAAAAAGAGCTGCTTGGATAGCCTTCAACAAAATAAAATCACCAATCAAAACATAGATATAGAAATAAGAGCCCACTTTTTCAATAGTCACATCCTACCAGCATTAACTTATGGCAGTGAAACATGGAACACAACTTTAAAAGAAGAACAAGGCTTAATAACAACTCAATAGAAAGAAGAATGTGCAATATAAATAAAATAGACACACAGAAATCAGGAAGAAGTCTGGACTCAAAGATGTAATAAAAGCAATCTACAACAGCAAAAGTTGATGGGCAGGACATCTCACCAGAATGTGAGAGAACAGATGGACAGTCAGAGTAACACATTGGTATCTGAGAGATACCAAAAGGAAACCTGGAAGACCAGTCTTAAGGTGGGAAGACCCAATGATTAAGAAAGTTGGAAGAAAATGGAGAAGAAAGGCCCAAGACAGGAATAGATGAACTCTTTACAACCTGCAGTCATGGAGAAATCCTGATTGAAATCACAGGTCCAATCAAGGTAAAAAAAATTTTTTTCTATTTTTATTTATTCCTTACCTCATCCATAGACCTTGCTATACAGACCAAACATGGAACTTTTTCAAGTTACTTCATGCTTCTCATAAGTAGAGGTAGTCTCATGTCATTCAGACATGAAGAGAATACATGAGAAATAAGAAAAGTCTTCTGATTGTTATTCTTGACATCATTATCTTCAGAAAATTTGAAATTGGAAGTGATCAATAACCATTTAGTTTTGATCAGAATAAATATAAGTATCACATTGAAAAGAAAAAAAAATATATATGTAGAAAGTTTTAAAAAGAATTAAAGACACTTCATGCCACATAAACCATGCCAGAATCTCTTCACTAAAAATTCACTTTTATATTCACTTTACTGAAATCTGTGGCATTAACACAAACATAAATGACATTCACCATCACTTGCAGTCTTCCGGACCAGATATCTTATTCCTGACAGAAACGTTCTGTTACAATTCCTTACAATTCTTTTCACCACAAGGTTGGCTGGCACATTTGCCTTTGTAAAATTTGACATAGCCTACCAGAGAATGGCTAATTAGGATACCCTGCTTTTGACCTTCTCTGGGTTCAAGGTTTCCTTGACCAATTTAATAACATTCATTTGTTGTATTTATTGGTCTCCAAACATTGATAACCACTCGGATAGCTTTACATTCCTTTCCAATAAAACTTGACCACCTGCAATCCAGCTATCTCCCTGGGCAACATTAACATCCACAATTTCAACTGGCTACTCTAACACTACCGACCAAGCAGGATGAGAAGCAGAAGTCTTTGCTATAAGTAGTGACCTAACACAAATTGCACATCTATCCACGCTAATTTCTAATAACCTTCTTCACTCTCCAGATACACCGGAGAGGTCATCTCTCCTCTCCACTCAGCAAATTAGGCCACAATCTTATACAAGTCTCCTCTCTCAAAGAATGTCTCTCTTCCATCCTCTCCCAGCCTTATATCGTCTGGCACTACAAAGGAGCCAGTTGGGATGACCTCTGAAATTTTTACTCCTCTAATCTGACTATTGTTTCTACTCATCTGATCCCAACACCTGCTGCAAACAAGTTACAGAAATTATTTTCACTGCCAAGAAGACACTGTCATCCCCCATTCAACCCATAATCCTCATCCACTTTCCAAGTCCTGGTTCAACGAAAAATGTATCAAAGCAGTCGAAGAAAAAAATTCAACTTAGTGCATGTGGCTCGTATCAAGAACTATAGCTTTATATTCTGCCTATGCCAAAGCACACAACACATGCAAATCAGACATCAGCAGATCCCCATCCAATTTCATAAAGATTAACAGCTGAAAACTTGCCTCCTTTCCAAATGGAAGCTGTGCCTTCTGGTCCCTTGCTAAGGACACAACTTCTGCTCTCCTACACTTTCACCTTTCTCTCATCCTAATGGAATCACTGTTATTTCACCCAAAGATAATCTGACCTCCTGGCATTGCTGTTTTCCTCAAACTCCTGCATAGATGACCAAGGAAAATCACCTCCCTTCTACAATACTAGAATTTAAGCACTGTATGTCTCCTATTGTTTTTTGACAAAAATGCATCAGAAAACTACTAAATAACTGGATATTGAATCTCTTAATATTTTGTACTAAATAACTTGATACTAAAAAGTCTTCTGGTCCTGATGGTATCTCTCCAGTTGTTCTCTAACATTCTACTCCAGATCTTACTCCTCTATAATTATTATACACATCTGGTACTTATCCCAACACATGGATGCAATCTCATATCCATCCTATTCTAAAAAAAAAAAAAATGTAATAGAAGTTGACTATCAAACTACTGACCAATTGACATCACCTCTGTCTTCTCCAAAATATTGAAAAAAGTCACCAATAGCAATTTCTCCACTATTTAGAAACCCATGAATTAATCAGCGACCACCAGCATAGATTAAGCCATTCAAAAATCTGCAGTTAACCTCATAGTTTTTATCGCCCAACCACGACACTTACCATGGAAAGGTTTGAAGAAACTTGTACTGTCGACCTTGACATTTCCCAAGCTTTTGACCATGTGTGGCATCAAGGCTTACTAAACAAACTGCCATCCTTTGGTCTCCCTGCTGCCCTCTGTAATTGGGTAGCCAGCATTCTCTCTGGTTGTTCTATGCAAGTCATGGCAGATGGTTCCCTCTCTTCAAGAGCCACCAGTTCTGCAGTGCCTCAAGTCTCTGTCCTATCATCTACTTTCTCTTATACACAAATCCACAACTTTGGAGACAAAAGCATTCTCCACTTGGCCTACTCATTTGATAAACCATTCAGTACTCTGACATCCCAGGCTACAAGATCATCTACAACTAGTGCCTTAAACATTGATCTAAAAACACCCTTGTCATGTTCAATGCCACTAAAACACAGGTCGTGCTTTTCTCGTGCAAAAGAGATCCCAAGCTTGCCTACCCTTACTCTCTGTAATACACAAATCAAAAGATGAGATCAAATCTTCTTGCTTGGACTAACATTAGCCTCCAGTCTTTCCTGGCATAAACACATTACATCAGTAGCCTCTTAAGCATCCAAGAAACTAGGCATTCTCTTTTGTTCAAGAGTCTATTTTACACCCAACCAACTCTTAACTATATGCAAATCCCAAATCCATCAATGTTTAGAATACTGCTCATGTGTTTGGGGTGGGGCATCTAAACCTTTCCTTAAAATCCTTGATGTCATCCAGAGGCAAGCAATTAGGCTCATAAATGATCCCTCTCTTACAGATTCACTTCGACCTCTGTATCACAGGTATAGTGTTTTAATTGGCAACCATCATTCCTTTCTGTTACACCTGTTATTACAAAAAGTTTTAAAAGCGGTATACCGTGAGCAGACATATCGATACAAAATTAATAATGGAAAAAACTCGCGTACAAAGATTATTTAATAGTATAATTTTCACCTGTGTGTCACAGGTATCTTCAGTACATATTAAGCTCAAATTAAACAATAACTGACAATTCCAAAAAGTGCCACATAAGTAGCTGGTGTAAGATAACTAAAAAGATCAATAAATTTCCTTTAAAAAAAAAAAAAAAAAAAAATACAATAAAAAGTTAGGAAAGATTAGCTGATGTGTAAAGTACTATCTCCCATAAAGGGGACAGACGTAAGCCGTCGGATCTGTTTAAGTTAGGAGAATGAAGCAGAGTTTCACATGTTTCTTTATAAAGGCATTCCATGAGGAACCGACTTTTGTGAAGAACTCTTGTCTTTCTCCAATGAACTTTATGTCTAGTGAAGATGGCATGTTCTGCAAGTCCAGACTTTTCAGGTTTAAAGTATTCAATATAAGATTGGTGTTCTTTTAGTCGAATAGAGGCAGATCTTCCTGTTTGTCCGAAATAAGATAATCCACAAGAGCACGGAATCTGGTAGACACCTGGTGCTGCTCAGCATCCCTTTACTGTGCAACTGCAAACACAAATGCAAATCTGCTTCTATTCTTTCTCTTTTTTCCATCCACTTCTGTCCTCTGGAACAGTCTTTGTCATGAAGTATTTCCAAACAACTACAACATGCAACTCTTCAAAAAAAAAAGCAAATAAACTTCTATCTCAATCCTGATCTACACATGGCACTGATGTTCTTATAGGCTCTTCAATCTCTCATGTGTGGGATCAATATTAAAAAAGAAAACAGGATGTGAATGGACAGACTCAGATATACAAATATTATATGGGAAAAAAGTAGGAATTTGAAAACAAGAATCAAACGGCAGAGACTGAGTGGTATACTCAAAAGAAAATGTTGATCGATATCACCACGGAAATGCAATGAAATCTATAACTACAGAAAAATAATTCCACAGTGAACATAGGAAGTTAAAGAGGCAATACATGAAAAGAAGAAATCATATAGAAAGTTTCTGTCTGGTAAATCAGCATGTGTTCTTAACTATAAAGGAAAATGTAGATTCGTACCCATAACATGAAAAGTGTCACTGGAAGAGAAATAGAGTTAGAAGAAGAATCACAAAAATAAAATGTCAACTTTATTGGTGTTAATGAGACAAAGAAGAAACTGGTGATATAATCCTAAATAACAAGTGTGTGAGCCAAATTGTGGGTCAAATTATGTTATACAGCAATCCCTCGATTAGTGCACCTAATGCGTTCTTTAAAACAGGCGCATTAATCGAAAACGCACTAATCGCTTATGGGAAAATGTATAATTCATTCCTCAGATTTCTTTTTTGACCCTTAATTTTTTTTATAAAAGAATTAGGGTATGTCTCAGGGTCTAATTAAAGGAAAACCATGAAGCTGAAAGACAATAAAACATATTCAGAATATAAATTTTATTATTCTACTTCTTAACAAAGAATTGAGCTAACGTAGTTTGGCGAGCATTTTGTTTCTTCTTTTTTTTTTCATACAACCGGCAGTATGGCCCTATTGCCTCTTCTGCAAATTTTACTGCTCTCTTCATCAGGGTCAGCCTCTAAGCATTGCTGCTTAAAAACTTTGATTGTACAAAAAATATTTTCAAATTGTTTCTGTGAAATCTCTTTTGGCTGACCATCAGTGGTTAAATTTTCTTCATATTCTTCGGGATCTTCCCACTGTGCATCTAAATTTAGCAGGTCAGAATCACTCAATTCTTCAGAATGAGATTTAATTAACTCTTGGACGTTATCATTGAAGAGGAGAAGGAAATGAAGGAGATACGAATTGGTCGCCAACATGCGAAATCATGTGCTTTATAGATAAAATTTCCCAACTGTTATTTACCACTTTAAAAACTACAATGATCGTAAAAGAGAAGTTAATTTTCCGACGTGTAATAATAAACAACTCATCCCAGAAGACGGATTGATTACCCTATTATCGGAATGGATTCTCCTTCTGTTGACATGAGCAGAAGTGTCTGGAATCTGTGGGTGTACTATAGCAGGCGACATAAATTTGGAACATAGTGTACATGGAAGTAGTGTAGTATGCCATTAAAACTAACTTTGTAAAATGTTTTAAATCGGTAACTAAATTATTTCATTCTGGTGAGTGATTTTTTAAAATAGTTAGCCATAAAAATGTATAGATAGAAAATTTTTAAAATCTGTAACATTTATTTTTAAGATGTATATAGGCGCACTAATCGAATTTTAGAGGCGCACTAATCGAATTTGGGTATCGAAAATAAATGACGCACTAATCGGGGGCGCATTAATCGAGGGATTACTGTATTAAGGAATTGCTTAATGATCAAAACTGGTTACTAAGAGTAGGCCTCTACATTTCTTTTTTATTGTACAATGAAACCTGTGGAGAATTCATGACTAAACAAACACACGTGATAACCACAGTAATAAGTTTTAATAAGTAAATATTCATCCTAAGTATCATAAGACATCGTTAGTACAGTTAATTCAAACAATACTAGGAATAATATTTAGTTAGGTCGCCTGATTACAGTGGAATACCAATATGTATGTAGTAGCGTGTTATAGAATTAAATTAAAATATATTATGGAGTAAAAAAAAAAAAATAATAATTACATTAAAATAAGATAACATATATAAAAATTATTTTACACAATTTTGTATGACAATTTCCCATACTTTAGGAATAACAAGAATGCCATTACGGTTTAGATTTGGTCTGTGAAGTAGGGCTTCAGCACTTTCTTTATATAAACGTTCATGTTTATATAAAGGTCTATGTAGAAGTTTGGTCTTTTCCCAATGGATCCTATGGTTTGGGTTTTTCACTCCGTGTTGTGCAAGGCCAGATTTCTGCGGTTTGATAAGACGGATATGGTCTTGATGTTCCGAAATGCATTTATGAACAGATCTACCTGTCTGTCCATAGTAAGACAATTTAGAGGAGAATGGAACCTCATACATGCCAGGTAGCATCAGAGGTGAGAGTTTGTCTTTAGGAGAAGGTAACAAGTTATAGATTTTATTCTTCATAATTTTTGAAAGACGTTCAGAGATGCCCTTGACATAAGGTGTGGGAATCCTACGGGCTTGTTCTTGTCTAGGTTGATGTGTGAGGAAGTGGATACAATCTTAAAACAACTTAAAAAATGATCAGTCACTTCTATCAAGAAGTAATCCATCCTTCTTGTTGAGATTGGGATATTGGATCAGCATCTCACAAGGTTCTTTGAATTTTTTTCAAAGGTACTTCTTTCAAGTACCAAGGTTTGATGTGACTTAAGGGCTGAGTGCCTTTCCAGTGGCTTCTGTCGCACGTTCTGTAGTACATATTCAAAAAGGCTTGATTTTCCATACTGAAGGAATTTAACTTGTCATTTGTGTTATTCCTTTCTTATTTATTATACTTCCTGTTTCTCCTATGTAGAGTAAGTTACAGGTGCAGTGGATTTTGTACATCTTACGGTGGGCAAAGCAGGAAGGTGATCTTTAGAGAAGCTGAGTAAGCTTTGTTGGTAGTTTAAATGTTGCCTTGCACTGTGCTGTCTATTTTTTCCAATATTCTCCTAATGTAAGGAATGGCTATGACATTATTGTTTTTTTTTTTCCTTTTTTTATTTTTGGTAGCATACTTATCAAGGATTTTATTGTTTGTTTTCCCGTTGTAGCCATTCTTCTTTATCAATATTTTAGGTTCTGAAACATTATATCGAATTATAAGAACCTAAAACATTTATCAATGTTTTTTATCAATGTTCTAAGCTGTTATAATTCGATACTAATTTTTAAAGCCTTTTTTATGAGTCTTTAAGTATGTGAATAAGTTTATGGTAGACTCTGAACGAAGGTAAATCAAATATGTTTGTTCAGGTGACTTAGGAAGGTATTTAAAATTTGGCATCCATGTGTCCAAATGGCTAATATATTGCCAACATCTGAACCAGACTTCGGTCTTTTGAATTGCTGAATCTAGAACATTGTTCAGAGCCTTCAATATAAAAGTTGGCTATGGTGGATGAGTGGTGAACTTGTAGTCATCATCATTATCAAATTCCTGCCATGTACCCTCAAGGGGTGTACAGGATATGATAGTACTACATGAAAAAAAATTACATCATTACTAACTTCCTATCTCCAATTTTCCTCCAAATCAGTCTGTTACTTGTCAAGACTCCAACATTATCAGATCTTATATTTCTATTGTCTAAGGCACTTTGTACCGTATCTATCCACCTATATCTTGGTTTTCCTCTGGTTCGTTTTGCTGCCAACCTCGCAGAGAACACTTGTTTTGCTATTCTTTCTTCACCCATTCTGTTTAAGTGACCACCACTTGAGATTAGCTCTGCTAAAGCATTCCTGGATGCTGACAATGTCAAGTTCTTTCCTAATATCCTCGTTTTTAATATGATATTGCCATTGATGCCATCTGTTCACGCCTCTAATCTTTCTCAGGACTCTCATATCTGTGGTCTCTAGTCTTTGTTCGAGTGTTTTACTTCTGACCCAGCTCTCAGATCCATAAGTTAAAACTGGTTTGAACACTGTCTTGTATACAGCTAATTTAGTGTTCCGACTAATTTCTCTCTTATTCCATATGAATTTATTCAATTGACTTCCTACCATACCAGATTTGCTGATTCTGCTGTCTATTTCTATATTTAATTTACCATCTTCACTAAAAATTGTGCCTAAGTAGCTGAAATGTTTCACTTTTTCCACAGGTTCTCCATTCACAACACAGTTGACATTTTCAATGATTCTGCCTATTTTCATTGTCTTTGTCTTTTTATTGCTGACCTTCATACCATATCTATTACAACAGTTATTCAATTTAGTCAGAGAATCTTGCAGACGTGTAGCGGATTTATTTAGAAGTATAACATCATCCGCATAAAGCAAAGAGCTGATATTAACATCTCCAATTTTGATATCATGTTTTTCTTTCCTTCATAATGTGATCCATATAGATCAGGAATAACAGAGGGGATAATGTACATCCTTATCTCACACCAGATTTAACATTAAACCATCTTCCTGTACTTCCTTCAATTCTAACTGCTGACTTACAACTCAAATAAAGACTAAGTATTGCTTGATATAATGCCCCATTGACACCATATAACTGTAGCGTACTGAATAGCTTCTCTCTTGGTACCTTGTCATATGCCTTTTCCAAATCAACAAAACTTAAATACAGATCTTTGTTATATTCCCATGATTTCTCCACTATTTGTCGTAAAGTGAAGATCTGATCCTGACAGTCGCTATTTGGCCTGAATCCAGCTTGTTCTTCACCAAGCTTTTCTTCCACAATTCTTCTCAACCGTTTCTCAAGTATACTTGCATAGATCTTGCCAGGAACACTCAGTAGGGAAATACCTCTGTAATTCTCACATTCAGTTTTATTTCCCTTTTTATATATGGGAACTATGAGAGCTCTACTCCAATCATCGGCAATTCGTCCCTCTGAACTATACAGTGCAGCATCTATAAGACTTTTATACCACCATACGAATATCATCTACTCCTGCTGCCTTTCCACATTTCAAGCTTTTGATGGCTTTTTCTACTTCATGTATGGATATGTATTCCTGACTGCATGCTTGGTCAGTGTTTTTTACCACTGTGCTGTCATCACTGCTTGTTTCATTTAGCAGTTTTTCAAAGTAATTACTCCATACTTCAAGGATATCTTTTTCTTCCATTTTCATGTCACCTTTATCATCTCTAACTCCTTTTACAGCACGCTTTCCTCCATTCCTAAGCTTCTTCAACAACCTCCAGAATATTTTGCCACCTTCTTGATATTTATTTTCTATGTTCTTGACAAAGTCCTCCCATGACTTTTGTTTAGCTAGTTTTACACACTGTTTAGCATTCTTGCATTTGTCTCTGTATTCTCTAAGAGCACAGGCTAACTTATTTGCCAGGAACGTTTGATATGCTTTCTTCTTTTCCTTCACTGCCTCTTTAACTTCCTGTGTCCACCATGGAGTTCTGATTTTTCTATCCTTGCAGACAACTTCACCACATGCATCTCTAGCTGAATCAATCAGGGCTTTCTTCAAGGCTTGCCACTGAATCTCCAAGGTTTGATTCCTGTTCTCAAACTCTTTCATTTTTTCTTCAATAAACTTTGTGTATTTTAGTCTACAGTTCACATCTGAAAGCTCCTCAACTTTTAATCACTTTAAAACTTTCTTACATATCATTCTTTTCAATATGAAATTCAATTTTATCCTGCTCAAGACTAAATATTGATCACTTCCAATTTCAAATCCTCTGTACACGCTGGTGTCCTGCACAAGGGAGAAAACATCACTATCAACAATAATATAGTCAATGAGATTTTTCTTATTCCTTGCCTCTTCTCTCCATGTGAATTTGTGCATATTTTTATGTTGGAACATGGTGTTAGTAATAACCAGAAATCCAACAGATATTTGCCATTATTATTAGCTTTGCTCTTTTCTTCAAATTTTCCCAAAATATTTTTGTATGTCTCCCAATCATTTCCTACTCTGCTATTTAGATCCCCAACAAGGACCAACTTTTCCTTTTTCATTGTGTCAGTTGCTTTTTCTAAAGCTTCAAAAAATTCCTCCACTTCTACCTTAGTTGAACCTTCTGTGGGACCATAGGCACAAATAAGTCTCATTGTCCAGTCCCCCATTCTCATGTTTGCCCACATTACTCTACTTGAGACTGACTGCCATTCAAGAAGATTAGCCTCATATTTTGTGTTGAATACTATGGCTACTCCTTCTTTTCCTCGATTGTCATTGCCTGAATATAACATTTTGTATTTATTGCTCAGAAAGATCTCACCAGTTTTTGTCTTTTTTGTTTCATTCACCCCTATAATGTCGATCCGGTACTTATCTAATTCCTCAACTAGATCCATTTCTTTACCATTCAGGCTTCTTATGTTGATAGTACCAATCTTTAACTCTGGTGATGTTGAGTTGGGGTGTATTTTCAAATTTGTTCCAGTAGCTGACTTTTCGCTATTCGCCCTGGTTCCCTGGCGAAAACAATGGGAGCCTTGTTTAACCAGGTGATGCCCCAGCCGGCATGAAATTTTGTCATGTTGTACCATCATTTTTTATTTTGGTTTAACAAATAAGAATACAATTTGGTCGACTAAATCCCAAATTGTTAGCCCATCCTCGTTCGTTCAATATCCAAGTTGACCCCCAACAGGGTGCACCAAGAGAAGGTGAGGATTGGACATTAGGTCGGAAGTCCTTGTCAGTTCTGAGAAGAGCTTCTGAAACACATTCCCTTAAAGGCTATGTGGAGGTCTCCTCTCAGTTATACAGTTCTTTAACCCTTAAGCACCCCAACTTGTATTCTTACCTTCTTTTTGTAGGTAGAAATTATTTTGTCATATGAAATAGCTAGAGCAAAGCATGCAGACAGGGCCGCTGTGATATCAGACAGAAATTTCTTGTGTAGGAGAACTATGTCATTGATTGGGACATTCATGAAAAGGGCAATTACATCAAAACCTGCCTAATAAATGTTTGTTGTTATCCTTGACATTCTTATTTTTGTTGATGAGGTGTTTGTGTTTTTATGTAGGAGGGGAATAACCTAATAACTCTTTGAATGCTGATGCTAGGTTCTTGGCTAAGTGATAATTAGAACTTTTGATTCCTTCCACTATCAGCTGCAATGGCACATTATATTTGTGTATTTTTGGAAGACAGTAAATTCTAGGGGTAAAGGCATAATGCAGTATCAGCTTTTTAGTAGTTTTTGTCAGTCTTGAAGTGTCTGACAGAATTCTATTGTTCTCTTTTTATGCAGTTTGTTAGATTGAATTGGCCAATTGGTATGTCTTGTTGATTGATACAAATAGATTCATTTTTTCGAGGTAAGTTTTTTGGGCAAAAATTATGTTATCAATACCTTTGTGTTAGGTTTGGTAATAACATTCTTCATTACCAAAATTTTGCTTTGGTTTGATTGCTACACAGTGGTTTATTAGTACAGTAATTTACATTTATCTGACCACATCCAGAAGGCAGTTTGCTGTTCTGATAACTGAAGTACAATTACATGATGCTGTTCCAGAAATCAGTTGACATGCAATGGTCAGTTAATTGAAGACATCCATTCATCATGTTGTTTCAGGAAATTGACAATGTAGACTAAATAATAACTAAATTTGAAAAAAAATTATATACTTCCTATATTTTACTATTTATTTAATTATTACTCCAAAATTAAATTGGCATCTTCAAGGATTAATACATCAGTATCAAACACGTGCATGCAGGTGCACTTCAATAATAAAGATTGAACACGAGAGAAACAGGCTGGCCTAAAGTTCTGTAATTAGCCCCTATTGGCTCTGATTGGATGTTCTTGGCTATTGACCTGAATGTCTGCAGATGAAGGCTTCCCACATGAGAGCTATTTTGATACAACTACGAGGGTGGTGGTCTGAAAAGTTTTGGCCTCGACCATACATGGCAGCACTATTGGCAGGATTTTTTTTTTTTTTCTAAGTTGGTACATCTGTCATAAGCATCCATGTGAAATTGCAAGTCATTCTATCAAGTAGTTTGGTTTATACTGCTGTATGAAGCAAAAGTGTTGTCTGTATCCCTTGAAATGGATAAAATTGAGTATCGTTCAGTTATAATATTCTTTGTAAAAGAAGGTTTAACGCCAAAAGAAATTCATTCGAAGTTCATAAAAGTTTATTGGCACTTTTCTCCTTTGCTTTCGACAATTAAGAAATTGGCTGGTGAGTTTAAACGTGGCCGTACCCTTGAAGATGATCCATGTGAAGGACATCCAAAAAGTGTAACAACACAAGAAATCATTGATCAAGTGCACAATATGGTATTGGATGACCGGCTAGTCAAAGTGCGTGAAATTGCTGAGACTATAGGCATTTCAAAAGAACGTGTAGGATATATTTTGCATGAAGAATTGCAAATGAAAAAGCTTTGCGAAAGATGGGTGCCACGCTTGCTCACAGCAGATCAAAAACGCACTTGCATGAAAATCTCTGAACAGTGCTTGAAGTGTTTTTACAAGAATAAAACTGATTTTGTGCATTTATTTATTACTATGGATAAGACTTGGATTTACCATTACACACCAGAATCCAAACAGCAGTCAAAACAGTGGACTGAAGCCTGTTGTTCAGTGCCAAAGAAGACTAAGCCGATTCCATCAGTAGGAATGGTCATGGCATCGGTGTTTTGGGATGCTAAAGGCATTTTGTTTATTAATTATCTTGAAAAGGGTAAAACAATAACCGGGGAATATTATTCTGATCTTTTAACCAGACTAGATGAAAAGATTCGTGAGAAAAGACCTGGTTTGCAGAAGAAAAAAAATCATCTTTCATCAGGACAATGCACCTGCCCACAAAGGTGTTTTGGCAATGGGAAAATTAAGTGATCTGCACTATGAATTGTTGGAACATCCATTGTATTCCCGAGATTTCGCTTCTTGTGACGTCTATTCTTCCCAAAACTAAAGCTCTTCCTCGGTGGTCAGCGTTTTTCTTCGAATCAAGGGGTGATTGCATCTGCAAAATACTCTGCAGATCTTACTGAGAACCACTAAAGGAATGAGATAATGGTGCTGGAGCATCGCTAGAATAAATGTATTAGTCTTAAGGGAGATTATGTTGAAAAATAAAAATAATTTTGAAATTAAAATTCATTTTTTCATTGTTACGCTGAGAACTTTTCAGACCACCCTCGTATATTTGTTTAGGTTGGAATAGTCGGTAAGAGCTGCAGCAAATTCAAGGAAAAGCCTCTCGAATTTAAATATGCTTTGATGGAGTAAAGTGTCTTTTTTTTTTTCAATCGATCCTGTGTTGGGTGTCCAGGGCATGGTCTGCTAATCCTGAGCTGCAATACTGGTGGAACTGGATGTAGTTCTGGTGTTCTGAAATCGTCATCTGCAGACATTTCGCTCTTTAGGCCAGCCCCTGTATCTCTCCTTTGTTACTGAAGTGTTCCTGCATGTGTTTGATACCAATGTATTAATCACTGTAGGTGTCAATTTCCTAAAACAACACTGTGTATGATAATCAACGTATAATCCTAAACACCAGGATCAGCACTTAATCGCGGCTATATGGTAGATTACTGTACTTAATATGTTATGTTTCTGACCACATTTTATTAGCTTATTTATACATTGATTATCATGCATCATGTTGTTTCAGGAAATTGACAATGTAGACAAAATAATAGCAAAAACGTTTTTAATTATTACTTCCTATATTTTGCCAGATTTAAATTAACGTCTTCAAGGATTATTACATCAGTATCAAAAACACGTACACATACAGGCACACTTCAGTAACACAAATGGAACAGGAAATATACAGGCTGGCCTGAAGTCCTATAATTATACCACCTGTTCTACACAATGAATGCTGACAACTATGTAACAGAAACAACTGCGATAATCCACAGAGATTTGGTACCCACAATCAATGCAGTCACTATGGTAAGCCAAAGACACATGTTTCTGTGTTGATTAATCAGCCAGCCTTTTGAAAAGGTATAGAGACAGTAACATGATGCCTAACTACATCAAGCTAAAAAAGAAAATTTGCTCACTTCAACCAAAAGTTGAAGGTTGTTGACTTACATTAGTGCAGTTGCATAGTTTTGGCCTTTTTGAAGAAATAAAATTTTTCCATTGTTAAGGTTTTATTTAGATAGGTTGACAACTTGTTTGCCTGTTGGAGGTTGCTGCTATTTATGTAGCTGGCTTGTGGTTGGCAACTCCTCACATTGTTGGTTTATGGGTCACTGCTCCTCAGAACATTTTTTTGGTTGTCCATTAATTCCTTTCGTTTTAGTTTTAAGTTTTCTTTTTAAATTAGCATCTTTAGCAAAAATATGAATCTTTATACCATTAAACAAAAGAAAAAAATTACCTCTGACAACACTCCTCCTACGAATAAATGGATTGTGAATATTTCTGGACACCCATTATCTGATGCTGAAACTAGTGTATTATTAATGGCCTTGACTTTGCCTTAGTACCTAAACACATCCTGTATCTTGATTTTTTGCATAACATTGAACGCAATGTGTTGGAACTTTCTAGCAAAGATGCTAATAAACTACGATTTGAAGTTGCTGCTTCACTTTTTAAAAGCAGATTACATCCATGTAATTTATCGATGCTGAAACCCATGCGCTACCCTCATTAAGAAAAAATAGCAAAATATCTATTTCAAAAGCTGATGAAGGAAAAGCGGTAGTGGTAATCGATAAGGCTGACTATGAGAGAAAAATAGACTACCTTTTTTAAGATACCTCCACCTATCAAGAAATCGATCATAACTCTACAAAATCCAAATTAAACAGTTAAATAAGCTACTTGATGAAGTTGTCAGTTGGGATCAAAATACCATGGACAAGTTGCACACTCTTTTTTGGAAGAACTCCTCGTTGATGTAGAATCCCAAAAATTCATAAAGAAGGTTATCCAGTAAGACCCATCGTGAATTGTTGACTCTTCCACTTATAGAATTGCTAAATCTCTGTCACATTCATTAACTGGGCACCCATACTGGACAATCCAGATGATCTTTCATCAAAAATTCGACACATTTTCTTGAACAAATCAAGGATGTTCAAATACAAGAGTCTGACTTGACTATTAAATTATTTAAGGAAATCACAACGTATACTGGAATATTAATTAAAAGAAACTTTAAAAAATACTTCTTATATTTCGGCAACGTCACATTGCCATCTTCATGGGAACATGCAAATATGACACGTGCATACAGGCACTACAAAAAGCAAATGAGGCAGAAGATAAGAAACTATTGTTGTTCCTAAAGTCCTGATGGTGCCCCCTAGAGGGCTATATTGGGTTGTTTTGGCTGCTGGGCTGATGTTCTCATGATATAAGTCTCCCAAATTTGGGGCAATGGTTTCTTATCTTCTACCTCATTTGCTTTTTGTAGTGCCTGTATGCACGTGTCATATTTGTATGTTCCCATGAAGATGGCAATGTGACGTTGCCGAAATATAAGAAATATTTATTAAAGTTTCTTTTAATTAATATTCCAGTATACGTTGTGATTTCCTTAAATAATTTAATAGTTATGTGTAGCCAACGTATAAGCCTTTCTACAAGAAGAGTCTGACTTGTCAGTTTTGATATTGTTTCCCTCTTTACCAATATTCCATTATCTGACCCTGTCAATTTACTATATGATGATTACCCTCTGGATATTGCAAAGATTTTTGAATTTGTTATACATTCAGGATATTTCTGCTGGAAAAACAAGATCTATAAACAAGTTGAAGGTACTGCCATAGGTAGCCCTCTGCCTCCACCTTTGGCAAACTATTTTTTGAACCATCTGAAAGACACCTTGTTTTTATCTATTCATCCCCAACCCTCTCTTTTGTTTCATTATGTTGATGATGTCTTTGCTATTTGGCTACATGCTGAAGAGGAACGTACTACATTCCTACAATAGATCATTAGCTTCACTCATTCATTCAGTTCACCATTAAAAAGAAAAGGCTGGTAGTTTACCATTCTTGGACATCCTTCTTACATGCCTTCTTACACTGGTTGATAAATTACCTCTGGTAATTTATCAACCAGTGTTTATCGAAACCCTACCTTTACTGGCAGATACTTCATCAAAAGGCTGCTCATCACACCTCTCAAAAAATTGGTGTTATCAAGTCTTTAATTAATATAGCACATAAAGTGTGCTCCTCTCTCTCTCTCAAGCTTACAACAAGAACTTTTCACTATCAAAAAGTTAATAGAATTTAATGGTTACAACCTTAATCAAATCCAGCAGATAATCATCATCATCAAATTCCTGATATATATATATACCCTCATGGGGTGTATAGGATATGATAGTAGTACATGAAAAATTTACATCATTACTAACTTCCTATCTACAATTTTCCTCCAAATCAGTCTATTAAATGTCAAGCCTCCAATATTATCAGGTCTTAAATTTCTGTCTTCTAAGGCACTTTTTACTGTATCAATCCACCTATATCTTGGTCTTCCTCTGGGTCTTTTTCCTGCTAACCTGACAGAGAACACTTGTTTTGCTAATCTTTCCTCTCCCATTCTGCTTAAATGACCATACCCCCCTGAGATTAACTCTGCTAATGCATTCCTGGATGCACAATATCAAGTTCTTTCCTAATATCTTCATTTTTAATATGATATTGCCATTAATGCCATCTGTTCATGCCCCTAATCTTTCTCAGGACTCTCATATATGAGGTCTCTAGTCTTTGTTCAAGTATTTTACTTGACCCAGCTCTCAGATCCATAAGTTAAAATTGGTTTAAAATCAAATGATGGTACAACATCTAGCAGATAATTGACTCCTACGTTCCAACACCTCAGGATTCTTCAACAGGCTGCAGGGTTCCAATCCCTTATATTTCTGGCATCTCAGAACTGATTGGCAGAATTTTGAAGAAGTATCATCTCATTCCCACATATTTTCCTATCAACAAAATTTCTCATTTGTTGCCATCTACAAAAGACAAACTGGCACTTCTATCATTAGCTGGTGTTTACCAGATACCGTGTGAAAATGTAATTTAACATACTTTGGACAAACAGGCTGTTCTGTGGAAAAAAGAATGAAGAAACATCAGTATTTATATTGAACAAATGGAACCTCAAAAGTCTGGTCTGACACAATATAGTATTGACACTAAACACAATATCCAGTGGGATAATCAGGAATAGGAAAAATGTGTGTGAAAGTTCAGCTATGGTATACAAAAGTGATAAAGATATGAATGCCTTTAAACATGGTTATACACAGTAGTGAGCTATAAGGGGCTCGCCCGAGCCCTTTGTTAAATTTCTCTCAAATTTGCATGCCCCTTGTTCTTCTTGTTTACTTTTTATTTTTTCAAAGAAAAAAAGGGAAAAAAACAATTTTTTGAAATATAATAAGCGAAAAACTCGTACGGTAACCTAACAAAGTGATTTTATTGAATAAAATATTATAGTTGCTGTTACTGCTATTTTACAAAAGAATTCACTTTTGATAATCGCATATAAATAAATAGGACTATAAAATAATGCCCCTTGATTATCACTTGAACTATAAAAACAAAAGAGAAATATAACGTACTTCAATATTATTGTGTTTAGATAATATTTATTTATTATTTATAGATTGTTTGTCATAAAAACTTCTATTGCAAACAAAATAAATTTATTTCGTTATAAAAAATGCAGACTATTTCATATGTGTGATTATAAAAGATTTTATTCTTATTATATTTTGATGGTTAAAAAATGTTTTTCTTATGTAAGATAAATTAACACAGATAATTGTGTGCAAATATTTCATGTTTAGATAATGAAATATTTGTTTAAAAATGATGGCCTTTACAGGTTGATTGTCCCCTCATACTTTTTAATTGGCATTTGTACACAAGCTGTATTAATAAATGTTTTTGTATTAATAAACATTTTCGCATCGTAGAGCAAAACAAAAATACGGCTTTTGTTTTGCTCTACAATGCGAGCCCTTTGTTAAAATTTCCATAGCTCACCACTGGTTATATATGTGGAGAAGGAGTGGAAAAATATGCTTTGGGTTCGGACCTTTTAAGCATGTATGGGGAGGGAAAAGTGAAAATTCTAGAACAAGACCAAATAGATTGCATATCTAATTATAAGAATAGGCTAGGTCGTAATTTGTTGTCTATACACAAATGCCAGAAGCATTAGAAATAAAGGGGTTGAGTTTGTTGCTTTATTGAATACGATGTGGCCTAAGATTGTTGGCATTAGTGAAACATGGCTATCAGAATCAGATATGGTAAGTGGGATCGAGTGTAATGGATATACTATTTTTAGGAATGACAGAAGAGATAGGAGAGGAGGAGGAGTGCTACTAATGATATCAGATGACTTTAAGTCCAGTTAGGGTAGAAATACAAGAAAACAATGATGGTAACAATGTCCCATGTAGTGATGAGTTTGAGTCTATCTGGTGTGAAGTGGAGGTTAATAGAATGAAATATATGGCGGGGTGTTGCTACAGACCTGGCGGCTCAGTTGTAGGGGACGAATAAATGCATTGCAAATTTAGCCTTATGGGTACCAAGTGAATGATCATTATGGTTGACTTTAATTTTCCAAACATTGATTGAGTCAAAGAGAAATCTCATGATAAGAAAGAACAGGAATGTATTGAACTGTTGCGAGATAACTTTCTCAAGCAGCATGTGAAAGAAGGAACTCGAGGTCAAAGAGTGTTGGATTTGCTCATAGCATCAGAAGGGATCTCTGTCAAGAATATGGCTATTTTACCACCAATTGGTGACAGTGATCATGCAGTTCTTTCTTGGGAAGTATCTACTTGTATTGAAGCTCCGATTAAAACAGGTGACATGCTGAACTACAAAGCAGGAAATTATGATCAACTTGAAGAATACTATCTTTGGACCCATGGTATCAGTTACTGAATGGGAAAAATGTCAGCAATACATGGGAATCCTTGAAAAAGTGCTAGAATGAGGTGGTATCTCAATGTATCCCTAGTGTACGAAGAATAAATAGGTTGGGAGTGAAATGGATGTGCAACCTTATTAAGCAAGAGATCCACAAGAAGAAGATGATGTGGAAAGAATATCATGAGAATAAGAGTGAGGGGAGTTATGAAATATATAAAGCTCAGGCCAGAAAAGTAATGAGTATTGTGAGAAAAGCTAAAATGGAGTATGAAAAGAAATTGGCCACGCAAGCTAAATTCAGTCCAAAAGAATTTTATCGTTATGCCACAAGCAAAAGAAAGAATGAATGTGGATGAATAACTTTATTGAATGCAGATGGTACACGAGTTCGGAAGCTAAGGAGATTGATCAGTTAATGAGTGCTCACTTTGCTAAGATATATCAACCAGGTGTGTGTAGCATGGTGCACAGTGCTACTGCTACGTTGGATGAAGAGTTAGAGGTTCATGAAAATGAGATTGAACAGCTCTTGCATAACCTGGATAAGAATTTGAAAATAGGGACAGATGGAATATCAGCCCGTCTGCTAAAGGAATGTTCAGCTGAATTGGCTAGGCCTTTTACACATTTGTATAACTTGAGTCTCAGCTCAGGAATGGAAGGAATGTATGATAGTTCCATTGCACAAGGGTGGTGAAAAAACTGATGTGTCTAACTACGGACCTATTAGTATCTCTGGTGTGGTAGTGAAGATTTTAGAGAAGTTGGTAAGAACTCGCATACAGAAATGGGTAGACAAGCATTCTATACTCTTCAGGAGCAGCATGGGTTTACTAAAGGAAGGTCATATTTTAGCAATTTGCTCATATTTTATAACAATGTTATGGCCGAGTTGGATAAAGAGAATGGATACACTATTCTAATGTTGGATTTTTCTAAGGCATTTGATAGGGTACCACACGACAGGCTGTTGCGTAAACTGGATAATATGAGATTGGAATATAATCTATTGACTTGGATCAGGAGATGGTTGACAGACAGATATCAAAAAGTGGTATACAGTGGATGTGAATCTGCCAAATTTAAGGTAACCAGTGGTGTACCTCAGGGTTCAGTCCTTGGGCCATTATTGTTCAATCTATACATCAGACCTGCACAATTTGATTGTCTTTGAGGGCTAAACCCAACTTGGACCACCTGACCAAGTGCCATATCACTTCGGACCTTGAATCTTAGACTAGTCCACTGCAGCTAAACTTAAGTAAATTTGTTAGTAGGTCTACAGTAAATACTAATTAATATGCATATTTAAATTTTTTAGACAGTTACAATTAAAATTATAATCAAAATTATTTACAAACAGATATAGCTGCAAAATTTCTTAATAAAAACCACTTAAACATAAACACAAAAATTTTACTAATAATTTCACTGAGAATATCACACTTATTCTCAGTGACTGAATGTCACAATGTGACACATTGCATTTCTTTGTTGCCACTATTTTATCAAAGTTTGGTCATGTTTGAAGTGGCTGTTCTTAATATGGCCTCTAAATTGATATCACTTAAAGATGAACGTTGTTTGGTTTTGTTCAAGTTCGTGTCTGAAAATGTTTGTTCACAAGTATATGTGCTCCGAAACATAAAAATACCTGGTAGGCAGTATCCAACAAACTTTTGCATTTATCCTGGATCAGGATAAATGCAAAAGAATAGAATAAAACTCTTGTAAAGTACTCTCCCTATACTTGACCTGATAGTTTTCAGAACACTGGAGATATAACTTCCATCTGGAAGTTATTGATCTGGAGGTTATGATAACAGTTATGTAATGTTGTTTATTTTTTAACGGTATATATTAGAACACAGAAAAATAAGTAAATAACAACATGGTGTAATCAACAAACTAGTTAAACAAAATTGTAGCAGCAACACAAAGACTAGAGTCCTGATTTTGGCACCCTCTATCTGAAAAAAAAAGAAAGAAAGAAAAATTGCAGCTATCACATAAGACTAGAGTCCTAAACAGAGGAAAAAAACCGGTACTAGTTTTTTCTTAAGATGACTGTCTCCCAGATTTTAGGCAAATTTATACAGCCATATTTGTTGAGATTTGGAGTGTGTTTTAGGGCTTCTGTTGCCTCTAAGAACAATCACTCTGACTTGTAAGACCTTCTGTGCAGTACTTTTCAGTAAAAAATCCACTTTACAATGGAACTGGAAGCTAATAACTGTCTGCCCTTCCTGGATACACTTATCACACGTCTTCCAGATGGTTCCTTATCATTTTCAGTTTTTAGAAAACCCACTTATACAGGGAGATATTTACACAAACAATCACACCAACTCAGCAATATGGCATTTTAAAAACGCTAACCCACAGACCGAGGACAATCTGTTCCAATGACAATGCTCTTGCTGCTGAACTGGCTCACTTATGCCACACCTTCTTGGCCAATGGCTATAATCCCCATAAGATAAGCAAAATATACTAAGCGCTCCTAAGAAACCATTCCCACTATCCACCACAGAGAACTACAACAAAACAGTCACCATCCCATACATTAAAGGCACATCCGAAAAGATTTCAAAAATTCTTAATAAACATTAACTATGCACCACATTCAGACCGTGGAGCAAATAAGTAACCCTTATCCACTCACCCAAGGACAGCATTTCCCCTTTATCGCATCCAGGAGTCTACGAAGTACCCTGATCATGTAATCAAGCCTACTACGGTCAAACAGGAAGAACTGTGAACATCCGCATCAACGAACACAAAAGATACATCCGACATTATCACTATGGAAAGTTGGGCCTAGCGACCATATGCTGGATACCCCTGCACACAGGATCAACTGGAACAAGTCGGAGAGATTGTTCTTAGAGGCAACAGAAGCCCTGAAACACACTCCAAATCTCAACAAATATGGCTGTATAAATTTGGCTAAAATCTGGGAGACAGAAAAAACCAGTACCGGTTTTTTTTTTCTCTGTTTAGGACTCTAGTCTTGTGATAGCTGCAATTTTTCTTTTTCTTTTTTCTTTTTTTTTTTTCAGATAGAGGGTGCCAAAATCAGGATACTAATCTTTGTGTTGCTGCTACAATTTTGTTTAACTAGTCCGTTGATTACACCATGTTGTTATAGTCTGGCGTATTGTGACAAACTCTGTTTTTGTGTTCTGAAGATGCTGGTTATAACACCAGCGAAATATCAGCAATGAGTTAATAAATTAATTATTTACTTATTTTTCTGTATTCTAATATATACCGTTAAAAAATAAACAACATGTATGACAAACACATAAGTCTGCCCACACATTTAAGTTATGTAATCTATTGCTCCAGCTACAACCAATCACTACACTGCCAAAGCCAGTCAAGGCACGGCCAACTTTGTGTAATATGATTTGTTCTCATTTGTAGACATCAAGTCGTTATCATGGAGATGTAACTTTGAATTTCCCCACAACAACACTAGTGCTAACAAAACCTCAAAGCAATTGTAATAATTTGTTATTAAATATGACAATGGGAATAACTCCAAATGCAATTTATTATCGAGTTGAAAGAAACATGATTGTGACATTAATCGCATGAACATAAACATGCAGAGGCTTAGTAAAAATTTAATTCAAATCGTCTAATTTCATATTCCCCCATATGATTAATTAATTTCAATCAGGCAGACAGGCCAAAATAAATAGCATTATAAGCCACATGTTGTGCAGTCCTGCTATATGTTAATGACATCAAGCAGGGTCTATCATCAGATGTGCAATTGTTTGCTGATGATGCAAAGATAAGCAGGGCAATCAGGGATGCTACTGATGTTTAGCAATTACAAAATGATTTGAATAGACTGGAAATCTGGGCAAATGAAAATAGCTGTCAGTTTAATGTTAGTAAGTGTAAAGTTATGCACTTTGCTGTGATTAGAGTTCCAGCGGCATATTATATTAGCGAGGTTATGCTACAAGAAACCGAAGAGGCGAGAGAGTTTGGTGTATTGGTGGATAAGAATTTAAAGTTCAAAGGTCACATAGCAAAAGTTGCAAATACAACTCAGAGGATAATTACTATGTTGAAGCGAACCTTGACATGTAAGGATAAGGAAGTAATTTTGCCTCTTCATAAGGCTTTGATAAGACCACACCTGGATTACTGTGTGCAGATTTGGTCTCCTGGGGTCCAAGAGGATGAAGAAGCTGTTGAAATGGTGCAAAGGAGAGTTACAAAGATTAAATCCGGATTATCGGATTTAGTTTATGAGGACAGATTGCGAATATGTGGATAGCAGACTCTGGTTAACAGGAGAAAGAGGGGTGATATGATAGAGGTCTATAAACTTTTGAATGGGTGTTATAGCATTTCAAATGATGAAATTTTTCATTATATGGAAGGCAGGGAGAGAACACGGGAGGGGGGCATCCATGGAAGTTAATGTTGTTCTTAGTCAAGAAAGGGGTAAGAGCTAGGTTTTTCTCCCAGAGAGCAGTGAGTGAGTGGAATATTTTGCCCTTTTGGGGTAGTGAGTGCATCTAGTATAAATGAATTTAAGGGAAGGTATTGATAGCTCAGTTGGGTAATTTACAGCCTCCCTCGATGAGTCCTTGACTCCCTGGAGGGCTCAGATAATAATAATAATAATAATAATAATAATAATAATGCTCATCTTCTCCATAGATGCAAGTTTAAATAAGAATGCCTTTTCAAAGAAAGTTGCAAAGCCCTTTTACATCAACCAAATTTGAATCGAAATGATTGTCTCTCTCTCCCAAAAGTTTGGGAGATTCTTATCTTATGTAACCATCAAAGAAATAGTTTTTAAGACTTATTTAATAATTGTAATCTGTGAACACACAGATTACAGTCATGAATATCGCCCTTAGGGGATGCAGCAGAGGAGTGGTGAACCGACTGCATTAATACGCCAGTAACCCCCCTAATTAGGAGGGGACTCAACCTGTCCTAGGACGGATGAGAGGGATAATGTAATAATTTAATAATATTTTATTAATATTAATTTCTAGCATGCGGCAACAATTTTTAATTGCTAATCCACCGACTGTTATGTACTTTGTATTCCATTCCTTTGAACTGTTTGTTCCACACTGATGATGTACTGTTAATTTCAGAATGAAATATTTGTACTTTTATTTCATTAAAGTTAATTACTGTGGTTATCGTGTAATTTATTATTTAAAGATGAGTTTTCTTTCTTTTTTTTTATACCACATTTCTGTAAAACACCTTTTGGGACAATCTCCAATATCAGCATTTACATATCTGAATGGTTCTGATTAACTTTAAAACAGGGGTGTCTAACCCATGGGCCGCTTGTGGTCTTCGACTGTTAATAATGCCGCCCCATAAGATCTTAAGCTTTTAACATTATTATGTAATTCAAAAAATATGCTGTCTTTCTTTCCGTTTTGATACAGGAATTTAAGAATAGGTTTCAAGATTTCACAAAAAAAATTAATTTTTTTGTCTATTTGCAATCCATTTTCATTCAACATAAATACATTACCTTCGAATTTTCAAATGGCATGTATAGAGTTGTAATCAGATTCAACTCAAATATACATTTTATATGAGGCCCAAGGTTCCTCTTCACTCACTGTGACCCAGACAAGCCAAAAGGTTGGACACTCATGTTTTATAATGTTGTTTTAGAGTAGTGTCAGATTGTTGCAGGCCTCCCAGATTTATTCTCTCAACAGGGCTTTTTCCTACAAGCAGAAATGCAGAGCTCTTTGGTTGCAGCAAGTAAATTTACTTTTCTAGCTTGATGTGGTTAGGTATCATGTTACTGTCGCTACATCCTTTCAAAAAGGCTGGCCGATTTATCAACACAGACTTTGGCTTACCATAGTTGACTGCATTGCTTGTGGGTACATTTCTCTATGGATTATGACAGTTCTTTCTGTTATATAGGATCAGCATTCATTGTGTAAAAATTACAGAGACAAACTCCATGTTAGAGCAATTACTTTACTCAAAATTAAGATGAAATATCACTCTATGGTTTGACCTTTATACCAGGGTCATCATCATCGTCTGGAATATAGGTATGTAAACTGGATATCGAATACATTTTACTAGGTTACAGCATAACTTTAGCTAGCTTATCTGCTCTCCAACCAACAGGCCACAGGTTTGAATCCTGCTATGGGCATGGATGCTTGTGATTGTTTTTAAACATGAGATGAATTTTATGACCACTGCTCCAGAAGTGGCTTGAAAAAGTTCCATGTTTGGTCTCTAGAGCAGGCTTTTCAGACTTTGTAAAAAGTAAGTTTAAAAAAATAATCAATAAAAAATGAAAAAAAAAACCTTATAAAAATCCATTGTGTGAATGTACTATTAAACCTTTCATGGGTAGAATCAACATTAATAAAAATAAAAATGCTCTGTTAACCATTCACCCTAGGAAAAGAAGAGGAGGATGGGCAAAATTTTAAAAAAAAATTACAATTAAAATAAAAATGATGATAAAAAATAATAATTAAACCTTAGAGCAGGGGTGTGGGTTGCATGTGGCCCTGGACTGTTAGTAATGCAGCATCATAAGATCTTAAACTTTTAACATTATTATGTGAATTTTAGCAAATTTTTCATGACTGTTGTACAGTGCTCAAGCGCGAACTGCATGGGTGACAACAAAACACTATGTAGGGAAGGGCACGGTGTGGTAGTTAATTACTTCTCCTCCTGCACCCACCACACAGTCAGTCAAATTGAAACCTGCGTGTATCAGACATTACATGCGCTTGTGTGAGTTGGCTGGTAAAACGCAGCCATTACGATAATAATATTTCTTTCAACCTACTTACATGCGCATGTTTTTATGAAAATGGGCAATAAACAGATATAGAGTCCGTCAAAAAAATGTATACACACTTCAGCAAAAGGAAAACCTGTATAAAAAATTGTAATACTAAATTTATACAGAGATCAAGGGATGAATACAAGTTACTTTTGACTTCTACAATTACACGAGATGCTCAAAGTGGTTACCATTAGCATCCAGACACTTATTATTATAGCGAACTACTGCTTTGGCAAAGTGTACAGTGGGATTGCTGCGCATGCAGTTTCAATTTCTTTCTGAAGGACCACCAGTAGCTGGTTTTCTACAATACACTTCATCCTTTAGAGTCCCCCATATGTAGAAGTCCAAGGGTGTTAAATCAGGAAAACGTGATGGGGAAACTCATCTACGCCTCTTCGTCCTATCCATTGTCCCTGCAAACTCTCGTCGAGGTAAGCTCTCACGGCTTGGTGGTGGTGGTGCGGCATCTTGTTGGAAGAGAAATTGATCATTCCCATAAAGTGCATGAATTGCAGGTAAAATGGATGTGAGTGTAGCATGTCTAGGTATACTTGATAAACACCTAGATGACAATCCACACCAGACATTGAGCCCCTGTAAATCGACTGCCTTGTCCACATGAACACCTGGATTGTCTTGAGCCCAGTAAACACAATTATGCTGATTCACTGTTCCATTAAGCTTAAATTGTGCTTCATCAGACCATACCATCTTCCTCATCCTCATCTACCATGTGTTAAACCACTCGCAGTACTTCATTCTTTGATTAGAGTTGTCTTCATTCATGAATGAATGAAGACAACTCTGATCAAATAATCTTGGGATGTAAACTTTCCATTTAGCTGCTTTAAGAATGCACCGAATGGTTGCACTGCTAACTCCTGTCTCCAAGGAAGCAGGACTTGTTGCTGTGCGAGGCTACCCGGATCTTCCCTTGCGCATATCACTCACGGTACCATGGGTCTCAAACTTATCACAAATACGTGCAATTGTCAGGTGTGTTGGAGGTTGTGTTGCACACTCATGCCTCCATCGTTGTTGACCTTCAAGAACATTCTTAAATTTGAAATACCAATGGTCTTGTGTTCCTCGATCAACAATCATGCCTCGGCCATTTTGTTTGACTGTTCTACCTGTCACATGTTGCTACTAGTATTCATGTGAGTAACAACATCTTTTGAGAGAACATCATATTACACATTGCTACCATAATTTGATCCAACTTCGAAAAAAGTCCATAAATGACATCTGTTAAAGTGTCTATACATTTTTTTGATCTGTATATAGGTATTCTTTTTTAATTATTAAACTTGAGCTTCTTGTGTTATTTTGTAAAATTATTTAATAAGTTAAAAGAATTTTTTAGCACTGTGGTATAGGAAATACAAAATTTATCAAATAGTTTTTTGTTGCTCATTATATTGTTATAATTACATTAACAACATTGCTAATACTATAAAAAAATAAATGGTTATTTAATTATTAATTTTTTTTACCCCATCATACATTCAGTGTTTTCTCAAAAGAAAGCAGAACCAAAAAAAAAAAGAAAAAGAAACAAAGAAAAATCAATAAAAAGTGGACAAATGAGTACTTTTCTAAAATCCATTTGTCTCGCCAAACTATTGCTAGGCAAATTGAAGAAAAAGGAAAATCTATTGAAAGAGATTTGAAGAGTAAAGCTGCCAATTTCAAATTTTATGTTTTGGCGATAGATGAAAGGACTGATGCTATAGATACAGCTCAACTGACCATTTTTATTAGTGGTATTGATAATGTTACTGAAAAAATCGCTTCTTGTGCCATTAAAAGACAACTAAATCTATTGATTTGTATGAAGCAGTAAAGATTACATTGAAGCAACTTTCATTAACCTTTGCTAACATATCTGGTTGGCAAAGGTATAGCTACTGATGGTGCCCCGGAGATTCTTGGAAAAAAGCTGGACTTCTAAAGTTAATAGAAGATGATGCAATTGCCGCCAGCAACTCATATTTGTTGAAATACCACTACATGTACATCAAGAAAATTTATGCGCAAAAGCCTTAAAAATCAATATCATGCAAATCATCAACAAAGTTGTGAATTTTATAAGGTTCAAGTGATTGAATCATCATTCAATTCCAAGAGTTCCTTAAGAGTATGGATGCTGATTACGGGGACATTATTTACTTTTCTGAACTAAGGTGGCTGTCGGAGTAAAATGCTGAAGAGATTTTATGATTTGAGAAATGAAATCAAATTATTTATGGAATCAAAAGAAAAATTTGTATCCCAGAGCTTGAAGATAAAGAAACGGCTCACAGATTTAGCATTTTTCTTGGATTTAGCAACTCATTTAAATGAGTTAAACATGCATCTTCAAGGTGAAAATCAACTTATCTGTGCTGTGTTTCAAACCATAACAGCATTTTAAATGAAACTTAAATTATAGCAAGCTCAAGTTATGGCAAATAATTTTATGCCTTTCAATAGGCTGGCTAGACCTGATCGTATGAACAGTGAAAAATATGCGGTCTTTCTTTCCATTTTGACATAGGAATTTGAGAATAGGTTTCAAGATTGCAGAAAAAATTATCAATTTTTTTGTATGTTTGTGACTTTATTTTCGGTCGACATAAATACATTACCTTGCAATTTTCAAATGGAATGTATCGAGTTCCAACCAGATTTCAACTCAAAGAAAAAATTATCATGTCTCTTTGTTAGATTTTTATAATACCTATCTTTCCAGAGAACACAATCACACTTTATTAATGTCATTGCTTTTTGGTAGTATGTACATTTGTGAACAAACTATTTTCAAGAATGAAGCATATGAAGAGTAAAGTTAAATCAAAAATTTCTGACGAGAACCTTGAGAGCGCACTACAAATTGCAACCACTTCCATCAAACCAGACATTGATGCATTGATTTCACATAAACAAGGCCAAATATCTCACTAGTTTTGTGCTCATGGTGTCCTCTTTTTTTTTTAATGTTATAATAAAAAATTTGGGATTTAGCCGACCAAATTGTATTCTTATTGGTTAAACCAAAATAAAAAATGATGGTACAACATCACAAAATTTCATGCCGGCTGGGGCGTCGCCCTGTTAAACAAGGCCCCTGTTGTTTTCACCAGGGAACCAGGGCGAACAGTGAAAAGTCAGCTACTGGAACAAATCTGAAAACACACCCCAACTCAACATCACTAGAGTTAAAGATTGGTACTATCAACATAAGAAGCCTGAATGCCAAAGAAATGGACCTAGCTGAGGAATTAGATAAGTACCAGATCGACATTATAGGGGTGACTGAAACAAAAAAGACAAAAACTGGTGAGATCTTTCTGAGCAATAAATACAAAATGTTATATTCAGGCAATGACAATCAAGGAAAAGAAGGAGTAGCCATAGTATTCAACACAAAATACGAGGCTAATCTTCTTGAATGGCAGTCAGTCTCAAGTAGAATAATGTGGGCAAAAATGAGAATGGGGTACTGGACAATGAGACATTTGTGCCTATAGTCCCACAGAAGGTTCAACTAAGGTAGAAGTGGAGGAATTTTTTGAGGCTTTAGAAAAAGCAACCAACTGACACAATGAAAAAGGAAAAGTTGGTCCTTGTTGGGGATCTAAATAGCAGAGTAGGAAATGATTGTGAGACATACAAAAATATTTTGGGAAAATTTGGAGAAAAGAGCAAAGCTAATAATAATGGCAAATATCTGTTGGATTTCTGCTCAGGACATGGACTGGTTATTACTAACACCATGTTCCAACATAAAAATATGCACAAATTCACATGGAGAGAAGAGGCAAGGAATAAGAAAAGTCTCATTGACTATGTTATTGTTGATAGTGATGTTTTCTCCCTGGTGCAGGACACCAGAGTGTACTAAGGATTTGAAATTGGAAGTGATCACTATTTAGTCTTGAGCAAGATAAAATTGAATTTCATATTGAAAAGAATAACATGTAAGAAAGTTTTAAAGCGAATAAAAGTTGAGCTGCTCTCAGATTTGAACTGTAGACCAAAATACACAAACATTATTGAAGAAAAAATGAAAGAGTTTGAGAACAGGAATCAGACCTTGGAGATTCAATGGCAAGCCTTGAAGAAAGCCCTGATTGATTCAGTTAGAGAGGCATGTGGTGAAGTTGTGTACAAGGATAGAAAAATTGGAACTCCATGGTGGACACAGGAAGTTAAAGAGGCAGTGAAGGAAAAGAAGAAAGCATATCAAAAGTTCCTGGCAAATAAGTCAGCTTGTGCTCTTAGAAAATACAGAGACAAATGTAAGAAAGCTAAACACTGTGTAAAACTAGCTAAACAAAAGTCATGGGAGGACTTTGGCAAGAATATAGAAAATAAATATCAAGAAGGTGATAAAATATTCTGGAGGTTGTTGAAGAAGCTTAAGAATGGAGGAAAGAGTGCTGTAAAAGGAGTTAGAGATGATAAAGGTGACATGAAAACTGGAGAAAAAGATATCCTTGAAGTATGGAGTAATTACTTTGAAAAACTGCTAAATGAAACAAGCAGTGATGACAGCACAGTGGTAAAAAACACTGACCAAGCATGTAGTCAGGAATACATTTCCATACTTAAAGTAGAAAAAGCCATCAAAGGCTTGAAATGTGGAAAGGCGCAGGAATAGTGATATTCGACCAGAAATGCTGAAGTATGATGGTATAAAAGTCTTACAGTGGCTGCACTGCATAGTTCAGAAAGCCTGGACAGAGGGACGAATTCCCGATGATTGGAGTAGAGCTCTCATAGTACCTATATATAAAAAGGAAAATAAAACTGAATGTGAGAATTACAGAGGTATTTCCCTACTGAGTGTTCCTGGCAAGATCTATGCAAGTATACTTGAGAAATGGTTGAAAGGAATTGTGGAAGAAAAGCTTGGTGAAGAACAAGCTGGATTCAGGCCAAATAGAGGCTGTCAGGATCAGATCTTCACTTTACAACAAATAGTCAAGAAAGCATGGATATATAACAAAGATCTGTATTTAAGTTTTGTCTATTTGGAAAAGGCATATGACAAGGTGCCAAGAGAGAATCTATTCAATACCCTACAGTTATATGGTGTCAATGGGGCATTATATCGAGCAATACTTAGTCTTTATTTGAGTTGTAAATCAGCAGTTAAAATTAAGGGAAGTATAGGAAGATGGTTTGATGTTAAATCTGGTGTGAGACAAGGATGTACATTATCCCCTCTGTTATTCATTATCTATATGGATCACATTATGAAGGAAAGTGGTATTAAACATGATATCAAAATTGGAGATGTTAATGTCAGCTCTTTGTTTTATGTGGATGATGTTATACTTCTAAATAAATCTGCTACAAGTCTGCAAGATTCTCTGACTAAATTGAATAACTGTTTTAATAGATATGAAGGTCAGCAATAAAAAGACAATGAAAATAGGCAGAATCATTGAAAATGTCAACTGTGTTGTGAATGGAGAACCTGTGGAAAAAGTGAAACATTTCAGCTACTTCTTTCTTTAGTGAAGATGGTAAATTAAATATAGAAATAGACAGCAGAATCAGCAAAGCTGGTATGGTAGGAAGTCAATTGAATAAATTCATATGGAATAAGAGAGAAATTAGTCGGAACACTAAATTAGCTATATACAAGACAGTGTTCAAACCAGTTTTAATTTATGGATCTGAAAGCTGGCTCAGAAGTAAAACACTTGACCAAAGACTAGAGACCGCAGATATGAGAGTCCTGAGAAAGATTATAGGCATGAGCAGATGGCATCAATGGCAATATCATATTAAAAACGAGGATATTAGGAAAGAACGTGACATTGTCAGCATCCAGGAATGCGTTAGCAGAGCTAATCTCAGGTGGTATGGTCACTTAAACAGAATGGGTGAAGAAAGATTAGCAAAACAAGTGTTCTCTGCCAGGTTGGCAGCAAAAACGACCCAGAGGAAGACCAAGATCTAGGTGGATTGATATGGTACAACGTGCCTTAGACGATAGAAATATAAGATCTAATAATGTTGGAGTCTTGACAAGTAACAGACTGATTTGGAGGAAAAGTGTAGATAGGAAGTTAATAAAGATGTAAATTTTTTCATGTAGTACTATCATATCCTGTACACCCCTTGTGGGTACATGGCAGGAATTTGATGATGATGATAATAAAAAAAAATAAATGAAGTTTTGTGACTTATATACATTAACTATATTATGCATTTTATATGAGGCCCAAGACAATTCCTCTTCACTCAACATGCCCTGGCAAGCCAAAAGGATACCCATGCCTTAAAGCGAAACTGCAGTTTTGCTGTAATTTAAACACTGTAATTTAACCAGTTGCTACCAATTAAATTCTCTATATCTGTTATTTTTAAATTTTCCATATATTTTCCATTGACTGTGTTTTTGTGTGTGTGTGTGTGTGTGTGTGTGTGTGTGTGTGTGTGTGTGTGTGTGTGTGTGTGTGTGTGTGTGTGTTTAGAGGTTTTTGGAGTTCTGCCATCTGGTTCTGTTGATGAACCAGATGTGCCGTAACATCTGCCACAATTTTACTGTAGCACTGAATCAAGTGCTAGTACCATACTTAATGTTCAACATAGGATGCAAAATCTTTAACTTAGCACCTGAAATAGCTAACAACATCAGACTTGACATTGCCAATATCGTTTCTCATTGTTCCTCCCCCACCCCACCCCAAAAAAAAGAAATCTAGAGAACAAACTCCCTGCTCTGAGAAAGTTACAAAAAAATAATACTGTAGTTTTTACTAGAGTGGATAAGGGAAGTGCTACAGTAGTCCTTAATGCCCATGAATACAGTCACAAAAATGGATCTTATTCTCTGAGACTGATATATCTACATCCCACTAGATTATGATCCTACCAAAACTGAGGTTGAAAATATTAAAAAGTCTACTCAAAAAAGTATCTTCCTGACCTCATGACATCACAAAAAACTCAAACCCTTTAGTTCTTGCTCCCCCCCTCCCACACCAATCAAACTAATTTACTCATGTAGGAGGTTTTAATGGAATATTATTAGCACTGAGAAAGGATTATAAACAATTTTAATACTTCCAATATGTCATCTCTGTCACAGAGACATCTTTACAGGGATTACAAAAAAATCTTTTGTAACAACACACACACACAAATATAATACAATAGTAAGTGAAACTAAAGTCCTATCTAGGTGGTACGCACTCTATGGACATTAGCAGGTTCCCTAGGAAGTAAAGAGGGATCTCTGATAATTAATGTTTCCCAAATTTTGGGAAGTTTAATGCAACCATATTTGTTTAAATTGGTTGATTCCTGAGTGCAGATGCAGATTCAAAGAATAGTCTTTCATTTTTGAATTTACTATGGTGGACCATAGTGCTTTTTTTCCAGGAGATCCTGTGGGTTGAATCCAAAACATGGTCTGCAAGGTCAGATTGACCATAATCATTATTGTAGATGTATGACTTGTGTTCTTCTAACTGGATAGTTGCTGATATGCCTGTCTGTCCGAAGTAAACCAGTTTAAACCTCTCACCAATAGTCTACATCCAAGAATTCAGTTTACGATGGAAAAGGAAAATAACGATTGTTTACCCTTCCTAGACACCTTAGTAACACGCCTTCCTAATGGTAACCTTTCTTTCTCTGTATATAGAAAACCTACTCATACAGGCAGATACATTCACAAACTCTCCCACCACCACCCCTCTCAGCAATATGGCATTATTAAAACTCACGCCAATAGAGCCCACAATCTTTGTTCCAGTGAAACTGCCCTTTCAACCGAACTCAAACACATACACAACACCTTCCTTTCCAGTGGCTACAGTGACTACAGAATAATAAATTCTTTCCTCATTCCCCAACCATCTCTTCAGAAGGACTTCAGAAATGCCATCATCATACCTTACATCCGTGGTACTTAATAAAAAATAGCTAGATCATTAAAAAAAGTACAACCTCCATACAGCTTTTAAGCCCCACCATAAACTTGCTACCCTTATCCGTTCCACTAAAGACCAGCTCCCTCCTCTCTCAGTGCCTGGAGTATATAGAGTACCTTGTGTCTATATAGATGGAAAAGGAAAATAACAATTGTTTACCCTTCCTAGACACCTTAGTAACATGCCTTCTTAATGGTAACCTTTCTTTCTCTGTATATAGAAAACCTACTCATACAGGCAGATACATTCACAAACTCTCCCACCACCACCACCACCCCTCTCGGCAATATGGCATTATTAAAACTCTCACCAATAGAGCCCACAATCTTTGTTCCAGTGAAACTGCCCTTTCAATTATTCAATTCATTATTTCAATTCATGTACTCTATATACGTAGGCACAATACCTTGTGCCTATGTATATAGAGTACATGAATTCTTCGCAGCACTTAAGCCTCAACACAGACTAATTTAAATAAATATGGATACAAGAAACTCCCCAAAACATAGGAAACATTAATCCTCAGAGATCCCAATTTACAACTAACACCTCATACAGATGTCCCACCTAGATAGGACTCTACCATTATATTCATATTGTTCGTTTAGTATTGTGTTCTGTTTGTGTGTGTGTTACAAGCGTTTGTATATCCTGAAGATGTCTCTGTGACTGGGACGAAATATTGGAAGAATTAAAATAGTTTTTGATCCTTTCCTAGTGTTGTTCATACTCCATTAAATCTCCAACATGATGTCATCAGCCCTTCATACCATTAGCATCATATTATGGAACTCAGTGCTATGTTTGTATAATAGTGCTCCAGCAATATCATCATGTAGCCATTTCCTTTATCCAGCTCAGCTGTCACTGTGTTATTAAAACTGAATAAATTACCTTACCTTAAAGTTGGATAGTATTAAGGAATGCTTCTGGTATAGAATTTGTGCAAATGGATATGAATAGACTGTACTGTCAACACAAGAAAATGAATGCCAGTTCAAGTGGCCAGAGTGAAAGTTATGCATTTTAGTTTGAATAAATTCTGGTTGGTACACTATATTGTTGTGATTGTGCTTTGGGGAACTAATAGTCTCTGAGTGATGTTGGATAAGGTGTTGAAATTAAGGATCATGTCACAGCAATGTTAGAAGGACACTGATGTACAAGGATACAGAGTATTGTTATACTTTACAAGACAAGAAACAGTTTTGTTTAATTCTTTAATTGTAAGTAAACATGGTTTGTGTGAGAAGAAATCTTCACATCTAGGCTACTTGTATGTACAGTCTGTTTGACATCTCATCAGTTGCCATAGTATCCTATAATACAAAGTACACTTCCTTTCAGAAGTGTATATTGCTCATTAAGGGATAAAAGATTGAACAAGAATTTAATTTGAAAAGTGTAATTTAACTTGTAACCTAGCGAAGAAACTTTTGGTAACAGTCTCTGATTCAGAGTATTTTAATAATGAAGTGAGACACCTTTTAACTACCTGTATATGGAAAATATATGACTTCTACATTGTATGTTAGTTTATTTTAGCAGTATTGATTACAACACAGAATGATGAGAAAATAATTAACATTTATTAACTTATTTGCTGGTATTGTACCCAGCTTCTTCAGAGCACAAGAACAGTTTGTCACAGTGCATGAAATAACAATTTGGTATAACAGTGCGACTAGTTTAAAAAAATTGTAATGGACAACACAAGGAACTAAAGTGCTAACTGGTGCTCTCTATTGTTAGAAAAAAATATAGAAAACCAGTATTAATTAGATCTTTAAATAACTGTCTCCCAGATTTTTAGTAAATTTATACAGCCATAATTGTTGAAGTTTGGAGTATGTTTTAAAGTTGCCGTTGATTCTAAAAACAATCCCTGTGACATAATGACTTCTGTGTAGCACTTTTGTTTTTTTCCCATTTGATCCTGTGTGAAGAGATATCCAAATCATGATTTGCTACACTTGACTTGCCATAACAATAGTGCTGAATGTATTTTTTTTGTTCGCCAAGGTGGATGTCAACAGTTCTTTCTATCTGTCCATAGTAAGTCAGGTTGCAAGAACAGGGCACTTTTTTCTATTCTATGGGAATTATAACCATTAGCTTAAAAAATGTAATGCAATTAAGTTCATTCGTAAGAGCACTGTCATTGGAACAGATAGCTCTAGTTCTGTGAATTGTTGTTTTTAGGATACCATACTGTTGAGCTGGATGATGATGTAAATGTTTGTGCAAATATCACCCCGTATATGTGGGTTTTCTATAAACAAAAAAAAGATAATGAAATATCATGAAGCCTTGTGATTGGTGTATCTAGGAAAGGCAGACAGTCATTAGCTTCCTGCTCCATTGTGAAGTGGATTTTAGGGTGTTGGCTATTTAAATGTACTAAAAATATATCCAATGTGTCTGGACAATGTGCCCAAATAGCAAGCACATTATCAACATAGTGTAGCCTTTGGCTACACTATGGCCAAATTTCTACTCTTGCCTCCCTCTACTCTATGAAATATCTCCTTCACATTAATCTGGTAACAACCCTTCACCAACTTATATGTGTCAGTCATATCCCTTCTTCTTCTTCTATTCACAAGGCTCTGTAAGTTGCATTCCCTCAGTCTCTCCTAGTATCTGGCATTCCACAGACCCGACATAACTTAGTAAACCTTTGGATCCTCTCAATTACATACTCATTCCCTTGAAAACCAGGTGACCAAATGTGCACACAGTAGTCTATATATGACCTGATCAAGGAACCACAACCTCTTTGCTTCTGAATGTCAATGTCTTCCTTGTTATTGTTATAATCTGTTAGGATGTTCTTACAATTTTAGCAATGTAATCCCTAAATTTCAAGTTTCTGTCGCCATCACTCCTGCATCTCTCTCTCTCTCATCTCCTCCACATCCTTCACAATTTCTCCATTAATTGCATACTTTGCATCCAAATCTTGCTTAACAAATTTCAAGTTTCAATTTGTAACATTGAACTGATAACTGTACTTATTTGCCTACTCACATTGTCTGATCAATCCTCCTGCAGGCTCACAATGTCTGCTATGCTTCTCATAGCTCTTCCTAACTTTGCATCATTGCAAACAGCTGCACATCTTTAGTTAAGCCAGTCCCAATTGTCAGTAATTTACAAGATAAACTATAATGAGCCCAAAAAAGATACCCATGGCACTCCACTAGTGACCATCCTCTTTTGGAATACCACTCCTCCATACAACCTGCTGATACCTGTCTGATCCAACTCAGTAGTCTGTGATCTGATCTCATCTGTTTCAGTTTAGCCACTAATTTGTCACATGGCAGTCTATCAAAGGCCTTTGAAAAATCCAAGTACGTCGTTGTACATGCATATCCTTTATCAAGTGAATTTGTAACACGTAAGGAGATTGCTGAAACATGACTCCCCCCCCCCCAACAACCCCATGTTTAACAAACCTGACTATCATAAAGAATACTACTATTATCAACCCGCTTCTGAATCCCACTTGTCACCAACTTCTCTATAACCACAACCCCAAGTATACAGGTTGGCCCATAATTTACAACCTGCCTTTACTCCCCCCCCCCTTTTTTTTTTTTTTTTTGAAGTGGAATCAGTCTCTCCTCTTCCATACCCTCTACACACCAGCTTCTCCTGATGTTGCCTTCATGAGGATAAAATACCCTGATAAACTCATCATTGAATACTTCAACTATATTCTCCATGTTAGTTACCAGTCTGCCAGTGTCATCAGCTAGCACATCTTCCCATAGTGGTTTTTCCTTCTATTTGCCACATATTGAAAGAACTCACTAGGATTTTTTTTAGATTGATCGGCTAATTTCTTCACACTCTTTTGCTGTCTTTACCAGCAAAGTCACTTCCTGGCCTGCTCCTTGTACTTCATATTCTTCACTGATCATTATCAAATTTCATCTTGTGTGTTGCTTCCACAGTGCCTTCTTCTTCCAGATTTTACATTTAATCTTTTCATTCATCAATTTTACTTGCTACATAGTTCAGCTTTGCCTTTGAAATATACTCAGACATTGCTGCTGTTAAATAGCTGTTGATCAGTGTCTTCTTTTCACTCAGTGCTTTGATACTATAACTCTCGGTTGTCTCCTAAGCTTTCCATAATCAACATCCTTGTAGTTCCACATATATCCCTTCTTTATAGAAGTTCTCATATGACTGGCTGTAACCAAAGTGATCACTGCATAGTCACTTAACAGCAGGGGAAAGATTAGACCTTCCATTCACAATCACATCCTCTGGTGATATAACCAGATCTAAGACTCTTAATTCACATATGCTCTCCATTACATACTGCCAGATTGTTATGGAAAGAACTCAAGAAATCGATTCTCCCTATTGCCTGGCACCATCCCATCTTGTCTTTTTATGAACAGATCATCAGTAGTTAATGAGGAAATCTTCACTTTCACAGTTCTGACATAACAGATGAACTACAATGCTGTGTACTTTTCACCAACATGCTATTGATGATAACAGTTCCGTTAGCTAAGGATTTCTGACTGACATCCTTAATTTATTTAGACTTCACTGTTCACTGTTCACTTTTTTTTTTTTTTAATTGTTTATTGAAAGTTATGCTCTAAAGTTGAAGGGTCTGTCGTTGCTTTCCACCTGTAATCCTGAATTATCTATTTTGTAGAATACTTTGAAGAGTGATTATTTGCTGCAGTTGCTCCCTTACCTTCCACATCTCTTCACTGTTTGATAATGATGTATTCTCTTTTCAATTTATTAATGAAGATTTGGATATATTTTTAGTCAAATTAACAACCTTTTTCTGAGGATTAAAATTTACATTAACCAAAGGAAATAATTCGAGTCCTTCCATTCCTTATAAAGGAATGGAAGACAGTGGATCTCTTAGCATTTCTGTTTATAGTAAACCTACCTTTTCTTGAGGAGACATATTCTTCATGATTTTTAATACCATCTAGTACAAAACTTTGGAAATGTGAAGACCAGATTCACAGAATGCATGTGATATGCTCTTACTGTCCATGATACTCTCTAGTTATTTTCCATCCAGCAGATCTTTCTATTAACAGTGCTTCGTTAAATGTGAAGTGAATATCCATTTCCTGTATCAGAAATATTGCAATGGGTCTGTGGGATCCTAAAAAAAGTTTAATATTCAGATGACTAACAAAGTATGAAAAAAAATATATTGGAAAGAAGATAAAAAGGAATTTTTTCCTTCTTTTCACTAAAAAGTAATCTTTCCCTATTAGTAAACATTAGAATTTACTATTTCTCAGAAAGGTCACACTGTAGACATTTGGTGCTCATAACGTAAGATTATATCTGTTCCCTTCATCCTGAGAAATCTGATCTTGTGGAATGAAGTTTCTACTATCCACAGAATCCTCTGTAACACATTACAGAAGCCTTCCATATAAACTCTCAATGAGAAACTATTCAGAGTGATGTAAAGCTCTGTGCAATCATTCAAATTTGAATTACACTATCCGTTTAGAAATTTCAAACGTTTGCAATGTACACTGGTTTGTTATACTCTAAACACTTGGTTAAACAGATCTAAAGTTAAATTACTTTAAAAATGAGATAAACAGTAACAGAACATGGGTAGAAATCAGGTAAAATGCAAACAAGAATACATATCAGAACTTGATATTTGACCAGATATCGAGGTATAAAGTTTAGCAATAGTTATGCTGCATAATTCAAGAATAACTGAAACTGAACATGATAATAGTAGTTTCTCCTATTATCATGTTCAGTGGAATTTCTGAATTCAGACATTCCACTGAATGTCTGAATTCAGATTTATGCAAGCCTACTTAAGAAGAAGCTAAGAAAAATTGTGGAAGAGAAATGTAAAGAACTAGCTAGGTTCATGCCAAATAGAGATTGTGAGGATCTGATTTTCCATTCAAGGCGAAGAGTCAAGAAATCATTTGAATATAACAACATTTCTGACTAAGTTCTGTAGATCTTGAAAAGGCATATAACATAGCATTTAGAGAGAGAGAGAGAGAATGTTCAAAATGCTACAGTTATATAGAGTAAATGAGAGATAGCCTACTCAGATGTTGAACAAAGATGCATGCTATTTCCACCATTATTTATCATCTTTATGGATCACAATAAGAAGGAAGTGGTATTAAACTTGATATCAGAACTGGAGATATCCAACTTAGCTCTTTACTATATGCAGATGATGTTATACTCCCAAATAAATCTAATACAAATCTTCATGATTCTTTATCTAAATTTGAATAATTATGTGTTTAAATTACTGTAGATAACATTATCTCAAAAGTGAGTTATAATGTGTTAATAAATGTAAGTTTAAACATAGTTATAAATCTTAAAGGATTCTCTGTTATTATTTATGTTTTGTGTTCAACCAGCGACTCTTATCAGAGTTTTATCATGGAGCTGTTGATGCTGTCAACTTTACTCATGAATATCCATCTCAGAATGTCTCACACTGGGAAAAATTGCAAGCTTCATTGAGGACAAAATTACCACGAGATTTACAAGTCACTGGAGCACAGTCCTCAGCTCAAGCCCAAGCAGTAACTCATTTCTGGGATTTTTTAAAAGGACTTATAATGACATAGTATTAAGTATATATAAGCTAAATTTCATGTATTGTAATTCTGTATTTTGATATTTTTAACTATTAATCATTCTGAATTATTTACCTGTGATTTAAAAAAAAAAAACTGATTCCTTCTAATTTTACATTTCTTAGAAATAAAACATTTATTATTTCTTACAAATGTGTCTAAACATTCAAATTTACTTCCTCATTTTAAGTTAAATTAAAGTGAAACTGATATAAAAGTTATATATAATGACAAGGAACTGTCTTCTAGATAAAATGGAATAAATAATTTAAAAGATATACAATAAAACCTACTCACTACAAAATGAAGAGACTGTATATTATCAACATCGAATTAAATAAATTTATATTATTCAAAAACAGATCCACAAAGCATCATTTATGTATAACATTTGATTTTGGCTTCCATATTTGCTTTAAAAAGAGACATGAAGAGATTCTTTCATATCTGATAAATTTTACATCATCACATTTTTAAAACTGATAGGTAACATATAAATTTGTTATCCTTTTCTCAATACCATTTTTTAATCCATTTTCCTACAAAAAAAAGAAAGATTAGGTAACAAAAAAAAAAGTTTGTTTTGATTTGGCTTCACATTGTCAGATGGCATTCTATTATCATATTGGACCCACATTTTCCTTAATTTATTAAAGATATGTTTATTTACCAAACTAAAAATTAATGTTGGCTAACAATTGCATATTTTATTAGTACAGTTACCCTTAGCAAGCACTGTTATATTGAAATCATTTGCATAATATAACAAACTCATGGAAAGTCCCATCCAAAACAACATAAGATGTTTTGGATGGACCAAAAGATGTTCATTATAGCAAACTTTCCTCTTCAACAAGCAGTTTTGTTAGTCTCTATGGTTTGCTATAATGAGCAACTGTATCTCATAACACTTTTAATGTTGTAAGATACTAATGAAACATTTCACTACCCATTGCAACACCTCTTTGATGGATTTCAGGGAACATGCAGACACCCAGTTAATAACACCTTATAAGTGGTGGTGATGTACATTAAAGAAATCATGATAGAGCTGATAAAAAAATTTTAAAAAATGCATGATTACATTTGTATATATCATGAAATGCATTTTAGTTTTTTTTTATATTTTTAGTTTTTTTATGACTTCCTCTCAAAAAGGTTGTAAACCTGTATATAGTAGATTGGCACTATAGGTGGTCAAAGAATTTTTTCTATTTTTATTAATTTCTGTTTTATTATTATTATTATTATTATTATTATTATTCATTTTTTACATGGTCTGGAAACCCTGCTTTAAATACCTGGTTGGCCTAGTGGTTAACGTATCTGCTCTCCAGCCAAAAAACTGCGGATTCAAATCCTGTCGTGGGTATGGATGTTGTGATTGTCTGCTAAAATACTAGTGGTGGTGGGCATTGCCTGCAGGCCAGATGTGGCCTACAGTGCGATTTTGTGCAGCCTGCCTGTGTTTTGATTTTCACGAGCGAAAAAATAAAAAAAAAACTTTGAATCGAATGCATATTAGATATTTTAATTCTATCACTAATTGATAATCTTGATGTTGGTAATTTTATTTAGTGTTTTTACATCACTATATACCCACGTGTTTTTCAAATATTAGATGTGTCAAAGAAACATTCTTACACTGTTTTGTTCCAACACACATGCTCTGGTCACTCGCAGGGAACGTGAGCATGCACACTTAGTGTTGTTTGTTTGTTCAGCTGTCAAGGTTGTGTCACTGCTGCTCACCAGATTACTAGATACGCATTGTGATGCAGCCCTCGGATAAATTTTTTTTTTAATGTGGCCCTTGGATTAACTAAGGTTGGACAGCCCTGATGTAGATGATGGTAATTGTGATTTGTTGTAGCTAGTGGATTGAGTGGTGGAGACAGAGAGTTGTAGAGTAGGTGCCCTTCCTCGATGAGTCTTTGGACTCCCTGGAGGTGTCATGTAATAATAATAATGATAATGATAATAATACCAAACACGGAAGTTTTTCAAGCCATTTCTGGCCTGCAGTAAGCAGGGTGGCGATCTCACAGTAGGTGATGAAATTCATCTGCCACCTAAAGGATAAAGATTCTTATTTTTATCCTTTATCCAAGTCATGTAACTTTATAACTAGACATATAACTTTATGACTATTGAAACAGGTGATTATTATCATAATTGCTCTAGTATTTCTTAATTTATAGTATATTTCCTTTTGGATACGTATATATTGCCTTGCATTAATGGAAAGGGCTGCTACTCAGACCAGTTTTGACTTTAAGAATTCTGCTTGTTTAAGGTGTCTGAATGAGTGATCCAAGCTCACTCTCACAGCAGTGTACCTGGATCACTCCAAAATACTAGGTATCTCAGCATCTCTATGTTAGTCCTTCCAGACAGCATCATCACAAGCAAAAGCCACCATGCTAATTCCCAACTCTACACAGCAACAAGCAGAAGTCCACTGCATTCCAAACCTAGACTGAACTTGGTAGCTCAACAGCTCTTCCCTCCCTCCCATACACATGCACACCATGCCAAGCACCAGCTCTAAGCATTGGTAGTCAAAAACCAACTTTGCTCTTTTGGTAAGCATCCTTTGGATGACATGACCTTAAAAAAAAGCACCTCATTCCATATTAAGAGCTAGGTCAGCAGTGAAAGTTATTTCCATATATAAGTAGAAAAATAGTGTAATGCCATATTATCAAAATACTCCATTAACTGAACAGCCTATTGCAAGTTCTGGCTAGGCATTATAGGCTTTGGCTTGCTGTGCCTATGCATTCCATATGGTTATTATTAAGAGAGACCTCCAGGGAGTCAGGGACTCATCAAGGGAGGCCACATACTACACGCACCAACTATCATACTTTTTTTTAAATTCATTCACACTGCTTGCACTCACAACATTCATTGGCAACAATCATGCACCGCCCTATGAGAGAAAAATCTAGCCCTCACCCCCTTCTTAGCAGCATTCATTCTCAGCTTCCAAGGATGCCCTCACGTCCTTTCCCCAATCTCCATAAAACGAAAAATTCCATCAATCGAAATCCTGTATGACCTTTTCAGAAATTTGTAAGTCTTAATTATATCACCCCTCTTTCTCCTGTTTGCTAGTGTCTGCAATCTACAAATTCTCAATCTGTCTTCATAATCAGTATTCCATAATCCTGATGTTATTTTTAACAGTCTCCTTTGCATTCTCTCCAATATATATCAGAATCACAACGGAGACCAGACCTGTGCGCAATAGTCCAAATGAGGTCTTATCAAGGCCTTGTAAAGAGGCAAAATAACATCCTTATTTTCATATGTTAAAGATTGTTTCTGTAAATAAATAAATAAATTTCGCAGTTCACAATAATTAGGCATGCAAGGAAAGATTTTCAAATGTGCTTCAAAAGACATCTTTGTTTAAAGGAAATCAAGGAACAATGGCAAATTAATTTTAAATAGAAACCTATTTACATGTTTAGACCTTTAAAATCACTTGCAATATGTTTAGCATTGTGAGCATAATACAATAGATGCACACTATTTTTATTTACCTTGAATATTGCTTTGCATTATTTATATTTATGTAATACAGAGTTATTATTTCTTTCTACTCCTAACTTCTTAGGCAACTAGAACTAGCTTTTTGCATAGCAAAAAATCATTTTGCTGTAATTTCCATTAATGCTCACAATGCATTAATGGAAAGGGCTGCTACTCAGACCAGTTTTGACTTTAAGAATTCTGCTTGTTTAAGGTGTCTGAATGAGTGATCCAAGCTCACTCTCACAGCAGTGTACCTGGATCACTCCAAAATGCTAGGTATCTCAGCATCTCTATGTTAGTCCTTCCAGACAGCATCGCCACAAGCAGAACTAGACAAAAAAAAAAAAAAAAAAAAAAAATAGCAGACAGTCATTTCGGTAGTAATGCTGAAAAATCAATCAATCTGTGGGGAGTTGAGCAACTGTTCTGTTTCAGTAAGTTCATTAGCATGTGAATAAATAATAGCTTCTTGGAAAAAAGTATAAATTTGATATCAAGTTCGCAAAAGTTGGAAGTGTTCTTTTGATATATAAGTCATAAACATAGTGAAAAGATTTACCAGTTAAGATTTTCTTGAAAAAGTGTTCATCCAAGACTCACGGCCATATTGAGTGCATATGATTATGTTACAAACATATTTTAATGGTTAAAGTAGAACAGATATTTTTCAAGTTAAATTTTTAACACTGAAATTCCATTAGATTCTGGTACAAAAATACAGAGAAAACAATTATACATACAGACCTGACAGTGATCCATAGTATACTAATATTCTGTAAACTTCCAGTGGTACATTGCAATCTTATTGAGAAAATAATGCATCTCTCAAAATGACTTCGAACTCCAATTTGAATGGTAGGCGTACATATTAAGAATTTCATCATACTTATTGTTTATGAAAAAATAAAATACTCTATGCATTCATTCTTTTATGATACAAAAGATAATGAACTTACTGTTTTGGTAACTAAATCATAAAAATTACATGGAGAGTACTCTATTGTTCTTAATACAAGAGCAAACTGATTTCAAATATGCCAATGAACATAAACAATAAAAAAGCATGTTATAAGTTTTTTCCACTTGGTTATACTATAAATTAAAGATACCAATAAATTATATGCTTGGTTTAATCCTTTATCCAAGTGTAAGCAAACAAAGTTTGAGCCTGAAGTATTTTCAGGACTAGGGAAACTCGTATGAGGAAGCTACGACTTCATATCACTTGCCTTAGTATCCCATAATGCAAAGCACATCTCCTTGCAGGCATGTATAATGCTATGCATTATGGGAAGGGTCACTACCCAGACTGGTTGCGATCTTTATTGAGATCTCTTCAGTGGGAGCCAGACCCAGAGGTGATACTAAGATTGAAGTAATGCAGAAGTCTGGATAGCGACCCTTCCTGTAATGCATAGCATTATACATGTCTGCAAGGAGTTGTGCTTTGCATTATGGGATACTAAGGCAAGTGATGTGAAGTCTTGGCTTCCTTATACGAGTTGTCCTAGTCCTGAAAATACTTCAGGCACAAACTTTGTTTGCTTACACTTGGATAAAGGATTAAACCAAGTATATAATTTCTTGGTATCTTTAATTTATAGTATAATCAAGTGAAAAAACTTCTATCTTTCTATAATCCAGAGTAATTTAATAATATGGTGGGACACTTTTTGGCAACTCGTATATGAAAATATGACTTCTGCATTACTTCAACTTTAGTATCACTTCTGGGTCTGGCACTCACTGACGAGATCTTGGTTTTTGGCAAGATAAGTACTTTGGTTTTCTTTCGTTTGTTTTTCACTTTAATTTATTTTACTGGTGGTAGTTTTGTCCCCACTAGCACTGGTTTCTTTTAATAAATATTAAGATTGCTGGTAGTGCAATATCTGCATTATGGGATTACTTTTAGCAGTATCATGGCTGCCATTTAAAGTTGCTCAAACAAGCATTTATTATTATTATTTGACACCTCCAGGGAGCCAAGGACTCATCAAGGGAGGGCACCAGGTCTACAACTCTGTCTCCCCCATTCAATCACAGCTGACCACAGCTACACCAACGCCGTCTACTGCCTACCACCACTGATATTTCCACAGACAATCACAAACATTTGTGCCCACAGCAGGATTCGAACCCGCAGCCCTTTGGCTGGAGAGCGGATATGCTATCCACTCGGCCAACCATGCCAGCTGGTGGTGTAGATTATTTCTGTATCACAGGATTATTTTATTCTCAGTCTTACGACTGAATGTTTTGTTTTGTTTTCTTCAAATAGGTTATAGTCTTTTTTCCCACTTGAGATAATGGTACCAATTCCTCCAAGGGTGCGAACTCATGGAATTGAAATTTTCGGATGTGAAGAAGCGAGACATGTAACTAAGGTTTTAAAAGAGATAGTCGACGTAAACAAGATTTATTATTTCACCCCTTACGGCAGAGGGAAATATTTGATTGTAGTTCAAGATGTGGAAATAAGGGACAAACCATTACAAGGTTTTACTTTCGGAGGCAGCACAGTTATTCCTGTAATGGTCGGGAGACAGGTGAAAACAGTAAAAATCGAAAGATTTCTGATGGAATATGTAGAGAATAGTAATGAAATTCTTATACAGACATTTTCGAAATAGGGTAAGATTAGTAATGTATGAAAGGGTTTGTCAAGTGAAGATCCGAATTGGTTTTCTGGTGTCACCTTCACAATGGATATGAAGATGCTGTACCAAATTTTGTCAACATCGGTACAACCCGAGTTAGGTAAACTATCCTGGAGTACGATGTCAATGCCTGCGTTGCGGTTCATACAATCACTTAGGTGGTAACTGCTCCAAATCTAAATGTTTCAACTGCATGGAGATCAGACATGTTGCTAATCAGTGCCAACCCTGTCAGAAATGCATACGTTCTGAACACCGCGTTAACACTTGGCCTTTTAGAACTTTCGCGGAAAGAGTGGGAGCTCCTGTAGAGCCAATTAGAATACCATATATATATCAGAGAGGCATAATGAAGAGTTCCTGGATCTTCCAATTCAGTCTAGTAAAGATGGTGCTTTTAAGCAAACTACACTTGGTAAAATCACAAAAAGTGCGTGACCAAATCAGTTAGAAATTCGCCCCAAAATTCCAGATCTGCAGGAGCAACTATCCCAGTCAAATACTGATGGAACATTAGTTGAAATTACCAATAATGAACCTAATATAACAATTGAACATGTACACAATGAAATGCAAAAACATTCAACTGTTCTACAAGGAGAAACTGGAGAAGAAACAGAAAAGCAAGTAAGACAACTGAAAGAACTTGATGATCATCAAAAAGAAAAGACGAGTTAATAAAAAAAATTGAAGATAAACAAAAAAAAATTGAAAAAAAAAAAAAAGAACTATATCTAAAAGAAGTAATAAAAAATGTAAAGATGGAGAAGGCTATGGATCATCAAATGGTAGCATCATAGCATCTCCTTTCTGCATTGCCTTATTAAATGTATGAAGATTCACACTCAGAAGAGTTTATGGATTATGAAGAACCAACTCATGCTAATAAAGAGAAAGCAAGAGATTCAATAATAAAGTTTACTGATTCAAAGTTTCTCAGTACAGTTATCATCTACATAAAAAGAAAATAACTAGCTTCCAAATCAGAAATGATAGGCATGAAATTGAAATAATGGAAAGCAACTGTAAAAAACTAGAAAACAGTTTACAAGAAGCAGGTTACACAATTGTTTCTTCACAGATTGAAGACCTCATCAGGTTCATCCAAAATTTAGAAGTTAAAGACTTACCAGTGACACTTTAATAATCATGGCATCTCCTTTCTGCATTGCCTCAATAAATGTACGAGGATTCCATAGGCAAATTAAACAAGAAACTATATGGAAACTTATGCTAAGCCATAATATCAGGTTTTTGTTTCTCCAAGAAATATACTTCTGCAGATATCAAGATATAAAAAGTTTAACAACTAGCTATCCACTTCTTTCTTACTGGAGCTTTGGAAGATTCAACAGGGTCTGGAGTAGGAGTTCTTATTCTTCCCCCCCCCCCTCCTTAGGTCATTCATTCTGTAATATCAAAAGGGATGCAGAAGGAAGAATCTTGGCAATAGATTGGAAATACTGTGGATGTGTAATAAGGTTTATAAATGTTTATGCTCCATCCAGTGGAACAGTTAGACGAAAATTCTTCCAGGAATTGGAGCCATATTTATATGGCACCCACTACATCATAGCTGTTGGAGACTGGAATTATATTGAAAACCCTACATTAAACAAAGTAGGAGGCCACCCTACGAGTGGAAATGTGGGATATGCACAGTTAAAAACATGTTTTGTCAGTGCTCAGCTAGTAGACATATCGAGGATTCGCAATCCTAATCTCCAGGCATACACATACATGAATCAAGATATTGGTACTCATATCGATCGAATTTATATCTCTTCTTCGCTTATGAATATGATAATTCAGATAAAACATCTTGACATGAACATGTCAGAGCATAATCCAGTTATACTTAAGTTCCACTGCATGGAAAAAGTAGAGATCTCTTCTGGACCATGGAGACTTCCACCAAATTTTCTGTTGATCTTTTCAACTAAATTTCAGACCCTCTGTTTGAATTGTAATAATGTTAACTGGAATTGGGATGTGTGGTTAATATTCAAACAAACAGTAAAGCAGAATATGATGGAATGAGGAAAGGAACAGGCTTACCTCAAAAGGAAAAAGTTGAAAGACCTATATAAAGAGAGAAGCTGGTCTGTAACAAACCAATGCAGTGATATGGAATGTAGCATCATTGGAAACATTAACATAGAGATAGAACTGGAAAGGCAGAAACAAGTAGAAGAAAAAAGTTTAAGATAAGAATACAACAGTACTTAGCAGATACCCCTTCAGCTGCATTTTTCAATAGACAATTTACAAAATTTCACAAAGAAAGGACTGTCACTCAAATCTGTGTTGATGGCAAAGACATGTCCACTACTAAAGACATCCTTGACTCCTTTCAAAAACACTACAAAAATCTTAAATATAACGAGCTAATAAGCTTCATTTCGGCAATATAAACAATATTTTAAATTAAGGGGATATAAAATCCACATTGTTTTAAAACCGAATAAGAAACTCAAAGATTGGAATCAGAGAGTTTCATGCCGAACATAGTAAACTATAAAGTATCGGTGATCACTAGCGTGAGCTAATGCAAGTGACCCTAGTATATAGTACAATATCGGACAACTCGTTGCAAAGGTGGGGAAAGTTCAGATTGCTATTCTTAGGTATTTTCCATAATGTAAAAACACATTTCCTAGGAAATGTATGCTGTTATTACATTATGGAGGGAGGTCACTACCCAGACTGGTTTCAGCCTTTTTTGAGGCTTCATCAGTGAGTAGCTAAACCATAATACAAAAGTGTATAGCGAAAAGAACTTATATACTCTGCTATACGAGTTTCCAAAGAAGGTGCAACCATTAAGTTACTTAAATATAACGAGCTAATAAGCTTCATTTTGGCGATATAAACAATATTTTAAATTAAGGGGATATAAAATCCACATTGTTTTAAAACTGAATAAGAAACTCAAAGATTGGAATCAGAGAGTTTCATGCCGGTCTGGGTAGTGACCTCCCTCCATAATGTAATAACAGCATACATTTCCTAGGAAATGTGTTTTTACATTATGGAAAATACCTAAGAATAGCAATCTGAACTTTCCCCACCTTTGCAACGAGTTGTCCGATATTGTACTACGTACTAGGGTCACTTGCATTAGCTCACGCTAGTGATCGCCGATACTTTATAGTTTACTATATTCGGCATGAAACTCTCTGATTCCAATCTTTGAGTTTCTTATTCGGTTTTAAAACAATGTGGATTTTATATCCCCTTAATTTAAAACTACAAAAATCTGTTTGAAGACACTAGTACTGTTGGAAATTATAGCTCTTGGAACATTAATGGCTTTCCTGTTCATATCCAAGATGGGCTTGACAGCCCCCATTACAGCATCTGAAGTTATCACAGCCTATAAAGAATACCAAACAAGAAAAATCCCCAGGACCTGATGGTCTAGGGATAGAACTTTATCGCAAGGCCTGGGATTGTATTCTTCCCATTCTAGTTACACTATTTAATTCCTTTCTCTCATCAGGACACATACCAAGTGAATTTGTAGCAAGCCATACTGTCCTCATTCCTAAACCTAATAGAAATCATACTTTAATCAGCAGCTGGAGACCTATCTCTCTGAACTAATACTGACTACAAGGTATTTTTCCGCATTATCAATAAAGGCTCAAAGTGGGAATGATATATATAATTAAAAGCACACAGATGTATGGAGTACCAGGTCCAGCAGTAGAATTTAATCTATTCTGCTACATGATCTAATCCGCTTGGTTAACACGAAAAAGCAGTCGATGGCAGTGCTATCAGTAGACCTCACTCAAGCATTCAATAATGTCCGGCATCCCTTTTTATTCCACATCCTCCAGCAAATTAGTGTAGGTAAAAAACTGCTATCTGTTATCAAAGGAACATATGCCAATTCAACCAAATGCCTCCTAGTTAATGGATTCCTGTCAGATCCAGTAAAAATTCAAAAAGGAGTCAAGCAAGGTTGCCCTCTCAGTCCACTGCTCTTAGCATTGTTTTTTGAACCTTTCTTACAACAATTCAACAATTCACATGCTCTGCAAGGAATAACAGTTCCTTCAACTAAAAATTAAAATAAGGTATTAGCATATGCCGATGGTGTAGTCAGAACTTTGAAGGATAATGATTCCATATATATATTTTTTGGTATTTTGGAAAAATTCAGCAAAAGCAGCGGATTAATTATTAATGCAGACAAGACAAAATTAAAAGTTTATGGAAAGTGGGATCTTGAAGGCATTCCTTTTGGACTAACCACAAAGAGAGATCCTCGTCATTATACTTGGAATTCCCTTCTCCACTACCCAAGAACTTAGAAATGTTAAAAGACTGGAAAATAGGGCCACTCTCCTTTTCTTCTAAAGCCATAGTTCTCAAAACCATAATCTTTCCTGCTCAGTTGTACATAATAAATATTACAAACATCACTGAAGCTGAAGAAAAGCAATTATATAGTAAACCTCTGCAATTTTTTTGGTCCAGCTTGATACCAAGAAGTTAAAAAGGAATTTCTTCAACTATCAACAAAGCATGGAGGATTTGGGTTTCCAGTCTTAAAATTCTGCTATTTAAGCAATACGCTTCAAGAATCCGTAAAATATTGCAAACTAATCACACATGTGCAGACCTTCTCCAGTACTATCTAGGTTTTCATCTTCCCCTGAGATTGTTCCTTAATGCTACAATACTCTGTGCTAAACTCTAAGACTGCTAAAACACTCCGGAATTGACATTCTTTCCATTAAAAAAAAAGTAAAATTTGGTATAAAGAAATCTTTAATCTCTTTTGCTGCAAAGTTCCACAGTTGGGTACTGACAACAGTAATTTGTTTCATAACTTGAAGTTTCAGGGGTGCCCCTAACAGGAAGGATCTTGCTTGGAGAATTGCATATGGCTGCCTTCCAGTCAATGCCATCAAATGGAGGTACTTTAACATCAGAGATCCAATCTGTGGTATCTGTTACCAATTGGAAATAATAGAACATGCATTCTACAGCTGCCCTCTTGCTCTGCGTATTTGGAACAGATTATGTAATGTGTTGGGCATTCCACTATTTGCAACATAACCGGTTATTTTTTTACAATACCCACCACCTGTCAGCAATGGGAAAAGAATTTTGATTTTTATAATTAATGAATTAAAATACCATTTATGGAAGGTGAGAAAAAAACAGCCAGCAATATGACATCCAAATGCTTTATAATATTGTATTGTGGAAATTTTATTGTTCAGTCAGACGTTTTTTGTATTTAGAAAGAAACATTCTAGGAGATAACAAATTTATCATTAGATTGTGTAGACCACCCACATTATGCAATATCCACCAGGGGGGGATAAAATTCTGTCTATTCTTGCTATGAGAGGTTTTTTTAAATAGTTCCATCTTCTTAATTCAATGTAGTCTTATAGTCAATTGCAGGGATGACTGGAGGGCAATCCCAGGCAGAGAACGTCAACTCAAGGCGGTTAACCCAGATGGGGCTAACCACCTGGGTATCAGTCATCTTTGCACTTTCGTTTCAATTGGTCTTTTGGTTGTTCATCTATATGAGATTGGTGAAAAAGGAAAACTGATAGCCTTTGGCTATATGATGATATAAAAGAGCTGAGGCCTTTTTTCTCTCTCATGCTATCTGTCTGTCTTTTTTTCTCCTAATACTATCAGGCTCTCTTGCACCCCTATACTAACTACTATAGGCATATGATGAGCAACGCTTTCCTTTTTTTACCTCAATAAAGGTCGAAACCGGTCTAGGTAGTGACCTTTCCCATAATGCATAGCATTATACATACCTGTAAAGATATGTGCTTTGCATGATGGGATACTAAGGCAAGTGATATGAAGTCTTAGCTTCCTTATACGAGTTGCTGTAGTCCTGAAAATACTTTAGGTGCAAACTGTGTTTGCTTACACTTGGATAAAGGATTAAGCCAAGTATATAATTTCTTGATATCTTTAATTTATAATAAAAAAAGCATCACTTGCTGAGATCAGCAACGGCCCATTTAAATTTCTTTCTTGTTATTGAAACCAATAACAAGAAAGAAACCAATAACACGAAACTGAGTTCTTGAGAACACAGTGAAATAGAAACACATCCTGCAAAAGTTAAGGATTGCTATATGTAGCAAATCATCCAACCCACAGCAGATTCATTCATTTGCTGTAGTCTCTACCAAGCAGATAGCTAATATTCTCACGTCTTTTCTTTATTTTACTGTGATTTACATGTTTAAATAATGGCATGACCAAGTGATATGAGTAGTGGTTCATCCACTCATAATGATATTGATCTCGAGATGAAATTAAATATCATTAAGAAGTGCAAAAGCATTGAAAAATTAACTACATTGACTATGGGTATAGTCATAAGGATGAAGCTTGCATTAAAGAACACGTTTAAGGATATATATACCATTTGAATCCACTATTATAACAAAATGGCATTCTTTGTACATGCTCGAGTTATACTGTGATTAAGATAGTGTATATATGATAAACTGTAGTTTCTATTTACAAAATTCCTGATTTTATAAACTGTACTTTCTGTTTTAAGTTTGTGATTTTCTTAATTATTTATACCATACCATGTACATATATTTTAAATGTCATTTTTTTTTAGTACCTGACATTATGATTATAAACTTTTCTAATTTATATAGCAAACTACTTTCAGATGCGATTAGTTTCATAGGCCATTCCGACTAACGTAAGTTTCGACTTATGGACGGTCCTCTAGAATGCAACTCATCCTTTAACTGGGGACTCTTTATGTGTATGTATGTATTAGTAGTAATGTTGAGTGTTTATCTAAAATTACTTCTCAGAATTGGGAAACGTGTTAGGCAGTCATTGCTATTTAATTATACTAGAGAAAAGAGCTGCACTAGCCATTTCAGAAGGTTTGATATGATTGGTATTATAGCCAAAGCAACCAAAATTATGAGGCCAGTATTCCACCTGATCATTGCATGTCTTCTCCATCTGATTGTCAGTTTAGAAAGTGAGAAACTCAAGCTTTTATCTCCATAAGAGACTTTCCAATAGGATTTGGTTCTCATTGAGAAAGTGACTTTTGATTTGTTCCATTAAACTCTACCAGAAGAAATTGCATGATGTGCAAGATGCAACTTGTCAAGCTCTTTGTACTTTATGTCAATGATGTTCTTCTAAACTGAATAATGCTAACCTCCTGTTTGCCAAAATATGATAGACCGTTAGCAAGATATATGCAATAAACTACTACATTGGACCGTAGATTTAACAGTATCTTTTGGAAAATATAAGAAAGAAGCTAACATTGCATGTCGAATGAAAGATGGTAATCAGTCTTTTAAAGCACATTCAGAGAAGTCTGGCCACTTCTCTGGACATTTTTACATGTAGGATTGAGACCCCTGCAGATGTCTTCTGGAGGAGCTAGAAAACCATGAATAATGTTATTTATTACTATTATTACTATTATTACGGGCAACTCCAGGGAGTCATTAGACTCATCGAGGGAGGCCCCAAATCATATTCATCACAACTATCTGACATTCATACAGTATCTATCATACCTCGCCTTAAACTCATTCACTGTCACAGCATCCACTACAGACTCAGGGAGCGCATTCCACTCATTCACTACTCTAAAAGTAAAGAACCCAGCTCTAACACCTTTACTAACCACACTTTTGCCCAGTTTCCATGGATGTCCCCTAGTCCTCCCACAACCAGCCCTGTTCTCAAAAATATCTTCTGAATTAATTTTATAGAAACCCTTCAGTAATTTGAATGTCTCAATCATATCTCCCCTCCTCCGCCTATCAACCAATTTTTGCAACCCACAAATCCTCAACCTGTTCTCATACGGTTCATTCCACAGACCTGCTATCATCTTGGTCACTCGCCTCTGGATCCTCTCCACATCCTCCCCATCAAGAAGAAACCTAGGTGACCAAATCTGAGCACAGTAGTCTAGATGGGGTCTTATCAAGGCTCGATAGAGAGGAACAATAACCTGCTTGTCTCTGCTTGTCAACGTATTCTTCAGCAACCAAGTGATTTGATGAGCTGTTTTGGTCACTTTTGCAATGTGTCCCCTAAATTTCAATTCCCTATCCACCAACACTCCTAAATCTCGTGCCTCATCAATTTCCTGGAGCAGGGTTCCACCAATGCAGTAAACTGCCTCCAATCTTTTCACCCCAAAATGCATAACCTTACATTTTGCCACATTAAACTGACATCCATTCTCCTTAGCCCAGACCTCCAATCTATCCAAATCATCCTGCAAAATTTTGACGTCATCTGCATTCACTATTGCCCTACCCAACTTCGCATCATCCGCAAACAAATGAACTGTTCCTCTCAGATCATTTCCTATATCATTTATGAACAAATTAAACAGCATTGGTCCAAGAACAGATCCTTGTGGCACACCACTAGTCACAGGCCGTCTTGTGGACTCTACTCCCGAGTAAACCACTCTCTGATATCTCTCCGTCAACCACCCTCCTATCCATCTCACCAACCCTATGTCCATTCCCATATGCTGCAATTTACTGATTAGAATTCCATGTGGAATCCTGTCAAAGGCCTTGGCAAGGTCCAGTAGAATCACCGTAAACCCATTACCCTTATCCAGTTCAGCCGTCACTGTGTTATAATACGTGAGCAAGTTACTGAGGCATGACCTACCCTTCACAAAACCATCCTGTCCCCGATACAGTATCCCATTTTCTTCAATCCAATCTTGTATTTTCCTTTTGACTATTTTCTCTAAGACCTTTACAATGATTCCTGATATGCTAATCGGTCGGTAATTTACAACAGCAGTCTTGGAACCACCTTTATGCAGTGGAACTATTTTCCCCTCTTTCCACCCGCTCGGGACTAACCCAGACCCGAGACTCAAATTAAACAAAATGGTCAAGGGTACTGACAATTCTTTAGCTGCTTCTCGTACAACACGAGCTGGTATACCATCCAATCCCACAGATGTATTGACATTGAGGTTATGCAATAGAGGTTATGCAATAATTTGAATAATCAGTGAGATGATTATTCAAACCATTAAAAAGAATTTTGTGTGCCTACATAGCCTTGAGGTAGCAATTCTGGTTCCATGATGGACCATCAGGAAAAAATAACATTATAGATTTGATTCTAGTCGTAGACTAGAAGAACTTTTCTAGGCAATCTTTTTCTATCTGGTTCAAGTTAATCAGTGTATGGCAAAAGTGAGATCATCTCATGCATGTTTTTTTTTTTTTTCTCAGAAACTCAGGTTTTTTCTTCCTGCATACAGGCAGATCATCAGAGAACACTCAGCATAAAAAATACTAATAATAGGTGGCAGATGGTGTGGTGCGTAGACAGAAGATTAAGCAGTGTAGATGGTGGGTTGTGTGGATGGAGTATCCTGCCACAATGAATCCTTGGAAGTGTCATATAATAATATCTCTCTGTATTTTTGCTGTGAAAAGAAAACTTGCATCTGGTTGTCATGTAGGAGAAGGAATAGAAAGAAGATAATTATTGGATTAAAATTCTAAAGTAAACTGGTCTTTTTGGTGGAACTTACATAGAAATGCATGTAGTTTTTAATTCCACACAGTAGAAATTATAAACCTATAGCACATTTTTACTTTGAGTGGGCTACAGGTTAGATAATCTAGAGAAGCTATGCCCTAAAGACCAGACATATACTCCTTTCTTTTAAGTTTACACGGTGATCCAAATGCATTTTTGAAAATTATGGAGACAACTACCGTGTTTGAATAAAAACTTTAGTTGAATATAACTAAAATCTACATTCGACGTTTCGACCTTTATGTCAAGGTCATCTTCTGGAACATGCAACTATACACAGAAAACAAGCTACACTACAATCAAATTGGTTTGTTAAAGACACTGACCAACCGCTACAACAATTGTTGGCCTGACCTCTGATGAAAAAAATAAAATAAAAATAAAAAATAAAGAAAATTATACATCAACGCTAGAGTCCTATTATTAGTGTTATTTGTTGATTGTAGAAATACAGCACAACAACAAGTATCTATCTATATACATATATTAACATCATGTACATTCCAGCCAGTTGGTATGGAATGGTTTCTAATACTAGCTGACGATTGGCTAGAGTCCAGCATAAGCCAGGACTCTAGCCAATCTTCAGCTAGTAATAGAAATCATACCAACTAGCTGGAATGTACATGATGTTAATATAGGTATATAGATAGATACTTGTTGTTGTGCCCAATGTATTTCTACAACCAACAGATAACACTAATAATAGGACTCTAACGTTGATATATAATTTTCTTTATTTATTTATTTTTTTTTTTTTTCACCAGAGGTCAGGCCAACAATTGTTGTAGCGGTTGGTCAGTGTCTTTAACAAACCAGTTTGATTGTAGTGTAGTGTAGTGTAGCTTGTTTTCTGTGTATAGTTGTATGTTCCAGAAGATGACCTTGACATAAAGGTCGAAACGTCGAATGTAGATTTTAGTTATATTAAACTAAAGTTTTTATTCAAACACGGTAGTTGTCTCCATAATTTTCAAAAATGCAACCAGACGACATATACTGTTTCAATTCCATTCCTCCATTACATGTGGTAATCGCTTCACATCTGGTGATGAAATAAAAATTATCTATCTCCTAAAAGGCTTTCACAACCATTCATGCAACAGAGATTCAAACAAACTTTTGTAGAGCTAGCACGCACTATTCGTTTGACCAACATGAGAGGAATTCCAAATTGTGGAAATGTCATCTCTATAAAGGTGGAATAAAGTATATCCTTGATGTTATGTGCATGATATTTTTTGCAATTTTTTTCTCCTGAAATGGAACTCAAAGCACTTCTATATAAGATCATATCTATTAATTACAAGATCTATCATAGTTTAGAAATTGAATATTAAAATTCATTTGTTCATTGTTATTTGAATATAATGAATATTGAATATAATATTCATTGTTCACTTAATTGCGGACTATAGCTTTTATTATCAAAGCTCCATGGGGAAGTGACATCTAATAAGTGGTATCAGAGAAACTACTTATAGATCCAGGAATGAGCTGTTATGTTTGTATATGAATACTAGAAGTATCAGAAACAAGGGAAATGGTTGCTTTCATTGAGGTCATTCATCCAAAAATTACTGGAATAAGTGAGATGTGATTGGATGAGGATGACATCCTGATGGGAATAGAGATGGAAGTGATCATGTATTTCATGAAGATAGAAAGGGTAAAAAGGGTGGTGGAGTGCTATTGATGATAGAAAAAGAGTTATGTCCATACAAGGTAGAGATGCAAGGGCGAAATAGTGTCAGTGGTTTTTGAGGCAGTATGGTGTGAGATAGAGGTAAACAGAATGAAATACTTAAAGGTTTCTTAGGCCTGGTAATGTGGAAGACAGTGACTATGAAATGTCTAAGCAAATTAAACAAGAAAATAGGAAAAGGGTGATAATTATGACAATATAGATTAGAATGATGAGAATAACTGGAAGTAAAGAAAATAAATTTCTTGAGTTATTTAGGGATAATTACCTCAGACAGTATATAACAGAGGCATGCAAGGATTGAGGATCTTGGATTTGATCATCTTCCAGAGGATGTTATTATAATTGAGGTGTCAAATCTCCCTCCAGTTAATCATTGCATGATTAACTGGGTGATTACCAGCCATGTGAGGACCTCTATGAGGAAAGGATTTATGTGGAACTACATGGCTGGTGATTACAAGAAGCTCAGGAGACACAGCTTGCAGCACGGAACGAGGAGTTGGGTGGAAAGGGGATCAGTGCTGCTTAGGTGATATTCAAGAACTATCTAGTTCTAAAAGTATTCCAAGAGTCAGAAGTTAAATAAGGTAAGTGTGAAATGGATGGATGGATGAATGAAGAAATCAAGCATGCAATACAGAGAAAGAAGGCATTATGGAAGCAACATAAGATGAATGGTAATAATCAATTCCATGAGGAGAACAAAGAACAAGCAGGAGAGTGACTTGGCTGGTAAGGGTAACAAAAGTGCAGTAATAAAGGGAAAAAAAATTGTAGGGGGTTCTTTTGATATGTAGCCAGCAAAAATATGAACGACTATGGTAGGATGGCATTGACGGAGAAAAGGGTGTAAGGACAACTGTTTTATAAGATATAGTGAGATATTTAATGAGCAGTTCATAAGTGTCTTTCATCCTTGTGAATGTGACATCATGGAGAGTTTGAGAGCAGTGGATGATGGTTACTTATCTGCTCTCCAGCCTTTTGGCTGGAGAGCAGATATGCTAACCACTCGGCCAACCAGGCCAGCATTGCAACATAACTAATTACTTATTACAGTAAGGTGACAGGTTCACTGGACAAGGTAGATGGATACACAGTAATATACTTAGATTTTGCAAAGGCTTTTGATAGATTACTGCATGATAAGTTGATAGCCAAACTAGAGAAGATGGGGTTGGATATTAGACTAGTGCATTGGATTGGAGATTGACTATCTGATAGGTATTATCAAGTTGAATTAGTGAAAGAGGAAAGTCACTAGTGATATGCCTCAGGAGTCTGTTTTTATTATTATTATTATTATACAGGCCTTCATGGAGTCAAACGAGTCATCGTGGAGGTCATTTTTAGGAAACACAAAGTTTATCATACCACTCCTTGAACCCGTTGACCGTTCCTGCTCCAACCACTCTCTCTCAGGCAATGCATTCCAAGGATCAACCACCCTCCACGCAAAGAAACCACTCCTTACCCTCTTGTGCACAGCCTCCTTTCATAACTTCCAGGAATAGCTCCATGTCATCGCTCCTTCCCAGTGTTCCATCAAGTAAAAGAACTCTCCAGTGTCTACCATGTAACTGCCTCTGAACAGTTTAAAAGTCTCGATCATATTACCTCTCCTTCCATCCACCAAACTCTGCAGTCCACATTCCCTCAGTCAATCCTCATAACTGACATTGTACAGTCCCAAAACCATTTTTGTTATCTGCCTCTGTACCCTTTCCACAATCAATTTATCCCCTTCAAATCCTGGGGACCAAATCTGAGAACAATAGTCCAAGTGCGGTCTGATCAGGGTCTTATACAATGGAATGATAACTCTTTTATCTCTGCAGGTCAGCATCCTTCTCAGTATTGCAGCAATCCTCTGAGTTACCCTCACCACCTTTGCAATATGCTCCCTGAATTTCAGTTTTCTATCAGTCATCACCCCCAGATCTCTTGTCTCCCCTACCTCCTCCAATCGAGTATGCATCCTCCCATCAATGGATCCCAAACCTCAAAACTTTATGTTTTGCTGCATTGAACCGATACCCCCATTCATTTGCCCATCTGTCTAGTTTATTTAAATCCTCTTGCAGGGCTGCCACATCTGCACTATTACTGATAACCCTTCCCAGCTTCACACCATCCACAAACAATTGAATGTCCCCTTGCAATACATTGACAATATCATTGATATAAAGATTGAACAATACAGGTCCCAGTACTGAGCCCTGTGGAATCCCACTTGTAACCTTCTGCTTCCTTGATATTGCCCCACCATACACAACTCTCTGATACCTATTAGTTAGCCAATCCTGAATCCATTTGACTAACCCGACATTTAAACCCATGTGCTGCATCTTAAATATCAGCTTATCGTGTGGCACCCTGTCAAACGGTTTTGCAAAATCCAAAAAAATGGCAGTATATGCCTTTCCCTCATCAACTGCTCTTGTCACTTTATTATAAAATGCGCTCATATTACTAAAGCAAGAGCGCCCCTTAACAAATCCATGTTGATTCTCACAGATAACATTACCCTCATCTGCCCAACACTGCGTATATAGTCCCTCACTGATTTCTCCAAGACCTGAACAACTACTGATGACACACAAACAGGCCTATAATTAGACACTTCTAGTGTCTAATTATAGGCCTGTTTACCTGCTACAGCCCTTATGCAGCAGCACTATCTTACCTTCCTTCCATTCCCTGGGTACCTTTCCTGCAGCCAGACTTTTATTGAAAAGCCAGGTCAATGGAGCTGTCAGTTCTTTAGCACATTCTCTCAAAACCTGTGGCGAAATACCATCCAGTCCAACAGCTTTACTGGTATCCAGAGTACTCAGTATTTGGAACACACTCTCCTCTTCCACCTCTAAACCCTGAGCCTGCCCTATCTCTTTAGTATTAAAACCTCCTCCAGGATGAAATACTCCAATAAAGTGCTCATTGAACAATTCCACTATGTCCTCTGATTCAGTCACTGTATTCCCATTTTTATCCTACAGTGTCATTCTTTCACAATCGTTTCTCCACCTATTGGCCACATAGCTAAAACATTCCCTAGGATTTTCTTCGGATCTTAGTGCCAATCTCTTCTCATATTCCAGTTTTGCTGGAATATTAGTAGAGATTGCACTAAGATTTTGCCTGGTCACTCTCCTGGCCTGCATCTTATATTCTTCGTGTATCTGTCCTCCACCCCTCTCCTTGTATCTCTGTTTCAACTGCAGTTCCTGTTTGATATCGTTTGTCATCCACTTTACACCAAATTGTGTCTGCTTTTTCACCCATGGAATACAGCTTACTATTGCTGCTGACAAATATTCTTTCACAATTTCCCAAGCGCTAGTGATATCCTGGCCTTCCAATTCTGCCCTCCATGGAACTGTCCCTAGTTGATACCTAAGACTATTATAATCACCCGCTTTATAATTCCACATACGTTCCCTTTTCTTTGATACACCTGCATGTCTGTTCATCTTCCAAGTCAAAACCACATGATCACTCTCTCCAACTGGTGGGGGAAATGTCATCTCACTTGTTATCAGCTCTTCTGATGCTATGACCAATCCCAAAACTCTTGAACCTCTTGTTCCCTCTATTACTTGCTGCCAAAGACATTTGTCCCTCAAGAATTCCAGAAATTCTATCCCCTTCTTACTACTTGCATTTTCCTCTTCCCAGCTTATACTGCTGTAGTTAAAATCTCCCATAACAATCATTCTTCTTGCACTTGCCAAGCTCAACTGCCTAAACATCTCCTGGTCCCCACCCTCTGTGCTCCCTGGTTTATAGCAACACCCCACTAAATATCCTATCTTGGCCACTTCTTCCTCACACCATATGCTTTCAAAACCATTAGTGTCACTGCCCTCCAAAGCCTCCACTCTTAGAGGACATAAGTCATCACTTATCATAAGCAGTACTCCACCACCACGTTTTCCTTTCCTATCCTGCCGAAAAATTCTGTACCCTGCCACTTCAATTCGGTTATTATATCATCCTCCATCAACCACATCTCAGAGATCCCAATAATCATTGGCCAGGTTGATGCTATCAGCACCACCAATTCATCTCCTTTATTTCAGATACTCCTGGCATTAGTATAGACCATAAAAATGTCACTGCTTCTATACCTATCATTGTCCCCTCTCGGCCCCCCCCCCAGGCTCAATGCTACCTGATGTCGTCCCCTTTCCCCCAAGCACCAATTCCCACAGGAGGCCACCCCTGCTACCATCTACCCTGGGAATTCTAGTTTCCCTGCATTGACACACTAACTCGTTCAGAAAACACCAATCTTTCCAGATGCCTTCGTCCTTCCTCATTCAAATGCAAGCAGTCTCTAGCATACAGTTCCCTTCTGTTCTCAAATGCCCTCCAGGCATCCACGTATTCCAGTCCTATCTTGTCACACATTCTGGCTATTATGCGATTCAGTATTGCTGCTCAGCTTGTCACCATCATATCTGGGCAACACACACACACACAATCTTCCCTCTCTGCATTTTCTTTTGTACAACTTCAAGCAAGAATCTCAGATCTCTCACCACCCGATTTACACTGCCTCTCAAGTCATTCGTGCCCACCATCACAATCATCTCATCCATCCTTTCGCCCCTCTTAATTGCCATAGCCATTTCTATCATCCCCCTCCAGGCAAACATACCTCTGGCATCCTATCTTGCATACCAGAGATCATCGAGTCTCCATACATCACGCCTCTAACCACTCTGTTCCTTGATTGCTCACCTGCATCTCTCACTCTCTCTCTCCTCTAACCCTTTCTCTCTGTGTTCCCCTACTTACCTGCTGTCCTCGCATCACTCTGTCCCTGGTTCCAGCACTCCCTCGCATTCTTCTCATTTCCTCTCTCTCTGACTGTTTCCATTCTTCCCTCCTCTAGCATTCCCATATAGCTCTCTCATTCCCTCTCTCCTACTGTTTCTATTCTCTCTTCTAGCATTTCCATACTTCTCTCTCCTACTGTTTCCATTCTCTCCTCCTCTAGCATTCCCTCTCTCCTACTGTTTCTGTTCTCTCTTCTAGCATTTCCATACTTCTCTCTCCTACTGTTTCCATTCTCTCCTCTTCTATCAATTCCAAAACTCTCCCTCTCCCCTACTCTGATTTGCCTTGCATTTATCTCTTCCATTCTCCTAATCTCATCTTTCATACTTCTCATCTCATTCACAAGACATTCCACCTCCTCTTTCAGCTCATCTTTATCTCTCTCTGCAAATCAGTCACTCTTAATCGAAAATCATTCTCCCAAACAAAACCATCTCCGAAACTTTCACAAAAGCACTCACGCCTTTACACTATCGACTATTATTTTCTCATTCATATTTTTTTCTTTATTCTCTCCTATCACATTACTCGTCTTCCGATATTCATTTCCCGTTCCTGGAGCAACTAGGTCAGTTATCGATATATCTAATTCATTTATTTCCTCCCACTGCCTGCATTTTGCACACATACACACACCCCCCACCTCTCTCACCAGCCACATATCCAACTCCCAAGACGTGCATGCTGCAAGCAATGCCACTGCTGTTTAACCTTGTATGTTACTAATATTGGGGAAGATTTGAATTGAGATATTCAGTTCTTTGCACATGACTTGAATAGACTGAGTGAATAGACAAGTGAGTGGGGATACCAGTTCAATGTTGCAATGTTTTAAAATTTGGGAAACAAAGATGAGATGTAGAATTTACACTTGGTTGGATATATTGTTGGAGGTGGAGGAAATAAGAGATCTTGGGGTGATGATGAATAAGGATCTAAAATTTAGAGGTCACATTGCCAAAATTGTGAGGGCAGTGCAATGAGTTCTGGCAATGATACACTTTTATTGAATCTCCTTACTTCTACAAGTCAGTGGACTTGTAGAAGTAAGGAGATTCTTGTTCCATTGTATAAGCCCTTGATTAGGCCATGGACCACTATGCACAGATTTGGTGACATCGTTTTCAGAAGGATGAAGAGATGTTAGAAAAGTCCAGAAGCAATTGACTAAGGTAATTTCTGATCTCTGGAATATTGAATATGAAGAAAGGCTGAGAAGATTCAATTTACAGTCTAGTAATAGGAAGAAGACGGGTGATGTGGTAGTGACATACAAGTTGGAATGGAGTTGTTATAGAATTAACATTGAAGAAGTTTTTCATAAAATGGTGGGACATCAGAGAAAAACCGAAGGTTATCCCTGGAAGGTGTATAAGGAGTGTGTGCCCAAGGGAGTAAGAAACGGGTATTTTGTATGGAGAGTTGTGAATTGATTGGAATGCATTGCTTGAGAGTGTGGTGTCTGCAGAGAATTTGTGTTTAAGGCTATGCCTTATGATGAGTTGTGTGTATGACAAAGGAAACTCCTAGGTGAGTCTATGGGATCTTAGGATAATAATAATAATAAGCCATATTTAAATAGAAATGACTGTTCTCAAATTTCCTCACTTCTAGTAACAGATTTTGATAAACACCCAGCATTATTACATTGTAATTCCAGTTTAAATAAACACACACACACACTAAACTCTGATTAATCCATCTTCAAGTAATTTGTTATTGCAATTAATCCAAATCTCAACAGAATGGAAAATAGGAATTATCATTGTAAGGAGCATTCATTTAAAAAAAAAAAAAAAAGTGGAGTTCACAGAAATTAAAAAAATACCATGGTGACATAGTGCTATTTGAGACTAAGGAAACCAAAAGAGAGTGAGATCCTTTTAAATAATAAGTATAAGATGGTGTTGGGCACTATGTATGAAGAAAGGAAAGTTTAATAGTTAAATAAAGAGACCTAGAGGGTGTCAGGGACTCATTGAGGTAGGCCACATATTATAGGCACCAACAATCATATATGTTCTTGATTTCATTCACACTACTTGCACACAAAACATCCAATGGCAGTCCATTCCAATCATGCACCACTCTATGAAAGCAAATATCTAGATTTCACTCCCTTCTTGGGAGCATTCATTCTCATCTTCCTAGGACACTGTCTTGTCCTTTCTCCACCCTCCATAAAATGAAATCCTGCATGACTCTTTCAGAAGTTTATAAGTCTCAATCATATTACCCCTCTTTCTCCTGTTTGCTAGTGTTTGTGGCCTACAAATTCTCAATGTCTTCATAATCAGTATTCCACAATCCTTAGTCATTTTTAACATATTCTTTTGCACACACACACACACTCTTTCTCTCTCTACTATATCAGAATCACCAGGAAACGAGACCTGTACAGAATGGTCCAAGTGAGATCTTATCAAGGCCTAGTGAAGAGGTAAAATGACATCATTATTTCTATATGTCAAAGTTTGCTTCATCATTGCAGTTATCCTCTGAGTTGTATTTGCAAGCTTTGCTATATGGAACTTCAGCTTTCTGTCTACTAAAACTCCAAAATACCTAGCTTAATCAGTTTCTTCTAACATAATTCCACCAATATAATATGACATTGAATATCTGATGTCACTGAAGTGCATGGCTTTAGTAACATGACTTTACCTTTAGTAGCAGACTGGTTAACAACAGAAAGAGGGGTGATATGATAGAGGTCTATAAACTTTTGAATGGGTGTTATAGCATTTCAGATGATGAAATTTTTTGTTATATCGAAGACCATTTTGCTAAAAGCTGTCAACCGGAACTCTTTTAGCATCCGTGCTGATGGGATTCTATCACTCCCTAATGCTGAATTCTTATTCAGTTTGTGTGACAGCTCTAGTACTTCCTCCTCGTACACGAGTTTTTTCATACATTGAAGAGGTAGCAGTAAGCTCAATGTTGCATATATCAGGTTGACAGCTTTTAGCAAAATGGCTACTCATTAGTTGAGCAATCTTTTCTGCATCAGTCACCATCATACATCTGCCTTTAGTAGAGTCCTTTCTGATTCATTCTTTCTTTTACTTGCAGAATAATGTTAGAATTCTTTTGGGTTGTCTTTACTTGCGGAGCCAGATTTTTTTTCACACTCAGACCTTTGCTTTCCATACAACAGTTATGACTCTTCCTGGCCTGCTGCTTAAATTTCATAATAGACCTTATGCACACAGTATTCAGGACCGCAACGGGCAGTTGTGCCCCACACAAGGGTCTTTGAGATAATGGGGGTGCCATTTGACCATGGGAAATAATAAAATATATATGTTACCGCCAAAGTGCGAAAACCGTTAATGTGCACATTACCTAGCTAATCTGCAGATTAACTGATTTGCTCCGTTAACGTGCGGAATCAAGAGATTTCCGCATTTTACCTAGGTAATGTGCACATTAACGGCTTCTGTATTGTTAAAGTTCAAAAGTTTGTTTCTCTCATTTCCTTTCCCTACTCCTGCCCCCCTCTCCCTCCACTTTTAGTTTGGTTTTTTAATAAGTAAACATAATTTTATCATGTTTTTTTCTTAATTGTAATAATATTTTAAACCGTTTGATTCCTTGTATTATATTAATTGATTGATTATTGATTCTATCAACTAATTTGTTGATTGTATTAACTTGATTCTGTAGATATCGAAAAATAAATAAATAACATTATGTTAATTTAAGCGTACAGAAACGTTGCTGTTGTTCCAGCAAAGATCTTATTTTCACTTTAACGAGTTCCTAGTAGGTAATGTGCAGATTACCTAGGTAATTTGAGAAATGAAACAATTTTCCGCACATTAACGGATCACCGTAGTTAATCTGCACAATACCTAGATAATCTGCAGAATAACTGATTTCTGCACTTTAGCGGTAACATATATATATATATATATATATATAAATTTTCGTATTGAATTATATCGTACTATATAAATTACACAATTACAAATTATTATGAATTCTTAATAATCTGACAACATTTTTAACTTAATACATCACCAGTTATTATAATTTGTTTGAAGTGAAACGTTATCAATATTAGCATAGAATTTATTTCACAGAGTAAGTATCAACTCGGTGAAAATTGTATAAATATTCTCGATTATTTATCATATTTTTAGTGGAAATTGTTAGTTTAAGACAGACCGTGAATTCATTCGTATGCTGTGCTTTGCCCAGTACCATCGACAGAGTGTAGCATAGAGGCAGCCTGCCTCACGGCGCTGCTTAATAAGGGTGCTTGTTCAGCTATATTACAGCAAGATATTTTACAAAAATGCAGCGCTTAGTTTACCGAATAAAAAGGCAGCCATTTCCCATTGACAGTTAAATATGTGCTTATTATATTTTATTAATAAAAAAATTAGTCATACATACTAAAACTAAACATTTTAGAACCCACTTACTTAAGGAAACAACCCATAAAGTATCATACGATGTGAATTTCATAAACTTATAGTCTATATATATATAAATATTAAATTATATGAATGAATTCTACTCAAATTGTGAGTCACTGTCGCTCCGACTTTCACATTGGAGCAATAACTCGCTTCCTGCAGTAAACAATATGCCTTCCACAACAACTATACTGCAGAAACACGAAAAACAATTAGTTTTATCTTGTCACTGAATAAGGTTCACAGACATTTGCAGACTGGGTAATATATTTCTCAACAAATAGTGCGATTAGAGACAGCTGGGAATATAAACACTAATGAATCACATCTCCCCTCCAACAGAAACTGCTGTATAGTATAGACCAGTGTTTCTCAAAGTGTGGTATGTGTACCCCCGGGGGTACGTGGCAATTTTCGGCTATGCATAATTAAAGGAGTCGTATTTTTTTAACAAACAGTGCAATTAGAGACAACCAGGATAAAATGGCACTAACTAATGAATCACATCCCCTCTCCAACAGAAACCTGTATAGACCAAGCAAAACCATATGTTGCCGGTGAACATATGGTTTTGCTTGACCCCACCCCAGTCGTTAACGTGTTAAAACTAAGAAATATATAGTGAATGTGTTTCAGATATGGAATTTGCATTTCAACTCAACTGTTGAAATACTGATTTGTCTTTGGCTCGCACAATCTTGTGTTAATACCACACCAATCATATGCAGTTCTTCGCTGCTCTACGTATCTCAAGTCTTGTAAATTACTGGTAATTTTTGCTTGAAATAATGGGAAAGAAGATGACGCTATTTGGGAGATGACTTTGACGATGCACACAAAGAAACTGTTCTCGATGCCAAAAGTAGTGATAGCAAGTAGGAGCTTCTTGGTAAGTTGCACCATTTTCAGTTTTTTTCTGAAAACTTTAGTTTCCGAAAATTCCCGCACGTATCTCGCAACACGATTTTTAAGTCTTGGGAAAAAAGTTAGAGTTATATTCGAGTAAATATAGTATTTTTTTTTTTTTTTTTGCTTTCAAATTCTTACGTATTGATCATTGGTTAAAGATTGGATTTATAAAACACCCAAAAGAGAGCAATATAGCAAATACAAGTAGCTGTAAGCAACAAGAAAACATTGATATTGCATTTGGATCAAATGAAATTGATGAGTGTGTCGTCTGACATCTGTAGAGAACCAAAATTTAAAAATAAATCATATTTTTTGTTTACATGAACATATAAATTCAAATGAAATAGATATTTAATTTTAATTAATATTTTAAATTATAGGTTGAGTCATATACTAAAAATACATGAGACAAGTTCCACGCACATTATAAACTGTTCAAAATACAGTGAACTTAAAATGTTGATTAAGAAATGCATTATTAATTGCACACAACAAAGTTTATACAAAACAAAAAATATTGGCAATCTGTTATAGAACAGTTAATCTACATAATACAATATTTATCAAGCCTGTGTATAGCTTTTAGAGGTTCTTCACAAAAACTTTGAAAATGATAACGGCAATTTTTTAAAGTTAGTAGAAACTGTCGCTAAATTTGATTCGATAATGGCAGAACACTTGCATCGCATCCAAACATCACCAAAAAGGAACATTATTCATTATTTAGGTGATAAAATACAAAATGAAATCATCCGTATAATTTCTGAAGCTATAAAACAAAAAATTTTAGAAATGGTTAAAGAGGCGAAATATTATTCATTAATTCTTGACACTACTCCGGATATAAGCCACACAGAACAATTATCTATTGTTATTAGATTTGTTAATCAAAATAAAGCAGAAATTCGTGAAATTGTTTTGGGTTTTCAACCTGTAGTACCACTGGGCAAGGACTATTTCAATTTATAAAAAATTTAAAATTATTGAATATTGACATTTCCGATTTACATAGCCAAGCTTATGATAACTGTTCAAATATATGAGGAAAACATAATAGACTGAGAAAAAATCCTTGAAATAAATTCAAGGGCTTTTTTTATTCCATGTGCTGCTCATTCATTAAATTTGGTAGTTAATGATGCAGCTAAGATATCCTGTGAAACTAAATTTTTTGGAAGTAATAAAGGAATTATATGATTATTTTTCAATATCTGTGAAGCGTTGGGCTATATTAAAAAAAAACGTATTCGTGTTTTAAATTTGAAACTACTTTCTGCTACTAGGTGGGAAAGTAGAGTAGAAGCAATAAAGCGACTTAAAAATAATATCAAGGAAATTTATCAGGCTCTTTTTGATATTACGGAAGATGAAACTAAAGATATCAGTTCTAGAGTTCAGGCAGACAACTTAATTTTAAACATTTATTCGTTTAAATTTATTTGCTCTGTTCATGTTTGGTACGAAATCTTAAGTCTCATAAATGTTGCAAGCAAAATAATGCAGAATCCGACATTTGATACAGGAAAAATTACAGAAAATCTTTATGTTATACAATAATTAAATACTTGCCGAACAGATCAATACTTTGAAAATATTATTAGAACTGCAAAAGAAGTAGCAAACGATTTGAATATTGATCCTATTTTTCCAGACATTTGATAGAAACAAAAATGGTTACGAAACATCAGATGAGACAACTGAACAAAATTTTAAAATAGATTTTTTCTTCGCGATTTTAGACACGACAATAACTTCAGTCACTGAAAGATTCATACTCTTAAAACAACATAGCGAGGACTTTAAAGTTATAAGCAAATTAAAAGATTGGAGTGATGACAATTTAATGAAACATTGTAAAGATTTGCACTTAAAACAGCGACAATCGCGATTTTGGTGGTATGACTATTTGAGGAATTAAAAACTTTGCAATGTTTTATTAAAAAAGAGTTGGCTCCTTGGGTTGTTTTAAATTATATATACGAAAATAAATTAACCGACATGTTTCCGAATACTACGATTGTGATGCTTATTTATTTAACATTACTGATATCCTAGCATCAAGGAAAAGAAGTTTTTCAAAACAAACTAATAAAAAATTATTTGTGGTCAACAATGTCTGGAGAGTGTCTAACGGATTTATCAATTACAGCCATAATCCGGAGTTATGCGGTTTCTTATATGTACGTATTCCCGTCCCGCTTCACGCCTCACCACTAGTCATATCTTTCAGGCGCCAGCCGCATTCGGCAGGGTCGCACATGCTGTGAACAAGCACTGATGTGTTTCATTGAACTTAATTGGTTGATGGACTGAGTCCTTGACTCTTTTTCCCTTCATCTGGATTTTAGATTGTGGGTGATGAGATTATTGTGGGTAATTTACCCGCTCATTGTGAGCATTGAGGCTGTATCAGCTTTCTCTTGCGATGGAGGATTTCGGTTTCTTATGTTTGAAACGATCTGAGGGCTTGTAGTCCGCTGCCTGTCGAACTAACTGATTTGGGTGATTATCCGTGATTGTGAAGAATTTCTCTGCAATGTTTGTCATGTAGGTCTTAATATCTGGAAGATTGGCTTCTTGATGTAACTGGATGTTTCTGATGAACCATGGGGCATTAAATGCCATTCTTAGGCATTTATTCTGTATTATCTGAAGTCTGTTGATGTTGCTTTTAGTCGTGTGACCCCAGGTTGGAGAGGCATAAGTTAGTTGCGGTCTGATTACCGATTTGAAAAGTAAGATTTTGTTGCTTATGCTTAGGAAGCTGTTCCTGTTCAAAAGTGGATATAGCTGTGCTATAGTCTGACTTGCCTTAGTGGTAACACTGTCCATATGTGACTTGAAGTTTAGACGTCTATCAAGATGAATTCCCAGATATTTGGTAGAATTGCGCCAAGGGATGATTTTACCAAACATTTGTATGCTTGTATTCGGTTCTGCCTTACGTCTGGTGAAAAGTACTGCAGAGCTTTTGTTTGGATTAATTGCGATACGCCACTTGGTGTACCAATCCTCCAATTCATTGACTGCTCTCTGCAGCTTGATTGTGGCCAGGTGTGGACGGAGGGATCTGGCTATAATGATTGTATCGTCGGCATACAGAGCGGTGATAGCTGGAGACAGTTTGGGGAGATCTGCCATGTATATGGAGAAGAGTAGGGGAGATAGTAGAGAGCCTTGAGGTACTCCGGCCGTGATTCTCTCCGTGGATCTGATACCGTTGAGTTTTATTTTAAATTTTCTGTTGTGTAGATATGATTTGATAAGTAGCACTAGTGGCAATGGAATACCAACTTCGTGTAGTTTAAAAATTAGTCCATGATGCCATACTCTATCAAATGCCTGAGTGATGTCTAGAAAAACTGCGCCAGTGTGTTGGTGCCATTCATACCCTTGGGTTATATGTTCGATAACTGTAAATTTGTAGCGTTGTGGAGTGATATTTCCTAAAGCCGAATTGTTCATCTTGAATTATGTGGTTGATATCTGTTGCCTCTTGAAGCCGTGTGAGAATAGCACGTTTGGCTATCTTACCTATGCATGAAAGAAGGCTGATTGGTCTGTAATTTACAGGAAACTGTATTTTTCCCATGTTTGGGAATTAGGAAAACGTCGGCAATTTTCCATCGTTGTGGGAAATAATTTAGCCGGAAGATGGCATTAATGATGGCTACTAGATGCATAACCCCTTTGCGAGGAAGTAACTTGAGTACCTTATTTGTTATTCCATCTGGACCTGGAGCCTTTTTGTTATTTAGTTTTCTTAAAATCTCATCTACTTCTGTTGGTGATACGGATTTGTTATTGGACTGGAATGAGGCATTTTGAGTTATTTTACGCACTTGGGTGTGAATTTTACTTATGAAATTTATATCTGTATTGATATAATTGGGGCTGCATTGTTTTTCTAAACTGTCAGCAAATGCTTCAGCTTTTTCCTCGTCGTTGTAGACAACATTAGATTCACCTTGGATTGGAGGAAATGTAAAACGCTTTGAACGGAGTGATTTCATCATTTTCAATATTGATTGATCCTCTGTGTTTAATTGGAGAATTTTGTTATTCCAGAGTTGGTTACGGTGGTCCTTTAGGGCATATCGAACCTGGTTTGTTGCTCTATTCACTGCTTGTTTATCTGCTGGGTCCATTGTTCTCTGATATTTTCTTCTTAATCTGTTTTTCTCTTGGATAAGACGTTTTATATCCTGTGGAAGTTTATTTGATGGTGTACATTTGGTTATATTTGTTACCTGCGTTATAGCTGTCAGCAGTTGTTTTTCAAGAGTCTTCACTGCTTTTTCTACATTTTCAGCAGATGTTATATGCGGTATTGGACCAAGGTTTTCCTGGAAGGCTGAGGGAAGTTGTTTCCAATTTATAAATGCGGTGGTGTTTTCTGTTATATCTTGTATGGTGCCTAGTTGTAATATGATGGGGTTATGATCAGAACTTAAGTCGTTGATTGCTTGTATCTGATAGCTGTGCGCTATGTTTTTTAATATAGCTATATCTAGTACATCAGGACGTCCGGTAGCTCCATAATGTGTGGGTTCAGTGGGTCCTATTACTGTTATATTTCTTGGAGTGGTGTAAGAGTTGAGTATTCTTCCATTAATATTTGAGTTTCTGCTATTCCAGACTGAGTGTTTGGCATTAAGATCTCCGGCTATAATCACTGCTCTGCCTGTATTTAGTATCACCTCTAAGTCAGATTCAAGGAGTTTTTTATTTGGGGGGTTGTAGGCTGCATATATCGTAATGCTGCTTGTATTTTCCATATGTATTTCTATTCCTGTAGTTTCCATGTGTTCTGTTTGGGGTTTGCTATTGAATTATGTTTTATGTTACTTTTCACAAAGATGGCAGTGCCTCCACCTCTAGAAAAGCATCTGTCTGTTCGGTAAGTGCTATAACTATTGATTCTGATTTTGTCACTTGGACGAAGATGTGTTTCATTTATGAGGATGATGTCTGCTTGAGTTTCTGCTGCAAACTCCTGCAGCTCCTGTAATTTGACAGATAAACCATTTGCATTCCATGAAACAATTTGTAATGATTTCGGTTTTCTTTTAGATTTATCCATTAAGAATTTCCATAAAGAGTGATTGTGTATGCCTTAAGATGATATCTTTGGCTTCTTGAGTTGGGTTGGTTTGTTGGAGTTCAGCAAGCATTTCACCTAAGTGGCTTGTTATGTTCAGTAGGATAGGTTTGTTGGTTTGCTGTGACTGCTTTGGTTTTGGGTCTTTTTGGAAGGTCGATCTTGTAACTTCAGCATACGATCTTCCATCCGTTGTGGAGACTATGGTTTGATGGGAAGACGCTTGTTCTTGAAGAGGTTTACTGGTTTTGAGTTGTAATTTTTGGTTTTCAGGAAATGCTATACAGCCCCTATAGTTTGCAGGGTGTGGTCCTCCGCAGTTTGCACACTTTTCTGGAAGTGTACGAGGTTTATGGCATTCATTTGATGCATGTTTGCCACCACATTTAACGCAACGAAATTCGGCCTTGCAGCATCGTTGGGCATGCCCAATCTTCTGGCATCTATGGCACTGGGTTGTAGTTGATTTATGTTTCAATGCCTCAACTTTTATGACTAGATCACAGATGGTTTGGAGATTGTATATATGATTTTGGTCTTTGCTTATTTCCACTAGAATTAGGGGATAGGGTGTTTTATCAGCTCTCCGCATTCGGCTGACTTTAATTGGGCTAAATCCCTTAAGTTGGAGGTCTACAGTGAGGTCTTCTATTTGTAATGTTTCAGTTACTCCCCTTAACACTACTTTTAAATTTTTTTCACTGTTGAGTGCAAAAGTGTGATATGGCAAGTTGTTGTTGTCTAGAAGTTTGGTCATTTTTCTGTAATCTGATGATGTTTTAGGTTGTATGCGAATCCCTTCTTCTGTGTTTGTGGCTTTAATGAAGGTGATATCTGAAGATTTCAGTGTGGATGCAACGGACGTCCAGTGCTCCTTGGCCCTTAGGACGACTGGGGGGTACCCTTTCTTTAATTACATTATCTGGTTCTATTTCCACTGTTTTGGGTGTATCTGCAGTAGAGGAGATTTTCCTTTTCTTTTTGACTGTTTGAAATTCTGTGTTGGTTTCCACAAACTGCGGAGTATTATCCTGAGATGCAGCATTCTCTGTATTCGTGGAGTGACTTGATTCTGGTTCAGTCAACATACTTCCTTCATTAGAATCATCCATCCTATCTTCTGTGACTGCTGTATGGGGGAATGTATCTAAGAGCTTTACTTTCCCTGGCCAGTTGTCGCTCAAAATTTTTCCTAATCTTAGGAATTCTTTGTAAACTTCTTCAAATATGCCATCATTGAGAGGTTTTGTCATGATTAACAGAAGGCAACAACTCTATTAAAATAAAGTTTGAGAAGTGGAACCTAGAGCCCAATGTAAATATCCCGTAGATCAAGTCGATCTACCAGCAAAGGTAGTAAATGTTTCACAGAATGAAGAACACTTACCTCTATATATAAATATCCCGTAGATCAAATCGATCTACTAGCATCAGTAGCAAATATTTTACAAAATAAACTTTTCTTCAGAAAATCATAACGACTATTTAAATCACTGATCACATATATAAACACTTGGCAACCGCCATTACGCCACTCTCAATCGTAATCGATGTGTTTCATGCGGATTCCATTCATATATATGTACGTATTCCCGTCCCGCTTCACGCCTCACCACTAGTCATATCTTTCAGGCGCCAGCCGCATTCGGCAGTGTCGCACATGCTGTGAACAAGCACTGATGTGTTTCATGTGGATTCCATTCATACACGATTTTTATAGTCTATAAACCTTGCAATTGTTTAATGTTATGTTCTTGATAAAAATTTTATCACATGAAAAATAATGTTATCCAAAAGAAGCAAGTCCGATTCTTCTACGGCTAGCAAGAAAAGAAAAACATTGACTTTGGAAACAAAACTGAAAATTATTAAGCATTTTGATGCCGGAATGAAAATTTGTGAGCTAGCAAAGAAGTTCGATCTACAGGAATCCACAGTAAGAACAATCATAAAAGAAAGGTTTACAGATTTTGGAGGACATAGATTCTAACGAGGAATGAACTCTAGGCAAAAGGCAAGGAATAAAAAAATCATTAGCTTGCTATGAAGAAATTTTGTGTGACAAGAAAATGACATTATGCCGTCAGACGAATCTATTAGATTTTATGAAACCATCGACATTGAAATAACTTTCTTTTTTTATGTTTATATTTCTTAAAAAATATAGGTGTTTTTGTATACCTTTGGTCCCAATTGTATGTTTGTATATATAAATTACATGCAAAATTATACCCACAGTTACGCGAATTCGACTTATGCGCTTTTTGTTGGTCCCACCCACCTACCACGTAACTTCGGGGGGTTTACTGTATATCAATTGAAAATAATATTATGATTGAATATTATGACTGATTGGCTACCGGTGGAGATTGAACTGCCCACTCAGTCTCCAAAAGCTAGATAGGGTATAAAGGCCTCGCCTACTCCCTATTAGGGAATAAAAGGCGTTAGTTGATTTTATATATATATATATATATATATATATAATGTGGGTATATATATATATATATATATATATATATATATATATAATGTGGGTATATATATATATATATATACCCACATTATTTCAGACATTAAATATATTGTGTTAGGGTTAGGGGCCACGAGATGGCGGCACATTTGAGCCGTCTCTCTTCACTGCGTACCGCTTAATTAGTGATAGCTTTGGGCCATCTGTCTCTGATTGGTACCAGTGGAGATTGAACTGCCCACTCAGTCTCCAAAGTTAGATAGGGCTAAAATGGCCTCGCCTACTCCCGTATATACGGGAATAAAAAGGCGTTAGCTGATATATAAATATAACAGAATATATATAATATATATATATATATATATATATATATATATATTTATATATATATATATTCTGTTATATTTATATATCAGCTAACGCCTTTTTATTCCCGTATATACGGGAGTAGGCGAGGCCATTTTAGCCCTATCTAACTTTGGAGACTGAGTGGGCAGTTCAATCTCCACTGGTACCCATCAGAGACAGATGGCCCAAGGCTATCACTAATTAAGCGGTACGCAGTGAAGAGAGACGGCTCAAATGTGCCGCCATCTCGTGGTCTCTAACCCTAACACAATATATTTAATGTCTGAAATACTGTGGGTTCTACGGTCGATTTTCTTGAGTTTACAGGACGAAAAACCCAAGTTTCCGGGAGGAAAAACCTGCTTGCCCGTGCCAGAGATCGACCAACTCGGGAACCGGTCGAAAAAAGGCTTAGAAAAATTTCCTCTAGTCGCCGACTAGACTCGAAACCAAGACTTCCTTCGTGCGGCCTAGCGCGGTGGTGTGCAAACGCCACATCCACTGAGCTACACAGGCTCTTATTAATGAATAAACATTTTTGAAAATTTTTATTAATAAAAATTCCCTATTAATGAATTTCAGTGATTATAATGTTCTACTACTGTTAAATAAAATTTATTTTTATGTATAAACTGTTTTGTACTTTTAACAAAGTAAAATGTTTTGCAAAAATATTTCATGGAAACTTATTTTATGGGTGCGCTGAAAAACGTTTTGCACAAGAGCGCCTCGTACCCATTGCATGGCACTGACAGGATTTCTTCTGCATGATTGTTTTTACAAATCTCTTGCTTGATAAGATTACACATCCATTTCACTCCTACACTATTTATTCTTTGAACTCTACTTAATGATGCAATATCATTCTGATATGGCATCATTTTAAATGTTTCCCAATCACTGTTGATATTCTTCCCATCCAGCAACCAAATACCATTGTGCTAAACTCAGTATATATACTCCTCAATTGGTCATAATTTCTTGCTTTGTAGTTCAGCATGTAACCTTTCCTGTATGAAACATTTATAAACTTAGCTACTTCCCAAGTCACTGTCATCACTCAGAAGCAGAATAGTCACATCTTTAACTGATATCCCCTCTAAAACTATAATCTAATCTAACACTCTTTGTTTTCGAGTCCCTTCTTTCACATGCTGATTGAGGAAGTTGTCTCGCAACAGCTCAGTAAATACTTCAGTTTTATTCTTCTCATGAGATTTTACTCCTTTCCAATCAGCATCTGGATAATTAAAGTCCCCCGTTATGATTATTCTTTTCATATCCATTGTCTTTATTTGATAATGCATTTCTTCATCCCTAGCAACTATTCCTCTAGGTCTGTAACAACATCCCACAATGCATTTGATCTTGTTAACCACCACCTCACACCAAGTGGCTTCAAACTCACTACCAGATGAAAAAGTTACTGATATTGCCCAGCTTGGCTGGCCGAGTGGTTAGCGTGTCCCCTCTCCAGTCAAGAGGCTGTGGGTTCGAATCCAGCTGTGGGCATGGATGTTTGTGATTGTCTGGAAATACTAGTGGTGGCTGTCGGCGGTAGATGGCGTTGGTGTAGTTGCGGTCAACTGGTGGATTGGGAGTGGAAGCAGAGATGTAGAGTAGATGCCCTCCCTCGATGAGTCCTTGGACTCCCCAGAGGTGACAAATAATGATAATAATATTAGTCATAGGTCTCAACACTAATTGGACAAGATATCCGATATTAGCAACACACCCTTCCTCTCCTATTCTGTCTATTCCTAAAAATACTCTACCCTTTACACTCAATATCAGTTATTATGTATTTGGTATGACAATTATTAGTTTTTCAAGACTCCTGATACCCAAACGCATTCAAATATAGTGTACAAATTTAATCTTCTCTCAAACTCACTCCAAACATTAACACTCTTTGTTCTCCAAAAATCTCACATCCATTCTTCTACACAGCCTACACATCGATTTGTTGGTTAACATTGCATTTCTTGTAAAGAGGCAAAATGACATCTTTATCTTTACATGTGAACATTCGTTTCAGTGCAGTTATCTTTTGATATCCCATCAGTCCCTCTTGCTGAATTCTTATTCAGTTTCTGCAACAGCTCTAATACCTTGTCCTCATAAAGCTGAGTTTCTTCATCCAGTGAGGAGATAGAAGAGCTCAATGCCACATACACCAGGTTGATAGCTTTTAACGAATTTATATATGGGTCTTTTTCAATTGAAGGTCAGTTAGCCGATCTCATATGAAGGTAACAGGGTTTTCTTTCCCGTAAAGTCGGGTTTTTCATCTCGCGTACAAACAAATCGGCCTTCAGAACACATGCAATTTACAAACAAACACTGTTGATGGTGATGATGGGAACAGTAGTGTAATAGTAGGAGAATTAAGTACTAGTGGGGATAGATATATTTAGCAAGGCAAAGTATAGTGCCTGCCTGTGATGAGTCCTTGAACTCACTGGAGGCATCATGTAATAATAATAATGCTCACACTTTGCTTTCTGTATAACAGTTGTGAATATTCTAGCCTATAATATTCATGAACATCATCCTTATGCACACGGTATTCCTTCCACACCATTCTTTTCTTATGAATCTCTCTCTAATACGATTACACATACAATTGATTCCTACCCTATTTATTCTTCAAACTGTTGGAACACATTCTGATATCTCATCATTTATGTATTGTTTAAATGTTTCCCAATCACTGTCAAAATTCCCATCAGTAAATGATCCCATTCCCCTGAACTCAGTATACTCCGTTGGTTACTTTCCTACTTTGTAAGACATTCATAAACTTAATCACTTCCCAAGTGAGTACACATGATCACTGTCACCAACCAGTGGTTGAAGAGTCGTCTCTTTAACTGAAACGCCCTCTGACACTAAACTTTTATCTTAAACTATCACTCTTTGACCCCATGTTCGTTCTGTCACATGTCGCTTGAGGAGATTATCCCAGAACAGCTCAGTAAATTTATTTTCATTCTCATGAGATTTTACTGCTACCCAATTAATATTTGGATAATTAAAATCTCCCATTATGTTACTCTTTTCATTTGGTGATGCATTTCTTCATCACTTGCAACCGATCCACCAGGTCTGTAACAATACCTCACTATGAAATTGATCTTATTAGACTCCACCTCGCACAAGATGGCTTTAAACTCACGGCCACATAGAATTCAGTTACTAATATTACAATCATAAGTCTCAACTCTAACTGGATTCAAGTTCTCCGATATCATTAGTATCACGCCCCCCCCCCTTCTACTGTACTTCCTAAAAATACTGTACCCTACACTTGCTACCATTTAGTATGATTCTGATAGCCAGGTCTCACTAATGCCTACAATCTTAGGTCCAAACATATTGACTAAGGCAAGAAACTACCCTTCTGTTTCTGATACTCCTAGCATTCATGTACAGACATAATAATCTACCTGACTCAGTTGGATGAATTGCAGATCTGTATTCTTCTCTAGTGCCTTTTACAGGGTGTCCCAAAATTCACGCAAGATTTAAATTTAGCGCCATTTGTGCGGTAAAGTGTTGCCAATGAGAAAAAAAAAAAGACAACATGACAGCTGATAGTTCAGGGTTATTAAAAATGGAGCACACACACACACACACAGCAAAGAGCGTTCTTTAAATGGATTATGGAACAACAACGTGGATGCTTATTTTTCGAACAAAATCATCTTCAGTGATGAGGCTCATTTTCATCTTGATGGCTTCGTTAATCGAAAAAATTGTCGCATTTGGGGTTCAGAAAATCTACGAGTGATTGTTCAGAAACAAATGCATCCACAACGTGTCACTGTTTGGTGCGGATTTTGGGCTGGAGGCATCATCGGTCCATTCTTCTTCTAAAATGCGGCAATAACAGTTAATGGTGCTCGCTATCGCGACATGATAATCCAGTTTTTTGTGCCTAAATTGCAAGATAAGGATGTGGACGACATGTGGCTTCAACAAGACGGTGCCACATGCCATACAGCCTGAGAAACAATGCAATTACTGCATGAGTCATTTCCTGGTCGTGTAATTTCCCGTTTTGGTGATCAGAATTGGCTTCCCAGATCATGTGACTTAATGCTGTTGGAATTTTTTCTTTGGGGTTTTTTGAAGTCTAAGGTTTATGCCAACAAACCCACGCCTTGAAGGAGGAAATTGAGCTCTGTATCAACGAAATTCAGCCACATTTATGCAAAACGGTCATGGAAAATTTCGACAAAAGAGTGCATATGTGCCAGGAAAGCCGTTGAGGCCATTTACCCGATATGCTATTCCATACATAACCCTATACTGTATACTTTATGAATCAATAAGAAATTACAATTTTTAATTAAAAGCCTGTGTTTTCTATCAAAATTACTTCTTGTGTAAATTTTGGGACACCCTGTACATGTCTATATCTTTGCACACATTCGATAGGTCCGAACCAGGCAAAGGCAAATTTGAAATCATTCTCTGCTTGTCAACATTTCCATGCCAAAGTTTATTCCTGCCATTAACACTGTCATATAACATTGTTGCTAGTAGTAGTAGTAGTAGGGGGGGGGTCACTATGAACCAAATAGGGGTGGGGTAAAAGGTGGATGTGACAGTGGAAACATGACATCATTGGTCGGACACTATGAACCAGATCAAGATAAGGATTCGTACCGTGATTGGTCGGACACTTTAAACCAAATAGGGTATGGTAAATGGGAGGAAGTGATGTCAGTGTCATGGGTGTGTGTTGTTATCAGATGTAGATAAGTGATGTAATTTGTTGTGTGTAAATAAGTGACGTCATTGAGTTGAAGTGGAAAGGGAAGTTATTGTAGTGGGGGAGGTGATTTCCTGTGTGTCATGAGTGACAGATTTGTGTGAGTGCCTACTTTTTATTTGTTTTCAGTGGTGGCTTATGGGTAATGGTTTTAGTATGGAATTCTGGGTGATTGTTAGAGTATGGAATGTTAGGAATTTCTCTGGTGAGCATCCGTCATTGACATCATGTTGTGTCTTTGGTTTGCATGTGGAATTGTGGGTAATAGTTTTAGTATGGAATTCTGGGATCTGGTCTTTTAAACCCAGTTGTTGATGCTGTCAAGTTTTGTTTGCATATGGCATTATGGGTAATGGTTTTAGTATGGGATTCTGAAAAGATTCAGATGTTTGGGATGTGTTGGTATTTGTCAGTGATGTGAGATGAGCTTTTTGTTCATGGGTGGCATTATGGGTATTGATTAGAGATTGGAATTCTGGGAGGATATTTGGTCGTGTTGGGGGCTTTGACTTCATTGTGGAACTATGGGAGAATATTTCTCAATATACCAGGAGACATTTTCTAAAATAATTAGTTACTGGATTTCTCTGGTGTCCTCACCCCCCCCCCCCAAACATGAACACATTTTTTTTCTTTCGTGTTTACATTTTCTAAAATAATTAACTACTGGAATCTCAATTTTACTGCTTTTTTTTCTTTCATATTTTTCTTTTTAATAGGTTGTAGTTAGATATTTTCTAAAATAATGAAATACAAGCTATCAGTGGTGTCCACCAAACACATTTTTTTTCTTTCATGTTCACATTTTCTAAAATAATTAATTACTGCAATCTCAGTTTTACTGTGTCTATGTAATGTTTAAGATCTTAAAAACTCCATTAGTCTTCTAATTAAATCTTACCTTCATTACATATTCTAAGCAGAATAAATATTCTTAAATATGGAGAACACATCAACAACACCTTAATTGTTCATTTAAGTTTACAAATACACATTTATTTGACTGAAATATTATTTACAAGTATATTCACAATGAAAAATTCAAACATGTAATTACCTAGAAATATTTCACAAGAGTTGTCTTTCTTCCTGTTTTCCTGAAGAAAGAAAAATTCCAAAGGGTTTTGGGTTTGCTGATTTTTTTTTTTTTTTACTTTACGGGATACAAAACAGTACAGTACAGCACAGCGCACACATACACACAAGACGATCTGCAGCCTGAAAGAACGAATTGCAGTAAATAAACTGAAAATGCACTCGATTATTGTTTCTTATAGGTTTCTGTCCAGTGTGACGTCATTGAGTTGAAGTGGAAATGTACGTTATTGTCGTGGGTATGAGTGACTTCTTCCTGTGTGGAATTCTGGGTAATGGTTAGAGTGGAATTCTGACAAGTGAGATTTTTTTGTTGTTGTTGTTCGCGTGTAGCATTATGGTTTTTTTTCCCGTTTCTGGCATTAATTTCATAGTATTGTTATTTTTTTAACTCATTTATTATGTTACATATTTTTTACAACACAATTAAATAATTATTTCTTATTTCAACTGAATATTAGGTCTGGTACTATAATTTTCAACTTAATTCGTCTGTTACAACTTCTAAAGATTATACTTTAGACTCCCGTTTTTTTTTTGTTTTTTTTTGCTTTAGTGAGTGTTGGCTTAAAGGAAATAAGACAAACAAGGATTGGAAGTAAAGTAAAGTCACCACTGTCCTCTTCTGTTAATTTTCACACTGTAGTGTGACAGATTCCACTATGACTTGGTGATTTGAACTCGTAAATTTTTTAATTTTTTTTCGCATTCATCACTAAACAAATTAAGATGAAACTTAACAAGTGTCTGAAAGTAGGGTTACCATATTTCTTGAAAACTATGCGACATCAATGTCGATCGTAAAACAAATTGTAACGAAAAATAGGTTTACCTTCAAATAAATATTTATGATCATGGCAAGCAAGAAATTCCTCAACTTTTCAAAGTCTTGACATTCACACCCAAATTGTTTTCATCATTTGGAATATTGCAACCTGAAAATTCGCATCACTCGATGTGGACTTTTGATATCTTTTTTTTTTTTATCTTTTTTTAATCTGCTTTTTTGTTTTTCTCCATTTTTCTTTAAATCCTGCAGTAGTATTTTTATAACTGAAATAACTGAAACCTCAGCAGAGATTGTGTATTTCAACAACTGATTTTTCAGAAGTTGAGATAAGGAATTAACAAATTCTGAGGATGCATCAATATCTGAAGCTCAAAATCCAGACTTCATTTGTATTCATGAAAGCTGCTCTGTAACTTTGAGCCTGCTTTCCCACATTTCTTAAGAGATGCATTTTTCATAAAAATTAAAAATATGCTTTATAAAAATATAATTTTTATCTCCTTCGTTGACATACAGAAACTGCTTTTTGCACTCATAATTTTTTTTCACATTCATAACTAAACAGAAATTAAGGCTTTAAACTTAAACAAGTTTCTTAAAGCAGGATTACCATATTTCTTAAAAACAATATGCAACATCAATGTCGACCATAAAAAAACTTGTAAAGAAAAATAAAATGTTTACCTTCAAATAAATATTTATGATCATGGCAAACCAGAAATTCATCAGCTTTTCAAAGTTTTGACATGCACACCCATATTGTTTTCATCATTTGGAATAATGCAACCAGAAAATTTGCATCACTCGATACGGGGTTTTGATATGCTTCTATATATATATATTTTCCAATCTGCTTGGTTGTTTTTCTCTATTTTACTTTAAAAATTCAAAATAGGCTTTTGAAAATCTACTTTTTATGTCTACATCATTGATATACAGAAACTGCTTTTGTTTGCAAAATTGTGGGGATGAACCTGTCCCTTCTGGCTATTAATTTTATCTTCAGTTCCTTGTGCTTCAATGCTACTTCTCTAGCTTAAATTTTATTTTATTTTTTTTGAAAATGTATTTTTTTAGCATTAGTAAGTTTAACTAAAGAATATGAGACAAACAAGGTTTGGACTCTGCGTTAGCGTTTTCTTATGAGAAACTTCTTTTGTCAGCACAAATAAATAGTTATTTCTTATTTCAAATGAGTATTAGCTCTGTAGTATACTTTGTTAATTTCTACGTTACAAAGTTCCAAACATTTAAAACTTTAGAGTGAGTGTAAAAGTCAACGGTGTCTAATCAATGCTCATATCCTCATTTTGATGTTTATGTATGGTCCTCTGATGATAATGACACCAACATTCTAATTTAGATTATCAGTTCTGGTTTTCGAGTATATGGACGAAATGTTTACAGATAACTCAAATAATGTCAATAGGTAGCATTAGACAATTTTCTAAAATAATTAATTACAGGATATCAGTTTTCTCCACTTTTTTTACATCTACGTTTTCTTGTATTATGATCTGTGTTAACATTTCTGCTTAAACATTTCTTTTTCACCGATTTTTACACATGTGGTCTTCATATAATGTAATTTTCTAGATCTTAAAAGTTCATTACTTTTACCTAAAGAAATGTTAACTTTTTTTAACAGTAATTAAACTGAATTGCATTAAGGTATAAAGTTATGGTTTTATATATCAACTTCTAAACAGAATAACTGAGTAAAATTTCACTGTTGAAAACACATCAGCAACAAAAATCTTTTGTTCATTTAAGTTTACAAATGCATATTATATTTTGCTGCAATATTATTTACAAGTATATTCACAGAGAAAAATTCGAATATGTAATTACCTAGAAATATTTCACAAAATTAGTTTACACTCTTAACATTTTCCAATGAGTTCAATAAAAGAAAATGTTGGTTACGCACTGTTTCTTGATTACATTACATCAAAATAGCTAGTCACGCAAAAGATTTAAGAATGGACACCATAGGATGCACAGCTCCATACATCTGATGTGTTAACCTGCATATGACACTGTGCCTCACTAAACTTTCCATGTATTCTTTTTGTGGCCAGATAGACACAAGCAGTCTTCGTATGGTGTTTGTAAATGTGCCAAAATAAAGAATCTTTATCGAATTGAATAGTCTTGAAAGTCTAATTTTACCATTGATGAATTTAGATGGTTAGTGATAATTTTTCCCATGGTATGAATGCATGGTAATTCAGTTTCCAAAAATAGTAAATGATTATTAATGTCATATATTTTTGGTGAAAATCGTTCGGCTTCTTCGCAGGTAATAGAGAAAAGTTTACTTATACCATTTCCTGTTTCCTCTATCATTAGTTCACCATCTTGACATTTGAGAATATAATAATCTCCAATATCCAATTTGTACTCTACTTTTTTTGCAAGTATCCTAGGATATCACTCCACCGGCAATCTCCCCCCCCCATGTGCTTCTCAATAACCACAACACATATGTATCTTCTAAAATAATCAGTTTCAATTCTTTTAGAGCTATGTGGATTATTTTGTCTCATGCTATTTTCCTGAAGAAAAATTTTCAAAGGTTTTTGGGGTTCATCCATTATTTTATTTTACTGGACACAAAACAGCACAACACAATACGATAGCTGCAATGTATGTACAAATTGCAGTAAACTGAAAAAAACGCACAAGAGTGTTATTCCTTATAGTACTCTTTAACTGACCGTTTCTTCAAAATGTAACATTCGCGCAGATGATTCATGGGCATGTTTTTGCATGCTGGTGATGTTGATGTGATTTTATCTTACCTTGTGACATCATAGGGAAAAACTTATCTGTGTGCCTTGGTTTTCTATATTATCCTTATTAAGTTAAGTATTTTTCCAACACAAATAAAGTAATATATTATTGTTATTATTATTTCAACTGAACAATAGGTCTGATACTATACATTTTATGTTAAATCTTCTGCACTAAAATTCTGGCTATTAATTTAATATCTGATTAATTGTGCTTCCAAACTACTTCTGAAGCCAAATTTTTTTTTTTTCAAAAAGTTGGCACTATTCGTGAAATATTTGAAGGTCGGCATGAACAAATAACTGATAAAGTTATCAGTTTGAGATAAGTGACAACACTAACAGATATCTGCAAACAGGAAGGTCTCTCATGTCTTGATTGAGGAGATCTGGAGGAGAGGGGGAGGGAATTGTAGGGAAGACTGCTATCACCCTCGACTACACTGTCACCCTCCAACCACCTATTGCTATATTTTTGCCTCCACTCGACAGTTTCGGACATATGAGTGACAGAACTAATCACTTGCTATTACATCAAAAATGTTGTTTGAGCAAGTAATATTAGTAATGCTTGATAATATTTTAAAAAATAAAGAGAAGGTAAATTTTCTTTTCACAGAGTTGTACATGGTAAAAGTTTAAAATCATGTGACTGACAATCGAAACTTATTTCAAAACTGTACGATCTTATTCTATAAGTAGAACAAAAAAAGACAGCATATAATGTAATTGTATATTTTTTAATGGATAAAGTACAAAATGAATAAAATAGTGACAATTTTGTTAACATATTAGATGAATCCAACAGATTAGAATAGAAATATCCAAAAGAAATTTGATAGTTTTCAGACAAATCTTGTGAAATTTCTTGCCTCAAACTGAGACTTTTTTGAAAATCAACCCAGTGATTTATTAGTCTTATTTGTTCATGCCGACCTTCAAATATTTCAGTGTGACAGATAATGCAATCTGTCACACTACAGTGTAAAAATTAACAGAAAAGGATAGCAGTGACTTTATTTTATTTCCAATCCTTGTTTGTCTCATTTCCTTTCAGTCAACACTTACTAAAGCAAAAGAAAAATACGGCAGTCTAAAGTATAATCTATGGAAGTTGTAACAGAGGAATTAAGTTGAAAATTATAGTACAGACCTAATATCCAATTGAAATAAGAATAAATAATTATTTATTTGTGTTGTAAAAAATACGTAACATAACAAATGAGTTTTTAAAAAATATCTTTACCATGAAATTAATGCCAGGAACAGAAAAAAAACCATAATGCCACACGCGAACAAAAAAAATCATCTCACTTGTCAGAATTCTATACTCTAACCATTACCCAGAATTCCATACTATAACCATCACCCAGAATGTTACACAGAGGAAGTCACTCATACCCACGACAATAACGTAAATTTCCTCTTCAACTCATGACGTCACACTGGACAGAAACCTATAAGAAACAATAATCGAGTGCATTTTCAGTTTATTTATTGCAATTCGTTCTTTCAGGCTGCAGATCGTCTTGTGTGCATGTGTGTGTTGTGCTGTACTGTACTGTACTGTACTGTACTGTTTTGTGCATCCTGTAAAGTAAAAAAAAAAAATCAGCAAACCCAAAACCCTTTGGAATTTTTCTTTCTTCAGGAAAATAGCAAGAGAGACAAATCTTGTGAAATATTTCTAGGCAATTACATGTTTGAATTTTTCATTGTAAATATACTTGTAAATAATATTTCAGTCAAATAAATGTTTATTTGTAAACTTAAATGAACAATTAGGGTGTCATTGATGTGTTCTCCATATTTAAGAATGTTTATTCAGCTTAGAATTTGTAATGAAGGTAACATTTAATTAGAAAACTAATGAAGTTTTTAAGATATTAAATATTACATAGACACAGTAAAACTGAGATTGGAGTAATTAATTATTTTAGAAAATGTGAACATGAAAGTAAAAAAAATGTGTTTTGGGACCCCACTGATAGCTTGTAATTAATTATTTTAGAAAATATCTGACTACAACCTATTGACAAGAAAAACATTAAAGAAAAAAAAAGCAGTAAAACTAAAATTCCAGTAGTTAATTATTTTAGAAAATGTAAACATGAAAGAAAAATAAATCTGTTTGTGTTTGGGGGGGGGGATGAGGACACCAGAGAAATCCAGTAATTAATTATTTCAGAAAATGTCTCCTGGTATATTGACAAATATTCTTCCATAGTTCCACAATCAAGTCAAAGCTCCCAACACCACCAAATATCCTCCCAGAATTCCAATCTCTAATCATTACCCATAATGCCACACACAAACAAAAACCTCATCTCACATCACTGACGCATCCCAGAATTCCACACTCTGACCATTACCCAGAATTCCACACTCTGACCATTACCCATAATTCCACACTCGAACCAAAGACACAACGCATCGTCACTTTTCTAATTCTTACCTTATCCATCTGAATTTTTTCAGAATTCAATACTCTGACCATCTCACAATGCAACACGTGAACGAAACTTGACAGTTTCGACAACTGGGGTTAAAACATAAAGATACAACGTGACGTCAATGACGGATGCTCCACCAGGGAAATTTCTGACATTCCATACTCTAACAAAAACCCAGAAGTTCATGCTCTGATCATTACTAACAATTCCATATGCGAACTAAAGACACAACGTAACGTCAACGATGGATGCTCCCCCATGGAAATCCAAGCCTTCCATACTCCAAACATCACGCAGAATTCCATACTATAGTTCGCTCAATGATTAGAGATCCTTTGGCACTTCTGAGCATGTCAGAAAAAGGGCAATCCATTCCGATAATAGGGTAATCAATCTGTGTTCTGGGATGAGTTTGTTTATTATTACAGGTCGGAAAATTTAGCTTTACTTTTATGAACACTGCTTTTAAAGTGTAACTGTTTTGCTTGTATAACAGTTGGAAAAATGTATGTAGAGTGTTAACAAAATTAAAAAATTACAGCATAAAACAAAAATTTAACTAAGTTTATTTTTAAGAAAGTTTTCTATAAAATAAAAATAATTATACAAAAAAACAGAAATATTTTCAAATGAACTTAGATATTCGAAACTTACAGTTGAGAGAACTGAGACACTTTAATGTCCTAAACCGATTAATTATTTATGACTTGTTTTGACTCTTTTAACAAACCCATTCAAAAAAAAGGTTGGAAAAAAATACTATTATCAAATCCATTTATTCTTCAGTGTCATCTGAATCGGTGTCCAAATCGCCATTACTTTCACTTAAACTGATCACCAAAGGTTCGCATAATTCTTTGATAATTCCGTCTCTGTCCCAATACATATTTTCCAATGAGGTGACATGAGCAATATTTTCCCCAGTTTTGAACTGTAATACTTTCAATCTTCTTGAAGGTTAAAAAGTTTCGACATGTAAATATCACCAGTTATGTTGCAATGGAGAATGAAACTTTTCACTTCTGCTCAAACATACTCAATAGCATTAATATCGCAATGATATGGTGGAAGCCTCAAAGCTAGAAATCCATGCTCTTTGAGCATGGATTTCTAGCTTTGAATTTAAATTCGTGTCGAATTTAAATAGTTTCTTTTGATCAAATTATGCATTTCAATTTTTCGCATATCTGAGGAATGAGAAATGTTATTTGCAGAGAGCCAATCCACAAGAACTTGCTTCTTATTAGACCAATTTGGAACTTTATTTAATCGAATAGAGTGATATAAAGTGTTATTAATTATAACAGCAAATTTTAGGAAGGTTTGGAGTCAGTTTTTCTTCTGCCCACTTTTCGAAGATTGTAGAATTCATTTCCCCATGGTAATCTCCAGTAGTCGAATTGGCTTTGTATAGTAAATTTGAATTCGGTAAAAAAGCCATTTCTCCACCCACACACAAAATTATTATGTGCCAAGGCATTTCCCGTTTGTAGCACTCCACATTCTTCTTTAGATTGCCAATATTTTCTATAAGTTAAATTACTATCAATCCAAGTTTCATCTAGATACACAATCGGTCTTTTATCCTCCCTGAAAAGTCTTATTGCTCTCAAATACTACGTTCTAGATAAAAGAATGTCACTTTGCTCCATGATAAGTTTCCTTTTATTCTGGGACTTTTTAATCAAAATCCGATTTCATGAAGTATTTTCTTTAAAGTTTGTCTTTTCCAAGGAAAATTTATTTTTTCTTTAAGCACAGGAATCAATTTCGGAACAGTTGGCACTCTTTTCTTGACCACGTAAAATTCGTGAATAGTTCTTACAACGGCTACATCAAAATCATTCAAAGCTACGGTTTCGATGGTTTTCTTTCTCTGGCGCTTTTTTTTTTAGATTTAAATTTTGGCTTACCTTCACCTTTTGATTCCCTGCGAATTCTTTTAACAGTCGACCCCGATACGCCCGCAATCGCACTTGCACGTTTTACGACTTGAGAAAGGGGAACAAGGAGATGGCCTTCTGACGATTCTTTTTCGCAGAATGTCAGCACATTATTCAATATTCGTTTGCAAGAGCTATTGACGTTTAACAACAGAACTTATTGACTGTACTGGATTCATCATACAAATTAATAATAAAAAAATAATGCAAAAATGCGACAACAAAAATCAAACTACTACTAGAACAGCGATAGACAACAAAGCACGTGATTTCGCATGTTGGCGACCAATTCGTACATCCTTCATTTTTTTCTCCCCTTCACATGAATCGACTATTCTTGGCAAAATGCCAAGGAGAGACCTACCGACGGTGGGGGCATACAATAAAACCATTACTCATAAGGCACCATTAAAAATAAACAAAAACAAGGCACTCACACAAATCTGCCACTCACGACACACAGTAAGTCAAACCTCCCCACTAAAATAACTTCCCTTTCCACTTCAACTCGATGTGACTTATTTACACCTAACAAGGGAGTTGAAATTTAGAGGGAACATTGCAAAAGCAGCTAAAGCAGCTCATCAAATCACTTGGTTACTGAAGAATACTTTGACATGCAGGGACAAACAAGTTATTGTTCCTCTGTATCGAGCCTTATAAGACCCCATCTTGACTACTGTACCCATATCTGGGTGCCAGGTATTCTTCTTGTTGGGGAGGAGGTGGAGAGGATCCAGAGGCTTGTGACCAAGATGATAGCATGTCTATGGAATGAACCTTATGAGAACAGGTTGAAGATTTGTGGGTTGATAGGTGGAAAAGAGATGATATGATTGAGACATTCAAATTACTGAAGGGTTTCTATAAGTTTAATTCAGATGATATTTTTCAGAACAGGACTAGGGGCCATGCATGGAAACTGAGCAAGAGTGTTAGAACTAGGTTTTTTACTTGGAGAGTTGTGAATGAGTGGAATAAGCTGCCAGAGTCTGTTGTGGATGCCATGGCTGTGAATGAGTTCACGGCAAAGTATGATAGATACTGTGTGCATGTTGAATAGTTGTTCTTGACATGATGTTTAGGGCATCCCTTGATGAGTCTAAAGACTCCATGGAGTTTCCCGTAATAATAATAATAATAACAAATTACGCTACTTATCTACATTTGATAACAACACACACACATCCATGACACTCGTCACTTCCCACCATTTACCCTATCCCTATTTGTTTTAGAGTGTCTGACAAATCATGGCACGAAACCTTGTCTTATCTTGATCTTGATCCGGTTCATAGTGTCCGACTAATGACGTCACGTTTCCGACATCACATCCTCCACAATTTACCCTATCCCTATTTTGTTCATAGTGATGATCCCCCCTACTATTACTACTACTGTCGCTCTTACACTCACATTCTCAACATTCCTCCCTTTATAAATTATCTTCTCTGGCTTTCTGTGTTAGGTGTCATTCCAGTTATTAGTTTTTCTAGATTCCTGATGCGAATTCATTCTGGTGTCGGCTGTTCCTCATATACAAATCCAATCTTTCCTGGAACAAACTCCACACATCTAAAAACTTGCATCCATTCCTTCTACGTAGCCTATGCATCGAATCAATAGCCCTTCTTAATTCATTTTGATCATGTTGAGGTAAATGGTGACGATTTTCACTTTCTCACTCTTCACTCTCGCTTCCAACAATCCTTTCGTGTCCTTTCTCATACTGAACTTATTGCTAGTTCAGTGGTTAGTACTTACTACAGTTACGATCTCGTTTACTAGTTTTGAATTGCTTGGTTTATATTCTTAATTTTCGCGCCAGGAAAACTGGAAGTTATAACTCTATCATCAATAGCATGTTTTTTTTTTTTTTTAATAGAGTCACTATACCAAATAACATCTTTCTTTTTGCAAACAATGTCACTTACCTGATTTTCGTTACTTTCTGACTTACTCTGTTATTCTTGTTTTTCTGCTTAATTTTCTTTTTACCCTATGCTCAATTAAACGCCTCTGGCCCTTTTTGCTTCCCTCATCATCTCTTTGATGTGCTGCTTTAATTTTTGCTATTTTGGTTAATTCATTTTCATTAGCCTCCTCCACATCTTCAATAACCACATTAATGGGGCTAGCCTTTCTGTTCTCACCTGATGTCCTCTCCTTAGCATTACGTTTTTTGTGCGTTTTTGAAGCCATTTTAAACTTATAGTTATTATTGAAATATCCTAATAAAATCTACACTAATATAATATAAAAGACTAATCTAAGGGAAAAGCACAATAAAACAGGCAAAAATCGCCCATTTCACGTGAGCGCTAAATTCACCGACCAACCACAATGTATTCTCGAACCAATGTTCCGAGATTATGACATTGTGATCTTATGATAATATTAGCAGCAACCAATGAAGTAACGGGTAAAAATGTTCTACCATCTCTTTTAACTAACTCTAACAGGATATGCATTGTCTGATATATTTTCTTTTATATGCTCAATATAAAAAAATCAGCTAACGCATTTTTATTCCCGTATATAGAGAATATGCGAGGCCGTTCAGCCATATCTAACTTTTGGAGACTGAGTGGGCAGTTCAATCTCTACTGGTACCAATCAGAGATAGCTGACCCAAGGCTATCACTAATTAAGTGGCATGCAATTAAGAGGGGTGGCTCAACAATTGTCGCCATCTCGTGGTCCCTAACACTCGTATTTAATGTCTGAAATAATGTGGGTTCTAGCGTCGATTTTCTTGAGTTTACGGAACGAATCCGAGTTTCCAAGAGAAAAAACCCGCTTGCCCGTGCCAGAGATCGACTAACTCTGGAACCGGTCGAAATAAGGCTTAGAAAAATTTTTTCTAGTCGCCTACTAGATTCGAAACCAAGAAGTGTTCCTTCGTGAGGTCAAGCACCGTGGTGTGCAAACGCCACATCCACTGAGCTACACAAACTCACTTTCATAATTGAGTTTACCAGTCGAAAAATTCCAGTTTTCTGGAAAAAATAACCGCTTGCTCGTGCCAGAGATCGACTAACTCGGGAACCACTCGTAGAAAGGCTTAGAAAAAGTTCCTCCATTCGGCGACTGCACTTGACTTGGAAATGTCAAGTGTAGTTGGAGATGTCTAGCGCTATGACAACAGTGCTAGACATCTCCACTGAAGGCTGTAATAAGTTAATTGGTTTGCCAAGTAGATGATATTTTTGTAGGCCAGTTTTCAACTCGTTACAAACTTTGCCGAAATTTGGTACTGGCAAGGAAGGTTCTTCTCAAAACATCTGTTTTTTAATCCCTTTCGAATAATCGAAGCATAACTCAGACTTAATGTATACTGTATATGTTAGGATTTTAGGTTCAAGAAATGTCGCCACTTCTCTTCCATTATCTTGTCCTTACTTGTTTACTTCTCTTCATTCTTCAGGGTACATAGGCCAAAATCCGTTTCTTGGGAATACTTGTATTTTGCCAGCAGTTCAGCTTTTATCCAGCTCTCCACTCAGCTACTCTTAATTTATATTTTGCCATTATCTGCTAACTTAATTAAGGCCACTTCCTTTTTCTTTTTCCGTTTGGAATCCATTTCAAAGCAACTCTTGGAATGTTATCTTTATAATCCTGCTACTAGTATGTTTTTTTTGTTGTTGTTATAGCAGCTGCTTTAATATCATTTTTTAGTAATATTTAATATACCCTCGTATATATATATATATACGAGGGTGGTCTGAAAAGTTCTCGGCCTAACGATGTAAAAACGAATTTACAATTTCAAAATTATCTCCCTTAAGACCAATACGTTTATTCCAGAGATGCTCCAGCGCCATTATCCCGCCCCTGTAGTGGTTCTCTGTAAGATCTGCAAAATACCCCTCTACAGCTGCAATCACTCTTGATTCAAAGAAAATCGCTGACCAGGGAGGAATAATTTTAGTTTTGGGAAGAGATAGAAGTCAGAGAGAGCCAAATCTGGGGAATAGGGTGGTGTTCCAACAATTCATAGTGGAGATCCGTAATTTTCCAATTGCCCAGACACTTTTGTGGGCAGGTGCATTGTCCTGATGAAAGATGATTTTTTTCTTCTGCAAACCGGTTCTTTTCTCAACAATTTTTTCGTCTGGTCTGGTTAAAAGATTTGAATTATACTCCCTGGTTATTGTTTTACCCTTTTCGAGATAATTAATAAACAAAATGCATCCCAAAACACCGATGCCATGACCTTTCCTGCTGATGACCGACTTTGTCTTCTTTGGCTCTGAACAACCAGCTTCTGTCCACTGTTTGGATTCTGGAGGGTAATGGTGAATCCAAGTCTCATCCATAGTAATAAATAGATGCACAAAATCAGTTTTGTTCTTCTTAAAATTCTCCAAGCACTGTTCCTAGATTTTCATGCAAGTTCTTTTTTGATCCGCTGTGAGCAAGCGCTGCACCCATTTTGCGCTAACATTTTTCATTTGCAATTCTTCATGCAAAATATATCCTACACGTTCTTTGGAAATCCCTGTATTCTCAGCAATTTCATGCACTTTGAACCGCTGGTCATCCAATACCATATCCTGCACTTGATCAATTATTTCTGGTGTTATTACACTTTTTCGACGTCCTTCACGTGGATTATCTTCGAGGCGGGTACGGCCACGTTTGAAATCGCCAGCCCATTTCTTAATTGTTGAAGACGAAGGCGAAGAGTGCCAATAAACGTTTGTGAACTTCTAATGAATTTCTTTTGGCATTAAACCTTCTTTTACAAGAATTTTATAACCGAATGATACTCAATTTTATCCATTTCAGGGGATACAGACAACACTTTTGAATCAGATAGCTGTTTAAAACAAACTACTTGATAGAATGACTTGCAATTTCATATGGATTCTTAGGACAGATGTACCAACTGAGAAAAAAAATCTTGCCGATATTGCCATCTCTGGTCGAGGCCGAGAACGTTTGATACCACCCTCGTATGTCTGTCAAACATGGACATTATAAGCAAAGGAAATTCAAAAATAAAGTAGAACATTATTTAATATGGAACGAAGTATGCTTGGTATCACAAGAATGGATCGCAAAAGGAATACATGGTTAAGAAATCAAAGTCTCTCATCATAAGAAAAGTGAAACATCTGAAGTGACAATGCGCCGTGCATATTGCTCGAGAACAACATCAACGATGGACAAAAGAAGTACCGGATTATATTCTACGAGATGAAAAACGACCGCCAAGCTGACCTAAATCACGGTGGTTTGAAGGTATTATTAAATTTGCAGCAGTGACATGAGAAAGGAGAGCCATGGACAGACAATGTTGGGTAATATTGGAACTGCTTTTATCCATCAGTGGATTGACAATGGATGATGATGATGATGATATATATATATATATATATATATATATATATATATATATATATATATGTCATCATCATGATCATCATATAAAATATTGAAAAAAGAAATAGTAAAAATCTGGAACACAGATATAGAAAACGCAATAAAAGAAAAACAGATGGCATACAAACCACCCCTTCCAAATCATTCAGAGGAAAGAGAAGAAATACACACACACACACACACAAGCGCGCGCGTATATATATATTATATATATTTTTAAAATATTGAATGACTAGAAACCGAGAAAAATGAAAACAAAGTTTAATAGCACAACTAGTTTCAGCTTGTATCAGCCTTCTTCAGGTGCACATTAAAAAAGAAATGACCAGTAAAACATAGAGGAAATAATTGTAAACATCACGGAAAATTAGTGATGGGGGACCCTGTAATCCCTAGAGAGCGCATCCCCCTGGGTGACAGATAGGGGAGCCACCATGTGTGTGTGTGTGTGTGTGTGTGTGTACGTGCGTGCGTGCGTATATGGTGGGGTGGTCCGAATATACTGAATAAGGACTTGTGGACCAACAGGACCATAAGGGGCAATCATCTTGATTGTAAGGGAAGTGGCACTCCCATGGACCCCTAGCTTTCAATAGCATAACTAGTTTCAGCTTGTATCAGCCTTCTTCAGGTGCACATTAAAAAAGAAATAACCAGTAAAACATAGAGGAAATAATTGTAAACATCACGGAAAGTTAGTGATGGGGGGGGGCTTGTAATCCCTAGAGAGCACTTCCCTTAAGTGGCGGATAGGGGAGCCCACCATGCGTGTGTGTGTGTGTGTAAGTGCGTATATGGTGGGGTGGTCCGAATATACTGAATAAGGACTTGTGGACCAACATAAGGGGAAATCATCTTGATTGTAAGTGAAGTGGCAATCCCATGGATCCCCTAGCTGGATCTATCCTCTTCTTCTTCTTCTTCTACTTTGAGGAAGATCCACTTACTTTAATCTTTCCTATAAGGCCTTATCAGCCAACTCTTCTTATTTTATGACCCTTATGCTATTAGAATACTCGAGGGCCATGGGGTCTTTTTATTCTGGCCATACAACTATGCCCTCTCTAAAAACTTTACTATAATTCTTCCATAATCTACTCTTTCCCCTTCAATATACCCAATTCCTCCTATGGGTTTCAATTCAGAAGAAGCTAGTTCAGAAGCCTTAAGGTAGCCCTACCACTGAACTATTCCATCGTCAGGCTAGTCCCCCTGACATGGAGAACATAATTCTACTTATAAGCTGACAGAAAAAGATAATCAGATTGAATCTATGGAAAACGACCCTGGAATGAAAAGGTAAAGCAAAAATGGAAACGACAAAATATAATACATATAGCAAACTGGAATGTAAGAGGAATAGCATATAAAGAAATAGAATTAGACCAACTATTAAATGAAAGAAATTTTAAAATAGCAGTAATCACTGAAACAAAAATGAAATTAAAAGGAACTATGAGAACCGAAAATTTTAATGTGATATATAGTGGAGTCGACAGAGACCAAAGAGCACAAGCAGGAGTAATGATTTGGATTCATAACTCCCTTTCAAAACAGTTAAAACATTATAAATTATGGAATGAGAGAATAATAGATGCTAGAATAAAAATAGATAGAGGCTATTTAGCAATAATTGATTTATATGTCCCAGAAGAAGGAAGAGAATAGGATAATATGATTTTTATAATCAGCTAAAAAACATATATAATAAAATAAATACAAATGATTACGTAATTTTAGCAGGAGACTTAAATGCAAGAATTGGAAACACGAAAATTAATAATAATAATATAGGAATACATGGAGAACATACTCTAAACAGTAATGGTAAAACATTGATTGACTTTGTAGTTTATAATAACCTAAAAATAATGAATTCCTTCTATAAACATAAAGACATACACAGTGCCGCGCCCTGGGTAGGAGGCGCCCTTGTGCAAAATTTTTTTCAGCGCCCCCATAAAATAAGTTTCCATGAAAAATTTTTGCGAAAAATTTTACTTTTTTAGAGGTACAAAACAGTTTATACGCATACATAAAAATAAATTTTATTTAACAGTAGTAGAACATTGTAATCACTGAAATTCATTAATAAGGAATTTTTTATAATAAAAATTTTCAAAAATGTTTATTCCTTAATTCCTTAATATATAAATACAAGAGAATATAGGAGATATAGGAGATATCTCTACGGTGTTCATCCAAACGTAGAAGGATGGATTTAGCAGTCTGTCCATAGTATGGCTTTCCACAATCACACAACATCTTGTACACTCCTGGAAACTGAGTAGGAAGATGTTTCTGTTTATGTTTGCTAAGTAATGAACGAAGTTTTCACTGCTAAATCCATCCTTCTACGTTTGGATGAACAGCATAGAGATATCTCCTATAACAGGACTAGAGCTATCGCTCTCTCTAGCCACGTTCTCTTTTCAGCTAACTCAGACGAAGGCCGCCAGCACATTGTAAACTGGACTCAAACTTCTAACATTCATGTGTGCTACGATGAACTCGAAATAAAGATTGTTGAATCTAGGGAAATTTCTCTAGATTCCTCTCATATCAACAACAGCCTGAGTTACAATCTCTCTGACGCACACGTTGCTTCTGTTCAGTACTGGCGCACTCGCGACAGCGCGTAGTATTCGTTTGTTTGGAACTCATACTTGCATTTTTTTTCAAACACGCTACTGTCTTTTTATACTTGTTCTGTTATTACAATTTTAAGTCTCTGTAATTTTTTATATACTTCTTTGATTGTGATACCCAAGGATGTTCATGTAACGAAACTAGTAAACTAGTAGTATCTTTTTTAAATATATCTTGTCATCTTTTTATCTCTCGGTAACAGTCATTAAAGCTTTTTTATAATATTCCAACCGAGTAAAAATGAATTTTGAAAAAAATAAAAAAATAAATAAAATATATATATATATATATATATATACTCTCTCTCTCTCTCTCTCTCTCTCTCTCTCTCTCTCTCTCTCTCTCTCTCTCTCTCTTTCTATATATATATATATATATATATATATAAACAAAAATTACATTTATTTTAATATAAAAAGAAATATTACATAACAAAGATAATTTGGAGATATGCTTTTAACTATATAACAATTAGTATAAATGTAGATTTATTTTACATATTTATACGTCTTGCTTTATCCGCCACAAAAATTTTAATAATATCTTTAATGTCTAATGAATCCATAATATTATTTTTAATTGATATAATTGATAAATCCTTTAGATGCTCTCCAGAAATTATTCACCGCAAATATTTTTTTATTAGTTTCAGTTTTGAAAAATTTCTTTTCCCTGATGCTACGGATATTGAGAATGTTAAATAAATACGCATCACAATCGCAGTATTCGGAAACGTGTTGGTTAATTTATTTTCGTATATATAATTTAAAACATCCTCAGGAGCCAACTCTTTTTTAATAAAACATTGTAAAGTTTTTAATTCCTCAAAAAAGTCGTACCATCAATATCGCGATTGTGGAATCTTGATTGTCGCTCAGTTTTAAGTGCAAATCTTTACAATGTTTCATTAAATTTTTATCGCTCCAATCTTTTAATTTGCTAATGTCTCTTATAACTTTAAAGTCTTCGCTATGTTGTTTTAAGAGTATGAATCTTTCTGTGACTGAAGTTATTGTCGTGTCTAAAATCGCGAAAAAAAAATTTATTTTAAAATGCTGTTTATGATCATGCGTTGTCTCATCTGATGCTTCGTAACCAAACATTTTTGTTTTTGTTGTTTTGCGAATGTCTGGAAAAATAGGATCAATCTTAAGATCATTTGCTACTTCTTTTGCAGTTCTCATAATATTTTCAAAATATTGATCTGTTCGGCGAGTATTTAATTCTTGTATAACATAATCAAGATCTGCTGTAATTATTCCGATATCAAATGTCTGATTCTGCATTATTTTGCTTGCAACATTTACGAGACTTAAGATTTCGTACCAAACATGAACAGAGCAAATAAATTTAAACGAATAAATCTTTGAAATTAAGCTGTCTGCCTGAACTCTAGAATCGATATCTTTAGTTTCACCTTCCGTGATATCAAAAAGAGCCTGGTAGATTTCCTTAATATTATTTGTAAGTGGCTTTATTGCTTCTACTCTACTTTCCCACCTAGTAGCAGAAAGTGGTTTCAAGTTTAAAACACGAATACGTTTTTTTAATATAGCCCAACGCTTCACAGATATTGAAAAATAATTATATAATTCCTTTATTACTTCCAAAAAATTTACAGTTTCACAGGATATCTTAGCTGCATTATTAACTACCAAATTTAATGAATGAGCAGCACACGGAATAAAAAAATCCCTTGAATTTATTTCTGCAGTCTATTATGTTTGCCTCGCATATTTGAACCGTTATCATAAGCTTGGACTTGTAAATCCGAAATGTTAATATTATTTTTATTTGACACCTCCAGGGTGGTGCAAAGACTCATCGAGGGTGCCAACAGCATTGAGCGATTGATCACCTTCCAAATACTGACCGCGCTCAAACTTACTTAACTGAGTCATTAGTAGCAAAGACTCTACCAATCGACCAACCTTTGCCGGCTTATTCAATCATTTTAAATATTTTTTTATAAATTGAAATAGTCCTCGCCCAGTGATATCTTCTACAGATTCAAAACCCAAAAAATGTTCATGAATTTCTGCTATATTTGTATCTTTATTTTGATTAACAAATCTAACAACAATAGATAATTGTTCTGTGTGGCTTATATCAAGAATTAATGAATAACATTTCGCCTCTTTAACTATTTCTAAAATTTTTTGTTTTATAGCTTCAGAGATGATTTCATTTGGTTTCTTATCACCTAAATAATGAGCAATGTTTCTTTTTTGTGATGTTTGGATGCGATGCAAGTGTTCTGCCATTATCGAATCAAATTTAGCGATAGTTTCTACTAACTTTAAAAAATTGTCGTTATCATTTTCAAAAGGTTTTTCTGAAGAACCTCTAAAAGCTATCCACCGTCTTGATAAATATTGTATTATGTAGATTAATTGTTCTATAACAGATTGCCAATATTTTTTGTTTTGTATAAACTTTGTTGTGTGCAATTAATAATGCATTTCTTAATCAACAACATTTTAAGTTCGCTGTATTTTGAACAGTTTTTAATCTGCGCGGAACTTGTCTCATGTATTTTTAGTATATGACTCAAATGATGCCAATCGTTATAACCGTATTCGTTAGTAAGTTGGGAATATTTTGCAATAATAACAGAAAACCGAATTTCGCGATTCTGAATAAACTAAATAACATTGTAAAAGTTTTTCTCCATTTGCTAAAGTTCGATAATAGTATGAATCGGAAAACTTGCGGCCAGATTCATCTTTGGAAAATTCTTTATGAACTGATTGACGCAGGCAATGCTCGACTAAACAATCTCTAACTTTGGTAGTTATATGATTCGGCCAAGTACCCGGATCATTAACATTAAAATTTAAAGTAAAATTTGAAGTTTCGTGTTTCGCTGAATCGGAATCCAATATTTCTTCTGCTGCAACTTCTGCAGACAGTCCAGTCAGGCCAGTTTCATTTTCGCATGTAACATTTGTTTCTTCATAGTTATCTTGTATCCTCTCTTTTCCTGTAGTAGAGCTATACGGAGTACTTGCTCGTCAGAACTTTCTGTTCCTCGTTTTTTATGTGGTCCTGAAGTTAAAAATTTATTCAGCGATTCCAGTCAATTCATGTTCCATTTGTAATCGTTGCAATTGTCTTTTCCTGTGTTGTGCACCAGATAACTTCTTTGGCTTTTTTTTCCGACATCTAGGGGTTAACACACTTGGTTAGACTTTAAAATAAGAAGAGCGTTAAAAGTTGTCCACGAAAATAAATGATAATTTCTGAAATTTTCCCTTCAACTTATTTTTTAATCCCTTAACCGACTATTATTTTTAAGGTGAATGGCCCAAGACTGACTATTTTTTTTTTTTTTATTACAGACTTGGATTTTTCAGATGTTTTGAATGATAAATATGCTTACATTTTAGGTAGTTTTTGAAAATTAACATGTAGCGATATTAGCCACTGATTGATTTCTCAGTGATATTTATATATTTTTTACATTCTGGTAATTGTTTAATAATTAAGGAATTTCTAGAATATTAAAATTATTTATTAAAGAAATTAGTAAAAGGACCCCAACCTCAATGTCTTCCAACCAGAACAAGAACAAATATATAAATAAATAAAAAAAAAAATCAAATCAGCTAACGCCTTTTTATTCCCGTATGCGGGGAGTAGGCGAGGCCATTTAGCCCTATCTAACTTTGGAGACTGAGTGGGCAGTTCAATCTCCACTGGTACCAATCAGAGATACAAGGCCCAAGGCTATCACTAATTAAGCGGTACACAGTGAAGAGAGACGGCTCAAAGGTGCCGCCATCTCGTGGTCCCTAACCCTAACATAATATATTTAATGTCTGAAATAATGTGGGTTCTACGGTCGATTTTCTTGAGTTTCCGGGACGAAACACCCGAGTTTCCGGGAGGAAAAACCCGCTTGCCCGTGCCAGAGATCGACTAACTCGGGAACCGGTCCAAAAAAGGCTTAGAAAAATTTCCTTTAGTCGCCGACTAGACTCGAAACCAAGTCTTCCTTCGTGCAGCCAAGCGCCGTGGTGTGCAAACGCCACATCCACTGAGCTACACAGGCTCTTCTATATAAATAAATCTCTTATTGAAAATTATTTATTTTCTAGACGTCTACCCAACATAAGATAAAAATCTTTTGTTTTCAAAATAAGATAATTAACTAAAATGAAATAATTTAACTGATTTTCAAACTTAGCAAAATATAATAGATGTACTTACTTTACGTGAATAATAATCCAAATTCACAAACAAATTACTAAACAACAATAAATATATTTTATAAAACAAAAGGCAACTGCAGTAACACTGTTACTGTAACGCACAAAATGAAATGATGCCAAAATACACCAAAAAAGTATCAAGAAAGGGTCAATTTCAATAAACAAAGTAAATGTGTAAACAAAGATCATCTAAAGCAAGGGGTGTCCAACCTTTTAGCTTCCCTGGGTCACACTGGAAGAAGACGAGTTGTTTTGGACCACACATAAAATACACTAACACTAACGATAGCTGATGAGCAAAGAAACGTAGACTATATAATTAACATATTTAAGTAATTTAAACTTCATTAATTCATGAATTTTTTATTATAAAAGTAAAAGACAAGACTGCAACATGAAATTAGTGAGATGTTTGACATTGTTTTTGAGACACTAATGCTTCGATATTTGGCTCGATGGAAGTAGTTGCAATTCTCAGTGAGTCAAGGTGCTCATCAGATATTTTGGTTCTAGATTTATTCTTCGTGTGCTTTATCCTTGAAAATAGCTGCTCACAAATGTAGGTGCTTCCAAATAGCGATGACATGAATAAGGCATGATTGTGAAGCGAGGGATTTTTTTCTCTGGGAAGATATAGCTTATAGAAGTCCAGTAAAGAGACATGATTAAATTTTTGTTTAAGTTGAATGTCAGATTGTAGCTCTATGCATTCCATTTGAAAATTGGCAGGTAATATGTTTATGTCGACTGAAAATGGAGTCGCAAATATATTAAAAGATTGATAATTTTTCCGGAAATCTTGAAACATCTTCTCAAATTCCTGTATCAAATCGTAAAGCAAGGCTGCATATATTTCGTTATTCACAGGACCGTGTTTAGCCAACGTGTCGAAATGCATAAAATTGTTTGCCTTAGTTTGACTGCCATAGTATCAGTTTCATTTCGAACGCTCTTATAGTTTGAAACATTGTATTGATCAGTTGATTTTCACCTTGAAGACGCATGTTTAACTCATTTAAATGAGCGGTCAAGTCTACTAAAAATGCCAAATCTGTGAGCCAGTTTTCATCGTCATGTTCTGGCACAAATTTTGTTTTTGATTCCATAAACGACTTGATTTCATTTCGCAAATCATAAAATCTTTTCAACATTTTACCTCAACTTAACCATCTTACTTCCGAAAAGTAAATGATGTCCCCATAGTCAGCATCCATAAATTTAAGGAATTCCTGGAATTGGCGATGATTCAATCCCGTGGCCCTTATGAAATTTACAGCCTTGATGACAATCTGCATGACGTTATCCATCTTTAAAGCTTTTGTGCATAAATTTTCTTGGTGTACTATGCAGTGATATTTCATCATACTTAAATTTTGGGAGGCAATTGCATCGTCTTCTATTAATTTTACAAGTCCATCTCTTTTACCTACCATCGCCGGGGCACCATCAGTAGCTATACCAGATATTATTATTATTATTATTATTATTCCTGATACCTCCAAGGAGTCCGAAGACTCATCGTGGGAGGACATCTCTACAACTGTCTCTACACCTAACCTCTACTACGAATCATCTCCATCAACGCCATCTACCTCCCACTTCCAACACCACCACAACTAGTAATTTTTGTCTGTAAATTGCGTGTGTTCTGAAGGGCCGATTTGTATGTATGCGGGATGAAAAACCCGAGTTTCCGGGAGAAAAAACCCTGCTACCTCCATATGAAATCGGCTAACTCACCTTCGATTGAAATCGACCAGGTAAAGATTCCTCCCGTCGCGACGAGAATAGAACTTAGGCCTATTCCAATCGAAGGGCGCATGTACCGTCGTTCTTCTAATTGCGCTACGGAGGCGCTTATATGTTCACAATGGACAAAGAAAATCGCTTTAACGTAATTTTCACTGCTTCGTATAAATCTCTTGATTTAGTTGTGTCTTTTAATGGCACTAAAGAAGCCATTTCTTCAGTGATATTATATTCGTCATCAATACCTCTAATAAAAATTGCCAATTGAGCTGTATTAGTAGCATCAGTACTTTCGTCTATCGCCAAAGCATAAAATTTAAAATTAGCAGCTTTACTCTCCAAACCTTTTGGACAGATTTTCCTATTTCATCAAATCGCCTGGCTATAGTCTGGTGATACAAACTGATTTTAGAAAAATCCCCTTTTTTATCAGGGAAAATTATATCTGCCACGCTTTCCATACGTTGCTTAATAAACTCACCATCGGCATACGATTTTGATTTTTTTGCTATCAAGTTTGCAACCACATAACTAGCTTTTACAATAGAATCCGCTTCAGTTGTTATTTTTTTTAAAAAACTTTGTTGAGATGATAGACTTTTTTTCAGTTCCGCTATTTTGTCTTTACGACACATTCCTTGATACGCAATAAATTTGGCAGTATGTTTTTGCGTGTAATGCCTTTTCAAATTGTAGTATTTGAAAACTGGCACAAATTCCCCTACAAATTAAGCAGATTGCCTTAGTATTTGCCTCGACAAAAAAGTAGTCGTCTGTCCACTTTTTGTTGAACAATCTTCCTTCTTCTATAAATGGAATGGTGTCAAGATTGTGTAAAAGGTTTTGCAAAGAAATGAAACTGAATATTCATTTTATGAATGTCTGGGATGAGTTTGATAAAAGGAAGGAGTATTTTAAGAGAGATGGTTTGCACTTAAATGGATTAGGAGCTTGGCATTTAGAACATCTATTGATAAAGGACAGAGTAAAGGGTCATAAACAGGGAAATGGGATTTGCTAGGGAGGCAGGTGATACAGTCAGCTGTAAATAGTACTAAGGTCATTAATCGCTGTGAAACTGGGATTAATTGTTCGCAGAATGTTAACAGTATACAGAGTGGGGTAATTCTCACACAGGGAGATTATGGGAGGAAGGGAGTATTGCAATTTATGTATACTAATGCTCGAAGTATTAGGAATAAGTGTGAAGAATTTTTGTCATTACTTAGTAAAACATGTCCGAAAATGATAGGAATTAGCGAAACTCGGTTAACCAAGAATGATATAGTTATTGGGATTGAATGTAAGGGGTACAGTATTTTCAGGCAGGACAGAGATGACAGAATGGGTGGAGGGGTTTTATTAATGCTAGACGAAACATTAAAGCCAAAAAAGATAGAAGTACCTCACTGTGACAAGTATGTAGAGGGCAGTTCATTAGAGGCTGTTTGGTGCGAGATAGAGATTAACAAGGCGAATTATGTAATTGGTTGTTGCTATAATCCAAGGGGAATAATGAAAAATATAGATAGCATGCATTGGCAAATTAGCACGATGAGTGAAGGTCAAGTAATTATTATGGGGGATTTTAACTTTGGGGACATAGATTGGGGAAAGGAATGGCCACAAGGAACAAAGGAAATGGAGTTTATTCAGTTGTTAAGAGATAATTATCTGAGACAGCATGTGATGGAAGGGACAAGCGATTCTAGAGTGTTAGATCTGGTGATAACATCGGAGAACATATCAATAAGTAATTTAGTTACAATGTCTTCACTTGGGGAAATCGATCATATGGTCTTGACCTGGGAGATTGAAAGATGTGCTGAATATTCTATTAAGAATGGATATATGTGGAATTACAAAGCTGGTGATTATAGCAAGCTGAGGAGTCAGCTTTCAGCTGTACTATGGCATGAGAAATTCAAGGGGAGAGATGTTGATGGTGTGTGGGAGATTCTCAAGGAGTATTTGAAGAAAGCTTTATCAGACTGTATTCCCAGAGTCAGAAGGAGAAATCAAGTAGGAGTAAAATGGATGAATAATACTATTAAACAGGAGTTGCAGATAAAGAAAAGGTTGTGGAGGACGTATAAAAAAAAAGGTGATGACGTTCCAATGAGCAATATATGGTACAGGCAAAGAGAGTAACCTGTATGGTAAGGAAAGTCAAAGCTAATTATGAGAGGAAGCTAGCTGATGAATCCAAAAGAAACCCTAAAGAGTTCTTTCGCTATGTGGCTAGTAAAAGGAAGAATATCCATGGAAAGATTACTTTAAAAAGTGTTGATCGTAGGGAAATTACTGAAACTAATCAAATAGTTGAGTTGCTTAGTGATCATTTCGCAAACGTGTACCATCTTCGTAGTGATAGCGCAATGTCAGATGTGCCATTGACTGATGAGAGTATAGAGATAGATGAACTTGAGGTGCTTAATATATTAAACAACCTTAATGCCAACACTGCCATTGGGTTAGATGGCATATCGGCCCATGTGTTACGAGAATATGCAAGAGAATTAGCAACTCCTCTAACCAGAATGTTTAATTTAATCCTAGTTCTGGTAAAGTGCCAATAGAGTGGAAAGAGGGGAAAATAGTTCCATTGCACAAGGGAGGCTCTAAGGCTGAGGTTGCAAATTATAGACCAATCAATATATCTGGAATGGTGGTTAAGATTTTGGAGAAATTGGTTAAAATTAGAATTCAGCATCCGATGATGGTGGACAGCAATATGATACTTTATAAGGGACAACATGGTTTTGTGAAGGGTAAGTCTTGCCTAAGTAATTTGCTTACGTTCTATAATAAAGTAACAGTGGAGTTGGATAAAGGAAATCCTTACTCAGTGATACTGCTTGACTTTGCAAAGGCTTTTGACAGGATTCCACATGGAACTCTGTTACATAAATTAGAGCAAATGGGTTTGGATCCGAAGATGGTGATTTGGATTAAAGGATGGCTGGTGGACAGATATCAAAGAGTGGTTTACGGAGGAGCTGAGTCCAGGAAAAGGCAAGTGACTAGTGGTGTACCTCAGGGCTCAGTTCTTGGTCCTCTATTGTTTAATTTGTACATCAATGATATTGGAAATACCTTGAATGGAAATATCCACTTGTTTGCTGATGATGCAAAATTGGGAAGAGCGATAATCAATTCAAATGATGTGGATATTTTACAGGATGACTTAAATAGGCTGACGCTATGGACTGGGGTAAATGGCTGTCAGTTCAACGTGGCTACCTGTAAGGTGATGCACTTAGGGAGGATGACATCACATGCTGTTTACTATATTAACGGAACTGAACTGCAGGAAGTTGATGAGACAAGAGACTTGGGAGTTATTGTGGAGAGAGAACTTAAGTTTAAAGGGCATATTGCAAAGATTGCCAAAACATCACATCAAATTACATGATTGTTGAGGAACACACTAACAAGCAGGGATAGGGAAGTTATTGTTCCACTCTATAAGGCATTAATAAGGCCGCATTTGGACTATTGTGCACAGATCTGGTCGCCAGGATTTCTTGGTGATGCGGAAGTGGTGGAGAGGATTCAGAGGCAGGTTACAAAGAATGTTACAGGTCTGTGGGATGTTCCCTATGAAGATAGATTGATTATCTGTGGGCTCCAAAAACTAGCTGATAGACGTAGCAGAGGAGGTATGATAGAGGTATTTAAATTGTTAAAGGGATTTTACAAGATTGATACTGATGATATTCTTAAGACCAGTGCAGGATGTGAGAGAACGAAGGGCCATCCCTGGAGATTGTGTAAGAGTGTGGTTAATAAGGGTGTTAGGACTAGATTTTTTACTTGGAGGGTTGTGAATGCTTCAACTGTGAATGAATTTAACGAGAGGTATGACAGGTATTGTGTAAATAATGGTTAGTGTGTTAATGTCGGGTCTCCCGCGATGAGTCTTTTGACTCCATGGAGACACTGTTGAAATAATAATAATAATAATAATAATAATAATAATAATAATAATAATAATAATTTTTCTTTTCTTTTTTTTTTTTGGTTCGGTTTTCTTTTGAGACGCTGTGGAAGCCATGCTGGAATTTAAAAAAAAAAAATAGATTGAAAATTAGAAAGCTAGGTTTAATAATCACCAAATCGCCAAATTTTTACTACTAAAAAAATTACTCGCCAAATCGCCACAAACACACGTAACGTCTGCACCTTTCTTCGGTGACTCGACTGTTTACAATTGCACATTGAAAGCCGTACCAGCGTACCCATGGCGCACATAAAGAGAGACATCTATTGCGTGGTAAAAGTAGGAAGCAAGAGCGCTAGCGCCATTTATTATGTCGAGAAGTAACTACTTGCATGGGCGGCAATTTTGAATAAATACAATTATTTAAGAATGATTTTATGAATCTCTCATTGCTAAAGAACGTGATAAATTCAAAAGTTCATTGCTTATAAATTAATACCATCTTAAAATTATATTTGTAGTATTATTAATGGTATTTTTTAGTCACAATCTCATAAAGTTTATAAGTTTACGATTTTTTGTTGGGCCGCATTCATAGCCGTCCTAGGCCGCGGGTTGGACAACGGGATCTAAAGGGTTTTATAGCTCATAAATAACCTATGTTTATTAAATTAATTCGAGCCGCGTCAGCCTAACGTGCCGATAGTCTATCCCGCATATATACAGGATTTTTAGCTATGGTCCCTCAGCTAATTAATATGTTTATAATTTATAAACTATTATCTTTAAAATTTTATTTGTCTATCAAAAATCTAAAAATAAGTACACAATTAAAATCAAAGTTAAATTGTCCAAAGTCACTTAAACACAGAATACACAATACACTCAACATGTTTCACATTCAAAATTGAAATGACTCTGAAAAAATTGTAAGAAGTGCGTTTTTGGATAGACGCTGTCTATCCAAATTCGAAGCGGAATTTAAGAAAACGGACATGGTAATGTACACCTATGTTTCGGACTAAATATTTTTGGATAGATCAGTGTTTCTGAAACTTCAGATATCCGTGTACCCTTTCTTTAATTTTCATTATTACCAAGCCGTTTCAAAATACCCTTATCAAAATAATAATAATAATAATAATAATAATAATAATAAATAAAAATATATTTCGTTGTGAACGTCTGTTTTATTTGAATTTAGATGTACATTTAAACAAAATAAAATACGATTTTTTTTAATAGAACAAAATTTATAAAGATACTATACATTTTTACTTAAAACTAAAAATGGGTATGACTTACCAAGAAGCTTCTATTCTCCATCACTTCTTCTGTCCTCAAGAGCGGTTTCCTTGTGTGCAATCAAAGTTATCTACCCAAATAGGGTCATCTTCTTTCCCATTATATCAAGTAAAAATTACCAGTAATTTAAGACTTGAGATATGTAATGAACAATCCTTGACAAATTACTAATGAGAAGCGAAATATGTGCGCGATTGTAGGCCAGTATAGTAGAGAAAAAGCCAATATTAAGAAGTGCATATGATTGGTGCGGTATTAACAAAAGATCACGCTACCCAAACAAAACAAGCTGACAATTGAATTGAAATGCTAATTCTCTTAAACTGATTTCCATAATATCTGAAATCCATTCACTGTATATTTCTTAGTGTTAACAATATTAACACTAACTAATGAATCACATCTTCCCTCCAACAGAAAATGCTATATACAGCAGGCGCAACATATGTTTTTGCTTGACTCTCTCCCCCCCCCCCCCGTCATGAACGTGTTAAGCAAAAACATATGTTGCGCCTGCTGTATATAGCATTTTCTGTTGGAGGGAAGATGTGATTCATTAGTTAGTGTTTATATTCCAAGTTGTCTGTAATTGCACTATTTGTTGAGGAATATATTACAGTCTGCAAATGATGTCTATGAACCTTATCCAGTGACATGATAACACTAATTGGTTTTCGTGTTTCTGCAGTATAATGGCGTATTGTTTACTGCAAGGAGCGAGTTATCGCTCGATGTGAAATTCGGGGAGATAGAGACTCGCAATTTGAGTAGGAGAATTCATGCATAATATAATTAAATATATATATAGAGAGAGAGACCATAAAAGTTTATGAAATTCACACCCTAATGACACTTTATGGGTTGTTTCCTTATGTATCTAATAAGAGAGTTCTAAAATGTTTAGTTTTAGTATGTATGACTATAATTTTTTTATTAATAAAATATAATAAGCACACACTTAACTGTCAATGGGAAATGGCGCCTTTTTTATTTGCTAAACTACACGCTGTATATTTGTAAAATATCTTGTTGCCGTAATACGGCTGAACGAGCGCCCTTATTAAGCAGCGCCATGAGGCAGGCTGCCTCTGTGCTACATCCTGTCGACGGTACTGGGCAAAGCACAGCGTAAGAATGAATTCACGGTCTGTCTTAAACTAACAATTTCCAGTAAAAATATAATAAAAATCGAGAATATTTATAAAATTTTCGCTGAGTCGATGCTTACTCTGTGAAATAAAATCTGTGGTAATGTTGATAACGTTTCACTTCAAACGATATAATTCAAGAATAAGAAAATGTTTATATTTTTTTTATTATTTCCCATGGTGAAATGGCGCCCCTATCTTCAAACGCCCTTGTGCGGCACACAATCTGCACAACCGTACGGCTCGGACCTGGACATACATAAATATACTTGGGCAGAAAGAGGATGGAAATCAATATTAGATTACTTTATACTAAATGAAAAGCCATCATAATTTTCACTAGATGTTAGAGTTCACAGAGGATATGAAATAAGCAGTGACCACTTCCTTGTTGAAATAAAAATAAGATTACCACCTAAATGGCTACAAGTAACAAGAACAGAAAGAAAAATTGAAACATTTGTTTATAAAACTAGACTATTGAATGACACAAATGTATAATGACTATATGAACAAAGAATTAACCAATATCTAGAAAAAATAAAACAAAATGAAGAAATAGAAATAGAATGGCTTAATATAAAAACGATACTAAATGCAGCAGCAAATGAAAGCTTAGTAATGACCAAAATATTCAATAAAAGGAAAAAACTGAAGATCTGGGATGATACAATCAAAGAAATAATCAAAATGACTAAAGAAGCCTATCACAAATGGTTAAGCAGTAAAAGATTAGAAGATGAAATAGAATATAAAAGAATAAGCGCCATAGCTAAAAGAGAAGTCAGAAAACGACATAGAGAATCATGGAACAAATTTGTTTCTAATTTAGAACATGATTTATTTAAAATATGACCCAATGTATATAAGATTTTGAAACGCTTAAATGCAGATACCAAAGAAAACATAAAAGTAAACACTGAATTGAAATTAGAAGAATTTCTAAATTACTACACAGAACTGTGGACAGACAAATATTTTAAAAAAGGCAACTGGCAAACAATTAAGGAAAATGAAAAGGAAATAACTAAAGAAGAATTAGAAATCATCCTGAAAGTAACAAGAAACGGAAAATCACCTGGAGAAGATAAGCTAGGTTCAGAGCTATATAAATACGCAGGAACAAGATTCAAAGGAAGTGTCTTATTATTTTTAAATAAAATTTACTCAACTGGTATCCCCCCAATAGAATGGAAAAAAGCAATTGTGATTCCTATCTTTAAGAAAGGTAATAGAGATGACCCTAAAAACTATAGAGGTATCAGTATACTAAATTCATGTTACAAAATATACAGCAGAATCTTAAATAACAAACTAATGAAATATTCCGAAAACTTTATTCTAGAGGTACAAAATGGATTTAGAAAAGGACGATCATGTATAGACCCAGCCTTCTGCCTAAAATTAATAATAGAGAAAAGAAGAGAATATAATTTAGAAACACATATTGCATTTATTGACTTTGAAAAAGCATTTGACAAAGTTAAAAGAAACATATTATTTAACATATTAAAAGAAAGACAAATACCAAATAATATCCTAAAAGCTGTCACAAGTATATATGAAAATAATCAAATACAAATAAGATTAAATCATGAGCTATCATATACGAGAGAGATAAACCAAGGGGTCCGACAGGGATGTCCCCTCTCAGCAACTCTTTTTAATATCTACTTAAATGAAATAATAATAAAATGGAATAAAAATTTACATCAAGGAATTAAACTTTCTCTAACAGTGAACTTAAACACTCTCCTTTTTGCCGATGACCAATAATAATTGCAAATTCTGAAGATAACTTACAGAAAGCTATTTTAGATCCAAATGAGATAGCCAAAGATTATGGTATGTAATATCAACAGAAAAATAAAAAAATATGGCCTTTAAAGGACAAGTTCCAGCAAGAACTAAAATAGTGATTATTATTATTACTATTATTATTACTACCCCAAGACCTCATAGGGTCAAAGACACATCTGGGAGGTCCTTTTATCACACACACAGCTCATCATACCGTGCCTTAAACAAACTCCTTGTAGACACCACTCTCTCAGGCAAGGCATTCCAACCATTTACAACTCTGCACGAAAAAAACCTGCCCCTCACTCCACTACTCACACCCTCTTTATACAGTTTCCAGGGGTGACCTCTGGTTCTCCCCCCGATCTCCCACTATTTTTTGTAGAACTTCTCCAGCATTGATCCTATATCAACCCCTTACCAACTTGTAGGTCTCTATCATATCTCCCCTCTTCCTCCTGTCCACCAGACTCTGCAAATTGCATCTTCTCAATCTTGTCTCATACTCGACATTCCAGTGGTCAGAAACTACATAAGTCAATCACATTTGGATCCTTTCCAACATCTCTTCATCCTTCTGAAAAGCAGGTAACCAAATCTGGGCACAATTCACGTGTGGCCTAATCAAAGCCTTATACAACGGAACAAGAATCTCACTACTTCTACACATCAGTGTCCTCCGCATCATTTCCAGAAGCCTTTGTGTTGTCTTCACAATTTTGGCTATGTGTCCCCCTAAATTTCAGATCCTTATCCACTGTCACCTCCACCTCCAACAATATATCCTTACTAAGCATAAATTCTGCATCCCACCTTTGTTTTCCAAATTTTAAAACAGTAAAAGTAATAGTAATAGATAACAAGATCTTAGAACAGGTGAATTCTTCTACCTAGAATGGGGCCAAGGGGCCCTGCTCCCCTAAAAAAAGGAAAAACCATTTCCAAAATTTCCAAAAATCTTTTCCTGATTAAAATTCATTTTTTTAAAAAAAATGTATGTTGTGTCGTATCTTCTATTTCTATGCTACTTATGAATTAGCGGTCACATAAGGTGGGAATACCCAATAGTTCTTGGAAATCCTGGCCGTTGTGAACGCAAGGCGGACGAAGTCGTGTTCGGGGGCTCGTTTGCCAGAGCCGAGCCAGAGGAGATCACGGGTATCGTATTGGCGATCACTGCAAATTATTATTATTATTATTATTATTATTACGGGTGACTCCAGGGAGTCTTTAGACTCATTGAGGGAGGTTCTAAACATCATGCCCACACTACTATTCGACATTCTCACAGTTTCTATCATACCTAGCCTTGAACTCATTCACTATCATAGCACCCAAAACAGACTCTGGCAGCTTATTCCACTCATTTATCATTCTAAAAGTAAAGAACGCAGCTCTAACACCCTTGCTAACCACACTCTTACCCAGCTTCCATATATGTCCCCCAGTTCCCCCACCACCAATCCTGATCTCAAAAATATCCTCTGAATTAATCCTATAGAAACCCTTTAGCAATTTGAATATCTCAATCATATCTTCTTTTTTTCCGCCTATCAACTAATTTCTGCAACCCATAAAACTTCAACCTCACAATAGTCCAGATGAGGTCTTATCAGAGCTCGGTACAGAGGTACAATAACTTGTTGTCTCTGTTCGTCAAGGTATTTTTCAACAACCAAGTGAGTTAATGAGCTGATTTAGCCACTTTTGCAATGTACCCCTAAACTTCATCTCCCTAACCAGCAACACTCCCAAGTCCCTGGCCTCATCAATCTCCTGGAGTACAGTTCCACCAATTTGGTATACTTTACTGCTGCTAATCGTTTCAACCCAAAATGCATAACCTTACATTTTGTCACATTAAATTGACATCCATTCTCCTTAGCCCAGAACTCCAATCTATTCAAGTCTTCCTGCAAGATTTTGACATCTTCTGCATTTACTATTGCCCTACCTAACTTTTCATCATCAGCGAACAAATGAACTGTTCCTCTTAGATCCTTCCCTATATGGTTAATGAACAAATTAAACAGCAGTGGTCCAGGAACAGAACCCTTCAGCACACCACTAGTTAAAGGCCGTCTTTTGGACTCTACTCCTTAATAAACTACTCTCTGATATCTCTCCATCAACCACTCACCTATCCATCTCATCAACCCTATATCCATTCCCATATCTTGTAGTTTACGGATTAGAATTCCATGTGGTATCCTGTCAAACGCCTTAGCCAAGTCTAGCAGTATCACTGTAAACCCATTACCCTTATCCAGTTCAGCCGTCACTGTGTTATAAAACGTGAGCAAGTTACTGAGGCATGATCTACCCTTCACAAAGCCATGCTGTCCCCCGTACAGTATCTCATATTGTATAAGTCCATTCCTGTATTTTTCCTTTGACTACTTTCTCCAAGACCTTGACAACCACTCCTGATATGCTGATCGGTCGGTATTTTGCAACAGTAGTCTTGGATCCTCCCTTATGCAGTGGAATTTTTCCCATCTTTCCACACCTTCGGGACTAAACCAGACCCGAGACTCAGATTAAACAACATGGTCAAGCGCACTGATAATTCTTTAGCCGCTTCACGTAAGACCCGTGCCGGTATACCATCTAATCCCACAGATGTATTCAGATTAAGGTTCTGTAATAGACTATTCACCTCCACTTCATTCATCACAATTCCCATATAAACTAATGGTTCCTTCATTTTTTTAATGTCGCCACCTGGATGATATACTCTTGCAAAGTGCTCATTCAGTAATTCCACTATATCGCCTGATTCTGTGACCTCCTTACCATCAGCATTCCTTAAAATCATTTTGCCGTGTACAGTTTTTTTTTTTTTTTTGCTTGCAACATATTGAAAGAACTGTTTGGGATTATCTTTAGCTTGCATAGCTAGTTTCCTTTCATAATCCGCTTTTTCTTTTTTACCACACTTGTTACCCTTCTGGCCTGCGCTTCATACCATTCGTGTGCCTGCAGGTCACCTTTCTTTTTAAATTCCCTCCACAGTTGTTTCTTTTTTTGCAGCTCGAGCTTAATGGTGTTATTCATCCATTTAACCCCTACTTGTTTTAGTATTCGGATCCTAGGTATAAAATCAGCCATAACCTCCTGTAAATGCTCCTTGACCACTTCCCATGCTGTATCGACATCCAGCCCTTGCAGTTTTACATGCCATGGCACTGATCCAAGCAATCTCCTAAGCTTGTCATACTTGTTATCACGGTAATTCCACACATACCCTGTCTTAATCGAAAATTCCACACCTTTAGCCACCACCTCCCAGGTCAAGACCTTATGATCACTCACCAATAGGTGGCAACATGGTCATATTCATTACAGTCAAATTCTCAGATGCTATTACCAGGTCAAGCACTCTCAAACCGCTAGTATTTTCAATTACATGCTGTCTGAGATAGTTATTCCTTAATAATTGAATAAAATCCATTTCCTTTCTCCCATGTGTCTTCTCCTCCTTCCAATCAATGTTACCATAGTTGAAATCCCCCATAATAATTACCCTCCTTCCACTCATTTCATCAATTTTTTTATTCATATTATCTCCACCATCTATTCCATCACCTGGTCTATAGCAGCACCCAACTATATATTTTGTTCTGTCAGTCTCAATCTCATACCAGCATCAAATGAGCTCTTTTCACTATCCTGCAATACAACTTCAATTCTCCTTGATTGCAGTTTATCAGCTATCATCAATAACACTTCTTCCCCCATTTTATTGTCTCTGTCCCTCCTAAACACACTATAACCTACACATTCTATCCCACTAACTATATCATCTTCCGCTCAGTCATTAGCCTGTATGCAATGCGTAGTGTGTATTCTCAAATCGTCTACTCATTTCGTCTCCCCCCCCCCCACCACCAGGATTAAATCTTGAGTGCGCCACTGGTTGAGAATGATTTCTTTTGATTCTATGATCTTCTTTCTAATTCATCGTGGCAAAGGAAAATGCTATTAGACTTGTCCCATAGGACTATATGGCTAAGGTTTTCTTCAATTAGAATCGTCCGAGAACAGAACATGACTAGACAAAGCACTGGCTCGTGTTCTCCTTTAACTGATGTCTCTCTTAACTCGATCGATTTCTCTGTTTAGACAAAGTATGGTATATCACAGTTGCACCAAATCTGGTAAACACCAGGATATTTAAGGTCGTGATGCCCAGGTTTCGGACGGCTCACTAAGGAGAGGATTTTCGGAAGAGGAGTATGTTGTCAAATTCTTATGTTGTATTTCCTAAGAACCTTGGCCAATTTGGGTGAGATAGAGCTTATGTATGGTATAGAAATATTACCTTTCACCCTATTGATCTCTTCATTATTGCGAACGGGTGGATTTAATAGGAATTTGTCAATTTTTTTTGTGAATAACCATTTAGCTGAAAAGTAGACCCTGAGAAAATTGAGTTCTTTAATAAGTTCTATTTCATCATCAACAAGAAGAGAGCGAGCACGATGTCCTAGTGTAGAAATGATTCCAAACTTTTGAGGAGGAAAATGATGGGATTGATCATGTGGTGTGGGAAGCTTTTCTGTAAATCGAGATTTTTAATTTCTCTGAGGAATGGGTCAGTTTGATGTCGAAAAAAGGAAGAGAACTATTAGCTTTAAACTCAGCCGTAAATTTTTTGTTTGGATGTTGATTATTTAGATGTTCTGTTAAGTTCAGGAGAGATTCACGACCATGGCTCCAAATCAGGAAAATGGCATCAATATATCTTTTTCAAATTCTTGGTTTTAAAGGATAAGAAGAGATTGCTTTTACTTCCCGATTTTTCTAAATAGATGTTTGCAAGTATAGGTGACAACGGTCACCTGTACTTGCAAACATCTATGTTGGATAACATAGATAATATCTGTGATGGATAACCTGTACTTGCAGATAAGTACAGGTTATCCATCACACACACACACACACACACACACACACACACACACACACACACACACACACACACACACACACACACACACACACACACACACACACACACACACACACACACACACACACACACACACACACACACACACACACACACAATTTTATTTATTTTATTTTATTCATATAATTGATACACATTCAAAACAAGATTGAAACAACATTATTTAGAGAACAAGTTTGACTGGTGATACAGAACAATTCAGATTCTACCTAAGAATCTAAGAATAGTCTGTCAAGTAGTGTCATAAAGGTTTATGCCACCTGTGTATCGGATCACTGGTATATCCCAAGAATTCATTGTTCTAATTGTGTTTAATCCATTTAGTTTTGTTTTCAGAATATTTCTAACTCTTTTGGTGTATTTTGCAGCTGCCTTTGTTTAACTTTGGAGTGGAGAATATCATTGGCTTCTTATTTTCCGAGGTATTTATAGTGTTCTTCAGGATAATTGGATAGCTTCTTTGAAATTGCGCCAAGTGCACCGATGACTATTGGATAATTTCAGTGTGTTTAAACCACAGCCTAACTTCGATTGCCAGATCTCGATATTTAGTAATTTTTTCCATTTCTTTGTTGTTAATGTTACTATAACTGGGTACTGCGATATCTAAAATCCAAACCTGTCGATGTTCGATGATTGTGTCAGGTCTGTTGTGTTCCAAATGCCGATCAGTGTGTATTCAAAAGTTCCAGAGAATTTTTGCTGTTTCGTTTTCCAATACTGTCTCTGATTTATGCTGCCACCAGTTATCTAGTGGGAATTCTCCATGTTTGCTATGCTTGCTGCGAAAGCTCATTACTTGAGAAGGAAGTAATATTTATTTTTTAATAAATGCATGCATTTATAAGCATTCCAGTTAGGCTTTTATTATTGTAGACAGAAGACGTCTTAAGCTTGCGCTGCAATAATTGAGCTTTGCGTTGTGTATCGAAGGCCGATGAATGCTCGTCTAGGCAAAACTACCTTGGCTTGCTCTGTTGTGGGAGCTTCCAGGTCCTCGCTGCAGCACTGTGATTTAGTGCACGCGCATAGCCATTTCCGCTCCCTTCACGTCGCCTTAAACACAGGCCATACGAAGTTAAAGTAGCTCTAGCCAGTGAGCTTCCGGCAGCCTTTGCAAGTGTGAGTGTTGCTTGGGAAAATTAAGTTACAACCAACTTTTTATGACGATGTTATTGACCAGTTCATAAAGAAGAACCGTAGGGTAGAATTTGTATTCAAGTAACATCCTACACACTAATAGGAACCACTTATCCAATGATTTTGATCTTTATAAATTATATTGGGAAAGTATCAATTAAAATTTTTCATTAAAAAAAGAAAAGAATGAAAAAGATAGAATATCATTTGTAAAATTAATGTTTATTTGTATGACTAAATGTGCATAAATTTCAAAATATATAGTTTTAAAGGTCAGTACTTCATTATTCCGCTAATCAGACTTCAATCACACCTCTCACTCCCTGTATGATAACAAGAGCAAGCGTGAATTTCAAGACATTCGCCCCTGCAGTTATCACATGTAGGAAAGCCATATTTTTTGCATACATGCCAATGAATTATTTTGGCCACTCTTGATCATGGCGGTATTTATAGTCTGTTTGAGCTATCTTGCTGCCTACACTGATTATATGTTCAATAGTCTCATCTTTCTGATCGCATAATCTGCATTTGCTGTTATTATTGATGTTAAAAATTTTCGCTTTCATTGCATTAGTTTGTAATGCCTATCCTTGAGCTGCTAGAATAAATCCTTCTGTTTCTTTTTTAATATATCCATATTGTAACCATTGCCACGTCTTGTTCACGTCAATTTTGTCCTCAGTATCTCTGAGAAATTGGCCATGCAAAGATTTATTTTTTTCAGCGCACATATCAGTTATTTTGCTGTTCCTATTTAATCGCATTTGATTCCTTTTGCTTTCAGAATACCCTCTTGTGTAACTGCTTGAAGTATTTGCTCAGATGTAACGTTGATGTAACGTCTTTCAACAACAGTCTGTCCCACTTCCAGCAGACCTCGTCCATCTTGTTAGGTACAACCGGTAAACATCGCATCGTGGATGTAATGCATAATGCCTAATCATTAGTTTTCTAGTTTTGCAGTCCAATTTGTCCAGTCTTCTTTTATCCAATCTATTATGCCAGCTGTTTATCGGATCACTGGTATAGCCCAAGAATTCATTGCTCTAATTGTGTTTAATCCATTTCTTTTTATTTTCAGATGATTTCTAACTCTTTTGGTGTATTGTGCTGCTGTCTGTTGTTTAACTTTCGAGTGGATAATGTCACTGGCTTCTAATATTCCTAGGTAGTTATAGTGTTCGTCAGCTGAAATTGCTTTTATATATTTCTCTTTATCAAAATTAAATTGCTAGTATCATTGATCTATTCCCTTCTAATAGATAAAATTGGGCATATATCTAAATAAACCAAATTCCATTTTGATTTCAAAATACGAACTGTGTTCAGTAATGAGTTTATTTTCTGTTCTGATTTTCCATATAACTTCAAGTCATCCATATACAATGGATGTGAAATTTTAATATTAAATTTAGGAATTTCATATCCAAGTTTTGTTTTGTTCAGAATCATAGATAACGGTATTAAAGAAAGGTCGAAGAGCAGTGGTGACAAGGAATCGCCTTGGAATATTTCATGTTTAATGCTGATATCTCCAAATCGTTCATCATTCACTATTAAAGTTGTTTTCGATGATTTCACAGAAGCAGCCAGAAAGGAACATATATTTTTGCTAATTTCAAATACCTGTAGTGATTTATGATCCAGGAGTATAGGAGGGAATCGAATGCTTTCTTGAAGTCTATCCACGCCATGTTCAAATTATTTTTTCGTCTTTTTGAATTTCTGAGAATAATTTTATTAATAAGGATCTGCTCTTTTGTTCCTCTGGATTTTTGAAAATTTTCCTTTTGTTCAATCGGATAAATATGATTATCTGATAAGTATCGTGGTATATGGAATTTGCTATGATTGCAGTGAACAGCTTAAGCATAGTTGGTAGGTATGTTATTGTGTGATAGTTACTTGGGTCTCAATCCTTATTCTTATCTTTCATGAAAATAAAAGTGCATCCATATATCATCCAGTCTTCCACTGAGCCTGACTGCAACAAATAATTAAATTGTTCTACCATTCGATCATGTAGGTTGGTTAGATGCTTTAACCAAAATCCATGTAGTTCGTCTTTGCCAGGGCACTCCAGGTTTTTAATTTTCTAGCATGTACGCTGACCATTTCTTCAGTGATAATGACATTTGGCATTTGTTTTTGTTTCGTTTCTGATTCTATTTCCTTAATCCATGAGACATCTTTATTGTGTTGAATAAGATTATCTCAGATTGTCTTCCAAAATTTGAATGTTTCTTCTTTTTCTGGTGAATGATTGTTTGCATTTGTATTTCTCTGGAGAAACTGAAAGAACTGACGTTGGTTGTGTCGAAATGGCATATTTTGCATTGGTTTATTCTTGCTTGATATCTTTTAATTGCCAGCCTGGTTTTTAGTTGCCGGCCTGGTTGGTCGAGTGGTTAGCAGATCGGCTCTCCAGCCAAAAGGCTGTGGGATTGAATCCCACCATGGACATGGATGTTTGTGATTGTCTGTGAAAATACTAGTTGTGGTGGTAGACAGTAGATGGCGCTGGTGTAGATGATGATGGAGACGGAGAGATGTTGAGTTGGTGCCCTCCCTCGATGAGTCTTTGAACTCCATGAAGGCGTCGTATAATAATAATAATAATAATAAATTTCTGTGCAGTCGCTATAATTTTGTTTTAGCTCTTCAGTAACTTCAGCAATTGTTTTGTTGGCCAAATTGTATGTGTTGATCAGTTTTTTTTATGTTATTATTTTTCAGCCGCCCTTCTTCAAAACTCTATAAGTTGTTCAAATCAGCTCGAAGTTAGTTGACTTTTAGTTCCAATCAGATTTTCCATGGTGCAAATTGTTTCATCCTTGGCTTTTGCTCTTGCAGTTTGCAACCAAGATTCACTGTAATGATATAGGCTGTGCTGTATAGGAGCTGATTTGTGTCCTTTATGCTGTTGGTTGGGATGGTTTTAATCACAGCATTTGCATCTAAGAGGAGCTGTTTTAGCTTAGATTTATGTAAAGCTTTTAATGGTGGTAGTCTTATACAATAATTTCTGGAGTTCATATGTTCCAATATCTCTGACTTCATTTTACATTGCACTTCTGTCAAAACATTTTGAGGGTTGTCAGCTTGATGCTTACTGAATTGAATTCCAAAGTTTGATATAGCTGCCTCCTGATGAGTTGCTGTTAGTGGAGTTGTTCGTTTATTACGTAATTCTTGCAGCTCAAGTTTTGTAAATATTTTGTTATGGAAGATGAAACTCGTTTGGTCCATAAGTCTTTGTTTGGTTATTGCAAGTTCTGGGAATTTTTGTTTCCAAATTAAATGCATACGCTTATTAAAACTTCGTTTTCCTGGTGTTGATCTGTAAAAGCATTTCATAACGTCTCTGTTTTCTTCTGCAATCCATTTTTTACGTTTGGTTTCTTCCAGTCGCTTTTCAGCTTCCTGCTCTGATTGCCCAGTAAGGAGAGCTGGGTCCTGTAGCCCACTTGTCTCCTGATGCCCAGGATCCCCCAACATCTGACGCAGTCCTTGATAACTCGGCGTCGACTGATTTGCTATGGATCTCTTCTTACTTTTAACCATTAAGATGGGGATGAAACACTGTTAATTTGGCTGCTCAGTTGAGACCTGTCTGACAAGAGTGGACCTGCTGGCAGCTATGCTACCACCAGAATAGCTCTCAACATTACTGAAGCACGCAGCCCCACTGCCACCTGTTCCTTCAGGGGGTTATTTTATTTATTTATTATTATTATTATTATTATTATTATTATTATTATTATTATTATTATTATTATTATTATTATTATTATTGAAGATTTAATGCAAGTTTGAAAATAAGATAAGGAATAATCTTAGTTTTTGGGATATTATTAGATCATGTTTTTTAGTTTATTTCATTTCATTTATTTATTATTATTATTTTTTTTTTCATGTTTCTTTTTATGCCCTGACACACGTTGTCATTAAATTTTAAATAAGGTCTTTAAACTTGGTTCTGTATTCTCAGGTGTACTTTGATTTCTGTCACGTGTAGATTAGATAACTTTCGTCATTGGTAGTCAGGTGACTCGATAAGCTCTTGATGTTGAATCCACCAATAGTAGTTAATATACAAACCTTCCCCCCTAGTTTAATATGTGGTAACAGAATTTGTGATTTCCCTGTTAGTTGGTTCGTGGACGGTGCTTATTTTATAAGTTATTTCGTTTTGTTTTTAAAACGAGAATGGGTGGAGAAGATTTAAGATTTGATGGCAGGGTTGCGGTTGTGAGCGGAGCTGGTGGTGGTATGCTAAATTATGCAACTTATTTTTTGATTAAATTGAAATCATAAATTATACTTCTAGTGTTCGCATGATGTGTGCGATTTCATAAATGAATGATGTTAATTAGAATTTGAGTTTTTTTTTTTTTTTTTTTTGAAAAGTAAGATATAACAAACATTTTCACCTATGTGTACAATTATATATATTTATATATATAGAAATGTGTGTGTGTTTGTAAACTAGACTATTTTGTTTTATGTATACATATAAGGCGTGTGTGAACTAGCGTTATTTTGTTTTAAAAATCGGCCCAGATTGCCCTACTAATGGCTTCAGTTAGTCAATGGTGAATTTTTGGACGGCCAATCACTAGGCCACGAATTCATTTAAACTAACACGAACGTCTTCACAAACTCTATCCCGGAAGGAACTAAAACCGGTTTCAATGTATATCCAATCTCTGCAGTTTCTTTTGCAGGAAAAAAAGGTACTTGTCGTGTGAAATATCTTTCTCAGTTTTTCCTGTGCCCTCCACTTTATCGCAATTTGTATTCAGTAAAGAGATATCTTTCATAATGAATTTACTGATTATAAAAATTTTGTAATCATTCTTATCATACGATATCCTTTAATTTGAAAATTCATTCCCATACCTTAAAATTTGGACTTGTAATATTAAAATAAGAATTTTAAGCTGCAAATTCCAACAGGAATTTCAAAATATGAAATGAGAAGGAGCATTTTGTTGAATGAACTAAAAATTTGGATCATTTATTTGCTATTATGATCATTGACATCAGACCTCCATAGTATCAAGACTCATCATAGGATGCTGATATTCTTATGCTAAAAGATTATTAAACAGTGCCCATTCGTAGATTCTACAATCACCACACTTTTGGGACAATGCATTTTAATAGCCAGCCACTCAACATTCAAAGAGCCTGCTCCTTAGTCCATTGCTCACACCTTTCTTATTAAGTTTCCATAGATGACTTTTTATTCTATTCTTGTCACCTTTTACTCAATGAAAAATTTCCTCCACATTAACCTAGTGACAGCACCTTGCCAACAGAAGCATAGTGAGGCTATGGCCAATGTGGCCCCGGTCATAGGCATTGATTTTACATAGGTGCAAAAATTGAGATTTTTAAAGTTTTTTTTTTTTTTTTTTAGAACAGTGCAATTTTCTTTTCTGGCCATAGGTGCCAAAATTCCTCATGACATCTCTGCTTGCCAACTTATGTCTGAATCATATTTCCCTTTTTTTTTTTTCTATTCAGAAGGCTGTGGGAGTTGCATTCCCTCATTCTCTTCTCATATCCCCCATATTGTAGACTGAACACCAACTTAGAGATTCCTTCTCTGGACTTTCTCTAACATATCTTAATTTCCTTGAAAACCCAGGTCACCGAAATCTTCGCACAAAAATCCATGTGTAGCTTGATCAAGTTCTTGTATAAAGGGATCACAACCTTCTTGCTTTTGCATGTCAAGGTTATCCATAATTCATTGTGATGTTCTTACAATTTTAGCCACGTGACCCTTAAAATTTCTCTCCACCATCACTCATTCCCAGATACTCCCCCCCCCATCTCTTCACCTCCTTCAAATCACCATTAATTGTATATGCTGTATCCCAACTTTATTTACCAAATTTCTAGACCTCGCACTTCGTGACATTAATTTGATAATTCTTCTCACTTGTCCATTCACATAGTCTATTAAGACCCTCCTGCAAGACTATCTGTTCTTCTCCTCATAGTTCTTTTTAGCTTTGCTTCATCAGCGAATAGTTGCATATCTCCAGTTTAAGTTTTCCTTCTCAATATCATTAATATAAAGTTAAACAATAATGTTCCCAAAACAGGCCCTTGTTGCACTCCACTGATCACCTTCCTCTTTTGGGATACCACTACCAATACACAGCTCGTTGATACTTTCTGACAATCGGTCACCTGTCTATCTATCATGTGTATAGAGGAAAGAAAGGATCAAAGAGAGCATCTGAATCCTTAGTTGTATGTACAATATTTTGTATGCATGCATTTGACATATTTCTGAATGTGGTGATTGCTTCTGAAGGTGATAGTGAAATGTTTATCAGTGTTTAATGCAAGATGAGACCAACTTATTCATAACTTTATAAGATATTTGCATCATTGGATAAGTGGATACTGTGAAAAGTCATCTTTAAAGAGTTGTTAGAAGTTATAAAATAAAATAAAAAATTAATAACAACAAGAGAAACAGACCAATACCTGAACTCCAAAGGAAACATTGAGTGTTACTTTTGCAACAGCTAAACAGATTATTTATTAACAGATTATTATGCGTAACTCCAAGAACTCCTTAGATTCATTGAGAGAAGCCATAAACATATCAAGAACTATCCAACATTTGCTCAGTATCTATGATACTTTGCTTTGAACTCATTCAGTCATGGCACCCACAACACTCTGGCAACATATTCCACTCATTCACTACTCTCCAAACAAAAAAACTAGTTCTAACACCCTTGCTAACTACACTCTTACTCAGTTTCCATGGATGGCCCCTAGTTATCCCACCAGCACACCTGTTCTGAGAAATTTCCTCTGAATTAATCTTGTAAAAATCCTTCAGTAATGTGTATATCTCAATCTCATCACCCCTTTTCTGCCTATCAGCCAGTTTCTGTAACCCACAAAATCTTTAATTTGTTCTCTTAAGGTACATTCCGTAGACCTGCTACCATCTTGGTCACTTTGCCTCTGGATCCTCTCCACCTCCTCTTCATCACTAAGAAAACCTGCCACCCAGATCTTCGCACAGTAGTCAAGATGAGGTCATATCAAGGCTCGATAAAGAGGAACAATTGACCTGCTTGTCTCTCCTCGTGAAAGTATTCTTCAATGACCAAGTGATCTGATGAGCTGCTTTAGCCACTTTTGCTATGCCCCTTAAACTTTAACTCTTTAACTCCTTATTCACTAACACTTCCAAGTCTCTGGCTTCATGAATTTCCTGGAGTACAGTTCCACCAATGTGGTATATAGCTGGTAATCTTTTCACCCCGAAATGCATAACTTTAGACTTTGCCTCATTAAACTGACATCCATTCTCCTTTGCCCAGTCTGCCAATCTAATAATGAAATGCATAACTTTACACTTGGCCACATTAAACTGACATCCATTCTCCTTTGCCCAGTCTGCCAATCTATCTAAATCATCCTGCAAAATTTTTACATCGTCTGTATTAACTGTTGCTCTACCCAACTTTGCATCATTGGCAAATAACTGAACAGTTCCTCTCAGATTCTTTCTTATATCATTAATGAACAAATAAACAACAGTGGTCCAAGAACAGAACTCTGTGGGATGCCACTAGTCAGAGGCCTTCTTTTGGGCTCTACTCCTGAATAAACTGCTTTCTGATATCGCTGCATCAACTACCCTCCTATCCATCTCACCAACTGTATATCTAACCCCATGTGCTGCAGTTTACTGATTATAATTCCATGTGGTATCCCCTCAAAGGCCTTTGCAAAGTCTAGCAGTATCACTGTATTCTAAAACGTGAGCAAGTTACTGAGGCATGACCTACCCTTCACACAACCGTGCTCCCCACCCCAAATATAGGTATCCCATTTCCATCTATCCATTCCTGTATTTTGCTCTTGACCCACTTCTCCAATACTTTGACAACTCCTGATATGCTGATCAGTTGGTAAGTTGCTACATCTGTCTTGGAGCCTCCTTTATGCAGTGGAATATTTTTCCCTCTTTCCACTCCCTTGGGACTAACCCAGAGCTGAGACTTAGGTTAAACAATTTCGTCAAGGGTACTGACAATTCCATTGCCGCTTGACGTAAAACTCGAGCTGGTAGACCATACAATCCCACAGCTGTATTCACATTAAGGTTCTGTAATATGCTATGCACCTTCATTTCATTTACCTCAGTTCCCATATAAGCCTTTGGCACTCTTATTCCTGCAATATCACCACCTAGATGATATGCTCTTGCAAAATGTTCACTTAGTACTGTTTTCATTCAGTTACCTCCCTACCATCAGTATTCCTTAAAATCATTCTGCCATATACATTTTTTCTTTTGCTTGCAGCATGTTGAAAGAACTGTTTGGGATTATCTTTAACCTGCATTGCTAACTTCCTTTCATACTTTGATTTTTGCCTTTCTTACCATACTAGTTACTCTTATGGCCTGTGCCTTGTACTGTTTGTGTGCCTGCTGGTCACCTTTGTCATTAAATTCCATCCACAATTGTTTCTTTTTTTTTTTTTTGCAGCTCCAGCTTCATTATCAAGGAATTTGTTGAAGTTGTGTGATATATAGTAGTCAGATAAAGCAGCAAATTATTCAACCAGAAAATCTTAATTTATGGATAAGAGAGAGATTTATTTAGTCAAAGGCCTTAGAAAAGTTGATATACCATCAGCATTGATGCCTTTAAGCTGAAAGAACAAAGATTTTAAGTAAAATATGTTAAGAGTAAGTCTCTCATGAATGAATTCCTGTTGCTGAGGGGACCCAACATTTATTCACAGTGAAGAAATAGAATAACATATAACTGAATTAGATCACGTTTAAGAATATCATCAGGATAAGTACCATTAAGAGTTGATTTTTTTGACACTTGTGTTGTAATTGCAGATCAAATGAGCACCATTTAGAATTGTTTTGGATCATAGAAAAAAAATTGAATGACCCAGTTTATAGTTCCATAAATAGATAGGATATCGACATTTTCAGTTTCTGTATTACTAGAAAGAGATCCAGCAATATGGAAATTTGTAATATTTCCAATGTTTTGTGAATTAACCAGAAAACAAAAATTGCAGGAGAGGAAGTTTTCATTTGAAAAATTTCCACTCTGTTTTATGATTTTTCATCTATATAAGTTGTCTTCAATTTAAGGGCAAGATACAAAATTTTACATTTATGTTTGTCTTGATTTTTGTCATTTCCTGATACATACCCTCATCAGTGTACAGGAAATATGATAGTACTACTTGATTAAATTTATATCACATCTAGTTTTTGATAAACAGTTTTTTTTTTTCAATATTAAGTTGTTAATTGTCAAGTCTCAGTATTGTCAGAACTGATGTCTATGACCAAAATTCAATTAGATCATCTTCCTGTGGGTCATTTTACAGTTTGACTTCAAATTTCACGGACCAACTTCTGTGTCATTCTATATTTCTCTGTAATGACTTTGGTCAAGTAGTATTCTTTAAAGACTGTATCCTCTGTATATTGAAGAACATAAAAAAAAAGTCCTTATCGATTCTTGCCAACACACATACTAATGTGTTATAAGTTTGGCAGCATCTTGCATATGGGATCACTGTTAAAATCCATTATGTATATGTATGTATGTATGTATGTAGAAAGTTTTTTTACCTTGGGTATAATATATGTTAAAGATACCAAGTTATTTCAAATATAAAGCTGGTTTTTTTACTCCATTTCCCAAGTAAGCAAACAGACAAGTCAGTCAAGTTTGCGCCTGCAAGTGTTGCAAGTCTAGCTGACCCTGCACGTAGTGCAAGTCCAAGGCAACTCGTGGTAAAGGTAGAATAAGCTCTGATCACTATTCTTAATATTTACTTTTAATGCAAAGCACATAGGATGCTATGTATTAAAGGAAAGGGGGCACTACCCAGACCGGTTTCGACCTTTATTGAGGTCTCATCAGTAGGAGCCAGGCTAAGAAATACTAAGTTTTAAGTAATACAGAGCTTATAAATATTTTACCAACACAAGTTACCATAAGGTGCTTTGACCTTATTAAATAAAAATCTCAGGATGAGAGAGAGATGTAGAAAGTTTTTTTTACCTTGGGTATAACATATGTTAAAGATACCAAGTTATTTTAAATATAAACCTGTTTTTTTTTGTATCTTTAACATATGTTATACCCAAGGTAAAAAAAAATTTTACATCTATCTCTCATCCTGAGATTTTTATTTAATAAGGTCAAAGCACCTTATGGTAACTTGTGTTGGTAAAATATTTATAAGCTCTGTATTACTTAAAACTTAGTATTTCTTAGCCTGGCTTCCACTGATGAGACATTAAATAAAGATCGAAACCGGTCTGGGTAGGGGCCCCTTTCCTTTAATACATAGCATCATACATCTCCTCCAGGAGATGTGCTTTGCATTAAGGGTAAATATTAAGAATAGTGATCAGAGCTTATTCTACCTTTACCACGAGTTGCCTTGGACTTGCACTACGTGCAGGGTTAGCTAGACTTGCAACACTTGCAGGTGCAAACTTGACTGACTTGTCTGTTTGCTTACTTGGGAAATGGAGTAAAAAAAACCCAGGTTTATATTTAAAATAACTTGGTATTTTTAACACACACACACACACACACACACACACACACACACACACACACACACACACACATCTTCAAGGCCCACCTTTCCTAATTGGGGTGTGGGGGCAACAGCTGCAAGAGGAACTTCCAATGGTCATGATCCTCTGCCACCAAGCTCAGTGTTCTGGTGAGATTCCCAAATGTGTCCACCCAAGGTTTTGGATATAATCTATCCAGCGAGTCCGTGGCCTCCCACCCTCTGGTTTGGCGAAGAGGGCCTGCTGAGGGAGCCTATCTTGTGGCATTCTGACCAGGTGTTAATACCAACGTAACTGTGATCTCTCAACACGGAGAAGCAGCGGTTGAGTATTGAGGGTTTCCCGAATTGCAGAGCTTCCGACTCTGTCGAGTCTTGTCAGCCCCGCAACCCCTCGAAGGAACCTCATTTCAGCCGCTTGGATTCGTGCCCGCATTCTTTCGGTCATTACCCGACTCATGACCATAGGTGAGGATGGGGACATAGACTGTATTGAAGACAGCCAGCTTTGCCTTCTGGCTTAACTTCCACTTCAGTACTACCGAACGGTCAAGCTCCCGCAATATTGAGCTTGCTAAACCAATTCGAGTATGTATCTAGCCTCTACGTCACATTTTCCATCATTCGTGAATATGGACCCAAGGTATTTAAACTTCTCCACCTGCCTCATTGGGACTCCACTTACATGTAGAGTGCACTGGGATGGTTGTCTTGAGACCACAAATGTTTCAGTTTTGGTCACATTGATCTTCATTCCTGCATCTGCACAAACAGCTACAAACCTATCTAGGGTCCGCTGGAGGTCATCTGTGGAAGAGCTATGCAGTACCAGGTCATCTGCAAAATGCAGATGTCCAATGCTACATCTTCCAATTCTGACACACTCACTGCTTCGGCTGTGCCTATCAGTCCAGTCCATAAATATTATGAAAAGGAGGGCGACAGAACACACGCTTGGCAGAGGCCACCGGTGATTGTGAAAGGTTCAGACTTTGTGCTGTTTACCCTGACACAAATCTCTGGGCATTCATACAGGGACTTGATGGCAGCTAATAGTTGGCCATACTCCTGTACTACTTACCAAAGCTAATCCCGAGGAACCCAGTCATATGCCTTCTCCAAGTCCACAAAACGTGTAGACATTCTTGGCATATTCCCAAGATTTCTCAAAGACTTGCCTTAAAGTGAAGATTTGGTCAGTTGTGCTTCTACCAGGACGAAAGCTACATTGTTCTTCCTGGAACTTTGGCTCAACTATGCTCCTGCACTGTCTTTCCAAGCACCCCCAGTCAGGCTGAGCAGAGAGATGCCACGATAGTTACTGCAATCCTTCTGGTCTCCCTTCTTGAAGACTGGTATTATTATGCTTGTCTGCCATTGTTTTGGTGCTCGCCCAGATATTCAAGCAGCCTGACACACTCCAGTCAGCCAGAGAACACCGTCTCGATTTAAGGCTTTTAGCATTTCGGGCCGAATTTCATCATCGCCAGCAGCCTTGCCTGATTTTAGCAATTTTATTGCTAAATGGACCTCTTCTGCTGTGAGACTAGTCATTGCCCCGATCTGCGCCTCTTGGATGTCCACAACTGCTGGGCCACCCGGGTTAAGAAGGCTCTTAAAGTATTCCCTCCATCTGTGCAGGATATCCTTCTTGGTTGTTAAAAGTTCACCAGGAGAGGCCTTAATTGCCTTTGCATGATTTCCTCCCTCGAAGGCAGCGGATGGTCTGCCAGAATACTTTGTTTGCATTTGCATAGGATGAGTCTAATCTTTCTCCATGCGGTGAACATTTCTTGATGGCCTGATCATGTTACTGTGTTTGATAATGTCCTGTTAGTACAAGACGAAATGACACAGCAAAATAGGAAAGATTCCCCTCGAATACTCTAATAGCATTCGGGGGACGGAGCAAGAAGAGAAGAAAGAAAGAAAGAAGCAAGGGAGGAAAAGGAGGGACCAGTCTACAGATAATATAACAGATGTATATTACATGAAGTAAGGCATGGTCCAGCATCAGGTACCTCGGGTTTGCCACATCCATACTCACCGAAGTGAGCTCCTGAGGAAATGCACACACACACACACACACACACACACACACACACACACACACACACACACACAGTAAAATCCCTTTTTCACACTTTTCAGGGGACTGATGGAAAAAAGTGTAAATAGCAGGAATTGTAAAAAAAAAAAAAAAAAAAAAAACATTTAAAAAAAAAGGAAATGTAAAAAAAACATTTAATAACTGAAAATAAATGAATTTAGAATTACTTACATTTATCTATTTAAAAAAATCTTTAATTGTTGATTGTTTTTGCTTTTCGTTTTTTTTTTTTTTGACATAGCGCCAGATTGCTTTGCATTGAGTTCAGTGCTTGACCTGTTTTCTACTGTTGTGTTCAAAGTGGACATGGAGAGTCCATGATCTTTTGCTAAATGCACACGTGTTCCGGGATGCAAATCTACACCTTGCAGAATTGCCATCTTTTCTTCTACCGAAATACATTTTCTTTTTTTTTTTTCTCCATGATACTAACATGGATAATCCATCACCGCAACTTGAAAGCAACTGTCACATGCTAAATTACGTAGCAGAAATTCTGCAATATCAATTTGTACTGTGATTGAAAAATCACAGTATTGCTCATAACTACATTACTGCTTCAAGCGTGCAAGTCACCATGATGGCGAAAATGAAACTTACAGCCGAAAGAAATGCCATCTGGTAACAGAAATGCGCATATTTCTGCAGAAATAGATTCGAAAATCAGTAATGCCACCTGAGAAAAAAACGCAAATCATGGAAAATAACATCCACATCAAGTTGTTAATGGTGGGTAAACAATATATCCCAAGTATAGGCCTTACGAATGGGACCAAAGTAAAATGACGTATATGGCAGGAAAACGTAAATTGCGGAAACGTAAAAACGGTGTTTTTCTATATATATATATATATATATTTAAAAAATATAGATTTAATGACTTAAAAACTGAGGTAACTTATAAAGTTTTTTATGAGAATAATACAACTAGTTTCAGCTTATAACAGCCTTCATCAGGTATTCATTAAAGGAAGAGAATAGTAATAAACATTGAAGGATCCAAAAAACTGAAAATTACAGGTAAAAATTGCAACACATAATTGAAACAAATAACGTATTTTTTAAGTTGTTCTAACTGGCATGCTATTGTTTATTGCATGTATGCGTGCAGGCTCTCGTGAACGCCAATATTGAATAACTGCAGTATGGCTATCTGGGATGTTATAACTCAAATTGCTGTTTAAGTGTTCAGGATGATTTCCCTGGATTCTACGATTTTTCTTTCGAACTCGTCACCACAGCAAAAAATATTTTATGATTTATCCTGGCAAACGGAGTGACTTTGGAGATTATCATTAGGATTGTTTGAGAAAAGAACATGACCATGCATTTACACGTGATCTTTTATAGGAGAGATGTCTCTCCTATTCTCTTTGATATGTTGTTCAATAGATTTGTTGGTTTGTCCAATATAAGGGATGTTGCAATCACACCATAATTTATATACTCCTGGATATTTTAGGTTGTGATGAATAGGTTTTGGATGGCTGATAAGAGAATGGATTTTTGGAAGTGTGGTGAAGAATATCCTGATGTTGTATTTTTTAAGGCCCTTAGGCAATTTGTTAGAGACTGTGCTAATGTATGGGATGGAGATGCTACCTTTCAAATTATTATTAGTTTCTGTGGTGCACTGTCTAGGAGGATCTAGAAGAAATTTCTTAATTGTTTTTTTGGAGTATCCATTTTGTTTAAAGATAAGAGATAGGTGATTTATTTCTTTTTGGAGTTCATCTGGTTCATTCAAAGAGAGCGTGCTCTGTGTCCTAAGGTAGATATAGTTCCAAGCTTCTGTGGTGGGAAATGATGAGAATGACTATGTAGATATCTATTGGTATGAGTAGGTTTCCTGTATGTAGAGATTTTTAATCTTTCAGTGCATCATGTAATCATTACATCCAGGAAAGGTAAGGAGTTATTTTGTTCTAGATCAGCAGTAAATTTTATATTAGGATGTTGGTTGTTAAGATGATGAAGAAAATCTATGAGAGATGTGTGTCCGTGACTCCATGTAATGAAAATATCATCAACATAACATTTCCAAAGTTTTTTGGTTTAAATGAGAAGGAAGACATAGCTTTCGTTTCAAAAATCTTCTAGGAAAATGTTTGCTAGAACTGGGGACAATGGACACAGCGCACACTCTCTTTTGAATGAACCGGATGAACTCCAAAAAGAAATAAATCACCTATCTCTATCTTTAAACAAACTGGATATTCCAAAAAAACTATTAAGAAATTTCTTCTGGATCCTCCTAGACAGTGCACCACAGAAACTAATAATAATTTGAAAGGTAGCATTTCCATCCAATACATTAGCACAGTCTCTAACAAATTGGCTAAGGGCCTTAAAAAATACAACATCAGGAAGTTCTTCACCACACTTCCAAAAATCCGTTCTCTTATCAGACATCCAAAACCTATTCATCACAACCTAAAATATCCAGGTGTATATAAATTATGGTGTGATTGCAATATCCCTTATTTTGGACAAACCAACAAATCTATTGAACAATGTATCGAGGAGCATAAGAGAGACATCTCCTATAAAAGATCATGTGCAACTGCATTGCCAAGTCATGTTCTTTTCTCAAACAATCCTAATGATAATCTCTAAAGTCACTCCGTTTGCTGGGATAAATCAGAAAATATTTTTTGCTGTGGTGACAAGTTCGAAAGAAAAATTGTGGAATCCAGGGAAATCATCCTGAATCCTGAACACTTAAACAGCAATTTGAGTTATAACATCCCAGATAGCCATACTGCAGTTATTCAATATTGGCGTTCACGAGAGCCTGCACGCACACATGCAATAAACAATAGCATGCCAGTTAGAACAACTTAAAAAACATTATTTGTTTCAATTATGTGTTTGTTGCAATTTTTACCTGTAATTTTCAGTTTTTTAGATGCTTCAATGTTTATTACTATTCTCTTCCTTTAATGATAATGAATATCTGATGAAGGCTGTTATAAGCCGAAACTAGTTGTATTATTCTCATAAAAAACTTTATAAGTTACCTCAGTTTTTAAGTCATTGAATCTATATTTTTTAAAAATGTATCATCACAACAACTGAGTAGAAGTCCACACACACACACACACACACACACACACACACACACACACACACACACACACACACACACACACACACACAGGACCTGCTGGTGGCGTGTGCGAAATATGCAATATACACAGGCACCGCAGAAGAAAAGGCGCCTAAACGATGTCAAAAAATATTATTATTATTATTATTACCACGGGCTACTCCAGGAGTCCTTAGACTCATCGAGGGAGGCCCTAAACATCATGTTCACACAGCTGTTCAACATTCTCACAGTATCTATCATACCTTGCCTTGAACTCGCTCACTGTCATAGCACCCACAACAGACTCTGGCAGCTTATTCCACTCATTTACCACTCTAAAAGTAAAGAACCCAGCTCTAACACCCCTGCTAACCACGCTCTTGCCCAGCTTCCATGGGTGTCCCCTAGTTCTCCCACCACCAGTCCTGATCTCAAAAATATCATCTGAATTAATCCTATAGAATCCTTTTAGCAATTTGAATGTCTCAATCATATCTCCCCTTTTTCGCCTATCAACTAGTTTCTGCAACCCACAAATCTTCAACCTGTTCTCATATGGTGCATTCCATAGACCTGCTATCATCTTAGTCACTCGCCTCTGGATCCTCTCGACCTCCTCCCCATCGAGAAGGAACCGAGGTGACCAAATCTGGGCACAGTAGTCGAGATGAGGTCTTATCAGGGCTCGGTACAGAGGTACAATAACTTGTTTTTCTCTGCTCGTCAAGGTATTTTTCAACAACCAAGTGAGTTGATGAGCTGATTTAGCTACTTTCGCAATGTGCCCCCTAAACTTCATCTCCCTATCCACCAACACTCCCAAGTCCCTGGCCTCATCAATCTCTTGGAGTACAGTTCCACCAATGTGGTATACTGCTGCTAATCTTTTCACTCCGAAATGCATAACCTTACAACACATTACAACACATATGAGAAGAGTTTAAACGAACAACGAATGGTACATATAATTATGAATGTACATCATCTTCAGTTCAGGGCCCCTTCAGATCATCCTGGAAACGAACAAATAAATTCTGAAATTGTATCCTGGATCCGATTATATCACTATAAATTTTGATTAAAATTTACGAAAATATACCCAAAATAGTTTTTCTTTATTTTTTGATGTATCATAAATCAACTTATGATTAATTGTTGAGTTCCGTGTAAAAAAAAAATGTATAAGCTGGACTAATCCATAGGTAACATACTGTAAAGTGGTTTTCATTTGTTTTTCATTTCCTGTTCATTTTATTCACACTTTATTCATAAAAACCTTTTTTGGAAAGGTGCCGAACATTAATCACACACACAAGAAAAATACTAGGTGCCGGTGCTGCACACATACATGCATACACACAACCTTGGGGAGAGTAACGTATACAGGATATTTTGATAGTACATCAAACAAACTTCCTATATACAATTTTTACTTTAAAGTAATCTGTCAAAACACTAATATTAGTTTTTTTATATTTTGATTTTCTAAGGTACTTACTATAGATCCATTTAGAGCTGGGTGTTTTGCTTGGTTGTTTTTCAGTCATCCTGGATAAACTTGTTTTGTTAATTATTCCTCCCCTATTCTGGTTAAATGATCATATCACCTTAGATTATCTTTGCTCACATTCCTGTATGCTAACAATCTCAAGTTGACAGACCTGGAATATCCAGATTGTTCTGCTAAGAAGAGAGGAGTGTGTGTGTGTGTAGTTCACTGTCACCTGTCAAACAGGTCACTGTTTGATGACAGTTACCTGTTGTCAGAGTATTGGAGAGGTGGGTCAAGAGCAAAATACAGGAATGGATAGATGTGTGTGTAATTGCAAAGCAGGTAATTATGATATGCTGAGAAGTTAGTTTGCATAAGAATTTGGAGTGAAGTGTTGGCAGCATGGGAGATGGTAAAGAAGTTTGAGTAAAGCATTATTAGACTATATACTCAGTGTAAAAAGGATAAATCAGATGAGAGTTAGATGGATGAATAGCATCATTAAGCAGGAATTGCAGAGCATAGTTATGAAAGGAATATAAAGAAAAAGGTGATCAGCATGCCCATGACTAGTATAATGCACAGGCAAGAAGAGTGACCTGTATGGTAAGGAAGGCCAAAGATAATTATGACATGAAGCTAGCTGATGAGGCCAAAAATAAATTCTAAAGAGTGGCATGCAGATGAATTGGAGGTGCTTAGGATATTGCAGAATCTTAATGTGAACACTGCCATGAGATTAGATCACATATCAGCCCAGGTATTATGAGAATGTGGAAAGAAATTGGCACCTTGGAGAGCTCAACTAAAAATTCTTTTACCATCAACTTTCAGTTAAATTCCAATCTGAGGGATAACATCAAATGCTATACAGAATAAATTGAACATAGAAATATTGCACTTGGCTTACGGATAAGTCATTTATATTAACGAATGTTGTTAGTAATTATTTTTGGTAGATTTTATTTACTTTCAATGCTAAAGTAGAGTGTGCATGCGTGTGCAAAATTTAATACAAGATATTATATAGAAATCAATTTTTCATGACACCATTGCATACGAGGAAATTGTCAGCCATGGCTTCCTTGTTCATTAAGTTTAGCATGAGGGATTTTGTATGGCATGTGTATCCTATGTATTCATTACCAAAAGTGAATGATTTATGGTGTAAAAGAGAGTTGGGGGAGACATGTTGGAACTCTTTTGTGTGCAGTGTAAGAAATGCAAGTTATGTGAAATGTGGGAAAATAAAAATAATATTAATGATATAAGGAAGGATAGCGAATGTGTTGTACAGATGTGGAAAGAGTGAATGATAGTAGGTAAAATGTGAATGAAAGCTTGAAAGAAGTGGCTGAAAGTATTATTTTGTATTATTTATGAAATTTACACTCGGTGTATGTAATACTGTAAAAAAAAAAAAAAGAAAAAAAAAAGTATATTACAATTAAATGATATTTTTACCATGCATCCTTATCCCACACCTGATTTAACATCCAACCATCTTCCTGTACCTCCTTTTAATTTTAACTGCTGACTTACTGTTCTCATATTTATGAATTTAGAGACACAAAATATACGTTTTGAAAAGATTATTTTACTAATTAATAATAAAATAATGACATTTTGACCCCTGTATTGAGGTCATCATCAGAAGGATATATGTGTATAGGAACAAGCTACATGCTGTTGCACTCTATAAAGATAAATTAAATCTACATTGCTAACTAATTTTTTTCTTAGCCTGACCTTTAGTGATAAAAAAAAAAAAATTAAATAAAAACTACAATAAACTCTGCTAAAGTCCTCACGTACTAAGATTCTTCTGGAAGTCTACAGTTCATATTGTTATATTACAATTATCTTCTGAATTTGTACAGTTCAGGTTGCTATTGAATGTTCGGGGGGGGGGGGAATAAACTCTTCACCAAGTCTTCTTGTATTGAGAATTTTCTTTGTGGTTGCTATGAAGGTTGCAGATGGTCTTCCACATTCTTGGAATGGTTAGACCATTTTTATTCAGATTCAGATCATGGTCGAGCATTTCACATGCTTCCTTGAATTTCTGCTCGAACCAGGTTTTGGTGTAGTGTAGGGACTTGGTACCTTTCCAATCAATTCTGTGTTATGTTTGGAGTGCATGGTCAGAAAGGCCGGTTTTTCCAAAATGGAGGTATTTAATGTGTCGTTTGTGTTCATCCTTCCTGATTGGCATGGTTTGCCCTGTTTCCCCTATATGGTATGTTACATGTGCATTGTATTTTGTAAACCCCTGGGTGGGCTAGGTGTGGCAGAGGATCCTTGGAAGAACTGAGTAGGTGTCTTAATTTGGTCAGTGGTTTAAAGGTGGTTTTGATGTTGTTTTTGTGTAGTGTTCTATTTTTTCGGAAATGCCTCTAACAATGGTATGGCAATAGCATTCTTGAAATCTTTTTTGTTATTAGTGGTATCTCTGTGGAGGATCTTGTGAATGGTTTTTACACTGTATCCATTTTTTTATAAAGGTATGTTTGATGGTCTCATATTCATGGTTAAGAGCTTGTTCATTTGAACAAATAGTTTGAGCTCTGTGTTTAAGGGTGCTTATGACCTCTAGTTTTTGCATTGGGTGGTGATAAGAAGTTTTGTGTATGTACTGACCTGTGTGTGGAGGTTTGCAGTAGACTGAGAAGGAGAGTCTTCCTTCAGGCTGTGATGAGTGTCAAGGAATGTAAGAGTTGTTTTTTCCATTTCAGTGGTGAATTGGATGCGTTTGTGTTGTTTGTTCAGGTGGCTAAGAAATGCATTTAGTGCTTCGTGGCCGTTTGGCCAAATGACAAAAATATCTGTAAAATACTGTATCTCAAATATAGAATGTATTGCTCTATGTAATGTACCATTTAATTGTAGCAATTTCAACAGGTTTCTTTTGGTAAGTTATGTGCTTTTCCAGATTTACAAACTCACACATATTATATTCCCATAATTTCTCCACTATTTTTCTTAATATGAAAATTTGATGGCATTAATTCGGTTGGTTCTGCTCCAAGTTTCTCTTCCACAATTTTTCTTTGTCTTTTCTCAAGTATGCTTGCATAAATTTTACCTAGAATACTCAATGAAATTGTTGTATAATTCTCACATTTCAGTTTTATTTTCTTTTATTGAGACCTAATCTCTGGGTTTCTGAATCTGAGTGATGACTAGGCTTTCTGAATTATGTAGTGCAACAACTGCAAGATCCTTATCTTCATATTTTAGCATTTCTGGTCAAATATCATCTACTTTATCTGCCTTTCCACATGTCAGGTTTATGGTCTTTTTTTCCTACAAGTATTGATATATACTCCTGAAGGCACTCTTCTTGACTATTTTCTACCACTGCTGTCTTTATCTTCAATTTTCATGTCATCTTTATCTATTTCTTTTATAGTGCTTTCTGCATTTTCTAGCTTTTTTTTTTTCAATAGCCTTCAGAACATTTTGCCACCTTCCTGATATTTATCTTATATACTCCTGCCAAAGTCTTTTCATGATTTGTTTAGCTGAGTTTATGCTACTTTGCTTTCTTGCATTTTTCTTCTGTATTCTCTCCCAGAAAATGCCGATTTAATTGCTAGTTGCAGACAGCTTCACCATATGCTTCCCTTGCCTTTCTGAATCATTTTTTCAGTTTGCCAATAAGTATCCAAGATTTGATTCTTGTCATCAAGCTCATTCATTTTTTCTTGAATTATCTTTGTATATTTGTGTACAGTTCACCTCTAAAAGCAGCTCAACTTTGATTCATTTTCAAACTTTCTTATACACTTTTCTTTACAGTATGATGTTCAGTTTTAACCTGCTCAAAACTATCACTTTCTATTTGTAATCTCCTGTATGCTATTGTGGCCTAAACTGGTATGAAGATATTTTTTTACAATGTTGAAGTCAGTGAGACTTATTTCTTGTCTCTCTCTTTCATATAAATTTCTTCACAGCTTTATATTGGAACATGGTATTAGTGACAACTTGGCACTAATACTATGTCCTGAAAAAGAAATCCAGCAGCTATTTTCTATTATTAGCTTTGCTCTTTTCTCCAAATTTTTTGGGAATTGAGAGAAGAGATAAAAAGCTAAATTTTGAAAATCGATGAGTTGCATACTTTCCCTAATTTTGCTGTGTTTTTGTGAGTTGCCGAAAATTGTATCTCTCTTTTTTTGAAATAAAATTTTAAGACCAGATTTAAAGATTCTTGCATATTGGAACCTAATATTTTTATGCTTTTTTTTTGAAAAGGTCTTGGTCGTGAGTATGCATTGTTGTTGGCAGAACGTGGAGCAGCTGTTGTAGGTAAGCAGTAATTGATTTCTCAATTATTCAATTTTTTAAGATCTCGCACGCGCGCGCACACACACACACACACACACACACACACACACACACACACACACACACACACACACACAGACTATGCATACTGTATATAAGATTGGATATAAATTCTACATTATCAGCTCCTTGATGATTGAGAATAATATGTTGGAAACTATTGAGAAATAATACTTCTTGGATATTGGTAATTAATGAAAAGAACACAATTATACTAAGTCAAAAATATGTGGTATTTAGATACGTAGATCATCTAGTTATGTGGAATAGATATGTGATTTGTCAAGTGTCCCAACAGGTTACCCAGAGATATTGTTTATCTTAGAGAACTGATTTGTTTTGTTAGGCATTTGTAGCTGTTTAAGAAATTAATGTTACTTTTTATGTTTACTCCACACATGAAAGTTCACAAGACCTATTACACTACAGTGCCATGTGTGAACAAGTGATTAAGGAGAAAAATGTACCCTGTTGATGTTTTTTAGAGTTAGAGGTTGTACTCAGTGGGAAAAACAGGATTGGGGAGATTGTTCCAAAGAATAGAAGTGGGTGGAATGAAGGAAGCTGTTCAGTTAGTTCAGTGTGTTTGAAGCTGGGACAGTGTATGGTTGTTGGCCAGTGGCTGCTCTCTAGTTCTTTCATGGTTAGAAGAAAGTAGAAGAATGATAGCAGCCAATTTAGCAGAGCAATGCCCATTACTCTTATAGAAGGTACTTATAGAAGAGAGACAGAGCCTTATGATAAAATGACTGAAGATAATCTGTGAGGGAAGGTTGTCTATTAAGTAGATTGCCCTTGTCTGAATATCAAGAATTCTTAGAGGGGTCTTGAGTGCTCTATCCCAAATGTAGGAACAGCACTCCAAAGTTGGATGAATCTGAGACTTATAAAGTGTTAAGATTTGAGCAGAAGAGAAGTTATTGTTGTTTAGAAAGGAAAAGAACACAGCTTTTTTGGAGGTTATGTAAATGATATATTTGTGCCAGGATAAACTGGATGTGACATTCAACCCAAGAAGATAAAGTTAATCTTGAATGGAAACTGGAACATTATCAAAAATAAAGGGATGAGGTAGAATTTTTCTTGTAGGTAATAAGGCAGGTTTGAGTTTTTATTAGAAATTTACTAAGTTGTCTTCGCCCCATTTCAGGATGTTGAAGAGTTCTGTGTTCAAGTCACGTTATGGTAGATCTTGAGGAATCTAATATTAGGGTACTGCAGGGTTTATCAAATGATGAAGAGGAATGAAGAGTACTGTTATCAGTGAAGCTTTGAATAGAATTTGCAGTCAGAGAGAAGGGGTCATTGATTTAAAGGAGGAAGAGTGTTGGTGAAAGCATAGAACCCTGAGGCACTACAGCATTGATGGGGAAAAAATCTGATGAGAAAAAGCCATCCATCATGACACACACACAACGAATGATGTAAGGAAGCTGACAATTCAATCACAGTGTAGAAAGAGAAGGGAGACCATAAGATGGCAGCTTGTTCAAGAGGCCTTGTGCCAGATTCGATCAAATTCCTTAGAAATATTGGGTGTGTTAATGTGAGATTTCTCCAAATCTTTCCATGGCCTGTTCAAAGGTGGGCGAGATTAGGCTAGGAGGTTGGCTGTAGAAAGAGAATGATGGCATCCCAGAATATCTCTTTGGGCAGACCTCAACATATTGAATGAAGAGATAGTCCAAGACTACCCAAAAAGATATTCTGATATCATCAGTTGGAGGACATAAAAGTCAGGGATGACCAAGGAAAAGAGCCCAGAATGGTCATTGAGCCTAAATCCCTGAAAGGATGATGGATGTTTGATTTTTTTTTTTTTTCCCTCAAGGTGAAATTGCAGTTTAATGCAGATATTTAATGTCACTTTGGAGATCCAGATCATGTTGCAGGTAGTTTTGAACATGATCACATAGGAAGACTTAGTGTCAAAAATAGCTGGACTACAAATTTCCAAGGGAATAGTAATATGTAATGTGAATGTATGTCTATACTTTTTTCAGGTGGTACATTTTTTTGGATTGAAAAAAAAAAAAAAGCAACAGTGCATAAAAAAATTAATGAATTGTAACTCATAAAGAAAGCCATATGGCTTTATTTTGGTGATATAAATTATATAAAAATACAGGATATTAAAGATCCAACTTTATTTCAAAGCCAAAAAAACTTGAAAGTTTTGGAATTTTGACTAGAGAGCTTATGAGAATTCAATTCCTCAACATCAGAGTTGCCTTGTCTTACACTACTTAGGACATGGGTGCTGCCCAGGCATCCATATATTTGCCTTATATTAGTGCATTTGATAAAAGATTCACTGGCCTTGCATCTGTTTACTGGTTGGTTCTCTTTAGAGATCAGCAGAAACCTTGAGAGAGCTAAAATACCAAAGCAGTCCAATCTCAGAGTGGTATATTTCATAAGTCAACTCTCAGTTGGTGAGTAGTAGTAATTAACAAAGAAAGAGCTTTATAGATTCCTTTTAACTAAATTACACTATCTACCAATAATTATCCAGACACACTTTAGCAATTTATCAGCAGGTGAACCCTAATATTGGGTATGTCCACATTTGGCTTTGATCACCCTCTGCACCTTTTGAGGGAGAGTTTCCAGTGTGCAGTAGACATCAGGTGGAATCTGTCTCCATTCCTCCATCAAAGTAGCACTGAGTTCAGCGACAGATCAAGGACATGCTACTCTGGACCCCAATCACTGCTCTAATTCATCCCACAGGTGGTTGATAGGATTGAGGTCACGACTGTATGCACAGGCCATGGCAGTTGTTTAACATTTATACCATTCCATAAGAGCTGCAGCTTTGTTACATGAGACATTGTCGTCTTAATAGTAACACTGATCTGTTCTATAAAAACTCTACAGTATAAGTAGCACCTGATTACCCAGAATATTGAGGTACTTAGCTGCCTTCATGGAACCACAGACAACGACCAGTGGTCCACTCCACTATCAAACTTTACTGTGGCGTACAACACACTGTGCTAACAAGCATTCACCAGGCTGCCTCCACACCCACATCCTGCAATCAGACTGGAAACAGGTGAACCTTGATTCATTGCTCCAGAGTACAGTTTTCCACTGGTCAATTGTCCAGTTCACACACTCTTTGCACCAGGATAGACAAGCTGCCTTGTTCGTTGTTGTGATGTTTGGCTTGTGAGCTGCTGCTGCTGCTCTTCCATGGAAGCCCAGTAAATTGAGTTCTCTTCGTATAGTATTAGTGCTCACCATGGTGTTACTGGTGCTCTGGAACTCATCATTGATGGTGTCTGTGCCATTTGTAGCTAGATTTTGCATGCCACCTGTTTTAACACCCTCCTGTCCCTGTGTCATTTTCGGCAGCTGCACTGGGTACTTGGTATCCAGACTAGGTCATAATAATAATAAAAACACATCATTATTATTTGACACCTCGCGCTACCTACATCCCGCTAGAACACGACCCCACAAAAACACAAGTTAAGAAACTAAAAATTTTACTCAAAAAAGTATCTTCCTGGCCCCCTGACGTCACGAAAAAACTTAAACCTTTCCACTCCCGTCCCCCCCGAATATACGGTTTACCAAAAATCCACAAACCCAATTCCCCACTCAGGCCTATAATAGATGCCACCAATGCACCTTGCTATAGACTATCTAAACAGCTGGCCAACTCTCTGATCCCCCTCACCGGAAGGTCCCCTTCCTATATAAAAAACTCGACCCACTTTAAAGCCCTCCTAGAAAATTTAACCTTGAATAAGACAGACATATTGGTAAGCTTTGATATCTCCTCTTTGTTCGATATTCCCTTAATTGACACCTTATCTCTCTTAGAAAACGTTTTTCCCTCTGATATCTTAGATCTCTTTTCCTTTGCCATTAACTCTGGGTATTTCTCTTGGAACAACAAAATCTACAAGCAGATAGAGGGAACTGCCATGGGTTCCCCCCTCTCACCCCCCCCCTTGCCAATTTCTATATGGAAGATTTCGAAAAACGAGCCATAGACTCAGCCCCACTCAAACCTTCTATCTGGCTAAGATATGTAGATGATGTGTTCTCTATTTAGTCTCATGGCCCAGACACGTTAGACTCCTTCCTCAGTCATCTCAATAGTCTACATCCAAGAATCCAGTTCACTATGGAAAAGGAAAAGAACAATTGTTTTCCCTTCCTAGACACCTTAGTCACACGCCTGCCTAATGATACACTTACCTTCACCATATACAGAAAACCCACACACAGGCAGATACATTCACAAACTCTCCCACCATCACCCCTCTCAACAATATGGCATTATTAAAACTCTTACCAAGAGAGCCCACAATCTTTGTTCCAGTGGAACCGCCCTCACTACTGAGCTTAACCACATACACACCACTTTCTTCTCCAATGGCTACAGCGATCACAGTATCAAAAAAATAATCAACTCCTCCCTCATTCCCCGTCCTTCTCGTCAACAAGATTTTAAAAATGCCATCACCATACCCTACATCCGTGGCACATCCGAAAAAATAGCCAAGATACTAAAACAGTACAACCTACACACAGCATATAAGCCCCACTGCAAACTTGCTACCCTTATCCGTTCTATGAAAGATCAGCTCCCTCCTCTCTATCTGCCTGGAGTTTACAAAGTACCCTGTTCCTGTAAGCTGGCGTACTTTGGACAGACAACCAGATCAGCATCCATCCGTCTAGAGGAACACAAGTCTTACATCTTCAAACACAACTATGGCCATTCAGGCTTGGCTGACCATGTTTTGGACACCACCCACAGGGTATCATGGAAGAAAACCACCATGCTCCACCACAGCAAATTCAAGAAAGAGAGACTTTTCTTAGAAGCAGCAGCAGCTCTCAAAAACCAACCAAATCTCAATAAATACGGTTGCATTCAGCTTCCGAAGATTTGGGAAACACTCATCACCAGATTTCCACCTTGCATTCCAGGCCACCTACTACTGCCCTTAGAGGGCGCTCTACCTAGATAGGACTTTAGTGTCACCCACGTGGTTGGGCTTAGTATTGTTTGGTATTCGTGTATATGTTACATTAATTGTTTTTGTAATCCCCATAGATGTCCTAGTGACTAGGACGAAATATAGGAAGTATTAAATTTTATTTTAATTCTTTTTGAGTGTTGTAAAAAATCCATTAAGCCTCCAACATGACTGCTTCTTATTATCTGTACACCGGTTTTTACGTTATTAGCAAACCTGGAATGTTCCATTACTTCAAATAACAGAGGTGTCTTGACAATTATTGGTAGATAGTGTATATAGAAATAGTGGATATTAAAGATTAAATGCACTGATTAAAGGCAATTTACATCTGGGCTGAACCCATGTATTAAGTAGTGCGAGCTAAGGCAACTCTAGTGTCAAGGATTGTATTCTCATAAGTTTTCTACACAAAATTTCAAAACTCCACTCCAAATTTCTACATACATTCAGCTATGAAATAATGTTGGATCTTTAATATTCACTATTTCTATATAAATAATGAATTGTATTGCATAAAACTTGTTTGGATAACACAGTCCAACACAATTTGTGCTGACTTTTATATGAGACTTGTTTTTTACTAATTTGGGTGCGCTGATTTCAAATATCAAACCCATTTTTCTCTATCACGTCAGGTTTTTCCTCTATGCATTTTCTTTTTGCTAATTTGTAAGTTTTTGATAGTTTTAAGGAGGCAGTACTATTTAGAGGATCAAAAAAATCGATATTTTAATATTATTTTCTAAAATTATGTACTTTTAAAAATCTGTTCCTAACTTTTTATCAAGAAATTCGAAAAATTCCCGAAGATATAGCCTATTATTCAAAGCAGTGCGCAGATCAGAATCGGAGTGCTCACCACTCTCGCTTGTTAGTAAACGAATAAATGTGTAAGAACCTGCAACGGCACGTACTGGCGCTTTGAATGCGAGAGAGGCCGATAATTAGATACATAACTACTTAACAATATTCATTAAAAATTACAAGAATATTTATAAAAAAATAACAATTTTACTTACACATGAGTTTCAGGGAATACATTTTTGTTTGTAGCAATTTCTGCTGTGTGTTCTGTTTTGGCAATCCTTTTGAATACTCCAACAGTAGTCGGCCATCATGTGAGAATCCCATCTTCCTTGGTACCGATCTTCCATAGTTTTTAATTCTTGATGAAATCTTTCTCCTTGTTCATCGCTTACAACACCTAAATTCTTGGGAAATCTATCAAAATGACTGTATAGGAAATGAAGCTTTATGCTCATGTTGCAACCTAGGCGCTGCAAATTTTCAAGCATTGTTTCCACTAGATCTTTGTAATTGCACGCTTTTTTGTTTCCAAGAAAATTATTCGCAATCATCGTAAATGAAGTCCAGGCCTCTTTCTCAATTTCATTCATAGAATTCATGAAATTTGGGTCTCTCATTAAAGTTCTAATTTGTGGTCCATCAAATACACCAGCTTTAATTTTTCATAACTAAGTCGTGGAAATTTTTCACATATGTAAAAACCTTCATAAGACCTAGTTTGATGTGTAGAGGTGGAAAAATGATTTTTTCTCTGTTGATTAAAGCTTGATTTATAACATTCTGTTCTCCAACATTTAAGGATATTCTAAGAGGCCAATGTTTCTTACTCCAGTGTTGGTTTCTAGCTTGACTATCCCAGAAGCATAGAAAACCTGGAAACATTGTATATCCTCTTTGAAAGCCAAGTAAAAAGTTCACCATTTTTAAGATCCACACAGATGATCCAGTTATGGTCTGTATATTTTAATAACTTCAGAACCTTTTTAATGTCCTCATATGTTTCCTTTAAGTGGACTGAATAGCCAATAGGAATTGAGCCATATACATTCCCATTGTGTAGTAAGACACACTTGAGACATCTGCTTGAACTGTCAATAAATAAACGCCACTCATTTGAATGATATTGTACAACACTCATTTCAGTTAGTAAACCTGACACATTGTTACAGTAAACAAACCCACACTCGTGTTTAAAATATTGTACAAGATTACTTTCCCTGCTACGATAAAAAGTTATCTTCGTATCTTGCTCCAGTAAGTTTTTTTCATTTAATCTCGAAGCTAACAATTCCGATGATTTGATAGGCCCAAATCTCTTACTAAGTCATTCAATTCTGCTTGAGTAAAATGTTGTGGTCCAGAACTAGAAATTAAATTTTCATTGTCTAAATCAACATCCGGGTCTTGCTCCTCAAGAACATCTAGTATCCTGATCATGCTCGTTCTCAAGTAAAGGAAGTCCTTTATAAATTGGCACGGCTATTTCATTGGAATGAGCAACTGGCCGAATTGCTGAGTCGAGATTTGGATACACAGTTTTTTTCTTATTCTTCTTATAACCAGAAGTCTGAACTAAACAAAAATAGCAATCATCTACGTGATTTTTCGGTTCACGACAAATCATTGGAATGCCAAAAGCTAATTTTTGGCATTTTCCCTTGCTCCACTGTCGTAAATTTTCTACACATGACTTGCACACTTTATTTGGAGCCTATGAATTGTCCTGATCTGCAAGTTTTATGTCAAAGTATGCAAAGTACACTTTCTTAACGAAATCAATGATATTTGTCCTTTGACTGGGAACTGTAAGGCTGCCACAAATGTAGCAGAAGGAATCTACACTATTGACACATTTTCGAGTAGTAGACATGATGTATTTTCTTCACTGCCGACTAACATGCAATTAACAAGACAAAAAAAACCAGACTTTATGAAACGTTATAAGCGCTCATCACTTTCACGATCGATTTTGATCGTTCTTTGTCCGCTATGACGCATATAGCATTCATTTGTTTTAGGCAGTTGTCATCGCCTACTTTTCATCACCTAAATGTATTAGGTCGGTTATCGGTCTCTCTCGCATTCAAAGCACCAGTACGTGCCGTTGCAGGTTGTTACGCATTTATTCGTTTACTAACAAGCGAGAGCGGTGAGTGCTCAGATTCTGATCTGCGCACCGCTTTGAATAATAGGCTATATCTTCGGGAATTTTTCGAATGTCTTGATAAAAAGTTAGGAACAGATTTTTAAAAGTACATAATTTTAGAAAATAATATTAAAATATCGATTTTTTTGATCCTCTAAATAGTACTGCCTCTTTAAAACTATCAAAAACTTAGAAATTAGCAAAAAGAAAATGCAATAGAGGAAAAAACCTGACGTGATAGAGAAAAATGGGTTTGATATTAGAAATCAGTGCACCCAAATTAGTAAAAAACAAGTGTCAGATCATAATCAGCAGAAAAAAATTTTTTTTTGTTGGCCAGTGTAATTATTATGTGACACCTCCATGGAGTCCAAAGACTCATCGAGGGAGGGCACCTACTCTACAGCTCCCCCTCCTCTCTCTCTCTCTCCCTCCACTCAACCACCAACACCATTTATCGCCCACAACCACCACCACTAGTATTTTCAATCACAAACATCCATGCCCACAGCGGGATTCGAACCTGCAGCCTTTTGGGTGGAGAGTAGATATGCTAACCACTCGGCCAACCAGGCTGGCATTATTATGATTAATACGAAAAATGTTGCAATCAATATATTTCTTTTGATAAGAAAACATTTTGAATTCCCTAATGCTCTGAAAATAATGCTCATTTAAATGTCATTTAATTATTTCATAAAAGGCAAAATATGTACAAAAGTTTTAAATAGAGTCAAGCAGCTTCTGGAGATGAACTATAGATTTGTATGTACAAATATTATATAATGTTTGTAGGTAAAAATGTTATATATTATTAAATAGTTGACTCAAAGTTAGACAGCCTATTCGTCGTTGTCCGGTAGCATCCTCTAGCAAGAGAGTTGCAGCAGATGAGCAGCTGTACTCCATTTCTCTCTGTCTGTCGCCTCCGTCATTCTTAAACCAGTCCATTTCACGATGTCATTGAACCACTCTCTAGTTGGGCTTTCATGTCTTCTCTTCCCCTCAACTTTCCCTTGTAATATAGTTTTTGTCAGGTGTCCCGAAGAACCTCTCAGAAGATGTCCTGCAAATCTGGTCTTTCTTTGTATAATATTCTTGAGTAGTGTTCTTTCCATCCCAACTCTTCTTAAAACTTCTTGATTTGATAATCTCTCTGTATAGCTAATCTTTTCCATCTTTCTATAACACCACATTTCCAATGAATTAATTCTTTCCATGACTCACTTCCATAACTTGCAATACTCAAAACTGTTGCTTTTACTATTCCAATTCTAACACCTATTTTAATATTCTCATTTATTAAAATTCTCCTCATTTCCATAAATGCCGATATAGCTTTGCCTATTCTATTTCTAATCCAACTCTGAAGTTCCTTTCTGTGAGATCCAGCTACCTAAATATTGAAATATTTCCTCCACATCTTATCTTTACATTATCTCCTATTTTTCTCCCCGTTATCATTATCTTGGTCTTCTTTGTATTAATCCTTAGTCCGTACTTGTTACAAGAGTTTTCAATTCTTTGAATAATTTGTTGTAATCCATTTTCACTTTCTGCCATCACCACTACATCATATGCATATCTTAAATGATTCTTCCATTTATTTTTATTCCTTCTTCTACATCCTCAAGTGCCTCTCTAAGCATCTGTTCACCATAAAGGTTAAACAATAATGGTGATAAACTCTTCTCTCTACTGGGAATTCTTCTGTTTCCTCTCCATTTACACATACTGAGGCTGTTTGCTACCAATATAATCTCTTTAAAATTTCCAAGTCATAAGAGTCGATATCAATATTTTCTAGAATGTCAAAAAGCCTTTTATGTTTCACTGTATCAAATGCCTTTTCAAAATCTAGAAATCTTAAAAACAAGTTTCCACCATGGTTTAGTGTTTTCTCCTCAATAATTCTTAGACAAGTCATAGCCTCTCTAGTTCCTTTGTTGGTTTCGGAATTCAAGCTGTTCCTCATTCATTTCTTTTTCTATTTTTTCTTAATTCTCTTTAAAATTATTTGTGCCAAAATTTTTGCTGTTGAGTTATAAGACTTATCGTTCTAAAATTGTTGCAGTCTAAAACTCCTGTCTTTTTTGGAATGGGGATAAAAATTGATCTTCTTGTCCCTCATAAATTCCGTTAATAATTTGCCATAACACTTCCATACCTTTTTCACCTATATTCCTTATAAGTTCTATTTGTATACCATCTATTCCATGGGATTTTCCTTCTTTCATCTTTTGAATTGCTAGATTCAATTCCTCCCTCACGATGTAGAGCCTCTACCCACTATGCTCTTCCTCTGTCTTCATAAAGTTTACTTGCATATTCTTCCCATTTCTGTAATATCTTCTCTTTTTCTATCAGAATTTCACCTCTTTCATTCTTGACTGCTCCAGTCCTTTGCATCTTTCTTCCTGTCATCATATTAATGTGTTTATAGGCATTTTTTTTGTCATTTCTTTCTGCCTTTGCTGTTGTATCTTTACTTATTTCATCTAACCACTCTTCCTTTTTCTTTCTTATCTCTCTTTGTATCTCCCTACTCAAGACAGCCTATTAAAGGAAGATATTATATTGAAAGTTCCTGGTAAGTAAGTCACCAGGTGTGCCCTCAGAAAATAGTCTGAAAGCTAAACTGTAAAAGCAGCAAAACAAAAGTAAGTCATGGAAAATTGGTAACAATATTTAGAAGATAAATATTGTGAAAGTGACATTGTTTTTCAAGATTTTTTGGGAAAAATCTTTGAAATGGAGGGAATGCTGTAAGAGCAATCAGATGATAAAGATGACATTAAAAACAAAGATGAATTATTCCAGGTCTCTTCTTTCATCAATGTTTTAAGATCGGTGCTCTCTTGCATCCAGTTAACTTGGCTTCTTAGAAACTTAATTACTATTATAATAGGTGGTTGATCCTATCAACTAAGTCTATAATTGTATGCATTCTCTGGCCAAGTTTCTCAGATGAAAAAAGTTTCTGGGAGAAATACCTCCATATGAGTGGCTAACTCACCTAAAGCTCTTGGAAAGGTTTGTATTCTAGACAGAATTCGAACTTGGTTTAATGCCCTATGGTGTTTTTAACTATAGGCCATTAAATAGAGTAAGCTTTGGAGATATTCTGGTTATGTGGACTAATTACTCAGAAATTTGTTATACACACACATTCACAAGAACACAGTAATTTTATTACCACAAAAATTTCAACCAGAAACTAACTGGTCATCATCAGTGTATCAGAATAATCACAAGGAGAAGCTACAACAAAAAAAAATGCTAATCCTGTTTATAGAGCTCTGTAAATAGGATTTAACATGCTTTGTTGTAGCTTCACCTTGTGATTATTCTAATACACTGATAATGGACAGGAGATAATTCATATAGGATTAACTGCTCAATCATAAGCAGTGATCAGGTTTCTAAGATGCCAATTTATTTGCTCATGACAAGCCATTGAGCCTAATATGAAAGGAAGACGGGACACACACACACACACACACACACACACACGAGGATTGTTTGAAAAGTTTGGTAAAAAAATAAGTTGAGCGCAAATTTTTTTTGGGAAAAATCACCTTTATTTCTCAACTTAGTCTCCAGCGAGGTCTACACATTTGGTCCAGCAAGTTTCCAATTTTTTCATCTCATCTAAAAAGTAGGATTTGTCAAATTGCAAAATAGTTATTGACAGCCTTGATGACATCTTTGTTCGAAGAAATTTTTTTTCCCCACCAAGCCGAATTTTTAAGTTTGGGAACAAGAAGAAATTACATGGGGCCAAGTCCGGAGAATACGGTGGATGTGAAACCAATTCAAACCTCAATTCGTGCAATTTTGTCATTGCAATGGCCGATGTGTGGGATGGTGCATTATCTTGATGAAAGAAAATTTTTTTTGTGCACCAATCTTGGCCGTTTTTTCTTCAGTTCTTCTTTTAAATGGTCCAACAATGCCTCATAATAGACTCGTGTTATTGTCTTGCCCTTTTCCGAATAGTCTATCATGATAATTCCTTGGAAATCCCAAAAAACAGTGGCCATTACCTTCCCAGCTGACAAAATGGTCTTCGCTTTTTTTTTTTTTTTGGTGCTCTTTCTCCGGGCATTGTCCACTGTTTTGACTGCTGTTTGGACTCGGTTGTGTAGTGGTGGATCCAAATATCGTCTACAGTCACGAATCGATGCAGGAAATCCTGCACATTGCAACTAAACATTGTCAAACACTGTGTTGAAATGTCTTTTCACATGCGTTTTTTGATCGACAGTCAACAATCGCGGCACCCATTGCACACACAGCTTTTTCATGTGCAATTTTTAGTGCAGGATATTATACACCCATTCAGTTGAGATTCCTGCAATCTCGGCAATCTCCTGCACTTCCACTTGGCGGTCTTTCATAACGATACCATGGATTTTGTCAATCGTTTCCTTCGGAGTGACCTCGTTCGGGCGTCCAGAGTGTGCTTCATCTTCGTTGGATTTACGACCGCGTTTAAAACTCATTTATCCAAAAATAAATAGTCTTTAATTCTGGTGCACGTTCCCATGAATTGCATCTGCATCTAACTCTACTTTGATCTGCACAGCCGTCCACTTCTTCAAATAAGTGTTTTATTGCTGCATGAAACTTGCTTTTCTCCATTTTTATGAAAAATGTGAACACGATCATTTTAAATGTTTGCCAAACGAGAACTATGCATCACACCTGGCTAAAATTTTGCCAGGGGTCATGAAAAAGATGATAAGTACTAACACTGGTATGAATGAATGAATTGTTTCGCCGTCTATTGGAAATTTGCCAAACTTCAAACAACCCTTGTGTGTGCGCGAGATCCTCTTGGCTCCTCGACCTCATTTTTTTCCTTCATATATTAGACCCAATAAATTATTACAATGTGAAATAACTTGGCTTTGTAGTAGCCTACTTATGTCATATTGTGGTTTGTCAGTCCTGTATATGGTCTTTCTGTCGGTCACATGTATTTTCTGACTTGTTTGTCTGAAATTTAAAAAAAAAAGTGTCCAGGAAGGAAACTCTTCACTTATTTATGGAACTAGCTAACTTACCTTGAGTTGAAGTCTTAAAGATTCTTCCACTCCTCAGCTGGATTTGAACCTAGGTTTTTCCAATCAAATGGCATTGTTTTTACTGACTGAGCTGTAGAGATGTTCATGTAAAATGAAGTTTAAGGTGATGAATGTTACTTAACTGTTTCTTAATAATATATTGCATTTTAGCTACTTGATAATTCTTCCTTTGTTCCAAATAGTTCCATAATTCTTAAAGGGAGAAAAAATATTCTAAGGTGGTGTAAGAGATACTTGCTCTACACGATCTAACTCCCCCCCCCCACCCTACGTACACACACAATTTTTCAACATCCTTTGACATTCAAATACTTACTGAACTGATTTATCTTTTAGGAATTTGGAAATATGGCAAAGTTTAAACCTTAGCTGGTAAAAGTACACTAAGTTCTCATGTATCAATACTGGAATATAAAAATATTTTAACAGTAGAAAATTATATCAGAATGCAATTTCTCGATAGCATATTAGTTATTACCCCTTTTTCCTCAAGTGATAAAATAGCCCTTGAATATATTTGGAAGACCGGGAAGGGGGATGGAGATGGATGGGACGAGGAGGAGGAGAAAGTTAGACATGGTTACTCTTACATCTTAAGAAAAGGAAATTGCTAAGTCACTTCTTGTTTCAGCTATCCAGAATTAGGAAATGATTTTGATATCTTCATTACTTTTAGTGTTTTTGGTATACAGAGTACTGGGATAAATGTAAAACTTTGTTTCATTACTAGCTGCTGTTTTGTTAAGCAGTTTAGCTTTTATTTAATGCCCTTTAAAAGATGTTTCATGTTTGTATTACTTTAAGATTCATTTCAACAATTTATATGGTATTATATGCATGCTGTTTTTATAATTCTTCAGTAAATGATTTGGGTGTTAATCGCAGTGGTGAAGGAAGAAATTCCACTGCAGCAGACAGAGTAGTGGAAGAAATTAGAGCCAAAGGTGGAAAAGCAGTTCCTGATTATAGTGAGTAACTGAAATTTTTCTGTTTTTTGAATTTAATTAATTTATACATTATTGCTAAAAGCATGCCATCTGGACCTCGCAGGAATAGCTATGGTTAGGGCTTGACAGATTATGAAAAATCCTACTTGCCATACAAAAAATGTAATTTTTGGTTGAGCATTTCTTTTTTTTATGTTCCAATAGGTCTGTAGGAGTCTAATGAAGTGATTAATTTTTATGGAGATTTTTTATGGTGAATTATCTCATATGTGATGCAGTGGTTGCTACATCTGTGTTTCATTAAAGATTTTATTTAGAGTTATTTTATTACATAAAAAATTTATATTTTGTCCAATCTGTTGCTCACCAGCTGACAAAACCTATTTGTCAGGGGTGAGCAGATGAGCGTATTTGTTGAGCCCTGGCTGCAGTTGATAAACAATTTTATAATATTTTTTTCTAGATGACAGTAGCACATTTTTCATTGCTTTAAATAAAAGTCTGGATAACTCATTTTTGTATTATCTTCCTGGGTATCTCTGACTTTCTGAGAATGTCAAATATTGGATTCTAGTTCATCCAATGCTTTACTGTTGGATCAACCGTGATCTTTAGGACACTCTTTCTGAATGACCATATTTGTACTTAATAGCAATCAGACATTTTGATAATAGAAAAGCTGTTTTTGTACTAAACTTGTGATTTCGAGGTGGGGGGGATTAAACTGACCATTTTATTCATTTATTTTACTAGGAAAAAATTGATTAGATTCTCGGGAATAATTAAAAAAAAAATTCAAAATAGTGGGTTTACATTTTTTTTCAAAAAGCTAATACAAATGAATATAGTAAGAACTTTATTGCAGAATTAAGTTTCTAGTTATGTGGAGTGGGGGGAGAAGAAGCATTGTAACAGTGCTTGTTGCTAGGCAGAAGGTGTGATTTTATTATGTACTTTTAAGTTTTATTATTATATTGACATTTTTATGGAAATGACTGGCCTTGCTGCTTTTAGTAGAACAACAAGATGGATTGTTCCTCAGGCATCTCTGCCTCAACTTTAGCCTGAATCCTATTTAGAATGTTCTTTAATTAAATATTGTTTACGTGAGAGATTAAACTAATAGTTCTATAGTTCTTGCAGTCCTTCATATCTACCTTCTTGTGCAATGGTATGAAGACTGATTTATTCCAATCTCTAGGCCATGATCCTGTCTCCCATATCCTTGTAATCAATCTATGAAACACTCTTATTCCTCCATCCTCTGTGGTCTTAACTTTGCTGGAATTTCATCAACATGCAGGGCCTTATTACTTTTAAGCTGTTTAACTGCCTAAGTGGAGGAATTTCAAATAGAAATTTTCCTGGTGAGAGGATTCCTCCAAATTTTCCTTATTCTTTCTGCTGTATAGTTGCTCTCGATATTCTTTCCATCTGTTTTTGATTTCCAGCTCTTCTTTTAGTACTGCTCTATTCCTGTCTGATGACATTCAATTTGGGCTTAAACTTGTGCTTTAGGTCACAAACTAAGTGAAACATCCTTTTATAATTGTACCACCTCCTCATCTGGAACTTTGTCTCTTCACATTTATTAGCATAAAAATTTTCCTTGTCTTGCCTGATGATTCTTCTGATTTCTCTATATGATTCAGTCCCTGTTTCTTTGTTTCTTCAACCACCTTCTTTCGATGAGCCCATGTTGAATCTAATATTCATGGTCTCTTGGTCTTCTAATTGGGCCTAAATACTTCTTGGCTGTATCCTGTATTATAGCCTTGACTTCTTCCTAAAGCATTTCCAGTGAGTTTTCCTCACTAATCTTTAAAAGATCATCCAATTGAACTGATGTTTCTTTTGTGAACTTACTAGGAATTACTTTGACATCCACTCTAGTGGGATGTGCCTGACTTTGGATAGTTTTGGTGTCGCAGTCTTACTTTGGCTCTAATAGGTGATGGTCTGTATCATAGTCTGCTCTAGGACAAGTATGCACATCAGAGATGCTTGTCTTCCGCTGTTGGATATCCAGAATGTAATCAGTCTGGTGCCTCGACTTATCAATGTTAGATGCAGGTATAGGTCCATTGTGGGCATTTCTGGAAACGCGTATTGGTAATGACTAATCTGTTAAAATGAGCAAATTCCAATAATCTTTCACCACAGGTGTTATATTCCATACCCAGACCAAACATGCCATGCTCCAATTTTGTATTAAAGTCCCCTAAGATTTAAGTATATCTCTCCTTGATAGGCAGTCCAAAACAATAAGTTTTTATAGAATCCCTCCCTCTCTCTCTCTCTTTGTCGGGCCTATCTGGGGTGCATAAATATATTGGTAGGATGAGCCTTATGTCTAATAGCATCCTGTCATTAACAGGATTATAACCGAGAAGGACTCTTGTGTGAACTGTCTTCAGTATCATAGCTACCCCATGGTGCTTTGTCATCTCCTGAATAATCAACTAACTTACTATTCCATATCATTACTTACTATTACTTACTCCATTCCATATTGAGTTCTGTAATGATGTTACGTTGGGATAATGGACTTTGTTTTGAAAAACCAAAGTATGTGCATTACTTTCTCTTGAACAGTTGTCATTTTGTAGTATAACGGCACGTTATCTCCCAGACATCCATGTGGTGAGTACAGCATAGCCAAATGAAACTTTTTGAATTACTTTCATATTCTGTAAGCAGTTTTATTGTTTCCAGTTTGAAAATTATAAGCCACAGAAACCCTGACAATAATTTAGAATCACCTTTATATTTTCATTATGTAATTGACTAGCAAGTCATTTTTCTGCACTAGTACTAGTGTTGCATTAATATTTTTGATTACTTACACTGTAAAAGGAGTAGTTTTCAGTAATTATATTTTTATAGATAAGTAATGATTTTGCTTCAATGTTTGTCACCTGTATATTTGAAGTGTTGCTTTTATTTTTTATAGATTCAGTTGAAGATGGGGAACAAATAGTGAAAACTGCTATTGAAAACTTTGGTAGAATAGGTGAGAGGATGATATGAAAATATTACTTTTAAAATAGTCTTTGAGTGTAGTTATTAAATTTTTAGAACTTCAGTTTTTTGTTAGGAAAGCAGGGTACTTAACCAAGTATATTCTGGAACAATGAAATGCTAATGGTTAATAGCAAAGGAAAGTTCTACTGAGCATCCACTGCAGCTTAAAAAGTGGATATGACTGTTGAAAAGTCTGACTGTTGGTTTCATTGCTACTGCTATTTCTAGAAATAGCCTTAAGATTTGTAAACCCTTATGTGTTGTATTGATATTTTCTACCTGAAATCATGTGAAGTGTTGTTTACTGTATCTACCTTGCCATATTGATTTATGCTAGTGCATATGTATTTAAGGCAAATAATATTTCTTACTGTGTGTCCAAAATAGGCTACATTCTTGGAGCATGTCCTTGGATTTAAATGTAGCATGATGATTGTGTGAAGCAGTTTAGTTTTTTTTTTTTTTAGATATTCCTTTGATATGTCTGAAGAGAGATGGGATGAGAATTTTGCCACGGTTTTTTTACATCAAGGAATGGCTAAGTTGGCTGCCAACTAGTAAAGATTGAAGATAATTGTTGGTAAAATTGAAATCTGACATGTTACGAAACCTAATGAGGCATTTCCAGAATATCATTCAGTACAAGTCCTTGATTTCTGTTAAGAAATCAAGTATATGAGTGGATAACTGTTATGAATTCTTTAACAAGTCCAGAGAACATGTCAGATTACAATTTTCCCAAAAAACTATCTTCAATCATTATCTTAAATTGGGGGGTGCTTAAGGGTCAAGGCTGGATAACTGGGTAGGAATGCAGAGAACCAACCAGGGCTTCTGACCAAACGTCCAGTCCCTACTTTTCATGTTGCACTTTGTTAAGTATCTACCTGGATACTGAATGAATAAAGATGGGCTGAAAATTTGGGATTTAGCTAAACAAACTGTATTATTTTGGGCATTAAATACTGCAAAATCATTGTACATCATGACAGAATTTCAAGCCAGCTGTATTGTTGCCTGATTAAACAAGTCTGTTTTTTGTCAGGGAACTGCAGATAGGGTTTTGTTTCAACAATTGACAGCAAAAAGTTGCTTGTTGGAACAAATCCCACAACATATCCCAAGAGTTCATGATTGTACCATCAACATAAGAAGCATCAGTAGAAAAGAAATGAAAATAGCAGAAGAAATGTAACGTGCCATATCAACATAATAGGTTTTCATGAAACAAAGATGAAAACAGGCAAGATTTTTAAAGCAATAAATAAAATGTTGTATTCAGGAAATAAAGAGTAGCTTTAGTAATCAACATGAAATATGAGGATAGTCTTCTTGAATTGCAGGAAATATCAAGTAGAGTAATGTGGACTAATATCAGAATAGGGAACTGGAAAAGGAGACTTGTTAGTATGGTCCCACAGAAGGTTCTATTAAAGATTTTTTCTTTTAATATGGGGAGAAGATGCAAGAAATAAATCTCATTGACTGTGCTATTGTTGAAAGTAATGTTATCCTGCTGGTTCAGGACATGAGTATACAGAGGATTTGAAATTGGAATTGATAGTTTGATAGGATAAAATTGAATTTCTTATTGAAAAGAAGAGTGTGTAAGAAAGTTTTAAAACAATTCAAAGTTGAGAAACTTTTAGGGTGAACTATAGACTGAAATACACAAACATTATTCAAGAAAAAATGAAATAGTTTAAAAACAAGAACCAAACCTTTGTGATTTGGTAGCAAACCTTGAAGAAAACATTGATGCAGCCAGAGAGGCATGTGATGAAGTTGTCGGCAAGGATAAGAAAATCAGAACCTTGATGGACTCAGGAAGTTAGAGGCAGTGAAGGAAAAGAAGGTATATCAAAAGTTCCTGGCAAGTACTCTGGCGCTTTTAGAGAATACAGAAAAGATGTGAGAAAGTGAAGCACTGTGTAAAAGTATCTAAACAATTCATGTGAAGACTTTGGTAAGAACATAGATAATGAATATCAGGAAGGTAATAAAACATTCTTGGGCTATTGAAAAAGGTCAGAAATGGAGAAAGGAGTACTGTAAAAAAAGAATCGGAAGATAAAGGTGGCATGAAAAATGAAGAAATTCTGAAGTAATTACTTTGAAAGGTTGCAAAATGAAATAAGCCATGAGTACATACATAGTGGTAGAAAACACTGCAAGAATACAATCAGGAATACATATCAATGTTTGAAGTAGAAAAAGTTATCCTATCAAAAACCTGATGGAAAGGCAGTAGATGATATTTGACCAGAAATGTTCAAATATGGAGGTATAAAAGTTTTACAGTGGCTATACTTCATAATATTAGGAGGCCTCATCAGAGGACTGCATTCCAGATAGAGTAGCTCCTGCAGTGCCCAGCTATAAAAAGGGAAATAAAACTTAATATGAGAATTGCATGAGGAATTTCTCTGGTAAGATTTATGTAAGTATACTTGAAAAGGCTAACAAAAATTGTGTAGGAAGCTTGGAGAAGAACAAGCTGGGTTCAGGCCAAATAGAGGTTGTCAGGCAGGAACAGATTTTCACTTCTCAACAAATAATTGAGAAATCATGGAAATATAAGAAGGATCTGTATTAAAGTTTTGTATAGCTTGAAAAGATATATGACAAGGTGCCGAGAGAAAAGCTGTTAAAAACATTAATGTAAATGTTTGGAACAGGACCATTTTATCAAGCAATACATAGTCTATATTTGAATTAAGTCAACAGTTATGATTGAAGGAAGTACAGGAAGATGTTAAATCAGGAAATGAGCATGCATGTTATCTCTACTGTTATTCATCATCTATATGGATCACATTGTGAAAGAAAGTGGTACTAAACCAGATATGAGATGTTAATCTCAGCTCTTTATGCTGATGATGATATACTTATGAATAAACCTGGTACAAGTCTGCAGAATTCACTGACTAATCTAATTAACTGCAGTAATAATTTTCACATGGAGTTCAGCAGTCAAAAGATACATTGAAATAGGCAGAAACTTTGGAAACATCAACTGCATTCTGAAAGGGGAACCTGTAGTACAAGTAAAACATTCCACCTCTTTTGGCACAATTTTTAATGAAGATGGCAAATTAAATATGGTAATAGACAATGGAACAAAGAAAGCTGTTTTTGTTGGGGAGCAATTTGAATAAATTTATAAGGAGTAAGAGAGAAATTAGTCAAAACACCAAGCTAGCTATACACAAAATGGTGTTTAAGTCAATTTTAACATATGGATCTAAGAGCTGGGTTAGAAATAAAGCAATGGATCAGACTGGAGACCAGAGATATGATAGTTCTGAGAAAGATTAGAGGTGTGAACAATGGCATCAATGGCAGTATCACATTAAAAATGACAATATTAGCAGAAAAAAAAACTTGACATTGTTAGCATTTAGGAATGTGTTAGGATAGTTAATCTCAGGTAGTATGGTCACTTAAACAAAATGAAAAAGGAAAGGTTAGCAAAACAAATGTTTGCCAGGATGGTAGAAAAAAGATCCATAGGTAGACGATGATCTAGGTGGATTGATACAGTGAGAAGTTCCTTAGAAAACCAGATTTGAAAATATTGGAGTCTTGATAGATATGGATTAATTTGGAGTAAAATTGTTGACAGGAAGTTAGTATTATGTCACTTTTTCATGTAGTTCTATCATAATATCCTGTTTCACTCTCTCTCTCTCTCTCCCTGAGGATATATGTTAAGAATTTGATCATATTTTGCTGGTACACAACTGAAGCATGCCACATAGCTCTGCATTCTTGTTAGCATGAATTTTCCCCCTTGCAGTGATTTTTCAGCATCTGAACAACTGTATAGTCATCTATTTTTGTGCTTTTGATGTTGCATTTTAATAAACTCTGAAAAAGTCACCATTTATGGGTGAGCAAAACTGCTACAAGTTTTAAAATTTTTTGCAATGCCTAATAAAAAATAATCCTTTTTAATCCTCATTTATTTAGTCATACAAAAACTGAATTCTGTTGTAATATAAAAAATATTAAAGGAATTTTATACAAAGTGGCTGTAAGTCATGGAGTGATATAACTTTTTTTTATTAATTTTATCAGTTATTCTAAGGAACACTTGGGAAATTCATCTTGAAAAAGTTCAAAACCCAACAACAAATCAAAAGTTTGATTTTATTTTGAAAATCAGCATTCGATTATTTGATTTATTATTCTTCACAAATAATTTTACTAGGATCTGCAGTTAATTAGCCATCACATTCTCCAGATATGATGGCTCTTCCTGTGGGATTACCTGAAGGGAAAGAGGTATGTGAATAAGTCTCATACAATTCAACAGCTGAAGGAGAACATTTGTGCAGAAATTAGGATGCTACAGCCAGAAACATTAACAGCTGTCATGAAAAAGGGTCTAAGGGTCTGTCTTTGTGAAGCCAAAAATTGAAGGCATTTACACGATGTAGTTTTTCACAACAAAAAATCTCCAGCTGTATTTCATCATAACAAAAAAAAAAAAAATTAAATGTTTCCCCTTGGTGACTTATGGGCTGCCCTGTATATTATGCTTGTAGCTTGCAATGTCAGCTGCTGTTATTATGAACTCCAGATAGTTTTCATATCATTCCACATTTTCACCTATTGGAGGGCCATAAGTTTGCATGATAAAGAATACATTTGTGTTTGTATTATTAAAAGAAATTTTGTAGAGCTAAGGCAGTCATATTTTAATACAATATTGTCTGTTTTGCAAACTGGTTTATTGATTTTAATTAAGCTAACAACACAAGGTATCAGAGAATACTGCAAATAGTTGTCATTTTATGGGTATATTGATGATTTTATAAGTTTAGAGGAAGGTGTAAGTTTGTAAATATTCTTCTGTTTATATTTTAAATAATTTTTGGGATCAGTTAAGGATAACCATAGTTGCCGGGGGGGGGTGGAGACCCTTTCTGAAGACACGACACTCAGGGCTACCCTAGGCGCCAGGGGGCAGAACTCCCTTTTGAATCTTCAAAATTCGAGTCATCAGAATTGAAGAAGAACTGGCCTACCAGTCCGGAACTATAAATATTATAATAATACTAGGGGGCTACATCCCCTAGTATTATTGAAATATTTATTGTATTTATATTCAATACAAAACATACACAGCGAATATTGCAAAAATCAAATGCAAATATTACATTCTTAGCCTCTTACATACACATTTGACATGCCACACATTATCTCATATTTTTATATAGATATATTGTTATTGTACATTTGCAGTACAAGCACATGTAACATAAAACAATTCGTAATAAAGAAAGAATTAAAAACATAAAAGAAGTTTAATAACAATTTAATGTGATGGATGTGTTTCAATACTGCTACACAAAAAAGTCAATATCAGGTGAAATATTTGAAACTTCAATTCTTAGATTTCTTAAGTATAAAGAGCTAATAAGCTTCATTTCGGCAATGAAAACATTACTAAAATTAAGGGGATATTAAATCCCACATAGTTTTAAAACCGAATAAGAAACTCAACGATAGGAATCAGAGTTTCTTGCCGAATATAGTGAACTATAAAGTATCGGCGAACACTAGCGTTAGCCAATGCAAGTGGTCCTAGTACATAGTACAGTCTCGGGCAACTCGTTGCAAAGGTGTGTAAAGTTCAGATCGCTATTCTTAGGTATTTTCCATAATGTAAAAACACATTTCCTAGGAAAAGTATGCTGTATTACATTATGGAGGGAGGTCACTACCCAGACCGGTTTCAGCCTTTTTTGAGGCCTCATCAGTGAGTAGCTAGACCTATTTACCAAAGTGTATAGCGAAAAGAACTTATATACTCTGCGAACAAGTTTTCCAAGTAGGTGCAACCATTAAGTTACTTAAGTATAAAGAGCTAATAAGCTTCATTTCGGCAATGAAAACATTACTAAAATTAAGGGGATATTAAATCCCACATAGTTTTAAAACCGAATAAGAAACTCAACGATAGGAATCAGAGTTTCTTGCCGAATATAGTGAACTATAAAGTATCGGCGAACACTAGCGTTAGCCAATGCAAGTGGTCCTAGTAGATTTCTGCTTTGAAATGAAACATATGAATAAGCATATATTCATTAAGCGTCAAAATACGCAGGAAGCAAAATTTGTGAACCCGCACCAATGTGTGATTTTTTTTTCCATTAAAATATAAAAAATAACAAAAAAAAAATAAAAATTAAACACTTTTCTTTTAAGATAAAAAAAAAAAAATCTACTTGGTCTTAAAACATTTAAAACTTGTTTTCATTATTTCACGGGGCCCCCTCAACAAAACCTATGGCCCCAAGGGGGCCGTGGCCCACAGTTTGGGAAGCTCTGCTCTATTCCAATCAGCAGGAATACAATCAGGAGAAATTATGAACTTTTGATGGAAAAAAAACATCAGGAATTTTAAATATCGAAATGCAGCTAGAGAAGAAAATTGTTGAAGAGAAACTGAGGATGAGCTGGGTTCAGACAAAGTAGGGGCTGTCAACATCATATTTTTAATTTGAGATAGTCAGAATATTATGAGATATTCTAAGTCTACATAGAACCAAGGTTTTTACCATAATGTCTTGATGCATTTATGCTGTATTAATGTCCCCCCCCCCCCCCCCTTCTGCCTTGCCTTAATCTTTATCACACATATGGCTGGCTTTAATTCTGATTGCCACCAGCCATATGTCTGACTTATCCAGTCCCTTACGCTCTTCATTCTGGCAAAATTTATTATTATTATTATTTTTTAGACTGCACTTTTGAGAGTGAGGGATTGGAATGTGGACTAATGACAATGCAGGGACTTGTAACCTTAACTGAAATTTCTCATTTTCTTATTCAACACTAGGTTAGTCATGGCAGTTTTCTACTGGCACACAGGTCTGCAATTTTTTTGGAGATAGTGTATCGACAAGTTTCAGATCAGCATGTTGTTTAAGAGTCATTCATTCTAACTGAAATGCATGTACAATTGAAACAATTAGTTATAGCTACACTTCCATAGCCTTTCTAAATCTTGATTAAAAGCTATTATAGGGCTAAAGCATTACGCTAATGAGGAATGAAGGATGCTCTCGGACAATTTGAGGCTAACCTTCTGACATATTATACACTACTAAGATAATAACTTATTGCATACCTTTTCACAGTTACTTATATCCATATCACAAGAGTAGCAACTTATCACAGTTACTTATAGATCTTCCTTTACAAACAGTCTTTTGTACTCAATGAAAGTTCAGTTAGGATATCTCGTTCTTCTGTCTTGATTATGATGCTTCTCTTACTCACCAGAATGTAATGCATTTCCTCCTTTATGGTAGTTTGATGTGAATTATGAGTGATGTCGCCTTTTTCTCAGTAGTCGACGGCTGAAAGCCTTGCTATCGGGATAATTCCTGAGGAGATCTGGACTACATCAGCAAGGCCTCTCCTTTGGTTCCTGGCCACAGGTGCCGGTGGTCTCCGAGAGCCAGGCAACTTCTGAACCCTGGGTACTCCCTTTCCTACTCACCAGGTCGCTTAAATATACTTTTCCTTTCTTTGTTTTTACTTTTGCCTTTTTCACACTTGCCCTCAGGCGTGTTGACGTGACTTTCGCACTCCTTTTCCAAAGTCTTTGTTTTTGATGCTCTCTAACCTTCAGAAGTCTCTGACTTTTCCTTTCAGGACTTTCCTTTTGTTCTTCATTAATCCAGGCAACCTTTCTGCTGACTCATTACTTAACAAAGAACTGTTTTTTTTCTATTGTGTTGAGCACAATTGTTTTACAAATAATATCAAAACCATACATATATATTATAATTGTTTTTTTTTTCATATATACTTTACATCAATTTTATATTACATCTTATGTATTTTCCTGACTTTAACACCCTTGTAAAACCAAGCATAATAAGTTATAGAATAGCTTATCGTGTGAGATTTTACAACAAAATAATAAAATACTAGTATTGCACCTGCAGATGGCAATTTATCTTATGCTGATTTACATAATTTTATTATTATTTTCTTAATAGAATTACTCAAAAGTGAACCCATGAACTAGTTCTGTGAAGGATAGCTGCATATAACATGTCTTTTGTATAGAAAAGTGGAGTCATTTTCAAAATACATGTGTATTCGATAACTGAAACATGTCACCTAAATTAGTTTAGACAAAAAAAAAAAAAATCGCATCTGGATGGATGTCTAAATGCACAGAACAGAAAAATAGTGAACAGTTAGAAGAATAAATATTCTTAAATATTGTGCCCTTTCTCCTTAACTATTCTTAAATATTTTATTCTCCCTAATAACTATTCTAACTATTAATGAAATAGTTAATAGGAATATGTAAATAGTTAACTATAAATATTAGTTGGATATAACTATTTTTCCTAAATATTCTTTAATATGGTGCTTTCTCCCTAACCATCCTATCCCAGTTCTGTAACAATTAATATTCTGTCTACAGAGCCTGTAGTAAGAAAGAATATTAATAACTTTATATATATATAACATTAAATACAAATTTTCAGAAAGCTAAATATAATCGAAATATTAAATATATAAAATTTTTTTTTAAAAAATATTTCTTATGGGAATATTTTTAAAAATTTTTTTTCTGCGATGAATAGTCTCCATGATGAATTGTCTGGGCATGGGGTTAATGGCATATTATGCTGAGCATTATATATTCTATATTTAATTTATAAGTCAGTGGTTAAACCTTAAGTTAAGGAAAATGGTTGCTATTACAAATATGGTATGAAAATTAACAGTAAAAAAAACAAAACTATGAAATAGGAATGTTGAAAACATCAGCTGCATTCTCAATAGCAACAACCAATAGGATGAGTAAAATTTCTGTAAAGGCATATTATTTTGAGAAGATAGCTAATTAAATTTGAAAATGGACATTAGAATAAGCAAAATTGACATATTAGAGCAGTTCAATAAATTTTTATGGAAAAAGAGAGAAGTTAACCTAAACACTAAATAGCAATATACAAGACAGTATTGAAACTAGTTTTAGCTCATGGATTTGAAAGTTGTAGAAATAAAAAACACTGTTGAAGAATTGCAATCACAGATATGAAAAAAGCTATCAGTAAAAGCTAACTTTTACTGCTGACTTTGTCATGTGTTAGCTGTCATCAGATGAAGACTAGAGATGATTATTGAAAAAATTGAAATCAGATGTTAAAAAATTTAATGAAAGATTTCCAAATGTCATTTAATATCTCATGCCCCCAAAATTTTGAAGTTGTGTAGAAATATAGCTTCAGAATTTTAGGGATCTCTCCAGAAAAGGTCACACACAATCACCAATTCTTCTATTTATTTTAATTTCCTTTTTATTTGGGCTGCTTTGAATTAGTGGACAGGGGATTTTTAAAATCTATTCTATTGTGGTCATAAGTCATACCATTTTGTTCTGGATTAATTTACATATGTTATAAAACATATGTAAATAGGGATCTCTTATATATAATAAAACATATAATAAAATAAATAAAAATGATTACGTAATTTTAGCAGGAGACTTAAATGCAAGAATTGGAAACAGGAAAATTAATAATAATATAGGAATACATGGAGAACATACTCTAAACAGGAATGGTAAAAAATTGATTGACTTTGTAGTTTATAATAACCTAAAAATAATAAATTCTTTTTATAAACATAAAGACATGCATAAATATACTTGGGCAGCAAGAGGATGGAAATCAATATCATCATCATCAAATTCCTGCCATGTACCTTCAAGGGGTGTGCAGGATATGATAGTACTACATGAAAAAAAATTACATCATTATTAATTTCCTATCTACAATTCTCCAAATCGGTCTGTTACTTGTCAAGACTCCAACATTATCAGATCTTATATTTCTGTCGTCTAAGGCGCTTTGTACCGTATCAATCAACCTAGATTTTGGTCTTCCTCTGGGTCGTTTTGCTGCCAACCTGGCAGAGAACACTTGTTTTGCTAATCTTTCCTAGCCTATTCTGTTTAAGTGACCATACCACCTGAGATTAGCTCTGCTAATGCATTCCTGGATGCTGACAATGTCAAGTTCTTTCCTAATATCCTCGTTTTTAATATTATATTGCCATTGATGTCATCTGTTCATGCCTATAATCTTTCTCAGGACTCTCATATCTGTGGTCTCTAGTCTTTGGTCAAGTGTTTTACTTCTGACCCAGCTCTCAGATCCATAAGTTAAAACTGGTTTGAACACTGTCTTGTATACAGCTAATTTAGTGTTTCGACTAATTTCTCTCTTATTCCATTTGAATTTATTCAATTGACTTTCCACCATACCAGCTTTGCTGATTCTGTTGTCTATTTCTATATTTAATTTACCATCTTCACTAAAAATCATGCCTAAATAACTGAAATGTTTTACTTGTTCCACAGGTTCTCCATTCACAACACAGTTGACATTTTCAATGATTCTGCCTATTTTCATTGTCTTTGTCTTTTTATTGCTGACTTTCATACCATATCTATTAAAACAGTTATTCAATTTAGTCAGGGAATCTTGTAGCGTATTTATTTAGAAGTATAACATCATCTGCATAAAGCAAAGAGCTACATTAACATCTCCAATTTTGATATCATGTTTAATACCACTTTCCTTCATAATGTGATCCATATAGATAATAACAGAGGGGATAATGTACATCCTTGTCTCCCACCAGATTTAACATTAAACCATCTTCCTGTACTTCCTTCATTTCTAACTACTGACTTACAACTCAAATAAAGACTAAGTATTGCTTGATATGATGCCCCATTGACACCATATAACTGCAGCGTATTGAATAGCTCCTCTCTTGGCACCTTGTCATATGCCTTTTCCAAATCGACAAAATTTAAATACAGATCTTTGTTATATTCCCATGCTTTCTCGACTATTTGTCGTAAAGTGAAGATCTGATCCTGACAGCCTCTATTTGGCCTGAATCCAGCTTTTCTTCCACAATTCCTCTCAACCATTTCTCAAGTATACTTGCATAGATCTTGCCAGGAACACTCAGTAGGGAAATACCTCTGTAATTCTCACATGCAGTTTTATTTCCCTTTTTATATATGGGTACTATGAGAGCTCAACTCCAGTCATCGGGAATTCGTCCCTCTGTCCAGGCTTTCTGAACTATGCAGTGCAGACACTGTAAGACTCTTATACCACCATACTTCAGCATTTCTGGTCGAATATAATATACTCCTGCTGCCTTTCCACATTTCAAGCCTTTGATGGCTTTTCTACTTCAAGTATGGATATGTATTCCTGACTGCATGCTTGGTCAGTGTTTTTTACCACTGTGCTTTCATCACTGCTTGTTTCATTTAGCAGTTTTTCAAAGTAATTACTCCATATTTCAAGGATATCCTTTTCTCCCGTTTTCATGTCACCTTTATCATCTCTAACTCCTTTTACAGCAATTTCTCCATTCCTTTTCTCAATTCCTAAGCTTCTTCAACAACCTCCAGAATATTTTGCCACCTTCTTGATATTTATTTTCTATATTCTTCCCAAAGTCCTCCCATGACTTTTATTTAGCTAGTTTTACACAGTGTTTAGCATTCTTGCATTTGTCTCTGTATTCTCTAAGAGCACATGCTGACTTATTTGACAGGAACTTTTGATATGCTTTCTTCTTTTCCTTCACTGCCTCTTTAACTTCCTGTGTCCACCAGGCAGTTCTGATTTTTTTATCCTTACAGACAACCTCACCTCATGCATCTCTGACAGAATCAATCAATGTTTTCTTCAGAGTTTGCCACTGAATCTCCAATGTTTGATTCCTGTTCTCAAACTTTCATTTTTTCTTCAATAATCTTTGTGTATTTTAGTCTACAGTTCACATCTGAGAGCTACTCAACTTTTATTCGCTTTAAAACTTTCTTACATATCATTCTTTTCAATATGAAATTCAATTTTATCCTGCTCAAGACTAAATAGTGATCACTTCCAATTTCAAATCCTCTGTACACGCTGGTGTCCTGCACAAGGGAGAAAACATCACTATCAACAATAACATAGTCAATGACACTTTTCTTATTTCTAGCCTCTTCTCTCCATGTGAATTTGTGCACATTTTTATGTTGGAACATGGTGTTAGTAATAACCTGACCATGTCCTGAGCAGAAATCCAACAGATATTTGCCATTATTATTAGCTTTGCTCTTTTCTCCAAATTTTCCAAAAATATTTTTGTCTCACAATCATTTCCTACTCTGCTATTTAGATCCCCAACAAGGACCAACTTTTCCTTTTTCATTGTGTCAGTTGCTTTTTCTAAAGCCTCAAAAAATTCCTCCACTTCTACCTTAGTAGAACCTTCTGTATGACTATAGGCACAAATAAGTTTCATTGTCCAGTTCCCCATTCTCATATTTGCCCACATTACTCTACTTGAGACTGACTGCCATTCAAGAAGATTAGCCTCGTATTTTGTGTTGAACACTATGGCTACTCCTTCTTTTCCTTGATTGTCATTGCCTGAATATAACATTTTGTATTTATTGCTCAGAAAGATCTCACCAGTTTTGGTCTTTTTTGTTTCAGTCACCCCTATTATGTCGATCTGGTACTTATCTAATTCCTCAGCTAGCTCCATTTCTTTGCCATTCAGGCTTCTTACATTGATAGTACCGATCTTTAACTCTGGTGATGTTGAGTTGGGGTTTGTTTTCAGATTTGTTCCAGTAGCTGACTTTTCGCTGTTCACCCTGGTTCCCTGGCGAAAACAACGGGGGCCTTGTTTAACCGGGCGACGCCCCATCCGGCATGAAATTTTGTCATGTTGTACCATCATTTTTTATTTTGGTTTAACCAATAAGAATACAATTTGGTCGGCTAAATCCCAAATTGCCAGTCCATCCTCGTTCGTTCAGTATCAAAGTAGATACCCAACAGGGTGCACCACGAGAAGGTGAGGATTGGACATTAGGTCAGAAACCCTGGTCGGTTCTCCGCATTCCTTTAAAGGCTGTGTGGAGGTCTCCTCTCAGTTATACAGCTTTGACCCTTAAGCACCCTGGAAATCAATATTAGATTACTTTATACTAAATGAAAAGACATCAAAATTTTCACTAGATGTTAGAGTTCACAGAGGATATGAAATAAGCAGTGACCACTTCCTTGTTAAAATAAAATTAAGATTACCACCTAAATGGCTACAAGTAACAAGAACAGAAAGAAAAATTGAAACCTTTGAAATTGAAATTTAAATGCAGCAGCAAATGAAAGCTTAGGAAAGACCAAAAAATTCAATAAAAGGAAAAAAACTGAAGATCTGGGATGATACAATGAAAGAAATAATCAAAAAGAAAAAAGAAGCCTATCACAAATGGTTAAGCAGTAAAAGATTAGTAGATGAAATAGAATATAAAAGAATGAGAGCCATAGCTAAAAGAGAAGTCAGAAAAAGACATAGAGAATCATGGAACAAATTTTGTTTCTAATTTAGAACATGATTTATATAAAATAAGACCCAAAGTATATAAAATTTTGAAACACTTAAATGCAGGTACCAAAGAAAACATAAAATTAAATGCTGAATTGAAATTGGAAGAATTTCTAAATTACTACATAGAATTATGGACAGACAAATATTTTAAAAAAAGACAACTGGCAAACAATTAATGAAAATGAAAAGGAAATAACTAAAGAAGAATTAGAAATCATCCTGAAAGAAACAAGAAACGGAAAATCACCTGGAGAAGATAAGCTAGGTTCAGAACTATATAAATATGCAGGAACAAGATTCAAAGAAAGACTCTTATTATTTTTAAATAAAATTTATTCAATTGGTATCCCTCCAATAGAATAGAAAAAAGCAATTGTGAGTCCTATCTTTAAAAAAGGTAATAGAGATGACCCTAAAAACATAGAAGTGTCAGTATACTAAATTCATGTTACAAAATATATAGCAGAATCTTAAATAGCAAACTAATGAAATATTCTGATACTTTATTTTAGAAGTACAGAATGGATTTAGAAAAGGACGATCATGTATAGACCTGGCCTTTTGCCTAAAATTAAGAATAGAGAAAAGAAGAGAATACAATTTAGAAACACATATTGCATTTATTGACTTTGAAAAAGCATTTGACAAAGTTAAAAGAAACATATTATTTAACGTATTAAAAGAAAGACAAATACCAAGTAATATCCTCAAAGCTATCACAAGTATATATGAAAATAATCAAATACAAATAAGATTAAATCAAGAGCTATTATATATGAGAGAGATAAACCAAGGTGTCCGACAGGGATGTCCCCTCTCAGCAACTCTTTTTAATATCTACTTAAATGGAATAAAAATTTACATCAAGGAATTAAACTTTCTCCTACAGTAAACTTAAACAGTCTCCTCTTTGCCGACAACCAAATAATTACATATTCTGAAGATAAACTACAGAAAGCTATTTTAGATCTAAATGAGATATTCAAAGATTATGGTATGATAATATCAGCAGAAAAATCAAAAACTATGCCCTTTAAAGGACAAGATCCAGCAAGAACTAAAATAGTGATAGATAACAAGATCTTTTTTCATTTAACTTAATTCATTTAATTACCTAGGATGTACGATCACATATGAAAAAAGATATAAACATAAAAATTACAAAACGTTTAAAAATAACAGGTGTAACTCTATATTTAAACCAAACCTAGTTCAAAAACCAGCCAGACTAAAAGTATAGAATACATCTAGCCCTACCAGTCTTAATGTATGGAAACGAAATCTGGACAATAAAACAAAAAGACAAAGATTAACAACAGCAGAAATGAAGTTTATGAGGAAAAATGCAAAGTATACCCTATTTGATCACAAAAGAAATTATGAAAGAATTAAACCAAGAACCAGTAATAGAAAAAAATTTAAAAATATAAACATAATTGGATAGAACGTTCAAAGAATGAAAACAGAAAGATTACCAATACAAGCCTTAAAATACAAGCCATTAAGGAAAAGAAAACCAGGACGTCCTCTTAAAAGATTCAACGATGACTTCTAAGGCCGGAACGGCCATGCTAGGCCGAAATCCTTGATATGCATGATGATGACAACTGAGTTTTCATAGAATTTTTAATAAAATTCTCAGCAAGTCAAGTTAAATTTCTTCTATAGATCTCTAAATTTTATGATTTTTTACTGTACAGATTCAAATAAATATGTTATACTCATAGTGAGACAGGAAGAATGCTACTGGACCAAGAAGATCACAATTATTCATATGTGATAAATCTGGATTTTTCTGACCATGTCATCAAGACAAACAGGAATATTTCCAGAGAATTCAGCTGCTATACCAAGTTTTGGTATGACAGAAAAATTTTAGATATGTATGTCAAGCTATGATGGTCTTAAAAGTATACCAGCTTTTGTGTACACTACCATTATTGATGTTTAAAACAAGACTCCAAACATAAGAAGAACAGTATAAGCCTCCAATGTTCTACACAGAGTTGACTTCTTGAATTTTCACCCACCACCACATCAGGATCTTTTCATGGGACACTATTGGAATTTAGGTTTTCTTTTAATAAATGATTATTTTCTATGTAATCCATAGTAATTCAGGACAGGCTGTTGACTCTCTCCTTCCCTGATAATTTCTCATCTACAGTTTTAAAAAAATAGGTTACAATAGCAATACTTGTTTTCAGTATTTCATCAAAACCTTAGAACATTACATGTTCTAAAATGAAGGACTCTAGGCTCTTAATGACCATTCATCACTTGTAACAATTATATTGCAAGTTCAAGTGGTGTTCTCTTATTTATTTTTTTAATATTCCATAATCATTTCTAACCTAAAATTGAATGAAGGACATGCATGCTCATACAATAATGCCTGTTTTCACCATGTCAGAATTGTTTTATAATTAGTATGGATGCCTTGCAAATTTAAGGCTAAAAGCTATTGTACTAGGACTTTTAATTATATTTTCCCTTTGCAGGACTTTTAATTAACCTGGTGTTATCTTTTATTTACTAATAATGTTTCTTATATATAATAAATTTAGTTTAATGATTTTGTTGGATTCTGATTATGTAGAGATTAAAGTAATTATTATTTGCTTCAGAATCCAACATGATCTTCCATCACAAAGGCTAGACTTGTAAATATTATTTAATGTAAACAACTTATTTTACAATTTAATATTCATATAACTACCTTTAATTTTATCTAATATTTAATTATTTAATCAAAGATATGTATTAATAGTGATATAATAAATTTAGTTTAATGATTTTGTTGGATTCTGATTATGTAGAGATTAAAGTAATTATTATTTGCTTCAGAATCCAACATTCACTTCCATCACAAAGGCTAGACTTGTAAATATTATTTAATGTAAACAACTTATTTTACAATTTAATATTCATATAACTACCTTTAATTTTATCTAATATTTAATTATTTAATCAAAGATATGTATTAATAGTGATAAGACTGTATTAAATATTAAGCTATTTTAATTATTACTATGTTAATATTATAAGAACTTGTATTTGATAATTTAACTGCGCATTATTTGAAATGTAAATATTCTCTATTTATTCCTGTTTGTAGAAGTTTAACGTTATGCAATAGCTCAATTTTATTATATTTTGTTTTGTTGTCATGGAAACGTATGTTAGATAGTGAGCACATTTTTGGAACACCACGTGAGAAGGTTTATTGAAAAGAGTTTTAGAAAGAAATCACGTGAACAATTTAGGCGGTAAGAACGGATATAAAAAGCGAGGAACGCTGGAAAAGGGAGAGCATCAGAGATTTATAAGAGAGAGATTGGCATTAGGTTGGAATCGGAGCATTCGGGAATCACAGTGCGATAATAGCGAGTCGGCAAGTCACTCAAGCAGCTAAATAAAGTCTACTAGTCGAGAGGCGGTTAGCTAATAAGTTGTAGAATAACAATTATAGCTACGGAAAACAGCTGAGTGACTACTAAGTAGACTAGCAATACTTGAGTTGAGATTTAGTTTCAGGGCCGACCTTTCAAGGACACACGGAAACTTGAAGCATAGCACGAAGTAACTAGAGAATAATTAGAGGCAACAAAGTTGAGTTTAATGATAGCGATGTTAAGAATTATGGTACCTGAAGAATTAAATTGATGTCGAAGGAGTAGGCAACTGTGCATATTAAACTTCAAGTTAAGAAATTATTGTGTGTTACCTTAGTACAAGAGTTGTTAGTAGAACACTGAATTAGTTAAGTGATGTCAAATGTAGTGCAAGCGGTTTGATCTATGCAAGAACGTTTGATTGTGTGTATTGTGACCGTTAATTAATCCGGTTATTTCTAAGAAGATTTCTTTATAAATGAGTGCCATTAATTGATTAAAGTGTACACAGTTGCAAAAAGTGTTCGCACATAAATATATGAAGAAGGAAAATTGTCGGTAAGAATATTCCAACCATTAATATTCCTATGCAGAGATATGAGTGTGTTTCTTCCTAGAATATCCCTATACTAATAGTAACTGTTGCGGAGGTTAGCTGAAGCGTATATTTAAAAGTGCAAGCTTGTGAAAAAGTATTGCCACCAATAAATTGTATTTGAAACTAAAAAAAAAAAAACTATGAGATGTTAATGTGAATGATCACTAAGGAATTTTATGACATTAAGCTTTATTAAGTGTTAAGTGAACTGTGTGAAGACTGTAATAGAGATAACAGATCTACCATTGTCTGAATTTGTATAACAGTATCATCAGAAAGGCTGAAGTGTTTATAATATCTTAGTATTTTGATCTTAAGTGTATAATTTGTAATTATAAAATTAAATGTTTGTTTTAATTTAAATTATACATATTTGGTCTGATTTATTAAAATAAAGAACTTTTATTATTAAAAGACCAGAAGATAAATGATAAAATATACAAAGAGCCAACAAGTTTCACTAGCCACTGTCTAGCATTTTCAAGGCTGAACTGGTGTGAAAACAAATGCATTAAGTTATATTTCAAACATACACTTTAGTAACTGTTGGGCCGTTACATTTGATCATTCTGTTTGAACGCGTGCATGTGTTCGAAAGCTTCAGTTTGATTCCGGTACATGACCACGTGTTGTGTAGTTTTTTGCATATTGTAATTCTGTTGAACTGAGAGAGATGATGAGATTTTTCCATATGTCTTTAAGAATGATACCCTGATTTCTATTTAAATTATTGCCTGCGCGTAGTTCCACAGCTGCTTCTTTTAAAGTTGTGTATCTGTAGTCATTCTCGATGTAAGGCATAGAACTGTTTTTCCAATCTATAACGTGATTTGATGTTGAGAAATGATGAGCTAAACCAGATGTGATGATTCTATTATGATTGACATCCCCCACATGTTCCTTCTGTCTTATTTCAAAACTTCTAGAACTTTTATTATGTAAGAAAGGCCAATGTAAGAAAGGCCACACGTGCATGGAATTTCATATACTCCAGGACATTTGAAGAAAGGTACCTCATCTTTAGGTGATCTTAAGATTTGTCTGATCATGGTAGTTGGTTTAAAAACCACTCTGATGTTATGAGCTTTTAACATTCTCGCCAATTTTGTGGAAACTGAATTAATATATGGAATGACAGCTGTGGACACATATTGGGGCACCGTAACACGTTGGTGGTGGTTGTCTTTAAATAGCCATTTGTTTAAAATGTTAGAAGAGTATCCATTAAGAGATAGAGTGTTAGCTATTAGTGACAGTTCTCTCTGCACATCTGTTTCTTTTGAAATAGACCTTAAGGCTCTATTATGGAGCATGTGAATGATGCTGTGTTTTTGTGATCTTTGATGGTTGGACGAATAATGTAGATATCTACCAGTATCTGTGGGTTTCTTGTAAATGGACAGTTGGAAATTGTTATCTTCTCTCCTCACTAGGATATCAAGAAAAGGAAGTTCTTTGTTCTTCTCTAGTTCTATAGTGAATTTGATCTTATTGTGTAGTGAGTTGATTTTGTTCAGAAACCTGAGAAGGTTTTCCATGGTATCTTTCCAGATGATGAACACATCATCGACATATCTCCACCAAATTGACGGTTTTGGTACAATGGTGGAAAGAATATCCTTCAAGTTTTTCCATAAAAAAACAGTTACTAAAGTGTATGTTTGAAATATAACTTAATGCATTTGTTTTTACACCAGTTCAGCCTTGAAAATGCTAGACAGTGGCTAGTGAAACTTGTTGGCTCTTTGTATATTTTATCATTTATCTTCTGGTCTTTTAATAATAAAAGTTCTTTATTTTAATACATCAGACCAAATATGTACAATTTAAGTTCACAAATGAAACATAAAGTTCGGTGCTTTGAGAAGAACAAATGCAAAAAAGCTAAGTTACTAAACCACCTTACTTTTCTGAAGAGATGTAGAGATTTCGCTATCATCCCGAAGTTCTTAGTAGTAAAAGGGCATATCCAATCTACAACAGCAAAAAGAATATACCACAAGACTTCGTTAGCGCTATTAAGAGAAAGGATACAACATACCAGGTATGAGCTTAACATTATTGACGCGAAGCGTAGAGATCAATTTGATGACATATCGAACAGTTTGGACTACACGACTTGGAACGATATAGACCAAATATTACATCGTAGCTACGAAAAAACTTTCACAACGAGTAAAATTAGACAAATTAAAAAATTCTAATTTCTGTATAAGAAAAAATTCTAGTCGCATCACAGTCTGCCTAACAACAAAGTGATTTTTAACTTTTCAGATTACAAGCTTTCTAATCATGAATCAGAAATCCTAAAAAAGGGTTTCAATTTTGCCATCTCCCCTAATTTTATCCCTAAAATGGATTTCCTATGTGGGATAGAAAAAAGTCTTTTTCCTCTTCCAGAGGCTACAGCAAATGCTATCAGGTTCAAGAGTACGATTATTCTTGCTTCAGCAAAACCACCAATACCTAATATCACTCCTTATGATAAGAAAGCTCTCCGCAACTTACGTAACAACAAAGACATTATAATAACAAAAGCCGATAAAGGAAATTCAACGGTCATTCTCAACTCGAAAAATTACTTTGATAAGATTAACTTGTTACTAGCAGACATTTCCACTTACCAAGTCTTAGATAAAAATCCCATCATGAGTAATCATCTGGAGACTAATGCTCTGATCCGCAATATGACCAGTTGGTCGGATGAACTTAAAAAACAACTTAAATCATTACATCCTATTACTCCACGCCTTTATGGGGCTCTCAAGATTCATAAAGAAAAGGTACCTCTTCGTCCATTAGTTGATGGAAGATCCTCACCTACATACCTACTAGCAAAGCATCTGGCAAAATTAATGAAAGGAACAATTAGACACACAGAGACCTACATTAAAAACTCTCAACAATTTATAGAAAAAATCAAGAGTATTAAAATATCAGAAACAGACATTATGGATAGTCTTGATGTAGTGTCCTTATTCACTAATGTACCAATCGTAGAGGGTTAACATTCTGAAAGATCTTTTCCCTCAAGACATCACACAGCTGTTTCATCATTGCCTGAAATCAAATTTCTTCAAATTTAACAACACTGTATACAAACAATTGGAAGGTCTAGCCATGGGTAGTCCTCTGTCACCACCATGTGCAGACCTTTTTATGGAAAAACTTGAAAAGGATGTTCTTTCCACCATTGTACCAAAACCGTCAATTTGGTGGAGATATGTCGATGACGTGTTCATCATCTGGAAAGATACCATGGAAAACCTTCTCGGGTTTCTGAACAAAATCAACTCACTACACAATAAGATCAAATTCACTATAGAACTAGAGAAGAACAAAGAACTTCCTTTTCTTGACATCCTAGTGAGGAGAGAAGATAACAATTTCCAACTGTCCATTTACAAGAAACCCACAGATACTGGTAGATATCTACATTATTCGTCCAACCATCATAGATCACAAAAACACAGCATCATTCACATGCTCCGTAATAGAGCCTTAAGGTCTATTTCAAAAGAAACAGATGTGCAGAGAGAACTGTCACTAATAGCTAACACTCTATCTCTTAATGGATACTTTTCTAACATTTTAAACAAATGGCTATTTAAAGACAACCACCACCAACGTGTTACGGTGCCCCAATATGTGTCCACAGCTGTCATTCCATATATTAATTCAGTTTCCACAAAATTGGCGAGAATGTTAAAAGCTCATAACATCAGAGTGGCTTTTAAACCAACTACCATGATCAGACAAATCTTAAGATCACCTAAAGATGAGGTACCTTTCTTCAAATGTCCTGGAGTATATGAAATTCCATGCACGTGTGGCCTTTCTTACATTGGTCAGAGTTCTAGAAGTTTTGAAATAAGACAGAAGGAACATGTGGGGGATGTCAATCATAATAGAATCATCACATCTGGTTTAGCTCATCATTTCTCAACATCAAATCACATTATAGATTGGAAAAACAGTTCTATGCCTTACATCGAGAATGACTACAGATACAGAACTTTAAAAGAAGCAGCTGTGGTACTACGCATAGGCAATAATTTAAATAGAAATCAGGGTATCATTCTTAAAGACATATGGAAAAATCTCATCATCTCTCTCAGTTCAACAGAATTACAATATGCAAAAAACTACACAACACGTCATGTACCGGAATCTGACTGAAGCTTTCGAACACATGCACACCTTCAAACTGAATGATCAAATGTAATGGCCTAACAGTTACTGAAGTGTATGTTTGAAATATAACTTAATGCATTTGTTTTCACACCAGTTCAGCCTTGAAAATGCTAGACAGTGGCTAGTAAAACTTGTTGGCTCTTTGTATATTTTATCATTTATCTTCTGGTCTTTTAATAATAAAAATTCTTTATTTTAAATGTTTGTTAATCTAATGTTGTATTTTGCCTGAATCTCTTTTACTGCACCATTCATAAAATATTCGAACCAAAGCGGGTGAATTAAGTTAGTGAAATATACTCGGCCAGTATATATATTAATAACATATTAAGGAGAAATAGTTGAGGGCTGATTTTTCTTCAATTCTTGAACTAATTCAGATATAGAGTGGCGCAGTCTATAAATATAAATTTTCTCTATATTTGTATTAGAAATCGACTAGCAACTATCTTTTGTTTAAGAACATCGTAGTGACTAACTTGTCGGATCCAAGGTATAAATTAAGAAGAAGAAAGATCCAACACTTTATCCAAGTGTGAGCAAACAAAGTTTGCACCTGAAAATATCTTCAGGACTGGGTAGTACAACACCAGGCAACTCGTAGCAAAGGTGGCCAAGCTACCATCACTCCTATCTCAGTATCTCCCACAATGCAAAACACATCTTGTGGATATGTATAATGTTATGCATTAAGGGAAGTACCACTACCCATACCGATTTTGACCTTTATTGAGGTCTCGTCAGTGGGAGCCAGGTCCTGAAGTGGAGATACCAGGCAGAAGTAATGGAGAGGTCATCTTTACCTACAGGAAAAATGTTGCCATAAGGTGTACCATCTTATTATTAAATTACTCTGGATTTAGAGAAAGATGTTGAAAGTTTATTTTGCACTTGGTTAGACTATAATAAATTTAGTTTAATCCTTGTGAGCAAACAAAGTTTGCACCTGAAAATATCTTGAGGACTGAGGTAGGGTAGTACAACACCAGGCAACTCGTAGCAAAGGTGGCCAAGTTACCATCACTCCTATCTCAGTATCTCCCACAATGCAAAACACATCTTGTGGATATGTATAATGTTATGCATTAAGGGAAGGGCCACTACCCATACTGGTTACCTTTATTGAGGTCTCGTCAGTGGGAGCCAGGCTCTGAAGTGGGGATACCAGGCAGAAGCAATGGAGAGGTCATCTTTACCTGTAGGAGTTGCCCTTCCCTTAATGCATAACATTATACATATCTGCAAGGAGATGTGTTTTGCATTATGTGAGATACTGAGATAGGAGTGATGGTAGCTTGGTCACCTTTGCTACAAGTTGCCTGGTGTTGTACTACCTTACCTTAGTCCTGAAAATATTTTCAGGCGCAAACTTTGTTTGCTCACACTTGGATAAAGGATTAAACTAAATTTATTATAGTCTAACCAAGTGCAAAATAAACTTTCAATGCTTCTTATAGTTTAATTGTTTTTACCTCCATCATGGGTTATGGAGCCTCTTTCGCTTGGTCACTGAATAAATGTGAATTCCTATCACTATCAGTTACTTTACTTACCTTAGTCCTGAAAATATTTTCAGGCGCAAACTTTGTTTGCTCACACTTGGATAAAGGATTAAACTAAATTTATTATAGTCTAACCAAGTGCAAAATAAACTTTCAATGCTTCTTATAGTTTAATTGTTTTTACCTCCATCATGGGTTATGGAGCCTCTTTCGCTTGGTCACTGAATAAATGTGAATTCCTATCACTATCAGTTACTTTACTTACCTTAGTCCTGAAAATATTTTCAGGCGCAAACTTTGTTTGCTCACACTTGGATAAAGGATTAAACTAAATTTATTATAGTCTAACCAAGTGCAAAATAAACTTTCAATGCTTCTTATAGTTTAATTGTTTTTACCTCCATCATGGGTTATGGAGCCTCTTTCGCTTGGTCACTGAATAAATGTGAATTCCTATCACTATCAGTTACTTTATTAGTTGTGACATTTGTATATATATACTCCTGAGTATATATATATACAGCCGGCTGTATATTATACACACAGCCGGCCTGGTTGGCCGAGTGGTTAATGTATCCGCTCTCCAGCCAGTAGGCTGCGGGTTCGAATCCCGGGTAGGCATGGATGTTTGTGATTGTCTTCCACTTTCATACATTCCTTCACCCAAGTATAGATATACTCTCCCAATATGGACTGGGTCACCATGAGCAGTAGACTCAAACCTCCTGCAATGGGAGAGTCTTTCACCTTACAGTGGGTAGAAAAATAGGCTGTTCATCATCATTTATATACAAATGCTACAAGAAGACCTTAGAAAGGTTTCTCTGATTCTGCTTATTGATTAATGTTAGACTAAATTTTTAAAATTCTCTAAACATTGATATAAACATTTTCTGAAATTAGGTTTCATGTTTCTCCTCCTTTCAAACAATAAAAAATAGCAAAGCTTATTAGGTAATGGAGCTACCCACTTCTTCATCCAGAGGCCAAGTTAAATGATTAATATAAAATTTTTTAATTTATATTAAGAGTAATTAAAGACATACCTGGTTGTATATTTTTAAAAGGTAGAGATGATACAATATTGAGATCCAAACTTAGTTGAAAACACAGTAAGAGAGGTGAAGAAAGTGAAGCCCAGTTATATGAACTTAAATATGCATCTTCAGTAGTCAAAAATGAAACACCTGTAAAGCATTCTATCTTTATAATGAATGATCATGAAGAATTCTTTCTAATGAGTCAAATGGACTATAGATTTAAGAAAAAAATTGAAAACTAAAAATTTTAAGACCAAGAAGGAACAAAAAAAAACTAATAAAGCATATACAGACCAGCAACTTGACAGTTCTGTTGGATGTTTTGTGGGAATTGTCAAATGATAAAATTTTATATCAATCATCATCAGTTTGCTGATATGTACCTCAAGGGGTGTTCAGCACTACATGATTAAGTTTACATTATTATTAATCTCCTATCAGCAATTTCCAAATTAGTATTACTTGAGCACACCAATATTGTCATATCTAACATTTTGTGTTACTAAGGCACTTCTTACTGAATCAATCCACCTAGACCTTGGTCTTCCACTGAGTCTCTTTCTTGGCATCAAATACATGTTTTGCTAACTTTTTCTCACTTATTCTATTTAACAAGCCATACCACCTTAGATTAGTTATGCTGACACATTCTTGAATGCTAACAATGTCAAGTTCTTTTCGAATATCTTCATTTTTAATATGATTCTGTCATTGATTCGCTCTCCTAATTTCAAAAAAAAAATTTTTTTTTTAGAACCTTTATATCTGGTATTTTGTCTTTGATCAAGTGCTTTATTTTTAACCCAACTCTCAGATTCTATTTTTAATTCTTTGCATTACAATAGCTGAATGTTAGGGAAATAACTAGCACACATCTATTGCATTCCATTGATCCTAACCAATGCCTTCCCTGGGTAACCTGCTCGTCATTCACTGTTGCATCCTCTATACTATCAACGTTCTTTGAAGGGCTCAGCGGGAAAGTATTTCAATGTCTTGGGCACTAAGGCCTAACACCTGTGCATCCTTATAAGATTTTACACTACACACCTCTATTAGGGATGGTTATAGCAAAAAAAAAAAAAAAAAAAAAAAAAAAAAAAAAAAAAAAAAAAAAAAAAAAGCCAGTAGAGAGCCATATTCTTCTAAACAATGGCTTTTTAATACCCTGATTAGAAGCATAATAATCTATCTTGTGTTAATTTACCTGATCAAGGTCTTGGTTCAATTGACAGGCTTGAATATCCAGGACAACAACATTACCATCTCTTGATGCCAAAAGGTAGGGTTTCTTATGCCTACCTCAGTCCTGATATTTGGCTCCTTTCTGACTAAACATCCTTTCTGTTTCTAGTTAGTTCTTTAGAGTGGCAGATATTGTATCAGGTCTTAACTTGAGTTCTAAAACAATGTCGGTCTCTCTCTGAACTTGCATCTAGCCTTACGTGTATCTATATGATGCCTGCCACAGGCTATATAAGTCTTGGCATGAGGTGCATTTATCCTAGCCTTGACTAGATCTATATACTCCCATCCAGGCAACATCCTTGTTCCTTCATTGACAAAATGATGTTGAGATGGAACTCTCTCCAAGCCGCTGAAGGACTTCTTGTCAACTGCGAGCTATAGAAGTCTTTTCCATCTCTTCCTTTCAAGAGAGTTAGAAACAGTATGTATTCCATTATGAAAAGTGAAACAGTGTTTTAGTTAAGTGCCTGTTGAATCAAAGCAGTTCTAAATGCAGCTATGGTAAAAGGTGAAGATGAATGTTAGAATTTATTCCACCTTAGATATTTTAAGCAAGGAACCATCCATCTCATTGCAGGAATTCCTAATTCACTGGATTTAATTGCTGCATGAAGATAAGCAACTGGAACTTCATATGGTAGTCTCATCCAAGATCTAACTGCTTGATATATTTGTTTATCTATTCTATTCAGGATAGTCAAAGTTAGTTTTCCTAATACTACAGAATGGAATAATTTAGATAACATAAATTGATTTAATAGTGCAATGCATTGCTGAGGCTTCAGTGGAGCTGAAGCTTATGAAGCTTATCCCAAAATGTTGAAAAGTGACTCAACCAAGGTTGTCGTCTAGCAGCCAAATGCATTAATCCCAAATAATTCCACTCATCCAAAATACTGTTAGGTTTAAGAGGCCAGTTGGAAACATTAAAGATGTAATCCTGGACTTTCAGTTTCCTGTCGTGACCTTATGGTATTAGGGTGATGGCAAAATACTTGCTGTTCATTAATAGCAAGACTTCTGGGAGTAAAATACTGAGCAGCATGGTCCAACAACTCCTGAAAACCAATCCGTTTTAGCAGCACATATCAGATCATCTGCAAATACTGTTGCATTTATTTGGCATCCATTCAAATTAATTAATTCCTTATCATTTATCTTTAATGTTGTTATAGACAAAAGAAAGCCATCAATAACAACATTAAAGATAAAAACGATAAGGGAACGCCTTACAGAACGCTGTCTTTAGACTGCTAGTGTGGTGTTTTGGCTAATATCTCTTATTCCATATAAATTTATTCAGCTGGCTACACACCAATTCCAGATTTATTTCCTGATTTAACATGTCAACTTCATTAAAAACTGTGCCTAAAGAGCTGAAACATTTTACTCATTCTGAGAATGCAGTTGAAATTTTCTATGCTTCTGCCTATTTTCATAGTTGGTCTTTTTATTGCTGATTTTCATGCCAGATTTGTTACAGCTTTATTCAATTTAGTTAGTGAATCCTGGAGACCTGCAGTAGATGTGTTTAGGAGTACATCTTTTGCAGAAAACAAAGATGCTAAGTTGACATCTCGATTCTCCAATACTCAATACTCCAATTCTAATATCAGGCTTGATGCCATTTTCTTTCATAATGTGATTCATATAAATGATGAATAAGAGTGGAGATAATGTGCATCCTTGTCTCATCCCTGATTTTATATCAAACTCTTCCTGTATTTCCTTCAATTTGAACTGCTGATCTGACAACTTAAATATAGACTATATATTGCTCTGTGTTTGCCAGCCTGGTTCGCCGAGTGGTTAGACATATCTAAAAAGCCAAATGGCAGCAGGTTTGAGTCCTGCCGTGGGCATGGATGTTTGATTGTCTGTGAAAATACTAGTGGTGGTGGTAGTGGGCGGTAAAGGGTGTTGGTGTAGATGATGATGGTAGTTGCGGTTCGTTGTAGTTGGTGGAGACAGAGTTGTAGAGTAGGTGCCCTCCCTCAATGAGTCTTTGGAAATATGCCTTTTCCAGAGCTACAAAACTTAAGTACAGATCCTTGTCATATTCCCACAATTTTTCGACTATTGTCTTAAAGTGAAAATATGATCTTGACAACCTTTATTTTGCCTCAACCCAGCTTGTTCTTTAAGTTTCTCTTCAACAGTCTTTCTCACTCTCTTTACAAGTATGCTTTCATAAGTCTTACCTGAAACTCTTAGTAGAGAAATTTATCTGTAATTCTCTTTCAGCTTTATTCCCTTTTTTTATAGATGGAAACTATGAGAACTCTACTTGAGTCATCTGGATTCAACCTTCGGACAAGTCACTTTGAATTATGCAGTGTAACCACTGCAGAACTTTTATACCTCCATACTTAAGCATTTCTGGTCAAATATGTACTCTAGCTGCCTTTCCACATTTGATGGCTTTTTCTACCTCAAATATTGATATGTACTCCTCTTTACATTCCTCTTAAAAATTATCTACTACTGTTCTGTCACTGCTTGTTTCATTTAAGTCTTTCAAAATAATTATTGTAGACAGGATATCCTTATCTTCAATTTTTTTGTCATCTTTATCATCTTTGATTCCTTTTACAGTACTCTTTCTTTGATTCTAAGTTTTTTAATAGCCTCCAGAACATTTTGCCACTTTCCTGATATTCATTTTCTATCTTTTTACGAAAGTCTTCCCATGACTTTTGTTGAGCTACTTTCACATATAGCTTAGCTGTCCTATATTTTCTCTATAATATTTTAGACCATCTGTCCACTTATTTGCTAGGAACTTTTGTTATGCTTTTTTCCTTTCCAGGACTGCTTTTTTAACTTGTGTCCACCGTGGGGTTATTATTTTGCTATCCTTGCAGTGAACTTCACTATATATCTCCCTAGCAGACTCAATCAGTCTTCTTCAGAGTTTTCCCCTGATTCTCCAAGAGTTGGTTCTTGTTTTCAATCTGTTTTATTTCTGATTCAGGAATGTTTGTATAGTCATTGTCTACAGTTTACCTGTAAAAGCTGCTCAACTTTAATTCTTTTTTAAAACTTTCTTATATACAGGGTGATTCAGAACTCTTGGACCAAACTTTAAGGAGTGATGGAACACACCTAATCAAGCACTTTTCGTCATACAATGCATGGTCCGAACTCAAGCGGTGAAGTGCTAGGGGTTAGCAACTACTGTGTCAGGAAATGAAGAAACACAAGAATGACAGAGGAGATTTGAAACAATTGCAGAAATTACAGAACATAAATTAAAAAATTTTATTGAACAAATTACAGAAACTGCTCAAAAGAGTGACTGCCAACATTAATTGGCATTGGCAATGTATACCAATCATTGGCAAATGTATGCCAATGATTGGCATACATTGGCAAAAACACCAGGCATTTCTCTTACAGTGGCAGCGGCAATAGAAATCCAATGAGGACCTTCAATAAGGTCCTCATTGGAATCGATGGGGCTATCATAGATCAGGCTTTTCATATGGCCCCATAGGAAAAAGTCCAGACGTGGGCGATCGTGGCGGCCAAGTGATGGGACCACCCCGACCAATCCATCGTCCTGGAAATGTTGCATCCAAGGCGTTCCACACATCCACGCTGAAATGGGGTGGCGCTCCATCATGTTGGAACCACATACGTGTTTGAATGTTTGCAGGAACAGGGTTCAGTAATTCTGGCAAGTCCTCTTGTAAAAATACGAGATACGTTCTCCCATTTGGTCCTGCTGGCAGAAGGTATGGGCTAATCAAATGGTCATGTAGCATTCCAGCCCAAACATTTATGGAGAAACACCACTGGTACAAATGTGGATGTGTGATGTGAGGATTTCTGCTCGCCCACACATGATAATTGTGGGTATTAAAAATGCCCTCACGCGTAAAGGTGCATTTGTCAGTGAATATGACGTGCATCAAAGTCTGCTGCAGGAACCACATGTACAAAATCCACATGAGGCCGGTAATCTGCAGGTGTCAAGGTGTGCATCCTCCGTGCATGGTAGGGGTGTAATTGTTCGTATTGTAGAACTCGCCACACCATCGATTGGGGCACACATATGGCATGGGAAATTGCTTGCGTGCTACATTTGGGACGATCTGCAACCCTGTGTAGAATTTCCTCTGTAACACGTGGCGTTCTCACACTCCTTGCATGCCCTGTATCCTGCATGCCGCTGACAATGGAGCCCATTTTGCACAGATACCGGTGCAATCGCTGAAAGGTTTTACAATCAGGCACGCGTCTGACTCTCGGTACAGTCTTTGGGCTTTCCTCACATTTGCGTCGCAGCTCCGCTCCATAAATGAAATGCATGTCAGCCTTCTCCTGATTTGTGAAAGAATTCATCCTTTTTGCACTCCACGGTAGAAATAACGACAACTACAAAAACCAGCGCCTTATAAGTGTTCACTGGAAAGCGCCCTCTAGCGCTTCACTGCTTGAGTTCAGACCATGCATTGTATGACGAAAAGTGCTTGTTTAGGTGTATTCTATCACACCTTAGTTTGGCCCAAGAGTTCTGAATCACCCTGTATAGTTCTTTTCAATATGATATTCATTTTTATCCTGCTTAGCACTATGTAATGGTCACTTCCATTTCAGATCCTCTGTACACTCTATCCTAAACAGTCATGAAGATATTACTATCAACAGTGATGCACTCACCTCTCCAACCAAGTTAGTCATTTTAACTTATCCCCTGGTTAGAGAGATAGGTAGCTCCATTATCTAATAAGCTTTGCTATTTTTTTGTTTCCTCTAGTTGTGTTATCAAGTAACTTAACATTCTGGAGAATGCACCAAATGAATGTCTTATTTTATGTTTTAATTATGTTTGTAGTTTAAATTGAATAATCAATTGTAATTTTTGTAGATATTCTTATTAATAATGCTGGTATATTGAGGGACAAATCTTATTTGAAAATCTCACAAGAAGACTGGGGTAAGTAATGTTTCTAACCTGCTATATTTCTAATAAAAATCTGCATATTCCATTTTAAAGCACTGATTTTGTCATTTACATAGTTTAAATAATTGTTTATTTACATAATCAATAAGAACTTTCTTTAATGTTATGCTCAGAATGGTTGAAATATAGGACTCTCACCAGTTTTTTTTTCCAATAACGATCTGCAATCGATATTATGAAAGGAAATAAGATACTTGTTCCAGCATACTTTTAAAAAAACCGGGTCACTGTTCAGAATAATTTTTGTTGCGTTTACAACACCGATATTCATCTGTCATGATTTCAAGACATGATTTCCTCTGACTAGCGTAATTTTTATCACTGAAACACCAATCAATTATGTATTGAACATTATATATTGCCAAGTATACTACTTGGAAAGAAATTGGAACCCCCCCCCCCCCATGGGCAAGGTGCTTCATAGCCAGTGTCAATTGGAGGAATATGATGCTCCCAAGTCGGTGGTGCAATTGTGTTCAGGTGAAATGGTTGCGAGAAGGTAACTGACGGAGTTTGAAAGAAGCGTTGTGATAGGATGCCATGTTGCAGACCTGTCTGTTCAGCAAGTTGTTGAAATTGGGCCATTTCAGATCCCTTACACTTCCATCTCAGTGATATCATACTAAGATGGAAGTGTAAGGATTCAACTGCAAGTGCTATCTGCAGTGGACGACCCACCGCACTCTCCAAACATGACTATAGATTGCTACAAAGGATATGTAAAAACTGCCATTTGTCAACTGATACATTGAGTGTGGAGTTACGGTCATCAACTGGAACACGAATCTGCACAAAAACATCTCGCATTCAGAACCAAGGCTCACATCATGGGTTTCATTGGTATAACCACAATATGCAATCACCACATTACATGAACCAACATGCAGTGTTGTCTAGAGTAGTGCAAGGAGCATGTACAGTGAGATGAAGCTCAGAAAGGTGTGTTATGGAGCTATGAATCGCGTTGCGCCCTCTACTGACAGACAGACGGATGGGTGTGGGTGTTGCAGATGCCCAGTGAATGTATTTTACTATAGTATGCAACTCCAACAATGAAATTCGGAGATCCTGGTGTGATGGTTTTTTGTGGTTGACCTCAGACTTCTGTTTGGGGTGCCACGAACATTGAACTGGTGAATATTCTGGATAATGCAATGCTTCCTACTTTCTGTCAATTCTCCGAACTAACCATTGTATCTCTCATCAAGACAGTGTAGAGTGTCATAAGGCTGCTGCTGTAGCTGTGTGGATGTCAATGTCATCACACTCGACTAGTCTCTACAGAGTCCTGGTGTTAAACCCTATTGAACATCTGTGGGATGAACTGGTATTGGATGAGGTCATTGAACATCTGTCCCCATAGTCCAGGATCTCATTATGTGCCTACAAGCAGAATGGTCCAAAATTCTCATTAATCATTATTATAGGCTTGTGGAAAGTTTGCCCTATAGGATTGCTCCTGTCATCACAGCAAAAGGATGTCCTACCTCTTAAGGTGGGTGCCATGGCTGTTTGTTCCTCACACTATGATGTCCATTGTCTTCTTTCAAAGTACTAGAAGAAGAAGAAACATTAATTGAATTAGCTAATATTTTGCTGGTTTTCTAACCAGCATCAGGACATAAATTTCAATGGGTGTCACACAACACACAATTAAAATGTTATGGAAACAATTCAGTTTGTAACAAGAGGAATTATTGTCCTAACAAGGTGCCAGATAAGTGCATTTAATTCAAAGAAGTTTGTATTAATGTCATCTTAGAATGACTGTTTCCCTGTTTTTTGGCACATTAATACAGCAATGCTTCATAGTTGATGCCAATTCTAAAAATACTCTTGACTTGTAGCAACTTCTGTATAGCATAGTTGCCTTCCATTTAATCACATGTGTGAAGGAATATCCAAAGCATAACCTGCCACTCCTGGCTTGCCATACAGATGATCCAGATTGGAAGAATACAAGAACTACAGGGATTGTGTGGCTGTAAGGTGGCGCAGAGATTACATTTGCAGAGAACATTATTTTCTAAAATATACCTTATACATGAGGGAAGGAAATAGTAGGAAAATGCAGTATTTCATGGGGATTTGTAGCCATTGGCTGGGGAAAAAAAATGTCAAGATACCCAAATTCAGTTTCCCAGGGGTGTATCCTTAGAACAAAATAGCCCTGTCTCTGTGTTGCAGTCTTTTGAGGTTACTATACCGTTGTGATGAGTGATGTGATTGTACCTGCCCATTTGTGTGGGTTTTCTGTAAACAAGTATGGTATCCCTGACTTATTTTGTGTGCAGATTTTGATATCCTAAAAAATGTTCCTATACTGAATATTTTTTTTTTTCCCATAGTGGCGAGTTTGAAAATTGCATTTCTACTATGAGGCTTTAGTTGGTATTTTTAGTTATGTAGTGCAGTTTAGGTATTAGGTGCAGTTTAGTCAGACTGCATGATATTGAGAACTTTTGTCTTAATGATAAAATTAGTTATGAATCACATTTTTTTCCATCTTTTGGGATTTTACTGAGTGTTATTTGGGGGGCGGGGAAAGTAGAAAGGGTCAGTTTATTTTTGAGCACGACTCCTGCTTGTACTCGAACACGTACAAAGTAATAACAGAACATAAAAATAGTGGATAGAATATTTTAATATTCTATCTACTTTTTTCAATACAATCTAGCATTAAAAACACTTTCAACTTCCATATTTATTTTTGTTAAATTTATTACATTGTAAGTTACTATTATGGTTATAACCAGAGTATAGTCACTACATCATCAAAATTTTGATTTCACTTAACGTCTAAGATTTATCAAATTCTTTGATCTATAACTTATGTTTTTGCTAGGCCACTACTCTTTGGATCTGTTCTCATTCTCTCATTTGATTTTAAGGACTGAGCTGTTTTGTTGTGGCAGCAAGTGTTTAGAAATGTTCAAAAAGACTCTCCCTTCATAGTTTATTCCAAATTTGGGAAAAAAAGGACATTTTGAAGTCTGATATATAAAATTTGGAGATAAACTACATTTAGTTCAGTAAGTAAATGTTTACTTATGTTTATTTTGCTAATCGTGTGCAGTGTTTGGCAGAAGCAAACATTTTTCAAAGACTTTACAGAAAACGTAACCAAATGAAGAAATCAATTTAGTTAGTTTTAAGAGAAATGCATTACAGTTGACTACTTTGAAAATAGGCCATAAATTTGTGATATATCATGTATTTGTTGGAAGTTTTCACTTGGCTATGTTACCAATTATATATTTGATTTTATCCTTTATCCAAGTGTAAGCAAACAAAGTTTGTGCCTGAAGTATTTTCAGGACTGGAGCAACTTGTCGTAAAGGTGGTATAAGTTCTGATCACTTGCCTTAGTGTCCCATAATGCAAAGCACATCTCCTTGTGGACATGTATACTGCTATGCATTAAGGGAAAGGTCACTACTCAGACTGGTTTCGACCTTTATTGAGGTCTCATCAGTGGGAGCCTGACCCAGAGGTAGTGATACTAAGGTGGGAGTAATGCAGAAGTCATATCACCATATACCAGTTGTCAAAAGGTGTCAATACCTTTATTATTAAAATTCTCTTGATTAGAGATAGTTGTTGGAAGGACTTTCCAAATGGTTATAAATACTAGCATTAAATATTCAAAAATTTAATTTAAAAAAATTTTTTTTTTTTTTCAGTTTTTTTAGATTATAATCCTTCACCATCAATATACATACAGTGGTATCTCGCTAATCTGAACTAATAAAAACCGTGCTCGTTCGGATAAAGTAACTGATAGAAAAAAGCTACTGTAATGTAAAACTTAAAAATTAATACAGTACACAAGTTTATTTTAGTAAAAAATTCAGTTTGTATGTACCTGTATTGTTGAGGATTCTGATTTAATAAAATTGCATACTTCAGTGCATAGCTTAATTTGCATTAAAAAAAAACATCACTTTCTTGTACACAACACAAAAGTTTCACAAAATAACACAAAAAAAGTTTTTTTTTATTTCTTTGTAAAAAAGTCACTGATTTTCTTTTGCTTCTTGGAAGCTAAACTTTTTTCGAATGCTTCTTCTCGGAGCTGCATTAGCAATAAATTTTGGGGAATGGCGTATCATTCTGCTTAGCCCATTCTATACACATTTTAGAACTGTCAGCTGCCTCTTCACATTTTACTTTTTTTTTTTTTCTTTGAGTTCTTTATCATCATCATGGCCTTCTAATTCATTCGGTAGTGTCATATTTATAATTTCAGCATCTGATTTGATTTCGAATTCACTTTCGGTTCTACCTGTAATCCATTCCGTAACATCCGTTTGTGAAATTTTAACATCCGGATTGATATTTTTAACCAAATTATGCACATTTTGAATTTCCTCTTTATGTGTATCACCGTAGTTATCTCGGTAAATTCTAGAAGGCCACAATTTTTTTTTCCATGACGCTCGAATTGCTTCAGGTTCAACGGCTTCCCAAGCAGCAGCAACTGAGAATGCTACATCCTTCAAATTTATATTTTTTATTGATGTGAAAACGTCATAATTTTGGGAAATTACATTTAAATGCAGGTCTTTATGTTATTTTAATTTAATGGTTGTATTATGTTCTGATCCATTGGTTGCAACAGTGGAGTACAGTTTGGAGGCAAAAACATAGCCGTAAAATTTCCATCCTCACTGATCGATTCATCTGCCAGAGGATGTCGAGGACAGTTATCCAATAATAAAAGTGCTTTCTGTTCTAAATTCTGGGATTTTAAATAAGTTTTAATAGACGATACGAAATTGTTGTGAAACCAGTTTGAAAAAAGTTCGATATTCATCCATCCTTTCGTTGACTTTGGTACAAAACCAAAAGGCAGCAGTTCTTAAATGGTCTTGGGTTTTTTGATTTTCCAGTCATAAGTAACTTTAATTTAGGTTTTCCTGAGGATTTTTTTTCTAAAAAAAGCCATTTGGAATGGTTCTACGACGGAAATGTCACTAGACAGTTTTTCTCCTGATATTGATAGATACTGAATACCGTGGCATTTCTTAAATTTTTTAGCCAACCATCACTTGCTTTGAATTTCTGATCTGGATAAATTTGTGAATGGAAATGCTTAGCTTTCTGCTTTAAAATGTCTCTGGAGATAGGAATATGACGACTTCTTTCTTAAAGAAACCATGTTTAAACAGCAGAATCAAGTAAAGAAAAATCACTCGTTTTCAGAGTTTGTCTTTTAAGGATCAGGCCTTGCTTGGTCTTTTTTCTGTGGTTGAAACATAAGTTAAAATCCTGTCTTTTTTTTTTTTTCCTATGTCACTGATTATTGTAGATTTGCTGACATTGTATTCAGTAGCAAGTAGTACAGCCGCCTGTTTCACCCTTTTCTAGACGCTGAATTATTTTACACTTATCTGACAATGATAATGGCATTATCATTGTCGGATAAGTGTCAAATAATTAAGTTGAAGCTTGCCAAAATTCCTTTTGGCAGGCTTCGACCCGGTAGCTGTTTTAACGAAATATTTTAGTGTTAAAAAGAGTAAAATAAAAATTGAAGTTAATGATAAACTGAAAAAAAAAATGAAAAACTAAAACAATCGATAATCATTCACTGAAAACTTACGAAAACACAAAACAGTAAACGACAACTCAGACAATGTTTCATTTCAATAACCAAAGAAGAACTGAGCATTATATTCAACCAGGCTTTAGGCTAAGTCGTCGTCATCGTCGTTGTTGAAGGGAATGTAAAGATACACAAACATTGTGCAATAGTGGTGACTAATCAGTTCATTAACAACAGCAGTGATTCATGCCGACAATACAGTACGAACTGTGAAATATAAAAAAAGCAAACGTGAACACAATAAATCAAAATAAACCTCCAGTATAACAGTATAATTGACAGTATGAAAAAAAATACTGTACTATAATAATAATAAAATAAATAATAATTATTAAATAAAAATAATAGTACACAAAATAATAATATGGAATAAATAAAACTTTTTTTCTTTCAAATCCCAGTTCGGATTACTGGAGGGTTTGGACTAAAGAGGTTCGGATTAGCGAGATACTACTGTAATTGATTTGAAACGAAAATCTACTGAAGCTGCAAATAGCACAAGCAAAGGGGTAATATTGACTGTTCAAAAGAACCCAAAGAACAAAGTCTAGAAAATATGATTTACAGTATTTATCACTAGGGTTTACAAGAATTATTACTGATGATGTTGAAAGGCTGTTATATTTGCCTTGTACAACTTAAGCTGCAAATAGCACAAAACTGTGCAAGTACAGAATACATTTGCAAATCCAGAGAAAATTACTTTTAATAAACAAAAAGACTTTTCAAAGACCACATTTGTAACAATAAAAGGATTACTTTTATCATACAAGATTGCATGCAGAATTGCTGAGTGTAAAAAGCTTCATTCAGTAGGAGATGTGTCAGTGCTACCTGTAGCACAGCACTAGCATATTAGCAGAGCTAATCTCAGGTGGTATGGTCACTTAAACAGAATGGGAGAGGAAAGATTAGCAAAACAAGTTTTCTCTGCCAGGTTGGCAGGAAAAAGACCCAGAGGAAAACCAAGATATAGGTGGATTGATATGGTAAAAAATGCCTTAAAAGACAGAAATATAAGATCTGATAATGTTGGAGTCTTGACAGGTAACATTGATTTGGAGGAAAGTTTTAGATGGGAAGTTAGTGGTGATGTAAGTTTTTTCATATAGTACTATCATATCCTGTACAACCCTTGAGAGTACATGTCAGGAATTTGATGATTACCTGCAGCACTTGATATGGTGGAAGCAATGCTAGTTGAATCCTACAAAGAAAAACTTTGAATAATTCCACTTTCCAATAGTACAGTTTGGAAGGAGAATCTCAAGCTTGACTGAAGACCTCTGTGATTAGTTAATTGAAAAACTAAAATCTTCTTGTTTGCATTAAGTCAATGAAGCAACTGATGTAATCTGATGCTCATATGATTACAGTATCTACAATGTATCACGCATTGTAGATACTGTTATTAAGGAAGATTTGAAGTCAATGCTACACCATGATGAATTTTTTTTAAGGGAAATGATATAATGTGGGACAACTGTATTATACTCTGCACTGACAGGGTGCTGTCAGGAAAGAGCTGTTTTGCAAACTTTTTTTTTTAATGTGGTCCCCCCCCCCTCACATAATTTAGACCCATTGCATGCTTCACAGACAATTTTTTGTATTGAAACCTATAACTGAAGAGCTAAATGAAGTTTTCCAACTTGTAACAGTCCATTAAAAGGAAGGCTGTTTACACAATTTTGTGAAGATGGACAGAGCATAGGGCACTTTCATGTAATTGCAAAACTTGCTGACTTTCTCTTGCGAAAAGTGTTTGAACTAAAAGAAGAAATTTCGGTTTTACTTAGGGATAATACTAATAATGAAATCATTTTCTGACCAAAACTTCCTCCTGAAAGTTGCATATATGGTGATATTTTTGATTAAATTGATTATCAAGGTCCTCAAACTCGCTTTCTTACTCAGAAAGATAAAGTGAATGCATTTATTAAAATGTTCAAGCTGTGAATATGAAATCTACAGAATAATGTTCCCTAGTTTAAAAATTATCTGCTCTGCAAATGAAAAAAAGCAAAGACCTGCTTATTAGTCGTTTGACCAGCCTACAAAAGAACTTCATGCATTACTTTAAAAAGACTGTTTTCAAATATTGAATGGATAAGGAACCTGTTATCTGTAAATGGATATGCTACATTTATAATGTTTTGATCTTATGCTGTCACAAGAACAATTAATCAACTTATCTTGTGACACTATGTTGAAACAAGACTTTGACCCCCCAAAAAAACTATCTTTGTTTTGAATAAGGTTGCAAAAGGACCACCACCATGATTTATCCAAAAAAAAAAAAAAGCAGTTCAAGTTCTGTTACCATTTGCTATATTTAACGCATGTGAAATAGGGTTATCTGCTCCATCAGCAATGAAGACCGAATATCGATCTTGATTAGTTGCCGAAAAGGAATTAAGGGCGGCAGTATAAACTCCACATTTTGAAAACATGCTGAAGAATAAGCTCATCCATCTCATTAAAGGTTTATTAATATACTAATTTAGAAATTTAAAATTAATTTTTAAAATATAAGCATCATTGAAATCTGTTTGAAAATAGTTGCAGGGATAGAATGTAAAGGGTATGGTATTTTCAGGGAGGATAGAAGGAACAGAAGAGGTGGGGTATTGCTGATGATAGCTACAGAATTACCATCATCATCATCAAATTCCTGTCATGTACCCTCAAGGGGTGTACAGGATATGATAATACAAATGAAAAATTTATATCATTACTAACTTCCTATCTACAATTTTCCTCCAAATCAGTCTGTTACTTGTCAAGACTCCAACATTATCAGATCTTATATTTCTATCGTCTAAGGCACTTTGTACCATATCAATCCAGCTATATCTTCCTCTGGGTCGTTTTGCTGCCAACATGGCAGAGAACACTTGCTTTGCTAATCTTTCCTTGCCCATTCTGTTTAAGTGACCATACCACCTGAGATTAGCTCTGCTAACGCATTCCTGGATGCTGACAATGTCAAGTTCTTTCCTATCCTCATTTTTAATATGATATTGCCATTGATGGGATCTGTTCATGCCTCTAATCTTTCTCAGGACTCATATCTGTGGTCTCTAGTCTTTGGTCAAGTGTTTTACTTCTGACCCAGCTCTCAGATCCATAAGTTAAAACTGTTTTGAACACTGTCTTGTATACAGCTAATTTAGTGTTCTGACTAATTTCTCTCTTATTCCAAGTATCTACAATATGGTATCCAAATATAAACAAATTTATAATCAGATGAGTGAATAAATTAATTCCTTGTAAATATTTAAAAGCATCATGCAATTTGTCAGAGTTTGATAACATCTGACTAAGTGTATAGGGCTCAGCCAGACAAATAAACTTATCATTCCTCTATCATGGGAAGTGCTGGCACTCCACCAGAACATCACTTAACAGAAAGATGAGTGTTGTATTTCTCACAGATAGCTGGGTCATCAGACTTCAGAAAAATGTGTAAGACAACTGTGACCTATATGGAGCCCAGCAAGAAAAACTTCCTCTGTCCAAACTCTGCCAAGGATAGACTGCCATTATTTAATTTGGTAGAGCTTATTATTAGGCTCTCTGTTCCAAGATAGCTGCCACTGGGATAGGAGTTTTTGTCTGATTATCTGGAATAATCTGTGTATGATAGAGGCAGACGTCTGAGAAACAAAGTGACGTCGCTGCAGTATCTTCAGCCTGATTTCCCTTAATCCCAACATGGCTTGGAAACCAACAGAGGTGAACAACCAGGTGTAGCTTCCATAACTGAAGAAGGCATTGAATTCAAAAGAGTACTGGATGTTGCTGTAGCTCTAGACATCTTATTGCCCGAAGAGAACATTTTTTTGCAAGTCTGAATATATTATGCACCTATGGAAGCAATGGAATCTAATGTATTTTACTGCTAGCTCCATCATATACAGCTCTGCTGTAAAGTTGCTACACTGGAAGGATTTGTGCAAATATCATGGTGTCTGGAAAGATGGCAGATGATCTAACTAGGTGTTCCTATTATTCTATGAGCTGTGAAGAGTTGCTGACAACAGAGGTGAAAAGTTTTGGTAGCCTGCTGAAAGAAAAGCCACATACTGGCATATAAGTTTGCCATGGTGGAAGTGGATTTGTGGACACCTAGGTTATGTTATCTGCCCTGTTTTCTAGAACTTCTAGGAGAGCTTTCATCTGCAAACCAAAGAGTTTTATTACAGCCTGTTGAGTGTTGCAGAGATTCTCAAATTGTGGTCAAAAGATAGAAACACATGTGGGGTGCTCTGGCATGGATTTTGTTTTAGTTATGTATACCAAACTGTTGGTGTTAAAGTGACAAAGGTGGTTACTTTTCCTGGATGTACAAGACCAGGAATACATTGCATGCAAAAAGCTCCATTGCAATTCTGATGACTTGATGGGGAATAGCTTCTAGCCACTGCAGTGAAATTTTCCTGAATAAAGTATAGATTTGGAACCGATAGTCAACTTTGGATTTTAACAGCACTCTATAGAAATGAAGCACAGAACATCTATCAGCACCCCAGCAGTTTGACACGGTAGAAGTGACTTTGGATTGAGCTACGACTGACTCATTGATTTCTGGTTTCATGGCACAAAGACATCAAAGGTCATACTGCACCAGGACACAGGTTACATATAGTACATATTAGTAGTGTGTATTAATAAATAAATAGTAATAAGGAGATAAATTAGGGAATAAGATACAATGGATGTACAAAGTGTTAAATATCTCTATATCATCATCAAATTCCTGACATGTACCCTCAAAGGGTGTACAGGATATGATAATACTACATGAAAAATTTACATCATTACTAACTTCCTATCTATAATTATCCTCCAAATTAGTCTGTTACTTATCAAGACTCCAACATTATCAGATCTTATATTTCTATCGTCTAAGGCACTTTGTACCGTATCAATCCGCCTATATCTTGGTCTTCCTCTGGGTCGTTTTCCTGCCAACCTGGCAGAGAACACTTGTTTTGCTAATCTTTCCTCGTCCATTCTGTTTAAGTGACCATACCACCTGAGATTAGCTCTGCTAATGCATTCCTGGTTGCTGACAATGTCAAGTTCTTTCCTAATATCCTCATTTTTAATATGATATTGCCATTGATGCCATCCGTTCACACCTCTAATCTTTCTCAGCACTCTCATATCTGCAGTTTCTAGTCGTTGGTCAAGTGTTTTACTTCTAACCCAGCTCTCAGATCCATAAGTTAAAACTGGTTTGAGCACTGTCTTGTATACTGCTAATTTAGTGTTCTGACTAATTTCTCTCTTATTCCATATGAATTTATTCAGTTGACTTCCTACCATACCAGTTTTTTTGATTCTGCTATCTATTTCCATATTTAGTTTACCATCTTCAGTAAAAATCATGCCTAAGTAGCTGAAATGTTTCACTTGTTCCACAGGTTCTCCATTCACAACATAGTTGCCATTTTCAACAATTCTACCTATTTTCATAGTCTTTGTCTTTTTAATGCTGACCTTCATACCATATCTATTACAACAGTTATTCAATTTAGTCAGGGAATCTTGCAAACTTGTAGCGGATTTATTTAGAAGTATAACATCGTCCGCATAAAGCAAAGAGCAAACATTAACATCTCCAATTCTGATATCATGTTTAATACCACTTTGCTTCATAATGTATATCCTTGTCTCGCACCAGATTTAACATTAAACCATCTTTCTGTACTTCCTTCAATTCAAACTGCTGACTTACAACTCAAATAAAGACAAAGTATTGCTTGATATAATGCCCCATTGGCACCATATAATTTTACCGTATTGAATAAATTTTCTCTTGGTACCTTGTCATATGCCTTTTCCAGATCGACAAAACTTAAATATAGATCTTTGTTATGTTCCCATGCTTTCTCAACTGTTTGTTGTAAAGTGAAGATCTGATCCTGACAGCCTCTATTTGGCCTGAATCCAGGCCAAATAGAGGCTGTCAGTTCTTCCAAGTTTTTCTTCCACAGAAGCTTAACTGCTTCTCAACCGTTTCTCAAGTAATACTTGCATAGATCTTGCCAGGAACACTCAGTAGGGAAATACCTCTGTAATTCTCACATTCAGTTTTATTTCCCTTTTTTATATATGGGTACTATTAGAGCTCAACTCCAATCATCGGGAATTCGTCCCTCTGTCCAGGCTTTCTGAACTATGCAGTGCAGCCACTGTAAGACTTTTATACCACCATACTTCAGCATTTCTGGTCGAATATCATCTACTCCTGCTGCCTTTCCACATTTCAAGCCTTCAATGGCTTTTTCTACTTCAAGTATGGATATGTATTCCTGACTGCATGCTTGGTCAGTGTTTTTTACCACTGTGCTGTCATCACTGCTTGTTTCATTTAGAGTTTTTCGAAGTAATTACTCTATACTTCAAGGATATCTTTTTCTCCTGTTTTCATGTCACCTTTATCATCTCTAACTCCTTTTACGTCCGCGCGGTTAGCCTAGTGGCTATGCGCTTCGCAACCATATGCCTGGGGAAGGAGTGTCCTAGGTTCGATTCCCGTCGGTGACGTGAGGAGCTGAAGGATCTTCCTCAGCCATAGCCAAGTTAGCCAGTCTTGGGCGTGGACAGCAGGGTTTTTTCCCCAGTTTATTCTAGGGTTTTTCATTCCGCAAAGCAGGCAAACTGGCTTTGAGAACTCAACACTACAGGCCATAGGATACACCGGGGCATAAGACTGACCACCTTATCCTGTAAACGGAGTGAGGTCCGATGATCAATGGACCCTCGACACCGCATGGTAAAAGAGGGTATAAGGATGATGAACTCCTTTTACAGCACTCTTTTCTCCATTTTTAAGCTTCTTCAACAACCTCTAGAATATCTTACCACCTTCTTGATATTTATTTTCTGTATTCTTGCCAAAGTCCTCCCGTGACTTTTGTTTAGCTAGTTTTACACAGTGTTTCGCTTTCTTACATTTGTCTCTGTATTCTCTAAGAGCACAAGGTGACTTATTTGACAGGAACTTTTGATATGCTTTCTTCTTTTCCTTCACTGCCTCTTTAACTTCCTGTGTCCACTATGGAGTTCTGATTTTTCTATCCTTGTAGACAACCTCACCACATGCCTCTCTGGCTGAATCAATCAGGGTTTTCTTCAAGGCTTGCCACTAAATCTCCAAGATTTGGTTCCTGTTCTCAAACTCTTTCATTTTTTCTTGAATAATCTTTGTGTATTTTAGTCTACAGTTCACATCTGAGAGCTGCTTAACTTTTATTCTCTTTAAAACTTTCTTACATATTATTCTTTTCAATATGAAATTCAGTTGTATCGTGCTCAATACTAAATAGTGATTGCTTCCAATTTCAAATCCTCTGTACACTCTGGTGTCCTGCACCAGGGAGAAAACATCACTATCAACAATAACATAGTCAATGAGACTTTCCTTATTCCTTGCCTCTTCTCTCCATGTGAATTTGTGCACATTTTTATGTTGGAACATGGTGTTAGTAATAACCAGTCCATGTCCTGAGCAGAAATCCAACAAGTATTTGCCATTATTATTAGCTCTGCTCTTTTCTCCAAATTTTTCAAAAATATTTTTGTGTCTGACAATCATTTCCTACTCTGCTACTTAGAGCCCCAGCAAGGACCAACTTTTCCTTTTTCATTGTGTCAGATGCATTCTCTAAATCCTCAAAAAATTCCTCCACTTCTACTGTAGTAGAACCTTCTGTGGGACCAAATAAGTCTCATTGTCCAGTTCCCTATTCTCATATTTGTCCACATTACTCTACTTGAGACTGCCTGCCATTCAAGAAGATTAGCCTCGTATTTGTGTTGAATACTATGGCTACTCCTTCTTTTCCTTGATTGTCATTGCCTGAATATAACATTTTGTATTTATTGCTCAGAAAGATTTCACCAGTTTTGGTCTTTTTTCAGTCACCCCTATTGTGTCGATCTGGTACTTATCTAATTCCTCAACTAGCTCAATTTCTTTGCCATTCAGGCTTCTTACGTTGATAGTACCGATCTTTAACTCTGGTGATGTTGAGTTGGGGTGTGCTTTCAGATTTGTTCCAGTAGCTGACTTTTCGATGTTCGCCCTGGTTCCCCGGTGAAAATAATGGGGTCCTTGTTTAACTGGGCAACGCCACAACCAGTGTGAAATTTTGTTATGTTGTACCATTATTTTCTGTATTGGTTTAAATCAATAAGAATACAGTTGGTCGGCTAAATCCCAAATTGCCAAATCTTCGTTCATTCAGTATCCCGGTAGATACCCAACAGGGTGCACCACACAAAGGTGAGGATTGGACATTAGGTCAGAAGCACTGGTCGGTTCTCTGCATTCCTTTAAAGGCTATGTGAAGGTCTCCCCTCAGTTATACAGCTTTGACCCTTAAGCATGCCGCTTCAGAATTACAATGAACAAAATTAACAGTCAAAGAATTTTAGATCTGATGGAGATAATTAATTTGAGGCCATCTAGTGTGTGTGTGTGTGTGTGTGTGTGTGTGTGTGTGTGTGAGAGAGAGAGAAGAGATACAAATAGGACAAAATACGTTGTTGATAGGGGAAATCCGCAGGAAGATGTAAATTCCATGTATCGGCAGATTAGCCAATGAGTGTAAGCCAAACAATTATTATGGGAGATTAACTATAGGGATGTAGATTGGACGGAGTAAAGGGGGCAGAGCAAGATGGAAATTGGATTTATATATTTGCTAAGGGATAATTACATGAAACATGTTATAGAGAGGTCAAGGGGTTTGAGGGTGTTGCATCTGATAATAGCATCAGAAGATGCATCCATAACCAAGGTAGACACTCTCCCTCCAATTGGGAAGAGTGACATGCTGTCTTGTTCTGGGTAGTTGCCAAACATGTGGAGTTCTCTGTCAAGAAGAAGGTTTATGCTTGACTAAGGTAGTGATTATTAGAGACTCAGGAGTCTACTTGGAACAGTGCCATGGCTTGAGAAGCTACAAGGGAAGAATGTCATTAATGCATGGCAAGTGGTCAGAGATTTCTTGAAGGTAGCAGTATCACTCTGCATACCAAATGTCAAGAGGATATTGTTACGTCATTGCTTTTTCCTATTTTCTAACCTTTATTGTCTTGTTCTGGGTAGTTGCCAAACATGTGGAGTTCTCTGTCAAGAAGAAGGATTATGCTTGACTAAGGTAGTGATTATTAGAGACTCAGGAGTCTACTTGGAACAGTGCCATGGCTTGAGAAGCTACAAGGGAAGAATGTCATTAATGCATGGCAAGTGGTCAGAGATTTCTTGAAGGTAGCAGTATCACTCTGCATACCAAATGTCAAGAGGATATTGTTACGTCATTGCTTTTTCCTATTTTCTAACCTTTATTATCTCTATAATCGCTATTATCTATTCTGCACTTGAACCTAAGAAATTTCTTTCTAGGGTTGTTTCCTTTTCGGATACTGGCAAATTTATATTTTAAAGCTGCGCCAGCCAGTATCCTATAATAGAATAGACTCTTACTCAGGGAGAACTTTCCTAGAACTTTAGGCATATACACATTAATAAACACTTTGTTACGGTCATATAGATTTCAGTTAGTAGTCATGACCTGTAATCTATCTTTAAATACTTTCTATTCCCTCCCGTCTAGGTTCAATTTTATAAGTGGTAATTTGATCTCATAATCAGGCATAATTAATAAAACATATTCATTGGGATTTCAAGACATACACAACTATTTTGTATCATATATTCAATGATCTCAAATTCATACAAGTAAATTCATGCTAAGAAAATCAGTACATACTAAGTTAATTCAAATCATCTTAAGTTAGTTCAGGAAATGCTAAACAAAACTATATAAGGAAAATGAAACACATTAATACATAAACTATAATCCTTTTCCACAAATTACTCATTAGTTACACATTATATATTCTGGTGACATTCAATTAAATGCTTTTTGCAATATCAGCTTCACTTATCAAATTCAGTCACACTCATATATGTAATCACTTCCTGACAATTTTGTTTAACGGAAGCTAGCCACCAAATAATAATTCTCACTAATGTTCTCTAGTAAATTGTCCACATTCTTCTATTACACACAATTTTCTTTCTTTTAACACAACTGAGACATATAATAAAATTCTCTACTTTACCGACTCTTTTCTGGATATCAGGTCGCTTCCACATGTAGGTCTGATTACCTTCTGATTAGACTAGCGTTGGGGCTACGCTGTCCTTGAACTGCTACTGGACATGCATGTGTCTGTTACCGCGTCTAAGCAAACTTTCTCCATTCCTTCCGATGGGACATTCAGCGAGGGCTCGATTCTGCAGAGGCCGATATCTCGCGATTAGCTCTGCGTGGAATCTCAAGCATCTCCAGGAAAAGGCCTGCTGTCCGACATTGCTGCACCGATGCACGTGTCTCTCGAACCACCAGTCAAAGGATCCACAAGAAGAAAAGCCAGAAAAAAGTCCTGTAAAATGTCACGCATCGCCTTATATTCCCACTTTGTGCGCCCTCTTTTTCGCTACGTATTTTCTGCATGACCCTCTTTGTTCATGCCCCCAAGTTGATCCTTTACTCTCCTTTTGCTCTTGGAGTGCTGTTTTTGTGGAAAGTGTGCTAACATCACCTTCCGTGTATGCCATTGCCTCCGGCCCTACGCTCAACTTGTATGGCTCACATGCGACCTTTGGACTGCTACTTACAACTTGTATGGCTCACATGCGACCTTTGGACTGCTACTTACAACTTGTCTAGTGATTTACAACATACTAGATACCTTAATGAAACTAATAATTTTTATATACAAATTCTCTATTCTGACACAAATTCTCTATTTTGATTTCTAGTTAGACAGCAATAAATTACATATAAGGAATACATATTCTCACATATAGCAAACAATTTTCTTTATTTTTTTGCTAGAGTTCAGATATCTCCTTAAGTTGTTAGATTGAACATGTTAAATCCTGAATGAATAATTTCCTTTCAAAAGTTCTCCATTCAGGATCTAACAATATACTAAATTGGAATTAAGTGGATGAGTAGGGATATAAAACAAGAACTGCAAAAAAAAAAAAAAAACATTGTGGAGGAAATATAATGAAAATAGTGATCAGCATACTCGTGAGCAGTACAAAATGCAAGCAAGAAGGATGACTAGATTTGTAAGCAAGGCCAAATCAGATTATGAAAGAATATTAGCTAAACAGGCCAAAGTAAACTCAAAAGAGTTTTTGTTATGTAGCAAGTAAGAGGGAAAATGACTGCTAGGAAGGTGACTGAGCCAAAAGAAATTGAGTTGCTGAGTGATCATTTTGCAAAGGTATCATCCAGGTGGAGATTTTACAGTTGCTGAAGTTAGAGATGCATATCAAAATTGAGGTAGATGAACAGGCATATAGCACACTATATTATCAGCCTGTAGAAACCGATTTTGAATGACATTTTTTCCAAAATTTCCTATATTAGATTTCTTATTTTGAAAACAAAGTTTTAAAAACATTCTTTAGCAAAATGACTAGGTTTATTACATCTAAAACATCTTTGAACATATCTCTTTTGAGATGTTTTATTCCTTTCAACACCATTAGATTTGCAAGAGAAAGATTGATCATCTGTAGGAGGATTCTTGGATATTGTTAAATCAGATATTATCTTAAGCAGAAGTGCTTATCCCTTAACTATTGGTCTCTGCTGTCTCTCTATTTCTTCACTGAGAATGTTTTTAGTTCCTCTATTTTTTTTCCAATCATGTGATTTTACTTTGGACTCACATTCTGGAACATCTTTAATAAAATTAACAGAAATTTAATTGGACTGTTTCTTTTTCTTAGTATCTTGTTAATTTTTGAAACTTCCTCTCTCTCATCTTATCTGCAGCCACTGTGTTAGGAGAATGAGTTTCATTATACTGAAAAAAGTTTACCTGTTTCTTGTTTGTGGAATGAAATACAGTAAAACCCTTTTTTTACACTTTTCAGGAGATTGATGGAAAAAAATGCAAATAGCAGGAAATGTAAAAAAACATCAAAAAAAGGCTAAAAGATGACTTACTGCTAGTATGCAAGTCTACATACTAGATTACAAAATTTAATAACTGAAAATAAATGAATTTACAATGTACTTACATTTATCTATTTAAAAAAAATCTTTAATTGTTGATTGTTTTTGCTTTTCGTTTTTTTTTTTTTTTTTTTTTTTTTTTTTGACTTAGCGCCAGATTGCTTTGCATTGAGTTCAATGCTTGACCTTTTTTTTTACTATCGTGTTCAAAGTGGACACAGAGAGTCCAAGATCTTATGCTAAATGCACACGTGTTCCGGCATGCCAATTTACACGTCGTGGAATTGCCATATTTTCTTCTACCGAAAACATTTTCTGTCTTTTTTCTCCATGTTACTAACATGGATAATTCACCACCGCAACTTGAAAGCAACTTTCACATGCTAAATTACATTGCAGAAATTCTACAATATCAATTCGTACTGTGATTGAAAAATCACGGTATCGCTCATCACTACAGTACTGCTGCATGCGCACAAGTCACCATGATGGTGGAAACGAAACTACAGCCAAAAGGAATGCCACCTGAGAACAGAAATGCGCAGATTTCCGCTGAAATAGATTCAAAAATCGGTATTGCTACCAAGAAAAAAAAAACGCATATCACGGGAAATAACATCCACATCAAGTTGTTAATGGCGGGAAAACAATACATTGTGAGAATAGGCCTTAAGACGGGACCAACAGAAAATGACGTAAATGGCAGGAAAACATAAATTGCAAGAACGTAAAAACGTGGTTTTACTGTATATCTCTGTCTCTCCTCCTTTTCCCTAACAAGCTGAAAACATTGTTGAAGATTTTTAACATTTTTCTTGTTTCTTTCAAATTATCTTTAAGGTCATGCCTTAAACTGAATAAAAATCATTCTAAAGAGGATCTCTCTTCAGATGAAACATTAAATTTATGAGAAATGCTCCAAAGTCTGTGGTAATACTCTGAAACAGACTCCCTATTACCTTGAATGCACTGATGAATTTTCCAAATGTTAGACCCTAATTCTCCCACATTTAAAAATTCAGATATTAGCAAACTTTTAAAAGTTGCATAACTGTCAGTGTCTCAATAAAGAGGATGTGTTTATAAACATTTTGGCTTTACCCAGTAATTTATTACGAAGTATAATTAACAAATGGAAATCTGACCATTTTCCTAAATCTCTATTTTTCTGCATATCTAAAAAAAAATGTTTCTATGCTATCACTTGAGAATGAAGGAATTACAAAGGTTGGATTAACTTAAAAAATTCCTCATCCTTAACTGAAGAAACTTTACTACTAGAATTACCATCTCCTGTAGCCATTTCACTTGAGTCAGAATTAAGCTTTCTGGAGTCTAAAATAAAGCTAAGTCACAACCAATCCTCTAAGTTGACTGTGCCATTTGTTATGAGATTGTTTATTTTATTTCATCTCTGTAAAGAGATATTTTTATACTCCTTGTTTATTAATTACACAAGTGTACAATGACTTTTAACTGTTTCTTTTAGAATCTGGAAAATTATTGACTCAAGACCAAATAAAAAAAAAAAAAATTAAAAACATTTAGTTGAAAGTAAAACAATATATACACATTAAATAAAATTACATAAATAACTACAGAATAACTGGATCCAAGGCTCAAAATAAATATACCTTTAGAGATTTTCTTATCAAAAAAATAAAAATAAACAAAATCATTCTTTGATTCATTCTATTATTGGATTGTTTGACATATATTTAATCACGTCTACTAGACTAACACCTTTTTTTCACAACATTAAAATTGTTCATCAGAGTCAGTTCCTTTGTTAGGCCCTTTCTGGAAATATAAAATTTTCTTCTAATTTTTTTTTACCAGAGAAAGAAGTTTCTTATACTAAACTACTCAGAGTAGAGCTCTTCATGTTAAGCCACTTTACAGTTTCAAATTTCACCAAATACTTTTTCCATAGTAATCCGATGTCCTTAAAACAGAAGATGAAACTTTCCATTCAGTGTTTCCTCGAACATTCAATTAGAACATCGGTTCCGAACCGGTGGTACACGTACCCCTGGGGGAACATGCTGAGCCGTTCATGGGTACATGAAAAATAATCAGTAATGGCAGAAAAACAAGTAAAGTAAACAAAATGCAAAATGTAAAGTTTGAATCACTGCTAATGGAGACACTTCAAAACTAGCTCACATTAGCGAATGATAATTAGTGAGGGGGGGGGTGATGGCTATGAACCCCTCCCCCAAATCACTCTTTTACCAATCATTATGCATAGTTCATGGGTCACTTTTGTCACCCATCCTTCTTTCTAGAACAATCACGTGTTACTAAGAAATGACCTTTGTGATAACGAACCTTCCACTGACTTCCATTTGTGATGTTTCTAGAACTTCTCCAAAAATATAAATATATTCATAGCCAGATTGTTCGATCAGTTAGTTATTGAATGAGTATAAGTAAGTGCGTTGTCTTTAATTGTTTTTTCAAGTAGTTTTTTTTATTTAATGTTTAATGTAGTTTCAGTTATTGTCAGTGATTTTTAAGCGTGTCATGGATCAGTGTTGAAAACAGGAACGGTTAAAAAACCAAAACTTGATGTGGATTATAACCAGTCGTTAAGTACTACTCAATACATGTCTGCATCTATGAGTACACCCACGCTGGGAGATATTAAAAAGGCGCGTGCCTCAGGTACTACACAGAAGAAAAGGAAATACTGTGAAGAGTATATATTTATAAAATAAAAAAAAAAAAAAAAAAAAAAGGTGTCAGTATTTAAAAACAGCTATTTTAAAAGCAAGGGATACAATTTATAGAAATGGGTTTAAAAGGGGTACACAAGTGGAAAAAGGTTGGGAATCACTGAATTAGAATAAAAAATCTCCGGTCTGTGTTCTTAAACTTCCATTAGCGCGCTCTTGTTTTTCTTGTTACTCTGATACCGAACTCTCTCTCAGCTGTTGATCACCAAACAATCTCCTCAGCAAGCATGTAAATGGCAAGCAAGAAACTAAGTATAATGGCTGACATGTCTCCATTACCATAATGAGAATGTCTTTTCAAAACACAACACTTAATCATTTTAAATTACAATAAAAAGAAATTGAAAGTAACGTAATTATCAGAATCTAGTAAGTACATCAATTTCAAATGTTTTATATTTCATTTTGAAAACAATATCAATAATGGACACATTGCAAGTGCCAATGTACAAGGGTAGTCTGAAAAGTTCTCAGCCTTGACCATAGTTGGCAAGATTTTTTTTCCCCCTAACTTGGTACATTTGTCATAAGCATCCATGTGAAATTGCAAGTCATTCTATCAAGTAGTTTGTTTTATACAGCTGTCTGAAGCAAAAGTGTTGTCTGTATCCCTTGAAATGGGTAAAATTGAGTATCGTGTGGTTATAAAATTTTTCTTTGTAAAAGAAGATTTAATGAAAAGAAATTCATTCAAAGTACATAAAAGTTCATGGGCACTCTTCCCCTTCATTTTTGACAATTAAGAAATGGGCTGCCGAGTTTAAACCTAGCCGTACCAGCCTTGAAGATGATCAATGTGAAAGGTGTCCAAAAAGTGTAACAACACCAGAAATCATTGATCAAGTGCACAACATGGTATTGGATGACCAGTGAGTCAAAGCACATGAAATTGCTGAGACTATAGGCATTTCAAAAGAATGTGAAAGCTGTAGAGGGGTATTTTGTAGATCTTACTGAGAACCACTACAGGGACGGGATAATGGCACTGGAGCATCGCTGGAATAAATGTATTAGTCTTAAGGGAGATTATGTTGAAAAATAAAAATTTTGAAATTATAAATTCGTTTTTTCATTGTTGACCACCCTCGTACATGTTATGCAACCAAAACTAATAATATACTGACATAGAAATAATTCTAAAAGATTCATAATTATAAATTATGATTATTTTTACACCACCTGAGATTAGTTCTGCTTACACATTCCTAAATGCTGAACTTGTTGCTGCTCATAAATGCTCATAAAACTCATTGATATGGTGTCGAGGCTAGCTGGTGAACGGACGTGCTACCGGAGAGCTCCTGAGAGATTTGTGTTTTTTGTTGATTTATTGGTGTTTTGGATTCAATTTAATGGACTTAAGTGTGTAATTTTGGTATATTATTGGAGCTTTATTAGCGTGGTTAGTGTACTAAAGTGTTTTATAACATAATCTATGTCAGGAAGTCGCCGCTAGATGAATTCGTAATGTGTAGTGTTCGTGCAAGCTCCAGATAAGATAAGTATCATTTTCAGTTATCGATACAAATTACTTAATATTGTGTAGTTTTGTTTTGTTTGCCCTGCGTATTTTAGTGCATCTATTTTTGGTGTGTTATAACGTATAATTTAACAAAACACGTTGCAAATAAATATGGCACCTGTGCGAAGGAAAATGGCGGCCAGTAATGAAGATTCGCCATTGTTATCAAAGAACGGTAGCATAAAAGAAATGAGTCAGTGTACTAGCTGTGAAATGTACGCTTTGCGGAGTGTGGTTAGATGATAATAAAGGATTGAATGTGTGTAGAAAATGTAGGGAGAATGAGGAATTGAAGTGTATTTCGGATCGTGAGTGTGATATTTTTGTCAACCTTCAGAATGAAGGAAATAGGGATATGACAAGAAACGGCAAGGTTGTACATGAAAATTGTGAGAGTGAGAATGTAGAAAGTGTGAATGATAGTATAAATGGTTTCTCAGAAAACAAAAAAGATGAGATAGATGCATTGAGTGAGATCGCGTTGTTGAATAGTGCGATAGAAAGAGCAAAACAGCAGTTAGAGTGCATGAACAAAAGTAGACTGAATGAACCAACCAATAATAAAAGGTATGACAGGAAAAATAGACGTATGAATGTGAACATGAACAAAATGAAGGATAGAGTGCTGTATGGAGACTCGTTAGTACGAGGTGTGTTAGTAGAGGATTTGACAAAATCGTACCAACCTGGTGCGACCATAAAGGACGTAACTGCGTCTATTAGAGAGCAAAAGGAAAGGGTGAAAGAAAGGATTGTTGTGGCAGGTACGAATGATTTGAAAGGAGATAAAATGGAAATGATAGAAGACCTGAATGAATTGTTTGAGGTAGCAAAAGAAAAGAGTGAGAGAGTTAGAATGATTAGTCTTTTGCCACGGTATGACAGTGAAATGTTTAAAAGGAGGGCTATAATTGCGAATGACTTTATGCGTAGATTATGTATGACGAGTGGTGTGGAATTTGTGGATGTGTGGAGTGAGTTTGATGGGCGAAAGGATCTGTATAAGATGGATGGCTTGCATTTGAATGGTTACGGTGTAAGAAGACTTGAGAAAGTGTTGCTGAATGTAGTGGATGTGCAAATTCAGGGAAACTAGATTTGTTAGGGGGGGGGGGGGTAGAGATACAGTCCTTATGGAGGCAGTTGAATGTAAGAATGAATATAATATGCCAGAGCAAATAAGGACAACAAATCTGAGTGGGATAGTTAATATAAGGCATCAAGGTAGGGTTGGGGCTAATGGGGGTCTTAAATTCATGTACACTAATACTAGGAGTATTAGGAACAAGAAGGAAGAGTTTTTGGCTATAGTTGGCACTTCCAGACCACAGGTTATAGGTATTAGTGAAACATGGCTGACTGTAGATGAAATAACTAGTGGGATTGAATGTGATGGGTATAGTGTGTTCAGGAATGACAGAGAGAATAAAATGGGGGAAGGAGTATTGTTGATGATAGCTGATGAGCTCCAGCCAAGGAGAATAGAAGTTGAATTGCAGGATAGAGAAAAGAGCACATTTGAGGCCATTTGGTGTGAGATTGTGGCTAGCAGAACTAAATATACAATTGGGTGCTGCTATAGACCAGGTGATGGAAAGGATGGTGGTGACAGTATTCACAAGCAAATAGAAGAAATGGGTGGAAGGAGGGTGATTATTATGGGAGATTTCAACTATGGTCTCATTGATTGGAGTGAGGAGAGGACACACGGGAGGAAGGAACTGGATTTTATGCGGTTATTAAGGGATAACTATCTGCAACAGCATGTAATGGAAAATACTAGGGGTCAGAGAGTGCTTGACCTAGTAATTACATCTGAGGATTTGGCTGTAACAAATATGACCACATTGCCACCAATCGGTGAGAGTGATCATAGGGTCTTAACTTGGGAGGTGGCTAAAGGTGTAGAATTTTCAATTAAGACAGGGTACATGTGGAATTATCGGGCTGGAAAGTATGACAAGCTTAGGAGTTTGATTGGTTCAGTGCCATGGCATGTACAACTGCAAGGACTAGAAGTTGATAGTGCATGGGAGGTAGTTAAGAAGTGCTTGCATGAAGCAATGGCTGACTGTATACCTAGAGTCCGAATAATAAATCAAGTATGGGTTAAATGGATGAATAACACCATTAAGCTTGAGTTGCAAAAAAAGAAACAACTATGGAGGGAATTTAAGGAGAAGGGTGACCGGCAGGCACATGAACGGTATAAAGCGCAGGCCAGAAGGGTGACGAATATGGTAAGAAAAGCAAAAAAGGATTACGAAAGAACATTGGCCATGCAGGCTAAAGAGAATCCTAAACAGTTTGTTAGATATGTGGCAAGTAAAAGGAAAAATGTACATGGCAGATTGATTTTAAAGAATGCCGATGGTAGGGAGGTAACTGAATCAGTTGAGATAGTTGAGTTACTGAGTGAGCACTTTGCAAAAGCATATCATCCAGGTGGTGACATTGCAGAAACGAATAAACCAGTAGATTATACGGGAATTGTGGTTAATGAAGTGGAGGTGAGTAGTCTATTGCATAACCTCAATGTCAATACATCTGTGGGATTGGATGGTATACCAGCTTGTGTTGTACGAGAAGCAGCTAAAGAATTGTCAGTACCCTTGACCATTTTGTTTAATTTGAGTCTCGGGTCTGGGTTAGTCCCGAGCGGGTGGAAAGAGGGGGAAAATAGTTGTTCCACTGCATAAAGGTGGTTCCAAGACTGCTGTTGTAAATTACCGACCGATTAGCATATCAGGAATCATTGTCAAGGTCTTAGAGAAATTAGTCAAGAAAAGAATCCAGGATTGGATAGATGAAAATGGGATATTGTATGGGGGACAACATGGTTTTGTGAAGGGTAGATCATGCCTCAGTAACTTGCTCACGTTTTATAACACAGTGACGGCTGAACTGGATAGGGGTAATGGGTTTACAGTGATACTACTGGACCTTGCAAAGGCCTTTGATAGGATACCACATGGAACCCTAATCAGTAAACTTGGAGCAGATGGGTATAGATATAGGGTTGGTGAGATGGATAAGAGGGTGGTTGAAGGAGAGATATCAAAGAGTGGTTTATTCAGGAGTGGAGTCTAAAAGACGTCTTGTGACTAGTGGAGTGCCACAGGGCTGTGTTCTTGGACCACTGCTTTTCAATTTGTTCATCAATGATATTGGAAAGGATCTGAGAGGAAGTGTTCACTTGTTTGCTGATGATGCAAAGTTGGGTAGAGCAATTGTGAGTGCACAAGATGTCAAAATTTTACAGGATGATTTGGATAGTTTGAAGGACTGGGCTAGGAAAAATGGATGTCAATTTAATGTGGCAAAGTGTAAGGTTATGCACTTTGGGGTGAAAAGAATAGCAGCAGTGTATCGCATTGGTGGAATCATACTCCAGGAGATTGATGAGGCCAGGGATTTGGGAGTGTTGGTGGATAGGGAGTTGAAGTTTAGGGGGCACATTGCAAAAGTAACTAAAACAGCTCACCAAATCACTTGTCTTCTGAAAAATACTTTAACATGCAGAGACGAACAAGTTGTTGTTCCTCTGTATCGAGCCTTGATAAGACCCCATCTGGACTTCTGTGCCCAGCTATGGGCACCAGGGTTTCTTCGTGATGGGGAGGAAGTGGAGAGGGTCGAGAGACGAGTGACCAAGATGGTAGCAGGTCTGTGGAATGAACCTTATGAGAATAGGTTGAAGATTTGTGGGTTGCAGAAATTGGACGATAGGCGAAGGAGGGGTGATATGATTGAGACATTCAAATTACTGAAGGGTTTTTATAAGATTGATCCAGAAGATATTTTTGAAAATATGACTGGTGGTGGGAGGACTAGGGGCCATGCATGGAAGCTGGGCAAGAGCGTGGTTGACAAGGGTATTAGAGCTAGGTTCTTTACTTGGAGAGTGGTAAATGAGTGGAATAAGCTTCCAGAGTCTGTTGTGGGTGCTACGACCGTGAATGAGTTCAAGGCAAGGTATGATAGATACTGTGTGAATGTTGAATAGTTGTTCTTGACATGATGTTAGGGCCTCCCTCGATGAGTCTGTCGACTCCTTGGAGTTTCCCGGAACAATAATAATAATAACAATAATAATAAATTGTGTAACATGTAAAAAAAACAGAAACATGTAATTAAATTTAATTTAACAACTTACATTTAAATCAAGTATTTTATATTGTTCTTCCAGTAGTAAAATGATTTAACAAATATAGTAATTCAATACATATATAACTATTGCCTTGAAAAAATGCAGAGTTTATTTGATTTCTGTCAAAAAGTGTGCAACCTGTGACTCTGCCACTCATCATATATCAGCCCTCGTATAGAATGAAATTGGCAATGCCTGCTATAGAAGAAGTAAAATATTTCAGCTATTTATGCCAGTTTTTTGTGAAGGTGGCAGGTTAAATCTGGAAATGGACAACAGAATAAGCAAATCTGGTATGGTGAGTAGCCAGCTGAATAAATTTATATGGAATAAGAGAGAAATTAGCTAGAAAGTAGATCTGGGTAGTGGCCCTTCCCTTAATGCATAGCAGTATACATCTCCACAAGGAAATGTGCTATGCATTATGGGTGATACCGAGACAAGGAGTGATGAGAACTTAGTCCACCTTTGCTCAGTTTCCTGGTATTGCACTACCTTACCTCAGTCCTGAAGATATTTTCAGGTGCAAACTTTGTTTGCTTACACTTGGATAAAGGATTAAACTAAATTTATTATAGAAATTAGCTAAAACACCAAACTAGCAGTATACAAAATAGTGTTTAAACCAGTTTTAAGTTATGGATCTGAGAGTTGGGTTAGAAATAAAGCACTTGAATAAAGAATAGATACCATATATATGAGAGTTCTAAGAAAAATTAGAGGAGTGAACAGATGGCACCAATGGCAGAATCATATTAAAAATGAGATATTAGAAAGTAACTTGAGATTATTAGCATTCAAGAATGTGTCAGCAGAGCTAATCAAAGGTGGTATTGCCTTTTAAATAGAATGGGTAAAGAAAGGTTAGCAAAAGAGATATTTGATGCCAAGATGACAGGAAACAGACTCAGAGGAAGACCAAGGTCTAAGTGGATTGATTCAGTCACAAGTGCCTTAGAAGCACAAAATGTTGGATATGACAATATTAGAATACTCCCAAGTAATAGATTGATTTGAAAGAAAGTTGATGATAGGAGATTAATAATAATATAAACTTATTGCTGTCAATAGTATAACCTGAACACCCTTTAGGACTACATATCAGGAAATTCATCTCACTTTACTGTCTCGTTACTTTTCATAACACTTAATTTCCAGGAAAGATTTTATCTTTTTGGGTCTATCATCTAATAGCTTTCCGGTGCATCATGACATCCATATCATATTCCGCCTTCAAAAATCTATTTCCTTTCTGTTCAAAACACTGTTTTTTATTAGGTATAGTTTCTGGGAAAATTCCCATGCTACTCCTCTTAAACACTATTATTATAATTACGGCTATTATAGCCTGTTTTTGTTTAGGAGTGTCCCTTATTTTAAATAAGGGATGTTTCAATCAATGTCCACCGCCACTACCTAATTTCCGAATGTTGGACGATCCAGAACTTACAAATTAACCCACGCCTCTGGCCATTTAGCAACAACAAATGCCCTTTTTTTTTTGCAGATTCAACTTGCAGTCTTGACATAGCCCTACACTCATTCCGAAAATGTTCCGATGATTGTCAGTCAACTGAAATGGTCCGCACCCCGTTAATGCTCTCCCCCTGCTCCAGTTTCCCCATAAGGAAACTGGAGCAGGGGAGAGCGTTTCCCTTCTCTCCTCCCCCCAAAAGTGACCTTAAACACAATAATATATATATTATTATTAATACAAAACCCGGGTTTCCAAATTTATTTTTCCTACGTCAAAACAACCTCCTCATGCTCCCTTCACCTCCCTCGTTATAAACAACCTTCAGCAGGATCATGAAATTGGAAGACATCCTAGTATCAAAACAAGGTATGTACAAAATTTTTCTACCTCTTTTATTCCACTATAATTGCCTTCTATACTCACCCATAATGCCCTAAAATATATATACCCCTTTTTTGAGTAATAATAGCCAATGTATTTAAAATAAGGGACACTCCTAAACAAAAACAGGCTATAATAGCCGTGATTATAATAATAGTGTTTAAGAGGAGTAGTATGAATTTTCCCAGAAACTATACCTAATTTATATTGTGGTTTGTAACCATAAAACCCTTCAACCATTAGCTCTCTACTCAATACCCCCCTTCTTCCCCCTGCATCACACAAAATACACTTTAATAATAAGATCGTTTTAGCACATGCTCCAAACACTAGGCTATGTCATGGGCTCATGTCATACATTCAACAAATGTATAACCCTCACAAAAGTAACCTACCAGAGAATCATCCTCACATACACCGTGCAAAAAATACACATAACATTCCTCAAGAATTGCCTACATCACAACATCATGCCAAACCTTGCTACAGTACGTGGTAACCGCTCCATTCCTGAGAATAAAAAAATTTGCTACCGGGCATCATGCACACTCATAAAACATGCCATACATGAGAGATTCAGAAAGAAAAATCAAGCTTATTCATACATACAAACAATACAAAACATAGATTGAAAACCTTAATGACCCCAAAAGAATGGGCACTTTTCTCTGAAAGTACCCATACACACACACATCAACTACTATGTGCTGTTAATTGAAGCTCAACATGCAAAAAAATGGTATACCTTAACAGGCACCAAATACGTACTGTTCCCAATCCTTCAGACACCACCGCCTCACGACCCACACATGACAACTCCATCAAAAATCTGTCACCACATTCTCACACCCGACGAAATCACCATCCTAAACAAAGGACTTAACTTCTCTATATCCCCTAAATATGTACCGAAAAAAGACATCATTATTGAAGTCCAAGCGAAACTTGAAAATGACCCAAACAGAGATACAATATTCCAAAAAATAAACAGCATTATAAATAGCAAAATAATAGCAAAACCCAACATTACTCCCAACTTTCATCATCATCATCATCAAATTCCTGCCATGTACCCTCAAGGGGTGTACAGGATATGACAGTACTACATGAAAAATTACATCATTACTAACTTCCTATCTACAATTTTCCTCCAAATCAGTCTGTTACTTGTCAAAACTCCAACATTATCAGATCTTATATTTCTATCGTCTAAGACACTTTGTACCGTATCAATCCACCTATATCTTGGTCTTCCTCTGGGTCGTTTTCCTGCCAACCTGTCAGAGAACACTTGTTTTGCTAATCTTTCCTCTCCCATTCTATTTAAGTGACCATACCATCTGAGATTAGCTCTGCTAACGCATTCCTGGATGCTGACAATGTCAAGTTCTTTCCTAATATCCTCATTTTTAATATGATATTGCCATTGATGCCATCTGTTCATGCCTCTAATCTTTCTCAGGACTCTCATATCTGCGGTCTCTAGTCTTTGGTCAAGTGTTTTACTTCTGACCCAGCTCTCAGATCCATAAGTTAAAATTGGTTTGAACACTGTCTTGTATACAGCTAATTTAGTGTTCCGACTAATTTCTTTCTTATTCCATATGAATTTATTCAATTGACTTCCCGCCATACCAACTTTGCTGATTCTGTTGTCTATTTCTATATTTAGTTTACCATCTTCAGTAAAAATTGTGCCTAAGTAGCTGAAATGTTTTACTTGTTCCACAGGTTCTCCATTCACAACACAGTTGACATTTTCAATGATTCTGCCTATTTTCATTGTCTTTGTCTTTTTATTGCTGACCTTCATACCATATCTATTACAACAGCTATTCAATTTAGTCAGAGAATCTTGCAGACTTGTAGCGGATTTATTTAGAAGTATAACATCATCTGCATAAAGCAAAGAGCTGACATTAACATCTCCAATTTTGATATCAGGTTTAATACCACATTCCTTAATAATGTGATCCATATAGATAATGAATAACAGAGGGGATAATGTACATCCTTGTCTCATACCAGATTTAACATTAAACCATCTTCCTGTACTTCCTTCAATTCTAACTGCTGACTCACAACTCAAATAAAGACTAAGTATTGCTTGATATTATGCCCCATTGACACCATATAACTGCAGTGTATTGAATAGCTTCTTTCTTGGCATCTTGTCATATGCCTTTTCCATATCGACAAAACTTAAATACAGATCTTTGTTATATTCCCATGCTTTCTCGACTATTTGCCGAAAAGTGAAGATCTGATCCTGACAGCCTCTATTTGGCCTGAATCCAGCTTGTTCTTCACCAAGCTTTTCTTCCACAATTCTTCTCAACCTTTTCTCAAGTATACTTGCATAGATCTTGCCAGGAACACTCAGTAGGGAAATACCTCTGTAATTCTCACATTCAGTTTTATTTCCCTTTTTATATATGGGTACTATGAGAGCTCTACTCCAATCATCGGGAATTCGTCCCTTTGTACAGGCTTTCTGAACTATGCAGTGCAGCCACTGTAAGACTCTTATACCACCATACTTCAGCATTTCTGGTCGAATATCATCTACTCCTGCTGCCTTTCCACATTTCAAGCCTTTGATGGCTTTTTCTACTTCAAGTATGGATATGTATTCCTGACTGCATGCCTGGTCAGTGTTTTTTATCACTGTGCTGTCATCACTGCTTGTTTCATTTAGCAGTTTTTCAAAGTAATTACTCCATACTTCAAGGATATCTTTTTCTCCTGTTTTCATTTCACCTTTATCATCTCTAATTCCTTTTACAGCACTCTTTCCTCCATTCCTAAGCTTCTTCAACAACCTCCAGAATATTTTGCCACCTTCTTGATATTTATTTTCTATATTCTTGCCAAAGTCCTCCCATGACTTTTGTTCTAGTTTTACACACTATTTAGCTTTCTTACATTTGTCTTTGTATTCTGTAAGAGTAAAAGCTGACTTATTTGCCAGGAACTTTTGATATGCTTTCTTCTTTTCCTTCACTGCCTCTTTAACTTCCTGTGTCCACCAGGGAGTTCTGATTTTTTTATCCTTGCACACAACCTCACCACATGCCTCTCTGGCAGAATCAATCAATGTTTCCTTCAGAGTTTGCCACTGAATCTCCAAGGTTTGATTCCTGTTCTCAAACTCTTTCATTTTCTTTTCAATAATATTTCTGTATTTTAGTCTACAGTTCACATCTGAGAGCTGCTCAACTTTTATTCTCTTTAAAACTTTCTTACATGTTATTCTTTTCAATACGAAATTCAATTTTATCCTGCTCAAGACTAAATAGTGATCACTTCCAATTTCAAATCCTCTGTACACTCTGGTGTCCTGCACCAGGGAGAAAACATCACTATCAACAATAACATAGTTAATGAGACTTTTCTTATTCCTAGCCTCTTCTCTCCATGTGAATTTGTGCACATTTTTATGTTGGAACATGGTGTTAGTAATAACCAGACCATGTCCTGAGCAGAAATCCAACAGATATTTGCCATTATTATTAGCTTTGCTCTTTTCTCCAAATTTTCCCAAAATATTTTTGTCTCACAATCATTTCCTACTCTGCTATTTAGATCCCCAACAAGGACCAACTTTTCCTTTTTCATTGTGTCAGTTGCTTTTTCTAAAGCCTCAAAAAATTCCTCCACTTCTACCTTAGTAGAACCTTCTGTATGACTATAGGCACAAATAAGTTTCATTGTCCAGTTCCCCATTCTCATATTTGCCCACATTACTCTACTTGAGACTGACTGCCATTCAAGAAGATTAGCCTCGTATTTTGTGTTGAATACTATGGCTACTCCTTCTTTTCCTTGATTGTCATTGCCTGAATATAACATTTTGTATTTATTGCTCAGAAAGATCTCACCAGTTTTGGTCTTTTTTGTTTCAGTCACCCCTATTATGTCGATCTGGTACTTATCTAATTCCTCAGCTAGCTCCATTTCTTTGCCATTCAGGCTTCTTACGTTGATAGTACCGATCTTTAACTCTGGTGATGTTGAGTTGGGGTTTGTTTTCAGATTTGTTCCAGTAGCTGACTTTTCGCTGTTCACCCTGGTTCCCTGGCGAAAACAATGGGGGCCTTGTTTAACCGGGCGACGCCCCATCCAGCATGAAATTTTGTCATGTTGTACCATCATTTTTTATTTTGGTTTAACCAATAAGAATACAATTTGGTCGGCTAAATCCCAAATTGCCAGTCCATCCTTGTTCGTTCAGTATCAAAGTAGATACCCAACAGGGTGCACCACGAGAAGGTGAGGATTGGACATTAGGTCAGAAACCCTGGTCGCTTCTCCGCATTCCTTTAAATCTATGTGGAGGTCTCCTCTCAGTTATACAGCTTTGACCCTTAAGCACCCCTTGACCCTTAAGCACCCCAACTTAAGCTCCCAACTTACAATGAGCCCTATTATCTTTAGGAAAAAACCCAGATATCATGATCACAAAAGCTGACAAAGGAGATATTATAGTCATCATCAAAAAAACCGATTACCACAACAAAATAACGGCCGTCTTAAACGACCAACACACCTACCAAAAAATCCACAATGATCCTACCCCTGACCTCATAAAACAAATCAACAGCACCCTACACACCTTAAAAAGTCAAAACAAAATAGATAAAACCACAATGAGACACACAACCCCCCTGCACTACACGCACCCCCTATATGTTTGGGAACATCAAAACTCACAAAGACTGTTATCCGATACGACCCATAGTCTCCTACAAGAACACCACCACAGCTCCTTTATCAAAATTTGTTGCCAAACTCATCAAACCACTACTAACAACGTCTATCTGTATGATCAAAAATACTGACGACCTATTCCTGAAAATAACACTACCCCATCCCAAGATGACATCCTCACCTCGCTAGATGCAACTTCATTATACACCAACACACAGAGGACCACACACACACACACACACACACACACACACACACACACACACAAAATTAACACCAAATGAACATCATTAACTTGATCAAACTCACAATATCTGCCAACTTCTTTAAGTTCAACAACTCTTTATATATTCAAATTTTTGTTCTCCCAGTGGGCCAAAACATCAGTGGACAACTAGCAGAATTATTCCTGGCACACATAGAATCACTTCTACTCCCCCCCCCCCTGGCATCACCTTTTATGGTAGATATGTAGACGATATTCTATGCATTGGTAAACCCTCACACATCACCGCCTTACAAACATCCCTCAATGATTATAGCAACAGACTACAATTCACCATGGAAACAGAACAGAACAAATCCATCAATTTCTTAAACCTGACATTAATCAGAAGCAGTAGCAAAATAGCTACGAAGATATTCCACAAACCCACGCATATCGGAAACTACCTCCATTTCAATTCATACCACCCATATTCCGTTAAAAAATCAGTCATCCTATCACAATTTATCAATGCTTACAGATTCTCAACCAACAGTAATTATCTTAACATAGAATTAAAGTATTTAACACAGGTTTTCAAAAATTGCAACTATCCTACACATCTAATAAGTTACGCGAACAGTATGGCAAAATCCCGTCATAACAATAATACAACCAAATCAGACTTCCCTACACGTATGGTCCTCAAATTGCCATACATCCAAAACACATACAAAGCCTACAAATACATCTTCAAACACACGGACTATAAACTAGTATTCACCACGAACCAAAAATTAGCAACTCTCCTAAAACCCACTAAATCTCTCACACGCAAAGAAATATTCGAACACCACAACATAGTCTACAAATTTCCTTATCAAAAAGACTGTGACATCACCAATATTCCCACGATATTCCCATTCCGGAATATCTGAACACAAAAAACATTGCAACATCAAAAAGAAAAATAAAACAGAGTACAAGAAAGACAGAAATTGCAGTTCACACCCTTGAACTGAAACATATCCCCCAAATTGACAAGGCCATAATCATAGACAAACAAGACAATGAAATAATGCTTAGAATATTCGAAACTATTGCCATAAAATGCGATGAAAATTTAATCAACGTCCACCGCCCCTACCTGATTTCCGAATGTTGGGTGATCCAGAACTTACAAATTAAGCCACGCCTCCGGCCATTTAGCAACAACAAATGCCCTTATTTGGCAGATTCAACTTGCAGTCTTGACATAGCCCTACACTCATTCCGAAAATGTTCCGATGATGGTCATTCGACCGAAACGGTCAGCACTCCATTAACACCCTCCCCTGTCCCGGTTTCCCCATAAGTAAACCCTTCCCCTTCTCTCCCACCCCCCAAAAGCGTCCTTAAACACAATAATATATATATATATATACAGGGTGTTCGGGATAAATTTGACAGTTTCGTAAGGAAAAAGAAAATCTTCTTTGTATCTATTAAATTTAATGAATTGACAAAAAAACATTACAGGCAGAGTTAATTACAATACTATCAACAAGATTTACTCAAATTAACCACCATTAGCATCGATCACAGCTTCAATTCTGCTTCGGAACCTCGAACAAGCTGATGCTACAGTCTCCCTGGGTAGGGCCGCAAAAACTGTTTTAATTTTATCCATTAACTGGGCTTTTGTATTACTGGAAGTGCGATTGGTGTCTTTTTCAACTGCGCCCCATACAAAATAATCCATGGGGTTAAGGTCTGGGGAGTTTGGAGGCCAAACATTTGGACTGGTGAAGTCGTAGAAATTTTCAGACAACCATTTTTGACTTTTCCCAGAGGTGTGGCAAGGGGCCGAATCCTGCTGCCATACATACGGCCTACCATTGGCTACCCTTGTTATCCAGGGCTTGACTACAGTTAGCAACTCCACGAACAAAGCCCGAATTCCAATGCCAGGGTTCTTCAACACCTGTTCCTGCAGATTTGCGAGGAATTCTGCTGTACGAACGCAATCAGATCGTCTGCTAGGGATCTTTCTTCTTGCTACATCCTCGTAGTCACCATTGCAAGTCTCTAGTTCATGCCTGATTGTTTTTACTGTATTCAGGGAGCATTGGGCAGCAGTCGTAATATCCTTATTTTGATGGCGGGCACGAATCATCATGATACAAGTTATTCTCTTCCATGATTCAGGTGGGTTCCAGCTATCCATCCTTTCTGACATCTTGTATATGAATGAAGAAGGGTCCAAACTTTTAAATGAAGAGAAGTGTGTGTTAATACATGTAACTTACGGAAAAATATAATTAATTATAAATATGTCAAATTTATCCCGAACACCCTGTATATATATATTATTAATACAAAACCCGGGTTTCCAAATGTATTTTTCCCCGCGTCAAACCCCCCCCCCCATGCTCCCTTCTCCCCCTCGTTATAAACAACCTTCAACAGCATCATGAAATTGGAAGACATCCTAGTATCAAAACAAGCTATGTACAAAATTTTTCCACCTCTTTTATTCTGCTATAATTGCCTTCTATACTCACCCATAATGCCCTAAAATATATATACCCCTTTTTTGAGTAATAATAGCCAATGTATTTAAAATAAAGGACACTCCTAAACAAAAACAGGCTATAATTGCCATAATTATAATAATACTGTTTTTCATCTTTTAAATTTTTATTGCTAGATAAATTCCCAAATTTGTCTACTTCCTTAGAAGCTGTTACATATAGAGTGATGCGTCGGACCTCCAATGCATCACTCTATAAATGTTGCCATTTGACTTTTTTTTTTTCTTGAAGCTTTTCTTTAGAATATTCATGGTCACTACTCAACCAAACTGATTACCATCATATTCATTCGCTTTCTTCTGGATACAGAAAAACACCTGCTAGATGTTACCATCTATATAATTTACCATCCAGCTTCTCATTCATTCCATCTATGTATGCTTTTTAAAATAGTATTTCTCCAAGGGACTAAAGACCTAGCTTTTCTTAAACATTTGGCCACAAACGAAAGACTTCTTCAAAATCTATAGCTGTTTCAAAATCTTTTACTGTTTCTATAGATTTTCATCCTTAAGGAGTCTATATATATTACATAATAGAAAAAATTAAGAATCAATCATAGGAAGGAATGCAGAAAACTTTTGAAAGAATGCCATAGCATATTTAAAATGTTCGCATTTATCATTACATTCAATAGCTAATGATAAGACCAATCATCAACAGTGTTAATAATTCTGAGAAGTGAAGTAATTTATGTAGCTCTGAATAACAAAACTTTCTGATAAAGAAGATAGTAAACAATACTTTGAACAAAATCCAATCTGTAGTACATGAGAAGTTATACGTACACAATATTGCAGACCATAGTAGAACATGAAACAAAAACAAGCATGCTTCAAAGAAGGCAATATGAAGACAGTTTAATGTCTTGTGAGATTTAGTGGTCAGTGCTTTAACCATGACCTGTGGAGGTTCACACTGAATAGGGTGAATTCATGGTTGGTTCATAGGGATTGAAATTGTTTAGTCATGGATCAGCTATTTGAAGGTGAGCCATTAAATAGTATGAACATATTTTGTGAAAGCAATCAGGCAATCAATTTCATATGTTATGAAAACATATGAAAATATTAAAAGGTGAGTGTAGCAATGATGGAGGAGGATGTGTAAGATGTCTATTATATTTGCAAGGTCTAAATATCTCTTTAGAATTTCATTTCTTAAATTGTATTGTGTTCATTTCAGATCTTGTCCATCGTATTCATTTACGAGGATCCTTTTTAGTTACTAAAGCAGCATGGCCCTATTTTAAGAAACAGCAGTATGGAAGGTGAGTCTAAGGAAAATTTGAGTTTTGTATAAAACTATTTGTTCAGTAGAACCAAACACAAGAAATTAATATGTAGATATTTTGATCTGAATCTAACAGATCATATCAATGCATAAGCAATTTAAAAGGTGAAGTAACAACACTGGATTGTTATTCCCTTCTAGTGATGCTAGCCATCTACTAGATACATGTAACAGATGGTAATGAAATAAGCAAAATAAAATAATAAAAATAATTTTTAATTTATTTAAAATTTAATTAAAATTTTTAATTAAAATTTTTGAAAATATAGAAGGATAAGTACTTTCTGTTTATCAGGATGACTCGCACATTTTTCAATGAGTAGTCATTTTAATTTCAGTTTAGGCAATATGAAAACATTTCTGCATTTTCGTTGAACAGTTGCTCTGAATTAAAACTACACTTATGTAATTAAGCTATTATCAGATCCATTGGACGTTGTAGTCAGTGTCTAATCTATGCTGAGTCAGGCCGAATTTTTCAGGCATTATTTTGATAATGAAATACTTGTTCTTGCAGTCAGAATAGTTTATTTTTTTTTTTATTATTTTACTTCTTAATTACCAGCTGTCATGGTGCTTCCAGGACATGCCTGAAAAATGCATTGGAATGGAATGATAATCCATTGTTTTTGCTTTGCCTTTTGAATTGCTTGTGAATTGATGGTGAGATGTTAAATTAAAATAGAAATATTTGCTTTATTCAGTTATTAATTTCTTGCATATATATTTGTTATTCTTTTATCGTGTCACAGGTACTATTAAAACTTCTAAATCTTTGTTATTGCATCTGGTCGCTAAATGATATCATCTCTACAGTCCTGATGGCATGAAATACAAAATTGATATCCACTCTCTCTTTCTAAAATGGTATTTCTAGCATAGTCTCACAAATTTATTCATAGTGCTACTGTGCTTAAAAGCTTTTCAGTTTCATGAGCAAGGATTGTTTAAAAAAGAATCCAAATATCCTAAAGCATTATTTTTTTTTTTCTTCCTGTTTTAACATAAAATGTAAATACAATTGGAATTCTCCACTCAAGGGAACAACATTGTTTTCTTCAGTGAAAATTGTGTTTTAACATAATACTTACAAAGTTGTTTGCTGTTTTTACAAGACATGTTTCTTTCTTGAAAGATTTATTATTTTGCATTTAATTTTCATATGCACATAACCTTCTCTGCACATTATTTACATGATTACATTTCAGTTAAAAAAATTTTTTTTTTCTTTTGACATTCTACTGTTGTGTGTACTTTCATGCAGAAGCTGATCCAGTTGATCGAGAGGTTAGCATCCTCACTCCCCAACAAAATTGGCTGCAGGTTTCAGCCCTACTGTGCTTATGATTGTGTTGAGATGGAAATGAATTTCATCACCTAGTGCAGGACTGCTGCTCTGCTTATTGAAGCCTTTAAGGGACTTTTAAAAGTTCTATGTTAGGTCTCTAGCAAGGGGTTTCTGGATTCTGTAAAAAAAAAAAAAAAAAAAAAAAAAAAAAAAAAAAAAAAAAATAGACACACACAGTACTAATGTAATATAAGTTTACAGCCTATCATAGGTGGGAGTCTCATATGAAAGGTTGTAAACATATCCAGAGCATTTTATAGTGTTATCAGAACCCCAGATGAATGAAGAATGATCTGTATATTATAATTTAGTGCCATAGAAATATTATAGAGGTGCTGTAATTTGTGTTGTAGAGTTCAACAAACAGATGAAAGCAGATTGCAGCATACTGTCATCAACAAAACTAATAGGATTTTTAGTGAACTGAAGCAGGTCATTGATATAGAGAATCAAGACTAAATTATAATAGACATTATATTATTGTTTTAAATCCTTTACTTAAAAGTAAGAAAACAAAGTTTTCATTTCTCTAATTTCTTTCAAACTCATTGATAGTTTGTAGTCTTCGATCATTTGCTTAAACATTGTCTTGTATACTTGGATATATTGTGTTTGAAATATTGGGTTCGAGGTTATATGGTGAGTGGTCGGTGTAATTTAGCGCTCGTGTAAAATTGGTGATTTTTGGTGTTTTTCCTTAGGAAATTGGTTTTATAATATATTAGAACGATTTTCGTGTTTTTAGAGTATTTTGTGTGTCTTTATAACATATTTTATTGGGGCTTTCGCCACTAGAGGGATTTGAAGTGTGTAGTGTTCGTGAAAGCTCCGGATAAGATAAGTATTATTTTCAGTTATCGTTGATAAATTTATTTAATATTGCGTAGTTTTGTTTGCCTTGCATCTCTTAGTACATCTTTTTGTGTGTTTTTGGTGTGTTATAATTTGATAAAATACGTTGCAAGTAAGTATGGCTCCAGTACGAAGGAAAATGGCGGCCAGTAATGATGGTTCGCCATCTTTATCAAAGAACGGTAGTATAAAAGAGATGATTCAGTGTACTACTAGCTGCGAAATGTACGCTTTGCGGAGTGCAGTCGGAGTGTGGTTAGATGATAATAAAGGAGTGAATGTGTGTAGAAAATGTAGGGAGAATGAGAAATTGAAGAGTATGTTAAGTTAAGGGGGATAAAAATCCCTTATTGTTTTTCAGCCAGTAAACGAAACTAAGATCGAAAACTACGATCTGAACGTTTCATGCCGACGAACTGTTGGCAGATCCAAGCATAAGTGACCACTTGGTAGTGCCACACCAAGGCAACTTGTCGCAAAGGTGGAGCAAGCTCCCTCACTATTCTTGATATTTTCTCATAATGTAAAAACACACAGCTCCTAGGAGATGTAGTACTGTTTTACATTATGAGGAGAGGTCACTACCCAGACCGGTTTCAATCTTTTTTGAGGTCTCATCAGTGAGTAGCTAGACCTAGAATATCAGAGTTTAAGTGAAAAGAACTTACATACTTTTGCTATACGATTGCCAGAAAGGTATGTCACTATATTATATTATATCATATTATAACTAAGATGAAAAGCCAAACGGCTATTTTTTTCTGGCGAGCTACTCACTGATGAGACCTCAAAAAAGATTGAAACCGGTCTGGGTAGTGACCTCTCCTCATAATGTAAAACAGTACTACATCTCCTAGGAGCTGTGTGTTTTTACATTATGAGAAAATATCAAGAATAGTGAGGGATCTTGCTCCACCTTTGCGAGGAGTTGCCTTGGTGTGGCACTACCAAGTGGTCACTTACGCTTGGATCAGCCGACAGTTCGTCGGCATGAAACGTTCAGATCGTAGTTTTCGATCTTAGTTTTGTTTACTGGCTGAAAAACAATAAGGGATTTTTATCCCCCTTAACTTATCAACCTCGCCAGAAAAAAATAGCCGTTTGGCTTTTCATCTTAATTGAAGAGTATTTTGGATCGCGAGTGTGATATTTTTGCCAAACTTCAGAATGAAGAAAATAGGGATATGACAAGAAACGGCGAGGTTGTACCAGAGAATTGTGAGAGTGTGAATGTAGAAAGTGTGATTGATAGTATTAATGGTTTTACTGAGAATAAAAAAGATGAGATAGACGCAATGAGTGAGATCGCGTTGTTGAATGGTGCGATACAAAGGGCAAAACAGCAGCTAGAGCGTATGAGCAAAAGTCGACTGAATGAACCAGCCAATAATAAAAAGTATGGCAGGAAAAATAGGCATATGAGTGTGAACATGAACAAAATGAAGGATAGAGTGCTGTATGGAGACTCATTAGTACGAGGTGTGATAGTAGAGGATTTGACAAAATCGTACCAACCTGGTGCGACCATAAAGGATGTAACTGAGTCTATTAGAGAGCAAAAGGAAAGGGTGAAAGAAATGATTGTTGTGGCAGGTACGAATGATTTGAAAGGAGACAAAATGGAAATGATAGAAGGCCTGAATGAATTGTTTGAGGTAGCAAAAGAAAAGAGTGAGAGAGAGTTAGAATGATTAGTCTTTGCTACGGTATGACAGTGAAATGTTTAAAAGGAGGGCCATAATTGCGAATGACTTTATGCGTGGGTTATGTATGACGAGTAGTGTGGAATTTGTGGACATGTGGAGTGAGTTCAATGGGCGAAAGGATCTATATAAGATGGATGGCTTGCATTTGAATGGTTACGGTGTAAGAAGACTTGAGAAAGTGTTGCTGAATGTGGTGGATGTGCAAATTCAGGGAAACTAGATTTATTAAGGGGGGGGGGAGTAGATATACAGTCCTTAGGGAGGCAGTTAAATGTAAGAGTGAATATAATATGCCCGAGCAAATAAGGACAACAAATCAGAGTGGGATAGTTAATATAAGGCATCAAGGTAGGGTTGGGGCTAATGGGGGTCTTAAATTCACGTACACTAATGCTAGGAGTATTAGGAACAAGAAGGAAGAGTTTTTGGCCATGGTTGGCACTTCCAGACCACAGGTTATTGGTATTAGTGAAACATGGCTGCCTGTAGATGATATAGCTAGTGGGATTGAATGTGATGGGTATAGTGTGTTCAGGAATGACAGGGAGAATAAAATGGGAGGAGGAGTATTGTTGATGATAGCTGATGAGCTGCAGCCAAGGAGAATAGAAGTTGAATTGTCAGGATAGAGAAAAGAGCACATTTGAGGCCATTTGGTGTGAGATTGTGGCTAGCAGAACTAAATATACAATTGGGTGCTGCTATAGACCAGGTGATGGAAAAGATGGTGGTGACAGTATGCACAAGAAAATAGAAGAAATGAGTGGAAGGAGGGTGATTATTGTGAGAGATTTCAACTATGATTGGAGTGAGGAGAGGACATATGGGAGGAAGGAATTGGATTTTATGCGGTTATTAAGGGATAACTATCTGCGACAGCATGTAATGGAAAATACTAGAGGTCAGAGAGTGCTTGACCTAGTAATTACATCTGAGGATTTGACTGTAACAAATATGACCACATTGCCACCAATCGGTGAGAGTGATCATAGGGTCTTGACTTGGGAGGTGGCTAAAGGTGTGGAATTTTCAATTAAGTCATGTGGAATTATCGGGCTGGAAAGTATGACAAGCTTAGGAGTTTGATTGGTTCAGTGCCATGGCATGTACAACTGCAAGGACTAGAAGTTGATAGTGCATGGGAGGTAGTTAAGAAGTGCTTGCATGAAGCAATGGCTGACTGTATACCTAGAGTCCGAATAATAAATGAAGTAGGGGTTAAATGGATGAATAACACCATTAAGCTTGAGCTCCAAAAAAAGAAACAACTATGGAGGGAATTTAAGGAGAAAGGTGGCCGGCAGGCACACGAACGGTATAAAGCACAGGCCAGAAGGGTAACGAGTGTGGTAAGAAAAGCAAAAAAGGATTACGAAAGAACATTGGCCATGCAGGCTAAAGAGAATCCTAAACAGTTTTTTAGATATGTAGCAAGTAAAAGGAAAAATGTACATGGCAGATTGATTTTAAAGAATGCTGATGGTAGGGAGGTAACTGAATCAGTTGATATAGTTGAGTTACTGAGTGAGCATTTTGCAAGGAATGAATGTACCAGTAGATTATATGGGAATTGTGGTGAATGAAGTGGATGTAAGTAGTCTATTGCATAACCTCAATGTCAATACATCTGTGGGATTGGATGGTATACCAGCTCGTGTTGTACGAGAAGCAGCTAAAGAATTGTCAGTACCCTTGACCATTTTGTTTAATTTGAGTCTCGGGTCTGGATTAGTCCCGAGGGGGTGGAAAGAGGGGAAAATAGTTCCACTGCATAAAGGTGGTTCCAAGACTGCTGTTGTAAATTACCGACCGATTAGCATATCAGGAATCATTGTCAAGGTATTAGAGAAATTAGTCAAGAAAAGAATACAGGATTGGATAGATGAAAATGGGATATTGTATGGGGGACAACATGGTTTTGTGAAGGGTAGATCATGCTGCTCACGTTTTATAACACAGTGACGGCTGAACTGGATAGGGGTAATGGGTTTACAGTAATACTACTGGACCTTGCCAAGGCTTTTGATAGGATACCTCATAGAACCCTAATCAGTAAAGTGGAGTAGATGAGGATAGATATAGGGTTGGTGAGATGGATAGGAGGGTGGTTGAAGGAGAGATACCAGAGAGTGGTTTATTCAGGAGTGGAGTCTAAAAGACGGCTTGTGACTAGTGGAGTGCCACAGCGCTCTGTTCTTGGACCACTGCTTTTCAATTTGTTCATCAATGATATAGGAAAGGATTTGAGAGGAAGTGTTCACTTGTTTGCTGATGATGCAAAGTTGGGTAGAGCAATTATGAGCGCTCAGGATGTCAAAATTTTACAGGATGATTTTGGATAGTTTGGAGGACTGGGCTAGGAAAAATGGATGTCAATTTAATGTGCCAAAGTGTAAGGTTTGGGGTGAAAAGAATAGCAGCAGTATATCGCATTGGTGGAACCGTACTCCAGGAGATTGATGAGGCCAGGGATTTGGGAGTGTTGGTGGATAGCGAATTGAAGTTTAGGGGGAACATTGCAAAAGTGACTAAAACAGCTCACCAGATCACTTGGCTTCTGAAAAATACTTTAATATGCAGAGACAAACAAGTTGTTGTTCCTCTGTATCGAGCCTTGATAAGACCCCATCTGGACTACTGTGCCCAGTTATGGGCACTAGGGTTTCTTCGTGATGGAGAGGATCCAGAGACGAGTGACGAAGAGGATAGCAGGTCTGTGGAATGAACCTTATGAGAATAGGTTGAAGATTTGTGAGTTGCAGAAATTGGTCGATAGGCGAAGGAGGGGTGATATGATTGAGAACTTCAAATTACTGAAGGTTTCTATAAGATTGATCAAGAAGATATTTTTGAAAATATGACTGGTGGTGGGAGGACTAAAGGCCATGAATGGAAGATGGACAAGAACGTGGTTGACAAGGGTGTTAGAGCTAGGTTTTTTACTTGGAGAGTAGTGAATGAGTGGAATAAGCTTCCAGAGTCTGTTGTGGGTGCTACGACCGTAAATGAGTTCAAGGCAAGGTATGATAGATACTGTGTGAATGTCGAATAGTTGTTCTTGACATGATGTTAGGGCCACCCTCGATGAGCCTGTCGTCTCCTTGGAGTTGCCCGGAACAACAACAACAATAATAATGATAATAATACTGCTCAATTAATGTTTTGGTTAATATCTTCCATACAAATTTATTCAACCAGCTCCAAATCATATCCCATTGCTGATTCTATTATTCTATATACATATTTAAATTTCTATCTTCACTTCAGCTGTTTAGGTACGAAAATTGTGGCTAAATAAAATAGCTGAAATATTTTCATGTTCCTGCCTAATTTCATAGTGTATTGCTAATTTGCTTACCCAATTTATTCAATTTTGTTAGCCATGAAGATTTATAAGAGATTACCATAGAAGTACAATGTTATCTGCACAAAGTCTAGAATATTTATGATTTTGATATTAAATTTAATACAATTTTCCTTCTTGATGTGATCCATGTAGATGATTAACCATGGAGCGCACACTAATGATGAATTAGTGTGCATGCTTACCTCAAATCACTACCCAGACTTGTTTCCTCAGTGGGAGCTAGACCCAGAAGTGGTGATACTAAGGTGGAAGTAATGCGAAAGTCATATCACTATATACAAGTTGCCAAAAGGTGTCAACACCTAATTAATAAAATTCTCTGTATTAGAGATAGTTGATGGAAGATTTTTCACTTGGCTATGCTACCAATTACATATTGGTTTAATCCTTTATCCAAGTGTAAGCAAACAAAGTTTGCACCTGAAATATTTTCAGGACTGGGGCAACTCGTGGTAAAGGTGATATAAGTTCTGATCACTTGCTTTAGTATCCTATATCGGTATGTATAATACTATATCCTATATCCTTATCGGTATGTATAATACTATGCATTATGTGCAAAATTTTCAGGCACAAACTTTGTTTGCTTACACTTGGATAAAGGATTAAATCAAATATGTAATTTGTAACATAGCCAAGTGACAAAACTTCCATCTACTATCTCTAATCCAGAGAATTTTAATAATAAGGTGTTGACACCTTTTGGAAACTGGTGTATGGTGATATGACTTTTGCATTACTTCCACCTTAGTATCACCACCTCTGGGTCTAACTCCCACTGACAAAACCTCAATAAAGGTTGAAGCTGGTCTGGGTAGTGATCCTTTCCATAATGCATAGCATTATACATACCCATAAGGATATGTGTTTTGCATTGTGGGATACTAAGGCAAGTGATCAGAATTTATACCACCTTTACCATGAGTAGCCCCAGTCCTGAAAATATTTCATGCGCAAACTTTGTTTGCTTACACTTGGATAAAGGATTAAACCAAATGTGTAATTGGTAGCATAGCCAAGTGAAAAAAAACTTCCATTAACAATAGTACTTTTATACTGCTGGCCTAGTTTGTTGAGTGGTTAATGTATCTGCTCTCCAGCCAAAAGGATGCAGGTTTGAATTCTGCCATGGGCATGGATGTTAGTGATTGTCTGTGAAAATACTAGTGGTGGTGGTGGGCAGTAGACGGAGTTGGTGTGGATGATGATGGTGGTTGGTGGATTTGATGGTGGAGCTGTGGAGTGGGTACTTCTCCCTCAATGAGTTTTTGGACTCTCTAGAGGTGTCATGTAATAATAATAAAATGCATCAAAAGATATATTTCGGTGATCTTTTGAACCAATTAGCCACAGAAGTCTATGCCTGCAATAAAATACGTTACATTGAATCTGTTGTAAAAAAAAAAAAAAGTAATTTCTAGTGAAAATACACTCGCACCCTTACAAAAAAAAATTACAATCACTTGCAGCTCTGACAGTGAAAAAAAACTAAATTGATAATGGAACAAGCCAAATGAGTCTCTCTCCGAGGAATAGTGAATCTTCTGGAATATCAAATAAGATTCTTTATAGGGACTTTTTTAGCTGCTAAAATGCAATGCTGTATAGCTAGAAGCAGTGAACTCTAAAATTTTAGAATAAATGGTTAACAGGGAAGTAATATTGCTAACAAATTCTTTATTTACAAACACATCTCATGCTTATTGACATATGCTGCTTGCAAGTAGTAAATCTATCATAATTTTCGAAGATAAACTTGGGATTTGACAGTAAGTGCTGAAGACTATACATTCAGCAACATTTGATATAACAAACTCCTAGTGACCACAGGAATAGTTTGTTATAATTGATAATTTTGCTGTAGTAAATTTCTTTCAGCATGGCATTGTACCTATGACACTTTGGTCAGGACTTTAGTTTGTTATAGGGAGTGAGTTTGCTGTAGTGATTACTGTATTCAGCAAATGTTTTACTGCTTGTAATGTATTCCACATCCACTTGAAAGAGGAACTAAAGTCTAAGAATATGTGACTTGCTTTATTTATTTGAAATTTATTTGAAAGTACTATGTGAAATTTCTTCATGCAGATACAGTGTAAATGTTAATCTTGATATGGGCTTGTCCAACTAGAAAAATTAACATTAAGAAGAAAGAAATATAGCATCTATGCTAACTGGAACCAGATAGATGGAGGCATTGGTTTTATTTTATAGGCTGTTGTGTACAAACTATTATAGGAGAATAGCATCTTCCAAATTACTGTTCAAATAATCAGAAATAGCTTGTCTGTCTAGCAAACTTCAGGAAAATTAGATCTCAGCACCTGTTAATGAGATTGCAGCAATATAAAGTGATTTTGGGCTCACTAAAGATGGCACCAAAAACTGAAATAACTCCTAGCATTAATAGAACTAGCAAAAATCTTGGGTAAGGATTCTTATTCTAGAGGAATGGGAAATTGAGCTATGCTGGATAAAGATGCTTCCTGAAATAATAGGAAATACGAGAGCAGATCAGTTTACTCTGGAAGCAACTATGAAGTTTAGGAAACAAATTTAGTTTCAAACTTAGCCATGAAAAAACAAAGGACTAATAACTTTGTGGGATGAAGAATGGAGAAAGTCCAAAACCAGATGAATAATAAAATTTTTATCAACTTTCTAAAGCTGACACTTTCTCCAGCTCCAGGATTAACCATGCTATTAATGAAATCAGGCAGGATCTGACATGAGATGTGCAGTTGTTTGCCAATGTTGTGAAGATAGGCAGAGCAATTTGGGATGCTACTGATATTCAGCAATTACAAAATGATTTGAATAGTTTGGAAATTTGGACAAACGAAAATAGCTGTCAGTTTAATGTTAGGAAGTGTAAAGCACTTTGGCGTGATTAGAGTTCCAGTGGCATGTTATATTAGTGGGGTTATGCTACAAGAAACTGAAGAGGCAATGGATCTTGGCATATTGGTAGATAAGAATTTAAAGTTTCAAAGGTCACATATAGCAAAAGTTGCAAATACAACTCAGAAGTTAATTGTGATGTTGAAGCGAACCTTGACATGTAAGGATAAGGAAGTCATTTTGCCTCTTTATAAGACTTTGATAAGACCACCCTGGATTATTGTGTGCAGATTTGGTCTCCCGGGGTCTAAGGGAATAAAGAAGCTGTGGAATGGGTGCAAAGAAGAGTTACAAAGGTTATATCTGAATAAGGGAGACCTCCAAGGAGTCAGACTCATCGAGGGAGGCCACATACTGCGCACACCAGCTATCGTACTTATTCTTGAATTCATTCACACTGCTTGCACTCGCAACATCCAATGGCAATCCATTCCAATCACATACCACCCTCTGAGAGAAATATCTAGCCCTCGCACCCTTCTTGGCAGCCTTCATTCTCAGCTTCCAAGGATGCCCTCTCATCCTTTCCCCACCCTCCATAAATTGAAAAATTCCATCAACTGAAATCCTGTATGACCCTTTCAGAAGTTTGTAAGTCTCAATCATATGAACCCTCTTTCTCCTGTTTGCTAGTGTCTGCAGTTTACAAATTCTCAATCTGTCTTCATAATCAGTATTCCACAATCCTGATATCATTTTTAACACTGTCCTTTGTACTCTCTCCAGTATATCAGAATCACAACGGAGACCAGACCTGCGCGCAATAGTCCAGGTGAGGTCTTATCAAGGCCTTGTAAAGAGGCAAAATAACATGTGAACATTCGTTTCAGTATTGTAATTATCTTTTGAGTTGTATTTGCAATCTTTGCCACATGGTCCTTCAACCTTCTAGCCTAATCCTACCAATATAATATGACATTGGATATCTAATCATGCTGAAGTGAATGACTTTACATTTACTGACATTGAACTGACACCCATTTTCCCATGCCCACAATTCCAACCTATTCAAATCATTCTGCATAGACTGCATATCAGCAGCATTCCTGATTACCCTACCTATCTTTGCATCATTAGCAAACAACTGTATGTCGCTTGTCAAATCCTTCCCAATATCATTAATGTACAGATTGAATAAAAGTAGACCAAGCACTGATCCTTGTGGTACTCGATTTTGTTAGCTTAAACCTTGCAGACTCAGATCCACTGTATACCACTTTTTGAAATCTATCAGTCAGCCATCCTCTTATCCATGCTAATATTGCATAACCCAAACCCATTTTCTCCAATTTATGCAGCAGTCTGCCATGCTGTATTCTGTCAAAAGCCTTAGCAAAATCCAAAAGTATCATGATGTATCCATTCTCCTTGTCTAGTTCATTGGTAACATTGTTATACAATGTGAGAAAATTGCTAAAACATGACCTTCCCTTAGTAAACCCATGTTGTTCATTGCAAAGTAGAGATTCACTGTCAACCCATTTCTGAATATGGCCCTAACTAATTTTTCCAAAATCTTCACCACCACTCCTGAGATACTAATTGGTCAATAGTTGGATACATCGGTCTTTGCACCACCCTTGTGCAATGGAATTATCTTCTATTCCTGCAGAATCTTCCATGTTCTGAGACTCATATTAAACATCCTGGTCAAAGGGATAGCCAGTTCAGCTGAACACTTTTTTAGCATTCGTGCTGATATTTCATCAGTCCCTATTGCTGAATTCTTATTCAGTTTGTGCAACAGATCTAATACCTCAGCCTTGCACACCTGCGTTTCTTCATCTAGTGAGGAGGTAACAGTGAGCTCAATATTGCGTTCACCAGGTTGATAGGTTTTAACAATATGGGCACTCATTAACTGAACAACTTTTTCTCCCATCTGTAACCCTCACGCCATCTGGATTTAGAAGAGTTATTCTTTCATATTCATTCTTTTTTTTTTTTACTTGCAGCATATCGATTGCATTCTTGTGGGTTTAGCATTATCTTTTAGTTTTAGTCTTTAGCACACAGAGCTAGTTTCTTTTCATAATCAGACTTTACTTTCCGTACAACAGTTGTGACTATTCTAGCCTATTGCTTATAATGTTCATCACGGATGTCATCCTTATGCAAACGGCATTCCTTCCACATCATCCTTTTCTTACGAATCTCTTGCTTAATAAGATTATACATCCATTTGACTCCTACTCTATTTATTCTTCGTACTCTTGGAACACATTCTAATATCTCATCATTGAAGTATTGTTTGAATGCTTCCCATGCACTGTCGATATTCTTTCCATCCAGCAACCGATCCCATTCCACTGAACTCAGTATACTTCTCAGTTGGTCATAATTTCCTGCTTTGTAGTTCAGCATGTAATCTTTTCTAAATGGAACATTCATAAACTTAGTCACTTCCCAAGTGAGTTCTGCATGATCACTGTCACCAACTGGAAGCAGAATAGTTACGTCTTTAACTGAAACTCCTTCTGACACTATAATCAAATCTAACACTCTTTGAGCTCGAGTTCCTTCTGTGACATGCTGCTTGAGGAAGTTGTCCTGCAACAGCTCATTAAATGTATTTTCATTCTTCTCTTGAGATTTTACTATTCCCCAATCAGTATTTGGATAATTAAATCCCCCCATTATGATTACTCTTTTCGCGCTCATCTTTTCTATTTGGTGATGCATTTCTTCATCACCAGCAACCGATCCACCAGGTCCTTAACAACACCCCACTATGTGATTTGTTTTGTTAAATTTCACCTCACACCAGATGGCTTCAAACTCACTGCCACATGAAATATTGTTAGTAGTATTACTACATTCATAGGTCTCAACTCTAACTGGATTTAAGTAATCCAATATCATTAGCAGCACGCTCCCTCCTCTCCTATCCACTCTATCCTTCCTGTACCCATGACACTCAATTCCAGTTAGTAGGTTTGATTCTGATAGCAAGATTTCACTAATTCCTACAATCTGAGGTCACAACATATTGACTAAGGCAACAAACTCTATCCCTTTGTTTCTGATCCTCTAGCATTCGTGTACAGACATAATAATCTACCTGCATGTTCTTTTGTATACTCTTTGTCTTGACACAGTTGTACAACTTGCAGATCTCTATTCTTCTCTAATGCCTTCTCCCCTTGTCAACATTTCCATGACAAAGCCCCTTCCTGTCACTAACACAGTTATGTACCATTGTCGCTCTTACACTCACATTCATACTATTCCTCCCTTTATAATTTAGTTTCCCTGACTCTGTGTGTGTTAGGTCTCATACCAGTTATTAGTTTTTCCAGATTCCTGATACCAAACGCATTCAGGTATTGGCTTTTCCTCTTATACAAATGCAAACTTCCCTCACTCACTCTACACATTCAAAAACTCAGATCGATTCCTTCTACATAGCCTACGCGTCGAATTGTTTGCCATCATAGCCCTTCTTTTTAATTTATTTTTATCATAGCGAGGTAAAATAGTAACGATTTTCACTTTCTCATTCTTCACTCTCACCTCATCCAGCAACCTTTTCATGTCCTCTCTCTCATACTGAACTTATCGCCAGTTAAATTGTTTGTACCTACTACAACTACGATCTTGTTTACTTTTCTTTTCTGTTTTTGAATTACTTGAGTTATATTTTTAATTTTTGCTCCAGGAAAATTCGATGTTATAACTCGCTCATCTATATCATTATGGGATGTAGATTATGAGCACAGATTGTGAGCATGTGGATTGGACACTGGTTAACAGGAGAAAGAGGGGTGATATGATAGAGGTCTATAAACTTTTGAATAGGTGTTATAGGATATCAACTGATGAAATTTTTCATTATATGGAAGGTGGGCAGAGAGAATGGGGCATCCATGGAAATTAAGTTTGTTCACAGTCAAGAAATGAATAAGAACTAGATTTTTTTTTCCAGAGAGCAATAAGTGGAATCATTTGCCCTTATGGGTAGTGAGTGCATCTAGTGTGAATGAATTTAAGGAAAGGTATGATAGCTGGTTTGGATGATTTATAGCCTCCCTTGATGAGTCCTTGACTCCCCGGAGATCTCAGATGATGATGATGATGATAATAATAATATTGAAAAAATAACATTATCTACATGAATTCATGTCCTGAATTGCTATCTTGCATTTGTTGCCTATGCCGAACAAAATAGTAATCACCTAAAGACAGATCTTATTTGTTGATAATTCTATTTTTATGTAAGTTTTAAATTTAAAAAGGAAATTTCAAAATAGGAAAATAAGTTGACATAATTAAAATGAATGTGCACATTCACATGGAGAGAAGATTATACAGAGGATTTGAATTAAGAATTGTTTACTACTTAGTTTTGAGCAGGATAAAACTGAATTTCATATTGAAAAGAAGAATGTGTAAGGATTTCTTAAAACAAATCAAAGTTGAGCAGCTTTCAGAGGTGAATTATAGGTTCAAATACACAGATATCATTGAAGAAAAAAAAAGAAAGAGTTTGAAAACAAGAACCAAACCTTGTTGATTCAATGGCAGACTGAAGAAAACATTGATTCAGTCAGAGAAATATATTGTGAGGTTGTAAGGATAGAAAAATGAGAACTCCAAGTCAGCTTGTGCTCTTAGAGGATACAGACAAAAATGTTAGAAAGTGAAGCACCTAAAATTTGCTAAACAAAAGTGATTAGAAGACTATAATTATAATTCCCTTATTTAAATACATTGGCTATCAATACTCAAGAGGGGTATATATATTTAGGACATTATTGGTGAGTATAGAAGGCAGTTAAGGCAGAATAAAAGAGGTGGAAAAATTTGGTACATACCTTTTTTGATTCTACGATGTCTTCCATTTCCATGATCTCGCTGAAGGTTGTTTACAAATGGGGGGGAAGAGGGAGGGACCGTGGGGGTGTTTAGACGTGGGAAAATAAGTTTGGATAACCCTGGTTAATATTTATAATATATAAATGTATACAGATATTATTTTGAATTAGGATGCATTTTTGTGTGGGGGGAGGGGGAGGAAAGGTAAACTTATGTGTCAACTGGGGCAGGGTTAATGGGGTGTGGAACCGTTTCGGTCATGTGACCGTCCTCGGAACTTTGTCGGAAATGAGTGTAGGGCTATGTCAGGACAAAATTGCAACTGCCAAATAAGGGCATTAGTTGTCGCTATATGGCTGGAGGCGTGGCTTAAATTGTAGGTTCTGGATCGTCCAACATTCGGAAATTAGGTAGGGTGGTGGACGTTGATAGAATTTTCATCGCATTTTATGGCAATAGTTTCGGATATTCTTAGCATTGTTTCGTTGTCTTGTTTGTCTATGATTATGGCCTTGTCAATTTGGGGGACGTGTTTTAGTTCAAGGGTGTGAGCTGCAATTTCTGTCTTCCCTGTACTCTGTGTTTTATTTTTCTTTTTGATGTTGTGATGTTTTTTTGTGTTCAGATATTCCGGAATGGGAATATTGTAATCCCTGAAGTGCTCTTGTAATCTAGTCCATAAGGACCTACTTGTAGAGCCAGTGTAGGTGACGTCACAGTCCTCTTGACAAGGAAATTTGTAGACAACGTTGTGGAGTTCGAATATTTCTTTGCGTGTGAGAGATTTTTTAGGTTTTAGGAGAGTTGCTAATTTTTGGTTCGTGGTGAATACTAGCTTATAGTCTGTGTTTTTGAAAATACTATTAGGACTATAATATATTGGTATATAAGCTGCAGAAGATGAGATTGGATAACAGATTTGTTAAATGGATTGGAGGTTGGATTTCTGAAACATACTAGAAAGTTGTTTGTGATGGAACAGTGTCTTAGAAAAGGACAGTGACCAGTGCCTCAGAGTTCTGTACTTGACCCCCCTCCTCTGCTATTTAACTTATTTGTTGTTTTAAACAACTAAAAATAACTTGACTGTTGTTATTTTTGTCGTTGTAGGTTTAATATCAATAAATGCAAGTGTTGCATTTTGGAGTGCAGAAATATGTGTACTATATTGATGGTGCTATACTGCAGGAAGTGGATGAGATTAGAGATTTGGAAGTGATGGTTGAAGTAGGCTGAAGTTTAGCAGGCATTTTGCTAGTGTTGCAAAGGTTGCACATCTTAGTGCTGCTGTGATAAGTACTCTTACATGTTAAGGAATTGGTTGTGCCACTGTATAAAGCACTGGTCAGACCACACTTGGATTATTGTGCTCAAATCTGGTGACCTGGTTTTCAGTATGATATGGAAACATTAGAGAGACTCCAGAGGCGAGTGACTAAGACAATATCAGAACTTTGGACTGCTGGCTATGGAGAGAGGTTGGAAAAAAAAAGTGGATTATAGAGTTTGGTGAATAGAAGGAAAAGAGGTGATATGATCGACATTTAAGTTATTGAGAGGAGTTTATCGGATTAATCCAGATGAGATTATAAAAAGAGAAGGCGAGAGAGGAAAACTAGACGTAATCCTTGGAGGTTACGTAAGAGTGTGGTGAAGAGGTGTGTGAGAAGTGAATTTTTAACATGGAGAATCGTCAGTGAATGGGAAGCATTACCAGAATATGTTGTTGATGCAGGGGGATGTTTAGAATTTTTAGGTTCACTATGATAATGTTTTTGTTGAACCCCCATCTCCTTACAATGAGTCTGCCAACTCCATGGAGGGTGCAATAATAATAATAATATTTCATGTGGATTGACTTGGGATTTTCAAATGTTTGCTGATAATGCAAAGGTAGGTAGAATTATCAGGAGTAATGCTGATAACACCTTGCATTAATAAATGCAAGGTGTTACATTTTAAGGTGCTGAGGTTTATGGCTACATAGTGATGCTATATTCTTCAAGAAATGGATGACATTCAGGATCTTGGGGCGATGGTAAACAGTGGACTTAAGTTTAAAGGACATATTACAAGTGTTGCAAAGACTGCACATCATGCTGCTGCTGTAATAAAAAGTACATTGTCATGTAGAGATTAGGGGTGGCACTTCTGTATATGGCATCGGTGCAACCACACGTGGACTATTGTGCTGAAATTTGGTTTCCCAGTTTACATTTGACCAAAGTGATATCAGGACTCTGGAGTATTGATTCTGCAGAGCAGTTGAGGGAATGTGATTTACAGAGTTTGTTGGATAGGAGGAAAAGAGGAGATATGATAGAGCTTCAAGTTAAAGGATTCTACCAGATAGAAGAATGCAGAAGGAATTATAAAATGAGCAGATGTTAGATAGGAAGAACGAGAGGCCATCCCTGGAAGTTGTATAAAGATGTGGTGATGAAGGGTGTGAGGAGTAGATTTTTTATATGGAGAGTTGTTGGTATGGAATGCACTACTAGAGTGCATTGTGAATGCAGGAGTGTAAATAACTTCAGTCGCTGGTTGAGTCGGTCTCTCACGAGTGTTAACTCCATGAAGGTTACTGTAATAATAACAGAAAATTCTGTTATTGTTTGAATGCCAATCTGTACTGAATATACCTATGAAACTTAGGTGAAAATTCTACAAATAAGTTTTAACACAAGTTTTCTTAGGGCTAAAAAACAGCCTCGCCTACTCCTTATACAGGAGCTGATTTTTAAAAAAAAATTTTTTTTAATAGTTTATGCCAAATCATGGTATTCTAGTATCAAAACAATTTAGTTGTTCTTTCAATCTTTATGGTGTATTTTAGTTTGGTTGAATTGCTTCAGTTATTTCAAGTAATTTAATTTATTAACTCAAAGTAAATACAATCTACTATCATCATAGCAAACATTGTGATAAATTTGTTTACCTTAAACTGTTGGGAAGTGTAGGCCATAGACACAAATGTTATATACTAAAAGAAATTCACTCTAACCAACTAGTTCTATGATCACTTTAAATTCACTATAATATGTATATATTGCTAAAAATAGGTTGAAATGAGATGAAATTTGTTTTGTAAAATTTGGCTTTATCTCAGCAGCTGTTTCAATAAAATTATCATATAAACCAAAGGTGAGTTACCTGTCTTGTACAGACTGTCATGATTTTTGCTTCTGAAAACTCGAGTTTTTCAAACGTCTGCTCTAACAAACAAACCAGAGCATACATGTGTTTGAAGATGTAGCAGACTATGCCAATAGAATTAACTGCTCTCACCTAACACTTAACAGGGAGATGCAATGAAAATGCATTGTGGTTCATATGTCAGTAATATTCCATTTGCACGAACATGGGAAAATATCACACATTTGCTAAAACATTCAGATTTAGAACTGGTTTAGTAATTGTTAAAGTTGTATCACAAGTATTTATTAATATTTGGAAATCCTTTTAACTGTCTACTTGTCTTTTTTTTTCCCCTAAGGATCATTATGACATCTTCAGGTGCCGGTGTATATGGCAATTTTGGCCAATCAAATTATGGATCAGGTATTTAATGCTAACTGTATTTTGAATGCCTAGTTTATTAACTTAGTTCAGTTTTGTCATTAAAAAAAATGTGGTCATTTATCTTGATTATTTAGTTGGATGTGGATTTGCTTTTACTCTGTTGTAATCCTGTACATCTTATGCAGCTTCCTCCTGATGTCATGTGGAGGTGGCAAGGTTTTTTAATCCTGGAAGTTCTGGTTTTTCACCTCTGCTAACAGCAAGTTTCTATAAAATAAATGTATGACTAAGTACCTTACAGTTATGGAAATTAAGAATAATTGACAAGTCATTGGTCTAAAAGCCCTAGAAAAAAAGTCCAAGAACAAGAATATAATTTTGTATGTGGTTGGTGGTGATCATACACTTAATTCACATGATTTACTTATCCATTTGTTACTCTATACACTAATCATGCCATCTTCACTAGACACAGAGTTCATTAGAGAAAGACTAGAGTTCTTCACAAAAGTCACTTTCTCATGGAACGCCTTTATAAAGAAACATGTGAAACTCTACTTCATTCTCCTAACTTAAACAGATCCGACGGCGCTTACGTCTATCCCCTTTATGGGAGATAGTACTTTACAAATCAGCTAATCTTTCCTAACTTTTTATTGTATTGATTTTTTTTATATTTTTATTTTAGGAAATTTATTGACCTTTTTAGTTATCTTACACCAGCTACTTAGGTGGCGCTTTTTGGAATTGTCAGTTATTGTTTAATTTGAGCTTAATGTACTGAAGATGCCTGTGACACACAGGCGAAAATTATACTATTAAATAATCTTTGTATGCGAGTTTTTTCCGTTATTAATTTTGTATCGATATGTCTACTCACGGTATACCTCTTTTAAAACTTATATGACTAAAGTTCATTGGTTATTTTCTCAGTAACAAATTGCATTAAATTACAGTAACAAATATGACAGTTGGTTAGATCAACTGGTTAGATCACACATGTATTGTTTCCTGCATTTTGTACTCTTTTATGCAGGAAAGGGAGAAGGCAAGAAATAGATAAATTTTATAGCAGAAATGAAAAAAATAACCTTTTTATTTAATTAATATGGATGTGTCTACCTAAAACAATGCTTATCCTACTATTACTTTATTCGTGCTTTTTTTTAGCTCTGTAGTGTAGCTTCATTCTGCAACAGTGTTCAGATGTTTCGAATTGATTTACAAATGGCATTAACCTTCTTTTCAGAAAGTCACTGTAGCCATCAGCTTTAAGTGTTCCTTGCAGAAAATGTAGTTGATCGCTCTTGCTAAAAGGAACTTCAAGCCATCTTGGAAGTGGGAAATTTGATTGTATCTGCTCATGCTGAAAAGCCTCATTTGGTTTGCATTTGGTATAGTGAATCCTGCTGAAGCCATGTTATGGTCGAATTTGATTGATCTAAAACGAAAAGAACCCCAATGATCAGAATTTTACTTAGTGCACCATCAATTTCCTGATACACACACACACCTCAAGAGTTGTTCAGGTCTATGTCATCACTACATGATTAATTTTACATTTATTAGTAATCTATCAACAATTTTCCTCCAAATTAGTCTATTATTTGGATAATTTCTCTTATTCCATGTGCATTTATTCATCTGGCTCCACATCATAGGTTTTGCTTATTTCAGCTATCTAGGCAGTTATTAGATAAACTTTTCATCTTCACTAAATACTGCCTAGAATATCTGAATATCTGAAATATTAAGATATTCAGATATCACTTGTAATTTTTTTGCTTGATTTATAGATGCTCTATTCAGAATGCATCTGAAACTTTCTATGTTTCTGCCTATTTTCATAGTTTGGGCTTTTTTTTTTTTTTTTTTACTGCTGATTTTCGTTCCAAATTTATTATAGCTGTTATTCAGTTTCATTAAAGAATCTTGGAGACTTGCACTAGATGTGATCCATGTAGATGAAAAATAAGAATGGAGATAATGTGCATCCTGGTCTTGCACTTGATTTTACATCCAACTACTTTCCTGTATTTCATTCAATTCTAATTGCTGACTTACAACTTAAATATAGGTGCTTAAATATTGAAAGCAACTTAAATATCGATTTGTATAATGATCTACTTATCCCATATAATTATGTTTTGAAAAGTTTTCTTTGGCACCATACCATATGCCTTTTTCACATCTACAAAAACTTAAGTACAGATCTTGTTATATTTCCATGATTTCTCAACTGTTTGTCATAAAGTAAAAATTGATCATGACAATGCCAATGTATTTAGCCTGAATCCAGTTTGCTCTTAAAGTTTCTTTTCCACAATTTTTCTCAGTCTCTTTTCAGGTATACTTCCATAAATCTTACTTGGCACTCTTAGTACAGAAATTCCTCTGTAATTTTCACATTCAGTATGTTTCCCCTTTTTATAGATAGGAACTATGAGTGCTGTACTCCAGTCATCTGGAATTTGACCTTCTAACCAGGTCCATTGTATCATGCAGTTTATCCGCTGCAAAAAACTTTTATACTTCCCATATTTTGAACATTTGTTGAATATTGGCTCGCTGTGATAGGGCGCATTTTGTGTGTGTTATTATCACTGCCAAAAGATAAGTCATGTTTTAGTTAATAATATTAGGTTACCTTATTGTTGTTTTTATTTTATATGGGTGTGTAATTTAGTTTGTAAGTAAATGTTGCATGTTTTGTTTAAGTAAGATATTGATGATATGGCACCATTGCATGGTAGAACAATGGCAGCAAAGACATGGATGGGTGATTTGAATTTGTGATTTTGTACAGTGCAGTGTGTGTGAGATGTATTCATCACAAAAATTACAGGATTTATGGAAGGAGAGTGAAACAGGTGAATGGTTTGTGTTGAATGGTTTAACAACAAATGCCAATTAGGTTGCAAGAACAAAGCGAATGTTATAACTAAAACACTTTTTTTGAATGTTAGTCAAGTGGGTTTTTAATTTATTGTCCTACATGTTTCGCCGATTTTTGCTATCGGCATCTTCAGGGAATGCAATTGGTAAGCTATATGAAGGTAACAGACTAGGTTTTAACTGACAGTTCTAATTCATACAAAATTAGTATTGTGCGAGGCAATGTGCATGTCTTGGGAACGTGATTTATTTGTTACGAGACATAATGTAATTGGCGTGAAAGTTCATTTCTTTGATATTTAGTGATCTGATTAAAGCTTTCCAAATTTCTGGTAGGATTAGACCTTGATTCTTATTTAGGTTTCTTGTTGAACGGGCGACCGTAGCAGTCTCCTTGAAGGTTCTGGAATGATAGTTCTCTTTTATATAGGGCATATGACTCTTATCCCACTCAATGAGATGGTTGGTAGAGGCAAATTGGCAAGAAAGGCCTAAAATATCTTGTCTGTTGTTTCTGACATATCCTATGTGTTCTTTCTGTCTTGTTTCGAAGCTTCTAGAAGTCTGACCAATGTAACTAACACCACAGGAGCAAGGTATATTATATACTCCAGAGTACTTGTAGAATGGATGAGGGTCTTTCGGAGATCTTAAAAATTACCGAATAGTATTGACTCGCTTGAATGCTACTCTAATCTTGTGTGGTTTTAGAAGGATAGCCAATTTTTTGGAAATACTGCTGACAAATGGAATAGTTACAGTACTGATGTATTGGGAATCATCACGTTGTCTTTGTGGTATATCCAAAAAGAGAATATTGTTGCAGAGTCTTTTAGGATAACCATTTAAGGATAGCTCTCTGGATATTGTAGTTAATTCTTTTTGTAAGTCATCTTGGTCTGTTGTGTAATGTATAGCTCTTTTCTTAAGCATATGGATAATGCTAAGTTTCTGGGATATACGATGAGATGAGTTGAAATGGAGGTAACGTCCAGTATTCATAGGTTTTCAATATACAGACAGGTTGATACTGTTATTGGTTTGTTTTTTTTATTAGGATGTCTAGAAATGGAAGTTTTTCATCTTTTTCAATTTCTTATGTGAATTTGATGGTATGGTGGAAACTATTGATTTGGTTGAGATAATCCATTAGTTCTTCTTTTGTATGATTCCAAATGATAAAGATGTTATCAACATATCTGTGCCAAGTTTTTGATTATGGAATAATTTGGGATAAGATTTTATCCTCTAGGTCTTCCATGAATAAGTCAGCACAAGAAGGAGAGGGGGGGTCTACCACCCATGGCTAATCCTGTAAGTTGTTTGTAGACTGTTTTTTGCCAAATGAAATAGTTCAAAGTTAAACAATGATTGAACAAAGTAGTGATGTTTCTTGGGAACAAATTGTCTAAGATGTTGATGACCTCCACAACTGGAATGTTTGTAAACAGAGATGTGACGTCGAGGCTTGCTAGTATGTCATCTTCAGATATAGGAATATTTTTTAATTTTTCAATAAAATGTTGCGAGTTTTTAATATAAGTATCTGAGTTGTGGATGTGTTGTTGTAAAATCTTGGTATAAATCTAGATATTTAGATAGTTGGTAAGTAGGAGAATAGATTCCATCAACTATTGGACGTAATGGTATGCCTTCTTTATGTATTTTAGGAACGCCATACAATCTTGGAGTCAATGGGTGCATGGATTTTAGCTTTCTTATTATGTCTATAGGCCAGTTAATCATTCCACGTAATAGTTCATTGGTGTCGTAATGGTTTTTTTTGCATAGGATCCGTACCGAGGACGTCATAGACAGACATGTCTGATAATAGATTTTTAATTTTTTTTTTCATAATCTTTTGTATTGAAGATAACAGTATTGTTCCCTTTGTCAACTTTAAGTATGATGATGTCTTTATTATTCCTTAATTTGAGTAGTGTTCTTTCCATTTGGTTAGAGTTGGTGTTAGGAGATCTTGATGGAGCGGAAAGGATTATGCTGCTTTTTAGTTGTAAGTCATTAGCTATTGGGTGTGGTATCAATGAGATGGCTTTTTCTAAGTTGCAGATGAACTCTATTTTAGGAATAGCACTAGGTTTTAAGGCAAAATTGAATCCTTTTTTTTGAGAATTGAGATCTTGAGATCTAATAATAATAAAAAAACAAACCAATAACAGTATCAACCTGTCTGTATATTGAAAACCTACGAATACTGGACGTTACCTCCATTTCAGCTCATCTCATCGTATATCCCAGAAACTTAACATTATCCATATGCTTAAGAAAAGTGCTGTACATTACATAACAGACCAAGATGAGTTACAAAAAGAATTAACTACAATATCCAGAGAGCTATCCTTAAACGGTTATCCTAAAAGACTGCAACAATATAATCTTTTTGGATATACCACAAAGACAACGTGATGATTCCCAATACATCAGTACTGTAACTATTCCATTTGTCAGCAGTATTTCCAAAAAATTGGCTATCCTTCTAAAACCACACAAGATTAGAGTAGCATTCAAGCGAATCAATACTATTCGGAAATTTTTAAGATCACCGAAAGACCCTCATCCATTCTACAAGTACTCTGGAGTATATAACATTCCTTGCTCCTGTGGTGTTAGTTACGTTGGTCAGACCTCTAGAAGCTTCAAAACGAGACAGAAAGCACATAGGATATGTCAGAAACAACAGACACGATATTTCAGGCCTTTCTTGTCACTTTGCCTCTACCAACCATCTCATTGAGTGGGATAAGAGTCATATGCTCTATATATAGAAGAGAACTACCATTCCAGAACTTTCAATGAGGCTGCTACGGTCGCCCGTTCAACAGGAAACCTAAATAAGAATCAAGGTCTAATCCTACCGGAAATTTGGAAAGCTTTAATCAGATCACTAAACATCAAAGAAATGAACTTTCACGCCAATTACATTATGTCTCGTAACAAATAAATCATGTTCCCGAGACACGCACATTGTCTTGCACAATACTAATTTTGTATGAATTAGAACTGTCAGTTAAAACCTAGTCTGTTACCTTCATATAGCTTACCAATTGTATTCCCTGAAGATGCCGATAGCAAAAATCGGCAAAACATGTAGGAAAATAAATTAAAAACCCACTTGACTAACATTCAAAAAAAGCATTTTAGTTATTATGCAAGTGGTCAAGGAAGAAAATCACAAAGTGAATGTTAGTAGAGCACATAATATCAATGGTAAAATGGAAAAGTAAATGTTGGAATTAATATTGCACATGGTGGTGGAAATACAGGAGAACAAAATAGACTTAGATAAGGAAATAGCATGTTTTAATGTTATCCTTTGAAGGAAAGCAAAATATCGAAAATTTGCAGAAACGGCAAGAGATTAGTAGGGATGAGAAGATAAAGAATCAGATGGCTTGATGCAAAAATTTAGAAAATGTTAACAAATTAAAAAAAAAAATGGTAAGGAGAAAATTGTATACAAGGACTCACTAATCAGAGGAATACTTAAGAAAAGTATAATCAACAAAATCATGTTTCCCTGCTGCAAAAAATTAATATTAGTTGTAAGACAAAAGAACTAATTGTTTTTATTGTCACTGATGATCTGAGACGTGAGAAGTATTCTATGAGGGAGGATGTGAAGGAGTTGTTGAATGAAGCAAAAAGAAGAGTGAGAAGGTAAAAATTGCATGTCTCCTGCCATCCTATGATACAGGTGAATTGAGGAGTTGATGGTAAACAAATCAACATATAGGTTGTGCAAAAAGAATGTAGTTTGTTAACCTATGGCCTGTGTTTGATGAAAAGAAAGATTTGTATTAAGCTTGATGGACTGCATCTAAATGGTATGGTGTTAGGTTTCAGGGGGCTTTATTCATAAAGCATTCTGAAGCACAAATTCAGGAAAACTTAAGCAATTAGGGTGGATACAGCTGAATGTGTGTGAAGACATCCATGAGGTGAGTGAGTGAGAATGACCAACAAGTGCAGAATCTAGTCTCTCTAGCCCAAAATATTAAATAGGATAGTCAATTCATTAAGTAAAGGTGCTGGGTTGGAGCCTAAAGGCCTGCAGTTTCTATATACTAATGCTAGAAGTATCAGGAACAAGAGGAAGATTTTGGCATTGGTTAGTACAACCTTGCCAAAAGTTATAGGCATTAGTGAGACTTGGCTAATGGCAGATGATGTAGTTACAGGGATAGAATGTGAAGGGTTTAGTATTTTCAGAGAAGATTAGATTGGAGAGGGATACAGCTGATAACAGAAGAATTGGAGCAAAAAAAGAATAAGAGATAGGCAGGAGGGTGGCTGTTCATTTGAAGCAATCTGTGTGAGATCAAGACCAGTAAGACTAACTAAATGGTAGATGCTGAAACATTTGTCGTCACTAACAACATTACACAACTTGTTCAGATGCCAACCAGAATACCAGATAACCCGAATAACTCCCCAAACACTCTAGACATCTTCCTCACCAATGATCCTTCCAAATACGCAGTGAAAGCAGTGGGCCCTTAGGTAATTCTGACCACAATCTAGTGCTCATTTCTTTCCCCCCCCCCCATGCAACAATGTTTACACAGCCATTCCAATACAAGAGTAGTTTGGCATTATAACTGTGCCAAGTGGGACAGCCTCTGCAACCTCTATGTCACATTCCCATGGTTGGACCATTGCTTCTGGCCTTCCAACCCAAACATAAGCACCAAACTTATCACCAAAGTAATCCTCACTGGCATGGAAACATACATTCCCCACACTATTCTGAACTGCCATTCCTTAACTAAAATCCTGTGCTAAGGCTGTACAAATGAAAAACCAAAAAACATACCATAACTAAGCTCAGATCAAGAACACCATCCACCTTTAGAGCTTACACTGAAGCCTGAAATAGATGCAAAAAAAACCAGTGCTTCCAAAACAGATTATTGAAAAAGCTAAAAGTAGGAAACTAGCAGCCTGTTCAAATGGCAGCCGAGCCTTTTAGTCTCTTGCCGAAGCAATTGGCTGTAACTTCTGCCCAACACTATTCCCACCCTATCATACCCAGATGGCTCTATTTTCTTCATCACCCACAGAAAAAGCCAATCTTCTGGCCTCACACTTTGCTTCCAATACATACATGACAATAGTAAGTGCCCCCCCCCCCCCACCATTCCAGATGTCCAACATACAATGCTCCCTATATCCTTTTGCCAGGAAGAGATTAGAAAATTACTGTCTGAATTAGACACAAAAGTCTCCTAGCCCTGATGGCTCTCCAATTGTCCTGAAAGTTTGTTGCACCAGAACTGACTCATATCCTATGTCGCCTATATATATATACTCTCTTACTCCACTGGCATCCATCCTGCAACCTGGAAACTGGCCTATATTCACCCATTCCCAAGAAGGACAAGTCACTGCTGTCCAACTACTGCCCTATCTTGCTTATCTCAGTCCTATCCAAAGTAATGGTTGTTGTCGTCCGGTAGCATCCTCTAGCAAGAGAGTTGCAGCAGATGAGCAGTTCTTCTCCTTTCTCAGTCTGTCGCCTCTGTCATTCTTAAACCAGTCCATTCCACGATGTCATTGAACCACTCTCTAGTTAGTCTTCCATGTCTTCTCTTCCCCTCAACTTTTCCTTGTAATATAGTTCTTGTCAGGTGTCCCGAAGAACCTCTCAGAAAATGCCCTGCAAATCTGGTCTTTCTTTGCATAATATTCTTGAGCAGTGTTCTTTCCATCCCAACTCTTCTTAAAACTTCTTGATTTGCTATTTGCTCTGTATAGCTAATCTTTTCCTATTTTCTATAACACCCATTTCCAATGCATTAATTCTTTCCATATCTCTCTTTCTGAGTGTCCATGACTCACTTCCATAACATGCAATAATCCAAACTGTTGCTTTAACTATTCCAACTCTAACACCTATGTTAATATTCTTGTTTATTAAAATTCTCTTCATTTCCATAAATGCTGATTTAGCTTTGCCTATTCTGTTTCTAATGTCCAACTCTGAAGTTCCTTTCTCTGAGATCCAGCTACCTAAATATTAAAATCTTTCCACTTCTTCTAAAATCTTTCCTTCACATCTTATCTTTACATTATCTCCTATTTTCTGCCGATTATCATTATCTTGGTCCTCTTTGTGTTAATCCTTAGTCCATACTCTTTACAGGAGTTTTGAATTCTTTGAAGAATTTGTTGTAATCCATTTTCACTTTCTGCCATCACCACTACATCATCTGCATATCTTAAGTTATTAATGATTCTTCATTTATTTTTATTCTTTCTTTTACATCCTCAAGTGCCTCTCTAAGCATTTGTTCACTATAAAGGTTAAACAATAATGGTGATAACTTGCATCGTTGTCTAACTCCTCTCTCCACTGGGAATTCTTTTGTTTCCTCTCCATTAATACATACTGACGCTGTTTGCGACCAATACAATCTCTTTAAAATTTCAAGTCGTAAGAGTTAATATCAATATTTTCTCAAATGTCAAAAAGCCTTATATGTTTCACTGTGTCAAATGCCTTTTCAAAGTCTAGGAATCCCCAAAACAACTTTCCACCATGGTTTAGTGTTTTCTCCCCAATAATTCTTAGACAAGTTATAGCCTCTCTAGTTCCTCTGTTGGTTCAGAATCCAAACTGTTCCTCATTCAGGTTCAGAATCCAAACTGTTCCTCATTCATTTCTTTTTCTATTTTACTCTTAATTCTCTCCAAAATTATTTGTGCCAGAATTTTTGCTGTGTGAGTTATAATACTTATCATTCTAAAATTGTTACAGTCCAAAACTCCATTTTTTTTTTTGGAATGGGGATAAAAATTGATCTCCTAAAGTCCTCTGGTAATTCTTGTCCCTCATAAATTCCGTTAATAATTTGCCATAACACCTCCATACCTTTTTCACCTATATTCCTTATAAGTTCTATCTGTATACCATCTATTCCATGGGATTTTCCTTCTTTCATCTTTTGAATTGCTAGATTCAATTTCTCCCTCATGATGTACAGCCTCTGCCCACTGTGCTCTTTCATTTGATTTTCTCCTCTTTCTCTATCTTCATAAAGTTTACTTACATATTCTTTCCATCTCTGTAATATCTTCTCTTTTTCTATCAGAATTTCACCTCTTTCATTCTTGACTGCTCCAATCCTTTGCATCTTTCTCCTTCCTGTCATCATATTAATATTTTTATAAATATCTTTTATGTCATTTCTTTCTGCCTTTGCTGTTGTATCTTTACTTATTTCATCTAACCACTCTTCCTTTTTCTTTCTTATCTCTCTTTGTATCTTATCTCCCTACTCAAGTCTTTATACTGCTTTTTTTTCTCGTCTGTTTTACTATTAACTATTAACACAAAGAAAATAACTTCTTTGTGTTATTTTCCTCAAAATATTTTCCGTCATCCATGGTTTAATTCTTTTCTCTCTTTCCTTTTCTTTTTTGGCTAAAAGTAATTCTGTAGCAGTGATTTTGCTTTCCTTCAGAATCTTCCATTTTTCACTTGCATCATCACTTTTTTGTATATTTCTCTCATTCATTTCTTCCTCTACTTTCCTTGCGAATTTATTCGCCATATTTGCTATATTTTCAGCTGCTCTATGTTCCGTGATTTGCTTTGTTTCCTTGTAGTTACTATTTTTAGATTAATTTTCATCTTAGTTGATAACAATATATGATCTGTGTTGTCACATCTTTGATAATGTTTCTATATCTTTTGTTTATCAAAACGTAATCTATACGATTTCTTCTATTTATATCCTCCCCTTGGGCTTTCCACATATGCAATCTTCTTGGATGTTTCTTAAACCAAGTGTTCATAATTGCTAAATCATGTTTTCTACAGAAATCCAACAACATATCTCCTCTTTCATTTCCTCCCAATCCATATAGCCCAACAATATCTTCCTCCCTTCCTCTTCTGAATTTTGCATTCAGAAGACTACCATCATTTGGTCTCTGGACTTCTGTAGTTAGATTGCCAGCTTTCTGTCTGGATACTCGCTATGTGTGGTGGATGGTTTTTCCCACCATTCAACTAATGCTAGGTTTTCACAAGGTTCTGTCCTCTCACCAATCCTCTTCCTGCCATATATCAAAGACCTACTTCAGTTGACTGACAACCCAATACACAGTTTTGTAGACGACAGCACATTGCACTCCTTCCTTTCATTCGATAAACGTTATTCTACACAACTCACCTCAACCTACAAACATCAACCACCACTGCCCTCAATTCTCCATTGGGGTTGAGATAACCTCATCAATTTCAATGCTAATAAAACCCAGTTTTGTCCTATTTCTCATAAAAAAATAACCATTTTTTTTCCAGTAAATTTTTTTAACAATACCCAAATTTCCAGACAATTTGAGATTTCTCTTCTTGGAATTACCCTGACTTCAAACCTCTCCTGGCATAAACACATCACAACCATTGCATCCTCAGCTTCAAAAAAACTAGGATCTCTCTCCCTCTTTTGCTCAAGACATTACTTCACCCCTGAACAGCTGTTAACATTATACAAATCACAAATCTGCCCAGCTATTGAATACTGCTCTCACATTTGGGGTGGGGCCCCTGAAAGCTCCCTCAAAATGCTTGACTCAATACAGAGGAGAGAGCGGTTAGATTTATTAATGACCCATCTCTTATCTCCCTCCCACTTTTGCACAGACGTTTAGTTTCTGCGATATGCATATGCTACAAATATTTCCATGAGAAATGCTCATCTGAAATAACATCAATAGTTCTCCCACTTACTGCTAAGCTGGTTGGAACACATGCATCTGCTGCTCAACATCCCTTCATAGTGCACCGTGAAACAAACAGAATAAGTTTCTTTTCCTATTCCTTCATCCCTGCAACTGCTGTATTGTGAAACATTCTCCCCCCCCCCCACCTGCTGAGTTTCTTAACTAATACAATGTACTCTTTCAAATGAAATCAAGTTCCCCCTTTCCCTAGACTCAACATAAAAAAATAAATAAAAAAAATGTTGCATATAGTCCAGGAGAGAGGTTCCAAGGATGATTTGGATGATATGCATCAGCAAATTAATAAGAGTGCAAGCGAGTGATATTATAGGGGACTTCAACTATGGAGATATAGATTGGAAGAAAGAGCGATCGCATGGCAGGAAGGAAATGGAATTTATACACCTTGACTTGACTTATTGCTTTTTACACCTATAAGGTGTATGAGGCCACGAGTTTAGTGTGCCATCTTCTTCAGTCCAGTACAGCTTCTCTTACTCTCCCCCAGCTTGACCATCCTAGTTTGTTTCGTTCTTCGATTACCATCCAGCGGCATGTCATTTTGGGTCTTCCCCTCTTCCTTTTACCAGCAGGAGCTGAGCCTATGTCAATGCTGTTCTTGTGTGTTCTGATGTCAGCATGGCCTATCCTTGTCCATCTGTGTTTCTTTAACTCTGTTGTAATGGGTTTGGTTTTTGTTTTGTTGTATATTTCAATATTTGAGATTTTATTTGGCCAGTAAATTTTGAGAATTCTGTGAAGACATTTTGTTTGGAAGGCATCAATTTTATTTTTTTGTTTGGTTAATTTCCATTCACTTGGTTCACTTCCATGAAGTAATACAGATTTAACAGTTGAATTAAAAATTTGCACCTTTAAGTTTTTTTGGGGTGCTTACGGGTCAAAGCTGTATAACTGAGAGGAGACCTCCACATAGCCTTTAAAGGAATGCAGAGAACCGACCAGGGCTTCTGACCTAATGTCCAATCCTCACCTTCTCTTGGTGTACCCTGTTGGGTATCTATCTGGATACTGAACGAACAAGGATGGGCTGGCAATTTGGGATTTAGCCGACCAAATTGTATCCTTATTGGTTAAACCAAAATACAAAATGATGGTACAACATGACAAAATTTCATGCCAGCTGGGGCGTCGCCCATTAAACAAGGCCACGGTTGTTTTCGCCAGGGAACCAGGGTGAACAGCAAAAAGTCAGCAACTGGAACGAATCTGAAAACACAACCCAACTCAACATTACCAGAGTTAAAGATCGGTACTATCAACATAAGAAGCCTGAATGGCAAAGAAATGGAGCTAGCTGAGGAATTAGATAAGTACCAGATCAACATAATAGGGGTGACTGAAACAAAAAGACAAAAACTGGTGAGACCTTTCTGAGCAATAAATACAAAATGTTATATTCAGGCAAAAACAATCAACGAAAAGAAGGAGTAGCCATAGTATTCAACACAAAATACGAGGCTAATCTTCTTGAATGACAGTCAGTCTCAAGTAGAATGGGGAACTGGACAATGAGACTTATTTGTGCCTATGGTCCCACAGAAGGTTCTTCCACTTCTACTAAGGTAGAAGTGGAGGAATTTTTTGAGGCTTTAGAAAAAGCAACTGACATAATGAAAAAGGAAAAGTTGGTCCTTGTTGGGGATCTAAATAGCAGAGCAGGAAATGATTGTAAGACATACAAAAATATTTTGGGAAAATTTGGAGAAAAGAGCAAAGCTAATAATAATGGGAAATATCTGTTGGATTTCTGCTCAGGACATGTACTGGTTATTACTCACACCATGTTCCAACATAAAAATGTGCACAAATTCACATGGAGAGAAGAGGCAAGGAATAAGAAAAGTCTCATTGACTATGTTATTGTTGATAGTGATGTTTCTCCCTGGTGCAGAACACCAGAGTGTACAGAGGATTTGAAATTGGAAGTGATCACTATTGAGTCTTGAGCAGGAGTAGATGATATTCGACCAGAAATGCTGAAGTATGGTGGTATAAGAGTCTTACAGTGGCTGCACTGCATAGTTCAGAAAGCCTGGACAGAGGGACGAATTCTCGATGATTGGAGTAGAGCTCTCATAGTACCCATATATAAAAAGGGAAATAAAACTGAATGTGAGAATTACAAAGGTATTTCCCTACTGATTGTTCCTGGCAAGATCTATGCAAGTATACTTGAGAAACGGTTGAGAAGAATTGTGGAAGAAAAGCTTGGTGAAGAACAAGCTGGATTCAGGCCAAATAGAGGCTGTCAGGATCAGATCTTCACTTTATGACAAATAGTCAAGAAAGCATGGGAATATAACAAAGATCTGTATTTGAGTTTTGTCGATTTGGAAAAGGCATATGACAAGGTGCCAAGAGAGAAGCTATTCAATACGCTGCAGTTATATGGTGTCAATGGGGCATTATATCAAGTAATACTTAGTTTTTATTTGAGTTGTAAATCAGCAGTTAGAATTGAAGGAAGTACAGGAAGATGGTTTAATGTTAAATCTGGTGTGAGACAAGGATGTACATTATCCCCTCTGTTATTCATTATCTATATGGATCACATTATGAAGGAAAGTGGTATTAAACATGATATCAAAATTGGAATTGTTAATGTCAGTTCTTTGCATTATGCAGGTGATGTTATACTTCTAAATAAATCCGCTACAAGTCTGCAAGATTCTCTGACTAAATTGAATAGCTGTTGTAATAGATATGGTATGAAGGCCAGTAATAACAAGACAAAGACAATGAAAATAGGCAGAATCATTGAAAATGTCAATGTATTGTGAATGGAGAAGCTGTGGAACAAGTAAAACATTTCAGCTACTTAGGCACGATTTTTACTGAAGATGGTAAATTAAATATAGAAATAGACAACAGAATCAGCAAAGCTGGTATGGTAGGAAGTCGATTGAATTAATTCATATGGAGTAAGAGAGAAATTAGTCAGAACACTAAATTGGCTGTATACAGGACAGTGTTCAAACCAGTTTTAACTTATGGATCTGAGAGCTGGGTTAGAAGTAAAACACTTGACCAGAGACTGCAGATATGAGAGTCCTGAGAAAGATTATAGGTGTGAACAGATGGCATCAATGGCAATATCATATTAAAAACGAGGATATTAGGAAAGAACTTGACATTGTCAGCATCCAGGAATGTGTTAGCAGAGCTAATCTCAGGTGGTATGGTCACTTAAACAGAATGGACAAAGAAAGATTAGCAAAACAAGTGTTCTCTGCCAGGTTGGCAACAAAATGACCCAGAGGAAGACCAAGATATAGGTGGATTGATATGGTACAAAGTGCCTCAGACGATAGAAATATAAGATCTGATAATGTTGAAGTCTTGACAAGTAACAGACTGCATTGGAGGAAAATTGTAGATAGGAAGTTAGTAATGATGTAATTTTTTTCATGTAGTACTATCATATGCTGTACACCCCTTGAGGGTATATGGCAGGAATTTGATGATGATGATGTTTGTTTTCTATTTTGGATGATTTCCAGATTTTCTGTGAAGTGTTAAATGCATAGCAAGATATTTTTAAATTCTTATTGCAGTGTCCTCATTGGTATGCTACTTTCCACCGTGGAAATCACTTCTACTTGATTTCCATTTATAAGGATTTGGTCAGTCTTTTTTACTGTTGTTTTTTAATATTTTGCTTTTCTTCTCATTAATGTGTAAGCCTATTTGTTGAATAGTTTCCTCTGACTTTGTTGTCTTACTTTTCATGTCTTTAGATGTTGTTGATAGTAGTACAATGTCATCAGCATAGTTAAAATATTCTAATGTGGTGTCAATGTTCCATCTTATTCCAGTTTTCAGGTTTTTTGGGGTATGCCGCATTATCCAATCTATGATAGTGATGAAAAGTGTTCCAGACATGACAATCTTGCTTAACACCAGTTTTGATGTCAAAACCCGTGGAAGTTTTTCCATTTTATAGAATTTTCCCTTTACTTCCATCATATAAATCTTTTGATATTTATTATTTTGTCAGGAAATCCATAAATTTTTAGGATTTTCCATAGACATTCTCTGTCTAGGCTGTTGAATGCTTTGGCAAAATCAATAAAATTGAGATACATAGTTGAATTTAGTTCAACGCTGTTCAGTTATGTTTCTAAAAATAAAAATTTGATTCAACGTGCTTTTTCCATTTCTAAAACCTACTAGTTCTATTCTCAGAATTTTCTCAGCACTATTTTTTTATTTCTTTTATTCCTTCTGTGAGACCATAGGCACAAATAAGTCTCATTGTCCAGTGGACAATGAGACTTATTTGTGCCTATGGTAGAATGTTCTACTAAGGTAGAAGTGGAGGAATTTTTTTAAGTTTTAGAGAAAGCAACTGACACAATGAAAAATGAAAAGTTGAGGATCTAAATAGCAGAGTAGGTAATGCTTGTCAGACATACATAAATAAATATTTTGAGAAAATTTGGAGAAAAGAGCAAAGCTAATAATGATAGCAAATACCTGTTGGATTTCTGCTCAGGAGATGGACTGGTTATTATTATTAACACAATGTTCCAACATAAAAATGAGCACAATTCACATGGAGAGAAGAAGCAAGGAATAAGAAGTCTCATTGACTATTTTATTGTTGATAGTGATGGTTACTCCCTGGTGACTGACACCAGAGTGTATAGAGGATTTGAAATTGGAAATGATTCACCATTTAGTCTTGAGCAGAATAAAATGAATTTCATATTGAAAAGAAGACATGTAAGAACGTTTCAAAGCGAATAAAAGTTGAGCAGCTCTCAGATGTGAACTGTAGACTAAAATACACAAATTGAAGTAAAAATGAAAGAGTTTGAGAACAGGAACCAAACCTTGGAGATTCAGTTGCAAGTCCTGAAGAAAACATTGATTCAGCCAGAGAGGCATGTGGTGAGGTTGTCTGCAAGGATTGAAAAATCAGAACTCCATGGTAGACAAAGGAAGTTAGAAGCTTTTGATATGCTTGCTTCTCTTCCTTCATTGCCTCTAACTTCCTTTGTCTACCATGGAGTTCTGATTTTTCAATCAGAACTCCATGGTAGACAAAGTCAATTAGTTCCTGGCAAATAAGTCAGCTTCTGCTCTTAGAGAATACAACGACAAATGTAAGAAAGCTAACCACTGTGTAAAACTAGCTCAGGACATAGAAGCTCAGTTATGGAGGAAAGAGTGTTGTAAAAGGAATTAGAGATGATAAAGGTGACATGAAAACTGAAGAAAGAGATATCCTTGAAGTATGGAGTAATTACTTCGAAAAATTGCTGAATGAAACAAGCAGTGATAGCACAGTGGTAAAAAACATTCAGCAGGCATACAGTCAGGAATACATATCCAAACTTGAAGTAGAAAAAGCCATCAAATTCTTGAAATGTGGAAAGGCAGCAGAAGTAGATGATTCGACCAGAAATACTCAAGTATGGAGATATAAAAGTCTTACAATGGCTGCACCACATGGTTCAGAAGGCCTGGACAGAGGGACGAATCCCAGATGATTTTAGTAGAGCTCTCATAGTACCCCATATATAAAAAGGGAAATAAAACTGAATGTGAGAATTAGAGGTATTCCCAAAAATCTTACCAGAAACACATTACTGAACTGTTTCTGGTAAGATTTCGTCATCATATCCTCTTGTGCCCCAAGTGCACAGAGGTCTGACATACGTCAGTTTACAGGCCGAAGTTAATCCTGTAAGAATGGCCAGTCCTCAATCCAGTCCCCACGATGGGGCCCCTTCCTACTACTAACCATGCTCAGACTTGCTTAACGTTGTGCGTGAGCCATTACTAATAGACACTACCAAATCGACTAACCTTTGCTGGACCCTGGTAAGATTTACACAAGTGTACTTGAGAAGGTTGTGGAAGAAAAGCTTGGTGAAGAACAAGCTGGTTTCAGACCAAATAGATGCTGTCAGGATCAAAATTTCACTTTACGACAAATAGTTGAGAAATCATGGGAATATAACAAAGATCTGTATATAAGTTTTGTAGATCTGGAAAACGCACCTTGGCAAGGTGCCAGAGAAGCTATTCAAAATGCTACAGTTATATGATGTCGATGGGGCATTATATCATGTAATATTTAGTATTTATTAGTTCCTGGACTACCAAATCGGATTAAAAGTCAGCAGTTAGAATTGAAGGACGTACAGGAAGATGGTTTAATGTTAAATATGGTGTCAGACAAGGATGTACATTATCTATATGGATCACATTATGAAGGAAAGTGGTATTAAACCTGATATCATAATCTCCAATTTTGATAACAGGTTTAATACCACCACTACTACTACTAATAATACGTATCAATCCACCTATATCTTTGGAAGACAAAGATATAGGTGGATTGATACGGTTAAAAGTGCCTTAAAAGATAGAAATATAAGATCTGTTAATATCAGATAGAAATATAAGATCTTATCTACAATTTTCCTCCAAATCAGTCATCATATAGATTTGGAGGAAAATTGTAGTTAGGAAGTTAATGATGTAAATTTTTCATGTAGTACTATCATATCTTGTACACCTCTTAAGAGTACATGGCAGGAAATTGATGATGATGATAAATTACAAGCTATATACGACATTGATAGAACTGTACTCCAGCAAATAGATGAAGCTAAGCATTTAGGGGTGGTGGTAGATAGAGAATTTGAAGATTAGAGGATATATTGTTAAGGTTGCTAAGTAAGCTCATAAGATTACTTGGTTATTGAAAAACACATTAACAAGTAGAGATAAGGAAATTATTCCTTTTTATAAGCCTCGATATGTCCATATCTGGATTATTATGCTCAAGTCTGATCTTGGTTTCTTGGGAGGATAAGGAAATGGTGGCAAGGATCCACAGTCAGGTGACCAAAATGGTGAGTGGTCTTTGCAACGCTTCATATGAGGATAGATTGATTGAATTTCAAAAGATGGTTGATAAGTGAAAAAGAAGGATGTGATAGAAACATTTGTTGCTTAAAGGTTTGTAGGATTGATGCAGGGGAAATGTTTCAGCATTGGCTAGAGGGTTCAGAACAATGGGTCATCCCCAGAAGTTGAATAAGTTGTGGTTAGTAGTGGTGTGAGGACCAGATTTTTTGCTTGGAGAGTGGTGAATGGGTTGCCATAGTCAGTTGTTAGCACTTTGTTTATTAATGGGTTCAAGGAGAGGTATGATAAATTGTATGGATTATTTGGGTCTCCCAAATAATAGAAGCTAGAATAAAAATAGATAGAGGCTATTTAACAATAATTGGTTTATATGCCCCAGAAGAAGGAAGAGAACAGGATAATATTGATTTTTATAATCAGCTACAAAACATATATAATAAAATAAATAAAAATGATTACATAATTTTAGCAGGAGACTTAAATGCAAGAATCGGAAACACGAAAATTAATAATAATATAGGAATACATGGAGAACACACTCTAAACAGAAATGGTAAAAAATTGATTGACTTTGTAGTTTATAATAACCTAAAAATAATTAATTCCTTCTATAAACATAAAGACATACATAAATATACTTGGGCAGCAAGAGGATGGAAATCAATATTAGATTACTTCATATTAAATGAAAAGACATCAAAATTTTCACTAGATGTTAGAGTTCACAGAGGATATGAAATAAGCAGTGACCACTTCCTTGTTAAAATAAAATTAAGATTACCACCTAAATGGCTACAAGTAACAAGAACAGAAAGAAAAATTGAAACATTTGTTTATAAAACTAGACTATTGAATGACACAAATGTACAATGGCTATATGAACAAAGAATTAACCAGTATCTAGATAAAATAAAACAAAATGAAGAAATAGAAATAGAATGGCTTAATATAAAAACGATACTAAATGCAGCAGCAAATGAAAGCTTAGGAAAGACCAAAAGATTCAATAAAAGAAAAAAACTGAAGATCTGGGATGATACAATCAAAGAAATAATCAAAAGGAAAAAAGAAGCCTATCACAAATGGTTAAGCAGTAAAATATTAGAAGATGAAATAGAATATAAAAGAATAAGAGCCATAGCTAAAAGAGAAGTCAGAAAAAGACATAGAGAATCATGGAATAAATTTGTTTCTAATTTAGAACATGATTTATATAAAATAAGACCCAATGTATATAAGATTTTGAAACACCTAAATGCAGATACCAAAGAAAACATAAAATTAAACACTGAATTGAAATTAGAAGAATTTCTAAATTACTACACAGAACTGTGGACAGACAAATATTTTAAAAAAGACAACTGGCAAACAATTAACGAAAATGAAAAGGAAATAACTGAAGAAAAATTAGAAATCAGCCTGAAAGAAACAAGAAACGGAAAATCACCTGGAGAAGATAAGCTAGGTTCAGAACTATGTAAATATGCAGGAACACGATTCAAAGGAAGACTCTTATTGTTTTTAAATAAAATTTACTCAACTGGTATCCCCCCCCCCCCCAATAGAATGGAAAAAAGCAATTGTGATTCCTATCTTTAAGAAAGGTAATAGAGATGACCCTAAAAACTATAGAGGTATCAGTATACTAAATTCATGTTACAAAATATACTGCAGAATCTTAAATAACAAACTAATGAAATATTCCAAAAACTTTATTCTAGAGGTACAAAATGGATTTAGAAAAGGACGATCATGTATAGACCCAGCCTTCTGCCTAAAATTAATAATAGAGAAAAGAAGAGAATATAATTTAGAAACACATATTGCATTTATTGACTTTGAAAAAGCATTTGACAAAGTTAAAAGAAACATATTATTTAACATATTAAAAGAAAGACAAATACCAAATAATATCCTAAAAGCTGTCACAAGGATATATGAAAATAATCAAATACAAATAAGATTAAATCATGAGCTATCATATACAAGAGAGATAAACCAAGGGGTCCGACAGGGATGTCCCCTCTCAGCAACTCTTTTTAATATCTACTTAAATGAAATAATAATAAAATGGAGTAAAAATTTACATCAAGGAATTAAACTTTCACCTACAGTTGACTTAAACACTCTCCTCTTTGCAGACGACCAAATAATAATTATAAATTCTGAATATAATTTACAGAAAGCTATTTTAAATCTAAATGAGATATCCAAAGATTATGGTATGATAATATCAACGGAAAAATCAAAAACTATGGCCTTTAAAGGACAAGATCCAGCAAGAACTAAAATAGTATTAGATAACAAGATCTTAGAACAGGTGAATTCATTTAACTACCTAGGATGTATGATCACTTATGAAAATGAAAAAGATATAAACATAAAAATTTCAAAATATTTAAAAATAACAGGAGTAATTAACTCTATATTTAAACCAAACCTAATTCAAAAACAAACCAGGCTAAAAGTATACAATACATTAGCTCTACTGGTCTTAATGTATGGAAGCGAAATCTGGACAAGAAAACAAAAAGACAAACAAAGATTAACAACAGCAGAAATGAAGTTTATGAGAAAAACTGCAAAGTATACCCTATTTGATCACAAAAGAAACGAAGATATTATGAAAGAATTAAACCAAGAACCAGTAATTGAAAAAATTAAAAAAATATAAACATAGATGGATGGAACACATTCAAAGAATGAAAAGAGAAAGATTACCAAAACAAGCCTTAAAGTACAAGCCATTAGGAAAAAGAAAACCAGGACGTCCTCTTAAACGATTCAACAATGACTTCTAAAGCCAGAACAGGCCATACTAGACCTAAATCCTTGATACGTATGATGATGATGATGATGATTTGGGTCTCCTATAATAAAATTAGTTTAATCCTTTATCCAAGTGTGAGCAAACAAAGTTTGCGCCTGAAAGTATCTTCAGGACGGGTAAGGTGGTACAACACCAGGGCAACTAGTTGCAAAGGTGGAACAAGCTACCAACACTCCTATCTCAGTATCTACTATAATGCGAAACACATCTCCTTGCGGATATGTCTAATGTTATGCATTAAGGGAAGGGCCACTGCCCAGACTAGTTTCGACGTTTATTGAGGTCTCTTCAGTGGAAGCCAGGCCCAAGTGGTGATACCAGGCAGAAGCATTAGCAGGTCATCTCTACCTATAGGAGTTGCCAAATGGTGTGCCACCCTTTTTTAATAAATTACTCTGGATTTAGAGAAAGATGTTGAAAGTTTATTTTTCACTTGGTTAGAGTATAATAAAATTAGTTTAATCCTTTATCCAAGTGTGAGCAAACAAAGTTTGCGCCTGAAAGTATCTTCAGGACTGGGGTAAGGTGGTACAACACCAGGGCACTCCTTGCAAAGGTGGAGCAAGCTGCCTGGTATCTCCACTTGGGCCTGGCTCCCACTGAAGAGTCCTCAATAAAGGTTGAAACTAGTCTGGGTAGTGGCCTTTCCCTTAATGCATAACATTAGACATATCCGCAAGGAGATGTGTTTTGCATTATAGGAGATACTGAGATAGGAGTGTTGGTAGCTTGCTTCACCTTTGCAAGTAGTTTTCCTGGTGTTGTACCACCTTACCCCAGTCCTGAAGATACTTTCAGGCACAAACTTTGTTTGCTCACACTTGGATAAAGGATTAAACTAATTTTATTATACTCTAACCAAGTGAAATGTAAACTTTCAACATCTTTCTCTAAATCCAGAGTAATTTATTAAAAAAGGGTCGCAGACACTATTTGGCAACTCCTGTAGGTAGAGATAACCTGCTAATGCTTCTGCCTGGTATCTCCACTTGGGCCTGGCTCCCACTGACGGGACCTCAATAAAGGTCGAAACTAGTCTGGGTAGTGGCCCTTCCCTTAATGCATAACATTAGACATATCCGCAAGGAGATGTGTTTTGCATTATAGGAGATGCTGAGATAGGAGTGTTGGTAGCTTGCTCCACCTTTGCAACTAGTTGCCCTGGTGTTGTACCACCTTACCCCAGTCCTGAAGATACTTTCAGGTGCAAACTTTGTTTGCTCACACTTGGATAAAGGATTAAACTAATTTTATTATACTCTAACCAAGTGAAATATAAACTTTCAACATCTTTCTCTAAATCCAGAGTAATTTATTAAAAAAGGGTCGCAGACACTATTTGGCAACTCCTGTAGGTAGAGATGACCTGCTAATGCTTCTGCCTGGTATCTCCACTTGGGCCTGGCTCCCACTGAAGAGACCTCAATAAAGGTCGAAACTAGTCTGGGTAGTGGCCCTTCCCTTAATGCATAACATTAGACATATCCGCAAGGAGATGTGTTTTGCATTATAGGAGATACTGAGATAGGAGTGTTGGTAGCTTGCTCCACCTTTGCAACTAGTTGCCCTGGTGTTGTACCACCTTACCTCAGTCCTGAAGATACTTTCAGGTGCAAACTTTGTTTGCTCACACTTGGATAAAGGATTAAACTAATTTTATTATGCTCTAACCAAGTAAAAAATAAACTTTCAACATATTTGGGTCTCCTGTGATGAGTCTTCAGACTCAGTTGTCCATGCAATAATAATAATACCATCTACTTCAGTTGCTTTTCCACATTTCAAGTTTTTTTACTCCTGTTTTTACTTCAAGTATGATATGTACTCTTGTATTCATTTTTCTTGAAAATTTTGTATTTGGCACAGAAATTTTCTATTAAGTTCCTCTATATTCTTTTAGATCATCTGCTGACTTATTGCTAAAAACTTTTGGTATGCTTTTTTTTGTCTAGGACTGCTTCTTTAATATCTTTTGTCCACCATGACATTCTTATTTTTCTATCCTTGCAGACAGCTTCATCACATACCTCTCTATCTGAATCGATGTTTTCTTCCGAGTTTGCCACAGAGAGTTCAAGGTGTTTCAGTTTTTCTTCAATAATGTTTGTATGGTTGAGTGTATAGTTTACCTGCAAAAGCTACTCAACTTAAATTCTTTTTGAAACTTTCTTACATACTATTCTTTTCAGTGTGATATTTGTTTTTATCCTGCTTAAAACTAGTGGTTACTTACAATTTTATATCCTCTGTACACTCCTGTATCATGAACTAGCTTATGAAGATATCACATTCAAAATGACACTCAGTGAGGCTTTTGTCTTCTCTTCATGTGAACTTTTGAATATCTTTGTTGGTATATGTTGCTAATAATAACTAGGTCTGTATCCTGCACAGAAATTGAGCAAAATACTTACCATTATTATGAACTTTGCCCTTTTCTCAAAAATTTCCCAAAACTTTTGTATGTGACCAGTGGAATTTATTTTCTACTCTGCTATTTAGGTCTCCAACGAAGGCCACTTTTTCTATTTTCTTTGTCAGCTGCTTGCTCTAATGACTCAAAAAAATTGCCCCACTTCTTCCTTTGATTGTTTCCTCGATCCTTTCCTCAAGCATTATTTCCCCACATTAGTTTACTCTTTTATTTTAAATACATGCTATGATGTCGTTACCCCCCCCCTCTCGCCCCAGATCCATCCGTATTTTTGTTGGACATTATTAGGTACTATATGATCTTCCTGCTCCTCAGTGATGCCCTATAAATACTACTGTAAGGAGGTCCTGTCAGTCTTTTCTTGAGTCTTCAACTCTGAAGACTAGTCACTCGACACATTGTCTATCTCATTAAGGGTGTTCCACTTCCTATTTTTCCAGGAACTTTTCTGTTTTGAGGAGTCTTCTTTCCATTGTTTCATTGCATCCAAAGTATTTCAGCTTTCTTCTGTCAATATTGCTAAGGAGTCTTGAAGTTCTTTTGATCCTTTCCAGCTCATTCATTTGTCCACCTTTCAGTGTGCAATTCCTAACAGTCTCCTGTAATACAACGTCTCAAAAGCAGCTATCCTTTTACTATGACTTTAGGAACTAAGTTTCACATCGTCTGTATAAGTCTCTAGAAAAAACAACTGTATCCAGAATCCTCAGTTTTGTTTTTGTAGTGATTTGTTCTTCTATATTTTAGATCAGTATCATTCTAGCCATTCCTAATTTTCTTCTCAATAGTATTTCTTCACATTAATGATTGATCTCTGATTCTCATATTTGTTTACTTCCTCAGCTATTTCTCCATTAAGGTATGCTTGTTTTTCTCAGGATCTTCACTGTCGATCTTTCAAGAACCATAATCTTGCTAGTTGAGGTTGTCTTCTGTTCTTGCTGATCTGATTAACCCCTCACTATCATTATAAAGTAGTACTTCATCATTCCTCTAATTCCTGACCCATCTGCTATATCTTAATTCTGTCTTAAGCTCCTCCAGTTCTACACATGATGTCCTCAACATGGATAATAAATGGGTAAGTGGAAAGTGAACATCCTTGCTGAACTCCTGCCTGCCTGAACACAATCAATTAACCCAGCATCTGTTCTTACTGTGGCTTCCTGCTCTCTATACAGGTTTCTTATTGACCTGATTATGTGTTGAGGAAAACCTATTATATTCACTACCTCCCACAATTTCATATGTTGGACACCATCAAAAAAGTTTTGGAGTGGCCCATGAAGCACATTACCAAAGGAAATCTAAACTCTGTACTTCTCAATGATCTGTCTAAGGCAAAGTATCTGATTGCCAGTGCCCTTTTTCTTTTCTGAAGCCTTGTTCCTTGGGTATCTTGCTTTGACTTTGGCTAGTCATCACTAGATAAATTTTTAAAAGTAGAGCTCTTAGTGCCTAACTATAAAAAAGGAAATTTCCCTGCTTAGTGCCTGGTAAGATTTATGCAAGTATACTTGAGAAAAATTGTGTAAGGAAAGCTTGGCGAAGAACTAGCTAGGTTCAGGCCAAGTAGAGGCTGTCGGGAACAGATTTTCACTTTAAGACAAAATGCATTCCACATAAGGATGTGCACAAATTTGAATGGAGAGAAGATGTAAGAAATAAGCCTCATTAACTATGTTATTATTGATGGTGATATCTTCATGCTGATTCAGGACACAAGAGTATACAGAGGATTTGAAATTGGAAGTAATCACCATTTACATTTGAGTAGGATAAAATTGAATATCTTATTGAAAAAGTATGTAAGAAAGTTTTACAACAAAGTTTAAAAGCTTTCAGATCTGATCTTTAGAATTACACAGATATTATTCAAGAAAAAAATAGAAGTTTGAAAATAAGAAATTTGGAGATTCACTGGCAGACCCTGAAGAAAGCATTGCTTGATTCAACCAGAGGCATGACATTGTCAACAAGGTTAGAAAATTGAGAACTCTGTGGTGGATTCTGAAATTAAAGTGGCAGTCAAGAAAAAGAGAAAGCATACTGAGATTATATGAAATTAAAGGTGACACGAAAAGCAAAGGTATCCTAGCTTTTTGGAGTAAATACTTTGAAATGTGAAATGACAGCACAGTAGTAGAAAACATTCAAGAGGCATGCAATCGGGAGTGTGTATTGATACTCAAGGTTGAAAAGCCATCAAAAACCAGAAATGTGGCAAGGCAGCTGGAGTATGGTGATTGCCTTAAAAATTTGTGTTGGATCTTATTTTACTCATTACTTAACAGTATGCCTGTTAAATAATGAGACAGTTATTATATTAAAACAAAGAATTATATTTGGAATTGTCATTTACAGATTCAAAATAATCTCAGAAATGATCTAATATGCAGGTATAAAAGTTTTATAGTGACTGCATTGCATTTATGCAATCAGAGGGTCGAATCAGATGATTGAAATAGAGCTCTTAGTACCTATTTATAAAAAGAGGAATAAAACATTCTTAAAATTAGTTTAATTTCACTACTACTTAGTGTTCCTCTTAAGAATTATGCAAGTATACTTGAGAAAACATTGTGAAAGGAAAACTTTGAGAAGAACACGTTTGATTCAGGCCAATTAGAGGTTGTCAGGATCAGATTTTCACTTTAAGACAGAGTTAGGAAATCATGAGAATATCACAAGGATCTGTATTTGTTTTAAATGATGTTATAGTCCTAAATAAATCTTGTCTCTACAAGATTCCTTAACTAAATAACTGCTGTAATAAATTTGGTATGAAAATCAGCAATAAAAAGACAGTCCATGAAAAATATGCAGAAACACTGAAAACATCAAATAAAATGTTACTGTAGAACCAGTAACATTTTATTTACTTAATCATAATATTGTTGGTTCTACATTACTTTATGTAGATGATGTTAGCATATTTAGTATGGTAGGAAGTCAAGTGAATAAATTTATATGGAATATGAGAGTTATCAAATCAATTTTAACATATGGATCTGAGAGCTGGGTTAGAAATAGACCATAGATATGAGAGTTCTGAAAAAGATTAAGGAATTGAACAGGTGACATCAGTGACAGAATTATATTAAAAAGGATTGCAGTAAAAGACCCAGAGGAAGACCAAGATCTTATTGGATTGATTCAGTAAGAAGTGCCTTACAAGACAAAAATATAAGATCTGATAATATTGGATTCTTTGCAGATAACAGATTAATTTGGAAAAAAATTGTTGATAGGAAGCTATTAATGATATATTTTTTCATATAATACTATCATAATATCCTCTATCCAGAATTTGATATATCAGCTCCACATGAGAGGTTCCAAGACCTATGGCACAACAATATCATGTGTGGGCAAATAGTGAGAAAGAAGAGAATTTGTCTTTCTTGATTTTCTGGAATTCTTGAGGATTGTAATCATTGGAAAACCATTCCATAGAGCAGAAGTGTAGAGAATGAAGCAGGAGACTGAGGAATTTTAAGTTTGGAGTTGAACTGTAGATCAGTGCTAGTCAGCTGCTGTACACACTACATTACCAGAGGAAAGTAAAGGGATGGCAGTGGAGCAGCATCTATGAACACACCATGTGTTTTTGTTGCATTCTTCGGTAACCAAACAATCCTATGAGTTATCTTGGCTGCCTTACCAATATTCTCCCTGAATTTTAACCTTCAAATCCCTAGCTTCATCAGATACATTTCCATCAATATGATGTGTAATCTTTTTTTCTCAGAATGCATAACCTTTCTACACTAAATGAACATCCATTATCTTCTGCCCATACCATCAGTTTATTTAAATCATCCTGCAAGTATGATTTAAATTCGGATTTAGATTCCATAAATTCGGATGACAAAAGACATCCGAATCAGGGCATAACAGTTGATTAACTGTTATGCCCTGATTTTGCTTTGTCAACAAACAACTATTTCCCTTCAGATCATTTCCTATACGATTTATATACAAATTAACTAAGAGTGGTCCAAGCACAGAGCCTTCGCACACTGCTAATTAACTGCTTTTTCCTGGATTCTGCTTCTCCATATACTACTTTTTGGATGTCTTTTTATTCCTTGTATCCATATTGCCAATCTCATATTCATCTCCTATTTGTTCCAATTTGTGTAACAGTTCCATGTATAACCTGTCATAATAGCTTTGCAAACGAACATTATCAATGTGCATTATTTACTCTATTATAAAACATTAGTAAATTACTAATGCATGACTTGACCCTTTTACAAAGCCATGCATCTCCCATAGAGTATCGTATTCTTAGTAACTCAATCCTGAATTTTATTTCTGACCAACTTTTCCAAAACATTTTACCTCCACTCCCAAGATACTGACTCAATCTCTATTTTCCTATCAGTTTCTGTTGCAGCAATATCCTTGCTTAGGTGATAGATACTTTCAAAGTGGTCACTCTAACTCAATTTTGTCTGCTTTTTTCATCTCACTACCTTCAACACTTATTAGTTATCCTTTCGTAGGCATTTTTCCTTTTATTTGCCACAAGGGTTTTCTTCGACTTGCTTGTATAATTTCTTTGCATAATCCGAATTTGCCTTTCTTATCATGCTGGTTTTCTATCTTGCCTGAGAGTTGTACTACTCATCTTGCTGATCAGTCCTTTCTCCTTATGTCTTCCACAACAGCTTCTGTTAATATTACTCAGCCACATAACCACAAAACAGTTAGGTATATACAGTCTGATTTGCTTCCTTCAGATACCCCTTGACTATTTCCCATATATGGCTAACATTCTTCCCTTGCAGATTCTTATGCCATGGCACTGCTTCAATTTTCCTTTTTAGCTTGTCATATAATGACCTGCTTTGCAGTTCGACATATATCCCTTCTTAATAATAATAATAATAAATTTCCATTTGGCAGACTGCATTATCACTCACCAGTCAAAGGCAGCATGACCCTCTTAGTTATGGATAGATTTTAATCCTGTGACCAGATCACTTCCATCACATTCAGCTTTGAGTAATTATCTCTTATTATCTCTTTTTGGTCTGTTTCCTTAGTTGAAGTCTCCATAATAATTGCTTGACCTGCACTCATTTTGCTGATGCATGTATTCCACATCCTTTGTTCCCCCTGCTTTTAGCAGCAAAACTAACTGTATATTTTGGCCTTTTGTCTTGAACCCCCTCACATTCTATCTTTTATTATCCAAGTTTCACTAATACCTATAACTTTTTGGCAAGGTTGCACTAACCCATGCCAGAAACTCCCACTATTATTCCTAACATTTCTGGCATTATGTCCGCAACTAGATTAGATTTTGCTTTTATTCGCACTTACTTGCCTAATGGCTGCTTCACACACACACAAAGTATCAACCCTAACAGCTTTAGTTCCTTTCTTTGTCTTCCATGCTCTCAGGGAACAAATCTTTCTCTATACCTTTATCTTCAAATGCATTTAAGTGCAAACTGTCAGCATTATATAAGTCCTTCTGTCCATCAGATTCATTTCATATCTGTGATAAAGTTTACACATTGACTATTTGTAGATGTATTTTTTAAGGAAATTACAATGTAGACTAATATATTAACTGAAATAAATTTAATTAATACTTTCAATATTTCAGCAAAGTCAAAGTGCCAATTGGAAAGATTTTCTAAGAAAATTTACAGAAACCCCCACACACACTCTGGTATAAACATTCATAGTCATATCATCCCTCTTCCTAAGAATATAGAATTATTAAAATTTTATCCAACAGCTAAATTAATTAGTTCAGATAACAGTGCCCTCTCCACTGAACTTGAACGTCTTCACAAAACTTTCTTAGCCAATTGCTACAATTCCTACCATATTTTATGAGAATTCCTCGTACTCCCCCCCCCCCCCTCAAAATTAACACATTCTTTTCCCTTCTCCAGAATAGACTACACCAAAGCTATCACTATTCCATATATTCAGGGCACGTCTGAAAACTAAAAAAAATCTTTAAAAAAAAAAAAAAATAATAATACAACCTTTTAACCACTTACAGACCATATATATATATATATATATATATAAACATCCCTTATCCGCTCCACCAAAAGACCAGCCACAGTCCCTAGACCTACAAGGTGTTTACCAGGTCCCTTGTATGGTTAAATAGGCAGGACAGCCAAGATCGGAATTATTATCTGAGACCTCCATTTCCATCACTCAGGATTGCTGACCATGCTTTGGACACCCATGATAGAATATGCTGGAAGAATGCAGCAAATATAAACATGAAAGACTTTTCTTTGAATCTTCTGTAATCAGGGTACAGTTTTTCATGATTTCCATTGTTCTGTTTCCTGCCATTTTTTTATTTTTATTTTATTCCTGCATTTTTTTAATTTTTTATCATGATTCCTCTTTTTTCTTATTGATTTTGGGTCATTGTATGATTAATTTCCCACCATTTTCTTTGTTTACTGATTGGGAGGTCATTTACCAGGAAATTCAATTCACAATTGTGTGAGGGTTTAAAGCTTGACTGTTTATAATAGTGAGCTTCAAATACGATGTGTTCTATGGGACGAAGGGTGAGAATTTTTGGTAGTTCATTATTGCTTATCATTTTTTTAAAATAGTTTTTTTTTATAGTGCACATTATCTGTGCAGAAGAAACTGATTAAACACTCGGCTTTTGACCCCACGTACTTTCCCTGGCCACCCCAATGACACATTATTATTATTATTAGACACCTCCAGGGACTCCAAGGACTCATCGAAGGAGGGCACCTGCTCTACAACTCCATCTCCACCATTCAATCACCAACTGACTGCAACTACACCAACGTCATCTATCGCTGACCACCACTAGTATTTCCACAGACAATCACAAACATCCTTGCCCATGGTGGGATTCGAACCCCCGCAGCCTTTTGGATGGAGAGCAGATGTGCTATCCACTCGGCCAACCAGGCTGGCACATTTGCCCAAAACACCTCTTCTGCAACACATGCACCAGGATGTTTTTACTCTTTAAGGTATTATTTAGATTATTTCTGGTACTGAGGTGAGAATTCCTCAGGCTTTTAGCAGAATATACCTTGTACGTTCTTTGTACATTGTACAAAGAATGTAGTTCCTGCGTTGCATAAGGTGACAGCAATATGAATGGTGTTTAGAAGAAGTTGTTGAAAATGTTTATACATTCACAGGATTGTCAGACTTGCATGAGATTGGTGACAAGATAATGCTGCTAGATAAAGAACCGGAGTTTGGAGGTTGATAATAAAAATCTACAGCAGTTAGTAGAAGTGGTGCAAGATCTGTGTGTTAAGGTGGCTTAAGTGTGGGAGGACATCATTGGAAATTTAATGCAGTATTGACCACACTAAGAGAAAGGAACTATTTTAATTTATGATTTACATCTGTCATTGAGACATCTTTAGAGTACAACTAACAATTCTCTCTCTCTCACACATACACACACATTGACAAACTTTCGCACTACCACCACCTCTCAACAATATATCATAATCAAAGTACCAATAGAGGCTATTGGTTAGTTTTTGTTTCAGTGGAACCTCTTTCAACAGAAATCAACCGTATACATAACACTTCCTATCCAATGGCTTTAGTTCTTATAGAATTTAAAAAAAAATCAATCCTCAGCCATCCCTTTAGGAGGATGGCTTTAGATTTCAGAAATACCATTCCCATCCCCTATGTTCGGCATACATCACAAAAAATAGCCAGTTCTTTAAAAAAAAGTACAACCTGTACAACCTTTTAAGCCTCACTGGAAATTTGCTACTCTTATCCAGTCTAAATCTCCCCCCTCTCTATGCCTGGAATATATATAATACCCTGTACCTGCAAGTTGGCATACTTTGGACAGAAAATTAGATCGGCAGCCATCCGTTTTAGACAAACACAAAACTTACATCTGCAATCACGAATGTGGACGATCTGGCAAAAGGTGTACCACCTTATTATTAAATTACTCTGGATTTAGAGAAAGATGTTATAGTTTGCCCACCGATTACAGATCCCTTGACACTTCTGCGCATGTCAGAAAAAGGAGAATCCATTCCGATAATAGGGTAATCAATCTTCAATCTGTCTTTTGGGATGCGTTTGTTTATTATTACAGGTCGGAAAATTTTGCTTTTCTTTTATGAACATTCTTATATTTAAAGTGTAACTATTTTGCTTGTATAACAGTTGGAAAAATGTACGTAGAGTATTAACAAAATCAAAAAAGGTATAGCAAAAAACAAAAATTTAACAAAGTTTATTTTTAAGAAAGTTTGCTATAAAATAAAAATAATTATACAGAAAAACAGAAATTTTTTCAAATGAACTTAGATATTCTAAACTTACAGTTGAGAGAACTGAGACACTTTAATGTCCTAAACCAATTAATTATTTATGACTTGTTGTGACTCTTTTAACAAACCCATTCAAAAAAAAGGTTGGGAAAAAAATACTATTATCAAATCCTTTTATTCTTCAGTGTCATCTGAATCGGTGTCCAAATCGCCATCACTTTCACTTAAACTGATCACCAAAGGTTCGCATAATTCTTTGATAATTCCGTCTCTATCCCAACACATATTTTCCAATGAGGTGACATGAGAGCAATATTTTCCCCAGTTTTGAACTGTAATACTTTCAATCATCTGGAAGCTTAAAAAGTTTTGACATGTAAGTATCCCCAGTTACGTTGCGATGGCGAATCAAACGTTTCACTTCTGCCCAAACATACTCAATAGCATTAATTTAGAGAAAGATGTTGAAAGTTTATTTTTCACTTGGTTAGACTATAATAAATTTAGTTTAATCCTTTATCCAAGTGTGAGCAAACAAAGTTTGCACCTGAAAGTATCTTCAGGACTGGGTTAAGGTGGTACAACACCAGGGCAACTCGTTGCAAAGGTGGAGCAAGCTACCAACACTCCTATCTCAGTATCTCCTATAATGCAAAACACATCTCCTTGCGGATATGTCTAATGTTATGCATTGAGGGAAGGGCCACTACCCAGTGGCCCTTCCCTTAATGCATAACATTAGTTATGCAAATTTTATCATTAATATCGCAATGATAAGGGGTGGCACACCAATTGGCAATTCCTATAGGTGGAGATGACCTGCTAATGCTTCTGCCTGATATCTCCACTTGGGCCTGGCTCCCACCAAAGAGACCTCAATAAAGGTCGAAACTAGTCTGGGTAGTGGCCCTTCCCTTAATGCATAACATTAGACATATCCGCAAGGAGATGTGTTTTGCATTATAGGAGATACTGAGATAGGAGTGTTAGTAGCTTGCTCCACCTTTGCAACGAGTTGCCCAGGTGTTGTACCACCTTAACCCTGTCCTGAAGATACTTTCAGGCGCAAACTTTGTTTGCTCACACTTGGATAAAGGATTAAACTAAATTTATCAATAGCATTAATATCGCAATGATATGGTGGTAGCCTCAAAGCTAGAAATACATGCTGTTTGGCATCATGTCGAATTTAAATAGTTTAGTTGTGGGCGAGTTTCTTTTGACCAAATTAAGCAGTTCAATTTTTCGCGTATCTGGGGAATGAGAAATGTTATTTGCAGAGAGCCAATCCATAAGAACTTGCTTCTTATTAGACCAATTTGGAACGTCGTTTAATCGAATAGAGTGATATGAAGCGTTATCAATTATAACAGCAGCATTTTTAGGAAAGTTTGGAATCAGTTTTTCTCTGCCCACTTTTCGAAGATCGTAGAATTCATTTGACCATGGTAATTTCCAGTAGTTGAATTGGCTTTGTATAGTAAGTTTGAATTTGGTAAAAAAAAACCATTTCTCCACCCGCACACAAAATTATTAGGTGCTGCGAGGCATTTCCGGTTTGTAGCACTCCACATTCTTCTTTAGACTGCCAGCATTTTCCATAAGTTAAATTACTATCAATCCAAGTTTCATCTAGATAACAATCGGTCTTTTCTCCTCCCTGAACGTCTCCTTACTCTCAAATACTGCGTTCTAAATAAAACAATGCCACTTCTCTCCATGATAAGGTTCCTTTTATTCTGGGACTTTTTAAAACAAAATCCGATTTTATGAAGTATTTTCCTTAAAGTTTCTCTTTTCCAAAAAAATTAATATTTTCTTTAAGCACAGGAATCAATTTCGGAACAGTTGGCACTCTTTTCTCGACCACATAAAATTCGTGAATAGTTCTTCTTATAACGTCTACATCAAAATCATTCAAAGCTATGGTTTCGATGATTTTCTTTCTCTGGCGGTTTTTTTTACGAAATTTAAATTTTGGCTTACCTTCACCTTTTGATTCCCTATGAATTCTTTTAATGTAGAATGTCAGCACATTATTCAATATTTTTTTGCAAGAGCAACTGAAACGTTTAACAACAGAACTTGTTGACTGTACTGGATCCATCATACAAATTAATAATAAAAAAAAAAATGCAAAAAAGTGACAACAAAAATCAAGCTATAATTTAGTACTAGTACAGCGACAGACAAGAAATCATGTGATTTCGCATGTTGGCGATAAGTTCGTACATCCTTCATTTCTTTCTCCCCTTCATCATGAATCGACTATTCTTGGCAAAATTCCAAGGAGAGACCTACAAACAGGGTGAACTATAGAAGTTTATTATCCACTTGGTTAGACTATAATAAATTTAGTTTAATCCTTTATGCAAGTGTTAGCAAACAAAGTTTGCACCTGAAGTATCTTCAGGACTGAGGCAACTCGTAGTAAAGGTGGACCAAGCCTACATCATTCCTTGTCTCAGTATCCCCCATAATGCAAAGCACATCTCCTTGCAGACATATCTTTCTCTATATCCAGAGTAATTTAATAATAAGGTAGTACACCTTTTGGCAACTCATATAGGTAAATATGACCTCTCCATTGCTTCTGCCTTAGTATCACCTCTTCGGGGTCTGACTCCTACTGACGAGACCTCAATAAGACCTTGAAATCGGTCTGAGTAGTGGCCCTTCCCTTAATGCATAGCAGTATATATGTCCGCAAGGAGATGTGCTCTGCATTATTGGAGATACTGAGACAAGGAGTGAGGAGAGCTTGGTCCACCTTTACTATGAATTGCTTCAGTTCTAAGATATTTCAGGTGCAAACTTTGTTTGCTTACACTTGGATAAAGAATTATACTAAATTTATTATAGTCTAACCAAGTGGAAAATAAACTTCCAACATCTTTCTCTAAATCCAGAGTAATTTAATAATAAGGTGGTACACCTTTTGGCAACTCGTATAGGTAAGTATGACCTCTCCATTGCTTCTGCCTTAGTATCACCTCTTCTTGATCTGGCTCATACTGAAGAGACCTCAATAAAGGTACTGGTCTGGGTAGTGGCCCTTCCCTTAATGCCTAGCATTATACATGTCTGCAAGGTGATGTGCTCTGCATTATGGGAGATACTGAGACAAGGAGTGATGAGAGCTTGGTCCACCTTTACGTACTGAAGGTGGATCAAGGACTGAGGCAACTGCGAGTTGCCTCAGTCTTTGCTCAACTTCAGATAACTATGAGTTATCTTCAGGACTGAGGCAACTACGAGTTGCCTCAGTCCTGAAGTATAATCCTTTATCCACTTGGATAAAGGGCTAAATTTCAGTAGTCTTCTTGGCTATGTGTGTGTAGTTACAGCTGCTAGAGGCAGTATTCAGGGCATAGGTGATCATCACTTTGTTTGCACGACAGGTTAGATAGGTGTGTTCCTTCATCATGATCATCAAATTCATGCGATGTACCCTCAAGGGATGTAGATATGACAGTACCACATGAAAAATTTACATCATTACTAACTTCCTATCTACAATTTGTCAAGACTCAAACATTATCAGATCTTATATTTCTATCTTCCAAGGCATGTTTTACTGTATCAATCCACCTATATCTTGGTCTTCCTCTGGGTCATTTTCTTGTGAACCTAGCAGTTTTGTTTGTTTTGCTAATCTTTCCTCGCCCATTCTGTTTAAGTGACCACACCACCTAAGATTAGCTCTGCTAACGCATTTCTGGATGCTGACAATGTCAATTTCTTTCCTAATATCCTCATTTTTAATATGATATTGCCATTGATGCCATCTATTCATGCTCTAATCTTTCTCAGGACTCTCATATCTGCAGTCTCTAGTTTTTATTTAAGTGCTTTACTTCTGACCCAGCTCTTAGATCCATAAGTTAAAACTGGTTTGAACACTGTCTAATATACAGCTAATTTAGTGTTCTAATTTCTCTTTTATTCCATATGAATTTATTCAATTGACATCCTACCATACCAGCTTTGTTGATTCTGTTGTCTCTTTTCATATTTAATTTACCATCTTCACTAAAAATCATGCCCGAGTAGCTGAAATATTTCATTTGTTCCACAGGTTCTCCATTCACAACACAGTTGACATTTTCAATGCTTCTGCCTATTTTTTTGTATTGTTATTGCTGACCTTCATACCATATCTGTTACAACAGTTATTTAATTTAGTCAGGGAATCTTGCAGACTTGTAGCGGATTTATTTAGAAGTATAACATCGTCCGCATAAAGCAAAGAGCTGACATTAACATCTCCAATTTTAATATCAGGTTTAATACCACTTCCCTTCATAATGTGATCCATGTAGATAATAAATAACAGAGGGAATAATCTACATCCTTGTCTGACACTAGATTTAACATCAAACTATCTTCCTGTACTTCCTTCAATTCTAACTAATGACTTACAACTCAAATAAAGACAAAGTATTGCTTGATATAATGCCCCATTGACATAACTGTAGCGTATTGAATAGCTTCTTTCTTGGCACCTTGTCATATGCCTTTTCCAGATCAACAAATCTGTTTCTTCAAGTTGAAATTTGTAAAGCTTAGAAGTTGTTGGCAAGACGTTATGCCATAGTCTTCACTTATGTCGGAATCTGGTTTGGCACACTGCAATTTATATGGAAGATCCCACTGAAAACCTGGTGGCATGTGCAACCTTGTAGATGAAAGGGTTAAGGATGAAAATATGAAGTGCGAAGTTGGAGACACTGACATGAAGAGGTGGTATATTTTCTTGTAGTTGGAGGGAAGAATTGGAAGTGAGACTTCAGATGATACAAGATGAAAGATTCGCTCTGCGCAGTTTCTAGAAGTAATACGGATTCCCTGAGTTGTAGCGATATCTGGATAGGCTTTTATAATAACAGCTTGCATCTGTTGATATTGCTTATCAATTTTTGGGTTCTTCATTGGTAGGCATATTAATGTTTTCTGCTTTAGGGTCTGGGTCAGGTGGTCCCCTATTATTCTTATTCCTGCCCAGTTCCATGTAGGGAAAAGCAAGGGTTGGCCAGTTGCGACATTGTTATGTTTTTGTTCGAAAATAGAAGTTCTGCAAGGACAGCTGACTCTGTTGATCATGTCAGTGTGTGATGAAGTTCTGTATTTTTCCACTGCTGTAGAGCATCTCTGTAAAAAAAAAAAAAAAAAAAGAGTTAGTTTAGGAGGTGATCATGCAGATCTCTCTATTTGGAAAATAATGGACTGAATTGTCTTGTAGAAGATTATCCTGAAGGATCTAATGTTGTTTTCAAGGGAAATCAGGCCTTGACCTCCCTTACCTGAGTGGCTTGCAAAGTTCAGAGTATGTTGTCCAGTTAGTATTGTTCCAGAGGAAACATTTGATTGCTTTTTGAATGTGATTGAGAAAGTCTTTGGGGGGGGGGGGGGTGTTAGTACTTTGAGGGTATGCCATAACAAACACTCGCAGCCATCTTGTTAACCATTAGTATTCTTCCTCTAAGTGAAGACATGGAACGAATGTGGTTCCATTTTTCTAGCACCTGTTTAAATTGGTTGTGCAGCTTTGTCCAGCTCAGTGTGTTATATATTTTGGTGTTGCCAAGGTGCACACCTAAGTACGTTTGTCCTTCACTTGACCAGGTACATTTGATCGGATAATCATTTCTAGCCTTCCATCTGCCTGACCACCAGCCAGTGGTTTTTGCAGAGTTTCATTTGGCTCCTGAGTGTTGTGCATATTGTCTGTGTGCTTCCTTGGTTACTATCATTTCTTCTTCATTTCTGACTATTACAGTGATGTCATCGGCATTTTTTGTTGTGGCTCTATTATGCTGGTTCGTTTGGAGATGATCGTGTCGTCTACTCTTTTTAAGAAGGGTTCTATGGCCAGTGTGTGTAACTGTCCAGAGAGAGGACATCCCTCGAGAGTATGACAAAGTGCAATTGAGCCTGTTGTTGATTTTTAAACAGAAGAGTGCATCTCTGTGTAGCAATCGCACTGTTTCAATGATGAGAGGACCATAGCCAAATGCCTTTTAGGACTTCATAAAGGTACTCGTGCTCTACTCTATCGGAAGCCTTCTCCTGATCAAGGCTGACGAGTTCTAGGTTTTCATGTTGACTGTTTGCGATGTGGATGAGATCTCTTATTAAATGGAGGTTATCATGTATCGATCTTCCACTGAAGATCGATACATGATACAGAATAAACTTGATAAATGGAACCTTTCTTTTGCCTGTTTTACATCGCACCAAAACATGGTATGAATGCAAATTTAAGGCAGCTTGTGAGATCGTTATCAACCACCCCAATCTAAACAATAATGTTGGTCTAAAAATCCCATAAATACGGAAGGCATATATTCGTCCCACGAATCCTTCCTCTCTAAGAACAACTATAAACAGGACTGTAGAAAATCCAGGATCCTAAATCTAAAATAACAGCTTTATTATCATTTAAAAAAAAAATAGGACATCGCTGTTAAAGAAAAAATCTATAAGAAAGAATATTCATGTTGTAATTTATAAATAATTTTTTTATTTTTAAATCAGAAATAACAATTGTAATAATAGAAATAAGACATCACTGTTACTTGAAGGAAAACCATCTGTAAGCAAGAATGTTTACTCATGTAATCGTAAATTAAATCTAGCTTGATGTACTTTTTTTTTCACTAGAGGTCATGCCAGTGAGTAACATGCGATCAAATCATTGTTTCTCTAGCTTAGTTTGAAATGTAACGCAACTTGTCTTGTATATTTATGTATGCTCCAGATGATGATCTTGATATGAAGATCGAAACATCGGGCTAATAAAAAGAGTTATTTAACAGGTTGTAGAATCCATAATTTCAAAAATGAATGATAAATGGAACAGAATAAATTTGATGTTGGCCAATAACTTCAGGCAGTTATTGGCTTTATTCGGTTTGCCATAACTTTGGAAATGATTTTGCAATCAGTACTAATTAGTGATATTGGACACTAGTTTCAAATATCCATTTGGTCTCCTTTCTTTGGTATCAGTCATGCTACTGAGGTTGTGACGGATTGTGGGAGTCCATTGAGGTAGACCTTGCAGTGTTTTGAGGAGAAGTGGTCTGAGTCGATTCCAGAAGACTTTGAAAAACTCTGTAGTGAGGCCATCAAGGCCTGGAGATCTGTTCTTTGACAAGGTTGTGCATGCAGTTTTCAGTTCATCTAGCATGATTTTGTCTTCTTAATGGTTGCGATGTGTTGCAGATATTTTTTTGTTTCTTTCATTATTTCGTGAATGGCATGAAAGGATGTTTCTGTCGAGCTATATGCATTCTTGTAGCGCTGTAGGATTTCAGAAGTGATTTTACTTGAATCTTCTGTGATGCTGCCATCTTGAAGTCTGATAGCAGAGATGGAGTTAGCTTCCTGGTATTTTTTTTCCATGGAGAAAAAATATTTCAAAATACACACATGTATTTTGAAAAAATACATGTGTGTGTGTGGGGGGGGGGGGGGGGTGCTACGATCTAAGTGGGGCACGTTTTGCAGATAATTCTGAGTTTCTTTGCATGGCTTGGAGGGTTTTGGAAGATTTATTTGTATGTGCTGTGATCTAAGTAGGGCACCTTTTGCAGATAATTCTGAGTGTCTTTGCATGTCTTGGAGGGCTAAGTGATATTCAGGACTTTCTTCTGTGAGATATTTGAGCTGAAGAAAGTCCTGAATATCATTTAGCCCTCCAAGACAAGAGAATATTAGATTCTGATGTTCCTCTGTTGCTTTTTTCTGGTGCCTGTAGATCTGCATAAACGATTTTATTTGTGATTTTAGATGGGGCCACCATGTTTTCATTGGTTCTGTATTCCCTTTCAAGTGAGTGAGTGAGGTTAGTTATTAAAGCCTAAGTGTTTATTATGTAATCTGGATCTTTCAGGAGGGCATTGTTGAAGATCCAATAGGCCCTTCCTCATTTGGATGCTTGCAACGATAATGAAAGTTGCAGTTTGAAGCAATGATCTGAGATGTGTGAGATGTTTCTAACTAGAGGAACAGTGTGTGTTTGGAACTATATCTGTTCAGTCGTGCTTGGTAGAGTGGCCTATTAGTTGCTGTGATTGCTGATCTCCATGTGTAGGACTTCTTATCTGGATATTACTGCCAAAAGACGTCAGTGAGTTTATTATCGTTTATCACTGTCTGAAGTTTATTAATGAGCTACGATGTTCAGCAGATTGAAGTCTGTCTTTTTCTTGGTGAAGAGTGCAATTAAGGTCTCCAGCTATCATATGTTCTTGGTCATTACTAGAAAGATGGTTGTGAATGAAATCCAAGATTTGTGATGCTATTCAATGTGTAGATATTGAACACATGCAGGGTATTATGATTGGGTGCTTTTATGTGAGCATTCAAGGCATATCCTGGTATATCAGCAATCACTTTCAATTTGTAGGGAGATTGATGATATACACCTGTGCTAATTCCCTCCATGATGTTGTTGGGTTGCAGAGTGATGTAGGTCAGAAGGCTACTCTGCCCTACTTCTGGATAAATTGGATGAGAAGTTGATATTTGTTTCTTGTAAAGTATTAGGTCTATATGATATTTTTGTACCTGTTCAAGGACTCTTCTGTTGCATAAAGCAGAGGCACGTCCTCTTGCATTGAGAGAAAAAAAGGCTTAATGACATTATGTTTATGAAAGTTTGATTGTAAGTTTAACCTAATATTGGTCCTGGTATTGTTTGTAGCCCATTAATTAGGTAATAAATTCATTTACTCCTGTTAACCTCTGCTCTGCTCTTTTTACATTTCAGTTTCCAGTGTAGCTCCTGAATTGAGATATTAGTTCCGGGAAGCCTCGCACTTTCTGTATGAAGGATGACAGCTTCTTCCTCTTCTAAGTCATCATGTGGAAGTACAGTTTCCTCATCATCTGGGAACTCTGTTTCTCCTTAGCTGGCTGCAGGTGATGAAAGGCCATTTTGAGTAGTTTCTTCTATCAGATGAGGTTTTGAATTAGTGAGAGGCTGGGTTGGTGATTCTGGTTGTGTCCGGGGGATTGCTTTTAATTTGTTCATCCTGGCCATCTTTGTTGGGAGGATCCGTGTTTTCATGCCATTAAGTGTTGTGTGCTGTGAAACTTCGTTATCATAATGTTGGATCTTATTACTCGGCAGGTGTTCAAGAGCGATGTGAACCTTGTCTTTTCCAGTTCGAGATTTTCTTGGCCCTGAAATTCATGATGGGGAGAGAATTTTTGGTTTACTTTTTCCTATGCATTGATTTTCTTCATGTATGACGTTGTTCTGTTCAACCGGTTTGCTATTCTGGGGTGGGATGTTTGTTGATGAATCGTTGGTAATATAGGGACATTATTTCCTAATGTGACCCTCTTCATGGCAGAAGAAGCACTGTGATGAGAAAGATAAGTAGAAAGTGTAGGTGATTCCATTTATGTCCGTGTCGATTAATTTTGGCAGGTTGTGTAGTTAGTCATGGCTACTGACAATGTGCGTATTTTTTCTGTGATAGAACCGTATCTTGATGACACGTATCTGACGAGTTGATGAGGAATTTCAGGTGAAACGTTTGATACCATTACTTTTGTTGTGGCTAGTGCTATTGGGGCTGCTTTGAAGTGGTAATTGCTGATATTGACTCCTTTTTGTAGTACCGTTTGTGCCCATGAGATGTGGCTGAAATACATCTGCCTAGTACCAGCTACACGGTGTAAAATCTTGCGAGAAATTATTTTTTTAAGAGAATTTTCGCTAAGGATTTTCCAAATTTTTTGTCTAAAATTATAAGAAATAAGATGTAGAAATATAAAAGAATAAATTACTGTTAAAATGCACCTGCACTTTAGACTTGTTTGTAAAACCTTAATAGAAGAAATAAAGAAAAAAAGGATTTTCTTTTTAGATAAACAACAGAAATGAGAGAAAAAGAATGCATTAGTGGTAGACAGGATGTGTCTTTTCAGTAAGCGTCAATATTACAGTTCAATATCACTTTTAGTTATTTTTCAGCTGAAGTGTATCGTCGTCAGCAATCCAGAACAGGGTACCAGTTGGATTCCACGTCTCTATTTGAATTTTGCAACAGTTCTTGTTTCTTTATAATAATCAGTTTCCAGTGAAAGCCTGCTTTGTAGTTTCTGACATAGGCTACACATGAGGGTTTGTTCCAATTCAGTGATGAATGGATGTTGGTTATTTCTCATATGCTTAAGGTAGAAACTGTAAATGACATCCTTGGTGCAGTTGAAGAGGAAATTGCATATTCTGTGTTTGTTCTCTTCTGTATGGACGAAATTCCAATAGTCTTCTTGGCTGTGTGCGTAGTTACAGGTGCTAGAGGCTGTATTCGGGGTATAGATGATCATCGCTTTGTTTACAGGACAGGTTAGATATGTTCATTCCAAGGTGCCTGCAACTTTGCAGAATAGACACTGATCTGATTCCCTTAGTTGAAATTTGTACAACTTAGTAGGTGTTGGCAAGATATTATGCCATAACCTCCACTGTTTGTCGGAATCTGGTTTGACACACCTCGATTTATATGAAAGATCCCACTGAAAACTGGGTGGTATGTGCAGCTTAGTAGATGAGAGGTTTAAGGATGAATATATGAAGGGCGAAGTTGGAGGCACTGATATGAGGAAGTGTTATATTTTCTTGTAGTTGGAATGTAGAATTGGAAGATGCAAGGTAGGCTCCCTGCAGTTTCTAGAAGGAATAGGCATTCCTTGAGGTGTAGTGATATCTATGATGACTTTTATAATAGCAGCTTGCATCTGTTGATATTGCTTTTCAATTGTTGGGTTTTTCAATTGTTGGCATGTGAGTGTTTTCCACTGTGTCAGGAGGTCCCCTATGATTCTTATTCCTGCCCAGTTCCATGTAGAGAAAAGCAAGGGTTGGCCAGTTGTGAGACTTGTTACATTTATGTTTGAAAACAGTGGTTCTCTTAGTACAGCTGACTCCGATCCTATCAGTATGTGATGAAGTTCTGTATTTTTCCACCGCTGTATAGCATCTTTGTAAAAATGAGGTAATTCAGGAGGTGGTGACACAGAACTAGCCATTTGGAGGATTGTGAAAAGTGTAAGTCCTCTGGTGGATGATTTTATGATGTAATCGAAGGTGGTTATTTCATGAATGAGGTAATTTAGGAGGTGGTGACACAGAACTAGCCATTCGGAGGATTGTGAAAAGTGTAAGTCCTCTGGTGGATGATTTTATGATGTAATCGAAGGTGGTTACATAAGCATGATTGGACTGAAGTGTCTTTAGAAGAAGGATTATCCTGAAGGATGTGATCTTGTTTTCAAGGGAAATCAAGCCTTCACCTCCCTTAGTGGCTTGCAGAGTTCAGAGTATGTTGTCCAGTTAGTATTGTTCCAGAGGAAATGTTTCATTGCCTTTTGAATGTGATGAAGAAAGTCTTCAGGGAGTGTTAATACTTTGAGGGTATTAACTTTATAATTGATAGAAAAAGATACTTTATGTATCTTTTTCTATCTTAATAAAAAAAGATATATAGAGATAGAGATATAGAGAAAAAATAGAGAGAAAAAAAAATATATAGAGATAGAGCTAAGAAAATGCAGACTGTGCAGACTTAGTTGAACACATATAAACATGAATGTTTATGTGTGGATCTATGTTGTAAGTGGCGTTTTGCCAATGAATCCTGCAGTTTGTATTTTTGATTACATGTTGTGCAAGGCCAGATTTGTGAGGTTTGATGAGGTGAATGTGGTCTTGATGTTCAGAGATAGGTTTATTTATAGACCTTCCTGTTTGTCCATAGTAAGACAAGTTACATTAACATATTACTTGATATATGCAAAACCTACTCCTGCTGTTACCTCATACTCTGCATATATCATGTAGACCTTACAATTTATGCACCTGGTCAACCATCCTCAGAGCTATTTATTTCTGAATTTGAAGGATTTTCTTGTTGGCCTAGCCTATCCTTTATCTCCTGATGAAAATTACTGTTTTTCTCCATGAGTTTTCAGCCTAATTATTTTACTGGTAATTCCATGGAAGTGCTGTAGTCTCATGTTTCATTATTTATATAGTGAGGTAATTTTGAGAAAGCCAGCTGATGAGGCCAAAAGAAATCCTAAAGAGTTCTTTTTGCTATGTCATAAGTAAAAGGAAGAATGATTGCTGATGGTAGTGAGATAACAGAAGTAAACCAAATAGTTAGTGTGCGATCATTTGGCAAGTATGTACCATCTAGATGTGATACTGCAATGCCAGATGTGACATTGATTGATGGGAGAATAGATGAAAGAATTGGAGGTGCTTAGAATTGCAGAAGCTTAATGCAAACATGGTCATGGGATTAGATAGCATATTGGTCCATATATTATAAGAATTTGCATGGGAATTATCAGGTCCTCTGACCAAGCTCTTTAAGTCTGGAAAGGTGCAACTTAAGTGGAAAGAGGGTGAAATAGTCTTACTGCACAGAGGAGACTCCAAGACAGAAGTAGCAAATCATAGGCCACTCAATATTTCAGGAGTAGTGATTAAGGTATTGGAAAAATTGGTAAGAAAGAATTCATTACGGGTTGGATAGGAATGCTTTATAAGGGGCAATGTGGTTTTGTGAAGACTAGGTCATGCCTTAATAATTTACTTGCTTTTTATATTCAAGTTACATTGGAGTTGGATAGTTTGCAAAGGCATCTAACAGGATTCTGCATAGCACTCTGCATAAATTGGTGCAAATGGGGATGAAATCTGGTGATTGGATTAGAGAGTGGCTTATGAAAAGAAATCAAAGAGTGGTTTATGGAGTTCAGCCCAGGAGAAGGCAGGTGATTAATAGTGTACTACAGTGCTCTGTACTTGGTCATCTGTTGTTTAATTTGTATAGGAAATATTCAGTTGTTTGCTGATGATGGTGAAAACTGGGTAGAGCAAGAGTAAATGATGTAGAGATCCTATAGCATGACTTTTATACGGACAAAGGTAAATGGCTACCAGTTTAATCTGGCCAATTGTAAGATGGTTCTGTTACTTTGGGAAGAAGAGATCACAAGCTGTGTACTATATTGATGGAAGTGAACTGCAGGAAACTGATGAGACCAGAGACTTGGGGCTGATTGTGGATAAGGAATTGAAGTCTTCTTCTCTTCAATGATTAGGCCTTTCCTGTTCTGGCTTCACTGCTCTTTCTATCTTGATGAGTCTTCCTCCCTCCCTTTGATCTATATCTATCCACCTCTTTTGGTAGCTGATATCTTTCCATTCTAAATGGATGTTCTTTCTGTTTCTCTCTATATTCCTATAAATATCTATAATGTAAATAAAATGTAAATATCTAGTTCTTTTCTGATGTCTTATTTCTTGTTTGGTCCAATTTTGTGCATCCTTTAATTGCTCTTAAAAATCTCATCTCTGCAGCTTGTATTTTAATTTCATCTTTCTTTTTAGCAGTTCATGTTTCTGAACCATATAATAGTGGAAATGACTATTACTTTTTTTTAATACCCTTTTAATTGTTCCACAGATTTTTTGAAATTTTTTTTTTTGTCTATATCTTACTCTTTTAGATATGTTCTTATGCAGCATAAATAAACTGTGTCATCTGTTCTATTATTTTATTTTCTATGACTATTTTTAGTGTAACATGATCTCAACCTTTAAATGTCATGACTTTTGTTTTCTTTTATGAGATTTTTAAATTGTATTGTTGGCTTATTTTGTTTATTTTGTAAACTAATTTTTGAAAGTCATCTTCATTGTCATGTAATATAATCTGATCATCTACATACGTCATTGTGTTGATAGTGGTTCTTCTGGTTAACTGGATACCTTGTTTTATTGTTTTCCATATTTTAGTAATCTGATCAATGCATATATTAAAGGAGTTGGAGATAAGCTACATCCCTGTCTGACACCCTGATTTATTTCAATCTCTGCTGTACAGTTATTACCTAACTGTATTTTTTTATCTTTATATAAACTTCGTATAGCTTGTACCAAATGTAATAAATATCCTTGTTTTTTCATTATATATTCCATAGTTTTCTCTGCGTATTTATTTTTTCTTCGTCTTTATTCAGTAATCTGTTTTAACACACAAATATTGTCTATACATGGTTTTCCATGTCTGAAGCCATTTTGTTCTTCTGAGAGTAGATTGTTTGTAAGATTTCTCAAGTGTCTTTTATTCAGGATTTTACTGTAAATTTTGTAACCTGTATCTAATTAACTTATTCCTCTGTAATTTCCACAATCATCTGTTTCCTTTCTTAAATACAACCTTAGCTTTTAACCAATCTGATAGAACCTTGCATTTCTTCCAACAGTTATTTATTAATTTTAAGAATCTGTGATGTAAATATTCTCAGCCATATTTCCAAAGCTCTGTATTTATGCCATCTAATCTGGTTGATTTTCTATTTTTTTGAAACCTTCTTTTAGTTCATCCAGTTTTATTGATTCTATATCAAAACTGTTTTCTTCATTATTATTTTCTGTTATTAAATTTGGGTCATATCATAAATTCTTATAATGTTCTATCCATTGTTTCTCTTCTAAATCTGTTCCAAGAATCTTTGGTGAGCTTTCTGTACTGTCAGGGCCGCATTTAAAACTTTGGTAGCCCTAGGCACAACATCATTATGAGGCCTCAAAAATAAGCATTTTTTTAGTATATGGAAAATAAAAGTCAACATTTCCATAATAACTCATTTTAATAACACAATACTACATTGGTGTACATATTTTTGCATTTTAAAAAAAGTATAAAATAAATCAGTTCAAATTTAAATAAAAAAATTAATAACTAAAAGTTTTTTTTTTTTCTGGCTTTGGTTTTAGCAAATATATCTATAAAGTCATCATAATTAAATCCATTACATCTGATTCAATGCATAATAACGACAGGTCACTTGTTTTATTTTGGTGCAAGTTGCTTCTTAAATAATTTTTTATTCGTTTCAACACTGAAAATCAATATTCAGCACTTGCATTTTTGAAATAGGTAGTAACGTAGAAACAATTTAAAAATATTTTTAAATTGTTTCTACAATTTAAAAATATTTTTTAAATTGTAGAACCTTAGAAGGAAAAGTAAACCTTAACCCATCGTTTATGAAGTAGTACATATTTTTAATTGACGAATTGTCTTCCTTTATCATTATTGAAAATTGCTTAACTTCATCAGTACATTTTTCTGGATCAATATCAGTTCCATGAGTTTGTATAATTTTATTAATACTTGTCTTGATCTATATCTTTCATCAAAAAAATGTCAAACATATCTAATATGTCGAAATAGCTTTTTGTTCTTTCATTAATTTCCAAAATTAGCTTATCGCAAATGACATTAAAAGTGTTCACAGTGAAATTTTCTTTCCTATGTGATATAATCTCATTGCTAGATTGTGAAACTTCATCACTCTCTTTTTTTTTTTCTTTTTGTCTTTTAAATCTTTTCTTTTCATCTTTAAATTTTGTCTCATCTGTTAATAAATTTGCTTCATTTACAGCAGCAAAACTATTTCTTATATCTAAAATAAAACCAACTAAAGACTATAACAAATTATTAGCTAAAAACAAATCCATATCGGGATCTTGTAGAGATTTACTAGTAGCATGTATTTGTTGTAAAATTTTGTCCCATACAACTGTTAAAATTGCTGTTTCTGGTTTGTCAAAATGTTTAGCCAATGATGAGCTCTCTAATTTAGAAATAGGTTTTTCATGAGGAGAAATGGATAATTCAAGTAATGCGTCTTTAATTTGTTTATATCCACGTTTCAAAGCCAATATAGCGTCAGCTCTTGTGGACCACCTCGTTTTACTTAGTCTCTTAACTGTTAAAGATTGATTTTTTTTTTCTAAATGTTTAAGGAGTATACCCCCATCTTCTTGTTGAAGATGAAAAGTAATTATATACATTTTGAATAAAACAAAAATATTGCACTGCTTCCGGACAAGATTCCGCAGCATGGTTGCCAGTTAAATTTAAGGAATGACTAGAGCACGGTATATAATGTGCAGAGGGACTATGTTTTTTCAGCCTAGCTTGTAAACCTGTATAGATATCTTTTTTATATTTGGCAGTGTTATCATAGCTTTGCCCTCTGCACATTCTTATATCTAAAGATAATTCTTCTAATTTTTTTAACACTACCTCTTCTAAACATAAGGAATTATGTTGTGTAATACTGATGAACCCCGATAAATGTTTCTCTAATGTCAGAATTTGTGGCAACATACCTAAATATCATAGCTAATTGCTCATTATGGGCAATGAGCAATTAGCTATGATAGTTGAATATGGCGTTGAATCGAGTATTATTGCAAAATAAGCAGCTTCCTTAATTTCTGATATTAATATTTCTCTTGTTTTTCTTAACTATTAATGCTATGAATTCATCACAAGTGTAGTAAGAAAGATAATTTGATCTGCCAGAACCACAGTTGGTGTACATTTTCATGTGATGTTTTAAAAAAATCATCAAATTCACTTAATGTAAACACAATGAACAATTTCCACATGAATCAGAGAAAATATCATTTGTATTTCCTCTAAATGCTAGCCTTAGTTTACTCAGTAACTTAATGGTAGCTATTATTCTTTTTAAAACCTCTTTCAATAATTTTCTTCAGTTGTATTTGTTTGATCAATTCGACTATTAACAGAACTTGATTTTCTTTTGAGATATGTGCACATCTATCGTATATGCTCAGTAGAATGCTTGCGATCACATAAGGTTCATGTTATATTTCCCCAGTCATTAAAATCCCTCATTAAGCTATTATTTGACACTTAGAAAACAATTTACAAACAAAGCAGTAAATTGCTTTGCTGGTTTCTGAAAAAATTAGCCACTCTCGTTTCTCTTTTGTTCCATTGACCTTTTTAAAGTAAAAATGTGATTCATTTATATTTCTGATATATATTCTATTGTGTTCTGTGTATTCCTTTTTTAAATTTTCGATTTTACAAACATTCTGAGGCATATTTATTAAAATATCCTCGATAAACTGTACATTAATAGGAAGTGGCCACACTGCTATATCGGTAGGATAAGAGATAGTTTGCTTGCTGGTAAGTACATTCGATTGAAAATTTTCTTCAGAATCCTCTTGATTTGTTTCATTTACTTCTTTCTTTCCTTCTATGTTTTCCACAATATTTTGATGTTCTTCATTTTCACTTTCATCTCCTCCTGATAATGAAACCAATGTTTCGTTTTCATTCCAAGAAGTGTGAAGTACAACTTCAGTTTTATGAAATTCTTCATTTTCAGAATGCAAGAAAGACAATTGTCTCCCCTTTTGATAATTTATCTGTTTTTCATTTTTTCTGAGTCATTTTCTTTTACTAGCTCCAGATTCAAATTTTCTTGGAATCATTATGTGTATTAATCTATCAAAAGCGAAATAAATATTTATTAAATCCAAAATAAACATATAAAATAAACAATTACGTTAAAAGCTAAAAAAATACAAAAATAGAAACAGTAGTATCTATTTTGTTAAAATAAACGAGTAACAGTAAAATAAGAATAATAAATTAATTGAAAAATATATTCTTACCGACAACTACTTTAACCATATAATTAGGTATATACACTTGTGTACAGTATACTGCTTTACAAATACTAGCCAAATAACGGTAACTAAACCATCAGTTTAATTACCGTTATTTGGAATTTCCTTTACTGATCTACGATTTTTGGTACATAATTTATTTGTCTCTTCCCAAAAATGAAAAAAGAATTTCACATGTATACAATAAATATTAATATTAAAAAAATCTTGGTGATATTAAACCAGCAACGTTGTAAGTCATTTTATATAAATAAATGACACTTATATCGATAGATTATAAATAATTATGAAACTTCTACGATACTTTATATTTAATATTAAATTTTCTAAATAGTTTAAAATATTTTAATGTAATTCTAAATACAGTCAAAACCCCGACTTACGCGAATCCGGAGTTATGTACGTATTCCTGTCCCGCTTCATGCCTCACCACTAGTCATATCTTTCTGGTGCCGGCCGCGTTCGCCAGTGTCGCACATGCTGTGAACAAGCACTGACGTGTTTAGTGCTGTCTCCATTCATACACAATTTTTATAGTCTACAAACCTTGCGATTATTTAATGTTATGTTCTTGATAAAAATTTTATCACATAAAAAATAATAATGTCATTCAAAAGAAGCAAGTCCGATTCTTCTACATCTAGAAAAGAAAAGAAAAACATTGACTTTGGAAACAAAACTCAACATTATTAAGGATTTTGAAGTGTAATGAAAATTTGTGAGCTAGCAAAGTAATTAGATCTACAGGAATCCACAGTAAGAACAATCATAAAAGAAAATTTTACAGATTTTGGAGGACATAGATTCTAACGAGGAATGAATTGTACCCATAAGGCAAGGAATAAAAAAATCATTAGTTTGCTATGAAAAAATTTTGCGTGACAAGAAAAAGACATTATGCCATCAGACGAATCTATTAGATTTTATGAAACCATCGACATCGAAATAACTTTCTTTTTTTATGTACGAAAAACTACAATTATGATTATATGTATTAAAAAATAGAGGTGTTTTTGTAAATTTTTGGTCCCAATTAACTAATATTTTGTATGTTTGTATTCAAAATTTTATACAGGAGGGGGAAATGACCTACCAACTCTTTGAGTGTTGACGTTAATTTCTTGGCTAGGTGATAATTAGAGCTATCTATTCCTTCAACTATTGGCCAAAGCGGAACATTTTGTGTACCGTAGGAACACCATATATTCTGGGAGAATGGACGTAATGAGATATAAGTTTTTTTAACAGTGTCTGACGGACTAAAGTAATTTCTCAGTTTTTTCCTTTATTCTGTTAGTTGGGTTATAGTTTACAAGCTGATAGGTGCTGTTATCGGAGACTAGTTGATTCATCTGATGGATGTAAGTTGATCTGTCAAGGACGACCGTCGCATTACCTTTGTCCGATTTTGTTATAATTATATCTTGATTAGCTTTTAATGACTTGATTGCTGCTAGTTCTGTTTTTGTAAGATTGCTATATAAGGTTTTCTTTTTATTCAGAACATTGCTGGTTTCTAAACGAATTTTATCAGCTAAGTTAATAAGAAGAGACAATGCCTCTTTCTATGTGGTATATAAAATCTAGTTTATTAACAGTTCCAAGTGCTACTGCAAAGTTAAGACTTTTATCAAGTAATGCAAGTTGACCATTATTTAAGGTGTGGCTTGATAAGTTGATCACATGACTATTGCTTGCAGGTTATTGGTTGCTCCTTGTCTCACTTGTTTGTTGTTCATTGTTGGAGTTGTTTACCGGAGAAGAGATATCCTGATTGGTTGGATTTGTATGATGGACATAAAAATTTCGCCGTTGTTTTAAAATATGAAATTTAGTCTTAAGTTTTTCTTTATTACTTTCTAGAATATATTTAGCCAAGTTGTCGGTGATTCTTTCAAACACATTCAAAATATCTGGATTCATATGACTAGAGATTTCGGATTGTAAATTTAAAACCTGATTTTGAGTTATTGCTAGATTTTTGTGGGCTTTTTGAATTTGCTCTCTAAGTATTGCTTTCTCTGTGCTGTCAGACACTGTTAAAAAACTTATACCCCATTGCGCCCTTTCTTCCAAAATCTATGGTTCCTAAAGTTAACAGACACAACGTTCTGCTTCGCCGATAGTTGAAGGAATCGACAGCCCTAATTATCACCTAGCCAAGAAATTAGCATCAACACTCAAGGAGTTGGTAGGTAATTTCCCCCTCCTATATAAAGAACACACAACACTTCATAAGCAAAATTAAAACATAACGCTCGGCAAAGATGATTCATTAGTCAGTTTTGACGTTTCTGCCCGTTTCACAAATGTCCCAATCAGTGACACAATTCTTCTCCAACAGAACAAATTTCCACCCAACATTACAGCCCTCTTTGTCCACATACTACATTCCAGTTACTTCATGTGCCGAAATAAATTTTACCTACAAAAAGAAGGTATGCCCATAGGCTCACCACTATCTTCCCCAACTTTTATATGGAAGCTTTTGAGCAAAGTGCTCTTGATTCCTTTACTCTAAAACCTACTGTGTGGCTTAGATGCGTTGACGATGTTATCTGGTTACATAGGCGACAAACTTTACACGCATTCCTTAGCCACCTGAACAAACAACATGAACACATACAATTTATTATTGAAATTGAAAATCAGAACTCGATCCCATTCCTGAATACACTGGTCACACGTCTTCCCTCGGGCAGTCTATCCTTCACGGTTTACCGCAAACCGACACATTGGCCAATATATACGTGCTAATTCATATCATCACGTGTCGCAAAAATTTGGAGTCGTTAACACCCTTAAAAACAGAGCTATAACAATTTGCTCAATGAACAAGCTCTTAAACAAGAATTAAAGATTATTAGCAACATATTTATAAATAATGGCTATAACAAAAATACTATTAACAAAGTTCTTCATCAAAAAAAAATATAGATTACATTAAAACCATAGCCATCCCATACATTAAAGGATTATCAGAAAAAAATCAATAGAATCCTACACCATTATAATCTTAATGCCACTTTTAAAACACCTATAAAATTAAAAAACATATTCAACTCCACTAAGGATTCTCTCCTCCCATTGGCACATCCTGAAGTTTATTGCATCTGTACATGTAACTTACCTTATATTGGTGAAACTGGATGTACAATCCCTATACATAAAAAAAAAAAAAAAAAAAAAAAAAAAAAAAAAACACAAAAGACACATTAAATATAACAACTTTGAAGCAGGCCTCTCAGATCACACTCTCAACATCCTACACCAAATTGATTGGAAAAGTACCTTCTCTTTACACCATACAAAAATTTGGTATGAAAGAAAATTTAAAGAAGCCTGGGAAATTCTGATTAACCACCCTAATCTCAACAATAATAGTGGCAAAAAAATTCCAAGAATTTGGATGGCACATATTCAGCCTACTTAGTTTCCAGCATACTTTATGACTGACTTTAATCAATTTTCAGCTTTTATTGGAAACTATTCCATACCAATTGGTTGAAATTTATTTGTATAATCAGATAGTTTTATATATATATATATATATATATATATATATATATATGAACATGTTGCTCTCCAGCCCAATTTAATTTTGTAACCTAATAGATAATAATAATAGTACTCTAGCTTTGATGTAGTAAAGGTGTTTTTTAAGCTCACCAGAGGTCGGCCAGTAATTGTTGTAATGGTTGGTCAGTAACTTCAGCAAACCATGTAGATTGTAGTGTTGCTTGTTTCTTGTGTATATGTGTGTGTATGCTCCACATGATGATCTTGATATGAAGATCGAAATGTCGAGGGTTTATTTTAGTTTATATTAAACTAAAGTTTTGTGCTAACACAGTAGTTGTCTCTATAATTTTTGATAATGTTTTCCGGTCACCGTGTAATTTGCATGAAAGAAAGGAATGTATTAATTCTTTTTCTCCTCATTCACGCTCACACACAAACAAAAAGAGTAAATCATTGAAGTCATCTTTAATCAAAACTGAATATGAATTTGAGTAATTGTAACATGAACCAAATACTTTTCCAGATTGTACTCTTTAATTATATCTGTTTATAATAATTAATGTTTATAATGGAGGTATCTGTTTATAATAATATTTTAATCTGTATTAGGCACACAATTAGTCTCATACTAATATTTTTCTTTTTTGCTTGAATAATGTTTTATTTTATTTTTTTTCTTCTGTTATTCTCATATAATTGGTATTTAATTTATTTCACAGCAAAATTGGGATTAATAGGATTAAGTAATACATTGGCAATAGAAGGAGCCAAATATGGGATACACTGCAATACTATTATTCCAATGGCAGCTTCACGTCTTACCCAGGATGTTTTACCTCCAGGTTAGTAAGTAACTAGTATATCAATAGATGGAAATGTCTTCCACTTCCAATACTCAGTCACTCATTATAGTAGTATGTTTTTGTCATTTTTTTTCTTTTCAGTAATATGTGGAACTTTTTTCTTCTTCTTTTGAAATAACATCTCCTCACCCAGTTGGGTTGCTTTAAGTATAGAAAGAGAGAAATGTTTCTAAAATCCATGCCCTTATGTATATCAGATAGATTAAATATAATTATGTTTTCTTGTCTTTCAGAGTTATTTGAACAATTGAAGCCAGATTATGTAAGTCCTGTTGTTGCATGGTTGTGCCATGAGACATGTTCTGATAATGGAGGTATATTTGAAGCTGCTGGAGGCTGGGTAGGCAAATGTAAGTTGTTTATTATATGTGTGTGTTTGTTGTGCAGGGGGGGCTACAGCAGTATTTCAGATTTGGCCCTTTCAGAACTTGCATTCTTTGGATATGTGGGACTATATCATATTGTTTTATTAAGTTTGAGCTGCTGGGTGGTATATGGAAGATCATTAAGAGTTCTCAAAGAAAAAATTATTTTTATTAAAATTTTAATTTTTAAATAAAGTGATAGCAGTGTAGTTTCTGATTTGTGTTGGATTTAGTTCATCTTAGTTTAGATATTTAGTAAAAAGTATAGAATACTGTATGATAATTAAAGATTTTTGTCATCCGTAATAATTACGAGTGGGGAGACTGAAAATTTCTGATAAACACCTAGAACAAAAATATTAAAGCCAGTGATATAACCACAATAAAGAACATATCTTAAAATCCTCTAACTTAAGTGTTTCAAATTGTAATAATTTGTCATATACTTATCAGAGGTTTGAAGAAACTCGAAAACACAGAGGTGAGGGCCACCATCAAGTTTTTCATTCTGCAAGAAAAGTCCGCAACTGAGATTCACCAAACTTTGTGTGAGACTTTACGAGACTGTGCCCCAGCATACCCAACAGTCAGATGGGTATCCAAGTTTAAAACTGGGTTTCCTGAAGTAGCAAATAATCCCAGGTCATGAAGACTTCAACAGCAATCACACCTGAAATGAACCATGAGGCTAGCCTAGTGGCTTTGCGTTTTGCAACTATATGCCTGGGAAAGGAGTGTCCTAGGTTTGATTCCCATCGACATGAGGAGCTTAAGAATCTTCCTCAGCCATAGCCAAGTTAGCCCGTCTTAGGCTTGGTTTTTTCCTCCAGTTTATCTGGGGTTTTTCATCCTGCAAGCAGGCAAACCGGCCCGTGGACACATGGATTACAGTCATGAATACTGACCCAACCATAGACCTGATTCATCAGCTGTGCTGGTTCCGGAGCCTGGATAAAATTTGGGGGGACTGAGATGGTGCCGTACATTCCTGTAAAGGGAACTCAGCCACTGTATCATCATACGATAATTAATTTAACACCTGAAACATCGATGCAGTGTATGCCATGATCTTCATGATAGACAAATACCAGCCAAAAACATTGCGAAGACTGGGGATATCCAGGGAACAAGATCTGGATATTCAGAGGCTCCCAGTGAAGTGCATCCCCAAATGTTTGAATGCCGACCAAAAAAGAGCATGTATTCTGTCATCTTACGAGAATTTTGGTGCAAAATAAGGTGCAAATTTTTTTGCTCATATTCTGACTTGATGAAATATGCCTTCATCACTATGACCAGAGACCAGACAAAGTCACTGGAGTGGAGACACAAAGGTTCTCCATGGCCAAAGAAGTTCTGAACCCAAAAGTCAGCAGGGAAGGTTCTTGTCATTGTCTTTTGGAATATGGATGGTGTAATTCTTACCAAGTATCTCAAAAACAGTGAAACAGTTGCAGCAGAGCAGTTTATTAAACAGCTCTGAAGGAATTGAAGGAGGTACTGAAGAAAAAATGGCATGGGAAACTGAGCAGAGGCATGTTGCTTTTGCAGGACAATGCACCTGCTCACACTGTTCAACAGACAACCCCCAACTTGGACTTCCAATGTCTGCTTCACCCACCATATTCTCCAGACCTGGCTCCATCTATTTCCTATTCCCAAATTTAAAGAAACACTGTGAAGAAACAAACTTTACCACAGATGAATTCATTTCTGCAGCTCAGGACTGGTTTGTGCAACAAGGGAAAGAATTTTTTCTCTAAGGATTGGAAATGATGCAGTGGCATTGTAACAAGTGTATAACACTTCGTGGGGAATATATAGAATAACTTTAAATTTTTCAGGAAATGACAACATATACATCATAATCGTCACATTTCTGACATGTACCCTCAAGGGGTGTGCAGAATATGATAGTACTACATGAAAAATTTACACCATTACTACCTTCCTACGTACAATTTTCCTCCAAATCAGTCTGTTACTTGTCAAGACTCCAACATTATCAGATCTTATATTTCTATCATCTAAGACACTTTGTACCGTATCAATCCACCTATATCTTGGTCTTCCTCTGGGTCGTTTTCCTGCCAACCAGGCAGAGAATACTTGTTTTGCTAATCTTTCTTCACCCGTTCTGTTTAAGTGACTGAGATTAGCTCTGCTAACGCATTCCTGGATGCTGACAATGTCAAGTTCTTTCCTAATATCCTCATTTTTAATATGATATTGCCATTGATGCCATCTGTTCACACCTGTAATCTTTCTCAGGACTCATATCTGCAGTTTCTAGTCTTTGGTCAAGTGTTTTACTTCTGACCCAGCTCTCAGATCCATAAGTTAAAACTGGTTTGAACACTGTCCTGTATACAGCCAATTTAGTGTTCCGACTAATTTCTCTCTTATTCCATATGAATTTATTCAGTTGACTTCCTACCATACCAGCTTTGTTGATTCTGCTGTCTATTTCCATATTTAATTTACCATCTTCACTAAAAATCGTGCCTAAGTAGCTGAAATGTTTTACTTTGTTCCACTAGGTTCTCCATTCACAACCCAGTTGACATTTTCAATGATTCTGCCTATTTTCAATGTCTTTGTCTTTTTATTGCTGACCTTCATTCCATATCTATTACAACAGTTATTCAATTTAGTCAGAGAATCTTGCAGACTTGTAGCGGATTTATTTAGAAGTATAACATCATCCGCATAAAGCAAAGAGCTGACATTAACATCTCCAATTTTGATATCATGTTTAATACCACTTTCCTTCATAATGCGATCCATATAAATAATGAATAACAGAGTGGGAAATGTACATCCTTGTCTCACACCAGATTTAACATTAAACCATCTTCCTGTACTTCCTTCAATTCTTACTGCTGACTTACAACTCAAATAAAGACTAAGTATTGCTTGATATAATGCCCCGTTGACAACATATAACTGTAGCGTATTGAATAGATTCTCTCTTGGCACCTTGTCATATGCCTTTTCCAAATCGACAAAACTTAAATACAGATCTTTGTTATATTCCCATGCTTTCTCAACTATTTGTCGTAAAGTGAAGATCGGATCCTGACAGCCTCTATTTGGCCTGAATCCAGCTTGTTCTTCACCAAGCTTTTCTTCCACAATTCTTCTCAACCGTTTCTCAAATATATTTGCATAGATCTTGCCAGGAACTACTCACTAGGGAAATACCTCTGTAATTCTCACATTCAGTTTTATTTCTCTTTTTATATATGGGTACTATGAGAGCTCTACTCCAATCATCGAGAATTCGTCCCTCTGTACAGGCTTTCTGAACTATGCAGTGCAGCCACTGTAATACTTTTATACTACCATACTTCAGCATTTTTGGTCGAATATAATCTACTCCTGCTGCCTTTCCACATTTCAAGCCTTTGAAGTATTTTTCTACTTCAAGTATGGATATATATTCCTGACTGCATGTGTGGTCAGTGTTTTTTACCACTGTGCTATCACTGCTTGTTTCATTTAGCAGTTTTTCAAAGTAATTACTCCATATTTCAAGGATATCCTTTTCTCCCGTTTTTATGTCACCTTTATCATCTCTAACTCCTTTTACAGCAATTTCTCCATTCCTTTTCTCAATTCCTAAGCTTCTTCAACAACCTCCAGAATATTTTGCCACCTTGATATTTATTTTCTATATTCTTCCCAAAGTCCTCCCATGACTTTTATTTAGCTAGTTTTACACAGTGTTTAGCATTCTTGCATTTGTCTCTGTATTCTCTAAGAGCACATGCTGACTTATTTGACAGGAACTTTTGATATGCTTTCTTCTTTTCCTTCACTGCCTCTTTAACTTCCTGTGTCCACCAGGCAGTTCTGATTTTTCTATCCTTGCAGATACCTCACCACATGCATCTCTGCCTGAATCAATCAGGGTTTTCTTCAAGGTTTGCCACTGAATCTTCAAGGTTTGCTTCCTGTTCTCAAACTCTTTCATCTTTTCTTCAATAATCTTTGTGTATTTTAGGCTACAGTTCATATCTGAGAGCTGCTCAACTTTTATTCGCTTTAAAACTTTCTTACATGTTATTTTTTTCAATACAAAATTCAATTTTATCGTGCTCAAGACTAAATAATGATCACTTCCAATTTCACATGCTCTGTACACTCTGGATTCCTGTACCAGGGAGAAAACATCACTATCGACAATAACACAGTCAATGCGACTTTTCTTATTCCTTGCTTCTTCTCTCCATGTGAATTTGTGCACATTTTTATGTTGGAACATGGTATTAATAATAACCTGAGCATAAATCCAACAGGTATTTGCCATTATTATTAGCTTTGCCCTTATCTCCGAATTTTCCCAAAATATTTGTATGTCTCCCAATCATTTCCTACTCTGCTATTTAGATTCCCAACAAGGACCAACTTTTCCTTTTTCATTGTGTCAGTTGCTTTTTCTAAGGCATCAAAAAATTCCTCCATTTCTACCTTAGTAGAACCTTCTGTTGGGACTATAGACGCAAATAAGTCACATTGTCCAATTCCCCCTTTCTGATATTAGCCCACATCACTCTACTTTAGACTGCCTGCCATTCAAGAAGATTAGCTCGTATTTTGTGCTGAATACTATGACTACTCCTTCTTTTCCTTGATTGTCATTTTCTGAATAAAACACTTTGTATTTATTGCCCAGAAAAATTTCGCCAGTTTTTGTCTTTTTTGTTTCAGTTACCCATATTATGTTGATCTGGTACTTATCTAATTCTTCAGCTAGCTCCATTTCTTTGCCATTCAGGCTTCTTATGTTGATAGTACCAATCTTTAACTCTGGTGATGTCGAGTTGGGTTTGTGCTTTCAGATTTGTTCCAGTAGCTGACTTTTCGCTGTCCGCCATGATTCCCTGGCGAAAACAACGAGGGCCTTGTTTAACAGGGTGACACTCCAGCTGGCATGAAATTTTGTCATGTTGTACCATCATTTTTTATTTTGGTTTAACCAATAAGAATACAATTTGGTCAGCTAAAACCCAAATTGCCAGCCCTCGTTCGTTCAGTATCCAAGTAGATACCCAACTGGGTGCACCACAAGAAGGTGAGGACTGGACATTAGGTCAGAAGCCCTGGTCTGTTCTCCGCATTCCTTTAAAGGCTATGTGGAGGTCTCCTCTCAGTTACACAGCTTTGACCCTTAAGCACCCCGACAATATATACTAAAATATTAATTAAAAAACTTTAATCAATACCTTCCTATATTTCGGCAATTTTATGTTAACATCTTCTGGAATATGCAAATTATTATATGAGCACACAAGCACTAATAACGAGCAAGTGAGGCTGAAGAAGGCAACTGGCAATCCTAAAGGTGTCCCCTAGTAGCCGCAATAATCTGCCTCAAATTTAGGAAGCTTACATCCTTAGAACATCAGCCAAACAGCCAAGACCACCCAATTTAACCTTCTAGGGTGATTTGCTTAATAATATATTGTTGAAGTTAAGATTAGAATTTTGAGGAATAGAGAACTCTCATAGCAAAATACATTAATTCAGGATCGTACTTGTGTGCTTAGATTTCAGTATAGATATCTGAAACCACTGGCATCCTATTTTCACAAAAGACACAATCAGTGAGTAAGATATAATAAAAAAAATATTCTACAATACACACAAAATATATACACACATATAACATATAATGTATTTTTTTCATCATCATCAAATTCCTGCCATGTACCCTCAAGGGGTATACAGGATATGATAGAACTACATGAAAAAAATTACATCATTACTAGCTTCCTATCTACAATTTTCCTCCAAATCAGTCTGTTACTTGTCAAGACTCCAACATTATCAGATCTTATATTTCTATCATCTAAGACACTTTGTACCGTATCAATCCACCTATATCTTGGTCTTCTTCTGGGTCGTTTTCCTGCCAACCGGCAGAGAATACTTGTTTTGCTAATCTTTCCTCGCCCATTCTGTTTAAGTGACTGAGATTAGCTCTGCTAATGCATTCCTGGATGCTGACAATGTCAAGTTCTTTCCTAATATCCTCATTTTTAATATGATATTGCCATTGATGCCATCTGTTCACACCTGTAATCTTTCTCAGCACTCTCATATCTGCAGTTTCTAGTCTTTGGTCAAGTGTTTTACTTCTGACCCAGCTCTCAGATCCATAAGTTAAAACTGGTTTAAACACTGTCTTGTATACACCTAATTTAGTGTTCTGACTAATTTCTCCCTTATTCCATATGATTTATTCAATTGACTTTCTACCATACCGGCTTTGTTGATTCTGTGTCTATTTCCATATTTAATTTACCATCTTCACTAAAAATCGTGCCTAAATAGCTGAAATGTTTTACTTGTTCTATAAGTTCTCAATTCACATGCGATTGATATTTTCAATGTTTCCGACTATGTTCATTGTCTTTTTAATGCTGACCTTCATTCCATATCTATTACAACAGTTATTCAGTTTAGTCAGGGAATCTTGCAGACTTGTAGCGGTTTTATTTAGAAGTATAACATCGTCCACATAAAGCAAAGAGCTGACATTAAAATCTCCAATTCTGATATCATGTTTAATACCACTTTCCTTCATAATGTGATCCATATAGATAATGAATAACAGAGGGTATAATGTACATCCTTGTCTCACGCTAGATTTAACATTTAACCATCTTCCTGTACTTCCTTCAATTCTAACTGCTGACTTACAACTCAAATAAAGGAAAAGGCATATGGCACCTTGTCATATGCCTTTTCCAAATCAACAAAACTTAAATACAAAACTCTGTTATATTCCCATGCTTTCTCAACTATTTGTTGTAAAGTGAAGATCTGATCCTGACAGCCTCTATTTGGCCTGAATCCAGCTTGTTCTTCACCAAGCTTTTCTTCCACAATTCCTCTCAACCGTTTCTCAAATATACTTGCATAAATCTTGCCAGGAACACTCAGTAGGGATATACCTTTTTAATTCTCACTTTCATTCTGTTTTATTTCCCTTTTTTATATATGGGTACTTTGAGAGCTCTACTCCAATCATCGGGAATTCGTCCCTCTGTCCAGGCTTTATGAATTATGCAGTGTAGCCACTGTAAGACTCACATACCACAATACTTCAACATTTCTGGTCGAATATCATCTACTCCTGCTGCTTTTCCACGTTTCAAGCTTTTGATACCTTTTTTCTACTTCAAGTATGGATATGTATTCCTGCCTGCATGCCTGGTCAGTGTTTTTTACCACTGTGCTGCCATCACTGCTTGTTTCATTTAGCAGTTTTTCAAAGTAATTACTCCATATTTCAAGGATATCCTTTTCTCCCATTTTCATGTCACCTTTATCATCTCTAACTCCTTTTACAGCACTCTTTTCTCCATTCCTAAGCTTCTTCAACAACCTCCAGAATATTTTGCCACCTTCTTGATATTTATTTTCTATATTCTTGCCAAAGTCCTCCCATGACTTTTGTTCTAGTTTTACACACTATTTAGCTTTCTTACATTTGTCTCTGTATTCTGTAAGAGTAAAAGCTGACTTATTTGCCAGGAACTTTTGATATGCTTTTTTCTTTTCCTTCATTGCCTCTTTAACTTCCTGTGTCCACCATTGAGTTCTCATTTTTCTATCCTTGCAGACAACTTCTCCACATGCATCTCTAGCTGAATCAATCTGGGTTTTTTTTCAAGGCTTGCCACTGAATCTCCAAGGTTTGATTCCTGTTCTCAAACTCTCATTTTTTCTTCAATAATCTTTGTGTATTTTTAGTCTACAGTTCACATCTGAGAGCTGCTCAACTTTTATTCGCTTTAAAATTTTCTTACATATTATTCTTTTCAATATGAAATTCAATTTTATCCTGCTCAAAACTAAATAGTGATCACTTCCAATTTCAAATCCTCTGTACACTCTGGTGTTCTGCACCAGGGAGAAAACATCACTATCAACAATAACATAGTCAATGAGACTTTTCTTATTCCTTGCCTCTTCTCTCCATGTGAATTTGTGCACATTTTATGTTGGAACATGGTGTTAGTAATAACCAGTCCATGTCCTGAGCAGAAATCCAACAGGTATTTGCCATTATTATTAGCTTTACTCTTTTCTCCAAATTTTCCCAAAATATTTTTGTCTTCCAATCATTTCCGATTCTGCTATTTAGATTCCCAACAAGGACTAACTTTTCCTTTTTCATTGTGTCAGTTGCTTTTTCTAAAGCCTCAAAAATTCCTCCATTTCTACCTTAGTAGAACCTTCTTTGTGACCATAGACACAAATAAGTCTCATTGTCCAGTTCCCTATTCTCATATTTGCCCACATTACTCTACTTGAGACTGCTTGCCATTCAAGAAAATTAGCCTCGTATTTTGTGTTGAATACTATGGCTACACCTTCTTTTCCTTGATTATCATTGCCTGAATATAACATTTTGTATTTTTTGCTCAGAAAGATCTCTCTAGTTTTTATCTTTTTTGTTTCAGTCACCCCTATTATGTCAATCTGTACTTATCTAATTCCTCAACTAGCTCAATTTCTTTGCCATTCAAGCTTCTTATGTTGATAGTATTGATCTTTAATTCTGGTGATGTCGAGCTGGGGTGTGTTTTCAGATTTGTTCCAGTAGCTGACTTTTTGCTGTTCGCCCTGGTTCCCTGCCGAAAACAACGAGGGCTTGTTTAACCGGGCGACGTCCCAGCTGGCATGAAATTTTGTCATGTTGTACCATCATTTTTTATTTTGGTTTAACCAATAAGAATACAATTTGGTCAGCTAAATCCCAAATTGCCAGCCCATTCTTGTTCGTTCAGTACCCAAGTAGATACTCAACAGGGTGCACCACGAGAAGGTGACGATTGGACACCAGGTCAGAAGCCCTGGTTGGTTCCCCGCATTCCTTGAAAGGCTATGTGGAGGTCTCCTCTCAGTTATACAGCTTTGACCCTTAACCACCCCTGTATTTTTTTCCTGGTATATAATTGCTTCATCTGTTAACAATTTTATCTGCCTGAAATATATTTCAACAGTATTTAATATCATAATACAGGCTCTCAAAAGCTTTTTAAATATGTAATCTGAAGAAACACTTTATCATCATTTCAATAGGATTCATGGAATCTCTTTCTCTCTGCTGGCTAAAGGAACTACTAACAAGTTTCTCCCATGATGTAGATTATAATCCACATTATACATGGAATTCTATAATGTTTTTCCTGATATATTAAACAGCTGTATAAAGTTTCCATAATAGCAAGATATCAATGATGGTATATTGCTTTTCAGTGGAAGAATACAATGCTGGATAGGAAGTAAAGTAAGCATTCTCCACCTCAGCAAGTGTTATCAGGCTGGATTGAGGAGTTTATCCATGAATACTCTACATTTCAAGAGTTCTGTATTGACTGACAAATTTTCTAACCCGATGGTTAGAAAATTTGTCAGTCAATATATCTTGCAATTTCCATGTTGATGTATCTTATTTATACAAACAACATGGAAATTGCACTTCACTCTGCTGACAATATATAGACCTAAGTATCTTATTTAATATGCTTTTTACCCACAATCACTTGTTTGCCTGGCAGTTTAAAAGTTATGCCATTTCATTGAGTAATGTTATGTCATTGCTGTTTAGGAATATACATGTACAAGGGTTTGAAAAGTTTGGTTAAAAAAAAATAATAAAAAAAAAGTTACAAATTTTTTTGGAAAAAATCACCTTTATTTCTCAACATAGTTTCCATTGAGGTCTATACATTTGATACAGTGAGTTTCCAGTTTTTTCTTCCTATTTAAAAAGTAGGATTCATCAAATTGTGCAAACTAGTCAAACTTGCCTTGATGACATTCTTGTTCAAAGAAAATTTTTTCCCACAAAGCCAAATTTTTAAGTTTGGGAAGAAGAAGAAGAAGTCACATGGGGCCAAGTCCAGAGAATACTGTGAATGCAGAACCAATTCAAACCTCAATTCATGCAATTTTGCCATTGCAATGGTGCATTGGCTTGATGAAAAAGCACTTTTTTGTGTGGTAATCTTGTCTGTTTTTTCTTCAGTTCTTCTAAACGGTCCAACAATGATGCATAATAGACTCCTGTTATTGTCTTACCCTTTTCCAAATATTGTCTGTCATGATAATTCCTTTGGAATCCCAAGTGGCCATCACCTTCCCAAGTGACAAAACGATCTTTGCTTTTTTGGTGCTCTTTCACTGGGCATTGTCTGCTGTTTTGACCGCTGCTTGGACTTATGTATAGGTGGATCGGAGTTTTGTTGCTATAGTCATGAATTGACGCAAAAAATCCTGTGAATTGTGATTAAACATCTTCAAACACTGCATTGTAATGTCTTTTCATGCGTTTTTGATCGACAATCAACAATTGTGGCACCCATTGCGCACACAGCGTTTTCATGTGCAATTTTTCATGCAGGATATCATACACCCATTCAGTTGAGATGCCTACAATCTCAGCATTCTCGTACCCTTTCACTCAGCAGTGTTCCATGATGATACCATGGATTTTGTCAATCATTTCCTTCATAGTTCCTTCATTAATTTCCTTTATCCAAAAATAAATATTCTATAATGCTGGTGCAGAGTCCTCATGAACTGCATCTAACTCGACTTTGATCTGCACAGCTGTCCACTTTTTCAAATAAAAGTGTTTTATCACTGTATGAAACTTGTTTTTCTCCATTTTTATGAAAAATGTGAACACGGTTATTTTAAATGTTTGACAAATGAGAACTACGCATTGCACTGGGCTAAAAGCTTGTCAGGGGCACGAAAAAGATGATACATGCTGACAGTGGTATGAATTGTCTTGCTGTCTATTGGAAATTTACCAAGTTTTCAAACAACCTTCGTAGGCTTTTTATCTCTGATTATGGAATTTACCAGTTTCTTTCATTGTTCCTGTTATTCATACAGTGATTCATTCAAAGGAAGATTTTGTTTTTCATGTTTGATCTTTTCCTTGAAAGTTTTCACAAAATTTCCATTGTTATTTTCATAAGACTAAATTGCATGGATTTTTTTGTGCTTATTGCAAAGTCTTTCTTTCATCCTTATCATATTTTTTTAATTCGTCATTGATCCAGAATTTATATAGATATTTTTTACCATGTTTTGTTTTATTGCATTTGGATTTATCATTAGCATGGTTGATCATTTTGATAAATTCATTATATAAACGAATCAGCATCTGATTGGTCATCATAGGAGAGGTTATAATTTTTTATACATTTATCAAACATGTTGTAACACTTAATATTAGTAAATTTATATTGATATACTGCTCTAATTTAAAGAATTCATGCTTATTTTTGATGGATTGGAACACTTCAAAAAAAGATTTTTACTCAGTTAAGATTGTAGAGCTGTTCACAGGTGGCAGCACTCCATACTAGGTTGTCCAGGTCACCTGTTATATCTACATGTGTTCATTGTTTCATTTACGTCATAGTATGTTAATACTCGAGGATGGCAAACCTGAATGGTCTGGCATAGGAAGCAGCAGTTGCAGAGTCTCAATGGCTACCGTGATGCTTCTGTTCTGGTGGCCTCATTGCCAGAGCGTTGCACTGTAACAGTACAAAAGCAACTCCAGCTGTGCTGCCTTTTAATATGCCAGACATGAATAGTATTGTTACAGTGGCTAGACAAAATTTTGATTTAGACGTGTTCAATCATAATCCCACAGATAGTAGCTTCACTCCACTGGTCACTTGACCAAATACATGTGCCATGTGTCCAAACTCGCGGTTCCTCTAATCTCTGGTGGCCTCATTGCTAATCATCACTAGGGCAAACATGACCTGTCTCATGTCAGTCTAAATTCAGCTCGCATTTTTTATTAGTGAGTGAACAGTCCAATTTTTGGCGGATTCTGCTTCGCAATGATAGGAATAGCTGACATCAAAAGATCAAAAAGCAACGTCATGAATGTTTAGCCACTACAAGCCAGTTATCCTTGTGGTAACTCTTCTTAATAAAACTCTTAAAATCAAAAGGATCAATAGATCCTGTGTTTTGTGGTCTTTGTACTTAAAATCAAGGTCAAGCTAGCTTTTGATTCATCTGCATGCCATATTGAGATCTAAAGAAATAAGGCAGCAGACACTGCAGCCAAGGTCAGCTCATCCCTGACGTACCCATCATTTGTCTTTTACATCTATTACAGGCAGATTATAAGGCAAAAATTAATCTCTCGGCATCAAATTTAATTGAATAAAGAAAACAAGCTATATGGCATGCGAAATTAAATTGTAGCAATCCTGTCTTCTCAGAGCTTACAGAGAGGATGTTGTCCTTGCCTAGCTCTGCATAGATCATATTTGTCTCGCATATTTTTTAATGTTGCTTATACCCACAAAAGGCTGTTTTGTAAACCTATAGTACATTTTGTACTGTGGGTGGGCTAAGATTTTCCATTTTTATCAATTTTTATATATTTTTTTTGTATTTTTCATTTTTTTACATAGTCTGGAAACCTTGCTCTAGAGACCATGAAAATTTTTCAAGCCACTTCGGGCCTCCAGTAAGTGGGGCAGTGGTCTTGCACCAGGTGATAATATTCATCTTCCTCCTAACAGTCACAAATATTCATATCCACAGGGGATTCTTATTTTTCTATCTTTTCAGGCAACTTCACCACATATCTCCCCAGCTGAATCAATGAATCCTATATGCCCAGTAGGATTCATTTCATTCTCTGTAGTTCATATCTCCAACAAGAACCATGATTTCCATTTTATTTGTCAGCTGCCTGTTCTAATTACTCAAAATTTCCCCAATTCTTCCTTAGAACCTTCAGTGGGACCATAGGCACAAATAAGTTTCGTTAACCAACATTCCTGCTTTGAAGTTTGTTTCACATAACTACTTGCAACTGCCTTCCAATCAAGAAGTTTGTTCATGTTTGTGTTGAATGCTATCACTACTCCTTTTTTTTTTGATTGTTATTGACTGAATATAATATCTTATACTTATTTTATAGTATTATTTATTTATTATTTAGTAAGATCTCACCTGTTTTAATTTTTTTTGTCAGCAATGCCAGTTATGTCCAAGTGGTACTGTTCCAGTTCTTCTGGAAGTTCAATTTCCTTTCCATTAACAATATTCCTTATGTTGATGGTTCTTATCTTCAGTTCTTATGTTGGGTTGGTTTTTCTTCTTGATATTGAATTTAGGTGTGTTCCAGTACTGACTTCACTGTTTGCCCAGGTTATCTGAGAAGCAGTAGAGGTCTTGTTTACTGGATGATGCCCCAGCCCGCATGAAATCCCATCATGTTGTACCTATGTATTTATAATTTAAGCCAATAGAAATAAGACTTCATCAGCTAAGCTGCAAATTCTTAGCCCATTCTTTCATTCAGTACTATTATATCTTCGTCTTTGTGTCTTATCTCTCATTGTTTTATCTTAAACTTTATCTTTTGTTATTAATTTTGTATTAGTTATTATCAGTTAATTCGTTTACCGTCAAGATTTATTTTATTTAATGACTGCGCCAGCCGGCAACTAATTCTGGTACACTATCCAAGATTACTTAGGAAGAAAATGTAGGGATCATGAAGTATGCAGTCGTGGTCCCGCTTCTTATGTTACTAGTGGATTCCCCTTTTACACGCGGTTCGTAATTTTCCAAGCGGTAGTTCAATCCACAGAAAACATGACAAACTCATTTGATTACACATAAAGAGATACGTTTATTTTAGCACAAAACATAAAGATACATGATAGTTAAACCTTTAATTAAAATAGAGTCTGAGTTCCCTCCTTTTCTTAATTTAACACATCCAAAATTTCTACACTGTAATCCTTTATATTAACACAAATCCTTCACTTCTATATATAACTATCCTCAGACTCTGACAACATATACTAAATTACCTATTTTCTATCACATGCAAATTACACATATATACAAGTCAATTCTATAACTCTGGCATAGATTCCTTGAGGCAATGCTCCTTCTTATATTTTAGACTTAATCCTCCCCCAAAATTTTAGTTAGCATTCAATTAGGTTTTAACAGTATAACATTTTTGTCCTTTAGACACAAACAGTTCGTAGCCTCGGTCTCCTACTTGGCTCAAGCCTAAGATGCCTTTTTCTTAGATGTAGACATCATCATCATCAAATTCCTGCCATGTACCCTCAAGGGGTGTATAGGATATGACAGTACTACATGAAAAAATTACATCATTACTAACTTCCTATCTACAATTTTCCTCCAAATCACTCTGTTACTTGTCAAGACTCCAACATTATCAGATCTTATATTTCTATCGTCTAAGGCACTTTGTACCGTATCAATCCACCTATGTCTTAGTCTTCCTGTGGGTCGTTTTCCTGCCAACCTGGCAGAGAACGCTTGTTTTGCTAATCTTTCCTCTCCCATTCTATTTAAGTGACCATACCACCTGAGATTAGCTCTGCTAACGCATTCCTGGATGCTGACAATGTCAAGTTCTTTCCTAATATCCTCATTTTTAATATGATATTGCCATTGATGCCATCTGTTCACGCCTCTAATCTTTCTCAGGACTCTTATCTGCGGTCTCTAGTCTTTGGTCAAGTGTTTTACTTCTGACCCAGCTCTCAGATCCATAAGTTAAAACTGGTTTGAACACTGTCTTGTATACAGCTAATTTAGTGTTCCGACTAATTTCTTTCTTATTCCATATGAATTTATTCAGTTGACTTCCCACCATACCAGCTTTGCTGATTCTGTTGTCTATTTCTATATTTAATTTACCATCTTCAGTAAAAATCGTGCCTAAGTAGCTGAAATGTTTTACTTGTTCCACAGGTTCTCCATTCACAACACAGTTGACATTTTCAATGATTCTGCCTATTTTCATTGTCTTTGTCTTTTTATTGCTGACCTTCATACCATATCTATTAAAACAGCTATTCAATTTAGTCAGAGAATCTTGCAGACTTGTAGCGGATTTATTTAGAAGTATAACATCATCCACATAAAGCAAAGAGCTGACATTAACATCTCAATTTTGATATCAGGTTTAATACCACATTCCTTCATAATGTGATCCATACAGATAATGAATAACAGAGGGGATAATGTACATCCTTGTCTCACACCAGATTTAACATTAAACCATCTTCCTGTACTTCCTTCAATTCTAACTGTTGACTTACAACTCAAATAAAGACTAAGTATTGCTTGATATAATGCCCCATTGACACCATATAACTGCAGCGTATTGAATAGCTTCTCTCTTGGCACCTTGTCATATGCCTTTTCCAAATTGACAAAACTTAAATACAGATCTTTGTTATATTCCCATGCTTTCTCGACTATTTGTCGTAAAGTGAAGATCTGATCCTGATAGCCTCTATTTGGCCTGAATCTAGCTTGTTCTTCACCAAGCTTTTCTTCCACAATTCTTCTCAACCGTTTCTCAAGTATTCTTGCATAGATCTTGCCAGGAACACTCAGTAGGGAAATACCTCTGTAATTCTCACATTCAGTTTTATTTCCCTTTTTTATATATGGGTACTATGAGAGCTCTACTCCAATCATCGGGAATTCGTCCCTCTGTCCAGGCTTTCTGAACTATGAAGTGCAGCCACTGTAAGACTCTTATACCACCATACTTCAGCATTTCTGGTCGAATATCATCTACTCCTACTGCCTTTCCACATTTCAAGCCTTTGATGGCTTTTTCTACTTCAAGTATGGATATGTATTCCTGACTGCATGCCTAGTCAGTGTTTTTTATCACTGTGCTGTCATCACTGCTAGATATAGACAAGATGTCCAAACAAAATGCAGACAGTTCTTGTAACACTGCATGGAAATGGGCTGTGTTCTTAAAGATCAGTTCTCCTTACTCCACGGTTACTCCGATATTAATATGAAAAGATTTCTGCTTACCATTCTTCCTTTATTTGGATATTCGGATCTCCTTAATATACTTTCTTTAATGGCCGCTTCACTATTCTTTTGTTCCACACGAAACGAAACACATTTACATTGATTTATACATTGACGTTAACTCATCAGTGGCCCTTTCTTCTTAGGAATCTGGACGCATTATAGCTGCAGCTTTGATCCACGTAGCACACATAGCAAGGGAAGACTCTCGCTACGGATGGCGGCAAGCTCTTCACAACTATACAGCCTTCCGCACAGGAAACCAGGTACCGATGAAACGAGAAGAAAAGAGGACAATTCAAATCCCCGCCGAAACCTATATACTACAAAACAGTGCCCTCACTCGATGGTGTCGTCACACGCACGGCGGCTGCCGATTGGATACCAAGGCCACGAACTGCCTTTGACATGGCCTAAAACTATTATTAGCTTGTTTTTTAGAATTCTTTTTTTTTAGAATTTATACATGATTTTCTACTTTAATAAATATACAGTCACTCTCTATTTGGTTTATGGGCTACTTTAACATTGATTGGAATTTACAAATCTGAATGTATACATGTTCTTGGGTCATTGATGAGCACATTTTCTGTCTGGAGGCATAAGCATGTCCTTATCCACTCCTTCTGAGGTAACCTTATGTTGGGTTGGAAAAAGGGGATGACTCATCACATTTTCTCCACACAACAGTACCCAGTGGGTACCTACTAACAGGTACCCATTGGGTACTGAGACAGTATATTGCAAGTGCATCAGGAGACAGTGGGGCATTTAATGCCTTATACACTGTGGAGAGGCAGGTGGAACTTATGAGTGCAAAAAAAGCATAAACAATCAACAATTAAAGATTTTTTAAATAGATTAATGTAAGCAATTGTAAATTATTTTATTTTCAGTTATTAAATTTTGTAATCTAGTGTTATTATATTATTAAGAGAGACCTCCAGGGAGTCAGAGACTCATCGAGGGAGGCCACATATTACACACTCCAGCTATCATACTTATTCTTGAATTCATTCACACTGCTTGCACTCACAACATCCAATGGCAATCCATTCCAATTATGCACCACCCTTTAAGAGAAAAATCTAGCCCTCACACCCTTCTTGGCAGCCTTCATTCTCAGCTTCCAAGGATGCCCTCTCGTTCTTTCCCACTCTCTATAAATTGAAAAGTTTTATCAATTGCAATCCTGTATGACCCTTTCAGAAGTTTGTAAGTCTCAATCATATCACCCCTCTTTCTTCTGTTTGCAGTCTACAAATTCTCAGTCTATCTTCATAATCAGTATTCCACAATCCTGATATCATTTTTAACACTCTCCTTTGTACTCTCCAATATATCAGAATCACAACGGAAACCAGGAGACCAGACCTGTGCACAATTTTGCTATTTACACTTTCCCGCTATTTACAGTTTTTTCCATTGTTCTTTTGGAAAGTGTAAAAAAGGAAATTTACTTCAAAAGAACTTTTATAAAAGTTTTTATGTTAGCATCTTATATATAAAAGCTTCAAATTGTATTGCATCATTATCTTTAATGACACAGGCCTGCGATGGAAAAGTTATCTGAGAAGTAATAATTGGTTCTTATAGATTTTTAGGTGCTGAGTTCAGAAAAAATAGTAAAAAAAATTCCATAACCCACCAATTTTACCCAATTTCTAATTTTATCGTTTTTATTAATAGTATTTGGATTTAAATTCAGCAACATTGGTATTTATTTTCATTCTCCTTTATTTACCGCTCATTAGTTGTATAAGTCCTTTTTTTGAAGTGCCTTTTTATGTAAATAAAGAAATTTCAACGAAACTTCTCATTCTTGGGAGAGGGAGGGAGGAATGCAGATGAAAGTGCAGGTGGGTAATTTGAATCTGATTCAGCAAGATAACGGATGACTTTCCTGTTATCACAGACACATTTTCTTGTGTGATTCTTTAGTTGAATTTTAGTTGTTGACTACTAAGATAATCATATTTCTGAAAGGTGCTATATGTTCTAAGAAGAAAGATTTTCTTCCTTACTTTTCAAAGGAAGGTGATTTAGTTTATTGTAGCGATATTCCCAGACTGATAAGCAAATTCAATGTAAAATATGAGGTCATCGATTGGAGGTTGTTTATCGATTCCTCAAAAAGAAGCCTTAAAGCTGTTCTTCTCCATAATTACAATAAGTATACTTCACTACCAGTAGCACGTTCTGTGCATTTGAAAGAACGATACGAAAATTTAACCTTCATTCTTAGCAGACTTAAGTACAATGATCATGGATGGACAGTTTGCTGTGATCTTAAAGTCATATCTATGATTTTGGGACAACAAAGAGGAAACACCAAATACCTGTGCTTTTTGTGCGAATGGGACAGCCGAGATTGAGAGCAATATTGGATCAAGAAGGAATGGCCAGAAAGAGTCACATTAGAACCTGGAAGTAAAAATGTATTACATGAAATTTTCGTTGCTTGGGAAAAATTCCTTTTACCTTCGTTTCACATAAAGCTGGGATTGATGAAGCAATTTATCAAGGCTTTGTCGAAAGAAGGAGAGGGTTTTAAATACATCTGTGCAAAATTTCTGGGATTATCTACAGCAAAATTGATAGAAGGTATTTTTATCAGTCCGGACATCAGGAAACTAATGAAGGATAAACTTTGAAGAAAAAATGGCAACTGTTGAAAAAGAAGCATAGAAAGCTTTGAAAGAGGTGGTGGCCAAATTTTTAGGAAATCACAAGGACCCCAACTTATAAAATGATTGTGGAAGACATGCTACAGAAATTCAAAGATTTGGGATGCTCCATGAGCTTAAAAGTGCACTTTCTCAATTCTCATTTAGACTACTTTCCTGAGAATCGGGGAACTGTCAGCGAAGAGCAAGGAGAGCAATTCCACCAAGACATCAAGGAGATGGAAAGAAGGTATCAGGACAGGTGGAATGTCAACATGATGGTGGACTATTGCCCAATGTTGCACAAAAGAAGCTTTGAAGGAAAAAGACACCACAACGAAATATGAAGTATGTACTAAAGATTAATCTTTAATTACTTTAAAACATTTTTTTCCAATACTCTCATTCCAAAAACGTTTATGGACAATTTTAAATACTGTTACTTAATGTAATGCATTTTAAAGCTATTTTACTGTAATATTGAGATCCGTTTTGTGAAAAATCCTTATACGATAGAGAAAAATGGAAGAGATATTTGAAATCAGTAGTCAAAAATAAATCTGGAACAGTTAATAGTTTCCAGGCAACTTTTCATGACTCGAATTTTGTAGGCCTGTGTAATGAACATGGAACTTAATAGCCATTGATGCTATAAAGTTTCATGATGATATCGATGCTACAATAAACACTTAACTATGAACAGCAGCAATGCATAAAGGAAGGTCATGCTCAAAACTGGGTCAGAGTAGCTTCCTGTTTCAAATCTCTTGTATATTATCATCTCTTGAACTCAGTCTGAAAACATCACTGTTGATGATAATGCAGTTATGACTTCTGTTTTCATCATGCTCTCTCCATGTGAGTTTATGCACATCTTTATGTTAAAACTTAATGTTAATAATGATTGGTTCAGTTCCCTGAGTAGAAATCAAGTGGGTATGCGCTATTACTTTTAGTAGTGTCATGTTCTCATTTTCACAAAATATTTTTATTCAGGATTATTCCTACTGTTTAAGTTTCTAATAAGAACCAGTTTTATCTTGACTCGAAAAATCCTTTTAAATTTCTGGAATCTTTTGTTGGAATTTTTAACGTGGTTCAAAATATTAGAATAATGCGAAAATAAATGCACAAAAATTTCTTGGTACACTTTGGAATGGACTCTTTCATACACAATTTACAGCCTACCTGAACCCTCTGTGGTCATACAAGCCCATACCATGACAGAGGTTGCAAATTTCACCAAACATTTCATGCATTCTTTATCAAATGATCCATGCTTAAGATGCCAAACACATTTCCCTTGATGACCATGGGACACAAATATACTTTCATTGCTAAAAAGCACCTTTTTTCAGTCCGATTGCCCCCCCCCCTCCCCACAACAGTCTTTGCTTACACTATTGTATTCTAGCTGCCTTTTGCTTGGAAGTGGCTTCATCTTAGGCACACATGATTTAAAACCCAATTTGTAAAGTCGTCTAAATGTTGTAGATTTAGACACATTCACACCTAGTTCTTTCCATCTCCTGTGAAAATACCTTACACTATGGAAGTGGTTTTTCTTCACAATATTCTTCAATCTCCTTTCATCTCTTGATGTAGTTATTACCTTTTGATTGCTATTGCAGCAGTTATTTTGAAATATCTAGTCATTAGAATACTGTCTCAATACTCTACTCATGCTTTGCTTGAGACCATTTCAGTTCTTTAGCTATAAACCATTCAGTTGGCCTTTGTGTGTAGAAACACCATATGAAACTTCTTAACTTCTGATATGTCACTTGTTTGACCCACGTTTAGCAAATGATTAACTGAAATCCACATGCAAACGATTCCTCACACACAAGTCATTCTGTATCTACTGAAATATATGCTATTTCTATGCTCTCCTCAAGCATATAGCATGTGTTTACATGGTTATACAATCTACAAAGTATGTTGATTTAGATTATGCTAATTCATATTTGGTAATATCTATTTTTTATACAGTAAATTAGAATTGCAAATCATTCAACACATTTTCTTTGATTATTCTAATATTTTGATTTGGAGGTATAGTGAAGGTGGATAGACAAGGGGACCATCGAAGTCTAGTGTTCCTTTGTAGTTAAGGGGAGGGGTATAAGAACTAGATATTTCTCTCTTAGAGCAATGATAGAATGGAACCACTCCTTTTGAAGTGAGTACATCTAGCATGCACGAATTAAAGAGAAGGTATGATAGCTGGTGTGAGTGATGTGCTTCCTGGAATTTTCTGGTAATTGTTTGGCTGCTGGAGCAATACCATAAATGTACAGTTATTATTGTGATGTTATAGTGCTCCACTTTTTATAATAGTAATTGAACATGACTTACTATTTAAAATAGACCTTTTTCATATATATTAATCAGATTGATTTTCTTCCTTTCTATTTTATTTTTTAGAATGTTTAATTTTGATTTCATTTCATATTCATTTCACTTCAATTTAGCTCTTCTCTCCTAGTATCACCCTTCTTCCATAGTGTTGACCTGCAGTACATTAAATTATCTCAAGATGTGCTTTGAAAATAATGAGTTCCCAAAGCACATCTTGATATAACTCTCTAGATATAACTGATTCACTTTCTTGGAACAGCACTTTTTCCTTCAAAGAAACTGGAATAGTATTTCCCATTACTGATAAAATCATTATATTTTTAATATTAAGATCAATTTCAGCTTCTTTCTTCGGCTAACGTTGGTGTGTTATTTTTCATAATTTTTTTTTCCAGATTGCTGGCAGCGATCTGTTGGAAAAGCCTTTATCCCTCCAAGTACACTTACTCCAGAAACAGGTAATAATAAATAGCAACATGAAACTATGTTTGGGATTAGAAATATTAAATGTAAAGTCAATTGAATGTCTTCATGCCATGTAGTTCCCTTCCTATTAACTCTGCATAACTGAGCCCCCCCCCCCCTCCTCCAAATAAATTTATAGTTAAATGTGTATTTCTTATCTTGGAAAGAATGTAAGAATTGTCTATAATTATTTTGTTGTTTGCCAATTACTCCATCTCTATTTTTGTATATATTTTTGATCATTATCATCAGTAATAAGGCCACTGGAAGCAACAGTATTCTCATGTGCAGTAGAGAGGCAGCTCTGCTGTTTTCTAGCACCTTCAAAAAGATAGTCCTCAAGCATGTATTTTTTGAACATTTATTCAAGAGAAATATGTATAGCTTTATTTATAAAATATATTTTATTTTACAGTATATTGCAAAATATTGACATGAATGTGATCATGAATTAGTGTGGGAATTAGAGCATATGTGACATATTAGTGCTTATCACTGTTGTCATTGCAGTAGAGCAGTTCTGAAACTAATTTCTTAGTGCATGGAAGATTTTAGTTACATGGTGGAAAAAAAAAAAAAACTGAAGGAAAGGTAGACTTCTAGTAAAGTTATAAGAAGTTACTTATCTTTAGACAATTATAGAAAAACCCGTATGCTAACTGTCACACTCCATGTAACATTACTCCACACATTGACTGGCAGTAGAGAAGATTGCTTGAAAAGAACAGCTGAGAATGGATAGTTTAGAACACAGAGATAGAGGTGACGAAATATCCTGAGTTATGGAATAATATGGATTGAAACTGTGGAAAATTAAGAATAAAATAAAAAATGAAGTGTTATTAAGAAGCATATGAAATGGATGTGCTGATATTTTGAAATTACTTGTTACAGTATTTCTTTGTTTTAATTGATGAAAGAAGCAAACTAACTGATAATTCTGTCATTTATAATTAGACCAAAAAAAAAATTATGTGCCTCTATTATGCTACATAACCATGTTTTTTTTTTTTTTTTTTTTCCGAAGTAATAAGTGTTCCTGTTGATGTTCTCTCTACTACTGGAAACACTTATTTCTGTTGAAAAGGAAAGTTTGAATGAGCAAAACTAAATCAGCATTAGGATTGATACAGTTTACCTACTTTGCTTAGTCCACTTATGGAGAACTAAAAGTGTAAAATTTACTTGAAGTTTGGAGTGCCAGTATGGATTATTGTGATGTCATTTCTTGTCGTTTGTTTTTTTTCCCTGTGAGTTTATTAAATTTAGTTGAGTTCAATGCATAGTCATCTTCATTGTACAGTTTTTATTTGAAAGTATGTGAGTGAATTGTTAATTTACAGTTTAATGATTTCTGTATATTTTGTGAGCTAAATTAGTATAAAATTACCATATTTAAATATATTTGGAGTAATTTCTGATTTAAACTAGAATAACTAAGATAAGGTTTCTTTGTATTAAGTTGAACACTTTAACAGCAATATTTAGACTTTTATATCGAGGTCATCAATCAGGAATATACACGTGTACACACACAGGAACACAAGCTGTTATCACAATTAAACTACTTAATCCATAATTAAGTAGTTAAATGTGTCATTCATGTTTAATTTTTCACTTATGTAAGGTAAATTATAGGTTTATGGAAGTTTTTTCACTTGGTTTTATATATTTGGTTTTATCCTTTATCCAAGTGTAAGCAAACAAAGTTTGCACCTGAAGTACTTTCAAGACTGGGGCAACTCGTAAAGGTGGTATAAGTTCTCATCACTTGCCTTAGTATCCCATAATGCAAAGCACATCTCCTTACAGACATGTATAATGCTATGCATTAAGGGAAGGGTCACTACCCAGACCTGTTCTGACCTTTATTGAGGTCTCATCAGTGGGAACCAAACCCAAAGGTGGTGATACCAAGGTGGATGCATTGGAGAAGTCATATTTTCCTTTCTTTTAGGGTTACATGGTGATCAGCATTCATTTTAAAAATTTTATGGAATTTACAACCGTGTTAAAAAACTTTTATTATCCCGACGTTTCGATCTTCACATCAAGATCATCATCTGGAGCATACATAAATATACAGGACAAGCTGAGTTACATCATTAACTGTAAGCTAGAGAAATAATGATTTGATCACATGTTATTCTACTGGCGTGACCTCTGGTAAAATAAAATAAAATAAAAATAAAAATTACATCAAGCTAAATTCTATTTTACAATGACAGGAATAAACATTCTTTTGGATGGTTTTCTTTCAGAAACAATTGGTGTCCTATTTTTAATGTTACAATTCTTATTTTTGATTTACAATACTAGATTTTCTACAGTCCTGTTTATAGTTGTTCTTGGTGAGGAAGATCGAATATATACCTTCCATATGTTTGGGATTTTTAGACCATCATTGTTGTTCAGATTGAGGTGGTTGATAATAACCTCACAGGCTTCCTTGAATTTCCGTTCATACCATGTTCTAGTGTGATGTAGACACCTGGTGGTTTTCCAGTCAATTCTGTGTAAGGTATTCAGGGCATGATCAGAAAGGCCAGCTTCACCATAATTATTATATTTAATGTGTTGTTTATATTCTTTTTGTCTAATAGGAATAATGCATCCTGTTTTTCCTATATATGGTATGTTGTAAGTACAATAAATCTGGTATACTTACTCCAGGGTGAGCTAGTGGAGGGAGTGGGTCTTTGGATGAGTTGAGTAAGCTTTTTAATTTTGTGGGAGGTTTAAAGGTGGCTTTGAGGTTGTACTTTTGTAGTACTCTGTTTATCTTGTCTGATATTCCTTTAATGTAGGGAATGGTTATAGTTTTACTGTAGTCTGGTTTGTCTTTGTTTTTTATTGTGGTTTTGTAGAGAATTTTCTTTACTTTCCACAAATCTTTAATTATTCTCTACAAAACCACAATAAAAAAACAAAGACAAACCAGACTACAGTAAAACTATAACCACCCCAATCTGAACAACAATGATGGTCTAAAAATCCCAAACATATGGAAGGTATATATTCGACCTTCCTCACCAAGAACAACTATAAACAGGACTGTAGAAAATCTAGTATTGTAAATCAAAAATAAGAATTGTAATACTAAAAATAGGACACCAATTGTTTCTGAAAGAAACCATCCAAAAGAATGTTTATTCCTGTCATTGTAAAATAGAATTTAGCTTGATGTAATTTTTTTTTTTTTCCCACCAGAGGTCACGCCAGTAGAATAACATGTGATCAAATCATTTTTTCTTTAGCTTACAGTTAATGATGTAACTCAGCTTGCCCTGTATATTTATGTATGCTCCAGATGATGATCTTGATATGAAGATCGAAACGGTGGGATAATAAAAAAGGTTTTTTTAGCGCGGTTGTAATTCCATAAATTTTTTAAAATGAAAGTCATATTTTCCTATACAAGTTGCCAAAGGGTGCCACACCCTATTATTAAAATTCTCTGGATTAGAGAAGTTTATGGAAGTTTTTTTTTCACTTGGCTATGCTACTAATTATATATATTTGGTTTTATCCTTTATCCAAGTGTAAGCAAACAAAGTTTGCATCTGAAGTACTTTCAGGACTGGGGCAACTCGTGGTAAAGGTGATATAACTTCTCATCACTTGCCTTAGTATCCCATAATGCAAAGCACATCTCCTTGCAGACATGTATAATGTTATGCATTAAGGGAAGGGTCACTACCCAGACCTGTTTCGACCTTTATTGAGGTCTCATCAGTGGGAGCTGATGACGTCTCCATTGCTTTCACCTTGGTATCACTATCTCTGGTCTGGCTCCCACTGATGAGATCTCAATAAAGGTTGAAACTGGTCTGGGTAGTGATCTTCCCTTAATGCATAACATTATACATGTCCGCAAGGAGATGTGCTTTGCATTATGGGATACTAAGGTAAGTGATGAGAACTTATACCACCTTTACCACGAGGTTCCCCAGTCCTGAAAGTACTTCAGGCGCAAATTAAAATAAAATTGCTTACACTTGGACAAAGGATAAATATATAATTAGTAAATTATAGGTGTGGTGGATTTTGTTTACCATTGGATAGGCAAAGGGGGGGGGAGATCTTCAGGAGATGAGTATAGTTTTTATATACAGGGTGTTCGGGATAAATTTGACAGTTTCGTAAGGAAAAAGAAAATCTTCTTTGTATCTATTAAATTTAATGAATTGACAAAAAAACATTACAGGCAGAGTTAATTACAATACTATCAACAAGATTTACTCAAAATAACCACCATTAGCATCGATCACAGCTTCAATTCTGCTTCGGAACCTCGAACAAGCTGATGCTACAGTCTCCCTGGGAAGGGCCGCAAAAACTGTTTTAATTTTATCCATTAACTGGGCTTTTGTATTACTGGAAGTGCGATTGGTGTCTTTTTCAACTGCGCCCCATACAAAATAATCCATGGGGTTAAGGTCTGGGGAGTTTGGAGGCCAAACATTTGGACTGGTGAAGTCGTAGAAATTTTCAGACAACCATTTTTGACTTTTCCCAGAGGTGTGGCAAGGGGCCGAATCCTGCTGCCATACATACGGCCTACCATTGGCTACCCTTGTTATCCAGGGCTTGACTACAGTTAGCAACTCCACGAACAAAGCCCGAATTCCAATGCCAGGGTTTTTCAACACCTGTTCCTGCAGATTTGCGAGGAATTCTGCTGTACGAACGCAATCAGATCGTCTGCTAGGGATCTTTCTTCTTGCTACATCCTCGTAGTCACCATTGCAAGTCTCTAGTTCATGCCTGATTGTTTTTACTGTATTCAGGGAGCATTGGGCAGCAGTCGAAATATCCTTATTTTGATGGCGGGCACGAATCATCATGATACAAGTTATTCTCTTCCATGATTCAGGTGGGTTCCAGCTATCCATCCTTTCTGACATCTTGTATATGAATGAAGAAGGGTCCAACCTTTTAAATGAAGAGAAGTGTGTGTTAATACATGTAACTTACGGAAAAATATAATTAATTATAAATATGTCAAATTTATCCCGAACACCCTGTAATATATATAACTTTATAGGTGGTTTGAATGTCACCTTAATATTGTATTTTTGCAGTCTTCTATTTTCTCAGATATTCCCCTAATGTGTAAAGAATGGATGTGGCCTTCCTTGTAATCTTTCTCTTTGGTAGCATTCTTGTGAAGTATTTTGTTGATTACTTTTCTATTGTAACCATTCTTTATAAATGTTTTGCTTTTTTTTGCAACTCATTTTTCAAAGTCTGCTCATCAGATCATGTTAGAGCTCTGGTTCTGAGAGTGCTATCACTTTCTCATAATATCCTAGTTCTGTCTTTTCTATAAATATTTTCATGTTTGTTGTGCTCCATGAAGTTGGGGCCACTACGTATTCCTTCATTTCTCCTTCAAGCATGTAAGAACATTATTAGATTTTGGTCAATATCTGTGAATCAGCTTCTCATTCTTCTTTCATTTCATTTGTTCATTGGAACATCTTTCTCCATATACTTCTCATCCAAGATCTGTTACCCAAAGCCATTTGAGATGAAATTTGTACTTCATCCTCAATTGCTTGTCGCATGGTACTGTTATGTTATAGGTTTTTAAAATTGCAGTGTGTGTGTGTGTGTGTGTGTGTTGGGTGGTGGGGGGGGGAGGTTGATTAAAAAAAAAAACAACTAGCATATTTCTCTAATGGATTATGTAGTTTAGCAACTGGAAGACTTGCATGCTACCAGTCTAGATTGAATATCATCTACTCCAGTTTGTTGAAACATTCGGGATATGTTTCAGAATATTAACCCATTTAATAGTTTTTCAAAGCAATTTCTCCACACATTGCAAATAATTCTTATCTTCAGTTTGTATATCACCTAAATGTATGATCTTTTGTGGTACTAATTTCTACACTTAAAAGTTTTCATTGCAGTCTTCAAAAATTTTGTCAAACTTACTGTTTGATTACATAGTTTAAGGAAAAGTTTATACTCCCTCATTTCTAATCTCCTAGTGCGTGAGTGAATCATCTCATCCTTAATATATCCGATCTTTCCTGTGTTGGTCTTAGTCTCAGTTATGCAAATTACATTGATATATAGGTGTGGTGGATTTTATTTACCATTGGATAGGCAAAGGGGGAGATCTTCAGGAGATGAGTATAGTTTTTATATAATATATATAATGGCATTATGGCATTTCTCTAATTCATCTATTAGATCTACATCTTTTCCATTGATGCTTCTTATATTGAATGTACTACTTATTTTCAATTCTGTTAGTTTTTCCAATAATGAACTTGTCACTTTCTGTTCCCTAATAAAAACAGGCTGAACGCTTGTGTGACTTGGTGACATCCCTGCCAGCTCAAACAATTCCACAGATATGATTATAATTTGGTCAGCAAATTTCCCAATTGCTATTATATCCTTACTCATTCAGCATCAAAATGGATAACTCCTGATGGGACTTATAATTGAGGTGATAATTAAACTTTGCTTTAGAAGCCTGTTTAATTCCTTGCATATTGGTCATGTGGATGTTTTCCTTACAGTTATGAAGTTTAGACCCTTATATTAACTATTTTATAAAGAACCCCTCTTTTTTTTTTTTTTTTTTTTTTTTTTTTTTTTTTTTTTTTTTTTTTAGTATAATTGAAAACTGGAAACATTGATAAATATGTCAGGTGTAATTGTTAACAGTACAATGTAAAGTTATTTCCCTGCTTTTTTGTAGGATGGAAGGAGCATTATATTTTCATTTTGAGAAAATGGTTTGCAAATAAACATACTTTATTTATTTTTTACAGTGAAAAGCAACTGGGATAAAATCTCGGATATGACAGCAGCAGTTACATCTTTGAGCCTTCAAGGTAAAGTGGTAACAGTTTAATGGTTTACATTTTTTTTTACATATTTAAAATTTTTATTTAAGAGCATGGATCTCCTAAATTTTGGTCTCTGGATTTCACTTAGCTTAAATATGTGTTAATGTATTTTTGTTTTTTTCTCACAAAGCTGAACATTCCAATCTTTTCCAGATGTTGAGTGATGAGAACTTGTAAAGGAAGCTTAAAAAAAAAGTACACAAAAGTGTCCATAGGAAATTTCTGTTCTCTCCAAGCACTTAGAATATCTTATCTTTAAAATTTAAAGAATAACTTGACAGTTGCAAACTTGAAATTTGATGCCATGATTTTTCTTTGCTTTCTCAAAGCAGTGAGTGTTATACAGTTGAAATTTCTTTTATTAGAAATCAGCAGATTAATTATTCATAAATTTACAATGTGAAATTGTAAAAAAAAGCTGTTATTATTAAACTAATTAGTTATGTTTTTGTTTTGTGTGATATTTAAAATCTAAATCTCCTTGTGTTTTGTTCCTCAAAGAAAAAGATAATTTATTATTTGAATATATGAGCATCATAGTGTCATAATTGCAATGATTAAATTGATAATGCCATGCTTGAAACCAGAATTAAACCAACTTTTTCCCAGGTTTTGCTATTGTGCACTGATGATTATAATATATAGCACAAAAGTTGCAGAACTTGGTTCAGCAGTTACATGATGAAAATGAGTAGATTATTGCTTTGATTTTGACTAAAAAGATAAAAGGAATAATTTTGTTTATATGAAAAAAAGATTAGAGATAAATTTACTTCATGTATAAAAAAAGGTTTCTAGCAAAGGACTTATCTTTAATCTTATCAAGTTAAGATTCTTGATTTGTTGAAAATATTTAAACTACTTGATTAGTAATTTCAGTATTTGAATCAAAACAATGGAACATTTTAATCTTTATGAAATTTATATGAAAAGTAAACATTTTGAGGATATCAGTTACTATTCGAAATATTATTAAAAAAAAATCTTGAAATCTTGTTACCATGAGCGCATTCCTAGAATTTTAATTTAGAGAGAAATAGCTGTTTTAAAATATATTTAAAAATAAGTTTTAAAAAAATTAAGATAAAAAAACTTAAGGTTTTATTTCTTAAACCAGAACTTGACTCTCCTCTTTCCATCACAGCGGCTAAGAGACTATGTAGAATAATGCTGTGTTAAACTTTTTATTCTTGATGACTAAAAGCTGTAATCACTTGATATGGTTTATGACCTGAGTTGTACATACTTATCAAAAAGTGAGGAGTTAAAAAAAATTACAAGGAACTTTCATTATAGCAAAGAGGTAGAAGTTGCAAGAATAATTTGCTATATTGGATTTCCTTTAGCACAGTATTTTGTCTGAGGCTTTATTCAGACCTTATTATTTGTTTGTAATATTTGCTATAATAAGTTAACCTATGTAAATTGTGTTACCTAGATTACAGGATTTTTTTTTTTAATGTCTTACTTCTGTAACGTAAAGCTATCGCATCTCTCCAAGCTCATCCTTAATAATGGCAGTTTTTAAGACTGTCCTTTATAAATTCAGGGAGCTGTATGATTTCAGAGCAGGCAGTTACAATTAACTGCTAATTTCATTAACAAATTTAATTATGTGTTTCAATGGGGGGGGGGGGGGGAACTAATAAAAAAAAGGTTGCCCTGAATTAACTTAAATGTTGTCTGAAATTTTCCAAAATAAAGAAAGATTTTCTCCATACAGCAGGCATCTTCAGTATACATACAAAAGAAAAGTTTAAACAGATTAACAGAATGATTCGAAAAAGTGCCATGGACAGCCTTAGTAAAGTAACAGAGGTCATTAAACTGTTAGATTAAAAAAAAAAGATAGGCATAGCCATTGAATCTGTTAGAACAATGTATATATATATATATATATATATTCATCGAATCTGTTAGAACAATGTAAATATATATATATATATATATATCCATCGAATCTGTTAGAACAACGTAAATATATATATACATGCATCAATACATGTGGAATATGACTTGATGCATGTCATGTTCCACATGACAAATGGATGTAGATCTTAGAGATCGTCCAAAATAAGATAGACCACAAGAATAAAGAATCTGATAGATGGATAGATGCCTGGAAAGTTAAGTAGAGGTTTCTTTAGGTGAAAAAAAGAAAGATTTTTCTAGATGAAGATCTGTTAGCACTTCATCTTTCTAGAAGAAAGATGAAGTGCTAACAGATATTGAGCAGCTTGAGAATTTTAGCAGTACATTCTGATACTCCTTTAACAGGAATGAGAATATTTTTTCTTGAGCAGAAGAAGAATCTTCTCTGTTGAATATTTTGTTGATAAAGATCTCACTGAAACATTAGCCAAGAATGTTGATTTAATGTAACATCTTAACTACAGATAACTTGCATCTTGATATAAGTTATCTGTAGAACATAGATCATGGGAATGTTATAAGATTTTAATAGTCTTAGTTTTCTCACTAGAACAATTATGAGAAAATTCATGGATGTAATTAATAGTTTTAATGGAACATGTACACTAGACATTAAAGTAAGTTTCATGGCTTACTTATATAACAAAAATTACATAGAATTTATTCAAAAATCATGGTTATATTACCTTGTATCTCAGTTGTAGCTGAAGTATATATTACACTATTAGAGTTCAAAGGAACAGTCATAAGTTACATATATTAAAAAAAATAATAATTATTAATTGAAAAAAATAATAATAAAAAACAAAACTTATGAACAATTAATAGTGATCACTTCCCAAAACTTGGATGTTGGCATATAGTATGATCTGGTTCAGACAATTTCTTTGCATTTCACATATTTCAAGGAAGAGATGATTGAATTTTAACTTGCTAGAATGAAGTTTTGTCTGTTTCCAAAGAACTCTGTGTCTAGTGTCATTAGTGTGAGAAACTGGCTTACTAATGAACACGATTCCAGTAATCAACTACCCTTTTTTTTTTTGATACCGTAATAACTCGTAATCCCACAGGTCATGATGAATTTTCAGTTTATCAGAAGCCGACCTTTACTGGCAGATGCATTCACTCATCTTCTCACCATCATTCATTACAAAAAATGGGTTTTATCCAGAGTCTTTGTAACGCAGAACTCATACAAGCTGCTCTTCTGATCCCCTTTTGTTAGATGAACTGAATAAAATTAAAAGCAATCTGATATGTAATGGATACAACAAAACTACCATTCAAAAAAATTGATAATTATCATCCTTCTACCAGACTACAATCTGACTTGAAAAGAATTTCAATACTCTGCCTTAAAGGAACAAATAGCAAGGATTCTTTGAAAATTCAATCTGCATGCTTCTTTTAAACCATCTTGGAAACTGTCTTCCTTCCTACAATCAACAAAAGATACATTACCACCATTTCACACCTTACCAGGTGTCAATTAAATACCCTGCTTGTGTCATCTTTCCTGTTTTGGACACTGGCCATTCTGCCTTGATTAGAATTGAAGAACATCAAGACTATAGTATATTTTTTGGAATCTGACAAGCCTAGCCTTGCTTCTCACATTATTGACACTTGGCACAGTTCTTTGGAACCAGACGAAAATTCTTCACTCCAAGTTCAAATTTGATCGTCTCTTCTTTCACGTGTTTCAATATGTGAAATGTTAAGAAATCATCTGAACCCGAACTGATCAGATTGTATGCCAATATACAAGTTTTGGGAAGTGATCACCATTAATTGTTCATAAGTTGTTTTATTATTATTATTCATCTATTTATTTTATTTTTTTAATCTAGACAACTTGCTATGATTGTTCATTTGAACTTTAATGGTGTAATATCATATACTTCAGCTGTGACCAAGAAACGAGCTAATATACACATGATTTGACTCATTGTTTGATTCATCCTTTTAATATAGTTAACAGTATCTCCCTGACGATGTCCTTATAACATTAGATGAAATATATTGGAGTTTTTGAATAAATCCTATATAATTTTTGTTACATGCATAAGCTGTGAAAGTATGTTGAGCATGGATGTAATGTCCATTGTTTTTTGGAATACAGAAATGAAGACTTCATCTAAGCTTTTTAGATAAAGAAAAAGTTTTTGATCTTGTTGATCAAAGACTGTTTTTTCTTTATCTAAAGTGGATTGTATTCCAGAGTAATATTGGACAAAATTTTCCAAATTGGAAGAACAATTTCAAATTTTAGATGCCAACATATCTGTAGAAAAAAAGGTGGTTTGGCAGCAATGTTGCTTAGGAAACATTGTTCATAGTGATCTATAAAATTATCATCCTTGAACAGCTTTGGTACACTTGCTGGAAAACTAAGATTTAAAAATAGGATTTTGGGTGGATTGAGGGATGAATTCCTTTGTGCCAGTTAAAATTACTTCAGTTCGATTGAAGCAGGTGTCTTGATTAGAAGAACAAAAGTAGTAGTCTGCTCAAGGAAAGGAAACATAGACATCACTCAAGTCATCCCACTGACTGTGTTATAATGCTAAAAAGCATGAAACAGGGAGTGATCAGGATAAAGTAGACTGATCTAAAGAAGAGATCAGTGGTATTGGGAGAGTGGAGTGATTATTGGGTATTTTGACAAGCAGTTGGACAATTTGTGAAAGATTGTTACTGACATTAAACATGTTTTCTGCAAACTTGAGTCCATTGGAAAAATGAAGTTTGTTGTGAATGTTGAAGTCCTCAAGGAACATGATCTCATTGTGTATTTGGACTAGATGGTCTTGCTGAGAAGCAAGATAATTTTAAAATTCAGTGTTATCAGAATTTTCTAGGCTGTTAAAAAAAGCTTTGAAATGGAAGACAGTAAAAGAAAACAGATGATAAAGATGATCTATCTAAATAATATTTAGATAGATATCGTAGGTGAATGCAGTAATTACTTTAAAATGTCAAATGAAACAAGCAGTAACAGAACAGCAATAGGATATTCAAGAGGCATACCATCAGACCAACTCGAAGACAGTAAATCCTGCCTTCCAAGTGTTTCCTGTGACTTAGATCTGCATTAGATATTTAACCAGAAATGCTGAGATATGTAAATAAGTTTTACAGTTCTTTCATTCCGAATTTAGATGGCATGGTCAGATGGTTGAACTCCATTTGACTGGAGAACAACACTCATCCATCTGGAAAAAGCATATAAAACGAAGTGAGAATTTGAAATATTTCTCTAGATATTGTTCCAGTTATGAATTGTGCAAGCATACTTCTGGAGAAACTAAGAAAAATTCTGAAGCATAATTTTGAGTAAGATCAAGCCTGATTGGGCCAAATAGGTATTGTCAGGATTAGATTTTTAGTTTAAGACAAGTAGTTGAGAAACTGAATGAATATGTTATGCATTTAAATTTTGTACAGTTGGAAAATGCATGTAACAAGGGGCTAAGCAAAATGCATTTCAAAACAGTAAAATTATATAGGATGAATTGACCGGTATACACAGCAATTCAGTCTTCATTTAAGTTGAAGGTTAGCAGAAAGCTAGAATTGAACAGGAAGATGATTTGCTGTAATATCAAGAGTAAGAAAAGAATACAAAATCTCAACTGTTATCCATCTGGATCACCTTATGAAAGAAAGTGGTATCTAACATCTGATATCAAAATTTCAGATAAAAAGCTTCACTCTGTTGTTTATGATTTTATATTCCTAAATGAACCCAGTGCAAGTCTTAAGGATCCTTTATCTAGATCAAATTGGTAATATAAAAAAATTGGTATGAAAATAGGAAGAACATAACAAAAAACATCCTGAATAGAGAAACTGTAGAATAAAACTATTCAGCTATTAAGCTCAATTTTTAGTGAAGATAGCGATTTAAGGGAAATACAATGGAATAAGCAAATCTGCAGAGAGGCATTTGAATAAATTATACATTTATTTCGAATAAGAGGGAAATTGGCCAAAACACTAAACTAACAGTATAAAAGTTATGTTCAAAGAAATTAACGTATTGCTATGGGTGTTGGATTAGAAATAAAGCAGTTAATTGAAGACTGGAGACATAGCTGTGAGTTTTGAGAAAAATTAGGGAAGTGAAAACAGATGGCATCAATGCCAATACCATATTAAAAATTAAGACATTAGAAACTTAGAATTCAAGAATAGAGCAAGCACAGTTAATCTCAGGTGGCTAGCTACTTAAACAGAACGGGAGAGGACTGAGTGAGTGAGTAGCAAAATGGGTATTGATGCCAAGATATCAGGAAAAAATCCGGAGGATGACTGAGATCTTTCCAAGATATTAACAAGATATAGGCAACTTGACTGCATTAGAAATGAACTAGAAGATTAAAATGTAAAATATGGCAATATTGGAAGCCTAACAAGCAGATTAATTTGGAGGAAAATAGTTAATGTTAATAGAAAAGTGTTATTCCTTTGAGAGTAGATATCAGAAATTTGATAATCTGCAGTACTTATGCTAAGATCTGAGATTTGCTTGTATTAGCTTTTGTAATCATAATATTTAGGTAAGGTGGCTAGTTTTATATTGTATTGCTTATTTTCTGTCTGCTTTGTCTAGTTGCACGATGAAAAATCTTAAGTTTCCTGGAGGGAAACCCTTCCACCTCCCTATGAGACTGGCTAACTTGCCTTCCATTCAATAACTGATAAGTTCTTTATGTTCTAGATGCAACTGACTGAGCTATGCAGCCTTGTTAGGAATTTGATGAATGAATCACTTTGTTTCATTTATGGGTTTAGATTTTTTCCTCACCAGAACCTATAATTGTTTTCTTTCAACAAAGTAAAAAAAAAATCTGTTTTCTTAAGCACCTTTAATTAGGTCAAGTTAAATGGACATTTTATTGTATTATGGAAACCTATTTTGATATTATGCACCGCGCGGTTAGCCTAGTGGCTTTGCGCTTCGCAACCATATGCCTCGGGAAGGAGTGTCCTAGGTTCGATTCCCGTTGTAGACGTGAGGAATTTGAGGATCTTCCTCAGGCATAGCCAAGTTAGCCGGTCTTGGGCGCGGTCAGCAGGGTTTTTTCCGCCAGTTTATCTGGCGTTTTTCATCCCGCAAGCAGGCAAACCGGCCCCGTGAACATACGCCTCTACAGTCAAAAAATATATCCCCCCCAGCGTCAGACCAGGCGACGGGTCGGTTGGGAGTAGTACTAACAAGAAGTCGCATCTAAGTAACACGCGGACTCTGCATGGGAAGCGGGAATAACGCGTAGAAGAAGAAGAAGATTTTGATATTATGCATTAAGAATTTGCCAAAAAATAAAATTAAAGTGTGTGTGGTTAACTAGAGTATCCCAAAATATATTATGCTTGTTTATAATTTATAAAAAAATTATAACTAAAGATATATAAAGAACATATTTTCACACTTGCATGTCTAGTTAAAATAACCTTTTAAACTTAGTAATTAAATCAGAGGTCGAAAACTTATCAGGACTCCGCTTTAGCTCTTTAACAAAATAAATTGTCTTTGTCACTGCAGAAACATCCTCTCAGATGACAGTTCATTTTGAGAATAGCCTCTAACTTGGATTCTAAATACTTCAGTTCTGAGTGGGGGGAATTATAATGCCATATCATTCCAGCTCTTTAACAACATACTTATTCTTACTTTAAATTCTAAACACATCAAAAGAAATCAAGCAGTTTATGCTGGTGCTCTCTCTTGACCGAAGAAAACTAGATGCTGATTAATTTATGAACATATTCTATGTCAGCAGACCTGGAAATTAATATTTACTTCAGTTAACTTTTGATAGCACTCTGTAAAATAGATTAAGCATCCAAAATCGTTAGCAGTTCAGTTTATGCAAGATACTCTCTAGCACTTTCTTGAACATTGGCTGATTAAAAAAAAACTCCATCAGTGTACTTCCAATTCCAGACATGTATAGAACTAAATGCATACAGTATATTTTTATATATCTAGTCTTCACTACTATGAAATTCTTGATATATCCCTGAAGAGCTGATAGTTCAGTCTTCTAACTTCATTAGTCCAAGACTATTAGTCTTACTCTGAGTCTTTTCCTGCCATCCAACTCCAGAGACCAACAAATCTAGAAAAGCTTGGATTTCTAATGCAGATTTCCTAATACAGTCATACCTCGACTTACGGGAATCTGGAGTTACACGGTTTCATATATGTAAGTATTCCCGTCCTACATCACACCTCACCACTAGTCGTATCTTTCCAGTGCCGGCTGCATTCGCCAGTGATGCACATGCTGTGAACAAGCACTGACATGTTTCACACAGTCTCCATTCATACAAGATTTTTATAGTCTACAAACCTTGCGATTGTTTAATGTTATGTTCTTGATAAAAATTTTATCACATAAAAAATAATAATGTCGTCCAAAGGAAGCAAGTCCGATTCTTCTACAGCTAGCAAGAAAAGAAAAACATTGACTTTGGAAACAAAACTCAACGTTATTAAGGATTTTGAAGGCGGAATGAAAATTTGTGATTTAGCAAAGAAGTTTGATCTACAGGAATCCACAGTAAGAACAATCATAAAAGAAAGGTTTACAGATTTTGGAGGACATAGATTCTAACGAGAAACGAATTGTAGCCACAAGGTAAGGAATAAAAAAAATCATTAGCTTCCTATGTGAAGAAATTTTGCATGACATGAAAAAGACATTATGCTGTCAGACGAATCTATTAGATTTTATGAAACCATTGACATTGAAATAACTTTCTTTTTTTTTATATACGAAAAACTACAATTATGATTATATTTCTTAAAAAATATACATGTTTTTGTAAACCTTTGGTCCCAATTAACTAATATTTTGTATGTTTGTATGCAAAATTATACCCGAGTTATGCGAATTCGACTTACGCACTTTTTGTTGGTCCCATCTACCCTGTAACTTTGGAGTATGACTGTATTTCATAATTGTAGTCTCCAGTTCTAATCTAAATGTGAGATCTGTAAATTAAATTTTGTTTAACTGCTGTTTTGTACACTTACTGTACAAGATGGTGATTAATTTATTTTAGGATTTGGCTAATTTCTTTCTTGATACATATAAATTTATTTGACTGGTTTTGCACCGTACCGTCTTGGTTTATTCAGCTGTGTTTTCATGTATAAATTGCCATCTTTGCTAAAATGGTGCTAAATAGTTTAAATATTTTACCACTTTTATTCCTGCTGATTTAAGTTTTTGTTGATTTTCATTTTCATGTCAGATTGGTTAAAGCAATTATTCAATTTAGTTAAAGAATCCTGGGTTTATTTCAGATTTTTTTAGAAGTATATCTGCATAAGAGCCCATTATATCCAGTTTTGATAATGCGATCCATATATTCTGTTGAATAATAATCGTGATTTGGTGCACTCGCATCTGACAAATAACTTTACATCAGACATCCAATACCTTTTATGAGTTTGGACTACTAACTTACATCTTATTTTCACTATATTATTTCAGGAAATTACAACGTACTAGGATATACATTAAATAAATTTTAATATATTTCTATATTTCGGCAGCGTCACGCTGCCATTTTCAAGAACTTATGTACAAGATACGTGCACGCAGGCACAGCAAAAACAATAAATGAGCAAGAAGAATGAAGCTATTATTTCTCCTAAAGTCCTGATGGTGCCCTCTAGCGGGCGATGTTGGTATTCTTGGGCGATTGGGCTGGAGGTCTTCTCATGTAGGTTTCCCAAATTTCCTCAAATTTGGGAAACCTACATCAGAAGACCTCCAGCCCAATCGCCCAAGAATACCAACATCGCCCGCTAGAGGGCACCATCAGGACTTTAGGAGAAATAATAGCTTCATTCTTCTTGCTCATTTATTGTTTTTGCTGTGCCTGCGTGCACGTATCTTGTACATAAGTTCTTGAAAATGGCAGCGTGACGCTGCCGAAATATAGAAATATATTAAAATTTATTTAATGTATATCCTAGTACGTTGTAATTTCCTGAAATAATATAGTGAAAATGCATAACCAACGTCTAAGCCTTTCCACGAGAATAACTTACATCTTAAATATGGACTATATATTCCTCTAATATTCTTTTTACCCCATATAGCCATAATGAAGAGAATAGTTTTTTCTCTTGGCTGTTTTAACAAGTTCGTTAGAGATCTGTTAAATATAGATTCTCATTATTTAAGTTAAGGGATATTATATCCTAAAACATTTCATTTTGGGAAATAATATTAGCTGAATAAGAAACTCAGAGTTTCATGCCGAATATAGAAACTATATAAAGTTTGGCAATTCCAAGCGTGAGCATATACCTGGATAGTGCAGCACCTGATCCATTAGGTAGTGCAAACTGAGGCAACTCATAGAAAGGGTGGAGTAAGCTCCGATGACTATTCTTGGTATTTACCCATAATGTGAACTTAGATCTTCAATTGAATTATTAGCTTAATTTCGATTAGCTTGTTCAGTTGAAGCCTTTGGCTCTTCATATAATTAGTAATAGATTCTCATATTTCTATGATTTCTTAAATATTTATTTTAGAGTGAAAAAAAAAAAAATCTGATTCTGATGATCTCAATTGTGCCTGAATTCAGCTTGTTCAAGTTTGGCATCCAGAATTTTTCTTAGCCTCTCTCTGGATGCATGCTTGCATAATTCTTAGTTTTTTTGGAGGCATGGTTAACACTCATTAGATAAATAAGTGCCTCTAATTCTGACATTCTTTTATCTTCCTTTCTATAGATATTAGTTCTTCCCTAATTGTCTGGAATTCAGCCTTTTCAATTATCTATTGTAAAACTCCATATAGCATTCCTGGTCAGATATCATCGATGCCAGCTATCTTTCCACATTTTGGGTTTCTGATGATTTTCTACCTCCAGTATTGATATGTACTCCTGATTGCATGCATGTTTCATTTAATAATTCTTGAAAGTAATTACTTGAGACATCTAGAATATTTTTATATTCAGTTTATCATCATTTCATTTTCCTTTTACAGTATTCTTTCCTCTATTTCTAAGCTTTTTTCAATGGCTTCTAGAGATTTTATTGCCTTTGTGATATTTATCTTCTGTATTCTTACAAAAGTTCCCATTTTTTGTTTTTACTACTTTCATCATAGCTTTCTTATACTTTTTCTTTGAGTATACCATGTTCACTGACTTGCTAGGAACTTTTCGATTTCTTTCCCAGGACTGTCTAACTACTTGAATCCTGTGCATATTTCTGTTTTACCTGGCTTTGCAGGAAACTTAGATACATTCTTCTCATCTGATTGAATAAATGCCTTCATTAGATCTCTAAGGTTTAGTTTGTTTCAAGCATTTCCATTTTTATTCTAAATATTTCAGACATTTTTTTCCCATTTTCAATGTGATATTTATTTTATCTTGCTTGAAACTAAATGGTGATTACCTCTTATTTCAAATTCAATATGTATGGTTGTATACTGAATGCAGAGGTATCACTCACTATAATAATATAATCAATTAGGCTTTTTTATTCTTCTGTGTTCAATTTATGCACATCTTTTCTTGAAACAGAAAATTTAAAGTCATGTGAAATGCTCAAACACAACCCAAATCTCAACAAAAATGATCGCCTAACCATTTCAAGAATGTGGAGGACCCATCTACAACCTGTATAACAACCTAAACTAGCCATAGAAAAATCCCACTACAAGAAGACAACCTGGTGAAGTGTTTGTAACATTCAACACCAACTGAAAGAAATCATATTATAACAATCAGAACTATCCAGAAGAATATTAATACATGAGGACTTTAGCAATTTATTGTAGTTGTATTTTTTTTAATTTTTTTATATATTATTTTTTTATTTTATTTTATTTTTTTAATATTTTTATTTATTTATTTATTTATTTATTTTTTATTACTAGAGGTCAGACTAGGAAAAAGGATTAATTAACTACGTAGATTTAGTTTACTGGTATACATGGCATGAGCATGTAGCTTGGTTCCTTATACACTTGTATTCTTCCGACGATGACCTCAATACAGGGGTTGAAACGTCAAGTTTTATTTTATTAGTAATTAATAAAATAATCTGTTCAACACGTGTGTTTTTTTGTCCCTAAATTTACAAATATGAGTGCTGATCACCGTGTAACCTTAAAAGAAAGAATGGTGTTTATAATGATTAGTCTGTATCCCGAACAGAAATCCAGAAAATTTATATTATTAGCTTTACCTTTTCTCCAGATTCTCATTATTTAAGTTAAGGGATATTATATCCCATATTGTTTCTTTGTGTGATATTCATTTTCTACTCTGTTGCTCAGATTTCTAGCTAGAATCAGCATTTTCTGTTTGTCAACTTCTCTCACACTCTCTCTCTCTCTCATGTGACATAGGCATCAATCATAGGCACAAATTTCATTGTCCAGTTTTACATTTTGAAATTCATCCATATCACTACTTGAAATTGCTTGCCATTAAGTTTTTCTTCATGTTTAGTGTTCAACGATATCGCTATTCCTCTTTTTCCCTGATCGCTGTTCTCTGAATATAACCTTATTATTTAGTACTATTTCACTTGTCTTACTTGTTTCGTTAACACCAAGTATGTCAACATTGCATTTCTTTAATTCTTCTGTGAGTTTGACTTTGTTGCAACAACTGTCTTTTCACTGTTCATCCTAATTCCCTGACAGAAATATTAAGAGTGTTGTTTAACTATGCAACACTCCAGCCAGCATGACATTTTATCATGTTGAGCCATCATTTTCTGTTTTAAAAAGCTAATAGATTACAATTTGGTTAACTGAGCTCCAATTGCTAGTCCCCTCATTTAATCTCTGTCGAGGTGTATACCTATTAATGAAATGCATCATGAGAGGAGAATGAGATATGGAATCAGAATCCTGAGTTAATTTTCTACATTTGTAAAAACCTGTGTGGAAGTCTTCTGTTTTCTTGCTGTGACCCTTAAGCAGATCACATCCAGTTCTTACATGCTATATGATCATATCATTTACCAACATAATGTAATATTATCATGCAATTGTATTACATTGCAAAGGGCACAACGGAATGAAACTTCCTTACAGTAAATGAATGTCTTTTTTTTTTTTTTTAACAAAACAAAAATTCAATACTAAACTACTGAAGAAAGTGGTTCATATCATTTCTTTAAACCTCTGAATTTGTTATAGTGACAGTTAGCTGTATCATCTTGTAAGTGAAATGTCAGAATTCTTATGATAAGCATAATTTTCCCTGTGCTTTTTTTGTAAATAAATTTATTCAACACAATTTTCATAAAACAATTGTTTATAAACTTATGTGTTCAAGTAATGTAAATCAATTTTTTTCATAATCCTTGTTTGTAATTTTTTGAAATTTCATAATCCATTCGTTTTTTTAGGGAACCCTCCCCACAAAACTTATGACAAGTATAAGGAAGATATAATTCTAAAATAATTATCTTCAGTACTTTCAGATTTAGTTTGCTCTTTCCCTGAATTCAAATTCAAGTAAACATTTCTGAAATAGTGTCCAAAAATAACATTTTTTTTTTATATCAGAGCAAGAAATATACGAAATATATGGGCCATATGCACCTAGATTTTATTATTTAATTTAAGATGCTTTTCATATTCTGTAAAGGGGGTAAAATGTATTCTGCTTATTAATATGTGGTATCAGGAGTCTAAAGAAATTATTTATTAGTATGATACCTAATATGGAGAGTTAGATAAATTAATCATTATTGGGAGAATTGATGAGAAACCGTGTATAAGAATGACTCAGATATGCAACCGTGCATATCTGAGTCATTAAGATTGAGAACATGAATAAGAGCAACTGTGTTAATGATACAGATGTTCTTAATCTTGGAGATGATTATGATGAAAGGTTGGTTGTGTGCTCATCCAGTTCAGACTTATTTAGTATATGCAAGAATGGCTGCATAAGTAACACATTAGATATGAATAGAAATTTTCTAGGTACGTCATGCAGACTTCAGAGTGAGTATACAAAAAGCCTTGAGGTAAATTATGTTTGTATATAAATGGCAAGAGTATACAGTTGTTGCCTTGGTGGATGTGTTGTGGTCTCAGATTACAGGTATTAGTGAGATCTGGTTTTCACAGATATACTAACTGTTATGAAGTGTAAAGGGTACAGTATTTTTAGGAAGGATAGACAAGATAGAGGAGGGGATGTGATGCTAATGATATTGGATGAAGTGAGTCTAATTAGGATAGAAAGCTGATATTTGAAATATTAGTAAGAATTTTCCATGTAGCAGTAAGTTCGAAGTTATCTAGTGAGAGGTATTCTAAAAGATCAAATGTGGTGGGACATTGTTACAGATCTAGTGGATCAGTTACTGTTAGCATTTCATTTTCAACTTCATTGTCGACTGAGACTTCATTGGGCGACTTCAATTATGTAGCAATGTCCTCTCATGAGATTTCAATTTTTAATGTGCTGTTGTGAGACTTCCATAAGCAGCATGCAACCAAAGGAACTTGAGGTTAGAATACTATGCTTGATTATAGTGCCTCCAGTTGACAGTAATCATGTGATGATCTGGTAAGTGGCTAAGTATGTGGATGTTCCCTTCAGGAAAGGTTATCTGCTGAATGACAAAGCAAGAAGTTATGACCAGCTGAGGAGAATACTAGTTTTGATCCCATGATGTTAGTTACCAGATGGGGTATATATCAGTTGTGCATAGGAAGTATTAAAATGCATCAATGATGCAATATCAAAATGTGTCCCTAGAGTTTGGAAGAGGGATGTGTGATCTTAATCTTAATAAAGATATGGAATGAATACTGTATGCATAAGAATGTTGGTTATGAAAATTATAAGGTGCAGGCCAGAAGAATTAAAAGTACTGTACAGAAAATAAGACTGAATGTAAAAAAAGAAACCATCTATGTAATATGAAGACAACCTAGAAGAATTGTTATGTAGATGTGTGTGTAGCTTGCAGATGCAGAAGAGGTTATTCAACTAATGAGTGCCCATTTTATTAAGAGCAACCAAACTGCTATATGCAACATGAGGCTCATTGCTACCTCAACACTGAATGAAGAAGAGAAGGTACCAGATCTGATGTTGAAACTAAATAAGAATTTGGCAATAGTCTGATGGGATATTTTCACAGATGTTAAGTGTTCAGTTGAATTGGCTGTAACCCTGTTGTAGAATTTGAGTCTCTGCATAGGGAAGCTTCCAAAGGTTAGTGTAAATACTGAAATGTCTAATTATAGACCTATAAATATTTCTAGGGTGGTGGTGAGATTTTAGAGAAGTTGGTAATAGCTTACATACAGAAATGGATTGATAGAGAATCTATTAGTCTGTAAAGTATAGGTGTCCATCTACGATGAACAGCCTAAAGTTTACTAAGGGGGAATGTCATATTTGAGTGGCTTGCTCAATTTTATAATGTTATGATTGATTTAAACAATAGGAATGTATGCATAAGTTGCAGAATATGGGATTGGATTCTAAGCTATTATCTTGGATAAGAGGATGTCTGACTGACAGGCATAAGTTGCATATGGGGATTAATGATTATTAGACATTTAAGAATAAACAATACTAATTTTCAGAGCCTGTGTAGCTCAGTGGACGTGGCGTTTGCACATCCACTGAGCTACACAGGCTTCATGTAGCTCAGTGGATGTGCAACTTACTTCGTGCGGCCACGACGCTTGGCCGCACAAAGGAAGACTTGGTTTCGAGTCTAGTCGGCGGCTAGAGGAAATTTTTCTAAGCCTTTTTTTCGACACCGGTTACCGAGTTAGTCGATCTCTGGCACAGGCAAGCAGGTTTTTTCTCCTGGAAACTCGGGTTTGTTGTCCCGTAAACTCAAGAAAATTGACCATAGAACCCACATTATTTCAGACATTAAATACGAGTGTTAGGGTAAGGGACCACGAGATGGCGGCACTTGTTGAGCCATCACTCTTCGCTGCGTGCGCTTAATTAGTGATAGCTTGTGCCAGCTATCTCTGATTGGGTACCAGTGGGGATTGAACTGCCCACTCAGTCTCCAAAAGTTAGATAGGGCTAAAAATGGCCTCGCCTACTCCCTAATTATACGGAATAAAAAGGCGTTAGCTGATTTTTTTTTTTTTCAATACTAATTTTCTTTAATTACTATATATGTTCATATAATAACACCTACCAGTTTCGTTAGCAACTGTCTAGCTTTCTCAAGGCTTGAATGGTAAACACAAAAAAAATTATAAATGTATAAAGAATACCCTTGAGAAAGCTAGACAGTTGCTAGTGAAACTGGTAGGCATTATTATATGAACATATATACTAATTAAAAAACCTATGGTCACATTAACAATAATAAATCTAATACTAATTTTCATTATTGCAGATATTTTGGTCAGAAATTAATGGGCCCTTATCAGTGCATCAACATATTCACAAGGTGAAGCTATAATGAAGAATTCTAATCCAGTGCTGAGTCATATACCAGAGTGCCACGATACAGGTGGTTACAAAATAAAATGAGATTGCAATTAAAGCTAAAACAAAGTTCCTGTCCCATACATTGCAGGCATTTCGGAGGCAATTGCAAAGATCCTGAAAAGATAGTTTAGCCTCCACATTATTACCTATCAACATTCTCCTCTTTACCATGCATAGAAGATTCTTTCTCATTTTACAGAAGACCCACCCGCACAGGTAGATACATAAACTTTACCATCATCTTTCTTCTCAACAATATAGTGTCATCAAAACCCTGTTCAACAGAGCCTCCAACCTCTGTTTCATCCAAGCTTCCCTTAGCGGCACTCACCTTTATTTGTCAAACCTTTCTGTCCAGTTGTTACAATGCCAAAAAGATCTATAAATTATTTCTCCCTGCCACCTCCTCACATTCCCCTCAATGTAAAGACTACAGTAATATCATTACCATTTTCTATATCGAGGGCATTTCATAAAAAATAGCCAGAACTTTAAAGAAATCTTTGCATTGCTTTCAAACCTCATTTAAAGTTGACTCCCCTTCGCTCTCTTAAGGATCCACCTTCTCTCTATTTCAAGTGTTTACAAGGTTCTTTGTTCTTGCAACTTATCATATTATGGTCAAACTGGGAAACCGAACATCTGCCTAGAAGAATACAAAAAAATGCATCTGCCATCACAACAGCTATGATCACTCAGGTCTAGCAGACCATGCCTTGCACAGAATCAGATGTAAGAAAATTATCATGCTCTACCACAGTAAATAAAAACTTGAAAGACTTTTATTTTTTTATTTTATTTTTTTTTTAGAATCACTAGCAGGTTTTTTAAAAAAAACAGCCTAATCTTAATATGGTTATATTAAACTTCCCAAGATTTGAGAAACTTAGGCCTCAACAGAACCCATAGAGGGTGTCCCTCATAAGACTGAAATCTTCATTTAGTCTAATTTCATTTCTTCGACTTATTTCTTATTGTGTGTTATTATCAATTTTTTTTTTTTTTTTGGCAATTATCAATTTGCCAAAACTGGTTTCCCCATATAGAAACTAATCTAAGACCTCTCTCCCTCACAGCAACTAAAGCAGACTGCTAGGACCTAAGGGGATGCTATTCCTGGAACTTGAGGCATTGTTGAATAATTTCCATTTCCTTTCTGTTGGCTGCATATGTGCCATACTCTATTTTTGTGATAGACATGAAATGTTGTATCATTAAACTCATGTGGATTACGTAATTTTTGCACTTGATTTCATTTCATCTGTAAGAGGCGACATAAATGTTATCTGTAACATTTATGTTAAATGTTTTGCTTCTGCTAGTGAGATTTAGTAAATATGTTGGTAACTGTGCATGCGTGCGTGCACACACACAGAATATTTAAAAAAACTAAAGAATATTGTTATTTTGGGCCTATGAACATCTTGCATAAGAAATTATACATTTCAGTATTATAAGTCAGTTTTAAACCAAAAGCTTGGATGGTTTGACAAGCTTTAGTCAAGATACCAAATATCAGATTTCGTTAAATTCTGTCCAACCAAAATGGAATTATGTACATAACAAACAATTGAGTGATACACTTATTACATGCTGGTACTCCATACACCAACTGAGTGCTTTTGAAAATGAATGCATTCAGTTTGTATGTGAAGAATGTGATAGAACTGGACTTTGGGGAAATAATTGAGAAAGCAAAAGAGATAGCATATATTAAAATGCATTTCTTGACAAAAGACATACCTTGTCAATTAGCCCATGGTAAACAGTTGAAAACGATTATAGGGCTCAGCAAATCATGCAAAATCCTACTCCACAAAAATAAAAATTCTCACCCAAGACTCCCCCTTCCCCCATTTTTAATGATATGCTGCAGTTAATTAGTAGAAGTTTCATAAAGTGATTATGGTGTATGTGTGTGGTGCTATATCCTTGTTTGGAGAAAATTTCATTTGTGTGAGAACCCTTCTAAGAAGGAGAGGTCAATAAGAATAGGAAGACTAAAAAAGATTGATTTTTTTTTTTGGAAAATACAATTTGTTAAATTAATTTTTGTTACTAAAATGAGATTTCATATTCTTCTCTTTTCTTATAGTTAAAAATTGTTTAGAATGTTATTTTTTTATTAAATAAGAAATTCTTACTGAAAATAAGAGCTAACAGGCTTTACTTCGGCAAAGTTAAATTATTCAAAATTAAGAATATTGAATACCACATTATTTCTTAGCCAAATAAGAAACTCGAAGATAGAAAATCTAATCTAAGAGTTTCATGCCGAATATAGAAAACTATATAAAGTTTGGCAAGTTCAAACGTAAGCCAACACCTGGTAATGCAATGCTAGGGCAACTCGTAGTAAAGGTGGAGCGAACTCTGATCACTGTTCATAGTATTTTCTCATAATGTAAAACACAGCTCCTAGGAGATGTATTACTGTTCTACATAATGAGAGAAGGTCACTATCCAGACCGGTTTCGACTTTTTTGAGGTCATCAGAGACCTCAAAAGTACACTACGTCTGAGTAGGCAGACGTAGTGTAATACCAAGGTTTTTCAATAGTCAGAGTTTGTATCTTTACTGTACGAGTTGCAAAAAGGTGCACAAATACAATTACTGAAAATAAGAGCCAACAGGCTTCACTTCTTAGCCAAACTTTATATAGTTTTCTATATTCGTCATGAAACTCTTAATTTTGAAGCAATATTCTGTTTTCTCCAACAAATCATGTAAAATTTCAATGAGTATGCAGCTACTCACTGAAATCTACTTGCCACAAATTGGCAAGCATATTTGTTGACCCATGCTTAGATATAATCGGGTTGTGAATGGAGAAAATGGTAGCAACAGTGATTGCAGTGGGGAGAAACAATTCTTGAATTTCAGTTTTACTTTTGCATAGATAATTTATATAATTATTAGTACAATTTTTTTTCTCATTAAAGTTTTTGATAGAACTATAAGCAAAATTTGTATCACTAGATAATGCTGTTTCCCATTTCACATATTCGTTTTTAATTTGCAAACTGTTACATAATTTCTTACAGAGCATACATCTAGCGTTGTTGAAGCCCTGATGCAAGACAGTTCTGTTGTCACACCCAAGGTTCCAGCAGCAGCAGTGAAAAAGCAAGAAGACTCTTTTACTTATGATTGTGATGATACAATTTTATATGCCTTAGGAGGTATGATATTGATAATAGACTAATTTTTATCTTAGTCATTGGGATCTGCTGGTCTGTTGTATTTATGTTCTCAATTATTCAGTAAAGTTGAATCTCACAAACTTCTAGGAACCACAAGAATAATTTTAGTGGATAGTTTACTAAAGTGAATTGCACAGAAGAGCATAGCCTGTGTGACCTTTTTGTGTTTTTCAATAATATTCTTTCTATTTTAATGCATTAATATTACCTTTCTTAATATTTTGTTTAAGTATTGATATATTTTTGTCTAGTTATTTAATTGGTATTGAGTTGCACAAAACTGATAGTTATGCAAATTATGGAAATACCTACCATATTGGAGTAAAACTTTAGTTTAATATAAACCCAAACCATGCCATGTAGATTGTAGTGCAGCTTGTTTTTTTGTATGTATGTGTGTATACTGCAGATGATGACCTTAATGTGAAGGTCGAAACGTTAAGTGTCTATTTTGGTTTATATTAAACAAAAGTTTTACTCTAACACAGTAGTTTCCATAATTTGCATAATGTATTCTGATAAGCATGAAGAAGGAAATGTAAATATAGTTCTTTCTTTGGTGAATTTATATAGCTTGAAAAAGGTACAATATGCCTTAGACAATAGAAATATAAGATCTAATATTGATAATATTGGAGTCTTGACAAGTAATAGACTGATTTGGAGGAAAATTGTAGATAGGAAGTTAGTAATGATGTAAATTTTTCATGTAATACTATCATATTCTGTACATCAAATTTTCATCATCAAATTCCCAACATGTACCTTTGAGGTACAGTTGGGAATTTGATGATGAAAAAGAACTTTGAGTCCTCATTTCTTATTTAGAGTTTTTTGAAATAGTTTTCAATGCTTATGCTGAAATCTATCTCATAATGCTCCTTCCTCTCCTTATGAATTACTTCCACCATTCCAGTTATGTTCTTGCTTGCATTAGTTTTAACTACTAATTCCAAATAAACATCTTGATTATTTAGATGACCTTCCAGTGTCTGCACATTTGCGAATTATACAGGCACTAAGAACATCACCTTAGGACTTGGTTGTTTAGTCCTCAAATGGACTGGCTATGCAGTATAATTAAAAAAAAAAAAAAAAAAAAAAATTGAACCACTATACCTCCTGAGTTAACCAGATGCTGAATATTATTTTATGTCCGAGTGTCATTTGTAAACAATTTCTTTGTCATCATTTTTTATCATCTGCCATCATTTGATATGTATTCATGCGGGGTGTTTAGGTTGCTGTAAGTTTACAATTTTACTATTTTCTTGTTAACATTTTTTTAAAATTTTTTCTATTGTAATAAAAACTAAGGTATGATTCCTAAATGTAGTCGCCTTTGTAAGTATCGCACAAAAAGATGTGGGATATGAAGCATAGTATTTTCACCTGATTAACAATCATGCATATGAAAAACCCTGCCTTGTGGTTTTTTGCATTCCACCATTTCCAGTAAAACTTACAATTTGTACATAAAGAAAGAGTTTGAATTTATTGTGATAGATTTCATATTGCACTACTTATGCACTAATTTTAAATATCAACTAATTTGGATTGCATACTTAACCACTTTAATTTTAATGGATCAGTACTAAAGAACTTGTAGAATTTTTAATAAAATGTAATCAATAGCATAAAGTAACCTTTATAAATTCTCCTGTACAAACAGATAGTGTCTCTGGATGGTGTATGGTTTAACCATGTTTTCTTTCATGTGATTCACACAGAGATGAGATTAAAAATGTTTAACAGTAGAAATTGCACACAATCCTACCTTGTATCCAATTTAATTTCGAACCATCTTTCTCATCCCCTGATTTGCAACTTATCTATACACTATGTCATGTTGGAGGCTTAATGGATTGTATACAGCACTCAGAAAGGATTAAAAAACAGAGTTTAATTCTTCCTATATTTTGTCTCAGTCTATGAGACATCTTCAGGGATTACAAAAGAACTAATGTAACATAAAAACAAATAACAGACAATACTAAGCCCAACCACGTGGGTGACACTAAAGTCCTATCTAGTTGGAGCGCCCCCTAAGGGCAGTTGTAGGTGGCCTGGAATGTAAAGTGGGACCTCTGGATAAGCGTTTCCCAAATCTTAAGAAGCTTAATGCAACCATATTTGTTAAGATTTGGCTGATTTCTGAGAGCTGCTACTGATTTTAAGAATAGTCTTTCTCTTTTGAATTTGCTGTGGTGAAGCATGGTGGTTTTTTCCCATGAGATCCTGTGGGTTGTATCCAAGACATGAACAGCCAGGCCTGACTGACCATAGTCGTGCTTGCAGATGTATGACTTATGTTCCTCCATGTGGATAGTAGCTGATCTGCCTGTCTGTCCAAAGTATGCCAGTTTACAGGAACAGGGTACTTTATAGACTCCAGGCACTGAGAGAGGAGGGAGCTGATCTTTTGTAGAGCGGATAAGGGTATCAAGTTTGTGGTGGGGCTTAAATGCTGTGTGTAGGTTGTATTTTAAAATCTTGGCTATTTTTATTAGTATTGTGTTATTAGTATTGTCTGTTATTTGTTTTTATGTTACATTAGTTTTTTTGTAATCTCTGAAGATGTCTCATTGACCGAGACGAAATATAGGAAGAATTAAACTCTCTTTTTAATCCTTTCTGAGTGCTGTATACAATTCATTATGCCTCCAACATGATGTCCTCACAGCACTTAAGCCTCTACACACCTATACACTATGTATTTGCACTGTATAGGGTTCTCTATATACTATCGATGGAATAACTTTCAAAATGCACTTAGATTTCTGAAAGTTATTCCATCGATAGTTAAGATTTCTTGATTTACATAAGGCTAGCAATCCTTATGTTATAAATTTTTGACAGTTGGTTGAGTCAGACTGAACTTCATAAGGTAAAAATTTTATCCTAAAAATCCTTATGATAAATCTCTGATTTTTCTTAACCTTTTTTCAAATATTTACATGAATCTTTCCTTATCTTATAAATCCTATTTCATTTTCCCCCTCTTTTTTATTTTTTATAAATTGTTATGAGGTCTCTACCCTAATCATCTGGAATTAGGGTAGAGACCTCATAACAATATTATGAGGTCTCTACCCTAACGAATTATATCTTTGACTGAAATATAGTGAAAACACAATGTTTCAGGTCAAATTTCTAACTGGCTGTTATTATCAAAAGTATTTGTGCTCTTTGGCATAATACTTAATGTTATGCCATTTGTTACTTCATTTATTAACTTTTCAAATTACTACAGGTATCTAGAACATCCTTGTCTTTGGTTTCATTTGATTCCTTTAGTGGTGCACATTTTCTTAATTTTCTACGTTCTTTCCAAAATCTTTAAAACTTTTAAGATTTCCTACATTTTTCTTCATGTTCTCTAAGAGCATGTTCTGACTTCATAGCCAGGAACATTTTGTGCAGTTTTAATTTTCATAGACTGCTTCATAATTTCCTGTGTTAGTACATTTGTACTGTAGGTGGGTTAAGTATTTTTTCTTCATTTATTATATAATGTGTGTGTGTGTGTTGGAGGGGGGAGCTTGAAGCTCTTTTGGATTGGACTGCAAAAAATCTTTTGTAAATTATTCTGATCTTATTACTTTCTCATAGATGCCTAGTTGGTTGAGTACTGAACAGAATAGTGGTAGTAGTCACTTTCACACCTTGAGAACCATTCCTAAACAGTCCAATACTTCATGCCGTGGACTGTTTAGTAATGGTCACCTCCTCTATGCAGTATACCATTACCAGATGGATGCGAGCATGATAAATTAACTTAACCATTTCTGTTAAAGTTGTTAATACTTGGATATTCCTGTAGCTGCTATCCTTAGAACTTAATGAAATTGTATGGTGCTGTATCCCCTCTGTAACAGGTTGCTTTGCTTTTAATACTGTTTGGCCACTTATGGTCTGAACTGCACAATTTGTGTAACCCTTCATTTGGTTCTCAATAGGTTGTCTCTAGCCACACCATTGGCTGGATTCTTTGTTGCTAGTCCATTTTCAGTATACTAAAACAGATTACTTTCATGATACTTGCACTGGCATATCTGGCATTGACTTAATACCTGGTCATGCTCGAGGTAACACTTTGCTCTACCATCCACATATTTCCATGGATCATTATGCAAGTGCTCTCACTCTCTCTTGTTATCTGCTTCCCTACTTCATTTAGTCTGGAATAGATGACAGTCCACGACAAAGTATAGAATCCATGAATGACATCTCTGTTAAACTGACCACTTAATGTAATATGTGTACTAATACTAACAATCATGTAACTGCATGTGCTTTGAAACTCCCATTTAGTACACTTAATTTAAGTGCCCCAGGTAAGGAAGTGTAAAGCTCACCTGAGACCCATTGAAACATCGTGGTTCTATCAGTGAACTTATTCCCAGGAACCAGTCTTGGAAGGTGGAATAGTTTTTCCACAAATTCAGTCATTATCTGGATATTTGCTGTTGACTCTAGGAATTGATTTCAGTAACGACTATAATCATATAATAATAATAATAATAATATATAAAAAAAAGAAGCCGAACAGAAGCTGCATTTTTTTTTTTTATATATTATTATTATTTTGACTAATTTTGTGAAATGCTTTGTTTCACTTCATCAAGAAATAACATGAATAAATTAAAAAGGAAGTAAAAAAAAACAGTTAACATTTCTAGTGAAAATATGAACTCATTCAAACAATGGAAAGCATGCTATATACTGCTATATACAGGTTGCTATATACTGCTGGTATACAGCAACCTGTATACAACAAATTAAAATGTGGAACATTTTAATTTGTTGCCATTCTACTTGTTGATGTTTTGACTAATTTCGTGATGTAGGTGCTAGCTCTGATTTGTGCTTTCTTTCATTCTCAACGACCTTGTGTTATGAATGGTGTATTTTTCTAGATCTTCCTATGTAATGTAGACCACAATTGCAATTGATCTCCTAGACACCTGGTTTTTTAAGTGGCAGATTCAAGGTTTAAGGTGATCCAAGATTTTGTTAATTGGATAGAAGGTGATCTTCAAGTTTTGTGCAAAGCAATCTTGCTATTTTATTTGTGACAGATAAAATATCTCTGGGTTGCTGTATACTACTGGTAGATGCGAGTATGTTGTGATGGATTAATGAAGACCAGACTTGTTGTTTATGATAGAATCATTGCTTTGTTTATTGTTTTGAAAGTTGAAATAATTTTTTTTTTAAATAATATTCTGTTGTAGCTATTTTTAGGAAGGACGAAACTAAGATGCTGTAGATCTTGGTTTCTTTTTATGTATGTTGATGGAAATTCTGTAGACTATCATGCAAGGAACATATGATGCTTATGTTTCATGTAGGTGTTCTTCACATAAGAGGATGTTTGCCTGATGTGAAGTTTCAGTAGACTTGCCTAACATAGCCAGCATGGTTGGCCGAGTGGATAGCGTATCCACTTTCCACCCAAAAGGCTGCGGGTTCAAATCCCGCCGTGGGCATGGATGTTTGTGATTGTCTGTGAAAATTGTGGTAGTGGTTAGTGGTAGATGGCATTGCTGTAGATGATGAAGGTAGTTGTGGCTAGTGGAGTGGTGGAGACTGAGAGTTGTAGAGTAGGTGCCCTCCCTTGATGAGTCTTTGGACTCCCTGGAGGTGTTACATAATAATAATAATATACACAAGACTTGTCATTAAGACCAATTGTTGTTGTAAGGTATTCCAACTTCTTTACTATCTAAACATCTAGGAAATCTACTGAAACATTACATCAAGCCAACTTTTTCTTATATAAAGAACACCATACTCTTCGTAGACAAGTCAAAGACATCGCAATCTCTGCAATTATATTACGGATATAATTGCAAGCTTGGACATTTGAAAAAGAAATGGAGTGATTTGAAAAAGTATTCCCCATCATCAAGAAAAACAACTAAACATTTTGGCAAAGATATGTTGATATTTTTATCTGGCCTGGTACTATTACCCATTTACAAGATTTCATCACCTACCTGACCTATATTCATTCTCAAATTAAATTCAGTGTTGAATTAGAAAGAAACTGTTCTTTATAATTCTTGGATATGCCAGTTGAAGTATCCAAACAAAGCACACTGAACTTCTTAGTCTATGGAAAACACAGAAAGTTGCCTACACACAACTTCTCATCACTACCCAGTTCAAGAAAAAGCATCATCTGTTCCTTGTGATAGAGCCTACAGAATTTCCACCAACATAGATAAAAGAAAGCAAGAACTATCTTAGTTCAGTCTTTCCCACTGGTTGCCTAATATAAACATTAATATATTAATAAACATTAAATATTAATGTTTATAAATGACTACAATAGAACATTCCAAAAACATTTTTTTCAACAAAAAATTTTATTTCAATCTCCAAAACAATCGGAACTAACTGACCAAGACTATAAAGGATCAGTTCACAGATAAAATAGCAAGATTGCTTTGCCACCAAAAGTTGAAGATCATCTATCCAGTTAAGAAATTCTCTAATTTCCACACCTTAAACTTCCACATGTGCCACTTAAAAAAAGTCAGGATGATTTTAGATCATCCTGATTTTTTTTTAAGTGGCATCCCATAGAGGAACACAAGGAAGAACCAACCTAAACACACTATGCCAGCAGTATAGCCTGGAAGAACCACACAAATCCTGAAAACAAACTCACCTACTTGTACCAATGGAAGAGTGTCAACAAGAATAGATACATTATACCTCTGCAAAAACCTACATCACTAGTCAATGGATACCATCTCAGTAAACAACAATAAAAATCTAACATCACATGATGGTAGTCATCAATATAATGTACAAATCCACATATTATGGGCATGCTTTCTGGTACATGAACCCCCCACTAATAAAAGAGCCAGATTTACTAACGAGACTGGAAAAAACTGTAAATGGGAAAAAGGAAAAACATAGTTAAGCAGAACAAAAAGACCACTAACTGAATTGTGAGAAAACCCTAAGGAAGATTGGTCCATAATCATGATAGAATGGGAAAATAAAAAGAAAGAACAAAGACAGAACATTTTCACACCATACAAGAAAAATCAACATAAAAGCTGGATCTAATAATCACAACATGCTCAGAATGAAGGACTGGATCAAAAAGTAAGAATCAGAAATAAAAAGAATTAAAGAAACAACTAAATATCCTGAAGTTAACAAGTAGTGTGACTAACCTATCTGCAGAGATAAAATTCACCAAGTCCCACCACAACCAAATTAAAAAAAAAAGAAAAGAAATAGACAAAATGCAGCATCTGGGCCTAACAACAGCAGATCCTATAGAAATAAGTAGAATGTTCACCTCTTACTACAGAGAACTACATTCTACAGAACAATTAAACAGTAAGGAATGGGAAGAAATAATCAACCAACCTTCCTAAGATAATACCACAAGAGACAGAGGATTTGGAAAGAGAAATTGTAGAAGCCAGAGGTAAGGAAGGCAATTTGTACATTGAAGGCAGATACATTACCAGGCTCAGATAGACTGGGTAGTATTTTCTACAAAACATTTAAAAACATCTTGGTTCTCATCCTAATCCAAGTCTACAGTACAGTCATTAAAGATTGTGAACTCACACCCTCACAGAAACTAGGGATCATAACTCTAATTCCAAACATTAACACATTGCAGGTCTGCAATTGGAAGCTTATCACCTTAGCAAACACTGTTCTACAGAAATATTAGCCAAAATAATTACTAATAGATTGAATGCAACACTAAAAGCAATAATCCACCCAAATCAAACCTGTGCTATTCCAGCCAGATGTCTTCCAATCAACCAACCAACCTGCTCAGAGATATCATCTAATACCCAGAAAGAGAAAAAGGCATGATAAACTGCCTCTACAACAAGGTAATGAGCAAAATATTAAAAAGTTAATGGTAACCTATCTGAAAACATTCACATAATGCAAGGTGTGTAAGAGAAGGTTGTCCTGTTTCACCAGCTTTATACACAACAGAAATTCAGTTGCTTGCAAAAATGATCAGGGGAATCCTGAAATCATAGGCTTTGTGATGATCTCAACACAGAAACATGAAATAAAATGTTATTCATGCTGATGTCACTTGCATCATAACCAATAACGTGTCCCTAAAAATCCTTTTACAGATAACATAAAAAGTATAACAGGATCATAGATTAATGAAACAAAAATAAAAGCATTAGGAGATAACACAACATTTGGCACCAATTACCATGCTAGGAATTCCTTTCAACTGCCTAAGCCAAATTGGAAATGAAGAAATTGAGAAAATCACTTATATAAAAGAAGCCTGGCAACCTGTAAATCTCTCAATGGAAAAGTAGAAATCATTAAACAGTTAATGATCCCTGTGATTAAATACCACATAACTCTATTTCCGGGTCTATTTCTAAGTCGCACGTAGTTGTAGTTCAGATGGATCGGTTCTCACTTTTGGCTCCAAGAAGCTACTGTAAACTGCCTGATAAACTGTGTCAACCCACATGCTAAACTAAGTGAGGATAGCCAGATATGGTGATCTCAAGCTGCGACTGTATTTGGTGAATTGGCTCCAAACAGCGTCTGTACTCCATGTTAGGAGTAAGATCAAGAGTACTGGTTGACATTTGACGAAACCTAACCATTGAAACCGAATGAACTTTAACCAACCTAAAGATACGTGCCGGCTCGACCATCACCCGGTCAAACAAGGGTCACACCCGCTATTAGGGAACCAAGATAGTGAAGGCAAAAAATTTGGAACAAAACATCACCTAGTAGACAGGAAAAACATAAGTATAGGAACATGGCATGTAAGAACTACCGAAAAAGAATGTATTCTGTTTCGGTAGTTCCTTCACATTTTTATCTAGTTCTAGTTGATATTTTCTTAGAATATTGTTTTGTAGTTTGTTTACATTCAGTCTCCTTTTGACTCTAAAAGTGCTTTCAGATTTTAACTTTATTCTTAGGTTTGCTAATACCAGCTTATGGTCTGATCCACAGTCTGCAGCGAAGGATCTGCAATTTAGGATATTTGGTTTCCAATAATATAGTCTATCATATTCTTGTTTGTCATATCCATGGGGTTTTGGTTGTTTAAAGAGAGTGTTGGTTATTGTTAGTCTATTATTTGAGCATATGTTTAGCAGTCTTTCACCACGTTCATTGCTTTCTCCATACCCAAACTGTCCGATTAACTCTTGGCCAGGTATCCCAGTCTTTGCCTACTTTTGAGTTTAAGTCCCCCATTACAACTAGGAGATATTTCCATATCTCCTAGTTGTAATGGGGGACTTAAAATCCAATGCTCCTTTCACCAGGAAGGAGCATTGGAAATACTACTGCATGAATTTGACAACTGCCAATGGGATGTGATTGGACTCTGCAAAACCAGATGGACTGGAAAAGGAGAATTTCACCATGGACAGTACAAAATCTTAACTTCAGGCAGGGAGGACAACAAACACCAAGAGGGAGTAGCACTTGTATTAAAACCAAAGGTTCAAAACTGTATTGTCTTACAATCCTATCTCACCTAGGATAATTAAAGCAAGATTTAAAACGTCAATTGGATCACTGACTATTATTCAAGTATACTCATCAACTTCAACATCATCAGAAGAAGATATTGAGGAGCTCTATACAGATTTGCGAAAAGCAGTACAGCAAACATCAAGTCAAGATCTCCTAATTGTAATGGGGGACTTAAACTGCGGTGTGTTTTGTTTGTGTATCTTTGGTAGACCATAAATTCTCGGGGAACAAGCATAGTGCGGAAGTAATTTTTTGACTGTATCTTTGGGCCATGTAGTAATTGATTTGAGTAGTTTCTTTTCTTTTCTTTTAGTGTTACACGATGATCAGCATTCATTTAAAAATTTTATGGAATTTACAACCGCGTTAAAAAACGTTTTTATCCTGACGTTTCGATCTTCATATCAAGATCATCATCTGGAGCATACATAAATATACAAGACAAGCTGAGTTACATTATTAACTGTAAGCTAGAGAAACAATGATTTGATCACATTATTCTACTGGCATGACCTCTAGTGAAAAAAAAAAAAAATATATATATATATATATATATATAAATTCCTGTCCTGTCAGGTGTCTTCTCCCTCCAGAAGATTGACTACCATGTGTCTCCATCTCCACCATATCCTATTCTGCACCTCTCTGCTGCATTACTCATATGAGAGATAGGTCTTCTATATTTTTCATCCACTCCAGTCTTTGTCTTCCTCTTTCCCTCAACAGTTCCTTCGAGAAGTGTCCTTTGTAGGCAGTTATGTTTCAGAATATGTCCAAAATATCTGACTTTTCTCTTTTTAATTTCTTTCTTACAGATGGTTTTCTTTCAGAAACAATGATGTCCTTATTTTAGTATTACAATTGTTATTTAAGATACTGGATTTTCTACATTCCTGTTTATAGTTGTTCTTAGCGAGGAAGGTTCAGTGGGTCGAATATATACCTTCCATATGGTTGGGATTTTAAGACCATCATTATTATTCAGATTGGGGTGGTCGATAATGATCTCACAGGCTTCCTTAAATTTCCGTTCATACCATGTTTTAGCGCAATGTAGATACAGCTAGTGCTTTTCCAGACAATTCTGTGTAAGGTATTCAGGGCATGATATGAAACGCCAGCTTCACCATAATTATTATATTTAATGTGTCGTTTATGTTCTTTTTGTCTGATAGGAATTGTGCATCCTGTTTCTCCTATATATGGTATGTTGCAAGTACAATAAATACGGTATACTCCAGGATGGGCTAGTGGAGGGAGTGGTTTTTAGGATTAGTTGAGTAAGCTTTTTAATTTTGCGGGAGGTTTAAAGGTGGCTTTGAGTTTTTATTTTTGTAGTACGCTGTTTATTTTGTTTCTTATTGAGGTTTTATAGAGAATTTTGTTAATAGTGTTTTGGCTGTATCTGTTTTTTTTAGAAAGTATTGCTGATAATTTTAAATTCGTCTTTCAGTGCCTGTTCAGAACAGATCGTCTGAGCCCTGTTTTTTAGTGTTGATGACACCTAATTTTTGTGTTGGGTGGTGGTAGGAGCTTATGCGTTTATGGGTATATATTGTCCTGTATGTGTCAGTTTCCGGTAAACAGTGAAGGAAAGATTGCCAGAGGGAAGATGTGTCACAAGTGTTTGAGTAAGCTTTTTAATTTTTACTAGAAACAGAAGCGTGTTCTGTTTTTCAGTTTCAATTGCAAACTGTACGTGTTTGTGTTGCTTGTTTAGGTGGCTAAGGAATGTGTCTCTCTGCATGCCATGAGACCAGATCGCGAAAACATCATCAACGTATCTAAGCCAGACTTTGGGTTTTAAAGAGGAGGAACCTAAATCAAGTTGCTCAAAATGTTCCATGTAAAAGTTAGCAATAGGGGGTGATAATGGCGAGCCCATGGCTGTGCCTTCTTTTTGTAGGTAGAAGGCGTTTTGCCATACAAAATAACCAGAATATAATGCATTCGCAAAGAGCACCGTGATATATGGAGGGAATATGTTCTGTAGGAGAAGGATTGTGTCATTCATTGGTAAATTCGTAAAGAGGGCAGAGACGTCAAAACTGACTAATAAATCATATTTTTCTAATTTACTTTTTAATGGAAACCGACACATACGGGACAGTATATACACATAAACTCCTACCACTACCCAACACAAAAACTAGGTGTCATGAACACTCTAAAAAAACAGGGCTCAGACGATCTGTTCCAATGAACAGGTGCTGAAAGATGAATATAAAATTATCAGCAATACTTTCCAAAAAAACAGATACAGCAAAAACACTATTAACAAAATTCTCTACAATTCTGTGTAAGGTATTCAGGGCATGATATGAAAGGCCAGCTTCACCATAATTATTATATTTAATGTGTCATTTATGTTCTTTTTGTTCTACAAAACCTCAATAAAAAACAAATACAAACCAGACTACAGTAAAACTATAACCATTCCCTACATTAAAGGAACATCAGACAAAATAAACAGAGTACTACAAAAATACAACCTCAAAGTCACCTTTAAACCACCCGCAAAATTAAAAAGCTTACTCAACTCATCCAATGACCCACTCCCTCCACTAGCCCACCCTGGAGTATATCGTATTTATTGTACTTGCAACATACCATATATAGGAAAAACAGGACGCACAATTCCTATCAGACAAAAAGAAATAAATGACACATTAAATATAATAATTATAGTGAAGCTGGCCTTTCAGATCTGCCCTGAATACCTTACACAGAATTGTCTGGAAAAGCACTAGCTGTATCTACATTGCGCTAAAACATGGTATGAACGGAAATTTAAGGAAGCCTATGAGATCATTATCAACCACCCCAATCTGAACAATAATGATGGTCTTAAAATCCCAAACATATGGAAGGCATATATTCAACCCACGGAACCTTCCTCACTAAGAAAAACTATAAACAGGACTGTAGAAAATCCAGTATCTGAAATAACAGTTGTAATACTAAAAATAGGACATCATTGTTTCTGAAAGAAAACCATCTGTAAGGAAGAATGTTTAATCCTGTCATCATAAATAGAATTTAGCTTGAACATCATCATGCATATCAAGGATTTAGGCCTAGTATGTCATACTAGGCCTAAATCCTTATAAGTCATCGTTTAAGAGGACGTCCTGGTTTTCTTTTTCCTAATGGCTTGTACTTTAAGGCTTGTTTTGGTAATCTTTCTGTTTTCATTCTTCGAACGTGTTCCATCCATTTATGTTTATATTTTTTAATTTTTTTCTATTACTGGTTCTTGGTTTAATTCTTTCATAATTTCTTTGTTTCTTTTGTGATCAAATAGGGTATACTTTGCAGTTTTTATCATAAACTTCATTTCTGCTGTTGTTAATCTTTGTTTGTCTTTTTGTTTTATTGTCCAGATTTCGCTTCCATAGATTAAGACTGGCAGGGCTAATGTATTGTATACTTTTAGCCTGGTTTGTTTTTGAACAAGGTTTGGCTTAAATATAGAGTTAATTACACCTGTTATTTTTCAATATTTTGCAGTTTTTACGTTTATATCTTTTTCATTTTCATATGTGATCATACATCCTGGGTAGTTAAATAAATTCACCTGTTCTAAGATCTTCTTATCTATTACTATTTTAGTTCTTGCTGGATCTTGTCCTTTAAAGGCCATAGTTTTTGATTTTTCTGCTGATATTATCATACCATAATCTTTAGATATCTCATTTAGATCTAAAATAGCTTTCTGTAAGTTATCTTCAGAATTTGTAATTATTTGGTTGTCGGCAAAGAGGAGAGTGTTTAAGTTTACTGTAGGAGAAAGTTTAATTCCTTCATGTAAATTTTTATTCCATTTTATTATTATTTCATTTAAGTAGATATTAAAAAGAGTTGCTGAGAGGGGACATCCCTGTTGGAACCCTTGGTTTATCTCTCTCGTATATGATAGCTTGTGATTTAATCTTATTTGTATTTGATTATTTTCATATATACTTGTGATAGCTTTTAGGATATTATTTGGTATTTGTCTTTCTTTTAATATGATAAATAATATGTTTCTTTTAACTTTGTCAAATGCTTTTACAAAGTCAATAAATGCAATATGTGTTTCTAAATTGTATTCTCTTCTTTTCTCTATTATTAATTTTAGGCAAAAGGCCGAGTTTATACATGATCGTCCTTTTCTAAATCCATTCTGTACTTCTAAAATAAAGTTTTCGGATTATTTCATTAGTTTGCTATTTAAGATTCTGCTATATATATTTTGTAACAGGAATTTAGTATACTGATACCGCTATAGTTTTTAGGGTCATCTCTATTACCTTTTTTAAAGATAGGAATCACAATTCCTTTTTTTCATTCTATTTTGGGGGGGGGGAATACCAGTTGAATAAATTTTATTTAAAAATAATAAGAGTCTTTCTTTGAATCTAGTTCCTGCATATTTATATAGTTCTGAACCTAGTTTATCTTCTCCAGGTGTGTTTCCTTTTCTTGTTTCTTTCAGGCTGATTTCTTTAGCTTGATGTAATTTATAAATTATTTTTATTTTTTTATGTTATTTTATTTTTTTCACTAGAGATCATGCCAGTAGAATAACATGTGATCAAATCATTGTTTCTCTAGCTTACAGTTACTAATGTAACTCAGCTTGTCTTGTATATTTATGTATGCTCCAGATGATGATCTTGATATGAAGATCGAAACGTCAGGATAATGAAAAAGTTTTTTAACACGGTTGTAAATTCCATAAAATTTTTAAATGAAAGTAGTTTCTGTGTTTTCTTTTTTATTGGTTGGGGTGTAGTTAACAAGTTGGTGTGTACTATTGCATATACTTTTTTTTTTTTTTTTTTTTTTCACTAGAGGTCATGCCAGTAGAATAACCGGTGATCAAATCATTGTTTCGTTAGCTTACTGGTGAAATATAACTCATCTTGTCTGTGTATATTCTCCAGATGATGATCTTAATATGAAGGTCGAAACGTTGGGAAAATTAAAATAGTTATTTATAACACGGTTGTAAAGTCCATAATTTCTAAAATGAATGCTGATCACCATGCAACACTGAAAGAAATGATAAACTTATTCACCTTAAAACAGCTAATAGAAAAGATGCTAGAGTACAACCAAAGGTACTATATAAATTTCATAGACTTTTGTCAGGCATTTGATTGAATCCGTAGAAGAGAACTATGGAAAACTATGAAAGAATTTGGAATTCCCAACAAAACAGTAAGAATAATAAAGAATCTGTACGAGAAATCTGAAAGTGCTGTACTAGTGGAGGACACTTTAACCAACTGGTTCCAACTTGGACACTTTAACCAACACTTTAAGCAACCGCAACCATTAAGGCCTTAAACAGAGAAGACTCTGGAATCAAAATATATGGGAAAAAATATTAAAAATTTAAAATTTGCAGATGACATTGCATTACTTGCAAGCATGGAAGATCTGCAATGAATTTCTGATAAAATAAAGGAAGAATGTATAAAATTTGGATTAAACATAAATATAGACAAAACAAAAAGTATGCAAATAGGAAAAATAAATACCAATCTCGAAATTGATAGTAAGAATCTAGAGCAGTTAGAAAACTTCTACTTTGGAGGAGTAATTGAGTACAATGGTGAAATTACAAAAGATATAAACAGACGAATCAGTCAAGCATCCCAAACTTATGGACGACTTAATAAAATATGGAAGTCAAGAGACACCAAACAAGCAAGAAACGTAAGAATCTATGAAACAATGGTCCTCCCAGTATCGTATGGAAGTTAATGCTGGAATTTCAAAAAGGCTGAAGAGAAAAAAATTATTAACTACTGAAATGTTGGCTAAGAAGATTACTTGAAGTATCTCTGTTGGATAGACTAAGAAACGAAGACATAAGGAAATGATTAAAACAAGAAATAACAATAGTAGACAAAATCCAAGAAAGAAGACTGCGATGGTTTGGCCATGTGACCAAAATGGGAACGGAAAGATTACCATCTGAAGCCCTGAATACAACAATGGAAGGTAAAAGATTCAAAGGGCAGCCCAGAATCAGATGGATAGACAAAATAAAAGAGGACCTGAAAACCAAATCACAAGAGACACCGAACTGGAGAGAATTGTTTGGACTCTCCATTGACAGAAGTGGAAAGAGTTCGTTCGTCCTTATCATCATGCATATAGATGATAAGAAGAAGAGAGAAGAAGAAAGACATTATATACAACTTCTTCTGGAACAAAAAAAAAAAAAGGTAAAGGTCAGTAAAACCCTGGGAAAAAAAAAGGGGTTTGGGGGAGGGGTCTGAACATCCTAAGACTTATAGAAATGCTGAGTAGAGAAATTTCTCCAGATAATTAAGCTCTCAGAAACTGCACACATCCCTCCCATGAAATATGTCAGTACTGGCTAGGTATAAAGCACAAAACCTTCACAGGCTGGAACTGCAGCAGTGAGAAGGCAAACATCTCATTAGAATACAATAGAACCATATCCAGACAAGCAAGAATTATTGTCACAAAGAATAAAGAACACCTCCAAGAACTTAGAAAAGAAGGCATAATACAAGCAATTAGAAACAAACAACACACACACTCCTAAGGAAAAATGGAAAATTGCCATTTCAGGCACGCATACTCTTCCAGACAGTTTAAACTGGAGGATATTCCACAATATCCTTCCAGCAAACACAAAAATCCAAAAAAAAAAAAAAAAAAAAAGTGCAAATTATACCTACTGCATGCAACAAACATGAACATTTTTTTTTTATTTTTTTACTGAATGCACAGTGGCAACATGGGCTCATAACAGCCACAACTTCAATCCCCCCCCCCCCACACACATACACTGAGGAAGGAACATGCACTATATTTAGACCATACCTAGAAAAGGAAGCATTAAAGCTCAACTTCTTTTCCTACGAATTGAAAAATTAAATACCCTATATGAAAAATAAGAACATTCAAAAGCTAAAAAAAACAACAGAATACACTAAAGGGAGTTCAAGGGCCTCAAAAAAATTACAATTACAGCTAAAAGAATTAGGATCAAATGTTTTCAGGAAACAGAGTACCCCACCTATATTATGTTACCAATCTGGAATTAGTAATATCCTAAAACTTCCATGACAGAACTCAAGAAACATGAGCAGGTGGCTCCAATGCCTTCCTCTTCAAAATCGGGACAGTTTTTCTAAAACTCTTCTCTTTATCTTTCTAGTCTCTTACCCCTTTACCAGTTAACTTTATTCTCTATTTTATTTTATCACCTTTTATTTTTATTTATTTTTACACTTTCATTTTTATCATTACTTGATATTCTTATTTTATTTTTATTTTCTATTTTGTTTAATTAATTTTTCCCTTTAAATCCTCGTTATTACTTTTGTTTTTAATTTTATCTTAAATACACCTTTATTTTGCCTTGTCTTTCATGCTTTACCTTTTGTTACCCTATTCATGTTTACTTTAATTAAAGCTTTATTTCCTATTCACTTTTATTTTTGACCGTGCAGTTAACCGAGTGGCTGTGTGCTTTGCAACCATATGCCTGGGAAAGGAGTGTCTTGGGTTCGATTCCTGTTGCTGACATGAGGAGCTTAGGATCTTTCTCAGACATACCTGCTCACGTTTTATAACACAGTGACGGCTGAACTGGGTAATGGGTTTACAGTGATTCTACTGGACCTTGCTGAGGCCTTTGACAGGATACCGCATGGAATTCTAATCAGTAAAATGCAGCATATGGGGATGGATATAGGGTTGGTGAGATGGATAGAGGGTGGTTGATGGAGAGATATCGGAGAGTGGTTTATTCAGGAGTAGAGTCCAAAAGACGGCCTGTGACTAGTGGTGTGCCGCAGGGTTCTGTTCTTGGACCACTACTGTTCAATTTGTTCATTAACAATATAGGAAAGGATCTGAGAGGAACTGTTCATTTGTTTGCTGATGATGCAAAGTTGGGAGTGCACAGGATGTCAAAATTTTGCAGGATGATTTGGATAGTTTGGAGGACTGGGCTAAGGAGAATGGATGTCAATTTAATGTGGCAAAATGTAAGGTTATGCATTTTGGGGTGAAAAGATTAGCAGCAGTTATATCACATTGGTTGAACTGTACTTCAGGAGATTGACGAGGCCAGGGATTTGGGAGTGTTGGTGGATAGGGAGTTGAAGTTTAGGGGACACATAGCAAAAGTGGCTAAATCAGCTCATCAAATCGCTCGGTTGCTTAAAAATACTTTAACAAGCAGAGACAAACAGGTTATTGTTCCTCTGTATTGAGCCTTGATAAGACCCCATCTAGATTTACTGTGCCCAGATATGGGTGCCAGGGTTTCTTCTGGATGGGGAGGAGGTGGAGAGGATCCAGAGTCGAGTGACCAAGATGATAGCAGGTCTATGGAATGAACCTTATGAGAACAGGTTGAAGATTTGTGGGTTGCAGAAATTGGTTGATATGCGGAAAAGGGGTGATATGATTGAGACATTGAAATTACTGAAGGGTTTCTATAAGATTAATTCAGAAGATATTTTTGAGAATAGGACTGTGGTGGGAGGACTAGGGGCCATACATGGAAGTTGGGCAAGGGTGTTGTTAGAGCTAGGTTTTTTTACTTGGAGAGTGGTGAATGAGTGGAATAAGTTGCCAGAGTCTGTTGTGGGTGCCATGAATGTAAATGAGTTCAAGGCGAAGTATGATAGATACTGTGCGAATGTCGAATAGTTGTTCTTGACATGATGTTAGGGCCTCCTTTGATGAGTCTATGGACTCCTTGGAGTTAGCCGATCTTGGGCATGGACTGCAGGGTTTTCTCCCCAGTTTATCTGGGGTGGGGGTTTCTCCTGCAAGCAGGCAAACTGGCCTGTAGAACTCAACACTTCTATAGACATAGAATACACTGAGAGGCATAGGGCTAATCACCTTATCCTTGTGTACGGTTATGGTTATAAGGAATAGAAACTCTCGACACCATAAAGGTAAAAAAGGGAAAGATTAAGATAGAAAAAAAAAACCTTATTTTTATTTACTTTTCCTTTATTTTCACAGTGCCTTTCTTATCAGGGCACATTGTAACCAGTCTGACAACAATATAACCCTAACGTGCACCAGCTTCGTACTCTGCCTATCCATAATATCCAAACTAAGTAATATACATTAATAATACTGAAACCTTTCATAAGGCTCCTATCCTCCTCTTAGGAAGAGTTTCTGTATTTTTCTCACTAGGGGAAATGTTTCTTCTGAGCCTTTGACAAACCACGTATACACCTAATAATCAATGAGAATGCAAGGAAATGACACCATGACAGTCTGTCTTCCTTAACAACTAGCCCATGTCACACTTTGGATGTATAAAAAAAGACTAACAACATTTACCTTTAACATAAATACACAAATATAAAAAAATGAAAAACATAAGTAAAAGTAAATATTATAAAATATATAATTCTATAATCAGACATCTAGTTAGTGAATGCTGTCCACTCTACCAAGAGAGTGGACAGTATCAACTTTTGGAAAGTTGTCCCCAAAATTGGAGAGAGGAGAGAGAGACCCCACCAACCCCAAGTGCCAGTTCCATAGGAAAATCCTATTAGGACTAGAAGTATCCTCATATTACCCTCTCTCCCCTTCACTCCAGAATATCCACTTCATCTTTCCTGTCTTCTCTCTTAAAGCCATAGCTTCATATGAGACTGCCAAGCCTGCTTCATGAACGAGAGACCTGTTCCTGTAAAAGTTGAACTTGACCTGAAAAAAAAAAGCAGATAATGTCAGTACTCAAGAAACAAGATGGCAAACAACAAAGTTACCAGTCATAGAGTGGTGGAAAGTTGCTGAACATCTCAGCAACAAAAAAGGCAACTTGTCTGATCTGATACAAAGCGCATGTAAATTGGACAATTGACCAGTGGACAACTGTACTCTGGAGTGATGAATCAATGTTCACCTGTTTCCAGTCTGATGGTAGGGTGTGGGTATGGAGGCAGCCTGGTGAATTCTTGTTACCACAGTTTGTTGTACCCACAGTAAAATTTGATAGGAGTAATGGAGTGGGACCATTGGTCTTTGTCTGTGGTTCCATGAAGGCAGCTCAGCACCTCGATATTCTGGATAATCAGGTACTGCCTATACTGTGGAGTTTTTATGGAACAGATCACTGTTATTATCAAGACGACAATGTCCCATGCCACAAAGTTGCAGCTGTTTATGGAATGGTATAAATGTTAAACGACTGCCCTGGCCTCTGCAGAGTCATGACTTCAATTCCATCGAACACCTGTGGGACGAATTGGAATGGCGATTGAGGTCTAGAGCAGAGTGTCCTTGATCTGTCACTGAACTCAGTGCTGCTTTGATGGAGGAATGGAAAAAAATTCCACCTAATGTCTGTCACATATTGGTGGAAAGTCTCCCTCAAAGGAAGTAATCAAAGCCAAAGTTAGACATATACAATATTAGGGTTCGCCTACTGGTATCAATTGTAAATTGCTAAAGGCCAGATAATTATTGGTAGGTAGTGTGCTTTAAATAGTATTACTGACATGAATATTCTTCACTGTCATATCAGATCGCTTTATGTAATGAAGTCATGCTGGACATTTTTTACTTTAATTTTGATCAAGTGTGTAGTTAAAATGTGTATTTTTTTCTGTTTAGTGGGTTTGTCTACTAAAGAACCAAATTATTTGAAATTCCTTTATGAAAATGATGAAAACTTCAGTGTTTTACCAACTTTCGGAACAATTTTGGGAGCATCATCTATGATGAACTCTTCTGATATCCAAGAAGAGTTCCAAAAGTTAAATGCTGATCCATCAAAAGTAAGCTTTTGAAATTTTAAATTTGTGCATTTAAAGTGCACGATTCATATACATTTGACTAGCTATAACAAAAAAAAATAATAATAATAAAAATAAAATCAAATGCATAAACAAGTAAACACAAAGATTATTACAAATGTCTATAACCAAATAGTTTGAACTGAAACTTTGGTCATCTTCAGAGTAACAGGTAATTCAAAAATTTCCAAAGTGATATCAGCCACACATGCTAGAATGTTATAGTATAGTAGATGTAAAGCTGATGCTAGTATACATTTAAAAGAAAAAATTTACAGCTAAAAATAAACACTTTCCCATGTTTTTGGCAGAAACATTCATTATTTCTTGGGAGAGGAGGATTATAGTAGCACTTTAGCTCTGTCTTTGATAAGCACTCAGATTTAAAACAGCACTGATGTGAAAGATAGTTCTTTGATTAAAAGATTGCTCATTATCATCTCTCTCTCTCTGCTAAGCTAGACCTTTATACAAGATGCTAACTACTTTTTACATTGAAGATGCTCTGTAAATTTGTGATTGAAATACAGTATTTGTTTTGTAAATAAACTTTGTGTTCGTATATTTTTTTAATATGTTGCAAGTGCCTTTAAAAACTTATTGATTTTCACCACAACATGGAAACCCATCAAAAATGCCCTGAGGCCCAGTGTGGAGAATGCCATTCTAAAGAAAATTCACTATATAACAAACTGTTCCTGTGGTCCTTATGCAGTTGTTATAGCAAGAAATGCCATTATCACTTTAACACATTATCAGTTTCTACTTTTGGCTTCCACCTCTGTTCGTTGTCATGTGCATGAATGTAGGAATGTAGTTTACTGAATGAGTATTATGAGCATTAAATTATTCTTGAAAACCAATTCTGTGTCATCATTCCATAAATTAACTGTGTTCCATTTTTGTCCTATCTTCTCATTGTCACTTCCAATATTTTGATAATGCTTATGTGCATATATTCTAGGAAAATAATGAAGATTTGACTGCAGGTCAAAGCCCTAAGGTTGAAACCAGTGGGCAGATGTATTCGACAAATGCGTGAAGGCTGCTAACATGCTTCCTTTATTAAGTGGAAGCTTGTTAGCAGAAATAGCATTTGAAGTATATGATTTAAATATATAAATGTATTTAAATATATCATCTGCATAAAGCAAAGAGCTAAGTTTGATATCTCTGATTTCAAGATCAGATATAATGCATGCACATGCAGTTCTTGGCCAGAACATTCTTTACGAGAAAAATCTTCACTGGAAAATTCTTTGAGAAAATTTGAAATAATGTAACGATATACATCGAAAACAAATGCAAAATAAGAAATACTTCAGAAAATATAGTTTCTATATTTATCTTTTTTTATTGTCTATAAAAGGAAATTAATATTTTGTATCTTACTGATTAGCGAGTTCCGTAATTTCTGTTTATTTTTAAAAATGTTTTTACTTAAATACTAAAGGCTCTGTAAGGAATATTAATTTATCCATTGGTTGGTTGGTGAATTTTACTGTTGTGTAAAATTGGTGATTTTTGTCTGTTTTCTTGTGTTTTTCCTTTAGAAAATTAGTGTATATTTTAATGTTTTATAACATATTTTTATTAAGATATTTCAATAATAAGTATAAGTTTAAAATGGTGGCAAAAATGCACAAGAAATGTAATGCTAAGAAGAGCAGCGTAGTCAAGAATAAGAAGGCTAGTCCCACTAATGAGGCTATTAGATATATGGAGGATGTTATTGAAAATGAATTGACCTCCAAAATAGCATGTAAAGTAGGTCATCAGACAATGTGGGGATTACAAAAAGTCGAGAGGTATTTAAATGAACAAGAGGGAGGAAAGGAAAATTGAATAGTAAAATATAAAACAAAAAGGCATGAAAACAGGTAAGTCAGGAAACGAAAATCAGGTAAGTCACGTTGTTTATAAAAAGGATGTTATTTGGTATGGTGACTAAAAAAAAAAAAAGATTATTATTTTTACAGCTATTTTTGCTTGTTTTCGTTTAGGAGTGTCCCTTATTTTAAATACATTGGCTCTTTACTCAAGAATTCTTAGGGTATTATAAGTGTATTTTAAGGGTAAATATATGCAGACTAATAGAGGAAGAAAATTTGCACATATGTTGTTTGGATGTTAGGATGTCTTCGTTCTCCATACTTCTGCTGTTAGGCTGATAAAGGGAGGGGTTAGAAACCGTGTGTGGGGGTGGGGGATGTTTGAGTCAAGGTCATTTGAACAATACTTAAATGATGCGATATCTGAATGTGTCCCGAGAGTTTGAAGAATAAATAGGAGTCAAATGGATGTGTAATCTTATTAAGCAAGAGATTTGTAAGAAAAGGATTATGCGGAATGATTACCATGTGCATAAGAATGGTATCTGTTATGAAAATTATGAGCAGTATTCTAGAATAGTCAACCGTTGTGCAGAAAGCAAAGTGTGAGTATGAAAAGAAACTGGCTCTGCATGCTAAAGACAACTCACAAGCATTCTATTGATATGCTGCAAGTAAAAGAAAGAATGAATATGAAAGAATAACTTCTAAATCCTACCCACACCTTATCGTGGTGGACAGGTGAACGGGAGATGTTGGTAAAGTATGTTGGAAGCTTGATCTTCCAGCAGGGCCACCCTAGGCATGAAGGCTCCATCAATATTCCTGGCTAACATGGGAAGCATCTGGTGATTGGACCAGCAACCTGTCTTTGGATGTAAAACAATATTGCTTGAGAAACCAAGAAAACATGAATCGGATGGAAAAATTGGATATCAATCAGAAATGGAAAAGAAAACGATATGGAATAATAAAACTAGCAACATGGAATGTAAGAGCGATTAATGGAAAAGAGGAAGAACTTATGAGAAATAGCTAAAAGAAACATTAAAATATGCAGCATAACAGAAACAAAAAAAAAAAGAAAATGGAACAATTTAACATACATGACTATATATTTATATACAGTGGAGTAAAAAAACAAAATAGATCTGAAGCCAGAGTAAGAATAATAATACATAGAGTTAAATATAGAAGAATATAAATATATAAACAAAAGAATATTAACAGTTCGGATAAAAACAGATAGAGGTCAAATAAATATAATCGCATATGCCCCAGAAGAAGGAAGAAAAGAAAAAACAGAAGCTTTTTATGAGAACTTACAACAAATATTACAAGAAATAAAACCAAATGAAAAATTAATTATAATGGGAGACTTAAATGCAGGAATAGGAAATATACCAATAAATGGAATCATGCAAAGTTTTAATGAAGAAACAATAATTGAGAAACATTGATACAATTCTGTGCAAATGATAAGTTAAAAATAATGAATGCATTTTATCATTATTTATAATGATAAAATGTAACAATTATGTTACCTATAATATAATAGGTTATATTATTTGTAACAAAGTAATACACTCATCAGAAGTTGGAAGTGATCATAATCTGTTAATATGTAAACTAAGACTTTACAAGAAATGGGTGAAAATAAAATCTGAAGAAAACCAACACAATGCTAAAATAAAATTTAAAGTGGAGTTATTAAAAGAAGAAAGTATAAAAACATTATACGACAATAGATTAAAACAAAAGTTTCAGGATAGCTCATTAAGCAGCAAACAACATGTAGAAGATAACTGCAAGATTTTTAAAACAAATTTAACCGAAATAGCAACAACAGAAGTAAAGACCATGAACATGATTTCTATGGTAAAAAAAAAGAATAACAAACTCAAGAAGATGGACTCCATGGTTTAATGAAGAAATAAAAATATTAACAAAAGAAAAGAAAGAAAAATATCTACAAATGAAAACAGATAATTTGAACAAATATAAAGAAATGCAAAATAAAGTTAATCAAATGAAAATAGAAATAGAAAATCAATTTTGAGAATCACATACAGAAGAACTTGAACATGATTTCTATGGTAAAAAAAAGAATAACAAAATCAAGAAGATGGACTCCATGGTTTAATGAAGAAATAAAATTATTAAATTATTAAAAAAATTATAAAATTATCTACAAATGAAAACAAAAATCAATTTTGGGAATCATATACAAAAGAACTCGAACATGATTTCTATGGTATACAGAAACAGATGTGGAGATTTATTAATACACAAAAGAAGTGGTATTACAAGAGGAGGACAAAATCAGAGGAAAATGGAAAGAATATTTCCGTAAACTACTAAATAAGGAGAATCCGAGAGAGAGGTGTGAGGATGGAGAGGCAAACGAGAGACCGGTGCAAGACAAATAGAGAGGAAGTGAATTAGGTACTGAGAAAAATGAAGAATGGAAAGGCTGTGGGGGCAGACCAGATACCTGGGGGAAGTGTGGAAAAGTTTGGGCAGTGAAGGCGTGGATATGTTATGGAATCTGATGAGGAAAATAGCCCAACAGGAAAAGATACCAGAGGAATGGAGGAAATGTATTCTCGTCCCAATCTACAAAGGAAGAGATGTTCAAGACTGTGGCAACTATAGAGGGATCAAGCTGATGTCACACACATTGAAGATATGGGAAAGAGTAATTGTAGGGAGGATACTGCAGGAAACCAAAATTGGTGAGGAGCAGTTTGGATTTATGCCAGGAAGAGGGACAACGGATGCGATATTTGTGCTAAGGCGATTTATGGAGAAATAGAGAGAGATACAAGTGGAGCTGCACATGGTGTTTATAGACCTGGAAAAGGCATACGACAGAGTGGCCAGGCAGGAAGTATGGAAGTGTATGAGGAAGAAGGAGGTGTCGGAGAAGTACGTGAGGTTGGTGAAGGAGATGTATGAGGGAACAGATACTCAGGCCAGATCTAGTGGCAGCATGACAGAAGGGTTCCCCATTGTCATAGGGCTACACCAAGGGTGAGTTCTGAGCCCCTACCTCTTTGACCTGGTCATGGATGTACTAGTAAAGGATGTCAAGAAGGAGGCACCATGGAGCATGCTGTTTGCCGACGACATTGTTCTATGCGAATCATCCCGAGAGAAGCTTGAAAATACCCTGTAAGAGTGGAGAAAGGTATTAGAGGAGAGAGGCATAAAAATTAACTGGGAGAAGACTGAATATATGTCAATGGGGAGTGATGAGGATATGATCATATGACTTCAGGGTGAAAGGCTAATTTCAGGGAAGAAATTCAAGTAGTTTGCCCACCGATCAGAGATCCTTCGACACTTCTGCGCATGTCAGAAAAAGGAGAATCCATTCCGATAATAGGGTAATCAGTCCGTATTGTGGGATGAATTGTTTATTATTACAGGTCGGAAAATTAACTCTTCTTTTATGATTATTGTAGTTAACTATGTTGCTTGTATAACAGTTGGAAAATTTTACCTATAAAACACGTGATTTCGTTTTGGTGACCAATTCCTACGTCCTTCATTTCTTTCTCCCCTTCAGCATGAATCGACTATTCTTGGCAAGACGCCAAGCAGAGACCTACATACAGTGGGCAAACTATACCTTGGGTCAGTCGTCGAGAGGAATGGTGACCTGGATGAGGAAATACAGCACCGAATAACATGCAGCTGGATGAACTGGAGGAAGATGAGCGGGGTCCTGTGCGACAAGAGAGTGAGTTGTAAGAGGAAAGGAAAGCTGTATAAGATGGTGGTGAGGCCGGCGATGCTTCATGGCATGGAGAAGTGGCCTATAACAAGGGCACAGGAGAGAAAGATGGAGGTAGAGAAGATGCAGATGTTGAGATGGATGAGTGGTGTGACAAAGGAGGACAGGATAAGGAATGACTACATCAGAGGGACAGTTAACGTGGGACCAATTGGCAAGAAGATACAAGAAAGTAGGCTGAGGTGGTTTGGACATGTAGAGAGGAAGGGTGAGGAGTATGTTCATAAATGAGTGGAGTATATGGAGTTGGAGGGAAGGAGGAAAAGAGGCAGGCCCAAGCTCAGGTGGAGGGATAAGATGACAGAGGATCTTAGGGAGAAAGGATGGAGTCCGAAGGACGCCCTGGACCGGAGAACTTGGAAGAGGAAGGTTAAAGATCGGTGCGCTGACCCTGTTTAACATGGGATAAGGCATAGTGAAAGAAGAAGATTAATACACAAAAGAAGGAAGAAACAGAATATATCCCAATATTAAAAGTAGAAATAGAGGGATTAGAAAATTTTTTTAAAAACCTTTATAACCGAACAGTTGATACAAAAGTAGAACTTGGTAAACAAACAAATCAAGAAGAAGAAATAAATACAACAGAAACGAAAATTGAAAATGCATTTAAAAAATTGAAAAATAGAAAATCACCAAGTAATATCAGGCAATCTAGATAATATCAACATTGAATTATTAAAAAATGCTAAAGAAATTATAATTTAGTTATATTGTATTATATTAATTATTATATTATAATATAATATAATAATAATTATATATATATATATTTTTTTTTTTTTTTCAAAATTCATTTTTACCCGGTTGGAATATTATGAAAAAGCTTTAATGACTGATACCGAGAGATAAAAAGATGACATGATATATTTGAAAAGATACTACTAGTATACACTAGTTTCGTTGAATTGATCAACATATTCAGGTATCACAATCAAAGAAGTATATAAAGAATTACAGAGACTTAAAATTGTAATAACAGAACAAGTCCAAAAAGACAGTAGCATGTCTGAAAACAAAATGCGAGCTTGAGTTCCAAACAAACGTATACTACGTGCTGTCATGAGTGCGCCAGTACTGAACAGAGGCAGCGTGTGGATCAGAGAGATTGAAATTCAGGCTGTTGTTGATATGAGAGGAATCTAGAGAAATTTCCCTAGATTCGACAATCTTTCTCTCAAGTTCATCATAGCATACATGGATGTTAGAAGTTTGAGTCCAGTTCACAATGTGTTGACGGCCTTTGAGTTAGCTGAAAAGAGAACGTGGCTAGAGAGAGCGCTAGCTCTAGTCCTGTTATAGGAGATATCTCTGTGATGTTCTTCCAAACATAGAAGGATGGATTGAGCAATCTGACCATAGTATGGCTTTCCACAATCACATAAAATCTTGTACACTCCTGGAAACTGAATTGGAAGATGTTTCTCTTTAGGTTTGCTAAGTATTGAATGAAGTTTTGGAAGCGTAGTGAAGCAAGTTTTGAAGTTAAACTTCTAGAGAATCTTTGCCAGTTTTGGTGAAATAGAGCTGATGTAAGGCAAAGAGATGAAGGCTCTTGGGGAAGAGGGATCTTCAGAAGTAGTTGAGTGACTGGGGGAAAGAAATTTGTCAATTTTCTTAGGAGAGAATCCATTATCCCCCACAAGAATACCAAATTTTTGTGGGGGGATAGTGATGGGAGGAAGCATGAAGGTATCTATCAGTATGAGTAGGCTTTCTAAAAATTGAGATTTTAATACTCTCAGCACATCTGGTAAGTTTCAGGTCTAAAAAGGGGAGCAAGTCATCTGATTCCAGTTTGAAGGTAAAAGATTTTTTCATGGCACTTGTTTTGGTGGTCTATAAATAAACTGAGGTTGTTAACACCATCTTCCCAGATGAGGAAAATATCATCAGTATAGCGATACCAGAATTTTGGTTTAAGATGGAAGGAGTTAATAGCTTTTTCTTCAAAATCGTTGAGAAATATATCTGCGAGAATCGGAGAGAGCAGGCTGCCCATGGCCAGACCTGAGTTTTGTAAGTAGATCTTATTGTCATATTTGAAGTATCCTGACTTTATGCAATGTTCTGGTATCGCTATATTGATGATATTTTCCTCATCTGGGAAGATGGTATTAACAACCTCAATTTATTTTTAGACCACCTAAACAACTGCCATGAAAAAATCTCTTTTACCTTCAAACTGGAATCAGATGACTAGTTCCCCTTTTTAGACCTGAAACTTACCAGATGTGCTGAGAATATTAAAATCTCAATTTTTAGAAAGCCTACTCATACTGATAGATACCTTCATGCTTCCTCCCATCACTATGCCCCCCCCCCCACCACAAACATTTGATATTATTTTCACCTTAGCTCAAATATTTAATCATTACTTACAGAAGAAATTGAAAATGAACTCCTTTTTCTTAAAAAAAACTTTTCTTAATAATGGTTTCTCTCCTAAGAAAATTGACAAATTTCTTTCACCCAGTCACTCAACTACTTCTGAAGATCCCTCTTCTCCAAGAGCCTTCATCTCTTTGCCTTACATCAGCTCTATTTCACCAAAACTGGCAAAGATTCTCTAGAAGTTTAACTTCAAAACTTGCTTCACTACGCTTCCAAAACTTCATTCAATACTTAGCAAACCTAAAGAGAAACATCTTCCAATTCAGTTTCCAGGAGTGTACAAGATTTTATGTGATTGTGGAAAGCCATACTATGGCCAGACTGCTAAATCCATCCTTCTACGTTTGGAAGAACACCATAGAGATAGCTCCTATAACAGAACTAGAGCTAGTGCTCTCTCTAGCCACGTTCTCTTTTCAGCTAACTCAGACGAAAGCCATCAACACATTGTGAACTAGACTCAAACTTCTAACATCCATGTATGCTATGATGAACTCGAGAGAAAGATTGTCGAATCTAGGGAAATTTCTCTAGATTCCTCTCATATCAACAACAGCCTGAGTTTCAATCTCTGATGTACATGCTGCCTCTGTTCAGTACTGCCGCACTCATGACAGTGCGTAGTATATGTTTGTTTGGAACTCAAGCTCGCATTTTGTTTTCAGACGTGCTACTGTCTTTTTGTACTTGTTCTGTTATTACAATTTTAAGTATCTGTAATTCTTTATATACTTCTTTGATTGTGATACCTGAATATGTTGATAAATTCAACGAAACTAGTGTATACTAGTAGTATCTTTTCAAATATATCATGTCATCTTTTTATCTCTCAGTATCAGTCATTAAAGCTTTTTCATATTGTTAAATTGTGAATGAAGCTATGTTATGTAATTTATTTTTTTTCATTCACATTTAACATTGTTTATTATATATTAATCATGGCTTATATAAAATTATTTATTATTCCTTAATTAAGAATTACTAATTAAATATTTATTTAAAACCTGACCTATTATTAATTTATAAAATAATAAAATGTATAGAATTTTGTATAACCAAATATATATGATGTATCGTAAAGTGTTATTTTATATTTAACTGTATACGCAATCAAAAAGTTGATGAAGTAGCTTAAATATTTTGTTGTTCTTATTTTTGAAATATTCAATGTTATGTAATCACTGTAGTAGTAGTAAAAGAGCATACATTACATTAGCGAAATGTTTACGCTTAGTCTGTTGTCATGGAGACGCACGCGTAAACAACCACGAGTGAAGAGAGCGTGGCGTTCGAACGTAAGGTGGGAGTGAAGGTCAGATAGATAGATATATAGAGAAGAGTGAAGGTCATAGATAAGGGGGGATATAGAGAAGAATTATTATTAAGAAGGAGGAGAGAGTTTTGCGGAACCCAGATTATATAATCCTCAGGGCAGGAATTTATGAGTATAGTGTTCGGAAGTGAACCTATAAGTAGTGAAACATAAAGTTTAATGTTATAAGCGAAATCTGCTGTTGTTTTGAAGAAAGGTTGATGCCGTGATCAGATAAAAGGAAACTGGACAGTCAATGCGAAAATTCTGATTAGTTCCAGTTAATCTGGATTACGATTTAATTCTGTGTTGCCCTAGGAAGGAGTTATATTGATTACTTGGAGAAAAGTGAACAGGAAAAGATATTAGTACCTAATTACTGTTGTTTGGAATAGTGAAGTGCGACTAACAGTAGTACAGTTTAAACTTGGAGAATTTTTATTATGTGTGTTCCGCTAACGTTAATTAATAAGTGCTCTCTCAATAATTTGATGTATTGAAGAATTTGTCTGGTAAGAGTAGTTGTATAAGTTTGTCTATTCTAGCATTAACTGTGATATATCTCTGATGCTCAAGGGCCGGAATATATTTGTTTGGAATATTGCTTACATAGAGTATTGCCTGCTGTGAATATAAACATTGAGCTGATAGATTTGTGAAGACTGATTAAATGTGAAGTTGTTATATTAACTTAAGATAAGAAGATTTGTGTTTTTGAGACTGTGAATTGTAAATGGAAGTTAGAACATTGTTTAGCATGAGTGACCTAAGAAGTTGTATTAAGTTGATTGTATAGTTCCATTTTAAAATAGAGTTCTTGTATTTGTTAACCATATCATATATTAAATGTTTTATTTTGTTGATCTAAATATTGTGTTTGCCTGAATTCCTTATTATTGCACCGTTCATAAACATTCGAATCTTGCGGGAACCCCAAGTGAAAATGATAATAGATGATTCGGCCTAATGAGATGACTGCTAACTTAATTTAGAACTGATCCTACTATTTATATAGACTAATCTAAGAATAGGGTGGCGCAGTATAAATATAAATTTCCCTACTTTTGGATCGGTGATCATTTCGTAATTAGTTGTATTATTCATAAAAGTGACTTAGACTAGATGGTGATTTAGAACACGACAGAAAAGAGTCGTCACGACAATATATATATATATATATATAGGTTGCTCTCCAGCCCCATTTAATTTTGTAACCTAATAGATAATAATAGGACTTTGATGCAGGGACTTTGAAATAGGGCTTTGATATAGTAAAGGTTTTTTTTTTTTTTTTTTTCATCAGAAGTCAGGCGAATAATTGTTGTAATGGTTGGTCAGTAACTTTAGCAAACCATTTAGATTGTAGTGTGTAGTGCAGCCTGATTTTCTGTATACATGTGTGAATTCTCCAGTGATGACCTTGATATGAAGGTTGAAATGTTGAGTTTCATTTTGATTTATGTTAAACCAAAATTTTGCTCTAACACGGTAGTTGTCTCCATAATTTTCCATAATGTAAATTATAATTCAGAGTTGAAATATATTATACAATGAAATAATAAACACAAAAAAAGATATTGGTAGAATGGGAGAAAAGTATAACAATACCAATATTTAAAAAAGGAGAGAAAAAAAAACGGAAAATTATAGAGGGATAAATTTATTAAATACCTCATTAAAAGTACTAGGGGTGCTTAAGTGTCAAAGCTGTATAACCGAGAGGAGACCTCCACATAACCTTTAAAGGACTGCGGAGAACCGACCAGGGCTTCTGACCTAATGTCCAATCCTCACCTTCTCATGGTGCACCCTGTTGGGTATCTACTTGGATACTGAAAGAACGAGGATGGGCTGGCAATTTGGGATTTAGCCGACCAAATTGTATTCTTATTGGTTACACCAAAATAAAAAAAAAAATGATGGTACAACATGACAAAATTTCATGCCAGCTGGGGCGTCGCCCGGTTAAACAAGGCCCCCGTTGTTTTCGCCAGGGAACCAGAGCGAACACTGAAAAGTCAGCTACTGGAACAAATCTGAAAACAAACCCCAACTCAACATCATCAGAGTTAAAGATCGGTACTATGAACGTAAGAAGCCTGAATGGCAAAGAAATGGAGCTAGCTGAGGAATTAGATAAGTACCAGATCGACATAATAGGGGTGACTGAAACAAAAAACACCAAAACTGGTGAGATCTTTCTGAGCAATAAATACAAAATGTAGTATAGAAAGATAGTTTAATGTTAAATCTGGTGTGAGACAAGGATGTACATTATCCGCTCTGTTATTCATTATCTATATGGATCACATTATGAAGGAAAGTAGTATAAACCTGATATCAAAATTGGAGATGTTAATGTCAGCTCTTTGCTTTATGCGGATGATGTTATACTTCTAAATAAATCCACTACAAGTCTGCAAGATTCTCTGACTAAATTCAATTGCTGTTGTAATAGATATGGTATGAAGGTCAGCAATAAAAAGACAAAGATAATGAAAATAGGCAGAATCATTCAAAATGTCAACTGTGTTGTGATTGGAGAACCTGTGGAACAAGTAAAACATTTCAGCTACTTAGGCATGATTTTTACTGAAGATGGTAAATTAAATATAGAAATAGACAACAGAATCAGCAAAGCTGGTATGGTGGGAAGTCAATTGAATAAATTCATATGGAATAAGAGAGAAATTAGTCGGAACACTAAATTAGCTGTATACAAGACAGTGTTCAAACCAGTTTTAACTTATGGATCTGAGAGCTGAGTCAGAAGTGAAACACTTGACCAAAGACTAGAGACTGCAGATATGAGAGTCCTGAGAAAGATTATAGGCGTGAACAGATGGCATCAATGGCAATATCATATTAAAAATGAGGATATTAGGAAAGAACTTGACATTGTCAGCATCGAGGAATGCTTTAGCAGAGCTAATCTCAGGTGGTATGGTCACTTAAACAGAATGGGAGAGGAAAGGTTAGCAAAACAAGTGTTCTCAGCCAGGGTTGGCAGGAAAACGACCCAGAGGAAGACCAAGGTATAGGTGGATATATGGTACAAAGTCCTTAGACGATAGAAATATAAGATCTGATAGTGTTGGAGTCTTGACAAGTAACAAACTGATTTGGAGGAAAATTGTAGATAGAAAGTTAGTAATGATGTAATTTTTTCATGTAGTACTATCATATCCTGTACACCCCTTGAGGGTACATAGCAGGAATTTGATGATGATGATTAAAAGTACTAACATAAAAAAGTACTAACATGCAAGAATCCTAAATAATAAAATAAAGGAAATTAATCTGTTATATGAACAACAAGATTACCATTCAGAGAAGATAGGTCATGTACAGATGCCATATTCATAATCAGACAATTGATAGAGAAAACAATAGAATACAATAAACTATTTATATGCTTTATAGACCTAGAAAAGCATTTGACATGATATTAATTCAAGATGTAATAGAAGTATTGCAGAGAAGAAAAGTAGCAGAAAACAATACAAATAATTAAAGAAATATATGATAATAATAGCTGTATAATAAAAACACAAGGAAAAATAAGTAAAGAGATACAAATTGGTAATGGCATTAGACAAGCAGACTCTTTAAGTCCACCAATATTGAATATAATAATGGATGAAATAATACAAAAAGTTAATAAAATACAAAATACAGGAGTGAAAATAAACAATAGAATAATAACTATGTTATGCAGATGATGTAATATCAATTGCGGAAAATGAAACTCAACTACAAATATTACTACATACATTTAATAACGCAACAAAAATATATAATAGGAAGATATCAAAAACTAAACCAAAATGTATGCCAATATCACAAGAACCACAAAAATGCAAATTAGAATTGGAACAAATTGAACAAATGATGAATTACAACTATTTAGGTATACAACTGAACTGGGAAGGAAGGCCACACCTAGAAGTCAGAGAACACGTTGCAAAAGCTGCAAGAATATCAAAATGCTTGAACGAAACAATATGGAAAAATAAACATCTTACAGACAAAAACCAGAATTTATTAAGCAGTAATCAGGCCTATTTGTAAACACAGGTGAAATGAATATATATTATGAAAAATAGTAAATAAAACTAGATTAGATAAAATAAAAAATAGATATAAGAAAACAGTGTGAAATACAAGCAATAAACAATTGGGTAGCAACCCGAAGAATAAAATGGATTGAGCACCTGGAAAGAAGTGAAGATAGAATAATAACATAAGTCTATAGTTGGAAACCAAAGAATAAGAGAAGAACAGGAAGACCTAGAAAAAGATACTATTAAAGAAGATGAAGTCTTGGTCGCAACAGATACTACATCTAATGGTTGAAGAAGAACTAAATGCAGATGACGTTTAGGATAACAGATGCAGAAGAGGTTGTTTAACAAATGCCCATTTTGCTAAAACCTATCAATGTGGTGTATGCCACATTGAGCTCACTGGATGAAGAAACTCGGGTGTATGAGGATGAGGTATTAGAGAACAAACAGAATAAGAATTCAGCAATAGGGACTGATGGGATATCAGCACGTCTGTTAAAAGAGTGTTCAGCTGAACTAGCTATTCCTTTGACCAGACTGTGTAATGAGTCTCAGAACAGGGAAGATTCACACAGGAATGGAAAGAATGTATGGCAATTTCATTACACAAGGGTGGTGCAAAGACTGATGTATCCAACTATCGACCAATTAGTATCTCAGGAGTGGTGGTGAAAATTTTGGAAAAATTGGTTAGGGCTTGCATTCAGAAATGGGTTGACAGTGAATCTCTACTTTGCAATGAGCAATATGAGTTTATTAAGGGAAGGTCATGTTTCATCAACTTGCTGACATTCTATAACAATGTTACCATTGAACTAGACAAGGGGAATGGATATATCATGATACTTTAGGAATTTGCTAATTCTGTTGACAGAATACACCATGGTAGACTGTTGCATAAATTGGAGAATATAAGTTTGAATTATAGAATATTAGTGTGGATAAGAGGATGGCTGACTGACATATCAAAAAGTGGTATATGGGGATGAGAGCATGCAAGATTTAAGGTAACCAGTCGTGTACCACTAGAATTAGTGCTTGGTTCACTGTTATTCAATCTGTGCTTTAGTGATATTGGGAAGGATTTGAAAAGCAACATACAGCTATTTGCTGATGATGCAAAGATAGTTAGGGTAATCAGGAATGCTGCTGATATATAGCTTGCAGAATGATTTGAATAGGCTGGAATTGTGGGCATGTGAAAAGGGCATGATTAGATATCTAATGTCATTATATTACTGGGATTTTGCTAGGAGAAACTGATCAGGCTAGGGATCTTGGAATGTTAGTAGATAGGAAGTTGAAGTTCAGAGGCCAGGTGGCAAAGATTGCAAATAAAACTCAAAAGATAATTGCAATTCTGAAATGAACGTTCACATGTAAAGATATGGATGTCATTTTGCCTCTTTACAAAGCCTTGATAAGACCTCATTTGGAGTATTGTGCGCAGATCTGGTCTCTTGACTTCCATTATGATTCTGATGTATTGGAGAGTGTTAAAAATGATATCAGGATTGTGGAATACTGATTATGAAGACAGATTGAGAATTTGTAGACTTGCTAGCAAACAGGAGAAACAGAGGTGATATGTTACTGTTACACCCTGATAACTTAAGAATGTAAAAATTTCAGTTATCATGATGTAATAGGAGAAGAAATAAAAACCCTGTATAGATAACTAAGTAAGCAAGCTTGTTCCTAAGCAGATATCGTTAAGAGCCTTTGAACGTAACGGATACAAAAAATAAAAAGAAAGAAAAACATGCTTGCATCCAAGTGAAAAATATAGCTGAAATTGTTTGTTAAAAAAAAAAAAAAAGAAAAAAAAAGGGAATTTTATTACAGTTGTGATTTGATAAAATAAGGTTAAGCAAAGAAGATTAGTCGTACATTTTTGAAAATTATGGAGACAACTACGTGTTTGAATAAAAACTTTAGTTTAATATAACTAAAATCTACATTCGACATTTCGACCTTTATGTCGAGGTCGAAAATATGGAGTTATTAACATCGTTAAAAACAGAGATACAAAAATTTGCTCTAACCAACAAGCCCTGAAACAAGAACTAAAAACCATCAGCGACACATTCATAAATATGGCTATAACAAAAATACTATTAATAAAATACTCCATAAAACAACAACAAAAATGAATCTAGATTAGTAAAACCATAGCCATCCCATACATTAAAAGGTTATCAGAATCCTACAACATTATAACCTCAGTGTCATCTTTAAAGCACCCACTAAACTTAAAACCATATTCAACTCCCCTAAGGATCCTCTCCTCCCATTAGCATATCCTGGAGTTTGTTGCATCTGCTGCACCTGTAACTTACTGTATATTGGTGAAACAGGACGGACAATCCCCATATGCAAGAAACAACACATTAGACACATTAAATATAACCATTATGGTGAAGCAGGCCTCTCAGACCATACGCTCAACACCTTACACCAAATCAACTGGAAAAGCATCCGCTCTTTACACCACACAAAAACCTGGTATGAAACGGAGTTTAAGGAAGTCCGCGAAATCCTGATAAACCACCCAAATATCAACAACAAAGATGGCATGAAAATTCCAAGGATCTGGATGGCACACATTCGGCCTACCTAATATATAAGATCCAGCATAAGTCAGTACTCTAGCCAATCTTCAGCTAGTATTAGAAACCATTCCATACCAACTGGCTGGAATGTACAAATATAATCATAATGTTAATATATGTATATAGATAGATACGTGTTGTTGTGCCCAATGTATTTCTACAACCAACAGATTAACACTAATAATAGGACTCTAGCATTGTTGTATAATTTTTTTTTTTTCACCAGAGGTCAGGCCAATTATTGTTGTAGCAGTTGGTCAGTATCTTTAACAAACCAGTTTGATTGTAGTGTAGCTTGTTTTCTGTGTATAGTTGTATGCTCCAGAAGATGACCTTGACATAAAGGTCGAAATCGAATGTACATTTTAGTTATATTAAACTAAAGTTTTTATTCAAACACAGTAGTTGCCTCCATAATTTTCAAAAATGCATTCGGATCACCGTGTAAGCTTAAAAGAAAAGATTAGTCATAGGATTTTGTATGTGAGAGGCTAGTTTTTACACTTGAAATAAGGGATTAAAGATTCGAGTTAATTCTTAGAAAATTTTGGAAAGGCGATTAATTTAGTATAGATGACATAGAGGTTAGCTTAAATAAAAACCAAAGCTCAAGGTCATAATTCCTGAATTGAGACTTCATCACGTGTCAGTCACGTGATGGGGAGGGGGGGAGAAATTGAAGGTGCCGGTAGGGGTCATCGTATAAAAGGGTTAGGAAAACCCCCCAAGGGGCCTTTTTTTCTCAGTTTTTCTTCACGAGTCTTCGTATAGGTCTCACGCAATTTTCCTGAGTGACGGGTTAGGAGTTTTCTCCGTCCGACGCAATAAGGAAACAAAGTGTGCATGATTTCGATTCCGTGTTCCTATTGTAAGAAATGAGGGACGCCGTTTAGTTAAAAAGAGAGAAGATAATGTCAGTGTGTTTCATCGTCCAGTGATCATAACGAGAGTAAGAAAATTCTATTAAGAAGTCAGTGCCCAAGTGGTGAATTTCACAGCCATAGATTAGATGATCCTGTGTATGTCCTTGGAAGAATGTAAGGTAAAGATTGTGAAAGCCCATCTTAGTGCCAAAAGAACTTAAGAGTGATAAGTTATAGAAGAGTTCGTCCTAGGAAGGTAAAATATCGGAAAAAGGGAGAGACCAGTGTAGAAGACCCAATCAAAAGGTACTGTAAAATCTCGTGTTAATTCAAATCATATGTAACTGTAGTCATTGTTCAATAGCTGAACAGTTGAAAGGATTAATGAGAATTATACTAGGACTTTAGTACATGTCAAACTAGAATAAAATTGAGCTTGTTATTATTAATTTATACGTAATTCATGTGCCTAGAGATTTATGCATGTACATTGTATTTTAATTAAGAGAGTTTTAAAGGTCAAAAGTGTGTATTAGCTCAGCGAAAGGATAATTTTAATCCATATCGTCTTAGTGAGAAAATTAGAGTAACTGATTATATATGTCCTAGAAAATACAGAATGATCAAATCAGTAAGGGTTAGACAAAGGATCAACTAGTTCTAGGATTATACTTGTTTGTATGTATAGAATCTGTTATGGCGATATGATCACAATTCTCATGTAGGATCTTAACTTAATACTTGTGTTTAGCTAGTGAAAATTTGTATTATATATTCTTAGCATTGAATTGAGTTTTATTTGATAAAGAATGAATTGTACCATGTTTAAGAGTTCAATAAACTTTTGTTCATTGAAAATACAGTTGTCTGAGATTGCGCTCAATGCACCACTTGTAACAATGTACGAACTTAATCACGCAAGGGGGGGGGGATTTGTTAAGTTACGAGATAAAGGGCACGACTGCATATCGGTTTCACACTCAGACATATTTTAGTAATTGCTTCTTGTTTTTGAATATTTTATATCTTAAACTAAATGTCCTGAAAGGCACAGTATAAAAATAAATATTTAGAGACTAAGGGGAGAAGACGCTTGAATATTTGTATCTGGGTGATATTCTTTTTCTTCTACAGCTTCTCCCACTTAAGTGGGGGTCACTGTTGATGATGAATCTCCTCCACATCCTCCTGTCTTGGGCTGTCACCACATCCAAGTTCTTCATCCTCAAGTCCTCTTCTACCATCCCCCTCCATCTCTTCTTTGGCCGCCCACGCTTCCTCTTTCCTTGCACATCCATCTGCATGACCCTTCTTCCCACATATTCGTCCTCCCTCATCATCACATGACCAAACCATCTCAACCTTGCCTCCTGTATCTTCGCTCCTAAGTGATCTCATATATAAATAAGATTTGGACAAAGACAAGTAGAGTTTCACATGTAAGGATAGTTGAAAGCCTAATAATCGTAGATTGGGACACAACATTACAAACTTCTGAAAGGGTCATACAGGATTTCATTGATGGAATTTTTCAAATTATGGAGGGTAGGGAAAGTACAAGAGGGCATCCTTGGAAGCTGAGAATGAATGATGCTAAGAAAGGGATGAGAACTAGATTTTTCTCTCATAGGGTGGTGTATGATTGGATTGGCATTGGATGTTGTTTGTGCATGTCAAATTTACGTATGGGGTGAGGGGGTTATTGTACTCGTCTGTATTCGTATTCTATCTAATGTCTAATTATTAACTCATTGACTTGTAATCTTGTTGGGCTGTGCCATTGTAAAAACTTATGCTATCTACCAAATCTCATCTATTCTCATTAATCCTTAACCTTCCTTACTTTCTTTGTTAGCTAAGCCCCCTGTCTTAGTTTTATTCTCCCTTTCTTTCTTACCCCTGCCCTTTGCTCCTACTGCTTGCTAAACTGCCTGTTTTTTCAGCCATCGCTGACTAAACGATTTTGGTACACTTATTCTCTCAGATTTTTCTGCCAGACAAATTTATTTTTATTAACTACTTTGCAAGCCTGGAAGAAATAATATATATAATCTAAGAATAATCAGAATATAAACAAAGGTAAGGTCCGAGCAAAAATCCTCTTAACTATACAGCAAATCATGGCTATTCTAAATCAGCACGTGCACACAGGTAGGAATTTTGTTTGAGATAGTGCATTGGCAAATGAGATCCATTATTGCTAAAACAAAACATTTTATTTTAATTAGACAGTTGGGATTACAACACAGTGGGGAATAACTGACATTCCCAACATATCTAACTTCAGCAAAACTGTCATTGAAATATATACATTTTATGTACACTCAACATTTACTCTTTATCTAGCATTATAAGACACACTCCTTACTCTAAGTATAGATACTTATAGTAATGTCTATCATAACTATCATCATCATCATACGTATCAAGGATTTAGGCCTAGCATGGCCTGTTCCAGCCTTATAAGTCATCTTTTAAGAGGACGTCTTGGTTTTCTTTTTCCTAATGGCTTGTACTTTAAGGCTTGTTTTGGTAATCTTTCTGTTTTCATTCTTTGAACGTGTTCCATCCATTTATGTTTATATTTTTTAATTTTTTTCTATTACTGGTTCTTGGTTTAATTCTTTCATAATTTCTTTGTTTCTTTTGTGATCAAATAGGGTATACTTTGCAGTTTTTCTCATAAACTTCATTTCTGCTGTTGTTAATCTTTGTTTGTCTTTTTGTTTTATTGTCCAGATTTCGTTTCCATACATTAAGACCAGTAAGGCTAACGTATTGTATACTTTTAGCCTGGTTTGTTTTTGAACTAGGTTTGGTTTAAATATAGAGTTAATTACATCTGTTATTTTTAAATATTTTGCAATTTTTAGGTTATATCTTTTTCATATGTGATCATACATCCTAGGTAGTTAAATGAATTCACCTGTTCTAAGATCTTCTTATCTATTACTATTTTAGTTCTTGCTGGATCTTGTCCTTTAAAGGCCATAGTTTTTGATTTTTCCATTGATATTATCATACTATAATCTTTGGATATCTCATTTAGATTTAAAATAGCTTTCTGTAAGTTATCTTCAGAATTTGTAATTATTATTTGGTCGTCTGCAAAGAGGAGAGTGTTTAAGTTAACTGTAGGTGAAAGTTTAATTCCTTGATGTAAATTTTTACTCCATTTTATTATTATTTCATTTAAGTAGATATTAAAAAGAGTTGCTCTGAGAGGGGACATTCCTGTCGGACCCCTTGGTTTATCTCTCTCGTATATGATAGCTTGTGATTTAATCTTATTTGTATTTGATTATTTTCATAAATACTTGTGATAGCTTTTAGGATGTTATTTGGTATTTGTCTTTCTTTTAATATGTTAAATAATATGTTTCTTTTAACTTGTCAAATGCTTTTTCAAAGTCAATAAATGCAATATGTGTTTCTAAATTATATTCTCTTCTTTTCTCTATTATTAATTTTAGGCAAAAGCCTGGGTCTATACATGATCGTCCTTTTCTAAATCCATTCTGTACCTCTAGAATAATGTTTTCGGAATATTTCATTAGTTTGCTATTTAAGATTCTGCTATATATTTTGTAACAGGAATTTAGTATACTGATACCTCTATAGTTTTTAGGGTCATCTCTATTACCTTTCTTAAAGATAGGAATCACAATTGCTTTTTTCTATTCTATTGGGGTGATACCAGTTGAATAGAATAACTATTCCTTCTTATATATCTACCATCAGGAATTTTCTTTACATCAGCATATCATATACACTTGCTCTACCCTGTTGCTATACAACATTAACAAAACTTTATCACCGATCTTTTGTAACACATAAAATTCTTACTTGTCTAAGTTACAAGGAAATTAACAACATCACTTGTTTACTCACAGTTCTTTCTGTAAATGCAGAGTCCTCTTTCATGAACTAAACCTCTATGGAAGTTTTTTCACTTGGCTATGCTACTAATTATATATGGGTTTTATCCTTTATTCAAGTGTTAACAAAGTTTGCACCTGAAGTACTTTCAGGACTGGGACAACTCATGGTAAAGGTGGTATAAGTTCTCATTGCTTGCCTTAGTATCTTCCATAATGCAAAGCACATCACCTTGTGGACATATATAATGTCCATAAGGAGATTTAATGTCCACTATGCATTAAAGGAAGGGCCACTACCCAATGGTAGTGGGTAGTGACCCTTTCCTTAATGCATAGCATTATACATATCCACAAGGAGATGTGCTTGCATTATGGGAGATGCTAAGGTAAATGAAGTTATACAACCTTTACGAGTTGCCCCAGTCCTGAAAGTACTCCAGGGCGCAAACTTTGTTTTCTTATGCTTGGATAAAGGATAAAACCTATTATGTAATTAGAACTAAACCTCTGTCAGGATCTCTTGAATAATTTCTGTCACATAGGACACATTCTTGTCTCAGACATTTCTGTGCTCTATTTCTCTTGTTCCACTGGTGACTTATTCATTGACAAGACATCAAACCTTTTGTGGGAATTGCGGTCAGCTATGTGGTGGGATAACTGTTGTCGGATGCTTCTTGGAAGCCTCCCAGAACATTCTAGAGCATTGGTGTCAAACGCGCGCCCCACAATGAATATTTTTGCAGCCCAGCCAAACGTTTGCCAATGAAAGTGATTACTACATATAACCATGTTGCATACATTTCCTTTACATGCAGGCGAACCATTTCCCCCACTATTTCTACCAGCTGATATATACCTACTATCATGTGCCAGTGCCTCGCCCGCGTCTAGTCGTCAGTCATGTTTGAACTGTCTTGTTTGGTGTGCGTAACAGGAAATATTTCGCTTTCAGTGAACAAGAAAAATAAGTTGTATTTACGTTACGCTTATTAATTTGTGCAGTTATTTAGTGACTGGTAAATTGATGTTCAAGAAAAAATATCAGTTTTTATTAAAATATTCTATTATTTTATGTTAATGATTATTAATTTTTATCGGTACTTTGTATTCAGCATGTCCTTATCGAAACAAAGTGATAGTAATAAACGAAAAATTGCTGACGAACATCGAAATTTACAAAAAAAGTCGGAATATTTTTTCTGTGAAGTAAAAAATAAAATAATTTGCTTAATATGTAATAATGTTATCAGTGTACCAAAGTTATACAACATTGTTCGTCACTATGAACAATATAAATCAAAATATGATAATTACGAGGGATTAATGAGACAAGAAAAGGGTGCTTAAGGGTCGAAGTTGTATAACTGAGAGGAGACCTCCACATAGCCTTTAAAGGAATGCGGAGAACCGACCAGGGCCTCTGACCTAATGTCCAATCCTCACCTTCTCGTGGTGCACCCTGTTGGGTATCTACTTTGATACTGAACGAACGAGGATGGAATAGCAATTTGGGATTTAGCCGACCAAATTGTATTCTTATTGGTTAAACCAAAATAAAAAAATGATGGTACAACATGACAAAATTTCATGTTAGCAAAATATTCTGGAGGTTGTTGAAGAAACTTAGGAATGGAGGAAAGAGTGCTGTAAAAGGAGAGAGAGATGATAAAGATGACATGAAAACAGGAGAAAAAGATATCCTTGAAGTATGGAGTAATTTCTTTGAAAAACTGCTAAATGAAACAAGCAGTGATGACAGCACAGTGATAAAAAAACACTGACCAGGCATGCAGTCAGGAATACATATCCATACGTGAGGTGGAAAAAGCCATCAAAGGCTTGAAATGTGGAAAGACAGCAGGAGTGGATGATATTCAACCAGAAATGCTGAAGTATGGTGGTATAAAAGTCTAACAGTGGCTGCATTGCATAGTTCAGAAAGCCTGGACAGAGGGACGAATTCCCGATGATTGGAGTAGAGCTCTCATAGTACCCATATATAAAAAGGGAAATAAAACTGAATGTGAGAATTACAGAGGTATTTCCCTACTGAGTGTTCCTGGCAAGATCTATGCAAGTATACTTGGTGAAGAACAAGCTGGATTCAGGCCAAATAGAGTCTGTCAGGATCAGATCTTCACTTTACGACAAATAATCGAGAAAGCATAGGAATATAACAAAGATCTGTATTTAAGTTTTGTCGATTTGGAAAAGGCATATGACAAGGTGCAAAGAGAGAAGCTATTCAATACGCTGCAGTTATATGGTGTCAATGGGGCATTATATCAAGCAATACTTAGTCTTTATTTGAGTTGTAAGTCAGCAGTTAGAATTGAAGGAAGTACAGGAAGATGGTTTAATGTTAAATCTGGTGTGAGAGAAGGATGTACATTATCCCCTCTGTTATTCATTATCTATATGGGTCACATTATGAAGGAAAGTGGTATTAAACCTGATATCAAAATTGGAGATGTTAATGTCAGCTCTATGCGGATGATGTTATACTTCTAAATAAATCCGCTACAAGTCTGCAAGATTCTCTGACTAAATTGAATAGCTGTTGTAATAGATATGGTATGAAGGTCAGCAATAAAAAGACAAAGACAATGAAAATAGGAAGAATCATTGAAAATATCAACTGTGTTGTGAATGGAGAACCTGTGGAACAAGTAAAACATTTCAGCTACTTAGGCACGATTTTTACTGAAGATGGTAAATTAAATATAGAAATAGACAACAGAATCAGCAAAGCTGGTATGGTGGGAAGTCAATTGAATAAATTCATATGGAATAAGAGAGAAATTAGTCGGAACACTAAATTAGCTGTATACATGACAGTTCAAACCAGTTTTAACTTATGGATCTGAGAGCTGGGTCAGAAGTAAAACACTTGACCAAAGACTAGAGACCACAGATATGAGAGTCCTGAGAAAGATTAGAGGCATGAACAGATGGCATCAATGGCAATATCATATTAAAAATGAGGATATTAGGAAAGAACTTGACATTGTCAGCATCCGGGAATGCATTAGCAGAGCTAATCTCAGGTGGTATGGTCACTTAAATAGAATGGGAGAGGAAAGATTAGCAAAACAAGTGTTCTCTGCCAGGTTGGCAGGAAAACGACCCAGAGGAAGACCAAGATATAGGTGGATTGATACGGTACAAAGTGCCTTAGATGATAGAAATATAAGATCTGGTAATGTTGGAGTCTTGACAAGTAACAGACTGATTTGGAGGAAAATTGTAGATAGGAAGTTAGTAATGATGTAATTTTTTCATGTAGTACTGTCATATCCTGTACACCCCTTGAGGGTACATGGTAGAAATTTGATGATGATGATGAAAAGCTGAAAGAGCTCAATTCGGGACTGAAAAAACAACAGTTCATGTTTACTAAAGTATCACCAGAATGTGAAGCGGTGGTGCATGCAAGCTACATCTTGTCGGAGTTGATAGCTAAACACTCAAAACCTTTTACTGAAGCTGATTTCATTAAGGAATGCCTAATTAAAACTGCAGAAATTATTTGTCCTGAAAATATGAAGGCTTTTCAAACAATCTCTTTGTCTCGAAATACAGTTGTGGAAAGAATTACTGATTTGGCTGACAATTTAAGTGTTCAGATCAAAGCAGAATCATCTAGTTTTTCATCGAAAATCATCATCAAAATCATCGAAGCTTTTCCATTGCCTGTGACGAGAGTACGGACATTGGAGGCATAGCTCAATTAGCTGTGCTTGCGACACGGATTTCAACATTTTTGAGGAATTGTTGGAACTAGTAATTCCAATGCATAACACTAGTACAGGACAAGATATATTTAATTGTGTTTTTGAACTTCTGCAAAAATACAATTTACCTCTGTCAAAATTAACTTCTGTAGCTACAGATGGAACTCCTTCTATGACCGGAAAAAACAATGGCTTCGTGGCATTACTGCAAAAAAAACAAAGTGAAATTTATAACAGATCCAAGATTCATCATATGCATTGCATTATACATCAAGAAGTATTATGCCCGAAAGTAATAAATGTGGAAAATGTGTCATTAATTTCATCAAATCTTGGGGCTTAAATAATCGTCGACAGTTCTCCGCTTTCTTAAGTGAATTAAACTGCGAATATTCGGTTTGTTCTACTATACCGAAGTATGTTGTTTATCCTGCTCCAAGATTCTTAAACAATTCTGGGACTTGAAAGAAGAAATATGTCAGTTCTTAATAACTAAAATAAAAATCTAGACGCAAGCCTATTTTTGGACACAGTGTGGTTGGAAGATTTATCATTCATGGTTGATATAACAAAACACTTATATGATTTAAATTTAAAACTGCAAGCAAAAGATCAGATCATTACGAACATGTGTGACCAAGTTGAGGCATTCAAATGTAAACTAGTTCTTTGGGTAAAGCAGTTGAAAAATGAAGATTTAACGCACTTTCCGACATGCAACATGAACAAATCAAGTTTAAGTGAAACTGCATCATATCAAAAATACGCAGAAAAAATTGTAACCCCCTAGAACTGAATTTGAAACAAGGTTTGCAGATTTTAAATTTTTGGAAGACAAGTTTTCTTTGTTTTCTTCAATTTTTTCAATAAATGTTGAATCAGTACCTAATCAAATGGAAATGGTAGTAATTGAGATCCAGTGAGATTCAGATTTGAAGGCAAAATTCAATGACGTTGGCGTTCCTGGATTTTACAAATATTTACCTGCCAGGTTTAAAAATATTCGAAAAATTCGCATATAAAATTATATCCATGTTTGGAAGTACTTATCGGTGTGAGCAGTTATTTACAATTATGAAAGGAAATAAGTCTCCTGTCAGATCCAGAATTACTGACATTCACCTTGGATCAGTTTTGAAAGTAATCGCTGCGAAAAAGATTTCCCCAGAAGTAGGAAAGATAGTAGCAGAGAAGAGATGCCAAGTGTCAGGGAGAAAACATTAATTCGTTGGTCTTGTTCTTTTTTTTACTGTACTTTTCAAAATAAACCTGCATTTTTTTTTAAAAATTGAAGTTTTTGTTTTTTGTGGCCCACATAAACTTAAACCTCATTTATAATAAATTTAGTTTAATCCTTTATCCAATTGTGAGCAAACAAAGTTTGCGCCTGAAAGTATCTTCAGGACTGGGGTAAGGTGGTAAAACACCAGGCAACTCGTTGCAAAGGTGGAGCAAGCTAACATCACTCCAATCTCAGTATTGCCCATAATGCAAAACATCTCCTGGCAGATATGTATAATGTTATGCATTAAGGGAAGGGCCACCACCCAGACCAGCCTCAGTCTCCATTGAGGTTTCTTCAGTGAGAGCAAGACCCAAGTGGAGACACCAGGCAGAAGCATTAAACCTCGTTTATTCGGCCCATGTTAGAGTTTGACATGCTGGTTCTAGAGGAATCGCCGATGACATAGCTCCGATGGTGGGGGGGGGGGGGGGCAAGCCTCCGGTCACGTACTCCATGTCATCGTCTCGTCTCCTCTCTTCCACTCCTTCCACTCAGTCAATAAGGGAAACAAAACACCAGCATTTTGCCGGCAGTAGTCGTCCTCGTAACCCTCCTAGTTCCTTTTCACAATATGCTCTCTACTCTTTGTTCTCAACCTCTGAATGTCTATAATTACCTGTCAGGACGGTGACGTCACTCTGGTCTTCTCGCTGAAGGTCTTTGCCTTAGGTGATCAATTTGTTTGCAAGCTGTTGCGAACCTTTTCTGATACACTATTCTTATAGCTTACTTGTAAAGTTAATATCACTTAATCCATTTGCTCTGATTTTTAGTACAATATTTTAACAGGAATTATTTAACACAATTTTTAATACAGTAAATTTCTTAAATTAAGGGGGGATAAAATCTCCTAGGAGCTGTGTGTTTTTACATTATGAGAAAATATCAAGGATAGTGAGGGAGCTTGTCCCACCTTTGAAGCGAGTTGCCTTGGTGTGGTACTACCAAGTGGTCACTTACACTTGGATTTGCCGATAGTTCGTTGGCATGAAATGCTTAAATCATAGTCTCGATCTTAGAGTTTCGCATACTGGCTGAAAAACAATAAGGGATTTTTATCCCCCCTTAATTTATCAACTTCACCAGAAAAAAATAACTAGTTTGGGCTTTTCATCTTAGTTATTATATGTTATAATATAATATAGTGGCACACCTTTCCGGCTTTCGTATAGCCCGAAAGGTGTGCCAGGTATGTAAATTCTTTTCACTTAAACTTTGATATCATCTAGGTCTAGCTACTCACTAATGAGACCTCAAAAAAGGCTGAAACCGGTCTGGGTAGTGACCTCCTCATAATGTAAAGCAGTATTACATCTCCTAGGAGCTGTGTGTTTTTACATTATGAGAAAATATCAAGAATAGTGAGGGAGCTTGCTCCATCTTTGAAACGAGTTGCCTTGGTGTGGTACTACCAAGTGGTCACTTACACTTGGATTCGCCGATAGTTCATCGGCATGAAACGCTTAGATCGTAGTCTTCGATCTTAGAGTTTCGCATACTGGCTGAAAAACAATAAGGGATTTTTATCCCCCCTTAATTTATCAACTGTGTTGCCAGAAAAAAATAGCCGTTTGGCTTTTCATCACAGTAAATTTCTATTCAGACAAAAGGAATCTTACATTATTTAGGTCTAAAACCTCTATAAAATAGAGTTCAGTAAATTATTTATATTAATTTATCACACGAGATTTTACATGCAGGTAGTGTGAATGAATTCAAGAATAAGTATAATAGCTTGTGCATGTAGCATGTGGCCTCCCTGGAGGTCATCTTAATAATAATTATGGAGCAAGGACACCAAGTTTTCATTGAACTAATTGAAGTATCTATGCTTAAGGTCACTGGATGGAGTGCCGTCCAGGGCTGTTGAACAACAAATTCATGGAATTTGTATTTCATGCAACTTGGCAGATGCCAGCAGGATTTAAAAAGATGGATATGGGATATTTTTTCCCTTCATTCTGATTGTTACCATCCTTCACGGTTATGGCACTAACCTTGCTCCAACGTGCTTTGCTCGTGAAGCTATATTACCTGAACAATTGCACTGCCGTCCCTGTAATATAGTGGACCTCATCAACATTTGTTCAGGTGACGAAATTCACAGATATTGCAGGGACGGCAATGGAGTTGGACACTATGTAGCCATGGATGATTTTGTGGGAGATGAGGCTCACCTTCACCTGAACGAAGCTGTGAATACCCACAATTGCTGGATATGTGCTAGGCAAAAACCCTCATGCATTTCTGGTGCTGGTTTTACAGCTTCGTTTATCATTGGGCCATTCTTCTTGGAGAGGATTTGTTATTCGGGTCCTGTGAAGCTCAGTTACTGCTGAGAGGTATCATGACATGATAAAGAATTTTGTTGCCACAGCTACAGCAGTACCTGTGTATGGATTCAGTCATTTTCATGCAGGATTGGGGCCCTTCCACTCATCGGTCGATCCATACAGGAGGTTCTTCCAAGTGCATGGCTACCTTGTTTGCTTGATCTGATACCCTGTGACTTCCGGTTCTGAGGATTTCTCAATGATGGGTTTATTGGAATCATCCTGATAACTTGACAGCACTGAAAGACTGCATGACGCAGTATGTGTGCAACATCAATCCTGACCAGCTGTGTTCTGCTATTGAACACATTGTGCAAAGGATGCAGTTTGTGGCATACTGAGAAGGGTAGCACATTGAACAGTATAGCCCTACTGGAAGAATTGCCCAAAATTCTCATTGATCACTATTGTATGCTTGTGGAAAATATTCTGCATAGGATTGCTGCAGTCAACGCAGTGAAAGGAGGTCCTCCATGTTATTAAGGTGGGTAGCATGGCTGTTTGTTTCTCACACTGCAGTATCCGTTAATTTCTTTCCTAGCAGTGTGTACATATATTTATATATGCGAGGTGTGACAATTTAATTCCCAGAATGGCTGCGTAGTGTCAGCCATGTGGTGATTTGATTGGAGTCATGTGAGTATTCGTGTTTGTACATCTTTTAACTAATGTGTGTGTAAACCTCAAGTCGATAGAACAATTTACTAGTTGGCTGTTGCTAAGACAATAGAAATCTGCATGTATACTTTTGTTATATTGTCTTTATTCTATCTATATAAATAAATCCTATCAACTGTGCCATTTGTTATAACTATTTCTTCTTATTTATTTTAATTCTTTAATTCTCTTTATCTTTTTATCTTTATATTCTCGTATATCCTTCTCTTTTAACTTTTATTCTATACTTATTTTTTCCTTTTATAACAAGCAGTTCTCTGGCCTCTCTATAGTTTAACCACGTGTAGGTTACTTAATGTTTAGGGCTTTGTCCTTGTATGGGACGTGACCATTAACATATCTTCTGAGACAGTCCACCCGATAAGCATTAACAAATTTATATTTTAACTGCACCAGCCAATACCGAGGATAAATGGGACTCTTATCCAGGATGGCTCTCTCAGAATGATATACAGTAATTAAACTATAATAAAATCTAATCTCTGTTCACTAAATTCTTACATGCAGTCGTGGTCCACTTTGTTTAATCATACACGGGGATTCTTCCTGCTAAGTTCAATAGTAATTTTATGAGTGGCTGTTTGAATTCATATACTAAATCAGATCAGGCAGGTGTTAAGAAACATATTTATTAATAAAAGAAATTATACAAGTAAGCATTGCTACTAAGTAATCTCAATCATTCTCAAGTAAGATCTTTGGTTCAATACTACTAAACAAAATACATGAACAAACTTGCTTGGACCACCTCTATATGCAACTTAACATTAACTCATTAACACTTATCACACTTTCTACACTCACGTGGTCACTAGTTATATTATTTAACACATTACTACTAATTCATACAAATAAAAAACATGGCCTTTCTAGGCAGACAGTTCTCAAACAAAATGGGCCTATGCCAAGTTGTAGACAGCTCCTAAAGTTCTATAAAATAAGTCCACTACACAAAATGTTCTTTAGAAAGCACACAATTCCTCAACTGAAAAATATATCACAAGAATCTACGTTACCGTCCCTTGGTATGACACTCGTTCCTTTCTTCTTGCCTTGTCTAGAACATCAAGGCTTCTTCTCAGTCTGCTATTCGTCTGATCACCTACTACAAACTGTACAGCCGGATTCTCCGTGGGAAGGATGACATGGCTCAGGAGCTTAATCAGAACGGACAACATCTACTTGGTTCTTCCATCGCACGACATAACACAGCTATCCTAGTCCAAGGAAATAGCTAGCCCTACTTGGTACGCTACGACAGATGCCTCATACCTCCCACGGCCACCTGGAACTTCTCTGTAGGTGCAGACTGGACCAACATCCGGGCAATCAGGAAACTGGAACCAAAAAGAGCCTCGAGTGGGGTTTGCTTGACCTTTTTGTTTTCTTTCTCTTCTCGCCGTTTCTCGGCTATCGCGATGCCCGCCAACTCAGTCACGTGGGTTTGCGTCACAGCATCCGGCTCCCTCTATTACATTACACATGTGCTTGTTGTGTTTTTCTTGGAAAGTGCTCTAGTTTCTCTTTCTCGTTACTTCTCCCCCCCCCAGTATACATAACACTGGACGGTCAAAAGGTGACCCTTGGACTCTGGCTTACAGGTTTTGCTACCTTACACATGAAATGTGGTTCTTAAATAAATTTAACACTTAAATTAATTTCTTTATCTGACCCTTTTGCATAACAGGTTAGGTCTTACAATTTTCTTTCATCTGTTATACAATTTCTTACTCCTATTTTAGTGTTATATATATAAAATTACCTATCCAGTATACAGCCAACACGCCACATTCTCTGCCTATATTTAAATAAAGTTGTTCCTGAATAATTCATGTTAAATCTTCTTTCTTAGTTTATTCAGGACACAACATAGGTCCACACATAAAGTTAAATTATTGTAGGAAGAACAACAAACCATATCAAAGAGGAACAAGATGTAACAATGGCGCAGCCGATAGGATGTGATTAGGTCCTGAAAAATTAAGTAAATTGACCTATCACGGTGAGTTGGTCTTTGGTTCATATCAGGCAATCAGAGCTTTGTTGGAAATAGTAGAAATTTCGAGAAAAGAATCTTATATTTCAGTGTAAGCTCTAGTACAAGTACATCTGTCCCAGCTAGTTCCGAGATGAACGATTCTGAAATTTTCAGAACAATAAACCCACAGCAAGTATTCCCCCAGTTCTCTGGAGAGGAATCGGATAATGTGTTAACGTTTCTTGTTATATTGAGGAACTGAGAACAATCGGTAGATGGAGTGATTTCCAACTCCTTGTTCTGCTACACAGCGAACTAGCACAAGAGATTAAAAGATAACAAGTGAATATAACAGAGAAGAGCAGGGCGATCTGCATAACACAAGTTAGAATTAAATAGGAGAGGCAGTTAGAATTAAATAGGAGAGGCAGTTAGAAAGGATGCAAAGCCCACTCTCTTATCGAAGCATAAGTCAAAAAAAAAAAAAAAAATGGGAAAAAGAGAAAAGGTAACTCCCAGAGGATTGAGGGATGTCTAAAAAGAAATTTTCTTTAAAAATTTGTTTTTTAGAAAGGGGGGACCTTTGTTACATCCTGAATGAAGAACTTTAAAGAAATAATACATTCAGGATTTAACAAGTCAGAAAAATCAGCTGAGAGAAAAAAACTTGTACTAGAGCAGAAGAACTAACGTACTAACTGTAAATGGAAATCGAATTACCTCCTTTTAGTAGAATTGTAATACCATGTAAAGAACTTCGTGTATAAATTAGTATTATATGAAATGCATCATGTATACAATGAATGGGTAAATCAGATGTAAACGATAGTCCAAAGGTCATGGGCAGGCCTGAGCCATTGGCAATCTGGGAAAGCAACGCACATTCGGTTCCCGGAAGACGCTGCTATGATCTCGCGATGCGCCGAAGTTGTCATGGTTGACGAAAGTAGCGGGCGGGAAAAGATCGCAGAAAAAAAAGTAAGAGGGCGCTATCGTGGTAAGAACAGGGTACAAAAGGGGAGGAAGTGAAGGGAGAATAAAAAGGTTTTGCACCCCTTTCTCAAGGCTTTTTTTTTTGCCTGTTTTCCTGGCTGATGATTTGACTTCTCTCGTGGGCCAGTGGTTCCTGATGGTGTTTTGTGGCGATAGTTCGATATCGGAGGGTGCACCTTTCCCTTCGATGTCGGAATTTGCGCCAGTACGAAAGCATGAGATGTCGTCATATCTGTCTTCGCTCCTTCGCTGAAACTACCGACGGAATACTATTGCATACGTGGCAGCTAGAATTGAGGATGGCCCGAAACAGATCAAGGATAGACGAGGGAAACTGAAGACCATAAGTACCCACCACGTGGACACAGGCTTATGGCAGATTCGAAAGGTAGTTCAAACAAAGGACAGTTCCGACGGACCTGGAGACCCTACCCCCAAGAAATGGTAATGTACAGATTTTGTTGTATAACTATCCAGTCGGAAAAGGGAAAAGATTGTAGTAGTGTATTAAATGAGTATGGGCAGTATTTAAGAACTTTAAGTGATTATCTAGCAGTGGCTAATTCCATAAGACAATTTGTTAGGAATGATTATAGATGATTATGACTAGCTTAATATGCATACGGTAGGTAGAATATTGATTAGAAGAGTATAATGTGTATATTATGTGTGCATGTAGTGTATTAATAGAGTATGGACAGTATTTAAGGACTTTAAGTGATTATTTAGCAGTGGCTAATGCCCATAAGACAAATTGCTAGGAATGATTATAGAAGAGTGTGTCTAGTTTGATATGCAAGATTAACACAGTAGGTAGAATAATTGATTAGAGGAGTATAATGTGTATATTATGTGTGTAAAATCTCTAACTCAAGAGAAAGAATTATTGTTCATACGTTAGAGTTAATTAGTTTGATAAAGTTTGATTTAACATGTCGTTGAACTAGTTGAAAGTGTATATTATGTCTTTAGATTCCAATAAATATGTATTTTCTTTTATACCTGAGTTTTGCCTGTGATGTGAACCAAAACTACCACTCATTAATTTGAATCATAGCGGGGGGGATTGAAAGAAAGGTATAACATGTTGTTAATAGAGGTTACGACTGCAAACCAGAATTTATTTAGCCATAGTAGAGCATTTGATTTATGAGTATAAGCACTAAATTTATTCTCCTATGTGCACCAAAGGTCTGGAAAAGTCTCCCTGAATAAGAGTCCCCTCTATTCTAAGATATTGGCTGATGCAGCATTAAAAAATAAATTTGTCAATATCTTAAGAGGAGATGGCCCCAGACAGAAAGTAGAGATTCCTTTCTTATAGCAAGGAATAACCTTTAACAGTCAGGGTATGCACGCGAGTAAATTTAGGAATCGGCCAGAGATATAGAATTTGCTTTCCTTATAGAATGAACACGTAAGAAGTGATACAGATATTAGAGTCAGGAAAATTTTGTAAGTCCTGTAGTTAAAGTAGAGAGGTTAAAATCATAAGGTAAAGGAAGTAAAATATTTTAGGAAGAGCAAGCAACGACATAAAATGGCGCACATGGCGATACATAACAATGGTGGTGAGCCACACACCAAAGATATAACACTTTGGCATAAAAATGCATGAAAATTTGGAGCAGCGTATTAACATCAGATTTTGTGTGCCAATCGGCAAAACTACTACTGAAATGTTGAAGCTGTTGAAAGTTGCATATGGTGTGGATGCTCTGAAAAAGTCAGGTGACTTTGAGTGGCATAAGAGATTCAAAGGTGTGTGAGAAAATGTGAACGATGATCCCAAAAGTGGGCAGCCAAATGGTCAACCAACAATGCTGTTTAGAAGTACTGAAAACATTATGAGATTCTGTTCGGAGAAATAAACCTGCATGTGGCCTGACAAGTGGATTATCCATCACAACAATTGTCAATCTATAGTGTGCTCATTGTGAGAAAGTTTCTGGCCAAAAAATTGATTACCGAATCAGGTCATCCTGTTTATTCACCCCAACCTAGTTTCCTCTGATTTCTGGCTGTTTCCAAAATTAAAGACTGTACTAAAAGGATGAAGATTTTCTGACATCGCTGATATCCAACATAATGTGATAAAGGAACTTGAGTACTCCGGAAAAAGAATTCCAGGCCTGTTTATAAAAATGGGAACACCGTCTAAACTAGTGTATAAATGCACAAGGGGATCACTTCAAAGGTGACAGTAGCTACTAATGTATAGTTCTGACAATAGGCTTTTTACAGGTGCATTCTCAGAATTAAATTGTCACACCTTGTGTGCATGTGTGCGTGCGCTTGTTTGGGTATATAAGGGTATGACTTAGAGACTGGAAAAGATCAGTATTCATATTGCTGCACAAGAACGGAGATATGGACTACGAGAACTATAGAACTAGTAGTTTAATCTGTCATGCAAGCAATATTCTACTTAAAAATTATTCTAAATAAGATTGAGGCCAAAATGGGGTGAGATGACTGAGGAACAAGCAGGTTTCAGGAAAGGCAAGGATACCAGAGATCAGATCTTTTGCATTAGGCAGATCATATAATGATAATATAATATTCTTCTGTAATGGCAGGGAAGAACTAGACAAATCCTTCATGGAGGTCATGAGATCATCAGGAACAGGGTACTTAAGAGAACTCACTCCTAGTAAGACAAAGATTATAGCTCTTGAAAAAAATATGGTGTACCTTAATGGAGAAATAATTCAAGTCAGCAAATTCGGATGCCTTAGAACAATTATCAGTGTGAAGAACTACTGTTCAGAAGAACACGAGGAATAGCAAGAATAATAATCAGATACTTTAAGTGTGGAAGATTAGATCTGCCACTACAGGAACAAAGCTGAGGTTTCTGAATGCAGTTGGTTTTTTTAGTGGCTACTTATGAATGTGAAACTTGGAACCTAAAGAAGTCTGATAGAAATAAAGGATAAGCTGCTTTGGAGATGTGGTGTTAGAAGAGAATGTTAAGGATCTAATACACTGAAAGGCAGACAAGTGGATGGGTTCTAGAAAAGGTCAGTAGAACTTTCTATGTGTCTAAAGCTGAAATACTTTAGACACATAGAAAGAATGGAGTGATTCCTCAGAACAGTAATAGAGGATAAAGTTCCTGGGAGAAAAGTGGTAGATCCTCAGATGGAGGTCTGTCTGGAGTGACTGGCCTTTAGAGAGTTAAAACCTCAAAAAAGCATATAATAGCACACCACCTGGTGAGAATTCATATAGCCCATCATTGAGGCATGGAGGGATCAATCTGCTGATATCTAGTAAAATTATGGATGAAATGTTCAAGAAATACATACCTGAAAGGATGAATAGCAGTGGATGTGTGCAGCCTTTCTAAATAATTCAGTACTTCCTATATTGTGAGTCTTACAACAGACCCTTTAGAAACTTTACACTACATTATAATACTGTTGTGTAAGTTCCAGTTGACAGTTTTAGGAGGCAATTTTGACTGACTTTCACTGAGTTCTACTTCACGGGCCTCCACTGTTTTACTTTCATTCCAGTAGACACCTTCAGATGAAGTGGATGTTAAGTGTCACCAAATAATATCCATTATGAGAGATAGTAAAACATCTGTCACCATCGTTCAAGGACCAACCTTTTATAACAATCTTCTGTTTGAGTAATTTCTGGATACTTGGCAAAAGACAATTATTGCCTTTACTAAGCCAAGGAAGGATCCAAAATCACCAAATAACTACCATCCAGTTGCTCTGACCAGCTGCTTATGCAAGATTCTGTAAACAAATGGTTAATTTATCTTTTATAAAATGTTTCTGGAGAGAAATCATCTTTTTTACAGAACACAATTGGGCTTCTAAAAATCTGTCATTCTATTACTGATCTTCTAGTCCAGCTGGAGGGATCCATTAGAGATGCCTTCCTGAAATGCAAGCATCTAGTATCAGATTCTGAAAGTCCATAGACTAGTCAGTTTATGTACTTTCAGCTAAAGTGATCTTAGATTATGTCCATATTTCAGTTAAATGTGTTCATACTGGCTGAAATAAGGGGAATGTTTCATTGTTGCTGCCAAGTCTAGTAATACAACTTCAGATTTGTAGAAAATACTGATGTATAAGCCATTTTGGCTTCATGTTATTATGGGTCATGCTTTTTTCCCCAATTCATTTTCATGTGCCATGTATGGTTTGCAGGTCTTAACTTGTCATAATCATGGTATTATACATCTTCCTAATGTTCATCACATATGTTGACAGTTATGCCTGCCTATCTGTGCTGGGTGACACTGCATGCACAAGGTCCTTCTGGATATTTTGGAGTTGCCCTTGGAGTATTCATAGAAGAGGTGGTAATTTAACTTTTCTTTAGAAGTAGTGTGAAGATTATATTTGTGTAACACTCGCTATCTTTCTAGATGTATCCTGGATATAAGAAATTGGAATAATTATTCTATGATCTTGCAGAGGGAGGGAAACCATGTTATTTTATCTCTTCTGTAGGAATTGTAGTTAACAAAAACAGATAAAACTTGGTCATATGTGTCAAGCATTTGTAGAAGTTGAACTGAGTGATTCTTTTACTTGTTCTAAAAATGTATGTCTGTGCTATGATGATATATACACTGGTGTCCAAAAGCTTAGGCGAACTAATTTTACTTGTATATGAAAAAATTTCATGACTACAGCCAAATGTGGACATAAATTTATTGCCAGCATATTAATAAATTATATTACATAAAAAATGTGTATAAATTTTGTATAAATTAAATTGCAATATATTTTTGGCAAAAGTTGCAATTACTGAGGACGTAGTTAAGGAATTAATGTACAGTGATTACAGAAAACTATGTGGAGAGACATTTCAGTATGGAATATGTCCACCCTGAACTGTGATACAGCTCTCACAACATCATACCATGCTTAGCATCAAGTGATTCAGACATTCTTGAAGAAAACTAGCCCACTCCTCCTTCAGAACAAGGATGAAGCCTTGTTTGTTTTTGGGAGGAGAATTTTGAGCAGCAGTGCATCTCTATTGCATTCCAAATGTGTTCTATGGAGTTGAGATCTGGGGAGCATGCTGACTATTCAATTCAGTTATATTATCCTTGGACTCCAGAAAGGGACACATACGGGCCTTATAGCATATAAGCTTGCTTGTCACAAGTATCTTGCCACAGTTTGTTGAGATATCTGCATACCCGTGCTTGAATGGAGTCAGCTTGCAAGCTGACCTGCCATAGTGCATTGATTAAGAGTCAGAGTGACCTCATAGCAAACGTCTGGAATACGTTCCATTGGTTTGAAATGCTGCCCAGAGCTTCGATACAATACCATGTGAGATTCCATACTCTCGTGCAATATCAGTAATTCTGCTTCCTTCTTCAAGCTTTCCAGTAATTCTTCCCCATGTGAAATCTGGATAATGTCTGAGATATTACTAGATAGCCAAGTTCTGCAACTTTTGTCCTTCACGAAAAGAGCTGCCTTCAAACACAATTCGCTAAACACAACTTTTTGCCTTTTATCCTGTTGAGTGTTACTACGTGACCCCTTTACGCATGATTTGAATTTGTCACTCTTTGTACTCAGTCTTCAGTTATACAAATTGCATAGAAGCTAATTCATCTAAATTTGTGGTTATCTTAAGAAATAGTGTTTGTCCTTAGGTTCCATAGAACCAATGTCATTTGTAGCTGATCTGGGTTTGAGTGTAGCTGTGGGTGAGGGCTTGGTATCTCAGTGTTCTGTATAACAATAGTTTAACAGAGAGAAGGGAAACCCATGACAGTAACATCAACTTGTTTCTTTATTTCTCTTCCATATAAAAGCATGAACTGTAAAAGTCACTTAAAAACCAAGTTATGGCTGCACTTTGGTTGATGTATTTGTGTGTGCTTCTATTTGGATGCTTAACATAGAAACAGATCTTTTAGCACATTTATTCAGCTGTGATTCAGGCATATCCTTTGCTGTTGAAAAAGAATCGGAGAACTGTCTACCTCCTTCTTAGACACATTATTCACGTATCTTTTCACTATCCTTCTCTGTTTATGGTAATCCAGCAAACACTGGAAAATGCATAAAGAATCACATATTAACCTAGCCTAAAATATTGAATCCTATAAGCACTGATACTCTGTTAAGGCTACTTGTTCATTAATACAAGTCTTGCCACATCAGTGTCTGTGCCATTTTTAGTGAATGGCTACATCAATTTCTGTGAAACAAATGTATGACATTCTCCAACCCTCAATGATGTAGACTTACATAGCATCTCAGTATTCACAGTTGTGAAAATATATGCAAAGTGTTAATTATTATAGTTCAAACTAGCAACCTTTACTTAAGGACACTCAGTCTTTTCACATACCAAAATATGTAAGAAATGTCTTTGTTCTTCTAGACTAACTGGAAGAACTGTTAATGTAACCCCCCCCCTTGAAGAACAAAAATACATTTTTCATGTCAGTCAGAACTAGCAAGCCATGCAGTGGGTCACCCCTTCATATATAGAATTAATTGGGGAAAAGTAATAGTACTACATTGAAGCTATTACAAATCTGATAGATTGATTTTTGAGTTGGCAAAAAACTGCAGTACACATGAGAAGGAGGAGGGAGATTACTGTAATTTTTTTTATTCCTAGTGGAAGTATTTTGCTATGGATTTTATTGTATACAATAAACTATTTCAATAATTCAGCAATTATTTTATTAATCATATTCTTATTTTCTAATACAGATGTTGCATGGAGAGCAATACTTAGAATTGTTTAAACCGTTACCATCTGCTGGGACACTGACTTCCAAATGTCACTTAGATGATGTACTGGATAAAGGATCTGGAGCTGTATTAATTATTAATGGTATAAAATTTCATTCATTATTTATTGTTTATTAAAATATACTTAAATTTTACTGCTTATAGGATGTGAGTTTATTTATCTTTCATTAACATGTTGGACTGAAGTAGCACATGTGTAAAAGAGCCAATGTAAGCTCTTGCAAATCTGAAAGTTATAAATTAATGACATCAAAAAATTATATTTTTTTAATCCTTTATCCAAGTGTAAGCAAACAACGTTTGTCTGTGGAGTATCTTTGTGACTGGGCTACTTCTATATAGAGGCTAATGACCTCGCATCAATTGCCTTAGTATCCCATAATGCAAAGCACAACCCTTTCAGATGTATAATATAATGCATTATGGGAAGGGCCACTACTAAGACCTGTTTTGACCTTTATTAAGGTATGTCCAAAAACTGAGCAGTCTACAAGATCACTCTGAATCTCACTGAGTTGAGCCTAAAGGTTCACTACTAAACTCATTATTCCTGATCTGAATCTGTGTGACCATAACTGGTATAGTTGGAAGTCAACTGAATAAATTTATATGGAATAAGAGAGAAATTAGTCAAAACACTAAACTTGCTATATAAATGCCAGTGTTCAAACCAATTTTAATATATAGATTTTAGAGCTGTGTTAGAAATAAAACACCTCACTGTAGACCATAGATATGAGTGTTCCTAAAAATATTAGGGGGGAGTGAAGAGATGGCAGCAGCATATTAAAAATGAGAATATTAAGAAAGAACATTACTTTATGTATCTGCATAAAGCAATGAGCCAAGATTAGCATCTCCAATCTTACTATTGAGTTTAATACCATTTCCTTCATAATGTGATTCACATAGATGAAGAATAATAGTGGAGATAATTTGCACCTTTGCATAAGACCCCATTTAACATTAAACCATCTTCTTGAACCCCTGCCCCCTTCAATTCTAACTGCTGATCTACATCTCAAATATAGACTAAGCATTACTTGATATTATGCCTCATTTACACCATATAACTGTAGCATCTTGAACAGCTTTTCTCTTAGCACCTTGTCGTGTGTGTGTATGTTTCCCAGAAAAATGTTTTCTCATTGTCTTGAAGTGAAAATTTGATGTTGACAAACTCTTTGTGGCCTGAACCCATCTCGTTCTTCTCCAAGTTCTACATTTTTTCTTAGCTTTTCTCAAGTATGCTTGCATAAATCTTATCAGGAAGTCTCAGTAGGGAAATTAATCTGAAACTCTCACATTCAGTTTTTTTTCCCCTTTTTATAGATTGGTACTATAAGAACTCTACTCCAATTATCTGGAATTCTACCTTCTGACCAGGCCTTCTGTATTATGCAGTGCAGCACAATCACTGTAAAACGTTTATACCTTCCTGTTTGAGTTGGTTGAATATTTTCTACTACAAATGCCTTTTCCCATTTCAAGTATTGATATACATTCCCTATTGCATTCCTGTTGAGTATTTTCTACTACATGCTGTCACTTTTTCATTTAGTAGTCTTTCAACGTAATCACTGTGGATGTCTAGATTATCTTCAGTTTCATGTTACCTTTATTATCTCTGATTTCTTTTATAGTACTCTTTCCTTTCTTTCTGTGCATTTGTTCAATAGTCTCCAGACTATTTTCCTACCTTCCAGATATTTATTTTCTGTATTCTTACCAAAGTCTTTCTATGGCTTTTGTATGACTTTAATTTTATACAGTGCTTCGCTTTACTTTCTTACATATTTTTCTGCATTCTTTCAATGCACGCGATGACTTTCGTGCCAGGACCATTTGATAAGTTTTCTTCATTTACTTGACTGCCTCTTGAACTTCCTGAGGCAATCCTTACAATCTCACTACATGCTTCTGGCTGAATCAATGTTTTCTTGAGTTTTCCATTGAATCTCTGAGATTTGGTGCTTGTTTTCAAACTAATTTTTTCCTGAATGTTTGTGTATCTGAGTTTACATTTCATCTCTGAAAGCTGCATTATTTTGATTAGTTTTATTTGATTTGATTTGTTTCAGAACAAAAATCCAGAGGTGTACTTATCATTATTATTAGCTTTATTCTTTCCTTCAGAATATTTCTAATGTATGTAATCATTTCCTACTCTGCCGTTTAGATCTCCAGCAAGCACCAGCTTTTCCTTTTTCATTGTCAGCTGCCTTCTCTAATGCCTCAAAACATTCTTCCACTTCTTGGTAAAACATTCTGTGGGACTGTGGGCACAATAAGTCTCATTGCCCAGTTCCCATTCTAATATATCTGCCCACATCACTACTTGATATTGTCCACCATTCAAAAAAATTATCCTCGTATACCATTCAAGAAGATTATCCTCATATTTAGTATTTAATGCTATAGCTACTCCTTCTTTTCCCTGATTTGATTTTGCCAAAACATAACATTTTGTATTTGTTTCTTAGTATTTATCCAGGTTTTACCAGGTGGTACTTATCCAGGCTTTCAGCTGTTTCTTTTCTTTTCCTTTGATGCTTTTCATATTAATGTTGCCAATCTATAAAATTTACTATATTTTTTTTATTAAATTTTAAATTTTACTATATTATATATTTTATAGTATACTATAAATTAAAGATACCAAGAAATTATATATTCAAAGAAAGACTCATTATTTTTAAATAAAATTTACTCAACTGGTATCCCCCCAATAGAATGGAAAAAAGCAATTGTGATTCCTATCTTTAAGAAAGGTAATAGAGATGACCCTAAAAACTATAGAGGTATCAGTATTCTAAATTCCTGTTACAAAATATATAGCAGAATCTTAAATAGCAAACTAATGAAATATTCCGAAAACATTATTCTAGAGGTACAGAATGGATTTAGAAAAGGACGATCATTTATAGACCCAGCATTTTGCCTAAAATTAATAATAGAGAAAAGAAGAGAATATAATTTAGAAACACATTATTATTATTATTATTATTATTATTATTACGGGCAACTCCAGGGAGTCATTAGACTCATCGAGGGAGGCCCCAAATCATTTTCATCACAACTATTCGACATTCATACAGTATCTATCATACCTCGCCTTAAACTCATTCACTGTCACAGCATCCACCACAGACTCAGGGAGCGCATTCCACTCATTCACTACTCTAAAAGTAAAGAACCCAGCTCTAACACCTTTACTAACCACACTTTTGCCCAGTTTCCATGGATGTCCCCTAGTCCTCCCACAACCAGCCCTGTTCTCAAAAATATCTTCTGAATTAATTTTATAGAAACCCTTCAGTAATTTGAATGTCTCAATCATATCTCCCCTCCTCCGCCTATCAACCAATTTTTGCAACCCACAAATCCTCAACCTGTTCTCATACGGTTCATTCCACAGACCTGCTATCATCTTGGTCACTCGCCTCTGGATCCTCTCCACCTCCTCCCCATCAAGAAGAAACCTAGGTGACCAAATCTGAGCACAGTAGTCGAGATGAGGTCTTATCAAGACTCGATACAGAGGAACAATAACCTGCTTGTCTCTGCTTGTCAACGTATTCTTCAGCAACCAAGTGATTTGATGAGCTGATTTGGCCACTTTTGCAATGTGTCCCCTAAATTTCAATTCCTTATCCACCAACACTCCTAAATCTCGTGCCTCATCAATTTCCTGGAGCACGGTTCCACCAATGCAGTAAACTGCCTCCCATCTTTTCACCCCAAAATGCATAACCTTACATTTTGCCACATTAAATTGACATCCATTCTCCCTAGCCCAGACCTCCAATCTATCCAAATCATCCTGCAAAATTTTGATGTCATCTGCATTCACTATTGCCCTACCCAACTTCGCATCATCTGCAAACAAATGAACTGTTCCTCTCAGATCCTTTCCTATATCATTTATGAACAAATTAAACAGCAGTGGTCCAAGAACAGATCCTTGTGGTACACCACTAGTCACAGGCCGTCTTGTGGACTCTACTCCTGAGTAAACCACTCTCTGATATCTCTCCGTCAACCACCCTCCTATCCATCTCACCAACCCTATGTCCATTCCCATATGCTGCAATTTACTGATTAGAATTCCATGTGGTATCCTGTCAAAGGCCTTAGCAAGGTCCAGCAGAATCACTGTAAACCCATTACCCTTATCCAGTTCAGCCGTCACTGCGTTATAATACGTGAGCAAGTTACTGAGGCATGACCTACCCTTCACAAAACCATGCTGTCCCCGATACAGTATCCCATTTTCTTCTATCCAATCTTGTATTTTCCTCTTGACTATTTTCTCTAAGACCTTGATAATGATTCCTGTTATGCTGATTGGCCGGTAATTTTCAACAGCAGCCTTGGAACCACCTTTGTGCAGTGGAACTATTTTCCCCTCTTTCCACCCCCTTGGGACTGACCCAGTCCTGAGGCTCAAATTAAACATAATGGTCAAGGGCACTGACAATTCTTTGGCCGCTTCACGTACGACATATTGCATTTATTGACTTTGAAAAAGCATTTGACAAGTTAAAAGAAACATATTATTTAACATATTAAAAGAAAGACAAATACCAAATAAAATCCTAAAAGCTATCACAAGTATATATGAAAATAATCAAATACAAATAAGATTAAATCACGAGCTATCATATACAAGAGAGATAAACCAAGGGGTCCGACAGGGATGTCCCCTCTCAGCAACTCTTTTTAATATCTACTTAAATGAAATAATAATAAAATGGAGTAAAAATTTACATCAAGGAATTAAACTTTCACCTACAGTTAACTTAAACACTCTCCTCTTTGCAGACGACCAAATAATAATTACAAATTCTGAAGATAACTTACAGAAAGCTATTTTAAATCTAAATGAGATATCCAAAGATTATGGTATGATAATATCATTGGAAAAATCAGAAACTATGGCCTTTAAAGGACAAGATCCAGCAAGAACTAAAATAGTAATAGATAAGATCTTAGAACAGGTGAATTCATTTAACTACCTAGGATGTATGATCACATATGAAAAAGATAGAAACGTAAAAATTGCAAAATATTTAAAAATAACAGATGTAATTAACTCTATATTTAAACCAAACCTTGTTCAAAAACAAACCAGGCTAAAAGTATACAATACGTTAGCCTTACTGGTCTTAATGTATGGAAACGAAATCTGGACAATAAAACAAAAAGACAAACAAAGATTAACAACAGCAGAAATGAAGTTTATGAGGAAAAACTGCAAAGTATACCCTATTTGATCACAAAAGAAACGAAGATATTAGGAAAGAATTAAATCAGGAACCAGTAAAAGAAAAAATTAAAAAATATAAACATAAATGGATGGAACACGTTCAAAGAATGAAAACAGAAAGATTACCAAAACAAGCCTTAAAGTACAAGCCATTAGGAAAAAGAAAACCAGGACGTCCTCTTAAACGATTCTACGATGACTTCTAAGGCCGGAACAGACCATGCTAGGCCTAAATCCTTGATACGTATGATGAAGAAATTATATACATGGTTTAATCCTTTATCCAAGTATATAATTTCTTGGTATCTCTAATGAAAGCATATTGAATGTTCCCAGAAAGAAAGTCAACAGGTGCTGTGTTAGTTTTCTTATTTTTTGTTCCATATTCTAAGTTGTGCGTAAAAGTAGGTAAACAGTAGTTGTGGAAAGTCTGGGAAGAAAGTTGATAAATATGAAAGTGGCAAAATGTGTGTTGGTGGGATAATGAAAAAGCTTAGAAACTGAGCAAGAATACTGTACATAGAATCAGATTATAAAGACGACCTAAAGACTGAAGATGTTCTGGATGTCTGAAGTAATTTGGAATATTTTTTAAATGAGCAATGATAAAACAGTAGTAGAGGATTAGAGGATTGCAGTTAGGACCACAACAGTAATTGAGGCCACCAGAAAACTGAAATGTGGAAAGATAGTTGGAATAGATTTTCAACTAGAAATACTCGAATAGGAAGATATAAAAGTTTTACAGTGATTACAATGCACAGTAGTGTAATAGTAGCAATTATATAGAAGGAAATGCTGTAAACATGAATGGGAGAATTAAGTATGACATTTTTGTGCTGAATGGTCCAGATAATTCAAATATACTTGAGAAGAGGCTAAGAGAAGCTTGGAGAAGGACCAGCTGGGCTTAGCCTAATAGTGTTTTCATCTGTTTCACTTTGGGACAAATAGTTGATAAATGAGAAAGTGACATGGATCTGCATGTAAGTTTTTTTAGACTTGGAAGTGGCATATGAAGAATATCTTTAAAGTACAAAGTTCAGTCAGGATTTAACAAAAAAAAATATTCTGAACTAGAAATACTTGTACTCTTAGTCAAAAAGGCAAAAGGAAAACATGTTAGAATTACCCTAGAAAGAAGTAAAGAAAGAAGTGAAATTTATATGTTTAAGTAAAATTGTATTAAGAAAATGTTGATATTTTAAATATGCTCTGTGTAATAATGTTTCTATAAATGGGAGCACCTTTTGTTCAGAATTTTGTTCACAAAGGTGCTTTCACTTTGGGCGCTAACTGCCTACGATGACGTAACGCTCAAAGCGAAAGCATTTGTGGAAGGCGAGCTGAACTCGTGTTCAGCAAAAAGAGCACTCTTCAAGGAGCAGGAGTATGATGCAACCATGTAAGGGCGAATAGGAGAGTGCAACGAGAGATCCTTCAATACCACAAGAAGGTGCTACGAAGGGCAATAAAAGGAGTTCACCTGGGTTTAAACCCCCCTGTTTTATCCTGTTCTGGTTTTTCTCATGTGGACCAGCAATGCTGACCGATCGACGGCACCGGATGGCAATCTCCTTCCCGGTTGCTAACTGAAGGAGTCGGGCATGCTATATGTGAGATGACGGCATCCACCAACTTGGGCCATCGGTAAAAGTTTACCAATGTGAGACAGCGGAAAGTTCTTCCCAAAGGATGGCAGAGCTGACGACGACGACCCGCTAGATGAGCGTTAGTCTGGCAAAAGCAAGAAATGGCCATTTGTGTCAATCAGAGCAAGCTCCACGTGGACATGACTAGATAAAGCAGAAAGACATCTGACTACAAAGGACGGACGAAAGGAGCATGATGACCTCTCAAGACGGTGGTAATGTACAGAAATTTTCTTATTAATGTAACAATTAGTATTGGAGAAAAGAGAGAAGAACAGATTTCTGATTGAAAGGAAAGAGAACTTTTAAGTGACTTTGTGCTCAGTGACTTGTTAACTATATTGGACTAGTAGTCTGAGAGTATGCATTTACTGAGTGAATTCCATTCACTCAGTAAAATGTGAATGGAATTTTGTTAGCGAACTTTGTTTAGATATTATTATTATTATTATTTGACCCCTCCAGGGAGTCCAAAGACTCATCGAGGGAGAGTGTGCCAACAGCATTGAATGATTGGTCCCCTTCCAACTACTAACTATGCTCAAATTTACTTAACTGAGCTATTAGTAGCAGAGGCTCTACCAATCGACCAACCTTTGCCGGCAAATGAACTAGTGTTTATGATCTATGTGTATCTTTTAACCTAGAGATGTAAATAGTGTGTTTGATAATTAGAATGTTCCTTTACTGCTTAGCTAGTGAACTAGAATTTTGAAAATACATACTTTGATGTGTGGAAGTCTATTTGTATGCAATTTGATATTTAATAAACATGTTTTTTCTATGTAAGCCTAAGTTTGTCTGAGCATGAGACTGATTTTACTCGCAAAAGTTCGGACCTATGAATAAGGGGAAATTAAGGGAAGTTCAGAAAGTTAAGGCCATGACTGCAATGTTGAAATTTCTATAGGCACTTAATATTTTAACAAGATTAGGTAATACTTGAACTCTGGGAAGGTTTCTTTGATCAAGAATTCCTCTGTTCTAGGACTCTAACTGGCACAGCTAAATCAAACAGATTTTGTCAGAGTTCTGAAAGGAGAAACGGCCCCTGAGAGATAGGTTAGAGATTTAAGCTTAGTAGGCACAAGAGGGATAAGGAAATAATAGAAAAAAGTAACAACATAACAAAACTTATGTGGAGACATGATTGTTGTGTTTTTTATGTATTTTATTTAATTTTTATTATCCGGAAAAGTTGCAATACCTATATCATATCAGTGTTGTTGGGGGGGGGGGGGGGAAGTTAAGAAGGAAGGAGGAATCTGGTCATATTTTTTGAACACCTGAAGATGATGTACTTTGGGGAAGGTAGGGGAGCTTCCAAAGAACCAAAGTAAATGGAATGAAAGAGGAGGCAGAGAAGTTGGTTTGGCAAGTTTCAAGCTGGACTATAAATGGATGTCATGTTAGTGGCAGCTCATGTTGTGTGATTTTGGAGGAATAAGTGGCCAATTCAGCACATCACTGTCCACGAAATTATCTGTAGTTAGTTTCACGGACAGGCATAAGGTGGAAAGTGAACGTCTATTGATGAGGGGATGGATCTTTGAAAGAGGGATAATTAATGAACCAGACTGTTCTGTTTCTGGATAGCATCTTGAAATCTTAGAGAGGATTTTGCAGCACTGCCCCAAATACGTGAGCAGTACTCCATGGTTTGGGTGCATTCGGTTGTCTTTGTATACTGAGGGGAACTTTGCCCTTGTCATCATTGTAGGAATCCGCTGAGATGAGTGATGCCAGTAAATCATCTTTGTTTTTAGGCGAAGTGACTATAGTACCATTTGCATACGAGAGTGGTGGTAAAAATGGGATGACAAATGTTATTCTTAATGGCCTTGGCAAGGGACCAGAAAGCTCAACTGCCATTTGGGTAAGAAGCGAGTTTGCATTTGTCCCTTTCAAAATCTGATTTGGACATGTTGATGGTTCTTTTACAACTTTTTCTTTGGATGGTGAGTGGAGATTTTGGAAATGAGGGTTGAAGGCCTTCATTCTTATGAGGATGATTTCTGTTATTCAGTCAGAGCAAATGTTTGGATCACAACTGAAGCATTAGTTGAATTACAGAAAGAAGTAGAAGTCATCCATCCCATTTGGCACCCTTGTAGTGCTAAAAGACACAAGACTGAGAATTGTTGGGTGAAGGTGCTCATCAGGTATGACTGAGCACTGTTTGTGGAAACAGACTATTCTCGTACCATGGGAAGGTGGGCATGACTTGACATGGGAGAGGCTATATGCTGCACATTGACAACCCTTCAAATAACCCATCTCGATGTGTGGAGACACATGGAGTTAATGTACACAAATCATTATTATAGTCTGTATTTTTAGTTTTAAATCAGCATTAAGAATTAGCGGAGATACCCAGTGATAGTTTGATGTATATTCAGGTATCAAAAAATAGTGCATGCTTTCTTTGCTGTTATTCATGGTGGATCACATTTATGAAGGAAAGTGACACTAAACCTAATATCAGAATTTGAGATATTCATCTCAGCTTTTTTATTTCATGCAGATGATCTTATACTTATAAATCTAGTACAAGTCTTCAAGGTTCCTTAACTATCGTTGAATAACTGTTGTGGCAAATTTGTCATAAAATTACCAATATCTGAAAATAGGAGAACCTACAGAGCAAAGTTCTTCATTCTCAATGGAAAAACTGCAGTACTAGTAAATTTCAGCTATTTAGACTGTTTTTAGTGACAATGGTAATTAATGGAAATGGACAAGAGAATAAACAAAATAATGGTTTGGAGTAATTTGAATATATTATGGAATAAGAGCTGAATTAGCCAAAACACCACTCTAGCAGTATACTAGTGTTCAAACCAGTTTAAGTTATGAATCTGAGATGTGAGTTAGAAATAAGACCACAGTGTGAGGATTTAAAAAAAAAAAATCATGGGAGTTGAAAGATGTCATCAATAGCAGAATCCTTAAAAATGAAGATATTTGAAAGGGACTTTATTCAAGAAAGCTAACAGGGATGATCTATGATGATATGTAGAATGGGAGATGAAAGCTTAGCCAAAGCAGGTGTTTGGTGCCAAGGTAGCAAAAAAGCTACCTTGTTACAGATTACAGATCTAGATGTATAGCATCTTATAATGCATTTTATAATATAACATCTAATAATGTTTGAGTTCTGACAAATAAGACTAATTTGAAGGAAAGTTATTGATTGGAAGTTAATATTGTAAACTTGTAGTACATTACTCTTTTATGACCTAATTGGCCCCTGGAAAACTTGTTTAGCAAGTCACCATAAACAAAACCCTAATTTTCCGTAATCTCAGTGTTATGAACGGGGTTACATTCCTGAAAATAGTTTGAATCCCACAATGTAATATATATAATTGTATGTATATTATATTGTATATTTTTTTAAGAATAAACACCATCTTTAGAAGGTGATTATTGTAGATTGAAACAACTGAAACCTGTAGCACATTACACAAATTTCATTTGGGATTCCTGAAGACTAAAAATTTCATGCACCAATTTCATTTGAAATCCCTGAAGACTAAAAATATAACACATTCTTTACCAATGTTAATGCTTTGTTTTTGTTTTAAAAAATTGTATTCTTATCTCTTTCTGAACATTTCTGAAAGCATAAATATTGCACTGTATTTAAATTGAAACTAAATTAATAATAAATGAAGAGTGAGGCAAATTATAACATTTTACTTTAACTCTAGGCTTCTCCTCTGCTAGTGTAATCTGGCACAGTGATTAACATTTATTTATTTATTAGAATTCAGATATGTGCAATATTTTGTGATGTAAAACTTCATCATTGGATTAAAAAAAACAACTATAATTCAGTTATTTAAAAAAAAATCATTAATAGTAATGTTTTCTTCTCACTGTGCACATAATGATCTGTCAGTCAAAAGCTTCAGAAGGATATGCATCCCAATCACTTCACTGCTGGTCTGCCATTTCGTAGGAAAATTTTACCAGTTGTAAAAATAGAGGATTGTAAAGCAGTGGTCTACTGTACTATCATTAGCATCCTGTGCATTTGAGTGTGTGCCCAATGCTAATGACCAGGTCTCTACAAATATACTCACTTGCCTGTAAAGAGTAGATTTTGTTAGCTCATGAGTAGTTGCTGACTGGATAAAATGAAATAATTATTTAATAAAATAGGAAGAACAATAAAAACATTGATTTTTGGAAAATATAATCTATTATATTAATCTTTGTTACTTACTGGAATGGTCCTTAACACTATGCATATTCTTCTCCGTTTTGGAATTCTCACACAAAAGAGATGTTTGCCAAATGACCATACAGCATCACTAATCATTTTATGGAACTCCTATTATTTTTTGGGACATAGAAAACAAAGTCGAGAACAAGAAGTCTTGTCTGCTCAAAACGAACTTGACGATATTGAAAAATAATTTAACCTCCAGAATTGCAAAGTTAAAATTAAAATGGATTCTTACACAGGTGACTCAGGAATTTCATAAAGTTGAGCAAGCACCGTTTAAAGGAACATATGGAGAATAAGAAAGGTTAAGCAGCAAAATGAGAAACAGCAAAACATGGAATCAGTAAGTTATTGCATAACAAAAAATCAGGTAGGTAAAGTCGATTCTAAACAGAAAGATTATATGGTATGGTGACCGTATCAGGAAACATCCCAATGATGACCAGGTTATTACTTCAAATTTTCCCAGAGCTAAAATTAAAAATGTAGCACATGCAATTCAAAAATAGTAAAGAGAAACAAAAGGGATTGTAATTCTAGTATGTACAAATGACTTAACTAGTGATAAGTTCGGTATAAGAGAGAATATGAAAGGATTGTTGGACGAAGCAAGAGTGAGATATTAAAAATTCGCCTGAAAATCAAGACATAAACGGAAGAATTCATTATAAAATATTAATACCAGAAACACTTAAGTTGAATGTTTTATTATTATTAATTTTTTATTGTTTAAAATTTTCATCTAAGTTTCATAGCTATTGTCAATACAGTTATAGGAAAACAAATTCAATAAAGAACAATTTAATTGAAAACATGTGATATTATGTACAATATCAGCTGCAGGAGAATTGCATTAATAGATATTCAAAATAAATTGCAATCAATTGATTTAGTTAATTATTTTTAAATTATGAACAATCATTATAATTATGTAATGCATGAATGGTGAGTATTGGTTAATATAACTTCAAAAAATACAAAATACAAAACTAAAATACAAATGATGGTATAACATGACAAAATTTCATGCTGGCTGGGGCGTCGCCTGGTTAAACAAGGCACCCGTTGTTTTTGCCAGGGAACCAGCGCGAACAGCGAAAAGTCAGCTACTGGAACAAATCTGAAAGCACACCCTGACTCAACATCACCAGAGTTAAAGATCGGTACTATCAACAAAAGAAGCCTGAATGGCAAAGAAATGGAGCTAGCTGAGGAATTAGATAAGGTCCCAGATCGACATAATAGGGGTGACTGAAACAAAAAAAGACAAAAACTGGTGAGATCTTTCTGCCATTGAAGGAGTAGCCATAGTATTCAACACAAAATACGAGGTTAATCTTCTTGAATGGCAGGCAGTCTCGAGTAGAGTGATGTGGGCAAATATCAGAATGGGGAATTGGACAATGAGACTTATTGGTGCCTATGGTCCCATAGAAGGTTCTACTAAGGTAGAAGTGGAGGAATTTTTTGATGCTTTAGAAAAAGCAACTGACTCACTGAAAAAGGAAAAGTTGGTCCTTGTTGGGGATATAAATAGCAGAGTTGGAAATTATTGTCAGACATACAAAAATATTTTGGGAAAATTTGGAGACAAGAGCAATGCTAATAATAATGGCAAATATCTGTTGGATTTCAGCTCAGGACATGGACATGGTTATTACTAACACCATGTTCCAACATAAAAATGTGCACAAATTCACATGGAGAGAAGAAACAAGGAATAAGTAAAGTCTCATTGACTATGTTATTGTTGATAGTGATTTTCTCCCTGGTGCAGGACACCAGAGTGTACAGAGGATTTGAAATTGGAAGTGATCACTATTTAGTCTTGAGCAGGATGAAATTAAATTTCATATTGAAAAGAATAACATGTAAGAAAGTTTTAAAGCGAATAAAAGTTGACAGCTCTCAGATGTGAACTGTATACTAAAATACACAAAGATTATTGAAGAAAAAATGAAAGAGTTTGAGAACAAGAACCGAAATTGAGATTCAGTGGCAAGCCTTGAAGAAAACCCTGATTGATTCAACAAGAGAGGCATGTGGTGAATTTGTCTGCAAGGATAGAAAAATTAGAACTCCATGGTGGACACAGGAAGTTTAAGAGGCAGTGAAGGAAAAGCAGAAAACATATCAAAAGTTCCTAGCAAGTAAGTCAGCTTGTGCTCTTAGAGAATACAGAGACAAATGCAAGAATGCTAAACACTGTGTACAACTAGCTAAACAAACGTCATGGGAGAACTTTGGCAAGAACATAGAAAATAAATATCAAGAAGGTGGCAAAATATTCTGGTGGTTGTTGAAGAAGCTTAGAAACGGTGGAAATAGTGCTACAAAGGAGTTAGAGATGATAAAGGTGACATGAAAACGGGAGAAAAAGTTATCCTTGAAGTATGGAGTAATTACTTTGAAAAACTGCTAAATGAAACAAGCAGTGATGACAGCACAGCTTTAAAAAACACTCAACAGGCATGCAGTCAGGAATACATATCCATACTTGAAGTAGGAAAAGCCATCAAAGGCTGGAAATGTGGAAAGGCAGCAGGAGTAGATGATATTCGACCAGAAATGCTGAAGTATGGTGGTATATGAGTCTTACAGTGGCTGCACTGCATAGTTCATAATGCCTGGACAGAGGGATGAATTCCTGATGATTGGAGTAGAGCTCTCATAGTACCCATATATAAAAAGGGAAATAAAACTGAATGTGAGAATTACAGAGGTATTTCCCTACTGAGTGTTCCTGGTAAGTTATATGCAAGTATACTTGAGAAACGGTTGAGAAGAATTGTGGAAGAACAAGCTGGATTCAGGTCAAATAAAGGCTGTCAGGATCAGATCTTCACTTTACGACAAATAGTTGAGAAATCATGGGAATATAACAAAGATCTGTATTTAAGTTTCGTCGATTTGGAAATGGCATATGACAAGGTACCAAGAGAGACGCTATTCAATACTCTACAATTATATGGTGTCAATTTGGCATTATATCAAACAATACTTAGTCTTTATTTGAGTTGTAAGTCAGCAGTCAGAATTGAAGGAAGTACAGGAAGATGGTTTAATATTAAATCTGGTGTGAGACAAGGATGTACATTATCCCCTCTGTTATTCATTATCTATATGGATCACATTATGAAGGAAAGTGGTATTAAACATGATTTCAAAATTGGAGATGTTAATATCTGCTCTTTTCTTTATGTGGATGATGTTATACTTTTAAATAAATCCACTACAAGTCTGCAAGATTCACTGACTAAATTGAATAACTGTTGTAATAGTTATCGTATGAAGGTCAGCAATAAAAATACAAAGACAATGAAAATAGGCAGAATAATTGAAAATGTGAACTGTGTTGTGAATGGAGAACCTGTGGAACAAATTAAAACATTTCAGTTACTTAGGCACGATTTTTAGTGAAGATGGTAAATTAAATATAGAAATAGACAAAAGAATCAACATAGCTGATATGATAGGAAGTCAATTGAATAAATTCATATGGAATAAGAGAAATTAGTCGAAACACTAAATTAGCTGTATACAAGACAGTGTTCAAACCAGTTTTAACTTATGGATCTGAGAGGTGGGTTAGAAGTAAAACACTTGAACAAAGACTAGAGACTGCAGATATGAGAGTCCTGAGAAAGATTAGAGGCATGTTCAGATGGCATCAATGGCAATATCATATTAAAAATGAGGATATTAGGAAAGAACTTGATGTTGTCAGCATCCAGGAATGCGTTAGCAGAGCTAATCTCAGGTGGTATAGTCACTTAAACAGAATGGGCAAGGAAAGATTAGCAAAACAAGTGTTCTCTGCCAGGTTGGCAAGAAAACGACCCAGAGGAAGACCAAGATATAGGTGGATTGATATGGTACAAAGTGCCTTAGACGATAGAAATATAAGATCTGATAATGTTGGAGTCTTGACAAGTAACAGACTGATTTGGAAGAAAATTGTAGATAGGATGTTCGTAATGATGTAAATTTTTCATGTAGTACTATCATATCCTCTACATCCCTTGAGGGTACATGGCAGGAATTTGATGATGATGATGACTTCCCAAAATTGAGAAAATTTTAGGCAGTCATTTTTGTTCAGATTTGTGTTGTGAATGTGTGCTTTACAGCTTTCTTTGTAGTCTTTCTAGAAGAAAGTAACTTTTGTGTAACACTTTGGTGGTTTTGTAGGTAAAGCATGGTTTGCTAAAATTACAATTACAAATCATTAGGAAAAAGAAAACCAGGACATCCTCTTAAGAGATTCAAAATGACTTCTGAGTCCAAAACATGCCATTCTAGGTTTAAATCCTTGACAGGTATTATGATGATATATGATGATGATGCTAAACCAGATTTGTTGGGTTTGTTAAGAGAAATGTATTCCTGATGTTCTTTCAGACGAATTTGTGCAGATGGACCAGTTTGTCCATAATAGCATAAGCCACATGAGCAGAGATTCTATAAATTCCAGGGTAAGATAGAGGAGATATTTGTCTTTTGGTGAGATGAGGAATTTATTAAGTTTGCGAACAGGATGGAAAGCAACTTGTACATTAATCTGAGAAAATAATTTTGCTATTTTTTCAAAAAGTTCCTTAACATATTCTGGTAATTTCATCTTGAAGGGTTAGGACAGCCATAATTATGTTTTCGGTAGTTTTTGCATTATAACCATTTGCACTAAAGGTAGTTCTGATAATAAACAGTTCTTTTTTTAAAAGAGAATTTGTAGAACAAATTTTATGAGCTCTGTCAACTGAGGATTTGATTACACCATATTTCTGACAAGTGTGATGATGAGAATTAGAATCAATGTATTTACCAATATGAGTTGGTTTTCTATATATTGAGATCTGTAAACTGCCATTTGGTTGATGTAGAATGAGAACATCCAGAAAAGGAAGAGAATTATTCTCTTTTACTTCTAGGGTAAATTTGATTCTTAGGTTAATTGAAGTAAGTTTTCTAAGAAATTCATGAAGAGGAGTTTCATACAGCAAGCACCTCATCAACGTATCTGTACTACACCAATGGTTTAGATGAAAAAAAGTCCAGAATATGTTGTTTGAAATGTTCAATAAAGTAATTGGCTAGAGTTGGAGAAGGGGGGGGGGGAGGTAGATCTCATAGCTGTTCCCTTGATCTGTTTATATAGTTTGTTCTGGCATCTAAAGTATCCTGAATTAATTACGAAGTAGAGTAAATTTACAATATCTGGAGGAAAGTCTTTGTAAAGCAAATCAGTCGTATCTGTTAGCAGGATATTTTTGTAAAAAGACTATATCAAAACTAACTAGAAGATCTGTGGGTTGTAAGGATAATCCCAAAATTTTATTCTTTAAATCTGTTGAGTTTTTTACGAAGGAAGCAGAATTTACAGAAATTGTGAAAAAAAGATTAGATAAATATTTCGAAATTTTATATGTAGGACATCCTATGCAGTTCACAATAGGTCTTAGCTGCACATCTACTTTATGCAATTTAGGAAGGCCATACACTCTTGGAGCAAAAGCATGATGAACTTTTAGCCTCTTTACTGTTTCTTCATCCCAAGAATAAACTTCGTTTAAGAGGTGAAGTTTATTGATTTGTGATTGTGTACGGTCTCTATCAATGCCTCTGTACGTAGAAATAATCTCGAAGTAGAAGACTAAGTTTTCTAACATAATTATTCTTATTGTGAATTACTGCTGCTCGGCCGTTGTTGGCTTTCATAATAGTTAGGTTTTTATTACGTTTTAGAGAAGATAAAGCTTGAAATTCTTTTCTAGATAAATTATGTTCAGGAAGTATTGATTTAAATAAAAATATACGCTGCTTGAAATCTAATTTTGCTCTGTGAATTATATAAACAGTTACGAAGGCCTTTATCTAAATTATACATGAATTCCATGATTGGAATGGTTTGGCACTACTGGATAGTCTAATCCTTTGGATAATATTGATATTTCATTAAATAGGATGATATAATGAAATATTAATGACAGTTTTTGAGGAATCAAACATAATACATGAATTTTTCTTATTCAATAGACTTTCAAACTTCTGAATATGATGTTGTTTAACTGACAAAAAACATTTGTTGCCCAACTCAAAAGAAATCTTGTAAACAGTATCAAATTCTTTAGTAGTCAATATGAGATAATTCAGTCGTAATAGTATCAATATTGCGATTTATTAAAAAAAATTTTTTTTTTCTTTGTTTCTTCGATCTGATTAATTAATAACAAAAAAAATTGCACATTTGTAAATGTGGTGTGCCTGAGAAGAATGAAAAATTTCTTTCATTTTACAAGTTGGAATTAACTGAGCTCTCCTGCAACATTTTAGTGAAATTAATCTATTTGTACATTTTGCTCTTTTTAAGAGATTCTTTCTTAATGTAGATGTTAACTTGAAATTATTCTCTCCATAAATGAACTAGTCTGAAAATCGAGACATATGTGCAAGAATTCATCATAAAATATTGATACCACAAACGTTTATTTTATCATTATTATTTCTTTTTAATTATTTTCCACTAAGTTTCTTAGCCATTGTTATACAGTTCTAGGAAAACTCAAAAATCAGCTGAAAATTTTACAATAAAAATATTAAACATAAGTGTTTATGGTATTAATATTTTATAATAAATTGAAAATTGTAAGTACAGGGTGACCATAAATTAACTTTCCCTCTTTGGAGGTATCTGCTACTAAAATTAATACACGGAATGAGACCACATTTTATATTGACTTCTGAAGGCATAGGGAGATGAATTCCGTTAAAAAAAAAAAAAAAAAAAAGTAGCCGATAGAGGAAATTTTGGCGCTGGCAGTGCCAAAAGCAGTCAAATATTTGTAGTAAACGCAGGTAAAAAAAAGGATTATGCAAATTATGTGCATATGTGACAGCAGCACCACCAATTCCACTTAAAAAGGGATTAGGAACGTTCAGGCAGTTATTTGAATAATGGACGAATTGTGCTCAATATTCGTCCTACCTTGCCTCAGCATGCTTTACTTGTTAAGTTGTTTTACCTTAAACAGTGCAATGCCATAGCAGCGCTTCAGGAATTTAGAAGCCTTCATAACCTGCGTACAGGTCCTATGTCAGCTGTAGCACTGAGAGCTATGATTAAAAAGTTTAAAGAAACTGGATCACTAGGAGTTAGACCTGACAGAGGATGGAAAGTAGTGCAAGAAGAGACAGTAACAGACATTGCTACTGTGGTGTTCGACGACACAGGGACCAGTACTGGTCCAAGCACTCGTGCCATAGCTCGCAAACTTGATATGGCTTATTGTACAGTCTGGAAAATCTTACGGAAAATGCTTCACTTGTATCCGTATAAGTTCAGTCACGTACAAGCGCTAACTACTGCAGATTATGATAAGCACATGACTTTCGCGCTAATGTTTCTTGCCCAAATGGGGGGGTCGACGATGACTGGCCTAGGAGAATATTGTTGGAGTGAATGTTAGTCAACACTCACAACTGCAGAATTTGGGCATCTGAACATCCCCAAGTGATCCAGCAAGTACCACTGCATTCTCCAAAAGTAACCATGTGGTGTGGCTTCACAGCCGATTTCATAATAGGACCATACTTTTTTGAGTGTATTACCGCTACAGGTCCTATAACCTGCTCCATTACTGGAGAGATTTATCGATGAATGCTGCATTGCAGCAAAGACAGTGTTTGGACTCCATAATTTTTATTCAGGATGGAGCACGGCCACACATTGCACGTTCAGTACAACGGCTTTTACGGCAGCATTTCAGTAACGAGAGGATTATCAGTCAGCTCTTTCCGACGGCATGGCCACCTCGATCCCCGGACATCACTCCATGTGACTTTTGGCTGTGGAGTATTTGAAATCCGTTGTGTATTGTTGGTGGTATTCCCAACTTGCATATCTTGAAAGAGAACGTAAAACTGGCTGTTATGAACATCCAATCCAACTCCTTATGCTCAGCTGTAGAGCATGTTGCACATTGGATGCAATTTGTTGTACATAAGAAAGGTCAGCACATTGAAAATCATGTATGTGGTCCAGGGGACCCTGATTCTATGAATAAAACATTATTTCCTGTGAGTTCAATCACTACATTAATTGCTGTGTCTCTCGCAAGTTGTTTTAGTTTAATTATTATTATTATCATTGTAACGTGCACATATCCAGCTGGAATGAGTGACACGGCTGTCACTTACACCGTTGAAATGTTATTATTCCATTTTATCTGCCTTTAATGTAATTATCTGCTTGTTTTTGGTTCTGCCAGTGCCAAAATGTCCCCTATTGACGACTTTTGGTACTAATTTTTTTTTTTTTTTTTTCGCAGAAATCCTTTCCCCATGTCTTCAAAAGTCTCAATATAAAATTTGGTCTCATTCTGTTTATTGGTTTTAGCTACAGATGCCTCCAAAGAGGGAAAGTTATTTCATGGCCACCCTGTATATTATTGAGATAGAAATGAATTAAGAAGGGCGATGATGGCAATTCGATATTTTTAAGCTGTGTAGAAGGAAGATGCAAGATTTTTATGTGTGGAACGAATTTGAGCAAAGAATGGATTTGTATAAGAAGGATGGCCTACACTTGAATGCATTTAGTATCAGGAGTCTTGAGAAATTCATAATTAGTATGTATGATACCTAATAGTCAGGGAAAATAGAATATGATGTGAGGAATGGTGAATCTGTGTAAGAGCAATGTTGTGTTAACTCTTCTAATGATAGGAATGTGAATTATCTTGGAAATGATTGAGCGAATGATTTTGTGTTTGTCCTATTTGGACTAATCAAGCATGTGCAAGGATGGCTGCGTATGTAAGGCACTAGATAAGAACAGAAACCTGTATGTCCAGTTATGCCATGCAGACTACAGAGAAAGGTATACAAAAAAGCATGCAAGTGAGTCATTTCTGTGAGGGAGTTCTTATTAATTAATCTAAAATCTTCACAATCACTTCCATACAGAAATGCATGGACAAAGAAGCTCTACTTTGCAAGGAACAGCATGGTTTACTAAAGGGAGGTCAAATCTCAGCAACTTGTTTATATTTTATAATGTTACAGCTGAGTAGGATAAAGGGAATGTATATATAATATTGTTGGACCTCACTAAGGCATTTGATAGGGTATCATGCATAAACTGGAGAATATGGAATTGGAATGTAAATTATTGACATGGATAAGTGAGTAGCTGATAAACAGGTGTCAGAAAGTGGTATGGGAGGATAAATCTGCCAGATTTAAGGTGACCAGAGGTGTACTAAAGGGGGGTCAAATCTCAGCAACTTGTTTATATTTCATAATAATGTTACAGCTGAGTAGGATAAAGGGAATGTATATATATAATATTGTTGACTTCACTAAGGCATTTGATAGGGTATCACATGAAAGGCTATTGCATAAACTGGAGGATATGGAATTGGAACGTAAATTATTGACTTGGATAAGTGAGTAGCTGATGAACAGGTGTCAGAAAGTGGTATGGAAGGATGAATCTGCCAGATTTAAGGTGACCAGAGGTGTTCTTGAGGATCACTCTTTAGACCTGTTAAATTTATGCATTAATGATATTATGAAGGATATGATAGAAGATGTTTCATTTATTTGCTGATGATACAGAGATAGTAATCAAGGATGCTACTGATATAGAGCACTTACAGACTGATTTGAATATGTTGGAAATGTGGCTATCAGTTCAGTGTGAGTCCATATATAGTTATGCAGTTTGTCATGATGAGATTTCCAACAGCATATCATATTGGGATTATGCTTGGAGAAACTGATGACTCTAGAGGTCTTGGCACAGTGGTGGATAGGAATTTCAAGTTCAAAGGTTACATAGCAAAAGTTGCAAGTACAACTAAGGTGATAATTGCAGTGGGTGAAGTGAACATTGGCTTTGAGGATAGGGTCATCATTTTTTCTCTTTACAAGATTGATATGACTGCACTTGGACTACTGTATGTAGATTTGGTCTTCTGGGTTCTAAGGAGATAAAAATAAAATAAAATAAAAAAAAACCATTGAAAGGCAGCAAGAAGAGTTCTGAAACTGTTGGGATTACGGAATGTAGATTAAGAGCATTTGGACTGTAGAAACAGGAGAAAAAGGTGCTGATATGATAGTGGTCTATAAAATTTTGAAAGGGTGTTGTAGGATATTGGTTGATGTTTTTAGTTTATATTGAAAGCTAGATTTCTCTCACTAACCATTGAATAAGTGGAATAGTTTACCTATTGATGTGGAGGATTGCATCCAGTATAAATGAGTTTAAGAGAAGGTATGACAGCTGTTGTGGATGATGTATGACCACCTTCAATGAGTTTGACTCCCTGGTGGTCTCTGATAATTCCAGTCTTTTGTTTTTAAGTTTATTTTTTACAGACATTCACGTGCATTTATTTTTTTGTTAGATTGATATGGTGGATGTGCTAGCTGTTTAGTTTTGCTGATTTAGGTGATTGATACTGGAAATATTACAATTATTATTATTACTACGTGACGCCTCTAGGGAGTCCAAAAACTCATTGAGAGAGGGCACTGCTCTACAACTCTTCCTCTCCACCACTCAAATCCACCAACTACAATGAACCATCATCTTCTACACCAACACCATCTACCGCCCATCACCACCACTAGTATTTTTACTGACAATCACAAACATCCATGCCCACGGCAGGATGCGAACCCACAGCCTTTTGGCTGGAGAGTAGATACGCTAACCGCTCAGCCAACCAAGATTTGCAAATGAGGCATGCATAATGTTCCTCTGTCCCATTCAAATAGTGCCTATGAGTGAACATTATTCTTCATTATGGAAACCATGATTTTTAATTATATTATCATCATTATCATCATCAAATTCCTGCAATGTACCCTCAAGGGGTGTACAGGATATGACAGTACTACATGAAAAAAATTACATCATTACTAATTTCCTATCTACAATTTTCCTCCAAATCAGTCTGTTACTTGTCAAGACTCCAACATTATCAGATCTTATATTTCTATCGTCTAAGGCACTTTGTACCGTATCAATCCACCTATATCTTGGTCTTCCTCTGGGTCGTTTTCCTGCCAACCCAGCAGAGAACACTTGTTTTGCTAATCTTTCCTCTCCCATTCTATTTAAGTGACCATACCACCTGAGATTAGCTCTGCTAATGCATTCCTGGATGCTGACAATGTCAAGTTCTTTCCTAACATCCAGGTTTTTAATACGATATTGTCATTGATGCCATCTGTTCATGCCTATAATCTTTCTCAGGACTCTCATATCTGCGGTCTCTAGTCTTTGGTCAAGTGTTTTACTTCTGACCCAGCTCTCAGATAAGTTAAAACTGGTTTGAACACTGTCTTGTATACAGCTAATTTAGTGTTCCGACTAATTTCTCTCTTATTCCATATGAATTTATTCAGTTGACTTCCCACCATACCAGCTTTGCTGATTCTGTTGTCTATTTCTATATTTAATTTACCATCTTCAGTAAAAATTGTTTCTAAGTAGCTGAAATGTTTTACTTGTTTCACAGGTTCTCCATTCACAACACAGTTGACATTTTCAGTGATTCTGCCTATTTTCATTGTCTTTGTTTTTGTATTGCTGACCTTCATACCATATCTATTACAACAGCTATTCAATTTAGTCAGAGAATCTTGCAGACTTGTAGTAGATTTATTTAGAAGTATAACATCATCCGCATAAAGCAAAGAGCTGACATTAACATCTCCAATTTTGATATCAGGTTTAATACCACTTTCCTTCATAATGTGATCCATATAGATAATGAATAACAGAGGGGATAATGTACATCCTTGTCTCACACCAGATTTAACATTAAACCATCTTCCTGTACTTCCTTCAATTCTAACTGCTGATTTACAACTCAAATAAAGACTAAGTATTGCTTGATATAATGCTCCATTGACACCATATAACTGCAGGTTATTGAATAGCTTCTCTCTTGGCACCTTGTCATATGCCTTTTCCAAATCGACAAAACTCAAATACAGATCTTTGTTATATTCCCATGCTTTCTCAACTATTTGTCGTAAAGTGAAGATCTGATCCTGACAGCCTTTATTTGACCTGAATCCAGCTTGTTCTTCACCAAGCTTTTCTTCCACAATTCTTCTCAACCGTTTCTCAAGTATACTTGCATAGATCTTGCCAGGAACACTTAGTAGGGAAATACCTCTGTAATTCTCACATTCAGTTTTATTTCCCTTTTTATATATGGGTACTATGAGAGCTCTACTCCAATCATCGGGAATTCGTCCCTCTGTCCAGGCTTTCTGAACTATGCAGTGCAGCCACTGTAAGACTTTTATACCACCATACTTCAGCATTTCTGGTTGAATATCATCTACTCCTGCTGCCTTTCCACATTTCCAGCCTTTGATGGCTTTTTCTACTTCAAGTATGGATATGTATTCCTGACTGCATGCCTGGTCAGTGTTTTTTATCACTGTGCTGTCATCACTGCTTGTTTCATTTAGCAGTTTTTCAAAGTAATTACTCCATACTTCAAGGATATCTTTTCCTCCTGTTTTCATGTCACCTTTATCATCTCTAACTCCTTTGACAGCACTATTTCCTCCGTTTCTAAGCTTCTTCAACAACCACCAGAATATTTTGCCACCTTCTTGATATTTATTTTCTATGTTCTTGCCAAAGTACTCCCATGACTTTTGTTTAGCTAGTTTTACACAGTGTTTTGTATTCTTGCATTTGTCTCTGTATTCTCTAAGAACACAAGCTGACTTATTTGCCAGGAACTTTTGATATGCTTTCTTCTTTTCCTTCACTGCCTCTTTAACTTCCTGTGTCACCAGGGAGTTCTGAATTTTTTATCCTTTGCACACAACCTCACTACATGCCTTTCTGGCAGAATCAATCAATGTTTTCTTCAGAGTTTGCCACTGAATCTCCAAGGTTTGATTCCTGTTCTCAAACTCTTTCATTTTCTTTTCAATAATCTTTGTGTATTTTAGTCTACAGTTAACATCTGAGAGCTGCTCAACTTTTATTTGCTTTAAAACTTTCTTACATGTTATTCTTTTCAATATGAAATTCAATTTTATCCTGCTCAAGACTAAATAGTGATCACTTCCAATTTCAAATCCTCTGGTGTCCTGCACCAGGGAGAAAATATCACTATCAACAATAACATAGTCAATGAGACTTTTCTTATTCCTAGCCTCTTCTCTCCATGTGAATTTGTGCACATTTTTATGTTGGAACATGGTGTTAGTAATAACCAGCCCATGTCCTGAGCAGAATTCCAACAGTTATTTGCCATTATTATTAGCTTTGCTCTTTTCTCCAAATTTTCCCAAAATATTTTTGTATGTCTTACAATCATTTCCTACTCTGCTATTTAGATCCCCAACAAGGACCAGCTTTTCCTTTTTCATTGTGTCAGTTGATTTTTCTAAAGCATCAAAATCCTCCACTTCTACCTTAGTAGAAGCTTCTGTGGAACCATAGGCACAAATAAGTCTCATTGTCCAGTTCCCCATTCTCATATTTGCCCACATTACTCTACATGAGACGGACTGCCATTCAAGAAGATTAGCCTCGTATTTTGTGTTGAATACTATGGCTACTCCTTCTTTTCCTTGATTGTCATTGCCTGAATATAACATTTTGTATTTATTGCTCAGAAAGATCTCACCAGTTTTTGTCTTTTTTGTTTCAGTCACCCCTATTATGTCGATCTGGTACTTATCTAATTCCTCAGCTAGCTCCATTTCTTTGCCATTCAGGCTTCTTGCGTTGATAGTACCGATCTTTAATTCTGGTGATGTTGAGTTGGGGTTTGTTTTCAGATTTGTTCCAGTAGCTGACTTTTCGCTGTTCGCCCTGTTTCCCTGGCGAAAACAATGTGGGCCTTGTTTAACCGGGCGACGCCCCAGCCGGCATGAAATTTTGTCATGTTGTACTATCATTTTTTATTTTGGTTTAACCAATAAGAATACAATTTGGTCAGGTAAATCCCAAATTGCCAGCCCATCCTCATTCGTTCAGTATCAAAGTAGATACCCAACAGGGTGCACCAAGAGAAGGTTAGGATTGGACATTAGGTCAGAAGCCCTGGTCGGTTCGCCGCATTCCTTTAAAGGCTATGTGGAGGTCTCCTCTTGGTTATACAGCTTTGACCCTTAAGCAACCCTAATTATATTGTTGATAATTTAAAAAAATTCTTCACAGAATGAATACAGTATTTGTAGTCAGCAGTTGAAAGTTTTTTAAAAAAGAGCTTGTTTATTATATTTTTCATATTATATTAAAAACAAAATTTGTTTTTCGTTGTTTGGAGAATAACTTTTTTTGTATTTTGACAGTTGACACATACAGTGAAAAAGGAGAGAAAATTATGTTCAATCAATTCTCTCTGTTTTTGGTCGGAGCTGGTAACTTTGGTGGCAAACGAACATCAGAAAAAGCAACAAATGTATTAACACCTCCAAATCGTCAACCAGATGCAATAGTTGAAGAGAAAACATCTGTAGATCAGGTATTTTGAATTGATTGAAACATAACTATGAAATTTGAAAAATGTAATTGATATGATAACTTAATTAATTGGGATATGTTTCTTTGATTATCAAAAAAAAAGCCTTCAATTTTTTTCTGAGTTTTTTTTTAGTTTTGTAACAGCAAAATTTACTGTTATTACAAAAATAATAACAGCAAATTTTGGAAATATGACTTTAATATAGCTGTCCTTCACTATAGCAAGCTCTCTGAGTCTGTTTCTGCATAGGAGGTTGTTGTCCTTTAGATGAACAGATAAGTGTAGCTAATTTTTGATAATGCTTTCATGGTGTCTCTGTGTTAGTTTTTAAGAAAGCATCTTTTTTTTTTTTTTTTTCTGAGGTGTCCTGGATGTAGAGGATTGCAGTTTTTTTTTTTTAGGGGGTGGAATTGTTGGGTGCATGTGAGCTCTGTTGATTTTGTAACCATTGGCTAAAAATGTGTCCCAAATAAGATTGATTTCAGTCGAAAGGCTAATATCGTCCAAGCAGATGGTTCTAGCTCTGGTCACTAAGGTTTTGATAACACCATACTGCTGGTAGTGTGATAGGTGGTAGATGTACCTACCAGCATAGGTACATCCACCACCTATTCACCAAAATGAATAGGATAAGGATCTGTTTGATAGTCAAGTAACTAGGGTGTCAAGGAAGGGAAGGCAGTTATTGTTTTTGATTTCAGTGGTAAAACAGTTCCTTGGGTGTTGTCTATTGAGGTATGCTAAAAATGTTTCTAGCATATCCTTGCCATGTCACCAAATGGAACACATCAATATAGCATAGCCATATTGTGGGTTTGGGAGAGGAGTAGAGTTTAGGGCCACATTTTCAAAATGTTCCATGTAAAGATTGGCAGTGTGGGGAACATTGCTGTAGGTTTTGTTTTAGGCTTGTAGGTTTTTTCTCTGCCAGTTAAGCCAGAATGCATGGTGAATGTGATTAAGGCTGATATGTCTGGGAGAAATAGACTGAATGAGTTCTGACATTTCTTTACGGGTTACATTAGTAAATCGGGAAGCTATATCAATATTTACCATGATGTCACTTTCTCTAGGGATCATATCTGACAAGCAAGATAATGTTCTGCATTTAAAATTTTGTTTGTCGATATAGGGTGCCTTGAGTGGAGGAGGGCCCTGAGATTTTTGGAAGCTGAGAAGGCTATTAGCATGTTTGTATTAGGAAAGGCTAGAAGTATAAATCAGCAAAGATGAGAAATTTTTTTTTTCTTTGACTACAGGGAAGAAATCAGAAGTAAGAAGAGTTAAGTAAGATCATTCTTACAAGAAATGAGATTGTTTTGGTAGTTTTGAATTTCACGTAAGATTATATCCCACTTGAGAATTGGAAGGAGATCAGTGTTCAGGACATAGATTATGGAAGATATTGAAGTACTTCAGCACTGGAAGATTTGTCAAATGAAGAGAAAGGAGATGTACTGTCATCAGCAAACTATGGATTGGATTTTAAGTTAGTTCAATGGTGATCATTAATTATAAGAGGAAGAGCAAGTGAAAGTGCGAAGTTTTGCAATACGCTAACATTGATAAACAAATTCAAAGAGAGGAAAGTGTCCACTATTGCACAGCGAATGTCCAAAATGGGGAACTAGTGGCTCATTTGCAAAGTACTGAAAGTAGCCTATAAGATTGTAGTAAGGAGGAGTCATCTGTGTTGAAGAGAATTTTAGAATCCAGTTAATGAGGATTTTTTGTCTTTTGGCAGATAACCAGAAGAGGTTTGTAGTGAGCTGTTTGTGGTATAATGAGAGGTGAATTTCCCTGGTCATTTATACAAGAATACCTCATTCAAGAGGTCAGTCTTATCTGTGGGTGATGTTACCATAGGACCCATCTGATTGTGTGTGTGTGTGTGTGTGTGTGTGTGTGTGTGTGTGTGTGTGTGTGTGTGTGTGTGTGTGTGTGTGTGTGTGTGTCGGGGGTGTGGGATATGGAAGAACAAAAGTCATATCTAATAGCCTTAGTAGTTGGGCTGATTGTAGAAAGAAGTTTTTTTGCATTTGGCACTTTCAGAGCCTGATTTGGATTTGTTGGTGGTACAGATGTTGCTACCTGTCATGCTGACTGAGGTTGGGGAAACTGGAGTTTTTGACTTGGAACTGTTTGAGATATGCTAAATTTTTATCTTTGCTTTGGTATGCTTTTTTGGAGAACCATTCTTTTGTACTGTTCATGAGTTTTGTGTAGAGTTGGATGATCAAGGTAACTCCAATTCTAGCAAGTATTTTATTTTATTTTTTATTTTTTGTTATTTTGTCAGTATAGGTGGTGAGATCAGGGAGTTGGAAAGGTATTCAGATCATGGAATAGTGTTCTCATTGATGCCATTGTAATGCCAGAGGGCATTAAATGGTATCAATCAATAGTAGTTGTGTGATGGCTGATTTGTGGACATGGTCATATGAACAAAGTGGTCATCTGTGTAGTATATTGGGACAGATAGCTGATAAAGAAAGGGGCGATGGTGTTGGGAGAATGATAAGAATTATTTGGAATTCAAATTAGTAGAGAGGACAATTTGTTAGATAATTACTAAAATGAAATACTTGAGGTCAACTTTGCTGAAATAGATAAAGAAGTGAAGCCAGTTAAAATTATGAACATTTGAAGTCTTTAAGGAAGACAATCTCATTTGGGTAAATAGACTGCAGAAAATCAACTTCAGAATTAAATAATCATTATGGTTAGTTGCAGTTATTGGAATTAAGAAAGAAATAAATACAGCATGAAAGCGGCAAAGCATGGCAAATAAATTTTGAGCTGGAGCAGATAATAAATTCGAGATTCCAGGTTTAACAGTTTCTTGCATGGAATCTTACTGTTTTTAATTTTTTTTTTTTGAACATAAATTAAAATGCATACCTGAGTTTGGATCAAAGCTGTATAACTGAGAAGAGACCTCCACATAGCCTTTAAAGGAATGCAGAGAACCGACCAGGTCTTCTGACCTAATGTCCAATCCTCACATTCTCGTGAAATTGTATTCTTATTGGCTTAAATCAATATACAAAATAATGGTACAACATGGCAAAATTTCATGCCAGCTGGGGCGTTGCCCAGTTACACAAGCCCCCCTGGCATTGTTTTCAGCAGGGCAAACAGCAAAAAGTCAGCTACTGGAACAAACCTGAAAGTACACCCCAACTCAACATCATCAGAGTTAAAGATTGGTACTATCAACATAAGAGGTCTGAATGGCAAAGAAATGGAGCTAGCTGAGGAATTAGATAAGTACCAGATCGATATAATAGGGGTGACTGAAACAAAAACGACAAAAACTAGTGAGATCATTCTGAGCAATAAATACAAAATGTTATATTCAGGCAATGACAATCAAGGAAAAGAAGGAGTAGCCATAGTATTCAACACAAAATACGAAGCTAATCCTCTTGAATGGTAGTCAGTCTCAAGTAGAGTGATCTGGGCAAATATCAGAATGGGGAATTGGACAATGAAACTTATTTGTGCCTATAGTCCCACAGAAGGTTCTACTAATGTAGAAGTGGAGGAATTTTTTGATGCTTTAGAAAAAGCAACTGACACAATGAAAAAGGAAAAGTTGGTCTTTGTTGGGGATCAAAATATCAGAATAGGAAATGATTATCAGACATACAAAAATATTTTGGAAAAATTTGGAGAAAAGAGCAAAGCTAATAATAATGGCAAATAACTGTTGGAATTCTGCTCAGGACATGGGCTGGTTATTACTAACATCATGTTCCAACATAAAAATGTGCACAAATTCATCTTGAGAGAAGAGGCAAGGAACAAGAAAAGTCTCATTGACTATGTTATTGTTGATAGTGATGTTTTCTCCCTGGTGCAGGACACCAGAGTGTACAGAGGATTTGAAATTGGAAGTGATCACTATTTAGTTTTGAGCAAGATAAAATTGAATTTCATATTGAAAAGAATAACATGTAAGAAAGTTTTAAAGAGAATAAAAGTTGAGCAGTTCTCAGATATGAACTGTAGACAAAAATACACAAAGATTATTGAAAAAAAAATAAAAGAGTTTGAGAACAGGAACCAAACCCTGGAGATTCAGTGGCAAGCCTTGAAGAAAACACTGATTGATTCAGCCAGAGAGGCATGTGGTGAGGTTGTCTACAAGGATAGAAAAATCAGAACTCAATGGTGGACACAGGAAGTTAAAGAGGCAGTGAAGGAAAAGAAGAAAGCATATCAAAAGTTCCTGGCAAATAAGTCAGCTTGTGTTCTTAGAGAATACAGAGACAAATGCAAGAATACAAAACACTGTGTAAAACTAGCTAAACAAAAGTCATGGGAGTACTTTGGCAAGAACATAGAAAATAAATATCAAGAAGGTGGCAAAATATTCTGGTGGTTGTTGAAGAAGCTTAGAAACGGAGGAAATAGTGCTGTCAAAGGAGTTAGAGATGATAAAGGTGACATGAAAACAGAAGAAAAAGATATCCTTGAAGTATAGAGTAATTATTTTGAAAAACTGCTAAATGAAACAAGCAGTGATGACAGCACAGTGATAAAAAACACTGACCAGGCATGCAGTCAGGAATACATATCCATACTTGAAGTAGAAAAAGCCATCAAAGGCTGGAAATGTGGAAAGGCAGCAGGAGTAGATGATATTCAACCAGAAATGCTTAAGTATGGTGGTATAAAAGTCTTACAGTGGCTGCACTGTGTAGTTCAAAAGGCCTGGACAGAGGGACGAATTCCCGATGATTGGAGTAGAGTTCTCATAGTTCCCATATATAAAAAGGGAAATAAAACTGAATGTGAGAATTACAGAGGTATTTCCCTACTGAGTGTTCCTGGCAAGGTCTATGCAAGTATACTTGAGAAACGGTTGAGAAGAACTGTGGAAGAAAAGCTTGGTGAAGAACAAGCTGCATTCAGACCAAATAGAGGCTGACAGGATCAGATCTTCACTTTAAGGCAAATAGTTGAGAAAGCATGGGAATATAACAAAGATCTGTATTTATGTTTTGTCGATCTGGAAAAGGCATATGACAAGGTGCCAAGAGAGAAGTTATTCAATATGCTAGTTATATGGTGTCAATGGGGCATTATATCAAGCAATATTTAGTCTTTATTTGAGTTGTAAGTCAGCAGTTAGAATTATAGGAAGTACAGGAAGATGGTTTAATGCTAAATCTGGTGTGAGACAAGGATGTACATTATCCCCTCTATTTTTCATTATATATATGGATCACATTATGAAGGAAAGTAGTATTAAACATGATATTAGAATTGGAGATGTTAATATCAGCTCTTTGCTTTATGCGGACGATGTTATACTTCTAAATAAATCTGCTACAAGTTTGCAAGATTCCCTGACTAAATTGAATAACTGTTGTAATAGATATGGTATGAAGGTCAGCAGTAAAAAGACAAAGACAATGAAAATAGGCAGAAACATTGAAAATATCAACTGCAATGTGAATGGAGAATTTATAGAACAAGTAAAATATTTCAGCTAGTTAGGCACGATTTATAGTGAAGATGGTAAATTAAATATGGAAATAGACAACAGAATCAACAAAGCTGGTATGGTGGGAAGTCAATTGAATAAATTCATATGGAATAAGAGAGAAATTAGTCAGAACACTAAATTAGCTATATACAAGAGTGTTCAAACCAGTTTTAACTTATGGATCTGAGAGCTTGGTCAGAAGTAAAACACTTGACCAAAGACCAGAGACTGCAGATATGAGAGTCCTGAGAAAGATTATAGGCATGAACAGATGGCATCAATGACAATATCGTATTAAAAACCTGGATGTTAGGAAAGAACTTGACATTGTCAGCATCCAGAAATGTATTAGCAGAGCTAATCTCAGGTGGTATGGTCACTTAAACAGAATGGGTGAGGAAAGATTAGCAAAACAAGTGTTCTCAACCAGGTTGGCAGGAAAACGACGCAGAGGAAGACTAAGGTATAGGTGGATATATGGTACAAAGTGCCTTAGACGATAGAAATATAAAATCTGATCATGTTGGAGTCTTGACAAGTAACAGACTGATTTGGAGGATAATTGTAGATAGGAAGTTATTAATGATGTAAATTTTTCATGTAGTATTATCATATCCTGTATACCCCTTGAGGGTACATTTCAGGAATTTGATGATGATGAGTTTGTCATTTGTTATTATTATATTTGCAACTCCATGTAGTTCAAAGGCTCATCTTAGGAGAATTACAGTGACTATTGATACAGTGCCTATCATATCAATTCTTGAAATTGTTCAACAGCAAAGCAGCTGTAACTGCGTATGTGAATCTATTCCACTCCTTTGCCACTAAGCAGCAGTGAAGGGAAGGTTGGGGTGCTCATTCTAATCATAATCACATATCTTCCACCATAACCCTCCAGTTATTTCATCAACCACATTAGATGTATTCTCACTGAGATTTCTTAATAAATTAAACAGTTCCAGTTCATTACCCATGTTCTTCACTCATTTTCTGTAACATCAGTTCCTGTATTATCTACGCCTGGATGATATACACTTGAAAGTGATTACTCAGTAATTCACTTGTTTCATCTGTTTCTGTTACCTTTCATGAATGTTATTCTTTCATAATTGTTCTTTCCTTTGCTCATCATGTAACAAAGGGGATTTTCTTTAGCCTGCTGGAAAGTTTCTTTTAGTTTTCTGTTCTTCACCATACCAGTCACAAGTTGATCCACCTTCATCTGGGTCGGGTCTTCCTGTGGATTTTTTTCTTACCATCCTGGCAAAGAACATTTGTTTTACTAATCTTTCCTCTCCCATTCTGTTTAAGTAGTCATATCACCTGAGATTAGCTCTGCTAACACATTCCTGAATACTAATGATGTCAAGTTTTTTAATATCTTCTTTTTAAATATGATAATACTATTGATTCCATCTGTTCAGTTCCCTAATCTTACTCAGGACTCATATCTGTGATCTTTGTGTTCGAACACTAAAAATTGTCCCTAAATAGCTGAAATGTTTTACTTGTTCTATAAGTTCTCCATTCAGGATGTAGTTGATGTTTTCAATGTTTCTGACTATTTTCATTGTCTGTCTTTTTAATGCTGATTTTCATACTAAATTTATCTTATCTTCTTTATACCCTCTTTTACCTTGCGGTGTCGAGTGTCTATTGATCATCGGACCTCAATCCGTTTACAGGATAAGGGGTCAGCCCTATGGCCTGTAGTGTTAAGTTCTCAAGGCCAGTTTGCCTGCTTTGTGGGATGAAAAACCCCAGAATAAACTGGGGAAAAAACCCTGCTGTCCACACCCAAGACTGGCTAACTTTGCTATGGCTGAGGAAGATCCTTCAGCTCCTCATGTCACTGATGGGAATCGAACCTAGGTCACTCCTTCCCCAGGCATATGGTTGCGAAGCGCATAGCCACTAGGCTAACCACGCGGACTACTAAATTTATAACAGCAGTTATTTAGTCTAGTCAGGGACACTTGTCCTGGATTTATTTAGGATAATAACATCTGCATAAAGTAAAGAGCTGGGATTAACATTTCTGATTTTGATATTAAGTTTAATACCACTTTCCTTCATGATGTGATCCACATAGATGATGAATAACAGTAGAGATAATGTACACCCTTGTTGCATACCTGATTTAATATCTTCCTGTAGCTCCTTCAGTTCTAACTGCTGATTTACAACTCCAATATAGACTAAGTATTGCTTGCAACTATGATTATACTTGATATAACGTCACATTTACACCATATATCTGGAGCATTTTGAGTAGCTTTCCTTTTAGTACCTTGTCATATTCCTTTTCCAGATCTACAATGCCGAAATATAGATCCTTGTCATATTTGCATGATTGTCTTGAAGTGAAAATTTGATGTAGACAGCCTCTATTTGGCCTAAATCTAGCTTGTTTTATTCCAAGCTTCCCTTTCACAATTTTTCTTAGCTGTTATGCAAGAATACTTGCATAAATCTTACCAGGAACACTCAGTAGAGGAATTCCTCTGTAATTCTCACATTCATCTTTATTCCCTTTTTTTATAGATGGGTACTACGAGCTCTCTTCTCCAATCATCTGGAATTTGATCCTCTGACCAGGCCTTCTGAATTATGCAATGAATGTAGCTACTATAAAACTTTTATATTTGAGCATTTCTGGTTCAAATATTATCTATCCCAGCTACCTTTCCACATTTCAGGTTTTTGACAGCTTTTTCTACTTCAAGTATTGATGTATATCCAAGACGGCATTCCTGATGAGTGTTTTCTACCACCGTGCTGTCACTGCTTGTTTTGTTTGTCTTTCCAAGTAATTACTTCAGGCATCGAGGTCCTTGTCTTCAGTTTTCATGTTACCTTTAATCATCTGATTCCTTTTACAGTACTCTTTCCTCCATTTGTAAGCTTTTTTTCAGTAGCCTCCTGGCCATTTTGTAACACATTTCTTTAGTTTCTTACATTTTTCTCTGCATGCTCTAAGAGCACAAGCTGACTTACTTGTCAAGAACTTTCTAAATGCCTTCTTCTTTTCCTTGACTGCCTCTTTAACTTCCTGAGTCCACCATTGAGTTCTGATTTTTCTTTCCTTGCAGATTATCTAACCACATGCCTCCCTAGCTGAATCAATCTTTAAAGATAAAATAGTCATTGTGTAGGAAGATGAAAAATTGTAGCATATCAGCATTTAATAATTAATCATGTGTAACAAACCTGAGTTATTGGAGTGTTAGTATTGATGCATATCTAGACAGCTCTGCTTTCTAGAGATGATCAGTGTATCATCCAGAACTTGTAGCCAAAGGGGAATAGTTGCCTTCCATTATTCAGAAAAACTGGAATTAAGCATTGTGCTGGAATTTTTCTTATGTATAACCATGTACATTTTTAAGCTAATGTATCTAGCACACATCATAAAGGAAAGAGCAGCTAATGGCACATAAAATATTCAGCATGAACTAATATTTTGTTATTAGTATTTGCCAACCACAGAACTAAATGCACAGATATTGCATGTTGAAATGTGATAACTTACATTACACAACAATAGGTGCTGCTGAAAATGAATGCACAGTTAAACAGAGGCATAAGGTTATGCAGAAATGGAGGCATGATAAGGATACTATAAAATAACTGGAGATGTAAGAAACTTATGTTTAGAGTCCATGTATTTGGACAGATGGGAAGTCCAGAAAAAAATCTGAGGCAGCAGTGTTGGTGTGGTCTATTTTTGTGGTTCCTGTTGTTACCATTCATACACTTCTTGGTGATGTGTGGTTTGAACTCAGCAGCAAGGAGTGACAGGATTCTTGAAGAGGCATTCAGATTTGAAGTGGTTGTAGTAGAATAATTTCCATGAAATTGCTCCATCACAGCACCTTTATTTCTCCTATTTTATTTTACTACTGACATTTTATCTGCAACTCAACTAGGGGACAATGAATGGTTGACAGGACTCGTTACATTGGGAAAATAAAATGTAATTTCTTGTAATCTTCTAATCTGTGTGGAGTAACTAATATAAGTACAAGAGATCTGATACTGTAGAATAGAAAATCGTATTTTTGAAAGTCATGTATTTATTCAGAGATATTATTGGTATGAGAAATAAACAGATGAATTCTGTAGGCACTGAACTATGTTAGTTCAGTGCCTGCAGTATTGAAAAGTTACTTTTTAATTTGCTCATTCTTGCAACAGAAGCAGATGAGAAAAAAAAAATCTTGTTTGTCTGGTATTTCGAGTTATGATGCCATAGTTTTTTTTAAAGGGAACATTTGTATTAGACATATTTATAGATGCTTACACAGCCTACACATAAAGAAAAAATATAGAATTTTATTCAAAACTCCAATATATATTTCATCCATTGTAACACAGACATCAGGAAGAAAAACCAATGACTGTACATTCAAAACATGAATCATAAGAATGAGTCATGTAGCATGCGCTGAAGTCTTGGTCTCAGCTGAGTTGGTAGGATTACACTATTTGAGTTTGAAGGGACAATTGTAAAAGTTTCACAGGTTAAAATATCTAAATAAATTATGAACAGTTAATAGTAATCACTTAAAAAAAACTTGGAGATTTTCAATAAAACATTCAGAACTGGTAAGGTTTAGATGATTTGTCTGGTTCCAAAGAACTGCCTAGTGTCAATAGCATGAGAAGCAAGACTGGACTTGTGAGATTCCAGAAATGAAATAAAGTATTTTGAGAGAATAATGAAAGTGGCTTACTGTAGATAGAGAAGCTCAAGATTCCATCACTAGCTGTAGTTGATTCACTTTCATCCATAAGTTTTATCTGTGGCAAGTTATTTTCTTTTAAAAGAAAATAAAGCTAGAGATCTGGCTTGAGAGACCAAATAGCCCATATCTTTTGTTGCTCATATATCTGTACTCATAGTTATAGAATGGCCAAAAATAGCTACTGTTCAGAGTGCTTTGTATACATGCTTGAGTTTTGGAAATAGAAAAAACAAAATCAATGTTTCTGTGATAGTTTACATTGGACAGCGTTGTTTGGATATTCAGCCAAGTAGAGAACTGTCCGCTCTGAATAATCCAAATTATATATTACATGATTGTTCATCCACAAGAACAATACTTGTACATTCTGTATCAAATACCAAACCTAGAAATCCCTTAGATCCTGCCTCAAGTTTCCTCACATCATTTATTTGAATTTATAACTCGATTTTCTGCAGTGAGACCATCTTCCTTAAGAACTTAAACTCGTTTTGCCTCTCCATTTTTGCTAATCACACTAAGTATTTGCTGTTATAAATGAATTAACACATTGTCTGTCAACTAGGATAATAGATATTCTTCACCACCTTCTTAATAAATACCCTTGACCATTCTTAACCAGTTCTTCCAAATATCCATTTCCTTTTGAGTCAACCATTTAACCATTTTTAATGAATTGGCCTTCTAAATATTTAAAGTTTCTTTTCAGTGGAACATTCTTCAGCCAGCCAGTTTTTTTATTGTCTACATACACATTGTACCAATGTATTATAGGTTTTGCAATCCTTTGTTTGTGTTTTGGGGATTATATTTAAAGTCATGTCTTTTGTATCAAATGGAATGATTTCCTTGACTTTTATTCCTCTTCCTCTCTGAGCATTAATTGCTCTTCATTCTCCTGATCTAAACACTTGATGAGATCAAATTACAGAAATAATTCTAGCATCTATAAAGGTCTTCATCCTCCATAACATCCTACTAGAAGTGTAGCATGACAGGTAGGGTGGGGGGAGAGATTATTATATCATGATTGACTTGAAACACAATCTCCAGTTTTGGACTTAGGTGTTGCAGGCTGCAATGCAGGCTTTAAAAAAAAAATCCTTTTTTTTTTTGAAAGGGCAAAATCTGTACTAGAAAGGCTCAGCTGCCATTTGAGCCCGAGACATATTTTCAGCATTGGAAGCAACTTCTATCCTGACTTACTTTCTCACATTCAGGTGGTACCATTGTAACATCAATCAAAGCTATGGTTTACCTCCTGGCATCACTCTTCCTAACTGCATAGGTGACCATGGTAAATAACCTCCATCATACCAAGAACACTGCATGCATATGCTGGTCTTTCATCAAGAAGAGATCCGAAGAAACCTGAATAGATGAGGCCTGATGATATATCCTTTTTCCTTTCCCAAATGAGCGGAAAATTTGTGCTTTACAATTAACACTCACTCTGTTGTCTTCACAATCTTTCGTATCTCTCTGGCAGAAAGAAGCTATATTCATCCATTACAAAATAATAATAATAATAATAAATAGAAATAACACTCGGCTAGTTAACTTTTTCTGTATTTCCAAATTTTTCTCTCTAAAATATTGTGTAATAAATAGCCAGTTTTTCTACCGTGTTGGATTCTACAAATTTATTAGTAACCAGAAATATGAATTCATCTACTCTTGATCCACAGAAGACCATCTAGTCATTATTGCCTACCTTTGAACACAGTTTTCTCAAAACTTCTTGAAAGAATGGAAAAATAGCTATTGACATTTCCAGCACATTTGATCAGATCTTCACTGAGGCCTACTTACCAAAGAATCATTGTGATCAACCTTTCCTACTTCGTTGAGTTTGGGTTGCATTTCAAGTCATTCAGTGCGTTGTTGCGGATTCCTTCTTCTCCTAAGATTTCCCTTTCAGATGTGGATTACTCCAGGGCCCTTCTTTCTGTAATTAAATACAGTTGATTTCCACTTTAGCAAACATATAACAAACTTTCAATAAACTACAAAAGTCCTGAATGAAACTCTGCAGGCACAGTGCTGTTATAAATGCTTTGTTTAAAAAAAAAAAAAAAAAAAGCTGCTGTAAACTGTCCACTAAAAGTGTTTCTTAAAATTTGAAGATGAAGAATTTTTTTTTTTTTTTTTTAAATCATGAATGTGATATATTACCATCTGACAAAAATGTATGTATAGGGATTGTCTGTTGTTCATTGCTAGGTGAGACAGGATTCATTGAAATGGTCATTACAATGCAGCAAAAGCAATTCCTAGAATTTCTATAAATTAATTTACCCATATGAGTAAATTATATTAAATATCAGTCAGTTTTTTTTGTTTTTTAATGACAAAAATTAGTGGAACAACTGCTAAGAGATGCCATGAAGTGATCTAAATATGTTTGTAATTGCTGCAGCTGAAAGTCCAGACATAGTCATTACTAACACCATGTTCCAACATAAATATATGCATAAGTTTATGTAAAGAAAAGACAAGAATAAGAAAAGCCTCATTGACTATGTCATTGTTGATAGATATCTTCATGCTGGTTCAGGATACAAGAGCATACAGAGGATTTGAAATTGGAAATGACCATTACCTAGGTTTAAGTAGGATAAAAATGAATATCACATTGAAAAGAACAGTATGTAAGAAGCTATAAACAGTTAAGCAGCTTTTATGGGTAAACTGTAGACTCAACTATAAAAATGTTATTAAAGAAAGAAAAAAAGAACCAAACCTTGGAGTCTCAGTGGCAAATTCTGGTGAAAACATTGATTCATTTAGTGAGGCATGTGGTCAAGTTGTTTGCAAGGATAGAAAAATAAGAGTACCATAGCGTACATAAAACAAGCACTCTGGAACACATTCCATTTGTTTTAAATACTGCCCCGAGCCTGGATACAGTACTATGTGAGATTCCATACTCTCGTGCAATATCAGGAATTCTGCTGTCTTCTTTAAGCTTTCCAATAATTCTTCCCCGTGTGAAATCTAGATGATGTCTTTGAGATATCACAAGACATCAAGTTTGCAACTTTTGTCCTTCATGAAAAGAGCTTCCACAATTCATTAAATGAAAATAAGCAGGAACATAGAAAACATCAGTTACATTCTGAATGGATATCCTATAGAACAAATAAAATATTTCCAACTATTTCACCACAGCTTTTAGTGAATATGGCAAGTTAAATCTGAAAATAGACAGCAGAATAAGCAAAGCTGTTTTGGCAGGGACCCAGTTGAATAAATTTATATGGAATAAGAGAGAGAGAGAAATTAGCCAAACCACTAAACTAGACAAGACTGTATTTGAACCAAGTTATAGATCAGATGTAAACCCGAGGTACCTGATGCTTTACCATGCCTTACTTCATGTAATATACATCTGTTATATTATCAGTAGACTGGTCCCTCCTCTTCCTTCCCTTGCTTCTTTCTTCTCTTCTTGCTCCTTACCCCCAATGCTATTAGAGTATTCGAGGGCTAGGGATGAATCTTTCCTATTTTGCTGTGTCATTTCATCTTATGTACTATTGTGAGACACCAACCCAGCGTGGTGCTATAAGGCCAAATACCTCCCCATGAGGACAATACAAATGATGAATAAAGTAGAAAAATTACATACTGGCTCGTCCGTCGGCCAGCATAAAAAGGGATGCATCCTGCACTTAGGCAGAGGGTCTAGGTAGAAAAACATGCTACAGTCTCCACTAGCTACAATGAGTTTACCTACAGTGCACAATGATAGAAGGATATTAGTAGGAACACATAACTGCAGATCTCTACAGCAGTGTTTCTCAAAGTGTGGGAAGTGTACCCGGGGGGGGGGGGGGGGTATGTGGCAATTTTCAGCTATGCATAATTAAATGAGTCATATTTTTCAACAAACAGTGCAATTAGAAACAACCGAGATAAAACGGCACTAACTAATGAATCACATCCCCTCTCCATCAGAATCTGCTGTATAGACCAAGCAAAATCATATGTTGCCGGTTGAACATGTGGTTTTGCTTGACACCACCCCCGTCATTAACGTGTTAAAACTAAGAAATATATAGTTGAATGTGTTTCAGATATTATGGAATTCGGTTGAAGGGAATTAGCATTTCAACTCAACTGTTGAAATGCTAATTTTTCTTTGGTTCGCACGATCTTTTGTTAATACCGCACCAATCATATGCAGTTCTTCGCTGCTCTACGTATCTTAAGTCTTGTAAATTACTGGTAATTTTTGCTTGAAATAATGGGAAAGAAGATGACGCTATTTGGGTAGATGACTTTGACGATGCACACAAAGAAATTGTTCTCGATGCCAAAAGTAGTGCTAGTGAGTAGGAGCTTCTTGGTAAGTTGCACCATTTTCAGTTTTGTTCTGAAAACTTTAGTTTCCGAAAATTCCCACAATAACTTGCAACATGATTTTTTAGCTTTAATTTTGGGAAAAAAGTTAGTTATATTCGAGTAAATACAGTATTTTTTTAGCTTTCAAATTCTTACGTATGGATCATTGGTTAAAGATTGGATTTATAAAACCCCCAAAAGAGAGCAATATAGCAAATACAAGTAGCTGTAAGCAACAAGAAAACGTTGATATTGCATTTGGATCAAATGAAATTGACGAGTGTGTCGTCTGACATCTGTAGAGAACCAAAATTTAAAAATAAATCATATTTTTTGTTTACATGAACATATAAATTCAAATAAAATAGATATATTATTTTAATTAATATTTTAAATTAATTTATTAATTTTAATTAATTAATTAATTAGAGGTACTTGGTAATAACCCCCTAAATGAGCAGTGTTGCTCAAACTGAAGTTTGAGCAACACTGCTCCACAGAATGATGAAAGAATTGGATCATATAAAATGGGATGTTGTGTGCATTTCAGAGATAAGAAGGAAAGAAGAAACTCTTGATTAAAAGATGGACATCTACTCTACCACTGTGAATGTGATAGAAACTCAATTGGTGGTGTAAGATTCCTAATAAATAAAACAATCAATGACAATGTCCTGTTTGTTAATAAAATAACATCAAGAATAACCGAACTATGCCTCTTCATAAATAAAAGATACCAACTGAAAATTATACAAACATATGCTTCAACTACGGACCATCCGGATGAAGCGATAGAAGATTTCTATGAACCATTCGAATCCACAATAAATAATTGTAAAGAATTCTACATAATTATAATGGGTGATTTTAAAGCCAAGATTGGAAGCAGAGATGACCATCTGAACTCCATCGGTAAATTTGGATTTGGACAGAGGAATGAAAGAGGAGAAAGACTTATTGAATTCGCAGAAGAAAATAACCTCTTTATTATGAACAGCTTTTTCAAGAAGAAAATCAACTGTAAATGGACTTGGAGAAGCTCAAATGGACAAACTTACAATGAAATAGACTTCATCCTCTCCAACAGAAGATATATAATAAATAATACCGAAGTGCTTAATAGATTTAATACAGGAAGTGACCACAGACTAGTAAGGGTAAAAGTATGGATCAACAAAAAATGGGAATGGAATAAACTCATAAGAAAAAAGTCTAATTTAGTGAATCTATAAAACCTCTATCACAATAAAGGCTGTTATAGAGAATCACTCAAAAATGAACTAAAAAAATTACACAGCTACTACCATCGTTGATGCTAATGAAATCTTAACAAATCTATCTTGAATTGTGCACTAGAAATAGGAGGTGTAAAAAGGCACCAAAGAGAGGAAAAACTAAGACAGGAAACCTTAGATCTGATGAAGAAAAGAAGAGATTTGAATGACACCAATAAAATAGAATATGCGGAAATTTGTAAAACTATACGTAAAAGGATGAAACATGAAATTAGATCGTATAATACTAGAAAAATTAAAAAACAATAGTAATATGAAGGTCCTAAGACAAACATTATCAGTTGGAACAAAGGAAATAGCTGCTCTAAGAGAAAAAAATTGTGAACTTATAAAAAAATAGAGATGCAGTAATGAAAAGAATTCAGGAATTTTATACTGAACTCTATGAAGACAAAGACCAAGAATCATCTATGGATAACTCGAGTGAAGAAGAACATGATGCCCCCGAGATCTTACAAGATGAAGTGGAAATGAAGAATGGAAAGGCCCCAGGAGAAGATGGAATTATGGTTGACTTCTTAAAACTGGGAGGAAGCCCTGTCATCAAACAGCTGACTAAACTCTTTAATAAATGCCTAAAACAGAGAAAAATTCCAAAAAATTGGAACAATTCACTTCTAATATTAATTTTTAAAAAGGGCAATAAGGAAGAAATTAAAAACTACAGGCCTATAAGCCTACTCCCCACCATATATATAGTCTTCACAAAAATTATAAATAATAGAATAAAATCTAAACTAGAGGGAATGCAATCCTGTGAACAAGCTGGATTTAGAAAGAATTACAATATTTTGGACCATATTCACATATTAAGACAGCTCATTGAAAAATCAATTGAATACAATAAACCGTTGTGTCTGGCCTATATAGACTACGAAGCATTTGATTCAGTGAGTAGGTAGACCTGGAAGATATCAAAGGCTTAGTGAAAAGAACTTGCATACCTTCACTATATGAATGCCATAAAGGTGTGCTTATATTTTGTAATTAAAATGAAAAGCCAAATGGCTAGTTTTCTGGCAACTTAATAGATATTAAAAGGATAAAAATCCTATGTTATTATATAGCCAGTAAGTGAAACTCAAGATCGAGAACTACGATCTATGAGTTTCAATGCCGAAAAACTATCGGCAAAGGCAATTCGAAGTGAAGGTGGAGCAAGCTCCCTCACCATTCTTGATATTCTCTCATAATGTAAAACGCAGCTCCTAGGAGATGTAATACTGTCATTACATTATGAAGAGAGGTCACTATTTGATTCAGTTAAAACATCTGCAACACTAAAAGCTCTTGAAACCCAGGGAACTGAGAAACCATATATTGAAACACTAAAACATATTTACAATAATGCAACTTCTGTAATTAAATTATATACAAACAGTGAAAAGTTCCCAATACAAAAAGGCATCTGGCAAGGCGACACCATATCTCCCAAATTATTTACAGCTGCATTAGAGGAAATCTTTAGAAGCCTTGATTGGGAAACAAAGGGAATAAACATAAATGGAGAAATGCTGCATCATCTGAAATTTGCAGATGATATTGTCCTAATAGCAGATAATCTTGAAGATCTGGAAGAAAGGCTAAATCAGCTAAATGAAGCCTCCAAAGTAATTGAATTAAAAATAGAGAAAAAGCAAAAATAATGATGAATAAATATAAACTACAGAACTGTCAAAGTTGAAAACCATGAAACAAGTTACTTCATATGTATATTTGGGCCAATTGTTGAGGCTTGCCAAAGAAAAGAGATTGAATGAAGAATTCACCTTGGATGGATGGCTTATTGAAAAATGAGACATATTCAGAAGTGACATCCCTATGAGTCTAAAAAGGAAAGCTTTCAACCAGTGCATACTTCCTGTCCTGACATACAGAGGAGAAACATGGACTTTAACAGAAGCCCTAAACAAAAAGTTGAGAACAACACAACATCACATGGAGAGAAGTATGCTAAAAATAACATTAAGAGATAGGAAGACAAATACCTGGATAAGATCTCAAACAGGTGTCATGGATATTGTAAAATACATTAAACAGGCTAAGTGGAGGTGGGCTGGCCATATTGCCAGATGCAGTGATGGGAGATGGACTAGAAAAACAACAGAGTGGAGACCAATGGATGGAGTGTGGAAGGATACCGAGCGGTCTGGAAAATCATGGGGGAGACCTTTGTCCAGCAGTGGACAGAATCAAAAGGTTGAAGAAGAGAAGATAGATCAGATGAGTTAGAAATAAATCACTCGATCAATAAAGCATGAGACCATAGATGTGAGAGTTCTTATAAAAATTAGGTAGAATTATATTAAAAATAAAGACATTAGGAAGGTACTTGACATTAAAGGAACATATGCATCAACCTTGTTATCATTTCTGGGTTTGGCTCCCACTAATGAGACCAATAAAGGTCGAAACCAGTCTGGGTAGTGGCCCTTCCCATGCATAACATTAGTCATGTTCATAAGGATATGTGCATTTCATTATGGGATACTAAGGCAATTGATGTGAAGTCATTAGCCTCTATATACAAGTATCCCACTCATGGAGTTATTTCATGCACAAACTTTATTTGCTTTCTTTTGGATAAAGGATGAAACCTAGAATATAACTTCTTGGCATCTTTAATTTATAATAATATATCACCATTAGAATTGCTCATTCTGTACTCGTGCTATTCTGCTGATGCATATCGTCTTCATTTTCTTCTAGACACCCAGGTCTATCAGCAACCAACAATATATTTTGTTGTATTGACCTCTATCTCACACCAGACTGCCTCAAATTAACCATTTCCAATAGATCTACAATCTTCTTTAACTTTTATTCTTGTTGGTTGAAGTTCTTCATCATTAATAATACCTCTCCTGCCCTATTTCTTCTATCTTCTCTGAAAATATACAAACCATTACATTCTATCCCTGTAACTACATCATTCTCTGACAACCTGGTCTCGCCGAAGCCAATAATTTTTGGCCAAGTTGAATTGACCATTGCCAAAATCTTCTTTCCTTTATTTCTGATACTTCAAGCATTCACCTATAAGCATTTCAGCATCCCCTTAAGCTCACAGGTACCCTTACATACCTCTCCATTCAGATTCAAAATCTGGACTCTGCACTCAGCTCTTCATAATCATTTCTGCACTTATACTTCTGTATCTCAGGTGTGGCTAGACACATGCTTGCTTCTTCCTAATATCTGTAGTTCTTGGTTTGCAGCTCCAAACTCTCACAGAACAACATTTTCTCTAAGCACCTAGCTCCAAAACCATCTAAGTGCAGTCCATCTGGAATATACAAGTCCTTACATCTATCAAATCACTGCACACAATTCTGCCTGCACAATCCTCTCATTGGCAATCATGGCCCTTCCTTCTCAATTCTATCATATCATACTGATGTAGCAGATTCAAAATCTTTACTTTCTTACTCTTCATTTTTGCTTCTTCTAACAACTTTTATATCTTCTCTCATTGCATATTTCTCACCTTTCAAATCATTTGTGCCCCAAAACAATTAATTCTTTTGCTTCTTTCTTCTATAAACTTAAAGCTTCACTACATCCTTTATGTTCGCACCTGGAAAACATGCTATGCTTTCATCACAAATGATTTGAAAGTACTACATTTGATAGTACTGCATGAAGTCTCATGCAGTACTATCTATATCCTCCCAGATTCTTGTGCTTTTTTTTTTTTCTCATTCACTTTCTTTCTTTCATTCTCCATCCTTCTGTACACAGTCATTTCTTCAGTCACTCAAGCTCACATTTTGTCCTGTGAAGGAATCCACATAGACTTGCAATTTCTTTCCACGCTAGCATCTCATCATCAACATTATTACTTTCATGCACTATAATTCACTGCTTCCACTACATTCTCCACAACACTTTGATAATCCTGCCTTATATCCATATCATTCACTTCATCCTTTCACTCCCAACATGACTAGCATTTCTTATACTTGCTCACAAAACATTTTTGACAAATATTTTCTTCATTCTAACTTTCATTCCACATACCATTCACTCTTGGCAATGAATATATTAAATGCAGGCTACATCTCACTAAATCCTGCACTTCAACATCAGTCACATTGATGTCTTGGTCGCAATTTTTCTTGTACACATCAGTGCCATAAGAAACATTTGTGCACACATCTATAAACTGCACACCATTTTGCCTGCACAATCCTCTCATTGGAAAGTATATTGCATAATTGGATGAGCAATAAGTATATTGCTCATCAACATTGATGTCTTGGTCGCAATACCATCAATTATATATAACAATGTTGCTAATATCTACTAAAAAATAATGACTTATCTGAGCAGTACATGTACGGCAGCCACTACTAAAGATGATGCTAGCATACTCCAAACTTACACAACCTTATCCATAGTTTTGCTGATGACAGTATATTCCATTTATCATTGTTAGATTTAATGGAATGAACGGTTGCAGTTAAAAACATAAGATTAATGGATCCTATATTCCATCTCTGTCACAAACATCAGGGATACAATTTTAAAACTGCAAAAAAAAGCATGTGTGCATACACAAATGTACACAGTGAGTGAACAAAAAAAAATTTTTTTTTAGACTGAAAGCCTAAAGTCCTATGAGTGGTGAACTCTATAGGTGCCATTGGCTAGCCTTAGCTGTTGAGCCGGAAGCCTAAGAATTAGTTTCACAAATCTTGGGAAGTTTTCATCATCATCAACAACCATGGGTCCAATGCCCATAGGTGTCTGCTGCCATCTTGATATGATTCTTCCATTGCATTCTGTTTTGTGCAAGATGACTCAATTTGTGTATAGTTTCCACACCATTTGACGATGTCATTGCCCCATTCTCTGTTTGGTCTTCCTCTTTTGTTCTTTCCTTCAATCATTCCATACAGCAATGTTTTTAATTTTCTCTCATCATTCATTCTACATATATGGCCAAGTAGATGTAGTTTCCTTTTGATTATTTTCTGGATCAGGTTTTCTTTTGGTTGTATTCGTCTGTTGATTTCCTCATTGTTTACTTTCTATATCCAGCTTATTCTCAAGATCTTTCTCTAGCACTTCCTCTCAAATGCCAATATCCTCCTTTCGGATTCTCTCAGGAGTACCCAGGCCTCGCATCCTATGGCTCAGCTCTTCCATATTTTGTCCATGGCTTTTAAAATAGTTGTTGTTCTGGCTATTCTAATTTTTATCTCTTTTTTGGGGGTCCAAGTCATGTGGCATCCAAGATATGTGAAGTGTTCCACATTTTCCAGTTGAAATCCATCTATCGTAACTCTGTTCAGTAACTCCTGTTGTCCGAATATCATTGTTTTAGTTTTTTCAAAGTTGACATTTAGTCCATATCTTTTTCCTTCTGTGTATAATGTTTGCAATGTCTGTTCCAGCTTTGCTGTTGCTTTTTCAATCACGACAATGTCATCTGCAAAGCAGAGGTAGTTTATTCTCATGCCATTTATTGAAATGCCTCCACCTTCTTCTTTAATCTTATCTAGTGTTCTTCCCAGATGTGTGATGAAGATGATTGGTGATATTGGGTCCCCCTGTCTTGTGCCTTGACTAATGGCACACCAATCTCCAGTCTCACGTGCTATTCTGATTTTTGCTAACAATGCTCTTACTCAGTTTCCATGGATGGCCCCTAGTTCTCCCACCAACACACCTGTTCTGAAAAATTTCCTGTGAATTAATCTTATAAAAATCCTTTAGTAATGTGTATATCTCAATATCATATCACCCCTTTTCTTCCTATCAACCAGTTTCTGTAACCCACAAATCTTCAACCTGTTCTCATAAGGTTCATTCCATAGACCTGCTACCATCTTGGTCACTCACTCGCCTCTGGATCCTCTCCACCTCCTCACCAGCAAGAACCCTGCTGCCCTGATCTGCTCGCTGTAGTCAAGGCTCGATAAAGAGGAACAATTACCTGCTTGTCTATGCTCATCAAAGTAATCTGTAATCTGATGATCTGCTTCAGTAATCTGATGATCTGCTTTAGCCACTTTTGCTATGTTCCCCCTAAATTTTAACTCCCTTTGTTGTTTCTATGTAATTCCTCTTCAATCTTTCCACATTCATGCAAAATCCAGTTGGTTTTAGCTTTTTTAATTTTTAGTTCTTTATATTTTTTCCTGCTTTCATTATCTGATTTATAATGGGTTTTAAGGTTCTGTTTTGATCACATAGTTGTAAAATGTCAATTATCTTGCAAAAATTTCCTATTATGGTATCAGCTGCTTCTAAAATAGCTCTAGAAAATAGTGTATATTCATTATCAGTACTTCTGAATTCGTCTGGGATGGTATTCAAGAAATTAGTTATGTGGGATTTATATTGTTCTCTGATATGAGCGATTCCAACTTCTCAAAACTATATCTTTTTCTTTTTTTTTTTTTGTTACCTTTTACAGCAATCCCTCGATTAGTGTGCCTAATGCGTTCTTTAAAACAGGCGCATTAATCGAAAACGCACTAATCAAATATAATAACCTATGAGAAAATGTATAATTCGTTCCTCAGATTTCTTTTTTTGATCCTAATTTTTTTTTTTTATAAAAGAATTAGGGTATGTCTCAGGGCCTAGTTAAAGGAAAACCATGAAATTGAAAGACAATAAAACATTCAGAATATAAATTTATTATTCTATTTCTTTTTTTCATACAACTGATGGTATGACCCTATTGCCTCTTCTGCAAATTTTACTGGTTCTCTCTTTACCAGGGTCAGTTTCTAAGCATTGCGCTTAAAAACTTCGATTGTACGAAAACTATTTTCAAATTGTTTCTGTGAAACCTCTTTGGGCTTGTCAGTGATTAAATTTTCTTCATATTCTTCAGGATCTTCCCACCATGTATCTAAATTTAGCAGGTCAGAATCACTAAACTTCTCAGAATGAGATTTAATTAACTTAGATTCATTTTGAAAAGCCTCTAAAATCATTTGCACGATGTGGAAGAATGCGCTTCCAAACGGCTCGCATATTTCTAGCAGTAATTTCATTCAACTTTGCGACTTTATAACCAGTCCGAGATTTCTCTGATTTGGCTAGAAAAGTCTTGGAAGGCATTCGCTTCCAAAAAAAAAGCCGGTTTCATCAACATTAAATATTTGTTGATCACAGTAGTCTCCTTACACAATTTTCTTCAAAATCTCGGGATATCTCCTTATCTCCACTTGTAGCTTCTCCTGTGATTAGAACATTATGTAGGCTATTTCTCTTTTTGAAATGCTCAAATCACCAGCACTAACGTAGAATTCTTCTTCTTTTCCATCATTGATAGCCCTTCCTTTCCAGATTACAAAGAGACTTAATGCTTTTGATTTAATCAGGCCAGTGTTTAGTGGGGTCCGTTTTTGGTTACAATCTTCGATCTATGTAAAAAGAAATCTCTGTAATTCAATCATTATAATACTTTGATTTTGAGTGCATGCATGATGAACTTGAAGCAGCCTTACCTTTCTCTTTGTATTCAGCAGTTGATTAACCCATTTTTGTGTTCTTGTCCTATCTCTGCTCTTGACTCACCTTGTTCATTTTTCTTTATTTCAAGTTTTTCTACCAATGAGATTACTTTTCGAATCATTTTCACACTTCTATTTTTTGTTCACTAATTCTTTTACTCACGATTAAAGGTTAGGAAAATAATTTAAAATAAAAAAGTAAGGAAAACAATTGCACGTGATATGATCAGCAAAGCTATGTAAAGCAGACGACATAAAAATTTTGGCAGTACATTTGGAACATAGCGTACATGGAAATAGTGTTAGTATGCCATTAAAAAATAACTTTCTAAAATGTTTTACATCAGTAACTAAATTATTTCATCCTGGTGAGTGATTTTTTTAAATAGTTAGCCATAAAAAATTGTATAGATCAAAAATTTTTAAAATCTGTAACATTTATTCTTAAGATGTATATAAGCACACAAATCGAATTAGGGTATCGAAAAAAATGATGCACTAATCGAAAACGCACTAATCGGGGGCGCATTAATTGAGAGATTGCAGTATTTGTTTTCATTTTAGAATCAATGTATCAATGACTATGTTGTGGTCACTGCTAATTTCAGCTCCTGGAAAAGATCTAGTCTTCGATGGTTAGCAATGTTTTATATGTTTGCTGAGCAAGTATATAATCATTTAAATTGTGCACAGATCTACTAGGTGAAGTTCATATCTACTTTCTTGATGCTTATGAGGATATAAAGTATTATTAATTGTTAAATTATTTTGAATGGCAAAATCAGTAAGTTCGTAACCGTTGCCATTTGTTTCATCAAAACCAAATGCACCACAATGGGGAGAAAATTCCTTCCAGTATCTACGAGGGTGGTCTGAAAGGTTCTCAGCCTAACAATGAAAAAACGAATCTATAATTTCAAAATTATTTTTATTTTTCAACATAATCTTCCTTAAGACTAATACATTTATTTCAGCAATGCTACGATGCCATTATCCCGTCCCTGTAGTGGTTCTCAGCAGGATCTGCAAAATACCCCTCTGCAGATGCAATCACCTCTTGATTCGAAGAAAAATGCTGACCAGCGAGGAAGAGTTTTAGCGTTGGGAAGAGATAGAAGTCGGGGGGGGGGGCAAATCTGGGGAATAGGGTGGATGTTCCAACAATTCATAGTGCAGATCCCTTAATTTTCCCATTGCCAAAAAACCTTTGTGGGCAGATGCATTGTCCTGATGAAAGATGATTTTTTTTGTTCTGCGAACTAGGTCTTTTCTCACAAATTTTTTCATCTAGTCTGGTTAAAAGATTGGAATAATATTTCCTGGTTATTGTTTTACCCTTTTCAAGATAATTAATAAACCAAATTCCTTTACCATCAACACCAATGCCATGACCTTTCCTGCTGATGGAACCGACTTTGCCTTCTTCGACTCTGAACAACTGGCTTCTGCCCACTGTTTTGACTGTTATTTGGATTCTGGTGTGTAATGGTGAATCCAAGTCTCATCCGTAGTAATAAATGCACAAAATCAGTTTTATTCTTGTTAAAATGCTCCAAGCACTGTTCAGAGATTTTCATGTGGATGTGTTTTTGATCTGCTGTGAAGAAGCGTGGCACCCATCTTGTGCAAAGCTTTTTCATTTGCAATTCTTCATGCAAAATATATCCTACACGTTCTTTTGAAATGCCTATAGTCTCAGCAATTTCACTCACTGTGATTCGCCGGTCATCCAATACCATATCGTGCACTTGATCAATGATTTCTGGTGTTGTTACACTTTTTTGACGTTCTTCACACGAATACCAGAATCCTTCACCTCGAATACCAGCCTCGAAGATGATACAGCCACGTTTAAACTCAGCAGCCCATTTTTTAATTGTCAAAAACGAAGGAGAAGAGTGCCCATAAATTTTTATGAACTTCTAATGACTTTCTATTGGCGTTAAATCTTCTTTTACGAAGAATTTTATAAACGCATGATATCAATTTTATCCAAATATAAACTACTCGATAGAATGACTTGCGATTTCACATGGATGTTTATGACCGATGTACCAACTTAGGGAAAAAAAATCTTACCGATAGTGTTGCCATCTATGGTCGTGGCCGAGAACTTTTCAGACCACCCTCTTATACCAATTTTTGCATTTCTGTCTCCTTGGACAATGATAGTATTTTTTTGGAATTTGCTTTGTCATTGAGTTAATTTGTCCATAGAAGTTATTAATATACTCTTCATTATATAATGATGTAGGTGCATAGACCTGTATTATTAATACATTTATTGGTTTTCCTTTCAATCTGATGAGATCAATTCTGCTATTTATAGGTTTAAAATCCATCACATATCTTTTGATAGTTTTATGAATCAAAAACTAACTCCGTCTTCTCTTCCTCATTGTTCCAAATAAAGCAAAAGATTTCCTTTATCTGTAACCATTTCTCTTGCCTGTGGCCATCTGATCTCACAAAATCACATGACAGACCAACGATAGTGTGAGAGTTCATTTTCTGGTAACTTGAATTAACCACTTTCTTTTGAAGTGTTCTGACATTCCAGGTACCAACCATGAAACTTCTCCTGAGCTGAAGAGTTCTGTTTGTTGATCTGTATACTACTAGTAACAGAATATCCACTACCATCCCTGGCAGTCCCTGAAGGTGGTGTGGTCCTTATTTGTCTGGGCAATGACTGAGACAGCAGAGAATGCTGTAAGACTGTCTTTGTAATGTGATATGGACAGGTGGCACCCATCTCCTCCTGTCTTTAGCCTACTAGGTGAGGCAAATGCTTAGGAGAGAAGGCAGACTCCCACTGCATGAGACGAAAGAAAATAGTAAAATAGGAAAGACTCACCGCTAGCCTTCGAATACTCTAATAGCATTGGGGAGGAAAGAGCAAGAAGAAAAGAAAAAGAATGAAAGAGGAGTAGAGACCAGTCAACAGATATTATAACAGATGTATATTACATGAAGTAAGGCATGGTCCAACATCAGGTACCTTGGGGTTGCCACTCCCATACTCGCATGAGTGAGCCCTTGAGGGAGGCTAATTTGGCATTATTTGGTGATCTGAACATTTTTGCTATTACCATACCATATCCATTTCTAAGCTAATATCTCACTAAACATCACATCCTTCTTCCACCTTGCACTGTAGAATTATCAAAACCACTGCCACTTATTCTCTCCATTTCCTTTTTAAGTAAACATTTCTCTACAGCAGCCTTTCCATCTTCTCTTTTTACCACAGACACACTGTTTGATCTGTATTCCTAAAAGTATTGTTTTCATCCACCCATATTTCGATACCAACAATTTTTGTGAAAATGTATGAAAGTTTAAACCTGATAATTTATTAATCTGATGCTATTTCACTGGATTTCAAACCAGCATTCTAGGAGTGCAAAAATACTCCACACAGAACACAAGGCATTGCAAACTCAAACAATTAAAACAATAACAGATATAAAGATCAAAAGTGTTTTACCTCATATGCTGTAAGGTTGGACATAAGTCTGGCTGCTAGGTGAAGATGGTCTTAATATGTTTAATATTAATACTTTCATACCAGTTTGAGGTTCACTGAGCATTTCATTGTTCATGATGATTAAAAAATAATCGGACTTGAAATGTGTTCTGCAGAGGAATGCAGTATTTACTTTACTTGTATAACATTTCAAGTAAATACTGCAGAGGAATGCAGTATTTACTTGAAATGTTATGCAGTAGTTTTCTTCCATTTCCTCCTGTGTGAAGGGATAGCCAATGCATGGCTTGCCAGCCTAATAGATCTCAACCGCCACACACGCGTGCGCGAAAGGCCCATGATCAGGGACACGATATCATTTTTGGATAAGTTATTAGGGAGGAAGAAAGGAATCTGTTGATGTCTTTCTTGAAATGCTGGAGGCTGCAGCTGCTTGGAAAATGGTATGGGTGTAATAATCTATCTTCATCATAATTTATTCTTTAAGTGTCATAAAATTTTGACTGCCTTAATTGTCAGCTGCTACCATTTTTCAATATTCTACTATATCTTATTTTTACTCACACTCTATAGTCTAACAAATGTGTTTTTTGACTGCACCAATTAGACTATGCATTGAGTGTGAGGCTATAAAGATTCCAAACTGAAGACAAAGCTGATATTGTTATTATTCCCCATTAATGTTAATCTTTACTTTAATTCAGTCATGGTTGATCTTAATCACTTAATCTAAGATTGATACTCAACTTTTCATTACTTAATCTTAAGCAGGTTTGAATATTTTAGGGTAATGCATTAACAAAATCAGTCCAATGTGTTGTTCACAAACCATTTAATTAAATCAAGAATTCTTATTATTCAGCTCAATCCACATTAGCATATTAGCACATGTGAATCACGATTCATATTTACTTAAAGATGTCTCTGAATTAGGTTTAGTTCTCTACACGTCTACCCTTAAAGCCTAAATATAGTTTAGTACATCTTACTTGTCATACTTATATGATTTGAATATAAAGCACACCTTGAGTGAGCTTAACTATTAACTTATACTACCTCATACAGTACTCTTCTTACCCTTATAATATTAACTTATACAATTTTATAATTTATGTCGTGACAATTGACTATGAACAGAGACACACTAGATGTGAATCATTCAGAGTTATCACATATCTAAGTATTTTCAATGAGTTGAAATCTTGACAATACTCTCATTCAGCACTGCCCATTACACAAATCTTTTGTCCACATGATAGTGCTCCCTTCTTTCTGCTGACTTTTTCTTGATCTCCTGCTGAACTTCTCCTTTGTCTGAGTCGTTGATAATACTGTGTCCTCTTCAACCCTTAATTCGGCAGCATAATGGCAATGGTCAGCTCTCTTCTAATGAAACATTGCTGGTGATCAATGGTAGGCTCCTCATGGTGGTGAATCCAGGGAATGAAGTGGACTGACCAACAGTAAACTTCACGTGCAGCAGACTCAGGTAAGAGAAGGTGAAAACCCTAAGACGAAGTCCCTCTCAACGCTAGAGCTTATAAAGGCCTGGACTTCATGTTGTACGCATGTGCGCACGTCTTGAAACTTTCATGTATGGTCATGAATTGATATCTGGACATGCATTTACATTGTTACATAGTCATATTTCATGCCTCACAATAGTTTAACAAAAGTCTGTGATTAGGTTATTACATACAAAAGGATTTATAGTAATAATGCAAACAATAACATTTTTATGTGTAATTTCCTAAAGAAAATATGCTAACCGCTGGCCTGGTTGGCTTAGCGGTTAGCATATCTGCTCTCCAGCCAAAAGGCATGTTCAAATCCCGCCATGGACATGGATGTTTGTGGGTCATAGTGGTGGTCAGCAGTAGATGGCGTTGGTGTAGATGATGAAGGTAGTTGCAGTTGGTGGAGATGGAGAGTTGTAGAGTAGGTACCCTCCCTCGATGAGTCTTTTGATTCCCTGGAAGTGTTATGTAATAATAATAAAAAAAAAAAACTTGTAAAAACGAACATGATAAATTATTTATCATATGAGATTTTACATGGAGAAGGTTGTTTCAAAGAGTAGAGGTAGATAGAACAAATAAAGATTGGAAATTGGTTCAGTAAGTTTGAACTATGTATGGATGTTGACAACTTCAACTGTTAATGTCTTTATATGTTTAGAGGAAAGTGGAGGAATGGTTACAGCTAGTCTGGAGCACTGCCCATGAAGATACAAGGTGTCAGAGATTGGAGGATGTGTGAGAGAGAGAGATCAATTAAGTGGATTTGCTCTATTATGGACAGCACTGGGCTTTCTTAGGGAGGTTTATGGTGCACCACCTCAAATGTGAGAGAGTATTCTAAGGATTCGGGATGGATATTGTCGGCCTGGTTGGCCAAGTGTTTAGCATATCTGCTCTCCAGCCAAAAGGCTGCAGGTTCAATCCTGCCATGGGCATGGATGTTTGTGATTGTCTGTGAAAATACTAGTCGTGGTGGTGGTCAGCAGCAGATGGCGTTGGTGTAGATGATGAAGGTAGTTACGGTTGGTGGAGTGGTGGAGACAGAGTTGTAGAGTAGGTGCCTTCCCTCGATGAGTCTTTGGATTCCCTGGAGGTGTTACATAATAATATTCTATTAGAAGTTGTAGTGTTTGAACAAAACAGACTTTTTGGTAAGTTGAGTATTTATAGGAGATTTGTATAGAGTTAGCAGCTGTACAGATGCGAAGTGTTGGTAGACAAAGGATACCAAATTTTTTAAAAGTTAGAGGCATTTGAATGCATTGATTGTGTTTGTGCTAGAGCCCAAGCAGAGAAAGCAATTCTTCTCTGGCAATTTATGCATTAAAGATAAGGGAGAAAGGGAGATGATGAAGTGAATACCATCAAGAAATAATACACAGAATTTTGTTATGGTAGTACTTAATTTAACAAGATAATTGCTCAAAGCACTGCTGGAAGAGCTTCCCTCTTAGAATGTTGAGCACTTCAAAGTTTATAAGTTGAAGAGGAATGGCATGGACTATTATCAGCAAAACTATGGATATGATTTGAGGTTTTTGAGAGAAGTTCCTTTACTTATAATTAGAAGAATGTAGCAAAAGTATTTAGCGCTTTGGGTTATCTGCCATTTATGAAGAGATGAAGCCCATCTACCATTATTGTTGGCAGACTAGAGGAAATGCGGTGATTCACCTATAAATATTAAAAGGCAGACTTTATGTCATTGTAATTTGGTATGCAAGCATATATGCCAGACCTGATCACATGTCCTGGAGAGGTCAAGAGCAACTAGAAACCAAATTTCTACATACTTTCCCATGGTTAGTATTTAGTGGTAGGAGATCATGCCTAATTTCACTTTGGATTGAGCGGAGTGGAATCTGTATCGATTATTATTGATTGATAGGCCTCAAAGCGATGCATATATTGGCAACAGTTCATAAGCATCTCCAATTAGCTTTGAGAGAATTGAGATTGAGGGTGATGAAACATGAAATTTGGTGATGGACTTTTAATCCTCCTAGTGTGGAATTGGCTGAATATAGGTTTGCTTCTGTGGCTGAGGATAGATGCTGGATATATATATGATATTGTAAATACTACACTGGGTCAGTGTTAATTCTGGAGTAAAAGTTAGAGCACATTTTCAGAGGAAACTATCCCCATCATCAGAATACTTTTTGCCATCTAAACTATTCAGTGTGTATATAACATTATTATTATTATTATTATTATATAATATTTTTTATTGTGTTTATGTGAGTACTTAACATCTGAACTACATATTTTTAAAAATGTGAAGCTGTTAAGGCTTCTGATGCCTTGCTGATGAAATTCCAGAAGAGACATGCAGTAAACTTAATGTTAGGAAGTTAAAGAATAATGCCAGTTAGCTATATCTGTCACAATGGTGCCATCTGGATGTGAATCATGTTGGAAGCATTGACAAAAGTTGGATCTAGTAGCCTTGAAGGACCTATAAGGACACTTCTCAAAAAGAAGGCAAATTTTCTATACTTCAAAGTCAGATTTACTTTTTTTGTTGTTGTTGTTGTGCACTGGAGTAGGAGGGTGAATATGAAGCTGGAGTCTGTCTTGAGCCATTCTCATTATGCTGAATTTTTGGCTTAAACTGCCATAGCATACAGTGAAAGGCCTTCAATGGGAACAGTAATTGGACCAAGGAAAGAAAGAACAATTATTAGGGAGATCATTTGGCACTGTTGTGAAGAACAAATGAGTAGAGTAGTTGGTGGATGATTCTTTGGAAAATTAAACAAGGATTAGATTGTGTAATTTCTAAGAGAGCTGACATCCAAAGTATATTTGAAATGAGAGCTGCATAGTAAGAAGTCAAGGATATTAGTCAGAATAATGAGGATTATCTTCTAATGAGTAGATATAAGTCAGTTAGGTTGGAGATGGCAAATTCCTTGCTGTTTCTTTTAGCTTGATCAGTGGTATTGGAAAAATGAAGCCAGTTTGAGTTGCAGGCATTCAAACTGGTGTTACTTTTCCTATGCCCAAGGAAGATGAGCTCACCATTTGTGTATTTCGATTATTAATAAAGTTTCAGAGATACTGAGAGGTTGGAATGATTTCAGAATTTATAGAATGGTAGAGACAGCAAATTTAATGCAACTAAACAAGTAGGAAAATTTTGAACTAGCAAACATTATTATTATTACTACTACTACTAGAGACCGCCAAGGAGTCACTCATTGAGGGAGGCCACATGCTACAAGCACCAGCTATCATACTTATTCTTGAATTCATTCACACTGCTTGCAGTCCCAACATCCAATGGCAATCCATTCCAATCACACACCACCCTATGAGAGAAAAATATAGCCCTCACCCCCTTCTTAGCAGCATTCATTCTCAGCTTCCAAGGATGTCCTCTTGTCCTTTCCCTACCCTCCATAAATTGAAAAATTCCATCAGTTGAAATCCTGTATGACTCTTTTAGAAGTTTGCAAGTTTCAGTCCTATCACCCCTCTTTCTCCTGTTTGCTAGTGTCTGCAGTCTACAAATTCTCAATCTGTCTTCATAATCACTATTCCACAATTATCATATAATTTTTAACACTCTCTTTTGCACTCTCTCCAGTATATCAGAATCACAACGGAAACCAGGAGACCAGACCTATACACAGTAGTCCAAGTGAGGTCTTATCAAAGTCTGGTAAAGAGGTAAAATGTCATTCCTCATCTTTACATATGAATGTTTGTTTCAGCATTGCAATCACAGCTCAGTTTGTTTCAGCTATCACAGGCTCTGATATTTGTAATCTTTGATTACAAATATCAGAGCCTGAACATGGGCCCTGAACTTCAACTTCCTATCTACTAAACACTCCAAGATCCTTAGTCTGATCAGTTTCTTCTAGCATAATCCCACCAATATAATACAGCATTGGATATCCAATCACATCAAAGTGAATGACTTTACATTTACTGACCTTGAACTGATATCCATTTTCCCATGCCCACACTTCCAGCCTATTCAAATCATTCTGCAAGTACTGCATATCAGCAGTATTCCTGATTTACCCCACCTATCTTTGCATCATCAGCAAATAGCTGTATGTCACTTGTCAAATCCTTCCCAATATCATTAATGTACAGATTGAATAACAGTGGATCATGCACTGATCCTTACACCACTGGTCATCTTAAATCTTGCAGGCTCACATCTCCCATATACCACTTTTTGATATCTGTCAGTCAGCCATCCTCTTATCCATGCTAATATTCTATACCCCAAACCCATATTCTCCAATTTATTATTAAGAGGATATTCCATGTTTGTTATTCTCTGCCACGGAATCTCAGATTTGATAAATGCAGAACTATCACCATTGTGGCGGAAGCAGAATGCAGTATGTATTTTTGGTATTTGAAATGAACAATAATTGTGGTGTTTGCATTTCAAGGTTATATTAGGAATGGAAAGTTGAATCTAGATTCTGTATGCAGTATTGCACATAATTTATTTGTGCTAAGGCCACAAATGCTGAAGTGTGTGATTTTTGTGTGGATTTCTGTTTTTGCTGACTTTATAATTTTGGTAGATTTTTATATATTTTTGTGATTATCTTTAGTGTGACTAACGATTTGTGATGTTACTAACCATTTATGTCAATGAAAAAGTTTATAGAAAAGCAGAGGCAGGTAGTGCTTCTTGAGTGAGAGTTGTAGACATGTCTTTACACACTCCTAGCTGATGCATGGTCTCATCAGTCCCACAGTCATACACATCTACCACTCATTTCTTTCTCCAGGCAGACATGCTCTTTCAGATAAGTGTGAGCAGTATTGCTTGCTGGTTAATCAGGAAGCCTGATGATGGATCATTTGGATATCATGATAACTCACTCTGTAAATCTTTTCTCCTGTGGTCAGTCATCATCATGTGCCTGAAAATTTATCATCAGAAGACTGTATTCAAAGTGAATGAAAATAACATCACTTTTTTAAGTAGATCTTTTTCAATAGTTTTTGGGTCCAACCAGTTATGTTTGCAAAACTATTAAATATAACTAATGGTTCATCTCAATGGAATATTGAGCAGCACATTTCAAGAAAGACTTTTTTTGTAGAAATTTGATTAGCTAGCATTTCTTGTACTAGAATTTTAGTATAGAATGATTAATATATATATATATCAATGTATTTTATTTTCCTCTAACTGCAAACATGTGCACTCATAAATTGTGTAATATTATATATTTTATAATAAATACAGCTAGTTTGCTTCCTTCCTCATACAGAAGTGGCAAAGTTCTCCTGGAATCCAGAAGAACATGCATCATTAATTATGAAAATTTAATACTGGTCTTTGTGGCCTTAATTTCAGACATCCGACACCTTAGATCTCATGACCAAATAAGGATACTTTTATGAAATTATAAATAAAATGCATTGAAAAGCATAATAAAATGAAAGAATATTTATATGTTGTTTAGATTCTGTAAACTTTTGTATTAAAAAAAAACTTATGCAATTCATTGTTTCCCTTTGTAAAACTAGTAATGTATAATGCTAACATTTCTGTGTCTGCGATGCCTCTTCTCCATTATCTTTAATATTCTGATGAAATCTTTCATCTTCAGTGTGGATAATTCCTTATCAGTCTAACAACTAAACAGTATGCAGTGGAAAACAAAATATGAAAAAGTCAGTCATTAACATTCTTTTTTATTTAGCTATGGTCATCAGATTCAAATAAATTTGTATGAATGTTTTTTTTTGTGTGAAATACTGCTTGCTATATAAAGTGGAATTTTTTTTTTTAAGGCTGCTTTATACCGATTGAGTGGGGATAAAAATCCAATCCATATTGATCCTGCTTTTGCAGCAATTGGAGGTAACTTTGTTGCATTTGTTAATACTTTATATTTATTAAATTTGTTACGTTTCTAAATTTGCTAATATTTGTTAATACTTTTTGAAATTTGTTTGTATACATACAATCTGCTGGTAGGTGCACACAACACCAACAAATATTAACAAATTTGCTAATATTTGTTAATACTTTATGAAATTTGTTTGCATACATACCATCTGCAATCTGCCGGTTTGTGCACACAGCCCTCTACTTGCTTGTGTCTTGTGCATTATGGTACTTTTGCTTGTCTAGTGCCTTTCATAAGTGATGTCTTCTCGGTTTATCTCTTCTCAGTAGTTTTCTTGTGGTGGTCATATTTTTCAGGCCTCAACCTCAGAATTTCTTTTTTCTGTTTGCTCTGAAAAGTACTTGTTTGAAAATATTTCATTCCAGCTAATCTACATCATCTTCTTAGTAATCACATCTTCAGAGCTGTTAGTCTTTTTTTCCTGAAAGTTCATGAGGTCTTCAGTAATGAAGAAAATGCATAGCAAGTCAGCAGTAATATTCTTGTATTTAAGTTGACTTTTCTGCTGATAAGTATTTATGTTAAAGGCTTTCTTAGCTATTGATTTTCTTTTTTATTTCATGTTCATTTTTTATTTCAATATTTATTTCATTTTTTATTTTTTATTTAATTATTTATTTCATATTTCATTTTTTGTTTCATGTTCACATTTTCTACATTGATTAAATTTCCAAGATATAAATTTGTCTACTTATTCTATAGGGTGGCCTTTAAGGTTTTTATCCATCACTTTTCCTGCTCATTGTTTTTGGTACTGGCATTTTTAACCCAAATTTCTCACAGTATCTGCAAAATATTAACTATATTTTGCAGATTCTCTTCATTCTCAGTGAATAGTGCTGTGTAGTTTGTGCATGCCTTGAGTTATTTATGTTTCTTTCACCAATTGAGATGCATCTATGTTAAAATTTCTTGCTTTTCAAGATTGCAAACATCAGTGTTGATAATACAAATCCCTATCTGATTCTTTATACTATATAATCTATCCATTGTGAAAGCATGTTGTTTACCTTAAATGCAGATTGTTGATTCTAGTATAACTTAAATGCTTTGAATCTAGACCATTGTTTTCTAAGATTCCTATAAAGTTATTATGAGAGACGTGTCAAATGATTCTTCAAAATCAGTGAAGTAGAGATAGACCTGTTTTGTACAACAGTTGATCTCTCCCATATCATTTGAAGGTTTAGTATTGTATCATCACTTCTGAATGCATATTGTTCTTCGGCTGTTTATTTTGTTTATCTAGTTTTGATATCTGTCCAATATTATTCTAAGACATAATTTCTAAGATGTAATCTCTCTCTTCTCACCCCCTAAAAAAACATCACTTCCTCAGAAAAAAGTGCTCTTCCAAATTTAAAGAAGAACAAATATATCATAGTACTTAAGGCTGAAAAGGGCAATTTAGCTATTGTCGCATGATGATTCAGTTGCCATGATCCCCGTTTACGGGGAGACACAGCAACATCTCAAAACATTATCCTGGCTCTGGGACTGGCATAGCTGACAGATCAGGCCTCTGGCTAGGTCATAAGTATTCCTGAATGTAATCTGTGTGCATTCATGGGACTAGTTTGCCTGTTCTGGGGGACGAAAAACCTGAGTTTTTCTGAGCTATGGAGGCCCCGGGCAATTCAACTGTTATCATGAATACAACTGATTATATGTCAAAAATTTCCTTTTTACCTCTACTTACACTCCATTAGATTATGACCCTACTTGGACAAAACCATGAAAAAACCAACAACTTTTTGCACAACATGACTACGTGGGGCTTACGAATATTAAAAAAAAGAGTGAAATCTATGCACCTCATTAACTCCACAATTATATGGAACACCCAAAGTACACAAGACTAATATCCCCCTCTGCCTATTATGCATGTATAAGAGGCCGAGGAGGTATTAGCTTGCCTATTTATTTGTTATCAGAAAATCTAGCTAATCTTCTTAAGGAGCACATCAGACATACTCCTTCAAAAACTAACAACACTTTTTAGAAAAAAAAACTAGGAGAAATTTCTATCTTGCCAATGACATTCTAGTTAGTCTAGATATTGTATCTTTGTTCAACCACCACATGATATGATGGCAAAAGGCCACAGTATCAACATCACAGAAGCAAATTTAAATATTATACAGGAATCAGAAGGAGTCTCCATAGTCAGAAGACTCATCATGAGGGATCCATTATTCACACAATACCTGTCATACTGCTCCTTAAACTTATTCACTCATCACAAAAAAACTAGTCCTAACATCCTTGCCAACCACAGCACTTTTACACAAACACATTTCCCCCCCATTGTTCTCTCCCTTCCTTGTATATGCTCAAGTCTTCAGCATCAGTCCTATGAAACTCCATTTATAACTGATATTCTTTTATCATCTCTTTTTTTACCTATCAGTTGGTGTTTGAAATCCACAGATCTTCAATCTATTCTCATACGATGAATTCCATAGACCTGCTGCAATCTTTGTTACTTACCTCTGGATCTTCTACACCACTTTATCTCCTTGTAATCCAGATCTTTGTGCAATATTCCAGATGTAGCCTTATTAAAACCTTATAAAGGGTAACAATAATTTCTCTATCCCTACTTTTTTTAGTGTGTTCTTCAACAATCACATAATCCGATGTGCTGTTTTGGCTACTTTTGCAACATGCTAAACTTCAAATCCCTGTCTGCAGTCACCTTCAAGCCCTTGGCCTCATCAGTTTCCTGTAGTTCGCTTCTATTGATATGCCACATAGCTTGTGATTTCATCTTTCCCAGCTGCATCACCTTACACTTGGCCATGTTAAACTGGCAGCCATTTCCCTTTGCCCATATTTCCAGTCTATTTAACTCATCCTGCTTGATCTCTACATCATATTCATTTATTATTGCTCTTTCTAGTTTTATATCATCAGCAAACAACTGAATATTTCCTGTCAGATCATTGATATGAAAATTAAAAAGAGGACCAAATACTGAGTGTTAGTGGCTATCAGCTGTCCTCTAATCCAAATCACCAGATTCATATCCATTCCCAATTTGATCCAGTTTATGCAACAGTTATATGTAGAATCCTGTGAAATGACTTTGCAAAGTTCAGCATTATTGCTGAGTAGCCATTTCCTTTTACCAACTCCATTGTCACTATTATAAAAATAAAGCAGATTCCTCAGTCAAGACCTATCCTTCACAAAACCATGTTGTTCCTTATAGAGTATCATATTCCTACCTAACCACCCAGTCCTGAATTCTGTCTTTGACAATTTCTCCACTACCTTAACCACCACTCCTGAGATATTGATTGGCCTATAATTTTCCACTTCTGTCTTGGAAACTCCTTTATCCAGTGGGGTAAGATGGCTGTTTTGCCCTCTTTCCTCTCTAGTGGCACTTTTCTAAGCTTAAATTAAACAGCATGGTCAGAAGAGCTTATAATTCCCTTGCAAATTCTCATAATACACAGGCCAATATGCCATCTAATCCCACGGCTGTGTGTTTGCATTGAGGTTCTGCAATATTCTAGCACCTCTATTTCTTTAACCTCTATTCTCTCATCAGTGTCACATGGCATTGCAGTGCACCACCTCTTAGATGGTGAAAACTTGCAAAATTATCACACACTCAACTATTTTATTTTCCTCTGTTACCTGACTACCACAGCACTTTTTTTAGTCATCCTTCCATAATCATTCCTCCTTTTATTACATTTTTTACTTGCTATCTTTTACTACTGTATAGTCTGTAGATCATTGTGGGAACTATAAAGGTTGTAGTCCTAACATCCTTGCCAACCACAACACTTTTACACAATTTCCATGAATGGCTCCCCCTTGTTCTCTCCTTTCCCTGCATGTACTAAAGTCTTCAGCAACATGATCTCCTAACACCCTCTCTCCACATGTTTCTGTTGTTGATATCATTAATAATTATTCCTTTTACTTTGCACATAGCAAAAGAACTCTTTTAGTGTCTCTTCTGGCTTCAACAGCTAGCGTTCTCTTATAATTAGCTTTGGCATTCCTAACTTTACAGGTCATCCCTTCCTTTGCCTTATACTGCTTGTGGGCATACTGATATTCACTTTTTTCCATATCCTCCCTCCACAAGTTTTTCTTTCTATTCCACTCTTGCATAATGTTACTTTATTTTAATGGTATTGAAGAAACCTAGCTATGAATATAGTCACTCTCAAACCAGTGGTTTGGCTTTGCCGTGTTGTTGATGTTCTTACTATTTGGTCATATGATCCAGACACATTGGATACATTTTTAGTGTATTTAAACAGCCAGCTTCCTAAAATTTACTTCACAATGGAACAGGAAGCTAATGAGTGTCTGCTCTTCCTGGATACTCTAATTATACAGATTCCTGATGGTTTATTATCTTTTTCTGTTTATAGAAAATCCCACATACAGGAAAATATTTGTAAAAATATTCACACCATCATCCAGCTCAACAGTATGGTATCCTATAAACACTAATTCACAGAGCTAAAGCTATCTGTTCCATTGACAATGCTCTTACCACTGAACTCACTTGCGTCACACTTTCTTAGCTAGTGGCTATAATCCCCTCAGGATAGAAAAAAATACTGAATGCTCCACAGAAATTTCCTCATTGCCTATTGCACAAGACTACAGCAAAACTGTTACCATCCCATACATTTAAGGTACATCTCAAAAGATATCTAGAGTGCTTAATAAATATCAGCTCTGCACCATATGTCAAATTAGTAACGCTCATCTGTTCAGCAGACAAACTCTTCTTTATCACATCCAGGAGTTTATGAAGTGCCCTGTTTTTGTGACCTAGCTTACTTTGGACAGACAAAAAGAACTGTTGATATCAATTTTTTTTTTTTAACTAGTCCCACTGTTATACCAAATTATTGTCTTGTGGACTGTGAACTGTTTGTAAACCAAAAAAAAAAAAATACATTTGGCAACATCATTATGGCAAGTCTGGTCTTAGAAGACCATACCTTGGATATCCTTTCACACAGGATCAAATGGAAGGAAACCAAAGTGCTATACAGAAATCATAAGTGAGAGATTGTTTTTTGAATCAACAGCAGCTTTAAAATTTACTCCAAACCTCAACAAGTATGGCTGTATAAATTTACTAAAAATCTGGGAGGTGGTCATTTTAAGATCTAATTAATATATACATTTTTTCTCTCTCGTTTCCAGCATAGATGTGCGGCAATTGGGACTTCAGTTCCCTGTGTCGTCTGTTACAATTTTTTTTTTTTTTAAACTAGTCTCACTGTTATACTAAATTGTTGTTTTGTGTACTTTTGTGACAAACTGTTCTTGTGCTCTGAAGATGCTGGATCAGTTAATAAACATCAATTATTTTCTTATCATTCTGTGTTGTAATCAATACTACCAACACATAAGCCTTTCTACTCATTGGAGAATACACTATTGCATAATGATATTCATCCATCTAATGCCTACCTGATTTATCCTTCTGCCTCTGGGTATACTGTCTGATATTCCTTTTTTCAAATACCCATTGACCACCTCCCGTTCACTACCACCATCTCTCCACTCCAAATTCTTTTGCCACAATACTGCTAAAAGCTAACTTCTCAGCTTATCATAATCACTTGCTTTGTAATTCCATATATATATACAGGGTGTTCGGGATAAATTTGACAGTTTCGTAAGGAAAAAGAAAATCTTCTTTGTATCTATTAAATTTAATGAATTGACAAAAAAACATTACAGGCAGAGTTAATTACAATACTATCAACAAGATTTACTCAAAATAACCACCATTAGCATCGATCACAGCTTCAATTCTGCTTCGGAACCTCGAACAAGCTGATGCTACAGTCTCCCTGGGAAGGGCCGCAAAAACTGTTTTAATTTTATCCATTAACTGGGCTTTTGTATTACTGGAAGTGCGATTGGTGTCTTTTTCAACTTCGCCCCATACAAAATAATCCATGGGGTTAAGGTCTGGGGAGTTTGGAGGCCAAACATTTGGACTGGTGAAGTCGTAGAAATTTTCAGACAACCATTTTTGACTTTTCCCAGAGGTGTGGCAAGGGGCCGAATCCTGCTGCCATACATACGGCCTACCATTGGCTACCCTTGTTATCCAGAGCTTGACTACAGTTAGCAACTCCACGAACAAAGCCCGAATTCCAATGCCAGGGTTCTTCAACACCTGTTCCTGCAGATTTGCGAGGAATTCTGCTGTACGAACGCAATCAGATCGTCTGCTAGGGATCTTTCTTCTTGCTACATCCTCGTAGTCACCATTGCAAGTCTCTAGTTCATGCCTGATTGTTTTTACTGTATTCAGGGAGCATTGGGCAGCAGTCGTCATATCCTTATTTTGATGGCGGGCACGAATCATCATGATACAAGTTATTCTCTTCCATGATTCAGGTGGGTTCCAGCTATCCATCCTTTCTGACATCTTGTATATGAATGAAGAAGGGTCCAAACTTTTAAATGAAGAGAAGTGTGTGTTAATACATGTAACTTACGGAAAAATATAATTAATTATAAATATGTCAAATTTATCCCGAACACCCTGTATATATATCCTCTTAACAGAAAATTCTGCATGTCTGGCAGTCTTCCAGGTCAAGACTACATGATCACTCTCCTCAGTCAGAGGGCATAGCTAGATTGGTTACTATTAAGTTCTCTGATACTCTGACTAGTTTGCACTCTGAAACCTGCTGTCTCTAGTAATTATCTCTCAGCAGCTGTATAAATTCTCTTTCCTTCTCTCCCTATGACCATTTCTCCTCTCTATCTATTTTCCCATAGTTGATATCCCCCAGAATAACTACTCTACCTGCTCTTGTCTTGCTAATTTGCCAGTGCATGCCATTCACTTTCTCCCTGGTACTTTTTGGATTGTAGCAGTAATACAGTATATACATTTCATCCTGTTGTGTTCTATCTCACACCAAATAGTCTCAAATGAACTGCCCTGTGCATCACTGTCTTATTTGTACTTTTTCATCTTCTATTTTTCTGCTGTCACGAGGAAAGCAAAGAAAATCCATTCCCCCTAGCCTTTCTGAAGCTGCTATATCCTTTGCATTCTTTTCCTATGACTATATCATCCTTGCTCAACTAAGTCTCACCAATGCCTATAGCTTTTGGCCAAGTTCACCTAACCAATGCTAAAAATTCTTTGCACTCATTATGAATACTTCTGTCTTCAGTATACATAAATTGCATTACACCTTATGTTACTTAGTCCACTAAAGAACCTAGGGTGCTACATTTAGTATCATATGATCACTCTCCCACCTCTAGGTTACTTGCACCCACACTCACCTATATTTCCTTGATCCCTACTTTTCCTGGCTCTGAAGTTCCGAACTCTCACTGAACAAATGTTCTCAAGACCAATTACCAGTTTCTGCTATTTGTACAAATATGTTATGAGAAAAGCACAAATTCATTGTAATTTTTCTTCACACACACACGCACACACAGTAGTTGTGCATAGCTAACATATCATGTTTACACGTACGAATTTTAATGAAGTAAATTCACTTGATTGCAATTTAGTCTGCCAGAATTGGTATTATAGTTTGTTTGTGTGTGCTTGAAATGCACAGGCTAAAAAGGACTTCGTTGAGTGAAAATGAGATTTTGCTGCTTTCAAGCAAAGTGCGAAGATAATGGTGGTGGCTTCTCACTTCATGACTCAAGCAGAACTGGAAATGCAACGCATGCTGTAGTGTGTGCAAGTGAAAAGAGCTGAGACAGAGAACTTTCAGTAAGAGATACAAATATGTAAAGATATGAACATATGTTCATATATGAAGTTCAGTTAGTATTAGTCTTTCATAAAGAAAGAAGTTTAAAAGTTATATAGCTGTAATGTTACAAAGGTAACTAGAATAACAGCAGTCGTGGAAGAAATTTATGGGAACTTTGGAATTTGATAAATGAGTTTCTCATACATAAAGAGCAATATTTATTGGATATTAAAATTTGGCTGTTTCAGAGAATAGATACAGAGTTAATTTTTAAGTGTTCTGTAATTTTTCCTTGGAAATCCTTCATATTGGAGGAGGAGAAATGGGAATCTTGAAGATGAAAGTAAAAAGAAATTTTTTTTTGTGTGTATTTTGCTAGAAGCAATTAAAGGAAGAATGCTAGACAGTGTTCGAAATTGAGTATTTTATTATCTAAGTACAAACTTTTATCTCTTATTAAGAACAGGAAAGCTACAGTTATTTTGAAGATTTTTATAAAAGAAAACTAGTTTTCTGGAAAAGAACCATTTCCCCTGAAGAGATAAACTATTTTGCTCAAAAGAAGTCCAGATGTAATTAAGAAACATGATGTTCTTTTTAGTTGGCATATTTTGGGCCCAGATAAGATTAGGTTTGTTTATTTTTAGATTTTATTAGTTAAAGTTGAGATTGTTATGTATTTTTCTAAAATGTAATATCATTATATTATAAATATCTTTATATAATAATTATATCTTTATATTATAAAATTTAACCAGGAATGCCAACAAATAGAAGACCAAAACAAGACAGGAAAAACAAGAGATCTTTTCAAAAAGATCAGAGAACTAACAGGGAAGTTTAGTGCCAAGGTGACAGTATTGAAAAGTAAACACAAAGAATATCTTACAGAAGCTGCAGACATCAAAGAAAGATGGAAAGAGTATACAGAGTCCCTTTACAGAAAGGACTCCGAAATTACTGAGAAATTTGAAGAGCAGGATTATACACAGGAGCCAGTACCGCTTGAGAGTGAAATGAGGTAGGTACTGCAACAGCTATCCAGTAAGAAAGCACCAGGAGGAGATGGAATACCAATTGAGTTGCTCAAAGCCCTGGGAGAAGAGGCAGTTAAAATTTTAACAGCTCTATGTCAGCGAATTTGGATCACAACTACATGACCTAGGGAATGGAAAAAAATCAGTTTATATACCTTTATTGAAGAAAGGTGATGCAAGAGAGTGCAAAAAAGAGTGTGAAAATTACAGAACTATAGCACTGATTTCTCATGCAAGTAAAGTCTTAAGGTCATTCAGAAAAGACTGGAACCATTCATGAAGAGAGAAATGCCAGATGAACAGGCAGGATTTCAAAAAGGCAGAGGAACAAGAGATCAAATCACCAATGTAAGATGGATAGTAGAAAGAGCACAGGAATATCACAAGAATGTCTACCTTTGTTTCCTTGACTATAGCAAGGCATTTGACTCTGTAGATCATGTGAAACTGTGGAACATGTTAAGAACAATGGGAATCCCAGAGCATTTCATTATCCTTCTGAGGAATCTTTATCATGAACAAGAAGCTACTGTCCGAACAGATCTTGGAGAAACTGAGTATTTCTCAATAGGTAAAGGGGTGCAACAAGGATGTATTTTATCTCCATACCTGTTTAACTTGTATAGCGAATACATTTTAAGAATGACAGGGCTGGAGGAGTCTCCAGTTGGAATTAAAATTGGTGGAAAAAATATTAATAATTTGAGGTATGCAGATGATACCACCTTGCTGGCAGAATGCAAAGAAGATTTGAAGGAACTTATTATGAAAATTAAAGAAGAAAGTGCTAAATATGGTCTTAAACTTAACTTCAAAAAGACAAAAGTTATGGCAACATATGAACTTAATGATTTTGAAGTAGATGGGGAGAAAATGGAAGCAGTTAACAATTTTGTGTTCCTAGGATCCCGAATTGATAAAGATGGTTATTGTATCAAAGAAGTTAGAAGATTATTACTCAGAAAAAAAGCAATGACAAATTTAAGCAAGATCTTTAAAGATATTAGCCTCACAACAAAAATCAGAATCATGAAAGCAATGGTATTCCCTATGGTGCTGTATGGATGTGAAAGTTGGACCCTGAGAAAGAGTGAAAGAAGGAAGATAGATGCTTTTGAATTATGGATTTGGAGACACTTACTAAGAATACCATGGACTGCAATGCAAACCAATAAAGCCAGATTTGCTCCCTTGAAGCTATGATCATCAAGCAAAAATTGCCATACTTCGGACATATTATGCGAGCAAATGACAGTCTGGAGAAGATGATGATGATGCTTGCTAAAGTTGATGGAAGTAAGATGAAGACGAAGAATTAGATGGGTGGATGGAGTTAAAGAAGCAACTGGAGTGCACTTGGAGGTTCTGAAAGACATGGTCAGGGACAGATTGGAATGGAGAGTGTATGTTCGTGGAGTCGCCAGGAGTTGGAAACGACTCGATGGATCATAACAACAACAAATATTATAAAATGTATATTTTTATTTCTACAATTGGTATAATCAATGCCCAGGATTTAATAAATAATAATAAATTAAACATACTTCAAATTGGAAAAATTAATTATAAAGAATAGTAAGTAAAAATTTCTACAGAAGCTGTCCACCTTATATAAATCCTTTCATCAAACTCACTCCACACCATTCCTCTTGCACGATCTGCCCACCGACTCATTCACAGTGATAACTCTCCACCTCAGTTTTCCTCCATCATACCATAGAGTAACAGACTTAACTTTTTTTTCTCACTCTTGTTTCAGTAATGAAATGCCATGAGTTGGCATATTGAAAAGAATTATAAAACCAAAGGAAAACTCAAGTAAATAACTTTATTATGGTAGAATTTTTGGCTAAGTATCATAGCATTGTCAGTAGACGATCACAGAATGGCAATTAAACATTAACAGACAATTCTCAAAAGTGCCACCTAAGTAGCTAATGTAAGACAACTATAAAAAGTCAATAATATCCTAACTTATTATAAAATATATATATTCAGTCAAAATAAAGTTAAGATTAGCAAATTTAAAAAGTACTATCTCCCACAAAGGGGATACCATTGGATCTGTTTAAGTTAGGATAGTGAAGTAAAGTTTTACACATTCTTTATAAAGCCATTCTGTGAGGAAATTCCTTTCATGAAAAACTCATGTCTTGTTCATTGAATTAGTGTTAGTTGCATGCTTTGCAAGTCAAGACTGCTCAGGCTTGTGTATTTAATATAAGCTGTGTTCTTCCAGCTGAATAAAAGCATATCTTCCTGTTTGTCTGAAATAAGAGCAAGGAATCTGATAGATGCCTGGATAATTGAGTGCTTGTCCTCAGGAGAAGTGAGAAAGGTGGAAATTTTTCTGACGGGAAACGAAAGGCAACAAAAATATTCAATAGTTTTAAAACTCGCTATGCATTCACTGATGCCATGCACATAAGGGATAGGAATGAGAGTTATTTCTTCTCTATTTGCAGAGATAGAAATACCATAACGTACGGTATTTCTACCATAAGTTATGGCAGTTATGGTGAAAGAATCTTAAAACAATTAGATAAAATTGTTTTAAGGTGGAATTAATATGTTGTAATTCTTTCTGAAACAGTTTATCTGAAGAACTTAAAGAATGGGCATAATTAGATCTTTTAATTCTTTGTTAATCAGATGGTGGCCAACATTTTTCAGTATATCTGCTGACTCATCACCATCCTAGTCAGAAGGCTGGAACTATTAGAACAGTAGTACATCATGCCTATTTTTTGTTCTTCAGATGAAATGTTATAGAAAGAATTACAACATATTATCATGTTGGAGGCTTATTGAATTTTTTACAACACTCAAAAAAGGATTAAAATAGAATTTAATACTTCCTATATTTCGTCCTAGTCACTAGGACATCTACAGGGATTACAAAAACAACTAATGTAATATGCACACAAATATCATACAATACTAAGCCCAACCACGTGGGTGACACTAAAGTCCTATCTAAGTGGAGCGCCCTCTAAGGGCAGTAGTAGGTGGCCTGGAATGTAAGGTGGGACCTCTGGTGATGAGTGTTTCCCAAATCTTCAGAAGCTTAATGCAACTGAATTTATTAAGATTTGGTTGGTTTCTGAGAGCTGCTGCTGCTTCTAAGAAAAGTCTCTCTTTCTTGAATTTGCTGTGGTGGAGCACGGTGGTTTTATTCTATGATACCCTGTGGGTGGTGTCCAAAACATGGTCAGCCAAGCCTGAATGACCATAGTTGTGTTTACAGATGTAAGGCTTCTGTTCCTCCAGACGGATGGATGCTGATCTGCCTGTCTGTCCAAAGTATGCCAGCTTACAGGAACGGGGTACTTTGTAAACTCCAGGCAGAGAGAGAGAGGAGGGAGCTGATCTTTCATAGAACGGATAAGGGTAGCAAGTTTGCAGTGAGGCTTATATGCTGCGTGTAGGTTGCACTTGTTTAGAATCTTGGCTATTTTTTTGGATGTGCCACGGATGTAGGGTATGGTGATGGCATTTTTAAAATCTTGTTGACGAGAAGGACGGGGAATGGGGGAAGAACTGATTATTTTTTTGATACTGTGATCGCTGTAGCCATTGGAGAGGAAATTGCTGTGTATGTGGTTAAGCTCAGTAGTGAGGGCGGTTCCACTGGAACAAAGATTGTGGGCTCTCTTGGTAAGAGTTTTAATAATGCCATATTGTTGAGAGGAGTGGTGGTGGGAGAGTTTGTGAATGTATCTGCCTGTGTGTGTGGGTTTTCTGTATACAGTGAAGGCAAGTGTATCATTAGGCAGGCGTGTGACTAAGGTGTCTAGAAATGGTAAACAATTGTTCTTTTCCTTTTCCATAGTAAACTGGATTCTTGGATTTGGGCTATTGAGATGACTAAGGAAGGAGTCTATAACGTGTCTGGGCCATGAGACCAAATAGAGAAAACATCATCTACATATCTTAGCCAGATAGAAGGTTTGAGTGGGGCTGAGTCTATGGCTCGTTTTCCGAAATCTTCCATATAGAAATTGGCAAGGGGTGGGGGGAGAACCCATGGTGGTTCCCTCTATCTGCTTGTAGATTTTGTTGTTCCAAGAGAAATATCCAGAGTTAATGGCAAAGGAAAAGAGATCTAAGATATCAGAGGGAAAAACGTTTTCTAAGAGAGATAAGGTGTCAGTTAAGGGAATATTGGTAAACAAAGAGGAGATATCAAAGCTTACCCAGTATGTCCATTATTCAAGGTTAAATTTTCTGTGAGGGCTTTAAAGTGGGTCGAGTTTTTTATATAGGAAGTGGACCTTCCGGTGAGGGGGGTCAGAGAGTTGGCCAGCTGTTTAGACAGTCTGTAGCAAGGTGCATTGGTGGCATCTACTATAGGCCTGACTGGGGAATTGGGTTTGTGGATTTTTGGTAAACCGTATATTTGGGGTGGGGGGAACGTGAGGTGAAAGGTTTAAGTTTTTTCGTGATGTCAGGGAGCCAGGAAGATACTTTTTTAAGTAAGATTTTTAATTTCTTAACTTGTGTTTTTGTGGGGTCGTGTTCTAGCGGGATGCTAACATACACTCTCCATTCCAATCTGTCCCTGACCATGCCTTTCAGAACCTCCAGGCGCACTCCAGTTGCTTCTTTAACTCCATCCACCCATCTAATTCTTAGTCTTCATCTTACTTCCATCAACTTTAGCAAGCATCATCATCTTCTCCAGACTGTCATTTGCTTGCATAATATGTCCAAATAAATAATTATCATCAATGAGAGGGATACAATATCAACATTTTCTTGTTGCTTACAGCTACTTGTATCTGGTATATTGCTCTCTTTTGTATGTTTTATAATTGTAGTCTTTAACCTATGATCCATACTTATGCATTTGAAAGCTAAAAAAATTACTGCATGTACTCGAATAAACTCGCATTTGCATTCTTTCCCCAAAATTAAAGCAAAAAACATGGTGCAAGATATGTGCGGGGATTTTCGGAAACTAAAGTTTTCAGAAAAAAACTGAAAATGGTGTAACTTACCAAGAAGCTCCTATTTGCTATTGCTACTTTTGGCATCGATGACAGTTTCCTTGTGTGCATCATCAAAGTCGAATACCCAAATAGCTTCATCTTCTTTCCCATTATTTCGAGCAAAAATTACCAGTAATTTACAAGACTTGAGATACGTAATGAACAATCCTCCACAAATGACTAATGAGAAGGGAAAGCAGAGCACAAAACTGACAGCAATTGCAGGCTAGTAGAGATAGAGCAGCTATGAAGACGTGCATGTGATTGGTGCAGTATTAACAAAAGATCAAGCAACACAATGACAGAAGCAAGCTGACAAGTGAGTTGGCTCTCATTTCAACAATTGAGTTGAAATGCTAATTCTCTTCGACTGAAATTCATAATATCTGAAACACATTGACTATATATTTCTTAGTTTTAACATTTTCACAACGAGGTGGTGTCAAACAAAACCATATATTGCCAGTACAACATGATTTTGCTTGAATCTATACAGCAGTTTCTGTTGGGTGGGACATGTGATTCATTAGTTAGTGCCGTTTTTATCCCAGTGTTCTCTAATTGCACTATTTGTTGAGAAATATATTACACAGCTTGCAAATGTCTCTGTACCTTATTCAGGGGCACAATAAAAAACTAATTGTTTTTCATGCATCTGCAGTATAGTAGCTGTTGTAGAGGGCATGTTATTTACTGCAAGGAACGGGTTACTATCATCCTGGCATTCACGCCAGGGCAATAGTAACTCGCAATTTGTGTTGGAGAATTGATACATAATATAATTTAATATATTTTCCTTAATAAGTAGCTCAGAAAGCCTGTATAGCCTTGTGGATATGCCGTTTGCACACCATGGCACTTAACCGCACGAAGGAAGACTGCTTGGTTTCGAATCTAGTCGGCTAGGGACCATGAGATGGTGGTACTTGTTGAGCCGTCTCTCTTCACTGCATGCCACATAATTAGTGATAGCCTTGGGCCAGCTATCTCTGAGTGGGTACCATTGGAGATTGAACTGCCCACTCAGTCTCCAAAAGTTAGATGGGGCTAAAAAACGGCCTCGCCTACTCCCTATATGGGAATAAAAAGGCATTAGCTGATTTTTTTATATATGATTTATTAAGAAGTATATACGTTTAAATTAATTCTTTTTTTCTATATAATGATTCCATGCGTTAATGATACAAATGATGCAGAGCCCAAAATTGCCATGTACTCCCTGAAAACCTTTCACTACCCCCAGGGGTACACATACCACACTTTGAGAAACACTGCCCTAAGAACAAGCTTCCCACCTTTCAATTATCCAAGCATCTATCACATTCCTTGCTCGTGTGGGTTATCTTATTTCAGACAAACAAGATCTACTTTTATTTGGCTTGAAGAACACAAGTTTTATTTATACCATGAGCCTGAATGGTCTGGACTTGCAAAGCATGATGTTGATACTAATTCATTCAAACAAGATGTTCTTCATAAAAGTAGTTTCTTCATAGATTTATAAAGAAATGTGTAAAACTTTTTACTTCTGTCCTAACTTAAACAGACCCAATGGTCTTATATCAGGGGTGTTCAACCCGTCGATCACGGACCGATCTTTGGTCGATCTCTTGTGTATTCCTCTTTACTTACAAATTTAATTAAAACTGAAAACATAATATTTTATTTATCATTATTTTGTATTATTTTTAATTCACTTTAAGTTTATTCTATCCCAATGGCTTTAACAGGCCTTTAAAGCCCACAACCTTCCAAGCATGCTTGGATTTTATAACCGAAGTATGAGGATAGGATGGTCACCCCTATGCCTGTAAGTATACTTGGCTGTATCCCTGCGTGTTCACAGGGCCGGTTTGTCTGCTTGCAGGATGAAAAATCCCAGATAAACTGGCGGAAAAAACTCTGCTGTCCACGCCCAAGACCGGCTAACTTGGCTATGGCTGAGGAAGATCCTTGAGCTCCTCACGTCGGCGAAGAGAATCGAACCTAGGACACTCCTTCCCCAGGCATATGGTTGCAAACCGCAAAGCCACTAGGCTAACCGCGCAGATGCTTTAAGTGTATTGCTATTGTTTATTTAATAAATTTAGTTTAATCCTTTATCCAAGTGTGAGCAGGCGCAAACTTTACTTTCAGGCGCAAACTTTGTTTGCTCACACTTGGATAAAGGATTAAACTAAATTTATTATACTCTAACCAAGTGAAAAATAAACTTTCAATATTGTTTATTTATTTTTCGTTAAAATTGTCAAATCAGTTATTTTCTTATAAGTTCGGGTAAATGAATTAATTTGGATCAATGGAAGTCAAACAGCAAGCCGAGTGAATGGAATTATAAGCAAAGTGTAAAAACTCGATTATTCCAAAGCACATTACATCTTAGGTTTTTTTACTTAGGTTAAGTCCCATGTGAATATTTTAAAACAATAAACTTTGTCTCGGTATAGTTTGTATTAGATATTTTTGTAAATAACTCTTTTGAAGCTAACTGTATATACTGCTTTAATAAGAATATGTTAGAGTGTTAAAAACAAAGGCAATGTTTTTGTCGCCAAAGCTGTACATTACGGTGTTAGATCCTGAATGGAGAGCTTTACAAGTAAATTCTTTATTCAGGGTTTAACATAATAAATACTACTAATTAAGGCGATATCTGCACATCAGCTAATAATTATGAAGTATTATTTTATGTTATGTGGATATGGTGAGAGTTATTCCTGCATAACTGAAATGTGAAGCAGAGAATTTTGTGTCAAAATAGTAAGAATTGTATAAGGGAATTGTTAAGTTATTTGTAATCCCATTAAGCTGTCTAGTACATTACAAAATTCTGAGAAAAATTATAAGTAGTAATCCGGAATAATCACGTATAATCTGTACGAGTTGAGCGTAGCGATGGAGGCTATACCTATACGGAAAATGACGTCAGAACGGCCACCTGGAATAATGTAACCTAACAGATTAGGGAGAGTGTAGGATCACCCAAGGGGCATGAACGATGGGGTTCGTGGGTGAAAACCACATCGAATAGAGGGCACCTGAAAAGGGTGAATAAAAGATGAAGTGTGCCATTTTATGGGGCTTTTTTCCTTTTCGGTTCCTGGATTCGAGTTTTAGGAGGTTTGTCGGGGGAGTCGTGAGAGAGTGGTGGATCGACTACGGTGATGATGGATTGCAGGTTCTTTTCTTGAGAATGCTTGAAGATTTCCAAGTCGAGCTGATTGCGATATGACGGCCTATGCGGAATCGAGCCTTAGCAGAATGTCCCATTGGAGAAAGTTTCCTGCGGAGCGATAGACAGCACGCCACAGTCAGAAACGATAAAAAGAAAAGCGTAGTGCATCGCCAGGCGAAAAGACAGCCGAAGAATATACAGTAAGGTAAACCAGATCTACATGAGATGGCGGCATGAAATCTGAAAGGATCCGGTAATGTAAAGATTTTCGTTCTATGTTAAAAATCGCTAGGAAGAATAAGAAATTTGTGTATACTGTAAACTAAAGGACACTAGTAAAGAACTTTTAAGTGAGAGTTTGATTGAATTAATTAAGACCCTGTGGAACAAACAAGAATTGTTGATAGGCAGTATTTTGATTGAGAATGGCTAGGCTTGCTTAATGAAATTTAGAATTAAGATAGTTATTGATAGAGTATTAATGAAAGTGTTCAATGTGTGTTCTGTGAATAACTTCTGAAAGGAATTATATCCTAGTAGTATTATGCTTACACTTAATCTTATCCTTTCGTAATTGAAGGATTTAGCATACTCAGATTCATTGCGATTTAGTATGAACCTTAACTTTGAGTGAATTTTGATCCATTGAGTATTTGAACTTTCTTAACTATAAATGTTTTATGTTTTTCCAATAAACATGTTTTGTACCTTATACCTGAGTTTATGCCTGATTACGAATTCAAACCACCACTTATGAAATAGAACCTTTTGGCGGGAAGGAATTTAGATATAATTGCTTAAGTGAGATTCGAGTCATGACTGCTAACTGAATCTGCACAGCGCTAGCCTGAGATTAATTATTCTGTGTATCCCTTTTGAATTTAGAATTATTTCCCTGAACAAGAATCTCCTCTGTTATAGGATGTTGGCTGGCGCAGCATGATAAAAATTTTGCCAATAACCACAGAGGAGATAAATCTGAATTAGTATTTTAAGGGCACGACAGTCGATTAGGAGGAGGGCTATTTAGAGGTAGAACAAGATATAAATATAGAGAAAACGGTGACATACAATAGAGCAGCTGGTAGGACTAAAATTGAGTAAGGTAAAAATAAGAAAGGATTAAATCAAGAAATAACCAATAAAATTAAGTATAAACCCTTAAATAAATATTTAACAGCGGCATTAGAAAGATTGTTATTGAAACTTGTATGTATGAGAAAGGCTTGCAGGCTCTAAGTGTAAACATCTCCGAAGTCAGGCAGAAAGAGTTCAAACAACTTTCAGATGGCTGGCAACTTACAATCAAAAGAAAGCGGAGGAGAACAAAAGGCATGCCAAACTTAAAACTTAAGATGAAAGACTAATATCATTTTTTTGGGGGTTGCCAAACTTCATGCGATGTCTCAGAGGAGGCCTAATAAAAAGGGACTGAAGCAACAGAAGTGGTCCCGGTTCCAGAATTGCTGTCATAGAGGATGCCGCCTAGTCCAGAGTTGCCGTCAGAGAGACTGCCTGGATCCACGTTGCAAATTATACCATTATTTGGAAGGACTAGGAGAGAAGACATTTTTTTGCATTTGATGAATTTGTGAAACAACACAAACTTCCGCTTTTTAAACTTGTGTCTATTACTACTGATGGTGCTCCTGCAATGATAGGTAATAAATTAGGCTTCGTTTCATTATGTAAAAACGATGACAAATATCCAGATTTTTTAACATACCACTGTATTATTCACCAACAAGTACTGTGTAGTAAGAGATTAAATACAAAAGATGTTTTGGATATTACATTTAAAATTATAAATTCTGTTCGAGGAAAAGCCCTGCAACAGCAGTTATTTAAATTACAGGCAGATGATGATAGGGAACTTCTGTTGTGCAATAATGTTCTCTGGCTCAGCAGAAGTAAATTTTTAGAAAGATTTCTTGTATTAATAAATGATATAAAAATTTTTCTTGATGAAAAAGGAGATATTTATCCACAATTGAATGATAAAGGATGGTTGTTACACTTGTCATTTTTAGTAGATTTCTGCATGAAATTTAGTAATATAAATTTAGAGTTTCAAGGTAGAGATAAAAATTTAATTGACATGTTAATTTCAATAAAAACTTTCCAATAATACTTACTTTTATTAAAGAAAAATATAAATGACCGTGAATTTAGACATCTCCCATATTTATTAAAATTTTTTGAACAAAATCGAGAAATGTTTCACTATGATTTAAAAGAATTTATTCGTGAAATAGAATTAGTTGAGGAAGAAATAAATTCAAGATTTAAAAAGATTTTAATAAAACTGAAATAATTGTATCTTTTATCAATAATCCATTTCAAGAAAACTTGAACATCACAGAAATTTCAAATAAAATTAGTGGGCTGTTTGATATAAACCAAGCTGAAGTAGAACTTGAGATAATAAGCATTCAGAATTTACATTTAAAATCAATAAACAATGAAGTCATTTGGAAGTATGCACACGAAAAATTCCCAATATTAACTGATCTTGTGCGAAAAATTCTGTCGTGTTTCGGATTGACATACTTGTCAGAATCCGCTTTTTCAAATATGAACGTCATAAAAAATCAGTTAAGACACCAAATTATAAATGGTCATTTGGATGATTGTCTGCATTTGGCCACTTCTTCATATCAACTTGACTATGAAAATATTGAGAGGTCCAAACAATGCCAAATTTCACATTAACTTTTTTTTTTTTTTAATCAACCAGCATTTCCTGTAACTTGTGAGTTTGTAATCAATCTGTTGTGTTTTCTAACTTTGGTTTTCCAAAAGAGAAATAAATATTTTATTCCAATATATTTGGGTTTTTTTTTTTGTATTAAAATAATTAAAAGTGATTAAAGTGATAAATAAATGTTTTAATACACAAAATAAAGTTTTTAGTTGTTTATTTGTGTGTAATCAGATATTAGGTTGGGGAGAACGTGATCTATATTAGAGAGTAGATTGCCAAATAACTTTTTATAGAAAAGTATCTTGCATAGTAAGAAAGGTTGAACACCACTGGTCTATGTCTATCTCCTTTGTTGGAGAGAGATAGTACTTTTTAAATTTGCTAATCTTAACTAACTTTATTTTGTCTGAATATATATATATATATATATATATAATTAAAAAAAATTAATAAGTTAGGAAATTATTGACCTTTTGTAGTAATCTGACATTAGCTACTTAGTTGTTGCTGTTTATAATTTTCTGTTAATGTTTAATCGAGGCTAATAAAGTTATTTACATGAGTTTTCTTCTGGTTTTATAATACGTTTCTCGCTCTTTTTTGCATGTACTACTTTTCTTACTACTCATTCTCGCATTTTGTTCTCTGGAGAACTCTATATAAATGTTTTCTTTTCCATTACCATATGGTCATTTTCTTCAATCTCCACTGTTTCATTCTTTTAGTCGCTCATACCTCTTGCAACATCAACCTCACCAATCATACTTTCATACATTTTATCTTTGAACTCACCGCTATCATTCTTCATATTCTCTTCACACTTCTGGCATTCTCAAAATACTCGACAAATCCACTCTCCAATTTCTTTCTCTTCCATAAATTTCTGGTTCTATGAATTGCATACATTTTGCACACGCTGCAACAAACAAAATCATGCATGTTGAAATCGCCCACCATTGTTTTACACATGCATCAAATTTTATCGCAATAAAACAAAAATAAAAACTTTAATGATCACAATTAGGCACACTACTCTTACAGTTGAACAAACACTCATAAATATAATAATGCTGGAAAAATTAGTTAATTATTGCTAAATACTTTTAAGAGTTTAATTTTCAGCCAAAAATTGACCATGTGTAATGCTTCCAACCCTCTCACAGAAGGATTCCTGGAATGTGCCTCAGCATTCAGGAACTACCCAAACCCCAACAAATTTAGTTGGTCTCATGAAACAGCTTCAGATCTGGGAAGGCATTCATCCTTAGAAATCCAGTCCCTCAACAGCCAAGAACACTCAACCCAGTCCACTAGAGGATATTGTTCAGGTTTGAGAGACATCTTTCTTGCTGTTTACTCTTACTTACCAATGTAGTACCTGTGTGCAGTATAGTAGGTGATTATACCCCTACTAAATAGCGCCAATCGGCTTGAATTAATATATAGTGCACATTGTAGTTGTCCAAATAATATTGTTTGGCACAGTGCTTTTCAGGGAAGTTTACTGTAGTGAGAGCCAGCTGTATTTAAATATATCTGCTTGTATTTCTAGGATTTCCTCAGCCCATTCTCCATGGTCTTTGTTCCCTTGGTTATGCTACTCGTCATGTCATCAGACAGTTTGCTGACTATGAAGTTGAAAAGTTCAAAGCAGTGAAGGTAATTTGTTTATGTGTAACTATTTATTCGTAGCATTTTTTATGTTTATTTTATCTTTTGTGATCTTATATTCACTGGGTTTAGGCTACATAGTGGTGTTTAGTTTATTTAGTCTCCTGTAAAATAGGTGATTACCTGTTTCGTATTTTTTTCCCTTAGAAAATGAATTATATAGCATATATAATATTATGAAGACAGATTGAGAATTTGTAGACTGCAGATACTAGCAAACAGGAGAAAGAGGGGTGATATGATTGAGACTTACAAACTTCTGAAAGGGTCCTAAAGAATTTCAGTTGATGGAATTTTTCATTTTATGGAGGGTGGGAAAGTGCTAGAGGGCATCCTTGGAAACTGAGAATGAAGGTTGCTGTACGTGAGTGGAATGGATTGCCTTTGGATGTTGTGAGTGCAAGCAGTGTGTATGAATTCAAGAATAAGTATGATAACTGGTGTGTGTAGTATGTGGCCTCCCTCGATGAGTCTCTGACTTCCTGGAGGTGTCTCTTAATAATAGCGCTGATTTTTTATAGTATTTGGTGGTTCATAACTTGTTTGAAATGCTATACTAAATGGTGTCATGAAATGGTGCCAACAATGCACGTGATTTGAGCAGCAACAAAACAGAATGCTAACAAGAACAAAAGTTGAGAACAAGAAGCTTGCCAAGCTAAAGAGAAATTCGAGGATATTGAAAATGAATTTAACCTCTGAAATTACAAAATTAAAACAGATAATCAGATGTGGAGAATTATAAAAAGTCGAGGCATTTATATGAACTTAGGAAGGTCAAGTAAGTTAATGAGGAAAATTAGAAACAATAAAGAACTGTATCAGATTAGATAGTGCATACAATAAGCAAATAGATAAAGTTGAGTTTTCTCTCTGAGCAAAAATCAAAAATATAACAATTGAAAAATAGAAAAGTTACAGTTGTAATTCTAGTCGACATGACTAATTTAACTAGTGATAAATTCAGCACAAGAGAAGATTATGAAAGGATAGAAATGTGAACTCTCATGGAAATGATTGAGGAAAGAACAAGCAGAAAGGCTTCTGTGTTCATGTTTAGTTTATTTAACTGTTTTAATTCAAAACAAGAATAATAAGAAAATAATTAATATTCAACTTTTTTTGCTGATATTTCTCTGGTATTATATCGCATCTTCAGTAAAAACTGTAAACTGTCTGTGCATTAACTCTAGGTCATAACCTGGCCATTACACATAATTACATAAGTGGAAATAATGGAATGTAGAATATATGATCTACTCCAAAAATTGCCAGTAGCATTAATTTGAATGTAGCCAGGGGCACGCCGGCAATATATGTAATGTGTGCAACGCACACAGGCGCCAGAGATTTCAGGCGAGGAGGAAATACTTAAAAAAAAATATTATTAAAAAAAAAAAAATCGGCTAACGCCTTTTATTCCCTTATAGGGAGTAGGCGAGGCCTTTATACCCTATCTAGCTTTTGGAGACTGAGTGGGCAGTTCAATCTCCACCTGTAGCCAATCAGAGATAGCTGGCCCATATCTATCACTAATTATAGCAGCCACCGATGAATAGGCTGGCAAACAAGTGCTGCCATCTCTTGGTACCTAGCCCTAATAAGATATGTTACTGTCTGAAATAATGTGGGTACTACGGTCGATTTTCTTGAGTTTACAGGGCGAAAAACCCAAGTTTCTAAGAGGAAAAACCCGTTTGCTCATGCCAGAGATTGACTAACTCTGGATTTTTTTTTTTAATTCATCAGTTATATCAAAACAAATTGCATTTTTGTTTAAATTTTAATTAGGTTTTATAGATTAGTCTTAACAAATTATTTATGATCACTTATTTGTTATTATTCATTAATATCTTATTTTATTCTGATCCTAGTTCTAACAAGTAGTTTAGCATAAACAAGTAAAAACTTGAACTTGTGTGAGTTTACTGTTTACAGGATGACACCCGTTTGAATTTGTTTAATCTTATTCACACTCGCATTTGCTCTAAACATATATAAGAAAATCTACAGTTTTTTATTAACTTTATTCTATATTCTGCTGTTATCAGCAAAATATAGGCATCATCTTGCAATATACCTGAATCGTCATGAGAAAAATCTAAATCATTTGAACAATTACAAAAAATGGACAGAATTAATTACACCCTTAAAAAATAAAACTTGTATTGATAATTTGCAGCAAACAGTTTTAGATAATGAAAGGAAATGTTGGTATGAAATTATAAAAAGAATAATTTTTGTGGTACAGTTTTTAGGCAAACAAAATCCAGCTCTTCATGGTAAAAGTAATAAACTTTACGATCGCAACAATGGCAATTTTTTAAAATGCATTGCGATGTTAGAAAAGTTCGATCCTTTTATATTGAAACACACGTGACGTGTAGCTGATGATCCTGACTTTAAAAACATGCTCTCCTATTTAGGAGATAAAATTCAAAATGAAATACTCACTTTATTGGCATCAAATATTAAAAATAACGTTTTTATAAAGTGTTTTTTTATTGGGGGGAGGGGTATAGGGATGCCAACTAAAGTTTTACACACAGGTCCCTGGATGTAGCTTAACATCTTAACCAATTTCAAACCTCCAGGGGGAAGGAATCATTTTCTTAAAAGAACCATACAATAATAACAACATTGTAATACAGACAAAGGTAACACTAATTTGTTATGAAAATAAAATGCATTCCATTCTTTGGTGTTATTCTTTGGCTTCCTGCCCAACATATAAGTCTAGCCAACAGCACCAGTACAGGGCACCCTCTCATAGGACTTTAGTCTCAATTAAATCTAATTTCATTTCTTCCATTTATTGTCTCTTGTTTGATTTTGTGTGTGTTATTACAATTTTAACATTGTATTCCTGAAGTGACAGATGAAACATAATGATTAAACCTGCTGCTTAATTATTTTTTGTGCTGTAATTGTTCTATTAAATTGTAACAAATGTTTTTGGTATCAGTAGCAGCTTTAAAACATTCTCCAAATCTCAACAAGTATAGCTGTATCAGTTTACCAGAAATCTGGGTGGTGGTCATTTTAAGATCAAATTAATCCTTAACTCTCTTTATCCAACAATAGATAATGCCAGTTAGGACTTTAATTTCTTCTATTGTCCATTGCAATCTTTAAACTGGTCCTACTGTTAGCTACTTGTTGCTGTTTGCCGTGAGACTGTTTTTTTGTGCTCTGAAGATGCTGTATGTAACACCAGCAAAATAGAAAATAAGTTAAATATTGTTTTAGTATTATTCTTGTGTTGTGAATGAAACTGTTAATAAACTAACCATGAGGAAAGAAGTTTTGTGTTCATCTGGTTTGAACTTATTGAACATGTGCAAGACTCTCTCTCTGCATAAGTAAGGCATAGTTATCTGCAAGTTGTTCAGCTGGATCACACAGACTACTGAAGTGAATATATGAAGCAGTATGCAGGTAACTTATGTCTGTACATAAATTCCAAAAGTGGAAACAGAGGTAGTTTGTCATCTTGATAAATACAATGAGGCCTTTGTAGGCATTACTGAGACATGACTATCAGGATCAGATACACTAACTAGTATCAAAATGGGCATAGTATTTTCAGAGGGGATACACAGGAGAGGAGGGATGTGCTGCTGTTAGATGAATTTGTCCAGTTAAGGTTGAACACTGTGACTGCAAGACTAATAACAATTTTCCATGGCATTGAGTTAACCATTCAGAAAAGGTTACATGCTGAATTACAAGCAAGAAATTATGAATCATTGAGGAATATGTTAGGTTCTGTCTCACAGTATCAAGATGGGAAGGATATCAGCATTACATGGAAAGCATTTAAAAGTGCTTTGATAATGCAATATCAGAATATATTCCTAAAGTTTGAAGAATAAATGGAGTAGGAGTGAAATGGATGTGTAATTTTGTTAAGCAAGAGATTTTTAAGAAGCAGATGTGGACAGAATATTATGTGCACCAGGATGTCAGTCATGAAAATTGTAAGAAGCAGGCCAGAAGAGCTGCAACTATTTTACACAAAGCTGTGTGTGTGTGTGTGTGTGTGTGTGTGTGTGTGTGTGTGTGTGTGTGTGTGTGTGTGTGTGTGTGTGTGTGTGTGTGTGTGTAAAGGAACTGTCTCTGCAGTCTAAAGAACCAAAAGAATTCTGTCGTTATGCTACAAGTAAAAGGGTGAATGAGTATGAAAGAATAATTACTAAATACAGATGGAATTTATGTTGACAGATACAGTAGAGATTGCTCAGTTGATGAGTTTTACTGAAAGCTATCAACTTAATGTATGCAGCATTGAGCTCACTGCCATCTCTTCACAGGATGAAGAAATTCTGGAATATGAGGAGGAGGTACTAGAGCTGTTGCACAAACCAAATAAGAATTTGGCAGTAGGGGTTGATGGGATGTCAGCACGGATGAAAAAATTGTTCAGCTGAACTGGCTGTTCCTCACACCAGGCCGTATAATTTGTGTCTCAGAACAAGGAAGATTCCACAGGAGTGAAAAGAATGTATGATAATCCCATTGTACAATGGTGGTGCAAAGACTAATATGAGCAACAATCGACATTTGGTTTTGATTAAGTTAATAAGAGACTGTATACAGAAATGGGTTATTTACAAAGGAAAGATCATGTTTGAGCATCTTGCCCACATTTTATGATAATGTTACCATTTGAGTTTAGATGAGGAATGAATGCAAAATGATGTTTTTGGATTTTTCACAGAAAATTGTCGCATAAATTAGAGAATATTGGATTGGATTTTAAAATATTAGCATGGATAAGAGGATGACTGACTGACAGATATCATAGTGGTATAAGGAAGATATGAATCTGCTAGATTGAACACATCCTTGGTCTATGGTTATTGTGCTTACATTAATGACATTGGGAAGGATTTGATAGGTGAACCAACTATTTGCTGATGATGCAAAGATAAAATAATCAGGATTGCTGACATGCATTACTTGTAGAATGATTTGAATATGCTGGAATTATGGACAAGAGAAATGACTGTCATTTCAGTGTTAGTAAATGTAAAATTATGCACTTTGGTGTAATGAGATATCTGATGTTGTATTATATCGGTGGAACATTGCAAATACAACTCAGAAGATAATTGCAGTGCTGAAATGAACACTGACATGCAAGGATACACAAGACGAGGCTTTGATATGACCTTACTTGGATTATTGTGTGCAGGTCTAGTCTCCTGGTTTCCATGGTGATGCTTATCTAGTGGAGAGACTGAAAGGAGAGTTAAAGATGACATCAGGATTGAGGAATACAAGTCGTGGACAGGTTATGAATATGTGGACTGCAAATGCTGGTAAACAGGAGAAAGAGGAGTGATATGATTGAGACTTCTGAAAGGATCATACAGGATACTTTTAGATGGAATTTTTTATTTTATGGAATATATGAGGAGGATAAGACAGCATCCATGGAAACAATAAATACTGTCAAGAGAGTAGGTTTTTCTCTGGGTGGTGTGTGATTGGAAGAATGGATTGCCCCTGGCAGTGAGTACAGGTAATGTGATTTCAAAAGGTGTGACAGCTGGTATGGTATGGTATGTGATCTTCCTCGATGAGTCTCTAACTCCCTGGAAGTCTCTTATTAATAATAATATATGATTAGATAACCTGCTTGATATTTAGTTAAATGTATTTTGAGGAACAGATGCCACCTGAGTGGCATGTTTTGTAATGTCACCATTTTGTGACCAGCTTTTTAATATAATACGGGTATGACATTGAGATGACTTTATTATGTATTACTTTTCCACATAGTTAGCAAAGACATTTTACATTAGTCTTAGGAAAGCTAGTTTTGTCTTTTTCACCTTCCATAGAGTAGTTTATCCAGTGATGTAAATTGTTTATATTTTTGCTAGAAAGATTTTGGTTAGGTATCTTCTTTGTGAAGCCAGAATGCAAAATACTTTGTCAACATTGCACACCCCAAAAAAAAAAGACTGAAGATGTATGGGTGGGAAAAGGATTTCTTCTAGGTTTTCTAGATAAACGTTTGCAAGAGCTGGAGAGGGTAGGCTTCCCATAGAGGCTCCTTTAATATATGAAATCTGTTTTGGTAGATGAAGTAACCTGAATGGATGGTAGAAGTTTTTCCACTTGGTTATACTATAAATTAAAGATACCAAGAAATTATATACTTGCTGTAATCCTTTATCCAAGTGTAAGCAAACAAAGTTTGCATCTGAAGTATTTTCAGGACTGGGGCAACTTGTATATAGTGAAAATATGACTTCTGTATTCAACTTTAGTATCACCTCTGGGTCTGACTCCCACTGATGAGACCTCAATAAAGGTCGAAACCGGTCTGGCTAGTGACCCTTACCATAATGCATAGCATTATACATGTCCACAAGGATATGTGTTTAGCATTATGGAACACTAAGGCAAGTGATGTGAAGTCATTAGCTTCTATATACGAGTTGCCCCAATCCTGAAAATACTTCAGATGCAAACTTTATTTGCTTACACTTGGATAAATGATTAAACCAAGTATATAATTTCTTGGTATCTTTAATTTAAACCTTGAATGGATGACACTCGAACAATTTAACTGTTTGGATGAAATTCCTGTGACAGCAGTGAAAGCAATCTTCCAGAAGGACCTTGATTAACGATTCATTGTCAAAACTGACAATTAAATCGGTCAGTTAAAAGATTATATTTCTCACTTCCTCTAGGAAAAATGAAGTTACAAGTTGTCAAGTTTGGGAGTGTAATAGATAGGCTAAAAATTTAGCTATGCAATAAAGTAGAATTGATGCAATCTGTGATTGGATCAAAAAGGTATGAATTCTTTGTAGATCTTAAGCAGACTACAAAGGAGGGGGCAGTCAGAATGACTGCCTTTCCTTACCAAAGATGTGAGAAAATCTAATTCTAATCAGTAATCAATTAAGTTAGTATTTTTTTAATTATAATGTAATGCTTCTTTTGTCAACCACTTGTTGTTCTGCTTATACCATTGGTGGCTTGCTGCATAACTGAGTTCCACCTTGAACTCCTTTATGCCACTTGATGACCTGTAATTTTCAGGTGGAAATATTTGGCTATTAAAGTTTAATACTTATTCATCCTAATCCTTGTGTTTACATGTTATTCAGTCTTAATTTTATGATTATTCATGTTATTCAGTCTACTCGCTATGTTTACAGTGTAGTATGACCTGTGTGACACCTGGACAGAGGGGGGGGGATAATCTTGGTGAACATGTTTTTGTTGAAAGAGTCTATCTTTACTTTCTTCAGTTTCTTGTGGCTTTCATCTCAGTAATAGTGATCTATTACTGAGATGAACGCTCTCAGTAATAGAGATCTATTACTGAGAGCTCTCAGTAATAGTAGAGAATAGTAAAGTAAAAGATTGTCACAATGTTTACAGTGTTGTCACATTTCACATCGAAGGTGTGTGAGGGGGGAATCTTTATGATGTATATTCACTGCTTTGTAACTGCTTCAGCCAGATGGGTGATCCTGGATAGTCCTACCAGGATTGTTATAACTAGCCTAGGTGGCTGAGTGAATAGCATATGTGCTTTCCGCCTTACAGGTTTGGATTGAAATCCTGTTGTGAATATCTTTTTGTGGAAGTGAATTTCATTGCATATGTGAGACCTCCTCCTCTTTATTGGAGGCCTGAATTGATCTTAAAAAAATTCCCTGTTTGGTACATAGAGCAGGATTTCTGGATTATGTAAAAAAATAATATAAAAATTAAAACAAACAATCTTAAGCCAGTCACAGTAATAACACACTATAGGTTTACAGCTATTTGTGGATGGGAGTCACATAAATCAACTGATGGTGTCTCCTTTCTTTGTAACCTGAAAATTGGGAGTCAAGACTTGTTGCACTGTGGGTGTAATACTCTGGGTTAACACTAGTACCTTGGATGACATTATTATTTTTTATGTGATAAAATTTTTATCAAGAACATAACATTAAACAATCGCAAGGTTTGTAGACTATAAAAATTGTGTATGAATGGAGACTGCGCGAAACACGTCAGTGCTTGTTGACAGCATGTGCGACACTGGCGAATGCGGCCGGCGCCAGAAAGATATGACTAGTGGTGAAGCGGGACGGGAATACGTACATATAAGAAACCGTGTAACTCCAGATTTGCGTAAGTCGGGGTATGACTGTATTTACAATTTTTGTTGTTGGGAGTTGCATAAAAATCAGACGAAAACATTGTTTCGTTGCTTGCATCTTCTACAAATCTTTTCATTATCAGTGTGGATCAGAGAACATGAATTACATAAGTAATTCTCTCGCTCTTCTGAATTTTTTAAAGTATGTGCAGGCAGTTATTCAGAACTTTCACAGTTCAGACTGATAGAACAAATTTCACCTTCTATCTGTTCTGAGTGCCAGTGCACTGTAAGTTGAATAACCCCTCGTATATGGAATTACAATAGAATATGTGTATTATAATGTATTTATTATCAGTATCATAACATTAATAATTTTTAATGTTAAAAAAATAATCCCCCCCCCCCTCCCATTGAATTTCATTCTTTAGTTAACTTCTCTACCGGCTGTGGATGAAATAATGAGACCAACTTGCACTTTGTATCCATATTTATCTGGATGTATATATACATCCTTGCAGGTTGGGGGGGGGGGGGGGTAAATACATACGTTGATGAAGTGATAATTGACTAAAATCCATTATTATTATTAACAGACCTCCAGGGAGTCAGGGACTTTGAGGAAGGCCACATACTACATGCATCAGCTATCATACTAATTCTTTTCATTCACACTGCTTGCACACACACAGCATCCAATGGCAATCCATTCCAATCGCACACCACCCTATGAGAGAAAAATCTAGCCCTTGCCATTCCATCAACTGAAATCCTGTATAACCCTTTAAGAAGGTTTGTAAGTCTCAATTATATCACCCCATTTTCTCCTGTTTGTAGTCTACAAATTCTCAGTCTGTCTTCATAAACAGTATTCCACAATCCTGATATCATTTTTAACTCTCCTTTATACTTTCTGTATCAGAATTCACTGTATGTGTGAATTCAGATTCTCGCTGTAGCAGAATCGCAATCAAAACCAGACCAGACCTGTGCACAATAGTCCAAGTGAGGTTTTATCTCACTTTTATCTTATTTGTAAATAGGCAAAATGACATCCTTATCTTTATCATATGAAATGTTAATTGGATTTTATACCATTAAAATCCAAACATGTACGACGAACACATAAGCATTTCCACATGGTTTACATGTCAAAGTTCATTCCAGCATTGCAATTATATTTTGAGTTGTATTTGCAGTCTTTGCTACATGGCCCCTGAACTTGCTATCTAACACTCAAAGATCCCTGATCAGTTTCTTATGGTATAATACACCATTGGATATGTAATCGCCAAAGTGCATGATTTTACATTTCCTAACATTGAACTGACATCCATTTTCTCATGCCAACATTGCCAGTGTATTCAAATCATTGTGCAAATACTTCATATCACACAGCATTCCGATTACACTACTTATCTTTGTATCATCAGCAAATAGCTGAATGTTGCCTGTCAAATCCTTCCCAATATCATTAATGTGCAGATTGAATAACAGTGGACAAGGACTGATTCTTGTGCTACACGACTGGTTACCTTAAATCTTGCAGACACACATCCCCCTGTACACCACTTTTTGATTGATAGCTTCGCTTTTCTACATCTGTCGCCCTCACACCATCTGCATTCAGAAGAGTTATTCTTTCATATTCATTCTTTTACTTGCAGCATATCAATAGAATTCTTGTGGGTTGTCTTTAGTTTTCCATACAACAATTGACTCTCCTGGCTTGCTTATAATTTTCATAACAGACATCAACCTTATGCACACTGTATTTCTTCCGCATCATCCATTTCTTACGAATCTCTTGCTTAATAATATTACACATCTATTTGACTTCTACCTTATTTATTCTTTGAACTATCAGGACACATTCTGATATTGCATCATTTAAGGATTTTTTAAATGATTCTCATGCACGGTCAATATTCTTCCCATCCAGCAACCAATACCATTCTGCTGAACTCGTAATTTCCTGCTTTATAGTTCGGCATGTAATCTTTTCCAAATGGAACATTCATGAACTTAGACTTCCCAAGTGAGTACTGCATGATCATTGCCAACAGGTGGCAGAATGTTTACATCTTTAAGTGAAACACCCTCCAACACTATAATCAAATCTTAACACTCTTTGACCTCTGGTTCCTTCTGTCACATGCTGCTTGAGGAAGTTGTCTCGTAACAGCTCAATAAATTCAATTTCATTCTTCTCATGAGATTTTACTGCTACCCAATGCAATAAATAAAGTCTCCCATAATGATTACTCATTGTCTCTGTTTGATGATGCATTTCTTCGTCACTAGCAACCAATCCACCAGGTCTGTAACGACACACCCACTATGCAATTGGTTTTGTTAGATTCCACCTCACACCAGATGGCTTCATATTCAATGCCACATGAAATACTGTTAGTACTACAATCATAGGTCTCAACACTAACTGGATTCAAGTCATTTGATATCATTAGCAGCATGCCCCCCTCCTCTCTATCCTCCCTAAAAATACTGTATCCTTTACACTCAATACCAGTTAGTATGTCTGATTCTGATAACCAGGTCTCACTAATGCTTACAATCTGAGGTCCCAACATATTGACTAAGGCAACAAACTCTACCTCTTTGTTTCTGATACCCCTAGCACATTCGTGTATGAACATTAATAATCTACCTGTGTTTTCTTTTGTGTACTCTTGTCTGCAGTCTGCATGACATAAGTTGGACAACTTGCAGATCTCTGTTCTTCTCTAGTGCCTTATACAGGTAGACATCTGTGCACAAGTTTGGGTATGAACTGCATGAGCACAAAGTCGAAATTATTCTCTCCTCGTAATAATTTCCATGATAATGCATGTTTACATCATTAGCACAATTATATAACATTTTTGCTCTTACACTCGTATTCTCACGATTCCTCCCATTATAATTTAGTTTCCCTGACTCTCTGTAGTCTCATACCAGTTATTAATTTTTCAAGACTGTGATACCAAACACATTCAGGCGTAGGCCATCCCTCTTATACAAGTCTAATCTTCATCCACACTCACTCCACACATCCAAAAACTCGCATCTATTTCTTCTACAGAGCCTACACATCGAATCGTTTGCCATCATATTCCTTCTTCTTAATTCATTTTTATCATATCGAGGTATTATACTTACCGTTTTCAATTATATATTTGGTTTAATCCTTTATCCAAGTGTAAGCAAACAAAATTTGCACCTGAAGCATCTTTCAGGTGCAAACTTTGTTTGCTTACACTTGGATAAAGGATTAAACCAAATATATAATTGGTAGCATAGCCAAGTGAAAAAAACTTCCATTTACTCGTTTCACTTTCTCACTCTTCACTCTCTACTAACAACCCTTTAATGTCCTCTCTCACACTGATCTTATCACTAGTTAAGTCATGAGTACCTACTATAATTACTATCTTGTTTACTTTACTTTTTGTTTTTGAATTGTTTGCGTTACAGTTTTAATTTTTTGCTGGAAAACTCAAAGTTATAACCCACTCATCAACAGCCTATTTTGTGATAGTCACCATACTAAATACCATCCTTCTTTTTTACAAACAATGTTATTTATCTGATTTTCCTTACTTACTGACTTTCCTGATTCCATGCTTTGTTGTTTCTTATTTTGCTGCTTAACTTCCCTTTCCTTCCTATGTTCATTTAAATACCTTTCGACTTTCTGTAATTCCTGCATCATTTTATCTGATAATTTGTTTTAATTTTGCTATTGTGGATATTAATTAATTTTTAATAACCTTCTCGATATCTCCAGTAACCTCCTTAGCAGGGCAAGCCTTCTTGTTTTCAACTTCGCTGCTCTTCTGCGTTTTTGCTATAAACTACATTTATTATGGTAATATCTTAACAAAACTATGTTATGAAATACTAAATACACTAAAAACACAATTCTAGACTAGTGCACTATAAAAAAAAAACTATTTTCTAAGTTAAAAACACAATAAAACATAAAAATCACCAATTTTACATAAACTCTGAATTCATTGACCAATCACCATTAGAATAAGAACGTGTATTCACACTAAATAGAGGTTTAAATTAATAAATATTTCAGTTTATTTCTTTAAACCATCATTATCTCTGAGGTTGAAATGTGGAGGATGAAGAGCTTCAGCACCATGAAAAGGTGTTCGTATTTGTAGATGCTTCTGTGTAGAAGCTTAGCATTATCCCAAAGGATCCTGTGACTATTGTTATCAATTCCATATTCTGTAAGACTGGATTTAGGATACTTAGTGCAATATAGGATTAATGTTCAGAAATAAGTTTTGTGAGTATGCAGCAGTTTTCTGAAATAGTATAAGTTGCAGTTACAAGGAATTTGATACCCTAGTTAACAGTGATTGTTTGTACTTTATCCTAGGGAGAAGGTATCAGGAACTTGATTTAGTTTTTGTGACTGAAAGATGGAATTTCTTTATATATGAGCAACATATTCAGAGGAATGAACATCTTATGGGAGTCATTCCTTTTTGTAGAATTGGGTAAAACTGCAAGAGGAGGTGATTCCCAGAAGTTATCTGCTCTTCATATTCAAGGAATCTTTGGACATATTGCTTGTATGTTAGAGAAATTTCATCTTTTCATCACATGCAAGCCATTTAGCAGAATCACGCTCCTTTTACCTAATCCAAAAGATAAAGTTCAACTACTGTTTTTACCTAGAATATCAAATTCCTTTTAACTGCATCTTATCCTGTTTTCGACAAATTGGCCAGTGTGTGTGTGGGGGGGGGGGGGGATTAAACACCAATCCTATATTGAATTAAATATGATAAATCTGATGATGCAGAACACGATATTGATAGCACTAGCCATAAAGTTGATCGATATTACTGTCTAAATCTGAATCTCAGTGATTAGCTTTTTACTCAAAATATGGGAAATTGTCATTAAATATATTCTTTTGTGTGTAAGGTCTCCTAATAGTTTTTAATCTAGAAATTGGCAAGAGAGGGAAACCCATAATGGTTCTCTCTGTTTGTAAATTTTGCTCTTTCAAGAAAAATAACTGGAATTGATAAAAAAAAGGAAAAGAGATCTAAGATGTCAGAAGTAAAAAAACATTTTTTTTTTTAAGAATGTTAAGGTATCATTTAAGGGCATATCGGTTAACGGTGAGGTGATGTCAAAGCTTACCAATATATCTATTATTTAAAATAGGTAGAGTTTTTATATATATATATATATATAGAGAGAGAGAGAGAGAGAGAGTGTGTTTGCTGTTTTGATAATTTGTAGCATGGAGCATAATATACAACATAAAATGAAGAATCTCTGTTGCTTAGCTCTGGAAATAGCCAACAACATCAGACTTGACATTGGCAGTATCCATTCACAGTCGTCACTTCCCAAAAGTTATCTTTCTTCTCATCAGCTCGCTGCTCTCGGAAAGTTACAGAAAGAAAAAAGTATTGTCATCACCAGAGTGGATAAGGATAATGCCACAGAATATAATCAATAAATGGATATTATTCTCTGAGTTCCACTACCTACATCCCACTAGATCATGATCTCACAAAAATGCAAGTTAGAAAATTAAAAAACTTACTTAAAAATGTATCTTCATGGCCACTGGACATTACCAAAAAAACTCAAGCCCTTCGGTTCTCATCTCCCACAGATATATGGGTTACCTAAAATCAGTGGTGAGCTATGGAAATTTTAACAAAGGGCTCGCATCATCGAGCAAAAGAAAAAAAAAGCCTAATTTAGCCCTTATAATACTTATAGTGCAACTTTGTAGAGCTTCTGACAGATATGATAATTCCTGTAGGATATCAGTCATTAATGCTAGATCTTTTAAAAATTCCAAATTGAGAAGTCGGTTTAAAAAGCCATTATATTTATCGTTCGATGCAAAATGCTTGCAAAAAGCTGGGTAATTCTCCACAAAGCAAGAGCCATTTGTAAGCAGGGGGGGAAGAGTCCCCCCTAGTAAGACTATAAAATAGTACCACCGCTTGATTGATACTGTTGATTATCACTTGAAGTATAAAAACAAAAGAGAAATAACGTATTTCAATATTATTGCGTTTAAATAATATTCATTATTTATAGATTGTTTGTTTATAAAAATGTGGAATATTTCATATGCGCGATTATAAAAGATTTTATTCTTATTATATTTTGATAGTTAAAAAATATTTTTCTTATGTAAGATAAATTAACACAGATGATTGCATGCAAATATTTCATGTTTACATCATGAAATATTTGTTTAAAAATGATAGCCTTTACAGGTTGATTGTCCCCTCATACGTTTTGATTGGCATTTGTACACAAGCTGTATTAATAAGTTTTTGTGTGAAATACGGCTTTTTTTTTTTTTTTTTTTTTTTTTGCTCGACGATGCGAGGTTAGAAGTATTATTTGCAATCTCTGAAGGTGTCTCAGTGACAGATGAAATATTGTAAGCATTGAAATTAGTTTTAATTCTTTCCTAGTGCTGTAAATTCCATTAAACCTCCAACATGATGTCCTTCTAGCACTTAAGCCTTAACACACAGATTCTTAGAGATTAGTGGCATAATGTTTTAATTATTTAATTTTTTATTTTCCCTTATTGAATAGTGATTTGGAGAATCATCACTTGTAATCAAGAGAAAGCATGTCCTTCATGTGGTAACTGGATTTTGAATTTCATTATTTCAAATATGAGAGATTGAAAGTATATCAGTAAGATGCTGTCAAAAGTTGATGAGAAAGACAATTTCTTCCAAGACTATCTCTTCAAATTTCCATGTGCAGTTTGTAGAAGTTATCATAGTTTGGACATGCACTTCTTACTTTTGATGGGTTTTGAAATGGAACTAGGCTTTCTCTATCTTCCTCATGGAATGAGTGTCAACTCTTTTCCCACATGGAATGAGCGAACCAACAGTCTGAAATCAGTAAAGATGCAGGTCCACGATGTTTGAAACTTAGCTCCCCATGCTTCTGGTTTCAAGCTGTTGGCTTACTCATTCCATGAAGACGATAAGGAAGGCCCAATTCTATTTGAAAGCATGTCAGAAGTTAATGCTTTTCCAAACTGTGAAACAACTCCTACTCTACCCTACTAGGAGTCATAGTTGTAATACTCTAATTTCATTTCTAGTGAAACTTTTTCACTGGAGTTAAAAACATGACATATAAGAAATGCCCCTCTTCTCAACATGTATTTCATTACAGCTCATCCTTTATCCTTGCCATACCTCTTCCCTAGCATATTTTCATCTGACTAGATATTTTCTACGTTACTCGATTTTCTTTAGAAATTTATACTTACGTATATAGATATGTCAGTTTATAGCAAATTATCTTTCAGGTGCTTTAGTTATATAAATTGTTAAATGTGCTATATTTTTTATATAAGGCAAGATTTGCAAGACCGGTTTTACCAGGACAAACTATAAAAACAGAAATGTGGAAGGAAGGGAACAGAATCCATTTTCAGTGTTTTGTAAGTATGAAGTGTGTGGTGCTTATTTAAAAAAAGAAATATTTTAGTGTACCATGAAAGCTTGTTTAATTAGTCTTTTTTTTTTGTTGTTGTTGAAGTATATTGTTATTTATTGTATTGTATCCTCTTTTTTATATAGTGGGCCAAGTGGTTAGTATGTCTACTTTTCACCAACAGCTGTAAGTTGAAATCCTGTTGTCGCCATGGATGTTTGTAGTTTTCTTTAGGTGAGAGATGAATTTCATCACCTGGTATGAGACCACCACCTTGCTTATTAATAAGAGACCTGAAGCAGCTGTAAAATAGTTCCATGTTTGATCTCTAGAAAATAATAGAAAGATGACAAATCATCTGTATGGTTTTTATATTTGCCTTATATTTGAAATGGGAGTCGATTATGTTTGTATAATCGGCTCCCATTTCTTCATATAATGCTTCAAATAATCATGATTTCAATGGATGTGAGGACTTAACTTCATTAAGTCCTCACATTGTTTACAGCACACTTCTGCACGTTTTACGGTGCAGAAGTGTGCTGTAATTTGGATAAAGAGATTTTTTATTATCAAAATTTGGCAGCACACCAGTTAAGAAACACTGCATTAGAGAGTGAAATAAGCAAGTTATTCTTGCCATGGGAAAACTGGTAATTGGAGTGGACATTAGACGAGATGGAGCAGTCAACATGCTGGGAAAAAACAATGGGTTAGTGGCAGAATTAGAGAGATATGTGAGATCTTATATCAACATATTTATTGCACATAACTTGAATCTTGCTATTTTAAATTCTATTAAAGATGTCCCTTTCTTTCTAAAATTGAAGCAGTAGTAAAAACAAACAAACAAAGAATTATATAACTTTTACCAGAATTCACCAAAAACACTAAAAGAATTGAAAAAAGTAGCAGCCATGTTACAAACAAAAATCCTGAAGTTCAAGTATACCTGCATTCAGGAAAGTGGGTGTCTAATAGAGTGGGGAGAACTGACTACACTTATTAACTACTCTGCAGTGGTAATGCATTTGAAGGAAATGGGGACGATGCTTCAATATCAATAGGTTTGTTATAGAAAATGAAGATACTGCTTTGCAAGAAGAATCATTTTCTCTTAGATGTTTTAACTTTATTTAAACAACTGTCACTGATTTTTCAAGGGGAAAACCTGCTAATCAATCAAACAAAATACCACATGGATAGTACCTTGAATGTGCAGAAAGAAATGAGAAAAGCAACACAACCTTTTGAGAGGAAATTTTTAGATAACATATAGTGCTGATGTATGTAATTGTATTCAGATAATACAGGCTGAGAACTATTCAAATGTTGAATGGAAAACTCTAAATAGTGTAAAAGAATAATGTATTTGATAAAAAGATTTAATGAAAATGAATGAGAAATTGCCAAAATTGTCTCAGTATTTAATACATTCGCCCCTGAAGATTAGAAGATTTCGGGATAGAAGAAATGAAGAATGATGATAATGATTGATAATAAGAAACAGTTTCAATATATCTGTGAAAGAATGGTGCAAGTACAAACTTTTGGGAAAGCATTTAAAGACAAGACCTTTTTGAAAGAACATTAATAAAAGGTTGTTCAGGTGTTAACTTTTTTTAAAAGAGGTGCTGTCTTTCTTGATGTTACACCCATCTAGGGTAAAGAAATGGTTCCCTACCATTGGACAAATAGATAATATTATATTTACTCATAAAGCAATATCTGGAACATCAGTTTCACTAGTACAGAAATTGTAGTATTGAAGTACTGAATTATTTAAAGATATTATCAAGATTGAAGAGTAATAAATTGCAGATTATTTTGGGCTACAAGCAGAATTTTTTAATCATGATGGAAAGAAGCTGCTTAAAGAGCCACATGGATTGCTGACTGCGGTTTGGGTAGAAGAGGAAATGTCCCGGGAATGATGGTAGCAACAGTTAATCTTTTAATGTGTTCCATTTACCTTGCTGACTGTGGCATTATAAGATATTCTCTAATATACTGTATTAAATTGCTCCCTTATGCTGAAAGAGAAATTGGCTCATATTCTATAGCTTAGGAAAGGAAGGTCTACCGTCAATCAAATTTATCATCATCATCTGAGACCTCCAGGGAGGCTATAAATCACACAAACCAGCTGTCATACCTTCCCTTAAATTCATTCACACTAGATGCACTGACTATTTCTAGAGGCAAACTATTCTACTCACTCACTGTTCTGTGAGAGAAAAACTTAGCTCTTACCTCTTTCTTGACTATAAACAAACTTAACTTCCATGGATGCCTAGTGTTCTCTCCCCATCTTCTATATCATGAAAAATTTCATCATACGATATCCTATAACACCCATTCAAAAGTTTATAGACTTCTGTTTAATTTAAATAATTACTTATGCAGATGTTATTATTGGTCATTCCATTAATGTCATGAAGGAGGCTTTTATTGTGCTTGAGAGAGCACTGCCAGGAAGCTGTGACTCATTGTAAATCAAAATAACACTAAATGTGTGTTGGCAAAAAAGATGTGGATAGTTCAGCTATCAAGCAGGCAGTTATTCTAAAAGATCAAGCACTTTTTATATATATATATATATATATGTGTGTGTGTGTGTGTGTGTGTGTGTTGGATCTCAGAGTGAGTATATGATATCAATCAGGAAATAAGACAGATAATATCAACTTCCAGCAAGTGTTATTTATTATGTGTCATGACATTAGAAGTCAAACACTATTAAGAGCTGTAACTTTACTAAATAATACTGATACGAAGTCCTTAAAGATGAAAATTAGTTCTCATATTTCCACAAATTATCTTTAAGTTAACTGAGGGATATTGCTCTTACATGATGTCATATTTCTCCAAATAGAGAGATAGAAAACTTGAGTTGCTTGAAGGGGGTAGGGGAAAAGACCTAAGAAGGATTTATGGGTCTATTTGAACTGGTGCGTACTTAAGTGGAGAGGACATCATAACTAGAGATCTGTATTGTTAGGTATATAAAATTGATGATATTGCGATAGATAGGACATGCTATTTGGATGGAGGACAGTAACATAAAGGAGGGTTTCTTTGTATGACTAGAGTGGATATGTCGGCTAAATCCCAAATTACCAGCCCATCCTTGTTCGTTCAGTATCCAAGTAGATACCCAACAGGCTACCCAAAATTCTTCCAGCTATGGTTCTAATTTCATAAGTGGTAATTTGATATCTTGAATTCGGTCATGACTCAGGCATATGCAGTAAAACATGTTTATTGGAACTAAAAGACAAGTAAACTAAATTGAATCAAAATATTAAAACTTCTAAATCTCTTGCTAAGTTAAATCTCATGCTAAGATAGATAAAAACTTCTAAATTTTATCAAATTCACCTATACAGATCAAAATATTAATGATACAAAACACAATGGAAAGCAATGACAATTCACACTAAATTAAGATCCTCTCATGCATGTTGTTCATAAAGTACATATTATACAACTTGTTGCTTTCTCAATTAAGGTTATTCCACTAAACAAAATACACTTATCATTTCAGTCACATTCAGTTGGAGATTCGTTCCTGACAATTCCTTGTCCAACAGAACTAGCTGTTTCAAAATACAAAATCTTATCAAAGTTCTCTAAGGATTGTCCACATTACTTAAACACAAATTTCTATCTTCTATCACTTCCATAACATATAACAATGATCTCTACACTACCCAATTCTTTCCAAAGGTCTATTAACTACCACATGTTGTTCTGGTCATCTTTTGATTCGCTATCACTGCCTGGCTTTGTGGCTACATCATCCTTTCTACTGCTGCAGGACATGATCTAGTTTCTGCCGCGACTAAGGGCTATCTCCGCTCCTTACGATGGGACATCCAGCGACTGGCACAATTCTGCATAGGCTGATGATTCATGTACGGCTCCACATGGAATCTTCTCCAGTATAATCGGGAAAGTGGCCCGCTGCCCGACATCGTTGCACCCTGGCTCATCTTTTCTCCAACCACCAGTCAAGAATCCTTGAGATGAAAATCCGGAAAAAAGCCTTGCAATATGGCATGCTTTGCCTTATATTCTATGTTTGAGCGCCCTCTTTTTGCTGTATCCTTTTCCACACGACCCTTTACTTTTAATGCCTTTAAGTTGATCCTTTACTCTCCCTTTTGCTGTTAGGTGCTGTCTTCGAGGAAAGTGTGCTTATGTCACTTTCCATGTAAGCTGTACCCTCCGGCATTACGATCGATACTTGCAGTTCAGACACGACCTTTGAACTGTTATTGGCGACTTAAGTTATTTTAGATAGCTTAATAGGACACAAATTTAAGCTAATATTTCTTTTACATAGAATCACTAATTTGACATAATTCTATAATTTAGTCTTCCGTTTGACAACAAATATTTCTAATACATTACACATATTAATGCACATTCTCATATACAACAAACAAGGTCTTTCTTACTTTCTGCTGGTGTGCAGGTATCATCTTAAATTAAATTATTCATGTTACATTCTGAATGAACAACTTAGAAAATCCTCCATTCAGGATCTAACATACTGTTTTGAATAGCTTAGATTCTCTTCCCCCCTTAAATTTGAGATTGAAATTTTTAATCTCTCTCTCTCTCGCTCTTGTTTTGAAAAAGTAACAGGATTCAATTAGCTTACTTTCCTCTTTTGTCATTGGAACAGTAAATGTCCTGAGTGCACACTTAGATGAGCTGTAATAGATGCATTTAAAGAAATGGACATGTTGGATTATGTGAAGAAACAAATTCAATTCCTTAATGTGTTGCTTGGATGCTGATACTGATTTGAAAATACAGGTGATCCTGTTGACAAATAGTTTTATTTCCTTTTACTACTTTTTCGAAGTCTTCAGTTTTTTTCAGTATAGACGTTTACCTGTTAAAGTAAGTACAGTGGTACCTTGAGATACGAGCTTAATTCATTCCATGACCGAGCTTGTATCTCAAATCAATTTTCCCCATTGAAATGAATTAAAATGAGATTAATTCATACCAGCCCCCAAAAAACCACTTCAATTTTTTTATAATAATGTATTTATAATGAACAAATATTGTATACAGACAAAATAAAACCAAATACCGTACATACATACATACACGTAAAAGAGAATCTAAAGAAATAAACTGATGTTGGTGGAGCCGATTAGCGTATGGTATTAATTTTTTCTTTCACTTCACTTTTTCTTAACTTAATTTTCTTCTTCAATATTTTTTTCTTTTTTGCCATGCTTTCGTCACTTTCATCCGCTGGGCGTTTCAATAGAAACCTGTCCAGGGAGCTTAGTTTCTTCCAACCTTTTAGAATGTTTCTGAAATGAGTTAGGCAAGTATCATTAAATAGCGCCGCTGCACGACCAGTTGCAACTTTTTCAGGGTGTTTCTTTTCAATAAAGTTTTTTCCCACATTGCCAACACTTTCTTTATCTCACTTGAAGAGATAACCTCCTCTGCCTCTGCGATTGTACCAATCTCCTGCAGAACCTCCATATGTTGCTGCGTATATAGTTCCATCAACTTCTCCATTGTCAGTTCCTCAGAATGTGCGGCGACAAGGTCTTCGATGTCTCCCTCATCCACCTCCAGGCCCATGGACTTTCCGAGGGACAATCTCCTCCAGCATTTCCTGTTCAGGTCTAAATCCTTCAAAGTCCCTTTCAGCTACAGCCTCAGGCCACAGCTTTTTCCATGCAGAGGTCAAGGTCCTTTTTGTAACACCCTGCCAGGCCATATCAATAATTTTGAGGCATATGACAATGTTGTAGTGGTCCTTCCAGAACTCTCGAAGGGCGAGGTTTGTGCTCTCCGTAACCTCAAAGCAGCATCGGAACATGTGTTTGGTAAAAAGTTTCTTGAAATTGGAGATCACCTGTTGGGTCCATGAGCTGTAGTATAGGGGTGGTGTTGGGTGGAAAGTAGAGAACCTTTATAAAGCTGAACTCCTTGAGAATGTCGTCCTCAAGGTTTGGTGGGTGGGCAGGAGCATTGTCAAGGACGAGAAGGGCTTGCAGGGGTAAGTCATTGACCTCGAGGTCTTTCTCAACGACAGGACCAAAGACCAAGTTGACCCACTACACAAAAAAAACTGCCTGCTGACCCATTCCTTTGGGTTAGTCCTCCACATAACCTGCAGTTTTTCTTTTAAAACTTTATGTGTCTTGAAGGCTCTGGGGTTTTCTGAGTGGTATACGAGCAGCGGCTTGATCTTGCAGTCGCCACTCGCATTTGCACACAGTGCGAGGGTCAACCTATCCTTCATGGGCTTGTGACCTGGCATCTTCTTTTCTTCTGTCGTTATGTAAGTTTTGCTTGGCATCTTCTTCCAGAAGAGCCCTGTCTCGTCACAGTTGAAAACTTGTTGGGGGATGTATCCTTTGGCTTCGATCAATTCAGCAAAAGTTTTTACAAATTCCTCAGCTGCCTTAGAATCAGAGCTCGCTGCCTCATTATGCCTGGCAACACAGTGAATGCCGGTCCTTTTTCGGAAATTTTTGAACCACCTACGACTGGCTTTGAACTGCTCTTGTGAAGCCTCCTGTGCTGAAGTATCTGGGGTCTGCTGCAGCAAATCTGCGTAAATGGCTCATGCCTTCTCACAAATTATAGTCTCTGTCACAGTGTCTCCTGCGAGCTGCTTCCCTGCCAACCAAAAAATCAGCAGGGTTCTCCATCTTTTCATGGATAGAGTTGCGTAGCTTTGAAATAATTTTAATGCCCTTAGCTGGAGTTATAACCTTTCTTGAGTCCTTCTGCTTCAGAATAGTACATATCATAGAAGGAGTGCGATCGTACTGCGTTGCCAAGTCTATTACTCTTACGCCTTGCTCATGTTTGTCTATTATCTCGCGCTTTAATTCCATGGATATCACCTTTTTTCTTTTTCCCACCACTGTTCTTTACACTCACCTTCTTTGGACTCTTGGTTATACGAAAAAAATTAGCTAAATAACTGTACATACAAAAAAAAACACAAAATTAAAACTCAACATGACAGAAATGCTTCTGTGGTGAGGTAAACATGTGAACTGAATGATGCGCAAGACTCAGGAATCTGAGCAGAGTGGTGGTTGTGACGTCACTGAAGCAGGCTCGTATCTCAAATTCTGGCTCGTAACTCAAGGCAAAAAATCGACCTAGTGACGGCTCGTATCTCAAAAAACTCGTATGTTGGGGTCCTCATATCTCAAGGTACTGCTGTACTTTTCAATAGATAACAGCTTATATAAATGAATGGTCTTTCATATTCATGATCCTGTGTTATCTCATCTTCCCTTTTGTGGTAGGCTCAGTGGCCTGTCATCACCAAGTTAATTGGCCTCTTAGAATCCTGATACTGCTGATAATATATCCTGAAACCTATGAATATAACCTTTTGAGATTTAAATGTTAATTCTAGATTTTTATAATTTCATGCTCTTTAGTTCTCTCTTTTGTTCTATTATTGTTTAGATTTGTACTTTTTTCATGTTATTTTCTTGCTTTACGTATGGTTATTGCCAATTTTTTGTGTTCTGCCATCAATACCCAATTTTCCACCACTTCCTGTGTTTTTTATCCTCAGATCTCCTTTTGTTTGATTTTGCCCATTTTTCCATTGTTATGTTTCCCACCATTTCTCTCTGATATCATTTGGCAGGAAGTTCAGTTCACTAGTGAAAGTTTTCAGCTTTTACTGTGTGTAATAGCAAGCTTAAAATAGCACAATTTTTTGGATTTTATGGGACTTAGGCTGGGACTTTTCCTTAGTTAATTATTGTGGCATTTGCTATTGTGCATGTCTAGTGTACCTTTCTCTCAACCTTATATTCTTTGGCACTGCAAGTACTAAGTGAGATGACCTCTGGGACTTTTGCTGTCAGATTTCTACTCTTCTGATGGCATTCTGCCACTTTGACATTCCGATTAAAAAAATAAAATAGCATATATACAATTACGTATATAACTGTGGAATTAGTGGTGCACCTTTGTGATAATAAAAGCAGAAATTCAGATAAATTAGTGATTCTGCATCTTTGGATGCTACAACTTCAAATTCATTTCCTTCGAAATCAGCTGATTATCGGTGAAGAAAAAACTGATTATCAATAGGAATATTGGCAATAAAGAAAGTAACGTGTGAAGATCAAACTTGACTTCAACGTAACCCTTGAGGTAGAAAACTGATTGGAGACTTCAGGTCTGATGTCAAATCTTCACCTTAATGTAGTGTACTCTGTTAGTAGGCATCAATCTGGGTACCAATTTGGAATACAATGTTGCCATTAAATCCCAAGTTGGTACCCAGATTGATACCTACTAACAGAGTACACTACATTAAGGTGAAGATTTGACATCAGACCTGAAGTCTCCAATCAGTTTTCTACCTCAAGGGTTATGTTGAAGTCAAATTTGATCCTCACACGTTACTTCAGTTTCTTTATTGCCAATATTCCTATTGATAATCAGTTTTTTCTTCACTGATAATCAGCTGATTTCGAAGGAAATGAATTTGAAGTTGTAGCATCCAAAGATGCAGAATCACTAATTTATCTGAATTTTCTGCTTTTATTATCACAAAGATGCACCACTAATTCCACAGTTATATACGTAATTGTATATTTGCTATTTTATTTTTTTAATTCTGCAATCTTCATCATTCAATTTCTTGTAATTAAAAAGAAAAGAAAACATCAAATTAAGTTTTGTCATTCCTTTATGCAAGCTATCAGTGTATCTTTAATTTCTTACATAAAAATGTTTTTATTTGTTTGTTCATCTAGCATAAATTGGATTTCAAAATTTGTTGGATTCCAACAGATTTCAGATTTTAAGGTGAACTTTATTTTTCGAATGGAAAGAGTTAATCTTAGTTTATCATATTCTTTTACATGTTTTTTGGAATTTTTTTTTATTTTAATTATCTATCATTATAATTATATTTTTTTGACCGCTAACTTTAATTTAACAATAAAATTGGACTGGGATATATTAGCTGAAGATTTTAATAACAAATTGAGCCAACTAGTTTCGCAAACTTGACTGTTGGCTTCATCTGAGCATAAGGTGATTAAACAGCTTAAAACAGGTCATGAAAGAAACATAAAGTAGTACTAAAACATGATACAAATTCAAAAGACGCTGGAGTGTGTGTGATGTCAGACATTGTTATGCACGTGCGTTCTGTAATTTGCAGCAAAGTTGAATTCTGGTGTGCTAAGTGATCTTATGAGGGTCTTCCATATGTCAGCAAGGATTCCTATTCCTTACCCCCTTGGTTCCTATTGAGGCTGCCTTTTGAATGGATTACCACAGTAGCTTCTTTGTAGTTTCGGTTACGAAAGTCTTTCTCTAAATATGGCATACAACTATTGTCCCATTCAGTGTTGTGATTGGTATTCGAGAAATGAAGGGCTAACTCGGAATTATCTTTTCTGTTATTATTAACGTCTCCGATGTGTTCTTTTTTTCTTATCTCCAAACTTTTGGAAGTCTGTCGTACATAATTTAAATCACATGAACAAGGGATGTTGTAAATGCCAGGATGTTTGAAGAAAGCATTATTATCCTTTGGTGATCTTAACAAGTTACGGCCTGTCTTGAATGGTTTGAAAGTTACTCTTATTTCATATGGTTTGAGAAGTGTAGCAATCTTCTGTGAAACTGTCCCAGCATAAGGAATGGCAATGGAAGATTTGTAGTGAGTTTCTTTGGGTTGCTGTTGGGAGGGGTTGGAGAAAAGTATCTTTTGAATTAAATTTTTTGAATAGCCGTTGTCTTTCAGGGTTTCTGATATGTGAGTTAATTCTTCCTCAAGCGTTTTCTCTTCTGTTATGATGCGAGTAGCTCTATTTTTGAGCATATGTATGATACTCAACTTTTGAGATATATGGTATGAAAAAGAAAAGTGCAGATATCGGCCAGTGTCAGTCGGTTTGTGGTAAACCGTTAGGTTAATATGTCCATCCACTCGTTTTGTAATTAAGGTATCTAAAAACAGTAATTTTCTGTCTCTCTCAATTTTTAAGGTGAACTTTATTTTTCGAATGGAAAGAGTTAATCTTAGTTAAGAAATCAAAAAGTGCTGCTTCTGTGTTTCTCCATATGATGAAAATGTCGTCGACATATCTCCACCAAACAACTGGTTTTAGGTGTAATTGTGAAAGAATGTTTTTTTCTAGTTTCTCCATAAATAGGTCTGCAGAAGGGGGATAGAGGGCTACCCATAGCAAGACCAGCTAATTGTTTGTATATCGTTCCATTCCATTTGAAGAAATTTGATTTTAGACAATGTCTGAAAAGAGAAATAATATCTTGAGGATATCATCATCATCATCATCAAATTCCTGCCATGTACCCTCAAGGGGGTGTACAGGATATGAGAGTACTACATGAAAAAAATTACATCATTATTAATTTCCTATCTACAATTTTCCTCCAAATCAGTCTGTTACTTGTCAACACTCCAATATTATCAGCTCTTATATTTCTATCGTCTAAAGCACTTTGTACCGTATCAATCCACCTATATCTTGATCTTCCTCTCTGTCGTTTTCCTGCCAACCTGGCAGAGAACACTTGTTTTGCTAATCTTTCTTCGTCCATTCTGTTTAAGTAACCATACCACCTGAGATTAGCTCTGCTAACGCATTCCTGGATGCCGTTACCATCTTCAGTAAAAATCGTGCCTAAATAGCTGAAATGTTTTACTTGTTTCACAGGTTCTCCATTCACAACACAGTTGACATTTTCAATGATTCTGCCTATTTTCATTGTCTTTGTTTTTGTATTGCTGACCTTCATACCATATCTATTACAACAGCTATTCAATTTAGTCAGAGAATCTTGCAGACTTGTAGCAGATTTATTTAGAAGTATAACATCATCCGCATAGAGCTGACATTAACATCTCCAATTTCGATATCATGTTTAATAGCACTTTCCTTCATAATGCGATCCATATAGATAATGAATAACAGAGGGGATAATGTACATCCTTGTCTCACACCAGATTTAACATTAAACCATCTTCCTGTACTTCCTTCAATTCTAACTGCTGACTTACAACTCAAATAAAGACTAAGTATTGCTTGATATAATGTTCCATTGACACCATATAACTGCAGCGTATTGAATAGCTTCTCTCTTGGCACCTTGTCATATGCTTTTTCCAGATCGACAAAACTTAAATACAGATCTTTGTTATATTCCCAATCTTTCTCGACTATTTGTCGTAAAGTGAAGATCTGATCCTGACAGCCTCTATTTGGCCTGAATCCAGCTTGTTCTTCACCAAGCTTTTCTTCCACAATTCTTCTCAACCATTTCTCAAGTATACTTGCATAGATCTTGCCAGGAACGCTCAGTAGGGAAATACCTCTGTAATTCTCACATTCAGTTTTATTTCCCTTTTTATATATGGGTACTATGAGAGCTCTACTCCAATCATTGGGAATTCATCCCTCTGTCCAGGCTTTTATACCACCAGTATGGTGGTATAAAAGTCTTACAGTGGCTGCACTATGCAGTGCAGCCACTGTAAGACTCTTATACCACCATACTTCAGCATTTCTGGTCGAATATCATCTACTCCTGCTGCCTTTCCACATTTCAAGCCTTGGATGGCTTTTCTACTTCAAGTATGGATATGTATTCCTGACCGCATGCCTGGTCAGTGTTTTTTACCACTGTGCTGTCATCACTGCTTGTTTCATTTAGCAGTTTTTCAAAGTAATTACTCCATACTTCAAGGATATCTTTTTCTCCCATTTTCATGTCACCTTTATCATCTCTAATTCCTTTTATAGCACTCTTTCCTCCATTCTTAAGCTTCTTCAACAACCTCCAGAATATTTTGCCACCTTCTTGATATTTATTTTCTATATTCTTGCCAAAGTCCTCCCATGACTTTTGTTTAGCTAGTTTTACACAGTGTTTAGCATTCTTGCATTTGTCTCTATATTCTCTAAGAGCACAAGCTGACTTATTTGACAGGAACTTTTGGTATGCTTTCTTCTTTTCCTTCACTGCCTCTTTAACCTCCTGTGTCCACCAGGGAGTTCTGATTTTTTTATCCTTACAAACAACCTCACCACATGCCTCTCTGGCAGAATCAATCAATGTTTTCTTCAGAGTTTGCCAATGAATCTCCAAGGTTTGATTCCTGTTCTCAAACTCTTTCATTTTTCCTTCAATAATCTTTGTGTATTTTAGTCTATAGCTCACATCTGAGAGCTGCTCAACTTTTATTCACTTTAAAACTTTCTTACATGTTATTCTTTTCAATATGAAATTCAACTTTATCCTGCTCAAGACTAAATAGTGATCACTTCCAATTTCAAATCCTCTGTACACTCTGGTGTCCTGCACCAGGGAGAAAACATCACTATCAATAATAACATAGTCAATGAGACTATTCTTATTCCTAGCCTCTTCTCTCCATGTGAATTTGTGCACATTTTTATGTTGGAACATGGTGTTAGTAATAACTAGTCCATGTCCTGAGCAGAAATCCAACAGGTATTTGCCATTATTATTAGCTTTGCTCTTTTCTCCAAATTTTCCCAAAATATTTTTGTATGTCTCACAATCATTTCCTACTCTGCTATTTAGATCCCCACCAAGGACCAACTTTTCATTTTTCATTGTGTCAGTTGCTTTTTCTAAAGCATCAAAAAATTCCTCCACTTCTACCTTAGTAGAACCTTCTGTGGGACCATAGGCACAAATAAGTCTCATTGTCCAGTTCCCCATTCTCATATTTGCCCACATTACTCTACTTGAGACTGACTGCCATTTAAGAAGATTAGCCTCGTATTTTGTGTTGAATACTATGGCTACTCCTTCTTTTCCTTGATTGTCATTGCCTGAATATAACATTTTGTATTTATTGCTCAGAAAGATCTCACCAGTTTTGGTCTTTTTTGTTTCAGTCACCCCTATTATGTCGATCTGGTAGTTATCTAATTCCTCAGCTAGCTCCATTTCTTTGCCATTCAGGCTTCTTATGTTGATAGTACCGATCTTTAACTCTGGTGATGTTGAGTTGGGGTTTATTTTCAGATTTGTTCCAGTAGCTGACTTTTCGCTGTTCGCCCTGGTTCCCTGGCGAAAAAAACAGGGCCTTGTTTAACCGGGCGACGCCCCAGCCGGCATGAAATTTTGTCATGTTGTACCATCATTCTATATTTTGGTTTTACCAATAAGAATACAATTTGGTCAGCTAAATCCCAAATTGCCAGCCCATCCTCGTCCGTTCAGTATCCAAGTAGATACCCAACAGGGTGCACCACGAGAAGGTGAGGATTGGACATTAGGTCAGAAGCCCTGGTCGGTTCTCCGCATTCCTTTAAAGGCTATGTGGAGGTCTCCTCTGAGTTATACAGCTTTGACCCTTAAGCTAATTGTTTGTATATCGTTCCATTCCATTTGAAGAAATTTGATTTTAGACAATGTCTGAAAAGAGAAGTAATATCTTGAGGATATAGGTTGTTTAAAACATTGATGACTTCATCTACTGGGATGTTGGTGACCAAGGACACAATATCTAGGCTTGCAAGAATGTCTGTTTCCGAGATTGAGATGTTTTTCAGCTTTTCAATGAAATGTTGTGTATTTTTTATATACATGTTAGAATTACGAATACGTGTCTTCAGGAGATGGGCAAGGTATTTTGATAATAAGTAGGTGGGAGAGTTTATTTCATCCACTATAGGACGGACGTAGAGGTATTCCAGTGTTTTGTGAACACTTTCGGAGAACCATATAGTCGTGGTTGTCAGTGCATGTAAAAGCTTTAATTTCTGTTTTAGGTCTGTTGGCCAACTGTCCATATTGCGTAAAAGGTTATTTTTTTCATTATGGTTCATCCACGTGGGATCCGAATGTAATTCACTGTAAGTTGATGTGTCCGAGAGTAACTCTGTGATGTTTATCATGTAATCTGGTGTTTAAGATGACTGTTGAGTTTCCTTTGTCTGCCTTTAGGATGATAATTCTTTTGTTTTTCTTCAAATTGCACAGAGCTCTTTTTTCTAGAGGTGTGATATTTTTGTTAGGTGGTCTCGAAGATGAGAGGATAATAGCGCTTTTTAATATTAGATCATTAGCTATTGGTTCAGGTAAAAACAAAAGTGCTTTCTCTATGTTGCATATAATATTCACTTGACTGTTGAAGCCAAGTGGATATTATTTGAATTACAACTTCTTTCGGAATAAAATCTGGAGTAATTGTGAAATTAAGCCTTTCTTTAGTATGCTGACTTCTGTATGTGTTAAGATATGGTCAAAGAAGTTAAAGACAACTTTGTTATCTGGATGGGTAAGCCTTGAATTACAACTTCTTTAGAGTATTAAATTTATTGATTTGCCTTTTTTTGCTGAATAAAAAGGTCCTGTTTTGAAACTATTGTTAATCATGCTAGCTAAATGTGACCATAGGTTGGCTTCAATATTATTAGAAATGTCTTCATATAAACAAAAAGCATGTCATATCTACCTGGTTTAGTTCAGATCTAGTATTTTGTAATAGATAGTTAGGCTTTGAATTACAACTTCTTTCATATAGAGTATTAAGTTTGCTGATTACAACATACTAGATCTGAACTGAACCAGGTAGATATGACATGCTTGTGTTTATACGTTATTATTACGACGTGACCAGGGAGTCCAAAGACTCATCGAGGGAGGACACCCACTCTACAGTCCGTCCCAACAGCTTAGTCCAACTACAACAAACCGCAACTACCATCATCATCCACACCAGTGCCATCTACCACCCACCACCACTAGTATTTTTACAGACAATCACGAACATCCATGCCCACAGTGGGATTCGAACCCGCAGCCTTTTGGCTGGAGAGTGGATACGCTAACCACTTGGCCAACCAGGCTGGCAATAAACATTTACTGAAATGTGTATAGAAAACACTGAATTACCAGTAAATTTTAAGAGGATTTTTACACCATTTGCAAGTAAACTAGTTTACTGGTATTGCATTATCTAATGAATATTTGTTGGTTTGGACAAATGCCACGTATGCAGAATTTTATGTACCACCTGGCCTTGTAAGAGGCCAGTGTAGTTTTCTTGGGTGACTTAAGCATTATAAAGATATTTGTTCATAGGTTGAAGGCAACTTTGAGGTCATACTGTTTTAATACACTAACTATTTTAGTAGTGATATTTGATATTTTTGAACTTCTTGACAAATTTCTGTTCTTCACTTCTGCTCTTCATTCTGCAATTATTGCAAGTAGTGACCAAGTGCAATGCATTGCACTTGGTCACTACTCTCCATATAAAAAATCTGTTCCTCACTCCTCTCCTCATCACTTTTACACAATTTCTATCCAATTGTTTTTCTTCCCTCCACTTTATGTATAATTCTGTATTATATTAATCAAATAAAATCCTTTCACTAATTTAAGTGCTTCTATCATATGCCTCTTTTTTGCTTCTTCAAAAAAAAATTTACAGCATGTAACAAAATTTTAACTCTAAATGATTAATAAAACCTCATTTTACAAGTGCAGTTATTATTTTGCTATTTTTAGGTGTTTCATAAAATATGTAAAATCTTTATCATTAATTTTTTGGTATGGCACACAAACAGACAAAATGCTGTTTTGCAAATTATATCCAAATTTTCTGCAAATTTTGTTAAACCTCTGCAGTTTAATGAAATTTGGTATTTAGGATCTCATAGCACATTAATATTGATATAAAATAATTTGCATTTATATGGTTTTAACATTTTATAATATACAAATCCTGAATGGGAAAAAATTAAGGTGTTGGAACAAAGGAATATATTCAAAATGTATTTGTGTGGCTTTTGTTTTGTGTGCAGTTAAAAAAAAAAAAAAAGACAAAATAAGAATTTTGAGGGGTATGCAGAAGGTATTTAAACTAATAATGCATCAAAAGCTTTCACACTACCAAGAATTTAGTCGCTAATTTGGCTGTGATTTTGTAATCTTTTTCTTAATCCCTTCTCTTTTATTCATAGATATTTTTGTGCCATCAAGTTAGGATGACATACCTTTTGATTTGGAATGAACACTTAAAACCACAAGGAATGATTTTCTAATGCTTTTCATCCAACATAGCTGGTTGGTTTTAAGACAGTTTCATGGGAAATTTGTTCTATATCTATCTGTATATTCACTGGGCATCCACAGATGCCATATGGGCACCCGATGCTCGGTGATGTGCCACACCAGGCCTCGCCATGTAGTCCTGTTGTTTGCTTTTCTGGAGACTTCAACTCTCTGAAGATTAGTCACTCCACACACACACACACACACACCATCCATCTCATTGATGGTCTACCCTCCCTCTTTTTTCAGGACTTTACCTTCTGTTACTGTTCTGAGAAGTCCTCCTTCCATCCTTTCAATGTGTCCAAAATATTTTAAATTTCTTTTGTCAATATCTTCAAGTAGCCTAAAGTTCTACTGATCTTTTCTAACACCCATTCATTTGTATGCCTTTCAGTATATGATATCCTCAACAGCCTTCTGTAACACCACATCTCAAAAGCAGATATCCTTTTTTTTATATGACTTCGGTATATGATATCCTCAACAGCCTTCTGTAGCACCACATCTCAAAAGCAGCTATCCTTTTTCTTATCTGACTTCTTTAGGTTCCAAGTCTCACATCCATAAGTCGCTGTTGGAAAAACAACTGCATCCAAAATCCTCAACTTTGTTTCCCATGAAGATAGATCCATCCTTCCAGATTTTAGATTAGTCTCTGACTGTTGTTTTAGCCATTCCTAATCTTTTTCTGACGGCCTCTGAACAGCAATTCTTCACATTAATAATGGATCCCAGGTACTCAAACTTGCTGACTTCCTCAATTCCTTCTCCATTAAGTTACACTTGTTTCTCAAGAGCCTCCCTGTTTGTACTTTGAGAACCATAATCTTTGTCTTCCTAGGATTGAGTTGAAGTCCTTTGTTATTACTGATCTTGTTAACTTTGTGAAGAATTTGTCCTAGTTCTTCCATGTCATTACAAAGGAGTACTGTATCATCAGCATACCGAAGATTACTGATCAATCTACCTCCTATCCTAATTCCTGTCTTGAGCTTATTCAATACTTCATGCATGATGTCCTCCATATACACCCTCTGTCCAAAAAGAAACTGAACTTTTCGAAAATAGAAGAAACTAGTGGCACTACCTGTTGTATCTTTTTGTTGTCGAAAGCGGCAACCTTCTTTAGTGTTGTGTCAACTGTTTATGACATTTGTTTCATTAGAAGCTGAGTTATAGTGCCAAGAGTGACAGTGTGTTTTGACGAATGGTCGGGAAAATGAGTTTCAAACAAGAGCTGTGATTGACTTTTGTGTTAAACTTGGTAAAAATTTTACCGAAACGCATCAAATGCTTCAAAAAGCATACGATGAAGAATACTTAATCCCGTGCTCGAGTTTACGAGTGGGTTAAGCGATTTCAAAGTGGTCGTGAGATACTTGAGGAAGATGAAAAGTCATAAACGAATGTTCAAAAACTGGACTGAATGCATTAACATTCAAAAAGTTCAAAAAGTGCATGATTTCATCAAAGAAAACCCGAAATCATCCATGAGATTGATTGAAGATGAATTGGATTCCAAAATCAACTGTGCACATTTTGACTGAGAGTTTGGGCCTTCGTAAATTGAATTTGTGATTTGTTCCCCACAAGTTGACCGATGACCAAAAATGTATCGAATTGAACACTGCTAGGACCTCATTAAATCCACTAGTAAGGACTGAAACTTCCTTGAAATGATCATTACTGGTGACGAAACATGGTGTTTTGAGTATGAGCCCGAAACAAAGCACCAGAATGCTGAGTGGAGACTACCAGAAGAGGAGAGGGGCACCCGAAAAAAAGTCGCTTGGAGAAGTCAAAAGTAAAGACAATACTGTTTATGACAATTCCAACATTTTGTTTCTACAATTCCAAGAGCATTATTGACAAAAAATTCATTCCACCTGACCAAATGTCAATGGTGAGTTTTATCTCAAAGTTTTGAAGCGATTGATAGCTAGAATTCATTGCATACGGCATGAATATCACGATGCAGGCAGCTGGTCACTTTTGCAAGATAATGCACCGTCTCATCGTTTGAACATTGTCGGACAGTTTTTGAGCAAAAACCAAGTTTGTGTGTTAGATTACTAGCCGTAATCCTGATTTAACACCTGTGACTTCTTTCTCTTCCCCCGACTTCATTTGCTGATGAAAGGAAAGCAATGCGACACCATTGTAAACGTTCAAGAAGTAGTAACCACGACCCTCAACTGTATTCCAAAAACTGGTATAAAAAATCATTTAATGAATTAATTGACCATGCCAAATGCTGTATCAAAGTTGAGGGAGAGTATATTGATTGAAATAAATGATTTGAATAATTATAATTGGCCTCTGTTTTATTTTCTATCAAAAGTTCGGTTTCTTTTTGGACAGACGGTGTATATACTAAACAAGTGAGGCAAAAGTAAATATCCTTGCCTAACTCCTTTTCTGACCTGAAGCCAATCTGTGAATCCAACACCTGTTCTTACTGTGGCTTCTTGCATTAATGTACAAGTTTGCTATCAACCTGATAGTGTGTTGAGGAAAACCCATTCTTTTCGTTACTTCCCATAATTTCACATGCTGAACACAATCAAAAGCTTTAGAGTAGTCTAAGAAACACATTACCAGAGGGAGTCGAAATTCTTTATATTTTTCCATGCCAGATCCTAAAGCCAAAGGATCTCATCTCTGGTGCCCTTACCATAAATTTGGTAGCTGTTTTTATTTAAATCGTAACCAAAACACGTAAACTTGCAGTACATTAATGAGTGTTGTGGATGTGTTAAGATTACGATAATATGGGAATCCTACTTTAGAAATCAAACGGACGACTCTTTTCAAACTTCCAGTAAGTAGAATGGTGGCTTGGCATCAGTTCTGTATAATAAAATTCAAAATGTGAGCACATTTACATTTTTGCACATTTGGTAGACCTAACAATTCACTAACCTTCACATTGTGTGTGAGTAGGCATGCACAGAAAATCTGAAAACAGCAATAAAGTTATCTAATTATGTTATTATTATCACTTGGTCTTTGCAGAATCAAACTCACTTGATGTCAGTTTTTCTGTCATTCCTTTTCTTAAATTTGTTCAATGTTTGGTACGCAGAGAAATAAATTTTTACATATGCCCAGTGCATTCATCACCTGTTATTTACTGTGTTTAAGTGTAGTCCAGAAGTAGTCTCTGAATACTTATGCTTTGGGTTAACAATTCCTTGTCACTCTTTATTATTGCTTTCACTCCTTGTTGTCTCTACTAAATGTGCATGTTTCCCTTTTTTCAGTTCAGGGTTTGATAGTAACCTGAATATGTTCTCTCATCTTTAATATTGTTGTCTTTCTAGCACATGATATTGTCTTTCATCTAAGCTTTAATCAACTATTAACAAGACTTTTTTTTTTTTTTTTTTTGCTTAAAGCTTAAAATGTGTCAATATATTTGTTAAGCAGTTATAGCTGAAGGATATGTACTGCGTATTCACAACTCTGTGATATCTATTCCTAAATTAGACTTAGCCTTAAGAAATGTTTCAAACTTTGAACAAATTTGGATGCTTGAAACTGCCCCAAACTTGGGAGGCATTCATCCTCAGATCTTCAACCCCACCAAGACCACCCAATTTAGCCCATTAGGGAACACTTCAGGACTCTAGACTCAAATTTTGTTGCCTTTCTTCAGCCTTATTTATATAGTGTTAATGCCTGCATGCTTATATCCTATTGTTCTGTGTTCCCTGATATGACAATTTGGCTTTGCTAAAATATTGGAATTATTGAACCAGTAATAGAAAAAATTAAAAAATATAAACATAAATGGATGGAATACGTTCAAAGAATGAAAACAGAAAGATTACCAAAACAAGCCTTAAAGTACAAGCCATTAAGAAAAAGAAAACCAGGACGTCCTCTTAAATGATTCAACGATGACTTCTAAAGCCGGAACAGTCCATGCTAGGCCTAAATCCTTGATATGCATGATGACGATTATAATTAAGATTCAGGATACTTGTAATTTTCTCAAAATAATACTTACAAGATATTTATGTTTGGAGAGGAAGCTTCAGTAATTGTAATTTGCAAACTTCTAAAACTTAAATCATGCAAAGAACTAGATTTCTTGTTTTTTTTCTTTTTTCCCTCTACTAAACTCATTAAAAGATTAATTAAAGGCCACAAGACCTATAGCACATTAATGCCATGAGTGGGCAGGAGGAATAAAAGAAATAAGAAATCTGTTCACATTTTGCTTGAAGTTGTAATCTTTGGGGAAAACTGTTCCAAAGGACAGAAGTAAATGGAATGAAAGAGGAGGCAGTGAAGTTGGTTTGGTGAGTTTCAAGATGCACCGTAAAAGGATGTTGGTTAGCAGTGGCTCTTGTTTAAATGATTTTGGAGGAGAGTGGAAAAATAATAGTGGCTAATTCAGCAGAACACTGTTCATGAAAGTATCTGTAGAAGAGGCACAAGAAACTGAATATCTGTGAGAGGGAATTTTGGTGCACTACCACAAATATAAGAATAATATTCCATGGTGGGCAGATTTGGGCTTTGTATAGTTAGCAGCTGTAAGGCGTGGAGCAGTATCTTGTGCAAAAAAGTACAATTTTTTGGTGAAGCTATAGTCGAAATGTGTAGTTGTGCCAAGAAAGATCAGAGGTGCAGATCAGTCCAAGGAGAGAGAGAGAGAGAGATCTGATCCTGTTTGGATATCTCAATATTGCTAAAGGTAAGGGGGGGGGGGAAGGCATGTAAGCTCTTTTTTGCTAGAGATCAGACAGAACCAAGTTTTGGTGTTGCAGTTTCAAGGTTGTCTTTGCCCCACTAGGATATATAGCTAGGACAGTGGTGGCGAACCTTTTTATGTGCACATGCCAAAAATTTACAAATATTTTAGTTTCTGACATGGGGAGAAGTTTTTAATAGGGAAAAAATTATTGCAGAATTTTATTGAGAAGTTTAAAAATAACATAGAATTTCATAAAGATGAACTCATAACTTGACATGCACATTGTATACAAATCAGTATCAATAATTTATTAATGAGATTTTTGCTGTTGTACATTGGATGCCAAGTGCTTTATATCAGGTTCATATTTTATCACTTTGTGTCACATGCCGAACTAGATTCATCAGTCATTCTATTTCTTAAACCGTCTTTTATAAAATTCATTTCGGAAAATAATGACTCACAAGCACATATGTAGAGGAGAAAATTAATAAGATAGCCATCGCTAGTTGTTTTTTTTTTTTCTTCAAACAGCTGAAGGTTTTGGAAATTGCATTCCATGTTCTCATTATTTCCTCTACTGCATTCTTTTTAATTATCCAATAATCAGTCATTTTCAATTATTTCCAAGTCATTTCTCAAATCAACAAACTTTTGTTTCCATATAGAACTGGATTGAAAATTGATTAATTGAGTTTATCTGCTGATGTTGTGTCTGAATGTAAAATAAAATTTGATGTTTCTGCAAATTACCTGAAGTGCATAAATCTTTGATTGTCAACTGAATAGCTGCAGAAAACTCATGTCAATTTAACTTGATCTGTTTTTTCATGAGATTCTAGATCTGCAAACATTTTTGTATTTGGAAAATATTAGAAGATATTCAAAATACCGTCGCAATTGAAAATTTGTAATTTAGCTTTGAATGCTTTGATTAAATCAAACATAACAATAACTGTCTTGTTAACACCTTGCAGGTTAACATTTAATTCATTTAAATGTAAGCACAAATCAGTAAAAACATTAATTTCAAAAGCCATTTGATGTTCATTAATTGATTTATATTTTTTAATGATTTTCTCATTATGTAAAGAAAGTGTAACTTCATCTAAACACACAACAAATCTTTGAAGAACTTTCCCACGACTTAACCATTGGACATTGTTGTACCTAAGTAAACCATTGTACACTGAGTTTACCTCATTTAGTAATTATAGAAATTTTCGTTTATTTAAAGCATATTTTCCATAATATCTTCCAGTGGTCTGAAACTAGCTTTGAACATAAAACCTACTGATGTATAATGCAATGAAAAACCATAACTGAATGTCCAATACGATTGGTAAATAAATTGACAAAACCATTTTCCTGTCCAGTCATACTGCAAGCACCATCAGTAGTTACTGATACAATTTTCGAAAGATCCATTTGTTAGATCTAAAATAGGCGACCTCATATTACATGACGTCACTATTCCAGAATCTAACAGTAAACAAAATAAATAAGCATACTTATCTTTTACAAAATAATAGCACAGTATAACTGTTTTTTTTTTGTAAACAACATCCTGTATATTAAATTTTGAATTATGTGAATTAAAATTAATGTATCCGAGTGTCAAGTATAAATGTAAGTCAGCAAAAAGGGGCATTTATAAGAGAAATTATTAGTGATTTTCTACAAGTGAAAGAATGCAAATTATTCAGCAACATAGGGCAAAGATCGCCCTAACGCTACAAGAGCAGCGTAAGCACCCACGGGCATCACGTCTGAGAAAATATCATGAAGCATACATTCTTGGAAATAGAAAGTCCCGTATGTTAATCGGTGAAGTCGCCAAGTCGGAGACCAATAGGCGAGACGATAAGAGAAATTCAAACTCAGAAAGGTGGTGCTCTTGGGGAGCGTATAAAACCCGCAACACGGAATTGAATCCCCCATTTGTTTGTTCCTGCATTCTCTCCATGTGCTACAAGTGTTCATTGCAGTTCAGCTCTTATTTTTAAGAGCTGACCTTCAAGAAGTTCCAGTATTGCACCACAGCAGAGTTCGGCAAGATCGAACGTAAACCCATAGCAGAGAAACAGCGCCTGGCTCAGGAGAGCACGTGTATCCCACGTGGCGAAAAAATCAAGATAGCCAGAACAAAGTAACAAAGAAGGAAGGACGGAAAGAAACCGATAAAGAGTAGATAAGTACTTTCACATGTTCTAGCCCCTTTTTGAGAATTGACTAACTGTGCGAAAAGAGTGTATCTTAAGCTTGTAATAGGAGGAAGTGTGAAGAATTGAGATTTATGTAAATGACTCTATGCCTTTTGAAATGAATTTTAAGAACTTTCAGTTAGTGATTTTGTCGTGATTCATTTGAGAAAGATTATCAATGTGCTAAGTGCCTAAATGACCAATTGAGTTGTAGATAAGATTGTAAAAATAAGTTGAAATATTTAATTTGTTAACATTTAGAAATCAATGCTGAATTATTTATAAGAACGAGAGAGTGAGAGAAAAGTAGAAGTTTAACTTAGAATTAATAATTGTCTTGTTTTTGTATTTGCATTGCATAATGAGTTCATTAAATTTACTTGATACTTTACATGTCTGTATTTCTGATCATGCTGACTGGCCCTTCATAAAATACGAACCTGTGATTGTATGTGTGCACGGGGATATCCCAATTAAGAGTAGTAGGGCACGACTGCAATAAACTAGGAAACCTAACACTTCTGAATTTTAGCTAAGATTATTAGTAGCACCTGATATCCTATGACTATTCTTAGGCTGAGTTTAACTCTACCCTTAAGGCCCAGGCTGGCACAGTAAATAAATTTGCCTGAGTGAATAGGATAGCTCATAGTATTCAGGGAACAGGTATTTCTGGGGAGGCCCTTAGAAAGTTAAATCACGAAAGAAATAATACGAAGGAATAAAGAATAAATAAGATAGAACAAAGGCTTAGACCCGACGATAAGTATAGAATAAGAGAAGGATTGTAAAGATTTGATAATATTAACACTAAGATGTGATTAAAGTTAAAATAAGAATGAGATGATAAAAGAATAAAAGGAAACACAACAATATATAAAAGAGAAAGGCCACATAACAATGACGCAGCGACTTAACAAAATGGTACAAGCAGTATGGTTTTGATTGAAGTAAGAAAGGATATAATTAAATATAGAGCATCGATATAAAAAACAATAAAACTTAAGACTTAACACATTTCTCTTTCAGCAAGTGCATTTACAACTGCATTACAAATACCTATTCCCTTTGTTGTTGCTAATGATGATAAACTGATCAATTCTTCTTTGATATTATTCCCAACACAATAACGAATAAAAATTGCTAAACGAGCTGATTCAATTATGTCAGTACTCCCATCAAGACAAAGAGAAATTAAATCAGAAGATTTTATATCTATTTTTTTCTGATGAGTTATATTTTTAACCATTTTCAAAATTCTATCTTTCACAGTGTTTCTAGCCAAAAGCTAATCTTTTATTCTTTGAATATTTTTTTCCTTGTTTTCAAAATCTTCAAGTGGGTGCCCTCCCATGATGAATCTTTGGGCTCCTTGGAGGTGTCAATAATATTTTTTTTTATTCTGTAATAACATTTTATTTATCATCTTACAGAGTATTACATATATACACATATTTACATATTACATATATTTTTTTATAATGAATTTCATACAAATTTTCCGTTTTTTTGTATTCTAAAATGCATTAATAATAGTTACTATGGATGGTAATTTATAGTTTGCAATTGGATAAGGTTATATTTTTTTAACAGCATTTATAGTATAATAGTAAGTTCTATATATTTTACAATTTTTGCTCTTTAATGTTTTTAACTGCCGTAACTACAGCACTTCAATATAGTAAATAATTTTTTTTGTTGTTGTTGATCTTGGTTGAGATGTAATGTCTCTGCTTGCATCCTCGAAGCTTTTTAATGAGCTTATCTGAGGATGACACCAGTTAGATATATGTATTTTTTTTTTTTTTTATTGATTTGATTGCTGTGTTGGAAGTAGGCTGATGTTTAGGAGGTCAAATGAATGAACTGAAAGGTCTGATCATTCTGGTGTTATTGCATCTGTCTTGGTGGTTCACATTCATTTTTATTGTGGTCTTCTTTTCGAACTAATTAGGAGACTTTTTTTTTTCACTATAGCAGCCTTTCTATGTCTTCTGAGCTTTTAATTTGTATCGGTTTTGAAGTTTGTGACTTCCTCAAGAATATCTTGGCATCTCTGATCCACAAAAATTGGTAATTTTTTTTCTGTTTTTGCTTTTTTTGCTTGGTACAACAGATTCTGATTGAATGGTGTTAAATATTCAGATTGTGGACCTGCTTGTCAGATGAACTATGACTGGTGCAGGTCGTGGCAAGCCTTGTTTTTTGCTCTTCCTAGGAATCCAATTTACGGTCTGAATGTTAAGCTGTAGGGGGATGTCAATTGCATGGCCTAATTTAAAACTAGGCCATGCAACTGTCTTCCTGAAACTGCCTAGGTGCAGTTTCAGGAAGACAGTTTATGATAAATCTATATGTTGTTGCTGATTGTAGTTTTAGAGACTGAAGTTCTTGACGAGTTCGGATGTTTCTTTCATCAAATTGTGTTGCCTGTCATTTAGTGCATTAATGCTGATTTTGATGTCTTTTACCATTCGCAACACTTCTATCACCACTAAATTATTATGTTTTACCAAATCTTCATATTCGCTAGTTTTTTTGTTATTTGTTCATTCGGTTTTTCGAAGAGTTCTTGCACAAGATCTACTAAGCTGGCTTTTATGGTGTCTCTAGACTGTTTTCTATTAGTATATTTAAAGAGTTGAAATTATAGATCTCACCTGCATTTTTTTTTTGTTTGTTCAGTTTGTCATCTGATTTTGCCTCCGGTATAATCGGCTGCATCGTAGGTGGCTACCTTAAGTGCTAAAAGAGGTAAACCGTGAGTAGATATATTGGTACACAATAAATAACAGAAAAAACCCACGTAGAAAGATTATTTATTAGTATAATTTTCGCCTGTGTGTCACAGGCATCTTCAGTACATTAAGCTCAAAATTAAACACTAACTGACAATTCCAAAAAGTGCCACCTAAGTAGCTGGTGTAAGATAACTAAAAAGGTCGATAACTTTCCTAAAAAAAAAAAAAAAAAAAACTACTCAAAGTTCGTTAAAATAATTTTGAGTAGTTTTAATGTCTTCCTCTTCAAATACAGAGGAAATGACGCGCATTACTATCCCTTATGTACAAGGCATAAGGATAGTAATGTGCTTAAGGCATAAGGGATAGTAAGGTTATGCACTTTGGGGTGAAAAGAATAGCAGCAGTATATCGCATTGGTGGAACCGTACTCCAGGAGATTGATGAGGCCAGGGATTTGGGAGTGTTGGTGGATAGCGAATTGAAGTTTAGGGGGCACATTGCAAAAGTGACTAAAACAGCTCACCAAATCACTTGGCTTCTGAAAAATACTTTAATATGCAGAGACAAACAAGTTGTTGTTCCTCTGTATCGAGCCTTGATAAGACCCCATCTGGACTACTGTGCCCAGTTATGGGCACTAGGGTTTCTTCGTGATGGGGAGGAAGTGGAGAGGATCCAGAGACGAGTGACGAAGAGGATAGCAGGTCTGTGGAATGAACCTTATGAGAATAGGTTGAAGATTTGTGAGTTGCAGAAATTGGTCGATAGGCGAAGGAGGGGTGATATGATTGAGACATTCAAATTACTGAAGGGTTTCTATAAGATTGATCAAGAAGATATTTTTGAAAATATGACTGGTGGTGGGTGGACTAGGGGCCATGAATGGAAGCTGGACAAGAGTGTGGTTGACAAGGGTGTTAGAGCTAGGTTTTTTACTTGGAGAGTAGTGAATGAGTGGAATAAGCTTCCAGAGTCTGTTGTGGGTGCTACGACCATAAATGAGTTCAAGGCAAGGTATGATAGATACTGTGTGAATGTCGAATAGTTGTTCTTGACATGATGTTAGGGCCTCCCTCGATGAGTCTGTCGTCTCCTTGGAGTTGCCCGGAACAACAACAACAATAATAATGATAATAATACTGCTCAATTAATGTTTTGGTTAATCTCTTCCATACAAATTTATTCAACCAGCTCCAAACCATATCCCATTGCTGATTCTATTATTCTATATACATATTTAAATTTCTATCTTCACTTCAGCTGTTTAGGTACGAAAATTGTGGCTAAATAAAATAGCTGAAATGTTTTCATGTTCCTGCCTAATTTCATAGTGTATTGCTAATTTGCTTACCCAATTTATTCAATTTTGTTAGCCATGAAGATTTATAAGAGATTTCCATAGAAGTACAATGTTATCTGCACAAAGTCTAGAATATTTATGATTTTGATATTAAATTTAATACCATTTTCCTTCTTGATGTGATCCATGTAGATGATTAACCATGGAGCGCACACTAATGATGAATTAGTGTGCATGCTTACCTCAAATCTGATTTTACACCAAGCCATCTTTTTATACATTTTTCAATTACTGTTGACTTGCAATTGAAAAATAGGCTATATGTTGCTCTGTACAACTTCCCTTTTGCCACTCTCTATACTTCTATACTCTCTATATTTCCACTCTCTATACTTCCCCTCCTCCCCACCACACCCACAGTGGCATTTTAAACAAATTTTCTCTTGTATTGATCCTTTACCTTTTCTAGATCAACAAAATTTAAATATAAATCCTTGTTATATTTCCACATTTCTCAGTTGTTTCTTTTAAAGTAAAAAAAAAAAAAAAGTGGCTTCTCTGAATATTTGAATTTGGCCTGAACTCAGCTTGTTCTTTTCTAGGTTTCTTTTCTAGAAATATTTTCAGCAGCATTCCCACTGTATGCTTGTATATATCTTAACTGGAATGAGAATGGAAATGCATAAATCTTAAAAAGAAGGAAATGCCTCTTTAATTCTTATATTGTTTTATTTCCCTTTTTTCAGATGAGCAGTATGAGTACTCATTTGGAATTTGAGCAAGCCTTTAAATTATGTTAGTCACTGTAAAACTTATTATTCCTTATTTGAATTTTTTGCATATGGAATATCTACTCTAGCATCTTTCACATGTTTGCAGTTACCAACAGCTCTTTCTGCTGCTAATACTGAAATAAATTTGCCAATTTTCTGTTGTTAGTTATCATCTTATGGTTTTTCAAAGTAATTACCCCAGTTGCCAGCTTTATTATATTGGATATCTTATTCTTCATTTGAACTTTTCCAGTAGCTGCTGAAATATTTTGACACTTTCATGATATTTATCTTTTGTGTTCTTTTCAAATTCTTCCTGTGACTTATGTTTATCTACTTTTACATAACTTCACTTTATTATATGATGAAAAGAGATATACATAAGACATATAAATTCTGTCAAAAATTATTTTCATAATATTTGACAGAATTTTTCATTCGTGTCTTGTGAATGTTACAAAACAATAGTCATTTGTAAAATTCACAGTAGTACTTTTACCAGTTATATATTTGGTTTAATCCTTTATACAAGTGTAAGCAAACAAAGTTTGTGCCTGAAATATTTTCAGGACTGGGGCAACTCATGGTAAAGGTGGTATAAGTTCTGATCACTTGCCTTAATATCCCATAATGCAAAGCACATATCCTTATGGGTATGTATAATGCCATGCATTATGGAAAGGATCACTACCCAGACTTGTTTCCTCAGTGGGAGCTAGACCCAGAAGTGGTGATACTAAGGTGGAAGTAATGCGAAAGTCATATCACTATATATCAGTTGCCAAAAGGTGTCAACACCTAATTAATAAAATTCTCTGTATTAGAGAAAGTTGATGGAAGATTTTTCACTTGGCTATGCTACCAATTACATATTGGTTTAATCCTTTATCCAAGTGTAAGCAAACAAAGTTTGCACCTGAAATATTTTCAGGACTGGGGCAACTCGTGGTAAAGGTGATATAAGTTCTGATCACTTGCTTTAGTATCCTATAATGCAAAGCACATATCCTTATGGGTATGTATAATACTATGCATTATGTGCAAAATTTTCAGGCACAAACTTTGTTTGCTTACACTTGGATAAAGGATTAAACCAAATATGTAATTGGTAACATAGCCAAGTGACAAAACTTCCATCTACTATCTCTAATCCAGAGAATTTTAATAATAAGGTGTTGACACCTTTTGGAAACTGGTGTATGGTGATATGACTTTTGCATTACTTCCACCTTAGTATCACCACCTCTGGGTCTAACTCCCACTGACAAAACCTCAATAAAGGTTGAAACTGGTCTGGGTAGTGATCCTTTCCATAATGCATAGCATTATACATACCCATAAGGATATGTGTTTTGCATTGTGGGATACTAAGGCAAGTGATCAGAATTTATACCACCTTTACCATGAGTAGCCCCAGTCCTGAAAATATTTCAGGCGCAAACTTTGTTTGCTTACACTTGGATAAAGGATTAAACCAAATGTGTAATTGGTAGCATAGCCAAGTGAAAAAAAACTTCCATTAACAATAGTACTTTTATACTGCTGGCCTAGTTTGTTGAGTGGTTAATGTATCTGCTCTCCAGCCAAAAGGCTGCAGGTTTGAATTGATGAATGGATGTTAGTGATTGTCTGTGAAAATACTAGTGGTGGTGGTGGGCAGTAGACGGAGTTGGTGTGGATGATGATGGTGGTTGGTGGATTTGGTGGTGGAGCTGTGGAGTGGGTACTTCTCCCTCAATGAGTTTTTGGACTCTCTAGAGGTGTCATGTAATAATAATAAAATGCATCAAAAGATATATTTCGGTGATCTTTTGAACCAATTAGCCACAGAAGTCTATGCCTGCAATAAAATACGTTACATTGAATCTGTTGTAAAAAAAAAAAAAAAGTAATTTCTAGTGAAAATACACTCGCACCCTTACAAAAAAAAATTAAAATCACTTGCAGCTCTGACAGTGAAAAAAAACTAAATTGATAATGGAACAAGCCAAATGAGTCTCTCTACGAGGAATAGTGAATCTTCTGGAATATCAAATTAGATTCTTTATAGGGACTTTTTTTAGCTGCTAAAATGCAATGCTGTATAGCTAGAAGCAGTGAACTCTAAAATTTTAGAATAAATGGTTAACAGGGAAGTAATATTGCTAACAAATTCTTTATTTACAAACACATCTCATGCTTATTGACATATGCTGCTTGCAAGTAGTAAATCCCTTATGTACAAGGCATCAGTGAACGTATAGCAAAAGTTTTAAAACCACTGAATATTTTTGTTGCCTTTCGACCGTTTAGAAAAATCTCCACCTTTCTCACTTCTCCTAAAGACAAACTTCCATATCTAATCATCCAGGTGTCTACCAGATTCCGTGCTCTTGTGGATTATCTTATTTCGGACAAACGGGAAGATCTGCCTCTATTCGGCTAGAAGAACACTAATCTTATATTGAATACTTTAAACCTGAAAAGTCTGGACTTTCTGAACATGCCATCTTCACTAGACACAGAGTTCATTGGAGAAAGACAAGAGTTCTTCACAAAAGTCCGTTTCTCATGGAAAGCCTTTATAAAGCATAACTTTATAAAGGCGTTCTTTATAAAGTTATGCGATACAAAATGTATACAAAGTTTAACTTGTATACATATTGTAACAATTAAAAGTGTATTATTGTTATGCACATGCATAACAATAATACACTTGCCACTGCTTATTTTTGCCTACTGGCAGATGCGCAGAGCGAACATAATATGTTTAGATGTCGTGTCACGTGTTTTGGCAAAGTTGCAGCTGGTGACTTTTTGTATGCTAAAAATACTAAAGATCATAAACTTGAGATAATTAATAAGCTTTTAAATAACAAAGTTTTTATATCACTGATGGAAAAGTTTTGGTGACTAAACACAGTTGTTTTCTATCAGCTTAGTCATATCATTATGCCCCACAGCCATTGGCTAGAGGTTTTTAACATCGGCTTTTCATCTGCCGGACCTTGTTCCTATAGTGGGCTATGCATTTGTTTGTTAGTTTCTTTTGTGTAAAACAAAATTTAACTTGTATACATATTGTAACAATTAAAAAAATATTCAATAATTTATAAGCATATAAAATGATATCACCTGTAAATTGTTCACATGCAAGCAAATTTACACACGTATCACCTCTGGCACTTGTGCCATAGGTTCGCCATGCCAGAGCTAGGAGATCTGAGTTCAGGTCACTGGCCATGGTAGATCTTGAGAATTCTTATACTTGAGTAATTTATTTGTGGGTGAGTTAACTTTTGACATTATAGTGCTGTTATCCCCCCCTCCCCCATAAAAATGCACTTTTACATATTTCCATTACCACCAAAATATCTACTTTTCATCTATAAAAAGTCATGATTTTTATATTGTCCATATTTGCTTTATTTTGAAACATGGGCAATATAAATTGAGTTTCAATTTATTATAAAACTCAGTGAACTGAGTTTTATAATAAATTGAAACTCAATGATTTCATTTTATCATTTTTAATTATTGATCATATTCTATTTTTTTGTAGGTTGCTGAAACTGGAAAACCTGCCATTACAGGAGGTTATGTCGATTTACAGGGTATTTCACTACAGTCTTCATTACCTACCATGCCAAATCAGTCTGTAAGTTTTGATGTGTCTTTGCTTTAGTAGAACTGGACATAATGACGAGGGAAACACGTTAAATACAGTACTTAACTTTATTGATAACTAGAAACATATTTTGTACTGAAACTAATAGGGCATCATTGGTTTAGAATAAGCAGTTCAGAGTGTCAGTTACAGTGGTTAACCTATAACAAGTTCTACGTGATAGAACGATCATAATCAAACAGAAAATAATTTCTGATATTTTCCATATGATGCAAATCCTAAATCTTCAGGATGGAGAAATAACAGATTTGGATCTAGAATATTGTTATAAAAAATGGGTTAACTTAAGAAGTAAAGGGATTGAGTGACAAAGTAAATCCAAAATTGATATATTTATTTACAAAGAGATAATATTAGTGTAAAAAATGGGATTGCTTAGGAATGATTTTTGCAAGTGCTATATACAAATCTAGATTATAAATGAAACTTATAATCTAAAGAGAAAAGTATAATAAATTTAGTTTAATCCTTTATCCAAGTGTGAGCAAACAAAGTTTGCGCCTGAAAATATCTTCAGAACTGGGGTAAGGTAGTACAACATCGGGCAACTCGTAGCAAAGGTGGACCAAGCTACTATCACTCTCCTATCTCAGTATCTCCCATAATGTCTCCCGTAATGCAAAACACATCTCCTTGCGAATATGTACAATGTAATGTTATGCATTAAGGGAAGGGCCACTACCCAGACTAGTTTCAACCTTTATTGAGGTCTCTTCAGGGGAGCCAGGTCCATAAGTGGGGATACCAGGCAGAAGCAGTAGCGAGGTCATCTTTACCTATAGGAGCTGCCAAAAGGTGTGCCACCTTTTTATTAAATTACTCTGGATTTAGAGAAAGATGTTGAAAGTTTATTTTTCACTTGGTTAGACAATAATGAATTTAGTTTAATCCTTTATCCAAGTATGAGCATACAAAGTTTGTGCCTGAAAATATCTTCAGGACTGGGGTAAGGTACTACAATACTGGGCAACTCGTAGCAAATAAAGAGAAAAGTGACCACATAATTTAACATTAGAAAAAGATCATAAAATTCACACAAGATTTCTTCTCTTCAAGATCACAGGATTTGATGAGAACATACAAGTAAAGGCAGTTAATTTCAAACTTATCAAGCACAGTTTCTTTCTCTCTCAACACAGTGGCCATTGAAATGTAATTAACTCAACCTGTTCTTCTTTGGGGAAAAAAAAGATTGTGTGCAACCTTCCTTGAGCGAAATATTTTTTCTTTCATGTCTTCTTTAATATATTGGTTCTTTTTTTCTCTAATTCTTTGGAATACAAAGGTAACTTTAAGGTCTCTCTCCCCACTTTTTTGTGGAAACTTCTCTTTATCCTTGAGCACAAAGTTCATTACATTCAAGTTTACTCTAAAGATATTTAAATATCTTTTAGAGTAAACATTATTTTTGTTGACTATAAATTAAAATTCTGTTATTAAATGTAAATATACACCCTCTGTCAAAAAAGAAATCGAACTTTTGATAGGAAATAAAAATACGGTAATTATAAAACCAATTATAATTACTGTATTTTTCGATAAATAACGCACCCCCAACATTTTCATCACTCTTTTTGATGTATAGATAACGCACATGCGCCAGCTACTGGTAGAGTTAGGAAGTACAGACAGAGGACGGAGGAATTCTTTAAAAGCATGTGCATTTCTAGTAGCAGTGGTCAATTATTCCGTACATCCTGTTTTAAAATATTTCATAAAGTAAATCATTATTTGTCTATATTTTGTTATTAGATTAGAATTTCCCATGGAAGACAGAAGTACTTCTCGGAGAAAATCCTACACAACGCAGTTCAAGCTTGAAGTGGTAGAAATAGCAAAGGTAAAAGGGAATCATGAAGCTGGTAGATTGTTCAGTGTTGGAGAAAATAGTGTTTGTAAATGGCGATAGGCTGAAACAGTCAGGAAATGTTTACATGTGAGGTAACATGCTATGAGGTTTAGAAGGTGCTTGTGGCCAACCATATGAAAAAAACTGTTTGATTGGGTTGTTAGGGAAAGAGCTAAAGGTATGAGAATATCTACTGTCTGTGTGTTGCAGGAATCGAAAAGAATTGTGCAAAACGAAATATAAAGGATTTCAAGGCCTACCCACCTTGGGATTTTGGATTTATGAAGAGAAATAGTTTAAGTGTGTGCTCCTCCACTAGTGTTGGACAAAAATTGCCGTGTGACTGGGAAGCGAAAGTAGCTAAATTTAGTTTGTTTCTGAGAGAAAACTTGTGTGGGGTTGATGCTTGTCACTTTGGTAATATGGATGAGGTCCCATAAGTTTTGACATGCCTAGTTCTAAGACTGTGAATCTGAAGGGAGCAAAAGAGGTTTCAGTTGCTTCAACAGGACATGAAATGTCTAACTTTACTGTGGTTCTCTGCGTAACTATAGATAGTTCCAAACTTCCACCGATGGTGATTTTCAAAAGAAACTGTTCCAAAAGGTTGTGATTCCAAAGATATTATTGTTACTGCTAATGATAAACGTTGTATAAATTCCGAGGTTATGAAATTTTGGTTGGAGAATGTGTGACGAAAGAGAAAAATGGCATTTTTCAACCCAAAATCTTTGTTAGTGTTGGATTCGTGTAGGGCACACACGACAGCAGAAGTTAAAACAATTTAAGTATTCCAAATTGGCCGTCATTCCAGGTGGTTTAACAAAAAAAAAAAAAAAAAAACTCCAACCCTCCAATCTTGCAGTAAATAAACCATTCAAAGACAATTTGCAGGCTAAGTGGACAGACTGGATGATGAATGGCATCCATGAATATAACAAAACAGGGCAGATGAAAAGAACGTCATATAAAGATATAGTTATGTGTATTGTAGAAAGTTGAGCTGCTGTAAGTGAAAACTGTGTTAGAAATGGTTTCATTAAAGCACAAGGGAATGCAGCGTTGTCTGGTGACAATGATTATGAAGCTGAAGAAATACCAAATGAAATTTTTAACGCAATTCATTCTTTCAATATTGAGTCTGATGAAGAATTTTTTGGATTTGAATAGTGTAATGTTCAATAAATATTAAGTATTACTTCTACCTTAGTTTTGTTATTACATTTGATTTACCTCTCATACCTTTCAAATGTATACCACACATGTTCATTTTTAACGAATTTAGACTTTTTGTATAGATAATGTTTGTTATCTATCGAAAAATACGGTATTCGAATCATTTATTTCAATCAATATACTCTCCCTCAGCTTCGATAAAGCGTTATCGTTTAACGAATTAATTGGGACGGTCAATTAATTCGTTAAATGAGTTTTTTATATCAGTTTTTGGGATACTGTTGAGGGTCGTGGTTACTGCCGCTTGAACATTTTCAATGGTGTCGTATCTCTTTCCTTTGATCGGCAAATGAAGTCGGGGGGAAAAGAAAGAAGTCACAGGGTGCTATATCAGGTGAATATGGTGAGTGATCCAACACACAAACTTGATTTTTGCTCAAAAACTGTTTCACAATGTTCGAACGATGAGATGGTGCATTATCGTGCAAAAGTGACCAACTGCCTGTATCATGATATTCATGCCGTACACGACGAATTCTGGCTATCAATTGCTTCAAAACTTTGAGATGAAACTCACCATTGACCCTTTGTCCATGCAGAATGAATTTTTTTGTTGATAATGCTCTTGGAATTGTAGAAACAAATCAGCATTGTCTTTACTTTTGACTTCTCTAAGTGACTTTTTTTTGGATGCACCTCTTCTGGTGGTCTCCACTCAGCACTCTGGCACTTTGTTTCGGGCTCATACTCAAAACACCAAGTTTCGTCACCAGTAACAATCATTTCAAGGAAGTTTCAGTCCTTTCAAGCGGTTTTAATGAGGTCCTTGCAGCGTTCAATTCGATACTTTTTTGGTCATTGGTCAACTTGTGGGGAACAAATCACGAATTCAATTTATAATGTATAATGATGTATAATGCAATGCATAATGGGAAAGGCCACTGACCTTTATTGAGGTCTCATTAGGGATTGAGGGCAATTAGAAAATGATGTTGCATTCATCACCGATATACTCAAAAAATCACTATTGTTCGTGATAAATTATCGTTGTTGCAATTCTGACATTCCAAGAAACAAAAAAAAGCTGTAAATGACTTCTTACTGAAAAAAAAAAAAGAAGTCATCTCGATATCAGAAACCATGCAGATTTGAGAACTGACTAAATTAGTACCTCAAATAACTCTTTGCAGCAGACGTTAAGCTCAAGGATCACATTAACTTGAATTTTATTTTCCCCGAGTTGAGTTTGATTTATGTTTTATAATATACAAAGTGTAATATAAAATTTATATTCATTCAAAAAAGCCAAATTAAAAACAGTTTTACCTATGTTCCTTTTTTTATTTGAAGTACCCATTTATATTATACTTTTTCAGAACTTGGTTGGCTATTATGCTGGGGGAGGGGTCATCGAAACCTTTGAGGTGATGCAGTGGGACATACCCAGAAAAAAGGTTTGGAAACGCTGGACTAAAGCCAAAAGTTAAAGAGGGTCAACATATGAGGTTGCTGTTCAGAATTACTGCTTCCAAAATCTTGGGAAGTTTTGCACAAGCATATTTATTTAGATTTTTTTTTTTTAATTTTTTTAATTTTTATATCTACTAATTCCAAAAAATCAAGTTTGTACTTACTGTGGTTGTAACATAGTAGAATTTTTCCATATTTCTTATATTCTTCAAGGTAAATATTAGTAGATCTCTAGTTTGACCATAATAGGACAAGTTGTAAGAACAAATGTTTTGCGCACACACCTGAAATAGAGAGGAGAGGAAGGGAGTTGATCCTTAAGACAGTGAATAATGTCACCCAACTTCATGAAGTTTGAAAGCAGTGTAGAGATGCTATTTGTTTAGAGCTCTGGCTATTATTTCTGAGATTCCGAAGATTAATAGCAATAGCATTACTCTAATCTGTATGTTGAGAAGGATGGGAGGTGATGGAGGAACAATTATGTTATCAATCTTGGTGACATTGTAGCCACTGGATAGGAAGTTATGGTGAATAAAGGAGAATTAGGCTGAGACGGTAGCCAATTTCAACAAGGTTGGAAGCTCTGTTGATGAGGGTTTAAGGGTCAAAGCTGCATAACTGAGAGGAGACCTCCACATAGCGTTTAAAGGAATGTGGAGAACCGACCAGGGCTTCTGATGTAATGTCCAATCCTCACCTTCTCGTGATGCACCCTGTTGGGTATCTACGTGGATACTGAATGAACGAGGATGGGCTGGCAATTTGGAATTTAGCCGACCAAATTATATTCATTATCATCAAATTCCTGCCATGTACCGTCAAGGGGTGTACAGGATATGACAGTACTACATGAAAAAATTACATCATTACTAACTTCCTATCTACAATTTTCTCCAAATCAGTCTGTTACTTTTCAAGACTCCAACATTATCAGATCTTATATTACTATCGTCTAAGGCACTTTGTACCGTATCAATCCACCTATATGTTGGTCTTCCTCTGGGTCGTTTAGCTGCCAACCTGGCAGAGAACACTTGTTTTGCTAATCTTTCTTCGTCCATTCTGTTTAAGTAACCATACCACCTGAGATTAGCTCAGCTAACGCATTCCTGGATGCTGACACTGTCAAGTTCTTTCCTAATATCCTCGTTTTTAATATGATATTATCATTGATGCTATCTGTTCACACCTCTAATCTATCTCAGGACTCTCATATCTGATGTCTCTAATCTTTGGTCAAGTGTTTTACGTCTGACCCAGCTCTCAGATCCATAAGTTAAAACTGATTTGAACGCTGTCTTGTATACGGCTAATTTAGTGTTCTGACTAATTTCTCTCTTATTCCATATGAATTTATTCAATTGACGTCCCACCAATCCAGCTTTGCTGATTCTGTTCTCTATTTCTATATTTAATTTACCATCTTCAGTAAAAATTGTGCCTAAGTAGCTGAAATGTTTTACTTGTTCCACAGGTTCTCCATTCACAACACAGTTGACATTTTCAATGATTCTGTCTATTTTTAATTGTCTTTGTTTTTTTATTGCTGACCTTCATATCATATCTCTTACAACAGCTATTCAATTTAGTCAGAGAATCTTGTAGACTTGTAGCGGATTTATTTAGAGGTATAACATCATCCGCATAAAACAAAGAGCTGACATCAACATCTCCAACCTTGATATCATGCTTAATACCACTCTCCCTCATAATGTGATCCATATAGATAATAAATAACATAGGGGATAATGTACATCCTTGTCTCACACCAGATTTAACATTAAACCATCTTCCTGTACTTCCTTCAATTCTAACTGCTGACTTATAACTCAAATAAAGACTAAGTATTGCTTGATATAATGCCCCATTGACACCATATAACTGCAGCGTATTGAATAGCTTCTCTCTTGGCACCTTGTCATATGCCTTTTCCAAATCGGCAAAACTTAAATAGAGATCTTTATTATATTCCCATGCTTTCTCGACTATTTGTTGTAAAGTGAAGATTTGATCCTGACAGCCTCTATTTGGCCTGCATCCAGCTTGTTCTTCACGAAGCTTTTCTTCCAGAATTCTTCTGAACCGTTTCTCAAGTATACTTGCATAGACCTTACCAGGAACACTCAGTAGGGTAATACCTCTGTAATTCTCACATTCACTTTTATTTCCCTTTTTATATATGAGTACTATGAGAGCTCCACTCCAATCATCGGGAATTCGTCCCTCTGTCCAGGCTTTCTGAAATGTGCAGTGCAGCAACTGTAAGACTCTTATACCACCATACTTCAGCATTTCTGGTTGAATATCATCTACTCCTCCTGCCTTTCCACATTTCAAGCCTTTGATGGCTTTTTCTACTTCAAGTATGGATACGTCTTCCTGACTGCATGCCTGGTCAGTGTTTTTTACCACTGTGCTTTCATCACTGCTTATTTTTTTAGCAGTTTTTGAAGTAATTACTCCATACTTCAAGGATATCTTTTTCTTCCCTTTTCATTTCACCTTTATCATATCTAACTCCTTTTACAGCACTCTTTCCTCCATTCCTAAGCTTCTTCAACAACCTCCAGAATATTTTGCCACCTTCTGATATTTATTATCTATATTCTTGCCAAAGTCCTCCCATGACTTTTGTTTAGCTAGTTTTACACAGTGTTTAGCATCTTGCATTTGTCTCTGTATTCTCTAAGAGCACAAGCTCTTAGAGAATACAGAGACAATTTGGTATAGAATACAATACAAGTACCAGATCGATCGGGGTGACTGAAAGAAAAAAGACAAAAACTGGTGAAATCTTTCTGAGCAATAAATAGAAAATGTTATATTCAGGCAATGACAATCAAGGAAAAGAAGTAGCCATAGTATTCAACACAAAATACAAGGCTAATCTTCTTGAATGGCAGTCAGTCTCAAGTAGAGTAATGTGGGCAAATATGAAAATTGGAAAATGGACAATGAGACTTATTTGTGCCTATGGTTCCACAGAAGGTTCTACTAAAGTAGAAGTCTGGGAATTTTTTGAGGCTTTAGAAAAAGCAACTGACACAATGAAAATGGAAAAGTTAGTCCTAGATGGGGATCTAAATAGCAGAGTAGGAACTTATTTGAGGAACTTTTGATATGCTTTCTTCTTTCCCTCACTGCCTCTTTAACTTTCTGTGTCCACCAGCGAGTTCTGATTTTTTTATCCTTGCAGAAAACCTCACCACTTGGCTCTCTGGCAGAATCAATCAGGGTTTTCTTCAAGGTTTGCCACTGAATCTGCAAGGTTTGGTTCTTGTTCTAAAAATCTTTCATTTTTTCTTCAACAATCTTTGTGTATTTTAGTCTACAGTTCACATCTGAGAGCTGCTCAACTTTTATTCGCTTCAAAACAATCTTACATGTTATTCTTTTCAATGTGAAATTCAATTTTATCCTGCTCAAGACTAAATAGTGATCACTTCCAATTTCAAATCATCTGTAAACTCTGTGTCCTGCACCAGGGAGAAAACAGCACTATGAACAGTAACATAGTCAATGAGACTTTTCTTATTCCTAGCCTCTTCTCTCCATGTGAATTTGTGCACATTTTTATGTTGGAACATGGTGTTAGTAATAACCTGTACATGTCCTGAGCAGAAATCCAACAGATATCTGCCATTATTATTATCTTTGCTCTTTCTTCCAAATTTTCCCAAAATATTTTTGTATGCCTGACAATCATTTCCTACTCTGCTATTTAGATCCCCATCAAGGACTAACTTTTCCTTTTTCATTGTGTCAGTTGCTTTTTCTAAAGCCTCAAAAAATTCCTCCACTTCTACTTTAGTAGAACCTTCTGTGGAACCATAGGCACAAATAAGTCTCATTGTCCAGTTTCCCATTTTCATATTTGCCCACATTAGTCTACTTGAGACTGACTGCCATTCAAGAAGATTAGCCTTGTATTTTGTGTTGAATACTATGGCTACTCCTTCTTTTCCTTGTTTGTCATTGCCTGAATATAACATTTTCTATTTATTGCTCAGAAAGATTTCACCAGTTTTTGTCTTTTTTCTTTCAGTCACCCCTATCGATCTGGTACTTGTATATTGTATTCTATACCAAATTGTATTCTTATTGGTTAAACCAAAATAAAAAATGATTGTACAACATCACAAAATTTCATGCCAGCTGGGGCGTCGCCCTGTTAAACAAGGTCCTTGTTATTTTCACCAGGGAACCAGGGTGAACAGCGAAAAGTCAGCTACTGGAACAAATCTGAAAACACACCCCCAACTCAACATCACCAGAGTTAAAGATCGGTACTATCAACATAAGAAGCCTGAATGGCAAAGAAATGGAGCTAGCTGAGGAATTAGATAAGTACCAGATCGACATAATAGGGGTGACTGAAACAAAAAAGACAAAAACTGGTGAAATCTTTCTGAGCAATAAATACAAAATGTTATATTCAGGCAATGACAATCAAGGAAAAGAAGGAGTAGCCATAGTATTCAACACAAAATACGAGGCTAATCTTCTTGAATGATAGTCAGTTTCAAGTAGAGTAATGTGGTCAAATATGAGAATGGGGAACTGGACAATGAGACTTATTTGTGCCTATGGTCCCACAGAAGTGGAGGAATTTTTTTAGGCTTTAAAAAATGTAACTGACACAATGAATAAGGAAAAGTTGGTCCTTGATGGGGATCTACATAGTAGGAAATGCTTGCGAGTCATACAAAAATATTTTGGGAAAATTTGGAGAAAGGAACAAAGCTAATAATAATATCAAATGCCTGTTGGATTTATGCTCAGGACATGGACTGGTTATTATTAACACCATGTTCCAACATAAAAATGTGCACAAATTCACATGGAGTGAGAGAAGATTCAAGGAATAAAAAAAAGTCTCATTGACTATGTTATTGTTGATAGTGATGTTTTCTCTCTGGTGCAGGACACCAGATTGTACAGAGGATTTGAAATTGGAAGCGATCACTATTTAGTCTTGAGCAGGATAAAATTGAATTTCATATTGAAAAGAATAACATGTAAGAAAGTTTTAAAGCGAATAAAAGTTGAGCTCCTCTTAGATGTGAACTGTAGACTAAAATCCACAAAGATTATTGAAGAAAAAATGAAAGAGTTTGAGAACAGGAATCAAACCTTGAAGATTCAGTCGCAAATCTTGAAGAAAGCCCCGATTGATTCAGCTAGAGAGGCATGTGATGAAGTTGTCTGCAAGGATAGAAAAATTAGAACTCCATGCTGAACACAGGAAGTTAAAGAGGCAGCGAAGGAAAAGAAGAAAGCCTATCAAAAGTTCCTGGCAAATAAGACAGCTTGTGCTCTTAGAGAATACAGAGAGAAATGCAAGAATGCTAAACACTGTGTAAAACTAGCTAAACAAAAGTAATAGGAAGACTTTGGGAAGAATATAGAAAATAAATATCAAGAAGGTAGCAAAATATTCTGGGAGGTTGTTGAAGAAGCTTAGGATTGGAGGAAATAGTGCTGTGTAAAATGGGAGAAAAAGATATCCTTGAAGTATGGAGTAATTACTTTGATAAACTGCTAAATGAAACAAGCAGTGATGACAGCACAGTGGTAAAAACACTGACCTGGCATGCAGTCAGGAATACATATCCATACTTGAAGTAGAAAAAGCCATCAAAGTCTTGAAATGTGAAAAGGCAGCAGGAATAGATGATATTCGACCAAAAATGCTGAAGTATGGTGGTATAGAAGTCTTACAGTGGCTGTACTACATAGTTCAGAAAGCCTGGACAGAGGGACGAATTCACACTGATTGGAATAGTGCTCTTATTGTACCCATATATAAAAAAGGAAATAAAACAGAATGCAAGAATTACTGAGGTATTTCCCTACTGAATGTTCCTGGCAAGATCTATGCAAGTATACTTGAGAAACAGTTGAGAAGAATTGTGGAAGATAAGCTTGGTGAAGAACAAGCTGGATGCAGTCCAAATAGAGGCTGTCAGGATCAGATCTTCACTTTACAACAAATAGTCGAGAAAGCATTGGAATATAATAAAGATCTGTATTTAAGTTTTGTCGATTTGGAAAAAGCATATGACAAGGTGCCAAGAGAGAAGCTATTCAATACGCTACAGTTATATGTTGTCAATGGGGCATTATATCAAGCAATACTTAGTCTTTATTTGAGTTGTAAGTCAGCAGTTAGAATTGAAGGAAGTACAGGAAGATGGTTTAATGTTAAATCTGGTGTGAGTCAAGAATGTACATTATCCCCTCTGTTATTCATTATCTATATGAATCATTATGAGAAAGTGGTATTAAACATGATATCAGAATTGGAGATGTTAACGTCAGCTCTTTGCTTTATGCGGACGATGTTATACTTCTAAATAAATCTGCTACAAGTCTGCAAGTTCCCTGACTAAATTGAATAACTGTTGTAATAGATATGGTATGAAGGTCAGCAATAAAAAGACAAAGACAATGAAAATAGGCAGAATCATTGAAAATGTCAACTGTGTTGTGAATGGAGAACCTGTGGAACAAGTAAAACATTTCAGCTACTTTGGCACGATTTTTACTTAAGATGGTAAATTAAATATAGAAATAGACAACAGAATCAGCAAAGCTGGTATGGTGGGACGTCAGTTGAATAAATTCATATGGAATAAGAGAGAAATTAGTCGGAACACTAAATTAGCTGTATACAAGACAGTGTTCAAACCAGTGTTAACTTGTGTATCTGAGAACTGGGTCAGAAGTAGAACACTTGACCAAAGACCAGAGACCGCAGATATGAGAGTCTTGAGAAAGAATAGAGGTGTGAACAGATGGCATCAATGGCATTATCATATTAAAAACATGGATATTAGGAAAGAACTTGACATTGTCAGCATCGAGGAATGTGTTTGCAGAGCTAATCTCAGGTGGTCTGGTCACTTAAACAGAATGCATGAAGAAAGATTAGCAAAACAAGTGGTCTCTGCCAGGTTGGCAGGAAAATGACCCAGAGGAAGACCAAGATATAGGTGGATTGATACGGTTCAAAGTGCTTTAGACGATAGAAATATAATTCTTTCTTTTAAGGTTACATGGTGATCAGCACTCATATTTGTAAATTTAGGGTCACAAAAACACACGTGTTGAACAGATTGTTTTATTAATTACTAATAAAATAGAACTTGATGTTTCGACCCCTGTATCGGTGTCATCATTGGAAGAATTCAAGTGTATAAGAAACCAAGCTACATGCTCTTGGCATTTATACCATTTATACCGGTAAACTAAATCTACGTAGTTAATTAATCCTTTTCCCTAGCCTGAAAAAAAAAAAAGTAAATAAAAAATAATAATAATCAAAAATAAAAAATAATATATTAAAAAAAATAAATACAACTACAATAAACTGCTAAAGTCCTCATGTATTAATATTATTCTGGATAGTTCTGATTGTTATAATATGATTTCTTTCAGTTTCTGTTGAATGTTACAAATACTTCACCAGGTTTTCTTCTTGTGGTGGGATTTTTCTGTGGCTAGTTTAGGTTGTTATACAGGTTGTAGATGGGTCCTCCACATTCTTGAAATAGTTAGGCCAACATTTTTGTTGAGATTTGGGTTGTGTTTGAGCATTTCACATGGCTCTTTAAATTTTCTCTCAAACCCTGTTTTGGTGAGGTGTAGGGATTTGGTATTTTTCCAATAAATTCTGTGGTATGTTTGGAGTGCGTGGTCAGAAAGGCCAGTTTTACCAAAATGGAGGTATTTAATGTGTCGTTTGTGTTCATCTTGTCTGAATTGGATAGTTCGCCCTGTTTCCCCCATGTATGGTATGTTACATGTGCATTGTATTTTGTATACCACTTGGTGGGCTAGGTGTGGAAGAGGTTCTCTAGAAGAACTGAGTAGGTGTTAACTTATTTGGGAGTTTAAAGGTGGTTTTAATGTTGTATTTGTGAAGTGTTCTGTCTATTATTATTTTATTTATTTATTTTTTATTTTATTTTATTTTATTTTATTTTATTTTTATCACTAGAGGTCAGGCTAGGGAAAAGGATTAATTAACTACTTAGATTTAGTTTACCGGTATACATGCCACGAGCATGTAGCTTGGTTCCTTATACACTTGTATTCTTTCGATGATGACCTCAATACAGGGGTCGAAACGTCAAGTTGTATTTTATTAGTAATTAATAAAATAATCTGCTCAACACATGTGTTTTTGTGTCCCTAAATTTACGAATATGAGATAGAAATATAAGATCTGATAATGTTGGAATCTTGACAAGTAACAGACTGATTTTCAGGAAAATTGTAGATAGGAAGTTAGTAATGATGTAATTTTTTTTTCATGTAGTACTATCATATCCTGTACACCCCTTGAGGGTACATGGCAGGAATTGGATGATGGTGATGATGATATTGTTAAGAGTGAGATGGTGGGTTAGGTCTCTCTATGTATCTACCCATATGGGTAGATTTTTTGTAAACTGAGAAAGAAAGAAAGAAAGAGTACTGTTAGGAATATGTGTCGTTAATGTCTGGAAAAGAATGTTTTATTTTTTCAATAGTAAGCTGGATGCTGTCTTAGGTGAAAGAGTAAAGAATTTAATGTCTGAGGCTTGTGACAAAATGGAGAAGACATCAATCAACTTATAGCCAGATGAAAAGTTTGAGAATTACCCAAAAGCATTTTTTTGAAATGCTCCGTATAGAAATTGTCTAGGGGGGGGAGGCTTAGTGGCTGAATCCTTTATCTGTTTGTATATGGTATCTTTGTAAGTATCTGTCCTGAAAGTATCTTCAGGACTGGGGTAAGGTGGTACAATATCAGGGCAACTCGTTGCAAAGGTGGAGCAAGCCATCAGCACTCCTATCTCAGTATCTCCTATAATGCAAAACACATCTCCTTGCGGATATGTCTAATGTTATGCATTAAGGGAAGGGCCACTACCCAGACTAATTTCGACCTTTATTGAGGTCTCTTCAGTGGGAGCCAGGCCCAAGTGGAGATACCAGGCAGAAGCATTAGCAGGTCATCTCTACCTATAGGAGTTGCCAAATGGTGTGCCACCCTTTTTTAATAAATTACTCTGGATTTAGAGAAAGAAGTTGAAAGTTTATTTTTCACTTGGTTAGAGTATAATAAAATTAGTTTAATCCTTTATCCAAGTGTGAGCAAACAAAGTTTGCGCCTGAAAGTATCTTCAGGACTGGGGTAAGGTGGTACAACACCAGGGCAACTCGTTGCAAAGGTGGAGCAAGTTCAACACTCCTATCTCAGTATCTCCTATAATGCAAAACACATCTCCTTGCGGATATGTCTAATGTTATGCATTAAGGGCCACTACCCAGACTAGTTTCGACCTTTATCGAGGTCTCGTCAGTGGGAGCCAGGCCCAAGTGGAGATACCAGGCAGAAGCATTATAGATCATCTCTACCTATAACTAGAGATGACCTGGAAGAATGGAAAAATAATTTAAGATTTTTTTTAATTAATAGTGATGAGAAATTGAACCGGAGAGTTTTGATACTTGTGAGATCAGCTCAATTTCTTGCATTGGAAGCCAATCTCGAGAGCTTTGGATAGTCACTTTGATGCACAGCCCGTACGTGGAAGAAGACAAAAATTGGGATCTTGAATACAACAGTATTGGTTGCAAAGAAGATCTTTTACGAAAGAGACATAATTTTGATGTTTGAAAGAAATAAATTGTGAAAATTGAGCGAATTCAAATTGAAGGCAAAAACCAATGTTAAAAATCTACATTTATTTTTTTTAATAATGGTTTTTGTCAAAAGATCGTGAGTCAAGTATTTAGTATTTTATTTTGTAAAAGAAAATAGGCCTGCGCATCAAATATAGTTGTGATCTCGGGGAATTCTCGATACTCTCAAGGACTATGACGTCAGTCTCGAGTGATACCAATTCCCATTCCTAGTAATTAATACTTATAAATAGCAAAATTGCTACATAACACACGTTGTGTGGCTTGGATATTACTGTCAGTGCACAAATCAGTGATTTGTTCTGATTAATTTAATAACAATGATATTTTGTATTTATTAAAGTACCCCATAATGAGTAAAATGTCAAGTCAGAAAACCACACTCTCAAGTTACTTTAAGAAAGATGAAACCAATAAGCATAGTAGCGAAGACACCAAACCAACAACAGAATCGTCAATTTCTGCAGAGTCTCTTTCGAATGTAAGACGTGCGTCTAAACACCGTTTATCGGGTATTAACAGTGAGCGTTAAAAAATTCCATTGGTTAGTGGTGAAAGATAATGGAATGATGTGTTCCACATGTATGAAATATGGAAAGAGACGACCCACAAACAAGGAAGTGACGGGTAACTATGCCATGCACAAGACTTCGAAAAGAAAGCTTGGTTGACCATGAACAAAGCAAGTTACACACTGATTGTTGTTCAGATATAATTGAAAAACATATACTAGAAGAAACTGAAATGGGGCAAATTGAAAAATCAATTTTGAATAACTTGCAGAGAGATTCTTTTCTGGGAGCTTTAAGAACTATGTATTGGTTAGTGAGAAATGAGTTACCACATACTACGTTATTTGATAAATTGCTTGAGCATTGCAACGATATGGGTTGTTCCTATGTAGAACATCTTAACGTTGGTAAAAATGCACATTATACCTCAGAAAGAGTAATGCAAGAGTTGACTGATATTTTAGCATCAGAAATTAGATCTGAGATACTGAAAAATATATATTCTGACATCTATAGATATACATAATGATATCTTAAGGCAATTGTTTTTCTTTTTCCAAAATTCCTCAGTCAAGATGGCTGGTTTAACCTAAATCCAAAACATTTCAAAACATAATGAAAGTACTAAACTAGAATAGGCATTTGCATCAAAAATGATTAATGGACAGTCACACAAAAATCTAGATCCAAGACAAATACTGCTGAAATTAGCAACAACATCTGAGCTCAGAATCTTTTCTAAATTTAGCAAAACTAGCTGCTGTTGGACTGGCCATACCTGTGAGCACAGCTGAATGTGAAAGGGGTTTCTCTACATTAAAAAGGATAAAAACCTGTATGAGGAATCGCATCAGTCAGAACACTAAATAATCTGATGCTGATTTCACTGGAGGGACCAGATCCAACAGATTTTAATTACGATAAAGCTGCTGACATCTGGGCTTCTAAGAAGAAGAGAAGAATTAATGTATAGAATTTTAAGCTGTGAGCATTACAAGCTTTTTCATTACTTAATGAGAAAATAAGAAAAATCCTAGTCTTGTTTGTTATAATTACTGTATAAAATATTATCCTTGTTTGAAGTAATTTATAATAAAATTACTATATTAATTTATGAAAATTTGATCACAAAAGAAACAAAGAAATTATGAAAGAATTAAACCAAGAACCAGTAATAGAAAAAATTAAAAAATATAAACATAAATGGATGGAACACATTCAAAGAGTGAAAACAGAAAGATTACCAAAACAAGCCTTAAAGTACAAGCCATTAGGAAAAAGAAAACCAGGACGTCCTCTTAAACGATTCAACGATGACTTCTAAGGCTGGAACAGGCCATGCTAGGCCTAAATCCTTGATACACATGATGATGATGATGATGATGAAAAACGGTCTTAACTCATTCAAAATTTTTGTACGCCTGGCTAATGCTTCGTTACACCTGGCTGGTAAAAATTTCTGTGGAGAGCACTGAGATTTCATTATTTATTCATAGTTGTTGGAAGTTTATCCACTTGATTATATTATAAATTAAAGATACCAAGAAATTATATACTTGGTTTAATCCTTTATCCAAGTGTAAGCAAAAAAGTTTGTGCCTAAAATATAATCAGGACAGGGCAACTCGTATATAGAAGCTACTGACTTCACATCACTTGCCTTAGTATCCCATAACGCAAAGTACATATCCTTACAGGTATGTATAATGCTATGCATTATGGGTAAGGTCACTACCCAGCCAGTTTTGACCTTATTATTGAGGTCTCGTCAGTGGGATCCAGACCCAGAGGTGATACTAAGGTTGAAGTAATCCAGAAGTCATATTTTCATATATAAGTTGCCAGAAGATGTCACATATTATTAAAATACTCTGCGTTAGAGATAGTTGTCAGAAGGCTTTCCACTTGGTTATATTAGAAATTAAACATTCCAAGAAATTATATACTTGGTTTAATCCTTTATCCAAGTATAAGCAAACAAAGTTTGCACCTGAAATATAATCTGGACTAGGACTATATATGAGTTGCCTGAAATATAATCAGGACTAGAGCCAGGGCCGGCACTACCATTTAAGCAAACTAGGCAACTGCCTAGGGTGCAAGCCATGAAGGGGTGCAAAACTTCAAGCTATGCTTTATTCAAACTTTACTAAAATATCAAAATTAAATAGTGATATATGATTTAGGTATCGATTCTTTTTTCTTATCCCTCGCAGATCACACTATTTTACTATTTAGCTCTTGGTTCTTTTTTGTTCCTTACCTAAATGATTTGAACTTACCGCCATTTAAAATTCAGTTAAGATAAATATTTTAAAACGTTAACATTTTAAAATATTAAATTTCGGTATTTTATAACTTTTTTTTTGTAAATGAATTATAACAGAATTTTCAAATTAATTAAAAAGAAAATAAAAAAAGCCCTATTAATTTAACCTCAAAGACAATTTTATGTTGTTTAATGTCAATTAGAAACATTTTAGTTTATGAAATAAGGAGCACACTTGTAAATTTTGCCTAGGGTGCAAAATAAACTGACAGTGAATAGAGCTATATACAAGTTGCCCTACTCTTGATTATATTTTCAGATCAGAAAATGTCCCTAGAGTTCGAAGAATAAATAGTTGGAGCGAAGTGGATGCTTAATCTAATTAAGCAAGTGAATTGCATAAGGATGATGTCAGTTATGATAATTGAGCAGCATGCTGGAAGAGTCACAACTGTAGTACGGAAAGCTAAGCCTGATTATGTAAAGAAACTAGCTCTGCAAGCTAAAGACAATCCAAAAGAATTCTATCGTTATGCTACAAGTAAAAGAAAATGAATTTGAAAGAATAACTATTAAATGCAGATGATATATAGGTGGCTGATGCAGAAGTGATTGTTCAACTAATGAGTAGTCATTTTGCTAAAAGCTATCAACCTGGTATATGCAACATTGAACTCACCACTACCTCTTCACTGTATGAGGGAACTTGTGAGGAGGAAGTACAAGAGCTGTTACAGAAACTGAATAAGAATTTTGCGATAGGAACTGATGGGATATCAGTACAAATGCTAAGAGTGTTCAGCTGAACTAGCTATTCCTTTGACCAGGCTATATAATTTCCGTCTCAAAACAAGGAAGATGCCACAAGAGTGGAATTTATGTACGGTCATCCCATTACACAAAGGTGGTGCAAAGACCATTGCATCCAACTATTTACCAAACAGTATCTCAGGAGTGGTGGTGGTGAAGATTTTGGAACAGTTGGTTAGGGCTGGCATTCAGAAATGGGTTTACTAAGAGAAGGTCATGTTTTAACAACTTGCTCACATTCTGCAATAAAGTTATCCCTTATGATAATGCTGGTTAGCTGATGGCCTGTTAGTTTTATGATAAAATTCTTTATCCTCGAATGTGTGTTTCTAATAATTATCACAATTTTTGGGTTCTAACTTTGAAGTTGAGTATGATTTGGTTTACTTCTGGTTAGTGTGAACTGTTACATCACAAAGTGTATTCTAATGTTTATATGGATATATCTCTGTACTGCTGGCTACCTCCTATAGCTCATTTTTTTCACATACCAAATGGTACACAAAAATGATTGTGTACAATTTGGTATGGTACACAATTATTTTTGCATTGGTATGTGGGATTTAAAAAAATAAAATAAGTTGGAAGACAACTTTGAAAACTTTGTTTGTTTGCATATAACTTTAATTAACATGAAACTGTCACCAATTACTCTAGCTTGTAATATGTTTGTTTCTGTTAACAGGTATATCTTAAGATGCTTGTTAATAGATAATCATTGTTCTGTCTTTACTTTAAATGTTATTTTTAAAAAATGATACATAAGTCATTATGTAGTATTTCATATCATAAAATTAAAGTGTTTTATAAATAACTTCAGGTGTCACCGCAGGTTAAAAGTGATGCCATATTTGCTTTTATGTCCGATAAACTCAGAAGTTTTCCTGATTTATCTGCAAAAGTCCAAGAAATATATCAGTGGAATATTACCTCTCAAGGTCAAGTGGTTTCCCAGTGGAGTGAGTATGCAGCATTATTGTGCATATTACATAGATAGTAACATTTTGGGTTGTCTTAATCTGCATAATATTGAAGATGTATATGTGTAAAGAATTAAATAAGGAATTTGGAAATTGTAGTGTTACTTGAATTATCATTTATAGAGTAAAATACAATAACTAAATATTGACACTAATTCATATATTTTATTTAATGTTCCATTTAAAAATCACATCATGATGTTTATAAGATCTTTTGTTGATGTAAGATTTGCCAAATAAACAAAAGATTCTGTATTCCTTTTGTGTTCAGTGACGCTGAGTTTTTTTTTTTTTTTTTTCCAGACTTTATAATTTTTTCATGTCCAACCACATAGAGTATAAATTAGGTCTTGCATCTCACATCTTCACAGAATACCATAGCATCATTTGGTTATCTCCTTTGATACATTACTACTAAGACAACCCTCTATTATGGACTCTCAAAGATCTCATCCAACACAATGTTTGGAAGCCTCTCAAATAATGTTAGAGACCTCTAAAGTTTAATAATATGCAAGACTTCAAAATATCATAGAGGATGAGTCTTTGATTTCTACTTGGGATACCTTGTAGTTTTCATACATCTGGTTTCTTTGAAAGTCAGTAATAGGAGGTTATCTTCAAGATAAGATATTAAGTGACCAGATCATATGGTATTCTGTCAAGGTGTTGAAATATAAGGCCTAATTTATATTGTGTTCATAATCAGTCCTTTACTACACTAGTAACCATCTAAAAGCTATGCATAACAAATGAACTGCTTATGTCTACAAGGTGCTACTCAAAGGTTCGGGGAATTTGACCATAAATAAATTACCCTAACTTCTAGTTTCCACCATCTCCTTTGAAGTAGTCCCCCTTTGGCAAGTGTACAGTGATTCGAGTCATTTTTACATGATTCTACGCATCCCTTGAAGTCCTTGGGTGTGACTATTGAGAATTTGCTGCAATTCTGCTTGGATCTCTGCAGTTGTATCAAATCGTTACCCTTTCAGCCAGAATTTCATCTTGGGGAATAGGAAAGTCAGGTGAATGGGGGAAAATGACTATCATGTTATTGGAATCCAGGAACTCAGAAGCATTGTCATGGCAGAGAACCCAGTCATTCTTCCACTTGTCTGGACAATTTAAACATGGGAAGAATTCCTTGTGGACAATGGATGTCAAAAATAAAAACAATCAACATTGACTTGACATTGCTGCAAACTTGACACTTTTTTGGCCACAGTGAATTTGCCAACTTTCACTATGCCAATTGCTGTTTTGTCTCAACTGCTACACTTTTTTGAGGTTGAAGTAAAATTTAATGCAGCTTCTTTTGTTCCTTAAAATCCACCATTTAGGTGAGAGAAGAAAATCACTGAACCACCTAAACACGTGCATTACAAAAATGCATGTAAACCAAGAATGCAGCCTCTCAGCTGTTGACATGCTCATTTGCTAAGGATACTGCTTGCCCCTCACAGTGACAGAAGGCTGTACTACTACAACTGCTTCATGCATGCTGTTCAAATTTCCTGAACTTTTGGGTACCACCTCATTATTACTAAGAGTGTTGGGGCATATCTTTTTAGTGGAGAAGACCTCTACTGATGGTGCTAGCCCTTTTCATTCTTTCCTATATTCTTTGCAGTATCTCTCCTGAATTTTTTTTTTTTTTTTTTTACTATCCTATCTTCCATATAATCATTATTAGGATCCAACACCCTGCAACTGAATTTGCCATGCAGTGACTCGTCAACATCCAGAAAGTAGGATTCTTGTAGTCTTTCATTATTTGTTCCTGCTTTGGTAAGATGGATGTTGCAGATGGCCCAGCCTGGATCATTGGGCTTGCCTGAAGTGTCAGTATTGTTGCATTTAGTCTCTTATCCCATTATCTGGAGAAGTATCCAAGGCTCACTGCATTAATGGCATAGTGTCCAAGTAATCCTTGCATTACATTTCTGAGTATATTTATTTTTTTGACAGATAGCAGGCATCCATGTGTTGAGTGTAGTGGGCGGGAATCTGGTGCTGAACACAAATTCTTTTTGCATGAATCTTTCCTCTAATTTTTCCAGGGCCCTCACAAGGTCCCAACAAAGTGCAAATACTATACATGCATTGTTTGATAAAAGAAATAAGAACGAGACATCTGACACACACACACACCATTGTTTCTCATTTATGCAACACATGAAAAGTCATTAGGGAAAATGTCACCCACCCTTATTGAAATTTCTATAGGATTGGTAAGATTTCATATACAATTAAAACTATATTCTGCTAATTTTCTTGTTGAAACATTTAAACAGCACATCAAATTACTATAAACTACAATAATGGGTGTGCATGTGAGGTGATTAAAAACCCATTTAATCATAAATTATATTTATGTGTAAATTCATTTTGTTTGTACTTAACATGATATTTACTAATTTAGCTGTTTATTTTTTTTTTATTTTCATGTGAAACCTTTGGAATGTATAGTGTAGTATGAACTTTTCTGTCCTTGGCAATAAGCTGCAAACTAACCTATTTCGATGATCCATCTGGTGCACAGTACTTGCTCTTATGAATTAACCTTAAAGCTTTCGTCTATTGATTGGGAGCACTCCAATGTTGCATCGTGCTTCTGAGGTACTTTTGACTGAATCAATCCACCTAGACCTCGTTTTTCTTCTAGATCTATTTCTTGCCATCATGACATCAAATACCTGTTTTACTAACCTTTTCATGCCATTCTTTTTAAGTAGCCATACCACCTTAGATTAGCTCTACTCACATATTCTTGAATGCTAACAATGTCAAGCTACTTTCTAATGTCTTCATTTTTAATGATTTTTGCCATTAATCCAATGTGTTCACTTCCCCCAAATTTTTCTCAACTCTCATATCTAGTCTCTATTCTTTGATGAAGTGTTATTTTTAACCCAACTCTGAGATCCATAACTTAAAACTGTTTTGAACACAATCTTGTATAGTGTTAGTTTGGTGTTTTGGCTAATTTCTCTCTTATTCTGAATAAATTTATTCAGCTGGCTCCCTACAATACCAGCTGGGATGTTGTCTGTTCTCAAATGTAATTTAACCATCTTCACTGAAAACTGTACCTAAATAGCTGAAATATTTTACTTGTTCTATAGGTTTGACTTGTTCTCTGTTTTATACTGGATGTATTTAGGAGTACAACATTATCTGTATAAAGCAAAGAGCTAAGTTTGATATCTCCGATTTTAATATCAGATTTAATGAAACTTTCTTTCTTATTGTGATTCATATAGATGATGAATAAGAGAGGAGATAATGTGCATCCTTGTCTTACTCCCTCCTTTACAACAAACCATCTTCATGGATTTCCTTCAATTCTAACTTAGAACTTAAATATATGCTGTGTATCGCTCTGTATAATTTTTTGCAGTATTTTCAAAATCTTTTCTCTGGGCACCTTGTCGTATGCCTTTCAAGTTCTACCAAACTTAAATGCAGATCCTTGTGATACTCCCTTGATTTCTCAACTATTTTTTGTAAAATGAAAATCTGATCCTGAAAGTATCTTTTGTCCTGAGTTCACCTTGTTCTTCTCCCAGTTTCTCTTCTACAATTTTTCTCAACCTCTTTTCTAGTATGCTTGCAAAAATCCTGCCTGGAACGCTTAGTAAAGAAATTCCTCTGTGATATTGACATCCAGCTTAATTCATTTTTTATAGGTGGGAACAATGATAGCTCCACTCCAATTATCTGGAATTCATCTTTCTGAACAGGCCCTCTGAATTATGCAGTGTAGTCACTGCAAAATTTTTATACTTCCATATTTAAACATTTCTGGTTGAATTTCATCTTCTCTACAGTTCTGTCACTGCTTGTTTCATTTAAGTATCAAAGTAATTATTCCAGACATCTAGAATATCCTTATCATCAGTTTTCATATTACCTTTTTTCAATAGCCTCCAGAACAGTTTGCCACCTTCCTGATATTTTGCTTCTTTATTCTTACCAAAGCCTTCCCATGACTTTTGTTTCATTCTCACTTTACACATAGTATAACTCTTACATTTTTCTCTGTATTCTTTTAGGGTATCTGCCAACTTATTTGCTAGGAATTTTTAGGACTGTTTCATTAATTTCATTAATATAATAATAATTGTCCACAATTATTATTATATAAATATATTAAGAGGCCATATGAGAGATCTCTCAAATGGAATGCAGAATACCAATTAAAAAAGGTTTCTTACCTTTTAGGTTAACTGTTTTCATTATAATAATTATGGAACAACTACCATATTAAAGTAAAATTTCAATTTAATATAAACTAAAATAATCATTGACGTTTAAACCTTCACATAAGGTCATCATCTGGAGTACACACATATATACAAAAAAATCAAGCTACACTAAATCTACATAGTAATCTAAAGTTTCATTATTTTATAATGAATGCTGATCACTGTAACCATGAAGGAAAGGATTAGGTTAACTGTTTATTGAATTGCCTTGCATTATATCTTTCTCTCTGAATTGCTTATTTCTTCTACACTAATGATGCATTTTTAATTTCAGTATGAAATATTCATTGCTAATTTCAATAAAATACTCGCTACCATGCTTGACTCTGAATTACCATGAACTACCACAAAGGCCAGGATCTAATATGCTTTGCTTAGTGATTCATTGAATGAATCACTGAGCACATACTGATATTGAAATTTTTCCGAGTGTTTCTGTAGTGTTTTTTTAACTTCCTGAAGAAGACATTACTTCATATAGTGAAACATATAGAGACTAGCATTTAATGAAATATAGAAGAGAATTGTGGAATTATTATTCTGTATACTTCTGATGAAATATTTGTTAATTTGTGAGAAACCTTCGTAGCATTATATAGTAAGAACTTCGCTCAACTATGTGACTTGTTTGCCCAAATATCTGATAACCTTTCTATGTGTGCAACAGTTCACTTTGTGAAGCTTTCACTGCTTATATAGCTTCAGGCTACTTACCTTTATCGAAGTGCAGATTTTTCAAAAACAGTTTGAGACTGTTAAAATTAAAAAAAATTCAGGGATTTCAGTTTTTTTCCATTGGTTGTACTGAAAACTACCTATGTGAATCCTGGCTTTGGAAATGTATAAAGATTTGGTTTGATGCTCAGATGAGATTATTATCACACATCCACTGCATGGTTATGTGATACTCTGCGAGCAGTATTTTTGAGTAGGACAGAAATCCTCGCCCAAGCCGCTGTAGCTGAGTTGGGAAACTTCCTAGCTTTCCATACCTTATTAAATGGTTTAATGGAATCTAATAATGTACTCCCTTGGAGGTATTATGCAAAGAAATTATAAATTATTACCTGATATGAAAAGGTAACCTGCTTTTTTGGATATTAAGGAAGTTTTTTTTGTTGTATGTTGATGACATGAAGATAAGTTTAAACATTTTCAAATAGAAAAATGTCATTTTGTATAGTGATGTGAATTATCTAAAGGTAAGACTAGGTTATGAATTTTTCATAAAATAAGGGGAAAATAAGTTCAGATTGGCTTGTTTCATCATTAGAGTAGTTGCCAGTTTTTTTCCCCTTATTTCTAGCAGTATGGATATAGGCTTCCTTGTTTATACTCTTCATACCATAAGTATTAATTAGAAAGCCACTTCCTCTTGCAGTTGAGGGTGCAGTAAAGCAGTTTCCACAGGCATGGTTAAAAGATAGTCCATGGGACAGAATCTGTTGGTAACACTTCTCAGGGTTTCCACATCAACTGGCAAATAATCCTGTTGCTGCTTATCCTCTTCCTGGAGGGAGTTGGAGTATAACAGGTTGGAGTTGGACACTGTGCAAGAGCAGTGACCATGAGTCTTCTGCCCCAGTGCATATCCTTAGTCTATAAATTTTCCCATTATTTTACTAACATAAAAATTTTATAGCATAATAAAATAAATAACACATGTGCGCTCACACACAGAGTCCAACAAAAGATAATTCCACATAAAACTTTCAACATCCTCTGATATCAGTGATGTGCATTATCCCGTACTGATATCCAAACCCAATGTTATTCATTACTGAACTATAGTTGGCATCTTCTGTAACATCTCTACTTTCCTTATTACATCTTCCCTGATGCATTTCATAAGAAGGGCTGGAATTTCACATTGTCAAGTCTAATATCCCATGCCAGAAGTTATCAGATCTCGAATCCTCCTTATGATATACTTTGATTCAAGATTCTCATCTCATCTTCCTTTTACCTTCTTTTACCTTGCAGTGTCGAGGGTTTATTAATCATCGTACCTCATACCGTTCACAGGATAAGCTGGTCAGCCTTACGCCCCAGAGTATCCTATGTCCGTAGTGTTGAGTTCTCAAGGCCGGTTTGCCTGCTTTGCGGGATGAAAAACCCTAGGATAAACTGGGGAAAATACCCTACTGTTCATGCCCAAGACTGGCTAACTTGGCTATGGCTGAGGAAGATCCTTCAGCTCCTCACATCTCCAACGGGAATCGAACCTAGGACACTCCTTCCCCAGGCATATGGTTGCGAAGTGCACAGCCATTAGGCTAACCTCGCAGACTGGTTCAAGATTTCCTTACCTTATTTTGTTGCATTCATTTTGCTGCCTTTACTGTTTTCTCCTAACTCCAATGACTTCACTGACCAATTTGACTATCTCTGGAAGTCAATCACATATCTAATTATCCTAACAGGGAGAAACTTCCTTGATGACTGTTATTCCACACCAGATTTCCTAGCCATCCAGAAGTTAGATGCAAGTCATCATAAAGAGTGGAAAAATTCAGTTTGCTGTTGATATTTCTAAGGCATTTAATTAACTCTGGCATCATGGGAGAAAGAGTTTAGGAGAAAGTATAGAGCCCTGGTATACTCCAGGGCTATGTACTTTCACCTACAATCTTCTCTTGTATCTCTCTCTCTCTCTCTCTGACATCGTGTTCAGAGCTTTGCCAATCACAGTATTCTCTGTTCCTTTTCATTATTCGAAATCTTGTAGTTATCAAGTAATTCACACTCCAAGATCTTCTTTAACCATTGCTTTAAAAACTGATCTTGCTATCCTTGGGGTTATTTCATGAATTTTAATACCTCCAAAATGCAATTTATCATTTCTGTCTCATTTCTCAGGACTCATACCTTGCTCTTAATTTTTGACAATATTCTGTCACCAGCTAGGATCAGTTTTTTCTTCTTTGGTTGACTTTCACATATAAAGCCTATCCTAGCACAAGCACATCAGGACAAGTCTGTATCATCTCCAAAAAGCTTGGTGTATTATTTTTCTTTACAAACAGTATTTCTTTTCTGCTCAACACCTGACATTACCTGAAATCTGCCCAATCCCAAGAATACTGTTGCCCACTTTGAGGTGGTGCACGTATGATCTCCCTCAGAATTCTTGATCATATTCAGAAGAGAGAGAGAGAGAGCAGTTCGCTTAATTGATGGACCCCTTCATCCTGCTCACTGATTCCTTCCCATAGATGCTCTGTTACTGTATTGTATTTTCTAAGGTAGTTCCACCTGGATGCTGTTCCACTGAACTGGAACAATAATTGTAACTGTCAGGTCTTCGAGAAACCCTCAATAAATTCCTTTTTATCTAAGCACTTCATGTGTGACTCTCTTGTATTACTAGTCTTGGAACCTCTTGTGTATGAGGATATTATTTTATTTATGTTTTACTAGCATTGATTTGTGTATATAAAAGTGGAGGATTTCATTTTGATTACTTTGAACAACTTTCTTTTATTGTTATCAGAATTATAATTCTGTTCCTTTAAAACAGCTGTTTTGAAACTTTAAAACATGACTGTCTTTCTTTGAATTTTTAATTACTTATAGTTTTAGCATACTTATATATTTAAAAAGCTTTTGTATATACAATTACATAAATGTGCATTTGTACATTAACCTGCACAATAATATAGATAGGCTGAAATTTGCCTACATATGCTGCATGTGTACTTTAGGTTCTGCAACCTCATTTATATGAGATTTATATTCAATGGATATCAGGGATTTCTGGTATATGTTCCTAACTTGTGTTGAGAAATGAAATGCTTCAGCCAAATATAATTATCATTCTCTGCATTTCATAAGGACAATTATTTTGTAAAACAGACAAAGTTACCCTGAAAAGAAAGCTTGACCTGAGGTCACATGCTTAAGACATACTAATAGCTTATTTCAGTAGCGCACTCAGAATTTATTTTGGGGGGGGGGGGGGTAAGTAGGTGATTTGAGAATACACACTACGCATTGCATACGACCTGTGACTGAGCATCTGCAATGATCGCTAATTCATAATTAGTATAGAAATAGAAGACACGACACAACATAAATAAATAAAAAAATGCATTTTAATCAGGAAAGATTTTTGGAAAATTTTCTAGTGGTTTTTTTTTTTTTCCTTTGGGGAGGCAGGGGCCCCTCTGAGTGTGCCACTGTCTTCTTTTGCTGTAATTGCAATCACAACTAAACATTGCTTTGCATATGTCTATTAAGGCTTAACAAAAAGGAGTCCTATTATGCATTTATATTATCTAAAAATAGACTGAACAATGAAAATTATTTAAAAGCTGATAAGCTTTAAATTACATTCATGTGTAATTCTAGAACTAAATCTACAAAACAAGAAATACAACTAATACAATGGACTATGTTATCTGAATAGTTCAGAAATGGTGTCTTTGAATAGTGGAGTTTAATACATCACATAGATCCCTAGATTGACTCCTCCTGGCAATACAAGAACCTATGCTAAAGTAGTGCTGTCATGTGTTGAATATGTGTATTTCATTATCAGAATACTAATACTCTTGATTGTGTCACAGATTTCATTAAAAAAAAAATAATTAATTTATACTGCATACAAATAAATGGTTGACAAAAAAGAATATAAAGTTGCTTGAATTCTACTTTTGTTTGGAATATGAAATATTTCCAATGTTAGTGCAATTAATAGAGAGCACTTACATCAGATATCCACATGAAACTGAGCTGCAAAAAAAAATTGTTTCCATTTATGTACTGTAAAATGGAAAGAAAGTAGATTTGAATAGAATATATGCTAGGCTTATGATTATATATTTACAACAGTTAATGCATATATATAAAAATAGAATTTATTATAACTCAGTGTATTTCAACCAGTGTTACATGGTAATCAGCAGGGAGAGAAAAGGATATCCATTAACTACATTCCAAAAAGAATTACATAATATGAGTAGTAGCATGTGCATTCTCTAATAACTCAAGCTGTGACCAAGACTCCAGCTAGTAAGAACATGATTCATATCTTGTGATTCATGTTTTGAGTATAGTTAATGGATCTTTTCTCTTCCTGATGTTTATGTAGCATTGGACAAAATACATTGTAATATTAATAAATTGTTTTCCTATATGTATTCACCATTGTAAATATATAATATAAAGTTTTTCACACTACACAAATGAGATTTGTCACAGACAACTCATTGTATTGTCAGCTTAATTTATTTTCACAGATTAACTGCAATTCAAATTGTGCAGTTGATTAAAGTTTGTAAAGGAAGAATAAGTATGTACCTTAAGATATGAGTGAATGGCAGTTTCCTTTGTATGTACATATTTGGTGTAAGTAGTCTGTAAGAAGCTAATATTTCACACATTCTAAGCAAAAAATATTCTTGTGCACTTTCTCTATCTTTTTTTTTACTATGATAAAAAAAAGTAGTTCCAAAATTCACCAAGAGGAAGCTTTGTGTGATGCACCAAATGCACATGTAATATTTTTTGTGTGTGTATAATAACACAAGCATAAATAACATTTTTATTCACTTCATTTTTGCATTCACAGCTTGTACTGTTCAGTATGCCACAAACTGCATCCTTTGCATAGTGTGTTCAATGGCATAACACAGCTGGTGTGCAACATTGGGCCTGATGTTGTGTACATGCTGTGCTATGCTGTCTTTCAGCACTGCAAGTTATCCTGATAACTTGCAGCAATGTTATCAAAGAATCTCCTGCACAGATCAAGGATGTGTGGAGCAGCCCATCCTACATTAAAATGACTGATGATTACTGATTAATCCATGCACAGGTACTGCTGTAGTTGTGGCACAACAGAATAGTTTATCATATTGCAATACTTCTCAGCAGTAACTGAGCAGGTCACAGGACCTGATTGGTGAATATCCTCAAGGAAGAATGGTCCAATGATAAATGAAGCTGTACACCTGCACCAGACAGTTTCTTGGGTGGATGCAAAGAAATTTGTTGGATTGCATACTGGTTTTGCATAGACCATTCCTAGCAATTGTGGATATTTACAGCTCTGTTCAGTGAAGGGGAGTCTCATTTCCTCCTCCACACACACACACACACACACACACACACACACACACAAAATCATTCATGGAAATGCAGCATCCAACTCTATCAAGCAAGGAATGTTAATGTGAATGTCAGTCGTCTTTCAAAGTCCTGTAGGTGTGACTCTTGTGTTAGGGTTATCTTAAATTGATAGAAATGCAGAACCTTTTGTAGAATTTTCCAGACAGCTGTAAGGCACGTTCATGTGTCTTGATATAGCACATGCACTGCAGGAACCAACACTGTTATTCATGACCTTTCTCCACAATGACAGTAGCAACTCGCTCACTTGTTATGAACTGAGTGGTTTGCAACCTTTTCCAGTCTATCTCCCGATGATCCTGTTTCTTCAAAACAAGTAATCATTCATTGAAGATCACATGGGGATAGTGGACCTTGTTGAAAGTGAAGAAATTTGCAGAGTGCAGCAGCAGCATCGCAGTTGTTTAGGTAGTACAGCTTCCCAAGAAAAGCATATTGGGGCAAGATCAGTGTCATTACTGTGGATGGTACTAGCAACCAGAATGAAGGGAAAAATCCTGTGTCCATCCTTTTTAAACCTTCCTGGCACCTGCTAAGTTGTGTGATATGCTTCCCCCACCCACCCAGATATTGCTTTCACATGATGCACAATGTATTCCAGCAAAGTTCCACAACATTTGGATCACTGGATGGTCCACAAGGCCTTAAACATGGATACTTTAATTTTGATCACCCTGTATATACACTTAACTCTCAATTAGTAAAATTTTCTGATTAAAGATAAGTTAATTACCAAACATAATGTTACATCTCCACTCAAGCAAGAAATGTTAATGTGAATGCCAATCAACTTTCAAAGTCCTGCAGGTGTGACCCTTGTGTCAAGGTTATCTTGAATTAGTAGAAATGCAGAATCTTCTATAGAATTTTCCAGACAGCTGTGTAAGGCACATTCATGTGTCTTGATTTAACACATGCACTGCAAGAACCAATGCTGTTATTCATGGCCTTTCTCCACAATGACAGTAGCAATTCACTCACTTGTGAACTGAGTGGTTTGCAACCTCTGCCAGTCTAAGTTGTATAATAATTGCCACAAATGGTCTCATTCTTTAAGTATGGACACCACCATTGTGAATAAGTCTAAACATCTTTACAAAATATTGAGTGCAGCCTATCATCATGGAGAGGCAACTGGCATAAACACATGCATTATCACTCATCTAGCTTCAAAGGATGAAACAAAAACTAAAAAGACCAGAAAATGGCAAAATTCTAAATTGTCTATATGTCTAAAGATTTGTTTTATGTAGAGAAAACTGCAAATTGCAAATACTAAACATTCATTCTAAAACTTCATTGCAAAGAACTGCAAAGTTTTTTAAAACTTGGATATATGCAATTAATTTGCATATATCCAAGGACCAAACAAATAATTGTTTCATGGTTATATGGAATAAAATTCTTAGTAAACAAAAAAAAAACACACCTTCAGCAAATCATAGTATATTTAAGCAAATTTAACAAAATAAATGATCATGTTGATTACTTTTTCCCCTGTCAGATAAAATTTGTGATTTTATATATATATATATATATTGTATCAGCTTTTACAATTATGCATGTAATTGATACCCTCCCATCTTTTTTTTTTTATTTATTTTCTTTCCCTTTTTAATGAGTTATGTTACTGTGTGTGTGTGTGTGTGTGTGTGTGTGTGTGTGTGTGTGTGTGTGTGTGTGTGTGTGTGTGTTTTGTAATAACAAACTACAACATAAAACAGTTAGAAATATGAAAATATATAGCAGTGGTTCTTAACCGGTGTTCCCCGGAACACCGCGAACTGGTTACAAGTGTTCTGCAGATGAAAGATGTCACATGATACTTCACTATGAAGCACGCCAATATTGCTTCAAAAACTAAAGATTATTTCAAGAGATTGTTGGACATGCAAGAAATAATTTTAAAGAAGTAAAATATTTTGAAAAGACTGTTAAAATTTTAATTATGCAAAACTTGCATCATATAAGGTAGCTGAATTAATTGCTGTAAAATTAAAACCACCTACTATAGCAGAGTCTCTTATTTTACCAGCAAGTTGTGAAATAGTAAACATTATGTTTGGTAACAAAGCAAAAAAGGAAATTATGAAAATTCCTCATTCAGACGATACAATAAAAAATAAAATTAAAGATATTTCAAATGATATTGAGAGAACAATTACCAATAAACTTTCCGAACAACATTTTGCTTTACAGATTGACTAGTCCACTGACATTAGCGATAAAGCTAATTAACTAGGATTCATTCGTTTCATTAATGAAAGCAAAATAGTGAATCAATTTCTATGCTGCAGAGAACTTACCGAACTTACAACAGGACAACATATTTTTCACTCCATTACGTCATATTTAGAAAATGTTTAAATTTCATGGGAGCTGTGTGTAGGAATTTGTAGGGATGATGCTCCATCAATGGTAGGCTCTATAAAAGGATTTGTTACCCTTGCAAAGAAAATAAACCCAAATATTATAACTACGCACTTTTTTTTTTGTACAGAGAATCCCTAGTTTAAAAAATATTACGGCCAACATTAAAACCTGTATTGGGCCAAGTTGTAAATATGGTAAATTACCTCAAGTCAAGACCTTTAAAAGCACGCCTTTTTTTTAAAAAAAAAATTTTTTTATGGAAGCCAAGTGCAAATCTCTGCTTTTGCATGCTGAAATAAGATGGTTATCCAGGGGTAAAGTTCTATTCTGAATTTCAAAACTTAAGAATGAATTATCATCATCATCATCAAATTCCTGACATGTACCCTCAAGGGGTGTACAGGATATGATAGTACTACATGAAAAATTTACATCATTACTAACTTCCTATCTACAATTTTCCTCCAAATCAGTCTGTTACTTGTCAAGACTCCAACATTATCAGATCTTATATTTCTATTGTCTAAGGCACTTTGTACCGTATCGATCCACCTATACCTTGGTCTTCCTCTGGGTTGTTTTCCTACCAGAGAACACTTGTTATGCTAATCTTTCCTCACCCATTCTGTTTAAGTGATCATGCAACCCGAGATTAGCTCTCTATATAAATGAATTCACGGATGCTGACAATATCAGGTTCTTTCCTAATATCCTCGTTTTTAATATGAAATTGCCATTGATGCCATCTGTTCACGCCTCTAATCTTTCGTAGGACTATCATATCTGCAGTCTCTAGTCTTTGGTCAAGTGTTTTACTTCTGACCCAGCTCTCAGATCCATAAGTTAAAACTGGTTTGAACACTATCTTGTATACAGCTAATTTAGTGTTCTGACTAATTTTTCTCTTATTCCATATGAATTTATTCAATTGAATTCCACCATACCAGCTTTGTTGATTCTGTTGTCTATTTCCATATTTAATTTACCATCTTCACTAAAAATCGTGCTTAACTAGCTGAAATGTTTTACTTGTTCTATAAGTTCTCCATTCACAATGCAGTTGATATTTTCAATGTTTCTGCCTATTTTCATTGTCTTTTTAGTGCTGCCCTTCATACCATATCTATTACAACAGTTATTCAATTTAGTCAGGGAATCTTGCAAACTTGTAGCGGATTTATTTAGAAATATAACATTGTCCGCATAAAGCAAAGAGCTGATATTAACATCTCCAATTCTGATATCATGTTTAATACCACTTTCCTTCATAATGTGATCCATATAGATAATGAATAACAGAGGGTATAATGTACATCCTTGTCTCACACCAGATTTAACATTAAACCATCTTGATGTACTTCCTTCAATTCTAACTGCTGACTTACAACTCAAATAAAGACTAAGTACTGCTTGATATAATGCCCCATTGACACCATATAACTGTAGTGTGTTAAATAGCTTCTCTCTTGGCACCTTGTCATATACCTTTTCAAGGTCGACAATACAGATCTTTGTTATATTCCCATGCTTTCTCAACTATTTACGTAAAGTGAAGATCTGATCCTGACAGCCTCTATTTGGTCTGAATGCAGCTTGTTCTTCACCAAGCTTTTCTTCCACAATTCTTCTCAACTGTTTCTCAAGTATACTTGCATAGATCTTGCCAGGAACACTCAGTAGGGAATTACCTCTATAATTCTCACATTCAGTTTTATTTCCCTTTTTATATATGGGTTCTATTAGAGCACTACTCCAATCATCAGAAATTCGTCCCTCTGTCCAGGCTTTTATACCACCATACTTCAGCATTTCTGGTTGAATATCATCTACTCCTGCTGCCTTTCCACATTTCAAGCCTTTGATGGCTTTTTCTACTTAAAGTATGGATATGTATTCCTGACTGCATGCATGGTCAGTGTTTTTTACCACTGTGCTTTCATCACTGCTTGTTTCTTTTAGCAGTTTTTCAAAGTAATTACTTCATACTTCAAGGATATCTTTTAATCCTGTTTACATGTCACCTTTATCATCTCTACCTCCTTTTACAGCACTCTTTCCTCCATTTCTAAGCTTCAACAACCTCCAGATATCTTACCACCTTCTTGATATTTATTTTCTATGTTCTTGCCAAAAGTCCTCCCATGACTTTTGTTTAGCTAGTTTTACACACTGTTTAGCTTTCTTACATTTGTCTCTGTATTCTCTAAGAGCAAAAGCTGACTTATTTGCCAGGAACTTTTGATATGCTTTCTTCTTTTCCTTCACTGCCTCTTTAACTTCCTGTGTCCACCAGGGAGTTCTGATTTTTCTATCCTTGCAGACAACCTACATGTCTGCAAGGATAGAAAAACAAATGCCTCTCTGACTGAATCAATCAGGGTGTTCTTCAAGGCTTGCCACTGAATCTCCAATGTTTGGTTGCTGTTCTCAAACTCTTTCATTTTTTCTTCAATAATCTTTGTATATTTTAGTCTACAGTTCACACCTGAGAGCTGCTCAACTTTTATTCGCTGTAAAACTTTCTTACATGTTATTCTTTTCAATATGAAATTCAATTTCATCCTGCTCAAGACTAAATAGTGATCGCTTCCAATTTTAAATCCTCTGTATACTCTGCTGTCCTGCACCAGGGAGTAATCATCACTATCAACAATAACATAGTCAATGAGACTTTTCTTATTCCTTGCCTCTTCTCTCCATGTGAATTTATGCACATTTTTATATTGGAACATGGTGTTAGTAATAACCAATCCATGTCCTGAGCAAAAATCCAACAGGTATTTGCCATTATTATTAGCTTTGCTCTTTTCTCCAAATTTTCCCAAAATATTTTTGTATGTCTGACAATCATTTCCTACTCTGCTATTTAGATCCCCACCAAGGACCACCTTTTCCTTTTTCATTGTGTCAGTTGCTTTTTCTAAAGCATCAAAAAATTTCTCCACTTCTACCTTAGTAGAACCTTCTGTGGGACCATAGGCACAAATAAGTCTCATTGTCCAGTTCCCCATTCTCATATTTGACCACATTACTCTACTTGAGACTGCCTGCCATATAAGAAGAATAGTCTCGTATTTTGTGTTGAATACTATGGCTACTCCTTTTTTTCCTTGATTGTCATTTCCTGAATATAACATTTTGTATTTATTGTTCAGAAAGATTTCACCAGTTTTTGTCTTTTTTGTTTCAGTCACCCCTATTATATCGATCTGGTACTTATCTAATTCTTCAGGTATCTCCATTTCTTTGCCATTCAGGCTTCTTACCGATATTACCAAAATTGATAGTACCGATCTTTAACTCTGGGGATGTTGAGTTAGGGTGTGTTTTCAGATTTGTTCCAATAGCTGAATTTTTGCTGTTCACCCTGGTTCCCTGGTGAAAACAACGGAGGCCTTGTTTAACTGGGCAACGCCCCAACCAGCACAAAATTTTGTCATGTTGTACCATCATTTTCTATATCGGTTTAAGCAATAAGAATACAATTTGGTCGGCTAAATTCCAAATTGCCAGCTCATCCTCGTTCGTTCAGTATCCAGGTAGATACCCAACAGGGTGCACACGAGAAGGTGAGAATTGGACATTAGGTCAGAAGCGCTGGTCGGCTCTTCGCATTCCTTTAAAGGTTATGTGGAGGTCTCCTCTCAGTTATACAGCTTTGACCCTTAAGCACCCCAAGAATGAATTAGTGGCCTGTTTTTCGAAATGAAGGTACAGATGCTTTTCTAAATTTTTTCAAAATGATATTTGGTGTGCTAATATGGCATATTTAGCCGATATGTTTAATTACTTAAATAGTGTTAATACAAGTATCCAAGGGGAAAATGAAAATATTTTGTCATCCACTGATAAAATTGTCAGCTTTTCAGAAAAAAAGTATCTCTTTGAAAAAACCGCATATCAGAAAATAGATATGTTTCCTTCACCACATGTCGACGGAATTATTTCCATTATAACAGAACATTTAACAATATTGTTAAATGTTCTGTTATGATATTGTTAAATGTTCTGTTATAACGGAAATAATTCTGTTATGATAACCCAAAAACAGGGTCAAAAAACTAACAATAAAAATATGCGTGAATTTTCGTTACAAGAAGAAGAACAATTTGTTACCTTGTCAACGGATGGTACTCTAAAAATGAAATTTTCTCAAATAACTGTTGAGGAATTTTTGGATTTTTGACCAAGCCGAATACCCAACTCTTTCCACAAGGGCAGTGAAAATTTTGTTCCAGTTTTCAACATCATATTTGTGTGAGCCAATATAAAAACTAAAAAGCACGAAAGACTTACTAAAATAGACAAAGAGATAAGGGTAGCTATGTCACATATTTGACCTGATATTGCTGAAATCTGCAAACGCCAAAAAGCTCAAGTATCACATTAAAATAAGTTTCCATTTTTATAAAAGGCAAGTTCATGCATATTTTTGTTAGTTTTTTGACCCTAATGTTTTTAGTGTTCCCTAATTTTTTCAAAAGTGTTCAGTGACTTCAAAAAGGTTAAGAACCACTGATATATAGTATGCAGTTTTTGTCTAATATATGTATTCAAAATTAGAGAATACATTGAAAGGAAATATGTTTCTTGCTTTCCGTAGCATTTACTCTGAGATGCAGCTCTGAAACAGAGTTAAATAGTATGCCAGTAAATTGTTTCCTCCTCTTCCCCTTTCACCCATTATTAACAAAAAAAGAATTCAGCTGAGATTACTAATCAATTTGACTGAGTGAATCCAAGTGTGAATTACAGTTTAAAAATTGTAACCGTGTTAAAAATAATTAATAGTAACATTGAACAGATATATCTTTCTCAGTGAAAAATATTGAACAAAATTTCATCTTGATGTTTTATTTTACACTGTTAATTTTCATAAATTATATTTTCAACTGTGAAAATACTGGTATTAGTAGTGGGCGGTAGATGACATTGGTGTAGTTGGATTGAGTGGTGGAGACGGAGAGCTGTAGAGTAGGTGCCCTCCCTCGATGAGTCTTTGGACTCCCTGGAGGTGTCACGTAATAATAATAATAAATACATAAAAGAAGTATGTATTTCAGCATAGGGGTGGGGCTGCTAGCAACAACTGCCAATGTCGTGACATCACAAACAAACTTCAGAATAATTAATGAATTATGATTTACAATTAATGATTACTCACAAATAGAACTCTTATTCTGGCAATTAAAGCTAAGTATGAAGCATTTATATTCACACATTAAATAAAGTTCAGTGTCAGTGAAGCTGGCAAGCTGTTTATAAGGAGTGCGTGTATATGTATATATATATTTGAGGGAAAATTCTGATTGGTTAGCATAATCGCTAAGCAAATACTGTATGATATACAATGAGCAATTTTACTTTTTTTTTAAAAAAAAAAAAAAAAAAAGAATATTTCTAAATAAAATATGCAATTATGTGCTGAAACAGATAATTCTTGGTAGTTTTGTTTGATATATATGTAAACAACACATCAAGATTTACGTTAATTAAATTATTAAAATATTCATCTATCTTTTCATCGGACATCCACAGATTCCATGTGGACACTTAGATGCTTGATATGCCACGACAGTCCTTGTCCTGTTGTATGCTTTTTTGGAGGCTTCAACTCTCTGAAGATAAGTCACTCCAGACAGACCATCCACCCATCTCATTGTTGGTCTACCCCTTCCTCTTTTTCCAGGAACTTTACCTTCTATTACTGTTCTGAGACGTCCTCCTTCCATCTTTCAATGTGTCCAAAGTATTTTAACCCTCTTCTGTCAATATCCTTAAGGAGCCTTAAAGTTCTACTGATCCTTTCTAGCACCCATCCATTTGTCCACCTTTCAGTATATGATATCCACGACAGCCTTCTGTAACTCCACATCTCTAAAGCAGTTATGCTTTTCCTAATTAGACTTCTTTAGGTTCCAAGTCTCACATCCATAGGTCACTGTTGGAAAAACAGCTATCCAAAATCTTGTCCCTTTAAAGAAACTGATGTTATCATGCTGTGCAAATGATTCTTTCACTAACATTGTGGATATGATTTCTAATTAATTTACCCATTACTTGGTCTATAATGCTGAAAATGTACAGGTCTTTAATTCTCCATGTGATATAATAAACCACCCTAAAAATGGTAGATAACTCTTCAAACTTCAAATCCAATGATTTCTGAGAATCCTATTCCAGTTCTCAGCAAATCATTGAAGATAATCAAAAAAATTAACATAAATTTTTTAACGACCAAAGATATATCATCCCCTTTGTCTAGTGATTTAAGATCAACAATTTCCTCTTCCTCCTGTTAGCTAGAGAGCTGTGTTCATCGAGAAAACTGCAAGAAGATAATTTTAAAATTGTGTGTGGCAATAGCGATAATTTGTTATTTCAGTATTGTTGTGTGATAGCCACGATCATGGTGTTTGGTGTAGTTATAGTTCTGTATTAAATTTCATTGTGTTTCTTGTATATTATTATTATACAGGCATCTTCGTGGAGTCCCAATCTATCATACCTCTCTTTAAACCCATTAACAGACAAAGCACTCATAACTGACTCTGGCAACCCATACCACCCATCCACAACTCTCCAAGCAAAAATTCTAGTCCTCACTCCCCTGCTAACCACACCTTTATTCAACTTTCAGGGATGACCCCTTGTTCTCGTCCCTCTAGCCAAGTGCTGAAACATTTCCCCTGCATCTATCCTATAAAACACTTTAAGCAACTTAAATGTTGCTTAAAGTGTTTTATATCATCATACCTCTCTTTAAACCCATTAACAGACAAAGCACTCATAACTGACTCTGGCAACCCATACCACCCATTCACAACTCTCCAAGCAAAAATTCTAGTCCTCACTCCCCTGCTAACCACACCTTTATTCAACTTTCAGGGATGACCCCTTGTTCTCATCCCTCTAGCCAAGTGCTGAAACATTTCCCCTGCATCTATCCTATAAAACACTTTAAGCAACTTAAATGTTTCTATCATATCCCTCTTTCTCCTATCAACCAATTTCTGCAATCCACACACCTTCAATCTATCCTCATTGGGAACATTCCATAGGCCACTTACCATCATGGTCACTTGCCTCTGAATCATCTCCACTGCTTCCTCAACAAACCCAGGGGACCAGACTTGAGCACAGTAATCCAGATGTCGGCTTATCAAGGCCTTATAAAGAGGAATAACAACTTTTTTATCTTTATTTGTTAATGTGTTCTTCAATAGCAAAGTAATCTTATGGGCTACCTTAGCAACATGTTCTTTAAACTTTAACTCTCTATCTGCCACCACCCCTAAATCCCTAGCTTCATCTATTTCCTGGAGTACAGTGCCATTAATGTGATACACGGCTTGTAATCTATTTATCCCAAAATGCATAACTTCTCGACATTACTAGTATTCTATTATTAACTATTATTCTACCTAACTTTGCATCATCAGCAAACAACTGAACATTTCCTTTTGGGTTATTTCCTATATCATTTATGTACAAATTAAACAGCAATGGTCCCATCACTGAACCTTACGGCACACCACTAGTCACCTGTTTTTGCCTCAATTCTGCCCCTCCATATAACTTTTTCATATCTGTCCAGCAGCCACCCTCTTATCCACTTAACCAGTGTCATATCCATCCCCATTTGTTCTAATTTGCATAACAGTTCCATGTGGTATTCTGTCAAATGCCTTTGCAAAATCCAGCAAAATTCTTTTTTCTAGTGCTTTTAGCACCATGCATGAGATACTGATTGGCCTATAATTTACTACTGCAGTCTTAGAACCTCCCTCATGCATAGAAATTATTTTGCCCTCTTTTCCACTCCCTTGGAACTCTACCAGAGCTGAGACTTAAAGACCCCTTGCACATTCTCGCAAAACCGCAGTTGATATTCCATTTAATCCCACAGCTGTATTTACATTAAGATTCTGCAATTCATCCACCTCTGTTCCCACATTAGTGTCTGTCACATTAAAGCAATAACCTCACTAGGATGATGTACCCTTGCAAAGTGGTCACCTAGTAACTCAACTATTTTATCTGCTTTTGTCTCCTCGTGACCATCACTCATTAAGGTTAATCTTCCATAGTCATTCCACATAACAAAATAACTCTCTGGGATTTCCTATGGCCTGTTTGGCTAGATTCTTGTCATAATCTTGCTTGCTTGAGCCTTGTACTGTTCATGAGTTTGCTGGTCTTTCTGTTTATATACCCTCCACAGCATTTTCTTCTTCTGCAGCTTGTGCTTAATGATATTACTCATCCATCTGACTTCTACCTGATTAACTCTCCTTACCCTATGTATACAATTTAATACTGCTTCCTCTAGATGATTTAATACTGCTTCCACTACTAACATCCTTACTCTGCAGCGTTTTATGCTATGGCACACATATTTAAGCTTCTTTCTAAGCTTGTCATAATCACCTGCCTTGTAGTTCCACAAATTCCCCTTCTTAATAGAATATTATTCATGTTTTACAATCTCCCGAGTCAAGACTGCATGGTCACTTTCACCAGTTGGAGGTAATGTTGTCACCTTGGTTATTATTATTATTTGACACCTCCAGGGAATCCAAAGACTCATCGAGGGAGAGTCTGCCAACAGCATTGAACGATTGATTCCCTTCCAACTACTAACTGCGCTCAAACTTACTTAACTTTTCGTGAGCCATTAGTAGCAGAGGCTCTACCAATCGACCAACCAAATGGATATCTCTTCTGATCCTATGACTAGGTCAAATACTCTCCCACCCCTAGTCTCCTCCATCACACGCTGCCTTAAGTAATTATCTCTTAGTAGGTGTATAAATTATATTTTCTTACTGCCATGTGATCTTTCTTCCTTCCAGTCTATATTTCCATAGTTGAAGTTCCCCATAATAATCACTCAACATGTACTCATTGTACGTAAATAGGTGATCTTATAACCTTAGTTGCGTCGTAATCTTAAATAATGACAACACAACCATAATATTGATTCTAGAAGCTTTCATGACTGTGTATAATGTTAATCAAAGTTTCATAACATTCAGTGCTATTTGCAAACCTTTCTGTATAACAAATTTTTTTTTTTTAAGATTCAGTGGTTCAGTATATTTATTTTCAAGTTCTAAGTATTCAAAATATTCAGTAGACTTTGATATTGTAGTCATAAAGCACTGTGCTCTAAATTTTTTTTTTTCCTATTTCCTCAATAGCTCTAGATTTAAAAACAGCTAATGGCTGTCTGTATAAAGGTTTATCTAAAGATCAAAAACCACGCTGCCTATTAACCATAGAAGATGATCATTTTCAAGATATAGCTTTTGGAAAACTAGACCCACAAAAGGTAAGTAACAGTCCACTAATTGTCTATCTAAAATTCATAACATTGCATTTTCCCTTTAAAAAAAGGTCCACCTTTTATTGTTGTACTTGATTACAAAATAATACAAAAGGTGCTGTTTTGCTAATCTTTAGAAATCACTATTTCTAGCACATCTTCTGAAAAGTTAGTGAATTGTAAGGATTTCTAAAATATAAGAATGTTCTTGTCATGAAGTAAAAATGATGTTTGGACTGCTAGAATATGTTAGTTAATAAAGAAATGTTGTACAGTGCATGTGTAATGGAGCATCTGCAACTGAAAATAGTTCTTTTGTTTTAGATTGCTACAAAATGTATTTTAGTGTGGTGAGGGGGGTGATATTCTATGTTTCATTAATGTAACCTCAGCTGATTACCTCTGTAAATCTAATGGAAAGCCCTCTTATTTAAAGGTACTCTAACAAATATCACTTTTACATCATCTGGTCTTTGTGTACAACCCACTTGTTTTACTTAGTGCCTGAAAGCATATAGTTCTTATGGAATTCTAATATGATCCCCAAAGGTAGCCATGATATCCTGTGTGTGTACACACAGGATATCATTATTAAAGACCTTGTACCCCTTTGCCTACATAGAAGGGAAAGAAAACTTCCCAGGTATACCAAATATTATACACAGTCATGAAAGCTTCTAGAGTCAGTATTATGGTTGTGTTGTCATTATTTGATTTTACTACAAAGGCAACTAAGGTTATAAGATCACATATTTATGTGCAATGAGCATGGATCGAGTGATTATTATGGGAGACTTCAACGTAAATACAGACTGGAAGGAAGGAAATAGAATTTATACACGTATTAATATTAAATTCTTACAGCAGAGCTGCCAGCATATTTATATCAAGGTTCTGGTGCAAAGACATAAAGCTGTCTCTGTTTGCAAGAGATGTATCTAAAATCAAATCAGAATGGGAACTGGGGATAGATTGCATAGAAAAGTCATGACTATTAAGGAATTTGCAGTATACTGGAATATTAATTAAAATTTATAAATTAATTAAAAACAAGACAACGAAACAATGCTAAGAATATCCGAAACTATTGCCATAAAATGCGATGAAAATTCCATTAACATCCACCGCCCCTACCTAATTTCCGAATGTTGGACGATCCAGAGCCTACAATTTAAGCCATGCCTCCAGCCAATGTAATGACAACTAATGCCCTTATTTGGGTTGCAACTTTGCCCTGACTTAGCCCTTCACTCATTTCCGACAAAGTTCCAAGGATGGTCACACGACCAAAACGGTTCCACACCCCGTTAACCCTGCCCCAGTTGCCACAATAGTTTACCCCCCCACACACACACACACAAAAAAAATGCGCCCTAATTCAAAATAATATAGGTATACGTTTATATATATATATATTATTAATATTAACCCGGGTTATCCAAACTTATTTTTCCGCATCTAAACCCCCCTTCCCCCAACTTGTAAACAACCTTCAGCAAGATCATGGAAGTGGAAGACATCGTAGAATTTAAAAAAAAGGTATGTACCAAATTTTTCCACCTCTTTTATTCTACCTTAATTGCCTTCTATACTCACCAATAATACCCTAAAAATATATATCCCCCTCTTAAGTATTGATAGCCAATGTATTTAAATAAGGGACACTCCTAAACAAAAACAGGCTATAATAGCCGTAATTATAATAAGTGTTTAAGAGGAGTAACATGGGATTCTTCCCAGAGACTATACTTAATTAAAAGAAACTTTAATGAATACTTCCTATATTTCATGCCATCTTCATGGGAACATACACATATGACACGTGCACGCAGGAACTACAAAAAGCAAATGAGGCAGAAGATTAGAAATTACTTTTGTTCCTAAAGTCCTAATGGTGCCCCTTAGCAGGCTATATTGGGTTGTCTTGGCCGTTGGGCTGATGTTCTCATGATGTAAGTCTCCCAAATTTGGGGCAGTCTCATGCACCCAAATTTGTTGAGGTTTGGAATGTTTTTTAGAGCTGAGGCTGATTCTGTGAATAATCTTTTATACTTGAACTTGCTGCGGTGTATTACTTTGGCTTTCTTTCAACATATTCTGTGGCAGGTATCTAGAGCATGGTCTGCAAGCCCAGAGTGGCTATACTTGAGGCTTGCTGAAATCCTGATATTCGTTCATGCCTGTTTGGCCAAAGTAGGACAATTTACACTTCCCCTAGACTACCTGGTATACCCCAGGTAGGTCCAGATCACACAGTATTGGTACACAGTATGTTGATGACTTTACCATATTCTAGCATTTCTGTACCATAACTATTGAAAGATAACTACTAGTTATTGATAAACTTGCTTTACAGATACTCACTAATTCAGGTCTTTACCTGAAATACTGTTTTGATGAAAGCATGAGTTTTATCAAGAATTAAGACAGACTGATTGCTCTTTACTGTTTCAACAGAAGCAATATTTTGACTAATTTTTGACAAGAAGCTTATTTCCCTTGCACGCACTTGTTAATTAAGAAAGAACTGCAAGTGATCACTGGACATCCTCTAACTTTCAAGTATGTCTAAGTCCCTTAGACATACTGCTATTTTAAAAGGAAATTTTCTATAGCAGACTATCCAAAATAACTATTCTTGGATTGGTTCCTGGGAGTGAATGAGCATGCTCTGTCACTTTATCTGCAGTTATCACCAGCTTTAAAGCTAAAATCCTTACTTGCTCACATGGACCAGCATGTTTTGTTTGCAGCAGGAAATTTAGTATGGTACATCATAAGATTGCATTCTCCCTTTTGGTATTTGTGTAAAAGATGTCAATCTCAATATTATAATAGATAACATTGAATACACATGACTGTGCACAACACCATAGCCTTCCTCCTTGTCTAGTTTATACTAAGCATAATGTAGTTTGCTTCCATCATGTATCATTGCAAGTGGCATAGAGATGCTATCCCCTCACACTTTGATTATGCCACTTGAAGTTACATTTATTTTCCTCAATATGCACAAGTATTCATTCTGAGACAAGCACCATGGAGAGAAAGAGGGAGCAGAATACTGATTTCTTGCCGGACTGCAGGTTTTAGAGATCAGTTGTCTGTTGGTTCTACAGCTGCTGTTTTTGTGATTGAACTTTATTCAGCAGTCTGATCTCATTGGCAGACAGTAATTGTATTACTGAATTTTATTACTTATAGCTTGCATTATAAAACATAAAAGCGAAGACTACCAAAAATGTATAATTTATGTAGTGTGAGGAATCCATCAAAAATTACCTTTTTTTTTTTTTTTAAGGAAAGAGATTGTACAACACTTCTTTTTCTAAGGAAGGGTATCTGGCTATATATATATATATCTTTCTGTGTGTGTGTACGCAGATACCCTTCCAATTTAGATATATATTTCATATAACGAGGCTTTGTATAATATTTGAATTAGTTGGATCCTAAGCCGCTCAGTCGAGGGAAACACGACCACAGATCCACTGTCAGTGGTCAGCTCGGCTCTTTTCCAGTTACTCTGTCTGCTATGCTGAATTCAGACAGCCAATTATAAAATCAACACAGCCATCGTAGTAGGGAGAAACTGCAAATAAATTATGAGATCATGCCCTGAAATTGAATATTGGAAATCCAATCAATGTAGCATCTGAAGAGAGGAAGTTGGTCTTGCAGGGGTACACACGCATCTTACATTATTTCTTACTCTTTGGCTGATGATTCACCTATATGCATATGCTTTAACACTCGTGTAACCATGGAAGGGAGGGGATATCCTAGTTTGATGCCACTTTATTCAAGAACAGCATTTATTATCAGTGTTACTACTCTGACTTCTATCTGATACAGATAATGCATGTAGCTGTTAATTTTTTAAACACTATGTATAATTTATTATGAATAATTTGAAATCTATATTTATATTGGTATCCTGAAAAATTCATTTACCTGTGATGCTAGCTAACTTGACACAAAAATAGAATGAAGAAATGTACCAAATGACCAAATTAATTGCTTTATATATATATATATATATATTTATTTATTTATTTATTTATTTATTTATTTATTTACTTTGAGGGAAGAGATTGTACAACACTTACTTTTCTGTGGAAGAGTATCTGCAAATTTATACTGAAGTGCATGAACAAGTTCACACTAATTAGATTTAACAACAGAAAGAGGCAGGTTAAAAGCTGTTTGCACTGTGTTACCAGATTTAAAATTTTTGAAAATCAGTTTGTCATATGAAATTACCAGTTAGACATCTTGTTATCAAGTTTTCAAATGTAGCTCAATTACCAATGATCATTTATACATACTATTTAATTTTAATGCTTTTAATCTCAATAAACAGGGCTCCAGAAATCCACTCATTTACTTGCCATGGTGAGTAAACAGAGATAAATTGCAAGTGAATTTTTAGCATTACTCTAAATGCATTCAATATATATATATATTTTTTTTTTTTTTTTTTTTTTTTTTGGAAATTTTATTTCCAAAGAGTTGGAAATAAAATTTCTGAATCTGAAATCCTTAATTTGAATGCTGCAGCACTCTCTTTTAAAGAATTGCTGAAACAGTTGCAGTTTTAGTTGCCAGTTTTCTGTAAAAATCATAACATAGCGTAGGTGTCCTCTATCCTCCCTCAGTGAGTCTTCAGATTCTTTGGAGGTGTCATGAAATAATAATAATAATCTATTCATTTGCATTTTCTTCCCCTTTTATCCCCTTTAAGGTTCAGAACTTTTTTCTTTCTGTATGAAAGACTGTTTTTTTGCAATAATTAAAAACTCAACTTGTTCTGTCTCACCCACCACCGACAGTTGTTCTGTCTTCATTGTTGTAATATAATAATTGATAACTTTTTAAACGTTTTTCTTTCTATATGAGACTTCATCAATATTTGCTTTGAAGTTCCGAAGCTCTCATTTCTCTCAAAGGATTTTTTCACTCCATGCCTGCTCCACCAAATGTACACTTCTAGTTTCAGTCATGAAATGAGAAAAATGTGCTTCCATTATGTGTTATAGTTATGGTGCTTTACTTGAAAAAAAAAAAAAAAAATCTTGCACACTTGAACTGTATGAGAAATGGATATGTTTTTCATATTATATGTATTTAAATTAAATTGCTGTTATCGTTTCATAAATAAATTTTAATCACATCAATTTTAATTGCATCCATTTAGTTCAATATGAAACGTATGTATATATGTTACAGTTAAAGTGATAAATCCGGTTATTATTAATAATTAGAATTAATCACTTTAACCAGTTAAAGTGAATAATTCCTAGAGGAGTCTGGTAAATGTAATAAAAACATGTTTATAGGTTTTATATATAGGTTTTCATTCTCAATAGAAATTATAACAGCTTAGGTTAGTTTATAATGAAAAAATTAAGGAAAGTACATATTTTGCACTCAATGAAATCATTATAAACTAACCTAACCTAACCTTTATTGGTTAGGTTAGTTTATAATGAAAAAAGTAAGGCAAGTACTTCTTTTTCACTCAGTGAAATCAGAAATCATTATAAACTAACCTAAACTAACCTGGATGTTGCATGTCGAACCAGAGTGTAGTCATAGTTTTTCGTGGGTAGATTAATGGGGATAATAGATAAATGTCGTTGCTGTACCTCTTTCCTCATCAATGGAGAAAAACACTGATTAGTTCCTCTCTGATTTATCTATAATTCCCATTTATCTTCCTGCAATCATTAAGCTCGGCCCACAACAATAGTTATCTTTCATTCCCATTAATCTGCCCATGACAAACTATGACTACACTCTGGTTCGACATGCGACATCCAGGTTAGATTAGGTTATAATGATTTCTGATTTCATTGAGTGCAAAAGAAGTACTTTCCTTACTTTTTTCATTATAAACTAACCTAACCTAAGCTGTTATAATTTCTATTGAGAATGAAAACCTATATATAAAACCTATAAACATGCCAGACTCCTCTGGGAATTATTCACTTTAACCGGTTAAAGTGATTAATTCTAATTATTCACTTTAACCATAACATATACATACACATGACATATGTAATCAGTTATTTTAAAAAATAATTGTATTTTCCTCACAGTATAATTTCATTAACAAAATAAACTGGTAATTATAAACATAAAGTAAAAGTGAAACAATCTAATTAGATGCTGCAGTGGATCTGTGTCTTATTCTTCCTACTTTAGGTAACCCTTAAATAGATGCACAGATGTAATATAATAGTGTCGTAAGCTTATTTTTACAACTCGAAACATGAATTAGCTTAGTGTAATAAAATGCATAAAAATTGTACATAACACAGATTCTTTTAATGCAGTTATTTAAAAAACACAATTATCTTGCAAAGACCAGATCATGTGATTGATGTATTGTAAAAAGTGAGTTTTGGACTTTGAATCCCGTTGAGATGTGAATGTTTAATGATGAAGTCTTTAGATGGTATATGATTTTCATTTTCTGCTATGAGACTACTTATTATAGGACTACATGCTTGAAGAGATTACCTGTTTTATCTATAGAGCTAGATCCCTAGATTACTTAATTTTTTAGCATTCATCCTCATTATTAAATATGCTAAATAATGGGATACCAACCTTTCATTGGTGAGATTAACATAAAGGAACAAGGGGAAAAAAATCTGTTTCTCAAGAAATGTTTCTTCAGTAAATAATGCTGAATATTTGTTTTTTGTTTTATGCCATTTTTAGGAAAAAAAATTTTTTTTTCAAAAATAACAATTATTTTAATGCTTACTAAAATTTAAAAATATTTATAATTTTTTTATAACTGAGTAATAATTTTTCTTAAATGTTGTGTTAAAATTGAACTTACAGGCATTCCTGTCCGGAAAACTAAAAATCCAAGGAAATATTATGCTTGCTCAAAAGTTGCAAACTTTCTTCAAAACTGTTGCTTATAAGCCTGGTAGTATTGATACAATGAAGGTAGTATATCTATTTATCCATATTTTATATTCCTTAAACCATTTTAAGGGAGCATGTGTGTTAGACATGTAAAAACTGTATGGTGTAAATATGAAAAGGATTTATCACTGCTTCTAGTACATCATCATCAGGAAGGATATGTTAGAAATGGTAAAAAAATATTTTAAAATGACGTATTAGGGTAGCATGCTCATTACTTGTCTCAATCACAACTAAGACACTGTTCTCTTTTTACCATTTCTTAATATATATTTTCTGATGGACTTACAATGAAATATTAGAGGCACTGAATATTTTTTGGCATGTGCTAAACTGTCATTCATTTTTACTACCATGTATTATATTTATTATTTTCAACCAAAATTGTTTGTATATAGAACTCAGCAGGAATTTATAAACTGTAGTGGAAATCCAAAGTGTGATGTGACAGAATGACTTTTTGTCATGCTGTACAATTAGGTAGGGATCATGTTTGACATTGAGGAAAGCAACAATATTTATAACAATATTGGAGTGCTCACAAATAATATTTGGAAGAAAATTCTTGATAAGAGATTGATAGTAATGCTAGCATAGTAACCTGAACACCCTTAGTGGTACATATCACTAAATTGATGACTATACTATTTAAAGTAATGTGATGCCACTCCAGTTGCAGGACACTGAATGCAGGTGGACAAATTTTGTAGCATTTAAAGATGATCAGCAACTTGCTCAGAAGCTCATCATTCTGCACTGAATGATGAACAAAGGAAAGAGGTAGATGTTCCGTAATAAATAAAAAAAAAAAATGCTAGTCAGATATTGCTGAACCAGTATGTCCAAGTCCAAAGTTGGCAGTGTGCTGAACAGGCCTAAATTTGTAAATAACAAGGGCCAGCTTTCCTAAAAAAAAAAACACTGGTTCTTCAACTTGTTGTCAAACACAACAGAATGTTTGAAGATGCAAGCAATCACATCACTCCCATAAGTTTTGTTCTGAGCTTGAACTAGGAAGCAAAGGAAATTGGTCTTGTGGTGTCACTGTACAGCCTTTGTCTAATGGATGTGTTTTGCATTGGAGGATCCTGGAAAATATTTATTACCTGAATGTGTTTACTAGCAGTGAAATTTGGAGCTGAAAGTGTAAATCATGCAGGGTTACTTCTCATGGTATGAATTAATTCTATCATAACTACATACACTAATTGTAGTGCATGTAGTTATGATTGCTAAATCTACACTGATGTTCTAGACAAACAATAATGCTTTAAAATTTAGAAAGCTCTCTTTTGGCAAGGACTGCAGAGATTATCTACACAGAAAATTGTATCAATACTTGCTGCAAAATGTTGCATCATTTCTAGCAAGTATTAGGAATGGTAAAAAATATTTACCACAGTGACAATGATGCATCATTGTCATCGTGGGGTGATCAGTAGCATTTACCCTTACCCTACTGAAAAAATCATACATCACGAATAGAAAGATTCTTTTGCTTGGTTTTTAGAAATCCACCATTCTATAAGAGTATCACTATATTATAGAAACTTTATAAGATCATACTATTATACATAAAAGGAACATATTAGATTGAAATCCATTATTAAAAAAAAAAAAAAACAGTTAAAACAATCTGCAAACTAAAAAAAACTGAACTTTTTTTTTGTTCTGCCAAGCACCATTTTTATAAGAATGCAAATGAATTCCTCTCACATTATGGTCTTATTAAAACACTTAAGGAATAGAACAACGTAGTTAAGGATATAAATTAAATTAAACTTTAATAAATATTTTCCGATATTTTGACAACGTCACATTGCCATTTTCTAAAGGAACTTACAAAAAAGTTACGTGCACGTAGGCACTACAACACAGAAACTGGGAATGAAGAGATGAAGCTATTGTTCTAACAGTCCTGATTGTGCCCTCTAGTGGGCTAAGTAGGTGTTCTTGGCCATTGGGCTGAAGGTCTGCAGATGTGAGCCTCCCAAATTTGGGGCAGTTGCATACAACCAAATTTGTTGAGGTTCGGAGAATTTCTTAGGGCTGAGGCTGATTCCATAAAGAGTCTTTCAAATTTGTATTTGCTACGGTGTATCACTGTAGCTTTCTTCCACCGTATTCCGTGGCGTGTATCCAGAGCATGGTCCGCAAGCCCAGAATGACTGTATTTGTGAAAACGGATGTAGTCCTTGTGTTCCGCAATTCTGATATTCGCTGTCCTGCCTGTTTGGCCAAAGTAAGACAGTTTACAACTGCAAGGGACCTGGTAAACACCAGGTAGGTCTAGGGGAAGTGGTTGGTCTTTAGTGGAGCGGATAAGGGATGGCAATTTTCTGTAAGGTTTGTAACAGGAGGTCAGGTCATGTTTTTTTAAGATTTTGGTAATCTTTTCCGAGGTGCCTCGGATGTAGAGAATGGTGATGGATTTAGAGTAATCCTTGTTGTGGGGGGGGGGGGGATCTGTGGTTTGTAGGTTCTAATATTTTTGAGGGGGGGGGGGTAGCCATTGGCTGAGAAAGTGTTGAGGATGTGATTTAGTTCTGTGTTTAGGGCCAAGTCGTTTGAACAGATTAGTTTAGCCCTGTTGTATAGTGTTTTCACTACTCCATATTGTTGTGAGGGGGGGGGGATTGTTGGTGAATGTATCTGCCTGTATGGGTGGGTTTTCTGTAAACTGAGAAAACCAAGGATCCATTAGGTTGGCGGGTGACTAGTGTGTCTAGGAAAGGGAGGCTGTTGTTTTCCTCTTTTTCCAGAGTGAATTTGATTCTGTGGTGTTGGTTGTTTAAGTGTGTTAAGGAGGAGAGAAGTGTTTCAGAGCCATGTGGCCAAATAGCGAACACATCATCAACGTAGTGAAGCCATATGGTTGGTTTTTGTGCGGCCGAGGCTAAGGCTTTTTCTTCAGAGGTCTCCATAAAGAAATTGGCCAAGGGTGGGGAGAGTGGTGAACCCATGGCTGTCCCCTGTATTTGTTTGTAGAATTTTCCCTGCCAAACAAAATAGCCTGAGTTCATTGTGAACTGAAATAAGGCTGAGATATCGGGAGAAAATTTAGCTTGGATTAGCTCTAAAGTTTCCTTGAATGGGACATTTGTAAATAAAGAGGACACATCAAAGCTGACCATTATGTCAGTATGTTGGAGTGTAAGGTTTTCTATGCTGGCTTTGAAATGGGCTGAGTTTTTTATGTGTGATGGTGTGTTGCCAGTATAGTGTGTGAACATCCTCAACACTTTCTCAGCCAATGGCTACCCCCCCCGAAAAAAAAACCAAAAAATATTAGAACCTACAAACCACAGATCCCCCCCTCCCCCACAACAAGGATTACTCTAAATCCATCACCATTCCCTACATCCGAGGCACCTCGGAAAAGATTACCAAAATCTTAAAAAAACATGACCTGACCTCCTATTACAAACCTTACAGAAAATTGGCATCCCTTATCCGCTCCACTAAAGACCAACCACTTCCCCTAGACCTACCTGGTGTTTACCAGGTCCCTTGCAGTTGTAAACTGTCTTACTTTGGCCAAACAGGCAGGACAGCGAATATCAGAATTGCGGAACACAAGGACTACATCCGTTTTCACAAATACAGTCATTCTGGGCTTGCAGACCATGCTCTGGATACACGCCACAGAATACGGTGGAAGAAAGCTACAGTGATACACCGTAGCAAATACAAATTTGAAAGACTCTTTATGGAATCAGCCTCAGCCCTAAGAAATTCTCCAAACCTCAACAAATTTGGTTGTATGCAACTGCCCCAAATATGGGAGGCTCACATCTGCAGACCTTCAGCCCAACGGCCAAGAACACCTACTTAGCCCGCTAGAGGGCACAATCAGGACTGTTAGGAGAACAATAGTTTCATCTCTTCATTCCCAGTTTCTGTGTTGTAGTGCCTACGTGCACGTAACTTTTTTGTAAGTTCCTTTAGAAAATGGCAATGTGACGTTGCCGAAATATCGGAAAATATTTATTAAAGTTTAATTTAATTTATATCCTTAACTACGTTGTTCTATTCCTTAAGTGTTTTAATAATGCATAACCAACGTATAAGCCTGTCTACGAGAATCGCATTATGGTCATAAGATACAAGCAACGCATATGAGATTTCTACAGTGCATAAAGTCAAGATTTTAGTGGTATATGAAAAATATGTGAACATTCTTATAAAGAATCATACGAAACTGTAATCTAATTAATCCTTAGTAAACAGTGACTATCTGAACCGTTTAAAATTTTGGATTACCCTTTCTGTGTCTTATATAAGAGACATTAAGTAGTATTTGCTTAACACATGCATTATTCAGTATGTTTATGGGTAGTGGCCATTTATTGTGTAACACTTTTGTGCAGCATTATGCAAATACTCGTGGAAAGTTTTCTCACTTGGTCAAAAAATAAATTATACTTGCCAAGAAATTATATTCTTTCTTAATCCTTTATCGAAGTATAATCAAAAGTTTGTACACGAAATATCTTCACTGCTAGCCTACTAGTATATAGGGGCTGATGACTTTATATCAATTGCCTTAATATCCCATAAAGCAAAGCAAAGCACACATCCTTTTGGATATGCCTAATGCCATGCATTATGGGAAAGTTGCTATCCTTGATCTTTATTGAGGTCTTATCATTGAGAGGCAGACCTAGGAAAATACCAAGGTTGAATTAATGCTGAAGTCTACCTTTATATTAAAATAAAGTGTGTGTTATGTTATTAGTCTGTATACACAGGTAGGCTAGTCATGAAGATACTTCACACTTAGATAAAATAAGAAAACAAGAATATAATTTATTGGCAAATATAAAACACTTATAACAAAAAATTTAAGTTACGTGTGAGGAAACAAAATACTACAATCATCTGAGAAACAAAAGACAGTTGATCCTTGAACAACACTGGCGTTAGGGGCACCAACTCCCTACATTGTTCGAACATCTGCATATAACTTTTGACTGCCCAAAAACTTAACTACCAATAGCCTACTGTTCACCAGAAGCCTTACCTATAAACATAAATAGTCTATTAACGCACATTTTGTATGGTATGCATGTATGTATTATATATACTATATTCTTACAATAAAATAAGCTAGAGAAAAGAAAATGTTATTACAGAAAATCATAAGGAGGAAGTATATCTTTGAATGAGTTGAATAAGTTTTTTAATTTTGCAGGAGGTTTAAAGGTGGCATTAAGGTTGTATTTCTGTAGTATTCTGTTTGTTTTATCTTATATCCCTTTAATGTATGGAATGGTTAAAGTTTTATTGTAATCTGGTTTATTTTTGTTTTTAAGTGGGTCTTGTGAAGAATTTTGTTGATAATATTTTGGCTATAGCTATTTTACAAAAGGGTATTGCTGATAACTTTTAATTCATGTTTAAATGCTTGTTTGCTGGAACAAATCTTCAAGTCCCTGTTTTTAGTGTGTTAACGACACCTCGTTTTTGTGTTGGATGGTGACTCCTACCCCAATACATATGAAACTAACAAACTCACTTTTAGATAAGTCCTGATAAAGGTTCTTTACTTCATAGACAGAATTTAAATCTAGGTCTTTTCAGCCAAAGGGTTTCATCAAAAACCAACTGAGCTATGAAGTTTCCACAACTAGCTAATTTGTTATATTATTTGCTATATATAGTGAGTCATCTGCAATTACTTTAATATTTAATGTTCATATTTGGCCTTATTTAGCTAGGACATTTTCATATCAGGTAACTGACAGTAGAACAGTAAAGAAATAGTTAATGTTTGAATTAAGAAACATAATTTGTTAGGCTAGTAATAGTGCTTTTATTCAACAGATTGGTTTTCATTACTGTCATTTATGAGGGCTTTTCAGTTGAAACACAAACTAGTTTGTATTACAAGATGTGAAGGCCAGTCATAGAATGCAGTATGCTAGCAAGGTGAACTTGTGAAACCATGTTATACACTCACCTGTAAATGAAATATGTATTGTATATTATATCCAGTAAAAATGCTAAGATATATAGTTCAAGGAAACTAGGGAAATAGAAGAGAGAGAAGTGGGGTGGGGTGGGGGATAAATAAAGGAGAGAAAATGCAAGAAATGATAAATCTCATTGACTGTCATTGTTGATAGGGATAACTTCATGCTGGTTCTGGATACTAGAATGTACAGAGGATTTGAAGTTGGAAGTGACAATCACTTAGTGCTAAGTAGGATAAAATAAATACCGCATTGAAAAGAACAGTGTATAAGAAAGTTGAGCAACTTTTACAGGTAAACTGTAGACTCAAATACAAACATTATTGAAGGAAAATGAAACAGTTTGAAAACAATGACCAAACCTTGGAGGTCTTGGTGGTAAACTCTGAAGAAAACATTGATTTGTTCAGCTAGGGAGGTATGTGATGAAATGTCTGCAAGGATAGAAAAATCAGAGCACCATGGTGGACACAAGTGGTTAAAGAAGTAGTCCTGGACTAGAAGTAAGCATACCTGAAAGTTCCTAGCAAGTAAGTCAGCAGATGCCCTAAAAAAATGCAGAGAGAAATGAGTTGAGAGATCCGCAGCTGCTGTGGCTAAAGTGCTGGTACCTTGTCTCTGCGAACAGGCTTCCGCCAGTCACTAGCCTTTGTTAACTCTGTCGATTTACGTCATTAATGGCTGATTCTGAATAAACCAATCAGAACTCTGAACACATTCAGAGTTCTGATTACTTACTCTGCCAACGAGTTGCAGAGTAAGTTAATATAATGCATTAACAATATTTTGAGCACTAGCCCATAAAAAAAAATCTGAAAATAAAAAACGATTGTCATATTCTTCAAAATTCAAGTTAAAAGTCATCAATTACACAAAAGAACATGTAAGTAAAGCTTCAGAGAGACAGTTTGGACCTCCTCACACTTAGTGTATGATTAGACAGTGTAGATGTTTAAAATAGTGATTTCTTAATTTAAGGTTCAAAAAAGTAGGGTTCTTCTTATACACGGAAAAATGCAGTACTTTGAAAGTTTGTTAAACAAAACAAACAGTGACAGAACAGTAGTAGAAAATTTTCAAGATGAATGCAAACAGGAGTACATACTTGAGGTAGAAAAAGCATCATCATTAATTCAGATGCTTTTCCATATTTCAAAAATTGAAATATGGAAAGGCATCTGAAGTGGATAATATTCAACCAGAAATGCTCCAATATGGAGGTATAAAAGTTTTGCACCAGCTACACTGCATAATTCAGAGAATTATGCAGTGTAGTTTTAAATATAGTTTCTCATCTATATTTAAAAAAAAAAAATGTATTAATAAAACAGTATGTGAGAATAAGAGAAATTTCTCTACCAAGTGTTTCAGGTAAGATTTTTGCAAGTATTCTCAAAAAAGAGGCTGAGCAAAATTGTATAAGAGAACATCTGCATACTTTATGCAGATAATGTATTCCTAAACACATCCAGTGCAAGTCTTCTGGGTTTTGAAACTAAATTGCATAAAAGTTGCAGCAAAATTAGAATAAAAATCAGAAATAAAAAGACCAGAACTATGAAAATATGCAGGAACATTACGTCTGCATTCTATAGAACCTAGAAAACGTATCAGACAAGTAAAATGTTTCAGCTCTTTAGGCACTATTTTTAGTGAAGATTGCGAGTTAAATCTGGAAATAGACAACAGAATAAGCAGTGCTGGCATGGTTGGAAGCCAGTTGAATAAATTTATATAGAATAAGTGGAATCAATCGAAAACACAAAATTAGAAGTATACAAGTGTTCAAACTGGATCTGAGAGTTGGGTTAGAAATAAAGCACTTGATCAAAGAATAGATACGAGAGTTTTGAGAAAAATTACAAGAGTGAACATATTGGATCAGTGGCAGAATCATATTAAAAATGAAGATATTAGAAAGGAACTTGGCATTGTTAGCATTCAAGAATGTGTGAGCAGGACTAATCTAAGGGGATATGGCCATTTAAATAGAATGGATGAGGAAAGGTATCAAAACAAGAGTTTGATGCTAAGAAAAGAGATCTAAAGGAAGATCAAGATCTAGATGAATTGATTCAGTCAGAAGTGTCTTAGAAGCACTAAATGTTAGATATGACAGTATTAGAGTGCTGACAAGTAATAGACTAATTTGGAAGAAATTTGTTGATAGGAGATTAATAATGTAAACTGAATCATGTAATGCTGGTGTAATAGCAACAGTGCATAATTGTCATCATTGTTTCAATATCATACAATGCAACTCTAGTTGTTGCATACGAGATCAATACTGATAATTGTGGGATAACCATATCCCACAATTATCTATATTGATCTTGTTTCTTGATATGCCCCCTCAAGGGATACTATGACAGCACTATATAATTTATGAACAATTTTCCTCCATGTTAGTTTGTTACTTATCAGTATTCCAGTATTGATGAGTTTCGTCCAGTATTGTCAGATCTTATATTTCTGACTGCATCAATCCCTCAAAATCTTAGGCTTTGTCTCAGTCATACTTCTTTTTTTATAAGTTTTCCATGTTCCTGCCTCTTTTTATTGTCAGTTTTCATGTCAAGTTCATTACATGTTATTTGTTTGTTACATGTTGTTATTCAGTTAAAGAATTTTGGAAACTTGCATTGGATTTGTTTAGAAGTGCATCATCTGTATAAAGTAAAGTTAATATTAACATCTCCAATTCTGATTTCAGGATTAATGCCACTGTCTTTTATAATGTGATCCATATTGATGATGATTAAGAATGGAGATGATTCTCTTGTCTCATACATGATTTTAAATCAAGCCACCTTCCTGCACTTAAAGCTTTAAATATATACTTTCTTCTGCTCTGTATTATGTTCCATTCATTATATAATTTTAGTATTCTGAACTGCTTTTCCTAGATCTACAAACCAAATAGTTTCTTGTTATATTCTCATAATTTCTGAATGATTTTTTTAAAATGAAAATCTGCTTTTGACAAGCTCTGAGCTCTCTTTGGCCTGAATATTTTCTCCAAGTTTCTCTTCTAGAGTTTTTCGTGGAATCTTCTCAACTATGCTTGTGCTTGCCTGTAACACTTAGAAGAGAAATTCCTATGTAATTCTCAATTCAGTTTTATTTCTATTTTTTATAGTTCAGCCTTCTAAGGTATTCAGTGCAACCACTGTAAAAGTTTTATACCCTTATGTTTGAGCATTTCTGATTTTTTAATGGCTTTTTCTAACTCAGGTGCCATGTTCTCCTGATTGCATTCCTCTTGAATATTTCTAGCATTATTCTGTCATTTTGTGTTACATATTTTTCTAAATAATTACTCCAAACATCAAGGATATCATTATCTTTAATTTTTGTATTACCTGTACCATGTCTGATTCCTTTTACAGTACACTTCTTCCTTTTTAAACTTTGTCAGTAGGTAGCCTCCAGAATGTGTTTAATCTTATTTATCTTCTATATGCTTAACAAATTCTTCCCATACTTTAGTTTATATTTTTACACATAGCCTAGCTCTTACATTTCTCTATATTCTCTTAAGACTTTTTCCAGCTTACTTGGTAAGGACTTTTCAGTATGCTTTCTTCTTTTCCATTACTGACTCTTAAATTTTTGAATCCACCATAGATTTTCAATTTTCCCATCCTTGCAGAAAACCATAATGTTAAGTTTCATGAGATTGTATATCTCAAAATTTAAAGTTTTGTTCTTTGGAAAAAAGTTCATTCTTTTATGGTTTATGGTGGTTAATTCTTCTTTTTGTTTCATTTTATATATATATATAAGTTTATTCCATAGAGCAAAACAAGATCTTGTTTCTTAGATCTACAGTAAGCTAATTTTTTCTGCTGCACAGCTTCTTTCTTTGCTTATCACAAAAGGGAAGAAAAAAGTGTGTGTTTAGTTTCATTAATGCAGCTACTATTATATACACACTACAGTAATAAGTTTACTTAATTTTCAAATTAAAATAGCTTAATTCACATTATTTCATCTAATGAAAGTGTACATGTTGAACACTTATTAATGGTTTTTTGGGAAAATAGCCTAAGAAGATGTCTTGGACTATTTTTTTATATAGTTTTAAATGCTTGGCTAACAGTTGCTTCTTCATATAAGCCTCTGTAGCTCAATCGGTGTGGGCAAAGCCCTTTGGTCAGATAGGCCTGGGTTTGCTTCCCGTCCATGATGTGAGGAACCTTTATCTAGTCTCTTTTAACGAAAGGTGAGTTAGCTGGTCTCATACAGAGGTAGACTGGTTTTTTTTCTCCCAGAAACTCTGGTTTTTCATCCCCTGAGAACAGGCAAACTGGCCCCATGAACACATGTATTACAGCCATGAATACTTACAACCCAGCCATAAGTCTGATTAATCAGTTATATATAAGTCCCAAGCCCAGATAAAATGGGGGGTTGGGGGAACAATGGTGAACTGTGCTACAAATAAATTTTAACAGAATCTTTGTAGGCAAGAACACTTGCCTACCAAGTTACCAAGAGTCACATATGACTGAAGGATTAAATCATCATCATCATCATATATATATATATATATATATATATATATATATATATATATATATATATATATATATATATACAGGAAAACCTCTCTTAATGTGAATTTGATATGTACGTTAATCAGTTAGCCCATTTTTTTTACATCACGCAAAATTTTTTGCCACCAATCTACAGCGAACGGAAAAGCTGGAAGTCATTAAGAGATATGAAAGTGGAGCTAGTAATACAATGATTGTGTGAGACCTAGGATACAGTGAGTCTACAGTTTGGACTATATTAAATAATACAAAGAACAAGGAATAGTTGCTACTATTTCTTTGAGCATTCAAATCAACTGAAATAGAAGCCATTTAATGATAGAGATGGAGTGTCTTCTATCATTCTGGATTGAGGATTATAACTAAAAAAGAATACCTCTTAATACAGGGAATATTCAGACAAAAGCTCTCAATAATTTTACCAAATTGAAAGAGACCAAATTTCAAGATGAGTGTTGAAAGCTTTACTGCAAGTTTCGGATGGTTTGACCATTTTAAAAATCGAACTGGACTGCATAACGTAAGAATAACTGGGGGAATCTGCTAGTGCTGATAAAGATTCTGCAGCCAAGTTTCCTGAAGAATTGCAAAGCATAATTCAGGAGGTGATTATGACGATCATCAAATATTCAACGTCGGTGAAATTGGTCTCTTTCAGAAGCATATGCCAACAGAACTTTCTTAGCTAAAACTGAGGCATTTCAACAAGGATACAAACTATCTAAAGATCGTGTTATGCTTTTATTAGGAGGTAATGCAGAAGGCGACTTTAAACTCAAGCCTGTATTAGTATATCGTGCACAAAATAGAAAAAATTGGCACAATTGAAAAAGAACTTGGATTTAATGAACTGGATAATTAAGATGTGAGAAACTTGCTCGATTCCCATTCAGAACAGTTAAGCAAGAATGATCTCCTTCAACTAGAACAGGGGTCTGCCAACTTTTGAGACGGAAGAGCTAAACCTGTCCCTCACAACAATTTAAAAATTATTCAAGAGCCATAAATATATTTTTACAAATAAGGAAAATTTAAAGTAATATTATAGTAAATTTATAGTGATATAACAAGTTTTAATATTAATTATATCTTTATTAAATGAAGAAAAAAAATCACAAAAAAAATCCCACGGGCGTCTGTGCGCTCACTTATTAGTCACTTTGTTGCTCTGCAAATGACCTCAGATGTCAAGGCACCCTAAAACCTAATCCTAATTAGTCACCATTATGTTATGTGAATAAAATCCTTTAAAAATTTTATAAATGAAATTATGATAGTTTTTTTTTTTTATTTTCAATTTTACTTCAGAGCCGCATGTGGCTTGCGAGCCACAGTTTACCAACCCCTGAACTAGAAGAACAGCATGCATATGAAGAAGATGATGAAAATGTTACAACTAAGAAGCTAACTGCAAAAGAACTTGAGCTAGTTTTCAATCACACTGAGTATGCTAATGAAATTTTGTTTGATGCTGATCCTGATACGGAACGAAGATTTTAAGTCTGCATAATTCTTGGTAAAGTGATTGGCAGCTATCGTCGCAGATTGCATGAAAAGATGAAAAAGTCAAGCACAATTCAAATTTTTTTTTTTTTTTTTTTTTTTTTTTGCAAAAAAAAAAGTAGCTCAATCAATTGTTTAGACATTAAATAAAAATTTAAACAATTGATTTTTATCAACTTTGATGATTTCATCCTCTAATATAGCTTATACTGTAATTTTTTTTTCCAAATTTACGTTAACTGATGGATAAATTATAATTATGCCTATTGTTTATTGTATTTGCTTAAGGCGATTTCGCTTAGCCTGCATTAATTGATGGATTAATTAAGCACTTTAAGCTAGGCTTTCCTGTCTAATCTAATTATCTAATCTGGCCCTTAGCAGGTTGCTTAAGGGCCAGATTAGATAACTTGGAGGAGATCTCAAAATAGCCTTTAAGAGATGCAGAGAACTAATCAAGGTTTCTGATTTAATGTCCATCCCTCAGCTTCTCATGCTGTATCCCATTAATAGTTATCTGCCTGGATACTGAGTAAACAAAGACAGGTCGGGAGTTTCAGATTAACTCACTAAACTGCATTCTGTATTGACTTAAAACAAAAGACAGTAATGGTACAACAAGATGAAATCTTGTTTAAATCCAGATAGACAAACTTGAACAGTTCATCACTGTGGCAGTGCTCAGTTAAAGAAGGTACCACTGTTTGTCAGAGAACCAGGATGAATGGTGAAATCAGGTACTGGATCAAACTCTACACTAGTTAAATTTAAGATAGGCATCATTGTCAACTTAAGAAGCATCAATGAAAACAAATCAAACCAGCAAAAGACTTAGAAGTATTCTATTGAAATAAATGGTGTTGCTTGAAGCAAAGAAGACAGGTGAATTGAGATTATTTTTAATAATAAGATGTTATATTCAGGAAGTGATGATCAGGGAGAGGAAGGAGTACTTTCAGTATTCAACACCACTTGAAGATAATATGTTGGAATGCAGGCAATTTCAGGTAGAGTAATGTAGACAAAATGGGGAACTGGAAGAAGATTCCACTGAGGTAAAAAAGTGGAGAAAAAATTTCAAGTTAGAGATTCCTATTGCAGAGCGGGAAATTAATACCAGGCATATAGAAATATTTTGGAAAAATTAAATAAATAAAAAAAAAAAAAAAAATTAAAGAGCAAAGCTAATGATTATGGTAAATAAGCAGCTGGATTTCTATTCATCATTACTAACACCATGTTCCTACATGCGTATAAATTCTCATTAACGTGTTATTGTTGATTGCAATATCTTCCTTCTAGTTCAAGACACAAGAATGTAACAAGGGATTTGAAATAGGATGCGATCACCATTTAGTTTTAATTAAGATAAAAATGAATATCATTTTCAAAAGAAAAATGTGTAAGAAAGTTTTGAAAACTACAAGATTGTGCAGCTTTCAGAGGTCAACTATAGAATCAAATATATAAATACCACTGGAAAGGGAAAAAATGGAAGAGTTCAAAAGCATGAACCATATGCTAAACACTCAGTGGCCGATAGAAGAAAACATTGATTAAGCAAGGGAGCATGTGAAATTGTCTGTAAGGATTTTAAAAAATATATAAATAAATCCTCCATGGCAGATTCAGGATATTAGCGGCAATCATGAAAAAGAAAGCATATTTGAAAGTTCTTGGCAAGTAAACCAGAATATGCTCTGAGAGAAAATGTAAGGAAATCAACCAGTGAGTAAAGATAGTAAAAGATGTTAAAATGCTTTTCATTCTAAGCAAATCTGACATAAAAATAGGCAGGAAAGAAGGGGGGGGGGAGGATAAAAAATCAGCTGAATGGAGAATCCATAGAGCAAAACATTAAAAAAGTAAAATATTTTAGCTATTTAGTGACAATTTTTAATGAATATTGCAAATTAGATATGGAATTAGACAAGAGAATAAGCAAAGCAGGTATAGTTAGAAGTCATCTGAATAAATTTATATGGAATAAGAGCAAAAATTAGTCAGAGCATTTAAGCTATATACAAGAGTGGGCAAGCCAACTGTTTTGGATCTTAGCTGGGTTAGAAATAAAACAGATGAACGAAGACTAAGGTCCAGAGATATTGTTAAATCTTCCCCTTTTAATGATATTTCGTGTCTTTTCTTACATTAATTTATTGTTCTTATTGTGTAAGGTGTTGCTTTTACCTGTATGTTTTGTTCACTCTAAAATGCGAGATTAACTTAAAATTGTTCTTCACTACTTGTGGTAGAAGAGCTATCTACACATTTGACCGACCCTGTGATTGATCACGTGTATTAGTTAATTAAACAAAAGGTTTGTCTCAGGTTAGAGCCAAATCCTTTGTAACGACTATCTGGAGTTACTCCTTAATTAGAAAATAGACAAGACTGATCAATCTATCAAATACACTTAATATCAAATTACCTAAATCACTTATGCTAATTTTTGTTTGCAGTCGTGGTCTCAATTAAGCAAATCTATTCCGCTCAGGTTCTGATTAAAATGAGTGGTGCATTGGATTCATTCTCAGGTCACAAATCAGGTTAAAATACAAAAGCACATTTATTGAATTCCTAGAATATATATCCATAATTTATACACTCAGCTAAATTGATGGCATTCTAGGTTATAAAGCTAATTATGGCAACCACAATCGATACAACTGAATCTTATCATGAATTATTACTACTAGATTAATTCTTAGCTCTCATCAATACACCGATCTATAATTTCCTCCAAAACAATTATTCTATTAACTTCTTTAACTATTTCACATAACATGCATAACATTATTCATCTGTACAATCACTCATTAATATGTTCATGGAGCTATGATACTACTACTAAATAATCGCTAAGAGTTCTATAATAGAATGTTCCTGCTTGCTAAATAACATTCATAACATAACATTTTCATAACATTTCTTCCCTTTCTCAACAAAAGAAACACTAAAGGTTGTACATTACCAACTTTCAGGAAATTCATCAGGTCCGTCACTTATTCTTCAATTATTTTTACGAAATGCTTGTTCTTTGTCTGGACGATTGTCTCACATGGCTTGACTTGGAACTCATTATTAGGTCTCTTCCTCCAAAGTGGACTTGAAACAGCTCAGCTTAATTTTGATACACTTGGTCATTCATGGCGATCATCAGGTACAGATCTCTACGGAAGGCCGACCATGTGTCCATGCTTGGCCCACTCCTTCGCCAGTTGTCTCCTTCTGACATGCTGTTCCAATGGTCATATTCAGCTACTCATCTCCGGAGACGTTTTGAGCCAGGAACCTGGAACCATGGGTGTCGATGCCGAGCAGCAGAGGACTATCTGGAACCCAAGAAGAGGCAAGAAGGAAAAAAGCCTTGAGAAAGGGGAGTGGACTCCTTTTATGTTACTTCTCTTGTGCCCTTCTCACTGCATCACGTTTTCTCCCCTGTACCGATCTTTTTGCACGCGAGACGATCTCCTTTGCAGCGTCTTCCGGGAATTATGAGTGAGCACCGCTCCCCATGCATACTCGATTGCCGCAGGTCAAACATTTATCCGAAAGTTTTGCCAGTGAACTTTGAACTCTTATTCTTACATCGTAATAAACATTTTTCATAGAATATTTCTTTCATTGTTAAACTTTACAAAACAGATTACATTTATTATTTTTCTATAGCATAATTCTACGTTAAAGGTATTCATTTATAAATCCTTGAACAATCTGCATCTTTACCTATGTACAAGTATATCTTTGTTGATTTGTTAAACTTGTTAAATCCTGAATGAAGTATTTCTAAACAAAAAACAAAAAAACTTCATTCAAGATCTAACAATATGAAAGTTCTGGAAAAAAGGGTGAACACTTGGCATCAATGACAGAATATTCAAAATTGAAGATATTAGAAACCAACTTCATTGTTACCTTTCAGGAATTTATGAGCGGAGCTGATCTGTGTGTGGTATGGTCACTTAAACAGAATTGAAAATGGAAGATTAACAAAACATTACTTCGATGTTGGACTTCCACTGAAGTCCAAGAAATAGGGCGATCGTTTAGAAGTTTAGACTTCTAAAGTAAAATCATACTATCCTGTACAATCCTGAAAGTACATATCCAGAATTTAATGATGTTGCATATCTTTAGTAAACCTTGAGAGTTTGAGTAAAACAGTTACCTTCATTGTCCAGCATATCAAATTATTCAGGTTATTATAGCAGATTATTCATTTTGTACATGAATAACTGTATTGTTCTTGGATCTTTCTCTAATAGACCATATTTTGGAACCATACAATAGTGTTGATGGCAGTTTCATAAAATGAAGGTTTCTCGTTCCTTTTAATTGTTCCACAGATTTTCTGAAATGTATTTATTTTTTTCATCTATATTTTTGCCTTTTCAATATATTATTATGCAACTTAAACTTCTGCTCTGCTATTTAATGTTGGACCATTGTTGATCTAATATGATTTCTGCCTTTGAATGCCATGGTTTGTATTTTCTTTCGTGAAATCATCAAATTCCTGATATGTACCCTCAATGGACACGCAGAATATTATGTGATAGTACTACTTTCCTATCAACCGTTTTCTTACCAATTAATCTTTTGTTTATCAGGACTCCAATATTTTCAAATATTATATTTCGGTCTTCTAAGGCACTTCTTAGTGTATTGGAGCTTTGTCTTCCTCTGGGTCTTTTGCCTGCCATCCTGCCAAAGAACACTTGTTTTTGGCATTATTACTGTTATTATTTGATTACGTAATTTTAGCAGGAGACTTAAATGCAAGAATTGGAAACTCGAAAATTAATAATAATATAGGAATACATGGAGAATATACTCTAAACAGGAATGTTAAAAAATTGATTGACTTTGTAGTTTATAATAACTTAAAAATAATGAATTCCTTCTATAAACATAAAGACATACATAAATATACTAGGGCAGCAAGAGCATGGAAATCAATATTAGATTATTTTATATTAAATGAAAAGACATCAAAATTTTCACTACATGTTAGAGTTTACAGAGGATATGAAATAAGCAGTGACCACTTCCTTGTTAAAATAAAATTAAGATTACCCTAAATGGCTACAAGTAACAAGAACAGAAAGAAAAATTGAAACATTTGTAAAACTAGACTGTTGAATGACACAAATGTTCAATGGCTATATGAATAAAGAATTAACCAATGTTTGGGTACAAGATGAAGAAATAGAATTAGAATGGATTAATATAAAATTGATACTAAATGCAGCAGCAAATGAAAGCTTAAGAAAGACCAAAAAATTCAATAAAAAGAAAAAACCGAACATCTGGGATGATACAATCAAAGAAATAATCAAAAAGAAAAAAGAAGCCTATCACAAATGGTTAAGCAGCAAAAGATTAGAAGATGAAATAAAATATAAAAGAATAAGAGCCATACCTAAAAGAGAAGTCAGAAAAAGACAAAATCATGGAAAAAATTTGTTTCTAATTTAGAACATGATTTATATAAATAAGACCCAATGTATATAAGATTTTGAAACACTTAAATGCAGATACCAAAGAAAACATAAAATTAAACACTGAATTGAAATTAGAAGCATTTCTAAATTACTACACAGAATTGTGGACAGACAAATATTTTAAAAAAGACAACTGGCAAACAATTAACAAAAATGAAAAGGAAATAACTGAAGAAGAATTAGAAATCAGCCTGAAAGAAACAAGAAATGGAAAATCACCTGGAGAAGATAAGTTAGTTTCAGAACTATATAAATACGCAGGAACAAGATTGAAAGAAAGACTCTTATTATTTTTAAATAAAATTTATTCAACTGGTATCCCCCCAATAGAATGGAAAAAAGCAATTGTGATTCCTATCTTTAAAATAGGTAATAGAGATGACCCTAAAAACTATAGAGGTGTCAGTATACTAAATTACTGTTATAAAATATATAGCAGAATTTTAAATAGCAAACTAACGAAATATTCCGGAAACTTTATTTTAGAAGTACACAATGGATTTAGAAAAGGACGATCATGTATAGACCCGGCCTTTTGTCTAAAATTAATAATAGAGAAAAGAAGAGAATACAATTTAGAAACACATATGCATTTATAGACTTTGAAAAAGCATTTGACAAAGTTAAAAGAAACCTACCAGTTTTAATGGATGGAAGCGAAGTCTGGACAATAAAACAAAAAGACAAACAAAGATTAATAACAGCAGAAATGAAGTTTATGAGAAAAACTGCAAAGTATACCCTATTTGATCACAAAAGAAACGAAGAAGTAATGAAAGAATTAAACCAAGAACCAGTAATAGAAAAAATTAAAAAATATAAACATAAATGGATGGATCACATTCAAAGAATGAAAACAGAAAGATTACCAAAACAAGCCTTAAAGTACACGCCATTAGGAAAAAGAAAAACAGGACGTCCTCTTAAACGATGACTTCTAAGGCCGGAACAGGCCATACTAGGCCTAAATCCTTGATACGCATGATGATGATTACTAACTTTGCTTACCTTTTGTCTCTCGTGTTGTTTAAGTGACCATACCAACTGAGATAAGTTCTGCCCACGTATTCCTAAACAATAACAATGTCAAGTTCCTTCTTAATATATTTGTTTTTTCATATATTTTTTATATATGAAAAATATATATATTATATATATTTTTCATATCTGGGGTCTCCAATATTTGATCTAGTGTTTTATTTCTAACCCAGCTCTGAGATCCATAAGTTAAAATTGTTTTGAAAGCTGTCTTTTATGTAGCGAGTTTAGTGTTTTGACTAATTTCTCTTATTCCATAAAAATTTATTCACTTGACTTTCTACAATGCCAGTTTTGCTAATTCTGTTTATTTGCATATTTAATTTACTATCTTTACTAAAAATTATATCTGAATAGCTGAAATGGTCTATAGGTCCTCCATTCAGGATGCTGTTAATTCAATGTTCTTGCCTATTTTCATAGTTTTTGTAATTGCTTATCTTCATTCAAAATTTATCATCATCATCAAATTCCTGCCATGTACCCACAAGGGGTGTACAGGATATGATAGTACTACATGAAAAAATTATATCATTACTAACTTCCTATCTACAATTTTCCCTCCAAATCAGTCTGTTACTTGTCAAGACTCCAACATTATCAGATCTTATATTTCTATCGTCTAAGGCACTTTGTACCGTATCAATCCACCTATATCTTGGTCTTCCTCTGGGTCGTTTTGCTGCCAACCTGGCAGAGAACACTTGTTTTGCTAATCTTTCCTCGCTCATTCTGTTTAGGTGACCATACCACCTGAGATTAGCTCTGCTAACGCATTCCTGGATGCTGACCATATCAAGTTCTTTCCTAATATCCTCGTTTTTAATATGATATTGCCATTGATGCCATCTGTTCACGCCTCTAATCTTTCTCAGGACTCTCATATCTGTGGTCTCCAGTCTTTGGTTAAGTGTTTTACTTCTGACCCAGCTCTCAGATCCATAAGTTAAAACTGGTTTGAACACTGTCTTGTATACAGCTAATTTAGTGTTCCGACTAATTTCTCTCTTATTCCATTGCTGATTCTGTTGTCTATTTCTATATTTAATTTACCATCTTCAGTAAAAATTGTGCCTAAGTAGCTGAAATGTTTTACTTGTTCCACAGGTTCTCCATTCACAACACAATTGACATTTTCAATGATTCTGCCTATTTTCATTGTCTTTGTCTTTTTATTGCTGACCTTCATACCATATCGATTACAACAACTATTCAATTTAGTCAGAGAATTTTGCAGACTTGTAGCGGATTTATTTAGAAGTATAACATCATCTGCATAAATCATAGAACTGACATTAACATCTCCAATTTTGATATCGTGTTTAATACCACTTTCCTTCATAATGTGATCCATATAGATAATGAATAACAGATGGGATAATGTACATCCTTGTCTCACACCAGATTTAACATTAAACCATCTTCGTGTACTTCAATTCTAACTGCTGACTTACAACTCAAATAAAGACTAAGTATTGCTTGATATAATGCCCCATTGACACCATATGACTGCAGCGTATTGAATAGCTTCTCTCTTGGCACCTTATCATATGCCTTTTCCAAATTGACAAAACTTAAATACATATCTTTGTTATATTCTCATGCTTTCTCGACTATTTGTCGTAAAGTGAAGATTTGATCCTGACAGCCTCTGTTTGGCCTGAATCCAGCTTGTTCTTCACCAAGCTTTTCTTCCACAATTCTTCTCAACCGTTTTTCAAGTATACTTGCATAGATCTTGCCAGGAACACTCAGTAGGGAAATACCTCTGTATTCTGTAAATAAAAAAATGATGGTACAACATGACAAAATTTCAAAATTTATTATAGCTGTTATTCAGTTTAGTTAGGGAACCTTGCAGAATTACACTAGATTTATTTTGAGTAAAACCACACTGTATAAAGTAGAAAGCTAAGATTAATCTCTGTACTCAACTTTAATGCCATTTTCCTTCATATTTCTTGTATAAAATCTGTGGTGTTTCCATTATTATAAATTCACATGTAATACAGTAAAAAGTATTTATTGTACAAATATTTTGTTTTGCATATCATAAGACATAAGCAAAAAAACAGCAGTAAGGAATTTGAACAACAGAAACAGAGAACTATGGCTTCAGCAATTTCTTTGAATAAATGTTCATATTTATACATTGATCTATGTAATAGTTTGGTGTTATTCCTTTGGATACCCTGGCTAGTCTTTTCAATTTGATGTTGTGCTAAGCTCAATTGAGGTTTTGATAAGGTGGATATGGTCTTAATGATCAAAAATGCATTTTTCAACTGATCTGCTTCTTTGTTGATGGTAAAATAAGTTTGATGAATATGGTACTTTGTATACAATAAATAGCATCATTGGTGAAAGTTTGTCCCTCTGACAAATGGGTTAGTAATTTCAGTTTGTCCTGCACAGAAGATGAATGAATGTTCTAATACATCTTGCTATTTCACCAAAAACAAATCCCCTGTCTAGAATTTATGCACAACATGGAAAAGAACATCAATCATCTTTCTACCATTGAGGCTAACAGATTTCTTTTTGAGATTTCACCCAGTCTGAATTGAAAGTGCTGAGGTCTTCAAAATGCAATACATAGTTATAACAGAAGCTGACAAATGAAACACCACTGTAGTCTTAGATTCTAAAGATTATGACCTAGAAATGAAATTATTCTGTCAGGACCAGAATACATGATCTCAGATAAGTAGGGATTCTATCAGAAATCAACTTAATAATAACAAGCTATTGGATAAAACATCCATAGATCAAGAAACTATTTAAAAATAAAAATAAAAAAAAACTCGGACCCTACTATGCAAGGTCTCTTAGATTATTTGATTAATCAGAATTACATAAAAATAATTGTCCACTCAGACCTATTGTGGATTTCATAAGTGGTCCCAGTTAAAAAAAAACCAAGATTTTTATTCAACATTCTTAAACCTCATTGGCTTCTCAACTTTTTCAAAAAAGAAAAAAAAATACAATTTCTTGCAAGAACACACAAGTCATAAAACTGTCATCTTCAGATGTAATGCTTAGTATGTCATTTTCTCTATTTTCATGAGTATTCCTCATACTGAGACAATAGAATCCCAAGAATTTCCATCAGACATTGTTGACTTATTCATACTCAGGATCAAATCTGGTTACTTTGTGTGGAAAGACAAACTATATAAACAAGTTGAAGGAACTGCAATAGCATTACCACTATGACTTAACCTTGCTAACCACCTTTGTGAGTTAAGACAGAGAGAGAGAGAGAGAGAGAGAGATTCCACGCTTTATCCAGAATGCCTGGAATAAAGAAATAATTCTTTTTCTGTGTGTCTGTCTATTTGGCTTACTACATAGATGTTTTTGCAATCTGGAATTGCACAGAGCGAGAACTGTATTCTTTTCTAAAAAAAATCAGTTTACATCCTCAAATTAAATTTACACTGATGAAAGAATGTAGAGGAATTTTTCTCTCTGCTCTTGTCTACTGAAAATCAACTTTTACAGGACAGTATATTTCTAATGCATCTGCTCATTATCCATCTCAGAAGTGTGATATTATAAAATACTTAGCATCTGGAGCACACAAATGTTCCTCAGAAAGATTGCTCAAACAGGAAATGGAAACTATTAAACACCACTTTACTAAATGATTACAACCAAAGAATAACACACACAAAAAAATTAAATCTTAAAGGCCTTTTTGAACTTGAAGCAAAGATTACAAAATAATACAAACTAATCACTACCTTTAAGCTCATCACCAAAATTCACAATCTGTTACCTTCTCCAAAGGACAAACTTTCATTTATAATGATATCTGATGTTATACCAAGTACCATGTTAGTGCAACTTGTCTTACTATAGACAAACAGGAAGATAAGTCAAATATGATGAGCCAGATATGATCTTGATGATCAGAAATACAAACTTCAATAATCTAGCCTAGCACAAAATGGAAATTGGAAACACTAACCACAGGATTCAGCAGGATAACAACAAACTATTACATAGATCAATATATAAATATTAACATTTATTCAAAGAAATCACTCAAACCTTATTTCATTGACTAAATCATAATCAACACCTTACTAACCTTGAAGTTTGTGAAATTATCCTCAACTGTATTATCATAACCATCATCAAATTCCTGACATGTATCCTCAAGGGGTGTACAGGATATGATAGTACTACATGAAAAATTTACATCATTACTAACTTCCTGTCTACAATTTTCCTCCAAATCAGTCTGTTACTTGTCAAGATTCCAACATTATCAGATCTTGTATTTCTATCGTCTAAGGCACTTTGTTCCGTATCAATCCACCTATATCTTGATCTTCCTCTGGGTCGTTTTGCTGCCAACCTGGCAGAGAACACTTGTTTTGCTAATCTTTCCTCGCTCATTCTGTTTAGGTGACCATACCACCTGAGATTAGCTCTGCTAACGCATTCCTAGATGCTGACAATGTCACGTTCTTTCCTAATATAATCGTTTTTAATATGATATTGCCATTAATGCCATTTGTTCATGCCTCTAATCTTTCTCAGGACTCTCATATCTGCGGTCCCTAGTTTTTGGTCAAGTGTTTTACTTCTGACCCAGTTGTCAGATACATAAGTTAAAACTGGTTTGAACACTGTCTTGTATACAGCTAATTTAGTGTTCTGACTAATTTCTCTTATTCTGTATGAATTTATTCAATTGACTTCCTTCCAAACCGGCTTTGTTGATTCTGTTGTCTATTTCCATATTTAATTTACCATCTTCACTAAAAACAGTGCCAAAATAGCTTAAATGTTTTACTTGTTCCACAGGTTCTCCATTCACAATACAGTTGACATTTTCAACCATTCTACCTATTTCCATTGTCTTTGTCTTTTTATTGCTGACTTTCATACCATATCTATAACAACAGTCATTCAATTTAGTCAGGAACACTCAGTAGGGAAATACCTCAGTAATTCTTGCATTCAGTTTTATTTCCCTTTTTATATATGGGTACTATGAGAGCTCTACTCCAATGATCGGGAATTCGTCCCTCTGTCCAGGCTTTCTGAACTATGCAGTGCAGCCACCGTAAGACTTTTATACCACCATACTTCAGCATTTCTGGTCGACTATCATCTTCTCCTGCTGCCTTTCCATATTTCAAGCCTTTGATGGCTTTTTCTACTTCAAGTATTGGATATGTATTCCTGTTGAGTGTTTTTTACCACTGTGCTATCACTGCTTGTTTCATTTAGCAATTTTTCGAAGTAATTACTCCATACTTCAAGGATATCTTTTTTTTCCATTTTCATGTCACCTTTATAATCTCTAACTCCTTTTACAGCACTCTTTCCTCCATTTCTAAGCTTTCTTCAACAACCTCCAGAATATCTTACCACTTTCTTGATGTTTATTTTCTATGTTCTTGCCAAAGTCCTTTCTTGATGATTATTTTATATATTCTTGCCAAAGTCCTCCCATGACTTTTGTTTAGCTAGTGTTACACAGTGTTTAGCTTTCTTACATTTGTTTCTGTATTCTCTAAGAGCACAATCTGACTTATTTGGCAGGAAAGTTTGATATGCTTTCTTCTTTTCCTTCACTGCCTCTTTGACTTCCTGTGTCCATCATGGAGTTCTAATTTTTATATCCTTGCAGACAACCTCACCACATGCTTCTCTGGCTGAATCAATCAAGGTTTGCTTCAAGGCTTGCCACTGAATCTCCAAGGTTTGGTTTGTGTTCTCAAACTCTTTCATTTTTTCTTGAATAATCTTTGTGTATTTTAGTCTACAGTTTGCATCTGAGAGCTGCTCAACTTTTATTCGCTTTAAAACTTTCTTATATGTTATTCATTTCACTATGAAATTCAATTTCATCCTGCTCGAGACTAAATAGTGATCGCTTCCAATTTTAAATCCTCTGTACACTCTGGTGTCCTGCACCAGGGAGAAAACATCACTATCAACAATAACATAGTCACTGAGACTTTTCTTATTCCTTGGCTCTTCTCTCCATGTGAATTTGTGCACATTTTTATGTTGGAACGTCATGTTAGTAATAACCAGTCCATGTCCTGAGCAGAAATCCAACAGGTATTTGCCATTATTATTAGTTTTGCTCTTTTCTTCAAATTTTCCCAAAATATTTTTGTATGTCTGACAATCATTTCCCACTCTGCTATTTAGATCCCCAACAAGGACCAACTTTTCATTTTTAATTGTGTCAGTTGCTTTTTCTAAAGCATAAAAAAATTCCTCCATTTGTACCTTAGTAGAATCTTCTGTGGGACCATAGGCACAAATAAGTCTCATTGTCCAATTCCCGATTCTGATATTAGCTCACATCACTCTACTTGAAACTGCCTGCCATTCAAGAAGATTAGCCTCGGATTTTGTGTTGAATATACTATGGCTACTCCTTCTTTTCCTTGATTGTCATTTCCTGAATATAACATTTTGTATTTATTGCTCAGAAAAATCCCACCAGTTTTTGTCTTTTTTGTTTCAGTCACCCCTATTATGTCGATCTGGTACTTATCTAATTCTTCAGCTAGCTCCATTTCTTTGCCATTCAGACTTCTGTTGATATATATGTTGATAGTACCGATCTTAAACTCTGGTGATGTTGAGTTGAGGTGTGCTTTCAGATTTGTTCCAGTAGCTGAACTTTTCGCAGTTCATCCTGATTTCTTGGCTAAAACAATGTGTGCCTTGTTTAACCGGGCAATGCCCCAGCCGGTATGAAATTTTGTCATGTTGTACCATCATTTTTGTATATTGGTTTAAGCCAATAAGAATACAATTTGGTCGGCTAAATTCCAAATTGCCAGCCCTTCCTCGTTCGTTCAGTATCCAGGTAGACACCCAACAGGGTGCACCACAAGAAGGTGAGGACTGGACATTAGATCAGAAGCCCTGGTCGGTTCTCTCCATTCCTTTAAAGGCTATGTGGAGGTCTCCTCTCAGTTATACAGCTTTGACCCTTAAGCACCCCTTAACTGCATTAAATAGGTTATATTTTAATCGAATTTTATTTTCACTCCATTAGTGTGTTTATCCTGAAAAGCTTGTGACTGCATGCCTAGAGGGATTCTAATGTAATGCAAGTATTCTGTTTCTTTGGTTAAAATTCCTCACTGTGTTCATCAGTTATGCTAATGTCTTATAATGCATAAGATGAAATATTTGTACAATGAATAATTTTTACTATAGTACATGTTTAATTTTATAATTAACTTTTCTTCATACTGTGATCTGTGTAGATGATGAATAATGGTGTAAATGATGTGTACCCTTGTTTAACACCTGACTTAACATCAAACCATCTTTCTTTACCTCCTTCAATTCTAATGACCAACTTTCAACTCAAATATAGACTATTGTTAGATATGTCCCATTTACACCATATAATTTTGACATTTTGAATAACTTTTCTCTGGGCACGTTGCCATATTCTTTTTTCAGATATATGGAACTTGAGTGTAGATTTTGTTATATTACTATGATTTCTCATTTACTTGTCATAAAGTAAAAATCTGATCTTTGCAACCATTTCCAAAATTTTTTTTCGCCTTTAAGTATGCTTGCATAATTCTTAACAGGAACATTCAGTGATCAACTAACGAGTAGTTGCTAAAAGCTTTCAACTTGATATGAGCAACACTGAACTCACCTTACCTCTTCACCATGTGAGGAAATTCATCAGAAGGAAGTACTAGAGCTGTTCCACAAACTGAATAAGAATTCTCAATAGGAATTGATGGAATATCAGCACGGATGCTGAAAGAATATTCAGCTGAACTGGCTATTCCTTTGATCAGTCTATATAATTTGAATCTCAGAACAGGGAAGATTCCACAAGAGTGGAAAGAATGTATGGTAATCCCCATTACACAAAGGTGGTGCAAAGACCAATGTATCCAACTATTAACCAATCAGTATCTCAGGAGTGGTGGTGAAGATTTTGGAAAAGTTGGTTAGGGCTCACATTTAGAAATGGGTTGACAGAGAATCTCTACTTTGCAATGAACAGCATGGATTTACCAAGGGAAAGTCATATTTTAGCATCTTGCTCACAGTCTATAATAATATTAGGCACTGAATTAGACAAGGGGGAATGCATACACCATGATACTTTTGGATTTTGCTAAGGCATAAGATGGAGAATTGACAGAATACAGCGTGGAAGACTGTTGTATGAATTAGAGAATATGGGATTAGATTATAAACTATTGGCATGGATAAGAGGATGGCTGACTGACATATCAAAAAGTCATATGGGGGAGTGAATCTGCAAGATTAAAGGTAACCAGTGGGATGCCTCAAGGCCCAGTCCTTGGTCCATTGTTATTCAATCTGTTCATTAATGACATTGTAAAGGATTTGACATGCAATATACAGCTATTTGCCGATGATAAAAAGATAGTGTAATCAGGAGTGCTTCTGATATATGTTACATGCAGAATGACTTGAATAGGCTGGATTTGTGGGCATGTCAAAATAGCTGTCCATGCATTGTTAATATATGGTCATACACTTCAGTGTGATTGTATTATATACGTGGGATTATGCTAGAAGAAACTGTTGAAACTAGGGATCTGGAGGTTTAGTAGACAAAAAAAAAGGTTGAAGTTCAAGGGTTATATAGCAAAAATTGTAAATACAACTCAGGGAATAATTGCAATGCTGAAACAAACCTTGACATGTAAAGATAAGGAAGTCATTGAAAGTTTTTCCACTTAGTTATACTATAAATTAAAGATGCCAGAAAATCATGTTCTTGATTTAATCCTTTATCCAAGTGTAAGCAAAGTTTGCACATGAAGTAACTTCAAAACTAGGCAACTCATTTATAGAAGCTAACGACTTCACATCACTTGCCTTAGTATCCCATAATACAAAGCACATATCCTTACGGACATGTATAATGATATTCATTATGGGAAGGGCTGCTACCCAGACCAGTTTTGACATTTATTGAAGTCTCATCAGTGGGAGTTAGACACAGAAGTGATACCAAGGTTGAAGTAATGCAGAAGTCATATTTCCATATACAAGTAGCCAAAACATCCAGAACATCTCCATAAGGATATGTGATTTGCATTATGGGATACTAAGGCAAGTGATGTTGAAGTCATTAGCCTCTGAGTTGCCCAGTCGTGAAGTTACTTCCCGTGCAAACTTTATTTGCTTACACTTGGATAAAGGATTAATCCAAGAATATAATTTCTTGGCATCTTTAATTTATAGATAAGGAAGTCATTTTGCCTCTTTACAAGGCCTTGATAAGACCGTACTTGGACTATTATGCACAGGTCTGGTCTCCTGGTATCCATTGTTATTCTGATACAGTGCAAAGGAGAATGTCAAAAATGATATCAGGTGGAATACTGATTATGAAGACAGATTGAGAATTGTAGGCTGCAAACACTAGCAAACAGGAGATAGAGGGGGTGTATATGATTTAGAGTTGCAAGCTTCTGAAAAGGTTATACGGAATTTCAGTAAATGAAATTTTTCATTTTATGGAGGGTGGGGAAAAGATGCATGGGCATCCTTGGAAGTTGAGAATGAAGGGGGTAAGGACTAGATTTTTCTCTGAGTTGTGCATGATTAAAATGGATTGCTGTTGGATGAATGAATTCACAAACAAGTATGACAGCTGGTGCAAATAGTATGACCTTCATCGATGAATTCCTGACTCCCTGGAGGTTTCTTAATAATTATAAAATGTGTAATAAAGTTAATTTGCTACTGTGCACACATTTTTGACTTTTCTTAATATATATATATAGAAACAAAAAATAGTTATGATCATTATTTCTCCTCTTGCGCATTGATCATTTGAAAAAGAAAAGGCTTTGTGGATCATAGCTTAACCCCATAATAGAGATTACAAGATAATTAAAATTTTTAAAATAATTAAAAAATGCAGTGTGTACTTTCAGTGAGCTTTTAAGAATCATGAAAAGTTAATCATCATTTTGTTTTCTTTTAGGATAATAGCATTTCACTGAAATCAGATAAAGTTTTTGCATCAATAGAAAAGAGAGTACAAAATAATCCTCATCTTGTGTCATCTATTCAAACTGTATATCAGTGGAATATTTTGAAAAATGGTGCTCAGGCTTGCCAGTGGAGTAAGTAAAAGTATAATGTTTTAAATAACAGCTTCACACATGTAAGAGAAATCTAAATAGAATTTATTCTGTATATTTCACTCAATGGTCATGGGCTTTATTTAGGAAGGAGGCAGAAGAATTGGTAAGAACATTTAAATTATGAATACACTAAAATACGAGTCATGCAATGTCTCAGTCGCAGCTGCACAGTAGGAGGAAACACTGTCAGACTCCAGAGAAGCGGGTATAGATGTATAATTAATTTAAAAAATTATAAAAGCTTAACAGCAATCACTTCCCAAAACTTAGACGTAGGCATACAGTCATAACATATATACACTTACTCCACTGGTATCTGTCCCAAAACTTTGAAACTGGCCTATATTCAACCCATTCCCAAGAAGGGTGACAAGTCACTGCTGTCCAACTACTTCCCTATCTTGCTTATCTCAGTCCTATCTAAAGTAATGGAAAAAATCATCAATTCCCAACTCCTACACTACCTTGAAGGCACCCACCTAATAAACGACCGCCAATATGGATTCTGTCACTGCCAATCAACAGGAGATCTGCTCACATGTCACCCATCTCTGGACAAATGTCATGGAGAAGTTTGGAGAATCTCAAGTGGTTGCACTTAGCTTCTCCAAAGCTTTTGACCAGGTCTAGCACAAAAGCTTACTTAGCAAACTACCATCATTTTCTCTGTCTCAGGACTTCTGTAGTTGAATTGCCATTTTTCTGTCTGGATCACACTGTGTGTGTGTGTGTGTGTGTGTGTGTGAGAGAGAGAGAGAGAGAGAGAGAGAATAATGAACCATTATACACACAGTGTGCATCCAGACAGAAAACTGGCAATCCTAGTTTTCTGTTGGAACCTTAGCATTCAACTAATGCTGGGGTTCCACAAGGTTCTGTCCTCTCCCCTTTCTGCTATATATCAATGACCTACTCCAGTTAACCTCCAACCCAATACACAGGTTTGCAGACAACAGGACATTGCACTCCCTTTTGTTTCATAAACCTTACTCCACACAACTCACCTGAACCTATGGAACAACCAAAATTTTCATTTGATAAATGTTACTCTACCCAACTCACCAAAAACCTACAGAAATCAACCACCATTGCCCTCGATTCTGATCTACAAGCCATCCTCCATTGGGGTTCAGATAACCTCATCGATTTTAATGCTAATAAAACCCAGTTCTGTCCTATTTCTCATAAAAAAGAACTTTTTTTTTTTAATGACAATACCCAAATTTCCAGACAATTTGAGATTTCTCTTCTTGGAATTATCCTGACATTAAACCTCTCCTGGCATAAACATATCACAACCATTGCATCCTGAGCTTTAGAAAAACGTAGGATTTCTCTTTCACTCGTGACATTACTTCACCCCTGAACAGCTGTTAACATTATACAAATCACAAATTCATCCAGCTGTTGAATACTGCTCTCACATATGGGGTGGGGCACCTAAAAGCTTCCTCAAAATGCTTGACTCAATACAGAGGAGAGAGCAGTTAGACTTCTTAATGACCCATCTCTTACCAACTCACTTCCCCACTTTTGCACTGACATTTGGTTTCTGCAATATCTATATTCTACAAATATTTCCATGGGAAATGCTCATCTGAAATAACATCAATAATTCTCCCACTTAGTACTAAACTTGTTGGAACACATGCAGCTGCTGCTGCTCAACATTCCTTCACAGTGCAGCTTGAAACTAACAAACAGAACAAGTTTCTTTTCCTCTTCATTCATCCCTGCAACTGCTATATTATGAAACAGTCTTCCCCCTCGATGTGTTCCCTAAGGAATACAATATACAGTCTTTCAAATCAAATGTAAACAAGTTCTTCCTTTCCAACTCACTACCCATATAATGATACTAGTGTACTATAGGTTGATCAACCAACCTCTCATAAAAAATAACTGTATTTAAGGAAATTACAACATAGGCATACAATCTGTCAGATTAAGATTAGGACAGTGACATAGGGATTCACGTGATTCAAAAAATAGACCATCAAATTTGAACCTGCTATAATATAGCATCTTGGTATGGTTCAGTGAACACTTTCTAGCATCAGTAGCATGAGAAGTAAGGCCTGAGCCTTCAGATTCTGAAAATCTTATATAATCCTGATGTTCCTGGGTTTTAATTGTAGCAGAATGGCCAGTCTGTCCAAAGTAACAAAGATTACAAGAACAGGGTATTTGATAAACATTATGCAGAGATAGAGGTGATAATGTATCTTTGATCGACAATAAGAAACATCACAACCTCTGGGCTGGTTTCAAGGTTGTGTATTGATTATATCAGTCGACGGTCCTTGCTGTAATTGTTCAGATGTTGATTTAAGAAAGGGCATGTGGATCCTTTTAACATCAGATTGCAGTCTGGGAGAGGGATGATAATTGTAAACAAAGTTCAATATTACCAGCAGAGTTACAATGTATTAAAATATCCAAAAAAAAGTAAGACGTTTTAGATTCATGTTCAGTGGTGAACTTGATGTGAGTATATAAGGAGTTAATTTTACTCAGAAAATGAAGTAGTTCTGTTTCAGAGTGAGAGTAGATTGCAAAGATGTTATCCACAAAATGTAGCCAAATGTGAGATCAAGACAAATCTGATCCTCTGAATACTCTATAAAATAATCAGCCAAAGTAGGTGATATAGGACTACTCGTCGTAGTACCATCAGTCTGCTGAAATAATTTATTGTTCCAAGTAAAATAACCAGCATTTGATAGGCAACCTGAATCAAGGAAATCTACTTGTAAAAGCTGTAGCATATCTGTGCATATTTGTTCTGCTTGAAATAATAAGACATGAAGTTTTGAAAGATGTAATTTAATTTTTGTGTTTATTTAACTTATTTAATTCTAATATTAGAACATGCACAATGTTCTCTCTAAAAATTGCTTACTATTTATTAAAAATAGATATGACTAAATAGCACTTACTAGAAATCATGTTAATTCTATTATTCACTTAAATATTTATTTATTTATTTTTTTACTCATAACATTTCAATATAAATTTGTATATCTGTAGTGCCTACATAGCCTGATAGCGTAATTCTGGTCATAAATTATAGAAACTTTCAAGTTTTGTATATCCTAATCTCAGTGAATTGAACTTCAGCAGAGTTAAGTGAAATTTTTCTCCTAGAAGAAATGCAGGTTTTTGATTCCATAACTTCAAAAAATTGGAGTTGATAGTCTTAAGACCAGTTATTGTGATTGCCTAAAGATAGAAATTGGCTGTTCTCAGTTTGGGGAATAAAAGAGTTAATGGATTTATTACAGTCAAACATTGTTATAACGAGCACCAGGGGACTGGCAAAATTTCCTCGTTATACTCACTATACCAGTGGGGAGAGGGGGATTACTAAAGACTATGATGGCAATACATGAAAAGTTTAAATAATTACGAACTTTCTGTTGACAATGTTCTTCCAAATAATCTGTTAAATGCCAGGACTTTAACACTGTCAGATCTTACATTTTGGTACTCTAAGACAAAAATTTCCAAACCTTTTAGACCGAAGGAACCCTTGCACCAGAAAACCGCATGACGCATGTACTGTTGCCATATCTACTAGTGAGTTTTTCAAAATGTGCTTTGCAGAGCCCATAAATGGTGTTATTGTATACAATAGCAGCATACAATAACGCTGTCTGTGGGCTTCAAATTCCAGTAATAGTTTTAGCCTAGTCGTTATGTAACCTTGTGTTTGTTCCATCAACAGATGAAACTGAAGACGGAGAATTTTATTTCAAGCAAAATTTCTGTTTTTTCATGATAGCATGCATTGCAGAATACTGATATTATTCAGATGAAAGGAACTGAATTCATAATGATTTGTTTTATGGAACTGTAAAGCCAACAGTTTAACTATTTCTCTTAATGGATGACTTTCTGAAGCATGGTAATTCTTCTGATATTGTTTACACCGAAGTTTGTTGAAGTAGACTTTGGTTTAGAGGTTCTTTATTGAAAGAATGTTGATTTTGAATTAGTGAGACAGCTATCATTTGGATATTGAGTTAGACTGTATTGGAAAGCCAAGGTTGTTAATCCTAGAAGGAGTTTACAAAGAAATGTGTTTTCTTTGTTTTGTTAAGTTTTTTTTTTCTTCCTCAAGTTCAATGTGTAAAAGAGAAGGTGTGTGTCTTATGAAATTCTTTCTAATGAATTTTATGCAAATAAAAATATATACAAGTAGGTCCATAAATAAAAGTATAATTTTAATTAAACAGTGTTTCTTTTGTGTTACATCTCTTGTCTTAATTATAAGAGTACAATAAGTGAGTGTAATATATGAGATTTTAATAGTTTGAAGAACTAGAATTGTTTTTAACTTAGTGAATATATGGGAAAGAAATCAGAAATAATTAACTAATACCTAGTTGTACAGACCTAACTTGACTTTATGTGTACAAGAAAAACACTAAGGAAATATATATATATAAAATTAAATACATATATATTATTTCAGACATTTTTTAAATAGGTACCTGTGGTTGACTGTTGCCCAGTTGTCTGCAAATTTATTGTAACAATTATTGATGACATATCTTCCTATCTCCTTTTCTAGTCATCTGACTAGAAAAGGAGATAGGAAGACCCACCAACAGCTGACTCTTATTGCCAACATCATCATGCCTGATGTTTGAGGGTTGTTATTTCCCTCACTATCATCTACCACTGTTTTGCAGTCAGTGCATCATCAAGTTTCTGCCTATCATGTTCTGTTCCAGCAGTTCTCAGCCTACTGTTATAAAAAGGGGATTATTTATATATTAATTATTATCAATCCTCATTTGTTATGAGATTTTCTCTATAACGATTATTTCTATTTTCGAGTGTTTTTATATATGCCCAAGGGTTCAATTCCGATTGGTGCAATGATGACTTTTAACTGTTTTTTTCGGAATCTGAAAAATCACTGACTCAAGACCCAAATACAAAAAAAAAATACATTTAATAAAACAAAAACAATATATACATTTCAAATAAAATTACACAACTAACTACAAAATTAATTGGATCCAAGGCCTTTTAAAATAAACTTACACTTTAGAGATCACCCATTCTCTGACTCATTCTATTACTGGTTTGGTTAACATATACGTAATCATGTCTACTAGACTCAACACCTTGTTTACACAATAACAAAATGTTCATAGTCAGTATCTTTGTTAAGGCCTTTTTCCAAAGATATAAGATTCTCTTCTTTTCCACAGGATCCCTTCTCATCACTTATGTAGCACACACATTATTCCTCCTTACTCTGAAGTATAGATATTCTGAATTCACTGAAATATAAGTACTCTTACCTCATGCAGTTAGATTTTGTTAATTATTGTACCAGCAAAAAATTTTCTTCTACTGCTTTATCTGAGTTGCTAAATTCCATCTCCTTTTCCAGTAGAAATAACAGATAGATCCGGCATCCCTTAAGACAGATGAAATTTTCCAATCAGCATTTCCTCGAACATTCCTATAGAACGTCAATTGCAATATTTTCTTTTATTTACCAGTACTTATTTACAGTCTTAACTCCTCCGCTTTAAAGGCTCACAGTTCTACAATTCCTTTTTTGGAATCTTCTATTAATATTCCTCCCACTGTCACATACAACTAAATAAACTTCGTAAGAACAAAATTTCTCCGCCTATGTTCTTAAACTTCCATTAGCTCCCTCTTCTTTTTCCTCTACTTCAATACTGAATGCTCACTTGTTGTTTCTGTTACCTCGATACTGAACACTCTCTCTCTCTGTCAGCTGTCAATCACCCATCAAACTTCTTGGCGAGCATGCACACTCCATGGAGTTGGCAAGCAAGATGCTAAGTATAATGGCTGACACGTCTTCGTTAGCAACGAGAATGTCTTATAAAACACAATACTTAATAATTTTCAACTACAATAAAATTTCTCTATCACGTCAGGTTTTTCCTCTATTGCGTTTTCTTTTTGCTGATTTCTAAGTTTTTGATAGTTTTAAGCAGGCAGTACTATTTAGAGGATCAAAAAAATCGATTTTTTAATATTATTTTCTAAAAGTATGTACTTTTAAAAATCTGTTCCTAACTTTTTATCAAGACATTTGAAAAATTCCTGAAGATATAGCCTATTATTCAAAGCAGTGCACCAATCAGAATCGGAGCGCTCACCGCTCTCGCTTGTTAGTAAACGAATAAATGCGTAAGAACCTGCAACAGCACGAACTGGCGCTTTGAATGCGAGAGAGAGGCCGATAACCGACCTAATACATTTAGGTGATGAAAAGTAGGCGATGACAACAGCCTAAAACAAATGAATGCTATATGCGTCATAGCAGACAAAGAACGATCAAAATCAATCAATCGTTAATCGATCGTGAAAGTATGATGAGCGCTTATAACGTTTCAATAAAGTCTCTGTTTTGTTTTGTTTTTTGTCTTGTTAATTGCATGTTATTCGGCAGTGAAGAAAATACATCATGTCTACTACTCGAAAATATGTCAATAGTGTGGATTCCTTCTGCTACATTTGTGGCAGCTTTACTGTTCCCAGTCGAAGGACAAATATCACTGATTTCGTTAAGAAAGTGTACTTTGCATACTTTGACGTAAAACTTGCAGATCAGGACAATTCATGGGCTCCAAATAAAGTGTGTAAGTCGTGTAGAAAATTTACGACAGTGGAGCAAGGGAAAATGCCAAAAATTAGCTTTTGGCATTCCAATGATTTGGCATGAACCGAAAAATCACGTAGATGATTGCTATTTTTGTTTAGTTCAGACTTCTGGTTATAATAAGAAGAATAAGAAAAAAATTGTGTATCCAAATCTCGACTCAGCAATTCGGCCAGTTGTCATTCCAATGAAATAGCCGTACCAATTTATAAAGGACTTCCTTTACTTGAGAACAAGCATGATCGGGATATGCCAGATGTTCTTGAGGAGCAAGACCCAAATGTTGATTTAGACAATGAAAATTTAATTTCTAGTTCTGGACCGCAACGTTTTACTCAAGTGGAATTGAATGACTTAGTAAGAGATTTGGGCCTATCAAAGGAATCATCGGAATTGTTAGCTTCAAGATTAAATGAAAAAAACTTACTGGAGCAAGATACGAAGATAACTTTTTATCATAGCAGGGAAAGTAATCTTGTACAATATTTTAAACACCAGTGTGGGTTTGTTTATTGTAAAATCAGACATCATCTTAAACAGAATTTCCTGTCCATTCACTATTGGTCTCTGCTGTCTGCCTATTTCTTCACTAAGAAATGTTTTCAGTTCCTCTAATTTTCCCAAATTACGTGATTATACCTTGGACTCAGATTCTGGAATATCTTCAGTGAAATTCACAGAAATTTCCTTAGACTGTTTCTTTTTCTTACGCCTTTTAATTTTTGAAACTTTCCTTCTCTTACTTTATCTGTAGCCACTGTGTTAGGAGAATGAGTTTCATTATACTGGAAAGAATTTACCTGTTTATTATTTGCAGAATAAAATATATCTCTAAGTCTCTCTTCCTTTTCCGTAACAATTTGAAAACATTGTTCAAGATTTTTAACCTTTTTCTTGCATGCTGTTTCTTTCAAGTTTTCTTTAAGGCCAAGCCTAAATTGATTAAACAGCAACCATTCTAAAGAGGATCTCTGTTCAGATGAAACATTAATTTTATGAGCAATGCTCCAAAATCTGTGGTAATACTCTGAAACAGACTCCCTATTACCTTGAATGCACTGATGAATTTTCCAAATGTTAGACGCTAATTCTCCCACATTTGAAAATTCGATATTAGCAAACTTTTAAACATTGCATAACTATCAGTATCTCTCAGCAAAGCGGATGTTGTTTAAGAACATTTTGGCTTTGCCCAATAATTTCTTCTTCTTCCTAACATGGAAATTTAGGCCATGTGGCCTGTTCCGGTCTCATGCCATCTCTTTCTTGGTCTTCCGATTCTTCTTTTTCCACTTATTTTGTATCTGTATAATATTTTTGGTAGTCTGCTGTTGTCCATTCGATTTAAATGTTCTAGCCTTTTGTTTATACTGTCTTATGTAGTAATTAATTGGTTTTATTTTCAGGGATTGTAAGATTTCATTTGTTTTGTGGTCCCATTGGTATATCCGGCTGTTTTTCTGAGGAACTTCATTTCTGCTGTTTGAATTCGTTTTTCATCTTTCCTTTTCGTGGTCCATGTTTCGCTTCCGTATAGTAGAGTTGGTTTTGACAAGACGTTATATAGTCTGATTCTAGTGTGTTTTTGTACCAGGGATGGCTTAAATATATTATTTATTATGCCATTTACTTTGACAAAGTTTGATATTTTAGTGTCTATTTCTTTTTCTTCTTCGTATGATAGATCACATCCCAAGTATCTGAAATTTACTTTTTACTTGTTCTAGTATTTTTTTATTTACTTGTTCTAGTATTTTATTATCTATCACTTTTTACTTCTTATTGGGTTTTTCTCCTTTGAATGCCATTATTTTTGTTTTTTCTTTGGATATTGTCATATTATATTGCTTTGAGATATCATTTAATAATTTTAATGATCTTTGTAAGTCATCTTCTGATGTAGCTAATACTATTTGATCATCTGCAAATAGTAGTGTATCTATCTTCATTTGCAGGGTCATTTGTATACCAAATGGGTTATGCTGTTTCCAGAATGTTAATATTTCATTTATATTATATATATTGAAAAGCAGAGGTGAAAGGGTACATCCTTGTCATACTCCTCTTGATATATCTTTCCATTCTGAGGTGCATTCTAATTTAACTGCTATTTTATTTCCTGTATATATTTCTTGAATAGATTGTAAAAGTTGGTTTGGTATGTTTAAAATGGTTAATATTTTAAACAATTTTTGGCTACTAATTTTGTCAAAGGCTTTTTCATAATCAATAAAGGCCACATGTGTTTCTTTTTGAAATTCTCTTCTCTTTTCTATTAATAATTTTAAAGTAAAAATGATCTATGAAGGATCGGCCTTTTCGGAAACCATTTTGTTCTTCTAGTAATTTGTTTTCTACAATGCTGCTTAGTTTCTCTTTTAATATTCCTACATATATTTTATATCCTGTATTCAGCAGGCTAATTCCCCTATAATTATTGCAATTGTCTTTATTTCCTTTTTTATAGATTGGGATAACCAGTGCTTTTTTCCAAGAGTTAGGGGTTTTTCCGGACATCCAAACCATATTAAAAAATTTCATAAGTCTTTAATTAAATTTTTCACCTGCATTTTTGTATAGTTCTATATTTATATTGTCTTCTCCTGGCATTTTCCTATTTTTCATCTTCTTTATTATATTTTTCAGTTCTAAAATTGTGATATTTTCTATTAGGTCATTCTTTGTCTTATAAAATTTTAATTCATTGTTCTCATCTGTCCAGAGATTTTGGAAATAGGTCACCAATTTTTCTTTTTCATATTAGCAAACTTTTAAATGTTGCATAACTATCAGTATCTCTCAGCAAAGGGAATGTTGTTTAAGAACATTTTGGATTTGCCCAATAATTTATTACGAAATATAATTAACAAATGAAAATCTGACCATTTTCCTAAATCTCTAATTTTTTCTGCATATCTAAAAAATGTTTCTATGCTTTCACTGCTGTCACCTGAGAATGAAGGTATTATAAAGTTTGGATTTACTAACTTAAAAAATTCTTCATCTTTAACTGAAGAAACTTCACTACTAGAATTACTATCTCCTGTAGCCATTTTACTTGAGTCAAGATTTACTTTCTGGAGTCTAAAATAAAGTTAAATCACAACCAATCCTATCAGTTGCCATTTGATATAAACAGGAGATTATTTATATATTAATTATTATCAATCTTCATTTGTTATGAGATTTTCTCTATAACGATTGTTTCTATTTCCGAGTGTGTTTTTATATATGCACAAGGGTTCGATTTCAATTGGTGCAATGACTTTTAACTGTTTCTTTCAGAATCCTAAAATCACTGACTCAAAACCCAAATACAAAAAATATACATTTAATAAAACAAAAACAATATATACACTTCAAATAAAATTACACAACTAACTACAAAATTAACTGGATCCAAGGCCTTTTAAAATAAACTTGCACTTTAGAGATCACCCATTCTTTGATTCATTCTATTACTGGTTTGTTTAACATATACTAATCACATTCTACTAGACTCAACACCTTGTTTACACAATAACAAAATGTTCATAGTCAGTATCTATATTGGTATGGTTCTTGGCCTGTTTTACATGCTTTCTCATTAAAATAATTTTAAGAAACTGGATCTTAGCAGATAATCTTTCTGCTTTTCTTGCATATTTTTTCAGCTGTTTTGTGGTACCCCTTTTCAATCCAAGCTGCTTTATTTCTTTAACTAATTTGTTTATGTTATGGTTCTTGGCCTGTTTGCTTTCTCATTAAAAATATGCAAGAAAAGCAGAAAGATTATCTGCAGAGATCCAGTTTCTTAAAATTATTTTAATGAGAAAGTCAGTATCTTTGTTAAGGCCTTTTTCCGAAGATATAATATTCTCTTCTTCTTTTCCACAGGATCCCTTCTCATCACCCTTATGTAACGCACATTATTCCTCCTGACTCTAAAGTATAGATATTCTGAATTCACTGAAATATAAGTACTCTTACCTCATGCAGTTCAATTTTGTTGATTTTTGTACCAGCAAAAAATGTTTCTTCTACTGCTTTATCTAAGTTGCTAAATTCCATCTCCTTTTCCAGTAGAAATAACATAGATCTGGCATCCTTTCCTTAAGACAGATGAAACTTTCTGATCAGCGTTTCCTCAAACATTCCTATAGAGCATCAATTGCAATATTTTCTTTTATTTACTGAAACTTATTTACAGTCTTAACTTCTCCACTTCCTATACACCCCTTGAGGGTACATGTCAGGAATTTGATGATGATGATGACTCCTCCACTTTAAAGGCTCACAGTTCTAAGATTCCTTTTTTGGAATCTTCTATTAATATTCCTCCCATTGTCACATACAACTAAATAAACTTCGTAAGAACAAAATTCTTTCATCTGCGTTCTTAAACTTCCATTAGCTGTCTCTTATTTTTCCTCTACTTCTACCAAATGCTCTCTTGTTGTTTCTGTTACATCGATACTGAACACTCTCTGTCAGCTGTCAATCACCCATCAAACTCCTTGGCAAGCAAGAAGCTAAGTATAGTGGCTGACACGTTGTCTCCGTTAGCAACAAGAGAATGTCTTCATAAAATTTCCTAATTCCTAATTTATGCTCACGCGTAGACCTACACATTTTACCAGATAGGCATTCAGAACCGAAATCCTACAGAATAGGTTGATTCCTCCAACACTTAAAAATTAAAACACAACACTTAATAATTTTAAAATTTCTGAAAGTAACACAACCATCCAAATCCAGTAAGTGCATAATTTTTCTTTTATGCTTCACATTTCATTTTGACAAAATAACATCAATAACGGGCACATCGCAAGTGCCGACATTGCGTGTTATGAAACCAAAACTAATAATGTACTAACATAAACAATTTGTAAAAATATTCAGAATTTTAAATTATGACTATTTTTACATTAAGTTTCTGCCTATCTTGTCATGTTCCAGCAGTCCTCATCCTATTACATTAATCTCAGTCTACCACAACAACTGGTAATATTTTTATTTTCACCTTTAAAATTGTTCCCAACTTCTGGGATTGAAAATGTAACACACATTTTTCAGGATTCATTTCATCTTGTATCAAACAGTATCAATACCATCTTAGTTTTCTGTGATATTTCGTTCAGTAGAACTACAGCCATATTGTTATGTTTTTTTAATTTGTCACTAGAAAACTAGTAGTTTAGCTTATGCAGTGTTATGTCCTCACTTTCCTTATATTTCTTCTTACTTGGCTTATATTATTTAGTTCATGTCTATATCGTTATTAATTCCTTAATTCAACACTTTCTGTTGTAACCTTAATTATACTTCATTAACTCTTTAGTTTATGCAGTCTCAACATTTACTTTGGGCCGTTAACAACTTTAAGGATATTGCACCTGGGTAGAAGACAAAGAGATGGACAATGGCAATTCCTTTGTTTCAGTACTGGTTCTTTCTTCGGATTCAGGGAAAATGTCTATTATGCTGTGCCACCCTGAATCCTAGATTTCTGAACAGTGAAAAATCAAAGAACCAGAACTTAGCATAGCACACTATCCCTAATTTTTTAAATTATATGAAGTAGTTCAAACCTCATCTATCTCTAAGTTAGTTTGCAGTCGTAGCCTCCCCTATAAATTACCTCCCACCGTGGTTCGATTATTTGTGAGCGGTGCAATAGAAAATGAAATCAGGCAAGTCAACTATTGAGCCTAAAGAAAACATTTTATTACACTCTAGTTAGATTACATATCATGAATAAACTTTGGCACATGCTAGCTTCAATATCAATCTCAATGAAAAACATAATTATCTAACCCTTCTTACTCTCTCTTAGCATGTATAAGTATCAGTTCAGTTAAAACGTTCTATCGGAGGTAAATCATGAGCTTAAACTCCACAATACTAAAGGTTATTCATTCATTGACATTAAAATTAACCCTAATTTTTTCATTCATGTCTCAGAGTTACACTGCCCTCTTAAACTATATCTCTAAAGTCCTTGCATAAAATTCACAGCCTTCCAAACTTAATGTCCAACTAATAATTACAGTCTTTCTTCTTTTATACATTCACCAAACAGATTAAAGTTTCTACTTTACCAATTGCTGGGGAACTATTAGAACATCATATATATCACAATATAACATCACTTCCAGGTCCACCTTCCATTCTGCTTGGTATGCATTATCCCACTGAATGGTCTGGACTTGATGTATCTCCGACGACGAAAACAGGTGCTCGCTGTTCACTGGTCATCTGGCTCGGCAAGACTTAGCTGTCTCTGCGGTAATCTGGAACTCAGCTCCGGTGGGCAATTTCTTAACCGGAGATCTCCCAAGGACTCCTAGGCATGCTCTCTGCTTCGACGATCCTTCCAAGGAACGGGGACGAACACTGGCAAGTGAAGAGGACGACAAAAAAAACCTGAGCTGGTGCTGCTTCGCTTTTTAAATCCCACACCCAACACTTCCTTACTACGTCATTAAATTTCTCCCTCTTTGCTCACTCACCTTACATCACCTAGCGCCATAATCTCCCCTAACATGCTCTTCGTTGGGGGGGGGGGGCGTGCTCTCCTTCCACCGTGCTCACGTACTTGGCATACGTGTTTTGCTCCTTGCTATCGGTACTTAATCCGATTAGTCTTCTCTCAGCCACATACAAATATTTATAAAATTTTAGCAAAGTTTAAACAATGGACTATTCACAGTAAATGCATTACAACACTATGGACAAATAAATAGACTCTTAAATTATTATTGTTGCTGATAATTTACAAGCAATTTTATCCATCTGATATATCAGTGTGCCAAAATGTAAGATGCATGTTAAGTTCTGAAGAAAATATAAATTAATACAGTTTCAGTTTCATTCAGAACTTAACAGCAGCACATCTTCAAGAATAATACATTCAGGAAAATAGTTTTTTGTATGCAAGTAGATTAAGAGAGAAAGGAGTATTTTATTTATTTATTTTTACCTTAGCTCTTGATTTGAAAAAAGAACCAGGTGCAGTGTACAGAGGAACACCCAAGGAAAAGAAAGCAGATTGCATATTAATATTAGAGGATGATCTTCTTTGTGATATAATGAGTGGTAAAGCTGATCCACAAAAGGTATAGCTTTTAATATTTTGCCAATACTTTAAAATCTACTACTATGTATTTTTATTTCTTCCTTTAGAGACTACAGATTAACTATATAAATTCCAAGGTGTATCATTATCAACAGCTTTCTTCACTCCACTGCTAGACAAATGCATCTCCATGCTGCTTCCATTTTAACTGGTCTTGTTATCTTATTGTCCCATCTTAATGCTGGTCTTCCTGGTTTCTGGTAACCAGTTCTTGGTGTCCATCTGTTGTCAGACATTCTCGTCACTTGTTCTGCCCAGTGCCATTTGTTGCCTTTTATTACTAAGGCAATGGCCATTACCTTTGTTTAGCCTTTATCCAAGTTATTATTCTTCTTATCTAACTGGGTTATTCCCAAAATTTTTGATTTATCCATATTCCTAAAGGAACTTCTGCAATTAAATTTAAAGAATATTGGAACAAATTTTTAGTTTTGAAAATTTATTTAATAGAATATTCTTTAAAATTTCATACAGCAGTGTTTCTCAAAGGGGATACGCGAAAGGTCGTTAGGGGTTACGTGGCAATTTTTGGCTATGCATAGTTCAAGGAGTCATTATATTTTTCAACAAACAGTACAATTAGAGACAACCGAGATAAAATGGCACTAACTAATGAATCACATCCCCTCTCCAACAGAAATCTGTATAGACCAAGCAAAACCATATGTTGCCGGTGGAACATATAGTTTTGCTTGACACCACCCCCGTCGTTAACGTGTTAAAACTAGTGAATGTGTTTCAGATATTATGGAATTCGGTTGAAAGGAATTAGCATTTCAACTCAAATGTTGAAAAGCTAATTTGTCTTTGGTTCGCGCGATCTTTTGTTAATACCGCACCAATCATATGCAGTTCTTCGCTGCTCTACATATCTCAAGTCTTGTAAATTACTGGTAATTTTTGCTTGAAATAATGGGAATGATGATGATGCTATTTGGGTAGATGACATTGACGATGCACACAAAGAAACTGTTCTCGATGCCAAAAGTAGTGATAGCGAGTAGGAGCTTCTTGGTAAGATTGGATTCGAAGTTATATGGTGAGTGGTTGGTGTAATTTAGCGCTCATGTAAAATTGGTGATTTTTGGTGTTTTTTGTGAGTTTTCCTTAGAAAATTGGTTTTATAGTATTAGAACGATTTTCGTGTTTTTAGAGTATTTTGTGTGTCTTTATAACATATTTTATTGGGGTTGTCGCCGCTAGAGGGATTCGTAGTGTTCGTGAAAGCTCCGGATAAGATAAGTATTATTTTCAATTATCGTTGATAAATTTATTTATTATTGCATAGTTTTGTTTGCCTTGCGTCTCTTAGTGCATCTTTTTGTGTGTTTTTGGTGTGTTATAATTTGATAAAATACGTTGCAAGTAAGTATGGCTCCAGTACGAAGGAAAATGGCGGCCAGTAATGATGGTTCGCCATCTTTATCAAAGAACGGTAGTATAAAAGAGATGATTCAGTGTACTAGCTGCAAAATGTACACTTTGCGGAGTGCAGTCGGAGTGTGGTTAGATGATAATAAAGGAGTGAATGTGTGTAGAAAATGTAGGGAGAATGAGAAATTGAAGAGTATTTCGGATCGTGAGTGTGATATTTTTGTCAAACTTCAGAATGAAGAAAATAGGGATATGACAAGAAACGGCGAGGTTGTATATGAGAATTATGAGAGTGTGAATGATAGTATTAATGGTTTTACTGAGAATAAAAATGATGAGATAGATGCAATGAGTGAGATCGCGTTGTTGAATGGTGCGATACAAAGGGCAAAACAGCAGCTAGAATGTATGAGCAAAAGTCGACTGAATGAACCAGCCAATAATAAAAAGTATGACAGGAAAAATAGACGTATGAGTGTGAACATGAACAAAATGAAGGATAGAGTGCTGTATGGAGACTCGTTAGTACGAGATGTGATAGTAGAGGATTTGACAAAATCGTACCAACCTGGTGCGACCATAAAGGATGTAACTGAGTCTATTAGAGAGCAAAAGGAAAGGGTGAAAGAAATGATTGTTGTGGCAGGTACGAATGATTTGAAAGGAGACAAAATGGAAATGATAGAAGACCTGAATGAATTGTTTGAGGTAGCAAAAGAAAAGAGTGAGAGAGTTAGAATGATTAGTCTTTTGCCACGGTATGACAGTGAAATGTTTAAAAGGAAGGCCATAATTGTGAATGACTATGCGTCGGTTATGTATGACGAGTGGTGTGGAATTTGTGGACGTGTGGAGTGAGTTCGATGGGCGAAAGGATCTATATAAGATGGATGGCTTGCATTTGAATGGTTACGGTGTAAGAAGACTTGAGAAAGTGTTGCTGAATGTGGTGGGTGTACAAATTCAGGGAAACTAGATTTATTAAGGGGGGGGAGTAGATATACAGTCCTTAGGGAGGCAGTTGAATGTAAGAATGAATATAATAGCAAATAAGGACAACAAATCCGAGTGTGATAGTTAATATAAGGCATCAAGGTAGGGTTGGGGATAATGGGGGTCTTAAATTCATGTACACTAATGCTAGGAGTATTAGGAACAAGAAGGAAGAGTTTTTGGCCATGGTTGGCACTTCCAGACCACAGGCTATTGGTATTAGTGAAACATGGCTGCCTGTAGATGATATAGCTAGTGGGATTGAATGTGATGGGTATAGTGTGTTCAGGAATGACAGGGAGAATAAAATGGGAGGAGGAGTATTGTTGATGATAGCTGATGAGCTGCAGCCAAGGAGAATAGAAGTTGAATTGCAGGATAGAGAAAAGAGCACATTTGAGGCCATTTGGTGTGAGATTGTGGCTAGCAGAACTAAATATACAATTGGGTGCTGCTATAGACCAGGTGATGGAAAAGATGGTGGTGACAGTATGCACAAGCAAATAGAAGAAATGAGTGGAAGGAGGGTGATTATTATGGGAGATTTCAACTATGATTGGAGTGAGGAGAGGACACACGGGAGGAAGGAATTGGATTTTATGCGGTTATTAAGGGATAACTATCTGCGACAGCATGTAATGGAAAATACTAGGGGGTGAGAGAGTGCTTGACCTAGTAATTACATCTGAGGATTTGGCTGTAACAAATATGACCACATTGCCACCAATCGGTGAGAGAGTGATCATAGGGTCTTGACTTGGGAGGTGGCTAAAGGTGTAGAATTTTCAATTAAGACAGGGTACATGTGGAATTATCGGGCTGGAAAGTATGACAAGCTTAGGAGTTTGATTGGTTCAGTGCCATGGCATGTACAACTGCAAGGACTAGAAGTCGATAGTGCATGGGAGGTAGTTAAGAAGTGTTTGCATGAAGCAATGGCTGACTGTATACCTAGAGTATACAGTCAGCCATTGCTCACTCAGTAACTCAAAGTGCTCACTCAGTAACTCAACTATATCAACTGATTCAGTTACCTCCCTACCATCGGCATTCTTTAAAATCATTCTGCCATGTACATTTTTTCTTTTACTTGCTACATATTTAAAAAACTGTTTAGGATTCTCTTTAGCTTGCATGGCCAATGTTCTTTCATAATCCTTTTTTGCTTTTCTTACCACACTTGTTACCCTTCTGGCCTGCGCTTTATACTGTTCGTGTGCCTGCCGGTCATCTTTCTCCTTAAATTCCCTCCATAATTGTTTCTTTTTTGCAGCTCAAGCTTAATGGTATTATTCATCCATTTTACGTATGGATCATTGGTTAAAGATTGGATTTATAAAACCCCCAAAAGAGAGCAATATAGCAAATACAAGTAGCTGTAAGCAACAAGAAAACGTTGATATTGCATCTGGATCAAATGAAATTGATGAGCGTGTCGTGTGACATCTCTAGGGAACCAAAATTTAAAATAAATCATATTTTTTGTTTACATGAAAATATAAATTCAAATAAAATAGATATTTAATTTTAATTAATATTTTAAAATAATTAATTTTTTTTATTTATTTTTAATTAGGAGTACTTGGTAATAATGAAAATTTAAGAAGGGGGTATGCGGATATCTGAAGTTTGACAAACACTGCCATATAGGATATGTATATTACGAATATTATAAATAAAACAATATGTTATGCAAATTATGAAAACAACTACCATGTTAAAGTAAAACTTTAGTTTAATATAAACCAAAATAGACACTCGATGTTTCACCCTTCACATTAAGGTCATCATCTGGAGCATACACTTATATACAAAGAAACAAGCTGCACTACAATGTACATGGGATGCTAAAGTTATTGACCAACCGTTGGGAAGGCTCTCCGGATTTATAACTGCACTAGCTTCGCCCTACTACGAGAACCAATGACCTCTACAAGCATTCTCCTAGCCGTCAAAAACAAAGCTATTCGGTCACTAGAGGAGGAGCTTTCCGGCACGCTGAACCAGGACCTTTGGATGATTCTCTATGACATCTCGTGCGCTTCGGCAACAAAAGAATTTGAAAAAAAATACGTAGTCGGCACATCAAGAAATTTGATAACTTGAAAAAGGACTCTACCTCTGCACTACAGCAACCACTCAACACAGTAGTCAACCTCTCTTCTGTTGTTTTGAAGTCTGAAACACTCATCGCTCTTGCATGTAGCCACAATTTCACCTTATCTCCAAAAAGAATACCTGCTGAGGAAATAATGATTCAAATAGAACATGGTATCCGCAACCTTCCAAACCATATCGCCAACAATGTCAGACTGGATGTAGCCAGTGTTCTCACCAAAGCAAGACCACCAAAAACCATCATATCCAAAGGTGAATATAAAGCTCTACAGGAAATGAAGAATAACAAAGAAATAGTAATCGCCAATGCGGATAAAGGAAACGTCACTGTGGTTCTCAACCAAAAGGACTACACAGGTAAGCTTAATGCTTTATTATTAGATTGAGCTACCTGCCTCCCTACTGAATATAATCTTACCAGCTCTCAAATTAGAACACTACGTTGGCTCCTTAAGAAGGTCACTTCTTGGCCTGTGGAAGTTACAAACCAACTAAAACCTTTCAACTCTAGACCCCCCCCCCCCTCCCACCACCACCCCAAATATATGGACTTCCAAAAATTCATAAACAATCTGTGCCATTATGTCCCATAGTGGATGTCATTGATTCCCCCACATATAATTTAGCCAAAGCGCTCACACACTATACTGACAACACACCATCACACATAAAAAACGCAGTCCACTTCAAAGCTAGTATAGAAACCTCTCACTCCAGCATAATGACATAATGGTCAGTTTTGATGTGTCCTCCCTATTCACAAATGTCCCACTGAAGGAAACCTTAGCGCTCATCCAAACCAAATTTCCTCCCGATATCTCAGCCCTATTTCAGTTCACAATGAACTCAGGCTATTTTGTTTGACAAGGAAAATTCTACAAACAGACTGTTCCAGTCATGGGTTCACCACTCTCCCCACCCTTGGCCAACTTCATCACGGAGACTTTTGAAGAGAAAACTTTAAACCCTGCCCCACAAAAACCCACAGTTTGGCTTTGCCAAGTGGATGATGTGTTTCCTATTTGGCCACATGGATAGAGGGAACAGTCATGGGTTCACCACTCTCCCCACCCTCGGCCAACTTCATTATGGAGACTTTTGAAGAGAAAACTTTAAACCCTGCCCCACAAAAACCCACAGTTTGGCTTCACTACGTGGATGATGTGTTTGCTATTTGGCCACATGGCTTAGATACACTCCACTCCTTCTTAAACAACCTACACCCCAGAATCCTGTTCACCTTGGAAAAGGAGGAAAACAACTGCCTCCATTTCCTAGACACTCTAATGATGTGCCAGCCTGATGGATCCTTGGTTTTCTCTGTTTATAGAAAACCCACCCATACAGGCAGATACATTCACCAACAACCCCCCCACACACACACAACAATATGGGGTTATTAAAACACTATATAACAGGGCAAAATGAATCTGTTCAGATGACAATGCCCTAACCACGGAACTAAACCACATCCTTAAAACTTTCTTAGCCCAATGGCTACAATCCCCAAAAAATATTAAACCACAACCCCTCTCCCCCTTTACAATAAAGATTACACTAAATCTATGACCATTCCCTATATCCGGGGCACCTCTGAAAAAATAACCAAAATCCTTAAAAAATATTACCTGACTTCTTGTTACAGACCATATAAAAAGTTAGCATCCCTTATCTGCTCTACCAAAGACCAACCACTTCTTCTAGGCTTACCAGATCCCTTGCAGCTGTAAACTGTCCTACTTTGGCCAAACAGGCAGGACAGCAGATATCAGAATTTCAGAACACCAAGACTACATCCAGTTTCACCAGTACACCACTCTGGTCTTGCAGACATTCTCTGGATGGACACCGCAGCAAGTTTAAGTACGAAAGATTATTCATAGAATCTGCCTCAGCTCTAAAAAAAATGTTCCAAACCTCAACAAATTTGGATGCATGAGACTGCCCCAAATTTGGGAGACTTACATCATGAGAACATCAGCCCAACGGCCAAGAGAACCCAATATAATAGCCCACTAGGGGCACTATTAGGATTTTAGAAACAACAATAGTTTCTCATCTTCTGCCTCATTTGCTTTTTGTAGTGCCTGTGTGCACGTGTCATATTTGTATGTTCCCATGAAGATGGCAATGTGACATTGCCGAAATATAGGAGGTATTTATTAAAGTTAATTTTAATTAATATTCCAGTATACATTGTGAATTCCTTAAATAATTTAATAGACAACATTTGTGTGCTTTGCATTTTGGGATCATAAAGCAATTGATGTGAAGTCATTATCCTCTATATACAAGTAGCTCAATCTTGAAGATACTGCACATGCAAATGTTGTTTGCTTGTGCAGTATCTTCAAGATTGATATATACTTGGATAAAGGATTAAATCAAGAATATAATTTCTTGGCCTCTTTAACTTATAGCAAAGCCAAGTGAAAAAAAACTTTCAGCATGTATCTCTGATCTAAAGTATTTTAATAAGGTGTGACACCTTTTTGACTAACTTGTATATGGGTAATGCATGACTTCTGCATTTCTTCAACCATAGTATCTCTTCTGAGTAGTGGCCCTTCATATAATATATAGTATTATACACATCTGAAAAGGTGTTTGTGCTTTGCATTATGGGATATTAAGGCAAAAGATTAAACCAGGAATATAATTGCTTGGCATCTTTAATTTACCCCCATGTTGATGCTAGCCTGTTTCATTCTTATTATTTTTCTATGCTTTTCTTTCTGTATTCTTCGCTCTACTTCTCCTGAGTCATTTTTCACTATCCTATCATTCAGGCCACCTTTGCTGGGATTTGCCTTGCCATCATTTTTGCCATGTGATGTGACCCATGGACATCCTAAAAGGGTGTCCTTGTAATCTCACACTACTTTGGCCTTCGCTTCAGCAAGGATGATGGTTTTGGATGGCCAGCTGTGATCGGTGAGCTGGAACTTGCCTGCTGTGGTCAGTGGTGTTGCAGTAAGTTTTGTTTTCCAAGGTTGGGAAGAGGGCCCAAGGCATAATGTGTTTGTGGTGCTGGTATTGCATCCCTGTGTTGCCCCAACCCCATGTCAGATGGAAAGCTAGTGCTGAATTAACCTTCCTTTGAGTATGAACAATTGTACATCCTCTTGTATATCAGGTGTCCTCAACAGTCACCAGCCAGATTCAGATGGCATTGCAACTTCAAATGAAAACCAAAACAAACAGTAAAATATCTGGGACAGCAACAATAATAAAATACCACCATTCTTAATATTACATTCAACTGGTGAATATGCACTTACTTCCTCCCACAAAACTTTGAACTATTCTCAAGAAGTAATTTCTGAGTGGGTCCTCCTTAATGTCCCAGACAGAAGAGATCTGCTTTGAAAAAGACCAAGGAGTAACAGCCATGAGGAGAATGCTCATTTTATGTAAGGATGGTAACCTGGTTCCCACCAAAATATCATCCTTACTTTCAGTTTGCTAAACCACCAACATTTGTGAAAGCAGAATGTCAAACTATCCAGTTAGGCCCTATATCCTGAACCGTTTGAGCTACTTTCAGTGCCAAATGTATGATCATTCTCAAACTGTTTCTTCTGTCAAGACTCTGCCAACTGTGCCCAGTGTTGGCAGTAGCGGCCATGAAACTAAGAGCAAGACACCAAAATACCCGAATTGTGAAGGAGATCACCCTGCTTACTCCCAAGCCTGCCAAAAGTGGAAAGATGAAAAAGATAAACTGAGCAGTGCATCCCATAAATGAGTCAAAAAAAGCAGTACTCCACAAATATAACAACAACATCTGGTGGTAAACCTTCCTACTCATAGATTGCAGCTGTAAAAGGAAGGGTCTGTAGCGAGTTTGACATGTATGTCAATCCTGCCTTATCATAATTACAACATCCTTGAATGATATGACTTGCTTTCTTTCTCTTTAGAATGCATAAAAGAGAAAAACCAATATGGTTCACTCCAGAAGACATCCCAAAAATGATTCCACTACCTGAAAATTCACTAATCAAAAAAAAGTAATGGAACATACACCACAGAAGGTCAAAGACATGTGCCCACATCATCTGAGATCATTTACAAATGACATGGATACACCAGTTTCCTCCAGAACAAGATAAAACAATTATATCTAGTGTCCTGGAGTGAGACAAATTTAATTATTTGAATTATACCACCAACAAGAAATAATGAAAAGAGTCCTACAATGGAATTGCCATGGATCCTGTCCCAACATTGAAGACATTAAGATTGTCTTTTATACTTCTGCTTTCAGAAAACATCCTTGAAGCCATGTGATGATCTGGTATTACAAAATATTATTATCATTCTTAAAATGGATCTGGCCATGGAGGAGCAGTCATCCTTGTGTCTATACCTCCTTTCAGTGAGTCTGGCTAAATATAGAAGCAGTTGCTATCAGACTCTAACAAAGAACTTTGATAACCATGTGGTATATCCATGTTCCTCCTGCTGCATATATTTCTCAAGATGACCTTGATGACTTTATATTGCAGTTACTATCACCCTGAATTTTAATGGATGATTTAAATGGACATAACACTTCCAGGTAGTGCTTGATCAAACATCAGAAGAAGAGCTGGTGAGTATGTGCTTGACAGCAGTAATTTCTGCCTTCCTAAACACAGGAAACAAAACCTTTCTTCCACATGCCTACACAAATATTCACTGCCATTTGACTTGGTCACTGCTCACCTTCCCTGTTTCTAGCCTTTTAACTGGGAAACCAACTAGAACTTATTTGTAAGTGATCACTTCCCCCATGATATTCACTTTTCTGCATGGACAACCATGCACTGCATCACAAATATCGTGATGGAAAATTGAGCAATCAGACTGGCCCATCTCATCATTAGCCGAATTTGGTTCTGCAAAAGTCAGTTTCTCTTCCATTTAGCAGGTGAATCATGTAATGCATTACACAAGCTGCGGCATCTGCAATTCCTAAAACATCTAGTTGATTTCAATGTGTCCCTAACCCATGAAGGAATGATGATTGCACAGCAGAAGCAGCTCAGAAAAAACTTAAGAGTATTTACTGAAGATACCCCACAACAACAAACTTTATTGCTTTCAAATGTGTCCAACTTAGCAAGACATATCTGGTATTAGTCAGAAGGAATTCTGGATACAATACACATCTTCCATAACAAGCACAACCAACAGTAAATAAATCTGGAACTGAAGGGCAGATGTACCTCCCATCAGCTCTCTATCTTTAAATACATTGGGTGTACAGTTGCTGATCTAGCAACAGTTGCCAACACTCTTTCTCAAGAAGACTTTTGCTAAAACATCAGCAGTATTCTCTTATCCCCTGAGTTCCTTGCTGGAAAAAAGCAAAGCAGAAAAACAAATTGTTTTCTTCAACTGGCACTGAAGAATATGGTAGGTTTTCACTAAAGTAAAAAAAAAAAAGGAGAGGAAGCTGCTTTGTGTCAAACTGCTCTTGGAACAGATAATATCCATTACAAAATGGTTAAGCATTAGTCACCATCATCTATGGATCAGCTGCTGTACTTTTACAACAGAATCTTCTGTGAATGTATTTTCAGATGCCTGGGAAAAGGCATCTGAAATTTTTATTGCCTTTCCTAAGCCATTGGAGGATCAAAAATACCCAATAACTGCCATCCAGTTGCTCTGACTATCTATTTATGCAAGATTCTGAAAAAAAAAAAAAAAAAAAAAAAAAAGGTTAACTCTCATCTTTTTGGTTTTGAGAGAGAAACAACCTTTTTTCCAGAACACAATCTGGCTTCAGAAAAAATCATTCTACTATTGTCTTCTTATTCTTCTTCTTCCTAACATGGAACAGGCCATGTGGCCTGTTCCGGTCTCATGCCATCTCTTTCTTGGTCTTCCGATTCTTCTTTTTCCACTTATTTTGTATCTGTATAATATTTTTGGTAGTCTGCTGTTGTCCATTCGATTTAAATGTTCTAGCCATTTTTGTTTATACTGTCTTATGTAGTAATTAATTGGTTTGATTTTTAGGGATTGTAAGATTTCTTCATTTGTTTTGTGGTCCCACTTGGTATATCCAGCTGTTTTTCTGAGGAACTTCATTTCTGCTGTTTGAATTCGTTTTTTATCTTTCCTTTTCATGGTCCATGTTTTGCTTCCGTATAGTAGAGTTGGTTTTGACAAGACATTATATAGTCTGATTCTAGTGTGTTTTTGTACCAGGGATGGCTTAAATATACTGTTTATTATGCCATTTACTTTGACAAAGTTTGATATTTTAGTGTCTGTCTTTTTCTTCTTCGTATGATAGATCACATCCCAAATATCTGAAAGTGTTTACTTGTTCTAGTATTTTATTATCTATCACTATTTTACTTCTTATTGGGTTTTCTCCTTTGAATGCCATTATTTTTGTTTTTTCTTTGGATATTGTCATATTATATTGCTTTGAGATATCATTTAATGATTTTAATGATCTTTGTAAGTCATCTTCTGATGTAGCTAATACTATTTGATCATCTGCAAATAGTAGTGTATCTATCTTCATTTGCGGGGTCATTTGTATACCAAATGGGTTATGCTGTTTCCAGATTGTTAATATTTCATTTATATATATATTGAAAAGCAGAGGTGAGAGGGTACATCCTTGTCGTACTCCTCTTGATATAGCTTTCCATTCTGAGGTTCTAATTTAACTGCTATTTTATTTCCTGTATATATTTCTTGAATAGATTGTAAAAGTTGGTTTGGTATGTTTAAATTGGTTAATATTTTAAACAATTTTTGTCGACTAATTTTGTCAAAAGCTTTTTCATAATCAATAAACGCCACATGTGTTTCTTTTTGAAATTCTCTTCTATTTTCTATTAATAATTTTAAAGTAAAAATTGGATCTATGCAGGATCGGCCTTTTCGGAAGCCATTTTGTTCTACTAGTAATTTGTTTTCTACAATGCTGCTTAATTTCTCTTTTAACATTCCTGCATATATTTTATATCCTGTATTCAGCAGGCTAATTCCCCTATAATTATTGCAATTGTCTTTATTTCCTTTTTTATAGATTGGGATGACCAGTGCTTTTTTCAAAAATTACTATTGTGATCATCTAATTTTGCTGGAGGTATCCATTAGAGATATCTTCCTAAAAGTGAAAGCATCTGGTATCAATTTTTGTTGATATGGAAAAAGCATATGCTACTTGAAGATTTTTAATACTGAAAAACCTACACAATTTTGATGTCAGGGGGAAATCTCCCTCTTTTTTATCTAACCAAATCTTCCAAGTGTGAGTGGAAAGCACTCTCTCCCGATTGTAATCTAAGAGGAGGGAATCCCACAAGGTTCAATTTTAAATGTCACACTTTTTTGCTATCAAGTTTAACTTGATAATAGAACAAGTTCCTCCAACAGTAAGTAATTTCTATATGTCGATGACCTTCTGTCATTCTTGTAATATGAGGGTCATAGCAAGACACCTGCAGCAAGCTACTGACCATTATTCAAAATAGGCACTTGCAAATAGTTCAGATTTTCACAGCAGAATACAGTTTGTGTGCACTTTGCTACAGATTTTAACTTCATCTTGACCCAAAATTCTTACTAGGACAAACATTAATCCCAGTTGCATCAGAAGTGAAGTTCTTGAGGCTTATATTTGACAATAAACTTGCCTTCTCCCTCACATAAGGCAATTGCAAGATAAATGTCATGAAGTAATGAATATCCTTTGCACCCTATTTTCCACCTCTTGGTAAGGCTGACAGATGTTCTTTGCTTTGTTTGTATAAGACATCGATGAGATAGAACTGCATGGGTCCCAAGTCTATGCTTCTGCCAGAGAGAGTACTTTCTGATGGCTAGATCCTATTCGTTATCAAGCCATCAGAATTACAACTGGAGCCTTTCAAACTTTACTGATTCTTAATCTGTATGTAAGGTAAATGAATAACCTTTGTCGTTTTGTAAAAAGCTTCATTGTCAAAAACTTTGACAATGAAAATAAAATCCCAACCAGTGATGGGAGAATCTGCACAATACTCGACAGACTGCCATCAAACACTTTGGTTTGTGAATAAAAGCTTATCAGCTCTAGATACGGGAGTAAACAATACCAGTGCCACCATGAGATTTATACATAACTGTATGCAGGTTTTCCACCAAAATATTCCACTGTTGTCTATCAACAGCACTTTAAAGCACATAGAAAAGATTGTCTATACAGGCTTTTCAAAATTTGAGGACTTGGTGGCATCTTCTGTTCCCTTTCCAGACAGCATTATATCTGCATAAATCCTGCTAGAGTGTAATAATTATACATCTGAGCTATATTTGCCATAGAACTTGCATTAAAATACAGCAGATTGCATTGCTACAAGGTGTTGGAGTTTTTGACTTCTTTATGAAATTATGACTTCTACATTACTTCAACGTTTGCATGGTTAGCCTAATGGCTTTGTGCTTCGCAACCATATGCCTGGGGAAGGAGTGTCCTAGGTTCGATTCTTTTCAATGATGAGGAGCTTAAGAATCTTCCTCAGCCATAACCAAGTTAGCCAATCTTGGGCATGGACATCAGGGTTTTCCTCCTAGTTTATCTGGGGGGTTTTCATCCCGCAAGCAGGCAAACTGGCTCCATGAACACATGCGGATTACAGTCATGAACACTACCCTTAGGGGATGCAGCAAGGAGTGACGAACCGGCTGCATTAATTTCACCGTGAACCCCTCATTAGGGGACTCTACCCATCCTAAAGGGATGGATGAGATCAATCAATTACTTCAACCTTAGTATCACCTCTGGGTCTGGCTCCCACTGATGAGACCTCAATAAAGGTCGAAACCAGTCTGGGTAGTGACCCTTCCCATGATGCATGGCATTTTACATGTCTGCAATGAGATGTGCTTCAGTATGGGATACTAAGGCAAGTGATGTGAAGTCATTAGCTATTTATACAAGTTGCCCCAGTCTTGAAAATAGTTCAGGTGCAAACTTGTTTGCTTACACTTGGATAAAGGATTAAACAAAGTATATAATTTCTTGGCATCTTTAATTTATATGCTACCAAAGGTGCATAATATATTCAGACTCAAACTTCTCTTCTTGCAATAAAAAGTCTAGTACTACAAAAACATGAAGTGCTCTCTTGGATCCAACACTTCCCATTCTCTCAGTTTTATCAGGCCCAACAAATGTTTCTTTTGTTTTTAAATTTTTATGAAAGTTTAGTCTTTACATAGATTGTTTATGTTATTATTTGTATAGTGTTGTTTCTTGTATATGTTGATTTAATATCGTTTTTTAAAGAAATTTTACACCATTTTTTCTTAGATCTTTCACACCTGCTTTCTTACCCATCTTTTTTATACTTGATTTTGTTCACCTTTCATATTAGAATTACATTTATATATTTATATATACATTCTTGTCTATATCCATTTATGTCATTTTTATGTGATTTTAACTTGTATACTACTATGATTATTTACTGGCACAGTATGACTGCAACCATCCTTGCACCATAAAACATTAAACAAACAAAACTTCCATTCCTGTGGGATCTTGTCTGAACTAACACTCAAATTGTACAAGCATGTCCAGTTTTCTTACATAAGCTTCTGTGGAGATAGGAAATTCTAGAAATGTTTGTTGTGGTTAAATACTGGAAAAAAATTTCTAGAATAAACATGTCAAGTGCCTAACCAGTTTGACTGAACATTCCTTTAGCATACATTCTGATATTGCATCTATCCCCATTGTTGAATTCTTATCCAGATTATGCAGCTGTTCTTGAACCTCTGTCTCATGTGTCTCTTCTCTCCTGGAGTGGCGGTACTGTGCATTGTGTTACATACACCAGGTTGATAGAGCTTCTTGACGTGAGTACTTGTTTCAAAAACAATCACATCTTCCAACATTCCAACATAGGTGTACTGTCTATTTTAATAAATGCAGATAGGTGTATTATCTGCATTTATTAAAGTTTATTTATTAAATAAAACAATTAATATACCTAGTGTCATAGAGGGAGTCCAGTTAGATAACTTCTTGGATATTTTTCCTGAGAAGGAAAGAAATGTTGGACACTAGCCATCCACAATTCTCCAAAAAATAAAAAAATCCAGGGCCAATGAAAACAGCACCTCACAACATCAGAGGCCAGATGACACCACTAAAAATAAATAGAAAGATTTTTACAAGGGAGTTGTTGTGGATTCTATCTAAAAATCAATTACATCAAGGCCCTTTCTTGCAGAAGTATAAATCAATATGCTTTTGCCTGTGGAAACATACCTGAAGTCTAGTGACAATCTGTGATTATGAAATGTAGTCATTCATAAGGACAGGATAGGGGTGGACCTGCCCATGAAGGAGTTAGCATCCTTATGGGCAACCATACCTCATTCCATCAAGTCACACTTGTGTAGAGGTAGTTTGCACAAATGTAAAGGTAGTTGCCAACCAAATCTTAGATCCATTATATGGGGGGGGGGGGGGGGGCTTGAAAAGTTCTGATAAATACCTAGAACAAAAATTATATTAAAATGATAAAATCACAAGAAATATCTTAAAACCCTTAAAACCCCAACCGGCCATCAGATTTAGCTGAATCCAGCTAAATCTGGATACGATTCTGTAACACCCGTTGAATAACATGGATAAGAAGTGCTATTTGTTCTCGCTATTTCATCCACTTCGCTATTAGGGAGGTTAATCCCCATGCTTCATCAAATTGTAATAATTGTTCTTTATCTTTTAGGATGTATAAGAAGACATGTCAGAGGTTTTGAAGAAATTTAAAGACACAGAGGTGCAGGCCATCATCAAGTTTTTCGTCCTTCAACTGAGATTCACCAAACTTTGTGAATCTCAGTTGAGACTTTAGGGGACTGTGCCCCACCATATCCAACAGTTGTCAGGTGGGTATCCAAGTTTAAAACTTGGCATCCTGAGACAGCAGATACTCTCAGGTCAGGAAGACTTCCACAGCAATCATACCTGACACATCGATGCAGTGCATGCCATGATCCTTCATGATAGACAAATACCAACCAAAAACATTGCAAAGACTCTAGGGATATCCAGGGAACAAGTTGAGGTCATTATCCGGAACCATTTGGACATGCAGAAGCTCTCAGCAAAAGTGAGTCCCCAAATGTTTGAATGCTGACTAAAAGAGAGAAGGTGTACTGTCATCTCAAGAGATTTTGGGTCACTTTAAGGAATCAAGTGCAAATTTTTTGGCTCATATTGTGACTGTTGAATGTGATAGCAATGAAGTGATAAAACATGGCTTCATCACTATGACCCAGAGACGAAAGAGCAGCCAATGGAGTGGAGACACAAAGGTTCACCACATCCGAAGAAGTTTCAAACCCAAAAGTCAGCAGTGTAGGTTCTTGCCATTGTTTTTTTGGTATATGGATGATGTAATCCTTACCAAGTACCTCAAAAAAGATAAAACTTTTGAGCAGCAGTTTATTCAACAGCTCTGAAGTTACTGAGGGAAATACTGAAGAAAAAATGCTTCATTAAACTGAGCAGAGGCATGTTGCTTTTGCAGGAATGCACCTGCTCACACTGCTTGTGAAACCGAGCAGACAATACATAACTTGGGCTTTCGTTGCCTGCCTCACCAACCCTATTTCCCAGACCTCATCCCATCTAACTATTTCCTATTCCCAAATTTAAAAAAAAACACTTGAAAGGAACAGAATTTATCACAGACGATGAAGTCTTATCTGCATACCTGGTTTGTGCAACAATGGAAAGTTCATAAACGTTTATGGGCACTCTTCTTCTTCATTTTCGACAATTAAGAAATCTGCTGCCGAGTTTAAACATGATTCTACCAGCCTGCCTTGAAGATGATCCACGTGAAGGACTTCCACAAAGTGTAACAACACCAGAAATCATTGATCAAGTGCACGATATGGTATTGGATGACCGGCAAGTCAAAGTGTGTGAAATTGCTGAGACTCTAGGCCAGTGATGGCGAACCTGTGACACACCTTGGATGTTGAAAGATATTGGTATTCTGATGAAAAAATGCGATAAATTGTGTAAAATCACTCTCAGTTAAGGCGAAGGTAGGTTTCGGTTCTTTGGAAGAATTATATTTTATAGTTAGCCTATTTCTATTTTATTTTATAGTTAGCCTATTTCTATTTTATTTTATAGTTAGCCTATTTCTATTTTATTTTGTAGTTATCTTATTTCAATTTTATTTTCTAACTAGCCTATAAACAACCAGCGTTTTAAGTTTGTTTTCTTTCTTAATCATTATAATTTCTGCATAGTCATATGATATTATAAAAACTTAAATTATTATCACTATTATATGATAGAAACTTATAAAAATTATCAATATTATACGATGCAAACTTATAAATACGTTCTTTATATATTATAAACTTAAAGTTTTCATTTGACTTCTGTGTGAAATTCGTTCATGCATGCATTCCAAGTCTCTCGATGAGTAATACAAGTTCTAAACATATTTAAAACCACTTTAACAGAAAATATAATTCGCAGCATTAAATAGTGAATTTATTTGAGTAAATAATGAAAACATTTTTATAGTTGCAGTAAATTCAGTAAATTTTGTTAAATAATGCAAATAGTAATAACTTACGATGAAGTCGCAACAAAACCTACTAAATAGCTGCTATTTAGTAGCATGATAGAGAATAAAGCGTAACAAAGTTGCTATGAACGTACCTGTAATAAATCTGGCAACCCTGCTGAAAGAAGTAGTGGTAGTCTTGCATGGTCTGCCACTTAAGTAATTTGAGTTGCTGGTATATAATTCATTTCCAGTAATTGTTATTTCTTATTAATTATTACTGCTGTATATAATTGTGATCTTTTTTAATTTGTGAACCCTTTTACAATGGCAGCTAGCACTAATAAGAAACTAAAATTATCACAGAAAGGAAGTGGAAGAAATTTCCAAGATGCCTGGACTGAATAATATGGTGTTATTGATAGAGGCGATAAAGTTCTCTGTGAATTGTGAGCTATCTGTGAGTAGAACTTGGAATGTAAGAAGACATTTTGAAACAAAGCACAAATATCTCCTAGAATAAACTTGAAGAACGCAAAGAATACATATCGCAACATCTAAAACCGGCAGAATCACAATCTGGGACTTTAATTAAATTTGTTTCAGGACCTTCAAATTTAGTAACCGGAAGTTACAGTATTTCACATACTATTGTTGAACATGGGAAACCACTTAGTGATGGTGATTATATTAAAGAAGCTTTTGTAAAGTGTGCACCATTTTTATTTGAGGACTTTCATAATAAGGAAGCTATTGTAAAGTGCATGAAAGAGTTACCATTAAGTAGGAATACTATTAAAGACAGAGTTATATGAATGAATGCTAGTATAGAAAATCAAATACAACAAGACTTGAACTCATAACTCATCAATTGTTTTTCCATTTATCTAAAGTCATCAGCGCTATTGGCTATTATTGTAAGGTATGTTCACGGTGATTCTATGCATGAGGAATTGATGAAGTTAGAAAATTTGCCTCAAAACATGACAAGTAAATACATATGTGACTGTGTTTTGAAAGTGTTCTGTGAGAAACAGATTTATCGAAAATATTTTTGATTACAAGCCTAATATGGTTGGCTGTAATGTCAGTTTTTATCAAACAATTTACAGAATATGTTGGTCATCTCCTGGTTTGTTTCCATTGTACTATACATCAGGAGACACTGTGTGTGAAATCAGGCTTAAAGGATTTGGATGATGTGATGAGAACTGTGACAAAGGTAACTAATTTTATTGCTGCCAGGGCTTTAAACAAACGAGAATTTAATTCACTTTTAAGCAAAGTTGAATCAGTGTACAGTGGTCTATTAATGTACAATAATATTCAATGGTTGAATCGTGGCCAAGTACTTGAACAGTTTGTTGAATGTTTAATGAAATTAAATTATATTTAAATACAAAGGGCACGGAGCACGAATTTTCTCAGTTGAACGATTCTGCTTGGCTCAGTAAGCTGATGTTTTTTCACAGATTTTTCATTTCACCTGAATGAACTTAATATACAATTGCAAGGTTTCGGAAAATCTGTCGATGTTATGTTTCACACAATCAAAAGCTTTGAGAATAAACTCAAAATATTTCAACGTGATTTTAACGTAATTTTTTTTAACGAAGCCAACCCCAAAAATCGTGAACAACATATCAACCAATCTATCGTAGTTCTAAAGTCAGTAACTGAGCAGTTGTCTACTAGATTTGAGCAATTTCGAATGTTGGAACGAACAATCCAATTCATCAAGTATCCTGATGAAACAGAATTCATGGATCTTAAATTAGATGGCTTTGAGTGGTTGGATTTAAAAGATCTAGAAATGCAACTAGCTGATTTCCAGTGTAATCCTATTTGGAAAAGAAAGTTTACTGCTCTTAGAAATAAATTAGAAGAACTTGAGTGGGAACATTTGCATGATACCACGTGTAAAAATTCTAAGCGTGTGGAATAGCCTTCCCAAAAATTTTCATGCTCTTAAAATCTTTGCTGAAGCTCTTCTAACAATTTTCTCTTCTATATACTCTTGTGAAACTCTATTTTCTGCCTTAAATAATATCAAATCGAAAGGGAGAAATAGATTGAGCAATGGTTTGAGTGCTGCCTGTGTAGCATTAAAATGTACACATTATAGCCCTTCTATAAAGCAGCTTTCTATCAGTGCTCAGCAACAGAAAAGTCATTAAATGTAATGTAAGTTTGTAATTTAACTTTTTTAAATTAATTGTATAATATGAATTCATAGATTTTATATCAATGTTTTATTAAATAAATAGCCTAATACAATATGTATAAGTCACCATCTATGATTATGTAGTTAAATTTCTAATGCATGTATGCAAGTGGCACATCAACAACGTCAATATTTAAAAATAAAAGATGTTTGACACACCTGGGTAAAAATGTTCGCCATCACTGCTCTAGGCATTTCAAAAGAACATGTAGGATATATTTTACATGAAGAATTGCAAATGAAAAAGCTGTGCACAAGATGGATGCTGCACTTGCTCACAGAGATGAAAACACACTCGCATGAAAATCTCTGAACAGTGCTAGGAGCATTTTATCAATAATAAAACTGCTTTTGTGCATCGATTTATTACTATGGATGAGACTTGGATTCACCATTATGCACCAGAATCCAAACAGCTGTTAAAACAGTGGACAGAAGCCGGTTGTTGTGCCAAAGAAGACAACGTCAAGCCAAAACACCAGCATCAGTGTTTTGGGATGCTGAAGGCATTTTGTTTATTAATTACCTTGAAAAGGGGGGAAACTATAACCAGGGAATATTATTCCAATCTTTTAACCAGGCTAGGCGAAAATATTGAGAAAAGACCTGGTTTGCAGAAGAAAGAAATCTTCTTTCATCAGGACAATGCACCTGCCTACAAAGGTGTTTTTGGCAATGGGAAAATTAAGGGATCTGCACTATGAATTGTTGGAACATCCACCATGTTCCCCAGATTTGGCTCCCTCTGACTTCTATCTTTTCCCAAAAATAAAATTCTTCCTCGCTGGTCAGCATCTTTCTTCGAATCAAGAGGTGATTGCATCTGCAGAGGAGTATTTTGCAGATCCTGCTGAGAACCACTACAGGGGATAATGGCATCATAGCATTGCTGAAATAAATGTATTAGTCTTAAGGAAGATTATATTGAAAAATAAAAATAATTTTGAAATTATAGATTCGTTTTTTTATTGTTAGTTTGAGAACTTTTCAGACCACCCTCGTATATACTGTGGAAATAGTGTGTGTGTGTGGGGGGGGGGGGTTAGTTAAAAAAAATTGCTTTTAAACTGGTCGTGTTTCAAGAGTTATTCGAACACTTGTCAGCATAATAATTGTAATTTGTGCGTGCGTGCTAATGTCAGAATCATCGCATATTATTTAAGATGAGGAGTTCTTATGAGATTAATATGAGATGAAAAATTATTGGTATTAGTGAGACCTGGCTGACAGAAAATATCATCATAGGAACAGAACATGATGGGTTCAACATCTCAGAAAGTCAAAACAAGCTAGGAAGGAAGCATTGCTAATGATTTCTTCTTCATCCTAACTTGGATTTTAGGCCAAATGGTATATTTTAGTCTTTCATACCATTGCTTTTCTGGTCTTCAAATTCTTTTCCTATTTATAAGTACACAATAATTTTGGAATTCTACTATTCTCCATTTAATTTTGAGGAATCTGTTTTTTTTGTTTATGTTTATTAATGTAATAATTTGTCCACATAGTCCACTGTTTTTTCTTAGGAATTTCATTTCTGCAGTTTAAATTTTTGCATATTTTTTTTTACTTATTTTTTGCTTTTTATTGAATATTTTTCACTTGGTGATACTACAAATTAAATAACCAAGAAATGATATTCTTGGTTTAATCCTTTATCCAAGTGTAAGCAAACAGTGTTTGTGCATGAAATATCTTCACAATTGGGCTACTTGTATATAAGTGTGGGTTGTGACTCTCCCCATAACGCTTTGCATTATGGGATGTAAAGTCACTAGCCTCTATATAAGTAGCCTAGTCATGAAGATACTTCACGTGCAAACATGGTTTGCTTACACTTAAAGAATTAAACCAAAAATATTTCTTGGCATATTTAATTTATAGTATAACCAAGTGAAAAAACTTTCAACATCTATTTGTAATCCAGAGTGCTTTAATAATAAGGTGTGACACCTTTGGACTACTTGTATATTGGTAATATGACTTTTGTATTACTTCATCCTTGGTCTGGCTCCCACTGATGACATTTGTTAATGTTCATCTTTGGGGGTTGCTTGCTTCATGGGGTAAATTAAAGATGCTAAGAAATTATATACTTGGTTTAATCCTTGATCCATGTGTAAGCAAACAAGTTTGCACCTGAACTATTTTCAAGGCTGAGGCAATTTGTATAAATAGCTAATGACTTCACATTACTTGCCTTAGTATCCCATAATGCAAAGCACATCTCATTTCAGACATGTATAATACCATGCATTATGGGAAGGGGGGGGGTCAATACCCACACCGGTTTTGACCTTTATTGAGGTCTCATCAGTGGGAGCCAGACCCAGAGGTGATACTAAGGTTGGAGTAATGCAGAAGTCATATATGAGTAGTCAAAAGGTGTCACACATTATTAAAATACTGTGGATTTGAGAAAGTTGTTAAAGTTTTTCCACTTGGAAAAACATCTAACAAAAACTTCCTGAAAATAGTTCAGGCACAAACTTATTTGCTTACACTTGGATAAAAGATTAAACCAAGTATATAATTTTGTGGTATCTTTAATTTATAGTATAACCAACTGGAAAAACTTGCTTCATGCGACTACGAGGAGCCACTACTGAGTTTAGTAGTAATTATATAAATTGATATCGGTTCATTCTTTTGTTACATCTAGAAATTCAATTTAATCACAACTCCTTATGTGTTTTTTAACAGTCATATATAATTAAATCTTGCTTATTGTTGTTGTTAACATTGCTCTTTGGAATTTTATAACATTGTGTAAGCTTTTTTTTTTTTTTTCAGTCTTTTATGTCAGGAAAACTGAAAATCTCTGGAAATGTGTTAGCTTCTCAAAAATTGCATGAACTTTGGGAGCCTGAACAGCAGGATTCAGATCCCTCGATGCAGTTTGCACCATATGAAGATTCTGAAGTGAGTGTAATTTAATGTATTTTCAAACTCTTTTTTTTCTGATATCATAAATACATCTTCTAAAAATAATGACTCGCTAACTAAATATAGTTAGTGAAAATTGATTTATTGAATGGTTGTCTTTTCACTAAAGTCTCCCAAAACAATGTAAACATACAGCTGCACTGGGGGATGGGGATAACACATCTCTATTGGATAGAATTAAATATTTTCATTCCACTCCTTTATGTGAGGCACCTTCTTCTGGTAGGGGAGACCTCCTATTTATGGCACTTGTTCTTTTCGTCCTTATTCTTTTTCTGTGCTTTTTTTTTTCCTCATATTTTTTGCTTCTTCAGCAGCTTTGCTGTACAGTGTGGCCCTGGATGTCCTTGCCGGGGTCAGTCAGTCAGTAGGCTTGCCTGTAAGAGTTAATGATATTGCATTAAGTCTCCTTCCCCGTGGACCTGGACCAAAGATTCACTGTGGTGCTGGTGGCTCCACGTTGACCTTGGTTTCCACTCCCAGGTACAGCCATTGCTTGTCAGAAAGTGGGCATTCATGTGTGGCTCTTGTGAATAGGGTTAACTCTGAATCTGAATGAAACTTACTTTGATTCACAAAGTTCTCTTCAGGCAATAAGATGTCTTGAGCTGCAAAAACAACCCCCGGGGGGGGGGGGGGGGGCTGGATTCTGGAATCCAGAATCCAGCACCAGTAACTACGACGCTCAGCAGTATCCCAAAAACCAATATAAAAAAATTCATTTAATGAATTAATTGACCATGCCAAACACTGCATCGAAGCTGAGGGAGAGTATATTGATTGAAATAAATTATCTGAATAATTATAATTGGCCTGTGTTTTATTTTCTATCAAATGTTCGGTTTCTTTTTGGACAGAGGGTGTAGGAAATGGTTTGATTCATTTGTTTGCTGCTGATGTAATGTTGGGTAGCATAATAATCAAACTGATGTAGAGAGCTTCTGGGATGATTTAAATAAGCTTTCTATATGGGCAAAAGATAATGGATGTCAGTTTAATGTGGAAAAGTATAAAGTTATGTATTTTGGGATTAAAATATTACAAACTGTGCACTACATTGATGGAACTGTACTCCAGGTAATTGATGAGGCTTGGGATGTTGATGGATAGAGTTAAAGTTCAGAGTGCATACTGCTGTAGTGTCTAAATAGCTCATAGTATTACTTGGTTATTGAAGAACATGCTAATCATCTTTTTATGATTAGCATGTTAGTCTGGAAATTAGCCCATATTCAACTTTTCCCTAAAAGGCCAACAAATATATATGCTCAAACTATCATCCAATTTTTCTTATTCCACTTCTTTACAAAGTAATGGAAAGAGTTATCAACACTCAACTGCTACGCTATCTTGAAGATTCAGCTAATAAATGACTGCCAGTATGGTTATTGTCATTGTCAGTCATCAGATGGTCTACTCGCTTATCACCCATATCTGGATAAACCATGGAAAAGTTTGAGAAAAGTTTCTTATGCAGTTGCCGTTAACATCTCCAAGGCTTTTTACTGAGTAGGACACAACGGTCTGTTATGCAGACTGCCAACTTCTGAGTGAACACTTACTTTGGGTGATGGTGGATGATTTCTTATCTTCTAAATATACAACCAATGCATGGGTCCCACATGGCTCTTCTCTCACCCACCCTTTTCCTTCTGTATATAAATGACTTATTCCAGCAGAATCAGCAAAACCCAATACATAGTTTTGCTGATGACAGCACATTGCATTCCTCCTTTTCATTTGACAAACCTGACAATGCACACATCGCCACAATCTCTAGAGCCTTAATTGCTACTACGTTAAATTCAGATCTCCAAAGCATTCATCAGTGGGGTTTGGATAATCTTATCAATTTTAATGCAAGCAAAGCACAACTGTCTTATTTCACACAAAAAAGAACGTTTTCCTCCGACCTTACTTTTGAGAACACCCAAATCCCGATGCATGGTGAAATTTATCCTCTTGGAATAACACTAACCTCAAATCTCTCTTGGCACAAACATATTACAAATGTTACATGATCTGCCTCCAAAAAAAATTATTAAATATTGCTCCCATGTCTGGGATAGTGCCCCTAATAGCTCCTTTAGATACTGGATTCTGTACAGAAAAGGCATTCAGACTGATCAATGACCTATCACTCACTTTCATCCAGGCTCTCAGTTTCTGCTGTTCGTCAGAATTATCAATAATACTCCCACTCTTTCAAATTAGGCAACTAATCAACACTCCCTCACATTGCATCTCCAAACTCACAGAACAATTTTCCTCTTGTTTTGTCCCTTCCAAAGCTTCCCTCTGGAACAGTCTGCCATCTTATGTGTTTCCCAATGAATACAATCTGCATCCTTTCAAGATAAATGCAAACAAGTTCATTTTTGCCCATCTCCACAGTACTAATGTACTGTTGGTTGACCAACTTCTCATGGATGGGTCCTCTTAAAAAAAAAAAAAAAAAAAAAAAAAAAAAAAAAAAAAAAAAATGCAAATCTGCTTCTGACCACTCTTAATTGTCCTGGCTTACTTCTCCCCAAGTTTATTTTTTCACATTTTTGCCTTTTCTCAAGTTCCCGTTTATTTCCATACAAGTATCCATTGTATTTCCATATTAATGTAGAGGTATGTAAATAGATACTTCATACTTTCACCTCCCATGCAGAAAAGTACTCATTACATTTGTCATTGTTATTTTCTATTACTGTTTTGTCATTGCATTCCTTGATGTAATTTTTAATTATTTCAACCAGTGCTTCCCCTCCCCCAAAGAAAAATGAAAAAAAAACACGAGAAATTTTTCCAAAAATCTTTTCCTAATTAAAATTCATTTTTTATTTATGTTGTGTTGTGTCTTCTATTTCTATACTAATGAATTAGCAATCATTGCTGATGCTCAGTCATGGGTATTATGTGATGCATAGTGTATTTTCAAATCATCTACTCAACTCACCCCCCCCCCCCCAAGATTAAACTCTGAGTGCATTATTGATTCCAACCATCTAGAATCTTTCATTTTTATGTCACCCTCTATTATCTCTTATTCCTTTTACACTTCTCTTTCGACCATTTCTAAGTGTTTTTGTTTTTTTTATCAATGCAGTCCAGAAAATTTTGTCCCTTCACCTTCTTGATATTTATCTTCTTCTGCATATTTTTTCTCTGTATTTTCTAAACACATTTCCAAGACTGTCTTTTCAATTTCTTACTTCCATCAAGAAGTTCATATTTTGCTACTGAATATCTGTGGTTATTCTGTAAGTTCTGATTTTCAAACCCTTTATTTTTATTTTCATCCTGTAATGTTTGTCTCTACAGGTAATGTTTTGAAAACTGAACTTAATTATTTTTAAAACTCTTACATATTGTCTCTTCATTTTGATATTCATTTCTATCTTGTTCAGAAAACTAAATGGTGATATAATATTACTGTTATAAAATATTATCAGCAATAACTTAGTAAGGTATTTCTTATTACATATTTGTTTCCACATGAATTTATGCACATCTTTATATAGCATTGTGTTAGTAGTGACTAATCCATAACCAGCATATACTTTTCATTAGTATTGAATTTGCCCTTCTCTCCAAATTTTCTGACATTTATATCCTACTCTGCTATTTAGATATCCAACAATAACCAGCTTTTCCTCTGTCTATAGTCAGTTGTCACCTCTAATGACTCAATTTCATCACCACAAATAAGTTCCTTTATAAGATTTGCCATTTTGAAATGTTCCACATATCTCTGTTTGAAATTGCTTTGTAATTCAAAAAGTTAATATCCTTTGTTTAGTATTGAATATTATAACTTTTATTTTATTTTCCTGATTGATACTGACTTGCATATCTTACAGTTAGAAGTACCTCAGCAGTTTTTATCTTCTTGGTGACACCATTTATATCAAGATATTTATATAATTCCTCTGCCCTTTCTGCCTCTTTTCCATTGATCCATCCTCCTGTCATTATTAGTGACTATTTTCAATTCTTTTGAGCTTTTTAGTGTCTAACTTTACTCTGTACTCCCTCGTTCTCTGAAAAACTGTGGGAGACCTTGTTTAACTTCTTTTCATTCCTGCTGTTGTGATATTTGAATGCGGTCATGTTTTTGTTCAGTTACAAACCAGTACAAGAAAATTTCAGTGGATTTCAAATTCTCAGCACATCCTCATTTGCTCAATATCCATAGAGACACCTTATTAATGGGTACTTAATAACAATGGTGAAGATTGGACATCAGATCAGAAGCTGTAGTCAGTTTATTATCTAGGTGGGTAACAGGGCTGAGTATTGGATGTTAGATCATAATACCTAGTTGGCTATGTGGGTGTATCCTTGTATTTATCAACTTTCACCTTTAATTGCCCACACCTAATTGTTCTGGAATAGAATAATTTGTTATTAAGATAACTACTGCAGGAGCCATCAGTTTGAGGATTCAATTGGATACCTGGTTTCTCCTATGATGGGAAAACTCTCTAGAGGTGAGAGTAGTTTATTTGCATCATGGTGGATGATAGAATGCATTGCTTATGTTATGAAGTCTGTAAATGGGTACCTTATAATAGATGTGTTAGTTCAATGAGAAACTTTCATTATGAGTGACTCCATGCAGATCTTAATTATACATATTAAAAAAAAAAGATTTGAGAGACTACGTAGCATTATCAAGAATTCATATTGGTATGTGTACTAGTAGGAGTAAGGCTGTGACTGCAAATATTTTGTTTTGCAGCATCAGTAAAACTTGAGAAATTGAGCCCAGTTAGTTGTGAACTTTAAAAACCAAGTCTTACTGTTTAAGGTAGAAGAAATAAGGAGAGCATGATGCAATGGTAGCTGATGATAAAGCTTGAGAGTAGTTCACTTAGGAAGAGTTGATGTAATTTCAAGGCTTGATGGAGGATCCTTAATTTTTTTAAGAATTCAAGCAATGTTATTGATTTGCAATTTTAAAGAGTATTATTTTTAGGGAAGTTTTTTATTTGTGGCTGTAGTCAAATTTTTCGATTGATGGTGTAAACATCCTCATATATCTGTCTGCTTTAATTGTTTTCAGGTTCTTCCTTTTCTTTTTAGAGGAATCCCAAAAATGTTCTATTTGTGTATGTAAGGTTTTTTTAATGACAGTATCAAGGTGGAAGGGACATGAAAAAAGAATTTTTTTGGATTATCCTCTCCCATTCCAGCTCTAAAATTTGGTGTCATGGGTTTTTTAGGGACATTGAATGATGTAATCACTGGTATATCTACCAATCCTTTTCAGCTTTCAGATTTTCTTGTTTTCAAGAAATCTACTGTTCGAAACATTTTTCTGTAAACATCATCTTAGGTGGTAACCCAACACTAGGGCTAATACTGCCAAGGGGCCCAAGTGCAGGCGAAAGGTTCCTTCTATATTTTTGACTGTAGATCTCTGTGTGTATGGGGTTGGTTTGCTTGTTCTAAGGGACAAAAAAAAAACTCGTTTCCGGGTGTAAAAAAAAAAAAAATAATAAATAAATAAATACCTCCCTCCATATCAGACCAGCTAACTCATCTTTGATGGATGGGAATTGAACCCAAGTCTTTCTGACCAAAGGGTTTCGTCTATACCTACTGAGCTACAAAGGCTCTTTCTGTAACATACGTGAGTAAATAATGGCTTCTGACAATCAAACCTCTGAAACTAACTTATTCTGATTCATATTTAGTGATCTGTGGTATCTTCTGTATTATTTGCCTGTTCTTTCTGAAGGATATATGTATATTCTTGACAGTGTTGTGTATATTAATTAATTTTGTTGCTTAATGTGAATTTTACTTAAGTATGGAAGATTTGTTTTTTATCATTCTCACCCACAAAAAGGTTAAACATATAGTATATTAGTACCAAGGGTGGGCTAAGGTTTGTTCTTTATTTTTATTATGGAGCTTTTTTCGAACCACTTTAGGCCTCCAATAAGTAGGGTAGTGGTCTTGCACTGTGCAGTGAAATTCATCTCCTGCCTAGAGACATTCATGAGCTTCCATGCCCATTAGTGAGATTCAAATCCATTACTTATTGGTGTTTTGCAAACACCAATCATAATATTAGTGTTTGAAAAACAACGGAGGAAAGAAGCGTATAAGAATAATTTCAAAAGTTCTGCATGCTGTACTCTGTTGTTAAACCAAGCATTTGTTTAACAAAATACATTTATAAATTTTCAGTATAATCTCAGTTTTGTTTTATCACTGCTGCACAATACTGCACAAGTCTTGTATTCCTATCAGTAATACCTATTTATTTTTGTTGAGGAGTTCGGTTAAGTCAGGTTACTTCATTAGAAGCCTTGTCATCAGTAATAATGCATTTCACTACTGTGGTTTTTTTTTTTTACTTGGAAACTGATCAAAGGCTCATATGAAGAGGGGACAACGGAGAAGACACTTCCCACCCTGCTTTTTCATAAGATCAGATACATGTGAAATGTGGCTTCACATTGTCATGCCAAATGCATGATATGTGACATGAATCCTGAATCATATTATGCAGTCATCCTCCATTTAAAGGTGTTGTTTCATGGAACAAGAACACCAGAAACAGAAAACAAGCATACAGTATTTTTACTCAATCTGGCTTACAATTGACATGAAAATGTATTATGAGCGATTCTCATAACTTTTTGAAATAACCCTTGTATTGGTACAAGGACTCTGACCCTAAGCTTTTCTTTGGCTGCTGCTACCTCACATTAGACCTGCATAGCATTATGCATGCCCACAAGGAGATGTGCTTTGCTTTATGGGATTGTTATGATCTGTTGAGTTCGTTTCTGACTCCTGGTGACTCCACGAACATACTCTCTCCATTTCGATCTGTCCCTGACCATGTCTTTCAGAACCTCCAAGTGCACTCTATTTGCTTCTTTAACTCCATCCACTTATCTAATTCTTGGTCTTCCTCTTCTCCAGACTGTCATTTGTTCGCATAATATGTCCGAAGTATAACAATTTTTGCTTGATGATCATAGCTTCGAGGGAGCAATCTGGCTTTATTCTGTCTATCACTGATTTATTGGTTTGCTTTGCAGTCCATGGTATTCTTAGTAAGCATCTCCAAACCCATAATTCAAATGCATCTATCTTCCTTCTTTCACTCTTTCTCAGGGTCCAACTTTCACATCCATACAGCACCACAGGGAATACTGTTGCTTTCACGATTCTGATTTTTGTTGTGATGTGAGGCTAATATCTTTATCTTTAAAGATCTTGCTTAAATTTGTCATTGCTTTTTTTTCCCCGAGTAATAATCTTCTAATTTCTTCAGTACAATAACCATCTTTATCAATTCGGGATCCTAGGAACACAAAATTGTTAGTTGCTTCCATTTTCTCCCCATCTACTTCAAAATCATTAAGTTCACAGGTTTCCATAACTTTTGTCTTTTTGAGGTAAAGTTTAAGACCATATTTAGCACTTTCTTCTTTAACTTTTATAATAAGTTCCTTCAAATCTTCTGGCTACAAGGTGCTGTCTAACATCATGCTAATCCGCCTCACACCATACGCAGAAGAGTGCACTGGTGACTACCAGATGGGCTTCAGGAGGAACCGTTCTACAATAGACCAACTCTTCATGCTGCGCCAAGTTTTTGAAACGTGCTGGGAATATAACCGGGAAGTTCATAATATTTTCATAGACTTTTCTAAAGCATATGACTCAATGATATGCCCAAAAATATGGCAGGTGTTAGAAGAGCTGGGAATTCCTCGAAAACTCCGAAAAATGGTGCAGGTGTGTGTAGCTAGTTCGAGAGCAAGAGTGAAAGCAGAAGGTGACCTTTCGGACCCATTTCAAGTACAGACCGGTGTGAAGCAGGGTGATGGGCTTTCTCCGATTCTCTTCAATCTAGTGTTGGAAAAAGTAATTAGAAATGCACAGCAAGTGGCAGGTGGAGTCGACGTGGGGATGCAAGTTAGGATTCTTGGCTACGCGGACAACCTGAACTTTATGGCGCATCAATAGGATGACATGGCATTGGTTACTGCTATTGAAGAAGCTGCAGAAGAAGTTGGCCTGAAAATAAATGCCGAGAAGTCAAAATACCTTTTTATGAGTCGCCATGCTGCTCAAGATCCAGAGGAAGCTGCATAGTTTGAGAGGGTGAAAGTATTTAGGTACTTGGGGTCTTTTGTGACTGAAGACAACAAAGTTGAGCTGATGTCCAGAGTCGGGTAAATGCTGCGAATGTGGCCTATTATCAGGCGCGTCCCCTTTTCGCATCGTGCTTGCTGTCTTGGACTACAAAGGTGGGACTATACAAGACTTTTATCAGAGAACAAGGCCTGTTCTCCTCTATGGTGCTTCAGCACCATAGAGGAGAACAGGCCTCTCACGGTGAGACAAGCCGATCACCTGAGAGTATTTGAGAACAGGATGCTACGACGTATCTATGGAGGGGTCATGGCAGACGGAGTCTGGAGGAGGTGGTCCAATGCTGCCATACACGCTTTATACAACTTGGCAGATGTCTTGATGGAGCTGCAAGCCTGGCATCTTCAGTGGCTGGGGCACCTGTACCGTATGGACCCCAAAAGGACTGTGAGACAAGCGTGGGAGGCCCGACCCCTATCAGGGAGATCAAGAAAGAGATGGGTGGATCAGGAGAAGGAAGACCTGCTGGCTGTCGGGCTGGAGACCAGAACATGGCAGATAGTCGCAGAGGGCCGTGCCCAGTGGCGACATGTGGTGCTTGAAGCCAAAGTAGCCCCCCCCCCCCCCCCCGGGCTGATAGCGCCTGGCTAATGTAATGTTGAAGTTCTTGGTTTCGGTTCACCTGCATTTTTTTTTTTTTAAAAGTATCCAGTGTTAGCTGCCTAGATTTTCTTTTTCTTTCTTTAAGGAGTTCAGTGTAAGGTCGAATAGATGCAATTACACTCCTTTTTACGTTTGTACTCCGTTCCCAATCATGGTCCATTTTGCAGAGTTAATCAGTCAATGTCTCTATGCTTGCAAGGATACGCTGTAAATCAGTCGTTTTTATATCTCTCAGAGGACCTTCTTTGTTTTCTTTCTCCTCCTTTGGATGTTGACTTAATTGTTCGGCTAATTCTTTTAAGTCTTCATTGGAAAGTGGTTTATCATGGCTCTCTAAGAACTTCTATCACATCTTCAGCTGTAATATTATACAATCCCTCCTCTTGCTCTAATTCCTCGAAGTCTTGCATAAATGCTGGAAGAAGTTTTTTTCGCCATGCTCCTTTTAAACACTTTGTTGACACGTTGTTCCAAGCTGCCTCGATGTTGCTAATGCCCTTCAAAATATCGAATGACCGCTAATGGTCTTTAATAGTTTTTCTTGAAGTGTCCAAGACTCTTACCATTTCCATAAATGTTATATGGAGGTAGTAGGCTTTGAAGATTGATATAATCCCCTGATCCATCGGTTGCAAAAGCGATGTGTTTGGGGGCATGTAAACAACCTTGACATCCAATGGTGTTCTTACTTCAGCAAGGTTTTGAGGATGTCCAGGGGCATTATCCAAGAGAAGCAATGCCTTGGCTGGCAAATCATTTTCTTTACAGAAGCGAAGCACAGTAGGACAAAAATAATTTGTGTACCAATCAATAAAAACGTCTTGTGTAACCCAAGCTTTCTTGTTCCATTTCCAATAGACTGGCAGCATGGCTTTTAGACCCTTGAAGGCGCGTGGTGTCTGTGAATGGTACACCAACATTGGTTTAAGCTTCAAAGTTCCGGAGACATTTGCATCCAACAAAAGTGTAAGTCTATCTTTTGCAGCTTTGAAACCTGGAGCAGAACATTCTTCACAGGAAATGAAGATGGCAATTTTTTTCAGTAGAGCCCAGTCTCATCAACATTAAAAATGAGATCAGGAGGATAGCTTCCTTGTTCTGCACAGTCTTGAAATTCTTTAGGAAAACAGCAGCTGCTGCAATATCTACACTTGCCACCTCACCACATAATTTGACACTGTGGCACTTACTTCGAGACTTAAATCTCATGAACCAACCTTTGCTTCCTAAAAATGTTTCTTTGCCTCCATCTGTCTTTTTAAGATCCTCAAAAATTGTTTTTGCTTTCTCAGTTATAACAGCCTGCTTCAGAGGAATGTTTTTCTGATTCAAGTCATCCACCCATAATGATAATATTTTTTCATGAAGTTTACCCCTGCTATAACATACATGTTTTGCATTTAGTGCTGCTGTAGATTGTTACGCAGACTGTTTTATTCTATCTACATTTTTCATAATTGTAGTAACAGTCGATGGAGGTAAGTTCATACTTCTACAGACATTAGCACGTGTCTGCCCATCTTCCATTCTTCGAATTAACTCCATCTTCTTTCAAGTGTGATTGATTTCCACGCCTTCTTAATACCAAGTTCTGCACTTCTATTATCAGACTTGGTATGTAATTACGTACTTTATCAATTTAAATATGTATGCATGTAAAAAAAATTAAATAGAACAATTAAGTAGATTCAACATTAAAACTTGGTTTGATACATATATGTTGTAGTAGCTCGGTAAACACTCAAACACTAGAGTGCTTGCTAGCATCATTTCTCAGTCAACCACACTACAGTTAGAAAGCATGCGCAGGCAACCGGTGTTATTGTGAATCGCCGTAAATTGAACTGCCGTAAACCGAGGGCTGCCTGTACTCAGTTTCTCTAAGATCTGTTCGGACAGTAGCTTCTTGTTCATAATAAAGATTTCTCGGAAGAATAATGAAATGCTCTGGGACTCCCATTGTTCTTAACAAATTCCACAGTTTCACATGATCTAGAGTCAAAAGCCTTGCTGTAGTCAAGGAAAGAAAGGTAGACATTCTTGTGATATTCCTGTGCTCTTTCTATTATCCATCTCACATTGGTGATTTGATCTCTTGTTCCTCTGCCTGTTCATCTGGCATTTCTCTCTTCATGAATGGTTCCAGTCTTTTCTGAATGATCTTAAGTAAGACTTTACTTGCATGAGAAATCAATGCTATAGTTCAATATAGCATTGATTGCTTTCTTCAATAAAGGTATATAAACTGATATTTTCCTTTCCCTAGGCCATGTAGTTGTGATCCAAATTCGCTGACTTAGATCTGTTAAAATTTTTACTGCCTCTTCTCCCAGGGCTTTGAGCAGCTCAATGGGTATTCCATCTCCTCCTGGTGCTTTCTTACTGGATAGCTGTTGCAGTGCCCACCTCACTTCAATCTCCAGTGGTACTGGCTCCTGTGTATAATCCTGCTCTTCAAATTTCTCAATAATTTTGGAGTCCTTTCTGTAAAGGGCTTCTGTATACTCTTTCCATCTTTCTTTGATGTCTGCAGCTTCTGTAAGATATCCTTTGTGTTTACTTTTCAATATTGTCACCTTTTCACTAAACTTACCTGTAGTTCTCTGATCTTTTTGAAAAGATCTCTTGTTTTTCCTGTCTTGTTTTGGTCTTCTATTTGTTGGCATTCCTGGTTAAAATATTTTTCCTTGTCTCTTCTGGCTTGTCGTTCATTCAAACTCTGCATTCAAATGCCATCCTTCCTGCAAATTTCCTGTGGCCTTCATTTTCCTACTTTCCAGTTTTGATGGCATCTTCTTATAGCCATTTGGACTTCTTTGCTTCTATTTTAATTATATCTTTAATGTCTTCCCATAGTTCATCTGGTTCCTCTTTCACACAAATTGAGTGTGTTGAATCTGTTCTGTATGCTAATATTGTATTCAGCTGGTATGTTTCCAATATCATATCTGATAGACATTTGTGTTGTTTTCAGTTTTCGTAGTTTCACATGTATCATAGCCACTAATAACTCATGGTCTGTTCCACAGTCTACACCTGGAAAAGTCTTGACAGACTGAATTGCACTTCTCCATCTTTCTTTGTCCAAGTATAGTCAGTTTGATTTCTATGTTGTCCAAACTGTATTGCTTGCAAAATTTCCATTTTGCAAGCAATACAGTTTGTCTCTGACAGTGTTGGCGAGCTATAAAAAGCAGCACAATTCAAAACTGCTTTGCTGTTTGCAGTTTAAAACCTTTGGAGGTTCTTGAAATTTTGAGTAGTGATGAAAATGAAGACATACTGCAAGCTCTTATCATGAATAATGAATAATTTTCAACAATAGATGACAATTTACCATGTTACAATGAAAATGAAAACTTTGAAGATGCAATTGTTGAAGTGATTAAATCCAAACATCATAAATTTGACGAAGAATGTGATGATGAGGATGATGATCACCCACCTGTACTTGTAACTAATCATGAGGCCAAAAAATTTATAGTCTGGTTACAGCGTTATTTTATGCAGGAAGGTAATTAAGGAAGCTCTACATCCGCACTGAATATCTGTGCTGATTTTGTAGAACTGCAAAATTTCAAAAGCAAAAGACAGACTACACTTGATGCATTTTTGCAGAATTAAAATTTGAAATTGTAAAAGTTATCATGTATGCATTATTTTTTCTGCATAATTTATAGTACAAATATTTTCTATTTTTGTTTAATAAACCATTAAAATAGGTACCTAATTATTATTTTTTTTACCTACTTATTCATTTACCTGCATATTACATATTTTATTTTAGAATTTATTATTAGTTCATTTAATTGGGGCAGCCGCTTAATTGGGACAAAATGGATTAGTCCCAACATGTCACATTTAAGCTGAGTCGACTGTATTACCATTGTTTTACCTGAATATACCTATTTTGTATCTTTCCATAAATGGACAATAGTATAACATGCAGCAGTTGCGGATATAATACTTTAATGGCTGTAGTTTATACATTAAAGATACCAAGAAATTATATACTTGGTTTAATCCTTTTGGCTACTTGTATATGAAATATGACTTCTGCATTACTTCAATCTTGGTATCACCTCTGGTTTGTACATGAACTATTTTCAGGACTGGGGGCAACTCGTATAAAGAAGCTAATGACTTCACATCACTTGCCTTAGTATCCCATAATGCAAATCACATCTCCTTGCAGGCATGTATAATGCTATGCATTATGGGAAGGGTCACTATCCAGACTGGTTTCAACCTTTGAGGTCTCATCAGTGGGAGCCAGAACCAGAGGTGATACTAAAGTTGAAGTAATGCAGAAGTCATGTTTCATATACAAGTAGCCAAAAGGTGTCACACCTTATTATTAAAATACTCTGGATTAAAGAAAGTTGTTGGAAGTTTTTATACTTGGTTTATAACTTGGATATGAAAGGCAAGTGATCTGAAGTCTTAGCTTCTTTATATGAGTTGTCCCAGTCCTGAAAATATTTCAGGCACAAACTTGTTTGCCTAACACTTGGATAAAGGATTAAACATTTTGATTTGTTGTGTTTTATCACATGCATGTATAAGATTTCCAAACCTGAGAGGCTACAATTTAAAAAAAATAATAAAAAAAACCTTTGGAATTACTTTTTTTTTTAACTTTGGAATTACTCTATATGTGAATCTCATCTGGGGTGCTTAAGGGTCAAAGCTTTATAACTGAGAGGAGACATCCACATAGCCTTTAAAGGAATGCAGAGAACCGACCAGAGCTTCTGACCTAATGTCCAATCCTCACCTTCTCGTGGTGCACCTTGTTGGGTATCTACTTGGATACTGAATGGGCGAGGATGGGCTGGCAATTTGGGATTTAGCCGACCATTTGTATTCTTATTGGCTTAAACCAAAATATAGAATGATGGTACAACATCACAAAATTTCATGCCGGCTGGGGCGTCGCCCGGTTAAACAAGGCCTCGTTGTTTTCGCCAGGGAACCAGGGCGAACTGCGAAAAGTCAGCTACTGGAACAAATCTGAAAACAAACCCCAACTCAACATCACCAGAGTTAAAGATCGGTACTATCAACATAAGAAGCCTGAACGGCAAAGAAATGTAGCTAGCTGAGGAATTAGATAAGTACCAGATCGACATAATAGGGGTGACTGAAACAAAAAAGACCAAAACTGGTGAGATCTTTTTGAGCAATAAATACAAAATGTTATATTCAGGCAATGACAATCAAGGAAAAAAAGGAGTAGCCATAGTATTCAATACAAAATACGAGGCTAATCTTCTTGATGGCAGTCAGTCTCGAGTAGAGTAATGTGGGCAAATATGAGAATGGGGAACTGGACAATGAGACTTATTTGTGCCTATGGTCCCATAGAAGGTTCTACTAAGGTAGAAGTGGAGGAATTTTTTGAGGCTTTAGAAAAAGGAACTGACACAATGAAAAATGAAAAGTTGGTCCTTGTTGGGGATCTAAATAGCAGAGTAGGAAATGATTGTGAGACATACAAAAATATTTTGGGAAAATTTGGAGAAAAGAGCAAAACTAATAATAATGGCAAATATCTGTTGGATTTCTGCTCAGGACATGGACTGGTTATTACTAACACCATGTTCCAACATAAAAATGTGCACAAATTCACATGGAGAGAAGAGGCTAGGAATAAGAAAAGTCTCATTGACTATGTTATTGTTGATAGTGATGTTTTCTCCCTGGTGCAGGACACCCGAGTGTACAGAGGATTTGAAATTGGAAGTGATCACTATTTAGTCTTGAGCAGGATAAAATTGAATTTCATATTGAAAAGAATAACATGTAAGAAAGTTTTAAAGCGAATAAAAGTTGAGCAGCTCTCAGATGTGAACTGTAGACTAAAATACACAAATATTATTGAAGAAAAAATGAAAGAGTTTGAGAACTGGAATCAAACCTTGGAGATTCAGTGGCAAACTCTGAAGAAAACATTGATTGATTCTGCCAGAGAGGCATGTGGTGAGGTTGTCTGTAAGGATAAAAAAATCAGAACTCCCTGGCGGACACAGGAAGTTAAAGAGGCAGTGAAGGAAAAGAAGAAAGCATACCAAAAGTTCCTGTCAAATAAGTCAGCTTGTGCTCTTAGAGCACAAGCTGACTTATGACATGTTTTGACAGGAACTCCGCTTGTGTAAAACTAGCTAAACAAAAGTCATGGGAGGACTTTGCCAAGAATATAGAAAATAAATATCAAGAAGGTGGCAAAATATTCTGGAGGTTGTTGAAGAAGCTTAAGAATGGAGGAAAGAGTGATGTAAAAGGAATTAGAGATGATAAAGGTGACATGAAAACGGGAGAAAAAGATATCCTTGAAGTATGGAGTAATTACTTTGAAAAACTGCTAAATGAAACAAGCAGTGATGACAGTACAGTGGTAAAAAACACTGACCAGCATGCAGTCAGGAATACATATCCATACTTGAAGTAGAAAAAGCCATCAAAGTCTTGAAATGTGAAAAGGCATCACACATGCAAAAAAATTATTCTATTTGGCTAGAAGTAAACATATGCATTTATGCTGCAGAACTACATACAGAAATTACTGCGTAGCTACAAACATTTACCTTATATATAATAGAGAACGTCCCAATCATTTCAAATTCTAATTTGACATACCTTATGATCCAAATATTCTTCTGACAACCAAATATAGTTTTTCATGCTTTATTATAAAATTGGCTTCATTTGAAATGTACTTAATTTTTAATTACGCTGAAAAGAATAGGGCCACTCAGAAAGCAATATTTTTTTTTGTCTATAAAATACTTGAACTGTTGCTTCAAGTTTGGAATTTGATAACTGGAAGGATCTCACCATCCCATGGTGTTACAATTAACAGATATCATTTTGAATGGTGAAGGAATTAGGATGAACTAACAGTATTGGACTTGGTCAGCCAAATTGTATTTCTGTATTGGTTGAAACCACACATATACTTGGTTTCTGTGTTTTTTTTCTCCACCCCCCCCCCCCAGAAACTGAGGGGAAAAACAGTGAAAAATCAGTTACTGTAAGATCAGCTTTAGCAAAAATGAAGGTAAGTGATTTTTGCTTAGTGGTGTGGAACAGATGTAGAATTCCATAAATGCTGCCCTGTTGCCGTAATCTGTGTTAAGGCAGGGGACAAAAAAAAAAAAAACAGATGGGATTCTTAATAAGTATGATGACTTTTTCAGGCATTAATAGGATCCATTAGAGAAAGAATAGCCTTGTATTCCCATGCAAAACATGAAAGTTTGACTGGAGCAATGTAGGCTGATTTTCAAAATGCAAAATTGGACATTGTCATTATCCCACTAAAATAACCAGTGAGGAAGAAGTATGGCAACTTTTAATGTCATTAGAAATGAAGCTGAAAGAAAAATGAGAAGCTCATTCTTGTTAAAGAGCTAAATAACTGAATGAAAAAAAGAATCCTTAGACCTATAGATATATCTTAGAAACTATGAAGAAAAGTGCATGGTTGGTATTTGTTCTTATCTCTAAATATCTGCTCAATACTTTTTAGTATTACAGAAAAACAAGTATTAATCAGTTACATTGTTGGTAATGACATCTTTCAGTTAGTCCAGAAGAAGAGTCAGAGTTGAGCAGCTCTCATATATGAACTTCAGACTCAAATATGCAAAAGTTATTGTGGAAAAAAAAAAGTGAGTTTGGAAAAAGGAACTAATTGTACATAATATGCTCCTGATCTTAAAGAATGAGATCAGGAGCATATCAAGCTCTAGGATTCAGTGTTCCAAATAAGTTCTGGAATATAGTAACACCTAATATTCTTATCTTGCACATGTTCATAAATGCAGCAATTTTCAGTATTTTTATTTACATTATAATACACTGCATTGATAATAAAAGCAGATTTTTTTCTTCTTTTAGCTACTAAATGCAGTAAAGTCAGATTTTATTTTCAAAATATTCTCAGAACGGTTAATAGAAGAACCAGAGATTGCAAAAAAAATGAAAGTGGTTTACCATTGGAATATTATGAAAGATAAAAAGAAGGTTTCTGAATGGAGTAAGTACTTGATGTTTTCTTTTTTTTTTTCCTTCATATAAATATCATTATAGCTTGCATTGTATAAACAATGTTTTATTGAAGTTTATACTGTTATGGATTAATGACTAGCCCTTCCTTAAGCCTCATAGTAATATTTTTGTTTTAGCTTGCTATTGTGAACATTGTATCTTCAAAAATTAATTATGCATAGCTGATATCATCTCTCCCAACTTTATTTTAATTTGAAGTTTTAACCTGGCTAAAAATTCTCTAAGAACATTGGCAATAAATTGCCATTGTTGCATGTAAGTATGGTCTTTGTTGATTTTGTTGTATTTTAGAAGTATAACTCATTAGGCTGAGCTGTTTATTGTATAAAGTGTAAAGAAAGGATTTACTAGTGCCACCATCTCACAAAGAAGAAAACATTAATCTAAATGATTAACCTAATAATGAAATATTAATAAACCTAACAGCTCATGCCAGTCCAGTTAGCCATGCATATTCACTCAGAAGATTTTCCTTGCATGGCTTTAAACATAAATTAGGACTAATCATGCATGGTGTTTATTGGAAGTCTAACACGATTTCTAAACACCACAGACTTTAGTTTTGCAAATTTCATATCAAAACTCTCCATAAGAACATGATACATATTCATTCATTACATTCATCTCATTCTATGTTTAACATTAACAATTTTGAATCAGATTTAACAGTACTCCATGCTTTCTTGTTTACATATTTAATTTTTCAGACTGAGAAAGCTACCAGTCATTTTGAGTAGTGAAACTAATTAGTCAGTGTATTTATTTTCATCATTGGTTTTGTAAAAATTTAAATAAATCTTAGTTCTTTGATAAAGAAATATCAGATTGAGTACAAACAAGTTGCACTTTCCATGGAAGATTTGAATAAATGAAGTCATTACTTCATTTAAATTCATTACAGCATTTGTTTCAGAAATTCAGTATGAATATTATTTCCAAATGCAATACATTTTTTACTTTTAAACAGAATTTATCAGCCTTTATATGCATGGGACTTAAGTTATGGGCTTCCAGAACTTAGAAATGTGTAGCCACAGAAAGAGTTTAGCTACAACTCTTTCTGTGGCTATGTCAAAAATAGCTAACGGATATTTTTGACTTTGAGTATTGCAAGCATCACTGTGAGAGCTAAAAGAACACTTGAAATTTAAACACAACTGATTGTAAGATCCTGTTTATTAATAATGGCTCTTTTTAAGTACAAGTGTATACACTAAGTTAAAACACAATACTGTTAGTAATATCTAATTAAGTTTAGTCTTTATTCAGGTGATCAGTTTGTTTAAAAATTTATAACAAGTTTTCTAAGAATTCACGAGTGATCTTCTTGGATACTGTGGGATAGTGGGCCTTTTTGACAGAAAGGGTTAAAAATGAAATGGCACTATCTTGAACTTGGATCTCCTGATTTGTAAGCAGGAACCTGTGCTTCTCCACTTGCAGGCAGTGGTATAAAATTTTGAACTTACTTCAACCCTGAATTCTTATGACATGATAATTATAGTTTTCATTTATTTTTTGTAAAAACAAAAAATTGCAATATAACAAACTAAAGCATAAGCAAAAAGGAACCAAACTTACATCAAACTACAAATTTACTCTGGTGTTCCTAGAAAAGAAAGAGCCTGCTGTGGAATAATGCTTATTCTCCATAATTCTGTAAAAAAACAATATAGAAAACTATATCACAATGAAAGAATATTACATGCTTGAATATGGTTAAATCAAAAACACCTAACAATAATAGCAGTCTATGCCCCTATTTAGGCAATGAGGAAGAAAGTAATGAATTCTACAATATGTTACAAGATGTCTGGAACAAGGTAGATAAAAATGATTACATATCCGTTCTTGGAGACCTTAATGCCCGAATTGGAGACATCCCTATTTCTGATTCTGTAAGAAACTATGGAGACATATATGCAATGACAACAGGGAAAAAATGATTTTTCAGTATTTAATAGTTTAAAAATCATAAATTTATTCTTTAAGCATAAAGACTGCCATAAATATATTTGGTCAGAATGCAGTTCACAGACAATTATAGATTATGTAATAGCTAATAAAAAAATAAAAAATAAAAAAACTTGCAAAATTCATTTTAGATACAAGAGTATACCGAGGTTGTGAATTAGAAGCTGACCACTTTCTAACCTAAGATTTCCATCTCAGTGGTTAATGAGAAAAGCCCATTCCTCTGAGCAGGAAACCTTTTTTAAGATTGGCCTTTTAATGACCCTACCATTAAATGGCTTTATAAACTAAAAAAATTAATGAAAAAATAGAAAATATGAACTTAGGCAGAATATATTTGGTCAGAATGCAGTTCACAGACAATTATAGATTATTTAAAGTATACATTTTTGGTCGTTTTTATAATAGAAATACAATTTTATTAATACAGACCAGTATTTTACAATAAACATTTATTAAAACCTACCAGTTTCGCCAGCAAACTGTCTGGCTTTTTCAAGGCATTACGGAGATATGAAAGTAAATGCAAATTAAAAGGAACATAAAAAACGTTGTAAACCAAACTAGTATCTATGGTTACACGTTTCGCGTGACAGAGATGGCTTATTGTTCTTATTCATTATCACGCATGCGTGTTTGTTGTAGACTTGTAATGTGATTACTGGCTAGCTGTAGTTCAGATTGATTGAGAGAGAGGATCAAGTTTTTCCACGAACTGTTTAGAATTATACCCTGATTTCTGTTGAGGTTTCCGCCGGTTATTAGTACTATTGTGGCTTCCTTAAATACACGATGCCTGTAGTCGTCATCTAGATATGGCATGGAGCTGTTTTGCCAATCTATCGTGTGATTAGACGTGCAGAAATGATGTGCTAAGCCGGAAGAGATGCTTCTGTTGTGGTTTACATCACCAACATGTTCTTTTTGTCTAATTTCTAAACTTCGTGAAGTTTGTCCGATGTAGGCAAGACCACAGGAGCAGGGAATGTAATATACTCCTGGATATTTGTAGAACGGAACTTTATCTTTTGGAGATCCTAAAACTTGTCTGATGTTGGTGGTTGGTTTGAAGACCACTCTGATGTTGTGGGCTCTTAGTATTCTTGCTATTTGATAAGAAATTGACTTGATGAAAGGTATCACTACAGTAGAAACGTGCTGACAGTGGATTCTTCTTGTCTGGGGTTGTCACTGTATAGATATTTTTTGATGATGTTTTGAGGATATCCATTTTGTGATAATGTGTTTGCTATTAGTGAGAGTTCATTCTGTGTATCCTGCTCTTCTGATATAAACTTTTTGGCTCTATGTTTCAACATGTGGATAATACTCAGTTTGTGTGACTTGTGATGGTTTGAAGTATAGTGAAGATATCTTCCAGTATCTGTGGGCTTTCTGTAAATGGATAATTTGAAACTGTTAGGTTGTTTTTTTATCAAAATATCTAAAAAATGCAGTTGGTTGTTGTTTTCTACTTCCAGAGTGAATTTTATCTTGCTATGTATTGAGTTGATTTTATCCGCAAACAATTTAAGGTTGTCTAAACTGTCTTGCCATATGATGAATATATCATCCACATATCTCCACCATGTAGATGGTCTCGGAGAGATTACAGAGAGAATTTCTTTTTCAAGTTTTTCCATGAAAAGGTCTGCACAAGATGGTGATAGTGGTCTTCCCATTGCTAGGCCTTCTAATAAAATAATGAAAACTTCCTTTTCATTATTTTATAGTCGTCATCTAGATATGGCATGGATGCCATATCTAGATGACGACTACAGGCATCGTGTATTTAAGGAAGCCATAATAGTACTAATAACCGGCGGAAACCTCAACAGAAATCAGGGTATAATTCTAAACAGTTCGTGGAAAAACTTGACCCTCTCTCTCTCAATCAATCTGAACTACAGCTAGCCAGTAATCACATTATAAGTTTACAACAAACACGCATGCGTGATAATGAATAAGAACAATAAGCCATCTCTGTCACGCGAAACGTGTAACCATAGATACTAGTTTGGTTTACAACGTTTTTTATGTTCCTTTTAATTTGCATTTACTTTCATATCTCCGTAATGCCTTGAAAAAGCCAGACAGTTTGCTGGCGAAACTGGTAGGTTTTAATAAATGTTTATTGTAAAATACTGGTCTGTATTAATAAAATTGTATTTCAATTATAGATTATGTAATAGCTAATAAAAAAAATAAAAAACTTGCAAAATTCATTTTAGTCGAGGAAGAATGGAATAACATCAAAACAATTATAGCAGATGCAGCCAATGAATCACTGGGAAAGAAAAAGAAATGGAGGAGAAGAAAGGGAATTAGAAGATGGGATGATCAGGGTGCCCAAATTACTGAAGACAAAAGGAATGCTTATAAAAAATACTTAACAACAAAATCTCAAGATATATAGAATAGAAGAGGGAAAAAGAGCAATCACTAAACAAGCTGTAAGAAAAAACAGAGTCCTTGGACAACTTTGTCAATGAACTTGAAACAGATATTACATGCACACAGTCCAAAACTTAAAATATTAAATAATTTAAATAGAGATGTAAGAGAAAACGCATGTCTTTCACCTATTGATCAGAATACCTGGCTAAGCTATTATAAAACCCTTTGGACTCGTAATAAAGATTTTGAAGCAGTAAACTTCGATAATGAGACATTCTTGGATCCTATATAAATAGATGAGTTAGAAACTACTCTAAAATGTTGTAAAAAACCATAAAACACCAGGTAAAGATGGGATAAATACTGAATTAATCAAATACGCAGGCCCAAACCTCAAAATTTATTTCCTTAAACTAATAAATAAAATATGGAATGGTGAACTACCACCAAAAAACTGGCAAATGGCAATAGTTATTCCTATACACAAGAAGGGCAATATTAACAACTGTGAAAATTAGAGGAATTAGTCTCCTAAACTCTGGATATAAAATCTATAGTAAAATTCTGAAAAATAGACTCTCCCAATATTATAAAGATAAGATAGGAGAAGAGCAGAATGGATTCAGGAGAGGCTGATCTTGTGCAGATGGATATTTTACCTTAAAAAATTTTATTGAAAAAGCATAAAGAATACAGTGTATAAACCCATATTGCTTTTATTGATAATTTTAAGGCATTTGACAGAGTTAATGGCAATAAACTTTTTGAGATATTAATAAATGTTAGTTCCTCATCACCTAATTAAAGCAATCCATGATACATATACAGACTACATGATTGCAGTAAAAGTTTAATGGAAGAATCTCTGACCGGAAACCTATAAACAGCAGAGTAAGGCAAGGCTGTATATAGCCCATCACCCATTATCTTCACAGTCTATATGTATTCTGTAGTAAGATATTGGAGACTCACAGTAGATAGTTATATCCCAATTAATAAATGCACTAATATAGATACAATACTGTTTGCAGATGATCAGGCTATACTTTGCAACCCTTTAAACTGATCTACAATACTCTATCCCTCATTTTAATTTAATAGTAAAAAAATTTAATATGGTAATTTCAAAAGAGAAAAGTTCTTGCATTTAAGGGAAGAGACCCAATAAGAAGTAAAATCTGTTTAGACAATACAATTATTGGACAAGTCAACTCTTTCAAATACCTTGGATATCACCTAACTTACAGAGAAAAAAAAAAAGAAATGAAAATCACATATTTCAATAGAGCTTTAAATATTATAAATCCAATTTTTAAAACCGGGTGCTTAAGGGTCAAAGCTATATAACTGAGAGGAGACCTTCACATAGCCTTTAAAGGAATGCGGAGAACCAACCAGAGCTTCTGACCTAATGTCCAATCCTCACCCTCTCGTGGTGCACCCTGTTGGGTATCTACCTGCATATTGAACAAACATGGATGGGCTGGCAATTTGGGATTTAGCCGACCAAATTGTATTCTTATTGGCTTAAACCAAAATTTCAAATGATGGTACAACATGACAGTTTCATGCCGACTGGGACGTTGCCCGGTTAAACAAGGCCCCCGTTGTTTTCGCCAGGGAACTAGGGCTGAAAACACACCCCAACTCAACATCACCAGAATTAAAGATCGGTACTATCAACATAAGAAGCCTGAATGGCAAAGAAATGGAGCTAACTAAGGAATTATATAAGTACCAGATCAATATAATAGGGGTGACTGAAACAAAAAAAGACAAAAACTGGTGAGAAGTTTTTGAGCAATAAATACAAAATGTTATATTCAGGCAATGACAATCAAGGAAAAGAAGGAGCAGCTATAGCATTCAACACAAAATATGAGGCTAATCATCTTGAATGGCAGGCAGTCTCGAGTAGAGTGATGTGGGTAAATATCAGAATAGGGAATTGCACAATGAGACTTATTTGTGCCTATGGTCATACAGAAGGTTCTATTAAGGTAGAAGTGGAGGAATTTTTGATGCTTTAGAGAAAGCAACTGACACAATGAAAAAGGAAAAGTTGGTCCTTGTTGGGGATCTAAATAGCAGAATAGGAAATAGTTGGTCCTTGTTGGGGATCTAAATAGCAGAATAGGAAATAGTTGGTCCTTGTTGGGGATCTAAATAGCAGAATAGGAAATGATTGTCAGACATACAAAAATATTTTGGGAAAATTTGGAGAAAAGAGCAAAGCTAATAATAATGGCAAATACCTTGGATTTCTGCTCAGGACATGGACTGGTTATTACTAACACCATATTCCAACATGAAAATGTGCACAAATTCACATGGAAAGAAGAGGCAAGGAATAAGAAAAGTCTCATTGACTATGTTATTGTTGATAGTGATATTTTCTCCCTGGTGCAGACACCAGAGTGTACAGAGGATTTGAAATTGGAAGTGATCACTATTCAGTCTTGAGCAGGATAAAATTGAATTTCATATTGAAAAGAATAACATATAAGAAAGTTTTAAAGCGAATAAAAGTTGAGCAGCTCTCAGATACGAACTGTAGACTAAAATACACAAAGATTATTCAAGAAAAAATGAAAGAGTTTGAGAACACAAACCAAACCTTGGAGATTCAGTGGCAAGCCTTGAAGCAAACCTTGATTGATTCAGCCAGAGAGGCATGTGGTGAGGTTGTCTGTAAGGATATAAAAATTAGAACTCCATGATGGACACAGGAAGTTAAAGAGGCAGTGAAGGAAAAGAAGAAAGCATATCAAACTTTCCTGGCAAATAAGTCAGATTGTGCTCTTAGAGAATACATAGACAAATGTAAGAAAGCTAAACACTGTGTAACACTAGCTAAACAAAAGTCATGGGAGGACTTTGGCAAGAACACGGAAAATAAATATCATGAAGGTGTAAGATATTCAGGAGGTTGTTGAAGAAGCTTAGAAATGGAGGACAGAGTGCTGTAAAAGGAGTTAGAGATGATAAAGGTGACATGAAAACAGGAGAAAAAGATATCCTAGAAGTATGGAGTAATTACTTCGAAAAATTGCTAAATAAAACAAGCAGTTATGTCATTACTTTCTTCTATTTTCTTTATTATCTCAATATCCGCTATTATCTATTCTATTGTCTAGCCTATCTTATTTCTATCTAGGGTTATTTTCTCTTCAGATACTAGCAAAATTTGTATTATGCTGCACCAGCCAGTATCCTATAACAGAAAAGTTTCTTGCTCAGGGAAATAATCCTAGATCTTAAAGCATACACACATTATTTTACTCTTCGTTACAATTATATAGATTTCTGGTACTTTGCAAGCGTGACCTGTAATCTATCGTTATATAACTTCTAAATTCTTCTCCCGCTAAGGTTCTAATTTTATAAGTGGTAATTTGTCCTTACAATCAGGCATATGTAATAAAACATGTTTATTGGGAAATCAAATATTTTAAAGTTAAAAGGCAACATATATTCAATGCTAAAGAAATCAGTACATGCTATATAAAATCAGTTCACGCTAAGTTAGTTCAAAATGCTATATCACATTGCATAACCTGTAATCTCTTTCCACAAGCTATTCTTAAGTTACACACATACACATTCTTAAGGTTTTCAATTAAAAGCTCTCAGTAATACCCGTTTCATTTTATCAGGTTCAATCTTATTCAATAATATAACTGCCTCCAGACAATCTCTGCTAAAGGTTACTAGTTATTTTCAAAAAGGAATTCTTACTACAGTCCTCTATTAATTGTCCATACTTTATGCTTACACAAGTTTTTTCTTCCCCTAACAATTCTGAAACATACAGTGAAATATTCTACATTACCGATTCTGTTCCAGACAATATGTTGCTTCCACGTGGTCTGGTTACCTTCTGCTTATTCCATCTGCATCTGGCGATGAGCTCACGCTGTCCTTGAATTCTGCTACCGGGTATGAACGTATTTTGCTGCCGCGTCTTAGGGGACTTTCTCCACTCTTTCAGATGGGACATCCAGCGATTGGCACGATTCTGCAAGGTCGATAATTTACGAACGCCTCCGCGTGGAATTTCTAAGGCATCTTCAGGAAAAGGCCTGCTGTTTTACATATCGCAACATCTACGCACGACTCACACGAGCCACCAGTCAAAATCACCAAGCAGGAAAGAGCGAGAGAGATATGGCACACATCTCCTTATATTCACCATATCTTTTCCGCACGACACTCTTTATTTTATGTCCCCAAGTTGATCCTTTGCTCTTCCTTTTCTGTTAGGGTGCTATTCTTGGAAAGTGTGCCAGCGTCACCTTCCACGTATGTTATTGCCCACTGGCATTACGCCGATCTGGGTGGCTAGCACGCGACCTTTGGACTGTTACTTAAAATTGTCTGGAGACTTACAATACACTGGATATCTTAATGAACTAAATATTTTCCTTACACAAATACTATATTATGATACAAATTCTCACTTTAATCTCTGGTTAAATAACAATAAGATCTTAGTAATTTACATACAAAGGAATATATACTTTCACATAAAGTAAACAAGTTTTCTCTATTTTCTGCTGAAATGCAGGCATCTCCTTTAGTTGTTAGTTTTTGCCTTTTTTAATCCTGAATGAATAATTTCTTCTCAAAATTTTCTCATTCAGGATCTAACACAGCAATAGCACAGTGTTAGATCCTGAAATCGACAGGCATACAATCAGGAATATATATCCATACTTGAAGTAGAAAAAGCCATCAAAGGCTTGAAATGTGGAAAGTCAGCAGGAGTAGATGATATTCGACCAGAAATGCTCAAGTATGGTGGTATAAAAGTCTTACAGTGGCTGCACTGCATGGTTCAGAAAGCCTGGACAGAGGGATGAATTCCTGATGATTGGAGTAGAGCTCTCATAGTACCCGTATATAAAAAGGGAAATAAAACTGAAAGTGAGAATTACAGAGGTATTTCCCTACTGAGTGTTCCTGGCAAGATCTATGCAAGTATACTTGAGAAAGAGTTGAGAAGAATTGTGGAAGAAAAGCTTGGTGAAGAACAAGCTGGATTCAGGCCAAATAGAGGCTGTCAGGATCAGATCTTCACTTTACGACAAATAGTTGAGAAAGCATGGAAATATAACAAAGATCTGTATTTAAATTTTGTCCGTCTGGAAAAGACATATGACAAGGTGGCAAGAGAGAAGCTATTCAATACACTGCAGTTATATGGTGTCAGTGGTGCATTATATCAAGCAATACTTAGTCTTTATTTGAGTTGTAAGTCAGCAGTTAGAATTGAAGGAAATACAGGAAGATGGTTTAATGTTAAATCTGGTGTGAGACAAGGATGTACATTATCCCCTCTGTTATTCATTATCTATATGGATCACATTATGAAGGAAAGTGGTATTAAACAAGATATGAAAATTTGCAGTGTTAATGTCAGCTCTTTGCTTTATGCGGACGATGTTATACTTCTAAAGAAATCTGCTTCAAGTCTGCAAGATTCCCTGACTTACTGTTGTTGACTAACTTGAATAACTGTTGTAATAGATATGGTATGAAGGTCAGCAATAAAAAGACAAAGACAATGAAAATAGGCAGAATTGTTGAAAATGTCAACTGTCTTGTGAACGAAGATCCTGTGGAACAAGTAAAACATTTCAGCTACTTAGGCACGATTTTTAGATGATGTTAAATTAGTCAGAACACTAAATTAGCTGTATACAAGACAGTGTTCAAACCAGTTTTAACTTATGGATCTGAGAGCTGGGTCAGAAGTAAAACAGTTGACCAAAGACTAGAGACCGCAGATATGAGAGTCCTGAGAAAGATTAGAGGCATAAACAGATGGCATCAATGGCAATATCATATTAAAAACGAGGATATTAGATAAGAACTTGACATTGTCAGCATCTGTGAATGCATTAGCAGAGCTAATCTCAGGTTGCATGATCACTTAAACAGAATGGGTGAGGAAAGATTAGCAAAACAAGTGTTCTCTGGTAGGAAAACGACCCAGAGGAAGACCAAGATATAGGTGGATTGATATGGTACGAAGTACCTTAGACGATAGAAATATAAGATCTGATAATGTTGGAGTCTTGACAAGTAACAGACTGATTTGGAGGAAAATTGTAGATGGGAAGTTAGTAATGATGTACATTTTTCATGTGGTACTATCATATCCTGTACACCCCTTGAGGACACATGGCAGGAATTTGAATGAATTTTTAAACCCTTGACAGTACAAAAACATACTCAGATTAGAGCTTATAAAACATTTACAAGACCAGTGCTGACTTATGGAAGTGAGGCATGGACGATCAGAAAAGGAGATGAGAGAAGAATAACTGCAGAAGAAATGAGATTTATGAGAACTGCAGGATACACCTTAGATCATAAAAGAAATAAAGAAATCATGGAAGAAATGAATGAATGAACAACCAATAATAGAATATATCCACAATCATGGCAAAATGGCAATCATTATCCTTTAGATCAGTGGTCTCCAAACTTTTAGCCGTGAGGGCCACATTGGGTAATTCAGCACTGTTCAGCAGACCATTGTAATAAAAAAAAACTCTAGAACTAGATATATGAGTTTTATTGAAAGCAGATAAAAACTGATTACAGAGATGTGAGATTAAATTATCATATATTAATTACAATGAACACTATCAGCAAATTTTTGCTAGTCGTTAGTTCTTCCACCAAATATTTTGTTTAATTTGAGTCTCGGGTCTGGGTTATTCCCGAGGGGGTGGAAAGAGGGGGAAAATCATTCCGCTGCATAAAGGTGGTTCCAAGACTGCTGTTGTAAATTACCGACTGATTAGCATATCAGGAATCATTGTCATGGTCTTAGAGAAATTAGTCAAGAAAAGAATACAGGATTGGATAGATGAAAATGGGATATTGTATGGGGGACAACATGGTTTTGTGAAGGGTAGATCATGCCTCAGTAACTTGCTCACGTTTTATAACACAGTGACGGCTGAACTGGATAGGGGTAATGGGTTTACAGTAATACTACTGGACCTTGCCAAGGCTTTTGATAGGATACCACGTAGAACCCTAATCAGTAAAGTGGAGCAGATGGGGATAGATATAGGGTTGGTGAACTGAATAGGAGGGTGGTTGAAGGAGAGATACCAGAGAGTAGTTTATTCAGGCGTGGAGTCTAAAAGATGGCTTGTGGCTAGTGGTGTGCCACAGGGCTCTGTTCTTGGACCACTGCTTTTCAATTTGTTCATCAATGATATAGGAAAGGATTTGAGAGGAAGTGTTCACTTGTTTGCTGATGATGCAAAGTTGGGTAGAGCAATTATGAGTGCACAGGATGATTTGGATAGTTTGGAGGACGACTGGGCTAGGAAAAATGGATGTCAATTTAATGTGCCAAAGTGTAAGGTTATGCACTTTGGGGTGAAAAGAATAGCAGCAGTATATCGCATTGGTGGAACCATACTCCAGGAGATTGATGAGGCCAGGGATTTGGGAGTGTTGGTGGATAGGGAATTGAAGTTTTGGGGGCACATTGCAAAAGTGACTAAAACAGTTCACCAAATCATTTGGCTTCTGAAAAATACTTTAACATGCAGAGACAAACAAGTTGTTGTTCCTCTGTATCGAGCCTTGATAAGACCCCATCTGGACTACTGTGCCCAGTTATGGGCACAGTAGTCCAGATGGGGTTTCTTCGTGATGGGGAGGAAGTGGAGAGGATCCAGAGACGAGTGACGAAGATGATAGCAGGTCTGTGGAATGAACCTTATGAGAATAGGTTGAAGATTTGTGGGTTGCAGAAATTGGTCGATAGGCGAAGGAGGGGTTTGAGACATTCAAATTACTGAAGGGTTTTTATAAGATTGATCAAGAAGATATTTTTGAAAATATGACTGGTGGTGGGAGGACTAGGGGCCATGAATGAAAGCTGGGCAAGAGAGTGGTTGACAAGGGTGTTAGAGCTAGGTTTTTTACTTGGAGAGTAGTGAATGAGTGGAATAAGCTTCCAGAGTCTGTTGTGGTTGCTACGACTGTGAATGAGTTCAAGGCAAGGTATGATAGATACTGCATACGATAAGTTACTTTTTGGAGGCGAAGAGTGAGCGAGGATGTTGGCTCCGTCGAGTCTGATGTTGTTGGCTACCTCCGACGGTAAGCGACCGATCCCCCGTTCGACGTTAACCATTACATCGAGCACCGGCACTTCTTTCGGGGCAACGGCAAAATTACGGCCGAGGCAAAGGGCACTGACGGCATCATCGTTGAGCCTTTTGGAAGAGAGGTTTATTACTGTCTGGAGCGGTTGAATTTGTGGTTGTGGTTTGTCTTTAACCAGGTTGCTGTTTTTCTTGACGTGTTTGTTTTTTATTTTTTGAAATTCTCTCTGTGCGGAAGTTTCCAAAATGTCAGAGAGAATCGACCAAAATTCAGGGTTAAGAACGGTGGAGAGCTCTGAAACTAAGGAGCCAATGGCGGCGTTCGTCACTGCGAGGGCGGCACGAGTAGAGGCGCCTAGATAGGACTTTTTTTCAATTCCACCAAGATAGGACTTTAGTGTCACCAACGTGCTTGGGCTTAGTATTGTAAGTTTTTGTGTGCATGTTACATTAATTGTTTTTGTAATCCCTGTAGATGTCCTAGTGACTAGGACGAAATATAGGAAGTATTAAATTCTATTTTAATTCTTTTTGAGTGTTGTAAAAAATCCATTAAACCTCCAACATAATGTCCTCACAGCACTTAAGCCTCTACACAAGAATCCCATGTTACTCCTCTTAATAAACTATTATGATTACAGCTATATTGCCTGCTTCAGTTTAGGAGTGCCCCTGTTTAAATGTCATTGGCTGTTTACTCATGGATTCTTAGGGTATTGTGAGTGTAAATGTACCAAAAAGTATATGTAGCATAAGGAATAGAAATTTACACATACCTTTTTCTGGGTGTTGCGGCTTTTCCTCTTTCTGCGATGTCGAAAAACTACTGATTGTGTTTGGGGGGGGATAGGTAATTTGGTAGAATTAAGTTAGAAAAAACCCGAGTTTTTTTCCGTAATATATATAAACATATATATTATATTATATAGGGTGGGAAAAAGGTAAAAGGGTTGATTTTTTAAAATAGGAAGGGGAAAGGTGGTTGACGGGGTGCGGTCCGTTTCGACTATTTGTGGTCGTCATCTGAACACATTGGGAAAGTGGATGCTATGTCAGGTCGGGTAGGTGCTTCTGCTTTTGAAGTGTTTGTGTTGTCGCCCATTGGTCGGGGTTGTGACCTCAATTTTATGTTGTGAAGCTTCCAAACCTCGGAGATTATGTAGGGCCTGTGTACTTTGATAGAGTTCGCGTCACACTTTATAGCTATTGTTTCTAATATTCTGATCATTGTTTCATTGTCTTGTCTATTACTATGATGGCCTTGTCGATCTGCGGGGTATGTTTTTGTTCAAGGGCGTGAACAGCTATTTCCGTTTTTCCTGTGCTTTGTATTCGATTTTTCTTTTTGATGTTACGTTTTTTAGTGTTTAAATGTTCTGGAATAGGGATGTTACAGTCACAGAAGTGTTCTTGTAGTCTTGCCCATAAAAACCTGATGGTGAAACCTGTGTAGGTGATGTCACAGTCTTTCTGGCAGGGAAATTTATAGACTACATTGTGCTGTTCAAATATTTCTTTCTGTGTGTGAGGTTTGGTGGATTTTAGGAGGTTTGCCAGTTTTTGGTTTGTGGTGAATACCAGTTTGTAGTCAGTATGTTTGAAGATCTATTTATAGGCTTTGTATGTGTTTTGGGTGTATGGTAGTTTGATAATTTTTTGTGTAGGGAAGTTCGTTTTGGTACTTGAGTTGTTTTGGCGTTTTTTTGCCGTCTTGTTTGCGTAGTTAATCAGTTGTGTAGGATAGTTGCGATTTAAGAAGATCTGTGTTAGTTTTTTTATTTCTGCGTTTGGACTATTTTGATTGGTTGAAAATTTGTGAGCATTTATGAATTGTGATAAGATGACAGATTTTTTAACAGAATATGGATGGTATGAGTGAAAATGGAGGTAGTTTCCGATGTGTGAGGGTTTGTGGTATATTTTCGTGGCTATTTTGTTGTGTGTGTTCTGGTTAATGTCAAGTTTAAGAAATTGATGGATTTGTTCTGTTCAGTTTCTGTGGTGAATTTTAATCTGTTGCTGTAACTGTTTAGGGATTTTTTTAAGGTGGTGATGTGTGTGGGATTACCAATGCACAGAATATCGTCCACGTATCTGCCATAAAACGTGATGCCGGGGGGGGGGGAGTAGGAGTGACTCTATATGTGCCAGGAATAAATCCGCCAGCTGTCTACTGATGTTTTGGCCCATGAGGAGTCTGAAGATTTGTATGTACATGTTGTTGTTGAACTTGAAGAAGTTTGCCGAGATTATTAGTTTTATTAAGTTAATAATGTCAATGGGCATTAGTTTAGTACGAGAGTGTAGGGTGTGGTCTTCTGTGAGTAGTGTGTGTACAATGTCTAAAGTTCTGGGGACGTCCACGTTAGTGTATAAAGAGGCCGCATCCAAAGAAGTGAGGATGTCTTCTTCGGATAGGGTTAGGTTTTTTATTTTTTTGAAAAGGTCGTCCGTGTTTTTAATCATGAAGTTAGACGTTGTAGTTAATGGTTTGAGAAGTTTCGCTACAAATTTTGATAAAGGGGCTGTGGTGGTATTTTTGTAGGAGACTATTGGTCTCATCGGGTGCCCGTCTTTGTGGGTTTTATTTGTCCGAACATACGAAGGGTGCGTGTGGTGCAGGGGATTGTGTTTTTCAGTGTGGTTTTGTCAATTTTATTTTCATTTTTTAGGATGTGTAGGGTACCGTTGATTTGTTTTATGAGTTCGGGGTGGGGTCAATTTGTATTTTTCGGTAGGTGTGTGGGTCGGTTAAGATGGCTGTTATCTTGTTTTGGTAATCTATTTGGTTTGTGATGACTACGGTGTCCCCTTTGTCAGCTTTATTGATAATAATGTTCGGGTTCTTCTTTAGGGATAAAAGGGCTTTTTGTAATTTGGGGGTGACGTTTGGTTTAATTATTATTTTACTGTTTATGCTGTTGTTAATTTTGTGGAATATTGTTTCTTTGTTATGGTCATATTCTAATTTCGCTTGCATTTTGGTAACGATGTCTCTGTTTTGTATGTATTTTGGGGAAACACCAAAGTTTAATCCTTTGTTCGGGATGGTGATTTCGTCGGGCATGAGGGTATGGTGCAATAGATTGATGATGGAGTTGTTTTTTGTTGGTTCTAAGGCGGAAATATCCGAAGGGTTGGAAGCAAAGCGATTGTTGTAATTGGGTGTTTGTTAGTGCTTACCATTTCTTTGCATGTTGATCTTCTAATAATAGCGGGTAGTCGTTGATGTGAGATTGGGTATTATCTCAAAAGACTGCCCCTTCCGTTAGTAGTTAGTAGCTTTTTTCAATCTGTTTTTTGTTTTGTGAATGTATGAATATGCTTGTTGTTTCTTTTTAAATCTGTTGTTTAATAAAAACCCACAAAGATGGGTACCCGATGAGACCAATAGTCTCCTACAAAAATACCACCACAGCCCCTTTATCAAAATTTGTAGCAAAACTTCTCAAACCATTAACTACAACGTCTAATATTCATGATAAAAAAACACAGACGACCTTTTCAAAAAAAATAAAAAAACCTAACCCTATCCGAAGAAGACATCCTCACTTCTTTGGATGTGGCCTCTTTATACACTAACGTGGACGTCCCCAGAACTTTAGACATCGTACACACACTACTCACAGAAGACCACACCCTACACTCTTGTACTAAACTAACGCCCATTGACATTATTAACTTAATAAAACTAATAATCTCGGCAAACTTCAAGTTCAGCAACATGTACATACAAATCTTCGGATTCCCCGTGGGTCAAAACATCAGTGGACAACTAGCGGAATTATTCCTGGCACATATAGAATCACTCCTACTCCACCCTTCCCCCCCCCCCCCCCAGCATCACCTTTTATGGCAGATACGTGATGATATTCTGTGCATTGGTAATCCCACACACACACATCACCACCTTAAAAACATCCCTAAACAGTTACAGCAACAGATTAAAATTCACCACAGAAACCAGACAGAACAAATCCATCAATTTCTTAAACTTGACATTAACCAGAACACACAACAAAATAGCCACAAAAATATACCACAAACCCTCACACATCGGAAACTACCTCCATTTTCACTCCATCCATATTCTGTTAAAAAATCTGTCATCTTATCACAATTCATAAATGCCTACAAATTTTCAACCAATCAAAATAGTCCAAATGCAGAAATAAAAAAACTAACACAGATCTTCTTAAATCGCAACTATCCTACACAACTGATTAACTATGCAAACAAGACTGCAAAAAGCCGCCAAAACAACCCAAGTACCAAAACGAACTTCCCTACACAAAAATTTATCAAACTACCATACACCCAAAACACATACAAAGCCTATAAATAGATCTTCAAACATACTGACTACAAACTGGTATTCACCACAAACCAAAAACTGGCAAACCTCCTAAAATCCACCAAACCTCACACACAGAAAGAAATATTTGAACAGCACAATGTAGTCTATAAATTTCCCTGCCAAAGAGACTGTGACATCACCTACACAGGTTCCACCATCAGGTCTTTATGGGCAAGACTACAAGAACACTTCCGTGACTGTAACATCCCTATTCCAGAACATTTAAACACTAAATAACGTAACATCAAAAAGAAAAATCGAATACAAAGCACAGGAAAAATGGAAATCGCTGTTCACACCCTTGAACAAAAACATACCCCGCAGATCGACAAGGCCATCATAGTAGACAGACAAGACAATGAAACAATGATCAGAATATTAGAAACAATAGCTATAAAGTGTGACACGAACTCTATCAACGTACACAGGATCTACATAATCTCCGAGGTTTGGAAGCTTCACAACATAAAATTGAGGTCACAACCCCGACCAATAGGCGACATCACAAACACTTCAAAAGCAGAAGCACCTACCCGACCTGACAGAGCATCCACTTTCCCAATGTGTTCAGATGACGACCACGAATAGTTGAAACGGACCGAACCCCGTCAACCACCTTTCCCCTTCCCCCTCCCTATTTTAAAAAAATCAACCCTTTCACCTTTCCCCACCCTATATAATATAATATATATGTTTATATATATTACGGAAAACAACCCAGGTTTTTTCTAACTTAATTCTACCAAATTACCTACCCCCCCCCCACATACTCAGTAGTTTTTCGACATTGCAGAAAGAGGAAAAGCCGCAACACCCAGAAAAAGGTATGTGTAAATTTCTATTCCTTGTGCTACATAATACTTTTTTTGTTACATTTACACTCACAATGCCCTAAGAATCCATGAGTAAATAGCCAATGACATTTAAACAGGGGCACTCCTAAACTGTAGCAGGCAAAATAGCCGTAATCATAATAAAAGCAGTAATCCTAGTATCAAACCATAAGGTACTCCACTAGTCACTATGATTCTCCTAGATTCTCCACTACTCTCTGGTGTCTGTTATCTGCCTCACCCCCGCCCCCATCCATGCTACTAGCCTCATATCCATTCCCATTTGTTGTACATTTTGTAATAGTTTTCTATTTGATATTCTATCAAATGCCTTGGCAAAGTGGAGCAGTATTATGGTGTAGCCATTACCTTTATCCAATTCTGTTGTCACATTTTTTATAAAATGTGAATAAGTTACCAAGATGACCTACCTTTTACACAGCCATGCTGTTCACTATAGAGTATTGCATCCCTATCCTCTGTTATATTTTACCTTTCACTAACTTTTCCAATACTTAACAACCACTCCTGATATATTAATTGGTGTGTAGTTTTCTACCTCTGTCTTGGAGCCACCTTTATGTAATGATACTTATCTTACCCTCTTTCCATTTCCTTGGAACCCTGACAGAGCTGAGACATAGATTTGAAAAACTTTGTCAGAGGCAGTGCCAGTTCTCTTGCACATTCACATAGCACATGGACTGATATGCCATCCAGTCCCATTGCTGTGCTCACATTCATATTTTTTTAATATGCTGAACACCTCCTGTTCATCTACCTCAATTTTGATATGTGTGTCTGTAACATCAGCAACTGATACACCTTCGCAAAATGATCACTTGGCAACTCAACTATTTCTCCTGCGTCTGTCAACTTCCTACCATGAGCATTGTTTAAAGTCATTTTTCCTCTTACTTGCTACTTAATGAAAAAAACTCGTTTGGGTTTACTTTGGCCTGTTTAACATTGATAAAGGATAATACTACTTCTTTTCTATCATTCAAAATCAGGAACTTGTGAAATCCCATTCAACATTGTGTAATGATTACTGTACGCATGCTCATTTATCACAGGGTAGTAAGACAGATACTTGATTTCATTCTCCCTAATATCTCTAGTTTCCCTGGTTTTGCACTACCTCACTCACTATAAGGGCTTTTTTCTCTTGTATTCTGTATAGTTATCTTGAGATTTTGTTTAAGTATTTTTTGAAAACTTTTGCCTTCAATAATTTGGGCAATCTGATCACTGCCAGTTGCAACTGGTAGCAAATGAATAATGCATATTATTTTTCCAACATAAAAAAGTATGCTTGACAGTAGGAAAAGAGGTGTCTTTCATATGGTTTATTATCTTTCTTGGTTTACAGCATCGGTTCCCAACCGGTGGTGTGCTTGGCCATTCAGGGGTATGCAAAAAAAATAATCAGTAATGGGGGAAAAACAAGTAAAATATTTTACATTAAGATAGGCACTGAACAAAGGTGTCATTATTTAAAAAACAAGGGGCACAATTTATGGAAATGGGTCTAAAAGGGGTACACAAGTGGAAAAGGGTTGGGAACCACTGGTTTATAGAAACACACTTCAATATATCCATGTGAGTAATCAGCATTTACCATTCCAACAGTACAATTTCCTTAATACAGAGAACCAGGATTATTTGTTCTAATGATACAACTCTTGCCACACTTTTTTAGTTATTGGCTACAGGGATTGTAAAACACAAAAAAAAATACTGCATGTGTCCCATCTCTTATGTCTGAGGTAAATATGAAAAGCATTATCTCTCTGCTACATTAAATATATATAGTGCAGGCCTGAAAAGTTACAAGTATTGTACAGAAAGCAAAGTTTTTTGAACAATATTTTTAATCAAAACTAAGTACAATTACATGAGAACTTGCTTTTGCCAACTTGGTTATGATTGAGCTGATGTACAGACAGGAGATATCACCTTTTATATAACTGTCGTTAATTTCATGGTATATTTGTAGATTGAATAAGACTGGTAACAGTTCTTTTATCATAACCATTCTTCTGTAATGTGGCAGTAAAAAATATGAGTTTTTTTCCCCCCATCATTAATGCAAAGATATGAGCTTTTTAAGTTGATAATCTCAGGATATCATCAATGATAGCACTGGACATGTAAATATCAGTTGGTTTGAGTTGGTTTTCTGTACATCATGATCTTCAGCCTGTCTGAAGACTGAGGAAGTCTGTCCAGAAAGAGAAGTGGACTATTGGTTGCCGTAAACCTTTTGGATCTTAGTTATTAAGAAAAATTCTGATGTCACTCCTATCCACTAAAGGTAGGTAAATGTAAACCTGTAGCTCATACTGATATTGTGGACTAAGGATTTTTATATTTTTTACTTCATCCAGAAACCAACATTATAAGAACAGATTCCAGCAGTAATAAGTTAGCCAATGAAGACTCTTACTCACTTTCACAGAGGACTGTGGTGTGGAGGTGAATTCTTGTCTGGTCCCAATACAAGAAAGAGTTTAGTTAGTTGAGTAATGAACTTGTAGTTTATGTCACTGATTTGGGCTTGCTTAATTGTTAGAAATGTGTTCATAAAATGTATTCATACTGTTAGTTTCTTACAGCAGATAGCTGACTTCCTTATAATGTTTATATATATGTATACACACACACACACTGTATTTATTTTTAGGCTTTTCATGGAGTTAAAAAGAAATTGTAATTTAGTTGAGTTGAATACTGTAAATTATTTGGTTACAGCAAAACCATATTATAAAACTAGCATTTTAAAACTATTTTAGTGATTAATTAATGACTGACATGATGAATTGCTTAGGTTTCATAAATTTCCCCAAATTTAGATTGACAGATAGTCACTAAGCTGATTATGGATATAATTGTTGACAGGCTAAGGAGACATCTGAAAGTGCTCTGCAGCAGAAATGTTAGCACTGCATAGGATATGATGATGAGGTGTCTGAAGCAATATTCCCTCTAATTTTTGCTAGCTCATATACACATAAATATTTTTGTGCAAGTTTCTAGTCTCAGACTGTGTGCATTGGCCATGCTCAAATTACAAAAATCACAAGGCATAAACTCTCAATTAATTTACTTAAATCTGCATAGCTACAAAAATCCATCAACTGTTTTGCTAAACAGTTCAAGTGATGACTACTGTCTAGGTAGATACTCTAAACAAATATACCTCTGCAACTGACATCATTATCACTTCACCAACATAATTGCAGGCTAAAAGTAACTAGTGTATCAAGTTGGAATGGGTTAGAGTAATGGAATGGAGACCAAGAAATTACTAAATAAAATAAAGTGTAATTTATGATATAATTTTTTATAGTACATGAAAAAATTGACTGTAAATTAGAAATTCTGAAAGCAAAAATTTTGTTATGTATAGCTTAGAGAGAACATTGTCTGAAGGAAGTAGTATCAGACTGTATGCCCAGGAGGATAATTCAAGTAAGAGTTAGATGGATGAGTAGTGTCATTAAGCAGGAGCTGCAAAAGAAGAAAATGTCATGAATATTTAGAGAGAGAAGGATGATCATCAAGGAATGGCTGCATGATGATTCACATTCTTGTACTGCTCATGCATGAGCAGTACAAGGCACAGGCAAGAAAGGTGATCAGCATGGTAAAGAAAGCAAAATCACATTGTTGAAAACAGATGAGCCAAGCAGGCTAAAGGAACTTCCAAAGTTCTTTTGCAATGTGACAAGTAGCAGAAACAGTGACTGTGGAAGGATACCTTTACCGAGTCATGGTAGTAGCAAAGTGACTATTCTGGTGCAGACAGAATAATTGAGTGACCACTTTGGGAAGGTTTATCAAGCAAAGTTATTGCAGTGCCAGATGTGTCAGGATATTGCAGAATCTCAATGCAAATACAACCATGGAATTAGAAGGAATATCAGCTTGCATGTTACAAGAATGTTCAAAGGAATTGGCATTGCCTCTGCTGTTTAACTTGCATCTCATCTCTTGTAAAGTCCCAAGGGAGTGAGAAGAGGGCAGAATGGTTCTGCTGCATAGAAGGCTCCAAGACTGAAGTAGTAAATATAGACCAGTCAGTATCTGAAGAGTAGTGGTAAAGGTATTGGAAAAGATGTTCATAGACAGAATTTGGGAATAGCTGAATAATCTATGGGGACATCATAGCTTTGTGAGGTCTAGGTCATGCCTCAGTAATTTAATCACTTTTTATAATAGACAGTGGAATTGGCTAAAAGGAATGGCTATATGAAAATAGTTAAATATTTTGTAAAGAGATATGATAGGAACCACTTGGGACTGTTACACAAAATGAAACAGTTGCTGATCTGGATATGAGGATGGATGACAGACATTTACCAAAGAGTAGCATGTGGAGGGGGCAGAAAGTAGGAGAAAACTGTGCTTGGACAATGTGTACATAAATGATACAGAAGTGTTTTGAAGGGAAATATTGTTGTTAGTTGATGATGAAAAAGCAACCCTACTTAAGTGAGAAAAGCTGCAGAAGAAGAAGTTGTTGATGAAAAATTGGGCACTAGTAGTTAATCAGGGCAATGTAGAAAGTTTGTAGGATGATTTAAATAGGCTGACAGTATGAGAAGAAGATAATGGATGCCAGTTTTATGTGCACAAATATAAAATTATGCATTTTGCAATGAAAAGATAATCAGCTCAATCTTGCAATACAGTTCTCTCAGTATAGTAAATTGATGAAGCTAGGGATTTGGGGATGTTCATGGATAGGGAATTCAGAGAGCATGTTGCAGAAGTGGTCAAGGTAGTTCGTAGGATTACTTGGTTATTGAAGCGCATACTAACAAGCAAAAGTAAATTGTCATTCCTCTTTATAAGGCTTTGATATGACCATATATCAAAGAATTGCTGTGCACAGGTCTATTCACCTGAGTTTCTTGAAGTGAAGAAGATCCAGAAGTGAGTGAATAATAGTTCTATGGCATGATCCCTACAATGATAGGGTGAGGATTTCTGGATTGCAGAAGTAGGTTTATAGGTTGAAAAGATGAGATATGATGTAGATGTTTAATTTACTATAATGGTTTTGTAGAATCGGTCATGAAACTTTCAGCATTTCACTAGAGTGGATAGAACAAAGGATCATCCCTGGAGATTGAGTAAGGGCATGAGGACTATTTTACTAAGTAAGTGATAAATGAGTAGAATAGATTGCCATAGTGAGTTGAATGTGCTCTGTGGGTAAATTCATTTCAGGAGAGGTACAATAGATATTGTGCAGATTGTATAGGTCTCTTGCAATGAGTCTTTGGCTTCATGGAGGTTCACATGTAAATAATAATAAACTTGGCACTATATCACAAAAACCATGGCACTTGGTTTGCTAAACAGCCATTGTTAGGAAGAAAAGCTTCTTCAGCCATTTGACAATGGCCAAAGTCACTTCACCATATACAAGTTAGCAAAAACCCACATGAGACTGTGTGTATGGCAAATTTTAATTCACTGCCTGTAGCCCACGTGTGTGTGGTCTGGTGGTAACATTTTCAAAGTTCATCCTTCCCCAGTGAATCCTGTGCTAATTAAACCATCACTCTCCTTATTAATCCTGAACTAGTGTTCTATGTTAGTGTCCTTGAAATATAAAATAATGCCCCATGCAAAAAAATGAATTAATTAATTAATAAACAAATAAATAAAAAATTGTATCTCTGTTGCTCATTGGTTAGAGCACTAATCATGTAAACTAGAGATGGTGGTTTGGTCCTCTCTAGAGGCTAATACTGTAGTTGGACTTTCTCTGACTATTCTTTACAGGCCAAGTAGTGAGTGTATGTTTTCCATCCATGCTGGTATATCCAAATTCCACCATTGGCATGGATTTTTTTTTTAGATGATGAATTTCATCACCTTGGGTGAGACTATCACCCAGCTTCTGGGAAGTCTAAAGTCACTTTGGAAAAAATTCCTTGTTTGATTTGTAACCAAATTTATCTAGCCTTTACTTCACTCACAGTACTAACACTAATGTGTTAAAAGCCACCAATGTTTCATGGATGGAATTCACATTAAAAATGTAAATGTGTAAATAAACAAATAACATATCATTTTAAAAGTGAAATCAAGACATTTACACAGAAAGAAATGTGTTATGCAAGGTTTAAACTAATTTGTTGCTTTAAATCACAGCTGAAATAAATATTGCTTGCAATGCTTAAACCAAAGTTGAAATAGCACTTGAGTTGTATACAGCGATTTTTTTTTTCATTACTTTCCAAGAAGAGAAAAAAAACGGCTTGGTAAAATGGATGACCTTCATACACAGGTGTACTCCAATCATTTTCTTACACACACCTATTTCTGCTATGTCTTTTCTGTATTTTTCATGAGTGCTGTTTTACTAAATTCTTCCATTTCCATCTAAATTTGTAAAACCCAACAAACTGGCTTACATTTCTTTTTCATTTCATTCATCCCCATCCTCTGGAATAGTATTCATCAAGTAGTGAACCTCATGAACTGCTGTTTCTAACTGTTTAAGAAAATAAACCAGTAGGTTTGGGTTCGTTCTCTGTTATCCACACACACAGCACTGATGTGCTATATAGATTTGCAATGTTTCATGTGCGGACTTGCAGAATTAATTCTAGACTGACAGTTCTTTCTTTTTGTATTATATCATTTTATTATTTAACGGGATCCCACCTGCAAAAGGTGTTTGTACATGTATAGTACATTCCTACTTTGGATGAGTTAAGGATTTATTTTAGTATTTTTTATTAATTGTATATATATTTTTCTGTATTTTTATTTATATTTTACATAGTCTGGAAACCCTTCTCTATGGATCAAGCATGAAACTTTTTCAAGCCTCTTCAAGATGACCTCTAATCCGAGTGGTAGTCTCACACCAGGTGATGAAAGTGCATTTCCTACTTAAAACACTACTTAATGACTATGGCTAAAACAGGATTTGAACTTGCAGCCTATTGGTTGAAAAGGAAATATGATAACTGCTCAGTCTGCCAATGCTGGCGAGTTATGCATGTTCTTTGCAGGTATTGAAATTCAAATTATAATGTTTATAATAATGGTGATCTTTCACCAGGCGTATATTTAATATTGAGAGAGAGAAACTTCCTTCTGGAGCATTGTTCTGTGAATAATTTATCTTCACTTTCCCCTTGACCCAGGACAGATGCATAGAGAATGTATTACTGCATGATTGGAGTACACCTGTACTAAATTTAACTAGTGGATTTTCATGAATCATGAAAATGCACTAGTTAAATTTAGTACAGGATTATATGATTTTATTATATCTCAAGTAATAATATTAAGCACACACTGTGATTTTTCTTGTCTTAATTACAAATTCATATTTAACTTGCAATGAATGAACTGAGGAAGGAGTGAAAGTTGGAGCACTGAGTATTTGTACTTGTATTTTTAATGAGCTTCAGTAAGCTATTCAATTGCTGATGGATCATATGAAGCTGGGAGGGTTATTAGGAATGAAGCCATGTGGGGATCTTCAGGAAGCAAGGTGGATGGATGAGTGAGGATGTCAATCATTGAGATAAGTTGTTTGAAGCATTTACCTGGAATGCCAACTATAATGTAGCTTGAAAGTATGGTATTTATAAATGTAAGCCTGCATATTTTGTTGTTGTTGTTGCGGTATAGAGGCTGTTGGGAATCTGGTGGTTTTGGTAGTAAAATTAAATTCAGGAGATCCATTGCAGAGATGATGAAAACCTGGAGAATTGCTGCAGTAGTGTAAGTTGTTTGAAGCCTTGATCATACCATATCAGATTTCATCACCTAGCTTTTGAAGGTGGTGAAGAAACTTGGGAAGGAGTATAAAGAGATGTTAAAAGCAATAAGGCCTGTGTAATATTGGCTGTGAATATAGTTTGAGGAAGTGTAATCTATATTTAAAACTGGTGGACAGAAGAACTGTCTCAGTATGATTGAGACAAAAAAGATGAAGTATTTTCCAAATAGATGCTGGGAAGAATTCTTAATGGAAGAACAAGGTACCAGACAAAAGCTCATCCTGAGAACTTGCACAAGGGACTGAGAAGTAGGTTTTTGCACTGAGAGTAGTGCTCAAGATGTACCACTTCAGAGAGATAGGAATGCAGTGAATGAATTTAAGGTTTAGTATGATAGACTTTGTAGTGCCTAAAATAAATCAGTATCATGCTTCATTATAATGAGTAAAAACTGTTTGCTTGAATTTAGAACATAATTATAAGATGTATGCAATTATTCAGTAGTAATTTTGGAAAATGTTCTGAAATATAGTTCCTCAATTGATAAATGCCTGTTGTAGAGTATCTGATGGTAGTTTAATATACTGTTTTTCTTGTTTAGTTTTTATTTCTTTTTTGCTATTAAATTTTAGTTATTTCATATCATGCTGAATTATATATTTTATTATCTTAAAGTGGTGCTTAAGGGTTAAAGCTGTATAGCAGGAAGGGGACCTCCATGTAGCCTTTTAAGGAATGCGGAAAACTGACCTGTGCTTCTGACCTAATGTCCAAATCCTCACCTTCACATGGTTCACCCTGTTAGGTATCTACCTGTATACTGATTGAACAAGGATGTACTGGCAATTTGGAATTTAGCTGACCAAATTATATTCTTATTGGCTTATGATGGTACGACATAACAGAAGCTCATACTAGGTGGGGGGGGGTTGCCCAGTTAAACAAGGTCCCCATTGTTTTTATCAGTGAACCAAGGTGAGCAGCAAAAGGTCAGATAATGGAACAAATCCCAGAACACATCCCATCGTAACATAAGAAGCATCAATAGAAAAGAAATGGAACTAGCATAAGAATTGGATAAGTACCAGATCAGTGTAATAGGTGTGACTGAAACAAAGATGACGAAAACAAGAGAGATATTTCAAAAACATCTAGAAATGTTTTAGGAAAATTTGGAGAAAAGAGCAAAGCCAATAATGATTGATATCTGTTCAGGACATGGACTAGTTATTATTAACACCATGTTTCAACATAGTGCACAAATTCACATGGAGAGAAGATGCAAGAAATAAAGTTTCATTGCCTGTTATTGTTGATAGTGATGCTTTCCCACTCATGCAAGACAGGAGTACACAGTGGATTTCAAATTAATAGTGAACACTATTTAGTTTTGTACAGGATAAATTGAATTTCATATTGAAAACTAGAGTATAAGAATGTTTTAAAATGAATCAAATTTGAGCAGCTTTCAGTTGTGAACTGTAGAGTAAACACAAACATTATTTAAGCAAAAAGAAAAAAAAAAAAAAAAAAAAAGTAAGTTTGAAAATGAGAACAAAACCTGGGGGGGTGGATTATTCAGCTAGAGAGGCATGTGGTGAGGTTGTTTGCAAGGATAGAAAAATCAGAACTCCATGGTGAACTCAGGACGCTAAACAGGCAGAGAAGGAAACGGAGAAAGCATTATCAAAAGTTCCTGGCAAGTATGTCAGCTTATGATCTTGGAGAATACAGAGAAGAATGTAAGAAAGTGAAACACAGTGTAAAACTAGCTAAACAAAAGTCATGTGAAGACTTTGGTAAGAACATCAATAAATATAAAGAAGGTGGCAAAATATTCTGCAGGCTGTTGAAAAAGCTTAGAATTGAATGAAAGAATACTGTAAAAGGAATCAGAGATAAAGCTGACATGAAAACTAGAGATAAAAATCTCCTTGATGTCTTGAAATAATTGTTTTGTAAGACTGCTAAATGAAACAAGCATTCACAACAATGGTAGAAAGCACTCAACAACCGGGAATATATATCAATACTTGAAGTGGAGAAAGCCATCGAAAGCCTCAAATGTGGAAAAGCAGCTGGAATAGATGATATTCATCTGAAATGCTCAAATCTGGAGATATAAAAGTTTTACAGTGGCTGCATTGCATAATTCAGAGGGTAGAATTCTGGATGATTGGAGTAATACTCTCATAATTCCATCTACAGTATAAAAAGAGAAATAAATCGTTTTCAGAATTACAGAGGTATTTCCCTTTTTATAGATGGATACTAGAGAGTTCTGATCTGGATAAGATTTATGCTGGTATAATTGAGAAATGTTTAAGAAAAATTGCGGAAGGGAAGCTTGGTGAAAAACAAATCAGGTTTCAGGCCAAATAGAGGTTGTCAGGATCAGATTTTCACTTCAGAATAAACACTTGAGAAATCATGGGAATATAACAAGGGTCTGTATTTGAGTTTCTTAGATCTGGAAAAGGCATACGATAAGGTGCCAATAGGAAAGCTGTTCAAAACAATACAGTTATATGGTGTAAATGGAATGGTATATGAGGCATGTCAAGAAAGTAAGGTCTGGTTAAAAAAAAAAAATAGTAGAGAAGAAAAGTTTTATTATACGCTGAAATACCTGCACATATACTTTATTTTTCCACATAGTCGGCATTAACTTCCAGGCATTTTTAGTATTGTCATTACCAACTTCTTCAAAATGCATCAAAAATGCCTGCCGCCAGTGAGTTTGACCACTGAGTCATGCTGTTTTTCAGTTTTTCATCTTCAGAGCACTGAGATGGGAGCCACTGCTTCATATGAAAAACAAGAGGTCACTGGCTGTGAGGTTGGGGCTGTATGGTTTGTGGTCAAAAAGTTCCTATCCAAACTTCTGAATTCGGAATTTGCTGAATGGCTTGTCTGAGTTTCACAATACGCAGTAACATTAATTGTTGTTCCTCACTAAAGAAAATCAATGAACAAGATCCCTTTTCAATCCCAGAAAACAGTGGCCTCCTTTTTTTGACCAACAGTGCCTATTTCAATTTGTTTTGCTTTCAGATGATGAATAGCACCACTGCATTGATTGTTGCGACTTGGCATTTGTGAAATCCATGAAATCCACATTTCATTGCCAGTCACAATACAAGAAAAAAGTTCATCTTCTTCGTTTTTGTAACACTCCAAACTTTTTTTTGAGCTAATTCCACTCATTGCTGTTTATGAACATTGATCAGCATTTTTGGGATCCATCTGGCACAAAATTTCTTATTCCCCAGCATTTATCACAATTTCACGAATGACTGAGCATGAAACTCGAGCAATTCAAAAGAGAGTTCTATAATTGTGACATACTAATTCTCACAAGTTTTCATGTTCACTCATTCCACCAAATCATCTGTCACCACACTCTTCATTGTGAACATTGTTGCACTCTTCTTAAAACAAACAACACTATTACCTAACCTTACTGTCAAACATTATGTTAGCCCCATAATCCTTACATGGTTGTCAGTGAATTTCTGCAGCACTGTTGTTTTTCATAAACAAAAACCATATCACACCACAAACCTCACAACTAGTGGGATTTTTTATCACAAGACTCGATATAAATTATTCATAGAAGACAACAAACGATAACATGCCAAAAGCAAAATAGCAGCTAGCTAATGAGTCACTCTCTGATATAATGTGTGAATCCCGCTTCCATATCTTATTTGGCAATAAATTGTGAACGGACCTTAATCTCTGAAGATGCCTTGTATCAGAAATTAAGTATCTAATAATGGATCACAATATGAATTAAACCTAATATCAAAATTGGAGATGTTAATCTGAGCTCTACTTTATGCAGATTATGTTATACTTCTAAATAAATCCATTACAAGTCTGCAAGATTCCCTTACTAAATTGAAAAACTATAGTGATAAATTTGTGGGAAGTTTTTCCACTTGGTTATACTATAAATTAAAGATACCAAGAAATTATATACTTGGTTTAATCCTTTATCCAAGTGTAAGCAAACAAATTTGCGCCTGAACTATTTTCGGGACTGGGGCAACTCATATAAAGAAGCTAAGATCACATCACTTGCCTTAGTATCCAAATAACTTAGTATCCAAATTATAAACCAAGTGGAAGAACTTCTAACAAGTTTTATTAATATCCACAGTATTTTAATAATAAGGTGTGACACATTTTGGCTATTCGTATATGAAATATGACTTCTGCATTACTTCAACCTTAGTATCATCTTTGGGTCTGGCTCCCACTGAGGAGACCTTAATAAAGGTCAAAACCAGCCTGGGTAGTGACCCTTCCCTTAATGCATTTCATTATACATGTCTGCAAGGAGATGCATTTTGTATTATGGGATACTAAGGAAAGTGATGTGAAGTCTTAGCTTCGTTATATAAGTTTCTCCAGTCCTGAAAATAGTTCAGGCGCAACAAACTTGTTTGCTTACACTTGGATAAAGGATTAAACCAAGTATATAATTTCTTGATATCTTAATTTACGGTGATAAATTTGGTATGGAAATCAGCAATAGAAAGACAGAGGCAATGAAAATAGGCAGAAATATTGAAAATATTAATTGCATCCTGAATAGAGAATCTATAGAACAAATAAAACATTTCAGCTATTTATGCACAATAAAAATTGTACATAAATTTATTTTCATCACTAAAAAGTGATGAAAATAAACAGAATTGGCAAAGGTGATATGGTAGGAATTCAACTAAATAAATTTATAATGAATAAGAGAGAAATTGGTCAAAACACTAAACTAGCTATATACAAGGCAGTGTTCAAACCAATTTTAACTTAAGAATCTGAGTGCTGGGTTAAAATTAAAGCACTTGATCAAAGACTAGAGACCATAGTAATGAGAGTTCTCAGAAAGATTAATGGAATAAACAGATAGCATCTGTTTATTCCATTAATCATCAATGACAGTATCATATTATGATATTTGAAAACAAATAAACATTGTTAGCATTCAATAATGCATTTAGCAGATCTAATCTCGGTGGTATGGTCATTTGAACAGAATGGGAGAGGAAAACGTTGTGTGGAAAGGCTTATGTGCTCGTTGCACAGATTGATAAGAAAACTATTTATTGACTTAATTGCTAATATTTCGCTGGTATTCTATCCAGCATCTTCAGAGCACACAAACAAAGTTTGTTGCAGTAGTGAGACAACTGCAATCCAGTGTAACAGTGGGACTAGTATGAGTAATTGTAGCGTTCAACACAAAGACTAAAGTGCTAATTAGGTGTCATCTAAGTTGGGGGGTGGAGAGAGAAAGAGAAAGCAGGTATTAATTTGGTCTTAGGATGACTGCCTCCCAAATCTTTGGTAGATTTATACAGCTATACTTGTTGAGGTTTGGAGTATGTTTCAAGGCTTCTGTTGATTCCAGGAACAACCTCTCTCTGACTTGTAAAAGCTTCTGTGCAGCTTATGTTTTTTTCCAATTGATTCTGTGTGCAGGGGTATTAAAAGCATGGTCTGCCAGACACGACTTGCAGTAGCAAAAGTACCGGATATATTTTTTGTGTTCACTGAAGCGGATGTCCACAGTTCTTCCTGTCTGTCCATAGTATGAACAGGGCACCTCATAGACTCCTGGATGTGATAAAGGAGAGAATCTGTTCTTAGGTGAACGCATGAGAGTTGCCAATTTCACATAAGGTTTAAATACTGCATAGTTGTTTGTTAAGCACTCTAGATATATTTTCAGATGTGTCTTTAATGTATGGGATGGTGATAGCTTTGTTGTAGTCTTCTGTGGTAGACAGTGGGGGAGATTTTTTGGTGGTAGAGGGGGGAAAGATTAGCAAAACAGGTGTTCTTAGCCATGTCGGTAGGAAATAGATCCAGAGGATGACTAAGATGTAGATGGATTGATACAGTAAAAAGTGCATTCGAAGACAAATATAAGATCTGATAATAGTGGATTTTTGACAGATGCGATTAATTTGGAGGAAAATTGTTGAACAGAAGTTAGTAATGATATAAATTTTTCATGTGCACCCCCATGAGGGCACACAGCAATGATGATTTTATTATCTTAAGAGAGATCTTCCCTGCTTGAAACCAGTTCTGTTTTTTCATCCGAAATATCTGTCGAATTGAGCAACATTTTCAGGGAATGCATTGCTTGCATTACATGAGGTTTACTGATATTCGTTTGATGTTTTTTTTTTCTAATATGAAAGTTTCTAAATTTGAACTGTTACTGCTCTGGTAATACAAAACTGTAAAGAAAATTTAATGACCCTCACAATAAGCATTTGAAAGTTTTGCAAATCTTCCAACCTTTTCACTTAAGGTTCATCTTAAGAGGATAATGTATAATTACATTATCCTCTGTAAAATATAAGATTTCCAATTATTATTACCATTACCGTATTTAGCAGATATTTCACTGTGATTCGTAAGTTTTTGTCTGCAATTAAGGGGAATGCCCTGAAAGGTTCTAGAATAAATATCAGTTATCATTTGATACGAAGTGGGCAAGCAGTATTAAACTATAGTGCATAAGTAATATGGATGAAAATGATTATCTCAATAAAAATAATGCTCAGGAAAAAATGAAAGGGATAAGGTAAACTTATTTGGAATATAAAATATTCTTAAAATATAGAACTCTTATATCATAAAAATAACATTTAAAGGAAAGTACTGAGTCATGAAATCTGATTGCATTAAATGAAAAATAAAGTGTCATATTAATTGCAAAAATAGTGAAGATGGAAATCTTCATGCATTTAATGAAGTTACAACAAATGTAAGTTTGCACCACAAAATAGAAATTGGGAAATTTTTCTTTCCTATTCCATATTTAATTTGTGTAGACGACATAGCTAAAAAGGAAGACTAAACATAGACATTTCTTAACCAAATGACAGCAAGTATAACATTTAAATAATGTTATACTTGCATTTAAAAAAAAAAACATTTAAAAAAAAACAGAGCATTTAAATAATCGATCAAGTTTTTAATCCAACAGAAGTACAGAGACATACTAGAATTAAAACCTAAAGATGAAAAACAAAGATATAATGGATGAGTATGATACCCTTGATACAATATATTGAGCAACACAGAAAAAAATGGTTATAGCATGTGAACAAAATGGACAGGAGCAGGAAGATCAAAAATGACTTGAGGTGACACCTACATCCTTCCTTATATCTTCATTCCCTCTATGCTCTTTCCATAATGTTCTATTCAACCATTTTATCATTCATCTCTGCTCTTTCCAATTGTTCCTCCTGAGTTCTCTTTATTACCACCAGTATTAAAGATACTAAATATAAAATTATATACCTAAATCGTATTTTGATAAAATTCATGAGTTTATCAGACATGGCCAAAACACTAGTACAAGTAACCCTTGTATGAAGCTGATGTTAGATTCCATAGAAATGCCGCGTTATATAAATCACATTATGCGAGACTCAGATCACATAGAAAAAGTGGGGTTAGGTTCCAAAATCGTTCTGTTTTTCATTTAAGTTAAGAAAACATAAACTATAAAACAAATACATAGTAAATTTATAAAAAAATTATAAATTTACGTAAACTTCTTTGCACATAATACATAAATGTTTTATCATCATCAAATGTCTGTCATGTACCCTCAAGGGGTGTACAGGATATCATAGTACTACATGAAAAGTTTACATCATTACTAACTTCCTATCTACAATTTTCCTCCAAATCAGTCTGTTACTTGTCAAGACTCCAACATTATCAGATCTTATATTTCTATCGTCTAAGGCACTTTGTACCGTATCAATCCACCTATATCTTGGTCTTCCTCTTGGTCATTTTCATGCCAACCTGGCAGAGAACACTTGTTTTGCTAATCTTTCCTCGCTCATTCTGTTTAAGTGATCATGCCACCTGAGATTAGCTCCGCTAATGCATTCATGGATGCTGACAATGCCAAGTTCTTTCCTAATATCATCGTTTTTAATATAATATTGCCATTGATGATATGTGTTCACACCTCTAATCTTTCTCAGAACTTTCATATCTGCGGTCTCTAGTCTTTGGTCAAGTGTTTTACATCTGACCCAGCTCTCAGATCCATAAGTTAAAACTGGTTTGAACACTGTCTTGTATACAGCTAATTTAGTGTTCTGACTAATTTCTCTCTTATTCCATATGAATTTGTTCAAATGACTTCCTTCCATACCAGCTTTGTTGATTCTGTTGTCTATTTCTATATTTAATTTACCATCTTCACAAAAAATCGTGCCTAAGTAGCTGAAATGTTTTACTTCTTCCACAGGTTCTCCATTCACAACACAGTTGACATTTTCAATGCTTCTGTCTATTTTCATTGTTTTGTCTTGTTATTGCTGACCTTCATTTATAACTATTACAACAGTTATTCAATTTAGTCAGGGAATCTTGTATACTTGTAGTGAATTTATTTAGAAGTATAACATCGTCTGCATGAAGCAAACAGCTGACATTAGCATCTCCAATTTTGATATGCCTCCGTAGCACAATTGGAAGAACGTCAGTACATTGCCATTTCGATTGGACCAGGGCTAAGTTTGATTCTCGTCTTGATGGGAGGAATCTTTATGTGGACTTTTTTAATCAAATGTGAGTTAGCTGATCTCATACAGAGGTAGCAGGGTTTTTCTCTCGAAAAACTCAGGTTTTTCATCCTGCATACAGACAAATTGGCTCTTCAGAACACACACAATTTACAGACAAAAAATACTACTTGTGGTTATGGGCGGTAGATGGCATTCATAGAGATGATTGGTAGTAGAGGTTCGGTGTAGTGGTGGAAACAGTTGTATAGTAGGTGTCACGAATAATAATAATAATAATATCATGTTTAATACCACTTTCCTTCATAATGTGATCGATATAGATAATGAATAACAGAGGGGATAATGTACATCCTTGTCTCACACCAGATTTAACATTAAACCATCTTCCTGTACTTCCTTCAATTCTAACTGCTGACTTACAACTCAAATAAAGACTAAGTATTGCTTGATATAATGCCCCATTGAAACCATATAACTGTAGCTTATTGAATAGCTTCTCTCTTGGCACCTTGTCATATGCCTTTTCCAGATCTACAAATCTTAAATACAGATCTTTGTTATATTCCTATGATTTCTCAACTATCTGTCGTAAAGTGAAGATCTGATCCTGACAGCCTCTATTTGGACTGAATTCTGTTTGTTCTTCACCTAGCTTTTCTTCCACAATTCTTCTCGACCGTTTCTCAAGTATACTTGCATAGATCTTGCCAGGAACACTCAGTAGGGAAATACCTCTGTAATTCTCACATTCAGTTTTATTTCCCTTTTTATATATATGGTTACTATGAGAGCTGTACTCCAATCATCGGGAATTCGTCCCTCTGTCCAGGCCTGTAAAACTTTTATACCACCATACTTCAACATTTCTGGTCTAATCTACTCCTGCTGCCTTTCCACATTTCAAGCCTTTAATGGCTTTTTTTACTTCAAGTATGGATATGTATTCCTGACTGCATGCCTGGTCAATGTTTTTTAGCCACTGTGCTGTCTTTCAAAGTAATTACTCCATACTTCAAGGATAACTTTTTCTCTCATTTTCATGTCACCTTTATCTCTAACTCCTTTTACAGCACTCTTTCCTCCATTTCTGAGCTTCTTCGACAACCTCCAGAATATTTTGCCGCTTTCTTGATATTTATTTTCTATGTTCTTGTCAAAGTACTCCCATGACTTTTGTTTAGCTACTTTTACACGGTGTTTAGTTTTCTTACATTTGTCTCTATATTCTCTAAGAGCACAAGCTGACTTATTTGCCAGGAACTTTTGATATGCTTTCTTCTTTTCCTTCACTGCCTCTTTAACTTCCAGTGTCCACCATGGAGTTCTGATTTTTATATCCTTGCAGACAACCTAACCACATGCCTCTCTGGCTGAATCAATCAGGGTTTTCTTCAGGGCTTGCCACTGATTCTTCAAGGTTTGGTTTTTGATCTCAAAACACTTTCATTTTTTCTTGAATAATATTTGTGTATTTTAGTCTATAGTTCACATCTGAGAGCTGCTCAACTTTTATTCGCTTTAAAACTTTCTTACATGTTATTCTTTTCAATATGAAATTCAATTTTATCTTGCTCAAGGCTAAATAGTGATCACTTCCAATTTCAAATCCTGTGTACACTCTGGTGTCCTGCACCAGGGAGAAAACATCACTATCAACAATATCATAGTCGATGAGACTTTTCTTATTCCTTGCCTCTTCTCTCCATATAAATTTGTGCACATTTTTATGTTGGAACATTGTGTTAGTAATAACTAGTCCATGTCCTGAGCAGAAATCCAACAGATATTTGCCATTATTATTAGCTTTGGTCTTTTCTCCAAATTTTCTTAAAATATTTTTGCATGTCTCACAATCATTTCCTACTCTGCTATTTAGATCCCCAACAAGGACCAACTTTTCCTTTTTCATTGTGTCAGTTGCTTTCTCTAAAGCCTCAAAAAAATTAGTTCATTTTGTGGGACCATAGGCACAAATAAGTCTCATTGTCCAGTTCCCCATTCTCATATTTGCCCACATCACTATACTTGAGACTGCCTGCCATTCAAGAAGATTAGCCTCGTATTTTGTGTTGAATACTATGGCTACTCCTTCTTTTTCTTGATTGTCATTGCCATATAACATTTTGTATTTATTGCTCAAAGACCTCTCACCAGTTTTTGTCTTTTTTGTTTCAGTCACCTCTATTATGTCGATCTGGTACTTATCTAATTTCTCAGCTAGCTCAATTTCTTTGCCATTCAGACTTCTTATGTTGATAGTACCGATCTTAAACTCTGGTGATGTTGAGTTAGGGCGTGTTTTTAGATTTGTTCCAGTGGCTGAATTTTCGCTGTTTGCCCTGGTTCCCTGGCAAAAACAACGGGGGCCTTTTGTGTTGTTTAAACAGGTGACACCCCAGCTGGTATGAAATTTTGTCATGTTGTACCATCAGTTTGTATTTTGGTTTAAGCCAATAAGAATACAATTTGGTCGGCTTAATCCCAAATTGCCAGCCCATCCTCGTTTGTTCAGTATGCAGGTAGAGGAGAGGTCTCCTCTCAGCTGTATAACTGAGAGGAGACCTCTGCAGAGGTCACCTCTTAGTTATACAGCTTTGACCCTTAAGCACCTCATAAATGTTTTAGGCAAAATAAAATAAAATGTATATTTTAATCATCATCACTGTCTTCATAACTAACATTTCGTAGGTGTTCTTTATTTACGAGTGGCTAGACGTCGTCCTCGCTTGAAATCTCTTGGACATAATTAGTGTAATTCTCATTGTATACTTCGACTTGTTTAGTTATCAACAAGTCAGTAATAAGAATTTACTTATCTGTCGTTTACTTACCACTATTAAAGTTCATAATATGGAGCTAAACAAATATCCAATTGTCTTGTGAATTTTCTGGAGCGCTCCATTGTGAATCATTATCCATTAAATAACTTTCTTGCCAAGTTCAATCCTTCTGCTAATTTCTTTAAACTGAATTCTTTAACAGATTCATTGCAATCAGAATCTTTGGTAGAACTTTCCCACCATTTGGTTCGACGTCATCTATTAATTGTAGATGACGTCAAACCTCCTCATTTAAATCTACTTCCCCATCAATTAATTCACTAATTTCGTTTTCAACCATATCGCAAAAGTGCTCTAAGTGGCCATTACTATAAATATATATATATATATTAACATAAAGAAATCATTACAATATGTAGATCACCAAAAAATTAAGTGCTCAGATTGAGATTAACACACTTATGATTTCTAATGTGTTTTCCTGGCAGGAAACGAAGACGATTTTCAACAATAAATACTTTATACGGTAAACAGTAAACAATTGACGTACATGCGTGCTAAAGGGTATTTCCCTAATATAAATTCACTGCTTATAACTACATGCGTGATACAGCAGACGCAAATTTAACAAATATAAAATTTGATTTTTAAGTCGCGTGGTGAAAAATATATGAAAAGATAAAGGGTTACTACAAATTGTAGTAACCCTTGTAGACCGCATTGTATAAGTACCACGTTATACGAGGGCTACCTGTATTGTGATAACATAATTCACATATTCAGCATGTTGTGGTTCTGTTTCAAGGGGGGGGCCCTCCAACATTTGAAAAAAGTCAACTATCTGAGGATGGCATTTCCCCACGCTAATAGGATAACACAAAAATCACTGCATTATGCTGGGCAGCGAACTTCATTTATCACCTGTTTCCTAGTGCCACAGTGGTCTGGCCTTTCCTCGGAGGAGCGGGGAGGAGGAAAGTGGCCATCTTACCTCATCTCATGCCTACAGTAGTTCACTCCTGGATGAATTCCTCCAGCTGTTTATATCTTCCCATCTAACAGGTTGGTGGATATATTCAGCACTACTAACAGGGCCACCCAAGTGAAGGTGTAAGCAGAAGATTTGGACCATCCAGACTTCACAAAAGTTGAGTGTACTTCAAATATAGTGGTGGCCAGAATATCAGTTCCATCAGTGCTTTTAGACAAAATGAAGTTTTGTCCTAGATGCTGCAGGTTGTACAGTTTACCAGACTATCCCAGAAGAATATCTTTAGGTGATAGATGAATTTTATTTCCATAGGGAGAGACCACCCTCCCTGCCTGAAGTGCATGAAGTGAGATTCCTAGAATAACTAACCATTAGCCAATCCATAGAACCCTTGTAATGTAATTTTGGTTAATGGTTTTTCATGGGTTAAATTCACAAGAATGGATATAAAAAGCTAAACTTCTGCGAGTGTGAACGTAAACAACTAATTAGCATCTGATTTTCCAAGATTAATTGTGCATTAATATTTTTTTTTTTTTTTTTTTTTTTTTGCAAGATCTATAAATGTATAATTAACTTACACAAAAATTCCTTCAAATTTTTCATTATACTAGAAAATGTTCATTGAAATATGATTTTATTGATTTTTTTTAGCGGTTGATTTAAAGACTGGTGCTGGTTCAATTTACAAAGGTCCTCCACAGTCTGGCAAAGCAGACGTTACTCTAACTATGGATGATGAAGACATCATTAAACTCATGCTTGGAAAATTGAATCCACAAAGAGTAAGAGATTGGGATTTATGATTAAATATAATAAGTTATTGATAATGGTATGAGTTGTTTAAACTTTTTGAATACATTTAAGACATTGTGAATTCCAACAGAATGAATCCTTGAATACAAAGTCCATTGATAATAATATTGAGTGTTAAGACACTCAATAAGGCATCCACTATGTTAATATCATGAGATAGATTTCTTTGAATACTACTCATTTGTAAAGATTTTTAATTCTTTGATGCACCCAGGAGAGATGTCACTTTCATTGGTGTTATCATCAATTACATGATGTGTACCCTCTAGGGATGTTCAGGTTACTATGACAGCACTACATGATTAAGTTTACTTTATTACTGATCTTCTATCAACAGTTTTCCTCTAAATTAGTCTAAAGGCACTTATCACTGAATCAATCCACCTAGATCTTGGTTTTCCTCTGGGTCTGTTTCCTGCCATCTTGGCATTAAACACCTGTTTTTCTTACCTATCCTCTTCTACTCTGTTTAAGTGACCAATACCACTGTAGATTATCCCTACTCACCCACCTCTCTTAAGTGCTAAAAGTGCCAAGTTCTTAAATCTTCATTTTTAATACGATTCTGCCATTGATGCTATCTGTTTGCTCCTCTAATTTTTCTCAGAACTCTCATATCAGTTGTCTCTAGCCTTTGAATAAATGCTTAATTTTTTCTAACCTAGTTCTCATATCTGTAACTTAAAACTGGTTGGAACACTGTCTAGTATATTTCTGTTTAGTGTTTTAGTTAATTTTTCTTTTATTGTATGTAAGTTTTATTCATCCAGTTGCCCACCGTACCACCTTTTCGTATTCTGTTGTATATTTCCATATTTAATTTGCTATCATCATATAATAAACAAGTGCCTAAATAGCTGAATATTTTACTTATCCTACAGGTTCTCCATCAAGAATACAGTTGAAGCTATGTTTTTGCCTATTTTCTTAGTTTTGGGCTCTCTTTTTTTGCTGATTTTCATGCTAAATTTGTTACAGCTGTTAGTCAGTTTAGTTAGAAGAATCGTGAAAGTTTTCATTGGATTTGTTTAGGACATCATCTATATAAAGCAGAGAGCAATTTGAATCAAATTCTAATATCAGGTTTAATGCCTTTCTTTCTTTCTTAATGTGAACCATATAGATGATGAATAAGAGTAGAGATCTGCAACCTTATCTTACACTTGATTTTATATCAAATCCTCTTCCTTTACTTCCTTCAGTTCTAACTACTGACTTACATTGCTCTATATTGTGTTCATTTATCCCATATAAATGTAGCATTTTGAACAGCTTTTCTCTGGTCACTGTTACTTGTGTTTTCCACATCTACAAAACTTAACTACAGACTTTTTATATTCACATGATGATTTTTCAACTATTTGTTGTATAGTGAAAATGTTATACTGACAACTTCTGTTTGGTGAAAATGTCAGTGATACAATTCTTCTCTTATGGAACACCATCTTTTGATAATATTATCTCTCTCTCTCTTTCCCCATGTACTACATTCCGGTTATTTTGTGTGACAAAATAATTTTTACCTACAGAAAGAAGATACAGCTATGATCTCTCTTCTATTCTCTCTGATTGTTAACTTTTATATGGAAACTTTTGAACAGTGTGCTCTAGATTCCTTTACTTCAAAACCCACAGTTTGGCTTAGATACATTGACAGTGTTTTTGTTATCTGGCCACATGGCTGCTGAACTTTAAACATCTTCCTCAGCCACCTGAACAAACAAAATGATCACATACAATTTACTTTTGAAATTGAAAATCGAAACTCACTTCCTTTTCTTGATACTCTAGTTGCTCATCTTCCCTCAGACTGTCTATCTTTCACTATCTACTGCAAGCCTATACATAACAGCCAATTTATACAATCTAACTCTTACCACCACCACCCTTCACAAAAACTTGGAGTCATTAACAGAGTTATAGCAATTTGTTGTAATAAACAAGCTCTTAAGAAGAATTATAAATTTTTAGCTCTCTATTTATAAACAATGTTATAGCAAAAATGCCATCAATAAAATTCCTAATACATTAAAGGGTTATCAGATAAAATGAATTCGACACCATTACAACCTTAACGCTACTTTTAAACCACTTATAAAATAAAATTTTTAAAAAAAAAGCATTCGACCCCTCCAAGGAACCCCCCCCCTTAGCCAACACAAGAGTATATCACATCCATTGCACCTGTAACTTATCTTACATTTGGTGAAACTGTACACACAAATCCAATCAAATTTAACAAAGTCACTGAAATGCTATGGTGTCTAAGCCATTGTAACATAAACCAAGTACAAATCAGATCTTGGTTTATTAGCTTTGGTCTGCATTTATGAAGGACTGTATAGCTGTGAATTAGGTTGTGACAGAAGTTATACAACACATCACAATAATGAGCCACACGTCTAACATCCTGGTGCAATGATCAACAAATCTAGTTCATTTGATGTACTAGATTTGTTAACTTAGAAATCTCCCTGTTAATACAACTTTTTTTTTCCGATAAGTTTGTAATTTAAGATGTACACAATATGATTATGAAATGAGTCATCAAACAGTCTTTCTGAAAGTAATAAAAAGTGTGCTCCTCATCATGAAATTGCATTAACAATGTCTCCTTATGTGGTCTTTCATGCTCTTCCTTCTAACATCTTTGAGCATTTCCCAGATATGTCTGGGCAATCAGACTTATGCTTTGTCAGCTAAAATATTCCATGAAGCATGCGGATTCTCATTACAGCCACCCATCCATTCTCATCTTCCACTTTTTATCTTTCTTCTGACTCACACTTCATCATTCATATTACATTCCCCTTCACTTACCCTTGCATTCATCTCTGTGTTCTTTATAAAACTTGCATTTTTGTGGCTTTTATCAAAGATGTGAACCACGCCATCTCACTGTTAACACGAAGAACATTTCTAGTACACTACTTTTTACCATTTTTGTTTTCCACCCACAGGTTTGATAATGAATGCACCACACACACACACACACACACACACACACACACACACACACACACACACACAAAGCATCTTGCAACGTCCCTCATATTAAATTCATAAATAGAGGCATCTTGGCCACATTGTGCTCTTAGAGCTGATGCTATTAGCTGCACTATGGTATAATAGTCTCAGCCTATTAAACTCAAGCAAATAATGGACACTCAGTTAAAACTGTCTTATAATCTAAATTGAATATAAATCATGCAATATTGATAGTTATAAAACTTTTTTTTTCTCTTTATGGCAAAATTTTCGACTTTCTTCCATTTGCCCTTTAAGGAAACTCTTCTGTTTTTGTTTATTTTTTTTTATTTTGATTCTTATGTTCAACAGAGATATTGGCACTTTTTCCAGTTTGGCTGATTATACCAGTTTGCATGAGCAGGGGACCCTTTATCCTTTAAATGCCACAATGATCCAAGTCAGTGTTTCCCAAACTTTCAGTACTCGTGTATCCCATTTGAAATTTTATTAGCATCGAGGTACCCTCAGACAAAGGCAGTTTGGAGAAAGTTACGATAACATTTCATTCAAGCTCGAAAGATTTTTTTTTTTAACATTTGTATTATAATAAATTTCAAACATTGAATCATTTTTTAATTTTTTCACTTTTAGTTATATATATATATATATATAGTTTTTCCTCAGAAAAACTTAAAATCTCGATTTACAAAAAACCTACCCACACCAACAGATATCTCCATGGTCAATCCATCGTTATCCTCCTCAAAAGTTTGGAATCATTTCTACTCTATGACATCGTTCTCGCTCTCTTCTTGATGATGAGATAGAACTTAATAAAGAATTCATTTTCTCAGGTCTACTTTTCAACTAAATCATTATTCTCAAAAAACTACTGATAAATTCCTATTAAATCCTCCCAGTCGCCATAATGAAGAGACCAATAGATTAAAGGTAATATTTTTATACCATACATAAGCTCCGTCTCACCCAAATTAGCCAAGGTTCTTAGGAAATACAACATAAGAACTTTATTTACTTCTCTTCCAAAAATCCGAAACCTAGACGTCATAATCTTAAATATCCTGGTGTTTACCAGATCTGGTGCAACTATGACATATCTTACTTTGGCCAAACAGAGAAGTCAATCGAGTTACGCATTAATGAGCACAAGGGAGGCGTCACTTACAAGAGAATGCGAGCTAGTGCTTTGTCTAGTCATGTTCTATTCTCAGCTAATTCTAATGAAGAAAACTGTAGCCATACAGTCCTATGGGACGAGTCTAATAACATTTTCCGTTGCCATGATGAATTAGAAAGGAAGATAATAGAATCAAAGGAAATCATTCTCAATTCCCTACATCTCAACAACAACCTGAGCTACAACCTTTCAGACTGTCATTGTGCCGCTGTCAAATACCGGCATTCACGAGATGCTATACGCATGCATACACTCAACAATGATGCCAACGAAGGAACAGTTTTGAATGCGCAGACTTCAACGTTGAAATATATACGCACTGACTTTCCGTGTTGTTTACAGTTATTTCCTCTATGTTTTACTGGTTATTCTTCTTTTTTAATGTGCACTTGATGAAGGTTGATACTAGTTGTGCTAGTACTAATAAACTTTGTTTTCATTTCTCTCGGTTCTAGTCATTCAATCTTTTTATAAAAATGTAATTATAAATATATATACACATATATATGTATGAAGATTAATTTACTTGATTGTTATACATATTTTTAAAAAGAATTGAATGACTTAAACCGAGAGAAATGGAAAAAAACAATTTATTAGTACTACACAACTAGTTTCAGCTTTTTAACAGCCTTCGTCAGGTGCACATTATAAAAGAAATAACCATTACACATGGAGGAAAAAACTATAAACATCACGGAAAGTAAACTTATGTATTTAGCGTTAAAACATTGAAGTCAACGTATTCAAAGCTGTTCCCTCGTTGGCTGCATTGTTAGACGTGTGCGTGCTTATAGCATCTCGTGAGCGCCAGTATTTGATCACAGCAGAGTGACAGTCTGAAAGATTATAGCTTAGGTTGTTGTTTAGATGTACAGGGTTGAGGATGATTTCCTTAGATTCTATAATCTTCCTTTCCAATTTGTCATGGCAATGGAAAATGTTGTTAGATTTGTCCCAAAGGATTGTATGGCTATGGTTTCCTTCATCAGAATTGACTGAAAACAGAACATGGCTAGATAAAGCACTGGCACATGTTCTCTTGTAAGTGATGTCTCTCTCTTGTGCTCCTTAATGCGTAACTCGATTGACTTATCTGTTTGGCCAAAGTAAGGAATGTCACAGTCACACCAGATCTGATAAACACCTGAATATTTAAGATTATGATGACTAGGTTTTGGATGGCTTACTAGAGAACGGATTTTTGGAAGAGGAGTAAATAAATATCTTAGGTTGTATTTTATAAGAACCTTGGCTAATTTGGGAGAAACAGAGCTTATGTATGGTATAGAGATATTACCTTTACATTATTCGTCTCTTCATTATGTCAACCAGGAGGATTAAATAGAAATATTTTAGAATATCCATTTAGTCAAAGTAAATCTAAGAAAATTGATTTCTTTATGAAGTTCAATTGGGTCATCAAGAAGAGAGTGAGCTCTATGTCCCGAAGTAGAAATTATTCCAAATTTCTGAGGAGGATAATGATGGAATTGACTATGGAGATATCTGTTGGTGTGGGTAGGTTTCTTGTAGATCGAGATTTTTAGTTTTTCTGAGAACGGGTCAGTTTGACGTCTAAAAAAGGAAGGGAACCATTAGCGTCAAACTCAGCCCTAAATTTAATATTTAGGAGTTGACCATTTAGATGTTCAAGGAATTTCAGGAGAGATTCACAGCCATGGCTCCAAATTAGGAAAATGTCATCAACATATCGTTTCCAAAATCTTGATTTTCGAGGGATAGGAAGAGATAGCTTTAACTTCCAAATCTTCAAGATAAATGTTGGCAAGTACAGGAGATAAAGGATTACCCATAGCAACACCATGATTTTGTTTATAGATGGTATCCTGAAATTTAAAGTATCCTGACTTGATGCAATCAGTAAGTAAGGCTAAGATCTTTTTAGATAATTTATCCTTGAGTAGTATCAGAACTTCCTTTGTAGGAACATTTGTGAATCCATTTTTATCATCAACAACGCAAAATCCCCTACAGACAACATCTCTTCATCGGAACGACAGGCTCTTTAGAGGTTACAAAATAACAAAAATATAAGTATTCTTCCTGCAGATAAAGGCAACTCCATAGTTGTTCTTAACTTTGAAGATTATAAAAATAAGATGCTTGAATTATTACGGAGTGACACTTACTCAATGCTCGAGAGAGAGAGATCCTACTCGTGAACTCCAAAACTGGACCAACAACTTGCTGAAAACTACCTCTGAACTCTCTAGAAACATTTGCCTTTATCTTCGCTCTCTCCATCCACTTATTCCACGTTTATATGGAGTCCCCAAAATCCACAAGGAAAATACCCACTTCGTCCTATCGTTGAAGGTATTGACTCTCCAACATACAACCTTTCCAAAAATCTGGCAAAATCTCTCAAATGTTTTTCTGGCAAGTCACCATCTTTTATTAATAACTGCAGATTTTGTGTCATATATTAAAGATATTATTGTCAAGGAAGATGAAATCATGGCTAGCTTTGAATAGTCTCCTTGTTCACAAATGTTCCTACAGACGAAGTTCTGGTACTACTCGAGGATAAATTATCTAAAAAGATCTTAGTCTTACTTACTCATTGCATCAAGTCAGGATACTTTAAATTTCAGGATACCATCTATAAACAAAATCATGGTGTTGCTATGGGTAATCCTTTATCTCCTGTACTTGCCAACATTTATCTTGAAGATTTGGAAGTTAAAGCTATCTCTTCCTATCCCTTGAAACCAAGAATTTGGAAATGATATGTTGACGGCATTTTCCTAATTTGGAGCCATGGCCATGAATCTCTCCTGAAATTCCTTCAACATCTAAATGGTCAGCACCCAAATATTAATAGGGCTGAGTTTGAAACTAATGGTTCCCTTCCTTTTTTAGACGTCAAATTGACCCGTTCTCAGAAAAACTAAAAATCTCGATCTATAGGAAACCTACCCATACCAACAGATATCTCCATAGTCAATCCCATCATTATCCTCCTCAGAAATTTGGAATAATTTCTATGTTGGGACATAGAGCTTGCTCTCTTCTTGATGACCCAATTGAACTACATAAAGAAATCAATTTTCTTAGATCTACTTTTCAACTAAATAGATATTCTCAAAAAATTACTAAAAAATTCCTATTTAATCCTTCTGGTCACCATAATGAAGAGACAAATAATGTAAAAGTAATCCTTCTGGTCACCATAATGAAGAGACAAATAATGTAAAAGGTAATATCTCTATACTATACATAAGCTCTGTTTGTCCCAAATTAGCCAAGGTTCTTAAAAAATACAACATAAGAACTTTATTTACTCCTCTTCCAAAAATCCGTTCTCTAGTAAGCCATCCAAAACCTAGTCATCATAATCTTAAATATCCTGGTGTGACTGACATACCTTACTTTGGGCAAACAGATAAGTCAATCAAGTTACGCATTGAGGAGCACAAGAGATACATCGCTTACAAGAGAACACGTGGCAGTGCTTTTTCTAGTCATGTTCTGTTTTCAGCCAATTCTGATAGCCATACAATCCTTTGGGACAAATCTAACATTTTCTGTTGCCATGACAAATTGGAAAGGAAGATTATAGAATCTAAGGAAATCATCCTTAACCCTGTACATCTAAACAACAACCTAAGCTACAACCTTTCAGACTGTCATTCTGCTATGATCAAATATTGGTGCTCACGAGTATTTGTCATGCACACGTCTAACAATATAGCCAACGAGGGAACAGCTTTGAATACATTGACTTCAATGTTTTAACGTTAAATATATACATTTACTTTCCGTGATGTTTACAGTTTTTTCCTCCATGTTTAATGGTTATTTCTTTTATAATGTGCACCTGATGAAGGCTGTTAAAAAGCTGAAACTAGTTGTGTAGTACTAATAAACTGTGTTTTCCATTTCTCTCGGTTTAAGTCATTCAATTCTTTTTAAAAATATGTATAATAACCAAGTAAATCAATCTTCATACATATATGTGTGTGTATGTGTATGTGTGTGTATATATATATATATATATAATAAACACATATACAATGTGTTTATTATATTTACTAATAAACTGTTTTTTCCATTTTTCTCGGTTTAAGTCATTCAGTTCTTTTTTAAAACATATATATGTGTGTATGTATATGTAATTTCATATTACACACACACATATATATATTATAGTAGAAACAAAAATTATGAAATTTAAAATTTCAAAAGAATTAAAAAAAAAAAACTTAAGGAGAATAAATTTAGCAGAGAATTCTCACTGCATGCGTCAAACTACTTGAATTTTTTTTTTTTTTTTTAATGCGTAATTGGAACATGATCATGCCATCAACCAGACCCAACAGAAATGGAGGTTAATCCATTTCTGTTTTTTAGTAATTGAAAAATTAATTATAGAATTGACCAGGTATTTGCAACAATATGGCAACAAAAATATAAAAGTTAAAGGTAATATTTCTCCCTTGAAGAAATACATACCATACTTTGGGAAACACTGATCTAATTGATGAAAAGGATCTTATAGCAAACAAATAAGAATTACTAATTTTTGGTATTGCTTGAAACATTTCAGCGTTTTGTCTTTTAAAAACTCATGCTGTTCTTTCAGAAATGCCCTGGATGTACAGAATGGCAGTGATTTTTTTTTTGGGGGGGGGTGGATTAAATTTGGAGAATATTGTCAACTTCTTTTGAGGAGTGCTTCCTCACCATACCAAAAATATCAGTGTGTTATTATGAGCCCACCAACCTAATAATAATTATCTCCTTACTGTGCCCATGGAACAGTGAGGATTATGTTATTCAGATGCAAATTTATCCTTATATCTATGAGGTTGCTTTGGACAGGAGAGAATTTGCCTTGAATAAAATTTAATTATGAACCCTGAACAGTGTTTTTAATGAGAATCCCATGAAAGGTTAGAAATTATAAAAAAAAAACCAACACTTTGGTGCTTTCAAGCTTTCTCAGGCTTCCATCAAGTGATGGCATCAAAGTGATATCACCTTGCTTGATGAAATTTGTATATCTTTTGAAGTCGTTCACAGACACCTTTCAATAATTAAAAATGTTGTTCTCCTTTTTTTCTTGGAGAACAAGAGCATACTCTGCAAACTAGTCAGGATTTGTTTGCATTGTGAAATTATTATTATTATTACGGGCGACTCCAGGGAGTCCTTAGACTCATCGAGGGAGGCCCTAAACATCATGTCCACACAACTATACGACATTCTCACAGTTATATCATACCTTGCCTTGAACTCACTCACTGTCATAGCACCCACAACAAACTCTGGCAGGTTATTCCACTCATTTACCACTCTAAAATAAAGAACCCATCTCTAACACCCTTGCTAACCACACTCTTGCCCAGCTTCTATAGATGTCCCCTAGTTCTCCCACCACCAATCCTGATCTCAAAAATATCCTCTGAATTAATCCTGTAGAAACCCTTTAGCAATTTGAATGTCTCAACCATATCTTCCCTATCCACCAATTTCTGCAACACGCAAATCTTCAACCTGTTCTCATAAGGTTCATTCCATAGACCTGCTATCATCTTGGTTACTCGCCTCTGGATCCTTTCCACCTCCTCCCCATCAAGAAGAAACCTAGGTGATGAAATCTGGGCACAGTGGTCAAGATGAGGTCTTATCAAGGCTCGGTACAGAGGAACAATAACTTGCTTGTCTCTGCTCGTCAAAGTATTTTTCAACAACCAAGTGAGTTGATGAGCTGATTTAGCCACTTTTGCAATGTGCCCCCTAAACTTCATCTCCCTATCCACCAACACTCCCAGGTCCCTGGCCTCATCAATCTCCTGGAGTACAGTTCCACCAATGTGGTATACTGCTGCTAATCTTTTCATCCCAAAATGCATAACCTTACATTTTGTCACATTAAATTGACATCCATTCTCCTTAGCCCAGAACTCCAATCTATCCAAATCGTCCTGCAAGATTTTGACATCTTCTGCATTCTCTATTGCCCTACCCAACTTTGCATCATCAGCGAACAAATGAACTGTTCCTCTTAGATCTTTCCCTATATCGTTAAATAACAAATTTAACAGCAGTGGTCCACGAACAGAATCCTGCGGCACACCACTAGTCACAGGCCGTCTTTTGGACTCTACTCCTGGATAAACTACTCTCTGATATCTCTCCATCAACCACCCACCTATCCATCTCACCAACCCTATATCCATTCCCATATGTTGCAGTTTACAGATTAGAATTCCATGTGGTATCCTGTCAAATGCCTTAGCCAGGTCCAGCAGTATCACTATAAACCCATTACCCTTATCCAGTTCAGCTGTCACTGTGTTATAAAACTTGAGCAAGTTACTGAGGCATGATCTACACTTCACAAAGCCATGCTGTCCCCCGTACAGTATCTCATTTTCATCAATCCATTCCTGTATTTTTCCCTTGACTACTTTCTCCAAGACCTTGACAACGACTCCTGATATGCTGCTCAGTTGGTAATTTGCAACAGTAGTCTTGGATCCTCCTTTATGCAGTGGAACTATTTTCCCCCTCTTTTCACGACTTCAAGAATAAACCAGACCCGAGACTCAGATTAAACAACATGGTCAAGGACACTGATAATTCTTTAGCCGCTTCACGTAAGACCCTGTGCCGGTATACCATCCAATCCCACAAATGTATTCACATTAAGGTTCTGTAATAGACTATTCACCTCCACTTCATTCATCACAATTCCCATATAAACTAATGGTTCCTTCATTTTTTCGATGTATATCATCCACTACCTGGATGATATACTCTTGCAAAGTGCTCGCTCAGTAACTCCACCACTATATCGACTAATTCAGTGATCTCCTTACCATCAGCATTCCTTAAAATCATTCTGCCATGTACAGTTTTTTTTTTTTTTTTTTTTTGCTTGCAGCATATTGAAAGAACTGTTTGGGATTCTCTTTAGCTTGCATAGCTAGTTTGCTTTCATAATCTGCTTCTGCTTTTTTTTTACCAAACTCGTTACCCTTCTGACCTGCACTTTATACTGTTCATGTGCCTGCAGGTCACCTTTCTCTTTAAATTCCCTCCACAGTTGTTTCTTTTTTTGCAACTCAAGCTTAATGGTGTTATTCATCCATTTAACCCCTACTTGTTTTACTATTTGGACCCTAGGTATACAGTCAGCCATAACCTCCTGTAAATGCTCCTTGACCACTTCCCATGCTGTATCGACATCCAGCCCTTGCAGTTTTACATGCCATGGCACTGATCCAAGCAATCTCCTAAGCTTGTCATACTTGTCAGAACGGTAATTCCATATATACCCTGTCTTAATCGAAAATTCCACACCTTTAGCCACCTCCCAGGTAGACCTTATGATCACTCTCACCAATAGGTGGCAACATGGTCATATTCATTACAGTCAAATTCTCAGATGCTATTACCAGGTTAAGCACTCTAAAACCCCTAGTATTTTCAATTACATGCTGTCTCAGATAGTTATCCCTTAATAATTGAATAAAATCCATTTCCTTCCTCACATGTGTCCTCTCCTCCTTCCAATCAATGTTACCATAGTTGAAATCCCCCATAATAATTACCCTCCTTCCACTCATGTTATCAGTTTGTTTATGCATATTATCTCCACCATCTATTCCATCACCTGGTCTGTAGCAGCACCTAACTGTATATTTTGTTCTGCCAGTCTCAATCTCACACCAAATAGCCTCAAATGAGCTCTTTTCACTATCCTGCAATACAACTTCAATTCTCCTAGGCTGCAGTTCATTAGCTATCATCAATCACACTCCCCCCCCCCCATTTTATTCTCTGTCCCTCCTAAATACACTATAACCTACACATTCTATCCCACTAACTATATCATCTTCCGTCAGCCATGTTTCAATGTTTCACTAATGCCAATAACCTGTGGCCAGGAAGAGCCAACCAAAGCCAAAAATTCTTCCTTCTTGTTCCTAATACTCCTGGCATTAGTATACATGAAATGCAGAGGTCCCTTTGTCCCACCCTTATAATTATAAAAATTATAAAAACATTGACAGCATGAATTTTTAACCCATCTTCAATACTGAACAATAATCTTGACCCGATATCCCTCTAAACATTTATTGTGATTTTATATCTAGCATATTCACTCTCTTAGTTACCAACTTGCAGAGAACATGTGACTCATTCCTTTCATAAAAGATGAAGGGAATGAGTCACATGACTAAATGTTGCAAGCAGTAATGCAATATCAGGTATTTGCTGCAACAATTATGACTAAATGCTGGCCATAATTGTTGGATGTGCTGTGTTTTGAAGACTTAAAAATACAATGCAAATAGTAAAAAAGAAACAAGTACCCAAAATTTTAAATGCAAATCAGAAATGCAAAAATACAATGTTCTGCTAGGAGACTAAGCCACCTTCACTTCTTTTGAAGAGCTTCTACTAGTATATAGACTAGTAGGTGTCCCTCAAAGGCTAGTATATGCTAGTCTGTAAAAATGAATATTGAATGCCCTTACTTGTATTCATTTAGTAATTTATACTGTTAAAATTTGAAAATAATAGTAATAAATTTTTGAAAAGAATGTCATTACTGTTTTTTTTTTTTACATTATTTGAAGCAGTAATTTATGAATTAATTTTTTTCATTTTCTTATTATTTAGGCCTTCATGACTGGACGGTTGAAAATCAAAGGAAATATTATGCTTACACAAAAGCTTAACCAACTATGGCAGGAAATCCTTAAAAGTGAAAGAGCTGTGGAATTACCTCTCTTAGCACCAATTCTCTCAGATAAGGTCAGATTTAAGAAATAGCAAATAACAATTTAGCATTATAGAGTTATCCAAGATTCTTTATTACTATACTGTATGGACTTTGATATATGGCCCACAGGTTCATATCTTGCTTTCAGTAAAAAAAAAAAAAAAAAAAAAAGCCTGCTTTGTGAAATTATAGAACTTGAAAAATATGATGAACTACCAAAAAAACTAAATCATTGCTAACTTAGTTAACGATCGAGTCCTATTTCTTAAAGATGTCTTCTTTTTTAGTTTAATTTTTTTAAACTTTTGGAATAAAAAGGATTTTTTTTTCTTTCACAAAAAAAAAAACTTTCATTCAACCAATTTTCTAATTTTACAGAATAACGTTTTGCAAGCATTATATAGGGTATGTCAAAATTATTGACTTCTTTCCAAGCTGTGTACATTGTATGTCAAAATTATCTTAAAACTTATATGGAATGAACACTTATTGCAAAATTTATTGTAATCAACATTTAGTAAAAATAAATGAATAAATAAAATTTAAATGTTAATTCCATATAATTGTTAACATAATTTTGACATACACTGTACACTGCTTGGAAAGAAGTTAAAGGGAACCATAGTATGAGGAACAAATAGCCATGCTGCCCACTTTAATAAGATGTAGGACCTCCTTTCATTGCAATGACTGCAGCATCCTATGAAGCATACTTTCCACAAGCATATGATATCACCCAATGTGAATTTTGGACCATTCTTCCTTTAGGCATATAATGAGGTCCTGGACTGTTGTTGGGTGGATGTTCCTTGATCTCATCTGATGCTCCAATTCATCCCACAGATGTTCAATAGAGTCGAGATCAGGACTCTGTTGAGGCCAGTCAAGTTTGTGGACATTCATGTCTGCAAACCTTGCAGTTACGGCAGCAGCTTTATGACACAGTGTTATCTTGCTGAAAGAGACAATTGGTCATTTCCATAGAATTACTATAAAGTAGGAAGCATTGCATTGTCCAGAATCCAGATACCTCTCTGAGGTCAAAAGAGAACCATACCATCACACCTCCAATTCTGAATTTCATATTGAAAGTTTATTTTTCACTTGGTCAGACTATAATAAATTTAGTTTAATCCTTTATCCAAGTGTGTGCAAACAAAGTTTGCACCTGAAAGTATCTTCAGGACTGAGGCAAGGTGGTACACCACCGGGTGACTCCTTGCAAAGGTGGAGCAAGATACCAACATTTCTATCTCAGTATCTCCCATAATGCAAAACACATCTCCTTGCGGATATGTATAATGTTATGCATTAAATGGGAAGGGCCACTACCCAGACTAGTTTTGACCTTTATTGAGGTCTCTTCAGTGGGAGCCAGGCCCAAGTGGGGATACCAAGGCAGAAGCATTAGCAAGGTCATCTCCTCCTATAGGAGCCGCCAAACGGTGTGCCACCTTTTTATTAAATTACGCTGGATTTAGAGAAAGATGTTGAAAGTTTATTTTTCACTTGGTCAGACTATAATAAATTTAGTTTAATCCTTTATCCAAGTGTGTGCAAATGAAGTTTGCGCCTGAAAGTATCTTCAGGACTGAGGTAAGGTGGTACAACACCGGGTGACTCCTTGCAAGCTCTGGACGGCTCCCACTGAAGAGACCTCAATAAAGGTCGAAACTAGTCTGGGTAGTGGCCCTTCCCATTTAATGCATAACATTATACATATCCACAAGGAGATGTGTTTTGCATTATGGAAGATACTGAGATAGAAGTGTTGGTAGCTTGCTCCACCTTTGCAAGGAGTTGCCCGGTGTTGTACCACCGGGCAACTCCTTGTTTAATCCTTTATTATAGTCTGACCAAGTGAAAAATAAACTTTCACCATATTTCTCTAAATCCAGAGTAATTTAATAAAAAGGTGGCACACCGTTTGGCAGCTCCTATAGGAGGAGATGACCTTGCTAATGCTTCTGCCATGGTATCTCCAAATTTATTATAGTCTGAATTTCATAGTTGGGTTATACACTGGTAAGAGATCACATGTAAAATTGTGTACATGTTATATATTAATCTTCACTTTTTTGCTCTAGTTCTGATGGAACATTCTGTAAGAAAAATGTGTATGGAATGAAAAATTGCTAATAGGTTAATTACTAAGAATTATATTCATAAAGAAATTTTTTTAATCAAATAAAAATGTTTCTTATTACATTTATGGTTATTTTGCCTGCTTCTGTTTAGGAGTGTCCCTGTTTAAATGTCATTGGCTTTTTATTCATGGATTCTTAGGGTATTATAGATGTATATTTACCAATAAATATATGTAGCATAAAGGAAAAGAAATTTGCACATACCTTTTTCTGGGTGCTGTGACTTTTCTTCTTTCAGCAATGCCCAAACTACTGTGTGTGTGTGGGGGGGGAATTAGGCAATGTGGAAGAATTAAAATAGATATGGAAAAAAACCCGGGTTTTTTTTAATAATATATATACAGGGTGTTCGGGATAAATTTGACAGTTTCGTAAGGAAAAAGAAAATCTTCTTTGTATCTATTAAATTTAATGAATTGACAAAAAAACATTACAGGCAGAGTTAATTACAATACTATCAACAAGATTTACTCAAAATAACCACCATTAGCATCGATCACAGCTTCAATTCTGCTTCGGAACCTCGAACAAGCTGATGCTACAGTCTCCCTGGGAAGGGCCGCAAAAACTGTTTTAATTTTATCCATTAACTGGGCTTTTGTATTACTGGAAGTGCGATTGGTGTCTTTTTCAACTGCGCCCCATACAAAATAATCCATGGGGTTAAGGTCTGGGGAGTTTGGAGGCCAAACATTTGGACTGGTGAAGTCGTAGAAATTTTCAGACAACCATTTTTGACTTTTCCCAGAGGTGTGGCAAGGGGCCGAATCCTGCTGCCATTCATACGGCCTACCATTGGCTACCCTTGTTATCCAGGGCTTGACTACAGTTAGCAACTCCACGAACAAAGCCCGAATTCCAATGCCAGGGTTCTTCAACACCTGTTCCTGCAGATTTGCGAGGAATTCTGCTGTACGAACGCAATCAGATCGTCTGCTAGGGATCTTTCTTCTTGCTACATCCTCGTAGTCACCATTGCAAGTCTCTAGTTCATGCCTGATTGTTTTTACTGTATTCAGGGAGCATTGGGCAGCAGTCGTCATATCCTTATTTTGATGGCGGGCACGAATCATCATGATACAAGTTATTCTCTTCCATGATTCAGGTGGGTTCCAGCTATCCATCCTTTCTGACATCTTGTATATGAATGAAGAAGGGTCCAAACTTTTAAATGAAGAGAAGTGTGTGTTAATACATGTAACTTACGGAAAAATATAATTAATTATAAATATGTCAAATTTATCCCGAACACCCTGTATATACACACATATATATTATAAGGGATGGGCGGAGCATTTTATTATATTTATATAGGGTGAAAGGGGTTGAAAACAGCAACTGATTTTTAGAGGGGGGAAGGGGGTTGACGAGGTGCAGTCCATTTTGACTATTCTTGGTTGTCGTCTGAACACGTGGAGGAAGTGGATGCTATGTCAGGTCGGGTAGGTGCTTCTGCTTTTGAAGTGTTTGTGTTATTGCCTATTGGTCAGGGTTGTGACCTCAATTTTATGTTATGAAGCTTCCAAACCTCTACGTTGATAGAGTGCGCATCACATTTTATGGCTGTTGTTTCCGATATTCTAAGCATTGTTTCATTCTTGTCTGTCTACTATGATGGCCTTGTCGATCTGCAGGGTATGTTTTTGTTCAAGGGCATGAATAGCTATTTCCGTTTTTCCTGTGCTTTGTATTCGATTTTTCTTTTTGATGTTGCATTTTTTAGTATTTAAATGTTCTGGAATAGGGATGTTACAATCGTGGAAGTGTTCTTGTATTATTGCCCATAAAGACCTGATGGTGGAACCTTTGTAGGTGATATCACAGTCTTTTTGGCAGGGAAATTTATAGACTACGTTGTGGTGTTCAAATATTTCTTTTTGTGTGTGAGATTTAGTGAGTTTTAGGAGGTTTGCCAATTTTTGGTTCATGGTGAATACCAGTTTGTAGTCGGTATGTTTGAAAATTTATTTGTAGGCTTTGTATGTATGATAGTTTGATAATTTTTTGTGTGTAGGGAAGTTTGTTTTGGTACTTGGGTTGTTTTGGCGGTTTTTGGCAGTCTTGTTTGCGTAATTTATTAGTTGTGTAGGAATTTTTGAAGATCTGTGTTAGTTTTTTTATTTCTGCGTTTAGATTACTCTGATTGGTTGAAAATTTGTACGCATTTATGAATTGTGATAAGATGACTGGGATTTGGATGGTATGAGTGGAAATGGAGGTAGTTTCCGATGTGTGAGGTTTGGTGGTATACTTTCGTGGCTATTTTGTTGTGTCTTCTGGTTAGTGTCAAGTTTAAGAAATTGATGGATTTGTTCTGTTCGGTTTCTATAGTGAATTTTAGTCTGTTGCTGTAACTGTTTAGGGACACTTTTAAGGTGGTGATGTGTGTAGGATTTCCAATGCACAGAATATCGTCCACGTATCTGCCATAAAAGGTGATGGAGTAGGAGTGATTCTATGTGTGCTAGGAATAATTCCTCTAGTTGTCCGCTGATGTTTTGGCCCATGGGGAGTCCGAAGATTTGAATGTACATGTTGTTGTTGAACTTGAAGAAGTTTGCCGAGATTATTAGTTGTATTAGGTTAATAATGTCATTGGGCGTTAGTTTAGTTCAAGAGTGTAGGGTGTGCTCTTCTGTGAGTAGTATGTGTACGATGTCTAAAGTTCTGGGGACGTCCACGTTGGTGTATAAAGAGGACACATTCAATGAAGTGAGGATGTCTTCCTGAGATAGGGTTAGGTTTTTTATTTTTTTGAAAAGGTCGTCCGAGTTTTTTATCATGAAGTTAGATGCTGTAATTAATGGTTTGAGAAGTTTCGCTACGAATTTTGATAAAGGTGCTGTAGTGGTGTTTTTGTAGGAAACTATTGGTCTCGTCGGGTACCTATCTTTGTGGGTTTTTATTTGTCCGAACTTACAAGGGATGTGTGGGGGGGGTTGCGTTTTTCATTGTGGTTTTGTCTATTTTGTCTTCATTTCTTAGGGTGTGTAGGATACTGTTGATTTGTTTAATGAGGTCGGGGGTGGAGTCAGTTTGGATTTTTTGGTAGGTGTGTTGGTCGGTTAAGATAGCTGTTATTTTGTTGTGGTAATCGGTTAGGTTTGTGATGACTACTGTATCCCCTTTGTTGGGTTCCTTTTTAGGGATAATAGGGCTTTTTGTAAGTTGGGGGGCGATGTTTGGTTTTATTATTATTTTACTGTTTATGATGTTGTTAAAACCCTTAAATGTGGGTTTTAAGGCGGTAATATCCGAAGGGTTGGAAGCAGCGTGATTGTTGTTTAAAAAATAAAAATGTTTTATTTTTAACAATGATAAGAAGTGATCATATCTAATTTACAATAGTGCCTGTACACGAACAGCATATTTTGTTTTTCTCACTGTTACATTCTTTCTCATTCCAATATACTCTTGTGATAACTCCACATTTCTCCACAGCATGCTATTAACTTGTTTATGTTATAATGGTTCACTAAATCATTAGCAAATGGGGACTTTCAATTTTTTGCATTGGAATTGCATAACAATTAGTATTAATGGAATTCTTTATATCAGTATATCTTTACTCTATCACTGCTGATCCGAATAGTTGCCGCAATGGTGATTTGCCCCAATTATATAATACATAGTCTTGTTCCATTGCACAATCTTAGTGCATTGTGATTTCCTAATTTCATCTATCCTTTAATGTGCCGGGCTCAGTAGACTTGTTACAGACAAATAATTTGACTTTGTAGAAATGGAATGTATATAAACTTATAATAAGGAAGTTAATTCTCTCTGCATAGTTTGCATGTCTATCGATTGCATGTAGTCTACATTTCCTGTTTCCATGAAGGAAGAACCCTGATAACTCCATATGAGACTAGCTAACTTACCTTTAGTTGAAAAGCCCTGTAAAGGTTCCTCACATCCTAGATGGAATTCATATCCCATCAAGAATGGTCTTTCCAATCATCTTTATTACTAACTGAACTAGGAATATGTGATATTATAGCCATTATCATTAAATTCCTAATATGCACTCTCAGGAGGTATACAGGATAATTGACAGTATTATAGCCATATAATGAAATATGTAATAACTTATATATCCTCTATAGTACAGTTGCTTTTGATAATGACCTTTGGTTGGAAAAAAAAGATGCCCTTTGTTTTGAATTCTATCTAGAACATGAAGAACCTTTTATAAGGGTTTACATAGATGGCAGAGGTTTCCATCTCCATAAACAGGCAAATCATCCAGAAGAATACATGCAGAAAGTTTATTTTTCACTTGGTTAGATTATAATAAATTTAGTTTAATCCTTTATCCAAGTGTGAGCAAACAAAGTTTGTGCCTGGAAGTATCTTCAGGACTGGGGTAAGGTGGTACAACACCAGGCAACTCGTTGCAAAGTGGAGCAAGCTTACATCACTCCTATCTCAGTATCTCCCATAATGCAAAACACATCTCCTTGCAGATATGTATAATGTTATGTATTAAGGGAAGTGCCACTATCCAGACTAGTTTCGATCTTTATTGAGGTCTCTTCAGTGGGAGCCAGGCCCAGATGTGGAGATACTAGGCAGAAGCAATAGCAAGGTCATCTCCACCTAAAAGGTGGCACACCTTTTGGCAACTCCTATAGGCGAAGATGACCTTGCTATTGCTTCTGCCTTGGCTCCCACGGAAGAGACCTCAATAAAGGTCGAAACTAGTGTGGATAGTGGCCCTTCCCTTAATGCATAGCATTATACATATCTGCAAGGGGATGTGTTTTGCATTATGGGAGATACTGAGATAGGAGTGATGTAATCTTGCTCCACCTTTGCAACGAGTTGCCTGGTGTTGTTACTACCTTACCCCAGTCATGAAGATACTTTCAGGCGCAAACTTTGTTTGCTCACACTTGGATAAAGGATTAAACTAAATTTATTATAATCTAACCAAGTGAAAAATAAACTTTCAACGTCTTTCTCTAAATCCAGAGTAATTTAATAAAAAAGGTGGCACACCTTTTGGCAACTCCTATAGGTGGAGATGACCTTGCTATTGCATCTTCCTGGTATCTCAACATCTGGGCCTGGCTCCCACTGAAGAGACCTCGATAAAGGTCGAAACTAGTGTGGATAGTGGCCCTTCCCTTAATGCATAATATTATACATATCCGCAAGGAGATGTGTTTTGCATTATGGGAGATACTGAGATAGGAGTGATGTAAACTTGCTCCACCTTTGCAATGAGTTGCCCGGTGTTGTACTACCTTACCTCAATCCTGGAGATACTTTCAGGCGCAAACTTTGTTTGCTCACACTTGGATAAAGGAGTAAACTAAATTTATTAAGAATACATGCAATTGGCAGGCACATGGACTATGCTGATGGATTAACCTCCATGTCAGAAATTTAATCAGGTTTCAACTATCCCTGTTACCTGACTGTGATAGGCCATTAAGCACGACATGCATATAATTAAAGCTAATTATATTATACATTTTTTATTATATTCTTATTATATAATTTTTTTTTTACATATTCTTTAGTACTTGTGGATATGCAGATAATTTATGTATTATACATGGGGGGGAGGAATATATATTAAGAGAAATTATGAATTAAATAATGGTAAACAAATGAAAAAAGAATTGTAGCATTTATGAGGGGTTTCCAAAAAGTAAGGTAACACTTTTTTTTTTTTTTATAATGGTGAAAGGGAATGAGATAAATGATGTGGATAGATAGCCCCATTAATAACATTCAAAAAGACTGCTGGTGGCTACCATGTGAGTGTGGTCTGAAACAAGTGCCCGTGAAATTTTTTGCAAGCGAAAGGAACTTCAAGTGACATTTGCCATGAACTGGTTGCTGTGTGTGGCGAAAAGGTGATTTTAGTGCAAGGAATTTAAAGTGGGCTGTAGTGATGTCGGGTGGACAAGCCTTCATCAAGGCTCTTATTCAATCGTGGCTCTTGCAATTGAATAATAGCAAGTGTGTTGTGTTCTCAGCTGTGACAGAGACAGAAATGCCTGCAACATGTCAGTTTTGAATGCTAAATTTTTCTTTTCTTCTTCTCTCTCTCTTTCTCTGATGTCTCCTTGTAGCAAGGAAGAAATGTAGGAGTTAATAAATTCCATAATTGTTTACATGTGCTAACCACAACACACATCCCACTTAAAACATCTGTCAGTTAATCTTATTGAGTCATATTTTTGAAACTTTCATTTACACTGTTTTTATTGAAGTTAAATACATAAGTATTTAATTGAAGTTAAATACATAAGTATTTAATTGAAGTTAAATACATAAGTATTTAATTGAAGTTAAATACATAAGTATTTAATTGAAGTTAAATACATAAGTATTTAATTGAAGTTAAATACATAAGTATTTTATTGAAGTTAAATACATAAGTATTTTATTGAAGTTAAATACATAAGTATCACAGGCCTGTGTGAATTTTCTTTCATGTCAACCTACATTGTAATTGTGCTCCTTTCCACTATTCTGTGCAAGGTGCCAAGTAAGGGACCATATTTTCTACATCATCCTCCTTCTCATCCATCAGATTGAGTCCCCTATGTGCAAATTGTTGCCATGTGGTTCTATTTCTGGCCATTTCTGTCATCTCTCTGAAGCTTGATACTTGTGACCATTCCTTCAAAGACTGTAGCCAAGTTCTTTTTTTTGTCTACCTCTTGATCATCTTCCTCCAATGATTCCATTCAAAAGACTATTTTGTAATCTTTGAAAGGACATTTTCTGGAGGTGTCAAAACCATTTTAATTCCTGTATAAGAATTAATAGCCATATCTTTATAGTTTAATTTGTATTTGAATTGCTCATTTTGTGTTTACCAGTGAGTCTTGTTTATTTTTCTTTAACATTTTATTTTAAATGCTCTGATCCTCTGCATTTCTTCTGATTGAAAGTCTCGACTTCATGAAATTCCATTACTGTATAATAATGGTTTTATAGAATTTTAGTTTGTCTTTTTGAAATACTGGTATTTTTGCATATTGTGTTAATTTATTCATTTTAGACCATCCTTTGTTATGTTCGTATTTTACTGTTTGTGTTGAGGTTGTGAGTAATGAGATCTCCAAGATATGTGAATTGCTTTACTTGTTCAAGTATGTAATTTTCTAAGTGGATTGAAAATTTTTCCTATCTCTTCCTAATTTCATTGATTTAGTTTTGCTTAGATTGATTTTCATTCCAAAAGTTTTGCATTCTTCATTTAAAATGTTTTTTTTTTTTTTTCCAATCATTCGTTAGATTCCGCAAGGATAATATTGTATGCATATTCTATGTGGTTGATATTCATTCCATTTATTTGTAGACCTGGCTCTTGAACAGCTATGGATTTGCATATTTCTTAGAGTAATTAATAAACCCTGCATATGTCCTTTTTCTATATATGGAGTACTAAATGTGTCATCTGGTTTTTTTATTATTTTTTAAAATAAATATTTCTATTTTTATTACATAAGAGGCTGCAGGAGTAATTTGTCTGGTATGCTTCTGCTTGTGAGACTGGGGAAAATCTGACCATGTAATGCTGAATAGATTCCTTGGTCTGGATCAAAGTTTGAAGGTGGTTTTAAAAGGATGACCATAGATGGCCCTGCTTATCTTTTCTTTCAGAGAAATTTTATATGATCATTTGGTTTTTTTATATGATCATTTGGTTTTTCTGTACATAGCCATTTTTCAACACATCATCAGATAGTCTATTATTGTGATACAGAATTAGTGACAAAAAAAAAGTCTCCAAAGTTTTCGTTGTTGGTTGTGAATTCAGGTAAAACACTTATTGCCAAGAATGAATAGATAAATTTCATCATCCATTGAGGTTCCATGTTTGGTCTCTAAAGTAGAATTTTCATATTCAATCCCATGCCAACTCAGAGTATACTGTGGTATGATAGGTTTATAACACTTTGTGGATGGAATAACATAACAAAATAAACAACCAATGTTTGGCCAGTTTTATTATTTTTTTATTTTGTTTATTTTTTGTCATTGCTACTAATCTGAACATGTAGCAATCTTCTTTTCATTATGAGCTGTGTTTGGTCATACTTAACAGGATACATGATGAAGTGACTCATCACCTGATGCATTTGTTTTTTCACTGTATTTTCTCTAAATGCTGTGCTATCTTGCTCAATTGCAATGCACTTGATAAGTATCAACTAACTCAGCATCACTTATTGTTGAAGCGCATCAACAAATAAACATCCACAATAACTTCCACATTATTTTTGACAAAATATTAACTCATCAAAAAAATGTAAACGTTTTGATCTAATACATGATTTTATCAAGTTATCTAAAAAAAAAAAAAATTATCTTCATTCTCCTCCTTCTATACAACATGGTGAATCTTTCCTGCAACTTCAATCTGCTAAAGTCTAAGAAATCAATTTATTAGCTTAACCTTGCCTCTTAATGGTTCATAATAAAGAAAAATTGTTCTATTTCTGTCAGTCCCATTTTAGCACTGATTTGGGACTTTTCCACTAGAGGTCTTTATAAAGAAAGCTTAAAATAATTGTAGCTATTATTATAATAGCTGCTTGTAGATTCTCCTAAAGATATTTTCAACACATATTAAGTTAATTTTTCTTCTTTAATGGTTTTTACTTCCATATTTTAATGATTCTTCTTTCCGAAACCTTATAACTGTGCAGCACTATCCATCTGCTTAACTTTTTATTCATGCAGGATATTTGATGTACAAGAATTTGCCTATTTTAGTTTTGCATTTCTGCAACCATTTCTACAATTTATTTTGCTAGTTTGCAAATTTTCATACAGTGCATTATAACAGTCTCTCGGATCCTTGCAATTTATTTGATGGAATATTTTGATTGGTTATGTTCAAATCCTAGCTCTATTAATGTGATTTGCTTTCTCAACAAAATAAGTATCATCCAAGGATGAAACTCATCTTATGAAAAAAAAGAAACCGCCATCTTCCCATTACACAACCTAATTGGCTGCAAACCCAAGCTCACTTTTACTAGATATATTGGTTGCAAAAGTTAATAGAAAAAATGAATCAGTGTATCAATTTCTTTTTCATGGTGAATAGTTTGTAGAGGATAGAATGAATTCATGCAGGATATTCGTAAATTGAGCCATCTTGTGTAAAAATAAGATTAACAAAAAGGCCATATAAAATGTCAGTGTGACAGTTGTCGGTGTCAAGAGACAAGGGTAATTGTGGGCAGGAGGGATATTGCAATTCATATATACTAATGTCAGAAGCATCAGAAATAAGGACGAAGAGTTCTGGACATTGGTTATTTCTACTTGGCCAAAAGTTGCTTGCATTGGTGAGACTTGATTGATGAAGATATTGTTGCAAGGATAAGAATGTAGGAATATTTTATTTTTGTTGGGAAGGGGGAAATAAAGAAAAAGATGGAGGAAGTTGTTACTAATAATGGCAAAAGACTGCAACAAGCAAATATAGACATTAAGCAGGAAGGCAGGATTGAGAGAACCAGTACATTTTGAAGTTATTTGTCATAAGACAAAATACAGTTGGTTGCTGCTATAGGTGATTGGGTGCAAAAGATGTAGGCAACAATTAATTTGCATCAGCAGATCAACTTAGCAAATACATGGAAAGTAATCATTATGGGAGACTTCAACTATAGGGATATGAATGGAGGGAAGAAAAGGCACAAATGAGAAAGGAAATGAATTTGTGCAACTCTTGAGATATAATTGCCTGAAACAATATGTGATGAAGGATACTAAGGTTTCAAATGCTGGATAACATTTGATCTAGTGTGATGGCAAGCCTGAAATAGATGCAAGCCAAAACGGAGTTGAACTCTAAGAGCAAAAAGCAGAAAACTAGCAGCCGAGCCTTTTGGTCTCTTGCCAAAGCAATTGGTCCTAACTTCTGCTCAACACTATTCTCACCTTTATCTCACCCAGATGGCTCTATCATCGTCACCCACAGAAAAAGCCAATCTCCTGGCTTCACACTTTGTTTCCAACGTACACATTGGAAACAAAGCTTGAAGATAATGGTAAATGCTCCCTTCCCCCCAACCATTCCAGATGCACAACATACAATGCCCCCTGTATCCTTTTGCCAGAAAGAGATAAAAAAAATTGTCCAAATTAGACACAAAAAAAAGTTTCCCGACCCTGATATTGTCCTGAAGGTTTGTGCACCAGAACAGACTGCTATGTCACATGTATATGCTCCCTTACTCCACTGATATCTATCCCACAGCCTGGAAATTGTCCTATATTCAACCCTCTCCCAAGAATGGTGACAAATCACTGCCTATCTCACTCACTTCAGTTCTTTCTAGATAATGGAGAAAACCAGTAATTCCCAATTCCTACTACTTTGAACCCAGTTAATAAATGACTACTAGTATGGCTTCTGTCACTACCAGATCAACAGGAGATCTGCTCACATATGTCACCCTTCTCTGGGCAAATGCCATGGAGGTTTTGGTCTGTCTCGGGACTTCTGTAGTTGGATTGCTGACTTTCTCTCTGGATGCACACTATATGTGATGGATGGTTCCTTATCCTCTCACCATTCAACTAATGTTGGGATTCCACAAGGTTCTGTTCTCTTACCAACTCTTTCTTTTACATATCAATGACCTACTTCAGTTAACCTCCAACCCAATACACAGTTTTGTAGATGACAGCACATTGCACTACTCCCTTTCATTTGATAAGCATTACTGTACACACCTCAACCTACAGAACATTAACTGCCACTGCCATCAATTCTGATCTCCAAGCCATCCTCCAATAAGGTTCAGATAACCTCGTCAATTTCAATGCTAGTGTTATATAAGACAAACTTTTTTCTTAGTTTGTCTTATTGTGTTTTATTTGTTGCCTTTCCTCTTGTTCTGTGCCCTTTAGTGATTTGTGTATCGTGTGCCCCCCCCTTTTAATTTCTTAGATTGTGCCTTTGCTATACGTTGATCAATTGTGTTATATCATGTGTACTCAGTTAAATTGATGTCGCTTCCTACATTAACGGGGGGGGGGGGGACTCTCTCCTGTTCTTCCAATCGCTGTCTTCCTTTTCATGACTTGAGGTGTCCCTGGAGGGTTTTGCCCTGAGTTCTCCAGCTCTATGACTGAATCAAGTCGTTCAGGTACAGGCTGGTGTAGTTTCTCCACCTCCTGCTTGATTAGCAAACACATATCCCCCACATCAGTGGAGTTTACAAACATCTGGTTAGTTAGTTTTTCATCCTCTAATTTGTTTATGACTAGCGCATTTTTTGTTCTCACTTTTCTCCCTTTGGTGTTCATTTGACCTTTCTTTTGAAGTATCTGAGTCCTCTTCTCGCTTTGCATTAAATTGTGATTCATTTTCCTTCCTTATTGTACGCACTTGGTTGGGGTTCGCAACAGGATGGAGGTCACCTAGTCCTCTCTTTCCTTTACAACAAGGTAACCCTCTTCTAAATTCTTAATCTTCTTGTAAGTCTCCTTAAACTTTTCTCTTATTCCCAGCCTGAACTGGTGGAACACAGCCCAATCAAGATGGTCTTTATCTTCTTTGGAAACGCTCAGACCATTTGCCAGATTTAATAATTGGTTATAAAAGTCTGTGACAGTTTCCTTTCTTTCCTGAGCTCATTTTAGCAGCTTCCACAGGGTCGGACCCACTCTTTGTACCTTGGAAAACTGGGAAATCAGGGCATCCTCGAATTTCTTGTATTCCAAAGTGTCTCGGAGAACCGGAGACGAATGCAAGAAGCTCTTGTCCCTTCTGACCAGCTTATTCCTCAGTAGGATCAAGCTGAAAGTCCGATCAGTTACCAATATTTCTTAGCTCTTCGGTACAAAATTAAAGAAAAACAAAATGTTATCATTGTCATTCAATTGTGGTATGATAAGGTGAGGGTTAATAGTTCTGAATAACTCCTCATCACCCTTCGTGGTGTTACTAGTAGGGTCAGAAATCATGCTATCCACATCCATGATTTACAATAGAATTGATAATTTCTTAATTTTTCACATTTTTACCACCTTGATCTTTGTTCAAAACTGTCTCAGTTCACACTTGTACAATTCGATTATTGTGGATTAAATCCTGTCAACTGCGCCATTTGTTATCTCTTTTATTGTTGCCTTTTGCCTTTCCTCTTGTTCTGTGCCCTTTAGTGATTTGTGTATTGTGTTGGCCCTTTTAATTTCTTAGATTACACCTTTGCTATACGATGATCAATTGTTATATCACATGTACTTAAGTTGATGTCTTTTCCTACATTAATTCTTCTATCCCTATTTTTATTTATTTTTTTATTTTTTATCATTTAAACGTTAAAGTACCCACAAAACGGTGATGCTACTGGTGAATATGCCTGTGAACTAGGCCATTTCACAAGTGCAGATATCTATCTCCTATGCTAAAAGAAATCAGGAAAATTAATTTTATTTATGACTGCACCACCTGAGTTCTTTGCATAAAGCATCGGAGATATGTCCTAACTCCTGTGGGATACTGCTAAATTCTAATTATGGATTTAACAGTTCTGGCAATTTCCCAAATTCTTAGAATACAGGTTCAGAGTTTTTTGAGGCAGCACTGTATATGCAAGTATCACTTCAACTTGAATAAAGTAAGTAATTTAAAAGTATCAGCTACTGCTGATACTTTTAAGTTACTAAATTGATACAAAATTACTAAAAACAGCTAAGATTTAGCTGTTTTTAGTAATTTTCATTTGGCAACACTGTACACTTTTCATACAACTTCTTTCTTAATCTTATCTTGAATCTCAATTACTGTTTAGCATCATTAAGCTTGCCATTTACAGTGAGAGGAGATTCTCATATTCTGTAATTCTAGCTGACACTATTCCTAACTTATGTTATGCTAACATCTTGATTTCAAACCTTGCTATCTGCGACAATACTATTAGCCTAGTAACACTATGTCCAGTGGACTCGCAATTTTCCTTCTGCACTTTACTATTAATACAAAAAAATCTACTCACATGTTTTTAGTAACACATATAGTCCTATCAGCACATGAGATCCTTGGCTGTTTCTGCCGATTCCTCCAATCCATTCTGTGTGATGGATTTCCTCGTTCAGTGCTCAGTAGCTATCCTTCCATAATTCACTTGCAGGAGAAGTGGCACATCTTCGCCGATGGAACTAGGTTGAACAAAGGCGTCCTGCTTTCGGTGCACGACACAAGTTCCTTTACTTGCTACACATTGCAGAAACTTTCTATGGGTTGCGTACCAACGAGTCCAATCAGACTTATGTCCTGCAGGTAGAGGACTACGAGAAAGAGAGCCTTGTTCTTAAGGCCTCCTATATACTGTTTTTTTTTTTTTTTAGTTCCGTGTTTCACGGTCGGAAACCTACAAACATCCTGCAATCACTCTGATGTCAGCGGTTTTGACCTTGAGTGTAAGTGGGAAAACTTCCTTGTTTGAATGACCTTCAGCGCTATTGTTCGCTTTCAAGTCCCAGGCATAATCCACTATAATCCCTTTTACTTATGGTAGAAACTATTTCAACACTAGGCTATTTTTACAATATCACTCCTGGATTTACATAAATTGCATAATCTTGAATATTTATACTATTTTAATATTTTTATGAACAATTGTGGTACTCTATTTTGCTATATACCCTTGTGGGTAGTGTAGTTTATTATATTTACAATATTTATGACCTCTGTAAAATTTGATGCCAAAAAAAAATTAAGAACTTCTACTGCATCGAATTTTATACACTAGTAAAACCCACTTCTGTCTTATTTCTCACAAAAAAGAATCATTTGCTCCCAGTATTATTTTTGATAACACCCAAATTTCCAGACAAGATGAGATTTCTCTTCTTGGAATTACCCTGACATGAAACCTCTCCTGACATAAACACATCTCAACCATTGCATCCTAAGTGTCTAAAAAACTAGGATCTCTCTTTTGCTTTAGATGTTACTTCATCTCTGAACAACTGCTAACCTTATACAAATCATAAATCTGCCCAGCTATTGAATACTGCTCTCACATTTGGAGTGGATACCCCTAAGAGCTCCCTCAAAATGCTTGACTCAATACAATGGAGAGCATTTAGATTGATTAGTGACCCATCTCTTACCAATTCACTCTTCCCACTTTTGCATAGATGTCTTGTTTCCACAATATGTGTATTCTATAAATATTTCCATGGCAAATGATATATATGAAATAGCATCAATAATTCCCCCATTTAGTACTAAGCCTATTAGAACATGTGCAGCTGCTGCTCAACATCCCTGCTATTGCTGTATTGTAGAATGATCTTCCTCCTGATGTGTTTCCCAAGGAATACAATATACGATCTTTTAAATCAAATAAACAAGTTCCTCCTTTCCTAAACCAGTATCCATATATAGTACTAATGTACTGTAGGTTGATCAACAAACCTCTTTTGTATGGGCTCAACATAATGGATTCATAGCATCATTAAGCAGAAGCTTAAAATATGGAAAAAATGAATGTAATCAAACACATGAGCAATATTCAATATGTGTAAGATGGATGACCAGGATGTGAAAAACACAATATCAGATTATGAGAGGAAATTAGCATGTGATGAGAAAGAATTTTTTTTGCTATTTGGCAAGCAAAAGAAAAATTACGATGATAGGATAACCTTAATGGATGCTGATGGTGGGTAGGTGACAGAAGCAGAAGGAAAAATTGAATAACCGAGCGATCGCTTTGCAATGGTATATCCATCCAGGTGAAGAATGGAGTGACAGGGACTGATGTGCAAATAGAAATGGATAAACTGAACGTGCATAGGACACTACAAAATCCCAGTGTGAATACTGTCATGGGAGTGAATAGGATTTGCAGTACCTTTAACCATACTGTTTAGCTTAAGTCCCAGTTTTTGCACAAAAGACTTCCAGAAGAGTTGGGGGAGGGGTGGGATGCTTGTGTGGAATATCTGAGTTTCATTCAAATTCACCACATTTTTTTTTTATTTGTGACCTATTTATTAAGCAATCTTAATAAAAGAATTGGAAAGAAATGGGATTAATGTGATAATTTCCTTTCCCTCCATTTGACGTAATGTAATAGTTTTTTGTAAAGTGTTGTTAGAATGAATTGTAACTTTATTTTACTTTGTAATGTATTGCTGACTTTGGTGCCGTTACATAATGGTGGCAAAGACAAACACATAAACTTGAAAACATACATACTTCAAGTACTATGCTGTGTTTCAGCCAGTATTGCATGCATCAGCAAGGCTGATACATTCATGCACAGATTGAAGAGAGGAAGAAAATATGGCTGGGGAGCTATTCTGACAGGAGAAAGAGTTATGGGAACAAATTCAGAAACCAATGGATTTATCTGAACGTATCCATTTCTTTCAAATAGTGTATGCCCACCAGAAAATTATTTAGAAGAAGGCCCCAAATATAGTTTTTGTTGTAAGCAATAACAGTAGCTCAGTTAGGAGAAAGCAACGTATGTCTACTGTTTGACTAGACAGACTTCAGTGTTAATGACATGAGAAGTGAGGCCTGAACCTTTAGATTCTAAAAATATTATGTAATCTTGATGTTCCTGGATTTTAATTGTAGCAGAATGCGTCTGTCCAAAGTAGTAAATATGACCAAGCACAGATAAAGGTGATAATATATCTTTGATAGGCAGTAAGAGACATAACTTCCATGTTAGACAATACAAATTTATCTGAAAAGGGTCCTTGCTATTTGTTCAGGTGTTCCTTTAAGGTAGGGTATGCAGATCCTTTTAACATCACATTGCAATCTGGGAGAGGGATGATAATTATTATTTTCTGTATTGAAGTTTTGCTGTATCCATTAAGTAATAGAGTAAGTTTTATTTTATTTAATTCTTCTAGTAGATTCAGAAGAACAAATTGTGGGTATTCAGTGCACAAGGCTTTTTGATAACACCTATTTTTTGTGAAGCTTCATGGGTATATCTGGCTTCCTAAAAAAGAAAATTCGGTATTACCAGCAGAGAGTTATGATGTACTAAAGTATCCAAAAAGGGGAGAATGGTGTTAGATTCATGTTCAATAGTGAACTTGATAAAATAAGGAATTAATTTTATATAGGAGTAATAAATTCTATTAGTTTTCTCTTGTCTTATTTTAAAGATAAAGAAGTGAATGTCATATATCAGTTTTAATATTTTGGGGAAAACTAGTCTTGTTTTCAAAGGAGATGAACATTTTGAAAAGAAACTAGAGATACTTAAATTACACTCAACTTATACTCATGATACCTAACCTGGAAATAATGTATGTGGTTTTTAATAGATTCAAAAATATAAACATGCAGATCAGTCAATGAAAAATGGTTACTGATCCTCCATGACAGAGGTAACAAATTGGGGAGCAATCAGTATATCAAGAGTGATAATAATAGTACTTGAAAGAAAAGATGAATAATTTTAAGTAATATTGTAATACTAACTTTTAAGAAATTTTGCTGGTACATACAAAAACGCCTAAGTTTCTCATGTAGTGATTGGTCACTCGCAATTGATTTGAGAGTTAATTATTCCAACTTCATTCATGCTAACTCTGTTCGTGTAACTGCACTGCAGATACTGTTTGATACAAGCTTAAATTAGTAACTTCTGTTTTGTGTTTTACATTTAAGATGTTTAAATAATTACTGTGAAGTCTAATTTCCCACACATTTTGCTTTGTCAGTGTATGAATGTTGAATTTTTGCAATATAAATGTTGCAAAATCTACAGTACAGTTTATTAGTATGATATATAATATGCAAAAAAAAAAGTATATTCCTCTGCATTGCAGGCCTTTTCCTTGCTTGTTTAGTAAACATATAATGAAAAATGCTTATTTGTAACTTGCTCATTATGATCTGTTTGCTGTGACAGAAGACTACATTTTTCATTGCTATATTCTGTAAGCCAGTAAAAACTAGTACACCTGCTATAGATATGGTAAATGAACTTTTAGTAATGGTTCTTGATATAAAATATGCTATAATAATAATTTTATTTTACAGCCACTTGATCCAAACCTGAAGAGTGAAACTTGCTTTATTGAATTAGCTAAAAGAATTTCCAGAATGCCAGAGCTTATTACAAAACTTCAAGCTGTATATGAATGGAATATTACTAAGGAGAATCAGATGGTTACACAATGGAGTAAGACAATTTAAATAAATTTAATTTATTCATATTATCAATCTTCTGTAAAATTTAGTTTGAATCCCCCCCCCCCCCCCCCCGAATAAACAACTAGCTCATTATCAACTGAATCAATATCAATGTACAAGCTCTGTAGAAGAAATGGATGTGATTGTGATTGTTTGGAGTGAATGTGATGGTGCAAAAGACGTATGAAGGATGGTATGCAGTTGAATGGATTTATCATCAGGAGCCTGGAGAAATGGTTCAATTGAGGTGAGACCTAATGAAAAGACTCTGGAAAAATTAGATCATCACAGAAGGAATGATGAGAGTGGGTAAGTGCTGCTGAGGTATGCAAAAGTGATAATGATATTGTTGCATCCCTACTTTCTATATGTTGTGTATCTTGTATCTCTCTCACTGATATATCGGGACAACGCATTTAATATTAGCCTTTCTTATTACTGTCGCAATATCAAGTTCTATCGCGTGTGTCTCTATGTTAAATAGGTTGCGTCATTGTTATGTGATCCACATTAGTAATAAGCTTAACTTACGTGTCATTTCTTTTATGCTCCTTCTTACATAGCTTAACCTTTAAGGGCCACCAGAAGATTCTCGTTCCCTGAATTCTATATTATCCTGATCACTCAAGCAAATTTATTTTTTTACTGTGCCAGCCTGAGCCTTAAAGTTATAGACACACTGCCTTTAGGTTCATTATAGAATTTCAGGTGCTACTAACAATACAATTAAATTCCTAGAAACCTGGGCTCTCTGGCATAATTTTACTCTTATTTGCAGTCGTGCCCTTACTTTCAATTGGGGTATTCCCGCACACTCACACATACTCAGGTTCGATATTTTATGAAGGGTCAGAGTCAGTCAACATGATCAGAAACACATATAGTTAAAGAATCAAACATTTATTAAATTCAATTGTTAATGCCATACAAGTTAAGTTGACCCTCAAATCTAAAGTTAAATTACTACCTTTCATTAACTCTCTCAGTCTTAAATCAATTTTAGTATTCTACTTCAAGGTATCAGCAAATTCAATGTCTCAATAACTCGATACACATTACATTTTATGATTACAATTCATTTTAACATTAATTCAGAGTATTAGCAAAATTCAATAACTCAATAGACATTACATTTAAGATTATAATTCATTTTTTCATTAATTCAGAGTATTAGCAAAATTCAGTAACTCAATACACATTACATTTAAGATTACAATTCATTTTTAACATTAAGGCACTTTAACACACTTTATAACGTCTCTCAGAAATAGGCATGAGAGAATCTCTATCTAGTTGAAAGTTCCTAAAGTTCGCTTCAAGAAAACATAGTCATTTACAACGATCTAAATATTTTCACTCTTTCTTCTAACACAAATTTTAGATTTTGCTCTCTTAAATGTTAGTCAATCTCAAGAGGGCTAGAGTAAGTGAGAGTACTTATCTATTCTTTTCTTCGGTCTCCTGTCATCCTTTGTTTCGAATCTGGTTGTCTTGACTTTAACGCCACGTGGGTTGCACGCGCTCGCTTGAGCTGGACGTTATACTTCTGCTTAGTATTTTACGTAGATGATCTTCTCACCACGGCCTGCGGTTAATCTTGCCGAAACTCCACTACGGTGTCATACTGAACTCTATTGTAAGTCAGCCCTCAAATATGAGAGCTGAACCCCGAAGAACTTTCGGAGCACACAGAGAGAAAACTCAGGAACAAGAAAAAACGGGGGTCATTTTCTTCTGTGTCTCGGGTTTTATTCGCTCTCCTGGAACGCCACCTTTCCGAGTTTGAAATTTCTCATCTTTTCACCCATTGGTCTCCGTTCGGGTGACTTCACCGATTAACATACGGGACTTCTTGGTTCGGGGAACGTATGCGTGATGATGCCTTCTAAGATGTAATACCCGTGGGTGCTTTCTCTGATCTTACAGTATTTAGGGTGATCTTTGCCCTATGTCGTTGAATAGTTCGCATTCTTTCACTTACATTATTTCATTAACAATTCCTCTCTTATTTTGCCCTTTTTTTCTGACTTACATTTATGCAACTTAGATATAAAGCTTTAAAATTCACAAAATCCACAAATAATCATATAGGAAGTTGTTATAAACAAAAAACACAATTTTACTGCTAAAAGAGAGTAATTTTATGTGATTTTATGTAAATTGTTAGATTCTCGAATGGTGACGTCAGGTAAATTCTGAAGTCGCCTATTTCAGATCTAACAATATAAATGTCAGTAAGCATGGTTATGAATCTAGTGAAGGGAGAGACTTATTAAGTCAAAACCCAATGTGTATTGTGTTTGTTTGAAGTTGGGGGTATATTTTTCTGAGTGGTTAAAACTCCTCTAAATTCAAAAGAAAAAAAACATTGACCAAACTTCGCTGGCTAATTGGCATAAATTCTACAATAACAAGCAAAATTACTCTCCAGACCTTGGCAAACAAGCATTCTTCGATTAACATCTGGATCCATATCCATTACAAAAATCCTGCGAATTGCGATTAAACATCGCCAAACACTGCGTCGAAATGTCTTTTCGCATGCGTTTTTGAACAACAGTCAATAATCACGCACGCAGCTTTTTCATGCGCAATTTTTCATGCACGGTATTATTTGCCAATTCAGTTGAACAGGTGTATAATATCCACCCATTCGATGGACTTACGACCACGTTTAAACTCATTTATCCAAAGATAAATAGTCTTTAATGCTGGTGCAGAGTCCCCATGAACTGCATCTAACTCGGCTTTGATCTGCGTGGCCATCCACTTCTGCACGAAACTCATTTTTCTCCATTTTATGAAAAATGCGAACACGGTCATTTTAAATGTTTGCCAAATAAGAAGTATGCATCGCACGTGGCAAAAATTTTGCCAGGGGTCATGAAAAAGATGTGTGCACGATGCGTGTTGCGCACCAACATTATGAAACTTTTGACAGCTCAGACAAAAACATAATTATGCTTTAATATCTAAGTAAATTTATTTTATATCAGAGTTCCATAGCTGAGGACAAATACACTATCTCAAAAACATCTTACTTGCAACATACAAAAATAAACATACATTATACATTTAAATAACTATTTTACAATACCTTATTACTAACTTCTTAACATTAATTCATTTTTTGTGTTTTTAACTTGTGGGATTCTGAATTTTAATACAGATATTCTCTGGTATGTCTTTGGGGGATAGGAAAGAGAAATATCCCCCACGGGCCAAGCAGACTATAGATGTAAGTATAAAAAAAAAAGGGTAGTAGATCGTGTATCTATATGCAAATACTAGATGCATCAGGAACAAAGCGGTTGAGTTTTATTCCCTTGATGAATATGTTGTGGCTTAAGATTGAGGGCATTTGTGAAACCTGACTCAGTCAGAATGTAATTACCGGAATTGAACAAGGGGTATTGCCAGCTAATAATATCAGATGGTTTCAGTCCAGTTAGAGGTATAAACTCATGAAAGCAATAATATTAATAATGTTACATGTAGCAGTGAGTTTGATGCTATGTATGAAGTTGAAGGACAATAGGGTGAATATATGGTTGAAGGCTGTTACAACCCTGACAATTGGTTTGCTGAGGACGACAAAATCAAACGTCAAAAGTAGGGGATTCTAAATTAGCTATCTCTGGCAAGCAGTATTAGATTTCAAAAAGGCAAAAGTGCCACCCTTGTGGCAAAAGCAATCGTGAGGTTTGTCATTTGGGCATTGAAGGTGGACAGTAGTGGATGTAGCTACAATCTGGATTTTTGTCAAGAGAAAGATATCTGGTCTGGATGACTGCAAGTGATAGTAAACATCATTTATGTTGGTAGTAATGTCACAGATGCTAGTCAAGTGGATGTGAAAGTGAGATTTTGAAGAGATTTTGGCTTCATTGTCTTTTTTCCTTGGGATTAATTTGAGAGAGAGAGAGAGATTCATTTTTGTCACAGTGTTCTTATTTATGAATTTAGGGACACAAAACACGCTTGTTGAAATGATTATTTTACTTATTATTATTATTAATAAAATAACAATTGATGTTTCGATCCCTGTATTGAGGTCATCATCAGAAAAATACACGAAAACAAGCTACATACTCTTGCACTCTACAAAGGTAAATTGAATCTACGCTGTTAATTGATCTTCTACTTAGCTTGATCTCTAGTGGTAAAAAAAACCACCACAATAAATCCTGCTAAAGTCCTCCTGTCTAAGCCTTTCTTCAGGACTTGTACAGTTCAGGTTACTATTGAATGTTTAAAAAAAAAAAACACTTCACCAAGTCTACTTGTATTGAGATTTTTCTATGGCTTGTTCTGGTTGCTATAATGGTTGCAAATGGATCCTCCACATTCTTGGAATGGTTAGACCGTCATTTTTGTTCAGGTTAGGATTGTGTTTGAGCATTTCACATGTTTCATTAAATTTCCTCTCGAACCAGGTTTTGGTGGGGTGTAGGGACTTGCTACCTTTCCAATGAATTCTGTGGTATGTCTGAAGTGTATGGTCTGAAAGGCAGGTTTTCCCAAAATGGTGGTATTTAATGTGTTGTTTGTTCTTCCTAATTGGGATGGTTTGCCCTGTTTCCTCTATGTATGGTAAGTTTCATGTGCATTGTATTTTGTAAACCCCTCGGTGGGCTAGGTGTGAACGAGGATCTTTGGAAGACCTGAGTAGGTGTCTTAATTTTGTCGATGGTTTAAAGGTGGTTTTGATGTTGTATTTGTGTAGTGTTCTGGCAATGGCATTCTTGAAATCGGTTTTGTTTTTAGTGTCTCTGTGGAGGATCTTGGGAATAGTTTTTTTATTGTATCCATTTTTTATAAATGTATGGTCAGTGATCTCGTATTCCTGGTTTAGAGCATGCTCATTTGAACAAATAGTTTGCTCTCTGTGTTTTGGGGTGCTTATGACACCTAGTTTTTGTGTTGGATGGTAGTAAGAATTTTTGTGTATGTACTGGTCTGTGTGTGTAGGTTTGCGGTAGACTGAGAAGGAGAGACAGCCTGAAGGAAGACGTGATGAGTATGTCTAGAAATGGAAGAGAGTTGTTTTTTTTTCTATTTCAATGGTGAATTGGATACATTTGTGTTGTTTGTTCAGGTGGCTAAGGAATGTATTTAGTGCTTCGTGGCCGTGGGGGCCAAATGGCGAAAATATCATCAATGTATCTGAGCCAAATTTTGGGCTTTAGGCATGCTGACTCCGGAGCTTGTTGTGCCAAGTTTTCCATATAAAAGTTAGCTATTGGGCAGGGAAAAGTGGTGAGTCCATGGCTGTACCTTCTTTTTGAAGGTAAAAATTGTTTTGCAACATGAAATATCTGGAGCAGAATACATGGGCAAAGAGGGCCATGATGTCATGTAGAAATATGTTCTGTAGGAGCATATTAGTATCATTGATCGGGACATTGGTGAAAAGGACAGTTATGTCAAAGCTGACTGATAAATCTTGGTCGTTGAGTATAATGTTTTTAATTTTGCTTATGAAATGTGTATTTTTTATGTAGGAAAGGGAATGACCTACCAATTCCTTGAGTGTGGCTGCTAATTTTTTGGTTAGGTGGTAATTTGGGCTGTCGATTCCTTCAACAATCGCATGTAGTAGTGTGTTTGTTTTGTGTATTTTTGGCAGGCCGTAAATTCTGGGTGCACGGGCATAATGAGGTATTCGTTTTTTGGTAGTTTCTTCTGGCCATGTGTTAATGAATTTAATTAATTCAGTTATTTTCTTTTTCATGCATTTTGTGGGGTTGTAGAACACAACACAACACGTACCAAATATCCATTTGGTATGTGTTGTGTTCCGATACAAAATGGTTAATTTTTTCTATGTAGGTTGTCCTATCTAAAACAATAGTAGCATTCCATTTATCTGCTTTTGTGATTATAATGTCCTTGTTATTTTTTAGGGATTTGAGCCAGTGTTTCCATTTTGTTTAGGTTGCTGCTTAGTTTTTTGTTTGAGTTTAGTATGCAAGATGTTTTCATACATATTTTAATCAGCTAGATTGGCAGGGAGGGATCTTAGACCTCTCTCGATATGATAAATGATATCCAGTTTGTTTACTGACCTCGGTGCAATGGCGTAGTTTAGGCCTTTTTTCAGTAGTGAGAATTCACCTTGCGTGAGGTTATAGTTTGATTTGTTAATAACCAGGCCATGGTCCAGTGGTGGTTGGTTGCTCCTACATTTGTGGGTGATTGGCTGCTCCTTGTGATGTTGATTTGTGATTGGCTGCTCCTTGTGATGTTGATTTGTGATTGGCTGCTCCTTTGGTTATGGCATCCATCCTGATTGTCTTGTGCCTTCTTGCTGTTTTAGTGCTTGGAACTGTCATTCACTCATGGTTAGAGAGAAGAATAGCAGTAGGGAACATCCAGCAAGAGGAGATTGAAATTCTTGTAGAAAGGCTTATGCGTTGGCAACACATGACTATTAAATTATTTAAGGAATTTACAATATATACTGGAATATTAATTAAAAGAAAATTTAATAAATAGTTCCTATATTTCGGCAATGTCACATTGCCATCTTCATGTGAACATACAAATATGGCACGTGCATGTGGGCACTACAAAAAGCAAATGAGGCAGAAGATAAGAAACTACTATTGTTTCTAAAGTCCTAATGATGCCCCCTAGCAGGCTATATTGGGTTGTCTTGGCTGTTGGGCTGATGTTTTCATGATGTAAGTCTCCCAAATTTGGTGCAGTCTCATGCACCCAAATTTGTTGAGGTTTGGAACGTTTTTTAGAGCTGAGGCTGATTCTGTGAATAATCTTTTGTACTTGAACTTGCTGCAGTGTATTACTTTGGCTTTCTTCCAACGTATTCTGTGGTGGGTATCTAGAGCATGGTCTGCAAGCCCGGAGTGGCTATACTGGTGAATCTGGATGTAGTCCTTATGTTCTGAAATCCTGATATTCGCTGTCATGCCTGTTTGGCCAAAGTAGGACAATTTACACTTCCCTTAGACTACCTGGTATACCCCAGGTAGGTCTAGGAGAAGTGGTTGGTCTTTGGTAGAGCGGATAAGGGATGCCAACTTTTTATATGGTCTGTAACAAGAAGTCAGGTCATATTTTTTCAGAGGTGCCCCAGATGTAGGGAATGGTGATAGATTTAGTGTAATCTTTATTGTGAAGGGGGGGGGTTACTGGTTTTAATATTTTTTGGGGGTTGTAGCCATTGGCTAAGAAAGTATTAAGGATGTGATTTAGTTCAGTGGTTAGGGCATTGTCATCTGGACAGATTAATTTTGCCCTGTTATATAGTGTTTTCTTCAAGTGTCATCTAGGAGGTTGGCAACCATGTCACGGAACCGTTTTCTTTCTTTTGCTGCTCTGGAACATTTTTGGTAATTCAAGCCAGTCCAGTCCTTAATGTCTTCGAACCACATTCTCCTGGGTCTACCTCTCCCTCTTTTTCCACCCAATTTCCCTTCTTATATTAATTTCTGAATGCCTTCTTGTCTGGTTAGATGTCCAAAATATTTAAGTTTTCGTTCTTTAATTATTTTCATTAATATTCTTTTCATTTTTGCTTTCTTTAAAACATCTTCGTTTTTCATTTTCTCTGTCCATGGTATTTTCAGCATTCTTCTGATGGTCCACATTTCGAAAGCTTCTAATTTTTTCTCTCCTTCTTTATTTAGAGTCCAAGTTTCACTGTTGTAGAGAAGACTTGACCAGATATAACATTTTATTAATCTTTTTCTTGTGTCTATATTAATGTCTCTGGATGTTAGAACAGTTCTCATATCAGTAAAAGGCTTTTCTTGCTATCTCTATTCTTCTTTTTATTTCTTTAAGGGAATTTCCTCTGTCTGTAAACATTTGTCCCAAATATATAAAAGACTGAACCTGTTAAATTTTCTTTTTGTTAACAGTTATGTTCAGTTTCTTATTTATTGGTTCTTTTGATATAATCATGCACTTTGTTTTCTTTAGGTTAATAATTAGTCCCATGTCTAAGCTTCTCTTGTAAATTTCTGTGATTAAGTTTTGAAGATCATCTTCAGATTCAGCTATAAGAACTGTGTCTTCTGCATACCTGAAGTTGTTGACGTTCCTACCTCCGACTTTTACACCCTTCAGTTCTGAAATATTTTTAAAAACTTGCTCGCTATATATATTGTACAGTAAGGGTGATAAGACACATCCTTGCCTTACTCCTTTTTTGATTTCAAAGTTGCCAGAATATGTATTTTTATATCTTATTGAGGCCATTTGATTCCAGTATATATTTGTAATTATACGTAGATCTTTTCCTTTTAACCCATTATTCTGTAGGATATGTATTAATTTCTTGTGATCTATTGAATCAAACCCTTTGGTGTAATCAATAAAACAAAGATATATGCTTTTCTGGTTGTCAATACTGTTTTAATAACCCCATATTGTTGTGTGTGGTGGTGGGGGGTTGCTGGTGAATGTATCTGCCTGTATGGGTGGGTTTTCTATAAATGGAGAAACCAAGGATCCATCAGGTTGGTGAGTGATTAGAGTGTCTAGGAAAGGGTGGCTGTTGTTTTTCTGTTTTTCCAGGGTGAACAGGATTCTGGGGTTTTGGTTGTTTAAGTGTGTTAAGAAGGAGTGGATTGTATCTGAGCCACGTGGCCAAATAGCGAACACATCATCCACGTAACGAGGCCAAATAGTGGATTTTTGTGGGGCAGAGTTTAAGGCTTTCTCTTCAAAAGTCTCCATAAAGAAGTTGGCCAAGGGTGGGGAAAGCAGTGAACCCATGACTGTCCCCTAGGTAGCCCGATCTAATAATAAAGCATTAAGCTTACCTATGTAGTCCTTTTGGTTGAGAACCACACTGCCTCTTCCCTTATCCACTTTGATGATTACTATTTCCTTGTTTTTCTTTATTTCTAATAGAGCTTTATATTCATCTTTGGATATGTTGGTTTTTGGTGATCTTGCTTTGGTGAGAACACTGGCTACATCCAGTCTGACATTGTTGGCGATATGGTTTGGAAGGTTGCAGATACCACGTTCTATTTAAATCATTATTTCCTCGGCAGGTATTCTTTTTGTTCTCTGCCCCACAAAAACCCTTAGTTTTTGTGGGGCAGAGTTTAAGGCTTTCTCTTCAAAAGTCTCCATAAAGAAGTTGGCCAAGGGTGGGGAAAGCGGTGAACCCATGGATGTCCCCTCTGTTTGTAGAATTATCCTTGCCAAACGAAATAGCCTGAGTTCATTGTGAACTGAGATATCGGGAGGAAATTTGACTTGTATGAGCTCTGAGGTTTCCTTGAGTGGGACATTTGTGAATAGGGAGGAGACGTCAAAACTGACCATTATGTCAGTGCGTTGGAGTGAGAGGTTTTCTATACTGGTTTTGAAGTGGGCTGAGTTTTTTATGTGTGATGGTGTGTTGCTAGTATAGTGTGTGAGTGCTTTGGCTAATTTATATGTGTTGGAATCAGTGCCATCCCCTATGGGATGTAATGGCACATTTATTTTATGTATTTTTGGAAGTCCATATAATCGGGGGGGGGGGGTGTCTAGAGTTATAAGGTTTTAGTTTGTTGGTAACTTCCACAGGCCAAGAGTGACCTTCTTAAGGAGCCTGTGGAGTGTTCTAATTTGAGAGCTGGTAGGATTATATTCAATAAGGCGATAAGTAGCCCGATCTAATAATAAAGCATTAAGCTTACCTGTGTAGTCCTTTTGGTTGAGAACCACAGTGCCGCTTCCCTTATCCACTTTGATGATTACTATTTCCTTGTTTTTCTTTATTTCTAGTAGAGCTTTATATTCATCTTTGGATATGTTGGTTTTTGGTGGTCTTGCTTTGGTGAGAACACCGGCTACATCCAGTCTGACATTGTTGGTGATATGGTTTGGAAGGTTGCGGATACCACGTTCTATTTGAATCATTATTTCTTCAGCAGGTATTCTTTTTGGAGATAAGGCGAAATTGTGGTCACGTGCAAGAGTGATGAGTGCTTCAGGCTTCAAAACCACGGAAGAGCGGTTGACTACAGTGTTGAGTGGTTGCTGTAGTATGGAGGTAGTTCTTTTTCAAGTTATGAAATTTCTTGATGTGCCGACTACATATCTTATCAAATTCTTTTATTGCCGAAGCGCATGAGACGTCATAGAGAATCGTCCAAAGGTTGTGGTTCAGCATTTTTAAAGCTCCTCCTCTAGCACCCATAAAGCTTTATTTTCATCAGCTAGGAGACCGTGCGTCGCGGTAATTTGTTCTCATAGTAGGACGAAGCTTGCATGGTTATAAATCCGGAGAGCCTTCTGTGAAGAGAAACGGTGCTTAAATTTAACACAATTTGGGGATTACCTCGTTCTCACGGCACCGTTTTAGACAGGTCAGATGATTTAGTTGTCTAGATATCTTCAACTTGATTTTGCCGTATTGTTTGGCCTTGCATATGATGGAATCTCCGTGGATGATAGTAATTCTTGTAGAAAGACTTATATGTTGGCAACACATCACTATTAAATTATTTAAGGATTTTACAACGTATGCTGGAATATTAATTAAAAGAAAATTTAATAGATGCTTCCTATATTTCGACATCACATTGGAACACTTCATGGGAACATACAAATATGGCACGTGCACGCAGGCACTACAAAAAGCAAATGAGGCAGATAAGAAACTACTATTGTTCCTAAAGTCCTAATGGTGTCCCCTAGCTGACTATATTGGGTTGTCTTGGCTGTTGGGCTGATGTTCTCATGATGTAAGTCTCCGAAATTTGTTGAGGTTTGGAACGTTTTCTAGAGCTGAGGCTGATTCTATGAATAATTTTTCGTATACTTGAACTTGCTGCAGTGTTACTTTGGCTTTCTTCCAACGTATTCTGTGGTGGGTATCTGGAGCATGGTCTGCAATTCTAGAGTGGCTATACTGGTGAAACCGGATGTAGTTCTGAAGTCCTGATATTCGCTGTCCTGCCTGATTGGCCAAAGTAGGATAATTTACAGCTGCAAGGGACCTATTATACCCCAGGTAGGTCTAGGGGAAGTGGTTGGTCTTTGGTAGACATGCTCTGGATACCCTGCCACAGAATACGTTGGAAGAAAGCCAAGGTAATACACCACAGCGAGTTCAAGTACGAAAGATTATTCATAGAATCAGCCTCAGCTCTGAAAAAATATTCCAAACCTCAACGAATTTGGGTGCATGAGACTGCCCCAAATTTGGGAGACTTATATCATGAGAACATCAGCGTAACGGCCAAGACAACCCAATATAGCCTGCTAAGGAAGGGACACCATTAGGACTTTAGAAACAAGAGTAGTTTCTTGTCGTCTGCCTCATTTTCTTTATTGTAGTGCCTGAGTGCATGTACCATATTTGTATGGTCCCATGAAGATAGCAATGTGACATTGCCGAAATATAGGAAGTATTTATTAAATTTTCTTTTAATTAATATTTCAGTATACGTTGTAAATTCCTTAAATAATTTAATACTCGAGAGGAGATTGACTCTTGGACATGACAACAGTATCGATTCTCTATGCTATGACATGGCCTCAACAGTGCCTCCTGCATAAGTGCTATCAGTCTCTCTCTCTCTCTCTCTCTCTCTCTCTCTGGGCACAACCTTGCAGAATATGTGGCAGCAGGATTATGCACCAGTTGACCTGGAAGCCTCCTGACTTCTTACTGACAGGTTCGCACACATACACTAACTGGTGACCAGATACACTACTGAATAAGTGAATAAGTTATTCAGTAGTGTTATGTCCGCGCAGTTATCCAAGTGGCTATATGCATTGCAACTATATGCCTGGGAAAGGAGTGTCCTGAGTTCGATTCCCGTCGTCGATGTGAGAAGCTTAAAGATCTTTCTCAGACATAACCAAGGTAGCCTGTCTTGGGTGTGGACTGCAGGGTTTTTCTTTCTGCAAGCGGGCAAATCGGTCCCGTGAACACTAGTACATAGGACACGCTGGGAGGCATAGGGCTAGCTACCTTATCCTCGGTACGGGTACTGCTTAGAAGGGCTAAGATAGCTCCGTAACAGGCCGCCAGGCTGTGAATAACTTACAATGATATATGTTAGGGAGTAAACGTGTGTTGAAGTTCAGTATTTTTTTTTTTTTTTACCATACTATATGCTTGGCATAACCTTGAAGAGTATCAATCAAAAATGGCATTTGCCACGTCAGGCCTCTAATAGAGCAGTTGGTGGTGGTGTTTCGCTTGGCAATGAAGGTCATCCACCACCCTAGTTTGCAGATGACCTTCAATGTCTGGTGAAATACCAACATGTTAATGCAGAGGATGGTTTATGGTAAGGTATCAAATTTCTGTTTTTTTTCTCTTTAGTAAAGTGGCTTTATTCCAGTGCATCCTCTGACAAGTGTCCATGGTATAGTTAGTGAAACGTTGAGTAGCCATATCTGGTACTGATTGTAATTTTTGTGTGACCAATATCTGTCCAGATATTGGTCCTCCTGCCAGTCTAATATGTTAGGGAGTAAACGTGTGTTGAAGTTCAGTATTTTTTTTTTTTTTACCATACTATATGCTTGGCATAACCTTGAAGAGTATCAATCAAAAATGGCATTTGCCACGTCAGGCCTCAAATAGAGCAGTTGGTGGTGGTGTTTCGCTTGGCAATGAAGGTCATCCACCACCCTAGTTTGCAGATGACCTTCAATGTCTGGTGAAATACCAACATGTTAATGCAGAGGATGGTTTATGGTAAGGTATCAAATTTCTGTTTTTTTTCTCTTTAGTAAAGTGGCTTTATTCCAGTGCATCCTCTGACAAGTGTCCATGGTATAGTTAGTGAAATGTTGAGTAGCCATATCTGGTACTGATTGTAATTTTTGTGTGACCAATATCTGTCCAGATATTGGTCCTCCTACCAGTCTGCCCTTAATAAGCAAGTCTACAACTGCAAAATACCTGGTAAACTCTGGAAGAGCTAAGGTTTGTATCTTAACATTTGGAATGTGGATAGGATGTTAATTTTTTCTTGGTATCTGAAGACAAAACATAATGGTCCTTTAAGACTTTCAATCATTTCAGATGTATCTGAGACATGTGGGTTGGTTATAGATTTGCTATAGTCCAAAGATAGGAGGGTAGGAGTGGTGGGTTTGGATTGTATTAGGTATTCTGTTAATCAGAAATATCATACTGCAAGAGGAACTTTCTCTACGTTATTTCCAGTGTTTCCAAGGAAACTAGATATCCTCACTAATAATGTCACTTAGAGCCACAACAACAACAATTGATCTTTCATTTATTAACCTGTATTGTACCATCAAAGAAACATCAAAATAATGGCATTTGTGCCTTTGGTTGCACAGAAGGGCATTTGTGCCATAGCTGTGATCATAACTCTAACATTCTACAACAGGCATTCTGAAAATAACACCTACTTGCACACATTTGCAATGTGAATAGCCTATGTTTGTCCTACCACCTAAGACACTCTCTGCTGACACCTTTGTATTTCAAATAGAGTAGGTATCCACTACAATGTTAAACTATTGTAAAGAGGTGAAGGAACAAAAACAATTCTAGATAAACATAGGCCATTCACATTCCATGGCCTTGCCTGCAGTTTTGATATAGCCTGTATTTTTTAAACTAGACAAAACCTCCCGAAGACAACCTGTCACCAAGAATAATGACTATGTATGAGCTACAGAACAAAAAATAAATAAATTGTAATGGAATCAAATAAGGAAAATGCCATACTTAATCACTGCTCAGTTTCTGCTTATGGAAAATCATGTTGTATATTTTGGTTATCCATTATGTGATCAATCATTAATGTCAACTCTGCCATTGCTGTTTCTTGTTTTTCATGCTGATGATTTACTATACTACCATCAATATTTACTTCACCATAAAAGCCTTGCAATTGGCGATGAATTCCAATGGTACATTCTTGTGCATCAAAATTTCAATTACTACATGCTCTTTTATATACTTCGATAACTGTGTAAAAAAAAAAAAAAAAAAAAAAAAAAAAATCCATTACATGCGCGATACCAAGAGGTGAAGGAACAAAAACAATTCTAGATAATACATAGGCCATTCACATTTCAAATGTTGTGGGCATGCAGGCATTATTTTTCAGAATGCCTGTTGTTGGAGACCTAACACTTGATATAGTTATCAAGTTAAAAGAAAATTGTTAATGGAAAGCCATGAAGGTTATTTTAAAAATTCTGTACACTTCATGCCTGTTGTTAAACCAAACATTTATTTAGCAAAATTTATAGGCCTTCTCACTCCTACTGAATGTTTTTCTTGTAATCTTGTTGGCATATCCTTTTTTTTGTTGATGTCTTTGATAAAGAAGTTGCTTATAGGTCATAATGAGGAGTCAAAATGGAGGGGTCAAATAGGTAAAAAAAAAAAAAAAACTCCATAGAGACTTCCATGGAATGCAGAGAACTAACTATGGCTTCTGACCTAATGTCTGGTCCTTACCTTTGCATGGTGCACCATGATAGTGAGTATGTATACTTCAATACTGAACAAACAAGGATGAGCTAGCAATCTGGAATTTAGCCAACAGTATTCTGATTGTCTTAAATCAAAACAAATTTATGGTAACATGATTTATGCTATCTGCGGCATAGCTAGATTAAACAAGAGCCCTCTCTTCCCACTGTTTTCATCATAGAACCAGGGTGGACAATGCAAAGTCAGTTACCAGAACAAACTCCAATTCAGCATCAGCAAAATTCAGAGTTGACACTGCAAAAGTAAGAAGCATTAATAGAAAGATGTAGAACTCACAGAAGAGTTAGAGAATAACATGTTGACATAAATGGTGTTTCGAAAACAAAGAGGACAAAAAAATTATAAGGAAAAAAAACAAGTGTCCTCACATTTAGTATTCTACCCTAAACATGAGTATAATCTTACTGAATAACAGGTAATATCAAGTGATGTGGGGGGAAAACAAACATCAAAATAATGGTGCATTTTTGCCTTTGGTTGCACAGAAAGTTTTACTAAAAACGTGGAGGAATTGTTCAAGTCAGTAGAAAAGACAGCTGACAAAGGAAAAAAGGAAAAAAAAGTTGGTCCTTTTTGGAAATCTAAACAGCTGAGCAGGATAGGAACATGAGATAAAAAATGTGTTAGGGGGAAATTTGGAGAAAACAGCAATGCTGACAATAAGTTTCTGCTGGATTTCTGTTCAGGACATGGATTAGTCATTACTAACACCATATTCCAACAAAGATGTGCACAAATTTACATGGAGAGAAAACAAGAAATAGTCTCAATAAAAAGTTTCAATGACTGTGTTATTGTTGATAGCGATATCTTCATGCTAGTTTGTGACACAAGAATAAATGTTTGGTTAAATTAAATCAAAATGGTGATCATATCCAATCGGACATGATCACCTTTTAGTTTTTAGTGGGACAAAATTTAATATTATAGTGGCAAGTGAATAAGAAAATTTAAAAAGAATCAGTCGAGAAGCTTTCAGTAGTGAAAGAGTTCGAAAACAAGAATCAAAACTTGGCAACTCAGCAACATTCAGAAAAAAATATACTGAATAACTTGACGAATTGGAATGTATGACATGTTAATTAGTAAAACTTAATACAGAATGTCTTGCCTTTGGTCCATCTTGGAGTCTATCAGATTCTTTGGCAGTGTGGATTATAGTATTTTAGCCAAACAGGTCGATGGCCATTCATTGTGATGAACATTTAGACTACGTTAAGTTCCATGAGCCAAAACATTCGGGACTTGTGGAACTCTCTATCTCCACCAGACTTTGAATCCTTTGGAAGAAAATTAAGGATCTCCATAAAAGTAATAATCTCTTAGAACATCTATACAAAGAAGGTTATGAAACCTTGCTACATTGATTAAATCTAAAGAGAAGTGTTGGGCTTAAATTATCTCTCTTATGGGAAATTCTTTTTCACAAGTTCCAGAACTAATTTAATTTTTATTTTAATGATATATTTATTATTTTTTTAATCTCTTGGAAATTATTTTTACTAGAATATTAATATATTTTGACAATGACACTCTACATCATGTCCATTCATTTCATGTGTTTTCATTGGTTTCTTGTTGTTTTTATTGTTGTTTAATTTGAAAGTCACTGAAGTGATATACTAGGCAAAAATTTTATGCCAATAAAAGTGCAATCTGTATTATGTTTTCCTGAAAGCACATTGAGTCAGCTAGAAATTCATGATATACATGCATGTTGGAAGAATATTAGAATCAGAACTCCATGGTTGACAGAAGTTAGAGACAGCCATTTTGCCAAAAAAAAAAAAAAAAAAAAGGTCTTAGCAAGTAAGTGAGCATATGCTCTGAGAAAATTCATGTTAAAAAGCAATTCATAAAATGTAAGAAACCAATGTCATCAAAAAGTAACTAAACAAAAGTCATGGGAAGACTGGTAAAAATATGGAAGATGAATATCAGGAAGGTGGCAAAAATGTTCTGGAGACGATTGAAAAAGCTGAAATAGAGAGAAGCTGTGAAAGAATAATTAATTTGAAAGATAGCTGAAGAAAAAGAAGCAAGAAAAATTGTTAAAAATATTCAAGAGAAATGCAATTAGCACTACACATACACACAATCAATACTTTAGGCAAAACCATCAGAAAAATGAATTATGAAAAAATAGCTGGAATAGATAATATTCAACGAGAAATGCTCATATGTGGAAGTGTGAAAGCTTTATTATTATGTGGGCACCTCCATGGAATCTGAAAACTCATTGTAGGAGACCCGATTCATTCCATTCATTCACTATCTCAAAGCAAAAAATCTAGTCACCACACCCTTGCTAATCTCGTACTTACTCAACTGCTACGAATGACCCCTTGATATTTTCATCATATCTCCTCTTTTTTGCTTATCAATCAATTTTTACAACCAAGAAACTCTCAATATACCATAGAGAGCATTTCACAGTCCACACATTGTTATGGTCACTCACCTCTAGATCGTCTCCACTACTTTCTCATCCCCAAGAAACCCAGATGACCAAATCTGAGCATAGTAATCTAGATGTAGACATATCAGTGCCTTATAAAGAGAAGTGATATCTTTCTTAGCAGCCAATATTCACATCTTTATCATAAAGATAGAATGAAAGTTGTCTAGCTGTATGGGTTAACAGCATTGGGAAGATTATGAAAACTGTGTAGCTAATAGCACTTTACAAGATTGGAATGCAGCCACCTGATATATTCAACACATTAAAAACACTCAGCATCGGTACAGTATATCAGGCTAATAATCATTATAACAATACAGAAGACATATCTCACTGCCAAAGAACAGATTGACCATTCTGCGTTAAGACATAACAACTTATGAGAGCTGTGAAGGTGTGCCTCTGCTGTAATCCTGTGAGAACACAGAGAATGATGCCGTGTGTACTAAATGATGACCTGGGGTAAGAGCATATCATCGACAAGCAGACACAAAGATATCCTCTTCACGGATGAGAAGATTTTCATTGAAGGGTCATTTAACTGTCAAAATGATTGGGTATACACCCTGGATGGTTGCATAGCATCCAGAATTCAGAGAGGTCATCTTCCTGCATCAGTGATGGTTTGGTGAAAAAAAAAAGGGGGGGGGGAGTATCGGGGTTCCCTAAGTTGCATTTCTGCAAGAAAGGAGTCAAAGCTTCTGCCAAAGTGTATCAAAACATCATGCTTGAACCTGTGGTAGTACAGCACCTGAACAACACCTTGTGTTTTCATGGTAGGCAAACATGACTGACCTGATTGGCTGCTGGAAGTCTCAATCTTGAATCTATTGAACTGCAAATTGTGGTTGGAGCTTGAAAAAGTAGCTTGCAAGAAACGACATCCCAGCATCTCCAACCTGAAGTTGGATTTGAAGTAAGCACTGGCAGTGTTTCTGTTGGATGTGCATGCTACTGTAAATAATTTAGTGATAGATTAAAAGCTTATGCTCTGTTAGAGTTGTACCAATATTTATGGCTAGACTAGGTAGCAAACACTGTTATAACTAGCTGCAAGGAAGTTTGTCTGAGGTACAGTATTATGCAAAAGAAAATTTGTTAAAGCAAACTATGCTAAGAAACTATTCTTATGTTCTCTCCAGTAAGAGTTGATGGTATAAAACTTTGCCTTATTGAATTAGAGATTATTCATTAATAACCTGCTTTGGCCATTTAAGTTAATGCAGAAAATCAGTTGTCATTTTCTTTTATTATAATAATTTTAATCTGTTTTCCTTAGCATTAGATTTAAAAAAGGATAAAGGATTGTTATACAGAGGACCATGTAAAGGAGATAAGCCATGCTGTATCTTAACAATGGATGATGATGACTTTGCTGATTTAATAACTGAAAAGATTTTTGGTCCACAGGTATTGTTTCTTTCTATTTCAGCCGTTTTGAATAGCCAAATATGTCATTTTTGTTTAATGCTTTCCTTATCTAGGTAGAAATATGTAGGCAACTAGTGAAGACACTTTATTATTATTAATAATAATACTTATGATAAGCTTGAATATTTCTATGTAGACAGAAATTACAGATGCTTGACCACTGAATTACCAATTTCATTAGCCTTTTTTAAGTAACTAATATTAATTTAGGGGGCAATTGATGAAAATGCAACACATGAAAATACTTTCGTATAATTGGCTCTTCTCATTCTTTGAGAGGAATGTTCATATTCCAACATAAGGAATATGAATACCCTGTGTGGGAATTAGCTTTAAAAGATAAAGCTAATGTAGAAAACAAGACATATAGTTCAAATATACTTTATTAGACGAGCTTAGGCAGGAGAGAATGTGAGGCATTCAAACAGTTTTGGTAATCAAGGTTTTTGAGTGGGCAGTTTCTCACGTGCCACTTGTCTTCCATCTCTTCAACAGTTGGCATTTAAAATTGGTGATAGTCTTGGGCCAGCTATCTCTGATTGGCTACTTGCAGAGATTGAACTTCTCCTCAATCTCCAAAAGTTGGATAGGGCTAAAACAGCCTCACTTACTCCCTATAGGGCAGGGGTTCCCAACCTTTTTGTTTCCTAGAGCACATTCTAAAATACCGGTAGGGCAACGGGCACCATCTATTTTTTCAAGCAAATTTTTTGAATTCGTCTGTTAAATGAATACATACAAAGTTTACATTATATAAAAATTTAAATATATATATATATATATATATGTGTGTGTGTGTGTGTGTGTAAGTGATCTTTGGCATAGAATTTCATTGGCCAGTGCTTCATAATTAGGAGAATATGATGATATTCCAGTTCTTAAACTGGAATGAACAACTTCGAATGCGCGTCTACTTTACATTGTATGCGTTTAATACTCGCCATGTGTCATATAGCATGTCATGAATTGTTGCATGATTATTTCAAACTATACGGCACACGGTTGAACAGTGGCGGGCACACACAAATTCGTTGATGGGCGCCATGGTGCCCGTGGGCATAGGGTTGGGAATAAACTATAGGGATAAAAAGTGTTAGCATTTTTTTTAAGCAGATATATATCCTTAAATACATTCACTGAAGAAGCATTTACAATCACCTCTGATAACCCATTCACCATCCTCCAAGCAAAAAATCTAGTCTTAATACCCTTGCTAATCACACTGTTATCTATAGCTGATCCCTTGTTTTCTCCTTTCTGCCATGTTTAGAAAAAAAAAAAAAAAAAAAGTCATCAGCATTAGTCCTATAATATATTATTAAAGTATATTTATGTGTTTTTGTTGTGTCTCTTTTCTGCCTGTCATCTAGTATCTGAAGCCCACAAACCTTTAATCTATTCTTGTAGAGAGCATTTCATACACCTGCCAAATGACAGTCTTTGTCTTTTTTGCCTCTGGATTAGCTTTTCTTACAATTCGTACTACAGGCTTATGCTGCATAAAATAGTATCTTAAATTTTTTACATTATCACATCATGTGGTACTTTGTATATAATTATTTTACTACTTTCTTACTTGCTGATGCTAGAATTATGTTTCACACCTTAAATTGTTACAGGGAACTTTTTTTTGGAAAATGCAATTATCTATCACGTGGTCTTCGACGACCGCCGACTTTACCCTAAAGGCGGAGATGACTGGTGGTGTTGGGTCTTGTATTTCCACTCATGGTGGGAATACAAAAGCCACCACCACCTCTGAGAAGCTTCAAAAAGTGCATCATACTAAATGTTTATGCTGATTTACAGACAAGAAATCCTGATGAAAGTGGGCAATATCATGAAGCAAACAGCAGAACTGATCACAATGGGATAACTGCGTACGCTGGGGAAGAAGAGGCGTAGCACCATAGGACTACGCACACGCTCGGTGAAATACGATGACTTTACACTGTCAGCAATTCATCAGAAAGTGCACGATTTCTTCCAAAATAGCAAAATTCTTATGATATATAAGGTAATTACTGCTGTAAACAATGATGATCTCCCTCACATTTCATTAACAACTTACCTGTTGTTAAAGGACCTTGGTTTTGTTTGTACCACAAGAAAGTAATCATCAGCATTACTTGAAAGGATAAGATATAATTTTATGGTGTAACCAGTATTTGTGTTCTGTGAGGAAATATCATCACGAGGGACGAAAGATTTATTATACAGATGAAACCTGGGTGAACACCTGCACTAAAGTTCTCCAGGACACGACAGTAAAAAGTGCTCATCAAGCATTTTTGTTGGGCTCAACAACAGTCCTGAAAGCACTGAGTGGAAAATGATCTCGTATAATCATCATGAATGCTGGAAGCAAAATGGATTTGTACCAGGGGACCCATGAAATTTTACGAGCACAGAAATCACAAGGTGATTATCATAAGGAAATGGATGGAAAGCACTATGAACATTGGTTCACGAACACGTTTTTCTAAACATTGAGTCTAATGGTGTTATTTAATGGGCAATGCTCCTTACCATTCTGTCTGACTGGAAAATGTGCCATCTAAGGCTACATGCAAAAAAGACATTCAAAAGTGGCTGAAGGAAAAAGGAATCGGTTTTACTTCTGATATGGTGAAAACAGAACTATTGAACTTGGTGGCAAAATGTCAAGAGTCAGTTTCCAAAAATATTACATTGACAGTTGGCGAACAGAAAGGACACAGTTATTCGTCTTCCACCATACCATTGTGAACTTAACCCATAGAACTCATCTGGACACAAATTAAGGGGCATGTTGCAGCTAAAAATACAACTTTCAAAATTTCAGATGTCGAAAGACTGGTCATGGAAGGATTTCAAAAATTACTGAGTGCACATGGAAAAGTTGCATAACCCATGTTATTGAAGAAAAATTCTGGGCCCTTGATGGAATGATAGATGAGGTGGTAGAAAACGTGTGTTTAACAGTAGATGACAGCTCTGAATCTTTATTTAGTGAAGATGCACAATCTGATGATACTATCCACAGCCTGAGAGGAGCTTCCTCATTAAATTAATGAATGGATAAGAGTGTTTATGTATATATTATTGTAATAAAATATCATGTTCGGAAATGTGCGTGTTGTGACAAGTGAAGTTCACTTCATAACGTAAATAATCACTGCTTATCTTAAGACAGTTTATAATAAACTATATGACATCTACTTTGTTACAGCCTATCAGTTAATTCCAGAAAATCCAAAGGCACACAGTCATATAGAGTCATCTTGGCCATGCAATTTCACATTAGCAATCATAATGTAATGTTATACATAGAATGGTGATTCAGTGGTGATGGCTCCAATGATGGCTTTTAGAGGATTTTCTATGCATTTGCTTGTTATAAACACAACTCGCTTCATGTTGCCATAGTAATGGTGAACTAATATCCCACTACCTTCAGAAACGGTACAGCTTGTAGTATATTTCTATACTTCCAAGATAACCTGAAAAAGAGTATGGATTTGTATGCAGTAGTACTGGTGTGGCCTATACTACATACAGGGTGTTAGGACTAGATTTTTTGCTTGGAGGGTAGTGAATGGGTTGTCAGCGGTGGTTGTGAATGCTTTGTCAATAACTTCCCTGTGTGCTCTTTGACAACCATGTAATCTCGTGCTGTTTTGGCTACCTTTGCAGTATGCTCTCTAAACTTCAACTTCCTGTTCACAATAACTCCAAGTCCCTGGCATCATCAATTTTCTAGTTCACTTTGATCAGTATAGTACACATCTTGTGATCTCTTCTTCCCAAAGTGCATCATTATACATTTGGCCATGCTAAACTAGCAACCATTTATCTTTGTCCATACTGCCAGTCTATTTGTCATTCTGCAGGATCTCTATATCACACATCACCTTCATTTACTCTTGCTCTTTCCAGTTTTGCATCATCAATAAACAATTGAATATTCCCCATCAAATCATTTCCTGTGTTATTGTTGTACAAATTAAATAGAGGACCAAGTACTGAGCCTTGTGATATACCACTAGGTATACCTGCCTTTTCCTGAACTCGACTCCTCCATAAACCACTTTTGATATCTGTCCATCGGCAAACCTCTAATTAAATCACCAAATTCCTATCCATTCCCATTTGCTCCAGTTTATGCAACAAAGTTCTATGTGGAATCCTATAAAATGCCTTTGCAAAGTTTTTCCAACTCTGTTCTCACTTCATTATAAAAAGTAAGCACATTACTAAAGCAAGACTTGCCTTTTACAAAACCATGTTGCTCCTTATAAAGTATCATTCTTTCTGAATAAAGTCCTGAATTCTTCCTCCACTGCATATTGGAGCCTCCATTATACAGTGGGACTATTTTGTCCTCTTTCCACTTTAATGGCATCTTCACAGTACTAAAGCTTAAATTGAACAGCCTGATCAGAGGAGCTGATATTTCCCTTACATGTTCTCATAATATGCAGGCCAATATGCCATCTAATTCCATATTTGCATTGAGATTCTGCAATATTCCAAACATCTCCAATTCTTCAACCTCTATTCTCCCATCGGGATAACTCAGTAACTCAACTATTTGATTTGCTTCTTGTTACCTCCCTACCATCAGCTCTTTTTAAAAACATCCTTCCATAGTAATTTCTCCTTTTTCTTTTCTGTGCCTTGTACTGCTTGGGTATGTGCTGATCACCTTTTTCCTTATATTCCCTCCACAACTTTTTCTGTCTGCAACTCTTGCTTAATGGTGATATTCATCCATCTAACTCCTACCTGGTTTATCCTTCTAACTCTAGGTATACAGTCTAATACTACTTTTGTCAGAACTCCTTGACCACCTTCCATGCACCACCATCTCTACCCTCTAAATTCTTAGCCATGGCATTGCTTGAAAGTTTGACCCATCAGCTTGTCCTAATCATCTGCTTTGTAATTCTACATATATCCCTTCTTAACAGAAATGTTTGCATGTCTGGAAATCTCCCAGGTCAAGACTACATGATTACTTTCCCCAAGCAAAGAATGTAGATAGATTGGTTACTACTAATTTCTCTGATGTTATGACCAGATCCAGCACTCGAACCTTGTGTCCCCTCCATTATATGTTATTTCATTTAATTGTCTCTCAGCAGCTATATAAATTCTATTTTTCTTCTCTCCTTGTAGCCGCTATCATCATCATCATCAAATTCCTGCCATGTACCCTCAAGGGGTGTACAGGATATGATAGTACTACATGAAAAAATTTACATCATTACTAACTTCCTATCTACAATTTTTCTCCAAATCAGTCTATTACTTGTCAAGACTCTAACATCATCAGATCTTATATTTCTATTGTCTAAGGCACTTTGTACCATATCAATCCACCTATATCTTGGTCTTCCTCTGGGTCGTTTTGCTGCCAACCTGGCAGAGAACACTTGTTTTGCTAATCTTTCCTCGCTCATTCTGTTTAGGTGACCATACCACCTGAGATTAGCACTGCTAACGCATTCCTGGATGCTGACCATATCAAGTTCTTTCCTAATATCCTCGTTTTTAATATGATATTGCCATTGATGCCATCTGTTCATGCCTCTAATCATTCTCAGGACTCTCATATCTGCAGTCTCTAGTCTTTGGTCACGTGTTTTACTTCTGACCCAGCTCTCAGATCCATAAGTTAAAACTGGTTTGAACACTGTCTTGTATACAGCTAATTTAGTGTTCTGACTAATTTCTCTCTTATTCCATATGAATTTATTCAATTGACTTTCCACCATATCAGCTTTGCTTATTCTGTTGTCTATTTCTATATTTAATTTACCATCTTCACTAAAAATCGTGCCTAAGTAGTTGAAATGTTTTACTTGTTCCACAGGTTCTCCATTCACAACACAGTTGACATTTTCAATGATTCTGCCTATTTTCATTGTCTTTGTCTTTTTATTGCTGACCTTCATACCATATCTGTTACAACAGTTATTCAATTTAGTCAGAGAATCTTGCAGACTTGTAACGGATTTATTTAGAAGTATAACATCATCCGCATAAAGCAAAGAGCTGACATTAACATCTCCAATTCTGATATCATGTTTAATACCACTTTCCTTCATAATGTGATCCATATAGATAATGAATAACAGAGGGGATAATGTACATCCTTGTCTCACACCAGATTTAACATTAAACCATCTTCCTGTACTTCCTTCAATTCTAACTGCTGACTTACAACTCAAATAAAGACTAAGTATTGCTTGATATAATGCCCCATTGACACCATATAACTGTAGCGTATTGAATAGCTTCTCTCTTGGCACCTTGTCATGCCTTTTCCAAATCGACAAAACTTAATTACAGATCTTTGTTATATTCCCATGCTTTCTCAACTATTTGTTGTAAAGTGAAGATCTGATTCTGACAGCCTCTATTTTGCCTGAATCTAGCTTGTTTTTCACCCAGCTTTTCTTCCACAATTCTTCTCAATCATTTCTCAAGAATACTTGCATAGATCCTGCCAGGAACACTTAGTATGGAAATAACTCTGTAATTCTCACTTTCATTCAGTTTTATTTCCCTTTTTTATATATGGGTACTATGAGAGCTCTACTCCAATCATCGGGAATTCGTCCCTCTGTCCAGGCTTTCTGAACTATGCAGTTCAGCCACTGTAAGACTTTTATACCACCATACTTCAGCATTTCTGGTCGAATATCATTTACTCCTGCTGCCTTTCCACATTTCAAGCCTTTGATAGCTTTTTCTACTTCAAGTATGGATATGTATTCCTGACTGCATGCCTGGTCAGTGTTTTTTACCACTGTGCTGTCATCACTGCTTGTTTCATTTAGCAGTTTTTCAAAGTAATTACTCCATACTTCAAGGATATCTTTTTCTTCCATTTTCATGTCACCTTTATCATCTCTAACTCCTTTTACAGAACTCTTTCCTCCATTCCTAGGCTTCTTCAACAACCTCCAGAATATTTTGCAATCTTCTTGATATTTATTTTCTATATTCTTGCCAAAGTCCTCCCATGACTTTTGTTTAGCTAATTTTACACAGTGTTTAGCATTCTTGCATTTGTCTCTATATTCTCTAAGAGCACAAGCTGACTTATTTGCCAGGAACTTTTGATATACTTTCTTCTTTTCCTTCACTGCCTCTTTAACTTCCTGTGTCCACCATGAAATTCTAATTTTTCTATCCTTGCAGACAACTTCACCACATGCCTCTATTTGAATCAATCAATGTTTTCTTCAGAGTTTGCCACTGAATCTCCAAGGTTTGATTTCTGTTTGCAAAACACTAAACACTTTCATTTTTTCTTCAATAATCTTTGTGTATTTCAGTCTATAGTTCACATCTGAGAGCTGCTCAACTTTTATTCGCTTTAAAACTTTCTTACATGTTATTCTTTTCAATATGAAAATCAATTTTATCCTGCTCAAGACTAAATAGTGATCGCTTCCAATTTCAAATCCTCTGTACATTCTGGTGTCCTGCACCAGCAGTCAATGAGACTTTTCTTATTCCTTGCCTCTTCTCTCCATGTGAATTTGTGCACATTTTTATGTTGGAACGTGGTGTTAGTAATAACCAGTCCATGTCCTGAGCAGAAATCCAACAGATATTTGCCATTATTATTAGCTTTTCTCTTTTCTCCAAATTTTCCCAAAATATTTTTGTATGTCTGACAATCATTTCCCACTCTGCTATTTAGATCCCACTAAGGACCAACTTTTTCCTTTTTCATTGTGTCCGTTGCTTTTTCTAAAGCATGAAAAAATTCTTCCACTTGTACCTTAGTAGAATCTTCTGTGGGACCATAGGCACAAATAAATCTCATTGTCCAGTTCCCCATTCTCATATTTGCCCACATCACTCTACTTGAGACTGACTGCCATTCAAGAGGATTAGTCTCGTATTTTGTATTGAATACTATGGCTACTCCTTCTTTTCCTTGATTGTCATTGCCTGAATATAACATTTTGTATTTATTGCTTTGAAAGATCTCACCAGTTTTTGTCTTTTTTTGTTTCAGTCACCCCTATTATGTCGATCTGGTACTTATCTAATTCCTCAGTTAGCTCCATTTCTTTGCCATTCAGGCTTATTATGTTGATAGTACCGATCTTTAACTCTGCTGATGTTGAGTTGGAGTGTGTTTTCAGATATGTTCCAGTAGCTGACTTTTCACTGTTCACCCTGGTTCCCTGGCAAAAACAACAGGGGCCTTGTTTAACTATCGACGCCCCAGCCGGCATTAAATTTTGTGATGTTGTACCATCATTTTTTATTTTGGTTTAACCAATAAGAATACAATTTGGCCGGCTAAATCCCAAATTGCTAGCCCATCCTCGTTCGTTCAGTATCCAGGTTGATACCCAATAGAGTGCACCACGAGAAGGTGAGGATTGAACATTAAGTCAGAAGCCCTGGTCGGTTCTCCGCATTCCTTTAAAGGCTATGTGGAGGTCTCCTCTCAGTTATACAGCTTTGACCTTAAGCAGTTGAAATCCACTATAATATTTACTCTACTGCAATCATTATGCAAATTTGCCAATGCACGTCATCTGCTTTCTTGCTTATGTCTCCGACCCCCCCAGATTATAGCAGCAGCCAATTATATATTTCACCTTGTTAGCCTCTCTCTCACACCAAATAGCTTCAAATGAACTGCTCTCTGCATCCCTGTCTCCTTGATATACTTCTATTCTTTTGGGTTTAAATTTGTCTGCTATCATGCAAAACCCCTTTCCTCATCCTGTTACTTTTGTCCTCTCTAAAGACCAAGCCTGGCCAATGTGCATAACTTTTGCCCAAGTTGGGTTAATCAGTGCCAAAAACTACTCGCCATTATTCAGTACTTCTGTCATTATTATGCATAGTGATCACTCTCCCACTTACCAATCTGTAAGTTGCCTGCACCCCACACTTACGTGCATCTCTTCCTCCTAAACCTTCTAGTTTCCCTGACTTTGCACTTCCAAACTCTCTGAATAATACTTCCTCAAAGCACCTGTCTCCAAATCCATTCATCTTCAAGCCATCTGCTATATATAAATCCTTCCTTCCATTTAACTCACTGCACACATTTACAAACTCCACATGTTTCTCCTGCATAATCTTCTTTGCCTCATTTGTGATCCTAGCTCTCTCTGTCTCAGCTTGTCTATCAAACCATGGTAGCAGACTCACTACATTTACTTTCTCACTCTTCTTTTTTGTTTGTACTAGTCTTGCATACCATGCTTGTCACCTGCTAGATCACTCTTATCAGTTAAAATAATCTTTCACCTTCACTCTCCACATCCTTATGGCATCACTGACATCCTTAATTTTGACTCCAGGGAAGCAAGATTTTGTCACCCTCTCCTTAAGTACTCCTCTTATCAATGAATCGCCATACAAAATTCGATCCTTATTTGCATTGCATCCCTTTCCTCCTCCCAATCTGTTCCCCCCATTGAAATCTGCACTCATCGTGCCAACATGTCATCTAGATCCTCACTTACACCCCCATGGATTATAGCAGCAACCAATTATATATTTCATCCTGTTAGCTTCTATCTCACATGCCAAATATCCTCGCTTTTCCTCTTTTTTTCTGTTCTTTCTTTCCCCTTGCATCTTCCCTTTCTTTTGCTTCTATGTCCTACCATCTGCCAGGCTTTCCTCCAACTACTCAATCTCAAATTTTTGTTCTATAAAGTACTCCACATAATTGCACTATCTTTTCCATTACCGTCTGGTCATTTTCTTTGTTTTTCACTGTTTCATTTTTGCTGTCACTCATACATGTAATATCAACCTTGCCATTCACAATTGCATTTTCACACATTTCGTCTTTCAACTCACTGTCATTCTTCTTACTATCCTTGCACTTCTAGCACTCACTGTTAAAACAGTTATGGAAAACCCACTAACCAGTTTTGTTATTCTTCTGTAAATCTTTTATTCTATTAAGTGTGTATATTATGCACACTCCACTGGAAACAAAATTGCACACGTTAAAATTGACCATCATTGTTTTGCACATCAGTGCCATGACATATAATTATTGTCATTAGACATAACAGACATTTCTGTTAGAATTAAATAATATATATATATATATATATATATATATATATATATATATATATATATATATATATAGGTAGGTAGGTAGAAAAATGTGATATTTAGTAGCAAAGTAGCCAACATTTCAGAGGTAGCAGTCCTCCCCTTTTCCTGAGGGGGGGGGGTCACCATTTCCATATCTAAAAAACAGACAAACTGGCAAGAACACAAACTTTTCAGTCAGCCATAATACCAAACAACCAAAACTAATCTGCTGACATTTCACAGAAATTCTGAATTTCGTTTTGTTCTCTTATACAGTTTCTTTATATTATTAATGCACATTTTAAAAAATTTTCCTTTCCTTCACAGAGAAATATTTTGTTCATACTAGAAAATGTTTTTTTAACCAGTCCACTTTTTCATCCATGACAAAAGGTTTAGAAATATCACATCAAAAAAATAGGACTGTATATATTCTGAAAGATGTTTATAAAAACAAAGGGATTTTCTTCTCTTCAACTATTTCCTTCAAAATGACTCCACACACACACACAAAAAAAAGCACCATCACAAGACATCTGATATCATTGTGTTGCAAGTGAACCTGGCAGTGTTTTTGAACTGTAATAAGAAAAGTGTTTTTAAATAGTGTCTGTGTGGTTTTTATCATATAATTGTGCTTCATTTTTCATGCTGGATACAAGTGTCCTTCACCTTGTACATATTGTTGTTGGAGTTTTGTTTTGTGTTTTACTGCTTCTGCTTCCTGAAAATGCATTTGTAAAGAAATACATGTGTGTGGATGATCAAGTTCTGACCTGGATTTTTCCCTGTGGATGCATTGTGAGAAAAATGTAGTTTTGTGGACTCTTAGAGTAAACAAAAAGAAAGCGTTAATATATGTGAAAAGTATATTAATAGGTTACAGCATCTAGAAATGGGAGCTGGCATCAGTCGTAGAAGCGAGAGTTGGTGAAAATTAAAAGTGAAACGAAACATCTGAAAGATGAGATTTAACACCTAAAGAAGAGACTATCAGATGAGAAGGAGGAAACTAATATTACGAAGAGTCAAAGAATAATCATATATCATTGTACAGGGACTTGATCATTAGAGGTGTTAATGACTAATAAAGTACACAAAACATGCTTTCCCAGTGGAACATTGAAACAAATAACTAATGCTTTTGCAGAGAAGAAAAGCGTGGGCATCAGAATTAGTGGTGGTAGTAGTAGTAGTAAGCATGAATGACTTAGTTGAAGAAAAAAGGGACGTTGATAGAGACTTAAGGTAGTTGAATGGTGTTGTTGAAAAAGTCATTAGTGTGTTACCCAGATATGACTATAGTGAATTGTGAAGGAGAGCAGAGATAATGAATATCAAGATGGCTGAGTTGTGTAAGACAAGCAGTTTGTGAGTCTGCGGAATGAATTTGAAGGAAAGCTGGAATAGTTTAAAGTTTGATGGGTTGCATTTCAATGGATTGGGTGATGGTATTTAGAAAGGATATTATTTACTGAGAAGGCACAAAATCAAGAATTAATGTAGAAAATGATCAAAGAGCTTGTGAAGCAGAAAAGCACAACCAAATGGATTGTACAACAGGACGAAGATGGATACAAGGTTGAAGATGTGGCTGGACTAGGTAATGGAATGCATAAAGGTGAGATTGAGAGAAATATGAATGGCAGTCAGAGAGAGAGAGAGAGAGAGATGTAGTATAATGACTAAAGTTCCTGATTTTGTGGCACTGATTGAATCACTGTGCCCAAAGTGATTCAATCCGTTTTTGGCACAGTATATCATTATCGGAAAATGATAAGTGAAATATCATTGTCTGTGGATGATGTGATATTAGGAACAGAAATGGAAGAATATACAATTTTCTGGAAAGATAGGAAGGTGAAAAGAGGAGATAAGAGATACTGTCAATGATTGAAGAGGAATTGTGTCCACAAAGTGTGGAAGTTGATATTGCATGTGCAGATTTTGAATATGTGTGGTGGGAAATTGAAATAAATAGACTAGTATATCTGATAGGAAGCTGTTATAACCCGAAGAATGTAGAGAATACTAATGATTGTGCAAATGTTAAAGCAGATTGATTAAACATGTTAAAAAGGTGATCTTGAGGGAAGACTAATCACAGGGATATAGAATGGAAGGAGATAGTGTATGGGAACAAGGACTTTGTTGAATGAGTTTATTGAATTTTTGAGGTATAAATATCTTAAGCAGCATATAACCAAAGCAACTACAGTGTTTGGATTTGGTGATAATTCACAAGATGTTGTTTTTAACGAGGCACTAACATGCTGACAGTTGGTGAGACTAACTGTGAGGTATTGCTTAGGAAGTGGTGAACAAAATAAGAGATTACTGTGCTAAAAAAATGATAATATGGAATTATAGAGTGAATGATTATGGGAAGCTCTGTAGTCAACTAGCATCAATATGTTGCATAGAACTGTAAAGAAAAAAAAAATGTTGCCAGTGAATGGAAATTCATTCATAAGGCAGTATCTGACATTCCAAGGGGTAGGAAATTAGGATGAATAGTGAAATCAAACAGCCTATGTTGGAAAAGAAAGGTAATGGAGGAGGTACAAGACAGTTGCTGGAAATCAGATCCATGAAGAACATAAGCTGCAGGCCAGAAAGATTGAGCATGGTAAAAAAGGAGAAGGTGCAGTATGAAAGGAGATTGGTTGGTCAGGGAATTCAAAGAAATTCTTTTTAAATGTTTGCTGATGATGCAGAGTTGGGGAGAATTACAAGTAGCACTTCTGATGTTAATTTCTTTAGGAAGATTTGAATAGACTTTGACTTGTACAAAGGAGTGAGGTTGTAACTGTAATATTAATAAGCACTGCATTTTGAAGGATTTGGATGCTATTGTTGAGAGTAGACTGAAGTTTAGAGGGCATATTGCAAGTGTTGCAAAGACTGCATATTGTGGTTCTGCTGTGATAAGTACGCTAACATATAGGGATAAAGAGGTAGTTGTAACACTGTGTAAAACAGTAGTCAGACCACACTTAGACAATTGTGCTCGGATTTGGTCACCTGGTTTTCATTGTGATGTGGAAATATTGAAGAGGATATGTTGGCTATGGAGAGAGGTTCAGGACTGAGGAGTGCTGAGTTAGGATAGGATATAATGGATAGGAGGAAAATAAGTGATATGATAGAGACATTTAGTTAGGGACTTTTATCAGATTAATCCAGATGAGATTATAAAAAAAAAGAGTAGAAGATGAGAGGGGAAGAACCAGAGGTTATTTTGGAAGTTATGTAAGAGTGATGACAAAGGGTATGGGGAGTAGATTTTTTACATGAAGAATTGAATGAATGCAATGCATTACCAGAATATATTGTTAATGCAGGGAGTGTTGAGGATTTTAAAATTCAGTATGATAAAAATGTCAGTTGAATCAACTTCCCATGATGAGTGCTGACTCCATGGAGGGTGTAGTAATATAAATATTCATCTCTTGTTTCTATTATCAGTTGTTGCGTCCCTACCTTTTCTATATTGTGAGTATCTTGTGTCTCTCTCAGTGATATATCGGGACAACTTGTTTAACTTTAGCCTATCGTATTACAGTTGCAATATCAAGTTCTATCGCATGTGTCCTTAAGTTAGATAGGTTGCGTCATTATTAATCGATCCACGTTAATAATAAACTTAGCCTTACGTCTCGCTTCTCTTATGATCCTTCTTATGTAGCTTAACCTTTAAGGGCCACCAGAAGTTTACCCGTTCCCTGAATTCTATAAATTATCCTGGTCACTCAGGCAAATTTATTTTTTTACTGCGCCAGCCTGAGCCTTAGAGATAGACACTGCCTTTAGGTTAATTATAGAATATCAGGTGCTACTAGCAATATAGATTATATTCCTAGAAACTTGGGCTCTCTGGCATAATTTTACTCTTATTTGCAGTCGTGCCCTTACTTTCAATTGGGGTATTCCTGCACACACACACACGTTCTTAGTTCAATATTTTATGAAGGGTCAGTCATCATGATCAGAAACACATAATTAAAGAATCAAAACATTTATTAAATTCAATTGAATTTAATAAATCTAATCTAATCTTAATAAAACAAATCTAATGTTAAATCTCTACCTTTCATTCACTCTCTCTGTCTTAAATCATTTTAGTACTTTACTTGAAAGTATCAGAAAATTCAATAACTCAATACATATTACATTTATGATTACAACTCATCTTTTTACATTTTAGGTACTTTAACACATTATATAACTTCTCTCAGGAAAAACATGACAGAATCTCTATCTGGTTGAAAGTCTTTAAAGTTCGCTTCAAGAAAACATAGCCATTTACACAGATCTTAATTCTTCACTCTTTCATTTAATACAAATCTTAGATTGCGTTATCTTAAATGTTGGTCAATTCTCAAAAAGGGACTAGAACAAGTGAGAGTACTTATCTATTCTCTTTCTTCGGTTTTCTGCCGTCCTTCGTTCTTTGTTTCGAATCTGGTTGACTTGACCTTGTTGCCGCGTTGGTTACATGCACTCGCCTGGGCTGGGCACTATCCTTCTGCTTAGATTTTTTACGTCGATGATCTTCTCATCACGGCCTGCTGTTAGTCTTGCCGAAACTCTACTGCGGTGTCACACCGAACCCTATTGTAAGTCAGCCCTCAAAAATGAGAGCTGAACCGCGAAGAACTCTCGGAGCACATGGAAAGAAAACTCAGGAACAAGAAAAAAACGGGCTCATTTTCTTCCATGTCGCGGGTTTTATTTGCTCTCCTAGAGCGCCACCTTTCCGAGTTTGAAACATCTTATCGTCTCACCCATTGGTCTCCGTTTGGGTCACCGATTAACATATACGACTTCTTGTTTCGGGGAATGTATGCGTCATGATGCCTTCTAAGATGTAATGCCCGTGGGTGCTTATCCCGATCTTACAGTATTTAGGGTGATCTTTGCCCTATGTCGTTGAATAGTTCGCATTCTTTCATTTACAATATTTCATTAATAATTCCTCTCTTATTTTGCCCCTTTTTCTGACTTACATTCATGCTAGACACTTAGATATAAAACTTTAAAGTTCACAAAATTCACAGTTTATCAAATAGGAAGTTGCTATAAACAAAAAACATATTTATACTGCTAAAAGATAAGTATGCACGTATGTTTTTTTTGTTAATTGTTAGATTCTGGAATGGTGACATCAAGTAAAGTTTGAAGTCGCCTATTTCAGATCTAACACAGTGCTTCCTCCACACATAGCTTCCACATATAAAAAAAATATAGATGTCAGAACCTTCTTAGAACCAGTGTAGACACTTCAAAGCCTCTTACAATCTCTGAAGGATTGTTTATTTACAAAAATATCTTAGTCCACAAGATCTACTTTCCTTTGTCAAGATTAGATAGGTCAGGCTAGAAGACATTTTGATTTATGAGTGTGAATATCTCAGTAATGTTGCCCACAAGTACAATGATAAATCTTCATGACATGGATAAGTATATGTAATGTGTGTTTTACAGGTAAGCCTGGAATTGATAAAATCATTTCTCTCAGTTTTTTTTTTCCTGTTCATTTCAAGCAGTATGACCTTGTATCTGTTGCGACAACATTTATATAAGATTACTTTCTTGATTTAAAACTTTTGTCTCACACTTTAGATTGTTGTGTCCTATTTCCTTTAATTTAATATTTCTCAGTGTTACCTTAAACCTTTTCCTATGTGTGTCACGTGGTACCTCTGGATCACAAAGAGATAGCCCCAGAGTTGAGCCAAACCCAATGTGGCAGAGCCTTCTTAACCAACTTCTCTTTAAGGCCTAAGAAATTTATTTTTTTATGCTGCGCCACTTAGAACCCTTAGATTAAATAAAATGTTAATCAAGAAGTTGGCAAGAAGATGTACTGAGATAACATTAGATTTGCAATTGTGACCTTAAATCGATATACTATAATTTTCCCACCCAGATTCGTAGTAATTTTACAAGCGGTGCATTGAATTCCATACATAGACAATCTTGGTTAAAGAATAGCAAGGTTTATTAAACATAAAGTACATATAGCTAATAATACAAAGAAAAGCTTCCGTTCAAAGCTAGCTAAAGATTAGATCAAATCAGTTAACACTAATACCTTCCACCTATAAGCCCATCAAAATCCAATCAACCTTAAATAACTCACATAAAACAAGTCTCACACTATAATCTTAGATCTAACGATCCCTATCAACTTTCATTCTTTAAGTTAAATCTTCTTAACATTCTTAAACATATACAATATTTTTAGACTCGGTAAATGCCTATTCACTCATGATCTTCTATACAACAAATCTTTTTTTTCTACAGTCCTTTCTAATGACTATCTCTGAGTCCTTCGCTATTAAAGTCTTACATAACATTAAATGCTCGGGTTACACACAAATCAAAGAACAAAATTTCTACTTATCCACACACGATAGTTCCTCACTCTTGATGCACTAATCACCTTCCTCGATGCCCTCAATCTGTTCCACGGCTTAGGCTTTCCAATCATCGATATGCTTATGCGATCCTTTCCTTGACCTCCTTGGTTACAGCATTCCAGATGCGTATTTTCTTCCAAATTCCAAGTGGCATGGCCTGCTGCTGCTTCTCGGGAGTTCGTGACTAGATTTCTCGCAGAAACATCATCCGAATGCATAGGAATGGAGTTGCTCCTGCAACCGTCCGGCCAGCGATGGACCTCGCACCCAGAGTTCCAGTCGACCACGAGGTGAAATGAAAAGACAAGAGAGCTGGGGGAGGGGGCTTTCCAACCCTTTTATAACTCCTCCCTACCGGCCATCACCATAACTAGGTCGTTCACCTGACACGTAGAATTCTCTGTCACATGTGTCTAACCTCACGACGTCCGATTCTTCCTGCCATTTCTTTTCATGTCCCGTAAATACGAGACTGCTTGAGGCAACTGTCTGCTTGCCCCCCAAACTTTGAGCTTAAGTTTACACTGATAATCTGTCATTTTCTTGCACGTTATTTCACATTAAAGGTAATATCAACATTAAATCTGTATTAATATTATACACTTAACATTGGCACATTTTTCTTACATATTATTTTCCTTTACCAAGTAAATAATGTCTCCCTGAGTTATTTTACAATTCTTTCCTTTTTTTAAACTAATGTATTCAATACTAAAAGTACATAACTACACATACCTAGAAAACAAGCATATTTTTATATTTCTTATAGGGGTGTTAGCTCTGTTAAACAATGATAAGTGGAATCTTAATATTCTAAACTTATCAGGGTTTAACAAGATGTTATTTTTTCTGAAATCTTTTCATGCTCCTCTAAGGATTTTATTTTTTATTTATTGAGAGGCTGAAAGATTGTTTATTTACTTTTTGACAGTCCATGTTTCTGAACCATATAATAAGTGGGAGTGGTCATTACTTTATAAGCAAATGTGCTAGTAATACTGTTGGCTCTCACTTTTATAAATGCCATTATAACAAACTCATTCATCATAACAAATACTGAAAGAACCGGAACAAATTTTTATAGGCACTGTTTGCTTACTTGCGAAATAGGATTAAAACCAAGTTTTATATTTATATACATATAAAATAGCTTGGTATCTTTAATGTATATTATACCCAAGGTAAAAAACTACATCTATCTCTCATCCTGAGATTTTTATTTAATAAGGTCAAAGCACCTTATGTCAACTTGTTTTGATAAAATTTATAAGCTCTCTGTATTACTTAAACCTTGGTATTTCTAAGCCTGACTCCCACTGATGAGACCTCAATAAAGGTCGAAACCGGTCTGAGTAGTGGACCCTTGCCTTTAATGCATAGCATCATACATCTCCTCAAGGAGATGTGCTTTACATTAAAAATAAATACTAAGAATAGTGATCAGAGCTTATTCCTCCTTTACCACGAGTTGCCTAAGACTTGCGCTACTTGCAGGCACAAACTTGACTTACTTGTCTGTTTGCTTACTTGGGAAATAGGATTAAAACCAAGTTTTATATTTATATACATATAAAATAGCTTGGTATCTTTAACTAATCACTATAACAAATTGTTCCTATGTTCCCTACAGGTTAGACTCAACATGTTAAATCTTTAAATTTGGATATTCAACATAACCTAGTCAGTAAGAGGAAAGAAATAGCAGTAAAGTGTTGCCATGATCACTCCAAATTCAGTTGCAACTTTTGCTTGAAATCTTAAAAATGAAATTGGTACTTTCATAAATATCACATTCAATGGAATTAATGTTTATATAGGATACATAGGACTGTTTGTTACTGACTATTACTATCCAAGTGCCAATATTATATTTTTTTCAGTTCAGAAATCTGTAGTTTTGCTTATATGTTATTTAGTATATTAGAGCATTTCACATGTTGTTCGGAAAATTTTAAGATTATATTCCCATCCTCTGTGTTGAAATGGTTTTTACTCTTCCACAGAATGAAGTCTGGTTCAAGGCTATTTTGAGTGTGGACATGTTATTACAAAACTCTTAAGATTGGCGTGTGTTTTTGATTTATTGAATTTTCTTAGATTCATAGGTGTATTATTATTATTGTTCCGGGAAACTCCAAGGAGTCGACAGACTCATCGAGGGAGGCCCTAACATCATGTCTGGAACAACTATTCAACATTCACAGTCGTAGCACCCACAACAGACTCTGGAAGCTTATTCCACTCATTCACCACTCTCCAAGTAAAAAACCTAGCTCTAACACCCTTGTCAACCACGCTCTTGCCCAGCTTCCATGCATGGCTCCTAGTCCTCCCACCACCAGTCATATTTTCAAAAATATCTTCTGGATCAATCTTATAAAAACCCTTCAGTAATTTGAATGTCTCAATCATATCACCCCTCCTTCACCTATCGTCCAATTTCTGCAACCCACAAATCTTCAACCTATTCTCATAAGGTTCATTCCACAGACCTGATATCATCTTGGTCACTCGTCTCTGGACCCTCTCCACTTCCTCCCCATCACGAAGAAACCCTGGTGCCCATAACTGGGCACAGAAGTCAAGATGGGGTCTTATCAAGGCTCGATACAGAGGAACAACAACTTGTTTCTCTCTGCATGTTAAAGTATTTTTCATAAGCCAAGTGATTTGGTGAGCTGTTTTAGTTACTTTTGCAATGTAAAACTTCAACTCCCTATCCACCAGCACTCCCAAATCCCTGGCCTCATCAATGTCCTGGAGTACGGTTCCACCTATGCGATATACTGCTGCTATTCTTTTTACCCCAAAATGCATAACCTTACACTTTGCCACATTAAACTGACATCCATTTTTCCTAGCCCAGTCCTCCAAACTATCCAAATCATCCTGTAAAATTTTGACATCCTGTGCACTCACAATTGCTCTACCCAACTTTGCATCATCAGCAAACAAGTGAACACTTCCTCTCAAATCCTTTCCAATATCATTGATGAACAAATTGAAAAGCAGTGGTCCAAGAACAGAGCCCTGCGGCACTCCACTAGTCAAAAGACGTCTTTTTGACTCCACTCCTGAATAAACCACTCTCTGGTATCTCTCCTTCAACCACCCTCCTATCCATCTTACCAACCCTATATCTATCCCCATCTGCTCCAGTTTACTGATTAGGGTTCCATGTGGTATCCTGTCAAAGGCCTTGGCAAGGTCCAGTAGTATCACTGTAAACCCTTTACCCCTATCCAGTTCAGCCGTCACTATGTTATAAAACGTGAGCAAGTTACTGAGGCATGATCTACCCTTCACAAAACCATGTTGTCCCCCATACAATATCCCATTTTCATCTATCCAATCCTGTATTCTTTTCTTGATTAATTTCTCTAAGACCTTGACAATGATTCCTGATATGCTAATCGGTCGATAATTTACAACAGCAGTCTTGGAACCACCTTTATGCAGTGGAACTATTTTCCCTTCCTTCCACCCGCTCGGGACTAACCCAGACCTGAGACTCAAATTAAACAAAATGGTAAAGGGTACTGACAATTCTTTAGCTGCTTCTCGTACTACACGAGCTGGTATACCATCCAATCCCACAGATGTATTGACATTGAAGTTATGCAATAGACTACTCACCTCCACTTCATTCACCACAATTCCCGTATAATCTACTGGTTTATTCGTTTCTGCAATGTCACCACCTAGATGATATATTCTTGCAAAGTGCTCACCCAGTAACTCAGCTATCTCAACTGATTCAGTTACCTCCCTACCATCGGCATTCTTTAAAATCATTCTACCATGTACATTTTTCCTTTTACTTGCTACATATCTAAAAAACTGTTTAGGATTCTCTTTAGCCTGCATGGCCAATGTTCTTTCGTAATCCTTTTTTGCTTTTCTTACCACACTCGTCACCCTTCTGGCCTGCGCTTTATACCGTTCATGTGCCTGCCGGTCACCTTTCTCCTTAAATTCCCTTAAATTTCTTTTTTTGCAGCTCAAGCTTAATGGTGTTATTCATCCATTTAACCCCTACTTGATTTATTATTCGGACTCTAGGTATACAGTCAGCCATTGCTTCATGCAAGCTTTAGTATATCTTTAGTATATTAATTTAATTTTTTTTTCATGGATTTATTACATTGAGTAATATAATTATAGAAATATTGTTAGTGTAAGATGTCTTAAAAATGGCATCAAAAATATCAGAACAAAGCAGTGTCAAAAGTACACTAGTTATTGTAGGTGCTAGTGAGGAGAACCTTTGGCCTGCTGAGCAGAAGCATTGATGTCGATAATATAAACAACGATAATTTGCCATTTGAAATATCCCAATTAAAACAATTTATTAGAAAATCGACACAAGAAATAGGAAAGCACTAAAGTTGATAGGAATAGTAATATTAACAAGTCATGGAGTCATTACTTTGAGCTTCTCAGGGGGCAAAACTTAAAGTTGTGATAAATATAATAGAAAAAAGAAAAAGGAAAAAAAAATGGCATGTTGGAACTAACGATTTAAGTAGTGACAAATGTAATATGAGAATGGATGTGAAAAGATTGTTTGAAGAAAAAAATTAGAAAAGCGAGAAAGTAAAAATTGTTGGTTTGCTACCAAGATATAACAGTATGGAGTTGAGGAGGACTATGATAACAAATGATTCAATGTACAGGCTGTATAGAAGAAATGGGTGTGAGATTTTGGATGTGTAGAGTAAGTTCAATGGTAGAAAAAACTTTTAGAGGGAAGGTCTTCACTTGAATGGATTTGGCTTCAGGAATTATTGAGGTGAAACCTAATGCAAAGGGTCTGTAAATCATATAAGTGTGTATGTAAGTCATGCTGTGGTATGCAAAGGTGATAATGATATGAATGTCATTGAGCATGATTTATGTATCTGGCTAAGGAGTAGAAATGTACATTTTAGGTTTGGACCTTTGAGGGGATCTGGGAAGGGAAAAGAAAGTTACCCAGCTCTGTAGATTTAAGTATTTGAAAAAGCCAGGTGGTAATCTGTTATGCTTTTGCACAAATGCCAGGAGCATTTGTGTGCAAAGATCAAAAGGGTTGAGTTCGTTGCATTCACGAATACGTTGTGGCCTAAGATTATTAGCATTATAAGTGAAACATGACTATTGAATTCATTGTTGCAACCAGGATCAAGTATATTAAGGGTTTTTAGGAAGGACAGGACAGATAGTAGAGGTATTATTAATGATATCAGATGATTTGAGTCCAGTCAGGAAAAGCAATAATAGTAATAATGTCCTCTGTAACAGTGAGTTTAAAGCTATCTGGTGTGGGGCAAAATAGGATGAAATATAATATATGGCAGGAGTATTGCTAAGACCTGGTGGTTCAGCTGCTGGAAACAATGAAATATGTCACCATATTATCCTGATGGGTGCTGAACTAGTAATCATTTATGGATAACTTAAATTATCCAAAAATTGATTGGATAGAAGAGAAATTCTCATAAGAATGAAATAATTTATTGAGCTGTTATGAGACAACTTCCTCAAGTGGCTTGCGAAAGAAGGAACTCCAGGTCAGAGTGTCAGATTTGTTCATAGCATCAGAGAGAATCTCAGTTAAGAATGCGACTGTTTGGCCACAAGTTGGTGGCTGTGATCATGCTGCACTGTCTTCAGAAGTAACTAACTATATGGATGTTACAATTTACAGAGGTTATTGCTGAACTACAGAGGTGAAAATTATGACCAACTCAGGAAAATACTATCTTTGGCCCCAAGGTATCAGTGATTGAATGAGAAGGACATCAGCAATGTATGGGAAGCATTGAAAAGGTGAATAAATGAGGCAGTATATGAGTGTGTACACAGAGTTTGAAAAACAACTAGGGTGGGAGTGAAATAGATGTGCAACCTTACTGAGCAAAGAGATCTGTAATAAGAAGATAGTATAGAAAGAATATCATGAGAATAAGAGGAATTATGAAATATATAAATGCACAGGCCATAAAATCTATGAGTATTGTACAGAAAGCAAAATCAGAATATGAAAAGAAATTGCCCATGTAGGCTAAAGGTTAACTGAAAAAATCGCTATCTCTGGAGTGGTGATGGTGAAGATTTTATAATTGACAAAAACTCATATACAGAAATGGTTTGACAGCCAAACTGTATTTTTCAAAGAAGAGAGTGAGTTTACTATGGGAAGGTCATATTTTAGCAATTTGATTATATTTTTTAACAATAGGAAATGGATATGCTATGATTACCATTGGATTTTGCTAAGGCATTTGATAGAATACCACATAAAATGTTTTTGCATGAACTGAAGAATGTCGGATTGTAATGTAAACTCCTGACTTGGATAAGTGGATGGTTGATGGCAGGTATCAGAAAGTGGTGTATGGTGGGTGCCAATCTTACAAGTAAGGTGACCAGTGGTGTACTCCTTGGACCTTTTTCAATCTCTACATTAATGATATTGGAAAGGATCTGGCAGATGATCAATTTTTTTGCTAATGATTCAAAGATATGTAGGATAATCAAAGGAGATACTGGTATACAGCATTTACAGAATGATTTGAATAGTTTGTGGGAATGTGGGCAAAGGATAATTACTATAAGTTCAATGTTCATAATTATAAAGTTATGCACTTTCTACTGATGAGATTTCCAATAGCATATAGGTAGGATTTTTGTTATTAGAAACTGATGAGGCTATGGTTCTTTAGTTCCAATCCACCATAACTCTGGTGGACTGGAATTTGAAGTTCAAAGATCACATATAAAAAATTGCAAATACACTCAGAGGATAATTCTGAGGTTGAAATGATTGACATGTAAAGATAAGGAAGTTATTTTTGCCTCTTTACAAGACCTTGATATGACTGCACATTGATCTCCTGGATTCAGAGGTGATAAAAGCTGTGGAAACTGGTGTGGGTGATATATGGCTTTCCTCAATAAATGCTTGACTCCCTGTAGTTCTCAGATAATATAATATGGAAACACTAAATGTGCACTGTACTAAACATTATTGTAACCTAATGATACAGTATAACAAACTTCAAAAAGATGCAGCCTAAGTATCACAAAAACCAAAGAACATTAAAAGCATCGAAACCTTTATGATATTAAAATGAATTTCCTCACAAAAGACAGCTGCCAGAGTAATTCTATATCTTCTAGTTTTTTACCACATAACATTGTAAAAAGAAATAACACCATATCAATTTCCACCTTCCAGTAATAAACATTTCAGCTTCTTAAATATAAGCTTGTGACAAGTTACATATAAGAAAAGGTAAAAGGTATATAAGAAGAAAACCTATAGTTTTCTATATCTTCTAGTTAAAACTAGAAGATATAGAAAAGAAAAAAAACCATAGGTAAGATCAGTCAACAAAGGAAATTGTGGGAAAGCATACACTGATAATACAAAGGACTAGCAGGAACTATACACAAAGCAACAACACAAAAATGTAAGTAATATAAACAATAACGAGGTGCATATAAGAAAGAAGAGTGTGAAAATCCAGAATTAATGTTTCGATTTTGTTATGTTAAGTTAGCTTAAATTAACCTTCCTACCGACCGAGGTCAATGAAATAGGGAGATCAAATTGCTCTTCTTATCCATGTTATTCGACAGGTGTTACAGAATCATATCCAGATTTACCTGGATGTCTATAGACATCATGGCTGTTTGGGGGGGGTAATGTCAAAACTTCATAAAGAACTAAATATGTATGGCTGTACCATGAAAATCAGAAATTATCTGAAAACTTAGGCAGTCAGTCAAATTTATAATTGTCATCTCCATTTAGATGGGAGGACACTATTGAAGAACAACTAGCCAATATTAGTCGGGCTGAGGTGAGAGGAACTGTGAATGAGGGAAACCTAATGTGGGTCATTAGTTATATCCAATTATTGCTTACCTCCATGACCACCACTTACTCAGAATAAATTTGTAATCCCTTCTCACCATTATGTAACTTGTCACAAGCTTATATTTAAGAATTTGAAATATTTATTACTGAAAGATGGAAAGTGACATGGTGTTATTTCTTTTTGCAATGTTATGTAGTGAAACATACATTGTAGGATCTTTCTTATATGCAAGAAGCTTTAATGTTTAAAATGTAGTAAATGAGGAATTTTTAAATTTATAATGAAGTTCTGCATTCCAAATGTATTTTTGATAGTCTAAAAAAAAAAAAATTTCAGCACATTTTGAGAATAACAATATTGTTTCTTTAAGATCATCTTGTCATATCATCAAATTTCTTATATTCACCCTCAAGGGGCATACCAGCCTGGTTGACCGAGTGGTTAGCGTATCTGCTTTTCAGTTAAGAGGGCTCAAATCCTACCAAGGGAATGGATGTTTATGATTGTCCTACTAAATTTTATTCAATTGACTCTCTGAGCCAATTAAATAAGTATCAGTTTTGCTAATTTTGTAGTCCATTTCCATATTTAATATACCATCTTCACTAAAAAAAAAGTATTCATAATAGACGAAATGTTGTGTGTTCTATAGATTTCTCACTCGATGTACACAATTATTTCGATATCGTTGGCTATTTTAATTGTCTTTTTCTTTTTATTTCTGATTTTCATACCAGATTTGTTACAGCACTTATTCAGTTAAGTAATTCAGTAGACTTGTACTGGATTTATTTATTATTATAGATATTTCCTGCAATTCAAGATTATCATCTTCTCGACCTCCATGTAGTTACAAAACTGATCTTGGGAGGTTCAACACTAGTCAATACAAAGCCTATCATACCACTCCTTAAGCCTATTCAGCATTTGCACTTTCACCATCCTCTCAGGCAATGCATTCCATGCTCCTACCACACTCTATGCTTCTTATCCTTTTGCTCACTTCTTCCTTTTGCAACTTTCAGGGATGGCCCTTGTCCCTTTCTCTCATTCTCCATATAAATCTCATTAATAGAATAATAACTTCTAAATAGCTTCATTGTCTGTCTCCCCTTTGTCTTTTATCCAATAAACTCTGCAGTCTGCATGCCCTCAGTTACTCAGAGTACCGTGTGAGTCCGAAGACTCATCATGGGAGACGCAGACTAACTAATATACACATAAAACCTTCATACGTCTTATTAAACTCATTCACTGTCAAGAAACTCAAAAAAAAATTTCTGGCAATCCATTCCACTCATTCACCACTCTCCACACGAAAACTCAAGTCTGAACACCCTTACTAACTGCACTTTTACACAATTTCCACGGATGATACCTGCTTCTCTATTTGTTATGTATTGAAAATTTTAGTTTGCATCAATTTTATATAAACCCCTTTAATATCTTTTAAGTTTTTATCATGTCCCCTCTTTTCAGCCTATCCTCTTAAGAAACATTCCATGGACATTTCACCAGCTTAGTCACTCATCTCTGAATTTTCTCTTCCACCTCTTGATCCCCCAACAAATCCAGGTGACCAAATTTGTGCACAGTAGTCAAGATGTAACTGAAAATCATAGTATTATAAAGAGGGATAATAATATTCCTATCTTTACTTGTTAGTGTATTTTACAATGCGCTCTCTGAACTTCAACTCTGTCCACCATTATCCCCAAGTCCTTAGCCTCATCATTTTCCTGCAATCCAGTATCATCATATGATACACTATATGTAGCCTTTTCAGCCTAAAGTGCATAGCCTTTCATTTTGCAACATAAATTGATAATCATTATCCTTTACCTATTATTTAAATCATCCTGTAGTATATCAGCATCACCCTAATCAACTATTGCTCTCTCTAGTTTTGTCAGCAACAAACTGAATAATCCCATCCCCTGCTTTCCCCCCTCCAAAAAAAATCTTTTCCTATATCATTAATACACAAATTAAAGAGTAGTGGCCCTAGTACAGAACCCTGAGGTACTCCACCACTCTACCATATAATACTCTGGTGTCTATCATCCCTCCCCCATCCATGCTATTAGCTTCTTATCCATTCCCATTTGTTCTACTTTTTGTAATAGTTTTCCATGTAGTATTCTGTCAAATGCCTTTGCAAAGTCCAGCATTTCCTTTATCCAGTTCTGTTGTCACTTTATTATGAAATTGTGAATAAATTACTAAGACAGGATATACCTTTTACAAAGCCGTGCCACCTGCTATAGAGTTTTGAATCTCTATCCATTCGATGTTGTATTTTACCTTTCACCAACTTTTTCAGTACTTTCCCAACCTCTCCTGATATATTAATTGTTCTGTAGTTTGCTGCCTCTGTCTTGGAGCCACTTTTATACAAGGTTCTTTCCACTCCCTAGGAACCCTGCCAAAGCTGAGACTTAGATTGAACAACTTCATTAGAGGCAATGCCAATTGTCTTGCACAGGCTGACAGCCATCATCCCACTGTTGTATTCACATCGATATTTTTCAATATGCTGAGCACCTTTCTATCTACCACAGTTTTGATATGTATATCACATCAACAACTCAACTATTTCTCTTACCTTTGTCACCTTGTAGTCATTTTTCCTCTTACTTGCTACATAACTTATGAGTATGGTGATCATCTTTTCTTTATATTCCCTCCACAGTGTTATCATTTTTTGCAAATTTTTATCCTCTTAATATTGCATAATATTGGGTATGCAGTTTCAAATAATCTGACCACTTCCCACTCACTGCTGACATTCTTTCCTTATAGTTTCCCAAGTCATGGCACTGCTCCAAGATGGCTCCTAAGTCTGTCATAATTACCAGCTTTATAGTTCAACATATATCCTTTCTTGACAAAGAATTTGTAAACATGATAGAGAACATGTTTGCAAACTTTCCAGAATAAGACTGCATGGTCACTCTCCCCAACTGCAGGCAAAGTGTGTCTACCTTGGTTATGAATATATCTTCATATACTATTACCAGATCCAACACTATCAAGCCTCTAGTTCACTCTATAACGTGTTGTTTCAGATAATTATCCCTTACCAAATGTAAGGAATTATTCCACTACCATCTTGCCATGTCCCCCCCCCCCTTTCCTCCCTCCAATCTATGTCTCCATAGTTGAAGTCTTCTATAATAATTGCTTGGCCTACACTCATTGTGTTAATCTGCCGATGCAATGCATCTACATCTTCCTGTGGATCCCTTAGTCTATAGCAGCAACCAATAATATTTTTTGTCCTGTTGGCCACCAAAACGACCTCAGCTGTCATCAGCAGTACCTCATTCCCTGTCCTATTCCTTCTATCCTCCCTGAAAATGCAATATCCTTTACATCCTGTCCCTGTAACCATATCATTTTCTGTCAACCAAGTCGAGCTGATTGCTGCAAGAAATGCCTCTCCCTTATTCCTGATATTTCTGGCATTCACTTACATGCATTTCAACATCCCTTTGTACCTACAATTATCCATATGTAATGTCATTACCTTCCCAATCAAATGGAAACCTGTGAAATTGCATTTAGCATAGCATTATCATTTTTGTGCACATGCTCATTTATTAAACTTTCAAATTCATCCAGGAATGCGTTAGCAGAGCTAATCTCAGGTGGTATGGTCACCTAAACAGAATGGGCGAAGAAAGATTAGCAAAACAAGTGTTCTCTGCCAGGTTGGCAGGAAAACGACCCAGAGGAAGACCAAGATATAGGTGGATTGATACGGTACAAAGTGCCTTAGACGATAGAAATATAAGATCTGATAATGTTGGAGTCTTGACAAGTAACAGACTGATTTGGAGGAAAATTGTAGATAAGAAGTTAGTAATGATGTAAATTTTTCATGTAGTACTATCATATCCTGTACATCCCTTGAGGGTACATGGCAGGAATTTGATGATGATGATGAAACTCACTAAATGCTTTCTCCAAGCATCCAACTTCAAAATCATTTAAATGTAGTCAGTCAGTAAGAAATCCTTTTGCCATTCAAATTCACTCTATACTTCTATAAACTGCACACCATTCCTCCTGCACAATGTTCTTATTGGCTCATTAGCAGTCATGGATCTTCTTCTCAGCTCTGTCCTATCATATCAAGGCAGCAGACCCACAATCTTTACTTCCTTACTCTTCATTTTCACTTCTTTCAACAACTCTTTCATAGCCTTCTCTCAGTGCATATTTCTTCCTTATCAAATCATTTGAAAGGGGAGAAATATGTTCCTGCCATAACAGTCATCTTTTTCATTTCTCCCTTCTGCAAACTAACAGCTTTATTAATATCCTTGATGTTTGCATCTGGAAAACATACTTTCATCACTTTCTCATTGAGTATACCACTTATCATCAAATTTCCCTATTTGCATATATACCTTATTTTCAATTTCTTGCACTTTCATACTTTCTCCAGTCAAGTTCACTCTAGCTCCCATTAGTCCTATGAGGGATAATACATAAGCAAACTATTTCACTCCTTACTATCACTTCATCATCCACAATACTTTCATGCTCTCGCTCAATGCATTATCATTCACTACTATATAATAATATAATTATCTGCATAAAAGTTTTGCAAAACTGGAAATGGAATCTGATAAACTGTTCAAAAGACTGCAATTATATTATGCAAATGGGGAAATTAAATCAGACAATAGTAATCTAACATCAGGTGTAAGACAAGGGTGAACATTATCTCTCCTGTTATCTATATGGATCAACATTATTGGAATTCATTTGATATCAAAAGTAGAAGTGTTAATGTCATGTCTTTACTGTATGAAGATGTTACAGTATTAAACAGTAAAGACCTGACATTAACACCTCTACTTTTGATATCAAACGAATTCCAATAATGTTGAGCCATATAGATAACAGGAGAGATAATGTGTACCCTTGTCTTACACCTGAAGTTAGATTACTGTTGTCTGATGTAATTTCCCCATTTGCATCATATAATTGCAGGCTTTTGAACAGTTCATCAGATTCCATTTCCAGTTCTGCAAAACTCATTATATCTCCATGATTTCTCAAGTATTTGTCTTAAAATTGAAATGATTATAATAATCTCCATTTGGCCTGAACTCAGCTTTTTCTCCAAGATTCTCTTCAGTTTTTCTTTGCCTCTTCTCAAGTATGTTTGCATAAATTTTACTTGGAAGATTCAGTAGAATAGAGATATTTCCTCTATATTTCATTCATTCCATTTTATTTCTGTTTTGTATAGTTAGGTACAATGAGAGTCCTACTCCATTCATCCAAAATTCAACCATCTGAATTATGCCATGCATCCACTTGTGAAACTTTATATGAGCATTTCTGGTCAAAAATCATCTGTCCAGCTACTTTCTGCATTTCGGGTTTTGATGATTTTTTCTACCTTAAGTATTGATATTCCATCTAAATATTTTCCACTACTGTTCTGTCACTTGTTTTGTTTAGTAGTCTTTTAAAGTAATACTCCATTCATCTAGAATATCTTCAGTTTTCATGTCACCTGATTCCTTTTTGAGTATTCTTCCTTACATTTCTAAACTTTCGGTATCTGTCAGAACAGTTTGCCACCTTTTGGATATTTGTTTTCTATATTATTACCCACCTTTCCATGATCTCTAACTACTTATACACATTCCTTTGTTTTCTTATATTTTTCTCTGTTTTCTCTTAAAGCACATGACTTACTTGCAGGAACATTTTTGTATGCTTTCTTTTCCATAACGGTCTCTTTAACTTCCTGAGTTTGCCATGGAATTCTGCTTTTTCTGTATTTTTGTATAACTTCATCACTTTTGGTATTTTTGCCAGATTTTCCCAGTGCACTTCTACACTTGGCTTTCACTATAGCCATTACTGCTATATCAAATTCACTGAGACTGTAATAAAACTACTGAAAGTCTTCCAACCAGAATCCCTTAGGTCTTAATGCTATGCTAAAAAGAAATTCACTATAGTAAACTATGTAGTCCCTACAAGTTGACTTTTTATGGTATTTCTTACTCTGCTGTTTAGTTCTTCAATAAGGACTAGTTGTTTCTTCTTTATTCAGTTGCCTTCTGTAATGATTGAAAAATTCCTCCACATTCTGTTTATTAGATTGTTAGTCACAAATAAGTGTAATTGTTCAATTTTCCATTTTGATGCTAAGCACCCTTGCTCTCCTAGATATTTCCTGCAATTCAAGATTATCATCTTCTTCTTGACCTCCATGTAGTTACAAAACTGATCTTGGGAGGTTCAACACTAGTCAATACAAAGCCTATCATACCACTCCTTAAGCCTATTCAGCATTTGCACTTTCACCATCCTCTCAGGCAATGCATTCCATGCTCCTACCACACTCTATGCTTCTTATCCTTTTGCAACTTTCAGGGATGGCCCTTGTCCCTTTCTCTCATTTTCCATATAAATCTCATTAATAGAATAATAACTTTTCAATAGCTTCATTGTCTGTCTCCCCTTTGTCTTTTATCCAACAAACTCTGCAATCTGCATGTCCTCAGTTTAGCCTCATAATGAACATTGTACAGTCCTGATATTATTTATGTTATCGATATCTGCACTCATTCCAAGATTACTTTCATTCCCTTCAAATCCCAGTGAGCAGATCTGAGCACAGAAATCCAGATGTAGTCAGATCAAAGCTTTATACAATGGGACCACCATGCTTTTTTCACCTGAGATCAATGTCCTCCTCAACATTGCAGAAATTCTTTGAGATTATTATTATTGTTGGACCTCCATGGAGAGTCAGTGACTCACTGAGGGAGATCCTCTCTCTCTCTAACACACACACACACACAGATAGAGCTACATACAATGAACTGAATGCATTCACTGTCTTCATGCTCACCACTCTTACAAGCAATACATTCCAACCAACCACAACTCTCCATGCGAAAATCCTTCTCGCTCCATTGCTCACACACCCTCTTTATACATTCTCCAAGGATGGCCTCTTGTGTTCTTTCCATTTCCACCCATTCTATGAAAAATCTGATCCACATTAATCCAGTAATAACCCCTTACAAACGTGTATGTTGTGATCATGCCCCCGGCTCATTCTTCTATACACTAGACTCTGCAGTTTGCATTCCCTCAATTCCTTCATTCTCGAAATTCCAGAACCTACTTAGTCAATCGTCTCTGAACCCTTTCCAACATTTCTTCATCCTTTTGAAAACCTAAGGACCAATTCTGCACAGTAATCTATATGCAGTCAGATCAAAGCCTTATACAGAGGAATCATAATATCCTTACTTCTACGTTTTTATATAATGAAACTTATGGTGAATTCATCACTAAAAAACACATGTACTAACTGCAGTGATAATGTTTAATACGTTTTTTTTTTTTTTTTTTTTTTCCAGTTATATTTTAATTTACTTCTATAACACGTTACTGCACGCATATTGAGATTCCATTGTAATCATGCACCCTAACTGTATGTTATTCCTAGTATTGTTTGAATTACTGTACTGAGGATGTCCCAAGATACTTGGGATGAAATATTTACATATTAAAACTTATCACTGTGGTTAGTACATGTTTTTTAGTGATTACTTCTACGTGTCAGTTCTCCACATCATTCCCATGATGCATTGTGCTGTCCTCACAATTTTAGCAATGTCCCCAATCCCTCAGACTGCTCATCTCCTCCACTTCTAAGATATCCCCATCTGTCTTATTCTCTGCATCCCATATGTGCTTTCTGAACTTTAAAACCTTGCACTTTGATATGTTTAACTGGTAGTACCATTCATTTGCCCATTCAGAAAGTCTATTCTCAAGTCCACTTGCAAAGCTACAACATCCATTCTATTTCTCATAATTCTTCTCAATTTTGCATCATCTTGAAACAACTATAGATCACCATTCAAGCTCTTCCAGTATCATTTACATCACCTACAATACATTTACAAATTAAACAGCAATGGACCCAAAACAGACCCTTTGAGTCACAACACTGGGACCTTTCTCCTCTGTGATATTGCTCCTCCATACACAATTTGCTGATACCTATCGGACAGCCAATCTTCAATCCAAATTGCTAATCTGCTATCCTACCCCAGTTGTTTCAGTTTAATGATCAGCTTGTCATGTGGCAATCTATCAAACACTGTAGTCCTTTATCCAAAGCACCTCTCACCTTGTTATAGAAAGTGAGTAGATTGTTAAAACATGATCTTCCTTTAGCTCATGCTGTCCATCAAAGAGAATGTTGTCATCAATCGAATTCTGAATCCTGGTTCTCACTAGCTTCTCTAACACCTTGACCACGACTCCACACAAACAGATTGATCTGTAATTTGAAGCCTTGGTCTTATCGCCCTTTTATGAAGTGAAACAATTTTATCCTCTTTGCACTCTTTTGGAACTTGAACAAATCTAAGATGAGTTAAATCTGTTAACTCTCTGGAACATTCCCTCAAAACACAAGGTGATATACCATCAAGATTTTATTGACATAGAATTTACTCATTTTCCTCATATACTACCTGCTCACTCACCATCAGTAGCTCCTCCTCCTCCCTTCCCACTGCTCTCAAGTTCTGCATGATGTTACGATGTCTTCACAACCTTTTCAGTATGCCCTCTGAACTTCATATTTTTATCCACTAGCACCTCCAAGATCTCTTCCTTCCTCCAACATAACTTCACCAAGTGAGTATGAAGCATCCCAAATTTCAAAACCTTACATTTAGTTGTTAAACTGATATCCTCATTCATTTGGCCACTTTTCCAACTTATTCAGATCCTCTTGAAGAGCCTAAACATCAGCACTACTGTTGCATTTAATATTTAATACTATAGCTAATCCTTCATTACCCTGATTATTACCTAAATATATCATCTTGTATTTATTATTTAGAAGATTCTGACTGTTTTCTTTGTTTATTGTCATATTATTCACCCAGACTTAGGTTCATTTGATAGGTCTCTAACTCCAGCAAAAGTGTCTTCATTCATCTCAAAATGGTAATTAGTCATAATAGGATAACAGACTTTTATCTATTAATTTCTTTCTGTGGCCGTATATCTGTTATTTATTTCCATGGCAGTAAAGAAATGCAAGTATCGCATGAAACTTTTGTTAATTTTTCTGTTTGACATTCTTGAAATGGATGAGAATAAGCTATGAAATAATCACATGCTTCCCATAGGAGACAGACTAAACATAATGTGCTAAACTGAGGTTTTTGTTTACTGTGATAATACTTGTGAATTATCAGAGATGCTGTTTTCTAAAAGCTACTATTTACTATGTTTTTACTGTTTGCTTGTGAGAACTTTGCTGAACATCATTATTCTGTTATAAGTTTTTTCATATTTTGTCCTAAAGATGTTCAGATGTCTATAAGGGGTTATGCTAAAAAAAAAATTTTTTTTTTAAATTTGCATACCTAGAGTAATTGTAAGTTTTTCCACTTGGTTATACTATAAAATAAAGATGCCAAGAAATTATATTGTTGGTTTAATCCTTTATCCAAGTGTAAACAAGTTTGCACCTGAACTATTTTCAGGACTGGGGCATCTCATATAAAGATGCTAATGACTTCACATTACTTGCCTTAGTATCCCATAATGCAAAGCACATCTCCTTACGGGCATTGTATAATGCTATGCATTATGGGAGGGGTTACTACCCGGACTGGTTTCGACCTTTATTGAGGTCTCATCAGTGGGATTTTGTGACTTACTCAACTGGAGTAAGTCACAAAATTCATAGGGTGAGTAATGTCACAAATGAAGTCAGAGTGTCTTCTTAGAAAATTTTTAATTTTTCAGATAAACGAAGCAGCTAACTTTTTATATTGTTTATATTAAATTGTTTAGAAAAATAAAACCTGTTTAATGTGAAGGGAATAGTTATGTTAACTTCAGGTTCAGATGACATTTGATAATGGTAAGCCTTAGTAACATATTATTTTTAATATGTTACAATTAATTTAATTGTAAATCATGTACTAGTATATGCTGGATATTCTAATATATTCACTCTGCACACAACCTACATGTTTAGTGTCTTGTATCTTGATTTTTACAGATTTAATGTAGACTTGGAGTTTAAAGGGGAAGGGGTGTAGGTAATCAAATTGGCAACATTTGATTCTACAAAGTTTGTACCTTAAAAATTGATAAGATTGTGTGTCTTTAAGTGAAAAGTGTATTTATTGCATCCAAAATGTACACTGTTTCCCATCTAAATGAGTAAAGTATAAGATTACCGTTGTATGTTCATCAACTAACCATTGTACTTCTTACAAATAAGGTGTTTTGGATACTAGTATATTTTGGATATTAGTATCACCTGCAGAAGCATATGATTTTTATGATGTGAAAGACTGTAAGGAGGTGGCTTTTAAAATTATTCATATGCAGCAACAATTTTACATGACAATGTCTCAGAAAAAAACAACAGGCCCACAACTTTTTTTCTTTTTTTTTTAATAAATTTTAGTGCTTTTCAGTTTGGTCTTCTGACTTGATGATGAGAGCAGTTATTGTGTGTGTGTGTGTGTGTGTTGATATTCATATGCTTTTAATTAACTTCCATTTACTTGGTTAATTTTTGCATTGCTTAACACGTTCGCTGCCAACTACGTGTATACTCATAGTTGGCAGTGAACACCAGCCACACAAGCCAGCTACGAGATTACTGTACCGACCTTGAAGAAGTGAAAATGCTTGGCTTGTGGAGCTAGCATCAAAACTGTGTATTCTCATAGATGGTATATGCTCTGCACAAGCCAACTACGAGTATACTCGTATGATGCTTACCACCAGCAACAAGATTACCGTATTGACCTTGAAGAAATGAAATTGCTCAGCATACGGGAACAGACTATGCCGAAGTAGCATGGCAGCGAATGTGTTAAAATCTCCCTGAGAATTTCAGCCAAATCAAATTTTTCAATAGACTTGTATAGTTACATCATTCAACCATTTTCAAACAAAATTTGGATATAGTCATTTTTATGAAGTTACCTGAGAAGTGTAGTTGGGAGGCACCGGAGAAGTAAAATGTAGGGAGATTGTACTTTCTTTGTAGATATCTCCACAAAATTATACTAAAAATGGGAGGATCCTTCATCCACAGACATATCATTCAGCTGATTTCAACCAAATTTGGAATAGTCATTTCTGCCTTATTTTATATCCTTTGGAAATGTCAGCACAGTTGGACCAATTCTCTGTATGGAAGGGGGAAGGTTCTCTGCGTACTTCTGCAGGTAACATTGTCCAATGTTGCCTGCAAAAGTACACAACTGATTTCAGCCTTGTTTGGAATATAGTAATTTCTTATGTTACTTAAGTTGAGAATTTCAGTGCAATGAAATCAGACTGGAAGGAGAGATAGTAAAATGCTGCAGAAATCACTATATGTCTCATTATTTAACTAGTTTCAACATGCTGCCCTTGACTGGTCATTAAAAAAAAAATAAGCCTACTAAAAATCATCTCCTATATAAAGATTGAGTCATGTGTTGAGGAAACAGGCATTGGCTGCAATTTAGAAATGGCCACTTAGCTGATAGTTTAATTTTTCAAATTAAACATATTTGGTTGTTTGAAAGTTAAGCATAAAAAACATTGTTTAATACTGACCAATCATTATCACGCATGCGTGTTTGTTATAAACGCATAATGTGATTACTAGCTAGCTGTAGTTCAGATGGATTTAGAGAGAGGACGAGGTTTTTCCCATGAACTGTTAAGAATAGTACCCTGGTTTCTGTTGAGGTTTCCACCAGTTTTTAACACTACTGCGGCTTCCTTGAATAAATGATGTCTATAATAATTGTCTAAATATGGCATGGAGCTATTTTGCCACTCTATCGTTTGGTTAGATGTACAGAAATGATGTGCTAAGCCGGAAGGAATACTTCTGTTGTGGTTTACATCACCAGCGTACTCTCTCTGTCTGATCTCCAAACTCCATGAAGTTTGTCCGATGGAAGCGAGACAGGAGCAAGGAATGTAATATACTCCTGGATATTTGTAGAATGGCACCTTGTCTTTTGGTGATCCTAAAAAATGTTTGATGCTGGTGGTTGGTTTGAAGATCACTCTGATAATAGCCAAAACATTATCACAAAATGGATACCCTCCGAACATCGTCAAAAAATATCTATACGGTGACAACTCCAGACAAGAAGAACCAAACTCCCAGCACATTTCTACTGTAGTGATTCCCCTTCATCAAGTCAATTTCTTATCAAATAGCCAGAATACTAAAAGCCCACAACATCAGAGTGATCTTCAAACCAACCACCATCAAACATTTTTTAGGATCACCAAAAGACAAGGTGCCATTCTACAAATATCCAGGAATATATTACATTCCTTGCCCCTGTGGTCTCGCCTACATCGGACAAACTTCACGGAGTTTGGAGATCAGACAGAGAGATCACGTTGGTGATGTAAACCACAACAGAAGTATTTCTTCCGGCTCAGCACATCATTTCTGTACGTCTAACCACATGATAGAGTGGCAAAATAGCTCCATGCCATATTTAGACGACGATTATAGACATTGTTTATTCAAGAAAGCTGCAGTAGTGTTAAAAACTGGTGGAAACCTCATCCACTCTCTAAATCCCTGAACTACAGCTAGCTAGTAATCACATTATGTGTTTACAACAAACATGCATGCGTAATAATGATTAAAAACAATAAGTCCACTCGGTCTCTGTCACGCGAACGTGCAACCTTAGCTACTAGAGTGTTTACGTTTTTAATGTTCTTTTTAATTTGCATTTACTAGTATTTTTTATACTTTTCCGTCAACGTCTTGAAAAAGCTAGACAGTTTGCTAGCGAAACTGGTAGGCAAAGAATGTTAAAATATTTGTATATGGTCAGTATTAAACAATAAGTTTTTTATGCTTAGTTTAATTTTTCATTATGTAAATTCCTCTCTGAAATTTAAACAGCATAGTAACAACAGCTACCATTAAGGAAAATAAAAATAATGCTATCTAACATGGGCATCTGCAGAGGTGGGGACAAACAGGGGGCACTTGTCCCTGTTTGCTCCCTGGGATCTACTTGTGGGAAAACAACCAAAAAAAATTAAATAATTAAATAAAAATTTATTGATGTAATTATTTGTCTCCAAGCTTTGCCCCTCCCTCCAGAAAATTTTCTGCAGACGCCCATGCTATCAAGTTGCTGCTTCTAAATTTTGGTCAACCTCCTAATTTCTCACATTTAGATCACTCTGCCTTTTAAAATTGTTTTAGTCCTTTGCTTTCCAGATAATTTAACCAGTTATTTCTTAACTCATAGAAAAAGAGCCCTATAAGTTTTTTTCTGATTCTTAATCATCTCATCTTTTCTAGGCATTGTCATCTGCAAAGGTAAAAATTTCTGGAGACACTACTGCAGCACAGAAGTTAATGGATATCTTCAAGCCACACTCCAAATTATAAAAAAAAGTTACCTCTTATGTATATATGTATATGTGTGTGTGTGTATGAAAGAAGAAAATCCTTAATAACTGGGACCATCATGTTGGCATATTCTTATGAAGGTTTTCTCAAATTCACATATTTTATAGTTATAATTTTTTAGAAACCTGTAAACTATTATTATTGGTAAGTACTTTTTTTAGGTGTTCAGGCATTTTGCAAAACACACATGGAAATAATCATTCAGAAGATAATTTAGTAATTAAAAAAAAAAAAATTGCAGTGAGCTATCATGAATAGCTCACTGCAATAAACTGCAGAAAAGTCCAGCCAAATCCCCATAGCATCAGTGCTATTCTAAAGGAAATTCACTGTTGCAAATCTTCCACTTTAACATACTATTTCTTATATCTCATCTTCAGTTCATTCTGGTAAGAGTTTACTATATCATGGAAAATAAAAACATGTACCCCTCTAGTAGCATAGCCATAGTGAGAAAGGAGAGTAGAGTTCGATACTGTACCCAAAAATTCTTAATTGTGTGTCTGTGTGTGTGTACACGCACAATTTATATACAATCCCATTTTCCCTTGCTTGTTCAGCTCGTTGGTCTGTCACAACCAAGTAACTTGGTATCTTTGAAACTTTATTAATTCTAATTAAACCTTGCTTCAGTTGAAAAGTTCTGATAAAGGTTCCTTCATCCCAGAGAATTAGAAAACAGGTCTTTACATCCAAAGGGTATTGTTAAAGCTGACTGAGCTAGAGAGGCTCCTTATAATCAATTTATATATATATATATATTTTTTTTTTTTTTTTTTTTTTTTCATAGTAGAAAATTAAATAAAATATCAGTAGGAAAATACATTACAGAATTCTTGTATAGTACTTTTTGCTAAAGAAAATTCTAAAATATGCTGTTTTTTCAGTATCCGTCAAATCCTGGGCTATGGCCATGAGCAATTTTTTTTTAAATTTTTGTAAGCCTTTTGAGGCAGCAATTTCCTGTTGTGGTCTCTGTCAATATGTCATTAATTAATTTTAGGTGGAAGACTACTGTCCTACTTATTAGAGGTCTAAAGTATCTTGAAAAAGTTTAGTCTTCTCTAGAGCAGGGTTTCTGAATTACGTAAAGAAAAAAAAACATAACATTGAAAAAAAAAAAAATCCTTAGTGTTCACTCATAGTATAGCTAATGTACTACAGGTTTACAACCTTTTGTGAGTGGGAGTCGCATTAAAAAAAAAAAAGTATCTTGCGTTCTCGTATATATTTTAGCATTACTTAAATATGAATTCTCCATATAAACCATTCAAAAACTAATCTAAATGTGTTCATATAAGTTATATATATTCTAAAAGCATTCAAAAAGTTTCTGTACTTCTTGAGTGCATCTAAATGTATGTAAAACTAAAGCTGGCAATATGACCTAACACTGAATGTTACTATGTTGCTTCAATATGAATAAGTCTGCTGAGGTTTGCCATCATAATTCATACTGATTTCATGTAATCACATTTTAATTTGCTCAGTTGCATGTGTTCTGTTGTCTGTTCGTGAAATTAGTTATGTGAAAAGCAATTACTTTAGCATTGTTTTGTTTTAAAATGCTTAGAGACTTTAGATATTATAAATATCATAAAATTAAATAAGCAAAGAAAGCCATTAGTTGTTCAAAAAAAAAAAGCTAAGCTCAGTTAAATATCAATGGTACGATATTTGGCTGTCAAGGAGTTGTGAACGAGCAATTTATTTCTACAAGTCAAATTGCCAACCAATATTGTTACTTAGATAATCTCAGGATGCATAGAGGAGATATGCTCACAAAAAGCAACTAGAAAAGTGATATATACAGAATTGGTTGCTTCAGTATGATTTGGGTTCCCACACTACTTCATATTTTCTCAGACATTACTCAAAGGACAGAAATTTGAGGGCATGTCCCAGAAATCGAGACCAAATTGCAGCATATAGAACATGATCTCAAATGAAAACGATGGTTTACAGAAGTGCTGTTCTCAGTTAAATTTGCAGAACTATTTTTTAAAAAAACCACAACTGTGATACATAATTAATTCATGTCTACAGTTATTCCAAGTACTTTGGGTAATGCCTCATTTGTTTTCCAAAACCCTGAGACCTCAATTTGAATTGTATATTTTTGTTTTAAATCTTTTATAGAAAAATGGCAGCTCCATTTGATATTTAGTTTTTATAAGCATTTGTGTGTTTGCACAATCTTTAAAAGTGAATTTATTTCCATGAAGTTAAGTATTTTTATTTACAAAGCATATAGTATTGTAAAATCATTTCAGTAGTTAATTCATAATAAAAGTTATTTTGAAATTTATAGTAATTACTTTTGATGACATTAGCATGATGCGATATTCTTTATAATTGTTTAGCACAAATGAAACTAAGTTCGTTTTTTTTTTAAGCTTCTTTACAAAAGATCCAGGATAAGACAAAGACATTAAAAAGGACATACAGATGAGAAAAATTATTTTATACCTAAGATTATAAAGCATAGTTACTTACTCCATTTATACTTTAACCTAGTGCTGTTAACAGGATTCAGTAAATTTGGTAGTTCCAAACTTGTTGACAGTGAAAAAAAAATGATATTTCAAGGCTGCGGGTTTGAATCCCACCATGGGCATGGATGTTTGTGATTGTCTGTGAAAATAATAGTGATGGTGGTGGTGGTCAGTAGATGGTGTTGGTGTAGATGATGAGGTTGAGTGATGGAGACTGAGAGTTGTAGAGTAGGTGCCCTCCCTCGAAGAGTCTTTGGACTCCCTGGAGGTGTCAAATAATAGTAATAGTGATAATAGTATTATAGCATGTGATTTTTGTGTCAGTGAAACTGAAGTCAAATCTACTGTAAACTTTGTGTTCATTGAGCTAAATCATCTGGTAAGGCATATAATGAGGTAATATTGTAAGCTGTGAAATACTTGATCTGCTTTATTAGCAGATTAAGTATTTCACATATTTAATATAATTAGTAAACATCCAAAGTTTATTCATGTGTTTACTTTCACTCAGAATTCAGTTGGAGAGGACACAAGTTGTTTCATGTTAATTCCACTCATGAAAGGTAGAAAACTAATAGTATGCATATACAGTACTCAGGGGCGAATGCTGGTTTTGAAATTCATGCTTGCTCTTGTTTTCATTTAGGGAGTGAGAGGTGTGATTGAAATCTGATTATTGGAATAATGAATTACAGATAACCCTCTTATAATGTGGATGTTAGGCTCCATAGAAATGGCGCATTATGCAAGACTCAGATCGCATAAAAAAGTAAGGTTATGTTCCGAAATCGTTTTTTTTATTATTATTATTATTATTATTATATAAACAACGACATATCCAACAAAAATATATTTTTATTTAATTCAGGGTAATTCATGTAAATTAAGAAAACATGAACCAGACACAAATACATAGTATAAAATTATAAAAATTACAAATTGTAATTAAGCTTCATTGCACGTAATACATAACACACTTATGATTTTTAATTTGCTTTCCTGGCAGAAAACAATGACAATTTTCAACAATAAACACTTTATATGGTATACAATTGACGTACATGCTTGCTAAAGGGTGTTTCCCCTAATATAAATTTGCTACTTATAACTACCTGCCCAATACGGGCAGACACAAATTTAATGAAGATAAAATTTGATTTTTAATTCGCACGGTGAAAAATATATGAAAAGATAAAGGGTTACTACAATTTCTAGACTGTGTTTTTGTCAAAACCACGTATAAGTACTGCGTTATATGAGGGTTACCTGTACTAACCATTTAAAACTATATATTTAGAAATTTTATGTACATTTAATCATACAAATATAACATTTATTTTACAAATGATATTCTATATTTTTCAATTTAGCTACTTAAATACAAATTCTACCCTACAGTTCTTCTTTATGAACTGGTCAATAACATCGTAATAAAAAGTTGGTTGTAACTTAATTTTCCCAAGCAACACACACACTTGTAAAGGCTGCTGAAGCTCACTGGCTAGAGCTATGTTGACTGCGTATGGCCTGTGGTTTAAGCAACAGAGTAAGACGACGTGAAATGGCTATGCGCACGCATGAAATTACAGTGCTGCTGCAAGGACCTGTAAGCTCCTACAACCGAGCAAGCCAAGGTAGCTTTTACTAGACGAGTAAGCATCGGCCTTCGACACACAACGCAAAGCTCAATTATTGCTGCACAAACTTAAGATGTCTTCTGTCTACAAAAATAAAAGCCTAAATGGAATGCTTATAAATGCATGCATTTATTAACAAATAAATAGTACTTCTTTTTCAATTAATAAGCTTGCACAGCAAGCATAGAGAATTCGCCCCTGACAGTACTATATGGATGCTATTAGTTTGGAGAAATGTTGTTCTAGAAATGTACCCAGTCTCACAGTGTAGGGTTTTCTTTCAAACCAGCTAGAAATGTAATTGACAGACATATATGCTGAACTTAATAGCCTTAGTTACTTTGGCTAGAAAACAAAACCAAACTCTAACAACCTAATAATTTTTTCAAGCTTCCGGTAATCAGGGTGATAACCCCTCTGTGTCTTTACCATTTACTTTCATATATATCAGGACCACAAAGAGATATGAATGCACTGCCTGTGCAGTCAAAATAAGTATAAAAATTGGGGGATTATTTAATTCCTTGTAGCATTTGTGTCATAACATCAAATCATCATCATCATCAAATTACTGTCATGTACCCTCAAGGGGTGTACAGGATATGATAGTACTACATGAAAAAAATTACATTGTTACTAACTTCCTATCTACAATATTCCTCCAAATCAGTCTGTTACTTGTCAAGACTCCAACATTATCAGATCTTATATTTCTATCGTCTAAGGCACTTTGTACCATATTAATCCACCTATATCTTGGTCTACTTCTGGGTCGTTTTGCTGCCAACCTGGCAGAGAACACTTGTTTTGCTAATCTTTCTTCGCCCATTCTGTTTAGGTGACCTTACCACCTGAGATTAGCTCTGCTAACGCATTCCTGGATGCTGACAATGTCAAGTTCTTTCCTAATATCTTCGTTTTTAATATGATATTGCAATTGATGCCATCTGTTCACGCCTATAATCTTTCTCAGGACTTGCATATCTGCGGTCTCTAGTCTTTGGTCAAGTGTTTTACTTCTGACCCAGCTCTCAGATCCATAAGTTAAAACTGGTTTGAACACTGTCTTGTATACAGCTAATTTAGTGTTCCGACTAATTTCTTTCTTATTCCATATGAATTTATTCAGTTGACTTCCCACCATACCAGCTTTGCTGATTCTGTTGTCTATTTCTATATTTAATTTACCATCTTAAGTAAAAATCGTGCCAAAGTAGCTGAAATGTTTTACTTGTTCCACAGGTTCACCATTCACAACACAGTTGACATTTTCAATGATTCTGCCTATTTTCATTGTCTTTGTCTTTTTATTGCTGACCTTCATACCATATCTATTACAACAGTTATTCAATTTAGTCAGAGAATCTTGCAGACTTGTAGCGGATTTATTTAGAAGTATAACATCATCCGCATAAAGCAAAGAGCTGACATTAACATCTCCAATTTTGATATCATGTTTAATACCACTTTCCTTCATAATGTAATCCATATAGATAATGAATAACAGAGGGAATAATGTACATCCTTGACTCACACCAGATTTAACATTAAACCATCTTCCTGTACTTCCGTCAATTCTAACTGCTGACTTACAACTCAAATAAACACTAAGTATTGCTTGATATAATGCCCCATTGACACCATATAACTGCAGCATATTGAATAACTTCTTTCTTGGCACCTTGTCATATGCCTTTTCCAAATCGACAAAATTTAAATACAGATCTTTGTTATATTCCCATGCTTTCTCAACTATTTGTCGTAAAGTGAAGATCTGATCCTGACAGCCTCTATTTGGCCTGAATCTAGCTTGTTCTGCACCCAGCTTTTATTCCACAATTCTTCTCAACCGTTTCTCAAGTATACTTGCATAGATCTTGTCAGGAACACTCAGTAGGGAAATACTTCTGTAATTCTCACTTTCATTCAGTTTTATTTCCCTTTTTTATATATAGGTACTATGAGAGCTCTACTCCAATCATTGGGAATTCATCCCTCTGTGCAGGCTTTCTGAACTATGCAGTGCAGCCACTGTAAGACTCTTATACCACCATACTTCAGCATTTCTGGTCGAATATCATTTACTCCTGCTGACTTTCCACATTTCAAGCCTTTGATGGCTTTTTCTACTTCAAGTATGGATATGTTTTCCTGACTGCATGCCTGGTCAGTGTTTTTTACCACTGTGCTGTCATCACTGCTTGTTTCATTTAGCAGTTTTTCAAAGTAATTACTCCATACTTCAAGGATATCTTTTTCTCCCTTTTTTCATGTCACCTTTATCATCTCTCTCTCCTTTTACAGCACTCTTTTCTCCATTCCTAAGCTTCTTCAACAACCATCAGAATATTTTGCCACTTTCTTGATATTTATTTTCTATATTCTTGCCAAAGTCCTCTCATGACTTTTGTTTAGCTAGTTTTACACAGTGTTTAGTATTCTTGCATTTGTCTCTATATTCTCTAAGAGCACAAGCTGACTTATTTGCCGGGAACTTTTGATATGCTGCCTCTTTAACTTCCTGTGTCCACCGGGGAGTTCTGATTTTTTTATCCTTGCATTCAACCTCACCACATACATCTCTGGCAGAATCAATCAAGGTTTTCTTCAGAGTTTGCCACTGAATCTCCAAGGTTTGATTCCTGTTCTCAAACTCTTTCATTTTTTCTTCAATAATTGTGTATTTTAGTCTACAGTTCACATCTGAGAGCTGCTCAACTTTTATTCGCTTTAAAACTTTCTTACATGTTATTCTTTTCAATATGAAATTCAATTTTATCCTGCTCAAGACTAAATAGTGATCACTTCCAATTTCAAATCCTGTGTACACTCTGGTGTCCTGCACCTGGGAGAAAACATCACTATCAACAATAACATAGTCAATGAGACTTTCCTTATTCCTTGCCTCTTCTCTCCATGTGAATTTGTGCACATTTTTATGTTGGAACATGGTGTTAGTAATAACCAGTCCATGTCCTGAGCAGAAATCCACCAGATATTTGCCATTATTATTTGCTTTGCTCTTTTCTCCAAATTTTCTCAAGACATTTTTCTATGTCTGACAATCACTTCCTGCTCTGCTATTTAGATCCCCAACAAGGACCAACGTTTCCTTTTTCATTGTGTCAGTAGCTTTCTCTAGAACCTCAAAAAATTCCTCCACTTCTACCTTAGTAGAACCTTCTTTGAGACCATAGGCACAAATAAGTCTCATTGTCCAGTTCCCCATTCTCATATTTGCCCACATTACTCTACTTGAGACTGACTGCCATTCAAGAAGATTAGCCTCGTATTTTGTGTTGAATACTATGGCTACTCCTTCTTTTCCTTGATTGTCATTGCCTGAATATAATGTTTTATATTTATTGCTCAGAAAGATCTCACCAGTTTTTGTCTTTTTTGTTTGTCACCCCTATTATATTGATCTGCTACTTATTTAATTCCTCAGCTAGCTCTATTTCTTTGCCATTCAGGCTTCTTACATTGATAGTACCGATCTTGTTGAGTTGGGGTTTGTTTTCAGATTTGTTCCCGTAGCTGAATTTTTGCTGTTCATCCTGGTTCACTGGCGAAAATAACAGGGGCCTTGTTTAACCGGGCGACGCCCTAGCCGGAATGAAATTTTGTCATGTTGTACCATCATTTTTTATTTTGGTTTAACCACTAGGAATACAATTTGGGCGGCTAAATCCCAAATTGCCAGCCAATCCTTGTTCGTTCAGTATCCAAGTAGATATCCAACAGGGTGCACCACGAGAAGGTGAGGATTGGACATTAGGTCAGAAGCCCTGGTCGGTTCTCCGCATTCCTTTAAAGGCTATGTGGAGGTCTCCTCTCAGTTATACAGTTTTGACCCTTAAGCACCCCCATAACACCAAATTGATTTGCAAATTAAAAAGTGAAAAAAATTATCTCTTTCTCACATGTTTAGAAGAAAGTGGAAGAATGGTGGCCAGGGCAGTGAAGAATAGTAGCCATGAAAATATATCAGTGGAAATGCAGAAATAGAATATATATTAGAAAGTGAATGAAGTGATTGCAATAAATGATCCAACCCTCACATAGAGTGAGTCTGTGAGGACTGGATCATCTATTAAGTAACTACCTACTTCTGGAGAACGTCAATCGTTTTTCAAGAAAGCATGAGATTTATATTTGTGTTTAGCACCGACAGAAGGTTGGGACAAAAAAAACTACTGAACTTCAACACCCCTTTATCATACATAGTATGAGATGCCGTTTGACTGCATGCACATTAATAGAAGAGCATGTGTAGAGTTTACACCATTACATTTAGCTGTAGCAATGGTGTTGACATCAGTAGAAAAGGCATTTATTGCGCATTATTTTTGTTTGTATGGAGTTGGTAGAGCAAATAGTCTAAGCTTACTACATGTTTTCAAGCAGTTTGTTCATTTCCATAAGTGTATCATCATTGCATTAATTGAGAGGTTCCGATATACATGGAGTGTTCTGCTGCAATGCAAAGATGCGCCAGTGAGACTACAAACTGTTCACAAATGAGAATTGTGGTCATGTGCTGGAGCAACTGTTACAGATACCAAGGTGGTCACTAGAGAATCCTTAAAGAGCTGGGTGCCTCTTCGTATGTCATTCAGGTGGATCACTGTTTATCAGCAATGGATTATGCTGCACGATGGGAATACTGTGCATGTGTGCCGTCATTGTCTGTGAAGATCCGTCATTTCATAATGTCTGGCTCTCAGATGAAGCGCATTTCCATCTGAGCAGTCATGTAAAAACAGACAAACCTGCAGGTTTCTCGAATCTGAATTTGTCCAAGAGAAACCTCTTCACAACCATGGCATGATTGAGCCCTACTTCATTGAAGAGGGTGGTGTAACTGTTACCTTGAATAGTGAATGCTACATCAAGAATGTGTTCTGTTCATCCAAGATTTCCCTAGGATGTGTTGTGCAAGAAAATTCCATTTTTTGCACAGGTGTTGTAACAACAGGATGGCACAACCTGTCGCACATCATGGGGGTTTTAGAACCTATTTTTCAGAACACTTCTCACAAGCCTAATTTCATGGTTTACAGAATTCCTATATCCTTCATGTTCTCCTGATCTCACATCACTTGATGCTTTCATTTGGGGTTTGTTGAAGAAATAGGTATTCCACCATGACCCACTTTTGAATCTTGATGAAGTAAGGGATAAAATTACACAATATGTCCAGAAATTGTCCCAACCCTTGTTCTCCAAGATGACAAGAGAACTTTCTCATGCACTACAAAACCTTGAAAGGCAAGTGCCCAATCTGAGCACATAATCTGCTGTTTGCTTTATTCAACCAGGATTCTACCAATAGTTGTGGGTGTGCTTATCATAGTTATTCAGTACTGTTTTATATATGATATAATTTACTCAGCCTGAAAGACATTTTTTAAAAGATTACATGACTATAAGCTGAGAGAGTGTGTGTGTGTGTGTGTGTGTGTGTGTGTGTGTGTGTGTGTGTGTGTGTGTGTGTGTGTGTGTGTGTGTGTGTGTGTGTGTGTCTCACCAACAAAACCTATTAGTAAATCTATAGGACATTTATTTAAATAAACCATGGATGGGGATAAGAATTTTTTTTTTATCATTTATAGTTTTTGCATAGTTTAGAAACCCTGCTCTAGAGATCAAACATGGATCTTTTTCAAGCCACTTCAGGCCTCCAATGAATGAGATGGTGGTCTCACACCAGCTGGTGAAATTCATCTTCCACCTAAAGACAATTGCAAACATCTGTGCCTGTAGCAGAATTCAAACCCACAACCTGTTGTTTGAAAGCAGATACACTAGCCAATTGGGTCAGCCAACTAGGCCAGCAATGTAGTGTTAGCAATTGTGCTGAACAGAAATGCTGCCTTGTATAAAAAATGATACCCCTTGTTTTAGGAGAATGGGTAGGATTTGAAAGACTAGAGATGTAAGTCATTCATAGAATAGAAATATTGATCTCGATTGGAGATGAGAGTATTATCCAAGGTAAATAGTGAAATACATATTTAAAAAATACAGTATTGTTTTGGTAGAATTGACATACATTAAATTGTCCTTCACTGGAGAATGGCAGTTAAATGTTATTTTATTATCTTAAAAGTTTGCATTATTTCAACACTACAGGGTTTATCAAGTAAGGAAGAGTGAAGTATACTATTATCAGCAGAACCAGAGATAGATTGAAGTTACTGAGAGATGGTAGTTAACTGTCTTAGTTAATATTAGGTGAAAGAACATGGGTGAAGGTGCAGAGCCCTGGAATACACTAGAATAGAAATCTGATCACCGTGAGATTTGAGTGACCATACAAAAAACTGCTACTCAATTACAAAAGTGGGGATAAATCATAAAATGGCAGCTTTGCTTGTATTCCATCCCAAATAGCTGCCCTAGAAATGTCAAAGAACAACCACATAAGTTTCTCCGAACCTTTCATTGGCTTGTATCCACAGGTGGGTAAGGTTGAAGAGGGGGGGGATCTGCTGCTGGAGTGAGTGTCATGATCCATACTGATGAATGCCAGTGGAAGTATGCATATGAATGCATGAATAATATGTTTAATTTTGAGCACATCTGGGAGGATATCTAGATTAAAAAATTTGTATATTTTGTTGGTAACATAGTATGGTGATTATGATCAGGAGGGTGTTTTCCGGGAAAGATCCAGATGTTGCCAGAATCTAAGCAAGCGCAGAAAAGAAAAAAAAAAATGTAGAATAGGAAAGATAGATGTATAGTGTGAAAGGAGATATGAAGCATTTTTTCAAAGGCAAAGAAGGGTAACCTGAATAGATATAAAATGGTGTAATAATAGATCTTTGTTTATCAAACCTTGAACTAAGGGATAAAATTGCACAATTTTTTGTCATAAGTTAACAATATACAAGGTGGTTCAAAATTCCATGTACAAACTTTGAGGGGAGGTAGAGAACATCAAAATCAACCATATTCACATAGGAAAGCATGACTGGAAATGCCACCAGAAAGTGATAGGTGGCGTTGTTTGCCAGTGCTCCACGTAAGCAATTCAAGCGGTCGATGTCGTACGAAGAGCATGCATCCTTTTACGAACGCCGTGATGGCAGACATGCACTCGCTTACCATATTATGTATCCACAACTACTACTGAACTGCTCAGTTACGCCTAATAAAGTTTTTTACACTACTTACTGCCTCTTGTTATTTCCGTATCTTTGTGTCCTTGTTAGTACCTTCTGGTGGCGTTTCTGGTCATGCTTTCCTAAGTGAATATGGTTGATTTTGATGTTCTCTATCTCCCCTCAAAGTTTGTACGTGGAATTTTGAACCACCCTGTATAAACACACTGACAAGACATTTTCTACAAGTATACGATAACGTCCAACAGAAATTTTGGATCTTTCTTCCTGTAGATATGTAACGAGGTCCTGAACTATTGTGGGATGGATGTCTCTTGGCCTCATCCGATGCTTGAGTCATCCCACAAATGTTCATTAATGTTGAGATCAGGACTCTGAGGCTAGTCAAGTGCAGTGACATGTCTACAAACCACGCAGTTATTGCAACAGCCTTATGACACGATGCACTGTCTTGCTGAAAGAGACAATGGTCATTTTCATGGAAACACTAAAATAGGAAGCATTGAATTGTCCAGAATTGAGATACCTCTTGGAGTTCAATGTTCATGACACTGCAAACAGAGGTCCCAGGCCAAAAGAGGACCATATCATCACACCTCCAATTCTGAATTTCATAGTTGGATTACACACACTGGTAAGAGACGATCACATGTAAGAATGTGAGCATGTACATGTTCACATGCTCTTTGTGCCACTGAAGACAACACTGTTGCTACAAGTTATGTGGAGCTTGCATGTTTCAGTCCTATCAAGAAAATCCGTGTTGTGAGCCCCGGTTTTGAATGTTTTTGTGCAGATTTGTGTTCTAGTCAATGCCTGGAACTGCAACATGTTACGTCACGTTTGATGTGTGTGTGGTGGATTGTCCATTGCTGGTAGCACTTGCACTTCACACCCTGTGCTTCCATTGCAGTATGGTATCACATTGTTTCCTTCGGATGGCCCAATTTGCCAAACATATAGGCCTGTATCATGGCATATCACAACGCTTCTTTCAAGCTTCATTTCCCTTCTTGCGACCATTTCGCCTGGCTACAAACACGTGATTAGTTACATGGCTGTATGCATTTTGTCCATGGGGGATGTCTATTGACTTTCCAAGCAGTATGTTTTGGAGTCATCTGGAGAGAGAACTGAAATGCGTAGATAAATTATGGATACAAGTAGAACTGTTACAAACCATGGAGTCAACATCATGGTAGATTCATTCAATCAACAACATATCAAATCAAATTGAACCTTAAAATCGTTAACACCCAGTATTCGCTATTCATTTCGGGTCTCTATTTAAAAATCAACTCGCTTTTCTTGACCACACGATTCACACAGCTTCAGGTAATGGCCTCTTGTTCTTTTCTCACCCTTCACTCTTATAATCCCCTCTCTACTAAATCGAATAAAATCCCATCACTAAAATGTCTGTCATATTACATCCCTTCCATCTGTGCACTGAACTAATTTTCTTTCACCTCTCCATAATCAACATTTCAAAGTTCTGATATTACCTTAGTCATTTGTCTCCGGACATTCTCCAGTTTTTCCACATTACAATGAAAACTAGTTGACCGAATCTCAGCAAAATAATCCGTGAGGTCTAATATATATATACACACACACACACACACCCCGACTTGCGCGAATCCGGAGTTACGCGGTTTCTTATATGTTCGTATTCCCGTCCCGCTTCACGCCTCACCACTAATCGTATCTTTCAGGCGCCGGCAGCATTCGCCAGTGTCGCACATGCTGTGAACAAGCACTGACGTGTTTGGCGGTCTCCATTCATACACGATTTTTATAGTCTACAAACCTTGCGATTGTTCAATGTTATGTTCTTGGTAAAAAATTTATCACATAAAAAATAATGTTGTCCAAAAGAAGCAAGTCCGATTCTTCTACAGCTAGCAAGAAAAGAAAAACATTGACCTTGGAAATTTTTCGATTGTTCTTACTGTGGATTCCTGTAGAATCCACAGTAAGAACAATCGTAAAAGAAAGATTTACAGATTTTGGAGGACATAGATTCTAACGAGAAACGAACTGTAGGCAAAGGCAAGGAATAAAAAAATCATTAGCTTGCTATGAAGAAATTTTGCGTGACAAGAAAATGACAATATGGCGTCAGACGAATTTATTAGATTTTATGAAACTATCGACATTGAAATAACTTTCTTTTTTTTATGTACGAAAAACTACAATTATGATTATATTTCTTAAAAAATATAGGTGTTTTTGTAAACCTTTGGTCCCAATTGTATGTTTGTATATATAAATTACATGCAAAATTATAACCCGAGTTACGCGAATTCGACTTTCGCGCTTTTTTGTTAGTCCAACCTACCGCGTAACTTCGGGGTTTTACTGTATATATATACACACACACACATCAGTTCAATCCTTTGTTTTGAAGATGTAAGCGTTATATAAATTTGGAATAGGTGGGGGTTTATCAACACAATATCTTCAAATTTGCATCATTAGCAAATAACTAGATCGCTACTCAATCCACATGAAGTATTTTTAACAAGTAAGTTAAAAGGAAAGTCCAAGAACTGATCTCTGAAGCACGCTACTAGTATTCTCTTTTGAGACACTGCTTCCTAACTTTATAACATTCAGAGAGCTAATCTCTAATTCATCTACCCAACCTATTATCCATTCTAGTCGTGAAGCAGTACTCAATGAAATGATTGTAAAGTCTAAAGATATGTGAATGAATCTCCCCTATCCAGTGGCGGATTATCCACTAGACGCGAGCCTAGGGTCTCGTCTCGAGAGGCCTCAAAAATTGCATAGCAAAAAGATAATATGCCTCTAAAAAGTTAGTGAGCGTTTATTATTTATTTTCTAATATACAGGGTGGCCATAAATATAACTTTCCCACTTTGGAGGTATCTGCACCTAAAACTGATACACGGAATGAGACCACATTTTATATTGAGACTTTCGAAGGCTTGGGGTATATATAAATTCAGCACAAAAAAAAAGAGATTTAGTACCAAAAGTCGCCGATAGGGTACATTTTGGCGCTGGAGGAGCCGATAGCAGTCAAATATTTGCAGTAAACGCAGGTAAAAAGGATTATGCAAATTTTAGCGTTCGTGACAGCAGGGCCACCAATTCCACTTAAAAAAGGGATTGGGAACGTTCAGGCGAATTGTGCTTAATATGCGTCCTACCTTGCGTCAGCGTGCTTTACTTGTTAAGTTGTTTTACCTTAAACCAATGGTTCTTAACCGGAACACTTGTGTTCGGCGAACTGCTTTCAGGTGTTCTGCTGGTAAAAGATGTCACATCACACAAAAACATTACCCGGCAATATTAAAACCTGTACTAGACCAAGGTGTGAATACGGTAAATTAAATTACGGTAAATCAAGTTGAGAGACCTTTAAAAGCATGCCTTTTTTAAAAAAACTTTGCATATCTATGAAAGCGAAGTACGAATCTTTTTGGCTTTTCCACACTGAAATAAGATGGTTATCCAGGAGTAAAGTGCGTTTTAGAATTTTAGAACTTAAGAATGAGTTATTGGTCTTTTTTCAAAATGAAGGTACAGATGCTTTTGTAAAATGTCTTCAAAATGATATTTGGTGTGCTAAAATGGCATGTTTAGCCGATATTTTTAATTACTTAAATAGCGTTAATACAAGTATCCAAGGGAAAAATGAAAATATTTTAATATCCACTGACAAACTGTCAGCTTTTCAGAAAAAAAGTATCACTTTGGAAAAACAGCATATTAGAAAATATACTGTAGATATTTGAGGGAATTATTTCCGTTATAATAGAACATTTATCAATATCGGAAGAAAAGATTTCAAGTTACTTTCCTTCCTTAAATCACGCAATTATACCTGGATACGAAATCCATTGGGCACAGTTAATACATCGAGTTGTGAATTTTCTTTACAAAAAGAACAATTAGTTACCTTGTCAATGGATCGTACTCGAAAAATTATTTTCTCTCAAATCTTGAGGAATTTTGGATTTGTGTCCAAGCCGAATAACTGCTCTCTCCACAAGGGCACTGAAAATTTTGTTACAGTTTTCAACATCATATCTGTGTGAGCTCGGTTTCTCAATATTAACCAATATAAAATCTAAAAAGTGTGAAAAACTTTATAATATGATGAGGGTAGCTACATCACATGTTAGATCTGATATTGCTGAAATCTGCAAAACCGACAAGCTCAAGTATCGTATTAAAATAAGTTCCATTTTTATAAAAGGCAAGCATGTATATTTTTATTGTTAGTTTTTGTGACCCTTAATGATTTTATTACTCCCCAAATTTTTCTAATAATGTTCCGTGACTTCGAAAAGGTTAAGAACCACTGCCTTAAACAGTGCAATGCCGTAGCAGCCCTTCTGGAATTTAGGTTTCATAACCTGCTTACAGGTCCTATATCAGCTGTAGCACAGAGCTATTATTAAGAAGTTGAAGTAACTGGATCACTAGGAGTTAGACCTAGCAGAGGAGCGAAAGCAGTACAAGAAGAGAGAGTAACAAACATTGCTACTGCGGTGTTCGACGACACAGGGACTAGTACTGGTTCAAGTGCTCGTGCCATATCTTGCAAACTTGATATGGCTTATGGCACAGTCTGGAAAATCTTACGGCAAATGCTTCACCTCTATCCGTACAAGTTCAGTCGTGTGCAAGCACTAACTACCGCAGATTATGATAAGCGCATGACCTTCGCGCTAACGTTTCTTGCCCGAATGGAGGTCGACAATGACTGGCCTTAGAGGATATTGTGGGGGTCATGAGACTCATTTTTATCTGAATGGGTCGGTAAACACTCATAACTGCAGAATTTGGGCATCTGAACATCCCCAAGCGATCCAGCAAGTACTACTGCATTCTCCAAAAGTAACCACGTGTGGTGGCTTCACAGCCGATTTCATAAAAGAACCATACTTTTTTAGCATATTACCCCTACAGGTCCTGTAACCTGCTCCATTACTGGAGAGATTTATCGACGAATGCTGGAAAATTTTGTCATTCCTGCATTGCAGCAAAGACAATGTTTGAACTCCATAATTTTTATGCAGGATGGAGCATGGCAACACATTGGATGTTCAGTATATCACCGTTTACGCCAGCATTTCAGTAATGAGAGGGTTGTCAGTCAGTTCTTTCCGACGGTATGGCCGCCTCGATCCCCGGACATCACTCGATGTGATTTTTGGCTGTGGGGGTATTTGAAATCCATTGTGTATGTGTATGTTGGTTGCATTCCCAACTTGCATGTCTTGAAAGAGAACATATAAAATGGGCTGTTGTGAACATCCAATCCGACTCCTTATGCTCAGCTGTAGAGTATGTCGCACACTAGATGCAATTTGTTGTACACAAGAAAGGTCAGCACATTGAAAATCGTGTATGTGGTCCAGGGAATCCTGATTCTGAGAATAAAATATTTCCTGTGCGTCCAATCATTACATTAATTTCTGTGTCTCTCAGTTTAATTATGATTATTCTTATCATTGTAACATGCCACATATCCAGCTGGAATGAGTGATGCGGCTGTTGCTTACACTGTCGAAATGTTATTATTCCATTTTATCTGCCTTTAATGTAATTATCCGCTTGTTTTTGGCTCCATAAGCGCTAAAATTTCCCCTATCGGCGACTTTTGGTACTAAACGTTTCTTTCGCGAAAATCATCTCCCCATGCCTTCAAAAGTCTCAATATAAACTTTGGTCTCATTCCATTTTTTTGGTTTGCTACAGATGCCTCCAAAGAGGGAAAGTAATTTTATGGCCACCCTGTATTTTCAGATAGCTAATATTTATTTTCTATTTTATTTATTTTTAATTTTTTTAAAATTTATTTTATTTATTTATTCATATGGAGTTTCCTCCCTTTTTCTCCCCGATCCCTTCTGAGGCGAGTATAGCCCCCCCCCTCATGGGGGATTAAGTATTTATGACTAGATCAGTGTGTGTTTTCACGGAGACGATTTGCCTGGTTGCGGGATGAAAAACCCGAGATAAACTGGGGGAAAAACCCTGCTGTCCATGCCCAAGACCAGCTAACTTGGCTATGGCTGAGGAAGATCCTAAAGCTCCTCACATCACCGACTCGAACCTAGGACACTCCTTCCCAAGGCATAAGGTTGCGAAGCGCATAACCACTAGGCTAACCGCGCGGACATAAAATTTATTAAAGTTATGTCGTGTCGTCTTCAAATGTATATAACAATAATAGATGGTTTGCAAACTACATTTCCTAACGTAGAGACAATCTTGAATTTTTTTTTTGACTTTCCCAATAAGCAATGCTAGTGGCGAATGTTCTTGTTCTGTCTTAAAAAGAAAAAATAATTTAAAAAATAGTTTAGGGCAGACTCCTTTAAATGATTTATCTATAATGTTTATAGAAAATGATATAGTTAATATGTTAAATTATGATAACATTATCGATCAATTTGCAGAGATAAACGCACGAAAGGTGACATTTTAAGTTATAATACTAATAGACAAACTAGATAATTATAAATAAAGAAAAAACGCGTTATTATTTAAGGATTTTATTGACTTTTTTATATAAAAAAATACTTTTACATAAAGGGCCTTATAACAAAATTGCTCCTAGGTAGGCTGACCATATTTCCTTGAGAAAAAATGGGACATTGGGATGGCAAAAACGGGACTGGGGTTATGTATTATTCTGTATTCATGAAAAAGTAAGACGATAAAAAAAAGTTTTACTTTGCCCAATATGTATAGTGATAAATGTTGGTAATTATTGCTTCTGATTTTGTATGTGCCGAAGAAATTTTTGGTTCATAAATTTTATTGATCAATGTAGACAGTCATTTGCGCGAAACTTTGGCTGTGGCCCACAGTATGATAAGCAACAAGAGCTTCACTTTCGCTACCACCATCGCTTCTCATCATAAACCAGCTGATGTTTTTAACTGAAGCCAGAGTCTTTTCAGCATCTTTGTGTTTCTGGCTACGTAGATGTTGGTTGATGTCCCTTCTGCCTCTATGATCAACGGAAAAATGGATATTACAATTTTGGCATACCACGTTTGTTTCATCACTACACAGCTTGTTCAGTTTAGTAAATTTGGATTCTTTCTGGAGATCGTCATTAAAACTGCAGTTTCCCCTCTTTGACAATGCAAGGATAGACTTAGCTTTAAAAAATGAGACTTAAAAGTTTTTTAAAAAATATGAAATTTAAACCACCGGCATTGAATAACATAGCCACTGGTCAGCATACAAGCAAAACAAAAACTAACGTTACAGCAGAACATACGCCGCGTCTGAGACGCGCAAGCGTTGCCAACATGTATTTTTATTTTCTCTGAATAAATCACTGCACATACTGATTCTCTTAATATAAAAATCTTTATAATAGCAAAAAATGAATAATGGCAACTTTTGATAAAATATATACTATTCTATTAATTTCAACTTATATAAAACAGATTCGAAATCTTCACATGCACTACGATTTTCAACTGCAATTCCAACTGATTTAATTCTGTATGCTGTTATTGATAGCATTCCCTCTCTTCTTTTCGTTATTCTGTCCTTCTCGAAAATTTTATATCCTTCTATATGTATTCCTTACAGTTCATCATTCTCAGATAAAGTTTCAATTAAAATAATTATTTTCGAGTGTACTAACTCACTCAATTTAACAAATTCTACCTTACAAACGCTACCTTATTTCTAGCATTCCTTACTTTAGTACACAAATATAAAATCCCAATCTCTTGAGTCCATTTCACCAATTTCATCGGACTTCTACTATAGTACACGTCGCCTTTCTCTTGGTTCAGACCATTTCTCACATCTATATTACTGACTGTGATTTTCATTCATGTACCTCTCATCCCCATATCTACGCCTTACATTACTCTCTTCTGTTATCACATCTGTAACCTTATATTCCTCTTGTTCTTCCCCAAACTGTTTCAGTATCTCTCTCTCTCTCAGATCATCTGCTACACTAACTTTAATTTGACACTCTGCCAACTCTTAGCAAAAACAGTTTCTTCTAATGTCCAAAACTAAACCCAAACAAATGTAGTCAATCAGTTTTATACCTTTCAATTTCCCCTTCAAATTCAGTCATTATCTTAATATCCTTGTCCCATACATCTTGCCTATCATATCTGCTCTCCTCAACTCACCAGTATGTTATCTGTGCATGATAAACCCTTTCCCAACTATGCTGTTATCCTTTTCTCCCACAATCACCTCCATACATAAATTCATATACACCACCATTTTTTGCCATCCAAATCATTTCCGCCCACAAATTTGAAGTTAGAAGCTGTGCATCTATCTTTTGGAGGATCTCCACAAACGCTGTATTTCATTCTTCATTGTCATTAACAATTTTCTAAGGTCTTCCATTTTGTTTCATTACCATAATTACCAGAATTTGCATCCATTTTATAACAACTTTGTGTTATTATTCTCCTTTTGGCTATCACTACATTTTACATCTCCTTCTGTACGAAGTGAAGGTTTTTTTTTTTTTTTTTTTCGCATTGGATAAAGTGAACTGTCTACTATCCGTAAACGGCTGTAGTGCACATAATGGGCATGGCTTCTATATTCCTCTACACATATCAACTGTTATTCCACTTTGTTCAAAGTAATTTAATTTGCAGAAGCAAGGATACTGTAGACACCAGGTGGATTTAGAAAATGGAGATGGTATTTTATTAGCAGTTCATGGTAGCTAATGTTTGGTATAGATTGAAGGAGATCTGTATATTATACCTTTTAAGAATCCATGAAAGGAGCCTGTGTAGCTCAGCGGATGTGGCGTTTGCACACCACCGCGCTTGGCCGCACGAAGGAAGACTTGGTTTCGAGTCTAGTCGGCGACTAGAGGAAATTTTTCAAAGCCTTTTTTCGACCGGTTCCCGAGTTAGTCGATCTCTGGCACGGGCAAGCGGGTTTTTCCTCCAGGAAACTCGGGTTTTTCGTCCTGTAACCTCAAGAAAATCGACCGTAGAACCCACATTATTTCAGACATTAAATATATTGTGTTAGGGTTAGGGACCACGAGATGGCGGCACATTTGAGCCGTCTCTCTTCACTGCGTACCGCTTAATTAGTGATAGCCTTGGGCCATCTGTCTCTGATTGAGTACCAGTGGAGATTGAACTGCCCACTCAGTCTCCAAAAGTTAGATAGGGCTAAATGGCCTCGCCTACTCCCGTATACGGAAATAAAAAAGCGTTAGCTGATTTTTTTTTTTTTTTTTAGAATCCATGAAATGTTAATGAAATTCCTCGGATGTAGGAAATGCCAATGGATTTTTTCAGTTTGGGGCTTTGTGGGGTTGAGTTTTGGGCGTGGACAGCTGTCTGTTGATATTGCTAAAGGGAAAGTCATTGGCTAAAAAATATGCTAGAGTGATAACCATCCAACCGACCAAGACGTGTTTACACATCAGGTCACCATGAATGCGAAATGCATATTAAAATTGTAATACATTTGATAAATAAATAAATAAATAAAAATCAGCTAACGCCTTTTTATTCCTGTATAGGGGATAGGCGAGACCGCTATATCTCTAACTTTTGGAGACTGAGTAGGCAGTTCAATCTCTACTGGTACCCAGAGATAGATGACCCAAGGCTATCACTAATTAATCGGCACGCAGTGAAGAGAGACCGCTCAATAAGTGCCTCCATCTCGTGTTCCCTAACCCTAACTGAATATATTTTAATGTTTGAAATAATGTGGCTTCTACGGCCAATTTTCTTGAGTTTTCGGGAGAAACAACCCGCTTACTGTGCCAGAGATCGACTAACTCGGGAATTGGTCGAAAAAAGGTTTACAAAAATCTCCTATAGTCGCCGACTAGATTCGAAGGCAAGTCTTTCTTCATGCGGACAAGCGCTATGGTGTGCAAACATACATCCACTGAGCTACACAGGCTCTATATGATAGATACGAAGTGTAGAGGAGTTATGTATTTTATCCATATTAACGGCGACATGGTTAATTTCGGTAGAGCAACTGGGGTGGTCAGAGTAGATAGTTCTAGTTCTATTTGCTGATAACATGCTGCTGAAAGGGCTGTTGATGTGATGACTGTCGGTGCCAGGTTATTTTGCGCCCTAGGCATTAATTAGTTTACAAGTGCGCTTTTATTTCACAAGTGCGTCCCTTATATTTCATAAACTAAAATATTTCTAATTAAAATGAAAAGCCAAACGGCTAGTTTTCTGGCAACTTAATAGATATTAAAGGGATAAAATTGAAACTCATAGATCGTAGTTATCGATCTTGAGTTTCACTTACTGGCTATATAACAACATAGGATTTTTATCCCTTTAATATCTATTAAATTGTTGCCAGAAAACTAGCCGTTTGGCTTTTCATTTTAATTACAAAATATAAGCACACCTTTATGGCATTCGTATAGTGAAGGTATGTAAGTTCTTTTCACTAAGCTTTGATATCTTCCAGGTCTACCTACTCACTGATGAGACCTCAAAAAAGGTTGAAACCGGTCTGGGTAGTGCCCTCTCCTCATAATGTAATGACAGTATTACATCTCCTAGGAGCTGTGTTTTACATTATGAGAGATTATTATCAATAATAGTGAGGGAACTTGCTCCACCTTTGCTTCGAATTGCCTTCGCCGATAGTTTTTCGGCATTGAAACTCATAGATCGTAGTTATCGATCTTGAGTTTTACTTACTGGCTATATAACAACATAGGATTTTTATCCCTTTAAAATGTTTCTAATTGACATTAAACAAAATAAAATTGTCTTTCAGGTTAAATTAATAGGGCTTTTTTAATTAATTTGAAAATTCTCTGTTATAATTCATTTGCAAAAAAAGTTATAAAATACAAAAATTTAATATTTTAACGTTTTAAAATATTTATCTTAACTGAATTTTAAATAGCGATAAGTTTAAATCATTTAAGTAAGGAACAAAAAAGAACCAAGAGTTAAATAGTAAAATAGTGTGATGTGTGAGAGATAAGGAAAAAGAATCGATACCTAAATCATATATCACTATTTAATTTTGATATTTTAGTAAAGTATGACTAAAGCATAGCTCGAAGTTTTGCACCCTGGGCGGTTGCCTAGTTTGCCTACATGGTAATGGCGGCTCTGGATGTGATAAACATTTGTGTTGATGTAAGTTTTCTGTAGACAGATTGCTTGCATAGCCATTGCTAATGGATTGCATCAAATAACGCAAGGCGAATGGATAAAGATCTTTCTGAGTTGTATTCTAGTTGCAGAACAAAGAACATTTTAAAGCCTATTTTCGAACTTTTCTATAGTTAGTCGATCTCTGGCAGGCACAGGTAAGTTAGAGCTAAGCAAAATTTTTTTTATCACATAAAATAAAAAATCGACCACAGAATTCAAAATTTCAGACAGTAATATATATAGGGCCCATGAGATGACGACACCTGTTTTCCATAGTGAGTATGGAAAACAGGTGTCATCTCATGGGCCCTATATATATTGCTCACCTCCCAGATTGCCAATTAAAATCACTAAGAGTCATAGGTAATTTATTCTGTGATTAAGGCTGGAGGCTAGCAGTTATATCATCTTTAAAAATTAATTATGGGTACTTTGTTTGTGGAATAAAAGACATAAGGGATATATTTTAGATAAGGATCATTAGGTAGTGTGGTAATAAAATTGTCAAGTAAAGGAAGATAGTCATTGTTTAACTTTTCAATGGTGATTCGGATCCACCGGGATAACAGATCATACACGCAATCATTGGCTCCGATAAGTAACCTCCCGTTTATATAGAAGCGAGGATATATTTAACAGAATATTTCCGGAATCCATTACCGCACGATCATATTCTTCAAATCGTAACAAATGTGGCTGCTTCATTATCGAAAATGTGAGAGATCCTCATTTTGAGACCAAGGAAATTCCATTACCATACCCAGAGACAACACCAGGTAGGACTGTCGAATATTGCCTTTCAGTTAGTCTGTTTGTCTTCTTATTGGTGCCCATGCATCAATGTCTTTAGTGTAGTTCTTTTTGTTCGAGAAGATGCCTTGATAAGGAAAAAATATTGGTATAATAGTTTAATACATAAATTTAATCTAGTTATAATGGAATGGAAGGGAATGTATGATAGTTCCATTATATAAGGGTGGTGCAAAAACTAATGTCTGTAACCAACCTATTATTATCTCTGGTGTGGTAGTGAAGATTTTAGAAAAGTTGGTAAGTAAAACTCACATGCAGAAATGGGTAGACAAACATTGACATGAGATAAATTTTAAAAAAAAATAATAGCTAACGCCATTTAAATCCCTCGCATGAAGCATCAAGGTCGGTTTAGTACTAAGTTTTGAAAATAGAGTAAGCTGTTCAATCCCCCACTGTAGACAATCAGGGATAGCTGGCCTAATACTATTACTAATTTTCAACCGTATCTAGTGAAGATACTGCTAAAAAGGTGTCATAGTTCCTAACACACTGTATTCACTTTCATGTTCATTCTGCATAGCATTTAATAAACATCTTGCTATAACCACTTCTACTAAATGGAAAAGAAGATTATGAGACCATGGGTTCTTGTTCATAATAATTTTGACCTTCCACCAGGAGACAAATTCGGTTATGCAAATTGTAAACTCCACCTAATGGCCCAATCCCTGCTTTCTGCCAAAATGACTGATTTTACATTTTATTTTCTGAAATAGAGTGGGTTCTATTGTGAGTTTCCTTGAGTTTATGAACGAAAAAAAAAAAAAAAAACGAGTTTCTACTGCAGAGATCGAATAACTCGTGAACCTGTCGAAGAAAGGTTTAGAAAAGCTCCTCTAATCGGCGACCAGATTCAAAATTAAGTCCTCCTTCAGGCGATCTAAGGCTATGGAGGCAAATTCCACTTCCACTGATGAAACTTTAGGGAACGCAAGATTTTATAGTCTCATTCTCATATGGTGGGTGGTTGTTAGGTAAAGTAATATCACACTTATTTTTAATCTTTTTCTAAAATCTGTTTTAATGAATTCATTTTTTGGTTCATAAGATATTTCTTTTGAATAAGATTTTTTTTTTTGTTTTAATTCAAAATCTGGCTAAAATGGCATCGCATACTCCCCGTATATAAGGGAATAAAAAGGCGTTAGCTGATTTTTTTTTAATTCAAAATCTAAAATTTACTTTTGTGTACTTGAACTGTTTGCAACTAAAACATTCGATATCCTTATTCAGCTATATCATGCTGCTGTTCATCCATAGAAGACAGAAGATTAAGTTCAGAGCATGTGTGAGTAATGTCAACAGTTCAAGTACACAACAGAAATTTGGTCACTACTACGTAGTGACCAAATTTCTGTTCTGTTGAAGTCTATATCTTAAACTGGAGGAAGTAGTGGCTCCTTAATTAAGGAGTTAGTGCTTTCTCCATTTAATTTGCACTTAATATTTTTATAGCATTCACTATATTAATATTAAAAAATATTTTTTTCATCTCCTTTACTAATACTAGCTACCTGCAGTTTTAGTTTCTCAACAGATGCATTTTGTATTCACTTTCATGTCCATTCTGCATGACATTGAATAACTATACTGCTATAACTACTTCTACTAAATGGAAAAGAAAATTATGACCCCATTGGTTCTTGTTTATAAGTTAGAACTTCCACCAGGAGAAAAATTTGGATGTGCAAAACATAAACTCCATTAATTGTCCAATTCCTGCTTTCTGCCAAACTGACTTACAACTAGCAGAACTAAGACATTTGTTTTTAGGTTTAGTGAAAGTTTTGCTTGGCTTATGTGGGCCTTAACATTTTGCTTGAAGGATCTCTGTGACAGAGATAGTATTCACATTTCCCTTTTGTCAGAAAGATGCAGGTTTAAATCTTATCTTGGATGCAGACAATCATTAATAAGGATTTTGCAACTGATAAGTTAACCAGTCTCATATAGACTAGCTTCTCCGCAAACGCCGCTATTTTATTCCTGTGAATTTTTTGTCTTTGCAGAGTAGTTTTTAGTACTATTAGTAGAGTCTATGTGTGTTCACTGTATGAAATAAATTCTCATGCTCTAGAAACCAGATATGTTACTCTTTTAAACACAGAAATCCTGTGAACTGGAAAAAGGCGTGTTCTTTTTCAGCATTATTCTTTGGTTAGTCCATTATTTGAGTTAACGGTTGCAACAGAACACAGCGATGCATTGTATACATGAATTTAACTTTCTAACGTACATCAATACCGGTAGATGGCGCTTGGGTACGCTTACTTGATGAATGTCATGCATTTTTCTTATTGATTTGGATATCACCTGATCAACTTGTAATTTGTACCATTGTAATGTTGGTTCAATTGATATACTGCAGTAAAAACACTGTAGTGATATGAGCCGCAGGCTTTTAATAGTATGACAGACTGGGCTTTCTGGCTATAGTATTTTTAAAATGTGTGAAATTTGCATATATTCAGTTTAAACAGTGCCGGAAAATGGGACACATTCCTTCGAAATGCAGGAGTTTTCATCTGTAACGAGTTTAATCCACTTCTGGCCTCTAATGAACAGAATTCGTTGCCCAGTATTATACAATGGGGAAACGGAATATCTACCGCTTCAAGATTTTTCAGACATGCCCATGTCTCATTAGGTTTGTACCCACAGCCTGTCTGATGGCGAGTGACAATGCGATCCAGTTATCAAACTCAGTGGAGAATTATTTAGCTATGATAAACCTCTGAGACTAATATAAAATATGGTTGTGTACGATGATTCTATTGAATGAAATGAATCAAACATTTAACAGTGGCCTGAGCAAAAAAAGCTACTACTGCTGTAATAAAAAGAAAAGTTTATTTCAAATAAATATCACTGAAAGTTCATTGTTTAATGCGAATATATAACATCCATTTTAAATCAGAAGCTCGAAAATATAATTTTAAAAAAAATCAGCTAACGGCGTCTAATCCCATATAGGGAATAGGCGAGGCCATTTTAGCCCTATCTACTTTTGGAGACTAAGAGACAGTTCAATCTCCGCCGAGGCAGATTATTGTAGCCGCTTGTTACATCACATCATCATCAGCTAACGCCTTTTATTCCAGTATAGGGAGTCTATCTCTCCTTTTCATCTGCTTCAGACAGGTTGGGTTTCCTGCTAACGAGGAGTCATGCCAAATAATGCAGCCGGCACGCCACTCCTCTGCTGTGTCCCTATTGGAGTTATTCATGACCTGTAGTCCGTGCGTGTTCACGGGGAAGATTTGCCTGTTTGCAGGATGAAAAAACCCCAGCTAAACTGGGGTGGGGGGAACCCTACTGCCCGCGCCCAAGACCGGATAACTTGGTTATGACTGAGGAAGTTCCTTACGTCTCTGACGGGAAACGAACTTAGGACATTCCTTCCCCAGGAATATGGATGTGAAGCGCACAGCCACTAGGCTAACCGGGCGGACAGTATAGGGAGTAAGCGAGGCTATTTTAGTTCTATCTCACTTTTGGAGACTGAGGGGACAGTTTAGTCTCCACCGGTAGCAATCAGTGATAGCTGTACTATCAGTTCATACATGCCATCTGGTAGCAGCCATCTCGTGGTCACTAATTCTAACACTATGTTTTATCGTCTGAAAATAATGTGGATTCTACGATCGATTTTCTTGAGTTTACGGGACAAAAAAACCTGCTTACTCGTGCCAGCGATCAAATAACTCATAATCCGGTCAAAAAAAAGATTAGTAAAAGTTTCTCTAGTCGCTTCTAGAATCGAATTTACGACGCTCTCTCTCTCTCTCTTTGGGCGATTTTTCTCCGTGTAAGACACATGACAGCTCCGATGAACTACACTGTGCTGAGAAAATCTGTGCTTGAGAAAATCTCCATAACATCTCTATTTCTGTATGTCAAGGTCCTTAATTGCCATTAACTAAAATGACGTTTTCGCATAATAATCACACAAAAATCTTCACATAAAAACATAATTTAGGGATAAAAATTAATTGAATAATATCGGTAATCATGGCATGCTTTCAATCAATTTCTGATATCTCTCAACAGGAATATTCTTCCATTCCTCGCGAAAAGCTACCACTATTACCGATGCTAGTATAATAGTGGTAGCTTTTCACTGTCGTCTAGAGCGAATTTGGCGTCCTACTCGTCAGAAATATGTTCGATGGAGGTTGAGATACTGAGCTGGCCAGTCCAACATTTCAACGTTGATTTTTATGGAACCATTCTCGGACAAGCAGTGTAGTATGGCATGGAGTATTGTCATTTTGATACATGCAAGGATCATTGCCGAAATATTTTCACAGCTTTGGAAGCATGAAATTATCTAGAATATCCAAGCAACCCAGACATGATGGGTCTGGGTTGTCCGTCTACCAGGGGACAAAGTTCCGTCTAACTGAAGCGCTCTATACCATTATCGAACCTCCAACATACTTCACAGTTCGAATGATGCACTCCTGCTGGAACGGTTCCCTGGAAAATCTACGGATCCAAGCACGACTATCTGAGGGAAACGTTTGGAAGCGTGATTCGTTGCTCCATAGAACCTTTTCAATCACCTGTGGTCCAGGAAAGGTGTGAAAGACACGGTCCAAATCGTTTGTCATTGAGGTAACTGAAGTGTGGCTTGTTCACAGAAACTCTGCTGTGGGAACCTAAGACATGCAACTCTCCCCGCACAGCTCTAGTGCTGATAGATGTCCCTGCAGCATTTTCCAGTTTGACTGCGAGGTCCGCTACTGATAACGTGATACTTGAACAGACAGATCTCGTCGATCTCAGTCAGTGCGTGTCGGTGGCCTCTTACTGTCCCAAATTGAAAGTCTGTCAGTTTAGCTGTATATGGCATCTTGATATCCAGTACAGTGTAAAACATGCAACACATCAAACCTTTTATTAATAGATTTAGGCAGATACTCCCTAAATATATGTACATATGTGGTGTATCCAAAAATTTCATTGCATGTTAGGTGTCTACATACATTTGTCAACATAGTTCGTATTACTACAACTGAAACCGTCCAGTCAGTATTGCACCATACTGCCTCAACTCATCACTAAAATATTGCACCATACTGCCTCAACTCATCACTAAAATACATGCGGAACACACTGACATTTCCTACCTCACTGTTTCAGATCTATAGGAATTACTGATGCTAATTGACCCAGCTAAATATTTCATTCTATCTCCCCTATCTTGTATCATACTACCTCAATACGACTCCACTATTTGCCCCTTGTATGTCCACTTCAAATGAACATAACTCTTCTGCTTCTATTAACGGAACTCCTTCCTTCTTATCTACCTATTAACGAAAAATATCATAATCCGCATTTCTGTTCCTGTGTGGATATCATCCTCATCAAAGTTTCACTTAGTGTAATGATCTTTGGGAAAATTTACCAGATCAATGCAGCAATTTCACTCCCCTTATTTCGAGATTTTTCTAAATATTCCTATCTACACCACGTCGAAGATGTGTCTCCTAGAAACCCTTCTTGGTCTCTTCTTCTATACTGCTATTGGTCGTACAACTCTTCCCAAATCCAAGCGCCCCCCCCTTCAATTGCAGGCCATCTCTATCCTTCCTTGTCACCTCATACATTTTGTTTTGAATCCAGCATCCACATTTTTCACTCATCGACCTTCCTCCTTCCCTGACTTTTCCCGTTTCTCTGGCTGTGTTGGGTCTATGCCTTCTCATCTTTTTAGTTATACTACTAACTTCTCCATTCACAAGCTCCCTTATCTTTCTTGCTCTTTCATAATGCCAGTTATTTTGTTGTGCAAAGCGATGATTTGCAATAGGTCAGATCTTCTATTGACTACATTGATTATTCTTCCTTTCAGCAACATCTCTCCAGCTGATTCACACAAAACGATTTAAACGCAATCTGTCCTCCATATATATATATAGTTCCATTCACCCCTCAAATCCATTATACAAATTTACAAAATGTACTAATTTCTCTTCACATAGCTCTGCTGTAATACGAGCAGCATTCATTGCAGTCTCAAGGGATCATTATAATACCTGGGCAACACTGACAACATTTTCTACTATACCGTTATCCTTTACTCTCTTCAAAATCATCATTCTCCATCTTACATTCTACTTGTTCCCATCAAAATGATTTCTACTCCGTGTCGACTAACACAACCGTTTTGCTCTCTTATAACTCGATTAAAATCCTAAATCACTTTGCATATTCTTTCTCTGGGAAAACAAAATTTGTGCACCTTCTCATTCACTATACATACCTGTAATAATGGAATCTCCTTCTAGAGATACTTTAAAGAATCATTCATTACCGCTTTCGGATAACCATCTATCCTTCCATTCTTCATTTTTCTGTGCATATCTGTGATTCTCCTCATTTCAATACACATACGCTTCATCTTTTGCCTCATCTTGACCATCTCCAGTTTCATGTTCGGATCCACAGAAAACCTTTAGAGGAATTTTTGACCCAGTGATTGCACGCATTCCATTACTTCATACATCATGGGACTAGTATTGTTATCATGATGTTAAGTATCTTCAGAAGTCTCATGGGTAGATACAGAAACCTGAGGGAGTATGGAGTAATGAAATAAGGCTTGACAATCTTCACAAAATCCTGATTCTTTGAGACAACTAATTCACCAGTGGTAAGACTGGGCTGCTTATTATGTGGATTTAATGCAATAGTTTTATTCATTCTATCACAAGATACATTTCTGTTGTCGTCATTTGTAATAATGGAGGTAACTCTATGTCGTTCTTTATCTTCTCTACGTTGTGATCCTTTCGCCATTACAGAACACGGGAAAATGATTTCTCTGAGTCACACCAGTGTTTCTCCATGAATTAGGAAGGGATACTGGAGTTAATGGAGAAGTGATTGCAGAGAACTGTGATCTTCCTTCCCCTGGAGTACCTCTGTTGTGACTTGGTCTATGGTTCTTTTCTTCATCTCTTCCTATATGCATTAGTTGCAAAGAAATCTTAACTTGGCCTTTCTCTTTTCTGTCATCTTAACGTCGGAAACTATTTCCTTTTTTTTTTTTTCAGTAAAAGGACAGGCCTCGACACCATGCCATTTTCACTGAGCTATGCGGTTAACCCTACATTTAGCGATTAAACTTTAATTCCATGATCCATACGTTGATAAAAAATTAAGAATAGCAAGAATCAAACATGATTACCCGGAGAATCGACCAATCAGAACGATTTATGTTCCATATTTCTCCTCGTTATTATCCTTATGAATCTTCCCAACCACGTCAGTAATAGATATTTAATGCCATATTTCTCATGTTTGTAAGAGTTGCGGAAATCTGTGATTTATTTATTTAGCGTATGGCATAATAAAGACACATGACACCAAAATATATAAATACATATTATTGCAGACAATAAAAATGAAACAAGTAATGCACATATACAAATATCAGGTAAAAAAAAAAAAAATCTAAAATTTTAAGTCTAGTTCAGATAGCCAATCAAGAGCTGAAGGATCTGCCTGAAAATAGTCTCCCAGGTCACCAGGGTAGGGTGACCTGGGAGACTTTTTTCAGGCAGATCCTTCTTATGTTGCAGTTCTCCTGAATGTGCCGGATGGTTTGATTTATGGCTCCACAGTCACATTGGGGCAGGGCTGGATTAACCATTAAGCAAAATAAGCACGTACTTAGGGCATCATGGAAAGGGGGAAACCACAGAATTTCTGCTTTTGTTAGATGAAGAATTTAATTTAAATTAATTTTTAATTAGTTTTTCATTGTTTTTATCTTTTCTTACTGTAACCTACTTTGTTTCAATAAATAATGACGTGTAAAGGTCTAATAAAACTCTAACCACCATAGTGGTTAAACTCTAGTCTCAGTAGCGCAATTGGAAGAACGACGGTACATTGCACCCTTCGATTAGAATAGGCGTAAGTTCGATTCTCGTCGTGACGGGAGGAATCTTTATCTGGACGATTTCAATCGAAGGTGAGTTAGCTGATCTCAGGTTTTTCATCCCGCATACAGACAAATCGTCCCTTCAGAACACAAGCAATTTATAGACAAAAAATACTACTTGTGGCAGTGGTGGAGATGGGCGGTAGATGGCGTTGATGGAGATGATTCGTAGTGGAGGTTCGGTGTAGTAGTTGAGACGGTTGTAGGTCTCCTCCCGCGATGAGTCTTCGGACTCCTTGGCGGTGTCAGGAATAATAATAATAACCAAGTGCATGACGGTTCGTTTACACCGTATTATCGCTCACAACGCTTTCTGGCACTTCCATTGCGTCAAATGAGGTAACTTTTAATAATTAACGTAACCATTTTATTTTTTATTTTCCTGTCTGTTTTAGGTCTTGTTTTAATAAATTATTTAATAAATTATGTCTTATAGAAGGCCCCTGAAACAAATATAAAACAAATCACGTGGTTGGTTGTCTCAGAAACGCACCTTCGGTAAAAGGCCTAGCTGTCGCAGAAGTGCGACTCCGGTAAAATAAGAGTTAATTAAAGCACGAATGCACAAGATTCAGCTGTAAGCCGAAAATTAAATTGTTCGTACGATTTTGCCTGTGATATGAGTAACTGTGTTGATTGTCTCCTAAAATTCAACAAAATAATCTTTTTATTTCTGTATTTAACAGATCCCAAGAAAAGATGAAACGTGTTCAGTTAAGTGGTGCACAAAAGCGAAAACTATCAAAAAAGAAACAAGGGGAGATTTTGGAATTAGATTCCAAGGATGCAAAGCTGACTGATTTCTTCACACAAGTTCCACAGCATTACATACAAATTCCTGATCAGAGCTAATCTCAGTTATCAGAAGTGGACACAAATACCACTATGATCACTTCAACATCAAAATATGATGATGTTGGAATCATCAAGGTGTCACAAGCAGGTTCATCTAACACATGTCTCACTACTAACCTCACTTTGGTAAATTCTCTTTATATCTCTACTGCAAATGTTGATGCAATTTGCTTTACAATACATTCTGAGGGTTCAAATAATTGCTGAAAATGAAAGTTTAGTGGGCCATGGTGATGGCAGTGAAATGATTCAGTCTGCAAAAGATGAAGTAAATATAGCAAAAGATCCAGGGTTGTGACTTGATTTCTCTGCTGGTGACGTGGCTTATTGGACTGCTTGTGGACCCAGTGACTGTCAACACCACAATGGGTCATTTGACAAGTCTTACCGACATTTCAGTAGTGGCAAACCAGTAAGATACTGTTCGCAGAAACTTTTTGTTGGGACAAAAGCCAATGGTGAGGAATACAAGAGAGAGTGGTTATTGTATTCACCATCAACGAGATCAGTTTATTGTTTTGTTTGTAAAGTGTTTGCTCCTAAACATTTCTCATATTTTGTTACAAGAGAAGGGTTCAGTGACTGGCGAAATACTATTGCAATTGATCAACATGAAAAAAGCCCTACTCACCGAGACTATGCTAACATGCTTAACTCGCAGACAAGGTGTAGGGTTGGGACAACAGTTGGAAAAACAAATTCAGGAAGAGTGTGATTTCTGAAAACATGTCCTGAAGTGTGTCATAGCTGTTAGCCGAACGTGGCTTGGCTTTTCGAGGAACAGAAGAAAGATTTGGATTTGCAAAATGGGAATTTTTTAGGGCTGCTTGAGCTCATAAGTCAGTTTGATCCATTTTTAGCAGGTCACATTGCGAAATATGGAAATTGTGGCAAAGGAAATCCTTCTTATATGTCCTAAGCCACCTGTGAGGAACTCATTCAACTGATGGCTCAAAGATCCACGTGTTTATTGTTGATGAAGTAAAATCTTCTGGTTATTTTAGTTTGTCAGTTGATTCAACACCAGATCTGTCCCATATCGACCAGTTAAGTGTTGTACTTAGGTACTTAAAAGATGGACAGCCTATTGAACGCTTTTTAACCTTTCCGGAAATGAAAAGCCATACCGATAAATCAGATGTTGCAGTACTTAGGTAAAGTTTGTCAGCAAAACGTTTCAAAATGTAAGGGTCAGTCATATGACAACGCTGCTAACATGTCGGGGCGTTATAAGGGGATGCAGCAAAAAACTTTAGAAACAAACAAGTTTGCTATATATATGCCCTGTGCAGCTCATTCACTAAATTCGGTAGGCCGAAGTGCTGTTGACTGTTGTCAAGAGGCGATTAATTTCTTCTCTACAGTGTGGTTGCTCTATACCTTTTTTTCAGCCTCAACCAGCCGGTGGACAATTCTTAAAGGTTGTATTGGAAATGAAAATGTCTTAAAATCCCTCTCTGATACCAGATGGGCGGCACATTCTATGGCAACAGCAGCAATTTTGAAATCTTTCCTTCAATTTTTGAAGCGTTAGACTGTATAACCGAATACCAGTCAGAAAAGGGAACGCTAGAAGAGAAGCAAATAATATTGCAAATAAGATGCAAGAGCTAGAAATCGTTTTTATGTTGAATTTTTGGAATGATATTTTGCAAAATGTTCATAGAGTAAGCCAAGTTCTGCAGAATGAGGATGTCAATTTAAAAACATGTGAAGATCTGTATGGATCATTAGCTGACCAATTGTGCACTTCACGAAATGAATTTGAAAGATATGAAGTAGCTACAGAGGAAGTGACCAGATGTTGATTACGAGACGGCTCAAACTCGCAAACGTATCAGAAAGAAAGTACCCAATGACGGAGATGCTCTAGAAGTATATCTGAATGCCAGAGATAAATTTCGTATCACCACCTTTTACACAATTATTGACAAACTTGAAACTGAGATGAGAAGAAGAAGAGGAGAGATATATACAAAGAAATATCAGAGAGATTTCTTTTCTAAGTGATGTGCCACATACTGCTACTTCAGTGACTTCATAATCTACTGAAATTGAAAGGTATTCTCAGTGTTGTCAAAAGCTGAATGATGCTTACCCAGAGGACTTGAATACTAATTTCTCAGCTGAGCTTCAGCAGTTTCACTCATATGTGCGCCATAAGTTCAGGGCAACAAAAAATGTAAAAAAAAGATTCAGTCATGCTGAACTTTATAAAATAATTGTAGAAGACAATATCGAGTGTGCCTTTCCAAATGTAGACATTGCCTTTCGTAGATTTCTACCATTAATGGTCACAAATTGCTCAGCTGAGTGTTCATTTTCTCAGTTGAAGTATATTAAAAATCCCATCAGAACAACTATATAACAAGGCAGGTTGAGTGCCTTATCTCTACTAAGTATAGAAGCAGATGTGTTACTTAAGATTAATTTTGAGGATCTGATCAAAGACTTTGCAATTAAAAAAAGTAGGAGAAAACTTTTGAAATCTAAATAAAGTTGAAGTATACAAAAATCAACATTATTTTCCATCTTACCATTAGTTTTTTTTTTTTTTCATTTTGAAATATAAAAATTTATTTTATGGTTTATTATTGTTTATATTTTGAGTTACATATATATTGCGCACCAAAAGCTTTTAAATGCTTAGGGCATCTATGGGTCTTAATCCGCCCTGCATTGGGGTATAGTGATCTTCCCCACTTGTATAATCTGTCTGCACAGATATCATATCCTGTGCGTATCCTATTTAGGCTTTTCCATAGGTGATGTAGAAGGTCAATCCCTTTTGGATTTTGGTTGGGAAAAATATACTTGTTTAAGTCTGGTGACGATTTTTCTTTTCAAGTTTCTAGCCATTTTTAATTAATATTGAAATTGGCGGCACTAGCTTGCCGCCTTCTTCACTGCGTACAGATGAATCAGTACCGATTGGTTACCAGTGGAGATTGAACTGCCCACTCAGTCTCCAAAAGTTACATAGGATAAACGGCCCCGCCTACTCCCTATACGGGAACAACATAGGCATTAGCTGATTTTTTTATTGCTATTGACTAATTCTTCAGCCAGTATTAGTGGAGACCGTCGAGATTTAAGGCGATTCATGTTTATATGAGGTCTTCATGTATCGGCAACAGGGGATTGCTGTTTATTTTTTGTATTCTTTTACTAGAGCATTTTGTCTGCGTAAGTTCGGTGGTGCAATATTGCTCAAAGTTGGAAGCCAGTAGAAGGGGTGGATTTGACCCAACCTGTTATTGTCCTCATCGCTGCATTTATTTGTGTGTCGATTTTCTTGATATGAGGACTGTTTAGCCATACTGGTGAACAATATTCTGCTGCAGGGTAGACTAAGGTCAACGTGGAGTATCGCAGTGTAATAGCAGTAAACACCCATGTAGAACCACACAGTTTTGGTATGTTATTACGGGTTCTGATTTTTAAAGAGAGATTCTTCAGAAGTCTTTTGAAAGATAATGTTTTGTCCAGGGTAACTCCCAGATATTTAGGAAAATCTTGGTGCAGCAGCATTGTGTTGTTAAAGATGACCTGAAGTTTCCTATTTGCCAATTTGGTGTTTAGGTGAAATGAGCTAACCTCGGTCTTATTGAGGTTTGGTGTTAGTCTCCATTTATTATATTCTCCAATGGTTCTAAGGTCATTTGTGAGAATATGTTCTGTTACTTGAATGCCCTTGTGTTGGATGGCGAGGGCTATGTCATCAGCTATAAGCAAATTTTTTTGACCTTGTTGTCGGTAGATCAGATGTATATAAGTTGAATTAAATTCATGCTAATACTGAGCCCTGTGGGAGCCCATTGTTCAGCTTTCTGTTTGTTAATTTTGTTTTCCAGTACCACATGGAAGAACCTCTCAGAAAGCATGTTACCAATAAGTCTTATGATGGATTGGCATGTTATGACTTGTATCAGGTTGTATAGCATCCTCCTCTTTCCATACCGTGTTGTATGCAGCAGTAAGGTCAACAAACACAACAAAAACTTTTAAACATCTCTGTAAGCCTTCTTCGATGTGAGTAGTAAGGCTTAGTACTTGGTCCATACAACTACGTTGAGTCTTAAAGCCTGCTTGCTCAACAGGGATAACTTCAGATATTTTTGACCCAATTCTATTAAGGAGGAGCTTATAACAGCAACTGAGGAGCGCAATTGGGCGACAGCTCTCTACTTGATTTTGAGGCTTGATCGGTTTTAATATGGCTATTATTTTGGTTCTCTTAAAGACTGTTGCAAGGTTTGCAGTCCTTAAAATGTGAGAAAAGAATCTTGATAGCCATTTTTTCCACAGTTTACCAAGAATTCAGGGTAAACACCATCAAAGCCTGCTGCTTTGCCAGTTTTCACCTCCTTCATGGCCTCAGTTATTTCGTCTGTGGTAAATTCTCTTGAAAATTGGGAATTGCTATCTGCACTTTGTCGTAAGTTTTTGAGTGTTCGTTTAACTTCCTGTGTGTGTTGATGATCTCGAGGGTCTCTAGACAGCGAGGTTATTCGATAGGCAATTTGATCTGGAGTCACCAAAGGATCTTTATGAGTTATTGGGTTACTCATACCTACTTCTTTAATAGGCTCCATGCTTTTCTACTTGATTTTTTAAAGTCTAAGTCCTCTGTAGTTTTTATCAATTTTTCTCTGCGCTTGTTATCAAGTTTCTGGAGTAATTCGTCAACTATGTCACAGTCACCAGATTCTAATTAGACTTGGTATACCTCTTCGCAATCTTTATTCCAGCCATGTATGTATTCCTTTCGGAATCCCATTGGAATGTTGTAATTTTCACTCAGCAGGTATCCATTCTTTCCCACGTTTTTAATTTTTTATTTTTTATCCCAGTAAAAGGAGAGGCCTGGACACCATGCTATTTTTACTGAGCTATGCAGTTAACCCTAATTTTAGCGATTAAACTTTAATTCCATGATCCATACTGTTGATAAAAATTAAGAGTAGCAAAAATCAAAAATGAATACCCGAAGAATCGGCCAATCAGAATGATTTATGTTCCATATTTCTCCTCGTTATTATCTTTATGATTCTTCCCAACCACAACAGTAATAGATATTTAATGCCATATTTTTCATATTTGTAAGACAGTTCCGGAATTCTGTGATGAATGCATTGAACAAATTCAAACTAATATGAAATAAATAATTATTGAAAACAATTTTTTCCTTTTTTCCTTTCCATCAATATCTCATGCTGATTTCAAATACATTTTAAATGTTTTACTATCACGAAACAATTCTATACATTTTTTTGATGTAAACTCAATTAACAATATCATACATGCAGAATGACAGTGAAGTAGAATGACTGTTCTAACGCCTTCCGTTTAAAAGGTGAACTTAATGTTTCCCGTTTCATACCCGAACAGTAATCAGCTAGCATCGCACGACACCACTTCCCCTTATACCTATCTTCCCTCCGTCCTCATAATCTGCTGAGGAAACTTGTCACCATATTCATCACTTGCGTACCTGAGATTTTCTGAGAAAAAGTCTAGATGTGGGTCCAGAAAGTATATTTTTAAAGACATCTTGCGTCCCATGTCATGATATGCTTTGAACATAGAATAAATGGATTCTTTGTAATCTGAAGATCTGTGGTCATTAAAAAACGTTTTCTGCAACTAACTTAAAATGCGTCCCTCCATTAGCTTCCTTTTGGTTTAGAAGTTCTTGAAATTTTGGATCGGCGGTTAGCAATCTAATTTCTAGCCCAGTGGAACTGCTTTCTTTACTTTCGCATCACTAATTTTTGGAAATATTTGTTTCATATACTGAAACCCTGGGTCTTCCAGATTCATTTCTTTCAGAAAGTTTTTCATGAATCCAAGACTCATGTGAAATGCTAGCAAACAGATTTTTTCTGTATCTTCGAATGGTGCGTGTTTAACTTTTTTCCCTAGTGTGAAATGTGTATGCAGACGCCACAGTTTAGCAACATAATTACTTCTGGTCCAGCTGTCCTATTCACATGCAATCATCACTACAAAATGTCTACATTGGAACCTCCCTAGTTTCGACGTGTTACTACTAATACTTAAGTGAATATGCACTATGGTGTCGAAATTGCACAATGAGAAGGAACATTCACCAAGGTGTTGAAAAAAAAATCAGTACACTTCTACGTGTGCTCCTTTATTAGCACGCATAATGTCATATCGATAGTCTATTTCCGACCAGATTCTCTGAAGCATGTCAGGGGTGATGGATGATACAGCAGCAAAAAGGATCCACCACTGAGGGATCCTTTGCCAATGTGGAGAGGCACCATCTTGTTAAAAGCGAATAAGCGGTTGCAAGTCTTTGAGTTGCAGAAAGACGAAATTTTCCAGCATGTCCAGGTAACTCATTACGTCGATATTGCTTTCCACGAAAAAAAAAGAAAAAAAAAGGGACATCGATAACATTTTGTATTACACTATACCAGACATTTACCTTGGAACTGTCACGCACGTGTTTCATTACACAGTGAGGATTTTCAATTGCCCATATTCTGACATTGTGCCTGTTCATTTTTCCACTGACATGAAAGGAGGCTTCATCCGAAAAGCAAGTCTGTGAAAGAAAATCTGGATTCTCGTCGAAACGTTACAGAATTTCATCTGTATACCTGTTGTAGCATATCACAACAAAACTAAGACAGCTCCAGGAGCGCTGCTTCATCGCGACTCAGGAAAAAATTCTAGATGAAATTTGTAGAGTCTATTGAACGTTTGAACAACCCAAACCTTACATATTTCTGCCTTTCGATTTCTACCGTTCTTACAGACTAGGGAGGCCCAATGTGGACACCCTGTACTTAGTGTATTCTATTTGTAACCCAAGTGAAATGGTAATTACCTTAAGATTAGCACATATGTTCCGCTTGTATGCATCATAATTAATATTTCCAGCACTGTTTTCATGTTTTCTTGACTACTAGATTCGAATTGAGAACGGCTTTATTTGAGCTGTCTAGCGGTATGGATTCAAATGCTGCTTCCCCAGAGCGAAGCAGCATTTGCATTCATATGCTTCAATGCGCACGTTTCTTTCATAGTAACTGAGAAGGCTATTGGGATAGCTATCTGCTCTCCTATGCAAAATCCACATCCATTGCTGTGTGAGGTGTTATGAAAACCCTTAATTTTGATGCTCAGTTTTGCTGGATTACCAGCCACATTGGAATTAAGAGAAATGAGACTGTAGACACAGCTGCTAGGTCAGCTCAAACTTTCTCCACGTACTCTTTGACAGTAACATATAGAGACTACATACACTTTATAAGATAAAAACTAGTTTCTCAATCATAGTCTTCATGGCAGGGAACATTGACAAAAAAATTACATGATATTAAATCTGAAATTACGCATTGAGATTCTAGGCAACGTAATGAGAGAAGCTGTTCTTGTTAGAGTCCGCATAGATCACAGCCGCCTTACACATTCCTATTTACCGAGGACTGAAGATCCGCCTGCGTGCGAAAAATGCAACACGCTTCTTATTATTTTCATATTCTGGTGGAATGCCAGCACTTTACACAAGAGAGAAATGAAATTTTTACCTATGCAGTCAAGTCATATATAGGCAGGACGATGTTGTCAGACTCAGACAAACTGCATGATTTTAAACATTTACAACGAATTAATTTGTACATGTGACTGTAAATTTATTTATATATAGATAATGCATTGCTTAACTTAATTTTTGTACATATTATTTATTAATTTATCTTGGACTGTTTATGTATAGCTGTGACCTTTCTAAACCGAAACCAAATAAGCAACCAACCTGTGTAGCCCTAGCGAAGGAGCATTTGCATCCATACCGCTAGAGAGCTCAAATAAAGCCATTCTCAGTTCGAATCTAGTAGTCATCTGAACGTACGTTTTTCAAACCCTTTCTTAGAATGGCACCAGAGTATTTCGAGCTGAAGCACTTGAGATATTCGTTCCATAAACTAAGGAAAATAGACAGTAAATTCCACAATAAAGAACATAGTCTTAGGATTTGGGACCTGGGAACGGTAGCACTTGTCGGTCTCCTTTCAAGTGTATAATTAGCTATAGACTTGAACCATAGTTATGATTCGCTACCGGTGGAGATTGAACTTCTCCCTCCTTCTCCAAAAGTTAGATAGTGCTAAAACGTTAAATAGGGATGAGGATTCAATATGGTTACTCTTTATATAGGGAATAAAAGGCGTCAGCGGATTTATTTATATCTTTAACATCCCATATTCCAGAGTACCATCACTGAAATTCGACGCTCTGATGCCAAGTTTGCCATGCAGTATGACCTCAAACCTGGATATTGGTAACCTCTTACTGTAGTCCTAGTCGAACCTTGATGACTAAATCACTTTCAATCAATTAGTGGGCTTGGATACTGGTAGCCCCTGATACTGGAAACCTGGATACTAACCTCTTACTGCAGTCCTTGTTTCATCAATAGTCGAATCTTGATGACTAAATCAGTTTCAATCAATTAGGGGGTTTTCCCACAATGTCAGCATTCATGCAGGATGTTTCCTTCCCTATGGTCCATGGACTGGACCCGAGTTTGCTGTGCTGTCAACATGATGTCTGGAGCAACTATAGCCACTGCCATGGCTATAGTTGCTCCACTACCAAGGGTCAGCATTGCTTGGCGTATAATATAAGATCATGTGTTGTTCTGTTGTACAGTAACTTGGGAATACTGGTAGCAAAGTCTTCTTTCTGGTTATCAGAATATCTTTCATCCTTTATCCAGATTCATCAATCAGCCCAAGAAGTACAAGAATCATATAATCATCAACAGACATTTAATAAACATCAGGTACGCCTAAACATATGCCACCTTTTTCTGATTATACCTTTACCAATGACTAAGTGGTAAAAAGTCACTCTTCTTTATCTTCAAGAGTGTGGAAGCATAAGTAAGGTGCTCAAAGTTGACAAAACACTCTGTTCGAGAAACATCAATTTGAATTGGTGTTTCTCGAACATTTAATTGGTGCACAACCAATTAAATTCAATTTAATTGGTTGTGCAATATTACCAGGGGGTTTAACAATCACAGAAACTCTGCACACGAAATTCTGATTTTTCTAAAGGAGTATTATCATCATGGTACCTCATTTACGTTCTTGCAAGAAAATGTTTTCTAAATTCATCTATGAAGGAATGAAAATTCAATATGGTTGAATATACAGGCAGGTGCATAACATGGTGCATGTTATTCTAGTACCGACGAAAAATTTCTTCCTTTCATTTAACATATGCAAACTTACGAAATCAGTAAAAACATGAAATCTTAATTGACTATATCCTGTACTCTTCGTGTTGTTTCAGACTGCCCGATGGGATTCTACTATTTGTGTCCGATGTGGCAATGAAGAGCTAAAGACTGCTAAAAGCCAGCAGAATAAAGACTGCTAATGCAAAACACCAATATGCAAGAGAGAGAGACAATCAAAAGGAGACTCAATAGATGAAGGAGAAGAACTCAACTACATTGATAGGGAAGAAGACTTGTAAATCTACAACCGAAAACTACGCTGAGAAGGCAACAATTGAGGAAAGTGCCATAGTGTGCATTAACAAGTTTGTACATCCCACCTTCCCACAGTTACATAATTTTTGAGCAGTGTGATTAACTTGCAACTCACACACCCCGAATTGTAGAAAAAATGAAGATAGCCTTCACCCTGAAAATACACAAGAAAATATCCATTTATCATGTCAGGTGATCCAAAGAATAAAGACACATCTCCGGTTCTATTAATAGATGGTATGAATGCCTATGTCCAAAGAGAAAAATGTAAATAAAATAGCTGATGTGTTGAATGGAGTTAGATTTGACATCTTCTCTGAGGCCAAAGAAATGAACACTGGCAGCTACAATTTCGTAAAAAAGAATGCTCCCAGATTAATGAAAGCAAATCCTTCAAAATCAAAAGTCATGTGCCTCCAATAAACATACAGATAACAAATTACTACAACGCAGGCAGTAAAATCTGTTATGGAATTCGCAAAAACATGAAATATATGAAAGTCCCGTGGAGTAACCTAAGCCATAGCGTTTCTGTCTGTAAGCGATGTATTTGAAACCTTGTGAATACTGTATATTCCAGTAGCTTTATCATCTGCCAGGAGACGACAGCGGATGGGCTTGCTGATGTCGTGTTTACAATCCCTGTGAGTACCCATATACTTTCCAATCAATTACTTGTATAAGCAAAGAGGCAGTGCACATTCCCTTTCAGTAGGATCTCCTATTAGAGTATTCTCAATCCTATTGCAGGTGTTTTCTAGGATGAACCTGACCTATTCTCTAAGTGGGGAATTAACTGGCCACAATATTCTGTGGGGTAATGCGCACGTAACAGATTTAGAATTTTTGATGTACTTGCTTGACAACGACAATAACATGCCAGTATAAATACTGGAAGGAATACCGTATATATTCACTCTCAAACATTGATGTTATCCTAACAATTTTTGAAATGCATTTGAAATATTTGAACACTGAAGAAGTACAAATGTAAATAATATACAATTACTAAACAAGTATTTAGAACAATACAAGTGATAATGGTAGCTATAACAAATTAATAAGATTTATGAATACTGTAATAATACTGTTATAAAGCAATCCTACAGTTATTTTTCAAGTAGTGATATAGAGATTAGCATCCGTTACTCAGTCCGTATAGAGAATCCCTTTGGTCGGAAAGACCTGGGTTCGATTCCCGTCCATGACTTTAGGAACCTTTATCTGGTGTCTTTCAACTAAAGGTGAGTCAGACAGTCTCATACGGGGGTGGGGGGGTTCGTTCCCAGAACAGACAAACCGGCCGGGAACACACACAGAAGTGCAAGAATATTTGGAAGGTCATGGATGCTTAAGTGGATGTTAGAACCTCTGATAGGAATACTAAAGGGACTGCTTAAGAATAAAGAATAACAGGAAATGGAAATAGACTAGAAGAACCTGTACAATGCATGTAAACAAAGGATACATATAATGGCAAGTATAAAACACAAATGTAGTCTATACAGTCAATAAAACTTAAATGACCTAATATATGAGGAATTCGCCTACTCCCTATAAGAGAAAAGCCATTAGTTGATTTTTTTATCTATGTGGACAAAGGTATACTTAAGAATATACTTGAGACATAATATATAATATTTAGAGTAATTTCCTATAACATGCGTTTAAAATAAAAGTCAACATTATTTAGTCCCATGGGTAGTTTCTCAATTTGTTTTTAAAAGCATATCCTGATGTTAGACTTTATTTCATTAGACAGTTTATTGTAGCTGCTTGTTGCACCACATCATCGTCATCAGCTAACACTTTTATTCCGGAAACGGGAGTAAGCGAGGCCGTTTTAGTCTTATATAACTTTTGGAGAGTGAGGGGACAGTTCAGTCTCCACCAGTAGCCAATCAGTGATAGCTTCCCCAGGACCAGTGCTTTTTTTCTAGAAAAAAAAGGTGCCGGTACTCACCTAGAAGATGCTATTACAGCAACTTCCACACTTTTAACATATCCTCCGATATACTCTCGTCATGTCGGCTTTGCTGGCACGCTTTGTGCGCAGCACTCCCCTTATGATCGTAAATCTTTTTTCTTAATGACATTAACTGTTGTTTGCGAGATTCTCCAAAATGACCGATTTTACCATTTACCTACTCTGGTGAAATTTTCGTTCCCATGTGTTTATTGACAGTAAGACTTCCGACATCACGACACACTTTACAGGCTAACATTTTATTCTTGACATACACCCACTCGTTTTTCTCACAGAAGTCATTTTTCTGCAAAAGTGCCCAACAGGAAATCACAAGTAGATTCAATAATTTCAGCCTTCCTTTTTTGCACTCATTGACATAAAGTAACTACTTATTTTACTCATTTTGAACAATGATTGCACTGATTAACTTAGATTAATTCAAAACTCACGTGAACACCTGCCTGTTGCCGAGTGAACATAGAACTGATAAACTGATATTGGAAGCAATCGGAAGTGAACACAACTTCCTGTGTCCGGTTGCGTACCAACCTGTGAAACAGGAAAACAGGGTACCAACTTACGAGTAATCAAAACTGAAAATTCATTTCGTGAACACAGTTCCATCTACCGCAATTTTTAAAATACATTTTGCTGTATTTACTATAATATACGTAAAGAACTTTAATTTATTTTTAATTATAATATATAGCTATTGGATATTTGTATTATCATATCCATTCCCCTTCCCCTTTTTTCAAACGGATTACTATATTATTTACTTCATCCTCATTTACTGTATACAGATACATTGAATTCTTTATCCCCGGGATGTGACCTACATACTTTACCTTTTCAGTAGAATCGAAACAAAGGAACATATTTCCAAAATTCCTCTGTTTCGAATAGACCGAGAATTAGAGATAATCCTTGGAAGTTGTGTAAGAGTGTAGTTAGTAAGGGTGTGCGGGGTAAATTTTTTTTTGGTTTTAGAGTGGTGTTTGAGTAGAGTGGATTGGCAGAATAAGTAACAGTGAATTAATTTAAGGAGAGGCATGATAGGCATTGTATATATAAAGATTATTGTGGGTCTTCCACGATTAGTCTTCTGACTCCTCGGAGATACCTATAAATATAAAAAAATAGTAATAATAATAACAATCTCCACACCACTCCTAAGAAGCCTGAATGGCAAAGAAATGGAGCTAGCTGAGGAATTGGAAAAGTACCAGATGGACATAATAGGGGTGACTGAAAAAAAAGGCAAAAACTGGTGAGACCTTTCTGAGCAATAAATGCAAAATGTTATATTCAGGCAATGACAATCAGGGAAAAGGAGTAGCGAGAGTATTCAACACTAAACACGAAGATAATCTTGAATGGCAAGCAGTCTTAAGTAGAGCGGTGTGGGCAAATATGAGAATGGGGAACTGGAGAGTGAGACGTATTTGTGCTTATGGTCCCACAGAAATTCTACAAAGAATTTCTACAAAAACTACAAAGTGGAGGAAGTTTTTAGGCTTTAAAGAAAACTACTGACATAACGAAAAAAGGAAAATTTGGTCCTTGTTGGGATCTACCAAAAAGGTTGATAGAGAAGAGTAGGAAATGATTGTGACACATAAAAAAACATTTTGGGAAAATTTGGAGAAAAGAGCAAAGCTAATAATAATGGCAAATACCTGTTGGATTTCTGCTCAGAACATGCACTGGTTATTATACAAAATATTCCAACATAAAAAGGTGTACAAATTCATATGGAGAGAAGAGACAATGAAAAAGAAAACTTTCATCGACTACGTAATTGTTGATAGTGATGTTTTGTCACTAGTGCAGGATACTAGAGTGTTCAAAGGATTTGAAATTGGAAGTGATCTCCATTTAGTCTAGAGGAGAATAAAATTGAATTTCGTATTGAAAAGAAGAACATGTAAGAAAGTTTTAAAGCGAATAAAAGTTGAGCAGCTCTCAGATGTGCAACTGTTGACTAAACTACACAAAGACTATTCAAGAAAAAATGAAAGAGTTTGAGGACAGGAACGAAACTTTGGAAATTCACTGGCAAACCATGACGGAAACACTCATTGATTCAGCCAGAGGCATGTGGTGAGGTTGTCTGTAAGGATAGAAAAATCAAAACTCAATGGTGGACACAGGAAATTAAACAGGCAGCGAAAGAAAAGAAGGAAGCATATCAAATTGTTGCTGGCAAATAAATCAGCTTGTACTCTTAGAGAATACAGAGACAAAAGTAAGAAAGCTAAACACTGTGTAAAACTAACTAAACAAAAGTCATGGAAGGACTTTGTAAGAACATAGTAAATAAATATCAAGAAGCTGGCAAGATTATGGAGGTTGTTGAAGAAGGTGGAGGTTGTTGAAGAAGCTCAGAAATGAAGGAAAGAGTGCTGTAAAAGGAATCAGAGATGACGAAAGTGACATGAAAACAGGAGAAAAAAATATTCTTGAAGTATGGAGCAATTACTTCAAATATTGTTAAATGAAACCAGCAGTGATGACAACACAGTGGTTAAAAAACACTGCCCAGGTATGCTGTTAGGAATACATATCCATACTTAAAGTAGAAAATGCCATCAAAAGCCTATAATGTAGACAGCTAGCAGGAGAAGACGATATTCGACAGGAAATGCTCAAGTATGGAGGTATAAAATTCTTACAGTGGCTGCACTGCATAGTTCATAAGACCTGGTCAGAGGTACGGATTCTAGATGATTGGTGTAGAGCTCTCATAGGACTCATATATAAAAAGGGAAATAAAAATGAATGTTAGAATTACAGAGGTATTTCCCTATTGAATGTTCCTGGTAAGATATATGCAGGTATACTTGAGAAACGGTTGAGAAGGATTGTGGAAGAGAAGCGTGCTGAAGAATAAGTTGAATTCAGGCCAAATCGAGAATGTCAAGATCAGATTTTCACTTTATGACAGATACTTGAGAAATCATGGGAATATAACAAAGATCTGTGTTTATATTTTGTAGATCTGCCAAAAGCACATGACAGGGTGCCAAGAGAGAAGCTGTTTAAAGTGCTACGGTTATATGGTGTCAATGGGGCATTATATTAAGCAATACTTAGTGTTTATTTGAGTTGTAAGTCAGCAGTTAGAATTGAAGGAAGTACAGGAAGATGGTTTAATGTTAAATCTGGTGTGAGACAAGGATGTACATTATCCCCTCTGTTATTCATTATCTATATGGATCACATTATGAAGGAAAGTGGTATTAAACATGATATCAAAATTGGAGATGTTAATGTCAGCTCTTTGCTTTATGCGGATGATGTTATTCTTCTAAATGAATCTGCTACAAGTCTGCAAGACTCCCTGACTAAAGTGAATAACTGTAGTAATAGATATGGTAGGAAGCAATAAAAAGACAAAGACAATGCAAAATTGTTGATAATATCAACTGAATTTGAATGGAGAACCTGTGGAACAAGTAAAACATTTCAGCTACTTAGACACGATTTTTAGCGAAGATGGAAAATTAAATATGGAAAGAGACAACAGAATCAACAAAGCTGGTATGGTAGGAAGTCTGCTGAATAAATTCATATGGAATAAGAGAGAAATTAGTCGGAATACTAAATTAGCTGTATACAAGACAGCGTTCAAACGAGTTTTAACTTATGGATCTGAGAGCTGGGTCAGAAGTAAAACCCTTGACCAAAGAACGCAGATATGAGAGTCCTGAGAAAGATTAGAGGCGTGAACAGATATCATCAATGGCAATATCATATTAAAAATCATATTAGGAAAGAATTTGACATTGTCAGCATCCAGGAATGCGTTAGCAGAACTAAACTAAGATGGCATGGTCACTTAAACAGAATGGATGAGGAAAGATTAGTAAAACAAATGTTCTCTGCCAGGTTGGCAGGAAAATGACCCAGAGGAAGACCAAGATATAGGTGGATTGATAGAGTAAAAAGTGCCTTATAAGATAGAAATATAAGATCTGATAATTTTGGAATCTTGACAGGTAACAGACTGATTTGGAGGAATATTGTAGATAGGGACTTAGAAATTATGTAATTTTTCATGTAGTGCGACATATCCTGGGCACCCCTAGAGGGTATATACAGTATATCAGGAATTTGATGATGATGCTGATGATTATGATCTCCAATCCACAGATGCCAAAAATCACGGATAGACTCTTTGGGCTGGCATCTACGATAGGTTAAAGATGGATATCGGCTGTTCACTATTCTCCAAAAGTTATTTACGATTTAATTGGCCTCTCCTACCCAATTTAGCAAATAAAGGACGTTGATCGATTTTATTTTTAGAAGTTGGTATTCTTCACTTAGCATGTTGAATAAGAATCGTAACCTTTAGACAGTTATAAAAATCCTGCATTATAATGTAATCTGATATGGTGCTATCTCAGGGCAGAATTAAAATAATAAATAAAGATGCACGATTTTAAATTCTTGTCTGACATTTATAATTTTTAAATCAAAATAAAAAAAAAAAATGATAATGCAGTCGAACAGTGAAAGGTGGCGTAGTTTGTTTATGGAATGATGGCTGAGTTAGGTATGTGCAATGTGTAGAATTATAATGTTTCAGTTATACTGCATATTACTGGTATTGGGCCGTTACGTGTGCTATGCTATGTGATCGCTTTCAGAAAATTATTATGGGTGGAATGAAAGTTTATGAGAGCAAGCTGAAAGATACGTTCAGTATTATAAAGGAAAGTGGTATAAAACAATTTTATTCCACTTTCCACGAAATATAATTAGTATAAAAATTTATTTGAATGTGTTATATTACCTTTCATATTTTGTATCCTGGCGATGAAAATGAAAGGGTGATACTTCTGGTTAAACTAAAATATCCCGAAACGTTTATTGCGAGGGTTAAAATGTATTAACCTATGGCAACTGGAAAGACCCATTTGATTCCCGGGATCATGTTAATTAACTATATGTAATACTGACCTCATAATTATAATTCCTTTGATCATAATTGAATAAATACAGTTCTCTGTCGTTTCGACAAGTTCGCCCGTTTCATAAAAATAGTAGGATTTTTCATCCCTTAGAACTTTCAGACCATAAGATACAAAATTAACTGCATGATATATTTCCTTTATAACGTTAGTTGCATCTGCCATAATCTCAAATAACTAACTTCACTTTCTAACTTGATTACCTAATAACACTAAACTGGATAATTCATTGTTTTGGGCCTGATGCTAAAGTACTACTATGACAAATTTTAGTTTAAGTTATTTTCTGAGAAGACCTCCAGGGAGGCAAGACCTCATTGAGGGTCATGTTAATTAACTATATGTAATACTGACCTCATAATTATAATTCCTTTGATCATAATTGAATAAATACAGTTCTCTGTCGTTTCGACAAGTTTGCCCGTTTCATAAAAATAGTAGGATTTTTCATCCCTTAGAACTTTCAGACCATAAGATACAAAATTAACTGCATGATATATTTCCTTTATAACGTTAGTTGCATCTGCCATAATCTCAAATAACAACTAACTTCACTTTCTAACTTGATTACCTAATAACACTAAACTGGATAATTCATTGTTTTGGGCCTGATGCTAAAGTACTACTATGACAAATTTTAGTTTAAGTTATTTTCTGAGAAGACCTCCAGGGAGGCAAGACCTCATTGAGGGATGCTATACATCACCTAAACCAGATGACATACCTTCTTCTCTTAAACTATGACTTCAAGAGGCAAGCCGTTTCACTCCATGACTGCTTTGCGAGAGAAAAATCTAGCTCTTACCCTTTTTTTTTTTTTTTTAAACTTCACACAAACTTAAATTTTCATAGATGCACCCCTGTGTTTTCTCCCTACATTCCATATAATGAAAATTTCAACACATGATATTCTGTTACATCCATCCAGAAGTTTATATCATTCCCTCTTTCTCATTTTATTCAGAGTTTATAGTCCACATATTCTCAATATGGCCACAGTCCTTGTAAATTTTGGTAACTATTTTTTTTTGACTCCCAGTCATGAAAGGTTATTAGCTAACATGTGGTACATTAGCACCATGAGTAGGGCTAATGATTTTTATTTTTTTTTTGTTTTATTGATTTATTTACTTTGGAAACCCTGTTATAGAGACCAAAAGAACTTTTTCAAGCCTCCAATAAGTAGGATGGTGATCTTACACCAGGCAGTGAATTTCAATTTCCATCTAAATTTCTTATCCTCTTGGAACCTATGAGACCAAATCTATAGTCCCTGGTGCAGTCTTATCAAGTCTTGTAAAGAGGCAAAATGACTTATTGTTACATGTCAAAATTTGTTTTAGTATCACAGTTATCCTCTAAGTTGTATTTGTAATTTTTGTTATGTGACCTTTGAACTTCAAATTCTTATCAGCCATAATGTCAAGATCATTTTCTTGTGGCAAAACCTGCCAATATAATATATTATTGGAAATCTCATTACACTAAAGTGCATAACTGTACGCTTACTAACATTGAATTGATGGCCCAAATTATTATCATTTGCCCAAATTTCCACTGTATTCAAATTATTCTGAAAGTGCTAGATATCAGTAGCAATCGTGATTTCTTTGCCCATCTTTGCATCATCAGAATACAACTGAACATCCCTTATCAAGTCTTTCCCAATATCATTAATGTATAAATTGAACATTGAACAACAGTTGTCTAGGGACTGAACCCTGTGGTACACCACTAGCAGATTCTGCAGATATTTGGAAGATTCACATAGCACTTTTTGATATTTGTCCATCATTCATCCACTTATCGAAGTGAGTAGTTTATATTCCCCTGCCATATTTTTCAGTTTATGCAACAGCCTTTTATTGGTATTATATAAAATGCTTTAGCCAATTCCAACAGTGTTATAGTGTATCCATTCCCATTATCCAACTCAACCAAAGCAGTTATTAAATATGAGCCAATTGCTAAAACATGATTTTTCCATTAATAAACCCATGTTATTCCTTGCAGAATGTAGCTTGTCTCTCAATCCAATTCTGTATGCAAGTTCTTACCAACTTCTGTAAATTCTTCACCACCACTCCAGAGATACTGATAGGTCAGTAGTTAGATACACTGGTTTATGCACCACCCATGTATAGCGGAACTATCTTACATTTTGTTCCTATAGTATCTTTCCTGAGCTGAGAAGCAAGTTATACAAATAAAGCCTAGCCAATTCAGCTGAACGTTCCTTTAGCATATGTACAAATATTTCATCTGTCCCAATAGCTAAATTCTTATTAAGGTAATGTAACACTTCTTCAAAACTTGTCCCCATGCACCTCTATCTCTCATCAAATGTAGTCATAACACTTTGCACCATGTTATATTCCTGGTTGATATATCTTAGCAAAGTGAGTAGTCATTTAATAAAGATATTCTTCCACATTCATTCACTTAATTTGTATTATTTTGGCGGGATTATATTCCTTTAATTAAATGGTGATATTTGTTATTATTAGTATTTCACAGCACTTTTGGCAAATCCCACAACTTTTTCTGGGAGGCCACTCTATGCCGTATCACACCATGTATTCCACCATTTATTACACAGATTTTTTATTTTATTTTTTTTTTGTCTGTTTACTGAATATGAATTTTGGTTGTTTTTTTCTAGAAAAATAATGTGGTTTCTGGAAGGGGAAACCATACTGCCTCTATGCAGTGGTGTGTTGGTAAATTTTTAACAACCGGCTCGCTTTATGAAAAATTTGATTCTTCACAAAGTTCTGTTGTATCTTCAGATGTCTTTGTTTCTGCTTCTTCAAATTTTGTCCTTTTAATGTTTCAGAAGTTTCGTTCTATTTCATTTTTTCAACTAAAGCCTATCCGCTTTTTTGACCGTAAAACTCTAACCCTGATTAAAATTATTTTAATTATTAAAAAAAATAAAAATAAAAAACCGAAATAAAAACATATATTAAAGAAAATTTTCCTATATTACCTACAACTTACCTATTATCAAATTAAATCCTGAACAAAAAAAAAGTAACACTAATATTACCACTCGTAGTCGATCAAATGACCAGAGACTCTAGTCGTCGCAACAAATTTTTGTATTTATCGATAGTGCAACAATGTTGCATTTCCAAGAACTTAAGGCTGCAAGTTCTTGGAAATTCGCTGAAAAATAAGGCATTATTGTTTACTCAAATACCCAGTTCGGGAGTTTTGATAACGTGTTTGTGTTTTAATGAATACAGAAATTGTTTAGTAAATAAAATCGTTCCAAATTCCCATTCATAAATTGAGTTTATGTTTTGTGAATTCTCCTTTATGTATTTATTTTTGATAATAATAATTATTATTATTATTCAGGCCTCCATGGAGTCAAAAGACTCATCGTGGGAGGTCCTTCCTAAGAAACACAAAGTCTATCATACACTCTTTAAACTCATTGACCATTCTCGCTCCCACCACTCCATCAGGCAATGCATTCCACGGTTCAACCACCCTCCACGCAAAGAAACCACTCCTTACCCTCTTGCTCACAGTTTCCTTTCATAACTTCCAGGGATGGCCTCTTGTCATCACTCCTTCCCACTGTTCAACCAAGCGAAAGAACTCCCCAGTGTCAACCCTGTAACCACCTCTCAACAGTTTAAAAATCTCAATCATATCACCTCTCCTTCTTCTATCCACCAAACTCTGCAGTCCACATTCCATTAACCGATCCGCATAACTATCCTTGTACAATCCTGAAACCATCTTTGTCATCCGTCTTTGTATCCTTTCCACAGTTAATTTATCCCCTTCAAATCCTGGGGACCAAATCTGAGAACAATAGTCTAAGTGTGGTCTGATCAGAGACTTATACAATGAAATGATAACCCTCTTATCTCTGCAGGTCAGTGTCCTTCTCATAATTGCAGCAATCCTCTGTGTTACCTTCACCACCTTTGCAATATGTTCCCTAAACTTCAGGTTTCTATCAATTATCAACCACAGATCTCTTGTCTCCCCTACTTCCTCCAGTATAACTCCTCCCATAGAGTATGCAGCATCCCATCGATGTTTCCCAAACCTCAAGACCTTACATTTTGCTGCATTAAACTGACACCCCCATTCATTTGCCCATCTATCTAGCTTATTTAAATCCTTTTGCAGGGCTACCACATCTGCACCATTACTAATAATCCTTCCCAGCTTCGCATCATCCACAAACAACTGAATATCCCCTTGCAATCCACTGGCAATGTCACTGATATAAAGGTTAAACAATATAGGTCCTAGTACTGAACCCTGTGGGACCCCACTTGTAACCCTCTGCCTCCTTGAAACTGCTCCACCATACACAACTCTCTGATACCTATCAGACAGCCAATCCTGAATCCAGTTGACCAATCTGACATCCAGACCTATGTGCTGCAACTTAAATATCAGCTTATCATGTGGCACCCTGTCAAATGCCTTCACTAAGTCTAAGAAAATTGCAGTATATGCCTTTCCCTCATCTAATGTTCTTGTAACTTTATCATAAAAGGCTAGCATATTGCTAAAACAAGAGCACCCTTTTACAAATCCATGTTGACTCTCACAGATAACATTATCCTAATCTGCCCAATGCTGTATACGGTCCCTCACTACTTTCTCCAAGATCTTAACAACTACTGATGACACACAGACTGGCCTATAATTAGACACTTCCAGTCTGTTACCACCCTTATGCAATGGCACCATCTTATCTTCCATTCCTTGGGCACCTTTGCCAAAGCCAGACTTTTATTGAAAAGCCAGGTTAAAGGCACTGTTAGTTCCCTAGCACATTCTCTCAAAACTCGTGGTGAAATACCATCCAGTCCCACAGCTTTACTGACATCCAGAGTACTCAGTATCTGAAACACACTCTCCTCCTGTACCTCTAAACCTCGAACCAGCCCTATCCCTCTAGCATTAAAACTGACTCCTCTAGGATGAAATACTCCAATAAAGTGTTCATTGAACAATTCCACTATGTCCTCTGCATCAGTCACTCTATTCCCATTTTTATCCCACAATATCATTCTTCCACAGTCATTTCTCCTCCTACTGGGCACATAGCTAAAAAATTCCCTAGGATTTTCTTTGGATCTTAGGGCCAATCTCCTCTCATATTCCAGTTTTGCTTTCCTTACCACACTAGTCACTCTTCTGGCCTGTGTCTTATATTCTTCATGCATCTTCTCTTCACCTGTGTCTTATATTCTTCATGCATCTTCTCTTCACCTGTCTCCTTATATCTCTTCCATAGCCTCTTTTTCGCATGCTGCAATCCCTGTTTAATATTGTTTGTCATCCACTTTACTCCAAATTGTGTCCTCTTCTTCACTCGTATACAACTTACCATTGCTGCTAACAAATATTCTTTCACGATTTCCCACGCACTAATGATATCCCGGCCTTCCAATTCCTTCCTCCATGAAACTTCCCGAAGTTGACGTCTAAGACTATTATAATCACCTGCATTATAATTCCACATAAGTTCCCATCTCTTTGATGCTCCTGCATGTCTATTCATTTTCCAAGTCAAAACCATATGGTCACTCTCTCTAACTGGTGGGAGAGATGTCAACTTAGTTATTATCAACTCTTCTGATGCTATAACCAAATCCAAAACTCTTGATCCTCTTGTTCTCTCTGTTACATGTTGCCTAAGACATTTGTCCCTCAAGAATTCTAGAAATTCCATTCCCCTATTGCTACATGCATCTTCCTCTCTCCAATTTATACTACTGTAGTTAAAATCTCCTATAACAATTATTCTTCTTGCACTTGCCAAACTTAGCTGTCTAAACATCTCCTGGTCCTCATCCTCTGTGCTCCTGGGTCTGTAGCAACACCCCACTAAATATCCTGTCTTGCCTACCTCTACCTCACACCATATGCTCTCAAAATCATTTGTCTCACTTCCTTCCAAAGCCTCCACTCTTAGAGGACACAGGTCATCACTTATCATAAGCAGTACCCCACCACCACGCTTTCCCCTCCTATCCTGACGAAAAATGCTATACCCAGTGACTTCTATTCCTGTTGTTATATCCCCTTCTGTCAACCACGTCTCAGTGATCGCAATAATTTTTGGCCAGGCTGATGCTATCTGCACCACCAATTCCTCTCCCTTATTCTGGATACTCCTGGCATTAGTATAAAGCATATAAATGCCATTGTTTCTATACCCAGCATTATCCTCTCTAGACTCCACTGGGCTCAGTGTTACCTGACATCGTCTCCCTTCTCTCAAGTATCCATTCCCACAAGAGGCCACCCCCTGCTATCATCCTCCCTGAGACACACTGACTTGTTCAGAACAGCAATCTCTCCAGATGCTTACATCCTTCCTCATTCAAATGTAAACAGTCTCTCGCATACAGTTCCTCTCTTTCCTCAAATGCACTCCAAGCATCCACATATACCAGTCCTCTCTTGTCACACATTCTTGCTATTATGCCATTCAGTATCACCGCTCTTCTTCTCAGCTCATTGTTATCATACCTAGGCAACATGCACACTATTTTTCCTCTCTCTTTCTTCTTCCGTACTGTCTCGAGCAAAAATCTCATATCTCTCGCTGCCCGACTTATATTACCACTGAAGTCATTCGTTCCTACCATCACAATCATCTCATCCACCCTTTCACCTCTCTTAATTGCCTTAGCCACCCTTTCTATTGTTCCTCCTAGCAAACACTCCTCACACATCCTAGCTTGAACACCACGGATCATTGAGTTGCCATACATTATACCTCTTACCATTCCCTCTCTCCTATTGTTTCCATTCTCTCCTCTTCTTTCATTCCCATAGGTCTCTCTCATTCCTTCTCCTCTACTGCTGTTCTCTCTTCTAGCACTCACATACATCTCTCTCATTCCCTCTCTCCTACTGTTTCCATTTTCTCCACATCTAGCACTTCCATATCCAGCTCTCATTCTGTCTCTCCTACTGTTTCCATCCTCTCGTCTTCTAGCATTCCCATACCCCTCTCTCATTCCATCTCTCCTACCGTTTCCATTCTCTCCTCTTCTAGCACTTCCATATCTTTCTCTCATTCCATCCTCTCGTCTGCTAGCATTCCCATACCTCTCTCATTCCCTCTCTTCTACTGTTTCCATTCTCTCCTCTTCTAGCACTCCCATACCTCTCACTCATACTCCCTAAATTCTCTCTCTCTCTCTCTCCTACTCTGATTCGCCTTGCATTTATCTCTTCCATTCTCCTAATCTTTCATACTTCTGCTCTCATTCACATGACATTCCACCTCCTCTTTCAACTCATCTATCTCCCTCTGCAGGTCAGTCACTCTTAATCTAAATTCACTCTTCCGAACAAAACCATCTCCTAAACTTTCACAGTCACTCGCACCTTCCACACTATCATCTATTATTTTCTCATTCATATATATCTTTTTTTCATTCTCTCCGATCGCACTACTTGTCTTCCTACATTCATTCCCCGTTCCTGGAGCAACAAAGTCGGATATCAATATTTCTAATGCACTTATTTCCTCCAAATGCCTGCATTTTGCGCACATACGCTCTCTGCTCTCTAATAATATATGTGAGTGTTTATTATGCAATTTCAAAGTATTTACGAGAAAAAGTATATACCACCATTCATCATCTATCCTTTCATAAAGAATTTTAATAACCGGCTCGCCCGACTTGAAAACATTAACAACCGTCTCGCTAAATTTGAAAAATTTTAACAACCGACTCGTGCGAGCCGGTCCCAACACACCACTGCCTCTATGTGACACTAACTCGCCCGCTTTCAGTTGAAAAACAATGATAAGATTCCCTTCATCATGATAAGAATCAAACTCGGATTTTTCCATTAAGAAGGTGTATATCTTTTTGTACATAGGCATTTTGATTTTTAATTTGATTAGATTTCAGAATTTCCGAGTTATTAAAAATATGGAAATTCCATTGATGTCAGAATGGAAAAAGATTAGTTTCATTTCTGTAGTTAAAATTTTAGTGAAGTTAGTAAGAGCTAGGATGGGTAAATGGGGAGAAATTCTCTGTAGAGATCGCACAGATTTATGAAGAGCTTTTTGTAATATATATGCTGTTAATTTCTGTTTATTTTAAGTGTCTTTATTTTTTTTCTCTATACCTTATATACCATTATTCTTATTAGCTAATTCTTTATATGCCGTTATTCTAATTTAACTGTGTGTGCTTTCTCTCTCTGAATCTTTCTTACTTATATTATTACGTACTATGTTTATCTACCCTTCACACTTCCTTATATTATTACGTATTTTTATTTACATTACTATGTAAATAAAAATGTATTTACATTACTATGTAAATATATTATATATACACGAATTTAAACATTAGGGAGATTGCTTTCTCTATCCATCTGTAAAAAATTCTGTAGCATAAATTAGAACCTTTTTACTTTAACAATAATTAATCTCTTTAACTCAAAAACTTTTTTACTCTCTGCTTACAATTTTCACTTATTAAACTTCTAGTTTACTTGCAAAGAGGTTAACTACCTCTCTGTTAAGTTACTTTTACAAACTTTATATCAACTTCAAATATGCCAATAGATTCTCTTAATGACACTTCTTGTTACTGTTAATCTAAATCTTAATTGTCCAACTAAAACACATTATAAGAGGAATTGTACAAAGGTATATAACTTACAAAAGCTCTATATCGCACATTCAGTCAAAGGTCTTGCACAAAAATTTCTAAGGCAATTCTCTCATCTCAGATCTTGAACTTCCTTCAGGAAATCTGGCTTCAGAATTACCTCATCAGGAACATAGCGGGCTGTGGACTCGTACAGCTCCGGTAATGGTTATTCTCCCACGGCGAAAAGAATAAAACTTCCGAGCGAAGGTACTTCGGGTAATTTACCTCACCGAAAATGCCTGGACGTATGTAAAAATTGAATGATGGAAACCCAACCATCATCCTAAAATTGCAATACATTTTGATAGTGCATTCCACTCATCCATCACTCCCCTCATCATCACATTTTTATGTACCTTCTAGGAATGATGGATGACCTCTCATTCTTTACTTATCCTTTACTTTGTTGAAAATCTGTTTTGTATTAATGTGGTAAATTACCCTCACCGATAAATGCTTCTATCTTATCACCTCTTTTTCAATCCACTAAATTTTGCATTTTACATTTCTTCAACTTCTCCCCATAATGAACACTCCAGATGCTGCATTAGTCGTATCTGTGGACTATCTATGGCATTTCCACATCACATTCTTTCTAAGTGACCAAATTTGAGCACATTAGTTCACAAGGATTGTGAGGGTATTGGATTTGATCATCATTTCATCAGACGACATTATTATAAATGAGGTGTCAAATCACCCTCCAGTTGGCTAGATTGACTATGAACTATGAAGTGATTATCTGGGTGGCTGCCAGCAGTGTGAGGACCTCTGTGAGGTAAAAGTATATGTGAAACTACAAGTCCACTGATAATGAGAAGCTCAGGAGACAGCTTGCAGGTGTAGCATGGAATGAGGAGTTTGGCTGGAAAGAAGATCAATGCAGCATGGGTGATATTCAAGAACTGTCTAGTAGAAGCAATTTCTAAATGTATTCCAGGGGATCAGAAGGTTAAATAAGGTAGGTGTGAAATGAATGCATGAAGAGATCAAGCATGCGATACAGAAGAAAAAAAAAAAGGAATTATGGAGGTATCAAAATGAGTGGTAATTGATTCCACGAGGATTACAAAGAACAGGCAAGAAGAGTTACTTGGTTTGTAAAGGTAACAAAAGTACAGTATGAGCAGCAGTTAGCTAATGAAGCCAAAAAAGAATCCTAGGGAGTTCTTTTGATAAGCCAGCAAAAAAAGAATGATTGTGGAAGGATGACATTAATTGGAGAAAATGGTATAAGAAAAACTGCTGCAGAGATATAGCTAAGACATTTAATGAACAGTTCATAAAGGTCTTTAATTTTTGTGAATGTGACATCATGGAGAGTTTAAGAGCAGTTGATGATGAGGAGGAAAGACTGACTGTAAGTGAGCAAACTTGATGTTAATAAGTCTATAGGACTTGATAATATATCACCATGTATTTTGAAGGAATGTGCCAGGGAGTTGACTTCTGCCTTGACATATTTCTTTAATATGAATTTTGCACAAGGTCAAGTTCCAAAGGAGTGGAAGGAAGGGGAGATTGTGCCGCTTCATAAGGGAGTTGACAGAACTCAAGTTTCAAATTATAGACCTATCTGTGTGTCAGTTGTTGTGGTTAAAGTGTTGGAGAGGCTGGTGAGAACCAGAATCCAGAATGGTATTATATTTGATGAACAGTATGGATTTGCTGTTTTAGTAATCTGCTTATTACAATAAGGGACAGAGGAGATGGATACACAGTAGTATACTTAGATTTTGCAAAGGTTTTTGATAGATTACCGTATGATAAGTTGATAGTCAAACTAAAGTGGATGGGGTTGGATATTAAACCAGTGCATTGGATCGGAGATTGGCTATCTGATAGATTTCAACAAGTTGTGTATGGGGTGCAATATCCTGGAAGAGAAAAGTCACTAGTGGTCGCCTCAGGGACCTGTTTTATGGCCATTGCTATTTAACCTGTATGTTTATGAAATTGGGGAAGATTTGGAATGGGCATCTTCAGTTGTTTGCAGATGATGCAAAGTTGAGACGAATTTTGCATCATCTCTTCAAGAAGACTTGAATAGGTTGAGTAAATGGGCATGGAAGAGGAGTTGCTAGTTCAATTTTGCAAACCATAAAACATTCTGAGAGGGAATGGAATCATCGGAGATGCCATCGAAGGAAAAATAGACAGAAAAAGACCCAGAGGAAGAGTAAGGAACACAATTCTAGATGACATGCTGAATGGAGGCAGGTACACAACCTTGAAAGAGAAGGCTCAGAACAGAGGAGAGTGGAAGGAAAGTTTCTGCTGCTAAAAGAAGAACCTGCTCAATCACAGAATACTCAAGAAGAAGAAGGTATTAAATTTTGCAAAACAAAGATGGGATGTAGAATTTATGCTTGGTGGGGATATATATTGTTGAAGGCAAAGGAAATAAGGAATCTTGGGGTGGTGGTGAATAATTATCTAAAATTTAGAAGACACATTGCCAAAATTGTGAAGACAACACAACAAATTCTGGGAAAAATGCCGAGGACACTGACTTGTTGAATTAAGGAGATTATGGTTCAATTGTATAAGGCTCTGATTAGGCCATACATGGATTACTATCACGTGGTTTTTAAAAGGATGAATAGATGTTGGAAAGTATCCAGAGGCAACTGACTAAGGTAGTTTCTGATCTCTGGAATGTTGAATATGAGGAAAAGTTGAAAAGATTCAATTTACGGAGTCTAGTGGATAGGAAGAAGAGGGATGATATGATAGAGATGTACAATGTGGTAAGGGATTATAGGATCAGTGTTGAATAGGTTTTCCATAAAATGGGAGATCAGTGGAAAACAAGAGGTCATTGCTGGAAGTTGTATAAAAAAGGGTGTGAACAAGGGAGTGAGAAGCAGGTTTTTTGCATGCACAGTTGTGAATGATTAGTGTGGTGTCTGGAGAGAATTTGAATTTAAGGTATGATACGATTAACTGTGTGTATGATAAAGGGATTCACTAGATGTCTTTGACTCCAAAGACATCTAATAAAGGGATCTTAGGATAATATTAATTTTCATATTTAATTTGCCATCTTCACTAAAAAAAATTCTTGAATAGCTGGAATGTTTTATTATTATATTATAATTATTACTTGACACCTCCAGGGAGTCCAATGACTCATTGAGGGAGGACACCTACTCTACAGCTCTGTCTCCACTACTCAATCCATCAACCACAACAAACTGCAACTACACCAACTCCGTCTACTGCCCACCACCACTACTAGTATTTTTGCAAACAATCGCATATATCCATGCCCATAGCAGGATTCGAACCTGCAGCCTTTTTGCTGGAGAGTGGATACGCTAACCACTCAGCCAACCAGGTCGGCATTATTTCTTCTATAGGTTCTCCATGCCGAATGCAGTTGAAGTTTTCAGTGTTTTTGCTGATTTTCTTTTTATTGCTGATTTTTATACCATAGTGGTTATTCAATTTAGTTAGGGAATCCTGCAGACTTATATTGGATTTATTTAGGAGTATAACATAATCTGCATGAAGTAAAGAGTTGAGATTAACATTTGTGATTTTGATATTAAGTTTAATGCCACTTTTCTTCGTGTGATCCATATAGATGATGATTAACAGAGATAATGCTCACCTTTGTCTCACATATGATATAGTCAAATCTTTCTGTAACTTTTACAATTCTAACTGTTGACTTATATCTTAAATATACACTGTGTATTGCTCATTATATTATCCTGTTTACACCATATAACTGCAGTGTTGAACAGCTTTTCTGTTAGCACTTTGTCATGTGCCTTTTCTAGATCTAGAAAACTTAAATATAGATCCGTGTTATATTCCCATGATTTCTCAACTATTTCTTGAAGGCCAAAATCTAATCCTGATAATGGCTGAGTCCAACTTGTTCTTCTCTGAGTTTCCCTTCCACATTTTTCTTAGGCATTTCTCAGTGTGTGCTTTCATAAATCTTACCTAGAACACTTGGTACAGAAATTCTTACATTCAGTTTTATTTCCCTTTTTATAAAAATGTCAAATTCTAGATGACTAGAGTAATAATCTGGAATTTGACCTTCTGAACAGGCCTTTTTTAACGTAATTACTAGTTCCTCTGTATAGAAAGGAGACTTATCATCTTTGATTCCTTTTGCATTACTTTACCTCCATTTGTGTGCTTCTTTTCAATAGGCTTCAGATTTTGCCGCTCTTCTGATATTTACTAGCTATATTCTTAGCAGTGTCTTGGCATGACTTTTATTTTTCTACTTTTACACATTGCTTCATTTACATTTTTCTCTATTCTCTTTCATGGCACATATTCATTTTCTTCTTTTCCATGACTGCCTCTTTAACTTCCTGACTTCTATTTAGTTCTGATTTTTCTATCATTGCCAACAACTTCATATGCTTCTCTGGCTAAATCAGTCAGTGTTTTCCTAATTCTACAAATGACTCTCCAGTGTTCTTGTTTTCATATTTTCTTCAATAATATTTGTATAATTGAGTCTACAGTTCACCTCTGAAAGTTGTTTTCATATTTTCTTCAATGATATTTGTATAATTGAGTCTACAGTTCACCTCTGAAAGTTGCTTAGTTTTTATTATTTTTAAAAATTTCTTTTATTATTATTGTTACTCCAAGACCCCCATGGAGTCAAAGACTCATTTTGGGAAGTCCCTTTTTCATACACATAGCTCATTGTACCATGCCATAAATATATTCAAATTTTCTGCAGACACCACACTCTCAGGCAGTGCATTCCAATCATTCACAACTCTCCATGCAGAAAGCCTGTTTCTCACTCCCTTGCAGCTTTCAGCGATTAACCATCTCCCACCATATTGTGAAAAGCCTCTTCAGTGTTAATCTTATAACAGCTCCTTACAACTTACCTCCCTATCATATCGTCCCTATTCCTTCCATCCACTAGACTCTGTAAATTGCATCTTCTAAACCTTTCTTCATACTCAGCAATACAGACCAAAAACTACCTTAGTCAGCTGCCTCTGGACACCTTTCAATATCTCTTCATCCTTTTGAAAACCAGATGATTACATCTGTGCACACTAGTCCATATATGACCTAATCAAGGCTGAAACATTTAATACTGAATATTTGGTTTGAAATTTGGCCAAAGCACCAAATATTTGGAGAAAGTTACAAAAGTGTATTTTTATTTATTTATTTTTATTTTATTTTTTTGTTCAAAAGTTGATAAAATTAATTTGCATTGTTTAAAATTTAATTAATTATGCTTTGGCTGAATATTCAGCACTTGGACAAAATTGTAAAATGAATTAATATTAAAAAACATATAATAATACTTCACCTAATCATATGTCCATATGAAAATGAATGAATGAATAAATATATATAAATAGAAACTTTGAAAGTTTTGAAAACTTGACTGTAGAGCTTATGGAAATGCAGTCTTTGGTATTGGAGTTGCCTTAGTAACTCCAATACTAAAAAGACACATGCTGCCAAGACGTACACATATTTGCCTTTTATTAGTTCTTTGGATTAAGGTTACACTGGCCTGACAGCTGTTTCAAACTGTTGGTTGTCATTGGAGATCAGGCAGAAACCTTAAAATGACAAGAATCCTCATTCAGTACCAAAGCAGTTTCGTTTCAGAGAACTGTATTTTTTTAATCTGCAAACAGCAATCAGTGCTGAGAAGAGCCTAAATCAGTGTTTCTCAACTTGGGGCGTATGCCCCACAGGGGGGAAATTTGAATATTTTTGGAGGCAATTAGAAAATGTACTGTATTTTTCAGTGTATAAGATGCACCCAAGAAATTTAATACAATTTTCTGGAAAAAACCTAAACTTTAAAGTATAATTTGTTTTTATCGTACGAATCATTTTTGTTAAAATGGCAATGCCATTTTGCCGATTTTCTTGCACCCATTTCAAAACTTCAGTCTCTAGTTCTGGCCACTTCGCAATTTTTCCACGTTCCGCATGCTTTTCATTACACAAATTGTACACAATCTCCTTCTGACCACGCCAAGTTCTAATCATTTTTTCTGTAGGCTTTTTGTTCTTCCACATATTTTACAACCTGCAATTTGTAACTTGAAGTATATGAATGTTGCCTGTTTTTTTCCATCACTAAAATCTACAGGGAAATATCCAACTGAACAAAAATATCTCAACACGTCAACTCAATACTAATAAACATCATAACTGATTACTCGGATAAGATATTATGAAACTTGAATAAGGACTCCCTGTTCTTAGCCAATGACACGCTAGAAGTCATGTGTAGGTCACGCATCAATTTGATTGCACCATTAACCACCTACAAAGATCTTGGAACATAAAAGGGAGTGCGTATAACTTTGAAAAGAGGAAACAATCTTTACCTTCATTATATAAGACGCACCCCATTTTTAAGATGAATTTTTAAGGTAAAAAAAGTGCATCTTATACACCGGAAAATACGGTACATGTACATATTTATATTATACTTTTTCAGAATTTGGCTGACTATTATGCTAGAGGGGAGGCATCAAAATCTTTAAGACGTTGAGGTGGGGCATGATCCAAAAAAGGTTGAAAAACACTGGCCTAAATGTATTCGTTTTGGTATCGTAAAATAAACAGATCAGTCAATATTTCATTCATTACTTAAGAAACTTAGCTTGTACTACTTAAAAAACTTCCTAAGGCAACTCAGATGCTGAGGATTGCATTCTCATAAGCTCTCTTCTTTATTCAAAAATCTCCACATTTCTATATGTATATTCAGCTATGAAATTAGCATATATCTTTAATATCTCCTATTTCTCTTTATTTTTATATTGCCAAAATGACAATTTTTAGGATCTTGTTTAATAAAAAAGGGAAAATAAAATTTTGATTTCCCTAAATATAATAAATTTTTAAGTATACATCTGAGATGCTTCAATTTGAAATAATGAGATATTTTAATGGAGGATATTATGAATCCATCCATATTTTAGCCAAATGTAGAAAAAAAACTTAAAACTTTAGAAATTTTACCAGAGTGTTTGAAAGAACATAACCTTCTCATAAGTGTTATAATAATTTTTTGGAAGAAAATTTTTCTACATTTCTCACTTTCCCTTGTTTCCATATTTTGCTATAAAATAAAGATGAATCTGTAATATTGCCTATTACAGTATCTATGTAAGAAGAGAATGTGAGGAACTGTTTTAGGGAGAGGATGTTAGAGAGGATTTTGGATGGATTAGAAAGTGTACAAGATTGGTGGAGACATAATTCAAAAGCAATTCTAAGCTGTGCAATTGAGGTGCTTGGTGAAACATCCGGAAAGATTAGAGAGCAAAAGGAGGGCTGGTGGTGGAATAATGTACAAGAAGCAGTGACGGCTAAGAGGAAGGCAAGAGTGGAAGAGGACAGAAAGGAGTACAAACAGAAAAAGCGGGAAGCCAAGAGCGTTGTTGCGAAGGCCATGGCATATCAAAATCTTTATGATCAATTGGAAACAAAGGAAGGACAGAGAAAAATTTATCGATTGGCAAAATGTAGAAATAAGGCATCAAAGGACATCTTACATTTGAGGCAGATCAAAGACTGGAGGAAGGATATTAAGGAGGGATGTGGATATAAGAAACAGATGGAGAATATACTTTGAAGGGCTTTTGAATGAAGATAATGCAAGGACTCGCAGAGAAAATGGTGCAGAACATTAGTAGAGTGGAAGTGAAGGAGGCCATAAAGAGGATGACGAATGGAAAATCGGTGGGCCCAGGATACTAGTAGTGACATGGAAGGCACTGGGAGAAAAGGGAATTGACTTGTTGGGGGAACTGTTAATAAAAGTTTGTCAACAGGAAAATATACCTGAGGAATGGAGGGAAAGTACTCTTGTCCTACAAGGGTAAAGGGAATGCACAAGACTAAGAATTACAGAGGAATAAAGTTGATGTCCCACACAATAAAAATCCTAGAAAGGGTTCTTGATGGAAGATTGAGGAAGGAGGTGGAGATTGCAAAGGAGCAATTTGGCTTCATGCCGGTCTGTTGACGACAGATGCTATCTTTGGGTTATGGCAGATGATGGAAAAGTTTCGAGAGAAGCAACGGAAGCTATATCTGGTATTTATTGATCTGGAGAAAGCATGTGATAGAGTGCCAAGGCAAGAAATCTGGAGGTGTGTGAGGGAGAAGAAGGTACCAGAGAAATATGTCAGGTTGGTGCAGGAGATGTACAGAAATGTGAAGACAAGAGTTCAGACCTGCCTGGGAGAAACAGAAAGTTTTCAAGTGACAGTTGGCTTGCATCAAGGGTCAGCATTAAGTCCGTTCCTGTTTAATATTGTGATGGAGGAGGTGAGAAGAGACGTGCCTTGGACTATGTTGTATGCAGATGACATCGTGCTGTGTGCAGAATCAAGAAAAGTGGCAGCTAAACTGGAAAGTCGGAGGAATGTACTGGAAGAGAGAGATATGAGACTGAGCAGAAGGAAGACAGTATATGTGTTGCAAAGTGGATGGTAGCCAGGAGACAGATCTGGAGCTGGAAGGAAATGTCATCAGGAAGATCAGTGACTTTAGGTACTTAGGTTCAACAGTGAAAGAGGATGGAGAGGTAAGAAGGAAGTGGGATGCAGGATACAAGCAAGATGGAGGAACTGGAGAGAGAGATGGCTGGAGTGCTGTGTGATAGGAAGGTGCCGATCAATCTAAAAGGCAAAATCTACGAGACAGTAGTGAGACCAGCTATGATGTATGCTATGGAAACTGTGACCCTAAGGAAAAATAACATCAGCAAGATTTTAAAAGAAATACAGCATAAAAGTCAGAACAAAATATTGCACTGATTTCTTCAAATAATAAAATATTAATGGAACTTATTTTAAATTGCAAAATATAGAGAATAATTATGGATTTAATAATAAAAATGAAATCAAATCAAGATAAATTATGATGTAAGAAAATGAATTTTTCAGCATTTTTTGGAGTGGCATATATCTGGTTTCTTCATAAAGATTTATGACTTCTGAAAAAAAAAATTCTTCCAAGGAGCTAGAGTCGAAAGAAATTTTCTAAGAAATTGTACTGCAGAACAAGTTTGCTCAATAGCCTCGGGAACCCTTCTGTTTGAATGGTTGCACGACATAAGGGGAGGCTTTTCCTGATTGGTTGCATTTGTTATGACACATAAACAGAAATTTTTGTGCTTCTGCAGGCCAATTACTGGATCTTTCTACTTATTTGACCAAAGTAGAATATCTGAAAAACATTCCAAATTGACTGAATACTGAAGCAGAACCGAATATTCGACACATCCATATTTAAGACCTTACATTTTGCAACATTGAACTAGCATCCCCACTCCCATGCCCATTCACTCAATCTATTCAAGCGATGGCTCTAAAGTATTCCACTGAGGCACACCACTAGTGACTTTCCTCTTCCAGGATATTGCTCCCTCCATACTCAACTTGCTGATTATCTGTCGCATAGCCAATCCAATTCAATGCACTAGTCTGATATTGAACCTCATCTACTCTAGTTTGACTATCAACTTATGTGGTATTCTTTGCAAGAGCCTTTGCAAAATCTAAGTTTGCTACTGTGTATCCATCTCCCTTGTCCAATGCAGCTATCACCTTATTATAAGTAAGTAGATTACTAAAACATGAACTCCCTTTAGCAGATTCATGCTGTCCATCAAAGATAACACCACTGTTGTGAACCCAATTCTGGATCTTGGTTCTCACCAGCCTCTCCAACACTTTAACCATTACTCACAGATTGGCTTATAATTTGATGCTTGAGTTCTATCACCTCCCTTATAAAGTGGTACAATCTTGCCTTCCTTCCGGTCCTTTGGGACTTGATCCAGAAGGCAGATATCAACTCCCTGGCACATTCCTTCAAAATATGTGGTGATATGTGATCAAGTCCTATAGCTTTGTTAATATCAAGCTGCTCTCAAACATCTCCATGATGTCACATTCACAAGGATGAAAGATCTTTATGAACTGCTCATTAAATATTTCAACTATATTTTCTGCAGCAGTTGTCCTTATACTATTTTCTCCAATCAGTGTAATCCTACCATATCCTTTTTTTATTTTTTGTTGTTGTTGTTGGCTACATATCAAAATAACCTCTAGGGCTTTTTGGCATTTTCATTAGTTAACTGCTGCTCATACTGTACTTTTGTTACCTTTAGGAACCAAGTCACTCTCCTTGCCTGTTCTTTGTAATCTTCATGGAATTGATTATTGAAGTCTTGCTTTATCTCTTCATTCATCCATTTCACACCTACTGCATTTGACCTTCTATCGCATGCTTTATCTCTTCATTCATCCATTTCACACCTACTGCATTTGACCTTCTTATCCTTGAAATACATTTAGACATTGCTTTTACTAGACAGTTTTTGAATATCACCCATGCTGCATTGATCTCCTTTCCATCCAACTCTTTATTCCATGCTGTAGCTGTAAGCTGTCTCCTTAGCTTCTCATAATCACCAGCCTTGTATTTCAGCACGTACCATTTCCTCATATGACTGGCAACCACCTAGATAATCACTTCATGGCCACTCTCACCAGTTGGAGGTGGATTTGACATCTCATTTATAATAACATCCTCTAATGAGATGATCAATCCTCACATGTCCTCTGTTACATACTGTGTGAGGTAGTTGTCCCTCAAAAACCCTAGAATTTCATTTTCTTTACTTCCAGTTGCTATCTCGTCATCCCAATCTATATTGCCATAATTAAAATCACTCATAATGATCACCCTTTTCCTATTTGAATCCTTGGCTTATTTGCTTATAAGTTTCATGGTCACTACAGCAAAATCCAACTAATTATTTCATTCTATCTTACACTCTATTGCCTTAAACTATCCTTACACACTTTTCTTTTCAGTGTGATATTAGTTTTATCCTGCTCAAAACTAAATGGTGATCATCATCTTAAAGGGGAAAATATAGGCCTGTCCCTTAAGTTTCTAGTTCCATCTGTTTTTATCCGGTGTCCACCGTTTCATGTCAAACCTTTGTAAATCATCCCAAGAAAAAGCATTTTGGCTGTACAAAGATTATCTGTTAAGAGATTTACTTTTATGCCTGAAAAAAAAAAAAAAAAAAAAAGCTCTTTAATATATGGATTATTCCAATGTTTACTTATGAAAGTGAGACATGGGAAACAGCTATAAAACAGGAAGCCAGATTATCAAGAAATTAAAAATCAAAAAGGCTTCTGCTGATGCCATCACCAACAAAGTGATAAAACTACTACCACCACGTTTAGCTATAGTTCATCTAACCAACATAATAAATTCCATCCTCCGTTTTAAACATTTCCTTTCCTGCTGGAAGGTGGCGGATATAATTCCAGTTCATAAGACCGGAAAAGACCCGCACCTGCCTCAAAGTTACAGGCCAATCAGTCTCATCTCAAATCTGGGCAAGATTGCAGAGAAAGTTATTCTTAACAGATTCCTAGCCTCGTACAAAAGTTAAACATTCTTCCTAATGAGCAGTTTGGGTTCCGTCAATTCCATAGTATAACATAACAAATATATAGACTAGTCGAATACATCTCCATTGGATACAATTGGCATCAATGCACAGGGTCTGTTTTCCTTGACATAGCCAGTGCATATGGCATTTCGATAAAATGTGGCATTTCAGACTACTATATAAAATGATCACAACTGGAATACCATTGGAAATGATTCACTTAATCAAATCACACCTTTTAGACAGGCGTATGCAAGTTAAGATTGGCAGTGTGTTATCTACTCAGAAATGCATCTTGACTGGAGTCCCACAAGGATTCCTACTGGCCCTGATTCTGTTTTCTATATATCTGTACGATATCCTGCACAATCCATTGTCATCTATCGAAGCCCTTTACGCAGATGATACAGTGATATTAGCCAGATCTCTGCAGCCATGTCTTGCCATCAAGAAACTGCAAGAAAACCTGTTACTGATTGAAAGGTGGGTTGCCACATGGAGACTGAAAGTGAACCCCCAGAAAAGCATAGCCATGCTATTCTCAGAAGACCAATGCTTTCTAAAGGGGGACATCTTCCTATTCAACACAAAAGTCCCGTGGCAAACAGAGACTAAATACCTTGGTGTACTGCTGGACAGAAGGCTGACTTTCAACACCATATCAAGACTGTGTAAAAACATCAAAAACCATTGCCCAGCTTTATCTTCTGATCAACAGGAACATTAAGCTGAACACCAGAATCGAACTACTTATCTACAAACTGATGGTTCGTCCTATACTCACTTATGCTTCTCTGGCTTGCAGCCACACTGCTGATACTAATATTCTCAAGTTAAAACATGTACAAAACAAATGTCAACAAATGATCCTTAATGCACCATGGTTCGTACAAAATGTGCAACTCCATCTGGACACAGACGTTCCCCTTATTTACACTTACATATAGATTATAGCAACAAAGTTCTTCGAAAAAGCATCTGTGCACCCTAACAAATTGGTTCAACTAGCTGCAAATTATGATGCAACAGACTACTTCAAACACAAAAGACCAAAAGCCATCTTAAATTCCAGTTCTGATGTTTAATCTTCAAGCCCACTCAGGGCGAGCAACTGGCTCATAAATTTTCCCCACTCACCGTTTCCTCACCAGATAGCTCGGAATATGAAAAGCATTTGCTTCACCCTTTATGCCAGTAACGTTGATCATTGATTGTGTTGCCCTTCCTCATCTAGGAAGCCTTGGAGAGAATAATGCTCCACTTAACAAAAAGGGATAGAATAAGAAATACTAGAAATGGTGATCATGCTATTTTAAAAAAAATCCCTTGGTGTGTTCTGAACCAGCAAGAAGATGTTACTGTCAGCAGTAATATAGTTACTTATTTCTACTTCTTTATGTTATTATTAATACCAGACCTCCATGGAGTCAAAGATTGGTCGTGGGTGGATACTCTGTTACAAAAAAAAAAAAAAAAAAGAAGTCTATCCAACCATACTTTAAACTCATTCAGCATATTCACATTCACCCAGTGGCGGCCCGTGAAGTTTTATGTGGGTGTGCTGCCTATACAAAATAATTTTTTTTTAAATTCTTTTTTTTCCTAATCAGTAACCAGTTTATTAACAAATAAATTGGTTACTAATTAGGAAAAAAAGAATGATTTTTTTAAAATTATTTTGTATAGGCAGCACCCCCACTTAAAACTTCACGGGCTGCCACTGCATTCACCATAATGTCAAGTGATGCATTCTACTCACGAATTATCTTCATGCAAAGATCCCACTTCTTATGTTTCTGTTCACATGCACCTTTGTCTTCTCACCCATGTAAATTTTTTCACATGCTTATGTTTGAACGTAGTGTTGATAATGACTAGCCCATTATCATGAACAGAATTCCAGCAGACACTTACCATTAAATTAATGATGCTGTTTTCTCCAAATTTTCTGAAAAGATTTGTATATCTATGATATTTATTATTTTCTACTCAGCTGTTTAGATCTCCAAACAACTAACTTTTTTCTTTCCCTGATCATTATTACCTCAGTATAACATTTTATATTTGTTATTCCAAATAATTCTACCTGATTTTTTCTTTGTCACAGTGACTCCAGTTATGTCACCACTTCTTTTTTGTTGATATTTGTTACATTAATGTCTATCTTGACTTCTGCTGATGTTGATTTGGAGTTTGTTTCAATAGTGGACTTTTAACTGTTTGTCTTAGTTCTTTTATGAAAATAGCAGGGGCAATGAATTTTTCCAGTTCAGAAATTAATTATATATATATATATCATTGGCAGCCGGCGAAATTTTAAGTGGGGATTTATTTATTAATAAATTGGTAACTAATTAGGAAGAAATAATTTTTTTTTATTTTATTTTGTATATGCAGCATCCTCACTTAAAATTTCACCGGCCGCCACTGATATTTATATATTTTTTTTTTACATAGTCTGGAAATTCTTTTCTAGAGACTAAACATTGGCTTGAATATTTACAGATCCAAGGCTGCTCCAGGCTTTCAGTAAGTGAAGCAGTGGTCTCACTGTCTAATAAATTATAGCATGTGCAATGTCCCAGCCAGCATGAAATTCTAACGTATTGTATTATCATCTTGCTTTGATTTAAGCCATAAGAATGTTTGTCATCTAAATGCCAACTTTCTTGCCCATTCATTTAGTATCCAAGAGAATACCTATTAATGGGTGTATAGGTACCATGAGTAGGTGAGGATTGGACATTAGGTTGGACTTTTCTAAGCAGTTGAAAATTAAATTAACTGAATTTCTCAACTGGTTGGTTAAGTGATTAGCATATCTGCTCTCCAGCAAATAGGTTGCTGGTTTGAATTCCTCCATGGATGTTTGTGATTTTCTTTAGGTGAGAAATGAATTTCATTGCTCATTAGACCACTGCCCCAGTTGTTGAAAACATGGAGTGGCTAGAATCCTTCTCTAGAGACCATGTTTTGGTCTTTATAGAAGGATTTCCAGACTATGTAAAAAAAAAAAAAAAATCCATTGCTAATGTGATAGTCTTTTGTCAGTAAGAATCAAAAAAGTTAACATTTTGAAACTCAGTTATTAATTATAACTGAATATTTATAATTTATTATACACTAAACCATTGATTAATGCCATTTTGCAGTAATTAAGTGTTTTTTAATGTAGTAATCAATCATTTTACCAAAATCTATACTCAGATTTGTACTCAGTATTTTGTTTGACGGTTGTTGTGTACATATGCAGATTTTAGTTCCTTTTGAAATTTTATATATCAGAATAAGAGGTAAAGTAAAATTACTACTTTAGATCTGGGGTTGATGATTGATAGAAACCTGAAATTCAAGGGACATATTGCAAAGGTGGTGAAGGTGTAAACATGTGGGTCGCTTCCAATATTTCTTATAATGAGGCTATTATTTGCCACTATTTGTAATATTTTTATTATATTATACGCTTTCCTTATATATTCCTTTCTTATTCTATCCTACTATTGCATAAGAGGTTAATCGACCTTTCACGCTACGAGTTGTATGCCTATGAATACTGGAAAATTTGTTTGTTGAGACTGTGACACCAGTATCGTTTAATTGGCATAAAACTCAGCAATACGGCAGGTTGATTTCTCTCTCTCTCTCTCTAACACAATTTATTTCAGTAAAATTTAACACAAACAGTTGTGGTCTAATTGCACTTAACTACATGCTTCTGCTATCTTACTTGGTTCTCACTTATTTAGGAACAGTGCATTGTATTTTGAAAGATGGCGGCACTCTATTGACATATAAACAAAACACATTTATTTACACTACTATAAAAGATACATCAATCAAACGATAGGTTAAACTTAGTTAAACAATAACATATAGCTTGCAGTGACATAGCATTTTCTTTTGTTTCTTGCAAATTTTACTCATTTTTTTGTTTACTATGTCTTGGCCTGGTTAAATTTATAATAGGATTAAATATATTCTTTTTACAAACGTTCTTTTTATATTATAATCTTTTGAGATGTGATCTCAGTAAAAGTTGATGTGAAGCGCTCGTAGAATTCCAAACTACATCGAATTTTACAAAGGCCCACCCTTCATGAAAAAATTTTAAGCCATGTATGTGGATGAAAATTTTTTTTTTTAGTGTTTCTGTGTCGTGCTTCGTTATTCTCTGGATCGGACAATAGCTATTCCTTTCTAACTCTTCTAGATCTCAGGAAATATCTGGTTTGATAGAATTTTCTTTCCCCCCCATTCATCACACTGCGTCCTCTGGAATGTCACTGGACTTCTGATATTTCTTCATCCAGATCAGGATATTTGTATCTGCGATATCACGTTTTTACGGTATCTGGTATCTCCCCCACGACGATCTATTCCCCCTCCATCTCTCTCCCCCTTATCCTGGGGAGGTGAGTTACCTCCTTCCCTATGATTCTTTCCATTTCTTCCCCCCAAGCACACTAGGTTATCATTTCTGATCTTATATGGCTTTAATCGGTCTGAATGCACTGTTATTATTCTGTTTGGATCCTTTTCATCCTGAATTTTATAGGTCACAGGGGAAAGTTTCTCCATGATTAGAAATAGTCCTGATGCTCTCCTTCCTAATTTTCCTCCTTTATGTTTGATGGTGCTCTGTTCTAGGAGAACTAAATTTCCTGGCATTAGGTCTTTATATTTCCTGAGCTTATTTATGTATGTTCTGGTCTTTTGAGAGCTGTTCTTGCTGGATTCTGGGATGATCTCATAGGCCAGTTTATTTTCCTCGATCAGAGCGTTCAAATACTTGTCAATATCCAAAAATCCTGTATCAATATGGGCATGCCTCGATTCATTTGGGAACCTCGGTTCAAATCCATGCAGGACAACAGCAGGTGACTTCTTGATTGCTGAATGAGTAGCTGTCCTGCATGTGAATAGGGTGTGGGATAAGTAGGAGTCCCAGTTTGATGCTCTGCTATCAACCAGCTTTGTGAGAGTGTGGTTGAGAGTTTCGTTCAGCCTCTCGCAGATCCCGTTTCCTTGAGGGTGATAAGGGGTGGTGAACAATTTCTTAACCTTAAGCAGCTTACGTAACTTTGGCATAATTTCAGCAGTGAAATTTGCTCCCTGATCTGATCGGAGTGTTTGAAGAGTCCCATACCTAGAAATTATTAATTTAAAGAACTTTGCTGCTACAGTTTTTGCTCTCTGATCCTTCACTGCTGTCGCTTCAGAAAACCTAGAGAACATGTCAATTGCCACGAGTATATATCTGTTTCCATTCTGCGTAGTGGGATGGGGTCCGACTATGTCGATTGCCACAGCTTGAAAGGGAAGGATTGCAGCAGAGCCTTTTCCCCAAATGTGGATCTAGCTTGACATAAGTGGCATGAGGAAATGTATGCAATCACATCACTTCTCATCCCCTTCCAAATATATCTCTCATTGATTCTGTGCCATGTTCTATCAATCCCTTGGCGGCCAGCCAAATCCAAATCATGAAACATATAGAGTATCCATGGTATGGTGGTTGGGGGCCAGTATCCTCTCTCTCCATCTACCTCCGACCTCTTGCCTGGAGAGAAGTAGTCTTTCGTCCATATGCAGGGTCCTAAGAAAAGAGAACTCCTCTGGAGGGTGTTCGCCAACTTTTATCTTTTCATAGATACTTCTCCAATTAGGATCTCTTCTGGGCTTCTATTATTAGGGGCCTCTCCCAGTTTTGGTGTTTTGGAAGCTTGTTTTTGATCCTTTCAATCTCATCAATCCTATTAATGCATATTGTATCACTAGCATTCTCTATGAGGTTTCTCTCTTCATTATCAGAGCCTAGGGACCCTGACAGGTAGTCCGCCACCACATTTTTCTTTCCTGGAACATACTTAATGTCTGTCGTATTTCTGCAACTCTAGCGTCCATCTAATGATTCTTTGATTTTTATCCTTCATAGATGACATGAAGGACAGTAGTCGATGATCCGATCTTAGGATTATATGTTATCCTATCGGTAATTGTTTAAGTTTTCATAGAGAGAAAACGATTGCCAGTGCCTCCTTTTCAATAACAGAGTAATTCCTCTCTGAAGACGACAGCTTCCTGCTGATGAAGGCTATGGATCAGTAGTCCTCCCCCTCCTTCTGTTCCAAAACGAAGGCAATGGTATCATGAGAGGCATCTGCTGATAGGAAAAACGTTTTCCCGAATTGTGGATAGGTTAGGACAGGGGACCTTGTTAAGGCAAGATTCAAGGAATCATATGCACCTTACTCTTCCTTCCCCCACTTAAATCTTGCCCCCTTCTTTGTTAGCCTCACAATTGGCTCCATTAATTTTGAACAGTTGGGAATGAATTTCCTATAGAAATTGACCATTCCTATATAGCGGCTGACCTGTCTTACAGTGATTCTTGTAAGACAATGTGAGTGCCACAAGTATGGCACTCACATTGGTCTGGGTAGGAACTACCCCAGTCTCACTGACCCTATGGCCCAAATACTCAACTTCTCTTAAGAAGAATTGGTGCTTTGAACTCTTCAGTGAAAATTTCACTGTTCTCTCTGATATACTAGGAAAAGGGGTCATCTGCTTTCAAGATGATCTCTTAAAAGCAGATGACCCCTTTTCCTAGTATATCAGAGAGAACAGTGTTCATCAATGATTGGAATGAAACCTTGCACCCTGAGGAAGTCTACACAGTTGGTATTTTTGCCACTGGGTGGTGAACGCAAAGAACTTCCTGTCCTCCTTCCATAAGGGAATTTGATAGTATCCTGAATTAAGGTCTAGCTTGAAAAAATATCTAGCTCCTTCCAAGTCTATCAAGAGCTCCTCTATCTTGCACAGTGGGGGAGTCAGTTGGTTTAGTGACTTTATTCACTCCCCTCAGATCCTGCACAAACCTTAGACTCTCATTTGGCTTTTCTATCAATATGAAGGAGCTATTCCATTGAGAGTTAGACCTCTCAATGATCCCAGCCTTCTCATAATCTCACAGAAGCTTCTGAAGTCCTTTCATCTGCTTCATTGGGATTTGATATTGTTTCACATGAATGGGCATGTCGGTGGTGATCTGGACTGTGTGTTCTACCACATCCGTGCTGGACAGTGAAGTGATGTCTTCTGTGAAAATTTTTGGTAAGTGTAGAAAGACGGTATCAAAAAACTCATTTATTACTCTTTTTTCATTCTCTGAACTAGCTGGGCTGATTGCATTATCTGTCATGATGCCCTTCCAACTACTGTTCTGTCCTTCTGTCTCTATCGTTTCAATTCCCAATGTCTCCCTAACTTTATTCTGCATTAGAGGCCTCCTTTTCCCTTCAGAAACAAGACCTGTAAAATCATGCCTTCAGAGAAGTTGCAGATAAATTGATATCGTTCTAGAAAGTCTAGACTTAGGATCACTTGGTCGCTGGAGTCCGAGGTCTCTGGTAGGACAATCAGTTGATGAGGGATCCTTATGGGAAAACAGTTCTGGAGATGAGCTCTGTTTTCTTGACGCCTGTTATTCTGATAGGGCTGACTAACTCGAGGACATTGGTGGGGTCTACCCTTTTTAGTTTTGAGAGTGACCAGGAGATAACCGAAACCTGGGCTCTGGTGTCTAACAGAATCTCACAGGGTGTGTCTTGTATCAGACCCTCCACTAGTGGCAATGCTATCCTTTTTCTGTTGGTCGTCGTTGCAACACTTTGCAGGGAGTATGATTCTATGTTCTTTTCATTTATGATGGTTGTGGACCCAGTCCTCTTTTCCTGTTCTTGCCTCACATGGTTGTACTTGCTTTTTTTCATTTTGTACAGTGGGCCTTTTTAATTTTTTTCTTCTAATAATTGTGATATTCGGTCTAGTTTTCTTTTTAATCTTTCCTGCTGTACTTCTACTTCCAGAGAAATTAGAGCCTTTAGTTTTTCTGGATTGTGAACTTCTTTTTCCAGGATTCTTGTTGGGGGGGGGGGGGGAAGATCCAACCTAATTGGATCCAAGTTCCATTTTTGTTTGCTGCTTATTCTTTCTGTTTTTGTATGTTTGCCGTATTATTTATCACTAGTTCTTATGTCATTCTTTGAAGTATTCATCTGTTCAATGAGACTTACATGTCTCGAATTGATGGAAAGGAAGTTTTCCATTAACTTTTCTTCCTTTTCCCTGACAAAATAGTAACATTCCTTCAGGTTTTTTGCCCTTTTCTTATAAGCTACTTCTTTGAATTCACTCCTTAATCCTAACCTAAACAGATGAAATGTTAGCCAGTTCAGATGGGATTTTTCTTATACTGATACCTTTAGGCTCTCTGCTAAATTCAGCAGTTTGTTGAAGTAGTCTGTTACACATTCCTTCTCCCTTTGTATACAATTGCATAACCTCCATAAATTTTTGTCTATGCTCCAAACTTTAGAATATTGGTTAATTAATGTGCCTTTAAATCTGGAATAATCTAATGTGTTTCTTAATATTGGGGAAGAATAAAAAAATTTCTTAGCCTTCCCAATCAGCTTGTTCCTGAGCAGAATTAACAGCTGAAGTTCCGACCAGTTTCCCATTCTTTTAAGCTCTTCGGCAAAGTCAAAAAAAGATGAGACATTGTCGTGGTTCTCTCCAGAGAATTGTGGGATGATGAGGTGAGGATTTACTGTTATAAAGAATTCTCTATCCCCCCATCGTGTTAGTTGGCTCTCGAATCAAGGCTGTTCACATTCATGGTTCTTAAAAAAATTTTCTTACACTATATATTATATATATATATATATATATATATATATATACACACTTTCTATTTAGTTACCTGATCTTTAATTACTGTGGATTTTATCCTGTCGGCTGCACCATGGTAAACATGTGGGTAGTTTCCGATATTTCTTATAACGAGGCTATTACTTGTCGCTATTTGTAATACCTTTATTTTATTATATTATATGCTTTTCATATATATTCTTTCTTATTCTATTCTACTATTGCATAAGAGGTTGATCCACCTGTCGCAATACGAGTTGTATGCCTATGAATATTGGAAAATTTGTTTGTTGAGACTGCACCACCAGTATCATTCAATTGGCATAAAACTCAGTAATACGGCCGGTTGATTTCTCTCTCTCTAACACAATTTCCTTCAGTAAAATTTAACACAAACAGTCCTGCAGCTATTGGCTTCTAATTGCACTTAACTACACGCTTCTGCTGTCTTACTTGGTTCCTACTCTTAGGTTTGCGTTTATTTAGGAACAGTGCATTGTATTTTGAAAGATCAGGTGGCACTCTATTGACATAAACAAAGCATATTTATTTACGCTAGTATAAAAGGTACATGAATCAAACGATAGGGAGGTTGCCCTCTCTACCTATCTGTTAAACCTTTAGCATAAAGAAAAATTTTTTCACATCAATACTAAATAATTCTATAGCACGATTACTTATTTACTCTCTGCTTACAAAATCTCTTAATTGAAATTCTAATCCACTCACAAAGAGGTTAGCTAACTATGTCAAGTTATTTCACAAATTTTATACCAATTACTAACATGCCAGATGACTCTCTTAAAGACATCTTATTACTATTAACTTAATTCTTATCAGTCCATCTATAACGTATCTCCTGGATTACAAAAGGGAATGTATAACAAAAGATGGAACAAACTTACAGAGGCTTTGTGTCGCACACTCATCATAGTCTTGCACTAAAGTCCCTATGCTTTTCCTTTCATCTCGGGCCTTAGGCTTCCTTCTGGAGAGTCTTGCTTCAGGGGCGTCTCTTCGCGATAGTAGTGGGCTTTGCACTGCAAATCTCTGGCAGTCGAATAGCTCAGGCAAGAGGTTTCAGCATACGGGCAAGTTCTCCGGCACTTGAAGTTTGCTCTGCGACTATTGGCTTCAGTTGACCTCCCGCAACAAAAGACATCCGACCGAAACTGCCTTGGGTATTTACATTGGCTGTTCTCTCGTCATTCCCATTGGTTTCTCCTTTGGCGTGGCCTTGCCGTAATGTCCTGAAAGGACTGTACAATGTTAGTTATGAGGACCGGCTGAGGGAATGTGGACTGCAGAGTTTGGTGGATAGAAGAAGGAGCGGTGATATGATTGAGACTTTTAAACTGTTGAGAGGTGGTTACAGGGTTGACATTGGGAGTTCTTTTGCTTGGTTGAACATCGGGAAGGAGTGATGACAAGAGGCCATCCCTGGAAGTTACGAAAGGAAACTGTGAGCAAGTGGGTGAGGAGTGGTTTCTTTGCGTGGAGGGTGGTTGAACAGTGGAATGCATTGCATTATGGAGTGGTGAGAACGATCAATGAGTTTAAGGAGTGGTATGATAGACTTTGTATTTCCTATGAGGGACCTCTCACGTTGAGTCTTGATAGACTTGTGTTTCCTAGGAAGGACCTCCTGCATTGAGTCTTTTGACTCCTTGGAGGCCTAAATAATAATAATAATAATAATAATAATATACAGATTATTAAATTAGATTCAAATTGCTTAGGATTTGCAAAATACTTGTTTGCAGACTATGTGGGCCTTTCTTTAGTAACTTCTGTAGAAAAGCATTCCTATAGCAGTAATTAGTAAATGTCAGTTTATTCCAGTACTTTGATTGAAATCTGTAGGTAAAATATGGAATGAAGTTTTCAAATAGGAATAGCCACACCTCAATTAAAACTTCACTGGCTATGGCATTGCCTCTGCACAAATAACTGAAAAATTCTTACCTATAAAATAAAAACTGATGGAATGCAAGCATAGTAGATACATTTAGTTATTGTGCTACAGTTTAAAAATAAATAAAATAAAAAAAATCAGAGAAATTGGAAAAATTTGAGAATTCACATTTGGATTGCCATTCTCATAATCACTTCTAACAACTGAGCCATGTGATTAAACAAAAAAAAATCCTATTAAAAAGTCTGTGCATTATTTTAAACACAAATCATAGTTTTTCAAAATATGTAAATTTTGTTTATGTAGTCCTGTGCTCGGTTCAGATTCTTCTAACATTTTGGTATTTATAAGTGGGGACCTGTATTGTTTAACCTTTATATCAATGACATTGTCAGTTGTTTGCAGGTGATGTGAAGCTAGCTTGGAAGAGTTATTAGTAATAGTGCAGGTGTGGTAGCCCTGCAAGAGGATTTGAATAAACTGGACAGATGGGCAAATGAATGGGGTGTTACGTCGTGGTTTTTCTTTAAATTTATGTTACTATTATCTCCTCTTGTGCCAACTAAGAATGAGATCTCCTGTCTATCTCTCTGGGGCCGTCTCCTTTTCAAACTCTGACAAATTTGTTTGTTCCAGCTGCACCAGTTAGAGTCCTAGGACAGAAGAATTCTTGCTCAGAGAAACTTTCCCAGAGTTCTAACAGCTACCAAAATTCGTTAAATATATATGGCATCTGTAGAGATCTCATTTTGCAGCTATGGCCCTATCCTTTCTAATTATTCTTTACCTTCCCTTTATGCATATGTTCAACCTTTTATGGGTGGTAAATTAGTCTCGTGTTCAAGCAAAACTCAGGCTTAGATAGTAAAACATGTTTATTAAAGATCTAATGAGTTTACAGTCAGGTTTAAACATATCAAAAGCTTATCACAATACCTATACAAAATCAACTGACAATCATAAATGAACATATAACTCATATTATCCTCTGGTCAAAACTCACTTAGCATGGGAAAATACAAGTTTACAATTTTAACTTCAAATGCTAACACATACCCCCATCACATTAATTAGATCTCACACAAGAACTTAAGTCCTCCAATTACCAGTCCAATGGAGCTAAGTTACAATGCATATAAGTCATTCAAAAAGTTCTCTAGGCCATTGTCCATTTTTCTTCCAACTAGAAATTGATTCACCCCTTTCCTCTAATGCTAATTGTTAACAAAATAAGAAAATTCTGTACATTACCACTGCCGCATGAGGTTACCGTGTCCCCTTTGTCCGTCCTTACTGTTAGATACTTTACTGCTTCAGTGGGTTGTGTCCATGTGGAGGTCGCTTCACTGGTCATGTACAACCATTTTCTGCACTCTGCTGGGCAATGCTTGTCTCGCTGGTTACTATCGTCTCTGCCCATCTCCCTGGAAGAACTTTACGTTGTCTCATTCCGGTAGCACTTCTACCGATTGCCCGAGTCGGTGGGCGCTGTCATCTCGCATACAGCTCGTCCGATACTTGCCAGTAAGCAACGGGGAGAAACTTGCCGTCTGATGCTGTAGAATTCCCTTCTGCTGGTCAGCATCGTGGGTCTGAATGAAAACAGGAACAGAAAAAACCTGGGCTCGAAACCCGCGTGAACCTGCATTTATTATCTCTTGTTACACCCTCTTTTCGCTGCAGAAGTTTTTTCACAGTGCCTTCCTGTTGGTCCTTAAGTTGTTCAGTCGCAACTCTTCTCAAGAGCGCTATTTTCAGGAACGTGAGTTCAATTCGCTTTCCACGAATGCCTTCGCTTCGGGCGTTACACTTATCATGGGTAACTCACATGCAACCTTTGGACTTTTGTTTGCATTGACATAAATTTTGCATAGAGTATTTTTTCTTACTAGTGTCTTCAAACATCAATATTTCTATCTAGACAAACAAATTCATCCTTTTTTTTGTACTTCATTTTAAGATAATTCAATTATGTTCTCTATTAACAATTTATTTCTTTACTAACAGTATGAGTATTTCTTCGTTATTATTGTATTCTTGTTAAATCTTGAATCAATGATCCTTTTGATGAAAAGGTCCTCATTCAAGATCTAACAGAGGTGTCAGTTTAATGCAGCAAAATGTAAAGTCTTGAAGTTTGGGATACATTGATGGGAGGCTGCTTACTTTGTTGGAGGATCTGTACTGGAGGAAATAGGGGAGGCAAGCATTCTGGATATAATGATTTATAGAAATCTGAAATTCACAGAAGAGATTGCTGCAATACTGAGAAGGATGCTGACCTGCAGAGATAAGAGTTTTCATTCCATTGTGTAAAGCCCTGATCAGGCCACACTTGAACTATAGTTCTCATATTTGGTCCCCAGGATTTGAAGGATATAAATTAACTTTGGAAAGAGTGCAGAGACAGATAACAAAGATAATATCAGGATTTTACAATGTTTGTTATGAAGACAGGCAGAAAATGTGTACTTCAGAGTTTGGAAGTATAACCACCTCTGGGGAGGTATAACACTGGGGAGTTCTTTCACTTGGTTGAACAAAAGGATGGAGTGAGGACCATCCCTGAGAGTTATGAAAGGAAGCTGTGAGCAAGAGGATGAGGAGTGGTTTCTTTGCATGGAAGATGGTTGAAATGTGGAATGCATTGCCTGATCGAGTGTGAGCATGAATGGTCAATGAGTTCAAGGAGTGGTATGATAGACTTCATGTTTTCTAGGATGGACCTCCCACAATGAGTCTCTTGACTCCATGGAGGCCTGAATCAATCATAATAATATTTATTTTATATAATATTCCTTTCCACTTTCTTTTCAAAATATTTTAAGATATTTTAGCAGTAAAATGTTGCACCACTGCTAGATAATATATCGGACTAATGGAGATTTCATAAGGTAGGTAGAACTAAAGAGAGTTGAGGCAGAGAGAGAGAGAGCTGATTGCTGCAGATGATGTGCATTTGAGTGAGAACAGCAGTGTGATTTAGGGTTGTTGTTGATGAGATGAGAAGAATGTGTAGCCAGTCAGGAATATGAAAACTAGATGGTAGGATTGAGTGTAAAATACCAGAATTGATGTGAGATACTGGACAAAGGAAAGAAGATAGGAATGCAGGGATGGTTGCAGTAGGAGTGGCAGAGTCAAAGGACTTGAATGGAGTAAGAAATTGTGGAAGGTTGGGAGGGGGCCAATGGAAAGCTGCTGTGCTTATACACCATTGCAAGAGTATTAGGAATAAGGATACAGAGTTGGAGATGGTGGGGTATTACAGATGATTCCATAAGAGTTGTGTCCTCTCATTGTGGAACTTGAAGAAAGCAATAACGATAATGGTTTTGAGGCCATTTGGTGTGTGGTTGAAGTTAGCAGAAATTTTAGATATTGAGTGAGATGTTACTGCAGGCCAGGAAATGCAGAAGGACATTCTGAAAGGTTCAGACATATTAGACTGGTAAATGACAGAGGGTGATAATGAGTGACTTTGAACTATTGAAGCGGGAAATATTGCATGTGAGTAAGGAGATCTAATTCCTTGAACTATTTTATGCAGCATATAGTTGAAGCAGCATGTGAGATTTGAGTGTTGGATTTAATAATATTCTCACACAGTGATAAAAGAAGATGTTACCACAATGCCACCAGTTGGGAAGAGTGATCATGTGGTTTTGATGTGGGGGAGTGGCTAGGCAGATTAAGGCAGTAAGATTGTATTGCTAAAGTTTCAAGATTAAATAAAGTAGGAATGAAATGGATAAATACAGGAGCTTCTGAGAAAGAGCATGTTATGGAGGAGATATAAAGAACAGAGTATCCCTCAGCAGCATGAGAAGTATAAGGTAAAGTACAGGCTAAGAAGGTGACAAGTGCAGTAATGAAAGAAAAATTGACATATGAAAAGAGATCAGCTGAAGAAGTAAAAAGCCAAACCCTAGAGCAGGGTTTCCCAAATTGTGTTCCACGGAACACAATTGTACACAGTGTTCCGTCGTAGGAAAAAATCTGGGAAATGCTGCCCTAGAGAATTCTACCGTTATGTTGCTAGTAGAAGAATGGGTGAATGTGGTAGGCTGACTTCAGTGGCTAGAGATGGAACACGAGTTACATCTACTCAAGGAAATGTTCATCGAGTATTTTGTTAGTGTATTTCATGTTAGGGATTGAGTATAGTATTGAATAGCAATACGAAGGAGGACAGAATACTGACAGTTCAAGAATGGAAATTGTTTAGAATATCATTATTATTTATTATGATTTAGGACCTCCATGGAGTCACAAAGACTCATTGTGGGAGGTCCACTCTAGAAAACACGAAGTCTATCATACCATTCCTTGAACTCATTCACCATTTGTACTCTTACCACCATATCAGGAAATGCATTCCACAGTTCTAATACCCTCCATGCAAAAAAATTCCTTACTCGCTTCCTCATGACTTCCTTTCACAACTTTCAGGGATGGCCTCTTGTCCTTGCTTCTTACCCCTGTTCCACCAAAAGAAGGAACACCCCAGTGTGTGTGTGTGTGTGTGTCATTCCTGTAACTACCTCTCAACAATTTAGATGTCTATCATATCACACTCTCCTATCTACCAAACTTTTCAGTCAGTCTATCCTCATAACCAACATTGTACAGTCCTGATATCATTTGTTCTATCTGCTTCTGCACTCTTTCCAAGGTTAATTTATCCCCTTCAAATGCTGGAGACAATTGAGTACAATAGTCCATGTGTAGTCTGATCAGGGCTTTATACAGTGGCATGACAACTCTTTATCTCTGGTGGTCAGCATTATTCTCAGTATTGCAGTAGTCTTCCAAGTTACCTTCACCACCTTTGTAATATGTTTCCCAAATTTCAGGTTTTTATCTATGATCACCCCAAGATCCCTTCCCTTGTCCCAGTTCCTCCAACATAGTATGCAGCCTCCATCGATGCATCCCATACTTCAGCTTAATTAAACTGATAACCCCATTCATATTTGCCCATCTGTCCAGTTTATTCAAATCCTCTTGAAGAGCTATGACATTTGCACTATTACCAGTGGTGAGCTATGGAAATTTTAACAAAGGGCTCGCATTGTCGAGCCAAAAAAAATCCGTATTTCACACAAAAACTTTTATTAATACAGCTTGTGTACAAATGCCAATCAAAAACGTATGAGAGGACAATCAACCTGTAAAGACTATCATTTTTAAACAAATATTTCATGATCTAAACATGAAATATTCGCACACAATCATCTGTGTTAATTTATCTTACATAAGAAAAACATTTTTTAACTATCAAAATATAATAAGAATAAAACCTTTTATAATTGCACAATATGGAATAGTCTGCATTTTTTATAAACAAAATAAATTTGTTTTGTTTGTGATAGAAGTTTTTATGACAAACAATCTATAAATAATAAATAAATATTATCTAAACACAATAATATTGAAGTGTGTTATATTTCTCTTTTGTTTTTATACTTCAAGTGGTAATCAACAGTACCATCAATGGGTACCATCAGAACAAAATGCAATGAGATGATTTTTTAAATAGTTATTAGAAAATTCATATGAATTTAAAGTAGCATGTATACATTCTGCAGTGGTATTTTCTAGTTCTACAAGATCTACAAAAATCATGGTTCAGTGAGCTCAACTTGTATGTGAATAACTAAAATACTTATTTTCAATAATGTTGTCGATTCGTCTGCTATTATAGAAATTTTGCAATTTTTTTCTATTATTTTGGAGAATATTTCTAATTTTATTTGTTTAGAAATATCTTCAACTATTCTGATTCCTGAGAATCTAGAATGCAATGATAATCCTAGATTAATACCATTTTTAATTTGCAGCTCGATTAAACCTGGTAAATCAGACATTGGTCAGTTTCTCTTCACCAAACTATAAACAGAATTAAACATTTTTGAAGTTATCAAAATTCCTTTTTCATTTAGTTTGTCAATTAAATTTAGTAATATAGATTTGCTACATTCTTCATTTATTTCTTTGATTTTATGAGCAAATGATTCATTATGTTTAGATAACATTTTATGCAAAGATGCGATTCTTGAGTCTGTAGTGTTTCCATTCGGTTTTATTTTCATTTCTATCCATTCCTTTGATAGGTGACAACTTTTTTCTCTTTCAACACATAAGTTTTTATATTTTGAGCAAACACGACATCCTAATTTACCATTTTTAACTTCTAACCACTTATACTGCGTTTTGAAATACGATGCTTGCTTCTTGTTCCAGCAATCAGGTAAATGATTTTCTTTTTCTCCTCCAACTTGTTGCACATTCATTGAATCAATATGCGTATTATTTTCAACTTCATCTTAGACTTCATTTTCAACTGCAGTAGAATCAGAAGAATCACTTTTCATTATTTTTTCTTCCCGAAAAAATTTAATAAGTTTGACTGTCTTTTCATGTTTCACAGGTAAAAATACTTTTACAATTATAAAAATAAAATTTGTTGAATATATAGTTTTTAAATTTATTATTATTTTTAAATTTTAAACACAAACAATTGGTTATACACCAGTGTATTGACGAACACAGAACTAATGTCCAGTGTAACAACCTGTTTATGACAGTTTTACAAACATTTGATTGGCTACTGGTTTTACCATACGATTGACTACCAGAAGGGAGTAGGGTAAAGATAGCACATGCACTTATTTTATTTTCAAACTTAAGCACATTCGTTATATAGTAGTTGAAACAATAATTCCAAATAATCTATGCACTTCTGAATAGAAATTTTTGTTAGGTTACCGTATGAGTTTGTCGCTTAATATATTTTTTAAAAAATTATTTTTTTGAAAAATAAAAAAGTAAACAAGAAGAACAAGGGGCTCACAAATTTGAGAAAAATTTAACAAAGGGCTCGCATGAGCCCCGTATAGCTCACCACTGACTATTACTAATAACCCTTCCTGGCTTCACATTGTCTGCAAACAACTGACTATTCCCCTGCAATCCATTGATAATGTCACTTATATAAAAGTTAAACAATACAGTTCCCAGTACTGAGCCCTGCATGATCCCATGGGTAATCTTCTGCTTCCCAGATACTGCTCCCTCATACACAACTCTATGATACCTATCAGACAGTCAATCCAGTTCACTAACCTGGAATCTAAACCTATGTGCTGTAACTTAAATATCAGTTTATCATGTGGTATCCTATGAAATGCCTTTGTAAAATCAAAAATAAAATAAAAGGCAGAATATGCCTTTCGCTCATCAACTGCTGTTGTTACTTGATTATAAAAGTTACAGCAGTCAGATTACTAAAACAAGAATGCCTCATAACAAATTCATGCCGACTCTCTGATGAAATACAAACTGGTCTATGGTTTGACACTTCCATTTTACTACCACCCTTATGCAATGGCACTATCTTACCCTCGTTCCACTTCTTCGGTGCCTTTTCCGTGGCGAGACTCATTTGAAAAGCCAAGGTAGCTCTACTGACTTGGCTTTTCAATGAGTCTAGGTTGAATAATTATTCATCTTTCAAAGTTGAGTCTGCACTTTCACACAGGTATTTGGTTTCTGCTGCTTATATTTTACACAAATATTTTACTTTTCATCAGAACTGGCCTTACTAATTTCCCAGTCCCCATCTAGATCTTTTATTATCATTCAGGACTTCCATCTCTTAAAACACAAGGTTGCATTTTTAGAGATTTAACTCACTCTATAAAAAAAAAAAGTCTACTTACCTATACCAAAGATTGACATTAACTTGGTTAGCTAACATGAGTTCTAGAGGTTACTTTAGTTCAGTGATCTTTAACCTTTCATCTTCTGGGGGCTATATTTGCTACTGGAATGCAGGTAGCAGACAAAATCTGTTGATTTTATTATTTTTTTTTGAGAGTGAATTAGTCAAATTATGCTCTCAGTATCAGATTTGGAGGTAGTACAAAATACTTGAAAATGTACTAGTAAACAGTAAAATTTAGGGAAAATGGATATATTGCATCCATTGAAAGATTACAGTGGTCAATAGATATACAAAACAAAAAATAACAAACTATCTGCCCCAGCCAAAAGATAAACATATGAAATTAATACATTTATTTATCAGAAGATACACATACATTTTCAGTGTGATATTTGAGGCTGATAAAAGTAACAAAAACGGCAAAAAAAAACCAAATCACCCACATCTAGACACATGACACTAGAGAAGAATTCAAACACTTTGCAAAACTTATCTGACATGTCTCAACGAGTACTGACCGAGGTCAGTACCCAGTGGCAGGAATAGGGTACTACTAATTTTGATGAATTCATGCTTATGCTCGGCTTCATTTGGCAGGTCTCAACATGTCTCAAAATCAGTCACAGTTCTTTACCCACTCTGACCTCCATAACAGTTGGGTGAAAACTGATACTGAAATGCCACCATCTGTTTTTGCTAAATGTCTGCGACCAGCAGTCTGTCTGTAGTTGGAAAGAATTTCAGAAAAATTTAATACAGATGCTTTTAGTGATCATTTATTTGTATAGAGTTACTAAAAGTTGATGCTGTCAAACATATATACAAATTTGAAAGAGGTAGACTTTCTGGGAGACCAAGGGTTGCATTAAATTGCTTCAGGGGCTGCATGCAGCTTGCAAATTGGAGATCCCTGCCTAGTTGATGACTAGTATCAAACCTATAATATCTTTCATCTGCCAATCTAGTTCATGTACATTACCATGAGTCTACAGCTTGCTGCTGATGTTCCTACCAAATTTATCAACAATTTTGCAAAATATTCTTGAAGACTTGTTGCAGATTCATTTGAGAGGTTAACATCATCTGCATAGAGTAAACATCAGTCTATAATTAGTATTACTTTCCTTCATAAAGTGTAGCTTTCATAATGCTTAATTCTCTGGGTGTTATTTATACTGTGAAGTACAATGAATGACCAACACTTAAACCTTTCTGTACCTAACAACTGGAAACAATGCTGTCCTGCATTATAAGCTTATATAATATCAAACCATTTTCCTATATATCCATTTTAAATAGCCATTTATAAACATAAATGGCTATTTATGTTTATAAATGTGTTTTGTGTGTGTGTGTTTCTCTCTCATCCATGAAAGGCTGCACATCTATATAAGGTTCCATTTGTACCACACAGATTTAATGTTTTGAAGTTTAACTCTTTTTGCCAACTGGAGCAGCAAAGGTCCTTATGATATTTTCAAGATTTCTGTACTATTTGTCTATTAATTAAAAATCTGGTCATTGGTGCACCTCCCTTCACACATTGCTCACTTTTGATTTCACTTCACATTCCTTACTTTTGATAACACCTTGATCAAAATTTGATAATCTTACCTGTCACAAATATAAGCACTTTTTCAGCTCAAGACACTATTTCCCACCTGTGCAACTGATGACGCTGCATAAATTCCAAATCCACCTGATCTTGGAATACTATTCGGATATTTGGTATGGTTCAGCAGCTCCCCCAAATTATTCTTTATGCCTCTTCTGTAGGTATTGTTGTGGACTGGTTACAATTATTCCTCCACATTTTGTGTGTGTGTGTTTCTCTCTCATCCATGAAAGGCTGCACATCTATAGTACATTAGTGTCGTGGGTGGACTAGGAATTTTTTCTATTTTTTTTAAAATTAATGTTATGTTTTTTAGTTATTTTTACATCATCCAGAAACCCTGGCTCTAAGGACCAAACATGGAACTTTTTCAAGCCACTTCAGGCCTTCAATGAGCAGGACAGTAGTCTCACACCAGGTAATGAGATTCATTTCCACCTAAGATGATGTGGTTACAGGATTAGAATGTAAGGGATGCTGCTGCTGATAGCAAATTAATTGTAGCCAAAGAAAGTATGAGGCCACCATGATATAGATATAGAAGGCAGTATATTTGAGGCTGTCTGGTGTGAGACAGAAGCCAATTGGAGAAAATGTATACTTTCTTGCTGCTGCTGTAGGCCAGAGGATGCAAGAGAAGATGTGGATGAAATGCATTGACAAATTACGAGTGCAATTATTATGGCAGACTTCAAATATGGGGACATAGATTGGAAGGAGGAAAGATCAAATGGTGGGAAGGAAATGGAATTTATTCATCCACTAAGACAGGTTGGCAACATGTGGCTCTTTGAACATGCAGCTGTTTAACTTTTAGCGTGCATCTACATTAAACACGTGCCACAAACACTTCTCTGTTTAGTTTGCCTGCACATCATGAGCAGAGTACATATACTACAAGCTGTTGAAGGTCAATTGATTCAGCTGCAGCAGGTATTAAATAGTTTAAACAGGAACAAAATAAAATTTGGTTGTTCAGTGTGACTAAACTGTATTTGATATATGGCATAACATAAATGACGTATAAATTTGGAAATATTTGCATTTGGTCTTCTCTCAGTTTTTGGTTCACTGTATTTCTGTGGACAATATTTTTGAACATGAACCATATTAAAAATAAATCAAGAAGCTGTGTTGACGATGTGAGTCTCTCAGCATGTTTAAAGATGAAAATTGCGGAATACTTGCCTGGTGGTGAGAGACTCGCTCGAGAAGTTCAGTTGCAAAAGTCACATTAATTCCTACCTAATTGGATGTTTGTTACTTTTTATCAGTATTAATAAATAATATTTCAAATATATATATATTTATATTTTTTTTTTAAATAAAATTCCTTTCTACTCTGTTCCATTCTTAAATACTCCCACTCACTCCTTCCTCCCACCTCCCAGTTTGAGCTGGGATGCTGCTCTTCGAATTTTTTTGTTTTATATTGGACCAAAAATGGCTTTTCACTCAAGAAAAGGTTGCCAACCCCATGTATACTAAGAGATAATTACTTGAAACAGCATGTGACAGAAGGGATTCAAAATTATGGAGTTCTGGTTCTGGATCAGAGGATCTGTCTATAATCAATGGAGCCACCTTGCATTGGGAAGAATGATCATGCAATAAGCTCTAGGCTCAGCCCCTCATCTCTATCTGGCTAAGATACGTAGATGGTGTGTTCTCTGATTTCTATGTATCTTGCTAAGATACGTAGACATGTTAGACTCTTTCCTCTGTCACCTTAATAGTCTACATCTGAGAATCCAGTTTACGATGTAAAAGGAAACTAACAGTAGTCCACCATTCCCAGACACTTTAGTTACACTTCTTCCTAACATAACCTCTCTTTCAAAGTATACAGGAAACTCACTCACACAGGCAGATTCATTTACAAACTTTCACATCACTCCCCTCCCCCCCAACAATATGGCATCATTAAAACTCTAACCAATAGAGTATACAATCTTTGTTCCAATGAATGCTTTCTACAGAACTGAACCATATATGTGACACCGTGTGGCTACAGTTCCTACAGAATTAATAAAATGATTAATCCTTCCCCCAATTCACAAAGATCTCTTCAGAAGGATTTTAGGAATGCCATCGCCGTCCCCTACCTCCGGAGTACATCTAAAAAAATAGCTAGGTCCTTAAAGTAATACAACCTCTGCACAGCATTTAAGCCCTACCTGAAACTAGCTACCCTTATCCATTCCACTAAGGACCAGTTCCCTCCTCTCTTTTCCTAGTGTATATATAAAGTTCCCTGTTCATACAAGTTGGTATACTTTAGGCTGACAAATAGATCAGTCTATCTGCATAGATGAACACAAAAAAGTACATCTGCAGTCATGACTGTGATCAGTCTGGTATTGCAGACTATGCATTTGATACTATAAACTGAAAAAAATGCCATGCTCTATCACCACAAATTTAAAAAAGAAAGACTGCTTTTAGAATCTGCAGTTGCCCTCAAAAATCACTCTAATTTAAATTAATATGGATGCAAAAAATTTACCAAAATATGGGAAACATTAATCTTTTAAGATCCAAGTTTACAACTGAGGCCTCCTACAGATGCCCGCAAAGGGTGCTCCACCTAATTAGAACTTTAGTCTTATATCCACATGTTTCATTTAGTAGTATGTTGCCTTTGAGATGTGTTACAAGTGTTAGTTTGTGCTCCCTGTAGATATTTCTGTGACTGAGATGAAATATTGGAAGAATTAAATACTTTTTAATCCTTGCTTTTGATACTTGATGAAACCTCCAGCATGAGATCTAAGAACTAATCTCTGGGGTACACCACTGATCACCTTAAATTTGACAGATTCATACCCACTATATACCACTTTTTGATACCTGTCTATCTTTCAACCATCTTCTTATCCAAATAAAGAGTATATTTTAAACCCATATTCTTCAGTTTATATAACAGCTATATGGTATCCTATCAAATGACTTAGCAAAATTGTACAGTATCATAGTGTATCCATTCCCTTTATCCAACTCAGCCATAACATTGTTATAAGATATGTGCATATTGCTAAAATATGACCTACCTTTAGTAAAACCATGCTGTTCCTTGTGTAGCTTGTCTCTCAATCCATTTCTGTATGCGAGTTCAACTAATGTAAATTCTTCACGACCACCACCACTCCAGAGATACTGATAGGTTGGTAGTTAGATATATCAATCAATATCTGCACCATCCTTGTATAACAGAGCTATTATACATTCTTTCCATTACTGCAATATCTTTCCTGAACTCATGTTATACAAGCATGTCAAAGGCCTAGCCAATTCAGTTGAACATTCCTTTAGCATATGTGCTGATATTTCATCTGTCCCTATTGCCATATTCTTATCCACATTATGAAACAGCCCTTCAACCTCATTCTCATTCATTTCTATCTCTTCATTCAGCATAGTGGTAGTATCACTATGCACCATGATTGATATACCTTAGCAAAAGTTACTGAATGCAGATGGTGCTATCTGCATTCAGTAATTATTCTTCCACATTCATTCTACTTTTATTTGTAGCATAATGATAAAAAATTCTTTTGGATTGCCTTTTAGTCTGCACAATAAATTTATTTCTCTAGTCCTTTAGCTTTCTGTACAATACTTATAATTTTTTTGGTCTCTGTTTTATATATTTTGTAACTTCTGTCATCTTATTCCTTCTTTGTCATCTCCTTAATAAGATTACACATTCATTTCATCCCACCCTGTTTGTTCTTTGGATTCTAGGGATACATTTAGATGCTGCCTCATTTAGGCATTTTTCAAAGATTCCCATGCATGGCTGATATCATTCAATAACTGATACCATGGGACAAAAACTCATTCTTCTGAGTTTTTCATAATTTCCAGCTTTGTAGTTCAGCATGCAACCTGCTCTAATTAGAACAGCTATATAATAGCTGCTTCTTAGGAAAGTAGCTAATTATATAGCATGATTATTGTCAGCAAATAGTGGTAAAATAGTCATATTTTTAACTGATAACCCTTCTGATGCTATGATCAAATCTAATACTCTTTTACCTGAATTCCTTCTTTCACATGCTGCTTGAGAATTATTTGCAACAACTCAGTTCTCCTTCAATATTATCATGAGATTTCTCTTCTACCAAATCAATATTTGGATATTTTAAGTCACCCATAATGATTACTCATTTAGTACCAATCAGGGTAATTTGGCTATGCATTTCATTCAGTGGAACAATGAAATGCATCGAAATGCATTTCATTGTCCCAAGCAACTGAACTGCCCAGGTCTCTAGCAAACCCCACCATACATTTCATCCTGTTCGCCTCCAATTCACACGAAATAACTTCAAACCAGTAATTAAATTCTAAACAAATAATCGTAGAAAGTATTTTACCTTGGGTATAATAAATGTTAAGAATACCAAGTAATTTTAAACCTGGTTTTACTCCATTTCCCAAGTAAGCAAACAGATAAAAGTCAAGTTTGCGCCTGCAAGTGTGCAAGTCTAGCTGATCCTACAGGTAGTGCAAGAATAAGGCAACTCGTGGTAAAGGTGGCATAAGCTCTGATCGCTAATCTTAATATTTACCCTTAATGCCAAAACACATCTCCAAGAAGGGGATGCATGATGTTTTGTATTAAAGGCAAGGGGGCCACTACCCAGACCAGTTTCGACCTTTATTGAGGTCTCATCAGTGGGAGCCAGGCTAGAAATACCAAGATTTAGTAATACAGAGCTTATAAGTATTTTACCAGAACAAGTTACCATAAGTGTTTTAACCTTATTAAATAAAATCTCAGGAGGAGATATAAATGTAGAAAGTATTTTACCTTGGGTATAATAAATGTTAAGAATACCAAGTAATTTTAAACCTAGTTTTACTCCATTTCCCAAGTAAGCAAACAGACAAAAGTCAAGTTTGCGCCTGCAAGTGATGCAAGTCTAGCTGATCCTACAGGTAGTGCAAGACCAAGGCAACTAGTTATTTTACCAGAACAAGGTAACTTGTTCTAGTAAAATACTTATAAGCTCTGTATCACCATTTGTATCTCTCTCAATGTATTCCTTCATGTTCTCTGTTAGAAGTCCTTAAATAACTCATCCAGGTTGTCATAGGTATTAACCTCACTGGATGTAATCTACGGTTTGATGTTCTCATTTGCCTGATGGTTGTCCATGCCTGAGCTGACCTATTATATCTTAATGAGTGATATTAATATCAGTAGAAATTCTGTTCCAACATTCTTCCTTACATTTCCGTACAGTTATTTTTACTTTCCTCTTAATAACTTGATACTTTTCCCAGTCCTCCTGTCTTCTAGAACTGAGCCAAGCTTTATATTCATAGGTATTATTTCGGGAAAAATTCCCATGTTACTCCTCTTAAAACTATTATTTTTACAGCTATTTCGTCTGCTTTCGTTTAGGAGTGCCCCTTTTTTGTCTCATTGGCTTTCTACTCAAAATTTCTTAGGCATTACTGATATATTAATGAGACAAATATATGCAGAATAATAGAGGAAGAAATTTCAGACATACCTTGCTTGGATGTTGCTGGCTGTCTTCTTTCCATGATGTACATACTTCTGCTGTTAGGCTGTTAAAGGGAAGGGGATTTTTGGAAAAGGTGGTGGTGGTGTTTGAGGCAATGTGGGAGAATTAATTTGAAAAAACTTGGTTTTTTTTTTTTTTTCAAATTAATTCTCCCATGCAAGTCCCCGAGGACAAAAAAAACTCTTGGTTATCTCTATGTGTCTCCATTAATTCACTAGGGATACCACTACCCTTATTATCAAGATGATACCCTCTAGAGTCCTGTTGGTCCACAGGTCCTTATTCAATATATTCAGACCACTCCACCATATCTGATGGGATCCCCCATCCACCACCTGGGGGACGTGCTCTCTATTTATTTTATTTTATTAGATGTAATTTTTGTGTTCTTCAAGGTGAATGTTAACTGATCTATCGGTCTGTCCATAGTAGATTAAACTGCAAGCAAAAGGAGCTTTATACAGCAAGAAGATGTAGTTGATCTGCAGGAGAATGTATGAAAGTAGTTAGTGAATGAAAGGTTTGAAAGTAGTATGGAGATCATATTTGCAGGGAACCCTTAACATATGGGATGGGAATGAATGATTTTTCTGTGATTCTGTGTGTTGGATGTAGGGGGGGGGATGTGGATGAATGCATGTAATATTTTATCTATTTTATATGGGCTGTAGCCATTGGCTAAAAAAGTGTTGCACAGGTCCCTGAGCTCAGCTTTCAAGGGCTGTGTCATATCTTGGTAGCAAACCAAGATATGACACAGCCCTTTTGAGAAACAGGTTTTATTCTCTCACTTTTCTTTCCTGCTGCTTCAACAGGCCTTTCATATCCTCTCATAATATATTTATCATTACTTAAATTATTTGTTCCAACAAGAACTGCCATCTCTTTAACTTTGCTGTTTGTCTTTAACAGAAATCTTTAATTTTTTCACATGTTTTTTTAATAAGTAGTGACTCCATTGGCAAGTGTAAATTTTATAATTTAATTGTCATACCATATTACTTCTTTTTTCTTATATTTTATTTGACTTATCTTGTTATTATTCATATGAAGTTTGGTGCTTTCCTAAATCTTCTTATTCTGATAATTTTTCTTATCCTGCCTAAGTTTCTTTAAATGTTTCTCCAAATTTTCTGATTTGCTGGTCAATTTTCTAATAATTTGTTTTAATCAGTATATTTCCATTTTCTAATTATCCTCAGTTATATTATCAAAATCATTGCTGCAGTGTTTCTGCTCAGTATGACAAAGGTTCTTATCTGCAACCACACACACTGGACACTGAATTAGAAACTTTTATTTAGTATAGGAGCCTCCATAGTTCAGTCAGTATAGATAAAGCCCTTTTGTCAGAAAGACCTGTTTGGGTTCAATTCCCATCAGTGATGTGAGGAACCTTTATCTGGTCTCTTTCGACAAAAGGTGAGTTAGCCAGTCTCTTATGGAAGTAGAGGATCCCCCCCCCTCGGAAACTCAGGTTTTTCATCCCTCAAAACTGACAAACCAGCCAGTAGAACACACACAATTTACAGACAAGAATACCTAGAGACATAGGGATATAATGCCTTATCCTTGGATTAGAGTTAGGAAATACAAGGATACTTGGAGGGCTATGGGTGCTTAAGTGCCGTTAAAGCCACCGGTGGATGGATTTATTAGTGGTATAGGCATGTTGTTGGCAGTGCCGACAACATGCTTGAAGTGGACTGCCAATGCCAGTCCACTTCAATTCCATGTGCAAGTTAAGTGAGATATGGGTTAAGAATAGCATTCATTAAAATGCTTTGGTCAGTTGCTGCACACATGAAGTTCTGTTTGTCCATACAAGCCTTCTCAGATGATAGCAGTCTTGTTCCTGACAAATTTTAGGACCACAGTTACACCTCTTAGACAAGCAATGCAGGCTATTTTTCCACTAATTAAACACTCAGGATATCTCTCCTTTTGAGAAACTAGTCAGCTCCGCTGTTTTCAAAATGATGGCTCCAGCCAGAGATGGATACCCACATTAAGCCCTATATCGTAATCAACACTATGGGTGATTACTGACCAGTGGCATTCTTTAATAGTTGCCTAGAATGTGTGGTGACACATGTGACCAAATATTCTGCATATATGCTGCATAAGTGACGTTTATGTACATCTGCATAAAGATTTTTAATTCAGTGGCTGGTATTATTATTATTTTACAGCATCTCCTTTGAGTCTGGAGATTCATTGCTGAAAACACTGCTTTATTGCGTTAAGCTATTGGCACCACTTTTAAGACTATTAAAAACTTAGAACATTTCTACAGTTACTGAATGCACTTATACAATAAATCCACAAAAAATTATAAGAATATTTAAGCACCTCTGTAGTGCAAATGGAAGAATGGTGGTACGTTGTGCCTTTTGATCTGAAAAGCTCAAGTTTGATTCTCTTCATGATGGGAGCAATCTTTATATGGGTCTTTTCAATTGAAGATTAGTTAGCCGATCTGATATGGAGGTGGAAGGGTTTTCCCCCCCCAGAAACTTGGATTTTTCATCTCGCATACAGACAACTTGGAGGACACATGCAATTTACAGACAAAAAATACTAGTGGTGGTGGTGGGCAGTAGATGGCTTTGGTGTAGATGATGAAGATGTATGGAAATGGTAGAGACGGGAGTTGTAGAGTAGGTGCCCTCCCTCGATGAGTCTTTGGACTCCTTGGATTTTTCACAAAATAATAGTAATAAATATACTAAAGATACGCCAGTTAATCTAAAAAAAATTGCCACATAAAAAAAAAAAATCGCCAATCTTACAGGAGCCTTGTAACAGCATGTCAACATACAAGATTAGTAGTAAATATCAACTGTAATAAAAATTGTGTTACAAAATATTGTAGTAAATAGAGATGGATATGAATTTAGTAATATAGATATAGGAGTGTAGATGGGCAAATCCCGAAGGGTGGTATATGGAGAAGTAGAATCCAGAAAACGGCAGGTGACTAGACTGCCTGTGTAGAGCTCCATGATTGGACTGTTGCTTTAATTTGTACATGAGATAGGAAAGAAATTATTTGAAAGGAAATATTGAGTGTTGATGATGCAAAATTGGGAAGTATAATAGTTAATCAAGGCAGTCTAGAGAGCTTGCAGAATAATTTAAATTAGCTGATAATATGGACAGAAGATAATTGGGTGCCAGTTTAATGCAGAAAAATGTCAAGTCCTGCATTTTATGATGAAAAGATTACAAGCTTTGTCTTATATTAATGGAACTGTATTTGAGGAAATTATTGAAGCTGAGAATTTAAGGTTGTTGGTGAATAGGAAGTTGAAGTTCAGAAGGTATATTCCAAAATGGCATGTTTGAGTGGTTAACATATATGCTACCCAACCAGTAGGCTTTGGGATGTTTGTGATTGTCATTAAGTGGGAAATGAATTTCATCATCTAGTTTGAGGCCAATGCCCTGCTTATCAGAGGCTGCTTGAAAACGTTCTGTGTTTGGTCTCTAGAACAGGGTTTTCAAATTATGCAAAAATAAATTTAAAATTAAAAAAAATAAAAATAATTCCTTAGTCTGCTCATGGTATCAATGTACTATAGGTTTATGCATCTCCCACCCACCCACCAAAGGTAGGTAGGAGATGCATAAAAAGTGACCAGGATTACTTGGTTATTGAAGAACATATTAATGAACAGGGATATGGATAACTTTGCATAGTTCTGGTGACCTGGGTTTCTTGTAGGTGAGGAAGTGATGAAGTGGTGGGGATTGTCTAGAGTCAAGTGATCAAGATAATGAATGGTCTGTAGAATGCTCCCTGCAAGAATAAATTGAGAGTTCAGAGGTTGCAAAAGTTTGGTTTACAGGTGGAATATGATATTAATATAATAGTAACTTGATAGCTTCATATGATAGTAACTTTTAAGTTACCGAAAGGTTTTTATAGGATTGATACAGAGGGAAATTTTCAACATTCCTTTAGAGGAAGCAGAACAACTGGTAATCTCTAGAGATTGAGTAAGAGCATAGTTACTGTGGGGTCTCAGGACTACATGTTTTGCTTTTGAGGGTGGTGAATGAATGCAATGGATTTGTTTGATTCTGTTGTGAGTGCTTTGTTGGCAGAAGTGTTCAAGGAGAGGTATGATAGGTTGAGGTAACCCCCAATTTACACAGATTCACTTCTACATACCATCACTATATACATACATGTTATCTCACTGTGTATACGTTGCTATGCACTTGCATATCTCATATCTGTGAGTTCAAATTTCATTGCTGATTTGAAGACAAACTTTGAAATCAGAGGGTTCGTAAACATCGGTTTGATACTGTATGAGAGCGAAGGACTGTATTTGAGTGGTTATGGTGTGAGTCGCTTGGAGAGATTGCTGCTGGAAGGTAGAGAAGTGAGTACAGAGAATGAATCAGTTCAAGTGGGAAGTGATGTGGAAGAGCAGGAGAGATTGAAGAAGTGGTTATGAACAGTGCCATGCCGTGGGTAAGGGGGATGGGGGGGCCCTTGTGCAAAACTTTTCAGCATCCCCATAAAATAAGTTTCCATGAAAAATTTTACTTTGTTAAAAGTATAAAACAGTTTATATGCATACATAAAAATAAATTTTATTTAACAGTAGTAGAGCATTGTAATCACTGATTCATTAATAAGGAATTTTTAATAATAAAAATTTTCAAAAATGTTTATTCTTAAATATATATATATATAAACAAAAATTACTTTTATTTAATATAGAAAGAAATATTACATAACAAAGATAATTTGGAGATATGCTTTTAACTATATAACAATTAGGATAAATGTAGATTTATTTTATATTTATCCATCTTGCTTTAGCCGCCACAAAATTTTTAATGTCTAATGAATCCATAATATTATTTTCAATTGATATAAATGATAAATCCGTTAGATGCTCTCCAGACATTGTTGACGGCAAATAATTTTTTATTAGTTTCAGTTTTGAAAAACTTCTTTCCCCTGATGCTACGGATATTGGTAATGTTAAATAAATTAAGCATCACAATCACAGTATTCTGAAACATATCGGTTAATTTATTTTCTTATATATAATTTAAAACATCCTGAGGAGCCGACTCTTTTTTAATAAACCATTGCAAAGTTTTTAATTCATCAAATAAAGTCATATCGAGATTGTCGGAATCTTGATTGTCGCTCAGTTTTAAGTGCAAAACTTTACAATGTTTCATTAAATCTTCATCTTTCCAATCTTTTAATTTGCTAATGTCTCTTATAACTTTAAAGTTCTCGCTATGTTGTTTTAAAAGTATGAAACTTTCCGTGACTGAAGTTATTGTCGTATCTAAAATCGCGAAGAAAAAAAATTTTAAATTTTGTTTAGGATCATGCATTGTCTCATCTGATGCTTCACAACCAAACATTTTTGTTTTTGTTCTTTTGCGAATGTCTGGAAAAATAGGATCAATTATTATTATTATTCCTGATACCTCCAAGGAGTCCGAAGACTCATCGTGGGAAGACACCTACAACTGTCTCAACCACTACACCGAACCTATACTACGAATCAATGCCATCTGCCTCCACAACTATTATTTTTTGTCTGTAAATTGCATGTGTTCTGAAGGGCCGATTTGTCTGTATGCGGGATGAAAAACCCGAGTTTCCGGGAGAAAAAACTCTGCTATCTCTGTATGAGATTGACTAACTCACCTTCGATTGAAATCGTCCAGATAAAGTTTCCTCCTGTCGCGACGAGAATCGAACTTAGGCCTATTCCAATTGAAGGGCGCAATGTTCCATCGTTCTTCCAATTGCGCTACAGGGGCGCTTAATTAAGATTGTTTACTACTTTTGCCGTTCTAATAATATTTTCAAAATATTGGTCTGTTTGGCGAGTATTTAATTCTTGTATAACATAATCAAGATTTTCTGCAATTTTTCCTATATCAAATGTCGGATTCTGCATTATTTTGCTCGCAACATTTACGAGAATAATAATGAAAAATAAAAATGAAATGAAAATAAATAAATAAAAAATAAATAAAATAAAAATGAAAAATAAAATTTCAACATTTACGAGACTTAAGATTTCGTACCAAACATGAACAGAGCAAATAAATTTAAACGAATAAATCTTTGAAATTAAGTTGTCTGCCTGAACTCTAGAATCGATATATTTAGTTTCATCTTCCGTAATATCAAAAAGAGCCTGGTAAATTTCCTTGATATTATTTTTAAGTGGCTTTATGGCTTCTACTCTACTTTCCCACCTAGTAGCAGAAAGAGGTTTCAAATTTAAAACATGAATATGTTTTTTTAATATAGCCCAACGCTTCACAGATATTGAAAAATAATTATATAATTCCTGTATTACCGCAAAAAAATGTACAGTTTCACTATCAAATTTAATGAATGAGCAGCACATGGAATAAAACCCTTGAATTTATTGCAAGGATTTTTTTTTTTTTTTGCAGCCCATTATGTTTACCTCGCATATTTGAACCGTTATCATAAGCTTGGCAGTGTAAATCCGAAATGTTAATATTCAATAATTTTAAATAATTTTTTTATAAATTGAAATAGACCTTGTCCAGTGGTATCTTCTACAGATTGAAAACCCAAAAAATGTTCATGAATTTCTACTATATTTGTATCTTTATTTTGATTAACAAATCTAATAACAATAGATAATTGTTCAGTGTGATTTATATTCAGAGTAGTGTCAAGAATTAATGAATAATATTTCACCTCTTTAATCATTTCTAAAATTTTTTGTTTTATAGCTTCAGAAATGATATGGATGATTTCATTTTGCATTTTATCACCTAAATAATGAGCAATGTTCCTTTTTTGTGATGTTTGGATGCGATGCAAGTGTTCTGCCATTATCGAATCAAATTTAGCTACAGTTTCTACTAAGTTTAAAAAATTGCCGTTATCATTTCCAAAAAGTTTTTGTGAAGAACCTCTAAAAGCTATACACTTTCTTGATAAATATTGTATTATGAAGATTAACCATTCTATAACAGATTGCCAATATTTTTTCTCAGTTCCATAATCTTTGTTGTATGCAATCAATAATGCATTTCTTAATCAACGACATTTTAAGTTCGCTGTATTTTGAACAGTTTTTAATGTGCGCGGAACTTGTCTCGTGTATTTTTAGTATATGACTCGAATGTTGCCAATCTTTACAACCGTATTTGTTAGTAAGTTAGGAATTTAGACTACCAAATATTTTGCAATAATAACAAAACCGAATTTCGCGATTCTGAAATAACTAAATAACTTCGTAAAAGTTGTTCATTTGCTAAAGTTTGATAATAGTATGAATCGGAAAACTTGCTGCCAAATTCATTTTTGGGAAATTCTTTATTAACTACTTGACACAGGCAGTGCTCAACTAAACAATCTGTAACTTTGGTAGTTATATGATTCGGCCAAGTACCTGGATCATTAAAATTTGAAGTTTTGCGTTTCGCTGAATCAGAATCCATTACTTCTGCTGCAACTTCTGTAGACAGTCCTGTCAGGCCAATTTCATTTTCGCATGTAACATTTGTTTCTTCATAGTTATCTTGTTTTCTGTACTTGTGTAGAGGCTTAAGTGCTGTGAGGACATTATGTTGGAGGTTTAATGGATTTTTTACAACACTCAAAAAGAATTAAAATAGAATTTAATACTTCCTATATTTCGTCCTAGTCACTAGGACATCTACGGGGATTACAAAAAACAATTAATGTAACATGCACACAAAAACTTACAATACTAAGCCCAACCACGTGGGTGACACTAAAGTCCTATCTAGGTGGAGCACCCTCTAAGGGCGGTAGTAGGAGGCCTGGAATGTAAGGTGGGACCTCTGGTGATGAGTGTTTCCCAAATCTTCGGAAGCTTAATGCAACCGTATTTATTAAGATTTGGTTGGTTTCTGAGAGCTGCTGCTGCTTCTAAGAAAAGTCTCTCTTGAATTTGCTGTGGTGGAGCATGGTGGTTTTCTTCCATGATACTCTGTGGGTGTGTCCAAAACATGGTCAGCCAAGCCTGAATGGCCATAGTTGTGTTTAATGATGTATGACTTGTGTTCCTCCAGGCGGATGGATGCTGATCTGCCTGTCTGTCCAAAGTACGCAAGCTTACAGGAACAGGGTACTTTGTAAACTCCAGGCAGAGAGAGAGGAGGGAGCTGATCTTTCGTAGACCGGATAAGGGTAGCAAGTTTGCGGTAGGGCTTATATGCCGTGTGTAGGTTATACTTTTTTAGTATCTTGGCTATTTTTTCGAAGTGCCACGGGGGAGGAATTGATTATTTTTTTGATACTGTGTTCACTGTAGCCATTGGAGAGGAAAGTTCTGTGTATGTGGTTAAGCTCAGTAGTGAGGGCGGTTCCAATGGAACAAAGATTGTGGGCTCTCTTGGTAAGAGTTTTAATGATGCCATATTGTTGCGAGGGGTGGTGGTGGGAGAGTTTGTGAATGTATCTGCCTGTGTGTGTGGGTTTTCTGTATACAGTGAAGGCAAGTGTATCATTAGGCAGGCACGTGACTAAGGTGGCTAGGAAGGGTAAACAATTGTTCTTTTCCTTTTCCATAGTAAACTGGATTCTTGGATGTAGGCTATTGAGATGACTGAGGAAGGAGTTTAACGTGTCTGGGCCATGAGGCCAAATAGAGAACACATCATCTACATATCTTAGCCAGATAGACGGTTTGAGTGGGGCTGAGTCTAAGGCTCGTTTTTCGAAATCTTCCATATAGAAATTGGCAAGGGGGGGGGGGGGTGAGAGGGGGGAACCCATGGCGGTTCCCTCTATCTCCTTGTAGATTTTTGTTCTTCCAAGAGAAATACCCAGAGTTGATGGCAAAGGAAAAGAGATCTAAGATGTCAGAGGGAAAAACGTTTTCTAAGAGAGATAAAGTGTCAGTTAAGGGAATATTGGTAAACAATGAGGAGATATCAAAGCTTACTAATATGTCTGTATTATTCAAGGTTAAATTTTCTGTGAGGGCTTTAAAGTGGGTCGAGTTTTTTATATAGGATGCGGAATTTCCGGTGGGGGGGGGGGACAGAGAGTTGGCCAGCTGTTTAGGAAGTCTGTAACAAGGTGCATTGGTGGCATCTACCATACGCCTGAGTGGAGAATTGGGTTTGTGGATTTTTGGTAAACCGTATATTCGGGGGAACGGGAGCGGAAAGATACTTTTTTCTGATGACGATACTTTTTTCTTTGCGTATCCCCTGAAACTACGCAAAAAAAAAAAAAGTATCATCAACATCACCAGAGCGGATAAGGGTAATGCCACAGTCGTTCTTAATACCAGCGAATACAATCGTAAAATGAACATTATCCTCCGCGATCGCGCTACCTACATCCCGCTAGAACACGACCCCACAAAAACACAAGTTAAGAAATTAAAAATCTTACTTAAAAAAAGTAGCCTCCTGGCCCCCCGACGTCACGAAAAAACTTAAATCTTTCCGCTCCCATTCCCCCGAATATACGGTTTACCAAAAATCCACAAACCCAATTCCCCACTCAGGCGTATGGTAGATGCCACCAATGCACCTTGTTACAGACTTCCTAAACAGCTGGCCAACTCTCTGTCCCCCCCCCCTCACCGGAAATTCCGCATCCTATATAAAAAACTCGACCCACTTTAAAGCCCTCACAGAAAATTTAACCTTGAATAATACAGACATATTAGTAAGCTTTGATATCTCCTCATTGTTTACCAATATTCCCTTAACTGACACTTTATCTCTCTTAGAAAACGTTTTTCCCTCTGACATCTTAGATCTCTTTTCCTTTGCCATCAACTCTGGGTATTTCTCTTGGAAGAACAAAAATCTACAAGCAGATAGAGGGAACCGCCATGGGTTCCCCCCTCTCACCCCCCCCCTTGCCAATTTCTATATGGAAGATCTCGAAAAACGAGCCTTAGACTCAGCCCCACTCAAACCGTCTATCTGGCTAAGATATGTAGATGATGTGTTCTCTATTTGGCCTCATGGCCCAGACACGTTAAACTTCTTCCTCAGTCATCTCAATAGCCTACATCCAAGAATCCAGTTTACTATGGAAAAGGAAAAGAACAATTGTTTACCCTTCCTAGCCACCTTAGTCACGTGCCTGCCTAATGATACACTTGCCTTCACTGTATACAGAAAACCCACACACACAGGCAGATACATTCACAAACTCTCCCACCACCACCCCTCGCAACAATATGGCATCATTAAAACTCTTACCAAGAGAGCCCACAATCTTTGTTCCATTGGAACCGCCCTCACTACTGAGCTTAACCACATACACAGAACTTTCCTCTCCAATGGCTACAGTGAACACAGTATCAAAAAAATAATCAATTCCTCCCCCGTGGCACTTCGAAAAAATAGCCAAGATACTAAAAAAGTATAACCTACACACAGCATATAAGCCCTACCGCAAACTTGCTACCCTTATCCGGTCTACGAAAGATCAGCTCCCTCCTCTCTCTCTGCCTGGAGTTTACAAAGTACCCTGTTCCTGTAAGCTTGCTACTTTGGACAGACAGGCAGGCAGATCAGCATCCATCCGCCTGGAGGAACACAAGTCGTACATCATTAAACACAACTATGGCCATTCAGGCTTGGCTGACCATGTTTTGGACACCACCCACAGAGTATCATGGAAGAAAACCACCATGCTCCACCACAGCAAATTCAAGAAAGAGAGACTTTTCTTAGAAGCAGCAGCAGCTCTCAGAAACCAACCAAATCTTAATAAATACGGTTGGATTAAGCTTCCGAAGATTTGGGAAACACTCATCACTAGAGGTCCCACCTTACATTCCAGGCCACCTACTAACGCCCTTAGATGGTGCTCCACCTAGATAGGACTTTAGTGTCACCCACGTGGTTGGGCTTAGTATTGTAAGTTTTTGTGTGCATGTTACATTAATTGTTTTTAGTAATCCCCGTAGATGTCCTAGTGACTAGGACGAAATATAGGAAGTATTAAATTCTATTTTAATTCTTTTTGAGTGTTGTAAAAAACCCATTAAACCTCCAACATAATGTTTTCTGTAGTAGAACTACACGGAGTATTTGCTTCATCAGAACTTTCGGTCTTTGTTTTTTATGTGGTCCTGAAGTTAAAAATTTATTCAGAAATCCAGCCAATTTATGTTCCAGTTGTACTTGTTGCAATTGTCTTTTCCTGTTTTGTGCACCAGATAACTTCTTTGGCTTTTTTTCCCCAACATCTAGGGGTTAACACGCTTGGTTAGACTTTAAAATAAGAAGAGCGTTAAAAGTTGTCCACCAAAATAATTTCTGAAATTTTCCCTTAAACTTATTTTTAATCTCTTAACCAACTATTATTTTTAAGGTGAATGGCCGAAGACTATTTTTTTTTATTACAGAATTTGATTTTTCAGATGTTTTGTATAATAAAGATCCTTACATTTTAGGTAGGTAAGGGTGCTTAAGGTCAAAGCTGTATAACTGAGAGGAGACCTCCACATAGCCTTTAAAGGAATGCGGAGAACCGACCAGGGCTTCCGACCTAATGTCCAATCCTCACCTTCTCGTGGTGCACCCTGTTGGATATCTACTTGGATACTGAATGAACAAGGATTGGCTGGCAATTTGGGATTTAGCCGACCAAATTGTATTCCTATTGGTTAAACCAAAATAAAAAATAATGGTACAACATGACAAAATTTCATGCCGGCTGGGGTGTTGCCCGGTTAAACAAGGCCCCCGTTGTTTTCGCCAGGGAACCAGGGCGAACAACGAAAAGTCAGCTGCTGGAACAAATCTGAAAACACACCCTAACTCAACATCACCAAAGTTAAAGATCGGTACTATCAACGTAAGAAGCCTGAATAGCAAAGAAATGGAACTAGCTGAGGAATTAGATAAGTACCAGATCAACATAATAGCGGTGACTGAAACAAAAAGACAAAAACTGGTGAGAGCTTCCTGAGCAATAAATACAAAATGTTATATTCGGGCAATAACAATCAAGGAAAAGAAGGAGTAGCCATAGTATTCAACACAAAATGCAAGGCTAATCTTCTTTATTGGCAGGCAATCTCAAGTAAAGTGATGTGCGCAAATATCAGAATGAGGAATTGGACAATGAGACTTATTTGTGCCTATGGTCCCACAGAAGGTTCTACTAAGGTAGAAGTGAAGGTTCTACTAAGGTAGAAGTGGAGGAATTTTTTGAAGCTTTAGAAAAAGCAACTGAGACAATGAAAAAGGAAAAGTTGGTCCTTGGTGGGGATATAAATAGCAGAATAGGAAATTATTGTTAGACATACAAAAATATTTTGGGAAAATTTGGAGAAGTTTCCCAAAATATTTTAAATCCAACAGATATTTAATCCAAATATCTGTTGGATTTCTGCTCAGGACATATTACTAACACCATGTTCCAACATAAAAATGTGCACAAATTCACATGGAGAGAAGAGGCAAGGAATAAGAAAAGTCTCATTGACTATGTTATTGTTGATAGTGATGTTTTCTCCCTGGTGCAGGACACCAGAGTGTACACAGGATTTGAAATTGGAAGTGATCACTATTTAGTCTTGTGCAAGATAAAATTGAATTTCATATTGAAAAAATAACATGTAAGAAAGTTTTAAAGAAATCAAAGTTGAGCAGCTCTCAGATGTGAACTGTAGACTAAAATACATGAAGATTATTGAAGAAAAAATGAAAGAGTTTGAGAACAGGAATCAAACCTTGGAGATTCAGTGGCAAGTTAAAGAGGCAGTGAAGGGAAAGAAGAAAGCATATCAAAAGTTCTTGGCAATTATGTCAGCTTGTGCTCTTAGAGAATACAGAGACAACTGCATGAATGCAAAACACTGTGTAAAATTAGCTAAACAAAAGTCATGTGAGGACTTTGGCAAGACTATAGAAAATAAATATCAAGAAGGTGGGAAAATATTCTGGAGGTTGTTGAAGAAGCTCAGAAATGGAGGAAAGAGTGCTTATAAAAGGAGTTAGAGATGATAAAGGTGACATGAAAACAGGAGAAAAAGATATCCTTGAAGTATGGAGTAATTACTTTGAAAAACTGCTAAATAAAACAAGCAGTGATGACAGCACAGTGGTAAAAAACACTGACCAGGCATGCCATCAGGAATACATATCCATACTTGAAGTATAAAAAGCCATCAAAGGCGCTTGAAATGTGGAACGGCAGCAGGAGTAGATGATATTCGACCAGAAATGCTGAAGTATGGTGGTATAAGAGTCTTATAGTGGCTGCACTGCATAGTTCAGAAAGCCTGGACAGAGGGACGAATTCCCGATGATTGGAGTAGAACTCTCATAGTATCTATATATAAAAAGGGAAATAAAACTATGTGAGAATTACAGAATTATTTCCCTACTGAGTGTTCCTGGCAAAATCTATGCAAGTATACTTGAGAAACGGTTAAGAAGAATTGTGGAAGAAAAGCTTGAAGAACAAGCTGGATTCAGGCCAAATAGAGGCTGACAGGATCCGATCTTCACTTTATGACAAATAGTCGAGAAAGCATGGGAATATAACAAAGATCTGTATTTAAGTTTTGTTGATTTGGAAATTATATGACAAGGTGCAAAGAGAGAAGCTATTCGAAATGGTGTCAATGGGGCATTATATCAAGTAATACTTAATCTTTATTTAAGTTGTACGTTGGCAGTTAGAATTGAAGAAAGTACAAGAAGATGGTTTAATGTTAAATCTGGTGTGAGACAAGGATGTGCATTATCCCCTCTGTTATTCATTATCTGTTTGGATCACATAATGAAGGAAAGTGGTATTAAACATGATATCAAAATGGAAGATGTTAATATCAGCTCTTTGCTTTATGTGGATGATGTTATACTTCTAAATAAATCCGCTACAAGTCTGCAAGATTCTCTGACTCAATTGAATAACTGTTGTAATAGATATGGTATTAAGGTCAGTAATACAAAGACAATGAAAATAGGCAGAATCATTAAAAATGTCAACTGTGTTGTGAATTGAGAACCTCTGGAACAAGTAAAACATTTCAGCTACTTAGGCATGATTTTTACTGAAGATGGTAAATTAAATATAGAAATAGACAACAGAATCAGCAAAGCTGGTATGGTGGGAAGTCAATTGAATAAATTCATGAAAGAAGAGAGAAATTAGTCAGAACACTAAATTAGCTGTATACAAGACAGTGTTCAAACCAGTTTTAACTTATGGATCTGAGAGCTGGGTCAGAAGTAAAATACTTGACCAAAGCCTAGAGACGACAGATATAAAAGTCCTGAGAAAGATTAATGGCGTGACCAGATGGTATCAATTGCAATATCATATTAAAAAAACGAAGATATTAGGAAAGAACTTGACATTGTCAGCATCCAGGAATGCATTAGCAGAGCTAATCTCAGGTGGCATGGTCACTTAACAGAATGGGCAAAGAAAGATTAGCAAAACAAGTGTTCTCTGCCACGTTGGCAGGAAAACGACAGAGAGGAAGACCAAGATATAGGTGGATTAATATGGTACAATGTGCCTTAGATGATGTAACGATGTAAATTTTTCAATTTTTCAAGTAGTACTATCATATATTGTACACCCCTTGAGGGTACATGGTAGGAATTTGATGATGATGATGACATTTTAGGTATTTTTTTTTGAAAATTAACATGTGAGATATTAGCTACTGATTGATTTCTCATATTTAATATTTTTTACATTCTGGTAATTGTTTAATAATTAAGTAATTTCTAGAATATTAAAATTATTTATTAAAGAAATTAGTAAATGGACCCGAACCCCAATGTCTTCCAACCTGAACAAGAACAAATATATAAATCAATCTCTTATTGAAAATTATATATTTTCTAGACATAAGATATGATAAAAATCTTTTGTTTTCAAAATAAGATAATTAACTAAAATAAAACAATTTAACTGATTTTCAAACTTTGCAAAAATATAATAGACACACTTACTTTAAATGAATAATAATCCAAATTTACAAAAAATTTACTAAACAACAATAAATATATTTTATAAAACAAAAGGCAACTGCACAGTAACACCTGTAACGCACAAAATGAAATGATGCAAAAATACGTCAAAAAAGTATCAAGAAAGGGCATTGCAGTATGTGTAAACAAACTTAGATCATCTAAAGCAAGGGCCTCCAAACTACGGCCTGCGATATGATTTTATCTGGCCGCCAATTGGATTAATTTTTCAATAAGAATCCAAAAAAAAAAAAAAAACACAGGGGTTTTGATGGATTTCAAATGCATTAATTAAAATTGTGTTCAAAATATATTCCCAAATAGCAAAAAGTAACCATAATCTAAGTTATGGTCTTTCTGACTCAATAGTTCGGTTAAAATGGACTAACGAAAATAATTTGAATTTTACAAAATTTTACAAGCAAATTTGAAGAACTTTGCTTGTAAATTTATCTCTATATTTTCGGACAACGTATCTTTGTGAACAAACTTTTTCCCGAATGAAATATATTAAGTCAAAATATAGGGCAAATTTATCTGATGAACATTTGAAATCGTTACTTGTAATTAGCACTTCAAAATTTGAAGCTGAGTTTAATAAGATTTTAAAAACACAAACATAGTTACATCATTCACATTAATGGTTTTATTATAATTTGTGATAAAAATGAGAATTTCCTGATAGTGTTAGTTGTCATTAATATACGATAATTTAATCTCACATACTCTGTAATCAGTTTTTTTATCTGCTTTCAATAAAAGTCATATATCTAGTTCTAGAGTTTTTTTTACTACTGTCTGCTGAACAGTGCTCTAGTATCCAATGTGTCCCTCACGGCGAAAAGTTTGGAGACCACCGATCTAAAGAGTTCATAAATAACCTGTGTTTATTCATTTAATTTGAGCCACGTCAGCCTGATGCGCTGATAGTCTATCCCGCATATATACGGGATTTTTAGCTATGGTCCCTCAGCTGATTAATATGTTTATAATTTATAAACTATTATCTTTAAAATTTTATTTGTCTATCAAAATCCAAAAATAAGTACACAATTAAAATCAAAGTCAAAAATTGTCCAAAGTCACTTAAACACAGAATACACAATACACTCAGTATGTTTCACATTCAAAATTGAAATGACGATGAAAAAAATGTAAGTGCATATTTGGATAGACGCTATTTCGTCTATCCAAATTCGAAGTGGAATTTAAGATAACGAGCATATACACCTATGTTTCAGACTAAATATTTGGGTAGATCGGTGTTTCTGAAACTTCAGATATCCTTGTACCCCTTCTTTAATTTTCATTATTACCACGTACCTTTTCAAAATACCCTTATCAAAATAATAATAATAATAAATAAATAAAAATATATTTCATTGTAAACGTCTGTTTTATTTGAATTTAGATGTACATTTAAACAAAAAAAAAAAAGATTTATTTTTAATAGAACAAAATTTATAAAGATACTATACATTTTTACTTAATATGAATAATTTATCACCAATGAGAAAAGTGAAATTGCTTATTTCTATATCTGCTATATTGCTATCTTTTGTGAGTTTTAACCAATGATCCATACTTAAGAATTTGAAAACTAAAAAAATTACCATATTTATTCGAATATAACTTGCACTTTTTCCCAAAATTAAAGCTAAAAAATCATGGTGCAAGATATATGCCGAGATTTTCGGAAACTAAAGTTTTCAGGGAAAAAAAATGAAAATGTTTTATTCTCCATCACTTCTTTTGTCCTTGAGAGCGGTTTCCTTGCGTACAATCAAAGTTATCTACCAAAATAGAGTAATCTTCTTTCCCATTATATCAAGCAAAAATTACCAGTAATTTAAGACTTGAAATACATAATGAACAATCCTTGACAAATTACTAATGAGAAGTGAAATATGTGCGCGATTGTAAGCCAGTAGAGAAAGAAACCATTAAGAAGTGCATATGATTAGTGCTGTATTAACAAAAGATCGCACAACCCAAACAAAACAAGCTGACAATTGAATTGAAATGCTAATTCTCTTAAACCGATTTCCATAATATCTGAAATGTATTCACCATATATTTCTTAGTTTTAACACGTTCATGACGGGAGTAGTGTCAAGCAAAACCACATGCTGCACCTGCAACATGTGGCTGCAACTCCAGTCTATACAGCAGTTTCTGTTGGAGAGAAGATTTGAATATTAGTTAGTGTTTATATATTCCCAGTTGTCTCTAATGGCACTATTTGTTGAGAAATATATTACACAGTCTGCAAATGTCTGCGAACCTTATTCAGTGACATGATAAAACTGATTGATTTTCGTGTTTCTGCAGTATAGTTGCTGTTGTGGAGGGCGTATTGTTTACTGCAGGGTGCGATAACTCGCTCCCTGCAGAAAAAAAAAATATATAGACTATAAAAGTTTATGAAGTTCACATCCTGTGATACTTTGTGTTGTTTCCTTAAGTATCTAATAAGTGGGTTCTAAAATGTTTAGTTTTAGTATGTATGACTGTAATTTTTTATTAATAAAATATAATAAGCACATATTTAACTGTCAATGGGAACTGGCGCCTTTTTTATTCAGTAAACTAAATGCTGTATTTTTGTAAAATATCTTGTTGCTGTAATATGGCTGAATGAGTGCCCTTATTAAGCAGTGCCACGAGGCAGGCTGCCTCTATGCTATACTCTGTCGACGGTACTGGGCAGAGCACAACGTAAGAATGAATTCACGGTCTGTCTTAAACTAACAATTTCCACTAAAAATATAATAAACAATCTAGAATATTTATTGTGTTTTTGCTGAATCGATGCTTACTCTGTGAAATAAAATCTGTGGTAATATTGATAATCTTTCACTTCAAACAAATTATAATAAAACTGGTGATGTATTAAGTTAAAAATGTTGTTAGATTATTAAGAATTCATAATAATTTGACTGATTTAAAATTTCATTGCTATTGCATTAACTATAATTTCTAATTGTGTAATTTATATACTACGATATAATTCAAGAATAAGAAAATTTATATATATATATATATATTTTTTTTTATTATTTCCTGTGGTGAAATGGCACCCCTATCTTCAAGCACCCTTGCGCAGTGCACAATCTGCACAACCGCACGGCGTGGCCCTGGTTATGAATGAGGAAGTGAGTAGCATGAGTATGGAAAATAAGAGAATGGGTGTGCAAGATGAACAGGGAAACAGAGAGACACAGGGTGGACAGGGGTACACAGCACAAGAAAGGTGGATGCTCCAAGAGGGATGTGAGAGCATGTGTAGACAGGAAAGGAATGGGATGACCTGGAATCAAGAGGAAACAGTTGGAATTGAAGAGAGTTCTAAAATGAATAAGCAGAAAGGAAAATGGCCGCAGTCAAGCATGGAGATCACATCGAATGAGTGGTATCAGTGGAACTACCTGTAGATCCAGGAATGAGCTGTTGTGTTTGCATACAAATGCTAGAATTGTAAAAAAACAAGGCAGATGAAATGGTTGTATTAATTGCATCTGTTCACCCAAAGATTGTCGGAATAAGTGGGACATGGTTGGAAGAGGATGACATCCTGACAGGAATAGAGATGGAAGTATGATGTGTTTCGTGAGGATAGAAGAGGTAAAAAGTGGAGGGGGAGTGCTATTGATGATAGAGAAAGAGTTATGTCCATACAAAGTAGAGATGCAAGAGATAAATAGTGCCAATGGTTTTGAGGCAATATGGTGTGAGATAGAGATGAATCAAATGAAATACTTGGTTGGATGTTGTTATAGACCAGGTAATGCGAATGATGGTCGTAATGAAATGTATAATCAAATTAGCCAAGCAAATAAGAAAAGAGTGATCATTATGGGCAATTTTAATTATGGCAATATAGACTGGAATGCTGAGATAGTAACTAGAAGTAAAGAAAATTAGTTGAGTTTTTGAGGGATAACTATCTCAAACAGCATGTAACAGAAGGCACACGAGGATTGAGGGTCTTGGATTTGGTCATCTCATCAGAGGATGTAATTATAAATGAAGTGTCAAATCACCCACCAATTGGTGAGAGTGACCATGAGGTGATTACCTGGGTGGTTACCAGCAGTGTGAGGACTTCTGTAAGAAAAGGGTATATTCCAAGGTTGAGAAGGTTTAATAAGGTAGGTTTGAAATGGATGAATAAAGAGATTAAGCATGAGATACAGAACAAAAGGGCATTATGGAGGCAGCATAAGAGAAATGGAAATAACCAATATCATAAGGACTACAAAGACCAGGCAAGGCAGGTGACTTGGTTGATGAGGGTAGCTAAAGAGAGGTATGAACAGTAGTTAGCTAATGAAGCCAAAAAGAATCCTAAGGACTTCTTTTGATATGTATCCAGCAAAAGAAAGAATGATTATGGAAGGATGACATTGATTGGAGAAAATGGTATAAAGACAGCTGTTGCAGAAGGTATGGTGGAGATACTTAATGAGCAGTTCATAAAGGTCTTTTAATCTTGTGAATGTGACTTCATGGAGAGATTGAGAGCAGTTGATGATGAAGAAGAGAGAGACTGACTAGAAGTGAGCAAGAGGTTTATGGAGAGTTGAGCAAACTAGATGTAAATAAGGCTGTGGGACTTGATAATATATCACCACGTATTCTGAAGGAATGTGTCGGGGAGTTGACGCTGGCCTTGATATATTTTTTTAATATGAGTCTTGCGCTGGGTCAAGTTCCTAAGGAGTGGAAGGAGGGCAAGATTGTGCTACTTCATAAAGGAGGTGATAGAGCTCAAGCATCAAACTATAGGCCTCTCTGTGTGTCAGGTGTTGTAGTTAAGTTGTTGGAGAAGCTTGTGAGAACTAGGATTCAGAATTGGGTTGACAAAAATGGTATTATCTTTGATGGACAGCATGGATTTGCTAAAGGGAAGTCGTGTTTTTGTAATCTAGTTACTTATTACAATAAAGTGACTGCTTCCATGGACAGAGGAGAAGGATACACAGTAATATACACAGCCGGCAAAGGTTGGTTGATTGGTAGAGCCTCTGCTATTAATGGCTCAGTTAAGTAAGTTTGAGCACAGTTAGTAGTTGGAAGGGGACCAATCGTTCGATGCTGTTGGCACACTCTCCCTCAATGATCTTGAGATGTCAAATAATAATATACTTAGATTTTGCAAAAGCTTTTGATAGATTACCACATGATATGTTTGATAGTCAAACTAAAGTGGATGGGGTTAGATATTAGATTGGTTCATTGGATTGGAGACTGGCTATCTGATAGGTATCAACAAGTTGTGTATGGGTGAGCGATATCCAGGAAAAGGAATGTTACTAGTGGTGTGTATCGGGGGTCTGTTTTAGGGCCATTGCTGTTTGACTTGCATATTAATGATATTAGTGAAGATTTCGATGGAAATATTCAGCTGTTTGCAGATGATGCAAAGTTGGGACGAACCATGAAGAGTAGAGAAGATGTTGTGGCCTTACAAGAAGACTTGAATAAATTGAGTGATTGTGCACGGGAATGGGGATGTGAGTTCAATGTTCCAAAATGTAAGGTTTTAAAATTTGGAAAACAAAAATGGGATGCAGAATTTATGCTTGGTGAGGATATGTTGTCAGAGGTGGAGTATAAAAGATATCTGGTGGTGATAGTGGATAAGGATCTGAAATTTAGGGGAACATTGCCAGAATTGTGAAGACAACACAAAGGCTGCTGGAAATAATGCGAAGGACACTAACTTGTAGAAGGGGAGATTCTTGTTCCATTGTATAAGGCTTTGATTAGGCCACACATGGACTATTGTGTCCAGATTTGGTCACCTGGTTTTCAGAAGGATGAAGAGATGTTGGAAAGGGTCCAGAGGTGACTGACTAAGGTAGTTTCTAACCTCTGGAATGTCGAGTAAATATGAGGAAAGATTGAGAAGATGCAGTGTGTAGAGTCAGGTGGATAGGAGGAAGAGGGGATATATGATAGAGACCTACAAGTTAGTAAGGGGTTGTTATAGGATCAATGCTATAGAAGTTCTACAGAAAATAGTGGGAGATCAGGGAAGAACCAGAGGTCATCCCTGGAAACTGTATAAAGAGGATGTGAGTAGAGGAGTGAGTAGCAGGTTTTTTTCATGCAGAGTTGTGAATGATTGGAATACCTTGCCTGAGTGTGGTGTCTGCAGAGAATTTCAGTGTGTTTAAAGCATGGTATGAGGAGCTGTGTGTATGATAAAAGGACCTCCTAGATGAATCTTTGACTCTATGGGGTCTTGTGTAATAATAATAATACACTTCTGATGCTATTGTTTCCAAACATACATAATTTATTACAGATTTAAATCACACCTTTAATAAATGTGTCAGTAAGACTGGGAAGGAAAGTTAGCAATGAAGATATGCCTATGCCAGCACATCAAAAGAGAGCATGCTATTATCAATTTAGATACAAAGTTAAAAATCATACAAAAACTCAAGTTTGGTTTTATGATTGTTGACATTGCACATAAATTTAAATTAACAAGTCAACAGCAAGAACAATCTTTAAAAATAGGAATAAAATGAAAGAAGCAGGTTAAAATGTTACTTCCCTCCAGATAAAAAAAAAAAAAAATCACCCACTCTCAGAATGAAACCTCTGAGAGCTGGAGAAATTGTTAATTGAGTGGACAGGAGATTTAAATAAAAAATCAATAATCATATATCCAAAATGCAGATAATACACTTTTGTACACTGCATTACAAAAAAAAAAAAAAATCAATAAATAAAAAACAAAAGAAATAAAAAAATCGTATCCCCCATTTAATGGAGAAATTTGCTTGACACAAATTTCTTGGAAAACGTTCCTTATGCAAAACAGGTTACCTGTATTGTCTAGATAGTCTGGTCCTCCCACAGAGTCTTCAGCCTCCTAGGAATTTTTCATGTAATAATAATGTACCTCTGGCCTTTGGAACAGCTTTCCTCTCTCTCTCTATCTGAAACATTACAACTTTTAGCTGTTTTAGAAACATATCATTTAATCTCTTGCTCTCTCTCTCTCTCTCTCACACACCTTTTTAAATAAATGGCATGAATTACACTGATTGCTGTATCCATTTAAGTTGAGGAGTGTACTAATTTAAAATGTTAACATGGTAACTTCAGTTATCTCTTACTTGGGTTTTCAAGGAGTCATAAGATATAGTTCGCCCACCATTTATAGGTCTCTGCTTAGCATCTTGCCAAGAATAGTCGATTCATGCTGAAGGGGAGGAAGAAATGAAGGACGTACGAATTGGTCACCAACACGCGAAATCACATGCTTTATATAGGTAAAATTTTCCATCTGTTATACAAGCAACATAGTTAATTACAATAATCATAAAAGAGAAGTTAATTTTCCGACCTGTAATAATAAACAACTCGTCCCACAATACGGACTGATTACCCTATTATCGGAATGGATTCTCCTTTTTCTGACATGCGCAGAAGTCTTGAAAGATCTCTAATCGGTGGGCGAACTATAATAGGGCACTTACCATATGATTATTTATTTATTTTCTATTTCAATGAATCATTGAATTTCATTCAATGATTCAAACCACTAATAAAGAGATTTATATTTTTATTTACTTAAAATTATCACTTATTTTGAATGCTTTCTATCTTTGCAGATTTCCAAGAGTGGTTAAGTAATGTAACAACGTGCTATAAGCAGCTAACTGATGATGAGAAGAATATAACAATCGACCATCTTATTGCTCATAGTGGAGCGAAGCAGTTATGTCATATTTATAATCAAATTGAAAAGTTTGCTTATAGAGACTTCATAAGGTTACTTCCTCCAGAACTGAAGGAACATCTTTTATCTTATTTAGATCCAAAGTCACTGTTAGTGTCTTGCTGTGTTAATAGAACCTGGTTACATGTAATTAGTTCATCATCAAGGACTTGGCAGCGAGGATGTAAATCTTTAGGACTCGTTATTGATAAAAGTCTACATAATTGTGATGGACACTACTGGAAATCTTTCTTCATGGAAATGGCCAAAAGAAGACATAATATGAGGACATGTAAAAGCTTCATAGCAAAGACCTATGATCGTCACTTGCGACGTGTCACAGCAGTTTATTATGCTAGTGGAAAACTAGCTGCAGGTTTGTAAAAATGAATCACCATGCAAGATATGGAATGTAAAATTGTTTCAGTTAAGCTGGTATACATAGGTGATTATTCATAATATCATAAATGATAAAGTATATAACACACTAAGCTATATTATTGTTATTATTATTATTACACTCTCCATGAGTCAGCAGACTCATCAGGGGAGTTTCATTCAACTGACAATTTATTTATCATACTGAATTAAAAAATTTTTAACACTCCCCGCATTAACAACATATGCTGATAATGCAGTCCATTCACTCACAATTTTCCCATGTAAAAAATCTACTCCTCAACACCCTTCTTCATCACACTCTTACATAACTTCCAGGGATGGCCTCTGGTTCTATCCCACCCACCTTCTCCCCTGTTTTATAATCCCCTCTGTATTAATCTAATAAAATCTCCTTACTAACTTAAATATCTCTATCATATCACATCTTTTCCTCCAATCCGTCAAACTCTGCAATCCACAGTTCTTCAACCTCTCTCCATAGCCACATTTTGGAGTCCTCATATTATCTTAGTTGCTTGTCTCTGGACCCTCTCCAATGTTTCAACAGCACATTGAAAACCAGGTGACCAAATCTGAGCACAGTAATCCAAGTGTGGTCTGACCAGTGCTTTATATACTGGCACATCCACCTGCTTATCCATACATGTTAGAGTACTTCTTATCATAACAGCACTATGGTGTGCAGTCTTTGCCATATTTGCAATATGTCCTCTAAACTTCAGTTTGCTGTCAACCATCACTCCCAAATCTCGAATCTCATTCACTTCCTGCAGTACAGTACCATCAATATATTACATAGACTTATATTTCTATACTCCAGAAATATAACACCTTCCACTTATTAATATTAAAACTACAACACTGCTCCTTTGTTCAAGTCAAAATTCTATTCGTCTTTTTGAAGGGAATTAACTTCAGCAGTGCTACCTATAATTCTCCCTAACTCTGCAACATCAGCAAGCAACTGAAGATCCCTAGTCAGTCCACATGATACATCATTTACAAACAAGTTAAACAGCAGGGGCCCAAGAACAGAACCCTAGGGCATGCCATGGCTTACTTTCCTTTTCTGAGACACTGCTCTATCATACCCAACTTGCTCGTATCATTCAGAGAGCTAATCACCATTCCATCTTCTGCAACTTGTATATGTGGTAATCTATCAAATACTTTTGCAAAGTCCAAGAATATCACTGTATGATTCTCCCCTATCTAACACATGGATTTCTAAAGGGTAGGTCTTGTTTTAGCATTTATTGCATTTTATAAGGTGACAAGTGTGTTAGATTATTAATAATTTATGATTATTAATTATATTGTATTCGGTCTTGTATTCTATTCCTAACCAATCTCTCCAACACCTTGATTACAACTGCAGTTATACAGACTGGTCTGTAATTGGAAACCTCTGTCTTAGAACCATGCTTGGTTCTAAGGAACCTTATCCATTACAAGACTTTCATTAAATAACTAGGTCAAGGGTATAGCTAACTGTTGTTCATGTTCCTTAAAAGTACTTGGTGATATGTCATCCATTCCCATAGCTTTATTAACATCTAACTCAATCAACCACTGATTCTTTCACTTCCAATTCTCCTAATACTTGCCTCACTTCTACATATTGTACCGCATCATTTACACCAGTATGATATATACTGATAAAATGCTTATTCAGTGATTCCACTAATCTTTGCAACAGTCACTCTGCTGCTATCTGACTATATGCTACTGTCAACCTGCCATAATTATTCTTCTTTTTGCTTGCCAGATAGTGAAAGAATTTCCTTGAATTAACCTTAGCCTGACAAGCCAGTTTCATCACACACACACACACTGCACCTTTTCTTTAGCCTGCACTTTATATTCCTCATGGATCCCATTACCACCAACTATTTTGCACCTCTTGCATAACAGCTTGCTTGATTTCACACTCCTGCTCTATTTACTCACTTAACCCTTGTTATGCAGTTATACGTTGCTTGTGTTCGATACTGCTTTATGAATTTCCATGCACTGCCAACATCTTTTCTGCATAGCTCATCTACCCAACATATTGATGCTAGTTGACTACTGAGCTTCTCATAATCACTCACGTTGTGTATGTTTCCACACCGTTGTGTATGCGATATCCATTTGCCAGGATATTGCTAGTGCACTGCTGGTACCCTGCACATTTGTCATCTCCTGTTTTATAATAGCAGTTGCAACTTGTTCAATTTGTTGGTGATTGATTGGTTTGCGTGCACTGATAAAGTTCCAGCAGTTTCAAATTGCCGAATCAGTTTTCGTAAGTTTGTTATGCTAATCAGTGCTTTTCATAAATTTTTCATACGCCGAAAATCACGAAGACAAGCACTGGCATTATTGTTCTGCTGATAATAGAGTTTGACTAACAAAGCACACTCATGTAAGGTAAGAGGCATCGAAAAGCAGTTCATCTACGAATGATAAAAAATCTCAGAGGCTTTCCTTTTAGTGCATGATCGCTCACAAGAAACGCAATAATGCAAATTAATGCATTTTACTTGGTAAACAGCGCCAAATTTTCCCCTGTTGGCGACTTTTGGTACTTTTTTTTTCCGTTAAATCGAATCCCCATGTTCCACTGTGTACGTCTACTGAATATTGGTGTGTTTCATCCAATACATTACTCACTAGAGGGCTCTGAACACTTGATGTTATTTTATAATCACCCAGTATATAGTTCTAAGGCAATAATAGTTTCATCTTTTCTTCTGTTTATCTTATTTTTTGTGATATCCTGGGTAGTAAAGAGGAGGAAGAGGTATTAGCAACAGCTGCATAAACTAGTAATAAATCATATCAGTTGAAAGTACTGCAGACCACTGCTGGTTTGCAATGTTGTCATCTGGAGTGAGGAAGGTTCTCGGGTCCTTAGTTGCATTGCAACCCAAGGACCTGGGGAATAGAGGAAGGAGAATAGGAAAAATGCATTTTAAACTTGGAAATAGAAGAGTAATATGTTTTATACTTAGAATTAGAAATGAAATAAGTTAGATATTTAGAAATCCAGAATAAATAAGAGCTCTGCAAAATCAGAGATAGTAAAGGTGACAAAAAACATAAGGATATTCTGGATGTCTTATTTATTAATACTGATAAATCTAAATACATATATTTCACCTTATCTGATAAGCTAGATCATTATATGAACTATAAAATAGCATGAAACAAATTGTACTGGTACTCAAAATTGTAACTGTGAAATCAGTAAAGTATTTGGTCCTCCAAATTGACAACAACCTGAAATGGAACTCCCATAGCACATTTTTAACAAATAAGTTGAGGTTCAGCAAAGGTTGGTCGATTGCAGAGCATCTGCTACTAATGGCTCACAAAAAGTTAAGCAAGTTTGAGTGTGGTTAGTAGTTGGAAGGGGTACGATGCTGTTGACACGCTCTCCCTCGATGAGTCTTTTGGCTCCCTGGAGGTGCACATAATATTACTAATAATAATAATTAACAGAATATTTTATGTTAAAAAATTTGTCAATTCGATATTTCTAAGATGCTTATATATTATTCGTGGGTAAATTTTTGACTGCCGTATGGCATCACCTGTTGGGATGGAGATTACTAACAATCTGCTTCCTTTGATTCAAATACAAAATAAAATAATTAGACTATCTGTTACTAATATCTTCATATATTCAATTAGTGACCTGTTTGTCATTCTTAACATTTTGTCATTACAGAAACTATCTATATAATTGTATACTTCTTCCTCTTTATAGTGCTTGTTTTTATCCCGCTTGATGCAGGGTCCACTATGATTATGCAACTGTGGGAAATCCTAACTGGCTTGTCACAGAGTCTGATGTTGGGGGGAAAGAAGGAGACAATCTTTATGTCTGTGGGTGCTTGTGTTCACAGGGTCATTTTGCCTGTTCTGGAGGACTAAAAATCTGAGTTTCTGAGTGAAAAAAAAAAAAAAAACACCTATCTCCATATGAGACTGGCTAACTCGCCTTTAGTCAAAAGAGACCAGACGTCTTGGATGGGAATCGAACTCAGGTCTTTCCAACCAAAGGGCTTCGTCTATACTGATTGAGCTATGGAGGCTCATATAATTGTATATTATATATAAGAAATAACATTGTAAATTTTTCTCTATATAACTAGACTATGATTTATGTTGTGGCCAGAATTTGCTGGTAGTTCTCTAGGCAAGCAAAAAATTTTTCACAAATCATTCGAGCACTTAGCAACAAGCAATTACAATAAATTGCATAATGAATTAAAGTCTGTAACATCAAGTTACACTTTTAGAAAAAGATTGAGAGACTACCTCATGGGACTAAATAATGTTGACTTATTTTAAATGCATATTATAGAAAATTACTCTACTTATTATATGTTATGTCTTAATTATTTTCTATATGTATTCATGTGCTGTCTGCAGGGTTAGCATAGTGGCTTTGCAACCATATGCCTGGGGAATGAGTGTTTTAAGTTCGATTCTCTTCGACGACGTGAGGAGCTTAACGGTCTTCCTCAGCCATAGCCAAATTAGCCGGTCTTGGGCATAGACAGCAGGTTTTTTTCCCAAAGTTTATCTGGGGTTTTTCATCCTGCAAGCAGGCAAACCAGCCCCCATGAACACACACACACACACACACAGTCATGAATGTCGCCCTTAGGGGATGCAGCAGAAGAGTGGCCGGATGCATTAATACACCAGTAACCCCTCATTAGGAGGGGACTCAACCCATCCTAGACGGATGAGAAGGATAGGATAGGATTCATGTGCCCTCATAAATAAATGATTTAATTTTTAGTGACTGTATTTGAGTCCATTGTATTTTTATAGTAACCTGTATGGCTCTTGGTTACACACATATTACAAGTTCTTTCTAATCTGTTTCCATTTGCTTTCTTATTCCTAATCTTTTATTTTCTGATCAATCTCTATATTACCACTTGGAAAATAATCATTGTATATGTATATATATATAATATTCATCAAAGCTTGATTTGCTTCCTCGGTCTTAAGAAAAGGCTGGTTATATGCCACTAATTCGAGCCCTACCCAAGGGCCTATGAGTTGTGGAAATACTTTCTGAAAATGAAAGCTGTGCTGAACAAAGTGGCCTTTTGCAGCTGCCCAATTTTTAATCCATCTAACTTGAGTGCTTCTAGATGTTTTTTCAATGTTTTAGGGATGGCACCTAAAGCACCTATTATTATGGGAACAACTTTCGTTTTCTTTTGCCAGATTCATTCAACTTCGATTTGCAAATCGCGATATTTTGTAATTTTTTCATTTTCTTTGTTGTCAATCCGACTATCTCCTGGTACTGATATTTCGATAAACGTAACACCCTTGTTTTCACTTTTTTCAACCACTGTAATATCGGGTGTATTACATTCCAAGCTTTTGTCAGTCTGGATTTTGAAATCCCAGAGTATTTTAGCTTTTTCATTCTCAACCACTTTCTGGTGAACTTTATGCTTCCAATAGTCTTTAGATACTTCAAACCCATCTTTTTACATAAATGCCAGTGGATTATCTTAGCTACGTTATCATGCCTTTTACGGTACTCAATTTGTACGATTTTGCTGCATCCACTTATAATGTGGTCTACTGTTTCTTCCTTTTCTTTGCACAATCTACATTTACTGTCTTCTTGAATTTTTTGTATTTTTGCCTTCATAACATTGGTTTTAATGGCCTGTTCTTGTGCTACAAAAATTACCGATTTTGTTTCTTTCTTTAGTGCTCCATTTCTCAACCATTGCCAGGTCAAGTTGCTGTCAGCGCTGTCCTCTATGCTGCGAAGGTATTTTCCATGCAATGCCTTATTTTTCCATCTTTCGGTTCTAACTTTTACTTGGTTGGTTTTGTATTCAATTTTGTCTCCATGGGTTTAAATAAACCCTCTTTCCTTACCTCAATTAGAAATTTTTCCATTGTTTGCTGCAGATAATCATTTAAATTTCATTTTTCTTCTTCAATAACTTGCTTCACTTGTAATAATCCTCTACCTCCTTTTTTGCATGATAGGTATAGCCTATCAATCTCACTGCAAGGATTGAGGGCATGGTGCATTGTCATTAATTTTCGAGTTTTTCGATCTAAATCTTCCATCTCTAGCTGGGTCCATTCAACAATGCCTGCTGAATATCTCAGAACAGGTATGGCCCAGGTATTAATTGCTTTTATCAAATTTCCAGCATTAAGCATTGACTTAAGGAGTTTTCTTAATCGTCTTATGTATTCTGCTCTAGTTCTTTCTTTGATCTTATTGTGCAGAATTTGTGATGCTTCTACAATTCCCAAATATTTGTAGCTGTCTTCGAATTTTATTGCTTTGATTATTTCACCATTGAGCAGCTCGATTTCGTTCGTATCTTCAAACTTTTCTCTTGTTATTCCAGCAATTGCACATTTGTCTAAGCCAAAATCCATTGATATATCTTGACTGAATATGTGCACAGTGTTTAGCAACGATCCAAGTTCATTCTCTGATTTTGCATACAACTTCAGATCGTCCATGTATAAAAGGTGAGATATCTTTGCACTCTTTTGCGCAGTTTGATAACCATGAGCAGTTTTATTTAAAATTCTAGTTAAGGGGATCAATGACAATATAAACAATAGAGGAGATAATGAGTCTCCTTGAAAGATGCCCCTTTTTATGTTTACCTCTCCAATTTCTTCTCTATTAAAACCAGCGTTGTTTTCCAGTTTTTCATGCTGGATGGAAAAAATTTTGCACGTTTTCGCTAATACCAAATAGTTCTGTGCATTTTGAAATCCAACTATGAGACACCGAATCAAACGCTTTTTTATAATCTATCCAAGCATATGAAGGTTGGTTTTTCTATGTTTGCAATTTTTAAGAATCATTTTATCAATCAGCAATTGGTCTTTTGTGCCTCTTGAATTTTTGCTGTTACCTTTTTGGTCAATTGGGAGAAGAGAATTTGCTTTAAGATAGCTGTATATTTTATTAGCTAGTATGCCTGTGAGTAGCTTAAAAGTTGTTGGCTAGTTATTGGTCAGAAGTTTTCTGGGTTTGGACCTTTTTCTTTATCCTTTATGATCAAAAACGTTTTCCCTGCTGTGAGCCACTCTTCTTTGCATTTTCCTTCTAAAACATCATAAAATTGGTTAGCAAGTCTTTCATGTAAGCCTGTTAGATATTTCAACCAGTAGCCATGTAATTCATCCTTCCCAGGTGTTGACCAATTTTTTATTTTTTTTAGCTTGCTTTTGAACCATTTCAGTTGTTATTTTCAGTTGGTCCATTTTTCGTTCTTGAGATTTGTTCATAATTTGTTCACTCCATTTTGTCTTGTTATTGTGCCTCTTAGGGTTGTCCCATAGGTTTTACCAAAACTTGAGTATATTTTCTTTGTCTCTGGTATTTGTATTTATATTTTCTTTAAGGTTATCATTCCTGCAGCAATCAATTTTCTTGTAAAACTGGTGCTGATTTGCGCAAAACATCGAATTTTGCTTGTACTGTTCATGCGTGCACTGTATCTTCTTATTTTAGCTGCAACTATTTTTTGCTTCACTTCCTCTAATACTTCATCAATAGGTCGTGTTCCAGTATTATATCTCTTCATGAGGTTATTTCGGATTTTTGTGTTTTTCAGCTTCTTTTCCTTAAGGTTTTTCAAATTGCTCACGTCTGCTCTGAGTTTAAGAATTTTATTCTCCAGTCGATGCTTCCATTATGGTTCCTGAGCCTTACTGCTTTTGGGTTCACTAATTTTATATCCTAATTCAGATGTTACGACGTAGGCTATTGAGTACATAAGTTGATTCGTTTGCCCAATAGTTCCAGTAGGAATATCCCTTGCAGCTTTATTGGCCTCTTGTAGGAGTTCCTTCAGTTTTTGTTGAGGTACTTGTCTCTATGCTGGAAACCTAACTCGTTCCTGGTTGCTGTTCATTTGCTCGATAATTTTTCGTGCGAGTTCTTGTTCCTTATCTGATAGCTTCCTTTCAACTATTTGTATATTTTCAAAATTTTCAGCATTCTGCACGTTGGAATCTGGTTCTGCTTCATTCATATTCTTGGTCACTTCAGGGTCAGTACCGTCTCCTTTTACATCTTAAGGTTTCAGTGCTTCCAGCTCAAGTTCACTAAATACCTTGCATTTGATAATGAAGCTGTGTTGCTGCATCAGCCTTTCGAATGAAATTTCAGAATTTGGGTGTCGTTCAAGCCAAAGTTGGAACATTCGTTTCTGAAATCCCCTAACTGATGGGTTTGAACTGTAGAAGCACTGCATGACTTGTCTATTTTCAGCCATGCTCCACTTTTTCCTAGTAAATACTTTCGAGTTCTGTGGATCTTGCTCCTGTAGCCCATTTGTCACTGGCTGTCCAGGAAGCCTAACATCCAATGTGGCCCTTGGTAACCCGCGTGACGACCGATGCGGTATAGACTTCTGATTTGTCTTCACCATTTGTAACTGGGGGTGGGCAGGTGCATGAGATAAAAAAAAAAAAAAAATAGGTAAATAGGACAGAATCACCCCTAGCCCTCGAATACCCTAATAGCATTGGGGGAAGGAGCAAGGTGAAAAAAAATACAGAAGGAAAGAAGAGTAGGGACCTGTCTACAGATAATATAACAGGTGTATATTACATGAAGTAAGGCGTGGTCCAGCTTCAGGTGCCTCGGGGTCGCCATGCCCGTACTCACTAGAGTGAGCCCTTGAGGATATGTGTGTGTGTGTGTGTGTGTGTGTGTGTGTGTATATATTATAACATATATAGTATTTACTTTTTATTAATCTGTTAATTATCCACTTTATTGTTCTAAATACTTGCTGCATCTGTTATATTTTCATTTGTACTACTTATTCAGTGTTTTAATGTACTTATTAACTTTTTATGAGAATCCAACCCACAAACAGTTGTAAACCTATCATAAACTCATTGTACATTAGATTTTTGGACAGGCTAATGATTAGATAATCCAGAGACTGATCAAGAAACTTTTTTTAGGCAGAGTGGTGATCTCTTAATGGGCATTGATTCATAAACACATTTATGCTCGTCATATCCTTTTGGGTGTAGAGTTGAAGCTATCCACTCAGACTAGTAAGCTCAGAATTACTTTAAAATGTTCTTAAGAGTGAGATAAGCAGTGACAGAACAGTTGTATTATATTTGTGAGAAATACAGAGTATAAGTCAGTACCCGAGGTAGGGAAAAAAGTCATCAGAAACCTGAAAGACAGCTGTAGGATAATATTTAAAACACTCAGATATTGGGGTAAGTGTACAGTGGCTATACTGCACAATTGAGGTGTTACTTCCAGGCGATAGAAGTGAAGTTCTTATAATACTGATTTATTTAAAAAAAAAAAAAAAGGAAATAAAACTGAATGTGAGAATTAAGAGAAAGAGAAATTTCCCTACTGTACTGAGTTTGAAGGTAAGATGTATGATGTAACCATGCATGAGAATTAGCAAACAAAAATAATAGAAGAGAAATGTGAGGAAGAACAAGCTGGGTTCAGATCAGAATACCCTACAGAGGGGAAACAGGGTGCACCATCCCAATAAGAAATGATGAACATAAATGCCACATTGAATTCGTCTACTGTGGTAAAACAAGCCTGTCAGACCATGCACTTCAAACATGTCACAGAATCACCTGGAAAGGCTCCAAGTCCCTACACCTCACCAAAACCTGGTTTGAAAGAAATTCAAAGAAGCCTGTGAGATGTTGAAACATCATCCGAATCTAAACAAGAATGATGGATTAATAATTCCAAGAATCTGGAAGATCCATCTTCAACCCATATAGCATCTAGAACAATCCCAAACACAAGAAAATCTTAATGTAATTGGACTATAGAAATTGTTTAACTTAAACTTCTTAAACTTAACTATAAAACTTTTTTTTTCACCATCTGTATATTACAGTGGTGTTCAAGCTTTTTTACTATGCTATTTTTCTATAAAAAGTTATTCGGCGATCTTCTCTCTTATATTGATCACGTTCCCTTAACCTGATATCTAATTACACACAAATAAGCAACTAAAAAAAAAAATACACAACCAAAAACTTTATTTGTGTATTTAAAAATTTATTTATCACTTTTAATTATTTTAATACAACAAAAAAATATATATATATATTGGAATAAAATATTTATTTCTCTATTTTGGAAAACCAAAGTTAGAAAAAACAACAGGTTGATTACAAACTCACAAGTTACAGGAAATGCTGGTTGATTAAAAAAAAGAAAAAAAGTTAATGTGAAATTTGGCATTGTTTGGACCTCACAATATTTTCATAGTCAAGTTGATATGAAGAAGTGGTCAATCGCAGACAATCATCCAAATGATCATTTGTAATTTGGTTTCTTAATTGATTTTTTTTGACTGTCATATTTGAAAAAGTGGATTCTGACAAGTATGTCGATCTGAAACACGACAGAATTTTTCGTGCAATATCAGTTAATATTGGGAATTTTTCATGTGCATACTTCCAAATGACTTCATTGTTTATTGATTTTAGATGTAAACTATTCTGAATGTTTATTATCTCAAGTTCTACTCGGAAAATTTTTATTGAACTTAGCATGTCAATTAAATTTTTATCTCTACCTTGTAACTCTAAATTTAAATTGCTTAATTTCATACAGAAATCTACTAAAAATGATAAGTGTAATGACCATCTTTTATCACTCAATTGTGAATAAATATCTTTTTTTTTTCATCAAGAAAATTTTTTATATCATTAATTAATATAAGAAATGTTTCTAAAAATTGACTTCTGCTGAGCCAGCGAACATTATTGTACAACATAAGTTTCCTATTATCATCTGCCTGTAATTTAAATACGTGAAATGGAACGCCGTCAGTCCCTCTGACGGCGACTCTGGACCAGGCAGCCTCCTCTCTGACAGCAATTTTGGAACCGGGACCTCTTCTGCTTGCTTCAGCCCCTTTTTATTAGGCCTCCTCTGAGACCTCGCATGAAGTTTGGCAACCCCCAAAGAATTGGTATGAGTCTTTCATCTTAAGTTTCAAGTTCGGCATGCCTTTTTTTCTCCTCCGCTTTCTTTTGATTGTAAGTTGCCTGCCATCGGAAAGTTGTTTGAACTCTTTCTGACTGACTTTGGAGATGTTTACACTTAGAGCCTGCAAGCCTTTCTCATACATACAAGTTTCAATAACAACCTTTCTAATGCCCATGTATAGCTTTGGCGACGAAAACATTGCCTTTGTTTTTAACACTCTAACATTCTTATTAAAGCAGTATATATATATATATAGCTAACTGTATAAATATATATACAGTTAGCTTCAAAAGAGTTATTTACAAAAACATCTAATACAAACTATACCGAGACAAACAAAGTTTATTTTTTTACAATATTCACATGGGACTTAACCTAAGTAAAAAATTGATGTAATGTGCTTTGGAATATTTAATATTTAAGCTACAATTGAGTTTTTACACTTTGTTTATAATCGTATTCACTCAGCTTGCTGTTTGACTTCCACTGATCCAAATTAATTCATTTACCCGGACTTATAAGAAAATTACTGATTTGACAATTTTAACAAAAAATCAATAAACAATAGCAATACACTTAATGCGAATTAAAAATAATACAAAATAATGATAAATAAAATATTATGTTTTCAGTTTTAATTAAATTTGTGAATAAGGAGGAATACAACAAGAGATTGACCAAAAATCGCTCTGCGATCGATGGGTTGAACACCCCTGGTATATTATTATACTGATATGTATACAAAGTTTATTTTACTTTATGAATTAATTTATATTTTTGTATATATTTTATTTCATAATCTTTTTATTTTATTTTAATTAATTTTTTTTTCACCAGAGGTCAGGCTAAGATAAAATTAACGAAGCATTTAGATTTATCTTACTTTTGTGTAGTGTCATGTGTCTTGTGTATATGTATGTTTTCCTGGTGATTACCTCAATACAGAGCTTAATTATTCTGTTAATTATAAGTAAAGTAATAACTCCAACACGTGTTTTTTTTGTACCCATAAATTCTTCACTGTGAATGCTGACCACTGTGTAACTTTAAAAGAACGAACTGTTAGATCATCATCAGTTTTGCTTTAAGGCAAATATTGATAAACTTTGTTGTTGGTATTTATTCTTTTGAGGTTTTGTTGGCTTAATTCACAACACCAGAGGAATAAAATAAATAAATTTATTCACTTAACTGCTAATATTTCACAAGTTAAGAGTTTTCTAACTAGCATTTTCATTGCATGACTAGTTTGCCATTGTACACAAGCACGACACTCAGTTATTAGTGGGAACAATTGAAAATTGTAACAAACATACAAAAAGAACCAAAGCTCTAATTTAGGCATCTTCTAATGGTGGATAAAAAAGATGTTTACAGGTGCTGAGTTGGATCTGATCTTAAAATGACTGTTTCCCATATTTTTGGTAAATTAATTAAGCTATACCTCAGATATCATTGAATTATTGAAATTTACTGTTCAAGCTGGTTATTTCACAAGGAAAGGAAAAATATACAAACAACTGGATGGGACAGCAATTGGTCTCTTCTCCCCTCCCCCCCCCCACCCAAATCTAAGCTCTCAATACAGTGGTCTGGATGCACTGTATAAATAATGTGTTTGCTATTTGGCTCCATGATTAGGATACATTTAAACAGCCAGATCCTAAAATACATTTCACAGTAGAAAAGTATTTGTCTCCTCTTCCTGATCACATTAGTCGCATTCCTTTCAAATGGTTTATTAATTATTTTTCTATTTGCAGAAAGCCAATACACATCCTGGATATCCTTCTCCCCTCCCCCCCACCCAAATCTAAGCTCTCAATACAGTGGTCTGGATGCACTGTATAAATAATGTGTTTGCTATTTGGCTCCATGATTAGGATACATTTAAACAGCCAGATCCTAAAATACATTTCACAGTAGAAAAGTATTTGTCTCCTCTTCCTGATCACATTAGTCGCATTCCTTTCAAATGGTTTATTAATTATTTTTCTATTTGCAGAAAGCCAATACGCATCCTGGATATTTTGAGCAATCACACCATCATCCATTCGAACAATATAGCATTCCAAAAACGCTATCATATACCTCCAACACTTGAATGTATTCAAGATAAGCTATGATAGTTATTATGGTCTATGAGTGTTTAACCTCCTGTGATGAGTCTTTGGATTCTATAGAGGCTGGGAAGTAATACGGATAGTAATACATACATAGTAATACATACATAGTAATATATATAGTAATACATAGTAATACAATGAAAAAAAAAAAAGAATTTATAATTTCAAAATTATTTTTATTTTTCAACATATTCTCCCTTAAGAGTAATGCATTTATTCAAGCGATGCTCCAGCACCATTATCCCGTCCCTGTAGTGGTTCTCAGTAAGCTCTGCAAAATACCCTCTACTGCTGTAATCACCTCTTGATTCGAAGAAAAATGCTGACCTACAAGGAAGAGTTTTAGTTTTGGGAAGAGACAGAAGTCAGAGGGAGCCAAATCTGGGAAATAGGGTGGATGTTCCAATAATTCATAGTGCAGATCCCTTAATTTTCACATTGCCAAAAACCTTTGTGGGCAGGTGAAAGATGAAAAGGGAAGGTCTTGATGAAAGATGATTTGTTTTGAAAACCGGGTCTTTTCTCACGAATTTTTTTGTTTAGTCTGGTTAAAAGATCAGAATAATATTCCCTGGTTATTGTTTTACCCTTTTCAAGATAATTAATAAACAAAATATAATAAATTTAGTTTAATCCTTTATCCAAGTGTGAGCAAACAAAGTTTGCACCTGAAAGTATCTTCAGGACTGGGTTAAGGTGGTACAACACCAGGGCAACTCGTTGCAAAGGTGGAGCAAGCTACCAACACTCCTATCTCAGTATCTCCTATAATGCAAAACACATCTCCTTGCGGATATGTCTAATGTTATGCATTAAGGGAAGGGCCACTACCCAGACTAGTTTCGACCTTTATTGAGGTCTCTTCAGTGGGAGCCAGGCCCAAGTGGAGATATCAGGCAGAAGCATTAGCAGGTCATCTCTACCTAATGATATCTCCACTTGGGCCTGGCTCCCACTGAAGAGACCTCAATAAAGGTCGAAACTAGTCTGGGTAGTGGCCCTTCCCTTAATGCATAACATTAGACATATCCGCAAGGAGATGTGTTTTGCATTATAGGAGATACTGAGATAGGAGTGTTGGTAGCTTGCTCCACCTTTGCAACGAGTTGCCCTGGTGTTGTACCACCTTAACCCAGTCCTGAAGATACTTTCAGGCGCAAACTTTGTTTGCTCACACTTGGATAAAGGATTAAACTAAATTTATTATACTCTAACCAAGTGAAAAATAAACTTTCAACATCAATAATAAACAAAATGCCTTTAGCATCCCAAAACATTGATGCCATGACCTTTCCTGCTGATGGAACCGACTTTGTCTTCTTTGGCATTGAACAACCAGCTTCTGTACACTGTTTTGACAGCCGTTTGGATTCTGGTGTGTAATGATGAATCCAAATCTCTTCCATAGTAATAAATTGATGCACAAAATCAGTTTTATGCTTGTTAAAATGCTCCAAACACAGTTCAAAGATTTTCATGCGAGTGCATTTTTGATCTGCTGTGAGCAAGCACGGCACCTATCTTTTGCAAAACTTTTTCATATGCAATTCTTCATGCAAAATATATCCTACATGTTCTTTTGCAATGCCTATAGTCTCAGCAATTTCATGCACTTTGGCTCGTCGGTCATCCAATACCATATCATGCACTTTGACTCACTGGTCATCCAATACCACTTGATCAATGATTTCTGGTTACACTTTTTGGACGTCCTTCACGTGGATCATTTTCAAGGCTGGTACAGCCACGTTTAAACTCGGCAGCCCATTTTTTAATTGTCAAAAACAAAGAAGAGTGGCCATAAATTTTATGAATTTATGGCCACTCATTTCTATGCCATGAACTTCGAATGAATTTCTTTTGCCGTTAAACTTTCTTTTAGAGAGAATTTTATAACTGCAGGATACTCGATTATCCATTTCAAGGGATACAGACAACACTTTTGCTTCAGACAGCTGTATAAAAACAAACTACTTGATAGAATGACTTGCAATTTCACATGGATGCTTATGACAGATGTACCAACTTAGAAAAAACAAAATCTTGCCGATAGTGTTGCCATCTATGGTCGAGGCTGAGAACTTTTCAGACTACCCTCGTGAATGGAAATAATTAATGGTTTGATAATCTTTCATAAGCATTTTGGCAAAAGGGGAAGAGGTGTATTTGTATAAAATGGTTGTTATTGTTGAATTTCTGTTCTCACATTCTCATCTCTCTCTCTCTCTCTCTCTCACACACACACACACACACACAGCTCTTCTCTCCATTCGCAAATGCTTCATTTTCACCTGTCCAGTCTCCTGCTGTTTCATGATCTCTGATTTCCTTTTATCCCTTGTTCACTTCAATTCATTATACTATCTTCTAATAACAGTCTTCTTGTTGATTCACACCAAATCCATTTAATGAAATTCATCACTTTTGTACAGTTCCATTCATCCCTCAAATGTGTTCCATACATCTACAAACTGAACTCTTTTCTCCTCTAGTAGTATTATTTATGATTTTTACTCACCATCTAAACTCACCATTGTCATACCTAGACAGTACATTTAACTACCCTTCCTACCACACCATTGTTTTCACTCTCATCAATTTCCTAACATCCATCCTCATTTTCACATTCTTCCTATGTCCAACCAAATCATTCTCATAATCATCAGCTCCGTTGCAAGTGTACTTCTCATATCCAAAGCATCAGTCATCCTGTTCATTCACCCTCCTGAAAAATTGACTTTGTGCACCCTCTCATCCACCACACCTCAGTAATGGTATCTCTATACACTGCTGCTCTTGAGTCATTCATATCTTCTTTTCTTCATTATTTTTCATTTTATTCTTTCCTATCCTTCTGCTTGTATTTGACAAATGTCCAATCTCATTTTCTCTATGCCTCATTCTTCAAATCTTGTATTCTAACTATCAAGCTCTCTTTCATATTAATGATTATCCTCACTTTTGCTCTTTCAGCATCACTCATTCCTGTTTCTTCAGTCATGCTCACTTTTACTCTATCAGTTTACTCTACCATTTCTGCAGAAACAAAAGCAAAAAAAGAAACAAAAGAATCAATAAGTAGGTTATGCAGAAGGAATGATGTGGAATTTCTGGAAGTGAGTTTGATGGATTAAAGACTTATAATATTAAAGAAGGATGGTTTGCATCTGAATGGATTTGGAGTTCAGAGTCTGGAAAAACTCATATTCTCTTGCTCACCTTCTTCTGGCTGATGCCATTCTCAGTCTTACCACTGCCTTCTGCTCTTTGCTAATATTAAGTCCTCATTCTTGACTCATTTAACATTTCACAGTCTCTATCAAAATATTGTACTTTCTACAGATCCATATTCTTTCACTTCTCTTATTCATTCTCTCCATAAACACATCCTCCACATTCCCCTATGTATCCACACTACACTTTCAACAATGAACCATCTTCAAAAAATCTGTATCTCTTATTCTAGATGTTTCACAGCCTTTAGAGGTTAGGCAAAAAAAATGGGGGGTGGGGGTCTCAAAATGTTGCTTAGTCTTGCTAATTTTTGAAGAGGGTTACAAAAGTGAGCATCATGAACCCAAGAGTTTAGCAACTTTCAAATTGTAACTGAAATCCACCATACCCACCACTGTGTTAATCATTTATATCAATTACATTCTTTAAGCAAAGAATATTAAGTGAAGATTCAATGAGTATGCAGGAGGAATGATGTAGAAGTGAGTTTAATGGAGGAAAGGACTTATACAAGAAAAAGTGATGTTGAATGAAGTGAAAGACGTTGTGCAAATAGAGATTTTAGGGGAAGCCATTAAGTGAGTACACAGATACCAGTGAGATAGTTGAGTATAAGAATGTGCATTAAATGCTTAAGTATGTACCACTGATAAAAAACCAGAATGGAATAGTTAGTATAAAGTGTAAGGACATCGGCAGGCTTAAGGGGCTGTTGCACTTTATGCACACCATTGCCCGGAGTTTTGGGCATTGATTAGTTCATCCTGGCCAAAGGTTATTGGTATCAGTGGAAACGAATTTCTGATCATGACTGACAGAAGATGCTAGTAAGATATAATGTGAAGGGTATAGTGTGTTCAGGGAGGATAGAGAGAAAATAATAGGTGGGGGGGGGGGGATATTATATGATAGCCAGTGACTTGCAACCAAAGAGAGTAGGAGTCCAACTGCAGGCCAGTGAAAATAGCACATTTGAGGCCACCTGGTGTGAAATAGTGGCAACCAGAACTAAATATACAGTTGGTCTCTTCAATAGACCTGGAGATGTAAAGGATGATTGGTATAGTATGTATTAACAAATAAACTCAATGAATGGAGGGTAATTATTATGGGGACTTCAATGGCAACATAGATTGAAAGGAGGAAAGGACACATGGGATGAAGGAAATGGAATTTATGCAATTACTAAGGAATGCTTAATTATAGCAGCATATGATGGAATGTACTTATTGATGGCAATGCATCAGAAAATTTGTCCATAACTAGTATGACCCCATTGCCACCGACTGGTGAGAGTGATCCTGGGAGGTCAAGAGAGGATATATGTGAAATTACAGGACTGTTAAGTATGACAAACTTAGATCAGTGCAATGGCATGTGAAACTGCAAGGGCTGAATGTTGATTAATGCATGGGAAGTGGTAAAGAAGGGTTTGAGGTAAGTGATAGCAGACTGCATACCTAGAATCGAGAAAAATATTCAATGGATGAATACCATCATTAAGCTGGAGCTAAAAAAAAAAACCCAGAAATTTGCAGAGGGAATTCAAGGAAAAAGGTGACCAGCAGGTATATGAGCATAATTCTTGTAGAGAGGCTTATACGCTGGTTAGACATGATAACTAATAATTAAGGAATTGACAGCGTAGACTAGAAATATAAATTAAATAAACTTTAATATATACTTTCCGATATTTCGGCAAACGTCACGTTGCCATCTTCTTGGGAACTTGATACAAAGACAAGTGAACGCAAGTACTACATAACAGCAAATGAGAACACAAGCTAGGAAGCTACCGTTTTCCTAAAGTCCTGATGGTGCCAGGCAGGACAGCAAATATCAGAATCTCAGAACACAAGGATTACATCCAATTTCACCAGTACAGCCACTCTGGGCTTGCAGACCACGCTCTGGATACTCGCCACAGAATAAGATGGAAGAAAGCCACAGTAATACACCACAGCAAGTTCAAATATGAAAGACTATTCATGGAATCAGCCTCAGCCGTTAGGAACATGCCAAACCTCAACAAATTTGGATGCATGAGACTGCCCCAAATTTGGGAAACATTTATCAGAAGAACTTCAGCCCAAAGGCCAAGAACTACCAATATAGCTCGCCAGGGGGCACCATCAGGACTTTAGGAAAACGGTAGCTTCCTAGCTTCTGTTCTTGTTTGCTGTTATGTAGTACTTGCGTTCACTTGTCTTTGTATTAAGTTCCCAAGAAGATGGCAACGTGACGTTTGCCGAAATATCGGAAAGTATATATTAAATTACTTAAGTATAAAGAGCTAATAAGCTTCATTTCGGCAATGAAAACATTACTTAAATTAAGGGGATATTAAATCCCACATAGTTTTAAAACCGAATAAGAAACTCAAAGATTGGAATCAGAGAGTTTCTTGCCGAATATAGTAAACTATAAAGAATCGGCGACACTAGCGTTAGCCAATGCAAGTGATCCTAGTACGTAGTACAATACCAGGGCAACTCGTTGCAAAGGTGGGGGAAGTTCAGATCGCTATTCTTAGGTATTTTCCATAATGTAAAAACACATTTCTTAGGAAATGTATGCTGTCGAAATGAAGTTTATTAGCTCTTTATACTTAAGTAACTTAATGGTTGCACCTGTTTGGAAAACTCGTTCGCAGAGTACATAAGTTCTTTTCGCTATACACTTTGGTATTAGGTCTAGCTACTCACTGATGAAGCCTCAATAAAAGATGAAACCGGTCTGGGTAGTGACCTCCCTCCATAATGTAATAACAGCATACATTTCCTAAGTAATGTGTTTTTACATTATGGAAAATACCTAAGAATAGCGATCTGAACTTCCCCCACCTTTGCAACGAGTTGCCCTGGTATTGTACTACGTACTAGGATCACTTGCATTGGCTAACGCTAGTGTTGCCGATTCTTTATAGTTTACTATATTCGGCAAGAAACTCTCTGATTCCAATCTTTGAGTTTCTTATTCGGTTTTAAAACTATGTGGGATTTAATATCCCCTTAATTTAAGTATATATTAAAGTTTATTTAATTTATATTTCTAGTCTACGCTGTCAATTCCTTAATTATTAGTTATCCGGTATATGAGCAGTACAAAACACAGGCCTGAAGGGTTACCAGTTTGGTAAGAAGGGCAAAAGCAGAGTATGAAGGGAAATTAGAAGTACAGGCAAAAGATAATCCCAAAGAGATTTTTTTCAATATGTTGCAAGTAAAAGTAAGAATGTTCATGGCACAATGATTTTAATGAATGCCAGTAGTAGGGAGGTAACTGAATCAGGCAAAATAGTAGAATTACTAAGTTAACACTTTGCAAGAGTATATCATCCAGGTGGAGATACTGCAGTAACAAGAGAGAGACAAAGGCTTATTATGGAAACTGAGGTTAATTATCTAGAGGTGCATAACACATTACAGAACTTTGATTTGAATACAGTTGTGGGATTAGATGGTATATACCAGCTTGAGTTTTACGAGAAGGTGCTTGAGAATTGGCAGTGCCTTTGACACGTTTAATCTAAGTCTCAGCTCTAGGTTATTTCCAAGAGGGGTGGAAAGAGAAGAAAATGGCACCACTGCATAAAGGAGGCTCCAAGACTGATGTAGCAAATTACTGACTGATCACCATGTCATAAGTCATAGTTAAGGTGCTGGAGAAGTTGGGCAAGAGCAAAATACACAAATGGATAGAAAGAAATGGGATACTATATAAGCCAACAACATGGTTTTGTGAGGGTAGGTCGTGCCTCAGCAACTTACTCATATTTTATTATAGTGACAACTGAGTTGGATAAAGCAATAGGTTTATAGTGATACTACTGGACTTTGCAAAGACTTTTGACAGGATACCACATGAAATTCTGATTATTAAACTGCAGCCATGGGGATGGACAATGAGTTGGAGAAGTGGATGAGAGGATAGTTGATGGAAAGATGTAGAGTCCAGTAGAAGGACTGTGACTAGTGGCTTGCCACAGGGCTCTGTTCTTGGGTGACTGCTATTTAATTTGTACATTAACAATATAGAAAAAGATCTGAGAAGAACTATTCAATTGTTTGCCGATGATACGAAATTGGGTAGAGCAGTAGGTAATAAAGATGTTAATAATTTTGCAGGATGATTTGGATAGACTAGCAGTCCTGGCAGAGAAGAATGGATGTCAGTTTAATGTGACAAGTATAAGGTTATGCGTTTTGTGGTGAAAAGATTACCATCTGTATACCACATTGATGTTACTGTACTCCAGGAAATTGATGAAACCAGCAAATTGGGAATGTTAGTGGATAGGGAGTTAAAGTTTAGAGGGCATATTGCAAAAGTGGCTAAAGCAGCTCATTGGATTTCTTGGTTAAAAAGAATACCCTGACAAGCAGGTTATTATACTCCTTTATAGAGCCTTGGTAAGACTCCATCATGAGTACTGTGTGCAGATCTGGTCATCTGGGTTTTTTGGGGGATGAGGAAGAGGTGGAGAGGATCTGGAGGCCAGTGACAAAGATGGTATCAGGTCTAAGGAATGAACCTTATGAGAACATGTTGAAGATTTGTGGGTTACTGAAATTTGTTGACAGGAGGTAAAGTGGTGATATGATTGAGACATGCAAATTGCTGAAGGATTTTTACAAGATTAATACAGAGGAAATTTTTCAGAACAGGTCTGCTGGTGGGAGAACAAGTGGCTATCCTTATAAATTAGCAGGGATGTCAGAACTACATTTTTTGTTTAGAGAGTAGTGAATGAGTACAATATGCTGCTGGAGTCTGTTATGGTTGCATGACTGTGAATGTATTCAAAGCAAAATGTGATAGATACTGTACAAATGTTGGATGGTGCTTGGCATTATGTTTAGGGCCTCCCTGGATGAGTCCAAGGACTCCATGGAGTAGCCCATAATAATAATAATATTTAAGAACCAATTAAATGGATCCATTGTTTTAATTCAGGTTTTAGAAGGTATGAAAAACTGGTTGTTCTACTAGCTGTTCTTTCATTTCAGTCATATTGCAGCCTCATACTCTGTGAACAGGATATCAAAATGCATTTCCTAAAAGAGATTTGATAGTATTAATAGATGCCAATAATACATGAGAATTATCAAAAATGAAGATAAACATAATCGACCTCCTTCATTTCTAATTAGATTATAATGACGTGTAACAAAAGTTGTTTCACTATGCAGCAGCAGAAGATGATTGAAATGACAGCTGCTTGCAAACCATAATGAAAGCACTAGGAGGGATATATAGTGGGTTGCATTTCCATCTGATCAAGTATACTTGTTTCCATAAATTAGGATGCAAAGAAATAAAAAATTTCAATAACTTGGGGGTGGGAGGTCAAGGGAAAAAACTTGAATGTCAGTACATTATGTAAAAAGTGATGCTGAGTCCAGTTTCCAGTACAAATGAGTAGCACTTTCACCAGTATTTGCAAATTAATCACAGCATAAAAAGCAGGCATTATGGAGTGGATTTTCATTTTGTGTCTATAGTGAGAATAAGACATTTCATGATAACAGAATTTTTTAATATGGCTGTAAGACATATCCAAAAATATCCAAGACATATTCACACCAAGTGTGTGGATATGTCTAGCAGGTGGTTAGTCATTGTAAGGCTAGAGACTGGCCAAAGTCAGACTGAGATAGCCAGATGATTGCATGTGAGTCATTCATGGATGAATAAACAGCATCCTAGAGACACAGTAAAGGAAAGCCATTGGCTACAATTGCAATGAGTGACCAATATCTCCAATTACCTGCTTGTCAAAACAGGAGTGTAACCCCAAATCAGCTATGATCTGACCTTGTGTCTGCTACAGGAACATTGGTTTCTACTTTCACTGTGCTCAGAAGATGCCACAAAGGTGGTCTGCATGCCCCTTTCCCCATGCCTCAGAAAAGAACATTTGAAATGGTCCAGGCTCTGTGTCAACCAGACTGAAGACCAGTAGAGGTAAGTTGTTTACAGATGAGTCTCAATTTGCTCTACAAAGTATACCAGGCATGATCTGATCTGATCTGATCTAGAGAGAACCAGGGATACATTATCATCCCTCTGATATCCACGAAATACACACTTATGGTGGAGGTAGTGTGATAGCTTGAGGAGGTATCTTGTTGGCTGCATACATTGACCTGTATATGCTTCTTAGTGGAACCATGAATGCTGCAACTTATAGAGATAAGGTCCTGGATCTCTATGTTCCTCCATATATAGATGCGATAGGAGAGATATTTATCCTACTAGACAATGTTTGCTGTCATTGATCAAAACTCATGTACCAATATCTTCAAGAAGAGACTATGTATTGACTAGCCATCCAGGACTCCTGACCTTAATCCAGTTGAGCACGTGTAGAATGCTCTAGGTAGACGTGTTGCTGCTCTCAACTCCTCATCCCCCAAACTTTGAAAGACTTAGGAAAGTTTTGTAGGAGCAATGGTTATTATTACCAACTGAGATCCTGGATACCATTATACGAGGGTGGTCTGAAAAGTTCTTGTCCTCAACTGAGAACTTTTTGCATCTGCTATGAACTTTTCAGAACACATCAATAGATGGCAATGCTATCAACAAGATTTTTTTTTCTAAGTTGATACATCTGTCATAAGCATCCATGTGAAATTGCAAGTCATTCTATCAAGTGGTTATTTTATATAATCTGAAGCAAAAGTGTTGTCTATATCCCTTGAAATGGATAAAATTGAGTATCATGCAGTTATAAAATTCTTTGTAAAAGAAGGTTTAATGCCAAAAGAAATTCATTCGAAGTTCATAAAAGTTTATGGTCAGCACTCTTCTTTATTTTTGACAATTAAGAAATGGGCTGCCGAGTTTAAACATGGCCGTACCAGCCTTGAAGATGATGTACGTGAAGGACATCCAAAAAGTGTAACAACACCAGAAATCATTGATCGAGTGGTATTGGATGACCAGCGAGTCAAAATGCATGAAATTGCTGAGACTATAGGCATTTCAAAAGAACATGTAGGATATATTTTGCATGAAGAATTGCATATGAAAAAGCTTTGTGCAAGATGGGTGCTGCGCTTGCTCACAGCAGATCAAATATGCACTCGTGTGAAAATCTCTGAACAGTGCTTGGAGCATTTTAACAAGAATAAAACCGATTTTGTGCATCAATTTATTACTATGGAATGAGACTCAGATTCACCATTACACACCAGAATCCAAACAGCAGTCAAAACAGTGGACAGAAGCTGGTTGTTCAGTGCCAAAGAAGACAAAGTCAGTTCTGTCAGCAGGAAAGGCCATCATCGATGTTTTGGGATGCTAAAGGCATTTTGTGTATTAATTATCTTAAAAAGGGTGAAACAATAACCAGGTAATATTATTCCGATCTTTTAACCAGACTAGACAAAAAATTTTGTGAGAAAAGACCCAGTTTGCAGATGAAAAAAAATCATCTTTCATCAGGACAATGCACCTGCCCAACAAAGGTGTTTCGGTAATGGGAAAATTAAGGGATCTGCACTATGAATTGTTGGAACATTCATCCTATTCCCCAGATTTGGCTCCCTCTGACTTCTATATCTTCCCAAAACTAAAACTCTTCCTCGCTGGTCAGTGTTTTTCTTCGAATCAAGAGGTGATTGCAGCTGTAGAGGGGTATTTCTGCAGATCTTAAGAGAGATTGCATTGAAAAATAAAAATAATTTTGAAATTATAAATTGTTTTTTCATTGTTAGGTCAAGAACCTTTCAGACTACCCTCGTAAACAGTATATCAAACATTGTTGTGAGTGATAACCACATTCATTATTGAGGCACTTTGGTGGTCTCATTTTGACCTCTTGTTTTTTGTTCATCGTCTTCATGTGTCCATTTACTAATTAATTAAACTATTTTTTTTACAATTTTTGTAGGTGCTTCTTTCACCTCTCATATACTGCTTTTTGCTGAATTGCATAATTTTTGATATCATAATTTTCTCTTTTTTTTCCTTTATCAAAACCAATATAGATTTTAGTGACAATGATCAAGAATAATGATTGTGTGTCATGTAACTTGAGAGTCATTTTTCCTTTTACTTTTGTAGTGGTCTTTTTCCTAATATCATTACATAACAATTTTTTCGGCCCCCCCCCCCCTCTCTCTCTCTCTCTCTCACTCACTCAGTGCTTTTTTTGCATAAACTATTAACCATGAAATGCCACACTATAGCATTTCGATTGAAAGTTTTTGAACTATCCATATCACCCCTTGCATCCTATTTATTACTGAATTAAACTATATATTTACAATTTTTGCATCTGCTATGACCATTGACCTGTTATTTTTATTTACTTATTTATTTTATTATTATTATAATAATTTTTTTTTTTTTTTTTTTCGAAACAACATTTTGAAGCTCACCATTTTTAAGATGATAAATTGTGGAAAGTCATCTGTTCATTGCTACTTGAACTTCAAGATTTTAATGATACTGGAATTAGGAAGTTGTGAACCAGGTTAGGATAAATGCTAAAATTAAAGTGGGTGATCACACTGAACAGTAATGTGGCACAATGTAATTTTGTACACCACATATTTATTATTATTACGTGATGCCTCCAGGGAGTCCAAAGACTCATCGAGGGAGGACACCTACGCTACAGCTTTCTGTCCACCACTACTCATTCCACTAACTACACCAACACCATCTACTGCCCACGACTATTATTATTATTATTATCAACACCCGACCTCCATGGAGCCAGAGACTCATGCTCATCCAACCGCATCTTAAACTGATTCAATGTGTCCACATCCACAACACACTCAGGCACATTCCACTCACCAACCACCCTCCATGCAAAGAACCGGCTCTCACTTCTTTGCTCACACCCTCCTTATACAGTTTCCAGCAATGGCCTCTTGTTCTACTTCCCTCTCCAATTCTATTAAAAATCTCTTCCATGTCTTCCTGATAACAACCCCTGACCAGGTTATATGTCTTGATCATATCCCCCCTCTTCCTCCTATTCACGAGGCTCTGCAACTTACATTCCCTCAATCTGTCCTCGTACTCTATATTCCAAAGACTATTGACTACCTTTGTGAATCTTCTCTGTACCCTTTCCAACATATCTTCTTCACCATGAAAACCCCCAAATCTGTGCAAAATAATCCATACGAGGCCTGACCAAGGCCTTATACAATGGAATCATAACCTCTCTATTTCTGCATGTCAGGGTTCTCCGCATCATTGCTATTAGTCGATGTGATGTCTTCACAACTTGTGCAATGTGGCCCCTGAATTTCAGGTCCTTGTCCACCATCACACCTAGATCTCTCATCTCTTCTCCTTCTGTTAAAGTTTCCCCACCAAGTGTATACTTGCCATCCCATCGTTGCTTACCAAATCTCAAACCTTACACTTGGCAACATTCCACTTACCTGTCCATTCATGCAATCTATTCAAGTCCTCTTGTAAGGCATTAACATCAGCCTGACTGTGCATTGCTCTCCCCAGTTTTGCATCATTTGCAAACAGCTGGATATCACTAGTTAAACCCAACCCAATATCATTAACATACAAATTGAACAACAATGGCCCCAAAACTGACCCCTGTAGCACACCACTGTTGACCTTTCTCTTTCGAGATACTGCACTCCCCCCCCCCCCCCATATACAACTTTCTGATATCTATCTGACAGCCAGTCATTGACTAACACAGAAGTCATCCATCCCATCTCTTTCAATTTAATTAAGAGCTTGTCATGTGGCAGTCTATCAAAAGCCTTTTTAAAATCCAAGTACACCACTGTATATGCATCTCCTCTGTCCAAGGTATTTGCCACCTTGTTATAGTACATAAGTTAGTGAAACATGATCTCCCCTTAACAAACTCATGCTGATAACCACAGAGAATACTGCTGTTATCAACCCATTTCTGTATCCTACTTCTCACCAATCTCTCCAGGACCTTCACCACAACTCCAGATATACAGACCAGTCTATAATTTGAAGCTACAGCCTTATCATCACCTTTATGCAGTGGAACAATTTTACCCTCCTACCACTCCCTTGGAGCGTGTGCTGTTGCAAAACTCTTATTAAACAGGCATGCCAATGCTACTGCCAGTTCCCTGGAACATTCTCTTAAGATGCATGGTGATATTTCATTAAATCCTATCGCCTTATTAACATCAAGGTTACTTATTTCCTCAAATACCTCCTGCTCACTCACAATTAAGCTATCCTCTCCTATGTCCTCTACACTTAAGTTCCTCATGATTCCACCCTGATCAGGATGAAACACACTTATAAATTGATTACTGAATACCTCAACAATGTCTTCTGCAGCCGTTACCATTCTCCCACTTTCATCCCTTAACTTCATCTTTTCAAGATCATTTCCTTCTACTTGCCACATATCTAAAAAAAACTCTGGGGTTTTTCTTAGCCTGATTTGCCAATTTCTGCTCATACTCTACTTTTGTTTTCCTTACTAACTGAATCACTCTCCTGGCTTGTTCTTTATATTCTTCATGTGAGTGATTACCATTATTCATCTTGTACTTCCTCCAAAAGACTTTCCAGATTTTTCCAGATTTCATGCTTAAGCTCCACATTCATCCATTTTACACCAACCTTATTCAGACTTTTGACCTTTGGGATACATTCGTACATCGATGCTGTTGTGTATTTCTTTTTTTTAAGTCCCATGCAGCATTTATTTCCTTACCACTCAACTCCTTGTTCCATGTTATAGCTCGAAGTTGTCTCCTAAGCTTGTCATAATCACCAGCCTTATAATTCCACATATATCCTTTCCTCGCAATAGCCTGCATATGACTAGCCACAACACAGGTGATTACTTCATGATCACTTTCACCAACTGGAGGAAAATGTGAAACCGCTCTAACAATTACATCCTCTGATGAAACGATGAGATCTAGAACACTTGATCCTTGCGCGCTTTTCTTTACGTGCTGCCTGAGATAGTTATCTCTCAAGAACTCGAGAAATTCACTTTCCTTATTCCCAAATGATATCTCTTCATTCCAATCTATACCACCATAATTAAAATCACCCATAATTACCCTTTTTTTTGTTCACTAATCCAAGTTGTTTATACATTTCTTCATCACCACATTCCCAGGCCTATAGCAACATTCAGCTAAATATGTCTTCCTCTCAACCTCCATGTTACACGACACTGCCTCATAACCATTGCCATGATTTCTCCCTTTCATGTCTACCTTATGCAGACTTAATTCCCCTACTATCATCAGCAGCACTCCCCCCCCTCCCTTCCTGCCCTTTCTATCCTCACAAAAAATACTGTACCCTTCCATTTCTATTCCCATTATGATATCATCTTCATTCAACCATGTTTCACTTATTTCGATGATTTGGAGGTGAAAAAACTCAATCACTGAAACCATTTCATCCCCTTTATTTCTGATACTTCTGGCATTTGTAAACAAACACCAGTTCATTTTTAGGTCTGTACCAGTCCTATCCAAGCCATATGTTGGTTGTGATTTCCCCACTACACCTGCCAAATCACCTTTATCACCACTTACCACATATACCTCTTCAGTCTCTACTTCTCCACCCACATTGCAATATACCTCATCTTCATACACACATTCACTGCCACTTTCAACATTCACTCTCTCTATGCCATGTCTCCCTCTCCACCCGAGCTCCCCCCCGTTTCCCTTTCCTCTTTTATTCCCTTTCTCTCTTCCTCTCTCACTGCCAAGCACTGCTGTCTCTTCAGTACCACTCTCTTGATTTTTTTTCTTCATCTCTTCCTTCTGATCTCTGGCACGCATCACACACTGTACTTCCACACACACTATACTTTCATTCAGCAACACTTTCTCCAGCACATTCACTCCAAAACCATTTAAATGCAACCCATCATGCCTGTATAATTTTATTCTTCCCTCAAACACATGCCATACATCAACAAACTCCACTCCCTTCTCACACAGCTCCACCAACATACCATTCATGATTTTGGCTCTCCGTCGTAACTCATCATCATCATCATACCTGGGTAATACACTGACAACCTTTCCTACTATACTGTTATCTTTCACTCTTCTCAATAGTCTCCTGATATTTGTCCTCACCTCCTCCTTATGTCCACTTACATCATTCATTTCTACAATCACAACTAACTCTCTCACTCGTTTCTTCCTCACGTCCATTGCCTTAATTATCGTACTCATTCTCCCACTCGGATAGCAGACCTTATGGACTCTGTCAGTAACTAGCCCCCTAATTATGGAGTCTCCATATACTGCTATCCTGGAATCACTCATCACTTCTTTTACTCTTTGTTCTTTCATTCTGTTTTCTTGCACACTTTCATTAATTTCCACTAAGCGCCTAACATCACTCAACATATTCTTCATTTCATTTTTCATTTTCAATATCTGTTTCATTAAATCTTGCATTCCAGCAATTTCACTCTATCTCGCTACCTCTCGTTTGGCTGCACTTTACTTCCTTTTCCTCATTCATACTTTCCTTCACCCCCTTATCCCTAATTTTCGCTTGTACATCTTTGTATTCTTTCACTCCTTCAATTTCTCCAACTTTTGTTTCACTTCCGTTTTTCGCAACTTCTTCCGTAACTTTCGCTTCTACATCTTTGCATTCTTTAACTCCCTCAGTTTCTCTTGCTTTCGTTTCATTTCCGTTTTATGCAACTTTTTCCCGTAACTTTCACTTCTACATCCTTGCATTCCTTCACTCCGTCAGCCTCTCTATCTTTCATTTCATTTCCGTTTCTTTCACACTACCAATCTTTTCAGTCAGTTTCGCATTCTGTGTATCATAATCCAACAATATATCGCACTTACAACAAACCCGTACTTTCTCTCGTCTTTTGTTCATTCTCTCCCTCTCCACAAAGATATCTCTTACATTTTGCCATGCATACATATCGCACTTAGGACATCGAATCAGTTTTGAAAAATTTATGTCGCCAATGCTACTTTACTTTTGCGGCATTTGCCTAGTAGCACCAGTCGACACCCACGTGGTTGACCTCCTGACTGGCATTGTGTGATATTTGAAATCCAATTTGGACTAATAATTCTGATAGAATTCACACCAAAAATCACTCAGACACACTTCGTTCTCAAAAATAAATAATGAAACCCTAAAATTTATGAAACACTGCTAATTATTATTCAAAATAGAACTTATTTTTCCTGAGCTCTTTCTGACACTACTTAACTTATGGCCCTCTAGCGGGGAATATTATTATATTAGTAGTATTTCCACAGACAATCATGAACATCCGTTCCCACGGCAGGATTTGAACCCACAGCCTTTTGAATGAAGAGCTGATAAACTAACGATTCTGCCAACCAGTATATGTGTATCATTCATACACGATCTTTATTTGTTTAATAATTGTTTTTTTTTTTAATATTGAATTTTAATTTCTTCTTTTGAATGGTTAAGTATTAACCATTCAAGAGATGCCAAAATGGTTAAATATTAATCGTTCTGATATCTGACAGTCAATTTCTTTAGTGGTTTAAATCTGTAATGGATACTTGAGCACTATTCATTCATTAAAAAAACATGAAAATAAACAACAATAACCTACTCTTTGAATTGTCTGTGATTACATAAGTGATGCGTTGTTTAACTATGTGCAACTGTACTTCATGTGTGTGTACAAAGGATAAGGGTGATTTATTATATTATAATTTGATACCTCCAGGGAGTCCAAGACTCATCAAGGGAGGACACCTACTTTACAACTGTCGGTCTCCACCACTCAGCCTCATCCACCAACTGCATCATCTACACCAATGCCATCTACTCCACCACCACTAGTACTTTTCGCAGACAATCCCAAACATCCATGCCCACAGCGGAATTCGAACCCACAGCCTTTTGGCTGGAGAGCGGATACATTAACCACTCTGCCAACCATGCTGGCATAACGAATCAGTTACATAAAGTCTCATCTAACATGGAATTACCATCCATATTCTATATGAACTCTCTTCTTTCATAAAATCAAGTATGCAGTTATTATAAAATTCAAGTATATAGTGAATTTGTCAGTTAATTCATTGAAATTTTCAAAACATAGGACTCAGTTCAAGACTCACCATATCTCCAAAGTTGTCTCAGTATCTCTCTCTCTGAATTAAGTAAAAGTGATAAAGCATGTCAGGAAAGAAAAGTGTGAAGTTAGCTGAGCACTTCAAATAATTAAAACTTCAGAAGCAGTAATTATTAAAATTCAAGCAGTCCTTTTAAAACAATTGCGCTGAAATGGAAAATATCATATATTTTCTAATGCCAAAAGTTTTTACAAAGTTGCTATTTTAATGTTTTTATCACATTCCTAAGCAAAAGATTCCTGCCTCAGATAAAGTATTTATATTGGTACAGTATGTACACCCCAGTTAATTATACTTTTTTTCTGTATTTCATTTAGCTTATATTCATTGTATTAATTTTTTTTCATTTAATATTGGTGTTATATTTACTTAGTGGTGCTTTAAATTTGTTGTTTTTTGTTTACAGTACATATTTTATTTCTATGCCTTTTACTTGTTTAACATGATCATGTTAGCCATGCCCCTCCAAAGAAGAAATGTCATTCATTTCAAGTGTTTTCCACTTTTAAGGAAATCACTGTAGGTTTTTTTTTTTTTAATCTCATTGTTATAACTACTTTGTTATGTGTGTTTTGTGTCATTTGAGGATTTTGCAAATTTGATGCTTAATTTTATTTTTAATTATTTTGTTTAATCATTGGCAAATTAATGCAATCAGTTGTTTAATTTGTTGGCTCTTTTAATTTTTAGTGTGTTCAGAATGAATGACTGATTAGTAGAATTGCAAAAAGGAACGATGCAGAATAAAAATGAAATAGATGGTAATTGTTTTAAATATCAGTTTATTCATAAACTTAAATAGGCATGTCAGTACTACTAAACTTCATAGATAAAAATGAATTCTACTGACAAATTATATTATTGTGGCCCTTTTTATTTAATGACCAGTAAAATCATGAAAAGAAAGAAGCTGAATACAAATGAAATAATAATTGTTTTTGAAGTAGTTTATTCATAAGCTTAAATAGATGTGTTGTAACACTTCATAAATATCATTTTAATTATACTCACCAGAAATGATATTTTAGTCTTCTCTAATGACTGTTTATTAAAAAGAAGTTCAACAAATTCGGGTACAAATCATTGATGGCTAAACATCATTTGCACATCAATCATCAACTAGAATGTATGGTCTTAATGTTGTTTGAACTTTCTGCTATTCCTAGCTAAATGACCAAGAGACAAATAATTCAGCCCTTAACAGCTTTTTTTGCTGTGTAGCTATAATTCGAACATTTTCATTATTAGTATAATGAAAAATAATTGATTAATCATTAGAGATAAATTGCTTTGCTCAATTTATATGCTGGGTTTGCCCTGGTTGCTGAACTCGCCTGCTTATCGGAGCTTGAAGTAGCTTTAAAAAGTACTATTTGCTACTAAATCAATATTTTTGGATTGCATAACCTGTAGCCCTCTTGTAGTAAAATGTGCAATATATTTGCACCCTTTCATGGATGAGATTTACACATGCACACTCGCGCACACACGCACACAGGAGTAAACTGGGATTAGTTTGGCTGAAAGTGACCAGTCACATAATGAATCTATCTGATATTAAAAAGATAGAACTTGTGGCATAGAATAAATTCCACCATCTATAATAATATAGCACCAAAATCATATTATGCATTTACTAAAATAGTGACCTCACTAGTGTTAGCAATAATATTCACTCACTCACTGTGAATTACTTTTTGAGTTGCTTACAGAAACACTTAACTGTTTCTACCATTTTATTACTCATTATTCATATTATGATATTAGTATCCTATAAAATCATCTACAGGATAGCTGATTTTACAGGATATATAAAATCAGCTGTTGAAAACTGAAATATTTCTTTGCTATTTACTTAGTTTATTTGGTGTGCCAACTGTTGTAAGATTATATATCTGATTTAACTTTAATTCCCTAATCAGATGATGATGATGGCAACTTACTATATATAATTTCATAATTAGATATCATGCACCATGCAGGCATTTCTCCAAGAATTAGTAATTTATATTTCTATTTGTGTAACTTATATAAAACTATATAAAGTGTAAAAAAAACAAGTATTTTATGCATGTTAAGGTTATTATTAATCCATCATTGTTTCAGAAGAGGACTTAGAATATAACCATCAGCATCAGAGTTGCTTTGGTTTGCACTACTTAAGACAGGGACTCTTGTCTAGAAGTCCTTATATTCATCTTTTTTTTTTTTTTACTGCTTTTTAAGTTTCACTGGCCTGACAGCTGTTTCAAATTGTTAGTTCTCATTAGAGACCAGGCCAGAAACCCTCTTCAATACCATAGCATTCACACGTGAGAAAGTTATATTTTAATAAGTAAATTTTTTGCAGGTGCATAACTAAAATATTAAAATATAGAGTCTTATAAAAGGCTTCGATTTGGTAAGTTAAATCATGAATGTGAAGGATATTATGATCCATTATTGTACAACCAGACAGGAATGAAACTTAGTTTCAAAATTTGCCAGAAAGCTTATGAGAATATAACCTTCAGCATCAGAGGATTTACCGTATGTATTTTATGACATATAAAGATATTTGCTAATTTATTAATTGCCTTTTTTTTCCAATCTCACCTACTGAAAGTTGAAAATTCATAGTACATTTTAGTGCCATAGATGGACTAAGGATTAGATGATTTGGAAACCTTATTCTAGAGACCAAGCATGGAACTTTTTCAAGTCACTTCAGGTTTCAAATAAGCAAGTAATGATCTCATGCTGGGCATTGAAAGTTATCTGCTTCATAGACCACATTATGGTTAATGGTAAATAATTATAATATACAGTCAACTGTCACTATACTGAATGCTGTCATACAATGGTGTCCAAAAGCTAAGGCTGAACTACATTTTTGTCTGTATATGAAAAAATTTTCATGACCATAGCCAAATGTGGACATAAATTTACTGTGAGCATACTAATAAATTATATTACAAAAAAATGTGTTATAAATTTCATACAAATTAAATTTTGCAATCTGTTTTTGGCACTGTACTTAAGGATTAATGTTGTACAGTGCTCACAGAAAACTATGCATAGAGGCATTTCAGTATGGAATATGTCCACTCCAAACAGGAGTGGACATATTCCATACTGAAATATGTGATGCAGCCCCACAACATCATACCATGCTTAGCACCAAGTGATTCAGGAGTTCTTGAGGCAAACTGGTCCACTCCTCTTTCAGAACAATTATAATGCCTTGTTTGTTATTTTATGGAGGGGAATTTTGAGGAGCAATGCATCTCCCTATTGCCTCCCAAACGTGTTCTATGGGGTTTAGATCTGGGGAGCATGCTGGCTACTCAATTCAGTTAATATCCTGGGTCTCAAGAAGTGTCTCAACTGCTCATGTACGATATGGTGTGGCACTGTCATCCATAAAAATGAATTCTTTGCCTACAATATCATGGAACAATTGAACATAACATTGAACAACTTTGTTGCAATATTGTTCACCAGTCATAGTCCCTTTTTCCAGCACTTGTAGCTTGGTGCATCCATTGAGCATAATGTCTCCTCACACCATGATCCCATCACCACCATATCTATCCCTTTCAAGAACATTTTCATAATCTTAAGTGGTACCACTTTCACAGCAGATCAAGTGTGGTCTAGAACTGGAGCAAAGACTAAAATGACTCTCATCTGTAAAGAGTACATTAGTCCATTGCTGTCTTGTCTAGTTTTTATGGATACAACACCACTGAAAACATGCTCTATGATGAGCTGTGGATAAAAGGATGCAGACTACAGGTCTTTGGACATATAGGCCTACTTGTCTCAGACGTCTTGCCACAGTTTGTCAAGATATCTACATACCTGTGCTTTAATGGAGTCAGTATGCAAGCTGACCTGCTGTGATGCATCGATTATGCTTTGATGTTATAACTAAAAATCTGTCTTCGTGCTCTGTTGTAGAGTGAGGGCAACCTTTCAGCAGACGTCTGGAACATATTCCATTGATTTGAAATGCTGCCCAGCTCCTGGATACAATACTATGCAATTACTCTCTCTAGCAATATCAGTAATTCTGCAGCCTTCTTCAAGCTTTCCGCATGAAATCATCTAGATGATGTCTTTGAGACATTAAAAGACATCCAAGTTTGCAACTTTATTCCTTCACAAAAAAGTGAACAAATAAAGTTCAAACACAATTCACTTAGTGCAGCCTTTTGTCTTTTATTCTGTTGAGTGCTACCATGTGACCCCTTTGCACGCGATTCAAAAATTTAAATGTGTACCCACTTTCTACTCAAAATCATCAGTTATACAAATTGCCACAAGCTGATTCATGTGAATTTGTGGGTGTAATCTTCAGTATTTGTCCTTAGGACACCAGCATAATATACTCACTTGTTCTAACAAACAGGAAATTCCCACTTAATGCTTCATAATCACGAATTCTTTGATCTGTCTCTGTGAGGTTACTACAATAAGAGCTGGTTGTCTTAATTCATTCATCTAAAAGAATTATATGCATTAACTAATTCAGTTTGTTTATTGCTTACCCTATAGTGATCAATAAATTATGTTATGCTACATTAAATACAAACAAGTTAAGTTTCTTTAGAGGTAGATTGATTAATTCATGAAAAATCCAGATACAATATTGTATCAAAATATGGCAGAACTATAAGACAGATATAAAATTTACCTGTTGTTTATTTTCAGCTTCAGATAGCAAGACTATACAGATATGGGACTGTTCTAAGGACCAGTGCATCATGTGTCTACGAACAGATGCTAGTGTGGCCACTCTTAAATTTGATGATCACCTGCTTATTGCCTCAACATATATAGGACACTTAGTTTCATGGGATATGAGAAATGGGCAAAGATTAATTGAATATATGCGACATGTTGGAGCAGTTTTTACCTTTGATTACTCTGTTGAACTGAATGTTTTAGTAAGTGGTTCCTCTGATACAAAAGTGAAAGTGTGGTCTCTCTCAAGAGGAAATGTTTTAACAACTCTCGATGGACATACGGCATGGGTTCTCAAAGTAATGCTGAAGCCATTTCCAGCACAACAGGGAAGCACTTATTTGGATCGCCATTTATTGTTCAGTATGGATAATAATAAAATAGTCATTTGGTCATTTAGTTTTGTGTACCAAGCTGATGAAGAAGGTTTGTATATAACTTCTCTGTATAGTATTCCAATTAAAATTGGTGATGTAAACTTGTTCACTCCAGGACTCTATTTTGATGGAACTTATCTCTTCTTTATGAAACAGAATTCCCAACCTCCTGCATATTCTCTCTTATGTAAGTGGGATGTCCGTTTAGGAAAAATGATTTCAGAGACTGAATTGAATTTAAAAGTAAAAGCTCTTCTTGGAGTGGGTAGAAAATACTTTGCTGCTGTTACAACGCAGTGGAAAAACAAAATTCCAAATTTTATAGTTCTAGATATAAACACACTTGATCATGTAGCACAGTGGTATCTTCCTCCATCCAGGTGAGTGCATTCAGTATATATTTATTATCAGTTTCTCTGTGTGATAAACATTGCTACACTACCATTCAAATATAATAATAGCTCAATTATATGATGGAAACTGATTTGCTGGTCACTTAACTGAAGATAGAGTTAATTGAATGTATAGTGATATTAGAGGAGTCTGTTGACATGCTTTGCCATTCAGAGATTGGTTTGATAGTTATTTGAGGATCACATAATTAAGAGCTCATAGTATGAGGCTTATAAGAGCAAAATATTTCTGCAGTTTATTCTAATAATGTTAACAAAGAATTGTCCAACAGCTGTATACAAAAATAAAATCATATACTAAATTCAGATGAGCCCTTGCTTTAATGAAAATGATTGATTTTTTTTCTTATTTTCATTTTGGTAGGAGTTATAAAATGTTCCTTTCTTATTTATTTGAGATAAGTTTCAAAGAGAAAGTGATTGATTCATTTTTACATCAAAAATATGTCTTTTGCAAAGTGATTTGAATTTGGTGTAAGGAGTTTAGATGAATGCATTCAGCACTGTAAATAGTTATCTTCATATTTTAAAATATTGTTCATAAATTTTTAGGATGTAAAAAATCATGAGTAAAGGGAAAAAATATTACAAGGAATGCAAATAAATAGCTCTCATTATTTTATATCAAATAGATAAAAAAAAAATTGCCTTTGAAAGCAATTGAGTATTTTACAAAAAATTCAAAACTTTAGAATAAGTTGTTGCCTTCGTGAACTACTTAATACAAAAACTCCTCGGTAGGAACCTATGTAGTTACCTTTCATTTTTCACTTTCCATTATTTCATTGGTCTGAGCTGTTTTGAGATGTTGTTCTTCATTAGAAACCAAAAATCCATAATACCTGAGCAGTCCATGCATTTAAACTTTTGTATTTTTCATTTGCCAGAGAAAAGTCAGTTCCTGGAACAAATGTCAGTTTAGAAGTGAAAAAGAAGTGGAACTGATAGAAGTAGAAAAGTACATCATCACATTGACATAATTAATGTTACCAAGCACAAAAACAAATGAGATTCTTCTAACAAATACAAGATGTTATATTCAGCCAGTAATGTTCAGAGAAAGGATGGAGTAACTATAGTATTTGACAGTAAACATGAAGGTAAACTTCTTGAATGGCAGGCATTATCAGATGGAGTGATGTGAACAAACATCAAAGTGGGGAATTGGATAGTGACATTTATTGTGTCTATATCCTACAGAAGGTTCTACTAAAGAAGAAGTGGGGGAATTTTTTGAGTCAGAGAAGGTAGTTGACATAAAAGGAAAAGTTGGTTTGTTGGAGATCTAAACAGCAGAACTGGAACACAAGACAGAATTCTTTGGAAAAATTTGAAGAAATTGGCAAAACTGATGATAATGGTAAATACCTGCTGCATTTCTGTTCATAACATAGACTAATCATTATTCACACCATGTTCCAACATAAAGATGTGCACAAATTCACATGGAAAGAAGATGCAAAAAATAAGAAAAAGTCTCATTGACTATGTTATTGTTGATATTGATATGGCTGAAGGGTCAAAGCCAAATAACTGGGAAGAGAAGACCACATAGTCTTATATAGAATGCAGAGATCCAACCAAGACTTCTAATCCAATGTTCAGTCCTTACCTTTTTTTGTGATGCACCCATTAGTGGATATCTACCTAAATGCTGAACGAATGAGGATGGGCTGGCAATTTAGGATTTAACTGACCTTGTTATATTTTGTATTGGCTTAAACCAAAACAAAATGATGGTATAACATGATGAAATTCCATGCTAGCCAGGATGTTGCTAGTTAACATGTTGAATGCCATTAATTTATGACAGAATCTCCCTGGCTGCCATTTTTTCCTTTTAGACAATCCAAGAGTTATTGTTCTAAAATTACTTTGAGTTAGCCTATAGAGCTAATAAAATAAATTTTACTCACCTGAAACACCTTTCTTTATTGAATGCTTTAAAGCATCGGTGGCACTGACCACCTGTTTCAGGGTTGACTGCCACCTGATGCTTTAAAGCATTAAACAGTATTTTCTTCATAGTGATTTTAATGTTAAATTTTATGAGGATAAATTCAAAAACAAATTCTTGCAAAGAAACCCACTTTTATTGAAAAAATGAACAAACACCAAGATACAAACTGGCAAAAAAATATTCACATATGTAAGTATGACATTTATTTGTGAGAAATAACACTGCAATTTAGAAAATATCCTGATTAACACTTTAAAGCATCAGGTGGCAGTCAACCCTGAAACATGGTGGGCACTGACACTTTAAAGCATCCAATAAAGAAAGGTGTTCCAGGGGAGCAAAATTTATTTTACTCACCTGGAACTGTTGTGTCACCATTTCTATGTTAAAGGCATCTCAAGGTATAGCCTAACTGTTGGATTACAAGTGTCCTTCCATCCTATCAACAAGATATCATCTTTTCTAGGCTCAACTAAAGATAAACTTTTGCCTTTAACTTACCCTGGAGTGTATTGAATTCCTTGCCAATATGGATTACCACATTTTGGCAAAACTGGTAGAACTGCAGCTGTGCATCGTAATGAACATTTAGACTATATTAAGTTCCATGAGCCAGAGCAATTAGAGTTTGCAGAGTATGCTATCACCACCAGACACAGACTTATTTGGAAGAAAATTAAGGTTCTCATAAATGGACTTAAATTGTCTCCCTTATGGGAAATAGTTCTTCAAAAATTACAGAATTATGTTAAATTTAATTATTTGCTATTTTTTAATTTTTAATATTTAGTTATATTTTTCATTTGTTATTAAATCTTGTTAGTTATTTTTACTAGAACCTTAATATAATTGGACTGTGATGCTCTACATCACATATGTGCAGTTTGCACATGTCATTATTGCATATACTGGTTATTGTTCTTGTTTAATTTAAAAGTCATACTGAAGATGTCCTTAATATACTAAAAATTTTATACTATTAAAAATATACACATAAGTAATCTGTTTTATTTTATTTATTAATCTCTTTTATCCTTCCATTCCTATCATCTCTCCATCAGCATATTGGACAACCATTTCTCCTTTTTTAAGTTTTTCATTCTTAACTTCTTTTGGGGTATTTTTATTATTTTTTTTTTCCTATCCATTTTTAACATTCCAGTACAGTGAGTTTCTTTTTTCCAAAAGTGTCTTAGCTAAATCAAAACTATTATAATAGTTGTCCATGTAAATATGGTGCTAGCATTTAGTTTTCCTTCTGATAAATATAAAACCATCTTTTGTACAAGTCCTCTGCTTCCAAACTCATCCAACATGCTGGTATAAACTGCAAATTTTTGGATTAGTCCTTTGAGAATTGTCAACGCATAAAGTTTAAAAAGCATAAACACAGAATTATTTTTGATGTACTGACAAAATGCTACTGGACCCCACCAGAGGACCATGGGTTCATCTACAGAAAATTCTTGACCTGAATAATTTACCTCTGACATCCTTTTGAAATAATTGATAACTGGTTTTATTTTATATAATCGGTCTGCTGGTTTCGGCTAACCCAGACCAGGATGTTGTGAAAAATGAAGTGAGTGCAATATCAGAAGAAATCGATTTTGACTCATACTCATTGCAATACCTTTCTTACAGATTACTGAAAGAAAGAAAAGATCTTTCTTCCAGTAATCTTGTAGTATGTTCATATTTATGTTGTCCACGTGCAAAAACTTACTCAAAAATACTAACAACTCTTTTACAGCAAGATTTTTCCATAGAAAAATTTGGGATTGCTCTTTGGTTTTTTTTAGACAAAAATATTTGAGTGGCATTATAATTGATTTGGTTTACAACTTCCTGTAGAAATTCATCTCTCCATCGAAGATGAAAGTGATTGGTCTGTTATTACCATTTGGTAGAATTAGCAGACTTTCATTTTTAGAAATGGGGAAAACTTCATGCTAACCAAATGAGTTTACCAGCTGGCTTCATTTTCCTTTGTAGTCAGCATTTCAACATCCTCTTTGTCATTTTCGTTTGATGGTTCTACTAAAACGGTGTCATTTTGAAATTCATATGGAGAGTCACTATATTGCAACTCATCATCCTCACTATCCAGCAAGAAGTTCAAATCATAGTCAGAGTTGTGTAATAGCGTTAATAATTTGTCAGTAGTATAGTATTTTTCTCTTTTTTTTTTTTTTTTTTTAAGGTTAAGATGGACTGGGCATAAGCTCACAAATCAGCACTAGCAATTAGCTGCTTTCAAGAAAAACTGACCATGCTGCAGTGCATGTCCACCCAAACTCAGTTATGCAGCATAGAAATACATGAGCCTAGAATGCTTAGAAGTGGCAATAGCCCATGTGCAGATACTGATTTGATGCTTTAAAGCATCAATGTGAATGTGTTAAGCAAGTCCCCCATTGTTTTTGTAATGGAATCAGAGTGAATAATGAAATGTCACCTACTGGAACAAGCTCCCACTCACCATTAGCAGAATTCAAGATAGGCACTATCAGCATAAGAAATATCAATGGAAAAGAAGTGGAACTGGTAGAAGAATTATAGATGTACCATTTTAATATAATTGATATTACTGAAATAAAGAAGATACAAACAGTTGAGGTTTTATAAATAACAAATACAAGATGTTAGATTCAAACAATAACAATCAAGGAAAGAAAGGAATAGCTATAGTATTCAACACTAAACATGAAAATAATCTTCTTGAATGGCAGGCAGTATCAAGTAGAGTGATATGGTCAAACATCAAAATGAAAAGTTGGATGATGAGACTTATTTGCACCCTGTTGCAAATAAGTCTCATCTGCAAATCTCTTTGCAGAAAAAGAAAGAAATGGAAAAATTTTCATCATTAGAGAAGGCAGCTGGCATAAAGAAAAAGGTAAAGCTGATCAATTAAAGTCTTAATTCTGTATGTTAGTCAAGTAAATATTAGTTTAATATCCAACGTTTCACTGACTGATATCTGTCAGCATTTTCAAAGGAATACACTGGTAAGCAATAGAAAGTAACATAAACTAGGAAACTAACCAACAATTCTAAAAATTATAAAGTTATCACTGTGCATGATACAATGATATAATACGCATGTCGCAAGCACAATGTTTTATTTGTTCAGATATTTAATGTAATTTTCATGAAAGTTCATTTCTTTTTGGTCAAATGATCTGATTAGAGCTTTCCATATATCTGGTAAGATTAGGTCTTGATTCTTATTTAAGTTACCTGTTGAATGGGTGACTGTAGCAGCTTCTTTAAATGTTCTGGAATGGTAGTTGTCTATGTAGGGCATATGACTCATATCCCATTCAATATTATGGTTGGTAGAGGCAAAGTATGAAGAAAGGCCTGATATATCCTGTCTGTTACATAGCCTATGTGTTCTTTCTTTCTTGTATCAAAACTTCTAGATGTCTGTCTGATGTAATTAATACTGCACTGTTGGTATGCTATAAACTGCAGAGTATTTGTAGAAAGGATGGCTATCTTTTGGTGATCTTATAAACTTTTGAATGGGCTCAATAGGTTTGAAGGTTACTCTGATATTATATGGTTTTAGAAGAAGAGCTAATTTTCTGAATATGGCACTAACAAATGGAATTGTTATAGAGCTGATGTATTGGTACATCATTTTTCTCTGTATTCTCCAAGAGAGCACAAGCTGGCTTACTTACTTGCCAGGAACTTTCAATATGTTTTTTCTTGTCCTTGACTACCTCTAACTTTCTGATTCCACCATGGAGTTATGATTTTTCTACCTTTACAGATAACCTCGCCACATGCCTCTCTGGCTGAATTAGTCAATGTTTACTTAAGGGTCTGCTGTTGAATCTCCATGATTTGGTTCTTTTCAAACTCTTTCATTTTTTATTCAATAATGTTTGTATATTTGAGTCTACAGTTTACCTCTGAAAGCTGCTCAACTTTGATCCATTTTAAAACTTTATTACACACTCTTCTTTTCAGTATGAAATTCAGTTTTATCCTGCTTAAAAGTAAATATTGATCACTTCCTATTTCAAATCTTCTATATGCTCCTGTGATCTGAACCAGTGGAAAAAATCACTATCAACTAGAGCATAGTCAATGAGACTTTTCTTGTTTTTTGCTGCTATTTCTCTCCATGTGAATTTGTGAAGATATGCAATGATATTGCTATCAGTAATAATGCAGTCAATGAGACTTTTTTCTTTTCTCGTATCTTTTTTCTCTCCAATTCACATGGAGAGAAAGAAGATGCAAGAAAAAAAAGTCCCATTGACTGCATTATTATTGATAGTAATATCTTCATACTGATTCAGGACATAAGAATATACAAAGGGATTGATATAGAATACACTGTACACCCTTTGGATGAATGATAAAACAGTGAGTCAAGCAGACCGAAAAATGAACTAGAAGCCAGGAGCAAAGTTGTCTAGTTTGTGTAAGATTTAAATTAATTTCAATATTGGCATGATTTTTAATTATGACATCATTAACAACCAAAATATTTGTTGCTGTTTCAGGGCATCAACCCCAGATTTCTCACAGATGACTCTGGGTGAATGTGAATGGCTAAATGGTATGGATGGAAAAAATGATCAAGGTGTTCTGCTTGCAGCAGGGTTAGAGGACAATAGTGTTTATATTATTAAATGGATTCCAAGAAATAGTGATGGTTTGGCTTCTCCTGCAAATGCTGCTTGTATAACAGATATTATTACTGACCATGGACTTCCAACCTAAATTTAAATTATTAATTATAATATAAATAATATATATTTTTGTTTCTTTATTTATATTGTTTCAAAATTAATTCCATTTGGACAATAAATTGTTTTTTTTTTTTTCTTTCTCCCACCTCCAATAGTAGATTCTGTGCATTTATTTATAACAGATATCATCTTGGTTTGTACTATGCTTGTATAATAGTCTTTAATTGAATTATAAACTATATCATTATAAATGCTTGCCAAGAAATTATATTCTTGTTTAATTCAAGTGTAAGCAAACAAAGTTTACATCTAATGAATCTTCACATGACATTAGTTGCTTTAATATCTCATAATACGAAGCACGTTTCCACCAAAGATCTGATCAAGGACTATTCTGTTGCGTAAAGCAGAGACACATCCTCTTGCATTGAGAGAAAAAAGGCTCAACGACATTATGTTTATAAAAGTTTAATTGTAGGTTGAATCTAATATTGGTCCTTGTATTGTGTTTGTAGTCCTCAGTGCCTAGAGTATATAAAGTACCTTGTTCCTGTAAGCTGACTTACTTCGGATCAGACAGGCAGATAAGCAACCATCCATTTAGAAGAACATAAGTCATAATTCTGCAATCACGATTATGGTCAATCTGGCCTTGCAGACCATGTTTTAGATACAACCCACAGGATCTCCTGGAAAAAAACCACCATGCTCAACTATAGTAAATTCAAAAAAGAAAGACTGTTTTTCAATCCGCATCTAGGAATCAACTCGGGAATCAACCTAATTTAAACAAATACGGTTGCATAAAACTTCCCAAAATTTGGGAAACATTGATTATCAGAGATCCTGCTCTACATCCTAGGCCATCTGCAAATGCCCATAGAGGGTGCATCACCTAGATAATACTTTAGTTTCACTCATTTGTTTTACTTATCATTGTATTGTATTTGTGTGTGTTACAAAAAGTTATTTGTAATCCCTGAAGATGTCTCTGTAACTGAGACGAAATATTGGAAGCATTAAAATTAGTTTTAATCCTTTCTCAGTGCTGATAATATTCCATTAAACCTCCAACATGAATTCTTCATAGCACTTAAGCCTCAACACACGAAAGGCAGAAACCAACAACTATGATAGAGGAATTGGAGTGGCTCTCTCTCTCTCTCTGTGTGTGTGCGTGCGTGCGCGCGATTCAGAAAAGGGAAATCTGGTCAAATTATCATTTGACCAGATTTCCCTTTTTCTGAATAGTATCAAGAACTCTTGGAAAGATTTGGATGCACCACCCCAAATATGTAAACATTATTCCTTGGTTTGACATATTTGAGATTTATACAGTGTTAGCAGTTGTACAGGTGAGTAATGTCTAGAATGGAATGTATGGATGTTTTTTTTTTTGTTTGTTTGTTTGTTTTTTGGCTGCTACAGAATATACAACTAAGATGAATGCACTTCAAATGTGACCACAGAATTCATTGAAAAGACACCTAGTCCTTGCACCATACCACTTCCTATGAAAGAATTCAAAGAAGATGCTAATCCAGCATCCTAATCCCAACAAAAAATGATTGCTTAACAGTTCCCAGAATGGAATGCTAATCTATAATCCATATATCATCTAGGAGTTGAACAACAGAAGAACAGGATGGCAGAACTCCAAAATTCTCCAACACATATACAAAAAACAAAACAAAGTAAAAGAAGAAGAAAGAAGGACAGTATAAATCAATTTTTAACCAGTGGTCAACAGACAATCAGCAGAATCAAAAGTAATATCACTTGTAGATGATTTAACTAGCTTTGATGTAGTTTCACCTGTTTAAGTATTATTTTTATTATTCTAAATTGGGAACGTAATACATGATAATTAATAAATAACATAAAACGGATTTAGCTAACATATATTTTTATTAGTATAAAATGTTTGCCCTAGTATCAGGGGCATCTTCAGTATGACCTTCAAATTAAACAAGAACAGAAACTGGTATGATAACTGACAAATGATAGCTAACACTGGGTTTAATAGATTGCAATATATCTAGTTACATCTACTAGTTTTGCCACATATGCTAGTGGCTTTTTCTGGGTGAAGAAGAACAAAAAATATACAATTAGCAGTAAACATTACATAACTTAAAACTGAATATGTAGGAACCGTTACAAGTTAAAAACAGAAACACATGGAGCATGTAAGCTGGCACAGGGCAATCATTGATCAATGGGAATGCATGACAGTTAGCAGAAAAGTTAAGGTCTGAAAGAGTGTGTTGAAAGATCTAATAAGTGACTTCCAAATGTCCTCAGTCTTAGTTATTTGTCACATTCATTTTTTGGTCGAAAAAATCTAAATATTCATCAGGAAAAAACTAGTATATTTAACAATGACACACACGTGAACTGTATGTACATGGTGTAGCGTGTCATGATCTAATTATGTTAAGGTTCTAGTAAAACTAACTTTAACAAAATTTAACAATAAATAAATAAATAATTAAATTTAAGTTAATTTTAGAATTTGAAGAAGTATTTCCATAGGAGCGATAATTTAAGTCCATCATTTCTATTTAGATTTGGTAAATGTAGCCAAATTCTTACAACTCTATTTGAATAATCTCTTGGAGTGTTTATATAGAGAGAGTTGTGAGACCTTGACCAAATCTAAATCTACATCGACCAAATCTATATTAGAAACAATGGACTTAAATTATAGTATAAGAAATAATTCTTCACAAATTTCTGAATTGACTTAAATTCAATTACATTTTTTAATTTATTATTTAATCTTGTTAAAGATATCTTTATTAGAACCTTAATGTAATTAGACCATGATGCTCTACATCATCATTTGATATTTTAATGATGCAGAGCATCATGGTGATGTAGAGCATTCTGGAGATTGTGGAAGAAGCTCAGAAATGGAGGAAAGAGTGCTGTAAAAGGAATTAGATATGATAAAGGTGACATGAATACAGAAGAAAAATATATCCTTGAAGTATGGAGTAATTACTTTGAAAAATTGCTAAATGAAACAAGCAGTGATAGCACAGTGGTAAAAACACTCATCATGTATGCAGTCAGGAATACATATTCATACTCAAAGTAGAAAAAGCCATCAAAGTCCTGAAATGTGGAAAGGCAGCAAGAGTAGATGATATTTGACCAGAAATGCTCAAGTATGGTGGTATAAAAGTCTTACAGTGGCTGCAGTGCATAGTTCAGAAGGCCTGGACAGAAGGAAGAGTTCCGGATGATTGGAGTAGAACGCTCAATAGTACCCATATATAAAAAGGGAAATAAAACTAAATGTGAGAATTGCAGAGGTATTTCATTACTGAGTGTTCCTGGTAAAATATATGCAAGTATACTTGAGAAACGGCTGAGAAGGATTGTGGAAGAGAAGCTTGGTGAAGAACAAGCTGGATTCAGGCCAAATAGAGGCTGTCAGGATCAGATTTTCACTTTACGACAGATGGCAGAGAAAACATGGGAATATAACAAAGATCTGTATTTGAGTTTTGTATATCTGGAAAAGGCATATGATAAGATGCCAAGAGAGAAGCTATTCAAAACATTACAGTTATATGGTGTCAATGGAGCATTATATCAAGCAATACTTTCAGCTAAATACTAAGTATTTAGTTGAAATTAAGCAATATTAACTGGCATTTCAGCTACTTAGGTACGATTTTTAGTGAAGATGGTAAATTAAATATGGAAATAGACAACAGAATCAACAAAGCTGGTATGGCAGGAAGTCAACTGAATAAATTTATATGGAATAAGAGAGAAATTAGTCAAAATGCTAAATTAGCTGTATACAAGACAGTGTTCAAACCAGTTTTAACTTATGGATCTGAGAGCTGGGTCAGAAGTGAAATACTTAACCAAAGACCTAGAGACTGCAGATATGAGAGTCCTGAGAAAGATTAGGGGCATGAACAGATGCCATCAATGGCAATATCATATTAAAAACAAAGATATTAGGAAATAACTTGATATTGTCAGCATCCAGGAATGCATTAGCAGAGTTAATCTCAGGTGATATCACTTAAACAGAATGTTAGAGAAAAGATTAGCAAAATAAGTGTTCTCTGCTAGGTTGGCAGGAAAAAGACCCAGAGGAAGACCAAGACAAAGCTGGATTGATACAGTAAAAAGTGCCTTAGCAGACAGAAATATAAGATCTGATAATATTGGAGTCTTGACAGGTAACAAACTTCAAAAGATATATTTTGGCAATTACACCACATTTTTTATTCAGTTATTCAGTTATATAAAACACTGAAATAATAGTTCCCGACGAGTTTCGTAAATCGTAGGATTTACATCTTTGGGGGGTAAATAGTTATATAAGAAAATTTAAAGAAGCTGCTAATATGCTAAAAAAATCTAACCCAATGCAATAAAAATCGAGGTTTAATTCTCCATCAAGTGTGGTCAGCTCTAATAAAAAATCTACCTCAATCTGAGCTTGGACTGTATGAACGAGAACAAGAACACGTAACATTGTCCAGTATTGTTCAACGTCAATAACGTTATATATCTGCATTCTGTTATTTGAGCTTTATGAATAGCCAGACGGTTATGAATTGTATTTATTAATTCTCTTGTGTAAACTTTAAGTTGTACTATTTACCCCCTGAAGATGTAAATCCTATGATTTACGAAACTTGTCGGGAACTGTTATTTCAGTGTTTTATATAACTGAATAAAAAATGTGGTGTAATCGCCGAAATATATCTTTTGAAACAATTAGCCACAGAAGTCTACGCCTGCAAAGGTAACAGGCTGATTTGGAGGAAAATTGTAGATATGAAATTAGTAATCATGTAAATTTTTCATATAGTACTATCATATCCTGTACACCTCTTGAGGATATTTACCAGGAATTTGATGATGGTGGTGGTGATGATGATGATGATGCTCTACTTCATGTACGTGCAGTTCATGTATGTCATGTTGAATTGTCTGCATGGTTAACCTAGTGGCTTTGCGCTTCACAATTATATTCCTGGGAAAGGAGTGTCCTAGGTTCAATTCCCGTCAGCAACGAGAGGAGTTTAAGGATCTTCCTCAGCCATAGCCAAGTTAGCTGGTCTTGGACGTGGCAGGGTTTTTCTCCCCAGTTTAGCTTGGAGGTTTTCATCCTGCAAACCAGCCCAGTGAACACACATGGATACAGTCAGGAATACCTAAGACGATCCCTCCAGCCATAGGTCTGAATTGTCAGTTATGCCGATCCCAAGCCCGGATAAAAATAGGGGGGATTGAGGTGGTGCCGTACCTCCCATAATAGGGGCTCACGGCTGTTGAATTGCCATACGAAATAAATAAATTAATTAAATTGTTGAATTTACTGGTTTCTGTTCTTTTCATTTAATTTGAAAGTCATACTGAAGATTCCCTTAATACTACAGCAAAAATTTTATACTAATAAAAATATAAACCTAAGTTAAATCCATTTTATGCTGTTTATTAAAGAAACTATGGCCAAGATGGGTTTGTGTGAGGAAAGGCTGGAAGAGTAGGTCAGCCCAAAGAGAGAGAGAGAGAGAGATCTGATATATTGGATATCAGATCTTTCTCCTTGGGTATCCAGTCTAGGTATTATTGAAAGGTAGGGAAAGTGATGTGAGATCTTTCTTGGGACAGGAATGAATTTTAGTAACATTGAAGTCTACAAGGTTATCCATGTGCCGTTGAAGTTTAAAGCAAGATGACAGTTTAGGATATTGGTCATAGTATATCTTGAAGCTTCTAATAATTAGGCACTACAAAGTTTCTCGAATGAAAAAAAAGAGGAATGAAATGTACTGTTAATGAAAGTGATGTGAGATCTTTCTTGGGACAGGAATGCATTTTAGTAACATTGAAGTCTACAAGGTTATCCATGTGCCATTGAAGTTTAAAGCAAGATGACAGCTTAGGATATTGGTCATAGTATATCTTGAAGCTTCTAATAATTAGGCACTACAAAGTTTCTTGAATGAAAAATGAAATGTACTGTTAATGAAACTATGGGTAGGATTTGAAATCAGTATGAGCAGGGTCATTTATATATAGAAGGAAGTGAGCAGGTGAAAGTACAGAGATGTGATATACTTATGCACTGATGAGGAAATCTGAGGAGGTGAACCATCAACCCTGACTAGTAGAGTTGATGAGAGAAGAAGCCAGCAACTGGTTGCAAAGCATATAATGCAGACCATACAATGATAGTTTACTAGGGGGCCCCTATTCCAGACCTAATCAAATGCCTTAAAATGTCAAGAGTAACCAGGTAAGTGGATCAAGAGTGTCAAAATCCATATTGCCAGTCAATATGGATTTTGTGACCTTCACTGTGGTTTTTGAGAAAACTGAAGTGAGAGCAGTTGGATTTAGATCATCCTGTAGAATCTCTACATCTCACCTTAACTATTGCTGTCTCCATTTTAACACTGTTGGCAAACTATTGGAGATAGATCCCCCCCCCCAAAAAAAAAATCATTCTCTGTATTACTGGGAATTATTGGAACAAAATAAACATTAGTAGCAGCAGTAGTCCAAGTATAGCACCCTGCAGCACATTATTAATTGTTTGCCTTCTCTTAGATTCAATTCATCACTGATGTCTGTCAATCAGCCCACCTCCCATGTAGCTTCATATGCATTCCCATTTGCTCCAATTTATGTAATAGTTTTCTGTGTAGTATTTTGTCCGATTCCTTTGCAAAATCCAGCAGTATCATGATGTAGCCATACCTCTTATTCAATTCAGCTGTAAATTACTAAGATGAGACCTTCCCTTTCCTTCATGAATGTGCTGTCCCCTCCAATATAGTCACATTCTTTTTATTTATTTTAATGTGATTCTTGCCAACAAAAGGTGTTGTAAATCTATAGTACATTAGTAATGTTGGTGAGCTAAGGATTTTTTTTTTTTTTTTTGTCTCTTCTTATTTTGTCTGTTCACACTGGGCGATTAAATTCATCTCCTACCTAAAGACAATCACAAACATCCATGCTCATGGTGAAATTTGTACCTGCACCCTGTTGGTTGATCAGTGGATAAACTAACCAGTAAGCCTGATGACCTAGACTGACAACTTATCCACCCATTCCTAATTCTGCTTTTACTGTATCTTAACTAACCAACTTTTACAGTATCTTAACTACTTCTCTCAAGATATTAATTGGTCTCAAATTTGCTGCCTCTGTCGTGGAGCCTTCTTTATGTGACATTACTATCTTGCCCCCTTTCCATTCCTTTGAGTCTCTGCCAGTACTCACATAAATTAAACAGCCTAACTGAGAGCACTTCCATTTCTTTTCACTTTACTGCTTCCATTCATGGGGAGATTTTCTAATATCCTCAGTGCTTTCATTTCATCTACCTCTATTCTTGTCTTGATTTTTGTTACATCAGCCAGTGCATTATCTCTAGATGGATGATACATACTTGCAAAGTGATCACTCTGTATTTCAACTATATCTTCTGTTTCTTGCACCTCCCTTCCATCAGCATTTATTAAAATTATCCTTCCATAATCATTCATCCTTTTATTCATCACAACTTTGGATTAACTTTGGCCTATTTGACTAATTATCTCTCATAATCTGATTCTGCTTTCTTTGCCATGCTGGCTGCACTTCTTGTTGTGTTTTGAACTGCTCCTGAGTGTTGATCACTTTCTCCTTATATATCTGCCATCCATATGCTTTATTCTCCTAACCTTAGGTATACAGGTCACATACTGCTTTCCTTAATTACTCCTGATTATTTCCAGTGGACTACAGACTTGCAATTTCTTATGCCATGCACAGCTACAAGTTGCCTTCTAAGTTTGACGTAATCACCTGGTTTGTAGTTCCATGAATACCCTTTCTTAACATCAATTAAGAAGTCGTGGGAGGGGGATATGCATGCTTAGTAGATTGATAAGTGATATGCTGTATGCTTAGCTACTTCCCAGGTCAAGACTGCATGTTCACTCTTCCCACTCAGATGCAAAGTGAGATCACTTTAGCTATGCATAAATTCTGGTGCTTCAACAGATCCAGTAGTCCCAAACCTCAGGCACCTTCCATCATATGCTGTTTTAGGTAATTATCTCTTTAGAGTGGATAAAGTTCTTTTCCTCCTCCCCCTCCACTTGTCCTTTCTTTCTTTCTTTCAGTCTGTGTTTCCATAACTAAAGTCCTCCATGTTTACTTGCTCATTTAGTTAATTTTTCAGTGCATGTCATCCACATCTCCTTTTGCTTCTCCTTGTCTATAGTAACGTCAAAACTATATTTGTCCTCCTGACTTTTATCTCATACCAGATAGCCTAAAATATATTGCCTCCCTCAACTCTACCTTATACACATGCTGATCTATTTTTGTCAGTAGCACTTCTGCTATCATTAGCAAATAGGTGTTCCCATCCTAATGTCTCTATCTTATCCCCTCCCCATCAACAAAAATACAGTATTCCCTACATTCTCTCCTTGTGACAGTATCTTTCTCTGTGAACAAAGCCTTATTAATGCTGGCAACTTTTGGTCATGTCAAACTAGCTGCTGCCTAATAGTTCCCCCCCCCCCGTTCCTGATACTTCTGTCATTAGTATACATGCATTTCAATATTTCTTTGGCTCTACAGGTACCCTTGAATATTTTTATACATGTATCTAGGTTTGAGTCCTGTGGATTGCATTCAGAAGTCTATAATTTCTCTTTGTTATTCTCAAATTCCTCATCCATCCTCCTTGATAGCTATAGCTTTCTTGACATATATATATCAGGGGGTGAATATTCCGGGTGTGTGGTGCTCATCCACCGAATAGCAATGCCACCGATATTATATTTTTGCATTATTCCCATTAAAGACTCCCCTAATTGTTTCCAGACTTCGCGTGATTCCTAAAAGTAAACACAATATACTAATGCTTCACGAAGAGGGCACTTTTCAACAAGTAAACATTGCATCACATTCGTGTTAATAGCCTGGGTGTGTGTGTTCAAAATACATACACCTTTGAGCCCTTTGGAAAGATGTACAGATGGTGCACCGGGTGAAATTCTTAGCGTTCTAGTAGTTTTCAACTGCTCAGAAGGCGAGGCTGGGTGAGCTCTGACAATAGCACATAGAGGCTGTGATTGGTTATTGTGTCAACCAATCCAATTGAACATTGTCATTTGTCATGAGTTGCCATTTTTGTTTTCTGAGTTTCATCTGTTTTGCATGCATGAAGTGTGAACTGATGTAGTAGGCAAGTTTTTATATATAACACAGACAAGTTTTTAATACATAATTTTTGATAAATTTATAACTTTTTTACCCATATTTACAATAGGAAACAATACTGCAGTCGAGGAGGTAAGCTTCATCCTCCTCTTCCAAATTTTATACCTTTGAGTAATTCAACTATACCAACCAAATATAGCATTCTCCTTCATTGTTTTCTAATATACAGTATCTTAAAACAAACACATTGTTTCCCACTTTGTGCAGATTTTGTTACAATTAATTGATAAACTAAAGTATTCAAAGTTATCCTACAATTAATTGCATCAGACCTATTAAGATGAGCACTGATATGTTATACTCTTAAAACTTTCATATGTCAAATAAAAAAAATGGTTTTTAATCCTTTTCCCAAGGAAGCAAAACAATGTTTTGTGCGTGACACACACACACATTTCTCACACACGAAAAACAGAAGAGCCTATGGCAAACAAATGGTGTGTGAGGGCAGGGTCAAGAATAGAATAATCTCTTGATATTCCGCTTGAATTGTTGAAGATGGTAATCATTTGGAAATGCTTCATGAGGGAGATTGTTTCAGGTTCGGTGAGTATGCAGTTTGACTATAAAAGGATATTGAACAGCTGTAGCACGAGCTCCTGTAAATCTGGGAGAAGCAGGGCATAATGGATGCTAGTTCAGCTAAACAATGGCCATGGAAATATGTGTAGAAGAGATACAATATAGAAACTGATCTTCTATGGGAAAGTGGCTGAAGAGAGTGTAAGAGAAGTGTCTTTCATCAACAGGACTGTCCGTTTCTGAACAGCATCAAGAATTTTCTGGGAGGTCTTTGCTGCACCTCTCCATACATGAGACAATATTCCAATGCTGGTTGGATTTGTGATTTATACAGAGTAAGTGACTGTCTAGCAGAGAAGTGCTGTCTTGACCAGAAAAGGATGTCAAGTGTTTGAGAAGCTGATGATACTATAGAAGTGATATGTTTGTGGCAGAAAGGTTTGAAGTAAGAATCAGTCTGAAGAGAGAGATATAGTCTTGATTGTTGAGCTGAGCATTATCAAAAGTAAGTGGAGAAGATCTGAGATCTGTTTTTACTGGAAAACAATCAAAACTGTGTTTTGGAAGACCAAGCTGCTTTCAACTCAATCAAGGATACTGTGAAAATCAGTGTTTATTGCACTTATTATAGATGATCTTCAAGCTTGAGATGTTAAAGCACTTCAAAGCTTGCCATATGAGTAGGGCGAGTGGAGTGTACTGTCATCATCAAAACTATTAATAGGCTTTGCAGTCAATGAGAGTAGGTCATTTATGTAAATCAGGAAGAGGGTAGGTGAAATGACAGAGTCCTGAAGGACACCAGCATTGACAGAAAAGTCTAAGGAGAGAACACCTTCCACCATTACATATAGGGATTGATCTGAGAGAAAAACTGGTAATCCATTTATACAAGGATGAAGGCAGGCCAAATTATGGTAACTTGTTGAGAAGCCCTTGATATCTGACCCTATCAAAATACTTGGAGATGTCAAGAGCAATGACACAGGTTTCCCCAAACCTTTCTGTGGAATGGGTCCAAATGTGAATGACACAGGCCAGCAGTTCTCAGGGTGTTGAAAAAATCTACTGTTGATAACCTCCTCCATTACTTTAGACAAAACTGATGTGAGAGCATTAGGTCAATAGCTTGGTGGTAAATATTTATCTCCTTTTTGGGGAGAACTGGTTGTATATGAGCTTTCTTATGTAGATGGATGATTGCAGGTATCTGTATCTGAAGACTGAAAACAGTAGTCTGACTATAGAGAATAGGAATAAAAGTCGCACAAGTCCTCCCACTTGGCATTATTGTAATGCCAGAGCATGCGAGTTGTGAATGGCTGAAAGAAGGATGTTCCACCAGAGATTAAACTTGGATAAGATTGTAGTCTGAATTGCCAAGAGCAGCAGTCACTTGAATACACAGTAATCTGTAAGGAGAACTTAAGAAAAGATCTAGAGTGTTGGATGAATAAAGTACATATCGCCATGAATTTGGGTAGGAAGATGAATGATCTGGACTAAGTCATTGCTTACACCAAAATTCTCTGCATCTCTTCCAGCTAGGTCAGTGAAATTCAAAAAAGGAGCCAATTAGAATTATGGAATTCGAAATCGCCAAGAAGGATGATTTCACTGTTTGTTAATTTTGACTATATGAAATCAAGTTTTGAAGACAGGAAGTCAAAAAAGGTAAGAATGAGTTTCAGAATTGGGAGAAAGATACAGGCAGCAGCAGATGAATGAAACAAAATGTGCAAAGAAAATTTAAGCCACAGGAGGTCAAAAAGGTGAGTTCTAGGTTAAACATTTTTTAGTAAGGAAAAGCACAAATATCTCCCTTCTGGCAGGAGTCATACAAGGTGTAATTTAGATAGTTAAGATGAGTTGTGTTTCATTTAGTAGAAATTTGAGATTCGGTCAGAAACACATCAGATTTGGACAATTGAAGATGAGCACATCATTTAAGTTATTGTTGATGCGATGGATGTCAGCAAAGTGAATACAAAAGATATTTTGTGTAATTTTTGAGTTTAAATTTTCAAATTTAAGTTTTCAATTTTTTTTTTAAACAGAATGGGCGAGGAAAGATTAGCAAAACGAGTGTTCTCTGTCAGGTTGGCAGGAAAACGACCCAGAGGAAGACCAAGATATAGGTGGATTGATACAGTACAATGTGCCTTAGATGATAGAAATATAAGATCTGATAATGATAATATTGGAGTCTTGACAAGTAACAGACTGATTTGGAGGAAAATTGTAGATAGGAAGTTGGTAATGATGTAAATTTTTCATGTAGTGCTATCATATCCTGTACACCCCTTGAGGGTACATGTCAGGAATTTGATGATGATGATTTTTAAGTTTAAATTTTTAAATTTAAAACTTTCAGACACCTAACTTAAGATTAATTTAAGTACAAACCATCAGGGATGTACAACTCCTTTAAGTCCTTTCATCCATCAGATTCACTAAACTGACCTAAGCTACACTCGTTCTCTTAAAGTTGGACTCACTTGCAATCATGGTCTTTCTTCCTCTCTTCTGATTGAAAGTTTTTTACTTGGTTATAAATTAAATTAAAGAAGCTAAGAAATTATGTTCTTGTTTAATGCCCTCATATTAATTGCCTTAGTGTCCCATAATACAAGGCACACATCCTTTCGGATGTGCATAATGCTATACATTGTGGGAAGCGCCACTACCAGAATCTGTTTTGATTTTTATTGAGGTACTGTTAAAGTATAGGGATACCTCTCCAAAAACTGAGTAATCTACAAGATTGCTCTAAATCTCACTGGCCCTAAAGGATCACTACTAAACTCATCACTGCTGACCTGAATCAGTCCATGACAGGAGACTCAGCAGTGGTTCCACTCAGTGACAACAAAAATCTGCCACCAAGCTGAATCACTCGACTCTCCAGGAAGCAAGCAGACCCAATTAAATGTCATCAGTGGGAGCCAGACTCAGATACTAAGGTTGAAGTAATGCAGAAGTCGTATATATTTCCCATATACAAGTAGTGAAAAGGTATACTCTGGATTGTGGCTAGTTGTTGAAAGTTTAACTTGGTTATAAATTAAATTAAAGAAGCCAATAAATTATAATCTTGTTTAATCTTTTATCCAAGTGTAAACAAATAAAGTTTGAGTATGAAGTATTTGAGCGCGAAGTTTGAGTGTGAAGACTAGGCTACTCGTATATAGAGGCTAGTGACCACATTTATTGACTTAGTATAGAAGGGGATTGTTTGTGAAGATACCTGCCTGGTAAATGTATCAAGAAAGAAAGAAAGAATGCGTTTGCAGAGATGTCTTATTGTATGTCTAGAAAGGACAAACTATTGTTTTCTTTCTCTGTTGTAAATTTGATTCTGGGATATTGACTGTTGATATAGTGGAGGAATGTTTAGGGGGTTTAGACCATGTAATGATTAAAGAGCAAATCATCAGTAATCTTATCTAGTCACTAGACTATGACAGCTTGTGCTGTGATAACTGCTTTCTTCTTTTTTTTTTAATCTCTGAATATTATTAAGAGAGACCTGCACGGAGTCAGGAACTCATCGAGGCAGGCCATACTATTCGCATCAGCTGTCATACCTGTTCTTGAATTCATTCATGCTACTTTCACACACAACATCCAACTGCAATCCATTACAGTCACACGCTACTCTTTGAAAGAAAAATCTAGCTCTAACCCCCTTCTTGACAGCATTTATTCTTAATGTCCATGGATGCTCTTGCGTCCTTTCCCAACCCTCCATAAAATAAAAAATTCCATCTACTGAAATTCTGTATAACCCTTCTTGATCATATTGCTCCTCTTTCTCCTGTTTGCTAGTGTCTGCAGCCTACAAATTCTCAATCTGTCGCTTCACAACTCGGCTACTTATATATTCGTATATAGAGGCTAATGACTTCACATCAGTTGCCTTAGTATCCCATGATGCACTGCAGATATCCTTACAGACATTTATAATATATAATGCTATGCCCATAATGCATAGCAATATACATGTCCATAAAGATATGTGCATTACATTATGGGATACTAAGGCAATTGATGTGAAGCCATTAGCCTCTATATACAAGTAGTGCTGTCATAAAGTGACTTCACTCACAACAAACTTTGTTTGCTTACACTTGGATAAAGGATGAAACCAAGTGGAAAAATTTTCAACGTCTATCTCTAAACTAGAGTATTATAGTAATAAAGTGTTGACACTTGTTTACTACTTGTACAGTATTTCTCCCTTAACTACAGGGAATACGTTCCAAGATACCCTGTGGATTCCTGAAACTGCAGATATTACCGAACCCTATGCATGCTATATTTTTTCCTATACATCCATACCTATGATAAAGTTTAATTAATAAATTAGACACAGTAAGAGGTTATCAACAATAGCTAATAATAAAATAGAACAATTATAACAACATACTGTAATAAAAGTTATCTGAATGTGAATGGAAGCTTAGCAACCTCAGCATATGTTTTATTATTATTATTATTTATTATTTTATGAAGTTGAAAACTTTCACCTTTTTCACTTAAAAAGAAGCTTACGGTTTCTCTTTGACATATGCAAATTACTAGCATCACTACTCTTGCATTTGGAGCTTGTTATTAAGTAAAATAAGGGATACTTGAACACAAGCACTGCGATACCACGACAGTCAATATGATAACCGAGAACTACTCAGAACGTGATTTCAGTGATGTAAAATTACATAGGCAAAGTGGATATTAGATCCAACATTATTTCAAAGCCGAATGTTTGTAGAAAATATGAAAGTCCCGTAAGTTGACCTGAGAGCTTATGAGAATACAATCCTAGGTATCATTGAGTTGCCTTAGCTTGAACTACTTGACTTAAGTTGCTGCTTTGTCAATGTAATTATAAATTATTTCTGGAATTTTCCATTTAATATTTTCCGACCAGGGTTGACTGTGGATAAGTAGGACTATGGTATATAGAAATATGACTTCTGCATTACTTCAATCTTGGTATCATTTCTGGCTCCCACTGATGACATTTATTAATGTTTGTTATTGGGTTTTCTTACTTCATGGGGAGTAGAGAAGTTCTACTTAGTGGTGGGTTTTGCCTGTCACTGGGCAGAATGACCACTGAGTTTCCTATCCTTATCCTGAAGTGATTCAGGTCAGGGATAATGAGTTTAGCAGTGATCCTTTAGAGTCACTCAGTGAGATTTAGCGATCTCGTAGATCACTCGGAGTTTTTTTTTCAGATTTATCTCCCCAACTTAAACGTAACTCAATAAAGTTGAAACTGTTCTGGGTAGTGGCTCTTTCCATAATGCATAGCATAATATAATACATGTCTGTAAGTAAATCTGCATTGCATCATGGAATACTAAGGCAATTGATATGAAGTCATTAGCCTTTATATACTAGTAGCCCAGTTGTGAAGTGACTTCAGGCACAAACTTTGTTTGCTTACACTTGGATAAAGGATGAAACCAAGAATATAACTTCTTGGCATCTTTAATTTATAGTATAACCAAGTGAGAAAACTTGCAACAAATGTAATAATGACTTTTTTAAAAAAATCTATAATTTTTGAGGATAATAAATTGTGAATGAATTAGCAGTGAAAGACTCGTGGAGAGATCTCTTTATGGTGTAAGCAAGGATGTTAGCCACATGAAACTTGATATTGTTGATAATATTCAGTGCCAAGTTGCAAACACTGCATTCTATATGAACTATGAGGACCAAAGATCAGTACTTTTCAAGGCACTACTGCATTTGTTGCAATTAAGACCAAGGATGCTGGTAGATGCTTTGTTGTGTTTCTTAAAAGAAAGATTGATAATATGAAGAGGCTGAATCTGTGACAGAGATCCAGCATTGGTTAAGTTTTTGTGAATTTCTTATTATGTTTGTTTATTTTCTATTTTATAAATTCTTGTTTGTGTGGAATCCTTAGAAATATTCAGAAGGATGGACCAAAAAGCTTGGTTATAATGAGGTAAGTAGAAGCATCAGCAAACTAGAGTGTAAAGCAGAGAAAAATTGCTATGTTGGTAAATGCAAAAGACTTGAAGTGAGTGAAATTTGGCTTTTAACTTTACTCAGTTTATACAGTACCTGTATTCTCTATATAATTTGAGAATGACTAAGTGGTTTTATGTGACTCCTACTCACATAAGGTGAACCTTATGTGAGTAGGAGTACATTAGTACTGTGGGTGATTTTTTAAATATTTTTTAAGATTTTTTAAATCTTTGTCATTTTATATAGTTTATTTAATTTTTACAGAATTGAAATCCTGCTTTAGTAAACATGGTACTTTTCCAGGTCACTTCAAGCCTCCAGTAAGCAGGGTTTTGGTTTCATACCAAGCAGTGAAATTCATCTCCACCTAAGGTGTCCATGGTAGGTTTTGAACCTGCAGCTCATTGGTTGTAGAGTGAGTACCTTAACTACTCAGCCAACCAAGCTTCTGACATTTACCATGTTTATTATTTTATTTTGTGTGTAATGATTTTACCATCAGCTGTCATCTTGTAAGTGCAAGCTGACTTATGGATGAATTAGAAGACCAGTCATAGAGATGTAGAAATTAAATTAAGCTTGCCCACCTAGAAAAACAAAAATACATGTATTGTCATAACTATGAACAGTCAAGCCTAGCACACTTTGTTTGGGATATTCTTTCTTCCTTTTCTAGACATGTGTTACACATCATCCCTTAGGCTGTCTATCCTTCATGATCTACTGCAAACCTATACACACAGGTTGATTCATACCACCACCATCCAACATGAAAACTAGGGTCATCAGCACTCTAACATAGAGCCCTAACAGTTTGCTCCAATGAGCAGGTGCTGAAGAAGGAATATGAAATTGTTAGCCAAACTTTTATAAAAAATGGCTACTACAAAAAAAAAAAAAAAAGTTCACAAGATCCTCGATAGTAATGCCATTAAAAGTAAAAAGATTACAAAAATGCCATAGCCGTACCATACATTAGAGTAGGGGTTCTCAACCTATGATACACGTACCCCATACCCCCAAAAATTTTACCATGTAAATGTTTTGGGGGCGTGAGAGCTCAAAAGTCGCTAAGTTGGAAACACTGATACTGATTAATTTTTGAGAACTGAGTGATGAAGTGTGGTGCTGTAGTTCACACGTTTGTCATTCCTCCCTCCCCTTCCCTACCTGAGAGCCGAACCTACCCGAACAGCTGATCACCCAGTCAAAGCATCTATTCTAAGTGACATTCATTCACTAAGTAAGTGAATGTGCCTTTTTACTGCTCTTTGTATTTGTTGTGATTTATTTCACTTGCTGTGCTTAAAGTTATTTTTAGTCATCAGTTTACTGTGAAGTTAAATAAACGTGTTTCTAGTGTTTATTGGTGTATGTAATTTATGAATACAAAATTTAATGTGTATAAATGTGTATATATATGTTTTATTTTATTCCCGTTATTACACTATAACTACAGTTTTATCTATTTATACAAGGGCACCAGTTACATACACATTTCCAGGGGATACATGAAGATAAAAGGTTGAGAACCACTGCAATTAGAGGAATATCAGAAAAAATACAACACTACAAAAATACGATATTAAGACAGCTTTCAAACCTCCTGCAAAATTAAAAAGTATACTCAGTTCATACAAAGATCTTCTTCCTTGCCTTGCCCACCTGGGGGGGGGGGGGTTACAAAATCCAGTGCACCTGCAACCAGGGGCATGCCAGTAGTGTCCAGTGGCTGTGTGCAAAACTTTAGTTGGCGCCCCCCCCCCAATAAAAAATCACTTTAAAAACACATTTTTTTAAAGTATTTCCTCCTCTTTGGTGCCTTTACTATCCTGGTACCTGTGTCCATCACACACATTGCGTATATGGCCGGCATGCCCCTGCCTGTAACTTAATCTGCATAGGAGAAACAGGGTGCACCATTCCAACAAGAAAAGAAGAACAAACGCCACATTAAATTCCTTGACTACATAAAACAGGCCTATCAGACCATGCTCCACACTTGTTGACAGAATTACTGTAAGTGGAAAAGAATTACTGCAAGTCTCTACACTGCACCACCAATACCTGGTTTGAAAGAAAATTCAAGGAAGCTTTTGAGATGCTGATTCATTATTATAATCTCAACAAGAATGATGGATTAGTAATTCCAAGAATCTGGAAAACCCATCTACAACCCATATAAGATTCAGAGCAATGGCAGAACCCCATCAAAAGAAAACTTGAAGACAACAAACAAGATGTAAAGATGCATCCTACAGGATTTATCACTGTCTTTTTCAATATTTTGCTACAAAAAAAAATTATTTAGCAAGTTAGTAAAGATCCTAAATAAAAAAAATCAGTGCCATTCAATCTCGAGTTTCCAAACTGTCCTATGTGTATACAATATTGTTCCGTCTTTTATTCCATTATACTTCTTACTTTCTAATTAACATGCTTAGTGTAATATATTGTTGGAGGTGGAGGAAATAAGACATCTTGGGGTGATAGTGGATTAGGATGTGAAATTGAGGGGACACATTGCCAAAATTGTGAGGACAACACAAAGAATTCTGGGAATGATGTGAAGGAACTGACTTGTAGAACTAAGGAGATTTTTTCCATTGTATAAGGCTCTGATTAAGCCACACACACATGGACCACTATGCACAGATTTGGTCACCTGGCTTGCAAAAGGACAAAGAGATGTTGGAAATGGTCCAAAAAGCGACTGACTAAGGTAGTTTTTGATTTCTGGAATGCCGAACATGAGAAAAGTTTGAGAAGATGCAATTGACAGAGTCTAGTGCAGGCATGGGCAACCTTTCCTAGTTTGGGGGCCAAATTATCATTCTGTCTCAGAGTCAAGTGCTGGACCAAATTATTAAATAAAATAAATTAATATTAAATGAATTAAAACAAGTTGCTACTTCATATTTCATTTATTTATAATATAATGTTTTGGTATAAAACTCTACATAAATTTTATAATATAATGAACGACATAACAATGTGAAGATTGGCCTTGTACTTCAACTACGAGACTATCAATATTGACGTTAATATTACTTAAGGATAATCGCATAGAATTTTTGAGGTTTTCTTCCGTTATTCTTGTCCGAATTTTTGATTTATTGTATTTCATCCTCAAAAAAAAACTGTTCACACATATATGTGCTGCCGAAAATACAAATGATTTTGAAATAGGCGCATAAATTTGTATATTTTTCTTCCACCAAATAAAATTTAAAAAATCCGTCAAGGCAATGTTGTTAAATTGTGATTTTTGCACTAAATCTGCCTGAAGCTCAGTAAGTTCCATCTGTAAGTTTTTTGGCACGTTACATTAGTATCCATCGGACGAGCAAATATAGCGAATGTGGAGTCTTTGTTTTGGAGGTCGGGAAACCTTGTATCAAATTGCTCTATTAGTGCCTTCAGTTCATCTCCATAACAATTATAAGGGATATTTTTATGAGTTACTAGAGTAGGAAAATGATAACAATTTTTAGCTCTTATCTGACTTTCCAACAATCTTAGTTTATTACAAAAAGCTTTGACATGTCCATGCAGTTCATGAACCAATTGTCCTTGTTTTTGCAATTTAAGATTCAGTTCGTTTAGGTATCCGGTGACATCTACAAGGAATGCTTAATCACACACCCACTCATCATCATTTACTTGGTTAATTGTGTTTCCTTTTATGTCCATAAAATCTGCAATGTCTTGTCTCAGATCATAAAATCGTTTTAACATTTTACCTTTACTCAACCACCTCACTTCACAATAATAAGACACATCTTCATAATCCGAAAATAGGTCTGCCAAATACTCCTTAAATTGGCGGTGATTAAGTGAACGTGACTTAATAAAGTTAATACTGGCTACTACAACTTCCATAACATTTGTGGATTTAATCGATATTGCACACAGATTTTGTTGGTGGATAATGCAGTGAAAATTTGAAATTTTCCGGATGGATCTGTAGTTCTATTGCTTTTTCATGAACTATTCCAATAAATCCCTTCTGTGCACCAACTGTTGCAGGGGCTCCATCAGTGCATATGCCAGATAGTGAATTCCATTTAAGCCAAAATCTCTCGAAGACTGTGTTGACTGTTTCAAATATATCTTCACCAGTAATTGTACCTTTTAACGGCCGAAGGGCCAATAATTCTTCTGTGATGTGTTGAAATATGCATCAACTCCTCGAATAAATATTGCTAGTTGTGCTATATCGGAGGCATCAGTGCTGTCATCCAAAGCAATTGAAAATGCTTCCAATCTAGCAATCTTCTCTTTTAAACTTTTTTGATATCATCAGCCATAATTTCTATCCGTCGGATAACAGTACGTCTCGACAAACGAATATTCTCGAAGTCTTTTCAGGACATGTTATACTTGCAACATCCAGCAGACATTCTTTGATAAATTCTCCTTTGTAAGTGGAGGTTTCTGTGGTTTAGAAGTTCACATGGCATATTCCGGTAATTCGAACACATTTTTTTAATAAGCTATATAAAACACAATGAATTAATAAAAGACCCGACAAGTTTCATAAGTCGTTTGACTTACATCTTCAGGGGTAAAAGGTAACTGAAAGTTAAAACAAAAAAGAGTAATAGTTCATACTATACAGTTGTAGCCGTCTGACTATTCATAAAATTAAAAATCAGAATGCAGATTCAAAGTAGTGCTGGGTTTAAACAATGCTGGATGATGCCACGTTCTGTTGTTCACGTTTAATAAAAAATATACCTGTCAGACCTCGGACATTATGAACGTGAACAACAACATGGCATCAACGGCTACAACTGTAGTATGAACTACATACTACAGATAACTTGAACGTCTATAGACGTCTTGGCCGGTAGCGTGGTTAAGCTCGGTTTGCTCGAGCAACTCACTACTACGCACTCATTTATACCTTGGGGGAAACTCTCTAGAATTTTCCCTGACCACATCGGTCCAGCCTCTGTTATTCACAATAAAGAGGAGATAGACTTTGCTGTAAACAACCTAAACAGTCAACTCAAAAAAAGCAATAAATTCAGTTACCCAAACTACAGTCTTTCACCTGATCAGTCAGATCCCAGAGGAAATCATGAACCTAATAAGAACAAAAAAAAAACAAGGCTCGCAAAAGATACCACAACATAAGAGCCCACACGACATAAAACAATACTGAACAGATTAAATCGGCAAGTATGTGAAGCTCTTCAAAAGCACCGAAACCTTGATTGGGAAACCAAATTGACTAACCTAAACCCAGAGGACAAATCTATCTGGAAATTCATGAGATCTCTTCGCACTAAAAAGCAACTTATACCCCCTAATACAGACCAAGAAGAGAGAACAAAGAAAAAACAGAAGTTCTAATAACTTGGAAACACAATGTAACCCCGTTTGAAAATTTAAACATCAACCTTATTTTACAAAATTCACCGTCGTGTTAAGCAAGTCTTAAGACAAAAGGACAATTCTGAACCTATCACCTAATTCTCAAGCAGAAATAACAAATATTATAGCCCATCTGAAAAACAAAAAGGTTCCAGGTCCAGATGGAATCACCAACAGAATAAGCAAATTACTACCCAGAACAGTCATATTATTATTATTATAATTATTATTATTTTAACGGTGTCTCCATGGAGTCAAAAGACTCATCGCGGGAGACCCGACATTGACACACTAACCATTATTTACACAATACCTGTCATACCTCTCCTTAAATTCATTCACAGTTGAAGCATTCACAACCAGTTCTGGCAAAGCATTCCACCATTCACAACCCTCCAAGTAAAAAATCTAGTTCTAACACCCTTGTTAACCACACTCTTGCACAATCTCCAGGGATGGCCCCTCATTCTCTCACATCCTGCATTGGTCTTATGAATATCATCAGTATCAATCCTGTAAAATCCCTTTAACAATTTAAATACCTCTATCATATCTCCTCTCATACGTCTATCAGCTAGTTTTTGGAGCCCACAGATCATCAATCTATCCTCATAGGGAACATCCCACAGACCTGCAACAATCTTTGTAACCCGCCTCTGAATCCTCTCTACCACTTCCGCATCACCAAGAAATCCTGGCGACCAGATCTGTGCACAATAGTCCAAATGCGGCCTTATTAATGCCTTATAGAGTGGAACAATAACTTCCCTATCCCTGCTTGTTAGTGTGTTCCTCAACAACCATGTAATTTGATGTGATGTTTTGGCAATCTTAGCAATATGCCCTTTAAACTTAAGTTCTCTGTCCACAATAACTCCCAAGTCTCTTGTCTCATCAACTTCCTGCAGTTCAGTTCCGTTAATATAGTAAACAGCATGCGATGTCATCCTCCCGAAGTGCATCACCTTACACTTAGCCACGTTGAACTGACAGCCATTTACCTCAGTCCATAGCGTCAGCCTATTTAAGTCATCCTGTAAAATATCCACATCATTTGAATTGATTATCGCTCTTCCCAATTTCGCATCATCAGCAAACAAGTGGATATTTCCATTCAAGGTATTTCCAATATCATTGATGTACAAATTAAACAATAGAGGACCAAGAACTGAGCCCTGAGGTACACCACTAGTCACTTGCCTTTTCCTGGACTCAGTTCCTCCGTAAACCACTCTTTGATATCTGTCTGCCAGCCATCCTTTAATCCAAATCACCATCTTCGGATCCAAACCCATTTGCTCTAATTTATGTAACAGAGTTCCATGTGGAATCCTGTCAAAAGCCTTTGCAAAGTCAAGCAGTATCACTGAGTAAGGATTTCCTTTATCCAACTCCACTGTTACTTTATTATAGAAAGTAAGCAAATTACTTAGGCAAGACCTACCCTTCACAAAACCATGTTGCCCCTTATAAAGTATCATATTGCTGTCCACCCAGTCCTGAATTCTAATTTTAACTAATTTCTCCAAAATCTTAACCACCACTCCAGATATACTGATTGGTCTATAATTTGCAACCTCAGTCTTAGAGCTTCCCTTGTGCAATGGAACTATTTTCCCCTCTTTCCACTCTATTAGCACTTTACCAGAACTGAGGCTTAAATTAAACATCCTGGTTAGAGGAGTTGCTAATTCTCTTGCACATTCTCGTAACACATGGGCCGATATGCCATCTAACCCAATGGCAGTGTTAGCATTAAGGTTCTTTAATATATTAAGCACCTCAATTTCATCTATCTCTATACTCTCATCAGTCAATGGCACATCAGACACTGCACTATCACTACGAAGATGGTACACTTTTGCGAAATGATCACTAAGCAACTCAACTATTTGATTAGCTTCAGTAATTTCCTTACCATCAACACTTTTTAAAGTAATCTTTCCATGGATATTCTTCCTTTTACTAGCCACATAGCGAAAGAACTCTTTAGGGGTTTTTTGGATTCATCAGCTAGCTTCCTCTCATAATTAGCTTTGGCTTTCCTTACCATACAGGTTACTCTCTTTGCCTGAACCTTATATTGTTGATTGGAACGCTCATCACCTTTTTCTTTATACGTCTTCCACAACCGTTTCTTTATATGCAACTCCTGTTTAATAGTATTAGTCATCCATTTTACTCCTACTTGATTTCTCCTTCTGACTCTGGGAATACAGTCTGATACAGCTTTCTTCAAATACTCCTTGAGAATCTCCCACGCACCATCAACATCTCTCCCCTTGAATTTCTCATGCCATAATACAGCTGAAAGCTGACTTCTCAGCTTGCCATAATCACCAGCCTTGTAATTCCACATATATCCATTCTTAATAGAATATTCAGCACGTCTTTCAATCTCCCAGGTCAAGACCACATGATCACTTTCCCCAAGTGGAGACATTGTAACTAAATTACTTATTGATATGTTCTCCGATGTTATGACCAGATCTAACACTCTAGAATCTCTTGTCCCTTCCATCACATGCTGTCTCAGGTAATTAATTATAATTCATTTAGTCAACACAATCAATGCTACTCTCAGATTTTAGCACTTTCCCCCAATCTAGAAGACTGCCGACATCATCCCTATCAAAAATATTGGAAAAACACCCCAACTTCCAGAAAGCTACAGACCTATCAGCCTTCTACCCTGTCTTAATAAGGTTGCTGAAAAAGTTACATACTCACTAGGCTTCAATCTGAAACGGACAAGTTAGGATTAATTCCAAACGAGCAATTTTCATTCCGTAAAGACCATAACCATCGTCACGAACCATGGGCTCAGTTCCTGTTGATGGCCGAAGCCTGCTTCACTATCTTCTTCCACCTTTCTTTGTCCAGTGCACAGTGTCGCAGTTTTTGTACGCCTATTCCACACCAGTCTTTTATATCGTCTATCCATTCTCTCTATGGTCTACCTCTTCTGTTTAAATCATCCAAAATACCAAACATAAATGTCTTTATCTTCCAGTTCTCACTCATTCTACAAATGTGTCTAAATAATTGTAGCTTCCGTTTTATAATCTTCTGCATTAGATTCTGTTTTGGTTGTATCTTCTGATAGAGCTCTTCATTGGTGATTTTCTGTACCCATCCTATTTTTAGAATCTTCCTGTAACAAGTTCTTTCAAATGCCAAAATTCTTTTTCTTGATTCCTTATTTATTACCCACTTTTCAGATCCATACAGTACACCGCTGAAGATGCATGTTTCCAGTACTCTTAGTTTTGTTTGCAGGCTGATCACTTTACTTTTCCAGATGTTATCCATGGCCTCCAGATTTGTTCTTCCCTTTGCAATCCTGATTTTTATTTCTTTTTTACAGTCCAAGTCATATGTCAGTTAACTTCCCAAATATGTGAATTGTTCTACATTTGCTACATCAGTTCCATCCACTTGTATCTTTTGTTTCATGTTCTTCTTACCAAATACCATTGTCTTTGTTTTTTTCCAAGTTCATAACAAGTCCAAACTCTTCCCTTCCTCATTTAACAATTTCAGTGTTTTTTTGTAGTTCTCTTTCATCTTCTTCAATAATAACAATGTCATTTGCAAATCTTAGATTGTTAATTCTCACTCCATGTACAGATATTCCTTTGGCATCCTCCTTCAGTTTGTCCATTGTTCTTTCTAAATGTGCGATGAAAATGCTTGGTGATATTGGGTCTCCCTGTCAAATACCTCTGCTTATTTTAAACCATTTCCCCAAATCATCACCTATTTTAACTGCTGTAACTGAATTCTGATAAACATCTTTTATTATAGCTATTAGTTGTTTTTTTTATCAATTCCATAGGATTCCAGAACTGCTAACGTCACTTTCTGGTCAATACTGTCAAATGCTTTCTGAAAATCAACAAAGCATATATGTATATGTTTTTGTTTCTTCTCCTAGCTTTCTCTGCTATTAACCCCATTGTCAAAATCTGTTTGAATTGTAGTTCTATCCTTTCTAAATCCCGCTTGCTCGTCTGCAAGGTGTGCTTCCAATTGTGTTCTCAATCTTTCTGTCAATATGATCATCATCACTTTACCAAGGTGACTTATCAAGGCAATTGTCTATAATTTTTACATTCTAGCTTATTTCCTTTCTTGTATAATGTTTCTAATATTATGCTATACACAGACTGGTTGAGCAAATCACAAAAGGCTACAACTGGAACCTCCAAATAGCTGCATTCTTCATAGATGTTGCAAAGGCTATTGACCAAGTGTGGCATGAGGGCCTGCTTTATAAACGCATAGAATTTAAACTACCAATTAAGCTAATGAAAACAATAGATGCATATCGCAAAGACAGATTTACGCAAGTCAAAATAAATGAAATCGTAGCTGACATTCCCCAAAACCCTAGTATAACCATTCACTGTATTATATGCAGATGCAGATGATACTGCTCTACTAGCAAAATCACTCAGCCCACGACTGGCAATCAGCAGACTTCAAAGCAGTATTCATATAATAGAAAAGTGGCTGATGGACTGCAGGATTCAAATACCCCCCCCCCAAAAAAAAAAAGAGCTATAAAGTTTTCCAAAAAGAAGGTCCAGAGCAAGAAGGACATACATCTATTTGGAGTCAAGATCACACGGCAGACTGAAGTTAAATACCTAGGCGTGATACTTGACAAGAAACTTAAATATAACAATCAAATATACACATTGGCTCGAAGACATCAAAAGCAATCGCGCAACATACCCCATGATTAACAGACGAAGCAAGCTGGATGTATGTAACAAACTAATTATATATAGGATGGTAATACACCCAGTCATAACTTATGCATCTCCTGCTTGGAGCCATACCTCGAATACAAATATTCAAAAACTGCAGAGGATACAGAACAAAAAAATGCCTGAGGATGATTCTGGATGCTCCATGGTTCAAGGGAAACTACCATATTCACAGAGAAGTTAATTTACCTTATATTTCCTCCTTTCTCCACGATCTGGAAGAAATGTTCTTTATCAAGGCAAGTAATCATCGAAACCCGCTGACAAACAAGCTAAGGACTTCATTCCTTATATTTCCTCCTTTCTCCACGATCTAGCAGAAAAATTCCTCATCAAGGCAAGTAATCATCCAATCCTGCTGTCATACAAGCTTTGGACTACAATGAAGCTGAATACTACAAACATAAAAGTACCAAAACAATCTTATGCTCAGCTGAATGTAGCTAATCTCATTGCCCTCACAGAGCGAGCCTAGAGCTCCATAACATTCCACTCAAAGAACCTCCTTCTCAGACGAAGGGAAATATGAAAAATATTTGTGCTTCACCCATCTAACTAGCAATGTTCTGCGGTTCTGCTTACTATCACTTCAGTTATGGTGATAGTAAGCAGATGTAACACAAGCAAACGGGATTTTTGTCGCTGAAACTCGGGTTATTTCTTCCCGTAAACTAAAGAAAATCGACTGTAGAACCCACACTACAAGTATTTCCGACATTAAATATATCGTGTTAGGGACCATTATAGACTGTCAAGGGCTCACTTTTGTTGAGCCGTCTCTTCACTGCATGCCGCTTAATGAGTGATAGCCTTGGGCCAGCCCTCTCTGATTGGTTACCAGTGGATATTGAACTGCCCACTTAGTCTCCAAAAGTTAGACCAGACTAAAACGGCCTTGCCTACTTCCTATATGAGAATAAAAAGGCGTTAGCTGATTTTCTTTTAAACCAGGGTGCGTCTTATACGCCGAAGGCTGAAATTTCAGTTAGAATTTAATCTGAAAAAATTTGTTATTTTATGCTTCTACTCTTTCCCGTTTGTCACTTGTGATTTCGAATTAAATATGTAAGAAACTCTAAATATAGATCTAACTATAATTAATTAACAATGACAACATATACGTTCCGTATAGTGAAATGGAACATAATGCGATTTTATTTAATCCGGTTTTATTTAAAACGCAGCCCACGAAGCGCGACAGTTGTCGATCCGGCGCTCGACTTGCTGACGACAATTGACCAGTCACGCGTCCAACAGTTTTTCAAGTGCAATAGAATTAATGATATTCTAATGTTTAAGATTATTTTTATTATTAATTGATGGCTCAAAGGCAACACAGACATTACTATAATATTGTTGTCAAACTTGGTGCATTGCATATACAAAGGAAAATGGCAATAAAGAAGTATATGAGGTATTTTGGAGCTGCCAACCGAAGACTCAAGGGCTCACTTTAGTGAGTACGGGCGTACAAACCCGAGGTACCTGTTGCTGGACCATGCCTTACTTTATGTAATATGCCTCTGTTATATTATCTATAGACTGGTCCTCCTCTTCTTCCTTTCCTTCTTTCTTTTCTTCTTGCTCCTTTCGCCAATGCTATTAGAGTATTCTAGAGTTGGGGTTAATCTTCCCTATTTTGCTATTTCATCTCATCTTATGTGGAAAGGGCATCTGCAACCCTACCACTTTCTTCTTGCAGTGACTTCACTCCGAAATGCTAATATGATTGTGCCTTATAATAATTTCATGCTGTTGTGAAATTCGATGCAGCGAAATTTTATTAAAAATTTCCAACATCGATTTTACAGACGTCACAAATCATGTGAAGGGAACCAAATTGTACATTACTGTATATTAACGGTGAAATACTGATTGTAAACTTGTAAAGGTAACTGACTAAAGAATGAAATAGAATTGCTCATAAATTATACAATATTGTAAATGTTCATTTAATATTAAGTTCTGGTGTGAAGTTGTAAGGGTGGCAGAATGTAAAAGTATCTCTTCCCCAAGTTAAGAGGATTAGACAAAATTATATTGGCGATTTGATAGTGAACAGAGGTACTGAAAGTCATTCAAAGGATGGATTTTGCCGCCAAAACTGAAGGTCAAGAATACAGTGACGTTAGTTATTTACAAAAGTTTTGCGGTCTCCGACATACACATCTCTGACGTGCATATTTGTCCTAGAGCAAACTGTGGTACAAATCATCAACTAGTAAGATCCAAAGTAAGACTAAGACTCCAAAAGTTCCAAGTCAGACACATCCCATTAGATTGGTTGGTAGAGAAATTCCTAATAGATTCACAGGAAAAACATAAACTCGGATGGATTTTTTTTTTTTTTTTTTTTTTTTTTTTTGAGACTAATCAGGAGAACTCACCAGAAATGCTTTGGGAACGAATCAAGGTGATAATAGAGTATACAGCCAAGAACCATCCCATCCCAATAAGAAGATACCCATGGATATCAGATTTAACATGGTAACGTATCAAAAGAAGACAGTTAGAAAAAAAGAGATGCAGGGACTAAAGAATATGAGAGATTACACAGAGAAGTCAGAAGAACCATAAAGCAGGATAAGGAAAAGTTCTATGCTGATAAATGTGAATAGATAGAGTTCCAGATGAAGAGATACAATTATAAAAGGCTGTTTTATTTAGTTGATGTCCTAAAGCCCAAATTCAACTTCTTCAAATTGTACAGTTCCTCACAATGTGAGGAATTGTACAATACAATCAAAAATAAAAAAAAAATCATCTAACGCCTTTTGTTCCCTTATAGGGTGTATTTGAGGCCGTTTTAGCCCTACTCTATCTTTTGAAGACTGAGTGGGCAGTTCAATCTCCATTGGTAGGCAATATAGCTGGTCCAAGGCTATCACTAATTAATCGGCATGCAGTGAACAAGTGGCTAGCAAGTTTCGCCATCTCGTGTTCCCTAAACCTAACACAATATTTTTAATGTCTAAAAATAGTGTGGGTATGACGGCCGAATTTTGAGTTTACGGGACGAAAAACCCGAGTTTCTGGAAGAAGCTTGCCCGTGCCATAGCTCGACTAACTCGGCAACCGGTCGAAAAAAGGCTTAGAAAATGTTCCTCTAGTCGGTGACTAGATTTGAACCACAAGTCTTTCTTCATGCGATCAAGTGCCACAGAGTGCAAACGCCACTTCTACTGAGCTATGAAGGCTCTTGTGCAATACAGTGGATTAAGAAAATTTGAAGGAGCCCTCTCAACAGGATAATTCAGATTTGGAACCTACTCCACTTAAGAATGAAGTTGAAAAAGCAGTTAAACAGCTTAACAGCAATAAGGCCATAGCTGCATAAGGAAACCTAACAGAGTTAATTCAGGCTACAGGGATGGAGAGGTAAGAGTGTTTTATATATTGTTACAAGGATATGGGAGATAGGATCATGGCCTAGAGACTGGAAGAAGTCGGTTTTCTTACCACTACATAAGAGGGAGATATGATGCTTAGCAAGAACTATAGAAATATTAGTTTAATATCTCATGAAAGCAAAATTTTATTGAAGATCATGCTAAATAGGAGGCAGGCCAAAGTTGATGTGCAAGAGAAACAAGCAAGTTTTTGGAAAGGGAAGTGCACCACAGATGAGATACTTTGCCTTAGACAGATCATAGAAAAATATAAAGAATTCAGACTCCCTCTAGTAATGCGTTTCTTAGACTACTCTAAAGCTTTTGGTCTGTGTTCAGCATGTCAAACTGTGGGAAGTAATGAAAAGAATGGCTTTCCTCAACACGCTATCAGGTTGATAGTTAACTTGTATAGGAGAAAGAAGCCACGGTAAGAACAGGTGTTGGATTAACTGACTGGCTTCAAGTTGGGAAAGGAGTTAGGCAAGGATGTTTACTTTCTCCTCGCTTGTTTAGTATATATGTGGAGGGCATCATGCGTGAAGCACTGGATGAGCTCAGGACAGGAATTAGGATAGGAGGTAGATTGATCAGTAATCTTAGGTATGCTGATGACACAATACTCCTTTGTAATGACATGGAAGAACGGACTAATTCTTGACAAAGTTAACAAGATCAGTAATAACAGAAGACTTCAACTCAATCCTAGCAAGACAAAGATTAGGGTTCTCAAAGGAAATACAAACAGAGAAGCTTTTGAGAAACAAGTGTACCTTAATGGAGAAAATGAGGAAACATCCAATCTCTACAAAGCACCAGATCAGCAAGTTTAAGTACCTGGGATCCATTATTAATGTGAAGAATTGCTGTTCAGAAGACATCAGAAGAATATTAGGAATGGCTAAAACAACAGTCAGAGACTGTCTAAAATATGAAAGGATGGATCTATTTACATGGGGGAACAAAATTGAGCATTTTGGATGCAGTTCTTTTTCCAACAGCGACTTTTGGAAATGAGACATGGAATCTAAAGAAGTCAGATGACAAAAGGATAGCTGCTTTTGAGATGTGGTGTTACCAAAGGCTGTTATATACTGAAAGGTGTACAAACGAATGAGTGTCAGAAAAGATTAGTAAAACTTTAAAGCTCCTTAAGGATATTGGCAGGAGAAAGTTAAAAATTTTGGACACATTGAAAGGATGGAAGGACTTCTCAGAATATTAATAGAAATTGAAGTTCATGGAAAAAGAGGAACGGGTACACCCTCAATGAGATGAATGGTGTGTATGTGTGTGTGGAGTGCTGATCTTCAGAGAGTTGAAGCCTCCAGAAAAGCATACAACAGGAGTACATGACGAGGTCTGGTGTGGCACTTCACCGAGAATCGGAGAAGTGCATATGGCATCTGTGGATGCCCAGTGAACATATGGACATATGGCCAACCGAAAAAATGATACGAATTTGGAGAAAACAAGAACAGATCTTGTAAGAAACAAAAAATAATAAACACAATCTCTGTAAATCAATTGTAAAATGGTCAGAATTCGAGGAGAATTAAAATGTGGGTATTAGACAACAGAAATCTGGTATTTTAATATGAGCGAGTATGATTATTCAGCAATCAAAACGAATGGCAACTAAACAGAAGTATCAATCAATTTTACAGGTTCAGCCACATCATAATGCTAAAGGTTTATGAAAAGAAATATTGTAACTAATGTATGCGAATGAAAACAAAAATATCACAAATGATGCCGGATTAATATGAAAATAAAGTTATTGGCTTTTTCATAAGTATGTCATTAATGCTAGGAAAGAAGGCAACCTTGATCTATCACAAATAGGAAATATGAAGTACCTATGACTTCCAACAGAATAATAGATGTGAAAGGTGTAAAATGTATTATTGTTAAAAAACTTGTGGCCATGAAAAAAAACTGAAGATTTATTGTTTGAAGAAAGCAATCATTTTGTTTCAAATACGGAAGAGATTTCAGAAGATAATTTATCTAGCTCTGCCAAAAGACACGAGACACACTATCTTAATAGCCCTTCCAAAGAAGCACAATGATTCAGAATTCTCAGAGTAAAGAACCAATTGCATCATGTTGCTAAAATACTGATAAAACCGTTATTGTAATCCTGTATTTTTTCCTTGATACGGAATTGTTTTACACCAAAATTCTTTGAAATTGTTTTCAATCAATGTGTGATAAAACAGTCTGTAATTGTTTTAAAAAATATACAATTTTTGCCAAAAAATGTCCTTGAAAAACTGGTGCGTCATATACGCTGCAAATGCAGTACATATCGCTTTAAATAAATATTGTTATTTATTTCTTTGTGTTTTTCGTGAGAATTAAAGATACCGTCAGATTTTCAGAGCCTGTGTAGCCCAGTGGATGTGGCGTTTGCACATCATAGCGTTTGACCGCACAAAGGAAGACTTGCTTTCGAATCTAGTCTTCGACTAGCGGAAATTTTTCTAAGACTTTTTTCGAACGATTCCCGAGTTAGTCGATCTCTAACACAGAAACACGGGATTTTTCCTTCTGGAAACTCGGATTTTTCGTCCCGTGAAATCAAGAAAATCGACTGCAGAACCCACATTACCTCAGACATTAAATATATTGTGTTAGGACCAGGAGATGGCAGCACTTGTTGAGCCGTCTCTCTTCACTGTATTCTGCTTAATTAGTGATGGCCTTGGGCCAGCTATCTCTGATTGGGTACCAGTGGAGATTGAAATGCCCACTCAGTTTCCAAAAGTTAGATAGGGCTAAAATGGCCTCAACTACTCCCTACACCGGAATAAAAGGCGTTAGCTCATTTTTGTTTACTTATTTCTTTGTGTTTTTCGTGAGAATTAAAGAAACTATCAGATTTAAGCTGGCATACAGGAAGAGTATGGTCAACTACTTTAAAGAGCTTTAAAGCATAGCTAAAAAGAGTAATAAATATTGTTACTTATATTGCAAAACTTATATTGTTACTTATATGCCAGAAAAGGTTGGTCGATTGGTAGAGCCTCTGCTAATAATGGCTCACGCAAATACTTAAGCAAGTTTGAGTGCAGTTAGTAGTTGGAAGAGCCACAATCGTTCGATTCTGTTGGCACACTCTCCCTCGATGAGTCTTTGGACTCCCTGGAGCTGTCACATAATAATAATAATAATAATAATAATAATAATAATAATAATAATAATAATTTCTTTGCGTTTTTCGTGAGAATTAAACTTCCACTGAGCTACTCAGTGGAAAGCGCCACTTTCCACTGAGTAGCTCAGTGGAAGTGGCGCTTGCGTCCTCTGCGCTTGGCGGCTCGAAGTTAGACCTAGGTTCTAGTTTAGTCGCCGACTGGAGGAACTTTTTCTAAGCCTATCCTCGACCGGTTCCCGAGTTAGTCGATCTCTGTCACGGGCAAGCGGGTTTTTCCTCCTGGAAACTCAGGTTTTTCGTCCCGTAAACACAAGAAAATCGACCGTAGTACCCACATTATTTCAGACAGTGACATATCTTGTTAGGGTTAGGTCCAAGAGATGGCAGCACCCGTTTGCCAGCCTCTTCATCAGTGGCTGCTATAATTAGTGATAGACATGGGCCAGCTATCTCTGATTGGCTACCAGTGGAGATTGAACTGCCCACTCAGTCTCCAAAAGCTAGATAGGGTATAAAGGCCTCGCCTATTCCCTATTGGGGAATAAAAGGCGTTAGTTGGTTTTTTTTTTGATTTTCAGATTTAAGCTGGCATGTAAGAAGAGGAGGGTATGTTGAACAACTGCCTCCATTTCTCCCTAATCCTAATACTGTATATCAGGTGGCCAAGCTGTTTTGATGAAAATGCCATTTCCACAGGGCTACATAAAAGTTTTAAAATTTACAACAGTATGTTAATAGGTATTGATCCTCGCTGCGAAAGTGGACAATATTCACTTTCTACCCAATAGACTGTGTTTCGAGCCCATATCAATTAGTTTGAATACCTGTATACCTTTAGGTTATACTTAATCTTCTTACATTGGATGGGATCACACTGTGTTGCATACCACAGTGTGATCTCTACCAAGCACCAGTATATGTTGCTTTTGCTTAATGGGAGCTGGGATTATCTTTGATCTGACCATATTCCATTCATGGCACTAATGTATTGTAAGTTTGCATTTTAGGGAAGGGATTCACATAAACTAATAATAATTTAATAAATAGGGGTACATTCAAATAAATTTCGTCTCTAAATCAGAGTTTTCAAATTAGCTGACTGTTAGCCTGTCCATGGGATTCATGTCAAATAGTTGAAATGTTTCAAGAAACACAGGATTGTTACAGCTAAATATCAGGAAACCACAAAATAATATGCTAATAAAAATTTAATGCTAGTAAATAAAAATAAATATAAAATAGCACCTTTTATTTCCTTAAAAGGAATAAGCTAGGATGGTTTAGCCCTATCTAACTTTTTGGAGACTTAGTGGGCAGTTCAGTCTTCACCAGTAGACAATATGAGATAGCTGCCAAGATTATCATTATTTATAAGCGGTAACCGATGAAGAGGCTGATGAAGAAATGCTTCCATCTTGTGGTTCCCGATCCTAAAATGATATGTTATTGTCTGAAATAGTGTGCATTCTACAGTCGATTTTCTTGAGTTTACTAAACGAAAACCCAAGCTTTCAAGAAAAAAAAAATTCGTTTGTTTGTGCAATAGATCGACTAACTCAGGAAATGGTCGAAGAAAGGTTTAGAAGAGCCTCAAGCTGGCGACTAGACTTGAACGTCGGGTGGCCTATCACAAAGGATGCAAACGTCAATTCCATCGAGAGTATTTTATTAAACCAACAATAAATACTGTATATTTACTATCAGCCATGCTGGCCGAGTTGTTAGTGTATCCACACTCCAGTCTTTTGGCTGGAGTGTAGATACAGCCAAAAGGCTGTGGGTTCGAATCCTGCCTTGGGCATAGATGTTTGTGATTGTCTGTGGAAATACTAGTGATGGTCGGCGATAGAGTGCGTTGATGTAGTTGCGGTCAGTTGGTGTAGATAGAGTTGTAGAGCAGGTGCTCTCCCTTGATGAGTCTTTGGACTTCCGGGAGTTGTTAGATTTTTTTTTAAATAATAATAATTTTATTGATCTCTCATTACGTGTATATACAATGATCATCTTGAGTAACATTCAGTATATTATTTTACAAGGTTCAGCGCTAAGTGCTACATATGAGATTTCAATAATGATGATATAGTATGGCCACAGATTCGAAACCCTTCGACACTTCTGCGCATGTCAACAGAAGGAGAATCCATTCCGATAATAGGGTAATCAATTCGTATTGTGGGATGAGTTGTTTATTATTACACGTCGGAATATTAACTTCCGTTTAATGATCATTGTAGTTAACTATGTTGATTGTATAACAGTTGGAAAATTTTACCTATAAAGCACTTGATTTCGCGTGTTGGCGACCAATTCGTACGTCCTTCTTTTCTTTCTCCCCTTCAGCATGAATCGAGTATTCTTGGCAAGTCTCCAAGCGAAGATCTTTAAAGCGTGGGCATACTTTTTATAACACAGTTTTTTTTTGCTATTTTTTAAAATAACAATCACAATAATAATTTACAATTACATAGTGCAGAGTTACACAAATTATATAATATTACATATTGTAATTTAGTATTTTTTATCTTCAAAGTTTGAGAAAGTGTGATTATACAACAGTTTTCTATTTGTAAATTTAGGGACACCAAAACACACGTGTTGAACAGATTATTTTATTAATTACTAATAAAATTTATACTAATAATAATTAATAATAAAAATTATTAATTATTAATAAAATAATCTGTTCAACACGTGTGTTTTTGTGTCCCTAAACTTACAAATATGAGTGCTGATCACCGTGTAACCTTAAAAGAAAGAATACAACAGCATTTACACATATGCAATTAAAATATTAATAATAATAATAAAGTAATAATTTTTTTTTGAGGTACCATGTAATATTTTTCATGACTTATTTTTCACGGTATTAACAACACCACAAACACTTTTATCAACAAGGATGTTTTATTAACGCTAATATTTCGCTGATTTTCAACCAGCATCATCAGAGCACAACACACATGTAAACGCGACAGTGAATGAGTGAAACAATATAATTGCAGAAAGACAAAAGATCTAAAGTCCTATTTTTGGCGCCCTCTAACGAAAAAAAAAAAAAAGGCAGCAGTTATCCAGGAGTTTTTCTTAGGATAACCGTCTCCCAAATTTTTGGCAAATTAATGCAACCATATTTGTTAAGGTTGGGAGAATTCTTCAAAGCCATTGCTGACTCAAAAAATAGTCTTTCAGATCTATAACGACTCCTAAATAGCACATTCGTTTTCCTCCATCTAATCCTGTGTGAGGGAGTGTCCAAAGCGTGGTCTGCCAGTCCCGACTTGCCATAATAATAGTAGCGAATGTATCTTTCATGTTCTTCCAGGCGGATGTTCACTGATCTTCCTGTTTGCCCATGATAGGCCAAGTCACAGTGGAACGTCATACACTCCTGGGTGTGCTAAAGGGTGAAGTTTATCCTTTGGTGAGCAGATCAGAGTTGCCAGCTTGACATGAGGCTTGAAGGTGGTGCGAAGGTCATGTTTCAACAATACTTTGGCTATCTTTTCCGATGTACCTCTGATATAGGGAATAGAAATGGTCATGTTGTATTCTTGTGTATTAGGGGGGGGGGGGCAGAGTAATGGGCCAATGTAATATTTTTTCTATTTTGTAGGGATTGTAGCCGTTGGCTAAGAACGTATGGCGCAGGTACTGGAGTTCAGTGGTCAGAGCTGTATCGTTAGAACAAATGGCTCTGGCTCTGTGTGTAAGTGTTTTTAAAATGCCGTACTGTTGGACTGGATGATGATGTGATTGTTTATGTAGGTATCTTCCTGTGTGTGTAGGCTTCCTGTAAATAGAAAAAGATAGTGATCCATCTGAAAGGCGGGTGACTAATGTGTCAAGAAATGGTAAACAGTTATTTGATTCTTTTTCTACTGTGAAGTGAATTTTAGGGTGTTGGCTGTTTAGGTAGGTGACAAAAGCATCCAAAGTGTCTTGTCCATGGGGCCAGATGGCAAACACATCATCTACATAGCGCAACCATACTGGTAGCTTGTATGTAGCTGTGGTAAGTACTTTGTTTTCAAAGTGTTCCATGTAAAAATTTGCTAACGGGGGGGAGAGGGGGAACCCATAGCAGTACCATTAATCTGTTTGTAGAATTTCCCCCCCGTTAGCAAATTTTTACATGGAACATCCTTGTTGATAAAAGTGTTTGTGGTGTTGTTAATACCGTGAAAAATAAGTCATGAATAACCAGCAACGCCTAAGCTTATCTGTTAGATTCATGTAATATTTTATTGATCTCTCAAATATTTACATATATACAATTATCATCTTGAGTATCATTCAGTATATTATTTTACAAGGTTCAGCACTAAATGCCGCATATAATGAAATTTCAATAATAATGATGATAACATAGTTTTTTTGCTATCTTTTAAAATAACAATCACAGTAATAATTTACTATTATATAGTTCAGAGTTACACAAGTTATATAATATTACATGTGGTTTACTATTTGTTTTTTTTTTTAATTGTGAGAAAGAGTGATTATTATACAACAGTATTTACAGATGTGCAATTAAAAAAAAAAAAAAAAAAAAAAAAAAAAAACAGCTAACGCCTTTTTATTCCCGTATACGGGAGTAGGCGAGGCCATTTAGCCCTATCTAACCTTTTGGAGACTGAGTAGGCAGTTCAATCTCCACTGGTACCCAATCAGAGACAGATGGCCCAAGGCTATCACTTATTAAGCGGTACGCAGTGAAGAGAGACGGCTCAAATGTGCCGCCATCTCGTGGTCCCTAACCCTAACACAATATATTTTATGTCTGAAATAATGTGGGTTCTACGGTCGATTTTCTTGGAGTTTACAGGAAGAAAAACCCGAGTTTCCGGGAGGAAAAACCTGCTTGCCCGTGCCAGAGATCGACTAACTCGGGAACCGGTCGAAAAAAGGCTTAGAAAAATTTCCTCTAGTCGCTGACTAGACTCGAAACCAAGTCTTCCTTCGTGCGGCTGTGTGCAAACGCCACATCCGCTGAGCTACACAGGCTCGCAATTAAAATATTATATTTCCTATTTCTCACAAGCATACAATGTAAACTCATTATTTACATATTTTTTTAATAAGAATAATTTATTACATTGTGAAAGTTGTTATTTGGTCCTTTTCATTAAAATTGAAACGAACTATCTGATTTTTAATATAATAATAATAATAATAATAATAATAATAATAATATACTCTTCTGAGATCCATGTTAAAGCCACTTTAGGAATCTCTCTCTCTCTCTCTCTCTCTCTCTCTCTGCTGTCTGTTTCATTATGTGTCCAATCCATTTCCATCTCAGTTTTTTGGGTGCTTTTTTGCGCGGTCAGCTTATACGATGTTGAGGCCAAAATACTTTTAATATTTCATGTAAATATTTGGTTTGAAAATTATTTTATTTAGCTTCCTGTTTTTTGGTTAACTTCCATGACTCTGATCCATATAATGATATGGCCTTAACATTACTATTGAAGATCTTTATTTTGATTTTATTATGGTATTTTGAAGATTTCCATATTATTTAATTTTCTGAAAGCAGCATTAGCGTTTGTCAGTTTTTGCATTATTTCCCTGTCAGTTCCACCTTCGTCTGGTTGTCCAGTTTATATCACAGCTAGCCTTTGTATCAGAAGGCCGTCCCACTAAACGCCACCTGCGGTCTCGTTCGGTATCTATATTTGTTCCCCAAGTGTATAAAATCTTCGAGGCAGAGTTGATTGCTACCGAACGAGACCGCAGGTGGCGTTTAGTGGGACGGCCTTCTGATACAAAGGCTAGCTGTGATATAAACTGGACAACCAGACGAATAACAGTCGCGGACTAACAGCGGTATTACTATCAGGGTTGGTGGGATAATTCTTGGCAAGATTATCCGACTTAAAACATCACACAACCCTGTGACAGCGAGTGAATTGCTGGGGAAGTATTCGAAGCAACGTCTGTTCATCTTGTAGATGCGGTTACGAAAGGTGACTACTCTTTGTTCGGAGCAGCCTAGATACAATAATGTTAAAAGAGATAGGGTCCTCACCACATCCTCTTTATACCTATAGTCAACCATGAATCACACCAGAAACTTGAAACGCAATGGAATAGTGATTGGAACCCCTGCAACCATTACATCTCGAGATAAAAACAGGGAAGAATAGTTTCAAAATGCGTCAAGGCAAGGTACTGCTAGTGCAATAAATGATGTTGCTACCCGAAACCCAAATGGGAGGATAACAACAGATGAGGCCTTTCTAAGATGTAGAAGTAAAACCTTAAGAATAGCAATATGGAATGTCAGAACATTTTACCAAACTGGAAAACAACTTGACAACTTTCTCCAAGAAATGGAAAATATGACATTAGACATTATGGAACCTGTACAGTAAGATGGAAAGAAGCTGGAAAACTTCAAAGTAAAAACCATACAATTGTGTTCTCAGGAGGCCAATTCCATAAAAGTGATTTAGTAATAGTGATGAAGAACATCACTACTAATTGCATGATGGGCTGCAGACCGACCCATTAATGATTATTCCCCTACTATAGGACACCAAGAGAATGAAACTAATGAATTTTAAGAGCAAGCTCATGAGGCAATTTCCAGAACAAAATCAGATGACATATTGCTAATAATAGGAGATATGAATGCCAAAGTTGGATCAGAAAAAGCTTCAAGATTGAGGGACATTTTGGACTCGGTCACAAAACTGACAGAGGAGACAAACTTATGAATCCCCCTCATAAGTTTGCATCAAACCCAAGCGTCACTTACACTGAACTACACAGGCCTAGGTTAGCTAAATAATATTTTCAAAACTTGTAGATAAATTGCTTGAAAAAAAAAACTTGAAAATTGTGTGAAGAAAATAGTAAAATGAGAGATGTATTTTCTATTTTATTTATTTTTTCTCCCATTCTGTAGTTAATTGAAATGAAGAAAATAATGTTACTCCATTCATTGTTATTGAAGATCAATATGGGAAATGCCCTGATCGAACAGTAAAATAATTAAATTAATACTGGCAAAAAAAGTGAAACAATTTATTAAATCAATGATTAGTTTCATACAACTATATTGTATTCTTTTTAAGATCCATACATTATTTTGTCTCATAGACTAATTCATCAATATATCGATCTCTTCTTCTTATTATTTTGGCACCCTCCATGGAGTCACAGACTCATCGTGCGAGGCCCGCCCAGCCAACCAGCAACACGTCTATCATAATGAGCTTTGAAGCTGTGAGCTATTTATGCTATCTCCATTCACAATGCACTCTAGCAATGCATTCCCCTCACTAACAACTCTCCATGTGAAAAATCTACTTCTCAGACCTTCCTTCACCACATCATTATACAACTTCCAGGGATGGCCTCTCGTTCTTCCTATCTTAACATCCACTCATTTTATAATTCCTTCTGTAATAATCTGATAGAATCCCTTAAGTAACGTGAAGATATCTATAATATCTCCTCTTTTCCTCATATCCATTAATCTCTGTAATCCACATTCTTTTAAACGCTCTTCATAATCAATATATGCCAGAGTCCTGATATCACTTTGGTCATTCGTCTTTCGACCCTCTCTAGTGTTTTTTTCATCACAATGAAAACTAGATGACCAAATCTGGGCACAATGATCCATATGCGGTCTGACCAATGTCATATATAGGCACCACCATCACTCCTTATCTCTACATGTCAATATAAGTATGCTGCAGAGTTGATTTAATATCGTCTTGGTTTTTATTACACTGGGTCGGACATCATATCATCTCATTAGTCTCTTTAATTTGCGTGCATAAGTATTTATTCCTGTGTATGATATTTTGGTGATCTGCCAATTGACTTAATTTCACACTTCCGTTGGTAGTGTGAAAGGCCAATCCAGATTTATGCCTCCTTTTACTCCACATCTCTAATATGTTCTTTTTGACGGATATCTCCAGAACGTCCGCCTGTCCAACCAAAACAGACTCTAAAACAACAAGCAGACGACTACAAAAGCGAGGTTTCCTTTACCGCATAGCAGGGTGGCAACCCTATGGCGCATTTGCCAAAAGTGGCGCAGTGGACCCCAATGATAATAATAAAAAAGTAAGCCAATTTATACAAAAAGTATTAGCCAAAAACCGATCTGTAGGAAAAAAGATAATAAATAAAAAATAAAATAAATAAATATAGCATAGTAATTATTTTGAGCAATTTTGTTTCGTGCACATCTTTTGCATATTCACTTGTTTGATCCTGAGGCACCAATCGTTAGCAACAGCGGTGCATCCCAAGTTTTTGTCAGTTAGTTTACAAGAGTTGTATGGCGAACCTGAACTCGTACGAAAAAAAAAAAAAAAAAAAAAAAAAAAAAAAAAAAAAAACCTTACGATATTAAGATCACCTAAACGTTAATCTATGAAAAGACCAGGAGTCTATAAAGTCTAGTGCAACTGCGATTTGTTACGTTGAACAGACGGGATATTCTGGAGTAATCCGTGAGAAATCACATTCAGAGATGCAGAGAAAAACGAGCGCACAAATCTGGATTGGCCTTTTACACCACCAACGAAAACCATCAAGTCAATTGGCATTTTAGTCAATTGACTAAAATACCACCCACAGAATTTACTACTTATGTATGCGGATTTAAAGTTTAAAGAGGCTAGTAAGAAGATACGATGACCAACCCAGTGTAATAAAATCAAGGCCTGATATTAAATCAACTCCGGTTTGGCCTTTTACACCACCAACGAAAACCATCTAGTCAATTGTATGGACTTGATGCTGATTTAAAGTTTATAGAGACTAGCGAGAAGATACGATGGCCAACCTAGTGTAATAAAAGTCAAGGCCTGATATTAAATCAACTCTGGGCAGCATACATAACAGATCTACGCAGTGGTGTAGATCTGTTGTTATAGGGCCTTTTGATGCCCGGGACGGTCTCTGAGTTTGTCGCCCTTCTCAGTACACACCAAAAATACTACAAAAAGTCAAAACGACGTATACTGAAATATATTAAAACACTATATTCATTTTTGAAGTAAAACTTTAATCCCAACATTCTAAAATGTTATTTTTCTTGCTTTTCCGTTAGTAATGTATGACAGTATGGCAAGATTTCTTAAATACAGTACTGTCCGGGTCGGACCTCGTCTTCCCCTCCCCCCCCTAGCTACGCCACTGGATATACGTATTAATAAATTAGGCTGTGAAACAAAATATGTTATCATCATCATGCGTATCAAGTATTTAGGCCATGCTAGGCCTAAATCCTTGATTAAAGACAAAATATGTTATATCTCGTAACAATGACCCAACCCACGCTCATGATATCTCGTGCACTCAACGTAGTCGCAGTCGCGTTTTTAATTAAAAAAAAAAAAAGAAAAGAAAAAAATCCCGACGGTATGTTATTTAGAAATCTTCATGTTAATACCCCTTTATATTTGTGTTTATCATATCAATCTGAAAAAAAATATATACAATATTATTGTACGAAACTAGTCATTGATTTATTATATTGTTTTAATTTGTGCCAGTATTAATTATATAATTATGAATGCTACAAGCCAAGGGAATTTAAACTCCGCAGTAAAATACTTTACTGAAATGTTTTATTGTGGAGTTTCTTCTACTTTATTATTATTATTATTATTAAGTATATCTGCGCCATCTACCACCCATCTATATCAACAGTATTTTATTATTATTTTCAACAGTATTTTATTATTATTTTTTTTATATGTAAATTGCGTGTTCTGAAGGCCTTAAGCTAATTTCTTAATATAATACAAAGAGAAAGGGGACAAAGTTGGTGTCTAGTTATGTAAATATTAAATGTGGAAAATTGCCTCTTTATAACTAGAATTGGAAGAACGACGGTACGTTGCGCCCTTCGATTAGAAAAGGCCTAAGTTCGATTCTCGTCATGACGGGAAGAATCTTTATATGGACTTTTTCAATTGAAGGTGAGTTAGCCGATCTCATATGGAGGTAGCAGAGTTGTTTTCTCCCGGAAACTCGGGTTTTTCATCTCGCATACAAACAAATCGGCCTTTAGAACACATGAGATTTACAGACAAAAATACTAGCTGTGGTGGTGGTTGTCGGCAGTAGATGGCGTTGATGTAGGTAGTAGAGGTTCGGTGTACTAGTGGAGACAGAGAGTTGTACAGTAGGTGTCCTCCCGCGATGAGTTTTCGGACTCCTTGGAGGTGTCACGAATAATAATAATAATAATAATAATAATAATAATAATAATAATCTAACGCCTTTTTATTCCCGTATACGGGGAATAGGCGAGGCCATTTAGCTCTATCTAACTTTTGGAGACTGAGTGGGCAGTTCAATCTCCACTGGCACCAATCAGAGATAGATGGCCCAAGGCTATCACTAATTAAGCGGTACACAGTGAAGAGAGACGGCTCAAACGTGCCGCCATCTCGTGGTCCCTAACCCTAACACAATATATTTAATGTCTGAAATAATGTGGGTTCTACGGTCGATTTTCTTGAGTTTACGGGACGAAAAACCCGAGTTTCCGGGAGGAAAAACCCGCTTGCCCGTGCCAAAGATCGACTAACTCGGGAACCGGTCGAAAAAAGGGTTAGAAAAATTTCCTCTAGTCGCCGACTAGACTCGAAACCATGTCTTCCTTCGTGCGGCCAAGCGCCGTGGTGTGTAAATGCCACATAATAATAATAATAATAATAATAATAATAATAATAATAATAATAATAATAATAATAAACTGAGTTTTTATGACTAAAATAAATAACAATAAACATGATTTATTAGTCATTATAAATTTTAAAACTTGTACCAATTAGTTTCACTCACATGGAACTCGATTATAAAGAAAACACATAAAAATCACATAAAGATAGACAACTACTGAATTTTTCCAACTGTGAAAAAATTGTCACAATGGAAATGAATAAATTCATTCTAACATGTAAAGTTGCATGGCATGCCTTAGCTATCATCTCGTAAAGATGATAATTATTGGAAAAACTTAAATGAGCACGAAAGAAAGGAAAATTCTGTCTGGACGATTAGCGAATGCTTGTCTTGAAATTCACGCCTGCTCCTGTTATCATTCAGGGAGTGAGAGGTGCGATTGAAGTCTAATTAGTGGAATAATGAATTACTGACCATTTAAAACTATATATTTAGAAATTTATGTACATTTAATCATACAAATACAACATTTATTTTACAAATGATATTCTATCTTTTTCAATTTAGCTACTTGAATACAAATTCTATCCTACGGTTCTTCTTTATGAACTAGTCATTAACATCGTCATAAAAAGTTGTAACTTAATTTTCCCAAGCAACACGCACACTTGTAAAAGTTGGCTGAAGCTCACTGGCTATAGCTACGTTGACTGTGTATGACCTGTGCTTAAGCAATAGAGTGAGACGACATGAAGGGAGCAGAAATGGCTATGCACACGCATGAAATTACAGCGCTGCAGTGAGGACTTGGAAGCTCCGACAACCGAGCAAGCCAAGGTAGCTTTGACTATTCGAGCAAGCATCGGCCTTCAATACAACACAAAGCTCAATTATTGCCACACAAGTTTAAGACGTCTTCTGTCTACAAAAATAAAAGCTTAAACGGAATGCTTATAAATGCATGCATTTATTGACAAATAAATATTACTTCTTTCTCAATTAATGAGCTTGTGCAGCAAGTATAGCTAGCATAGAGAATTCGCCCCTGGTCTGGCCCATCATACTTCAACTACTAGCCATACAGTCAGTGGTGGCCGGTGAAAATTTAAAGTGCATATAAAAAAAAAATATAAAAAAAAACCTCCCCCCTAATCAGCAACGAATTTATTAATATATATATAAATTTACATATTAAAAATTGCTTTATTAAAAATATTTCATCCTCACCACCAACAAACACCAATAATGAAAGTTTCTATATCAATAGCAATGAAAAGCGCAAACGAAATCAGCGTTAGATCGCAGTGGATTTGTTTTTTTGCAACGATAATTGAAAAAATATAATTCTTTTCATATTTTCAACAGTGACACTAGTCATAATTCAGCCTTGTATCTGTAATAAATAAATAATTATATGTTATTTTAACAAAATAAAATAAGATTTACAAAAAATAGTTCACCACGCACACGCACCAATAACAAACGTTTCATATCTCTCAGAAATAATAACGCGCGGAACCATATTAAAGATATACTGCCGTTTGAGCAGTTACAGTTGGGAATGATGTAACGTGCAATGACAAGCGCAAACGATTATCGGCGTAGATCGCAGTGCATTTGTTTCGTAATCTAAAGCGTTAATCAATTCCATTTATTAACTATTCAGTCAGTGTAATAAGAAATATAAGCTGTAACCTTTAGGTTACAGCTTATATTTCTTACAACATATAAGCTGTAACCTAAAGGTTACAGCTTATATGTTGTATTGCATTTATATAATGTTGTAAGCATTGTTATTATTGTATTTATAAACACAAACAAAATTTAATTTTTTCCTTGGGGGTGCTGCAATGTCGCAGTGCTTATCTACGGGCCGCCACTGCATACAGTCAACTGGATATTTCCAAAATCCGTGTTTGTTTAGCCTTCTCAGAGAAGCCGTTATCCATTCACACGGGTCTCTTAACATAAACCAACAACTTATATTAAATGACATCGGGAAATCTGTCATTAAGATCTTTTGACATGGCAGATTTCAATTTTTCTAATCGTATCTTCAGTCTTACCGGGTGAAAGTTTACACGTGGCATGCGCCTTTATACTTTTTTTTTTAAAGATGAATTTATCCATTTCTGCTGTAATGATTTTTTTCAGCATTGAACAACTCTGTAGATTTCTGTTTTTTTTTTTTTTTAAATAAACTCTGAGAATCTATCAGTTGCACTTGACCGAAACTAGTTGGTACAAGTGTTTCAATTAAAAAAAAAACTTAATAAATAATCCTTTTTTATTCTCTAATTACTAATTTCATTATTAATGGGTTAAAATGTACCGTCTGTTTCAAAAGAGGTTACAGTACATTTCTAGGGTGACAAATATGTGAATTTTGTAATGTGGTTTTTAATGCGGGAAGAAAGGAAAAATCGTTCAGCCGTATTAAGCATAGTTGGAGGGCGGAGGGAGCAATATTTATTTACTCAGAAGTTACATAATAATTATCTTTTTAAGAGGCTGTGCACTGCTGGCAAAGTTCTGTGACCGATTTGTTCGTTTTGAAACTCTTTCCTCAGGAAGCGTTACTGTGTAGATTTCATTATTATTTTATTTATTTATTTTTATAATGACCCTCATTTAATTAGTTTAAGCAAGGGTGTAATAATTTATCGTCAGTTAATAACAGCAGCAATGATCTTTTATTTTAAAATGCCCATAGTGAGATTAGTGAGCATTTTTCAGATTCGGAATAATCTAAGGTGGTTTTCTGCAGCGGTTGTTCCTGTACCATGTGCCGAACCAGAAATACGTGCAACCAAGGTAATCATGTACTATATTATGTAGGATTAACTGGAACTATGAGATGCGTAATTCATCCCATATTTTGTAAAACAGTTCTTGATAGGAATTCTTCTTTATGTAGCCAATTAGTGCTTGATTCCCTCAAGAAATAAGGAGTTGTGTTTCGCTATTGTAGTTTTGCCCTCACTACAATAATTCATTCTCTCGATAACTTAGAAAACCAATAAAATAGTGTGACAGATTGTGAGAGTGTGATGTGACTAGTGTCACTGGAAACACGTTACCAAACAACACTATGCACGGAATAGCAAAAAAGTTCAGACTAGATATTCATCCTTAAAGGAAAAAAAAGAAAAAAATGCTATCTATCCATTTCTTACCTTTTAGAATATTTTAAAAGAACCGAAAAAACCAGGGCTCTTTAGTAATTTTACATCATCATCCTTTCAGGGATTTAGGCCCAGTGACCTGTTCTGATCTCATTCCATCTTTTCCTTGGCTGTCCCTGACTTCTATAACCAACAACTGGGTGGTATTTAATTTTTTTGGGGGGGGGGGGGCGGAGGGGGAGTCCCATTTTCAAAAACTGGCCAAGTTCTGTGACCGATTTTGATCTTTTATTTAAAAATGCCCATAGTAACATTAGTGAGCATTTTTCAGATTCTGGGTTTGATTTTTTTTTTTTTTTTTCTTCTCTTTTCATCTCAGCAATCAGAAGAAAGTAACTGCCATATATAAGGGGTAGCGAAATTACAGTATAAGCATTGAATGAGGAGAAAAAAAAAACCCTCAATTATTATTATTTTTTTTTTTTGAAATTATATATATATATATATGTGTGTGTGTGTGTGTGAAAAGTTTTTTTACCTTGGGGATAATATATATTAAGGATACCAAGTAATTTTATAAGCTTGGTTTTTTTTACTCCTTCTCCCAAGAAGTTTTGCTTACTTGGGAGAAGGAGCAAAAAAAACCAAGCTTATAAAATTACTTGGTATCCTTAATATATATTATTCCCAAGGTAAAAAACTTTTCACATCTTTATCTCATCTAGAGTTTCTTATTCAAAGTAAAAGCACCTTGTAGCAACTTGTATAGGTAAAGTTGATAAGGCTCTGTATTGGCGGCTCGCATGGTAGTGTTTAGTGTCGTGTATTATTGATGGTGAATTGTGAATTTGACGGTTATGATTTAGTGATTTATGCGTATTCATCAGTAATTTCAGTTAATTGCTTACTGCCATAAACAGGCACTTTATTTATTTTCCATCCAGGTAAGTCAATTGAAGTTATAAGGGCGATACGCTAGGCCTACTGCCGTTAGTATCGGCATTGCTGTATTTTATATCGCGACATCTTATTGCTGGTAGACACCTTAGGGTGTCTACGGGATTTGCTAGTGGACCCTCAAAAGTCCACAGGATTACTTTTACCTGCTCGGAACACCAGAGCAATCTCTACTCTTTCTCCATCCTTGACTTAACACATTTCCAAATATTGTCATGGCAAAACTTCTGAATGAGGCCAAATTCGAAGAAGTTTATTTTGAATTCCTCAGACTGGGAAAGCTGCTGAGTGAAAATTGGCCAGGAAAAGTCAAGCTCTTTGACACATTCCCCCCCACAGCTGTCACAGAGGATAATATGGTTGACATGATTGAAGAGCCCACAACTCAGACGCAATCAGATTTAGCACACTCCCCAAGTGTGGAAGATGCCACATCCCAAGACAGTAATTATCATTCCTTGGAAACTGATACAGAGTTCCAACTGGTGAAAAAGAAGAGGAAAATCTCTACCAGTGTGGAAGAACCCAAAACAACAGGGATAGAAGTACTCAATGGTCCTAAAGAAAAGATACCACCAGTCATATTAAGGGATAAAGAAAAAGGGATCCCTTTCACATCAGCCCTAAGAGAACAAAATATCTCATTCTCATGGGCTAAAAATACAGATGAAGGAGTTAAAATACAACCCTCTACTGTCTCGGATTACAGACGGATGACCAGATTTATGGACAATGCTAGCGTCCCATACCACACCTTCACTTTACCTAGCGAAAAGAACCTGAAAGTTGTTCTACGTGGGATAGCTGAAGGTATCACTCCTGAAGAAGTGTCCACTGATCTCTCCAGACAGGGCCTGTCCCCAGTTAAAGTGAGCAGAATGCTCAGAGCAGACAAAAGACCAATGCCTTTGGTGCTGGTAGAAATAAACAACACACAAAAGCAGATCTATGAACTGACTGTAGTATGCGGTCTCAAAATTACAACTGAGCCTCTAAGGAAAAGAGCATCTGCAGGTCAGTGTCATAGATGCCAAAGATTTGGACATGCTCAAAAATTATGTAAGGCAGCCTACAGGTGCTTGAAGTGCGGCGAGGGACACCAGACCATCTCTTGCACCAAACCTCGCACAACTCCAGCATGCTGTGCAAACTGCAGAGGACCTCACCCCGCCAACTATAAGGGATGCCTTTCCAATCCAAAAAACCGAGGAACAATAAAAGTCAATCTTTCTCCGCCACGTAACAATGTTTCAAGCATCCAAACAAATGGTCTTCCAGTCCGAAACACCTTGCCTTCTACCTCACAAGAAGGAACAACCAGGGACAAAACATATGCTGAAGCTGCAAGAACTAAGCCTCCTACATCTCCCGAGCTAGAATGCTCCAACATAACATCTGTCTTAACAGCCTCACTTGCCACTATGCTGCAAGAATTCAGCAAGACATGCCCATCAACATCTTCCAGAAAAAGATTCCTGCAAAGCACTCAAAACATTATAACAGCCATCTGTCATGAATAATAAATTCAAACCAAAAGCTCTTAAGATAATAGCATGGAACGCTAATGGACTAATGAACAAGATATTGGAACTAAAAGAATTTTCAACTCGTCTCAGTGCAGATATCATCTTGATTGGTGAAACACACCTAAGACCAGCTAATAACCCAAAAATCCGTGGATATACTATGTATAGAAACGACAGAATTGGCACAAGAGGCGGAGGCACAGCCATATATATTAAGAGTTATTTAAATCATAACACAATAGACAAGCCCAAAACAGTAAACCTGGAGGTGACTGGTGTGGAGGTGCATACCTTCAATGCCGGGAGTCTCAAGATCTATGCTGCATATAACCCTCCAAGCATTCCTCTGCTGACAACAGATCTGGACTCCATACTTAGTCCAAATGACTCCGTAATAATAGCAGGAGATTTCAACTCAAAACACACATCTTGGTACAGCTCATCTACTAATACCAAAGGTCACACACTTTTCAACTATGCAATGCTCAACTCTATTGTAGTGACCGGCCCTACTGAGCCCACCCATTTCAGCCCTTCGGGTGGCTCGGATGTGCTGGACATTGTCATCTTTAAAAATTTAAGATACCAATACAAATTGGAATCAGTCAACGAATTATCTTCTGACCACAGTCCAATAGTGCTTAATCTAGGTTCATCAGATCAATTCTCTCCTCTGCACACATTCATACCATGGGACAAGTTAGCCAAGGTTCTTCCTGATCATATTGGTCCGGTACCCAATATCAGTAAAAAGGAAGAGATTGACACAGCAATAAATAACTTAACTATACAAATTCAGAAAGCAATTGAATCAGTCAGACAATCCACTGCCTTCAACCCAACTAACCGAATCCCTGAAGAAATCATGGATCTAATCAGAGCAAAAAATAGAGCCAGGAAGAGATACCACAATACCAGAGCCCCACAAGATAAAAAAGTATTGAACAATCTAAACAGGCAGGTCCGAGAAGCTCTTCAAAAACACAGAAACCAACAATGGGAAACCAAATTGACCAACATTAACATTGATGATCATTCTGTATGGAAATTCTTAAAAGCAATCCGCACCAAAAAACAACTCATACCCCCTATCCAAACCAAGAAAGGAACAGTTCACAAAGATGAAGAGAAAGCCGAGGCAATAGTAGATAATCTAGAATCTCAGTGCAACCCATCGTATACTAATTTAAATATCAACCTTATATACAAGATTCATCGTCATGTTAGGTCAACCTTAAGACAGAACAATGTCAACTCAGAACTTATCACTCCTACTAATCCAACAGAAATGATAAATATCATCTCCCATCTAAACAATAAAAAAGCCCCAGGACCGGAAGGCATAACTAATAGAATAATAAAACTACTTCCAGGAAAGGCCATAGTCCATCTCGTCAACATTACAAATGCCATCTTTAGATTCCAGCATTTCCCTTCTACATGGAAAACAGCCACAATCATGCCACTGAAGAAGCCAGGAAAAAATGCTCACCTACCTGAAAGCTACAGACCCATAAGCCTATTATCCTGCCTCGGAAAGATAACAGAGAAAGTGATCCTCTCAAGATTCCAAGCAGAAACAGATAAGTTAGGAATTTTGCCTAATGAACAGTTCGGCTTCCGTAGGGCCCATAGTACATCCCAACAAGTGCACCGGCTGGTAGAAATCATTACTAAAGGTTTCAACTGGAAACTCAATACAGTTGCCATCTTCATCGACGCAGAGAAGGCGTTTGATAAAGTATGGCATCAAGGTCTTCTCTACAAACTGATAAAATTTAATTTTCCAGTCAGGCTAATAAAGGTAATACATTCTTACCTGAAAGACAGATACATGCAGGTCAGGGTAGGCGAAACGGTTTCGACCAGACGCAGGATCTCGGCAGGCGTACCTCAAGGATCTCTTCTGGCACCTCTACTGTTTTCAATATATGTAGCAGACATCCCTCTGAACCCAAGAACAACATTCACTGCATTATATGCAGATGATACTGCACTGATGGCAAGATCACTGAGCCCAAAACTGGCAACTAAAAGATTACAAAATAGCATACACACCTTAGAAAAATGGATGGCAGACTGGAGGATCCAAGTTAACCCCCAGAAAAGCTCAGCCATACTGTTCACTAGAAAGAAAATTCACACCATGGAGGATATTTATTTATTGGGAGTAAAGATTCCATGGCAGACTGAAGTTAAATATCTTGGAGTGATTCTTGATAGTAAACTCCTATTCAGCAAACATATTAGTTACATTACCTCTAAGACATCCAACGTCTTAGCACAGCTCTTCCCTATGATCAACAGAAAAAGTAAACTGGATATGCAAACAAAATTAACAATCTACAAGATGGCAATTAGACCGGTTATCACTTACGCATCCCCAGCTTGGAGCCACACCGCAAATTCAAACATTCTAAAACTTCAGAGATTACAGAATAAGAGCCTGAGGATGATTCTGGATGCCCCCTGGTACATAAGAAACACCCAGATCCATAGAGAAGTTAATATCCCTTATATCTCTTCCCTTCTCAAAAATCTAGCTGAGAAGTTCTTTACCAAGACAAGTAACCACCCAAACCCTTTAATCAAGGAAGCCTCGGAATATAATGAAGAAGAAATCTACAAATATAAAAGACCAAAGTCTATATTAAGTTCAGCTGAACACAACTAACTTCACTGCCCTCAATGGGCGAGCATAAAGCTCACAAACATTCCATTTAAAGTCCTACCATTACAAGACAAAGGGGAATATGAAAAGCAATTTTGCTTCACCCATCTAGCCAGAAATGTTAAAAAAAAAAAAAAAAAAAAAAAAAAAAAAAAAAAACACCTTGGTATTTCAGGGTCTAGCTACTGACTGAGGAGACCTAAAAAAAAAGGTTGAAACCAGTCTGGATAATGAACCCCCCCCACCCATAATGTATAACAGTATACATCTCTTAGTGAGATGTCTTTTACATTATGGGAAATACTAAGAATAGTGATCAGAGCTTTACCCACCTTTACAACGAGTTGCCCTAGTGTTGCACTACCTTTTAGACTTGAATGACGTTCAGGCGCAAACTTAACTGTTTTGCTTACTTGGTAGAAGGAGTAAAAAAAACCAAGTTAATAAAATTACTTGGTATCCTTAATATAAATAAATATATATATATATATATATATATATATATATATATATATATAATAGCACAAACAAAATACACTTAACCAGGTATTCTCAATACTACCTATGCATAAAAGGAAGGAACAGAAGCTAACACGGCAAACATGAATAAAAATCAGCTTTAAAACAGACGAGAGAAAATATCATCAGAAATTAGATCAATGAAAGCGAGGCTACAAAAATCTATGCCAACACTATAAACTCTGATTCCAAGAACCATAAATACACAACTAAACATGCTTGGCATGTGATTCCCCTTCAGAGAAAAATTCCCATATCAATATCATAAATATTGCTATCAGAACCACTCAAAAAAAATGTATAATCAGTAACATTGTCTTCATACCGAAAATACAAAAATTACTCTTACTAACATCAAAAAAGAAACACCTCCATAAATATAATAGCTCTGAAATCCATCTGTTACCCTTCGGTATACTAGTCATGCTCATAATTCACAAAAGACCATTTCTTACTTCAGAAAACAAACTCCTTAAGCATAATGACAAGTAACATAATAACACATCTGGTGACAAAAATGATGTGATATAGGGAATGGGTCTGATGTTTTTTTTTTTTTTTTTTTTTTTTTCCTTTCCCATATCAGGTATTATTATTATTATTATTACCACTCCAAGACACCACATGGAGTCAAAGACTCATCTAGGAGGTCCTTTTATCTCACGCACTCACACACACACACACACACACACACACACACACACACACACACACACACACACACACACACACACACACACACAGCTCATCATACCGTGTTTTAAACACATTCAAAGTCTTTGCAGACACCACATTCTCAGGCAAGGCATTCCAATCATTCACAACTCTGCACCAAAAAAAAACCTGCCTCTCATTCTCCTATTCACACCCTCTTTATACAGTTTCCAGGGATGACCTCTGGTTCTCCCTCGATCTCCCACTATTCTCTGTAAAACTTCTCCAGCATTAATCCTATAACAACCCCTTACCAACTTGTAGGTCTCTGTCATATCTCCCCTCTTCCTCCTGTCCACCAGACTCTGCAGATTACATCTTCTCAATCTTTCCTCATACTTACTCGACATTCCAGAGGTCAGAAACTACCTTAGTCAGTATCCTTTGGACCCTTTCCAACATCTCTTCATCCTTCTGAAAACCCGGTGACCAAATCTGGGCACAATAGTCCATGTGTGGCCTAATCAAAGCCTTTTACAAGAACAAGAAAATCCTGACTTCTACACGTCAGTGTCCAGTGTCCTCCGCATCATTCCCAGAAGCCTTTGTGTTATCTTCACAATTTTGATGATGTGTCCCCTAAATTTTAGATCCTTATCCACTATCATCCCCAGATCTCTTATTTCCTCTACCTCCAACAATATATTCTCACCAAGCATAAATTCTGCATCCCATCTTTATTTTCCAAATTTTAAAACCTTACCTTTTGCAACATTGAATTCACATCCCCATTTCCGTGCCCAATCACTCAATCTGTTCAAGTCTTCCTGTAACATCTTCACTTCAACAACATCTTCACTGCACTTTATGGTTCATCCCAACTTTGCATCATCTGCAAACAACTAAATATCTCCATCAAAATCTTCACCTATATCATTAATATACAAGTTAAACAGTAATGGACCTAAAACATCCCCTGAGGCACTCCACTAGTGACTTTCCTTTTCCTGAATATCGCTCCCCCATACACAACTTGTTGATACCTATCAGATAGCCAGTCTCCAATCCAATGCACCAATCTAATATCCAACCCCATCTGCTCTAGAGTGACTGTCAACCTATCATGAGGTACTCTATCAAAAGCCTTTGCGAAATCCAAGTATATTACTGTGTATCCTTTTCCTCTGTCCAAGGAAGCAGTCACTTTATTGTAATAAGTAAGTAGATTACTAAAACATGACCTCCCTTTAGCAAATCCATGCTATCCATCAAAGATAATACCATTGTTATCAACCCAACTCTGGATCTAGTTCTCACAAGCTTCTCCAACAACTTAACCATAACACCTGACATACAGATAGACCTATAGTTCGATGCTTGAGTTCAATCACCTCCTTTATGAAGCGGCACAATCTTGCCCTCCTTCCAAGCTATCAGAAGAAATTAACTGCCATATATAAGTAAGGATAGCAAAATTACAGTATAAGTAGCTAATGAGGAGAAAAAAAAATACCTCCAAAACAGGAAATTCTTTCAATATTTCACCAGTAGAAGAAAGAATGATCATTGCAGGTGATGTATCACTGCATATTTTGTGAGAATGTTCCAAGGAGATAACAAGACTGAGCCAAATTTCAAAGGTTTAAAAAAAGGGCAAAATTGTTTCATTTTATAAGGGAGGTGATTAGACTTAGTCAGGTATCAAATTATAGGCCATTTTCTATGTTTTGATTAGTGGTTAAAGTTTTAGAGAGGTTAGATAGGACCAAGGTTCAGAAATTGATTGACAGCAGCATTTTCTTTAATGAGCAGCATGAATTTGCTGAAGGAAGGTCATGTTTTAGCAATTTATTTAGTATAACCAGTGAAAAATGCATATACAGTGGTATATTTAGGTTTTTACAAAGGTCTTTGATAGATTATCACAAGAGAAGCGGGTAATTGAAATAGATTGAGTTGGATAGTTGATGTGCACTAGATTGGAGATTGGCTGCTGTCTGATAGGTATCGGCAAGTTGTATATGTGGGGGGGGGGGAGCAATAACCCAGAATAGAAAAGTCATTAGTTATATGCTCCAAGAGTCTGTTTTGGGACTCCAATATCATTAACTTGCATGTTAATGATATTGGAGAAGGTTTGAACAGTGATATGTAGTTTTCTTGGAGATAATGCAAAGTTGAAGCACTACGAGGAGTAGAGCAGAGTGTAAATGTTGCAAAGTGTAAGGTTTTACTATTTGGGAAGAAAAGATGCGATGTAGAGTATACAGTTGTTGGGGGGATACCTTAGAAAAGGTGGAAGAGATGAGGGATTCAGAGGTGATGGTGAACAAGCTCCTAAAATTTCAGGAACACAATGCTAAAATCATGAGTACAGCATGTAGCATAAAGGCAACAAAGTGGAGGACACTGACATGTACAAGTATGTTATGCTTCAAGTATGCTTTGATCAGGTTGCATATAGATTACAGTGCATGGATTTGGTCACCTAATTTTCAAAATGATGAAGAGGTATTACACAGAGTCCAAAAATGATTGACTGAGATGATTTCCCAATATCTGGAATGCTCATTGACAAGAGCAGTTGATGAGGAAAAGGCATATACTGCCATTTTTTTTGGATTTTGCACAGGCATTTAGCAGGGTGCCACATGATAAGCTGATATTTAAGTTACAGCACATGGATTTAAATGTCGGATTAGTCAACTGGATTCAGGATTGGCTGTCTGATAGGTATCAGAGAGTTGTGTATGGTGGGGCAATATCAAGGAATCAGGCTAGAAGTGGGGTTCCACAGGGCTCAGTACTGGGACTTGTATTGTTCAACCTTTATATTAATGACATTGTCAGTGGATTGCAACGGGATATTCAGTTGTTTGCGGCAGTGCCGTAACGAGAGCATGGCGAAAGAGGCGCTTGCCACGGGCACAACTAGGTTTGGGACACAAAACGTAAAAAATGTTAAAAATAAATAAATAGATATAAAAGTCCGCTATTTTATATTGTATTTTTAAATTTGGGCAATACACCGCTTTAGACACACAAATTCTGCAACACACTGCAACTCATTTTGATGGGATTAATAGTAAGTATTTAACATATTGCATTTAATAAAATTTAACTTGTTATATTTAAATTTTTCAAACTTTTTGTCATTTTTGGGTTAAGGGGCACAAGTTAGATACTTGCCACATGTGCTTCATACCCTCTTTACTGTTCTGGTTTGCAGATGATATGAAGCTGGGAAGGTTATCAGTAATAGTGCAGATGTGGCAGCCCTGCAAGAGGATTTGAATTAACTAGACAGATGGGCAAATGAATGGGGGTTTTCAGTTTAATGCGGCAAAATGTAAAGTCTTGAAGTTTGAGATCCATCAATGGGAGGCTGCATACTCCAGTACAGCTCCTCGATTGGAGGAAGTAGGGGGAGACAAGAGATCTGCGAGTGATGATTGATAGAAAACTGAAATTCAGGGAGCATATTGCAAAGGTGGTGAAGGTAGCCCAGAGGATTGCTGCAATACTGAGGAGGATGCTGACCTGCAGAAATAAGAGTTATCATTCCGTTGTATAAGATCCTGATCAGATCACATTTAGACTATTGCTCTCAAATTTGGTCCCCAGGATTTGAAGGGGATAAATTAACTGTGGAAAGGGTACAGAAGCAGATAACAAAGATGGTTTCAGGACTGGACAATATCAGTTAAGAGGATCAGCTGAGGGAATGTGGACTGCAGAGTTTGGTGGATAGGAGGAGGAGAGGTGATATGATTGAAACTTTAAAACTGTTGAGAGTCAGTTACAGGGTAAACATTGAGGAGTTCTTTTGTTTGGTGGAACAGCGAGAAGAAGCGATGACAAGGGGCCATCCCTGGAAGTTACGAAAGGAAGCTGTGAGCAAAAGGGTGAGGAGTGGTTTCTTTGTGTGGAGGGTGGTTGAACTATTCGGTAATCAGGAATGCATTGCCTGACTGAGTGGTGATAGCAAAAACAGTCAATGAGTTCAAGGAGTGGTATGATATACTTTGTGTTTCCTAAGAAGGACCTCCCATAATGAGTCTCTTGACTCCATCGAGGCCTGAATAATAATAATAATCATAATAATTCATGTGATGCAGTTTACAGAGTAGTGCATATTAGGAGGAAGGCAAGGTGGGGGGGGCTATGATGGAGACATATAAGTTGGTAAGGGGTTATTACCAAATTAATGTGCTGAGATTTTTCATGGATTGGAGAGAGAGACAGGCAGATAGACAGACAGGATGGAGGACAAGAGGCTATCCCTCAAAGCTCTATAAAGATGGTGTGTGTGTGTGTGTGCAAGGATGTGAGGAATAGTTTATTTTTTGCAAGGAGATTGGCAGATGATTTATATATATATTGCTTGGGACTGTGTGGAGATGGTGAATGCATTTTAGGTGTAGTATGACAATCTTTTATGTGATAGTGAGACCAGTCATGATGAATCTTTGGACTCCGCTGAGGTCCGATGATGATAAGGATATACTAATACTACATGGCTTAAGAAACTGCAAGGAAGGATGTTTCTTCATGGAAATGATCAATGGGTGTTTAGGGAAAGCAGTATCAGATTGCATACTCAGGATTAGGAGGAGAAATCAGGTGGGAGTTAAATGGACAAGTAGCATCATTAAGCAGGAACTGCAAAAAACAGTGTTATGGAGGTTATGTATGGAGAAAGGTAATCAGCAGGCTTGTGAGTAATGCAAGCACATGCAAGAAAAGTGATGAGGGAAAATTAGCTAAGCTAGCTGTATAAAATCCCAAAGAGTTACTTTATGAGAAATAGGAAAAATAATTATGAAAGGATAACTTTAATGAATGGTAAATAGAATAAAAAAAAAAAATTGAATCACTGACTGAACGTGTGTATCATTTAGGTGTAGATAATGCAGTGACTGACATTACAAGGATTGAGACAAGAACAGAGGTAGATGAATTGTGGAGGTGTTTAGGATATTAAAGTATCTTAGTGAGAAAACAGTCATGGGTTTGGATGAGATATGGTAATATGCAAGAGAAATGGCGGTGTTCTTAACTAGGCTGCTTAATCTCAGCATTGCCAGCATCTCAAAGGAATGGAATGGAAAGAAGGTAAGATAGTCTCATTACATAATGGAGGCGCTAAGGCAGAGGTAGCTAGTTATAGAACTAGTTACTATTTCAAGGATGGTAATTGAGGTATTAGAAAAGTTGGTTAAGGGCAGAATTCAAGAATGGATGGATAGGAATATGATATTCTATGGGAAAATAGTATGGCTTTGTGAAGGGGAGGTTCACTTAATTTATTCACTTTCTGCAGTAAGCTGATATCTGGATGAATAAGAGAAATACTACACATGATATTGCTAGACTTTGTGACAGGGTATTGCATGGAGCCATGTTGTATAAGTTGGAGCCAATGGGGATGGACATGAAGCTGATTACATGGATAAGAGCATCACTGAAGTAAAGAAGTTGAGTTGAATCAAAGAGAGAAGGCAAGTGACCAGTGGTGTATGCATTCTACTTTGGCTGCTCTTTGTATTAATAATATTGAGAATGAATCAAGAGAGAATATCCAGTAGTTTGCCAGTGGTGCTAAACAGAGAGAGAGCTAATAAAGATGATGTATACCTAAGGATGTAGTTTTGGCAAAGAATAATTTCTTCCAGTTCAGTTTGTCAAAATATAAAGTTGCTCACTTTGTTACGAATCAGAATAATAAAAAAAAATATGCAAGAAATTGATACAGCAGTATCTGATTATTATGCACACGTTTGGTCATCTGAGAATTCAGAGGCAAGTGACCAAAAGAGGGAATGGTTTTTGGAATGCTCCCCATGCAGATAGACGGAAAGTTGTGGGTCACAAAATTTAGCTGATAGAGAAAAAGAGGGGATATAATAGAAACTTAAATTACTAAAGAAATTTATCAAGTAGATACTAAAGAAATTTTCTATTACATTACTGGACAGGGTCACCCCTGGAAGTTCTGTAAGAATGTGGTTGGTTAACAAGGGTTAAGGAGACCAGATTTTCTGCTTGCAGTGTTAAATGGATTTCCAGAGATGAATCATAGATCAGTTTTTTTTTTCCGTAAAGGACTTGAAGGAGAGGCATAGTAGGCATTCTTTCAATAATTATTATTGTAGGCATTTCATGATGAGTCCTTGAAATCCATGGAAATAACTGTAATAATATTTACCAGCAATACACATCTGTTGTAGGCCTAGCTTTAGTGGGGCATTTTGAACCTCTTTATAGTTGAGTATACCAATCAGCAGTTTTGATCCCTCCTTGTATTATATATAGTGTACATGCGAAAACATTAATACAAACATTATAGATACCAGATCAATATTTAGCTCAATATTGAGGCCTAGCTTTGGTGGGACATTTTTAAACCTCTATAGTTGAATATACCATTCAGCAGTTTTGATCCATCCTTGTGTTATATATACATGCTGAAATATTAATACAAACATTACAAACTATATCAGTATTTAGTGTTAGGAGCCAGTATTAAGAAAATTTGACTGGACATTTTATGCATTGGAAGTATGAGCAGTCTGGTTTCTCTGTGCACGGATGCAAGATATGTTTATTGTCATATGTCATGTACAGATATATTAATGTGTAAGTGCAAACATAGTAACAGAAAATTTTCTAAATAAAAGATTAAAAGGGTACTGCCTGCTACTTTTGAGAAATGAACAGTCGGATTTATTTATGTCATAAATAAATAATTTATATGCTGGCTAATAAATAAAAATTTATTAGCCAGCAAAAGTTGGTCGATTGGTAGAGCCTCTGCTACTAATGGCTCACACAAAAAGTTAAGCGCAGTTAGTAGTAGGAAGGGGATCAGTCGTTCGATGCTGTTGGCACACTCTCCCTCGATGAGTCTTTGGACTTCCTGGAGGTGTCACATAATAATAATTTATTGCCTGATAAGGGTAGTGAGAGCATGATGGATGAATAAGTTTAAGGAGTGGTATGATAGACTTTGTGTTGTCTGCTGTGGACCTCCCATGATGAATCTTGTGATCCCACGGAGGTCCTGAATAGTAATAATAATAATGTTATGCTCTTAAGTTTTCTTTTTGCCAACTCCAAAAGTCTGGATTTCAGAGAATGGAAAATATCACTTATATTCTACAATGCACTATTTACTACAAATGGGACGATTTCACATAGATATCTATGCGCATGAGAAAACATCCGCAGCTATCAAACATTGTACAGAACGTTCTGTGACAGTAACAGAGTATGATCTGAGCAGCGCATGAAGTATTTATTTGATGGTTATCTTGTATTATTAATAAATGTTTTATACCTATTTTATTTATATAAAAATATATTAAAAATTTAAATTTGATTTTTGCCAAAGTGATTAATGTTTTAACTAGTGAATTATATGTTTTTGCAGATATATAGAGTGAAAAATGACATCTTAAGCATTTTCTAATGTTATCTAGTATTGGAGGAAGTGCATAACTATCATTTTCACATGCCAATTACTAAGCTGAATTCTAACTATGCTGGCCTAGTTTCTGAGTCATCACACCAGACAATGAAAATAATTTCATTGTCGGACGTAAAAAGGGTACTGCCTGATATGCAGCTAATGCTTTGTTTATTAGAGGCTTGTAGTGACTTGGGAAAGTTCAATGTTTGTCCCTAGAGCAGGATTTCTGGATTATATAAAAAATAACTAAAAACTACTGAACTTTGACACCCCGTTCAGAATAGTATGAAATATGCTGTTCAACTGCATGCACATTAATAGAAGAGCATACGTAGAGTCTGCACTATTACATTTAGCTGTAGTAATGGTGTTTACATTGGAAGAAAAGACATTTATTGTTCAGCATTATTTTCATTCATATGGAGTTAATAGAGTAAATAGGCCAAGTCTATGATATGTTTGTGAGCAGTTCATCAAACCTGGTCTTTCAAGACAAAACCTGTCTTGAAAGACCAGGTGTCCATTTCGAGTACGTAATCTACCATCGATAGTTTTGGATGTACATATCATCAGGTGTAAACATATATTTCTTTGTTAATAAACCTGTTTACTCCATTATATATCATTGTAGTTATTCAGTACTTTTTTATTTATTTTTTTTTGCCATACTGTGCAAAAAAATTAAAAAAAACCCCTCCTTAACTGAGTTAAGGAGGGATTTTTTTTTGGACTATAGGTTTATAACCTTTTGTAGGTGAAAGTCACATTAAAAAAATCAGTTCAGAGCACAGTTAGATCATTGTTAGGTTGACCATACTTACCTTTTTTTTCATATTTCCCGGCCATCCCGTTGTTTTAATAAAAATGTCAATTTTGTCCCGTTTTTAATAAAACCTATAAATATACTCTAATATTGGTCAATCATAAATTATTATTCATAACCTATAATCATATATCAATATCATGGAGTAATTTGTATAACCATGGAGTCGCATTGTTCGATACTAAATATCGATATCTGCAGTGATTTATTCAGAAAAATTAATAAATACATGTTGGCAACATTTGCGCGACTCAGACGCGGCGTCTGTTCTGCTATAGCGTTAGTTCTTGTTTTGCCTGTATGCTACTGGTGGCTTTCTTATTCAATGCAGTTAAATTTGGTATTTTTTTTTAAAGCTTTAAGTCTATCCTTGCAATGTCAAAGAGGTGAAACTGCAGTTTTAATGAGGATCTTCAGAAAGAATTCAGATTTATGAAACTGGACAAGCTGTGTAGTGATGGAACAAAAGTGGTATGCCAACATTCCATTTTTCCGTTGCTTATGGAGACAGAAGCGATATCAACCAACATCTACGTAGCCAGAAACATAAGGATGCTGAAAACACTCTACTGTAGCTTCAGTTAAAAAAAAAAAAAACATTAGCTCGTTTATGGTGAGACGTGATGGTGATTGCGAAAGTGATAAAATTGCAGCAAGTGAAGCTCTTGTTGCTTATCATACTATGGGTCATGGCCAAAGTTTTCGTGCAAATGACAGCTTGTCGACATTGATCAATAAAATTTATGAACCAAAATTTTCTTCAGCATGTACCAAATCAGAAGCAATAATTACCAATGTTTTATCACCATACATATTGGGCAAAGTAAAAGTTTTTTATCATCTTATCTTTTCATGAGTACAGAATATTACATAACCCCAACCCCTGTCCCGTTTTTGTCTCAAGGAAATATGGGAAGCCTAATCATTGTGTAAATTATTTCTTCTCACTTTCTGAATTACCTAGGTTTCCCTTGAAAAATCAGTAGTTTTTAAATATTCTTAAATTATGGAAGTTCGATAAAATGTTTTTAGTGATCCCACACAAGACCAATAACACAACAATCCATTTGCAAGCAAGTCGTTAAAGAGAAAAAGTAATCGATTAATATGTTCCAGATAATTGAGATCAGTGGAATAAAGATGATGAGGAATTCATTTAGTATATTTGGAGTTGAAAGGTGTATGGTGTTAGCCAGCGGCTACTCTAGTTCGTACATGATTAAAGGAGAAATTGGAGGAAAATGGTAGTGGTTGGTTCAGCAGAGCAATGCTCATGAAAGTACCTATAGAAAAGACTCAATACAGGAACAGAGCATCTATGGGGAAAGAGCCTGAAGGGAATGTGTTTATGTGAGAGAGAGGAGTCACCTTCTGAGTGAATTGCTTTTTTCTGTGTATCATCAAGAATTCTTGGACGTTTTTGGTGAACATTCCCAAATCTGAGAATAGTATTCCAAGGTTGGGCTGATCTGGGACTTACAAAGTGTTAAGATTTGAGAAGGAGAGAAGTACTGTTTTGAACAAAAAATAACAAGTTTGTAGACACTGAGGAGGCTATTAATGTAATATGTTTGTGCCAGGATATGCTGAATGTGACATTCAGCGAAAGAAGAGGAAACTGCTCGTCTATCAAAACATTATCAAAAGTGGGAGTGAAGTAGGATCCTTCTTGTGGGTAATAAGACAGACCTAGATTTTTATAGCATTGAAGTTCACTGTTTTCAACCCAGTTTAGAATGGTGAGGAGATCAGCATTCGTCATTGGTTATAAAAGAACTTGAGACTTCAATCATTTAAATGCTGCAGGGCTACTTGACTGAAGAAGTGGAATAAAGAGTACCATTCATCAGCAAAGCTGTGAATAGGATTTGAAGTCGAAGAGAGAAGGTCATTGATATAAAGGAGGAAGAGTGTAGGTGAGAGCACAGAACCCTGGGGTACTCCAGCATTGATAAAGAAATCCAATGAGAGGAAGCTATCCATCATTACATGCAATGAACAACTAGACTGGAAGCTGGCAGAAGGGAAACTATAAGCTGGTAGCTTGTTTTAATAGGCCTTGATGCTGGACACAATCAAATTGCTTTGAAATGTTGAGTGAACACATTGGTTTCTCCAAATTTCCATGGCTTTTGTCCCAAAAGGTTGGTAAGGTTCGTGAGAAGGTCTGCTGAATTATTATTATTATTCAGGCCTCCATGGAGTCGAGAGACTCATCGTGGGAGGTCTTTCTTAGGAAACACAAAGTCTATCATACCACTCCTTGAACTCATTGACCATTCTTGCTCTCACCACTCTCTCAGGCAGTGTATTCCACGGTTCAACCACCCTCCACATAAAGAAACCACTCCTCATCCTCTTGCTCTCAGCTTCCTTTCGTAACTTCCAGGGATGGCTTCTTGTCATCGCTCCTTCCCGCTGTTCCACCAAGCAGAAGAACTCTTCACTGTCTACCCTGCCTCTCAATTTCAATCATATCACTTCTCCTTCTTCTATCCACCAAACTCTGCAGTCCACATTCCCTCAGCTGATCCTCATAACTGATATTGTATACAGTCCTGAAACCATCTTTGTTATCTGTCTCTGTACGACAGTTAATTTATCCTCTTCAAATCCTGGGGACCAAATTTGAGAACAATAGTCCAAGTGTGGTCTGATCAGGGTCTCATACAACGGAATGATAACTCTTATCTCTGCCGGTCAGCGTCCTTCTCAGTATTGCAGCAATCCTCTGGGTTACTTTAACCACATTTGCAATATGCTCCCTGAATTTCAGTTTTCTATCAATCATCACTCACAGATTTCTTGTCTCTCCTACTTCCTCCAATCGAGGAGCTGTACTGGAGTATGCAACCTCCCATCAATGGATCCCAAACTTCAAGACTTTACATTTTGCTGCATTAAACCAAAAACCCCCATTCATTTGCCCATCTGCCTTGTTTATTCAAATCTTCTTGCAGGGCTGCCACATCTGCACTATTACTGATAACCCTTCTCAGCTTCACATCATCTGCAAATAACTGAATATCCCCTTGCAATCTTTTGGCAATGTCATTAATATAAAGGTTGAACAGTACAGGTCCCAGTACTGAGCCCTGTGGAACCCCACTTGTAACTTTCTGCTTCCTTGATATTGCCCAACCATACACAACTCTCTGATACCTATCAGACAGCCAATCCTGAATCCAGTTAACTAACCTGACATTTAAACCGATGTACTGCAACTTAATTATCAGCTTATCATATGGCAGCCTGTCAAATACCTTTGCAAAATCCAAAAAAAATGGCAGTATATGCCTTTCCCTTATCAACTGCTCTTGTCACTTTATTATACAAGGCAATCATATTACTAAAGCAAGAGTACCCCTTAACAAATCCATGTTGATTCTCACAGATAACATTGGCCTCGTCTACCCAACGCTGTATATTGTCCCTCACTAATTTTTCCAAGACCTTAACAACTACTGATGACTGTGCTACCGCCCTTATGCAATGGCATTATCTTACCTTCCTTCCATTCCTTGGGTGCCTTTCCCACATCCAGACTTTTATGAAGAACCAGGTCAACGGAGCTGTCAGTTCTTTAGCTCATTCTCTCACAACTCGTGGTGAAATACCATCAGGTCCTACAGCTTTACTGACATCCATAGTACTCAGTATTTGGAACACTCTCTCCTCTTGCACCTCTAAACCCTGAACCTGCCCTATCCCTCTTGTATTAAAACCTTCTTCTCCAGGATGAAATACTCCACTAAAGTGCTCATTGAACAACTCCACTATGTCCTCTGCATCAGTCACTCTATTCCCATTTTTATCCCACAATGTCATTCTTCCACAATCATTTCTCCTCCTACTGGTCACATAGCTAAAAAATTCCCTAGGATTTTCTTTGGATCTTAGTGCCAATCTCTTCTGATCTTAGTGACCTGTGTTTCACTCAGGATTTCTCCATGAGTGCAGGTCACAAAGATGCCTCCAACGATCTTGAGTCTCTCTCTTCCATGTTATACCCATAGATTTTCACTAGTGGAGCTTCCCATCTTGTAAGTGGTCTTCCTGCTTTTCTCTTTATTCTTGGCTGCCAGTTGAGTATTCTATATGTCCATCTGTTATCCCTGAGTCTGGCGATGTGACCTGCCCATCTCATCTTGCTTTCATATACTGCAGTTACCACATCTTTTATGCCTGATCTCTTTCTTAGTTCCGTGTTTCTAACATGTTCCATTTTGCTGATGTTACAACTCCTGTGTTCTATTGCATGCTGAGTTATTCTGAGAGTTTCTTCTTCTTTTCTTGTCGTGTTCCATGTTTCTGATCCATATGTGAGTGATGGAAGAATGTCACTATTAAATAGTTCTGCCTTTGCAGAGATGTCAAGATTTGGATCAGTAAGTGTTTCATTTAGTCTGTTGAATGATAGCCATGCAGCTTTCTTTCTTTTTGCTAGTTCTTCAGATAAATCATTATTCGTTTTTATTGTTTGTCCTAAGTAATTGTAGGAGTCAACTTGTTCTATAGGGTTATTATCAATACATAGGTGATTATCACTTGTATAGATGTTTTTGATCCATTTGGTTTTTTCTAGATTCATTTCTAAGCCTATCTTACTGCTGTTTGTATATATTTTTTTACCCATTTTTTCTAGATCTTTTGGGTTGTGGGATATCAGTACTAGATCATCGGCAAACATAAGGATTTGTAGTTTTTCACCATCAATGCTTATTCCTCCATTTAGGTCTATTTTTTTCAGAATGTATTCTAAAGTGCTGGTAAATCGATTTGGGGAGATCACATCGACTTGACAGACCCCTCTCTTTATATCTATATTTATAGGTTGATCAAATAGGGTTATTTGTGTAGTCTGATTTTTGTTAATTTCTTTTATCATGTGGATGAAAGTAGGATCCACATTTATTTTCAGTAAAAGAAATTAACAAAGAGAGATTTGGTATTCTCTGCATTTTTCTGTTAGTTGTGAAAAATGACCTGGATATGATCTATTGTGGAGAAACCTCTTCTGAATCCTGCCTGCTGTCTACTGGAGTTGCCTTCGAGAGTGGTTTGGATTCTGTTCAGTATTACTCTGTTCATGATTTTATATATGTGAGAGAGTAGAACAGATTGGACGATAGTTTTTTATGTCTTCCTTGTTCCCTTTTTTGAATAGAAGGTTTTCTATTCAAAAAATAGGTTTTTGAGGTTTTCCATTCTCTGGAATCTTTCTTTCTTTGAAGTACCATGTGAATCTGGTAGCCAAGGCTTTGAAAATAATTGGTCCACCTTGTTGGATTTCTTCAGCCTTAACATGATCAAGTCCTGAGGCTTTACCTTTACTCATTTTCTTAAGGGCATGTTCTATTTCTTCCGGAAGTACATCTGGTATATTGCTTGGTTTTGGAATGATAGGTTCTGAAACTTGGCACTTAGTTGCATAGAGATCATTATAAAAATTCTGCATAATTTCTTCTATCCTTTTTCTATTTTGATCCTGTAAAGCAGATGGAATTGATTGTTTAAAATTTAAGTCTTTCTCTATTTTTTTCAGGCTGGTTTTTGCCTGCACTGCTTCTCTTAGTTTTTGTATCCTGAAAACTTTGTAGTCTTCTGGAATTCTTTTCCTTAGTAACTTACAGATAATTTTGTATTCTAGAAAATTTTCTTCACTTCTTTTCTCTTTTTCAGTAGTTCTATAGTTTGAGATGAGAGTCGTTCTCTTTTCTTTTGTTTCACAGGAATTTCTGATTTTTTCTTGCACTCGTTGAATTTATTAATAAAGTCAACAGTTCTTAATAGTCCATTCAGTCTTTTCTATGTACTTCCTGAACTTGTGGTAGTTATTTGTTTGGGTTGTCTTTTGTGGTTTGATGTTGCCCTGATATGTTGTTCTTTTTTGTGGTCTATTCTTATAATGGCTCTGAGGAATCTGGTCAGAATCTATGTTGAAGTATGTGTTTCGCCTATTGTACCAACATTTTGTACCAGTCTTTTACAGTCTGTTAAAATGTAGTCAATCTCATTTTTTGTGTCTCCATTCAGTGATTGCCAAGTCCATCTTCTTCCTGGACATTTGTTGAAAAAAGTGTGTTCATTATAAAGAGTTGTTTGGCTGCAGCAAATTCAGCTAATCTCTCTCCTCTTCTATTTCTTTCTCCCAGGCCATGTGGTCCTATAAACTTTTCGTTTTCTTTACCACATCCTATTTTGGCATTAAAGTCACCACCAATGAATGTGTTTGTTGACTTGTAATTTATTACAGAGTTGCAGGAATACATTGTGCATCATGTGGAAGTGATATCTGAGGTAAAAAAAAAAGTAGTTCCACAATTCACCACCAGGGGCTTCATAAACACCAAATGCATGGAATCTGCATATTATGCAACTGAACAGGTGTCAGGAGGGTTTAAAATGATGGACACAGGATTTTTCCCTTCATTCTGGTTGTTAATACTGTCCACAGTATTAACAACCAGTGATGCCATTAACCTTATCCCAATGTTCTTTGCTCGTGAAGCTGTACTTCCTAAACAATTGCAATGATGTTGCTGCACTCCATGAATTTTGTCGCCTCAACAATTGTCGACGAGTTGTCAGTTCATAACAAGTGAATGGAGTTGCTACTGTGTTATGGAAGAGGCCATGAATAATGACGTTGGTTCTTGCAGTGCACTTGTACTGTATTAAGACACATGGATGTGCCTTATGCAGCTGTCTGGAAAATTCTACAAAAGATTCTGCATTTCTCTCTATTCAAGATAATCCTGACACAGTAGTTGTGTCCACAGGAGTTTGAAAGTCGACTGGCATTTGCTTTAACATTCCTTTCTGGAATGGAGTTGGATGTTGCATGGCTGTGGATGATTTTGTGCAGTGATGAGGCTAACCTTCACCTTAACAGAGTTGTGAATACAACTGTCAGTTATGGGTTATGCAAAACTCTCATGCAATCCAACAAATTTCTTTGCATTCACCCAAATCTACGGTCTGGTGCAGGTTTATAGCTTAATTTATCATAGGACCATTCTTCTTTGAGGACATTCACAACTCAGGTTTTTGCCACAGCTACAGCAGTGCCTGTGCATGGAACAGTCATTTTCGTGCAGGATGGGGCCTCCTTCACACACCAGTTGATCCATACAGGAGGTTCTTTGAGAACATTTCATGAAATCCAGAGTGATCATCTGTACATTTCTCACTGCATAGCTGCCTTGTTCACCTGATCTGTTACTCCTGTAACTTCTGGCTCTGGGGATTTCTCATAGACAGGGTTGGTTGGGGTCATCCTGATCTTGATAACTTGTCATCTCAAAGACAGCATAATGCAGTTTGTGTGCAACATCATTCCCAACCAACACATTGTGCAAAGGATGCAGTTTTTGGCATACTGGGGAAGGGCAGCACATTGAATAGTACAGCCTGTGAATGTATAATAAAAGTTATGCTTGTGTTGCTTTTCTCATTCTTACACATATAGAAAAATTACTATATCTATATTTGGTACGGCATACATTGCCCACTAGTGGTGAATTTTGAAACTACTATTTTTTTTTTCTTCTCAGATATCAGCTTTTGCACGATGCACAATATCATCCTGCAAATTTTTGCAGTATTTGGATCACTGGGTGATGCTCCACAAGGCTTTAAGCAAGGATACTTTAATTTTGATCATCCTGTACTATCTAGTGGCCATCCTGCAGAAACTGCTTTATTGCTGTACTCTCAAATTATTACATAGAATCTCTATGGGCTCTGAAGACCCCCATCATGGCAGTCTCCATCTCTGGACTACAACCTTCAGCTCTTCAAGAAACACATCAGTTGGTTGGTTTTATTGGCACAAGAAGAGCAAAAGTCGTACTGCATCATAGCAAAGATTACATCAGTACACACGGTCAAAGGTTACATAATACATAAATAGTTAAAGATAAAATAGTCAGTAATATATATATATATATATATATATATATAGAGAGAGAGAGAGAGAGAGAGAGAGTGTAGAGCAGCGTTTCTCAACCCTCAACGTCTCAAATATTTTGATGCCCCACCTCAACATCTCAAAGATTTTGATGCCCCCCCCAGCATAATAGTCAGCCAAATTCTGAAAAAGTATAATATAAATATGTACACGTACATTTTCTAATTGCACCCCAAAATATTCAAATTTCCCCCTGTGGGACATATGCCCCACGTTGAGAAACACTGGTGTAGAGTTAGTCAATAATATATATAGAGAGAGAGAGTGTAGAGGAGTCATGTTCAAGAGGTGGGGTTGATGGGACTTGTATAGAAACAGAAATGAACCATGTGTATCTTTACAAATGCAAGATGGATTCAAAACAAGGGGAATGAAATTGTAGCTAGCATTGATAGAGTTTCTTTCTTTTAGGCTTACACGGTGATCCGAATACATTTTGGAAAATTATGGAGACAACTACTGTGTTTGAGTAAAATTTAGTTTAATATAAACCAAAATCCACATTCGACGTTTCGACCTTTATATCAAAGTCATCTTCTGGAGCATATATGAACAAACAAACAACATGAACGCATACAATTGAAAATCAGAACTCGCTCCTGGTCTTCCTTCAGGCAGCCTGCCCTTCATGGTCTACCGCAAACTGACACACACTGGCCAATACATACATGCTAATTCATACCACCACCCATCACAAAAATATGGAGTCATTAACACCCTTAAAAACAGAGCTATAACAATTTGCTCTAACCAGCAAGCGCTGAAACAGGAACTAAAAATCATCAGCAACACATTTATAAATAATGGCTATAACAAAAATACTATTAATAAAGTACTTCATAAAACGTCATCAAGAAAGAATCTAGATTACAGTAAAACCATAGCCATCCCATACATTAAAGGGTCATCAGAAAAAATCAACAGAATCCTACACCAATATAATCTCAATGCCACCTTTAAATCACCTACAAAACTTAAAAACATATTCAACTCCTCTAAGGATCCTCTCCTCCCATTGGCACATCCTGGAGTGTATTGCATCCACTGCACCTGTAACTAACAGTACATTGGTGAAACAGGACGTACCATCCCTATACGTAAGAAAGAACACATAAGACACATTAAATATAACCATTTTGGTGAAGCAGGCCTCTCAGATCATGCTCTCAACACCTTACACCAAATCGACTGGAAAAGTACCCGCTCTTTACACCATACAAAAACCTGGTATGAAAGAAAATTTAAGGAAGCCTGCAAAATTATGATAAACCAACCAAATATCAACAATAATGGTGGCATGAAAATTCCAAAAATCTGGATAGCACACATTCAGCCTACTTAATATTTAGTATCCAGCATACTTCAGGACTCTAGGCAACCTTCAGCTAGTATTGGAAACCATCCCATACCAACTGGTTGGAATGTATATGTATAATCATGGTGTTTATGTGTGTATATGTATAATCTTGATATATGTTTATATGTATAATTTTGCTTTTATGTTTATATGTATAATATATATAATATGTTTAAGGTTTATATATATAATCATATATATATATAGACTTGTTGCTCCCAATGTAATTTTACAACCAATAGATAATAGTAATAATAATATTAATAATAGGACTCTAAATTCCGTAAGCTAATTACCAGTTAAATAGGACTAGCATTGATGTAGTAAGTTTTTTTTTTTTTTTTTTTTCACCAGAGGTCAGGCAAATAATTGTTGTAATGGTTGGTCAGTAACTTGAACAAACCATGTAGATTGTAGTGCAGCTTGTTTCTCTGTATATAATATATATGCTCCAGAAGATGACCTTGATATAAAGGTTGAAACGTCGAATGTGGATTTTGGTTTATATTAAACTAAAGTTTTACTCAAACATGGTAGTTGTCTCCATAATTTTCCAAAATGTATTGATAGAGTTCATTCACCAACATTTTTTGGTATAAGTGACACATCGTTGAATGAGGATGATATCTGACAGGAATAGAGATTGGAGGGATATGTAGTCTTTCACATAGGCAGACAAAGCAAAAAAAGGGAGGAGGAGTGTTATTGAATGATGGCATTGGAGTTGTGTCCATCTAAGGCAGAGATGCCAAGAGCAAATATTGACAGTGGTTTTGAAGCAGTATTATGTGAAGTAGAAGTGGGCAGGATGAAATTTTTAGTAGGGTGTTGCTATAGACCTGGTAACATGGAAGGCAGTGAGAAGGAAATGTTTAGACAAATTTTTCTGGCTAATAAGAAAAGGGTGATCATTATGAGCAATTCAATTATGATAATATAGACTGGAATGAAGAGAGTGCATCAGGAACCAAAGAGAATGAATTTGAGTTTTTAAGGGACAACTATCTTATTCATTTTAGAAATTATGGACTTTACAACCATGTTATAAATAACTCTTTTAATTTCCCGACATTTCGATTTTCATATTAAGATAATCATCTGGAGCATATACAAATATATAGGACAAGCTGAGTTACATTACATACAGTAAGCTAGAGAAACCCTGATTTGATCACAGGTTATTCTACTGGCATGACCTCTAGTGAAAAAAAAAATTAATTATTTAGAAACTACATCAAGCTAAATTCTATTTATAATAAATGAATAAACATTCTTTCTTATAGATTGTTTTCTTTCAGTAACAATGATGTCTTATGTTTAGCATTACAATTGTTATTTTTGATTTAGGATCCTGGATTATCTACAGTCCTGTTTATAGTTTCTCTTAGAGAAGACGGTTCCGTGGGAATATGTGCCTTCCATATATTTGGGATTTTTAGACCATGATTATTGTTCAGATTGGGGGTGGTTGATAATAATCTCACAGGCTTCCTTAAATTTGTGTTCATACCATTCGTAATGGTTCATAATGGTATGAACGTAAGTTTATATGTTTATTCTCATAAGCTTCTCCAACAACTTAACCACAACACCTGACACACAGATAGGCCTATAGTTTAATGCTCGAGTTCGTTCACTCCTTTATGAAGTGGCACAATCTTGCCCTCCTCCACTCCTTAGGAACTTGACTGAGTGGAAGATTCATATTAAAAAAATATGTCAAGGCAGGTGTCAACTCCCTGGTACATTCCTTCAGAATACATGGATATATTATCAAGTCCCACAGCCTTATTAACATCTAGTTTACTCAACTCCCCATACACCTCTTGCTCACTTACAGTCAGTCTCTCCTCCCCATCATCAACTGCTCTCAATCTCTCCATGAAGTCACATTCACAAGATTGAAAGACCTTTATGAACTGCTCATTAAGTATTTCCACCACACATTCCACAACGGTTGTCTTTATACCATTTTCTCCTATCAGTGTCATCCTTCCATAATCATTCTTTCTTTTGCTGGTTACATATCGAAAGAACTCCTTAGGATTCTTTTTGGCTTTTTTTAGCTAACTGCTGTTCATACCTCTCTTTAGCTACCCTCACCAACCAAGTCACCCTCCTTGGTGGCATTTTCTTGATATGTCCATACCATTGAAGTTGTCTTCTTTTGAACTGTTCTATTAATGAGTCTGTATAGTTTAGGTCTTGTCTCACAGTTTTATTTGTTTTATTTTCTGTCCATTTTGTTTTATTTATTTTTCTGAGGCATTTCATCTCAAAAGCCTGAGTGTCCAAGTTTCTGAAGCATATAGCAGAGTGGGTATTATAATTGCGTTATATAATTTTATTTTTAGAGGTTTGGAGATTTTATTATTTTTCCAGATTTTACATAGCTTATTAAATGATGACCATGCAGTCGATATTCTATGTTTAATAGTGGTCATGGTATCTTAGTGTTCTGTTATTACTGTTCGTAAATAGTTGAATTGTTTTACCTGTTCAATTGTTGATGCATTCAAGGAGGTTTACTTTTTTCTTAATTTTTTCCAATTACCAAGATTTTTTGTTTTGTCCCTGTTTATGGTCATACTGTATTCTTTAGCTGTATTGTTTAGTTTGGTTATTAGGTTCACCGTTTTTTCTTTTGTCTGCTATCATTATGATGTCATCTGCATATTTTATGTTATTAAGGTTGTAATCATTTAGGTTAACCCCTTTTTCTCCTTTCAAGGCTAGAAAAATTATTATAGTCTCACAGAAGCAATAATTAAATTCAACAATATAACAACCGATAAAATAAACATCAATAAAGGAGTAGCCCAAGGATGTCCCATCTCCCCATACCTTTTTAATATATAAAGGAATGGGGAGATGGGACATCCTTGGGCTACTCCTTTATTGATATTTATTTTATCTGTTGTTATACTTTGAATTTGGTTATTGCTTCTGTGAGACTATAATATTTTTCTAAGTTCAGGGTATCTTCATTGATTTGTTTCTGTTTTAATATTTTTTATAAAGTTACTCTATTTATTGAGCCAAATGTTTAAAATATATAAAACAGTAATAGATATTTTTGTTATGTTCCCAGTATAAATCTGCTAGTCTTTGTATTATGAAGATCTGATCCAGTGTGGAGAGATTCTTTCTGAAGCCTGCCTGTTCTTCATTAAGAATGATCTTGTGATCTTGTATGTGCTTTTTATTCTGTTTCTGTAATACTCTTGTAAATATTTTTTTTAAGCATGGCTGAGTAATGTGATTGGTCTGTAATTTTTACGGTTTTTCTTAATCTCCTTTCTTGTAAATTGATATGATAATTCCTGTTCTTCAATCTTCTGGTATTTCTGATTAATGATTTTGTTGAAAAGTGTAGTAAGGAATTTTAAAGTTGTTTGCTTTCCTTCTTTCCAGAATTCTGATGGAATTTGGTTTATCCCTGGTGCTTTGTCAGATTTCATTTGCATTAGAGCATTCTCCACTTCAGATGGAAGGATCATTAAGGTATCATGTCTTGAGTTAATGCGGGGCCTTGTTATTAGGCAGTTATTGCTTTCATTCTTAAAGGTTTCTTGGTAGTGTTCCATACATATTGCGTTTATTGCATTTGGATTTTCTGTTTCCTCACCCAGATGGTTGATCGTTGTTAGAGGTACTGGCAAAAAGTTTTTTGTAATTTGTTTAATTGTGTTATGTAATATTTTGAGTTATGGTGTTTATATGCCTCATTGCATTTTTCTGCTTATTTGTTTAGCCAGTTTTCTTTAGCCTGTATGTTTATCAATTTCATTTTTGAGTTGTTTGTATTTCTTCTTGTTTTCTTCTGAGGCATGTCTGTTTATTTTTTGTTTTTAGTTTCTTTTTTCTTCACATTTCTCTAAAATTTTAGATGCTATTCATTTATTATTGGATCCGTTATAAATTCCTCAAATTTCCCTTGCTGAGTTAATATTTCTTTTTCTGTTTTCCAAAGGTTTTCAGTTTCATCTGTTTGAGTCCTATTTATTTCTTCAATTTTCCTAATGTAGTCTAATCTTATTTGGTTATTTTTTGACTTTTCTGCATGGAGTTTATCAATCTAGTTGACTTAGAATTTTGTCTGCATTGTTGCAGAGAGGAGTTCATGGTCTGTATCCAGCTCTAGACTTTTAAGTGTTCTTGTTCTTATCCATATTATTATTATTATTATTATTAACATCTGACCTCCATGGAGTCAGAGACTCATTATGGGAAGTACACACTATTACACACACACAATGCTCATACAACCATGCCTTAAAATGTTTCAATATGTCTACATTCACAACACACTCAGGAAATGCATTCCACCCAGCAACCACTCTTCATGCAAAGAACCTACTCCTCACTCCTCTGCTCACACTTCTTTATACAGTTTCCAGCGATGGCTTCTTGTTCTACCCCCTCTCTTATTCTATGAAAAATCTCTTCCATGTCAACCTGATAAAAACCTCTGGCTAGCATATGTCTCAATCATACCCCCCCCTCTTCCTCCTATTTACGAGGTTTTGTAATTTACATTCTGGCAATCTATCCTCGTTCTCCACATTCGTACTCCACCGCCTTTGTGAATCTTCTCTGGACCCTTTCCAACATATCTCACCATGAAAAACTAGTGACCAGATCTATGCACAATAATCCATATGAGGCCTGATCAAGGCCTTATATAATGAAATCATAACCTCTTTATTTCTATATGCTAAGCTATTCTGCATCATTGTCATTATCTGATGTGACAGCCTCATAAATTGTGCAGGGTGCCCCTGAATTTCAGGTCTGTGTCAACTACCACTCCCAGATCTCTCCTCTACCTTCTTCAAAGTTTTTCCACCAAGTATATATTTTGCATCCCATCATTACTTATCAAATTTCAAGACCTTACACTTTTCAACATTGAACTGCATTTCCACTTACCTGCCCATTCATGCAATCTATTCAAGACCTCCTGCAAGGCCATAACATATGCTTGACCCTGCACTGCTCTCCCCCATTTGCACCGTGTACACATAGCTGCATATCACTAGTCAAAACCATCCCAATATCATTAATACACAATTTGGGAGAGCAACATGAAGGTTATTTATTTCCTCAAATACTTCCTGCTCGCTCACAATTAATCCATCCTCTCCTACACCCTCTACACTTAAGTTCCTCGTGATTCCACCTTGATCAGGATGAAACACCCTTATAAATTGAATACCTCAACAGTGTCTTCTGCAACCATTCTACCATTTTCATCCATTAACATCATCTTACCATGAACATTCTTCCTTCTACTTGCTACATATCTAAAAAAAAACTCTATGGTTTTTCTTTGCCTGATTTGCCAATTTCTGCTCATACTGCACTTTTGTTTTCCTTACTAACTGGGTCACTCTCCTGGCTTGTTGTTTATACTCTTCATGAAACTGATTACTACCATTATTCATCTTGCCTCCAGAGTACCTTCATTTTCCAGATTTCATGCTTAAGCTTCTCATTCATCCATTTTGCATCTACCTTATTCAGCCTTTTGGCCTTCGGAATACATTCACACATTGATGCTGTTATGTATTTCTTTGTCAGTTCCCAAGCAGCATTTATCTCCTTACTGCTCAACTCCTCATTCCATGCTATAGCTCCAAGCTGTGTCCTAAGCTTGTCATAATCACCAGCCTTATAATTTCATATATATCCTATCCTCACCAAAGTCCGCATATGGCTACCCACAATCCAGATAATCACTTTCACCAACTGCAGAAAAGTGTGAAACTCCACCCACAATTACATTCTATGATGATATAATCACATCTAAAACTCCTGATCCTCACTGACCCTCCTTTACATGTTGCCTGAGATAGTTATCTCTCAAGAACTCAAAAAATTCATTTTCCTTATTCCCAAATGCTATTTCTTTATTCCAGTCTCTACCACCATAATTAAGATCATTCATAATAATTACCCTTCTTTTGTTCACTAATCCAAGTTTCTTCATCACCTTTCTGCATTCCCTGGCCTATAGCAACATCCAACTAAGTATGCCTTCCTGTCATCTTCCATGTTACACCAAACTGTCTCATAACCAGTGTCACTATTTCCTCTCTTTAATGTCTTCTTTATGTGGATTTAATTTCCTTTCTATCATCAGCAGCAGCATATTCCCCCTGCCTTATTGCCCTCATCTTCATTGATATCATCTTCATTCAACCATGTTTCAATTACTCCATTGATTTTGGGGCAAATAGTGGCACCATTTCATCCCCCCCCCCCTTATTTCTCTTCTGGCATTTGTAGACAAACACAACAATTACTTTTTATGTCTATAACCAGTCCTATCCAAACCACTGGTTGGTTGTGATTTCCCCACCACACCTGCCCAATCACCTTTATCATCACTTACCACATATATCTACTCAGTCTCAACTTCCCTACCCACATCGCAATATATTCCGTCTCCATACCTACTTTCACTTCTGCTTTCAACATCCACTCTCCCTATGCCATCTCTCCTTGTCTGATATGACAAGAGAAACAGGTAAACAGGGCTCCCCCTGTTTACCTGTTCCTCTTGTGTTCCTGTTCTCTCTTCTTCTTTCACACTACCATCGATCCCACTGCCAAGTACTCCTGATCTTTCACTTCATATCTTACTTTTGATCTCTTGCATGTGGCTCACTGTACTTCCATTTAGCAACACTTTGTTCAGCACACTCACTCCAAAGCCATTCAGATGTATCCCATCATGCCTGTATAATTCCATTTTTCTCTCAAACACATGCCATACATTCACAAACTGTACTCCCTTCTCATCACACAGCTCTGCTAGTATACAATTCATGATTCCAGCTCACCATCTCAACTCATCGTTGTCATACCTCGGCAACACACTGACAACCTTTCCCACTACACTTTGTCTTTCCTTCTTCTCAATAACCTCCTGATATTCACCTTTACATACTTCTTATGTCCACTTAAATCATTTGCTCCCCACAACCACCACTAGTTCCCTTGTTCATTTCCTCCTCATGTCCAATGCCTGAATTATCTTGTTCACTCCCCCTCCTGGATAGCAGACCTCTCTCATTATCTAATTCTCTAACTATGGAATCATACACCACTGCTATCCTGGAGCCACCTCATTTACCCATTTTTCTTTCATTCCATTCTTTTGCACACTTTCATTAGTTTCCACCAAATGTCTCATATCACTCCACATATTCCTAATTTCATTTTTCATTTTCAACAACTGTTTCATCAAATCTTTGTCTGATAATTTCGCGCTCTGGCACTCCATAGCCTTGCAACCTCTCGTTCTGCTGCGCCGTAATTCCATTTCCTTATTCATACTTTCTTTCGCTCCCTTATCATTAACTTTTGCTTCTATATTCTTGCTTTTGCTAACTTTCTCTTCTATATTCTTACATTCTTTCACTCCCTCAATTTCACTAGCTTTTGTTGTTTCCTTTCTGTTTCTTTCATTTATGCCATCTTTTGTATTTTCAATCTGTTTTGCATTTATTGCCTTGTGGTCTAATAATATATCGCACTTCCTACAAATATATATCCTGATGATGGATGGGATCCAACCATTGCAGGTTATTCTGTCTTACAGAACCATAGACTTGAGACCCATAATAAAGCTTTGAACATATAAGCACATGATAAAGATGAAGCAATGAAGATTGATTTGCACCCCATTGAGTAGAGGATAGAGTGTGAAAAGGAGATTCAATGCTCTCTTGCATTTTTCTCTTAGTTGAAGAATCTGTCCAAGGTACCTAAGAGTTTTCTGTCAAAGATGAGACCTCAAGAACTTGGATTCTGTTGCTACTGGAAAAACAGTTCATCCCATTCTTAATTCAGGATCTGGGTGAAGAGTGTGTTTTCGAGAGAAGTGTACACAGACACTTTTTTCTGTTGAAAACCTGAACCCATTGCTAAGAGCCCATAGGGAAACATGATCAATTGCTTGCTGAAGTTGTCTTTCAGTTATCCTCATGTTATGAGAGTAATTGTAAATTATGAAGTCATGGATATATGGAGCAATGTCTACAGTGTGAGGAAGCTGTTTAGTAATTGAGTTAACTTTAATAGCAAAAAAAAAGTGCCACACTTAAGACAAAACTTTGGGAAACACTATATTCTTGATGAAATGGCTGAGATAGCATATTTCAGCCATTTCATCAAGAATATGTTTCCCAAAGTTTTGTCTTAAGTGTGGCACTTTTTTTTGCTATTAACTCTTGACTTGGAAAGTTTGCCTCGAGAGAAAGTTTTTTTTATTAAATACAGGAAAGTGTCCTTTGAGAACTAAGTTAGAGATCTTTTAATATGGCAGATATCCAGGCTGTGCCATAAACTTTTTCCATGTCATAGAAAACTGAAACCAGATGTTCTTGCTTCAGGAATGCATCTCTTATACAAGTTTCTAACTGGACCAAATGGTCTAAAGTTGAACAATATCTACAAAAGCCACATTTCATATTAGAGAGATCATTGCTTTCTAAATATCAGAGAAGTCGGGCATTAACCATTTTCTCCAATATCTTACAAAGACAGCTGATCGGAGCAACAGGACAGTAATTATTTTCTTTTGTTGGATTGTTTCCTGTTTTGGGATAGCAGTGACAACTGACTTGTGCCAAGAATCCAGAAACTCTTCATTTGCAAGAATTCTATTGTTTATTAAGAAAATGAGATCCATAGAAGATGATGATAGATGTTTTATCAAATCATAATGGATGTCATCAGGCTCTATTACACTATGGTGAGATAGTAGATGTTAGTTCCTCCTTAACAAATGTCTGATTGTATGGCTGAAGCCCACTGGGAAAAATTTAGCCTTTGTTTCTCTTGTTTCTCTTTCAATATTAAAAATTCAGGAGGATATGAAACTGTTGCTGAGTTTCTGGCAAAATTTTCTCCCGAAGTGTCTGTAGTAGCTTCAGGATCAGCAATAACACATCCATTATTGGTGTGTCTTATATCCACCTTTCATTTTCTGGATTTTATCCCATACAATTTTTGCACGTCATTTGATTAATTGATGAGGTCAGCTGGATCCAAGATTGTTTTTGACTCTGACATCTCACATAATGTGCTTTGGCTTGAGCATGCTTAAAAGTTATTAAATTTGATGTGGTGGGATATCTATGAAATATAGCTCTTGCTCTGTATTGATCTTTTTTTGGCTGTCTGGCATTTCTGTGTTCCACCAAGGTTTTTGATAATGTGGAAATTGAGATGATGTTCTTGGAATGGAAGCTGTTACTGCCTGAACAATGCCGTTTTTTACATACTTTACTGCTTCATTGATAGATGTTTTACTGACTGTATCAGCATTAAATTTTGCAAGATGAGAAAAACTGTTCCAGTCAGCTTGGTCAATTTTCCAGATGGGCATCCATGTAAGGGAACATGGTTCCTGTGAAGACATGCAACGAACAGGAAAGCAATCGCTTCCATGTGTGTTCTCTTTGACATTCCACATGAGCAGAGGAAGAATGGAAGGGAGTCAGATTCTGATATCTATTACAGAATATGAGCAGGTAGTCGTATAGAAGAAAATATTGAGTCTATTATTCAAAAGGGAGAGGTCTTTATTGTCGAGGGTTCATTCAATGATACAACCTGATCTGTTTGTGTTGGCACTACACAAATAAGATATTGTGACCATTAAAGTCATCCATAAGAAGTATGGGTTCAGGCAGTTGCAAGATAAGGTTATCAAGATCTATTTCATTTAACTCAGCACTCGGTAGTAAATAAATTGAACATACTATAATAAGAAATTCCATGGATGGGTGAATTGCTACTGCTTCCAGAGCAGTATTAAGCTTCACATGATGGTAAGGAGTATGACTGCCTGCTGGATTCTCATTGGGTCTCAAGTATGTTTCCTGTAGACAGAAACAGAAAGGTTTGTGTTTCTGTCTTTTAGCAAAATCTTGATATCATTGATATTCTGATGAAACCCATGACAGTTCCATTCTAAAAATTGGCCTATTGTTTTGACTTTATAAACTTGTTTGCTTTTTGAGAGGTTGAAGGCTTACCTTTGTTAGGTTTATATTTTTCAGTTGTATTTGGAAAGTATGAATGGCCACTGTCCATCTCTTCCTCTGGTAAAGTATCCAATACATCTGATCTGTCAGGATCGGTTGACAAGTTTAATTTTCTTTCAGTGGATACTTTGGAGTTGTCTGATGTAAGACTGTAGGTCATGCGATTGATGCGCTCAACAGAGATGGACTTGCGATCATGAAGTTTTCTGGTGTGGTGGAATAGACATATGCATTTGAGATGCTGTTGACATTTTCTTATCTGCCACTTTTTCAGCATATGAAGATTTTGGAACAGTTGTAATGGTGATTAACTTCCTTTTCCATCCTGATATGATATATTTTGTTCTATTTTAATTTTTTGTATGTCTTTTTCATTTTTCCACTTCTGACATGCACAACAGTAAGCTGGATGATCTACCTGATAGTTGACATATTTAGCTTTTTTTTTTTTTTTTGCAGAGCAAGATTTGTTATCATGCTCTTCACTATCACATCAGGCACAGGTGGTAGAGCCACTACAGGCAGTTTGGACATGCTCATTTAAAGCATATTAGTGGATTAGAGATGTATACTCTAACAGGACAGTTGGGATACTCTGCTTTTACATATGTTGGAGGCTTATGTGTATCAAAAGTAAGGATGATGTTCCTGGTTGGAACTAGATGACGATCTTTATGTATCTGGATGCATCTCACACCTATTATGCCTTGATCTTTAAGCTCTGAATATATTTACTTATTAGGAGCATCAAAGAGATCCCGGTCATTTCTCAAATGTTGCTGACACAATGTTTCCACAAGGATATCACCAGAACATAATTTCTTAACAGTTTTGGGAGATCCTGCCAGTCCTTCTAAACCCTTTTGAATAAAGAAGGGTGATATTGTACCTGTTGCATAGATGATCAAAAAAACTGGTATATTTATCGATACAAAATTAATAATGGAAAAAACTCACGTACAAAGATTATTTAATAGTATAATTTTCATCTTCAGTACATATTAAGCTCAAATTAAACAATAACTGACAATTCCAAAAAAGCTACCTAAGTAGCTGGTGTAAGATAACTAAAAAGGTCAATAAATTTCCTAAAAAAAACAAAAAAAAAACAAATCATAGCATAGACAGGGGTATTCGATCCTTATACCAAAAAACGGCCAACAGATTACGTTTTGAATGTGCAAATATTCTTTTTAATGCCAAGTGTCCTCGTCCTAATCTTTCTTACTCTGAGTTTAAAGCATTGAAATCACTGAAGAATAACAATAATTTAATTATTATGAAAGTTGATAAGGTGGAGGCTGTAGTGATTCAAGATAGGAAGGAATATGAGAGAAAAATGTCTCTTTTACTTCACGACTGTTCAACTTATAGGCCTCTTACATCGGATCCTGCCCGGAGTCAATTGAAGAGACTTAATTCTCTTATAGATAATGTATCTATATGGAATGAAGATCAAAAGAAAAACTTAAAACCTTCTTCGGTCGTCGACCTAGATTGTATGGTCTTCCAAAAGTTCATAAACCAGGCATTCCGTTAAGACCAGTCGTAGATTGCATGTAGGTTGCCCCACTTACACGATCTCAAAATTTTTATCAAATTTACTCTTCTCTTCAACTAGAAGAACTGATACTTATATAAAAAATACTTTGGATTTCAAAAATAAAATTTCGGATTTTCATTTGGACGTTTCTGATATCATGATCAGGATGTTGTTTTTTTATTTACAAATGTGCCTCTTTCTGAAAGCATTGAATTACTACAACAGGAATTTCCTTCAGACATTGTAAACGTATTTGATTTTGTAATACATTCAGGTTATTTTTCCTTTAAAAATAAGTTGTATCAACAAATTGGAGAAACAGCAATTGGCAATCCTCTTTCTCCTGCTATCTCCAATTTCTTTGTGGAACATTTTGAACAACATATCTCCCAGACCTACTCATTGGTTCAGATATTTCAATGACATTTTTGCTGTATGGAATGGCTCTTCGGATGAACTTCAGCAATTTCTCACTAAGTTAAATGCACTTCATCCTAGGATCAAGTTTACCCTAGAAGTAGAATCAAATAAGCAGTTAGCCTTTTTAGATCGTCTAATTCTTTGCCAACCAGATGGTAATCTATATTTCTCAGTTTATAGAAAGAAGACTCATACAGGCCATTATATCCATGTGGAATCTCATCACCATCCCAGTCAAAAGGCAGGAACTATTAAAACACTGGTTCATTTGGCCCACTCCTTTTGTTCTTCAGACAATATGTTACAAAAAGAACTACAATATATAACTTCTTCCTTTCTATCTAATGGTTATAAGAATTGCTTCATTAAAAGAACTTTGAGTAGTTTTAATATGTCTTCCTCTTCAAACACAGAAGAAATAACGCGCATTCCTATCCCTTATGTACAAAGCATCAGTGAACGTATAGCAAAAGTTTTAAAACCACTGAATATTTTGTGTTGCCTTTCGACTGTTTAGAAAAATCTCCACCTTTCTCACTTCTCCTAAGGACAAGCTTCCACATCTTAATCATCCAGGTGTCTACCATATTCTGTGCTCTTGTGGATTATTTTATTTCGGACAAACGGGAAGATCTGCCTCTTTTCGGCTAGAAGAACACCAATCTTATATTAAATACTTTAAACCTGAAAAGTCTGGACTTGCAGAACATGCCATCTTCACTAGACATAGAGTTCATTGGCGAAAGACAAGAGTTCTTCACAAAAGTCAGTTCTTCATGGAACACCTTTATAAAGAAACATGTGAAACTCTACTTCATTCTCTTAACTTAAACAGATCCGACAACTTACGTCTATCCCCTTTATGGGAGATAGTACTTTACAAATCAGCTAATGTTTTCTAACTTTTCATTGTATTGATTTTTTTTTTTTTTTAGGAAATTTATTGACCTTTTTAGTTATCTTACACTAGCTACTTAGGTGGTGCTTTTTGGAATTGTCGGTTATTGTTTAATTTGAGCTTAATTTGAAGATGCCTGTGACACACAGGCAAAAATTATACTATTAAATAATCTTTGTACGTGAGTTTTTTCCGTTATTAATTTTGTATCGATATGTCTACACATGGTATACCTCTTTTAAAACTTATGGTATATTTATACCAGCATGATATATCTTTCGTTTCTTACTTTTGATACCAAATGACATGGTATCAATGGTAATCTATGGTAGCAATACTATTTTGGGACTTTGTTAAGGGGTCCCTGAAACGTTTGTGGATGAAGAATTCATGCTCAAGGGGTTTTTAGTTTGGTACCACAGCTCCTCACCTACGATGAAGCCACACATGGATGCCCACTGATCAGCAAGCAATAACTGCACTCGGGAGTGGAACGCTAGAACGCCCTTGCAGGCAAGTCCACTATCCAATTGATCCTGGCTGGACCATCCAGGACCACCTGCCTTTCCAAAGCAAAGGCCAAATTAGTGCAAGCATTACCTTATTTAACCTTCTGAACCTTGGAATACATTTAGACATTGCTTCTGCTATAGTGGCATTGCTAGAGCTTTTGCTGCCCCTCTCAATACACATCAAAAATACTACAAAAAGTCAAAACGGCGTATAGGGTAAGGTTCAAAGTGCTGCCCGGAACGGACCACCCCGCCCTCTGTCCCCCTAGCCACACCACCATTCTATTAGGCAATTCTTGAATATCCCTCAAGCTGCATTGATCTCCTTTCCAGCTAAGTTCTCATTCCATACTTCACTTGCAAGCTCTCTCTTGAGCTCCTCATAATCATCAACATTGTTGTTCCACATATACCTTTTCTTCACAGTGCTGGAAACCACCCAGGTAATCACTTGATGGTCTGGAGGGTGCTTTGATAACTCATTTATAATACATCCTCTTATAAGATGATAAAATCCAAGAACCTCAATCCTTGTGTGCCCTCTGTTACATGCTGCCCCTGAAAAACTCACTCATTTTCTTTACTTCCAGTTTCTATCTCAACATCTCAGTCTATATTGCCATTGTTACTGTAAAAGCCTGAAAAGTGATAAATCATAGCATTTTTTAGTTAAATAAGTTTAGTTTAGTAAGCAAGTTAAGTAAGTTTGAGTGCGGTTAGTAGTTGGAAGGGACCAATCGTTTGATGCTGTTGGCACACTCTCCCTCGATGAGTCTTTGGACTCCCTGGAGGTGTCAAATAATAATAATAATAATAATAGTTTACCATGGTATACCTTTTCCTCACAGAGGTCCTCACACTGCTGGCAACCACCTAGGTTGAACCCAGGTGAGAGTGACTTGATGGTCACTCTCACCAACTGGAGGATGCTTTGACACATCATTTATAATTACATTCTCTGATAAATAATAAAGTAACACGTAAAAACCACAGTGATATCTTTAATTAGTAAAAGGACAGATATTTCATACTAAAATTAATAGTACATCTTCAGTGTCTGTAACAGGAATGGAATACAGGCAAAACGTTCGGTGGATCACCTATTAAAATACAATTGTTACCGCATGCTAGGAAATAATAGATATAACAAATTTAATCATCATCATCATCAAATTCCTGCCATGTACCCTCAAGGGGTGTACAGGATATGATAGTACTACATGAAAAAAATTACATCATTATTAATTTCCTATCTACAATTTTCCTCCAAATCAGTCTGTTACTTGTCAAGACTCCAACATTATCAGATCTTATATTTCTATCGTCTAAAGCATTTTGTACCATATCAATCCACCTATATCTTGGTCTTCCTCTGGGTCGTTTTGCTGCCAACCTGGCAGAGAACACTTGTTTTACTAATCTTTCCTCGCCCATTCTGTTTAAGTGACCATACCACCTGAGATTAGCTCTGCTAACGTATTCCTGGATGCTGACAATGTCAAGTTCTTTCCTAATATCCTCGTTTTTAATATGATACTGCCATTGATGCCATCTATTCATGCCTATAATCTTTCTCAGGACTCTCATATCTGTGGTCTCTAGTCTTTGGTGAAGTGTTTTACTTCTGACCCAGCTCTCAGATCCATAAGTTAAAACTGGTTTGAACACTGTCTTGTATACAGCTAATTTAGTGTTCTGACTAATTTCTCTCTTATTCCATATGAATTTATTCAATTGACTTCCCACCATACCAGCTTTGCTGATTCTGTTGTCTATTTCTATATTTAATTTACCATCTTCGGTAAAAATCGTGCCTAAATAGCTGAAATGTTTTACTTGTTCCACAGGTTCTCCATTCACAACACCGTTGACATTTTTCAGTGATTCTGCCTATTTTCATTGTCTTTGTCTTTTTATTGCTGACCTTCATACCATATGTATTACAACAGCTATTCAGTTTAGTCAGAGAATCTTGCAGACTTGTATAAGATTTATTTAGAAGTATAACATCATCCGCATAAAGCAAAGAGCTGAAATTAACATCTCCAATTTTGATATCATGTTTAATACCACTTTCCTTCATAATGTGATCCATATAGATAATGAATAACAGAGGGGATAATGTACATCCTTGTCTCACACCAGATTTAACATTAAACCATCTTCCTGCACTTCCTTCAATTCTAACTGCTGACTTACAACTCAAATAAAGACTAAGTATTGCTTGATATAATGCCCCATTGACACCATATAACTGCAGCGTATTGAATAGCTTCTCTCTTGGCACCTTGTCATATGCCTTTAACAGATCGACAAAACTTAAACACAGATCTTTGTTATATTCCCATGCTTTCTCGACTATTTGTCGTAAAGTGAAGATCTGATCCTGACAGACTCTATTTGGCCTGAATCCAGCTTGTTCTTCACCAAGCTTTTCTTCCACAATTCTTCTCAACTGTTTCTCAAGTATACTTGCATAGATCTTGCCAGGAACACTCAGTAGGAAAATACCTCTGTAATTCTCACATGCAGTTTTATTTCCCTTTTTATATATGGGTACTATGAGAGCTCTACTCCAATCATCGGGAATTCGTCCCTCTGTCCAGGCTTTCTGAACTATGCATTGCAGCCACTGTAAGACTCTTATACCACCATACTTCAGCATTTCTGGTCGAATATCATCTACTCCTGCTGCCTTTCCACATTTCAAGCCTTTGATGGCTTCAAGTATGGATATGTATTCCTGACTGCATGCCTGGTAAGTGTTTTTTACCACTGTGCTGTCATCACTGCTTGTTTCATTTAGCAGTTTTTCAAAGTAATTACTCCATACTTCAAGGATATCTTTTTCTCCCGTTTTCATGTCACCTTTATCATCTCTAATTCCTTTTACAGTACTCTTTCCTCCATTCTTAAGCTTCTTCAACAACCTCCAGAATATTTTGCCACCTTCTTGATATTTATTTTCTATATTCTTGCCAAAGTCCTCCCATGACTTTTGTTTAGCTAGTTTTATGCAGTGTTTAGCATTCTTGCATTTCTCTACATTTTCTAAGAGCACAAGCTGACTTATTTGACAGGAACTTTTGATATGCTTTCTTCTTTTCCTTCACTGACTCTTTAACTTCCTGTGTCCACCAGGGAGTTCTGATTTTTTTATCCTTACAGACAACCTCACCACATGCCTCTCTGGCAGAATCAATCAATGTTTTTCTTCAGAGTTTCCGACTGAATCTCCAAGGTTTGATTCCTGTTCTCAAACTCTTTCATTTTTTCTTCAATAATCTTTGTGTATTTTAGTCTACAGCTCACATCTGAGAGCTGCTCAACTTTTATTCGCTTTAAAACTTTCTTACATGTTATTCTTTTCAATATGAAATTCAATTTTATCCTGCTCAAGACTAAATAGTGATCACTTGCAGTTTCAAATCCTCTGTATACTCTGGTGTCCTGCACCAGGGAGAAAACATCACTATCAACAATAACATAGTCAATGAGACTTTTCTTATTCCTAGCCTCTTCTCTCCATGTGAATTTGTGCACATTTTTATGTTGGAACATGGTGTTAGTAATAACCAGTCCATGTCCTGAGCAGAAATCCAACAGATATTTGCCATTATTATTAGCTTTGCTCTTTTCTCCAAATTTTCCCAAAATATTTTTGTATGTCTCACAATCATTTCCTACTCTGCTATTTAGATCCCCAACAAGGACCAATTTTTCATTGTGTCTGTTGCTTTTTCTAAAGCCTGAAAAAATTCCTCCACTTCTACCTTAGTAGAACCTTCTGTGGCACCATAGGCACAAATAAGTCTCATTATCCAGTTCCCCATTCTCATATTTGCCCACATTACTCTACTTGAGACTGACTGCCATTCAAGAAGATTAGCCTCGTATTTTGTGTTGAATACTATGGCTACTCCTTCTTTTCCTTGATTGTCATTGCCTGAATATAACATTTTGTATTTATTGCTCAGAAAGATCTCACCAGTTTTGGTCTTTTTTGTTTCAGTCACCCCTATTATGTCGATCTGGTACTTATCTAATTCCTCAGCTAGCTCCATTTCTTTGCAATTCAGGCTTCTTACGTTGATAGTACCGATCTTTAACTCTGGTGATGTTGAGTTGGGGTTTATTTTCAGATTTGTTCCAGTAGCTGACTTTTCGCTGTTCACCCTGGTTCCCTGGCGAAAACAACGGGGGCCTTGTTTAACCAGGCGATGCCCCAGCCGGCATGAAATTTTGTCATGTTGTACCATCATTCTATATTTTTGTTTAACCAATAAGATTACAGTTTGGTTGGCTAAATCCCAAATTGCCAGCCCATCCTCATCCATTCAGTATCCAAGTAGATACCCAACAGGGTGCACCACGAGAAGGTGAAGATTGGACATTAGGTCAGAAGCCCTGGTCGGTTCTCCGCATTCCTTTAAAGGCTATGTGGAGGTCTCCTCTCAGTTATACAGCTTTGACCCTTAAGCACCCCACAAATTTAATCTGTTAAGATAAATAGGTTTTTACATAAGATAAAAGTCTCTTAGATCTTTGAGAGAGACACACACAGTCATTTCTATTTAAATTCGGTCGGTGCAACATAGTTTCACAAGTTTCTTTGAATAAGTGTTCATATTTGAATCTGCATCTATGGAGGAGAACTGCTTTATCCCACTGGACACTATGAGTAGAGTCAACACTGCTGCCCCAGACCAGACTTCAGAGTTTGTTATAATCAATTTAATATTGATGTTCTATACCGGGATAAGGATTGTATCGAATAGGAACTCTGCGGACTGTTGAAGAAACTGTAGGTGTTGGAACATCTTATCCCGATCTTATGAGAGAAATTTTCAAAATCTTATGCAAAAATACAACTCTTTATATAACAAGCAAAAGAGAAACCTTACTGCTGTCAGTATGTCTACAAATAAATGGATTGTAAACATTTACGATCACCCATTATCCACCGCTGAAACCATTGCTTTAGCAAAGGGCCTTGATTTTGCTGTTATTCCTTCACGCATTCCTTATCTTGATTTCTTACATAATATAGAATGCAATCTGTCAGGACTTCCTAGCGAAATGCCAACAAACTACGTTTTGAAGTTGCGACTTCGTTATTCAAAAGCAAATTACCTCCATGCAGTTTATTAAATGCTGAAATTAAAGGTCTAACTTCTTTAAGAAAAGATAATACGATATCCATTTCTAAGGCCGATAAAGGAAAAGCTGTTGTAATTATGAATAAGACTATGAGACAAAAGTATCCAGCCTATTAGAAGACACCATGACCTATCAAGAGATCACACGTAATCCTACTAATTCACAAATTAAACAGCTAAATAAATTACTTGATGAGGTTATTAGTTGGGATCCTAACTACTAACTATAAAATACGCACTTACTTTGGAAGAACTCCTCGTCTTTATGGACTCCCAAAAATCCATAAAGGAGGCTGTTCTTTTATACCTATCGTAAATTGGATTGACTTTCCAACTTATCGGATTGCAAAAGTATTATCACTTTCCTTAAGTGCTCTCACTGGTCATTCCAGATCCTATATAAAAAACTCAACAGATTTTCTTGAAAAAATCAAGGATATAAAAATTACAGATTCTGAAATATTAGTCAGTTTTGACATCATTTCTCTTTTCACCAATATCCCATTAACCGACACAGTCAATTCTTTCTATGAAGATTACCCTCCAGATATCGCAAGGATATTTGAATATGTCATCCACTCAAGTTATTTCACTTGGATAAACAAAATCTACAAACAAATTGAAGGTACTGCCATGGGTAGCCCTCTGTCTCCACCTCTGGCAAACTACTATTTGAAACAATTCGAAGATACTATGTTCTCATCCATTCATCCTCAACCATCTCTTTGGTACCGTTACGTCGATGATGTTTTTGCTGTTTGGCCACACACTGAAGATGAACTTTCCACTTTTCTGCAACGGATAAATAACCTTCACCCACTCATCCAATTCACTATGGAAAAAGAAAACTCTGGTACTTTACCATTTTTGGACATCCTCCTTACTAGAACGTCTTCTGGTACCTTATCTACAAGCGTCTTTCGAAAACCCACATTTACTGGCAGATACATTCACAAAAAGTCTGGGCACCACATGTCCCAAAAATTTGGCATTCTTAAATTTCTAATTCATAGAGCACATAAAGTTTGCTCTTCCCCTTTACTTCCTAATCTTACAACAAGAACTTTCCATCATTAAAAAGTTAATGGAATCAAATGATTACATCTCCAATCAAATCCAACAGATACTTGACTCTTATGTTCCAACACCTACAGTTTCTTCAACAGTCCGCAGAGTTCCTATTCTGTACATTCCAGGAATCTCGGAACCTATAGGTAGAATTTTAAAAAAGTACCAATTGATTCCGACTTATATTCCTATCAACAAAATTTCTTCCTTATTGCCTTCTACAAAAGATAAACTGTCATCTCTGTCTTTGGCTGGCGTTTACCAAATACCTTGCGAATGTGATGTCTCTTATTTTGGACAAACTGGCCGTTTTTTGGAAAAAAGAATAAAAGAACATCAATATTATATTGAGTATAACAAATCTCTGAAGTCTGTTCAGATGCAGCACAGTATTGACTCTACTCATAGTGTCTCCAGTGGGATAATGCAGTTCTCCTCCATAGATGCAGATTCAAATATGAACGCTTATTCAAAGAAAGTTGTGAAACTATCTTACACCGAATTTAAATAGAAATGACTGTATGTCTCTCTCAAAGATCTGGGAGACTATTATCTTATGTAAAACACCATTTATTTTAATAGATTAAATTTGTTATTTCTATTATTTCCTGGCACGTGGTAACAATTGTATTTTAATAGGTGATCCACCGAATGTTTTGCCTGTATTCCATTCCTATTACTGTTACAGACACTGAAGATGTACTATTAATTTTAGTACAAAATATCTGTCCTTTTACTAATTAAAGATATCACTGTGGTTTTTATGTGTTACTTTATTATTTAATTACTATTCCACAGGTTCCACTAAAAATTATTATCCTCTGATGAGATGATCAAATCCAAGACCCTCAATCTTCATGTGCCCTCTGTTACATACTGCCTTAGGTAGTTGTCCCTCAAAAACTCAAACTCAATTTTCTTTACTTCCAGTTGCTATCTCATCATCCCAGTCTATATTGCCATAATTAAAATTGCCCATAATGATCATCCTTTTCTTATTTGTTTGGCTAATTTGATTGTGAAAACATAAATGCTGTATACATGTGAATCTCAATTTTTTTTTTTATTTTTTTAGATATTTATCAACAATGAGTGGCATAACTCAGTTTCTGGTAAAGAATTTCCAACTATAAATCCAGCTACAGGAGAAATAATTTCTTATGTTCAAGAAGGAGATAAGGTAAGAATCTGAAAAAAGTAAGTTACTGCATATTTAATATAAAGTTATGACTTTTTTTTGTTGTTTATTTATATAAAAACTTACTGTTGGAGGCTATTGCAGTCTCTGAAGAAAACACTGATTGATTCAGCCAGAGCAGCATGTCATGAAGATGTTTGCAAAGATAGAATAATCCAAACTTCATGATGGAATCAGAAAGTTAAAGAACAAGTCATAGAAAACAGGATGACTTACTGAAAGTTACCAGCAAGTAAGTCATCATGTGCTTCAAGAAAATATAGAGAAAAATGTAAGAAAGCAAAGCAGTGTATAGAATTAGCTAAACAAAAGTCATTGGAAGATTATGAAGGAGTCAAAAATATTCTAGAGTCTATTGGAAAAGGAGAACTGTGAACTGATATTTTTAGTAATTACTTTGATAGATTGTTAATTGAAACAAAAAGTGAGAGAATGCTAGTAATGCAATCATGAGTACATATCAGTACTTGAGGTAGGAAAACTTTGCCAAGAAGTGTGGAAAGTCAATTTGGAGTAGATGATATACAAAACAGAAATTCTCAAATACGGATATATAAAACTCTTAGAGTAGCTGCAAGCATAATTTAGAATGCTTGGTCAGATAGTTTATTTCCAAATGATTGGAGTGGAGCCCTTAATACTTTTTTTTTATAAAAAAAGGGAAATAAAACCAATGTGAGAATTAGAGGAATATCTCTAGTTTGTGTTCCAAGTAAACTTAATGCATCCACACTTGAGGAGAGGCTAAGAAAAACTGCAGAAAGAAAATCCAGAGTAAAAAAAAATGAGCTAGGTTTAGATTAGAAGTTGTCAGGTTGAGATGTTCACTTTAAGACAGTTCAGAAATCATGGGATTATATTTCACAGGAAGAACTTTTTCATAGAATGGAAGAAGAGATTAGAACAAGAATGCATTCCTGGAAGCCATATAAGGTGGGTGTGAGCAGATGCATAAGGAACAGGTTCTTTGCATGGGGAATGGTTAGTGAGTGGAATGTGTTGCCTGACATTGGTGAATGCAGATATGCTGAATGAGTTTAAAGCTTGGTTTGATGGATTTTGCATGTAACAATGTGTGGCTCCCATGATAAGTCTTTTAATTCTATGGGGGTCTGGTGTTAATAATAATATGTAAAGTTTTCATGAAGTCCCTACATATTCAGGAAGTCTATGATAAATTGTATGAGCATGTATACTCAGAGAATATAGAAAAAAATAAAAAAATAAAATTTAAGCGCATGTTGAAGTAGCTAAAAAAAAAAGGTAAGAGAAGATTATAGAAAGAATATAGAAAAATAGGAGTAGATATTTTACATGAAGAGTTATATGTGTTGTGAATTTTTTATGTGCGTGAATCAGCATAAGGTTTGATATGATACATATATTGCTGGTTGAGTGAGACCTGCAATGATTCTAGCTCCATAGGTTCTTCTTCACCTGTCATCCCCTAGCAGGAGGTTGGAAACCACGTCACACAACTTTTTTCTTTCTTTCTTTTGCTGATCTAGAACATTTATCGTAATTTAAGCCAGTCCAGTCCTTAATGCCTTCAAACCACATTCTCCTGGGTCTACCTCTTCCTCTTTTTCTGTCCAGTTTCCCTTTTAATATAAATTTCTGAATGCCTTCTTGTCTAGTTAATGTCCAAAATATTTAAGTTTTCGTTCTTTAATGATTTTCATTAATGTTCTTTTCATTTTTGCTTTCTTTAAAACATCTTTGCTTTTAATTTTCTCTGTCCATGATATTTTCAACATTCTTCTGATGGTCCACATTTCAAAAACTTCTCATTTTTTCTCTGCTTTATTTGGAGTCCAAGTTTCACTATTGTACAGAAGGCTTGACCAGATATAGCACTTTATTAATCTTTTTTTTGTGTGTGTGTGTGTGTGTGTGTCTATGTTAATGTCTCTGGCTTTTCTTGCTATCTGTATTCATCTTTTTATTTCTTGAAGGGAATTTTTTCCTTCTGTAAACATTTGTCCCAAATAAAAAAATTAAAAAAATCAGCTAATGCCTTTTTATTCCTGTATAGGAAGTAGGCAAGACCGTTTTAGCCCTATCTAACTTTTGGAGACTGAGTGGGCAGTTCAATCTCAATTGGTAGCCAATCAGAGATAGCTGGCCCAAGACTATCACTAATTAAGCAGTACGTAGTGAAGAGATGGCCCAACAAGTGCTGCTATCTCATGGTCTCTAACCCTAACACAATATATTTAATGTCTGAAAATAGTGTGGGTTCTACAGTCGATTTTCTTGAGTTTAAAGGATGAAAAACTCGCTTGCCTGTGCCAGAGATCGACTAATTTGGGAAGTGATCTAAAAAAGGCTTGGAAAAATTTCCTCTAGTTGCCAACTAGATTTGAAACCAAGTCTTCCTTTGTGGTCAAACACTGTGGTGTGCAAACACCAGATCCACTGAGCTACACAGGCTCTTGTCCCAAATATATACCATATTTTTCGATAGATAACACGTTCGTTATCTATACAAAAAAGTCTAAATTCGTTCAATAAATATTAAGTAATACTTCTACCTTAGTTTTGTTATTACGTTTGATTTACCTCTCATGCGCAGTATACATTTGAAAGGTATGAGAGGTAAATCAAACGTAATAACAAAACTAAGGTAGAAGTATTACTTAATATTTATTGAACATTACTTGAACGCACACTTAAATTGTTTCTCTTCATCAATCCAAAAACCCAAGATGGGTAGGCCTTGAAATCTTTATATTATCATTTTGCGCAATTCTCTTTGATTCCTGCAACACATGGACAGTAGATATTCTCATACCTTTAACTGTTTCACTAACAACCCAATCAAACAGTTTTTTTTCTATGGTTGGCCACAAGCACCGTCTAAAACCTCATAGCACGTTTCCTTGTACGTAAACATTTCAAGACTGTTTCAGCCTTTCACCATTCATGAACACTACTTTCTCCAACATTGAACAATCTACCAGCTTCACGATTCCCTTTTTCCTTTGCTACTTCTATCACTTCAAGCTTGAACTGCGCTGTATAGGATTTTCTCCGAGAAGTACTTCTGTCTTCCATGGGTAATTCAGACCTAATAACAAAATATAAACAAATAATGATTTACTTTATGAAATTTTTTAAAACAGGATGTATGGAATAATCAACCACTGCTACTAGCAACACGTGCTTTTAAAGAATTCCTCCATCCTCTGTCTGTACTTCCCTAACTCTGTTGCTAGTTGGCTTATGCGCGTTATCTATACATCAAAAGGAGTGATGAAAATGTTGGGATGAGCATTATCTATTGAAAAATACGGTAAATGATTTTACTTGTTCAATTTTTCTTTTGGTTAACAGTTATATTTAGTTTTTTTATTTATTACTTCTTTTGATATAATCATGTGCTTTTTTTAATAATAATTCAGGTTAATAATTAATCCCATGTCTAAGCTTCTGTTTCTTTGACTAAGTTTTGAAGATCAGATTCAGCAATAAGGACTATGTTATTTGCATACCTGAAGTTGTTGAAGTTTCTACCCCTGACTTTTACCACTTCAATTTTAAAGATATTGCAGAATTTTACCAATTCTGCAATATCTTTAAAAATTTGTTTTCTATATATATTATACAATAAAGGTGATAAGACACATCCTTGTCTCTTCTTTTTTGATTTCAAAGCTGTCAGACTTATGCACTTTTTTATTTTATTGAGGCCATTTGATTCCAGTATATATTTGTAATTATATGTAGATCTTTTCCTTTTAGACCATTATTCTGTAGGATATGTATTAATTTCATGTGATCTATTGAATCAAATGCTTTGGTGTAATCAGTAAAACAGATATGATTTTCTAGTTATCGAGGCTTCTTTTGCATAATGTTTTCAGCTTGAAAATTCCTTCTCTTGTACCTTTTTGTTTTCTTGAAAACCTGACTGAGTGTCTTCTATTTCTTTTGACAAAGTGCCTTTCATTCTTTTTAGGATTATTCTCAGTAATAATTTCATAATATGGCTTGTTAAACTTATTAGTCTATATTCTGAACATTTAAAAGTTCTTGGAATTTTGGGAATAGTGACAAAGATGGATTTTCTTAAATCATCAGGTCCTGTATCATATATATATATATATATATATATATATGTATGTGTGTGTGTGTGTGTGTGTGTGTGTGTGTGTGTGTGTGTGTGTGTGTATATATCATTAAAAATGACCTTTAGATTATTAATTATGTTTTTATTTAATTTCTTCAACAATTCGATAGGGATCTGATCAGGGCCTGGTTCACCATCCGTATTTTGTATATCTGGTGCATCTGTGCAATCAGAGTCAAATAGTTCTTTTCCATATTCTTTCCATCTTTTTATGATATCTTGTGTTTCTAGTAGTATTTTTGCATTTTGATCTTTTATACAAATATTATGGTTGAAATTTTTCTTTTTATATATTTCTTTGCTTTTGTGTTTATTGTCCAATTCCTCTGTTTCATTACATTTTTCATTTAGCCACTTATCTCTAGCCTTCCTGCATTCATTTTTTATTGTTTTACTGAGTATTTTATACTGTGTGTATTTTTCTTTTTAATCTTTCATTCATAAGTTCTAATATTGATTCTATCATCCAGGGTTTTTTCTTATTGTATTTCATTTTTGGAATAATTTTGTTGTCCATCTCATATATTGCGCTTCTAAATTTTGACCATATTTTTTCAATTTCTTCTGTGTTGCTAAGTATACTGAAAGACTTGACCTGACAGCTCTGAATGACAGCTCTACATAATCAAATTTTTTCCTAATTTCTGAGTTAAACACCATTATGTTATCAGGTATATTCAGAGCTGTCAGGTCAAGTCTTTCAGTATGATTGTTTTTAGAAATGTTTTTTTAGTTTAATCTTTAAAGTATATGCAACAGGATTATGGTCTGAACCTATATCAGCACCTGGGTATGTTTTGATGTTGGTTATATTATTTTTGTATCTATTATTTATCATTATAAAATCTATTTGATTTCTTATAGAGTTATCAGGGTTTGTCCAAGTATATAGTCTACACTTTGGATGTTGAAAGAAAATATTCATTATGCATAGGTTGTTTTGAATGCAGAATTGTATCATCTCTCACCTCTTTCATTTCTTTCACCCAATCCAAATTTTCCAACAACCGAATTTTCTTTCCTTTCTCCAACTTTTACATTCAAGTCATCCAAAACTGAGTATCTCATTTGATTTAACATATTCAATAGATTTTTGTAAGTTTTAAAAATCTTCTATTTCTTCATCACTGTGAGTCATTGTAGGGGCATAAACCTGAATAATTATGAAGTTAAAAGACTTTGTGGCTAATAAATGGGCCACAACCCCATTACAGATTTAAAGATGCTTTTCTTAATCATGAAACCCACTTCATATTCATACTTCTTTCCACCAGAATATACAACTGTAAAGCCATCTTTATCTAGTTTTCTTGAGTTAGGCCATCTGGTTTCACTAATTCCCATCACATCAACTTTAAGCCTTTTCATTCCTGTATAAGATTGTTCATTTGCCCATAGGTTCAGTATTATTAATAATCATAATAAATATTGTAAAATTGTGGTGGGGTGCTGCTTATGATAAGTGATGACCTATGTCCTCTAAGAGTGGAGAATTTGGAAGGTAGTGAGACAAATGATTTTGAGAGCGTATGGTGTGAGGTAGAGGTAGGCAAGACAGGATATTTAGTGGGGTGTTGCTACAGACCCAGGAGCACAGAGGATGGGGACCAGGAGATGTTTAGACAGCTAAGTTTGGCAAGTGCAAGAAGAATGATTGTTATGGGAGATTTTAACTTCAGTAGTATAAATTGGAGAGAGGAAGATGCATGTAACAATAGGGGAATGGAATTTCTAGAATTCTTGAGGGACAAATGTCTTAGGCAACATGTAACAGAGGGAACAAGAGGTTCAAAAATTTTGGATTTGGTTATAGCATCAGAAGAGTTGATAATAACTGAGTTGACGTCTCTCCCACCAGTTGGAGAGAGTGACCATATGGTTTTGACTTGGAAAATGAATAGACATGCAGGAGTATCAAAGAGACGGGAACTTATGTGGAATTATAAGGCAGGTGATTATAATAGTCTTAGACGTCAACTTCGGGAAGTTTCATGGAGGGAGGAATTGGAAGGCCAGGATATCACCAGTGCGTGGGAAATTGTGAAAGAATATTTGTTATCAGCAATGGTAAGTTGTATACCACGAGTGAAGAAGAGGGCGCAATTTGGAGTAAAGTGGATGACAAACAATATTAAACAGGAATTGCATGCGAAAAAGAGGCTATGGAAGAGATATAAGGAGACAGGTGAAGAGATGCATGAGGAATATAAGACACAGGCCAGAAGAGTGACTCGTGTGGTAAGGAAAGCGAAACTGGAATATGAGAGGAGATTGGCCCTAAGATCCAAAGAAAATCCTAGGGAATTTTTTAGCTATGTGGCCAGTAGGAGGAGAAATGACTGTGGAAGAATGATATTGTGGGATAAAAATGGGAATAGAGTGACTGATGCAGAGGACATAGTGGAATTGTTCAATGAACACTTTATTGGAGTATTTCATCCTAGAGGAGTCAGTTTTAATGCTAGAGGGATAGGACTGGTACGAGGTCTGGAGGTACAGGAGGAGAGTGTGTTTCAGATACTGAGTACTCTGGATGTCAGTAAAGCTGTGGGACTGGATGGTATTTCGCCACGAGTTTTGAGAGAATGTGCTAGGGAATTGACAATACCTTTAACGTGGCTTTTCAATGAAAGTCTGGCTTTGGCAAAGGTGCCCAGGGAATGGAAGGAAGGTAAGATAGTGCCATTGCATAAGGGTGGTAACAGACTGGAAGTGTCTAATTATAGGCCAGTCTGTGTGTCATCAGTAGTTGTTAAGATCTTGGAGAAAGTAGTGAGGGACCGTGTACAGCATTGGGCAGATGAGGGTAATGTTATCTGTGAGAATCAACATGGATTTGTGAAAGGACGCTCTTGTTTTAGCAATATGCTAGCCTTTTATAATAAAGTTACAAGAGCATTAGATGAGGGAAAGGCATATACTGCAATTTTCTTAGACTTGGCGAAGGCATTTGACAGGGTGCCACATGATAAGCTGATATTTAAGTTGCAGCACATGGGTCTGGATGTCAGATTGGTCAACTGGATTCAGGATTGGCTGTCTGATAGGTATCAGAGAGTTGTGTATGGTGGAGCAGTTTCCAGGAGGCAGAGGGTTACAAGTGGGGTCCCACAGGGCTCAGTACTAGGACCTATATTGTTTAACCTTTATATCAATGACATAGCCAGTGGATTGCAGGGGGATATTCAGTTGTTTGCGGATGATGCGAAGCTTGGAAGGATTATTAGTAATAGTGCAGATGTGGTAGCCCTGCAAGAGGATTTAAATAAGCTAGATAGATGGGCAAATGAATGGGGGTGTCAGTTTAATGCAGCAAAATGTAAGGTCTTGAGGTTTGGGAAACATCGATGGGATGCTGCATACTCTATGGGAGGAGTTATACTGGAGGAAGTAGGGGAGACAAGAGATCTGGGGTTGATGATTGATAGAAACCTGAAGTTTAGGGGACATATTGCAAAGGTGGTGAAGGTAACACAGAGGATTGCTGCTATTATGAGAAGGACACTGACCTGCAGAGATAAGAGGGTTATCATTCCGTTGTATAAGTCTCTGATCAGACCACACTTGGACTATTGTTCTCAGATTTGGTCCCCAGGATTTGAAGGGGATAAATTAACCGTGGAAAGGATACAAAGACGGATGACAAAGATGGTTTCAGGACTGTACAAGGATAGTTATGAGGATCGGCTGAGAGAATGTGGACTGCAGAGTTTGGTGGATAGAAGAAGGAGAGGTGATATGATTGAGACTTTTAAACTGTTGAGAGGTGGTTACAGGGTTGACACTGGGGAGTTCTTTCGCTTGGTTGATCAGCGGGAAGGAGTGATGACAAGAGGCCATCCCTGGAAGTTACGAAAGGAAACTGTGAGCAAGAGGGTAAGGAGTGGTTTCTTTGTGTGGAGGGTGGTTGAGCCGTGGAATGCATTGCCTGATGGAGTGGTGGGAGTGAGAACGGTCAGTGGGTTTAAGGAGTGGTATGATAAACTTTGTGTTTCTCAGGGGGGGACTTCCCCTCGATGAGTCTTGACAGACTTTACGTCTTAGAAAGGACCTCCCTCGATGAGTCTTTTGACTCCTTGGAGGCCTGAATAATAATAATAATAATAATAATAATAATAAAAGTAGAAAAATGTTTTGAAGGTTATTAAGAAATATTAAATATGGTGGAAAGAGCCAAAAATGAATAAATATTGCAAATGTGATCCAAAATCTCAAGAATATTCTAGGTATCTAGAGTAATTATTTGAGAAATAATTAAACAGTGTAGCTAGTGACAAAATTATGACAGCAAAATATACAAAAGTAGTCTTCACAAGCATATTTTAATATTGGAAGACATTTTTCACAAGCATATTTTAATATTGGAAGACTTTTCACATTTTAGAAACCTAAAATGTGAAAAGCCAGTTGGTAATTAGTGGGAAATACTTAAATATGTAGGATAATGATTCTTATTTTTAGAGGGACCTGTGGCATAGTATAATTATTAAAAACAACACGTAAGTCCACAGTAATAACTTTAATTAATAAATAAGGTAGCGATTTTGTACTAAAACTAATAGTACATCTTCAGTGTTACAAACAGATAGGAATAGAATACAAGTAACGAACATTCGGTGGATCACCTATTAAAATACAATGTTGTCGCAAGCTAGGAAATGAAAGAAATTAATAAATAATTAATATTTAAGATAGTTTTTTAATGATTACATAAAATAAAAGTCTCCCAGATCTTTGAGAGAGAGAGAGAGAGAGGCAATCATTTCAATTTAAATTCGGTCGGTGTAAAAAAGCTTCACAACTTTCTTTAAAGAGGTGTTCATATTTGAACCTACATCTATGAAGGAGAATAGCTTTATCTCACTGGATATTATGGGTAGATAATACTGTGTTGTGCCAGACCAGACTTCTGAGGTTTGTTGTAATCAATATAATATTGATGTTCTTTGATTCTTTTTTCCACAGAACGGCCAGTTTGTCCAAAATAAGAAACATCGCATTCACAAGGAATTTGGTAAACACCAGCCAAAGACAGAGATGACAGTTTATCTTTTGTAGAAGGCAATAAGGAAGAAATTTTGTTGATAGGAATATAAGTCAGAATCAATTGGTACTTTTTTAAAATTCTACCTATAGGTTCTGAGATTCCTGGAATGTAGGGGATTGGAACTCTGCAAACTGTTGAAGAAACCTTAGGTATTGGAACATAAGATTCAATTATCTGTTGGATTTGATTAGGGTGGTAATTATTAGATACTAGTAACTTTTTAATGATGGAAAGTTCTTATTGTAAGATTTCTGGAGAAGAGCAAACTTTATGTGCCCTATTAATTAGAGATTTAAGAATGCCAAATTTTTGAGATGTATGGTGAGCAGACTTTTTATGAATGTATTGCCAGTAAATGTGGGTTTTCAAAATCAGGGAAAGATGGAGTAGTATAGTCTTCAGCACCAAAGATGCAGATAACATTGTTAATGATATCTCTCTACTCAGTATTGCAGGCAATATTGAGTGGAGTGATGTGAGCAAACATGAGAATGGGAAATTGGATAATGCAACTTATTTGTGCTACTACCAAATATTTGTACCTACTACCAAAAGAAAGTTTTACTAAGGAGAAAGTGGAGGAATTTTTTGTCATTAGAGAAGGAGAAGGCAATTAAAGTTGATAAGAATTATATTCTTGTTTAATCCTTTATTCAAGTGTAAAGCAAATAATGTTTGCATGTACAGTATCTTTACAACTTGGCTACTTATATATAGAAGCAATTAACTTCCCATCAGTTGCGTTAGTATCCCATAATGTAAAGCACACTTCCTTTGTTATGTGTTTATAGCTATGCATTAAGGGAAGGATCACTACCTGGCCTGGGAGCCAAACCCAGGAAGATGCCAAGGTTAAATTAATGCAGAAGTTATGTATTATAAATACATAACTTCTGCATACAATTTTTACTACTTTTTTACTACTTGTATGCCCATATACAAGTAGTAAAAAAGGTGAATCTCTTTATTATTAAAATATTCTGGATCAGAGATAATTCTAGAAATTTTTTTTCCCCCTTCTCCTTCATTATAAAGTAAATTAACATTGACATGAAACTACCTCTACATAAGAGGTAGTTTCATAAACTTTGTTTGCTTACACTTGGATAAAAGATTAAACACCTATCAGACCTCAGTATGTTGAAACCACTCTGGATAATAACTCTTCTCATAATGCATAGCAATATACATCTCCAAAAGGAAGTGTGCTTTGCATTGTGGATTACTGAGGTAATTGATGTGATGTCAACTGCTTCTGTATACAAGTTGCCTAGTCGTGAAGATATTTCATGCACAAATGTTGTTTGCTTATGTTTGTGTAAAGGATTAAGGAATAATATAATTTCTTGTCAACTTTAATTTACTTGTAACTTTGTAAAAACACACAAACTTTCTTCTACTATTAGAGAAGGTAGCTGACATATATATATATATATATTTGAAAAAAATATAGATTTAATGACTATAAGACCGAGATAACATATAAAGATTTTAATGATAAATACTACTAGTTTCGACGTATAGCAGCCTTCTTCAGGTATTTATAAAGGAAAGGAATACTAATAAACATTGAATTATTTAAACAAACTGGAAATTACAGGTACAAATTGCCTCACATAATCGATACATAAAAACATTGTATTTTTTCAAGTTGTTCCAACTGGCGTGCCATTGTTTGTTGCAATTGTGCGTGCAGGTTCACGTGAACGCCAATATTGAATAACTGCAGCATGGCTATCTGGGATGTTATAACTTAAATTGTTGTATCGATTATGTGAGGCAATTTGTACCTGTAATTTCCAGTTTGTTTAAATAATTCAATGTTTATTAGTATTCCTTTCCTTTATAAATACCTGAAGAAGGCTGCTATATGCCGAAACTAGTAGTATTTATCATTAAAATCTTTATATGTTATCTCGGTCTTATAGTCATTAAATCTATATTTTTTTCAAATGTATAACAACCGAGTAAAAGCTGATCATCATATATATATATATATATATAAAGAAAGGTTGATATTTGTTGGAGATCTAAACAAACGAGTAGGAAATTAATACTAGACATATAAAATGTGTTGGGAAAATTTAGAGGGAAGGACAAAACTAATAATAAGTACCTGCTTTTCTGTTTATGTTCAAACATAAAGATGTGTGCAAATATACATATGGCAATAAGATACAAGTAATAAGAAGAGTTTTATCGACTAGATTACTCTGGATCAGTGGCAGCCGGTGAAAATTTTAAGTGGAGGTGCTGCATATATAAAAAAAAAAAAAAAAAAAAAAACACTTTTTTTTTCCTAATCAGTAATGAATTTATTAATAAATAAATTTACATATTAAAAATATTTCATCCTCACCGTGAACAAACACCAATAATAAATGTTTCGTATCAATAGCAATGACAAGTGCAAACGAATATCAGCATTAGATCATAGTGCATTTGTTTTGTGTAACGATAATTGAAAAAATATAATTCTTTTCATATTTTCAACAGTGACACTCATCATAATTCAGCCTTGTATCTATAATAAATAAAATAATTATATATTATTTTTAACAAAATAAGATTTACAAAAAAATAGTTCACCACGAACACGTGCCAGTAATAAACATTTCATATCTCACAGAAATAATGAGCACAGGCATAAAATACACTGCCCAAGTGGCAGTGTATCTAATGACGTAATGTGCAACGACAGCAAATGAATATCGGCGTTAGATTGCAGTGCATTTGTTTTGTGTAACGATAATTGAAAAAATATTATTCTTTTCATATTTTCAACAGTGACACTCATCATAATTTAGCCTTGTATCTATAATAAATAAATAATTATATGTTATTTTAACAAAATAAAATAAGATTTACAAAAAATAGTTCACCAGGCACATGCACCAATAATAAACGTTTCATGTCTCACAGATAATAAGGCGCATAAGCGTACTAAAAATACACTGCTGTTTGAGCAGTTACAGTTGGGAATGACGTAACATGCAATGACAAGAGCAAACGAATATCGGCGTTAGATTGCAGTGCATTTATTTCGTAATCTAAAGCGTTAATCGAACAATTCCAATTATTAACTATTCAATCAATGTCAAAACATAAGCTGTAATCTTTAGCATGTTGTACTGCATTTATATAATGTTGTAAGCATTGTTATTATTTATAAACAAACAAAATTTAATTTTTTCATTTTTTACTTGGGGGTACTGCAGTGTCGCAGTGCTTATGTATGGGCCGCCACTGCTCTGGATAGCAATATCTTCATGTTTGTTCAGAACATGAATTATGCGTGGAATTTGAAATATTGGAAAAGGTTATTACCATGTAGTTTTGAGCAGAAAAAAATGGAGAATGGAGTAGCATATTTAAAATAAAAATTAAATGAAAAAAGTTTTAAAAAGAATCAAAGCTGAGTAGCTGTCAGAGATGAAGTGTAGACTTTACCTCTGACAAATGTATACAAATATATATAATTTATATATATATAAAGTATGCAATGTTAATGGAAGAAATATGGAGTTTTAGTACAGTCAAACCTTCAAGACTTGTAGTGAAATTTTCTGCAAGGATATAAAAATTAGAATTTCATGGTTGACTCAAGAAGTGAAAGAGGTAGCTCAGTCCTATAAAAGAAGAAAGTATATTAAAAGTTCCTATCAAATAAGTTGGCAGATGCTCTAAGACAATATAGAAAAAAATGTAAGAAGTGAAAGCATCATGTAAAAGTACTTAAACATGTCTTGGAAACATGGATAAGAATATAGAAGATGAATATCCGGAAGATAGCAACATGTTGTAGAGTCTATAAAAAAAACAACAACTTAGAAATGGAGAAAGAATACTGCAAAAGGAATCTGAGATGATAAAGGTGAAATAAAAACTGAAAATAAAGATATTCTAGATATGTAATTATTACTTTGAAAGATTGTTGAATGATTTATTTATTTATTTAGCGTATGGCTCACACATGAAAAGTTACATTACATTAATCCTTAATATATATGGACATAGTAATATACATATGTACAATAAGAAGACATAATACAGTCATAAAAGAGACACTCAAAAATCAAGAATAGGCTACAACTGAATGTCTAGGTTGATTATCCAGTCGACTGCACTTGGTGTAGCATGGATGAAGTCTGACAGGTTTCCACTGTATGCACGTAGGACACATTCTGCTGTAATATGATTAATTTTCTGGCGGGGTGATCCACAGTCGCACCTGGGTGAGGCAATCATGCCCCATTTGTAAAGGTAGTCTGCACATCTGCCATGGTTGGTGCAGATTCGGTTAAGAGTAGACCAAGTTTTCCGAGGTAGGTCAAAACCTGAAGGTATCTGTGTTGGGTCCACTAATTTATGGAAGATCCCTGTTGAAGTGTTACACCAGGACTCTTTCCACTTCTCCTTCATGTTGAAGCTTGTCTCTGCAAGATTATTTACTGTTAAGATTGGAGGGTGCCTTGACTTTAGCCTGTTTATTTCTTGGGGTGGGATGTCTTCATGGATTGGAAGATTTTGGATTTCCATGATTTTGCTGTATTCATGTAGAAGAAAGTAGAATCTGCGGATGTGTGTAGAGGCGGGATGTTGCTTAGCACTGGGAGCCAGTATGTTGGGGTTGATTTTACAGTTCCAGAAATAAGGCGCATAGTGGTGTTAAGCTGGGCATCAACCAAATACACATGGGTGCTGTTCAGCCGTACGGGTGAGCAGTATTCAGCTGTAGAGTAAACGAGGCCAAGAGCAGTGCAGCGAAGCATTGTTGCTGAGGCACCCCAACTTGTTCCACATAGTTTTTGCAGTATATTGTTTGTTTTTAGCTTGGATGCAGTGTTAATCAGATGTGGTTTAAAAGATAGTGTTGAATGAAACTACAGGTGACAGAACAGTGGTAGAAAATATTCAAGCAGAATGAAATCAAGAGTATATATCAGTACTTGAAGTAGAAAAAGCGATCAAACACCTGAAATATGGGAAGGAAGCTGAGGTATGTGATATTTTATCAGAATGCTTAAGCACAGAGATATTAAACTTTTACAGCAGCTGCACTGCATAATTTAAAAGGCATGATGAAAAGGTCGAATTAGATTGGAATAGAGCTTTCATAGTACCATCTATAAAAGAAGAAAGAAAATTGAATGTGAGAATTACAAAGAATTTTCTACTGAATGTTCCAGATAAGATTTATGCAAGCATATTTCATGACATGCTATGAAAAATTGTGGAAGAGAAACTTGAAGAATAAAAAGCTGGGTTCATGCTAAACAGGAGTTATCAGGATAAGATTTCCCCTTTTTCACCATCATGGCATGTCTATGAGCCCAGCCAGATCTCACTCATGTGCAGCAGGAACAAGTTAGAAAATTAGCCAGCCTGGTTGGCTGAGTGGTTAGAGTATCCGCTCTCCAGCCAAAAGGCTGCAGGTTCATGTTTGTGATTGTCTGTGAAAATACTAGTGATGATGATGGGCAGTAGATGGCACTGGTGTAGATGATGATGGTTGTTTGTGGATTGAGCAGTGGAGACAGAGTTGTAGAATGCCCTCCCTCGATGAGTCATTGGACTCCCTGGAGGTATTATGTAATAATAATAATAAATTACAGCAACAATTGGAAGAAAAATGACAAACTGGAGAATTCAAACATTCAATCCTACTATCAGTCAGTGCAGAAATTTGAACTCTATCACTGCATAGGAAAAGTACGTGACTAATGTGGTGAACAGCAAACCTCGCACAATCTTCCTAATACTCTGCACCAATATACATGGCCTCTGTTCAAACCTCAGCTATGTCCATTTCCATCTCTAGTCTACAAAGGCGGACCATTGACAGAATCAATTTCCTGATGGATGCAACTGTCAATTCGTGGTTCCATGACTTCTTGGAACTCCCGAAGTGTTTTCAACTTCTTATGTATTTCAATCTCCATTTGGAACCACAAATTCTCAATGGGGTTGAGATCTCAGCTATTTCCTGGACACGGTAGTTTCTGAATTGCATGTTCTTTGAGCCACTTATTAACCTGCAACAGAAATTAAAGTTTAAGTACTAAACTCAATTTGTATAGTACTTTTTATGGTTAAAATAGCATTTCTTACAACTTTTTTTCCCTATGACAATAGGCAGAGTCATCCTGAAAGATGCAATTAGTCATTACAGTAAAGTGGTCTCTGATAGTAGGCAGCAATTCTTCTAAAATTTTCTGGTACACTTGTGCATTCTCTGAACCTTTTGTGAAATGCAAGCGACCAACACCATGATATGATATGCAACCAACACACACTGGATGTTACCTGCACTTCAAATCGACTCACCGTATTGCACAGAATCTCAGCATAATTCATATGCTTAACAATAAAGCGACCAGCATTATCTCAGAAGAAAAAGATCTCCTTGATGAACTCACTCTCATATCTCAGACCCTGGTAAACAATGGTTACCCAGGAAATATAATCAAAAAGATTCTTCATAGAAACCCTCCACAACAGCAACCTTCTGTCATGCAATATACATCGTCATCCCTTATGCAGGCTCAGTGACAACAAAAATTGGCAAACTTCTTAAGTCCTTCAACTGGTCAAGACAATATGCCAGATTTTAAGATCACCAAAGGATATTAATACCTTCTTCAAATATGCAGGTGTGTACGACATTCCATGTTCCTGTGGATTAAATTACATTGGACAAACATCGAGAAGCACTAACCACACCATCGATTGGGATAAAAGCTCTATGCCCTATATAGAAGAGGATTTTCAATGTAGAAACTTCAAAGAGGCTGCAGTTGTACTCCGCTCCAGAGAAAATCTAAACAGAAATCAAATGATTCTGAAAGACATCTAGAAAAGCCTAATAAGTTCACTCAGCTTACCAGAATTTTATTTCGCTAAAAACTATATAACTTGCTCAAAAAAACAATGACTGATACCACGTTCCATGTGCTTATGATGTCATGCATTGTTTTAATTTATTTCACAGTGTCACTCCATTCTTCTTTTTTACTAGCAAATGTTGACTTCCATGTACCGTTACACATTGTGAAAAGCCAGACAGAACCACTGGTGAAACTTGTAGACAATTGTATATATTTTTCAAAAAATCTCTGGTCATCTAATAAAGCCAATATAAAGTTCAAGTTTAAAATTAAACATAATTTTTATGTTATTAAAAGAAAGTGAAACCCATTGTAAACAGTACAAAGCAGTATTTCAATATTTTGATTCAGATTTCAAGCCAATTTGTGAGATTTTGTTTTATATTTTTATTGAACCTTTTTTATGTCTTTTTGTTGTTGCATGCAGGCTGATGTAGATAAAGCTGTCAAAGCTGCTCAAGATGCTTTCAGAATCGGATCACCATGGCGTAGAATAGATGCTTCTGAACGAGGAAGACTTCTCTCTCGTCTTGCAGATTTAATAGAAAGGGAGAGACCCTACTTAGCTGTAGGTTACATAACAGTAGCATTATAATATTCTGCTTAACATTATATAAGTTGAGATAAGAATATTACATTCTATAAATTAAGATTATTATTTTTTCCCTAATTTTTCTTTAACAATTAAATCCTTTTTTTTAAAATTTCCATAGGTGATTAAATAGCAATCAGGAAAATGTTATGTAAATAGATATTATTAGTATATATTTAAATAGTAGATATTTACTTTAAAAAAAAATAGAAATGTGGATGAAGTCTGCTGTGTTGATATGATTGAGGAATATAACTAACATATCTTTGCTGTCTGTATTGGTTAGTAAAAATAGAAAAAAAAAACTACAAGAAATTTTTCTGTGATATTACGAGGGTTGTTCAATAAGTCCGTGCAAAAATGAAGAAAACAATTTTTTTGGGACAAACATTTTTTAACATAGTCTCCTTTGAGGTCTATACACTTAGTCCAACGATGCTTGAGTTTTTTGATCCTATCCATATAGTATGATTTGTCCAACTCTTCAAAATAAGTAGTTGTTTCAGCAATCACCTCATCGTTTGATGAAAATCTCTTTCCTGCCAGCCATGTTTTTCATGTTTGGAAACAGATATCAGTTCAAGGAGCCAAATCTGGAGAGTAGGGGGAGGGATGCAAAAGGACTTCGTAGAATAAATCAAACAATTTTGTGGTCACAATTGCAGAAGAGTGAGCGGGTGCGTTGTCGTGGTGAAAAAGAATCTTCTTTTTCACCAAGTGTGGTCGTTTTTTGTTTATTTTTATTATTTAAAAGATCCAGCAAAGACGCATAATACACTCCGGTAATTGTTTTGCCATTTTCCAAGAAGTCTATGAAGATTATGCCACAAGTATTCCAGAAGACAGTGGCCATAACCTTTCCTGCTGAAGGAACGGTTTTCGCTTTCTTTGGTGCAGATTCCCCACTTGCAACCCATTGTTTAGACTGTTCCTTGGTCTCAGGCTGGTAGCGATGATCCATGTTTCGTACACTGTTATTGTTACACCTGATATCTTAGGAATATAGTATTCTCAGCCATCATGGTGTAACATGAAGAATAAATATCATAAATTAAAACCCCTGCATAAAAAAAAAAAATGAATTAGTTAATGGAAAATTTCTTGCATCCAGTAATATGTATAAAACGTAAGGGTTGTTGTTAAAGTAGCTGATAAAGGAAGGAATGTATTAATATTGTAATATGACTTAAAATAAGGAATTCTAACTAAGTAGCTAACAAAGGGAAGTATAGATTAATATTGTAATACGATTAAAAATGAGAGAGTTAAGTAAGTAAGTAAGTAGAAAGGGGTGAGTCATAAAATACGTTATGTGAGAGATTAAATTATTAAGTAGAATTCATAGAAAAAGTTTGAAAGGGGATTAAGTCAGGCTAGCACAAGAAAAGCAAAGCTATTGCTTAGGGCCGATCCCCGGATTGAAACATTGAGAACGGGCTTGCTGATCAAATGACGTTTGGCGAGAAAACGCCACCCTAATTGGTCGATGATTAAAAAACAAGTAGAAGGAGGAGAAATGAAGTAAGAAAAGGTGCCGTTAGGGGAGCAGCTATAAAAGGGTTGGTAACCCCCTGGAGAAGGGACTTTTTTTTTGGATAGTCGCTTTTGGCCTGGGAGTTTGGTTTTGGTTCCGGTGGAGTTCACGGGGTTTTCCTGAGTGGCGACAGGGGTGATATCTCCTCGTCACAACACGGAAACGAAAGTGAGCGGGATTTTGATTCCCGTTTTCCCGAGTAGGAAGCAAAGGAAAAATTGCCATTGAGTCCTAGAAAAGGAGGGATCTTCTTCGTTTCGATGCTAGTGATAGCTACGCAAAGCAGAAAGCTGTAAAGAGATCGATGTCCTCGTTGCTGATAGTAGAGCAAATATATGCGTGTTAAAGTATTCCAGAGTTATGAGAAGTTATACCAAAGGTTCGTTTGGAAAAGAATAAAGGTCCATACGAAAAGCTCAAGAAGGGTACTGTAAATCATAACCTATGTTAGCTAGAAATTTGTCTGTGAAAAGTATCGTGATTCCAATATAGAACTGTTGAAGTTATACTAGGACTTTAGTATATGATAGAATGTGTTATGTGTAGATTGACTAGTGTTAAAGATTTGTGAATGATTAAGAGTCCTAAGGTATTTTTGCATGTCTATTATATTGCACAAGATATTTAAATGACATAATTGTGTGTTAGTGCAAATAACGGTATAACGGAATAGTGTGAATTAAGTAAGTACGTATCCTAAGGATTGAATGCCTAATGTAATGTATAAAATAATTGAAATGTCACTGTGTTAGCAGTGAATAACTTGTTAATCTACTTCAGTATGAAAAATCAGATAGTGTGAATTGATCTAATTTGTTCACATCAGGTGAATTTATGAATTAATGTGTATGGCAGCATAATCACAAATATTTTAGTTTAGTATTTGAATTGTACCATGTTTAGAAACTTAATAAACCTTTTGTTCAATGATAAAAGAGTTGTCTGATATTGCTAATCCAATGCACCGCTTAAAATCATCATACCTAATCATGCGGGAAATTTAATGTTGAGGAAAGAGATTAAGAGTCACGACTGCAATAATATTTAAATACTAAGAGATATATTCGAGATTGACTTTCTCCCTATTTATGACAACATAAATGGTGCAGTTGATAACCACTTGAAAATATTGTACTTAGTCACGTGGAAAATTTAAGTTGAGAATCGAGTTAAGTGTCATGACTGCAATAGTTACACTTTCAAATATATTTGAGTTCTTTCTCCTTGTTTATGTATGTAATATCCTAAACTAAATATCCCAAAAGGTGCAGTATAAATACAAATATTAGGGGTACTACGGGGAGCAATAACTTAGATATTGGTATAAGTTTTGGTAAAAACTCGGGCACAGAAGTTAGAAGAATATAGATAAAAGGAATTTGTAAGATTAGAGCAGAAATTGTAAATTGGGACACAACATTATGAAACAATGCAAAAATTCCTCTGAATTCCGTTGAAAGCGCTGTCCTTGCAACAGTTCACACATTGACGCTTTTGATCCAATGTGAGCAAAAACTGCACCCATCTTGCAGATAGTTTTCTCACATGTAAATGTTCATGTAAAATATTATGTACGCAGTCATTTGAGATGCCCACAGCCTTAGCAATTTCATGCACCTTCTATCATCCATCACCATATCATGGATTTTTTTAAATAATTTCTGGAGTAGTGACCTCAACAGGGCATCCAGAACGTTCAGCGTCTCTTGTGATCATATGGCCACTTTGAAAGTTACTAAACCACTTATAAACCATTCTAATCGAAAGTGCAGACTCACCATAATGTTTATCAAGCTTAGCTTTGGTTTTCTGAGCCATTTTGCCTTTCAAGAAGTAATGTTTAATCACTACACGGTACTTGATTGATTCAAATGAACGCCAAACACAGAGTAATAGATCTATTTGACTGAAACTTAGTGTGTGATCCTCTAACAGTTGCCAACAACTAAAAATTACCTTGATATGTACTGGTGGCACCATCTCATAGACTTTGCATGGACTTATCGAACAGCCCTCATAAGTCATTAGAGAACACTACTTAAAGATCATTCTTCTTCTTATTGTGCTATCTTCTATCGAAGGTCAGCAACCATCTTGGCGAACAAACTGCGCTCTTGTGCTAATCTGAGCAGTTGTGCACTGCTCCTTCCTGTCCACGTCTTGATGTTGTCAAACCATGATATTCTTTTTCTTCCTCTAGTTCCTTTGCCATCAGTTCTTCCTACCAAAATAGTTTGTAGAAGTTGGTATTTGCTGTTTCTCATGATGTGGCCAAGATATGATGTTTTTCGTTTCTTGATTATTTGTTGTACAAGATGTTTAGTTTTGCCAATGGATTTTAAGACATCTTCATTGGTAATTTTTTCTGTCCATGATATCTTTAGCATTCTTCTGTATAGCCACATCTCAAAGGCTTCAATTTTCTTGATGGTTGTCGCCTTCAATGTCCATGTTTCAACTCGATAGAGCAGAATAGACCACACGTAGCATTTCAGCATTCGGCATCTGACTTCCATGTTTAGGTCTTTATTGCAGAATAGTGTTCTCATTTTCATGAAGGACTGCCGTGCAACTTCAATCCTTGTCTTTATATCTATTTTTGGATCCCACCGTTCATTATATCTTGACACTTGATCAATATTTTTCCCATTGAGCGTCAGTTTCATCGATGAAACTGACGCTCAATGGGAAAAGGCTGCGGCTGGATGTTTGCTGATGATCATGTATTTTGTCTTGTCGATGTTTATATTTATTCCCATTCTTTGGCTTTCTATGTATACTCTGTCGATGAGTTTTTGGAGATCCATAATACTATCTGCAATTAGCACGGTGTCATCTGCATATCGTAGGTTATTAACAATCTTTCCATTTATTGTGATTCCCTCTGGACATTCTTCCAATGCTTTTTTAAAGATTACCTCTGCATATATGTTGAACAGGAGTGGTGAGAGCACACATCCTTGTCTCACTCCTCTTTTGATGTTAATATCACTGGTGGTAATGTTGTCTAATTGAACAGTAGCTGACTGATTCTAATACAGATTTGTTATTAGTCTTATGTCTTGTTCGTCTAGCCTTATTTGTTGAAGAACTTCTATTAAGTTAGTGTGTCTGACTTTGTCGAATGCTTTTTCAAAATCTATGAAACACATAAAGACAGATTTCTGTTTTTCTATGCATTTTTGTATCAATATTTGGGTACAGAAAAGGGCCTCTCTAGTACCAAAACCATTCCGAAAGCAGAACTGTGTTTCACTTAGAGTTTCTTCACTTTTTCTATAAATGCAATTCTGAATTACTTTCAAAAATATTTTTAATGTTTGGCTCATTAGACTAATAAGTCGGAAGTCACCACAGGAATTCGCTTTGGGTTTCTTTGGGACAGTGATAAATGTAGATTTGAGCCAATCTGATGGAAATTCATCACTTTTTTTAACTGATTTTAATCTAAGACGTACTTCTGTAACTATGGGATTGTGGTCTGATGAGATATCTGCTCCAGGATAAGTCTTTGCACTCTTTATACTATTGTGGAATCTTTTATTTATCAGTATATAATCAATTCGATTTCTGACAATGTTATGTTGGTTATCTTGAGGCGATTTCCAAGTGTACAGTCTTCTGGGTGGAAGTTTAAACCAGGTATTTGCTATTGTTAGATCTTCTTCCTGACAGAACTGGACTAGGCAATCTCCTCTGTCATTTCTGGTGCCTAAGCCATGTTCGCCAACAATTTCTCCATCATCCCCTCTTCCCACTTTTGCATTGAAGTCACCCATCACTATGTTTATATCATGTTTCTTTGTTAGGTTTTTAATCTCTTTTAGGTGTTCATAAAACTCTTCAATATCTTCTTCACTTTTGTCAGCTGTGGGTGCATAAGCTTGTATGATATTTATGTTAACGAGGTTTCCCTTAAGTTGTAACAGCATTATCCTTTCAGAAAATGGAATCCAATTTATTACTGATTTATTGATTTCTTCATCTACTATTACAGCTACACCATGTCGATGTTTGTTCTCATCATTCCCAGAGTAATACATTGTCGTATTATCTTGTTGACACTTTCCAGATCCTGTCCATCTTGTCTCACAAATTCCCAAAATCTGGATGTCCAGCCTCTTCATTTCTCTTGTGGCATTTCTTAATTTGCCAGCTTTTTAACAGAGTTCTGACATTCTAAGTTGCAATTTTAAAAGTGGACACCATTTTGAGCCTGGAGATTCTTCACACCCCTGTCCCATTTAAGGGATGCCGGTAACTTGGGGCCAGTTGTAAGGGTTTGCTCGCCATGTTGGTTGTTCTGGAGATAAGGTAGAGCAGTAGTTTCTCCGTTTGCTTTCTGCTCCACAGTATTACAGACGTACACAATATAATCATATTGCCATCTGCAAATCTCTGATCACAAGCTTTTCCGTCATCATTTGGCTTCAACCTTGTGTCAGTACTGACAATGCTGCTTCCCAATGTCAGGGGCAGTGACCCCAGCAGGCACTTATTTAATGGTGGCACTACTCGCCATGTCACCGAGTTGTCATTGGGCTTTGTGAGGTTTTAAGTGAAACAGAGTTGCCACTTCTTCTCCCCCACGCCCTGATAGCTCAGTCGCTGTTGGTCCACGGCTGCTTATTTGCCAGATTGCTCTGCTTATATCGCAGCTAGCCTCCATATCTGAAGGTTGTTCCCCAATCCGCCACCTGGGGACGCACCTGGTAGTAGTCAGCTCTGCCCCGGGTAAAGATCATTAGTCAGGTGTTATCTGAAATCTGTTTTCAGTTATATGTAATTAACATTTCCAACCAATATCTATCTGTCATCTTTTAGAAATAATAGGTATCACTAATTAAAACTCCCAATTCCTCATTTGTTGAATGTTGCCCTCACCATCATTTGAGAAATTAATAATAGGTAATAAGGTAATGCAAGAATTAAGTAGTAGGGTAGACAGGGTGTAGCAGAGTGCCCTCCCACGATCAGTCATTGGACTCTAATATATATATATAAAAAAAAGAAGTCATTGAACTCCTTGGAAGCATCAGGTAATAATAATAATTGTGATAGAACATTTTTGCTATGATTATTTGAGATGATCATACTTTGATAACCTCATTATAGAGGTTGAAAGTATGATCATCTCAAATAATCATTACATGCCATATATGCTCATTAATGTAAGCATATATGTGAGTGTTTGTGTGGATGAGTGCATCTTTATTATTTAAATATGATGACTTCCTTTAATATATTTTTATTGATTTCAGAGTTTGGAAACACTTGATAATGGAAAACCTTTTAAAGATGCCTTCCTTCTAGATTTGGAGCTTACACTGAAATGCTACAGGTAAACTGAAATACTTGGCTAACAATTAATTAATATTTTCATTATGTCACAATTTATGAAGAAATCATTTTTTCTTTAGATGTACTGTGTTCTACACATAAAAAAAAATCAGTTTTGATCTAATGAATTGAAGCTCATAATTGAAATAGAGTAGGTATTAATTAAAAAGAACAAGTACCAGATTTAATGTTATTTTTGTTTTATCCTCATATTTAATGAAATTATTTATGAAGATTTAAATCATTTTCATAGTCTCTTTTTATTTGTGATTTTTATATCAAATTTATTACAGCAGTATTAAATTGAGTTAGAGTTCTGATGATTTATGGGTGGATTTATTTAAGAGTTTAACATCTGCATAAAATAAGGAGTTGTAATTATTTTCAGTTTTGATATCATGCTGAATCCACTTTTCTTCATAATGATCCATATAGACAATTAATTAATCTGCATAAAATAAGGAGTTGTAATTATTTCCAGTTTTGATATCATGTTGAATCCACTTTTCTTCATAATGATCCATATAGATAATTAATAATAGTGGATATAGCATGCACCTTTGTATAATACCTTATTTTACATCAAACCATCTTCAGTCATTATTTACTTACAACGTAAATGTAGTGTGTATATTACTCTGTATAATTGTAGCATTTTCAGTAGTTTTCTCTTGGCACACTGTCACATTTGTTTTCCAGATCTATGAAACTTAAAGACAGCTCCTTGTTATATTCTCATTTTTCAACTATTTTTCTTAAAGTGAAAATCTGATTCTAAAAATACCTGTTTACCCTGACCTAACTTTTCTTCTTAAAGTTTCTCTTCAACATTTTTTCTTAACTTCTTAGTTATGCTTGCCTAAATCTTACTTAGCACATTCAGTAGGGAAATTCCTCTATAATTTTCATATTTACTTTTATTTTCCTTTTTATAATTGGGCATTAAAAGAATTCTATTATAGCCATCTACAGTTTGACCTAAACTGTGCAGTTTAGCCACCATTTAAACTTTTACACATTCATATATGAGCATCACTGGTTGAATATCATCTGCTCTAGCTCTCTATGTTTCAGAACTCATGTTTTCTTTTTCAGTTCAAGCATTGATACACTGCTTGGAAAGAAGTCAACAGATACCATAGTATGAGGAATAAACAGCCATGGAACCTTAATAAGATGTAGGATCTCCTTTCACTGCAGTGACTGCAGTAATCCTATGAACTTTTCACAAACCTGTGATAGCGATCCGTGGGAATTTTGGCATTCCATGTAGGCATAATGAGGTCCTGGACTCCTGTGGGGGTGGACATCCCTTGACCTCACCTGATGCTCCAGTTCATCCAGATGTTCACTAGGATTGAGATCAGAGCTCTGTGGACACCAGTCAAGTGTGTGGCGATGTTCATATCCACAAACCCTGCAGTTATAGCAGCAGCCTTATTACACTGAGCTGTCATTGTCATGCTGAAAGGGACAATGGTCAGTTCCATAGAAATGCCATAATGTAGGAAGCATTGCATTGTTCAGAATTGAAATACTTGTCAGAGTTCAATGTTCATGACACCACAGAAGTCCGAGGCCAAAGCAGGAAAAACAGGACCATACCATCACCTCCAAATTTTGTGGTTGGGGTTACGCACTCTGGTAAAAGACGTTCACCAGGCATCTGCCACACTCATACCAATCCTTTTGCTTGGTAGAGTGTCTTGTGCAATATGTTGCTCCATAACACAGCTTTTCAAGCTTCCATGTTCTATTGTGTATGTGTTTTGCACTTCTGAAGAAAATGCTGCATGTTTGTTCAGTAAATGTGGGACTTGCATATTGCTGTCCTACCATGGAAACTCATGTTGTGAGCCTCAATTCTAAATTTTTTTTGTGCAAATTTGTGTTCCATTCAATGCCCAGGACTGCATTCAACGTGTCAGTCTACGAATGTTAGTTTTTATGTTATCATTTGTAGCACGTAATAGTCACATTCGGTGAGTGTTATAGGTTGTCTGCGGCAGGTAGCCCTTGCAGTTGACTCCCGGCACTTCCATCTCAGTATGGTATCACTGATTGTTTACCTGGGATGGTACAATTTGTCGACAATTTGCAAAACAGATAGGCCTGCAGCCTATCTGTTTTGCAAATTGCAGCATGTCATCCTAATACAACGGCTCTTTCAAACTCCATCAGTTCCCTTCTTGCAGCCATCTCACCCAAACATTAGTTGCACTGACTTGGGAGCATCATATTTCTCTAATTTATACCAGCTACAAGCATGTGACTCATTACATAGCACAATTTACCTTTCCCATTGGGCGTCCTTTGAATTTTTTCCAAGCAGTGTACTACTTGCATTCTTTTGAACATTTTCTTCTATTGTTCTTTCATTGCTTATCCTTATCTCCCTTTGTACTTGAATTCTTACCACAGAAAGTTGTAAATGTATTTCACATTAGTATTAGTATCAACGATTGGGGAATGGTTAGACTGTAAACTTTTGCCCTACAAATCAATTAAAGCCTAGTTTTAAAAAAAATGTTTTGTTATGTAAATATTTAGTATGTGTTTAATGCTTATACAAGATTTAATAATATAATAGATTTATTATATAATAGCAATATAAAAGATTTATGCAAGTATACTTGAGAAATGGTTGAAAAGGATTGTGGAAGGGAAGCTTAGTGAAGAACAAGCTGGATTCAAGTCAAATATACAGGCTGTCAGGATCAGATTTTCACCACATTATGACAAATAGCTGAGAAATTGTGGGAATATAATAAAGATTTGTATTTGAGTTTTGTAGACCTGCAAAAGGCATATGACAAGGTGCCAAGAGAAAAGCTATTCAAAACACCATTGATCAATGGGGCATTATATTAAGCAATACTTAGTCTTTATTTAAGTCAGCAGTTAAAAATGAAGGAAGTACAGAAAGATGGTTTGATATTAAATCTGGTGTCAGACAACGATGTACATTATCCCCTCTGTTATTCATTATCTATATGGATCACATTATGAAGGAAAGCAGCATTAAACCTGATATCAAAATTGGAGATGTTAATTGCAGCTCTTTACTTTATGTAGATGATGTTATACTTTTAAATAAATCCAGTACAAGTCTACAAGATTCCCTGACTAAACTGAATAACTGTTGTGAATAACTGAGGCAGAAACATTGAAATTTTTAGTGAAGACGGTAAATTAAATATGGAAATAGACAATAGAATCAATAATCGGAGGTCAGCTGAATAAATTTATATGGAATAAGAGAGAAATTAGTCAGAACACTAAATTAACTGTATACAAGATAATGTTCAAACCAACTTTAGCTTATGGATCTGAGAGCTGAGTTAAAAATAAAACTTGACCAAAGACTAGAGACCACAGACATGAGAGTCCTGAGAAGGATTAGGGATGCAAACAGATGGTATCAATGGCAATATCATATTAAAAATGAGGATATTAGGAAAGAACTTGACATTGTTGGCATCCAGGAATGTGCTAGTAGAGCTAATCTCAGGTGGTATGGTCGAGAAAATGGGAGAGGAAAGATTAGCAAAACAAGTGTTGTCTGCCAAGTTTGCAGGAAAAAGACCCAGAAGAGGACCAAGATATAGGTGGATATGTTGATGCAGTAAAAAGTGCTTTAGATGGTAGAAATTTATGATCTGATAATGTTGGAGTCTTGACAGATAATAGATTGATTTGAAGGAAAATTGTTGATAGGAGGTTAGTAATGATGTAAGTTCTTCATGTATTATCATAATATCCTGTACACCCCCTTTAGGATACATGTCAGGAATTTGATGATGATGATGGTGTTTAATACTTTACAGATATTCTAAATGTCGAAATTTTAGTATTTTGGAAGTATGGAATATTTGTTTTTGAGAGGAGGTTGGGCATATTTTTCCTGACTAGATTACATAATGAATTAATTGTGTGTATTGTCAATTTTGAAAGATATGCTTTAGATGCATGCTTGTTTTGTTGTTTGATGCTATAGCTGACTGGGAATATTTGCAAGCATTGATGTGTGTGTGTGTGTGTGTTATAGAAAAATAGGATGGAGTAAATTGTAAGTTTCTGATGTTAGTGGGTGTTTATGGTAATTTTTAATGTTGATATATTTGAATTTATTTTGTAAAAGTTAAATTTAAAAGTGTAGAGATTTATCTTCTCATATTTTATTTGTAAATTTTAGTCTGACTGACTAAAACTGTTAAATAAATCTAGTAATTTTAGAATAGGCTGTTTCTTTTTTTACAAGTAACAAGATTGTGCTTGTTTTTATTTTTATTTATTTATTTATTTTTTTTTTCACAATTAACATTATTACTCATTCAGGATCTGAAAAATGTGGAATTAGATGTTTATATATATATATATATATATATATAAATAAAAGGTTTAATGACTATTACCAAGAGAAAAGATGACAAGATATATTTAAAAAAGATACTACTAGTTTACTAGTTTCGTTACATGAACATCCTCAGGTATCACAATCAAAGAAGTATATAAAAAAATTACAGAGACTTAAAATTGTACTAACAGAACATGTACTTTAATTTTAAGTCTCTGTAATTTTTTTATATACTTCTTTGATTGTGATACCTGAGGATGTTCATGTAACGAAACTAGTAAACTAGTAGTATCTTTTTTAAATATATCTTGTCATCTTTTCTCTCGGTAATAGTCATTAAACCTTTTTTTATAATATTCCAACCGAGTAAAAATGAATTTTGAAAAAAAAAAAAAAAATATATATATATATATATATATACACACATATGAAAGAGAGCAATTGAAAAGGTTTCATGAAAATAGAGCAATACTTAGCCTTCACAGAGCATAATATTCTTTGGTTTTGGATGAGGATGTACAGTATTGGTGGTAAATGGTATAAAAATTTTTCTTACCTGTGAGGGTGAGCTTGGACAGTTGTACAGAATGAGAAGAATTTTGCAATTTTCCATTAGGCCTGCAGATGAGTAGTGTGCTCAGGCTTCAAGTACAAAAAAAAAAATTTTTTTTAAACCATTCTAACATAATCTTAATGGTGATAATTCAGTCATTTTTATTTGTATATTATAGTATTGGAGATAAATGTCATCACCTGCTTTTAGACCACTGCCCTGCTTATTTGGAGGCTTGAAGTGGTTTGAAAAAGTTCCACGTTTGATCTCTAGAGCAGGCTTTCCAGACTGTGTAAAAAAAATAAATGAAAAATACAATATATATATGTATATATGTGGGGAGGATTAGCTGTGTTCTCCTACCAGGATCTTGGCTGACTAAGCATCAGTTATGCTTGTAGCATGTTGAGCACAGTTAAGCCCGGGATGGATATCCGTGGTGGGCTAGCAACCTACAACACGGTCAAGAACTCTGATGGAACTAATATAGATGGCAGTGCCAATATTTCGGTGAAGTTCGGAGGGAAGTCTTAGTATCATGTCTCCATGTGGATCCCCCCGGGAAACATGGTGTCATAATGAGCCATGGCAAAGTTGATACTGAGCAAAGAGCTGGTAGAAAGCTATAAAATGCATCTCCCAAGATGTTATGTGGCCAGTGTGGGAGATTAGGCCATAACCACTTCACTGCAATGCCAAGAAGAAGAAAGAAAGGCCATAAAGCCCATGGCCAGAATGGGCAAACACTGGATGTGACTAAATTTCCTCAACTATATAACTACTCTGATCGAAACCATTTATGGAGACCAGAACATGATGCAGTGGGGAAGCTTTCCCAAATAATAAGCAATACTGGAATAGCCCAAAGAATTCATAAACATAACAGTAATCAATACAATCCTCTTTTCCTCTATATATATATGAACATTTAATTGTTGAACACTTAAAGAAGAGGAAGACCTTACCATCTTACAGCAAGAACTAAAACATATTAAATGGGACATCATAGGTTTAAGTGAAGTTTGCAGCAAGATGAACATTTAATAAAACTAAAAAATGGAGACTATTTATACTATTATGGGAAAACTAAAGGACAATACAAGTTGAATTTCTAATTAAGAAAACAATTGTACACCTTATAGAGGAATTTAATTATACAGATGAAAGAATAATAGAAATCACACTTAAAATAAACTCCAAACTTAAAATCAGGATCATCCAAATATATGCACCCACCTCATCCCACACTGATGAAGAGATAGAAGCATTTTATGACTCACTGTAGCACACTGTAGACAAAAAAAGAAATTGCAATCAAAACTTTACTATAGTAATAGGCAATTTTAATGCCAAAGTAGGTCATCCCATTCACTAAATAGACACAATAGGACCATACATATATGGTACAAGCAGCAACTCAGGAATGGCTCTTATAGAATTCTCTATCAGTTACAAGCTTTACATTATGAATACATTTTTTAAGAAAGCCCTCAAAAGAAAATGGACATGGAGAAGTTCAAATGGAGAAATAAAAAATGAAATAGATTATATACTGTGCAACAATAAAGAAATAGGTCAAGATATGTCAGTACTAAATCAAGTAAAAACAGGAAGTGACCACCAACTGGTGAGAGCCAAAATTAAAATAAACCCAAAATTGGAAAGAATAAAATGGCTAAACGACAAAAAATCAAGAACTTTTGACTTAAAACCTATTGAAAACAAGAAGTATTACGAAGAAAAACTCAATCAAAAACTAGACTTAATAAATATATTTGAAGAAGAAGACATAAGCACAAACCTAATGGAAGTAATATCTTAGCAGCCAAAGAATTCAAAAGCAACAAACAACAAAAAGACCATCAACTTTCAGAGGAAACCTTACAACTACTAAAAAAGAGACGAAATATGAAACAAGACAAAAACTTAATTTCTAAAATAGAATATGCAGAACTATGCAAAACAATAAGGAACAAGATAAGAAATGAAATAAGATCTTATAACACTAAAAAAAATAAAATAAATAATTGAAAACAATAAAAATATGAAATTACTAAGAAAACATTTCAGTTGGCAAAAGTCAAATAACTACAATAAAAGACAAAAATGGAACTATAATAAGGAACCAAGAACAAATCCTAAGCAGGCTAGAAGAATTTTATAAATAGATCCTTCAATAGATCCTTCAAATATAAATAACTCCTCTCCATCACATATAGAATTCATTCCCCCATTCAACAAAAAATCAACAACAAAAATTCAGATGAAATAAAACAAGCATTAAAACAAATGAAAAAAGAAAAATGTCCTGGTGAAGATCTAATTCATATAGAATTAATTAAATGGGGAGAACATAATATCATTCACCATGTCACAAACTTACTAAATCTATGCCTAGAAGAGGGAAAGATACCAGAAAACTGGACAAATGCTACTCTGATACTGTTACTTAAAAAAGGGGACAAAGAACTATAGACTAATTAGTATTCTTTCTCCAATCTGTACAGAATTCTCACAAAAGTAATAACAAACAGGTTTACCCCTCTTCTAGACTCAAATCAATCAGTGACTCAAATCAACCAGTAGAACCATCAGGATTCTGTAAAGGCTTTAACACAATTGATCATATTCATGCAGTAAAACAAATAATAGAAAAAGCAGAAGAAAACCAATTGCCTCTCTGTTTAGCCTTTATTGATTATGAAGAAACATTCGATTCCATCAAAACTAATGCAATAATCAAAGCACTCCAGAAATAGTAGCCTCTTCCTCCAGGAAATATACCACACCGCAACAGCCAAAATCCAATTTCACACAAGTAGCAATAAAATATCAATTGAAAAAGGTGTCCGACAAGGAGACTCTCTATCACCCAAAATCTTTACAGCAGTCCTTCAAAAAATATTTAATAATATAAACTGGACAAGCCTTGGTAAAAAAATTAACAACAGAAACTTAACACACTTAAGATATGCAGATGATATCATAATTTTTCAATCACTCCAGAAGACCTATATCATGAAAGCAGAAATGTCGGTCTAAAATTAAACAGAGAAAAAACTAAAATCACGTTTAATCATCTTGAAACACCAAAAAACAATAATAGAAAACAATTTCTTCGTAAGAGTCTCTTCATATGCATACTTAGGTCATCTCATTGATCTAAACTGTGGACTCCAAAAGGAAATAAATAGAGAGTTCAATTTGCCTGGGGTGCATTCAGAAAATTGAAAAGCATTTTTTAAAACAATGATGTTCCACTCTGTTTAAAAAGGAAGACATTTAATACTTCCAATCATCACATGGTTGTGAAACTTGGTCGCTAACAAAAGAACTGGCAAATAAACTAACAACAACTCAAAGAAAAATGGAGAGGTTGATGCTAGGCATCACATTAAAAGATAAGAAGCGAAACACCTGGATAAGAAGCCAGACTCGCATCACTGACATCGTTCTTCACATTAAGACTAAAATGGAAATGGGCTGGACATCTATCCAGGAGAGAAGATGAGCGATGGACCACTATACTAACAAACTGGATTCCAAAAGAAGGGAAACGAGGCCGAGGACGTCCTAAAAGAAGGTGGAGTGATGAACTGTCAAAATTTGTTGGGAAAAATTGGTCAACAGAGAAAGGTGGAAAGAACTGGAGGAGGCCTTCGTACAGCAGTGGACAGAAAATGGCTGAAAAGAAGAAGAAGAATATATATATAATTTATAAAAATGGCTGTCGATAGCTCAGTTGGCAGAGCGGTGGAATGTAGAGGGTTATTACAGTTATCCATAGGTTGCTGGTTCGACTCCTGCTCGACGGAAAGTTTTTCGACGAGTGGTTTCTTTGTGTGGAGGGTGGTTGACCGTGGGATGCCTGAGAGAGTAGTGAGAACAAGAATGGTCAGTGAGTTCAAGGAGTGGTATGATAAACTTTGTATTTCCCAAGAAGGACCTCCCACAATGAGTCTCTTGACTCCATGGAGGCCTGAATAATAATAATAATAATAAAATCTCTAATCTAACAGATAAGCTTAGGTGATGGTTATTCATGACTTATTTTTCACGGTATTAACAACACCACACGCACACTTTTATCACAAAGATGTTTTATTAATGCTTATATTTCGCTGATTTTCAACTCAGCAGCATCATCAAAAAGTGACATCATGGCCCAAAGAAATCATCAGGAAAATAAAACCAATTCATGTTAAACCACCCCGTATTTATGGATTACCAAAAATCCACAAAACTAATATTCCCCTATGCCCCATAGTCGATAGCATAGATAGTCCCACATATAAACTGGCCAGGCATTTAGCCAAGTCGCTTACCCTCCTTACTGGCAACTCCTCTACTTTTGTAAAAAATTCAATCCATTTCAAAACACTAATTAAAAATCTAATCTTAAAAGATTCAGACATAATGGTTAGTTTCGATGTCACCTCCTTATTTACCAATGTGCCACTTATAGACACTTGATTTAATCAAGTCTAAATTTCCCCCAGATATTTTTGAAATATTTCAATTTACCATGAATGTAGGTTACTTTACATGGGGAGGAAAATTCTACAAACAGATTAATGGTACTGCTATGGGTTCCCCCCTCTCTCCCCCATTAGCAAATTTTTACATGGAACACTTTGAAAAAACAAAATACTTGCCACAGCTACATACAAGCCACAAGTGTGGTTACGCTATGTGTTTGCCATCTGGCCCCACGGACCTATCTAAACAGCCAACACCCCAAAATTGACTTCACAGTAGAAAAAGAATCAAATAACTGTTTACCATTTCTTGACACATTAGTCACCCACCTTTCAGATGGATCACTATCTTTTTCTATTTACAGAAAGCCTACACACACACACAGGAAGATACCTACATAAACATCACATCATCATCCAGTCCAACAGTACGGCATTTTAAAAACACTTACACACAGAGCCAGAGTCATTTGTTCTAATGATACAGCTCTGACCACTGAACTCCAATACCTGCGCCATACGTTCTTAGCCAACGGCTACAATCCCTACAAAATAGATAAAATACTACATAGGCCCATTACTCTGCCCTCCCCTAATACACAAGAATACAACATGACCATTTCTATTCCCTATATTAGAGATACATCGGAAAAGATAGCCAAAGTATTGTTGAAACATGGCCTTCGCACCACTTTCAGACCTCATGTCAAGCTGGCACCTCTGATCCGCTCGCCTAAGGATAAACTTCATCCTTTAGCACACCCAGGAGTGTATGAAGTGCCTTGTGACTGTGACTTGGCCTATTATGGGCAAACAGGAAGATCAGTGAACATCCACCTGGAAGAACATGAAAGATACATTCGCTACTATTACTATGGCAAGTCGGGACTGGTGGACCACGCCTTGGACACTCCTTCACACAGGATTAGACGGAGGAAAATGAATGTGCTATTTAGGAGTCATTATAGATCTGAAAGATTATTTTTTGAGTCAGCAATGGCTTTGAAGAATTCTCCTAACCTTAACAAATATGGTTGCATTAATTTGCCAAAAATTTGGGAGACGGTTATCCCAAGAAAAACTCCTGGATAGCTGCTGTTTTTTTTTTTTTTTTTCCCGTTAGAGGGCACCAAAAATAGGACTTTTTTTTTTTTTTTTTTAGACCTTTTTTCTTTTACAATTATATTGTTTCACTCGCTCACTGTCGCGTTTACAAGGGTGTTGTGCTCTGATGATGCTGAGTTGAAAATCAGCGAAATATAAGCGTTAATAAAAACATCTTTGTGATAAAAAAATAAAATCTCTAGCCTGCCCATGGTACAAATGTACTATAGGTTTACAAAAAATAGCCTTTTGTGGGTAGGAGCAACATAAAAAATATAAAATAAATATTTTTTAATGCCTTTCAAGGACTTCAGGCATTTATTTTTTTATATATTGCTAGTAGCTTGCATCTGTATGTATGCATTTGTACATCCCAGGGAAGTAACTCTATCCTTTATATTGTCTGAACCTATCTTTTTCCTGTGAACCTTTCTTTTTCGTCTGTTTTTAACCACAAACTTTATAGAAAGAAATTCCACTGATCTTCTTAAACCTTTGAAGCCATCCTCACCATAGTCACACTTATGCTAATTAAACGACATGTGCTTAATTATTTAAATACGCCTGTATGACCTATTGAACCAGTCAGGCAGTCACAAGAATTTGAAGTGCACTCTCATAATTTTGTCCAGACTAAAGGAGGTGCCATACCATCCATTGTCAGAAAATTGGTGGTATACCTGTAGTTTGTTATTTAGTAAACAGTTATTTAGTTAATTGGTAATTTAGTAAAGTTAAATTTCATTAATTATTATCTCTAGACGTGTTTTTAAAAACCTGTGTAGCTCAGTAGAAGTGACATTTACACTCCTCAGTGCAACTGCCTGAAGAAAGAGCTTCATCAATTCGATTCTAGTTATCGACTAGAGGACCTTTTCCTAAACTTTTTTCCAACTGGTTCCTGAGTTAGTCAATCTCTGGCATGACCAAGCTGATTTTTTCTCTTAGCCCACCTACATAATGTACTATAGATTTGTAAATAATCTTTTGTGGGTGAGAGCAACATTAAAAAAAATTAAAAATAAATAAATAAAAAATTGGGAAAAGGTTTGACTGCATAATCTGTTCCATTTTTTTTTTTTTGGTTATATTTCTATTTTATTGTCTGGATATTATTTGGGAAAGAATATGATTTAAGGGGGAAAAATTTTTTTTTTCATTAATATTTACAAGCAATAACTGTTTTTAGTTCTGTGAACATAATTGTATTCTAGTTCTTTAATATTAGATTTTTTTTTTTTTTTTTTTTTTTCAAAGATGATATTATTGGTGCTCTAGATCCTTGTTCTTCAACCTGTGGTCAGATGCTGGTCTGCCGAAATTTCCTGGCGGTCCGCCAAAAATGTCTTTGTCTCTCAGAAACAACGCTCCAGCCACGTATATCAAATTTTCTAACCTCTAAGCAGCAGCAGATGTCACACTAGCTAAAAATTGTAATTTTATAACATGGGATTTAATAAATAAAATACTATATTAGTTTATATTTCTGTCTTAGCTGTCAGCCGGTCCGCGAAATATTTCTCCTACTTTCCCTGGTCCACAGGTGTAAAAAGATTGAAGAACGCTGCTCTAGATGTTTGATATTTATTTGAAGAACGCTGCTCTAGATGTTTGATAGTTAAAGTAATACTAATATTTATTAGTATTACTTTAACTTTAAAAAAATCTGTTATTTTATTTCATTTTATCGGAGTTTACAAATATTTTCCTTGTCAACCACAACATTAACCCCAAGAAATCATGCATCTAAAATATATCATTAAATTGACACTACTCACAATTTTTCCATATGTTCAGAATATCTGTAAAACCATTAAGCACATACTTGATATTCTGAGTACAAACTAGCACTTGTAGCACACACACACAAAAGGATTTGTGTGTGTGTGAAAAATAATTTTTTAATCTACTCCCAATGTTGTACATACTAAGCTTGTATTCAATAGTATTCAAATAGCATATTAACCGTTAAGTTAATTTATATCGAATTAACTTGTTGAGCACTTCGCATCCATGTAATTATTGACATATAGACATGTCAAGACAGGTTTGGTGGTTAAGCCTTCATCAGGATGAGTATGACAGACGAGATCATGTATTTTCTTGCACTGCTTATAAGCAGATACAAATCTTTTTTTTTTCCCCAGTTTAGTTTAATTCCTAATTTGCACATAAAATGCAATGCCATTAACTATTTAATTTTAGTTTAATTCATCATCCTAAAACTTATTAGGCAAAAAATTTTCATTCAAAGCTAACTAACCTGCATTTAGAGCAAATAGACCTGGAAATGGTACAGTTAAAGAACTATTTTCATATGTGCATTCTTTTAATTGCACTAAAAAATAGTATTATAGGTATTCATATTTCTGTATTTACTGAACTACATAGAAAAAAAATTAATGAAAAATAAGTAATGCTCTGTTAATAATTGAGACCTAATTGTTATTGTTCTTCTATAATTTAATTAAGTACCTTGTTCATTTGTAAATGCAGAGATTTGAATTCTGCAAATATTTCTGATTATTTTCATGGTAAAATAACTTTTTACTCATGTGTTTCTGTTGTCTACAGCTAATTATATTGTTGAGCCTTTTATAATATTGTAAGATAGCAAAATTGCTTTGACATAGTGTTTAGTTTTGTTAATCAAAAGAGTTTTTCTGTAGAAACCAGTGTGAGTTAAAGAATACTTGGATTTTCTTTAGAAGATATATATAGTTGCTTAATAATACAGAATGTTTACAACGTCTCTGTTTATTTCAGAAAATAAATGGATAACTCATTTTGTTATTATGTTCAAGTACAGAAAAGTAGAAATTATACATTTATTGAATATTTTAAATATTCAGTACAGGTATCCCTTGATTAATGCGATTAATTAATCCTTCCATGTTACTGCGTATTTCAAAATCGTGTTAATCAAATATAATAATCAATGGTAAAAATTACAATTCATCCACAATCGATTACTGTATTAATAATTCATTTTATATGGTACTCTTTAGGAAAGATAAAAAATGAATGCAAAGTAAATGTTTAATAAATGCTTGTACCTACATTAGTTACTGCAATTTTTATCAAAAAAAAAAAGAAGTTATTAGTGGTCATTTGAACAATTTTAGTTTTTTTCTTATTAGCATAAATGCTATGATAACAAGCAAAATGACTCTCTAGACCTCGGCAAACAATTCTTCAATTAATATCTGGAGCCATATCCATTACTTGCTGCTTAAGCGATTCTAAATTGCAAAATAGTCCATTCAGTTCTTTGATTATCTCTTTTGGAATCTCATGTTCACATTCCATTTGTTCATTGTCTTCATATGCGTGTTGTTATTCAATTTCAAGAAGATCGTTGTCACTGAAATCTTTTGAATTTGAATCCAATAATTCTTTAACATCTTCTGCATCAACACAATCAAAACCAAGGTCTTCACCAATTGCAATGATTTCTTCAAACCACGTTGTTCACAAGATTTTCAAAACCACTTGAATCTTTAGCACGTTCTGGCAAAAGGTTTTTCCAAACAGCTCTCGTTCAGCTAGAAGACACTTGCTCCCACAAGTCATGAATGTTTTCAATTGCCTGTTTAATGTTAATTTTTTTTCCAAAATTCTTGGAGCATAATCGCATTTTCTTCCATTGTTGTTTCTACTGCCTTTGAGAATGTCTTTTTAAGACATTCTCAAAGACATTTTCAAAATTCTGCAAATTTTGAAAGTTGCAATGACATCCATGTCCATGGGTTGTAGCAATGATGTCGTATTTGGTGGAAAAAATAAAACTTTCGCATTTTCACACAGATCCTTAAGAGAATTTGGATGACCAGGTGCATTATCTAAAAGCAAAAGCGCTTTGAAAGCTAAATTATTTCTCTTGCAATAAATTTCCACCATTTCTCTCAGCCAGGAAATACTCCTCAAGGCTTGCATGTTTTTGCGTGGTAAATTTAAAGGCACGTTAATTAAAACTCTTGCTATGTATATAAAGGGATAAATGCTGCGTTAATCAAATCTGTGTTAAGCAAGGGATACCTGTATTTGCAAATGCAATGTCAGAATTTTGTAGACATTCGAATTGGGTAGTGTGAATCTGCATAATGCAGCATAAATTGATGTACAATGTTCTTTTGTGATATCATTTTGTTCTGTAATTATTATGGTATTCTCTGAGATGTGGACATCAAGATCTTTCTTCATCATTGACATATCCTGTCCTTTTGAAATCTGTATTGCATTGTGTCCTGCAGACAAGACAAGACAGGAATTGTCTTGTCTGCAGGATGTGGCTAATGAAATTTTCTTTCAAACTTCTTTTTAATTTTATTGCCTTTCTTTCCTTGAATATATAATATTGCCACTATCACATGTTCTTGCACATTCATCTTCACTGTGCAGTAAAAATCCAGTAAAAACTTATTTCCCTGAAATAGATAAGGACTTTATAAGCAGCCTGTATTAATGAGAATTACATACAGGCTGCTTATAAAGTCCTTATCTATTTCAGGGATTTAAGTTTTTATTGGATTTTGGAATGGAACTGGTTTAATGCAACATGTGCAACAAAGCAATATTTTATAACTGTTACAGATCTGTACATTAGTAGTGCAGTAATTTTTATATAAGCTGTTAATGGGATTAATGAAAATATAAAATATGCTGCTTTAGTGTAAAGATATAGGAATGGTTTAGTCAAAACAACTTGTGAATTGCTCTTACATAATGCATTCCTTTGGTGATAATGCAGTCATGATCTGAAGAATCTTCACATAATAACAAAATGTTTGCAGTGAAATTCAGTAGTAGAAACTTGATAATATAAAAAGGTTGCGTTCTCTATAAAGACAGAGTGAGTGAATATCAAATTAATCTTTTATAACTATGTTAGTTTGCTCATCTTCCTATTTAGAAGTCTGATGGCCACTAAGAATAAAAAGTTTGTGAAATTGTTTGTTTCACAGCTCACATTGGAATGCTTCTGCCTCTGAAAATAACTGTTTATATTATAGCCTGATACTGAGTTAATGTGATGTCAGATAACTGCTTCTCATTCAAGTTAATTTTTTTAAACTTCTCTGTGAATTTGGAAAATTGTTTTGTAAGTCTTATTTTCTGAACTGGCTTCTGCTTATATCACTTGTCTATTTAATACTTGTCTCTGCAAAGCTTGTGCATTATTTTATCATTTGTAATTATAATGCCAAAGCTTTTTTTTTAATTGCATTCATATTCTTAAGTGAGCCTTTATAGCTTAGTCAGTATAGACAAAACCCTTTGGTTAAAAAAAAAAAAGACCTGGGTTTGATTCCCATCAGTGATGTGAGTAACCTTTATATGGTATCTTTCAATGAAAGGTGAGTTAGCCAGTCTCATACAGAGGTAAGGAGTTTTTTTCACCTGGAAACTTGGGTTTTCATTCCCAGAAAACAGGCAAACTGGCCTCGTGAACATATGCTTCTACAGACATAGGATACCTCCAGGAATAAGGAGTAACCAATCTATTCCATTGGATTTTGGTTCCGAATGCCTACAAGGTAAAAAGTGTAGGTCTACACATGAACGTAAATTAGGATAGGATTCTTAAGTGGTGCATATTTGTGTGTGTGTGTGTGTGTGTGAGAGAGAGAGAGAGAGAATACTAAAATTCACATGTCACCAATATTTTTTAGTAATATTTGTTATCTTATATTTTCAAATTTTAATCAAATCTTAATTCAATACCTGTTTTATATAACTTGTGTATGCAGTGCTTCTAGTTAATTATAAAAATATCCATTTAGCTATGCACTTGTTACATGCTTATTCTAAATACACTATCTTGAAAACAATTAAGTAATTATTACTTGACATGCCTATTGTTAAACAGAATAGAATGCAGTAATAATTACTGAAGTAAAGTATGTATAAATACTCTACACTGGTGTGTTCAGTGAATGCAAGAAGGCCCACCTTGCGTGGGCATGTATGTGAGTATGCAGGTTCCTTTTCACAATTTTTAACGTTTCCAATGTTTTAGTAATAACATTGTTTCTTTAAATGATCACTGTTTTATTGACATTCCTGTTTAGTTTTCAAAGAAAATCTTTAATTTACTCTATTCAGGAAATGTAATCTTGTAGATTACATCCTGTTACAGTATAACTACCCTATCCTGTAACAGGATGGCTCACCATTCCTTAGCTTCAGCAGTTTCTCTGAAGCTTGCTTTCATTGCAGTATCTTTGCATTAATCCTACTCAGCTGTGGGCTGCCAAGGAGTATTAAGAGGGACATGCTGTGTGATTTTGTTACCAGAAAAGAAAGCCTGGTTGGCTGAATGGAGTATACCTGCTCTCCAATCAACAGATTGTGGGTTTGAATCCCACTGTGCACATAATGTTTGTAAAGCCCACTCTGGACGAGCTTGTATTAGCTTCTTGAGTTTTTAAATTTGTCTTTTTTTTTTCTTCTTTAAGCAGACATGTAGCTACTCAGGTCATTGATTATTACATGAAGTAAATGCCACATAATCTACCCATACATTGTTTTGAAATCTACAGTTCATAAAATCATCATTTTCAACATATATTTATTTTTTGTGTCTTTTCAGACAAATATAACTACTATACCAAATGTTATAAAATTTACCTAAGAGGCTCTTCTTGATTTTAGAGTAATTTTAACCTATTGGCTTTTTTATTTTCCTCAAGGGCTCACTTTCGTGAATAGAGGAAATGCCAAACCTGAGGTACTTGATGCTGGACTATGCCTTACTTAATGTAATATACATCTGTTATATTATCTATAAACTGATCCTTACTTACCCTTCTTTCTTTTCTTTCTTTCTCCTTCTTCCCAATGCTATCAGAGTATTCAAGAGTTAGGGTGAATCTTTCTTATTTTGCTATTTTTTTCTATGTAGTGGGAATCTGCATTCTCTCCTGAGTATTTGTCTTACCTTCTAGGCTGAAGTCCCAACCAACCTGACCAATGTGGGATGAATTAGGACCAAAACTTCTCATATATGTGGAAAGGGTGTGTGCAACCCTACTACTTTTTTCTTGTAGTGACTTCACTCAGGATTGAAAGTTGGAACATTCATTCCTTAAATCAAGAACAAGAAGAATTAATTGAAGAATTTGATGGGCAAAACATGGAAATGAGTTGCATGTCAGAAATGAAAAAAGAAAGGTAAAGGAATGTATAGCCTGAGTGACTATCACATTTTTTTCAGTGGAGTGGAGAAACAAGAGAAAGAGCTAGGACAGGTGTGGGAATAGTAATACATGAAGATTTTCAAGGTGAGATAAAAGAAGAAGAATATACATGAAAAGAATACTGAGAATAAAATTATTCTCAGTATTCTGAGAATACAAGGCTTATTTAGAATGGGATTGCTTCAGTTTTGTGTAGATGATGAATTTGGAATAGATAATGCTTTCTTTGATCACAAGAGTCATTGCAGAATAATGTGGAGAAATGACAGAGAACAGATGTTTCCATGGAATGCATAGTGGCAGATGGAGCAGTAGGACTAGACAAAATGCTGGATATTGGAGTTCTGACATCTGTGGACATCGGTAGCGATCATGGACTACTGGTGGAAGGATTTGGATTCCAACAAAATATAAATGGAGTGAAAAAGCAAAATAAAGAATATAGGTAAATAAATTTGGGGGTGTGTTATTGTAAAGGACAGCATAAGAATGCTTCACTAGTTAAACTCATTCCAGTATCATTAATATACAAATTGAATTGCCCCAATACCTATAGCACTCCACTAGTGACTTCCTCTTTTGAAATACTGCACCCTCATATACAACTTTCTGATACCTATCTAAGAGCCAGTCACAGATCCAATTCACTAACCTGTTATCCACTCCCATCTGTTTCAGTTTATTTAACAGCTTGTCGTGTGACAGTCTATCAAAACCTTTTGCCAAATCTAAGTATACCACTGTATGTGCATCTCCCTTGTCAAAGACAGTTAGTTGCTAAAACTTAATCTCTCTTTAACAAACCCATGATGACAACCACAGAGAATACTGCTGTTATCAACCCATTTCTGTATCCTAGTTCTCACCAATCTCTCCAGTACCTTCACCACAACTCCAGGTATATAGATTTGCCTATAATTTATAGCCACAGCCATTTCATCTCCCTTTGGTGATATGTCATCAAATCCTATCGCCTTATTGACATCAAGCTTATTTATTTCCTCATATACCTCTTGCTCACTCTTATGTTACTATTATTATTATTACGTGACACCTCCAAGGAATCCAAAGACTCATCGAGAAAAGGCACCTACTCTACAACTTTCTGTCTCCACCACTCATTCCACCAACTACAGCGAACTGCATCATCTACACTAACACCATCTACTACCCACCACCACTACCAGTATTTTCACAGACAATTACAAACATCCATGCTCACAGCAGGATTCGAACCCACAGCCTATTGGCAGGAGAGCGGATAAGCTAACCACTTGGCCAATCAAGCTAGCTTGTTATGTTAAGCCATCTTCTCTTATGTTGTCTATGCCTGAGTTTGGCATGATTTCAATCTGATGAGGATGAAACACCCTTATAAATTATTCAATGAATTCCTCAATGATGTCTTCTTCAACAGTTACCATTCTATCATTTTCATCCATTAACATCATCTTACCATAATCATTCTTCCTTTTTTCTTGCCACATATATGAAAAACTCTCTAGGGTTTTTATTATTATTATTACGTAACACCTCCAGGAAGTCCAAAGACTCATCGAGGGAGGGCCTACTCTACCACTCTCTGTCTCCACCACTCAATTCACCAACTACAATGAACTGCAACTACCATCATCATCTACACCAATGCTACCGACCACCCATACACACCACTAGTATTTTCACAAACCTCCATGCCCACACCGGGATTTGAACCTGCAGCCTTTTGGTTGGAGAGTGGATACGCTGACCACTTGGCCAACCAGGCAGGCAGTTTTTCTTGACCTGATTTGCTAATTTCTGCTCACATTGTAGTTTTGCTATTGTTACCGACTGAGTCACCTTCCTGGCCTGCTCTTTATTCTTCTGATGCAATTGATTGCTACCATTATTCATCTTGTGCTGCCTCCACAGTATCCTCTTCTTCCAAATTTCATGCTTAATCCCTTTATACATCCATTTGACACCTACTTTATTCAGCCTTTTGACTTTTAGAATACATTAACACATCAATATTATTAAATATCGTTTAGTCAGTTTCCACTCAATCTCCTTCCCACTTAACTCCTCATTCCATGCTATAGCTCAAAGCTACATCCTAAGCTTTTCGTAATCGTTAGCCTTGTGATTCCACATATATCCTTTACTCATAGAGGTCTTCATATGGCTAGCTGCAACCCATGTGATCACTTCATGATCACTCTCTCACCAACTGAAGAGAGGTGCGAAACCACGCTTACAATCACATCCTCTGATGAAATGACCAGAACTACAACTCTCGATCCTTGTGTGCCCCTTTAAATACTGCCTTAGATAGTTGTCTCCCAAGAACTCAAGAAATTAATTTTCCTTATTCTCAAATGCTCTTTGTCTTTTTATTCCAGTCTATATTGCCATAATTAAAATTATCCATAATAATCACCCTTCCCTTGTTCACTAACCAAAGCTACCTATACATTTCTTCATCACCACCACCACCCTCCACATTCCCAGGTCTATAGCAGCATCTGACTAAATATCTCTTCCTGTCAACCTACCTCACACCATGCTGACTCAGAACCCTTGCCACTATTTACATCTCACACTTTCACTTTATGCAAACATTATTTGCCTTCTATCTTCAACCTTCTATCCTCACCCTCCCTTCTTGTCCTTACTATCCTCATGGAATACATCATATCTTTCCATTTCTATTCTTGTCAAGATATCATTCTTATACAACCATGTCAAGATATCATTCTTATACATCCAACAGTTTTTAGGTGAATAAACCGAATCAAGAAGCCATTTCATCTCCCTTATTTCTGATGCTCATGCTATTTGTAAATAAACGCAGCAATTCACTTTTAGGTCTATAACCAGACCTGCACATGCCACTTGTAGGTTGTGATTGCCCCACACCTAAGCATTCCCAATTGCCACTCTTATCCTGTCTATCTCTTCAGACTCAACTACACTTCATACATGGCCATCCCATTCCCATACTTACCATTCTCATACTACTTCCAACATCCACTCTCCTTATACTGTGCCTCCCTGTCCACTCTGACCCCCCCACCCCACCCCAGCTTCCTGTCCATTTTGCATTCTTGTTCTGTCATTATCACTCAAGTACTAATATTCTCTTTTACAATTTTTCAGCCTCACCAGTTCCCTTACTTCACCTCTTACTTCGTCTGCTCTTGCTGACATCATTCATTGTTCCTCCTTGCAGCAAAAGTCTGACTCACACCACATCAATTCAAATGCAACCTCTCACTTTTATACATTTTTTTGCTTCCTTCACACACACATTCACAAATTCCAATCCCTTCTCTGCCAATGTACCATTCATGATTCCTGTTTTCCATCCCACCCTTTGAACCACATTATCTTTCATTCTCCTCAACAACTTCCTGAAATCCATTCTTACATGCTCTTTATGCCCGACCAAGTCATTTGTTCCAACAACCACCACCACCACCAGCTCACTTGCTTGTCTGCTTCTCTTACCTAACACATCAATTCCTCTAATAATGGAATCCCATACATTGCTATTCTGAATTCATTCATGACCTCTTTTTTTCTCTGCTTTCCTTTGTTCTAACCTTTCATACTTGCCCATTTGTTTCTACAAACTTCTCATCTCATTATTTATACAGGTGATTTTAAATTATTGTCGGGGTTTCCACGGCCTGTAATTTTCAAACCAGAAAAAATAAATAAAACTGCTTAGAGGATATGAAAGTGTAACTCGAAAAGATTTATTATCTATAGAATCAATCAAGACTACAGAATTCTAAACAACTTCAACATGTGCACCTTTCGTGGCACATGAGATGTCCAAGCAATAATCAATTTCCCTCCAAATGTTCTCTGTCATTTGTGGTGTAACTGTTTCTATCACAGCAACAATTCTGGTCTTCAGTTCATCAAAGGAGGTCACAGAGGTCTGGTAAACTATATGCTTCGCATATCCCCACAGGAAGAAATCAAGCAGTGTAATATTGGGTGAGCATGGAGGGCCACAGAATCAGTCCACCACACCCAACCGAGTACCCAGTAAAATGCATTTTTGGTGCCGAACACCTGCTAGTCTCTTGAAATTGCTTTAATCAACATTGGATAGCATAATCTGAAGGTAGATGTTTTCCATACTGAGTTCTGTAACAAAGTTGTATTGAGATAACTGATTTTGATGTGAAAAACCAAATTCCACACATTGCTTTCTCTTGAACAGTCGTCATTTTGAATGGTTTGCTAGCAGAGTTGTGTGAGGAGAAAGGAGTTCATTATGTGAATGTGTGGGATGATATTAGATAGAGCTGTATAAAAGATGGGCTACATTTGAATGGATTAGGTAGTGTGAGTGAGATATGAGTCAGTTGGAGAAATTGTTGCTGCAAGAGAGAGAATGACTGAAGTGAATGTAAGACATGAGGAAGCAAGAGGTGTTGTGGAAGAGCAGGAAAGTAATGTAGCAAGTTTGTGAATGGAGAGTGAATTGTGAGTGGTGCGAGTGAAGAGAATAAGAGAGAAGAAACAGAGTGGATAGAGAAATGGGAGAGGTTCAGGTTGACAGGGGGACACTGTGTGAAAAATGTAAATGATGGATTCAGGAGTAGATATGCGAGTGTGCAAGAAAGGATTACTACAGTCAAGGATGAGGGATGATATTTAGGCCTGGAGAGGGGTGTAGTATTGGTGATGATAGACCGAAATAGATAGGGGAGGGTGTAGAGGAGTAATGTCTGAGAAGTGGGGTTAGTGGGACTTGTTATAGAAACAGAAATGAACAAGTATATATGGTTACAAATGCCTAGAAGTATTCAAAACAAGGGGAATCAAATTGTAGCATTGATGGAGTTCATTTGCCCAAAAATTGTTGGTATAAGTGAGACATGGTTGAATGACAATGACATTCTGACATGAATAAAGATGGAGCGATATGTAGTCTTTTGCAAAGACAGACAAAGCAAAAAGGGAGGAGGAGAAGTGTTATGAATGATGGTAGAGGAGTTGTGCCCATCTAGGGATGGAAATGCCAGGATCAAATACTGACAGTGGTTTTGATGCCATATCGTGTGAAGTAGAGGTGGACAGGATGAAATGTTTAGTATGGTGTTACTATAGACTTGGTAATGTGGAAGGCAGTGAGAAGGAAATGTTTAGACAAATTGGTCTTAATGAAAAAAAGGGAGATCATTATGGGCAATGAGAACGAAAATTTTGGCCTTCAATTGGTGATGTTTTTTGATATGTTGATCTCTGTTTAAGCGGATAAAATCTTATCTTAAGCAGTGCATAAGAAACCACATGGGGATCGAGAGTGTCGGATTTGAGTATCTCATCAGAAGATCCTTTCCTTCATGCTTACACGGTGATCAGAATATATCATGAAAATTATGGAAACAACTACTGCGTTAGAGTAAAATTTAGTTTAATATAAACTAAAATAAACACTTGATGTTTTGATCTTCACATGAAGGTCATTATCTGGAGTACGCATATACGAGGGTTGTCTGAAAAATTCTCTGCCTCGATCATAGATGGCAACATTATCGGCAAAAAAATTTTTTTTTCTAAGTTGGTACATCTGTCATAAGCATCCATGTGAAATTGCAAGTCATTCTATCAAGTAGTTTGTTTTTATACAGCTGTCTGAAGCAAAAGTGTTGTCTGTATCCCTTGAAATGGATAAAATTGAGTATCATGTGGTTATAAAATTCTTTGTAAAAGAAGGTTTAACGCCAAAAGAAATTCATTCGAAGTTCATAAAAGTTTATGGGCACTCTTCTCCTTTGTTTTCAACAATTAATAAATGGGCTACCGAGTTTAAACGTGGCCATACCAGCCTTGAAGATGATCCATGTGAAGGATGTCCAAAAAGTGTAACAACACCAGAAATCATTGATCACGTGCATGATATGGTATTAGATGACTGACGAGTCAAAGTGAGTGAAATTGCTGAGACTATAGGTATTTCAAAAGAACGTGTAGGAAAAATTTTGCATGAAGAATTGTAAATGAAGAAGCTTTGTGCAAGATGGGTGTTACGTTTGCTCACAGCAGATCAAAAACGCACTCGCATGAAAATCTCTGAACAGTGCTTGGCGCATTTTAACAAGAATAAAACTGAGTTTGTGCTATGGATGAGACTTGGATTCACCATTACACACCAGAATCCAAACAGCAGTCAAAACAGTGGAATGCCAGCAAGAAAGGTCATGGCATCAGTGTTTTGGGATGCTAAAGGCATTTTGTTTATTAATTATCTTGAAAAGGGTAAAACAATAACCCGGGAATATTATTCCAATCTTTTAACCAGACTAGATGAAAAAAATTCGTGAGAAGAGATCCGGTGTACAGAATCAAAAAGCATCTTTCATCAGGACAATGCACCTGTCCAGAAATGTGTTTCGGCAATGGGAAAATTAAGGATTCTGCTATGAATTGTTGGAACATCCACCCTATTCCCCAGATTTGGCTCCCTCTGACTTCTCTCTTCCCAAAACTAAAACTCTTCCTCACTGGTCAGCGTTTTTCTTCGATTTAAGAGGTGATTGCAGCAGTAGAGGGGTATTTTGCAGATCTTACTGAGAACCACTACAGGGATGGGATAATGCTGTTGGAGCATCACTGGAATAAATGTATTAGTCTTAAGGGAGATTATGTTGAAAAATAAAAATAATTTTTAAATTATAAATTTGTTTTTTCATTGTTAGGCTGAGAACCTTTCAAACTACCCTCGTATATACAAAGAAACAAGCTGAACTACAATGCTAAAGTTACTGATCAACTATTAAAACTATTGGCCCTCTGGTGAAAAAAAAAAAACCTTTCTACATGAAAGCTAGAGTCCTGTTGTTGTTATTATTATCATCTATTAGGTTAAAAAATTAAATTAAGCTGGAGAGCAACATGTCCATGCAAAAAATTACGTATATAAGTGTACATATAAATTACAACAAACCAGTATGGATAGTGGCCAGTAAAAGTTGAAAATTGCTTAGAGTCCCAAAGTCAGGGTTTTTGGGATTTTTATGCCACCATTATTGTTAAGATTAGGGTGGTTAATCAAAATTTTAATCAAAATGAAACTTTGATTAACCACCCTAATCTTAACAATAATGATGACATAAAAATCCCAAAAATTTGAATGGCACACATTCACAACAAGAGTCCTGGTACTGATAACATCACTGGAGAAATGATTAAATGTGGTGGCGAAAGTATGGTTACAGAAATGCACCAACTATGTAATATGGTATGGAAGGAAAGGAAAATGACAAAGGAGTGAGTGAAATCCATATTAGTGATATTATACAAGAAAAGAAATACACTCAAATGTAAAAATTATAGAACAATTGCTTTGACAAGTCACCTCGGTAAAGTGATGATGAAGATATTGACAGAAAGATTGAGAACAAAGTTGGAAGCATACCTTGCAGATGAGCAAGCAGGATTTAGGAAAGATACATTTCAACAGATTTTGACAAATGAGGTTAATAGCAGAGAAAGCTAGGAGAAAAAACAAAAACATATATACTTGCTTTGTCGATTTTAAGAAGGCATTTGACAGCATTGACCAGAAAGTGACATTAGCAGTGCCAGAATCCTATGGAATTGACATAAAACTAAACTAATAGCATATTAAAAGATGTTTATAAGAATGCAGTGGCAGCAGTTAGAATAGATGAGGATTTTGGAAAATGGTTTAGAACAAACAGAGGTACTAGACAGGAGGACCCAATAACACCAAGCATTTTCATCGCACATTTAGGAAGAACAATGGACAAATTGAAGGAAGATGCAAAAGGAATATCAGTACATGGGATGAGAATTAACAATCTGAGATTCACAGATGACATTGTTATTATTTGAAGAAGACAAACGAGAACTCCAAAAAACACTGAAACTATTAAATGAGGAAGGGAAGAGATTTGGATTTGTTATGGACTTTGAAAAAACAAAGATAATGGTATTTGGTGAGACGAACATGAAACAAAAGATACAAGTGGATGGAATTGATATAGAAAATGTAGAACAATTCACATATTTGGGAAGTATTTGGCATTTGAAAGAACTTGTTACATGAAGATTCTAAGAATACGATAGGTACAGAAAGTTACAAATGAAGAGCTCTGTCGGAAGATACAATCAAAGGAGAATCTAATGCAGAAGATTATAAAATCGGAAGCTGCACTTATTTGGACACATCTGCAGAATGAGTTGAGGACTGGAAGATAAAGACATTTATGTTTGGTATTATGAATGGTGTGTACAGTCTACCTCTTCTGTTTACACCATTCATAATATGGATAGACGACATAAAGGACTGGTGTGGAATGGGGTTACAGAAAGTGCGACACTACACTGGACAAAGAAAGATTGAAAAAGATAGTGAAGCATTGAACACCAGCAGGCAGTGTGCCCATGGTTTTTGTGATGATGATGATGATTTTTGATATATAACATATGGAATGCAACAAGCCTCTTCTCATAATATGGACTGGGGAATAAAAGAAAAAATAATTGGTAACTATCGGTTTTAGACATTTTAACATTATCATCAAATTCCTGATGTGTACCTTTGGAGGGTGGGGGGAAGTGGTGTACAGGATAATTACGATAATACTACATTAAAAATTTAAACCATTACTAACTTCTGATCAACAATTTTCCTCCAAATTAATTTGTTATCATCCAAGATTGTCAGATCTTATTATCAGATTATCAGAGTATTATCAGATCTTATATTTGTCTTTTAAGGTGTGTTTACTGTATCAATCCGTCTAGATCTTGGTCTTCCTCTGGATCTTTTCCCTGCCAGTTGGCAAACAACACTTGTTTTGTTAATCTTTCCTCTCCCATTCTGTTTATTATTATTATTAACGTTTGACTTCCATGGAGTCAGAGACTCATTGTGGGAGGTATACACTATTGCACACAATGCTCATCCAACTGATTCATTGTTGTGGATGTAGACACATCCACAACACACTCAGGCAATGCATTCCACTCACAAACAACTCTCCATACAAAGAATGTACTCACTCCTCTGCTCATACCCTCCTTATAGTTTCCAGTGATGGTTTCTTGTTCTACCCCCCTCCCCCTCCATTCTATGAAAAATCTCTCCCATGTTGACTCCCGATAACAACCCCTGACTAGCTTATGTCTCAATCATATTCCCCCCCCCCTTCCTCCTCACAAGGCTCTGCAACTTACATTCTCTCAATCTGTCGTCGTACTGACCACCTTTGTGAATCTTCTCTGGAACCTTTCCAACATATCCTCGTCACCATGAAAACCTGGTGACCAAATCTGTGCACGTAATCCATATAAGGCCTGACAGTGGAATCATAACCTATTTCTGCATGACTGGGTCCTCAGCATCATTGCCATTATCTGAAGTGATGTCTTCGCAACTTGTGCAATGTGGCCCCTGAATTTCAGGTCCTTGTCCACCATCACTCCTAGATCTCTCATCTCCTCTACTTTCTTTAAAGTTTCCCTACCAAGTGTATACTTTGCATCCCATTGTTGCTTCACTTTGCAACATTGAACTGATTGTTCCAGTTACCTGCCCATTCATGCAATCTATTCATGACCTCCTGGAAGGCCATAACATATGCTTGACCTGCATATAATTGCATAACTAGAGCTATGCAGCTGTAGTTAAACCATCGCAATATCATTAACATACAAATTGAACAACAATGGCCCCAAACCTGATTCCTGCGGCATACCACTAGTGACCTTTCTTTTTAAGGATACCACAGGATACCACACCCCCATATACAACTTTCTGATACCTATCCTACAGCCAGACACTAATCCAACTCAGAAGTCTGTTTCCAGTCCCATCTGTTTCAGTTTTTAAGAGCTTGTCGTGTGGCAGTCTATCAAAAGCCTTTGCAAAATCTAAGTACACCACTGTATATGCATCTTCCCTGTCTAAGGTATTTGTCACCTTCTTATAGTATATGTTTATGTAACCATACCATCTGAGATTAGCTTTACTAATACATTTTTGAATGCTAACAATGGCAAGTTCTTTCATAACATCCTCATTTTTAATGTGATATTGCCATTGATGTCATCTGTTGATTCCACTAATCTTTCTCAGAACTCTCATGTCAGAGGTCTCCAGTCTTTGATCAAGTGTTTTATTTCTAACCCAGCTCTCAGATCCATAAGTTAAAATTGGTTTGAACACTGTCTTGTATAGTTAATTTAGTGTTTTGAGTAATTTCTTTTTTATTTCATATAAATTTATTCAACCGACTTCCTGCCATACTAGCTTTATTAATTCTGTTGTCTATTTTCATATTTAATTTGTCATCATCACTAAAAATTGTCCCTAAATTGCTGAAATGTTTTATTTGCTCTATAGGTTTGCCCAGGAGCGTGGCAAGGGTATTTGCCGCCCAGATGCAAACTTTTATCGGCTGCCCCTTAAAAAAATAACTAAAAGAAATTGCATGTAGCATTTACTACAATAAATAAAATATCAATGTTGCCACCTGGGTGCGGTGCACCCTTTGCACCCTCGGGTTGGCGTCGTCCTGGATCTACCATTCAGGATACAGTTGATGTTTTCAAAATTTCTGCCTATTTTCATTGTCTCTGTCTTTTTGTTGCTGATTTTCATACCAAATTTATTGCAATAGTTATTCAGTTTAGTCAGGGAATCTTGCAGACTTGTGCTTGATTTATTAAAAAGTATAACATCATCTGCATCAAGTAAAAAGCTAAGATTAACATCACCGATTTTGATATTAAAAGGGGAGATAATGAGCACCATTATTGCACATGTGATTTTACCTCAAACCATCTTTCTGTGCCTCCTTAAAGTCTAACTGTTGACTTACAGCTTAAATAGAATTTATGTATTGTTTGATATAATGTCCCATTTACACCATATAACTGTAGCATTTTGAAGAGCTTTCCTTTTGGCACCTTATCATATGCCTTTTCCAGATCAACAAAACTTAAATACAAATCCTTGTTATTCCCAAGATTTCTCAACTATTTGTCGTAAAGTGAAAATCTGATCCTGACAACCCCTATTTGGCCTGAATCCAACCTTGTTCTTCACCAAGCATCCCATCCACAATTTTTCTTAGCCGTTTCTTAATTATTATTATTATTATTTATCACCTCCAGGGAGTCGAAAGACTCATCGAGAGAGGGCACCTACTCTACAACTCAGTCTCCACCACTCACAATCCACCAACTGACTGCAACTACACCAACGCCATCTACTGCCAACTACTACCACTGGTATTTCTACAGACAATCACAAACATCCATGCTCACAGCGGGATTCGAACTTGCAGTCTTTTGGCCTGGAGAGTGGATACGCTAACCACTTGGCCAGCTAACCACTGGTCGGCCGAGTGGGTAGCGTATTATGCTTGCATAAATCTTACTAGAAACACTCATAGGGAATTACCTCTGTAATTTTCACATTTTGTTTTATTTCTCTTTTTTATAAACAGTATTATAAAAGCAGTACTCCAATCATCCAGAATTCAACTCTCTAATCAGGTCTTCTGAATTATGCAGTGCAGCCATGTTAAAGCTTTCATACCTCATATTTGAGCATTTCTGGCCAAATTTCATATACAGTACTTAAGCTGCCTTTCCACATTTCAGGTTTTTGATGACTTTTTCTACTTCAAGTATTTATATGTATTCCTGACTGCATTTCTGTTGGGAGTTTTCTACCATCATGCTTTGTTTCAGTCACACCTATTATGTTGATCTGGTACTCATCCAAGTCTTCTGCTAATTCTTTTCCATTGATGCTTCTTATGTTGATATTACTAATCTTGAATTCTGTTGATATTGAGTTGGGACGTGTTCTGTGATTTGTTCCAGTAGCTGACTTTCTGCTCTTCACCTTGGTTTCCTGACAAAACAACAGGGATAACTGGGCAATGCCCCAACCAGCAGGCAATTCTGTCATGTTGTTCCATCATTTTACATTGTGGTTTTAAGCCAATAATAATATAATTTGGTCAGCAAAATTTCAAATTCCAGCTCATCCTCATTTGTTCAGTATTCAGGTAGATATCTAACAGGGTGCACCATAAGAAGGTGAGGATTGGACATTAGGTCAGAAGCCCTTGGTTCTCTGCATTCTTTAAAATGCTATGTCCTCCCCATTATACAGCTTTGACCCTTTAGTCACCCTACATTTTAGATTTATTTATTTTTTTATTTTTGTTGACTGGTTAAAATTAAGTCTACAAAATATATATTAGTTTGTTCCTAAAACTAGTATGGATTCTTAGAAAGAAATACTCTCAGAATTGCAAATTTCAGATTCTCGATTCAATAAAACCTATTCAGTTATTAATATCATGTTAATACTACTACACCAAATAATCTAAAATTTTAAAGTGAGTTTTTCCAGTTCTTATTTAAAGTGGTTAATACTTTTAAATTTTAATATTAGCCTTTAAGAAACATTTACTATAGAAATAATGCATCTTTCACAGAAGATAAATTTTTATTTTACATTATTTATTTGAATTTTCAGTAATGAAAATTTCAGAAATATTTTTGAATTATTAAATATAGGTATTATGCTGGATGGGCAGACAAGAATCATGGAAAAACGATTCCTATTGATGGTGATTATTTCAGCTATACACGTCATGAACCCATAGGAGTTTGTGGCCAGATAATTCCTGTAGGTTGACTTTATATTTTACATACTGCATTATTAGTTAGGTGATATTGTAATTTTCCTCATGTTTGTTGTTTAGCTCATATATATATTGTTGACTCATATATGCTTAATAATTCTGAAGGCTAAATATTTAATTATAAGCAATGTTTTTTATAAATTGATCTTCCTATCTACTGTAATTGTTCATTTATTTTGCATTCGTGTAGTTGCGGTCAGTTGGAGGATTTGAGTGGTGGAGAGAGAGAGAGTTGTAGAGCAGGTACCCTTCTTTGATGAGTCTTTGGACTCTCTGGAGGTGTCAAATAATAATAATAGTAATTATAATTTATATATTCATCAGTTCACCTAGATCTTGCTCTTCTTCAAGTTCTTTTTCTTGCAGTCAGGCATTAAACTTGCTTTGCTGACCTTTCCTCTCTCTCTCTCATTCTGTTTAAGTGACCATACCACCTTATGTTAGCATTAGCTCTACACACACATTCTTGAATTCCTTCTCAGTGTCTTCATTTTTAACAAGATTCTTCTATTGATATCTATTCATCCTAATTTTTCTAACAGTTTTCATGTCTACAATAAAGAGCCAAGAGGCTATTTTTTTCCGGCGGCATAACTTAAGTTAAGGGGATAATAAATCCCTCGTTATTTTTTTAAAGCCGGATACGAAACTTGGAGATCGAAATCTAAGAGTTTTATGCCAAAGAACTATCGGTGAGTCCAAGTGTAAGTCAACACCTGGGTAGTACAACACTAGGGCAACTCAGAGCAAAGGTGAAGCAAGCTCCATCACTATCCTTAATATTTTCTTATAATGTAAAATACAAGTTCCTAGGAGATGTATTACTGTTTTACGTTATGAGGAGAGGTCACTACCCAGACCGGTTTCGACCTTTATTAAGGTCTCATCAGTGAGTAGGTAGACCTGGATAATACCAAGGTTTAAGTAAAACGAACTTACATACCCCTACTATACGCATTGCCAGAACGGTGTACCCATATATTATTACTACGATAAAGAGCCAAGAGGCTTTTTTTTTTTCAAGGAAACACCAGGCAACTCTGAGCAAAGGTGGACCAAGCTCTCATCACTCCTTGTCTCAGTATCTCCCATAATGCAAAGCACATCTCCTTGCAGACATGTATACTGCTATGCATTAAGGGAAGAGCCACTACCCAGACCGGTTTTGACCTTTATTGAGGTCTCGTCAGTGGGAGGCAGACCTTATGGGAGATACTGAGACAAGGAGTGATGAGAGCTTGGTCCACCTTTGCTCAGAGTTGCCTGGTTTTGCACCACTTTACCTCAGTCCTGAAGATATTTTCAGGTGCAAACTTTGTTTGCTTACACTTGGGTAAAAATTAAACTAAATTTATTATAGTCTAACCAAGTGCAAAATAAACTTTCAACATCTTTCTCTAAATCCAGAGTAATTCAGTAATAAGGTGGTACATCTGTTGGCAACTTGTATAGGTAAATATGACCTCTCCTATTGCTTCTGCTTAGTATTTCCACATTTGGGTCTGCCTCCCACTGACGAGACCACAATAAAGGTCAAAACAGGTCTGGGTAGTGGCCCTTCCCTTAATGCATAGTAGTATACATGTCCGCAAGGTGATGTGCTTTGCATTATGGGAGATACTGAGACAAGGAGTGATGAGAGCTTGGTCCACCTTTGCTTGGAGTGCCTGGTGTTGCACTACCTTACCTCAGTCCTGAAGATATTTTCAGCCGCAAACTTTGTTTGCTTACACTTGGATAAAGGATTAAACTAAATTTATTATATGTTTCAGGAAAGTTGACATAATCTCTGTCAACTGTTTTATTTCATATTACATAATTCTCATACGCATAAGTTAAAATTGGTTTAAATACTGTCATGCATATTGGTAATTTAGCATTTTGGCCAATTTCTGCCTATATAAATTAATTCAACTGGCTCCACACTACAGAATAAGCTTTGCTTATTCTGTTTTATTTAAATTTAGGTTTAAATTTAAACCACAATTTAAATGTAGAGCTTTACTAAGAGTACATAGTGCCATGTATGGTCTGTACTGCTGTACAATGCAGAAACTTTCACCTTACCTTGAAGATGACATCGATTAAAAAAAAACTTGAAACCTTAGAGATGTGGTTATACAAATTAATGTTAAAAATTCATGGACAGCAAAAGCATCTAATCAAGAGGTACTGGAACAAATGGGGAACTCATGTGAACATTTAGATACAATAAAAAGAAGTAAAACTGCATATGTTGGTTATCTACTTCGTAATGAAAAATATAATATACTTCAATTGAGATTATAAAATGGAAGAAGAGGACAAGGAAGATGAAGAAAATCTTGACTGGCAGACATCAAACAGTGGATTGGCATATGCTCTGAGGTACTGTTCAGAGTTGCTGAGGATTGCTCAAAATTTTCCGAGGTTGTTGTTGCTGACTTCCCATAGGAGACAGAACTCAAAGAAGATGATTCTGTTTTATATGTCCATATTTGACTTCTTGCTATCTTTACTAAAAATTGTGCCTAAATAGATGAAATGTTTTACTTGTTCTGAAGGTTTCCCATTGAGAATACACCAAGAGTTTTCCATGTTCCTAAGCTAAGCTAAGTGTTTTATTACTATTTATGGTGAAAATTATCGATAAAAAGACTAAACCTATTTTCATAGTCTTTTTATTGATAATTTTCACCATAAATAGTAATAAAATGCTTAGCCAACCACTATATTAACATACTATGGGTGTACAACCTTTTGTGGGCAGAAGTCACATAAAAAAAATTACATCACTGGAAATTGATGAGGTTTAGGGTGTGGTGGATAAAGAGTTGAAGTTCAGAGGATATATTGTAAAATTGGACAAACCTGTTCAAAGGATCACTTAGATGTTGAAGGATACTTTTTATAAAGCTTTGGTATGACCACATCAGGACTTCAGATTTGGTTGCCTTGGGTAACTTAGAGATGAGGAAGTAGTGAAGGGGGCTCCAGAGCTAGTTAATAAAGATGGATCTATAAAATCTCCTATAACAACTAACTAACTGAAGGTTTTATTATAAGGGGGTATATGTTTCTGGGTTACAAAGTCTGTTTAAGTCACTTGGTGTCGCACGGATTAGATAGTCGGTTTGTCGAGAGCTCCTGAAAAGATCAGTATTATTTTGTGTTAACATTAGATATTTTACTGAAATCTTAAGTAGTATTGTTTGCTTTTTGTTTCTTGGTGTGTCTGTGCAATTTTTGCATGTTTTCTGTTATTTTAATTATTATTTTTAAGAAAAGATAACGTACACATGGCACCGATAAAGAAAAAAATGGCGGCCAGGTCGCCATGTTTGTTTAAGAGTTTTGATGTAAACGAATTTATGCAGTGTGCTGTCTGTGAGATGTATGCATTGCGAAGAGCGGTAGGAGTCTGGTTAGAAAGTGATAGTGGAGTTAATATGTGTAGAAAGTGTAAAGAGAATGAGGACTTCAAGCGCGTTTCGTGTATCGAGACTGATATCATTAACGGTAGTCAGAATGTAGAAAATGGCGGTGTACTAGAGAATTGCGTGGTAGTGCCAGATAGGTGTGAGAGCGTCGCTGAAAGTGTAAATGAAGGTAGAAACACAGAAAGAATGGATGATTTGATCAATAATGAAAATGGTGAGATAAATGCGAGTAGCGAAATTGCCCGTTTGAATGGCGCGATTCACAGAGCCAGAAGACAACTGGAGCGTATGGAAAAATGTGTGTTGAACGTACCGATAAATAACCGGCAGAAGTCTGTGACGGCAAATAATAGAATGTTCGTAAACGTCAATAAAATGAAGGAGCGAGTGCTGTATGGGGATTCGCTATTAAGAGGCGTAATAATTGAGAATTTAACGAAGTCATACCAGCTGGGTGCGAACATAAAGGACGTCAGCGAATCTATTCGACTGCAAAAACAGAGGGTGAAAGAGATGATAATCGTGGCAGGAACGAATGATTTGAAAGAGGACAAAATGGAAATGATAGAGGATGTGAGGGAGTTGTTTGAGGTAGCAAAAGAGAAGAGTGAGAGAGTTAGGATGGTGAGTATCTTACCGCGGTATGACAGCGAAGTACTTAGAAGGAGGGCCAAAATTGCCAATGACTTTATGTGTGGGTTATGCATGGAGAGTGGTGTGGAATTTGTGGATGTGTGGAATGAGTTCGATGGGCGAAAGGACTTATATAAGATGGATGGGTTACATTTGAATGGAGTTGGTGTACGGAGACTTGAAAGAGTGTTGATGAATGATGTGGAAGTGGATGTACAGACTCAGGGAAACTAGATTTATTAAGAGGGGGGGGAGTAGATATGCAGACTTTAGGGGGGGCAGTTAAGTGTATGAATGAGTATATTATGCCCGGGCGAGTACAACGGACAACAAATCAGAATGGGATAGTTAGTATAAGGCATCAAAGTAGGGATGGGACAAATGGGCTTCTGCGATTCATGTACACTAATGCCAGGAGTATTAGGAACAAGAAGGAAGAGTTTTTGGCCATGGTTGGCACTTCCAGGCCACAGGTTGTCGGTATTAGTGAAACATGGCTGACAGAAGATGATAAAGCTAGTGGGATTGAATGCGACGGGTATAGTGTGTTCAGGAGTGACAGGGTGAATAAAAAGGGGGGAGGAGTGTTATTGATGATAGCTGATGAGCTTCAGCCAAGGAGTATAGAAGTTGAACTGCAGGATGGGGAAAAAAGCACATTTGAGGCTGTTTGGTGTGAGATAGAATCTAGCAGAAAAAAATATACAATTGGGTGCTGCTATAGGCCGGGTGATGGAGTGGACGGTGGGGATAGTATGCATAAGCAAATAGAAGAAATGAGTGGAAGGAGGGTAATTATTATGGGTGATTTCAATTATGGTAACATTGACTGGAAAGAGGAGAGGGCAAATGGGAGGAAGGAATTGGATTTTATGCAGTTATTAAGGGACAACTATCTACGGCAACATGTATTGGAAAATACCAGGGGGCAAAGAGTGCTGGACCTAGTAATTGCAACTGAGAATGTAGCTGTAACGAACATGACCATGTTGCCGCCAATTGGTGAGAGTGACCATAAGGTCATGACTTGGGAGGTGGCTAAAGGAGTCAAATTTACAATTAAGACAGGGTACATGTGGAATTACCGGGCTGCTAAGTATGACAAGCTTAGGTGTGTGCTTGGCTCAATGCCATGGCATGTAAAACTGCAAGGGCTGGATGTTGATAGTGCATGGGAGGTGGTTAAGAACTGTTTGCAGGAGGCAATGGTTGACTGTATACCAAGAGTCCGAATAATAAATCAGGTAGGGGTTAAATGGATGAATAACACTATTAAGCTTGAGCTTCAAAAAAAGAAACAATTGTGGAGGGAATTTAAGGAGAAGGGTGATCATCAGGTGCATGAACAGTATAAAGCTCAAGCCAGGATGGTAACAAGGGTGGTAAGAAAAGCAAAAGCAGATTACGAAAGGAAATTGGCCATGCAGGCTAAAGAGAATCCCAAACAGTTTTTTCAATATGTTGCAAGTAAAAGGAAAAATGCTCATGGTAGAATGATCTTAAAAAATGCTGAGGGTAGGGAGGTAACCGAATCAGTCGATGTTGTGGAATTACTGAGCAAGCACTTTGCAAGAGTATATCATCCAGGTGGTGAATTTGCGGAAATGGAAGAACCAACAGCTTATACTGGAATTGTGATGAATGAAGTAGAGGTAACTAGTCTATTACAGAACCTCAATGTCAATACATCTGTGGGATTGGATGGTATACCAGCTCGTGTCGTACGTGAAGCGGCCAAAGAATTGTCAGTGCCCTTGACCATTTTGTTTAATTTGAGCCTCAGGACTGGGTCAGTCCCAAGGGGGTGGAAAGAGGGGAAAATAGTTCCACTGCACAAAGGTGGTTCCAAGGCTGCTGTTGAAAATTACCGGCCAATCAGCATAACAGGAATCATTATCAAGGTCTTAGAGAAAATAGTCAAGAGGAAAATACAAGATTGGATAGAAGAAAATGGGATACTGTATCGGGGACAGCATGGTTTTGTGAAGGGTAGGTCATGCCTCAGTAACTTGCTCACATATTATAACACAGTGACGGCTGAACTGGATAAGGGTAATGGGTTTACAGTGATTCTACTGGACCTTGCTAAGGCCTTTGACAGGATACCACATGGAATTCTAATCAGTAAATTGCAGCATATGGGAATGGACATAGGGTTAGTGAGATGGATAGGAGGGTGGTTGACGGAGAGATATCAGAGAGAGTGGTTTACTCAGGAGTAGAGTCCATAAGACGGCCTGTGACTAGTGGTGTACCACAAGGATCTGTTCTTGGACCACTGCTGTTTAATTTGTTCATAAATGATATAGGAAAGGATCTGAGAGGAACAGTTCAATTGTTTGCGGATGATGCGAAGTTGGGTAGGGCAATAGTGAATGCAGATGACGTCAAAATTTTGCAGGATGATTTGGATAGATTGGAGGTCTGGGCTAGGGATAATGGATGTCAATTTAATGTGGCAAAATGTAAGGTTATGTATTTTGGTGTGAAAAGATTGGAGGCAGTTTACTGCATTGGTGGAACCGTGCTCCAGGAAATTGATGAGGCACGAGATTTAGGAGTGTTGGTGGATAAGGAATTGAAATTTAGGGGACACATTGCAAAAGTGGCCAAATCAGCTCATCAAATCACTTGGTTGCTGAAGAATACGTTGACAAGCAGAGACAAGCAGGTTATTGTTCCTCTGTATCGAGCCTTGATAAGACTTCATCTCGACTACTGTGCCCAGATTTGGTCACCTAGGTTTCTTCTTGATGTGGAGGAGGTGGAGAGGATCCAGAGGCGAGTGACCAAGATGATAGCAGGTCTGTGGAATGAACCGTATGAGAACAGGTTGAGGATTTGTGGGTTGCAAAAATTGGTTGATAGGCGGAGGAGGGGAGATATGATTGAGACATTCAAATTACTGAAGGGTTTCTATAAAATTAATTCAGAAGATATTTTTGAGAACAGGGCTGGTTGTGGGAGGACTAGGGGACATCCATGGAAACTGGGCAAAAGTGTGGTTAGTAAAGGTGTTAGAGCTGGGTTCTTTACTTTTAGAGTAGTGAATGAGTGGAATGCGCTCCCTGAGTCTGTGGTGGATGCTGTGACAGTGAATGAGTTTAAGCCGAGGTATGATAGATACTGTATGAATGTCGAATAGTTGTGATGAAAATGATTTGGGGCCTCCCTCGATGAGTCTAATGACTCCCCGGAGTTGCCCGTAATAATAATAATAATAATAATATGATAAAATAAGGAATATGGTAGTAATAAACAATAATGGAGAAACATTGATACAATTCTGTTCAAATAATAAGTTAAAAATAATGAATACATTTTATCAGCATAAAAAACAGCATAAAACAGCTTTTGGAAACACAAAGAGTAAAAGAATCAGTAATAGATTATATTATATGTAACAAAGTAATACACCCATCAGAAACAGAAGATGTTAGAGTGTTAGCATCAGCAGAAATTGGAAGTGATCATAATCTGTTAATATGTAAACTAAGACTTTCCAAGAAATGGGTGAAAATAAAATCTAAAGAAAACCAACACAATGCCGAACTAAAATTTAAAGTGGAATTATTAAAAGAAGAAAATATAAAAACATTATACTATAATAGATTAAAACAAAAGTTTCAGGATAACCCATTAAGCAGTGAACAACATGTAGAAGATAACTGGAAGATTTTTAAAACAAATTCAACTGAAATAGCAACAGAAGTATTAGGGGTGAAAAAAAAAAATAACAAAATCAAGAAGATAGACTCCATGGTTTAATGAAGAAATAAAAATATTAACAAAAGAAAAGAAAGAAAAATATCAAAAATATCTACAAATATAAACATCATAATTGGAACGAATATAAAGAAATGAGAAATAAAGTTAATCAAAAGAAAATAGAAAGCAAAAATCAATTTTGAGAATCATATACAAAAGAACTTGAACATGATGTTGCATGTGGGACTTGTGGAATGTATGCATCCCAGCGGTTATATATGTGGCAGGTGAGGGGAGGGGAAATACGTATATGCGCAAAATGCAGACAATGGGAGGAACTTGGTGAGTTAGAAATTACTGTAACTGACTTCGTTGAGTCAGAGGCGGGAGATTCTCCACGTAGAGAGATGAGTGGTATGATAGAGGGCAAGAATAGCAAGAGAAATATGAATGAAAAAATGAGAGTGGGGAGTGGGGAAAAGTTGAATGATTGTGAAGTTTTTGGAGATGGTCTCAATTGGGAGGATGAATGGCAAACAAGAGTGGCTGACTTGCAGAGAGAGAGATGAGCTGAAAGAACAGTTGAATGTCTAGGGAATGAGATGAGAAGTTTGAAAGATGAGATTAGGCAAATGGAAGAGATGAATGCAAGGCAAATTAGAGGGAATGAGACAGAGTTATGAGAATGATAGAAGAGGAGAGAACAGGAACAGTAGAAGAGAGGGAATGAGAGAGAGTTATGAGAATGATAGAAGAGGAGAGAATAGGAACAACAGAAGAGAGGGAATGAGAGAGAGTTATGGGAATGATAGAAGAGGAGAGAATAGGATCAGTAGAAGACAGGGAATAAGAGAGATTTGGGAATGATAGAAGAGGAGAGAATAGGATCAGTGGAAGAGAGGAATGAGAGAGAGAGTTATGGGAATGATAGAAGAGGAGAGAATGGAAACAGTAGGAGAGAGGGAATGAGAAAAATGCGAGGGAGCGCTGGAACCAGGGATAGAGTGATGTCAGGAAGGCAGGTAAGTAGGGGAACACAGAGAGAAAGTGTTAGAGGAAAGAGAGAGTAAGGGATGCAGGTGAGCAATCGAGGAACAGGGTGGTAAGAGGTGTAATGTATGGGGATTCAATGATCCGTGGTTTGTAAGATTGGATGCATGAGGAGTGTTTGCTTGGAGGAACGATAGAAAGTGTGGCTATGGCAATTAAGACGGGGTGAAAGGGTGGGTGAGATGATTGTGATGGTAGGAATGAATGGCTTTGAGAGGCAATGTAAATTGAGTGGTGAGAGATATCAGAAGAGAGAATTGGAATATGTGGATGCTTGGAGGGCATTTGAGGACAGAGGAATTGTATGAGAGAGACTGCTTGCATTTGAATGAGGAAGGATGTAGGCATCTGGAGAGATTGCTGTTCTGAACGAGTTGATGTATCAATGTAGGGAAACTAGAATGCCCAGGGTGGATGGTAGCAGGGGTGGCCTCTTGTGTGAATAGGTACTTGGGAGAAGGGGGAATGAAATCAGTTAACACTGAGCCCATGTTATTTTTGTGTAGTGGCATTTTTATCCTTTATACTAATGCCAGGAGTATCCAGAAAAGTAGAGGAATTGGTGGCGCTGATAGTATCAGCCTGGCCAAAGATTATTGGGATCGCTGAGACGTTGACAGAAGAGGATATAATAACAGAAATAGAAGTAGCAGGATACAGCATTTTTTGGCAGGATAGGAAGGGAAATCGTGGTGGTGGTGGAGTACTGCTTATGATAACTGACGATTTATGTCCTCTAAGAGTGGAGGCTTTGGAAGGAAGTGACACTAATTATTTTGAAAGCATATGGTGTGGTAGAGGTGGGCAAGACAGGATATTTAGTGGGGTATTGCTACAAACCAAGGAGCACAGAGGGCAGGGACCAGGAGATGTTTAGACAGTTGAGCTTGGCAAGTGCAAGAAGAATGATTGTTATGGGAGATTCTAACTATAGCAGTATAAATTGGGGAGAGGAAGATGCATGTAGCAATAAGGGAATAGAATTTCTAGAATTCTTGAGGGACAAAGGAACATGTAATAGAAGGAACAAGAGGTTCAAGAGTTTTGGATTTGGTCATAGCATCAGAAGAGTTGATAATAACTGAGATGACATCGCTCCACCAGTTGTAGAGAGTGACCATGTGGTTTTGATTTGGAAGATGAATAGACATGCAGGAGTATCAAAGAGACAGCAATTTATGTGAAATTATAAGGCAGGTGATTATAATAGTCTTAGATGCCAACTTCAGGAAGTTTCATGGAGGGAGGAATTGGAAGGCCGGGATATCATTAGTGCTTGGGAAATTGTGAAGGAATATTTGTTAGCAGCAATAGTAAGCTGTTCCACAAGTGAAGAAGGGACACAATTTGGAGTAAAGTGGATGACAAACAATATTAAACAGGAACTGCATGTGAAAAAGGCTATGGAAGAGATATAAGGAGACAGGTGAAGAGAAGATGCATGAAGAATATAAGACACAGGCCAGGAGAGTGACTAGTATGGTAAAGAAGGCGAAACTGGAATATAAGAAGAGATTGGTCCTAAGATACAAAGAAAATCCTAGGGAATTTTTTTAGCTATGTGGCCAGCAGGAGGAGAAATGATTGTGGAAGAATGACATTGTGGGATAAAAATGGGAATAGAGTGACTGATGCAGAGGGCATAGTGGAATTGTTCACTGAACACTTTATTGGAGTATTTCATCCTGGAGGAGTAAATTTTAATACTGGAGGGATAGGACAGGTTCGAGGTTTAAAGGTGCAGGAGGAGAGTGTGTTCCAAATACTTGAGTACTCTGGATGTCAGTAAAGCTGTGGGACTGGATGGTATTTCACCATGAGTTTTGAGAGAATGTGCTAAAGAACTGACAGCTCCTTTGACCTGGCTTTTCAATGAAAGTCTGACTACGGGGAAGGTGCCCAGGGAATGGAAGGAAGGTAAGATAGTGGCATTGCATAAGGGCTGTAGCAGACTGGAAGTGTCTAATTATAGGCCAGTTTGTGTGTCATCAGTAGTTGTTAAGATCTTGGAGAAATTACCGAAGGACCGTATACAGCATTGGGCAGATGAGGGTAATGTTATCTGTGAGAGTCGACATGGATTTGTTAAGGGGCGCTCTTGTTTTAGTAATATGCTAGCCTTTTAATCTATTAGAAGAAGAACAAGGTTTCAGAGAAGATAGATCATGTATAGATGCAATATTCATAATTAGACAATTGATAGAGAAAAAACAATAGAATACAATAGTTGTTGAAAGTTTTTTCACTTGGCTATATTATAAATTAAAGATACCAAGAAATTATATACTTGGTTTAATCCATTATCCAAGTGTAAGCAAACAAAGTTTGCCTCTGAAGGACTGAGGCAACTCATATCAAAGGTAGTATAACTTCTCATCCTTAGTATCCCATAATGCTGTGCATTAAGGGAAGGATCGCTACCCAGACCTGTTTCGACCTTTATTGAGGTCTCATCAGTGGGAGCCAGACCCAGAGGTGGTGATACTAAGGTGGAAGTAATGGAGAAGTCATATTTTCCTATATGAGTCGCCAAAAGGTGTCACACCTTAATATTAAAAAGAAGTTATACCACTATGAGAAGTTAAACCACCTTTGCCATGAGTTGCCCAAGTCCTGAAAGATACTTCGGGCGCAAACTTTGTTTGCTTACACTTGGATAATGGATTAAACCACGTATATAATTTCTTGGTATCTTTAATTTATAATATAACCAAGTGAAAAACTTTCAACAACTATCTATCTCAAATCCAGAGTATTTTAATAATAAGGTGTGACACCTTTTGGTAACTCATATAGGAAAATATGACTACTCCATTACTTCCACCTTGGTATCACCACCTCTGGGTTGGGCTCCCACCGATGAGACCTCATTAAAGGTCAAAACCAGTCTGAGTAGTGACCCTTCCCTTAATGCATAGCATTATACATGTCTGCAAGGAGATGTGCTTTGCATTATGGGATACTAGGCAAGTGATGAGGAGTTATACCACCTTTGCCATGAGTTGTCCCACTCCTGAAACATACTTCAGGTGCAAACAAAGTTTGCTTACACTTGGATAATAGATTAAACCAAGTATATAATTTCTTGGTATCTTTATTTTATAATAGAATACAATAAGAAATTATTTATATGCTTTATAGAACTGGAAAAAGCATTTGACAGAATTTGACAATATCACAAGAACCACAAAGATGCAAATTAGAATTGGTAGGTACTATTATTGAACAAATAATGAATAACAATTTATTTTTATTTATTTTTCCATATTGTTTCGTTCAAGCATCCTGATATTCTTGAATGAAACAGTATGGAAAAACAAACACCTTAGAGTAGAGACAAAAACCAGAATTTATAAAGCAGTAATCAGGCCTATTATGACGTATAATGTAGAAACAAGACCAGACACTAATAAAACAAGATGACTGTTAAACACAGGTGAAATGAATATATTAAGAAAAATAGTAAATAAAACTAGATTAGATAAAATAAAAAATGCAGATATAAGAAAACAATGTGAAATATAAGAAATAAACAATTGGGTAGCAACCTGAAGAATAAAATGGATTGAACATGTGGAAAGAAGTGAAGATGGAATAATAAAACAAGTCTATAGTTTTATTATTCTATCTATAGTTATATTATTCTAACCAAAGAATAATATAAGAACAGGATGACTTAGAAAAAGATTAAAAGATACTATTAAAAAAGAAGATGAAGTCTTGGTCGCAACAGATACTACATCTAATGCGTGAAGAAGAATATGTTGATAGTATTCAATCCCCCCCTTTTCCCTCTCATTTTCAGTACATGTTATGTTCTTAAGAATGTACATCTGCAAGGATATGAGGTTTAGTTAGTTCGAAATGTGATGTATAAATGAATGGAATGGGTTACCAATTCCATTTATTATTAGTGCATTGTCAGTGAATGAGTTTAACCCAGCCAGCGGAGGTCACCGTCGAAAAAATTGCAGTATAGATCGCACATATCTGTGAAATACATTCATCACTAATATGTGCTATAAAATGCAATAAAACTTACACAAAAAAAAACATTGCAAATATAATACATCATCATCATCATCAAATTCCTGCCATGTACCGTCAAGGGGTGTACAGGATATGATAGTACTACATGAAAAAAATTACATCATTATTAATTTCCTATCTACAATTTTCCTCCAAATCAGTCTGTTACTTGTCAAGACTCCAACATTATCAGATCTTATATTTCTATCGTCTAAAGCACTTTGTACCGTATCAATCCACCTATATCTTGGTCTTCCTCTGGGTCGTTTTGCAGCCAACCTGGCAGAGAACACTTGTTTTGCTAATCTTTCCTCACCCATTCTGTTTAAGTGACCATACCACCTGAGATTAGCTCTGCTAACACATTCCTGGATGCTGACAATGTCAAGTTCTTTCCTAATATCTTCGTTTTTAATATGATATTGCCATTGATGCCATCTGTTCAAGCATATAATCTTTCTCAGGACTCTCATATCTGTGGTCTCTAGTCTTTGGTCAAGTGTTTTACTTCTGACCCAGCTCTCAGATCCATAAGTTAAAACTGGTTTGAACACTGTCTTGTATACAGCTAATTTAGTGCTCCGACTAATTTCTCTCTTATTCCATATGAATTTATTCAATTGACTTCCTACCATACCAGCTTTGCTGATTCTGTTGTCTATTTCTATATTTAATTTACCATCTTCAGTAAAAATCATGCCTAAATAGCTGAAATGTTTTACTTGTTCCACAGGTTCTCCATTCACAACACAGGTGACATTTTCAATGATTCTGCCTATTTTCATTGTCTTTGTCTTTTTATTGCTGACCTTCATACCATATCTATTACAACAGCTATTCAATTTAGTCAGAGAATCTTGCAGACTTGTAGCAGATTTATTTAGAAGTATAACATCGTCTGCATAAAGCAAAGAGCTGACATTAACATCTCCAATTTTGATATCATGTTTAATACCACTTTCCTTCATAATGTGATCCATATAGATAATGAATAACAGAGGGGATAATGTACATCCTTGTCTCACACCAGATTTAACATTAAACCATCTTCCTGTACTGCCTTCAATTCTAACTGCTGACTTACAACTCAAATAAAGACTAAGTATTGCTTGATATAATGCCCCATTGACACCATATAACTGCAGTGTATTGAATAGCTTCTCTCTTGGAACTTTGTCATATGCCTTTTCCAAATCGACAAAACTTAAATACAGATCTTTGTTATATTCCCATGCTTTCTCGACTATTTGTCGTAAAGTGAAGATCTGATCCTGACAGACTCTATTTGGCCTGAATCCAGCTTGTTCTTCACCAAGCTTTTCTTCCACAATTCTTCTCAACCGTTTCTCAAGTATACTTGCATAGATCTTGCCAGGAACACTCAGTAGGAAAATACCTCTGTAATTCTCACATGCAGTTTTATTTCCCTTTTTATATATGGGTACTATGAGAGCTCTACTCCAATCATCGGGAATTCGTCCCTCTGTCCAGGCTTTCTGAACTATGCAGTGCAGCCACTGTAAGACTCTTATACCACCATACTTCAGCATTTCTGGTCGAATATCATCTACTCCTGCTGCCTTTCCACATTTCAAGCCTTTGATGGCTTTTTCTACTTCAAGTATGGATATGTATTCCTGACTGCATGCCTGGCCAGTGTTTTTTACCACTGTGCTGTCATCACTGCTTGTTTCATTTAGCAGTTTTTCAAAGTAATTACTCCATACTTCAAGGATATCTTTTTCTCCCGTTTTCATGTCACCTTTATCATCTCTTATTCCTTTTACAGCACTCTTTCCTCCATTCTTAAGCTTCTTCAACAACCTCCAGAATATTTTGCCACCTTCTTGATATTTATTTTCTATATTCTTGCCAAAGTCCTCCCATGACTTTTGTTTAGCTAGTTTTACACAATGTTTAGCATTCTTGCATTTGTCTCTATATTCTCTAAGAGCACAAGCTGACTTATTTGACAGGAACTTTTGATATGCTTTCTTCTTTTCCTTCACTGCCTCTTTAACTTCCTGTGTCCAACAGGGAGTTCTGATTTTTTTATCCTTACAGACAACCTCACCACATGCCTCTCTGGCAGAATCAATCAATGTTTTCTACAGAGTTTGTCACTGAATCTCCAAGGTTTGATTCCTGTTCTCAAACTCTTTCATTTTTTCTTCAATAATCTTTGTGTATTTTAGTCTACAGTTCACATCTGAGAGCTGCTCAACTTTTATTCGCTTTAAAACTTTCTCACATGTTATTCTTTTCAATATTAAATTCAATTTTATCCTGCTCAAGACTAAATAGTGATCACTTCCAATTTCAAATCCTCTGTACACTCTGGTGTCCTACTCCAGGGAGAAAACATCACTATCAACAATAACATAGTCAATGAGACTTTTCTTATTCCTAGTCTCATCTCTCCATGTGAATTTGTGCAAATTTTTATGTTGGAACATGGTGTTACTAATAACCAGTCCATGTCCTGACCAGAAATCCAACAGATATTTGCCATTATTATTAGCTTTGCTCTTTTCTCCAAATTTTTCCAAAATATTTTTGTATGTCTTACAATCATTTCCTACTCTGCTATTTAGATCCCCAACAAGGACCAACTTTTCATTTTTCATGGTGTCTGTTGCTTTTTCTAAAGCCTCAAAAAACTCCTCCACTTCTACCTTAATAGAACCTTCTGTGAGACTATAGGCACAAATAAGTCTCATTGTCCAGTTCCCCATTCTCATATTTGCCCACATTACTCTACTTGAGACTGACTGCCATTCAAGAAGATTAGCCTCGTATTTTGTGTTGAATACTATGGCTACTCCTTCTTTTCCTTGATTGTCATTGGCTGAATATAACATTTTGTATTTATTGCTCAGAAACATCTCCCCAGTTTTGGTCTTTTTTGTTTCAGTCACCCCTATTATGTCGATCTGGTACTTATCTAATTCCTCAGCTAGCTCCATTTCTTTGCCATTCAGGCTTCTTACGTTGATAGTACCGATCTTTAACTCTGGTGATGTTGAGTTGGGGTTTGTTTTCAGATTCGTTCCAGTAGCTGACTTTTCGCTGTTCGCCCTGGTTCCCTGGCGAAAACAACGGGGGCCTTGTTTAACCGGGCGACGCCCCAGCCGGCATGAAATTTTGTCATGTTGTACCATCATTTTTTATTTTGGTTTAACCAATAAGAATACAATTTGGTCGGCTAAATCCCAAATTGCCAGCCCATCCTTGTTCGTTCAGTATCCAAGTAGATACCCAACAGGATGCACCACGAGAAGGTGAGGATTGGACATTAGGTCAGAAGCCCTGGTCGGTTCTCTGCATTCCGTTAAAGGCTATGTGGAGGTCTCCTCTCAGTTATACAGCTTTGACCCTTAAGCACCCCTGTATGATGGTTTATTTATTTTCAGTTATAATCTAGAAATTATTGAACAAAGAAACAAAGAAAAAAACCCAACTAAACCAATACTATACTGACATCGGAGTTCATGGTATCTCTCAGATACCATTATTGTCAAGTATCATTTTTGCATTAGACTTTATCATTCTCATCATTGAACTCGATTAACAAAATCACTGAATCTCTTCAACATCTGATGGATTATCCAATCGATATATTTTTCCAGCCATTTTCAACAGTAAATAAATAAATAAAAAAACTAAACCAGTACTATACTGACATCGGCAGTCGCAATATCTCTCAGATACAATTTACTATGAAATATCACAAACCTTTACATAACATGTGTTAAACCAAAACTGACCGCATAAACAGTGTGGAATATCACTCATAATATATGAATGCACAGCTACTCATGACCTCCAAGCTATGCACTGGATATGTGTAAGAATATTTATATTAAACAATTTGTTTGTATCTGTCAGATCAGCCGTCACCTCCACAGGGTTAAGAGGAAGCATCAATAATAGGTATTGTGTGAATAATGATTAACATGGGCTTCCTGCAATGTCTTCAGGCTCTGTAGAGATTTCCAGTTAATAAATTAAACATAAGTAGTCTGAAGCTTAGCTAAATGCATTTCTTTAGAGCTCAGCACCATTATAGCCAATTCAAAATACAGCAAACTAACAGAGAAGAGACCCAAGGATAATTTAATAGAGTGGAAAATTTGCTATAGTGAAATATCTTTATTATAATTTATCACCCCAGTAGTGTCTACTTTCACAAGAGCTACTGTATTTTGTCTACAAAAACTTATATATTTGTGTATTACAATATATTTTATTATTAATGTAATGATTACTTAAATCCATATTTGTAGTGGAATTTTCCTCTTCTGATGCAAGCTTGGAAGTTGGGACCAGCATTAGCTTGTGGCAATACTGTTGTCATGAAGCCTGCAGAACAAACTCCTCTGACTGCTCTTTTTGTTGCAACATTAATAAAAGAAGCAGGATTTCCTCCAGGAGTAGTGAATATTGTCCCAGGATATGGCCCAACAGCAGGAGCTGCAATTGCCAGTCATCCTGATGTTGATAAGGTAGCATTTACAGGTTCTACTGAAGTAAGTTACACAAATTATTTGTTTATTAAACATTATGTTTATGTAGATAATTTAACCAAGTAATCAAAAACGCACTAAAATTATGTCACCTTGTGTGATAGCTCTCATATATTAATAAATTGAATTAATAAAGTGAGCATAAATATCTATAATGATATGTTATCGTTTATTATTACTACTTGACACCTCCAGGGCAGTCAAAGACTCATCGAGGGAGGGCACCTACTCTACAATTCACCATCTTCACTCAGTCCATCAACTACAGCAAACTACATCCTCTACATCAAAGCCATCTATTGTCCAGCACCAGCACTAGTATTTTCACAATCACTGTGAAAATACTAGTGTATTTTCACAGTGCAGGATTCGAACCCACAGCCTCTTGGCTCGAGAGCTGATAAGCAAAATAAGTTTACTCTAAAAATTTATTATCAGACCCACATGAAATTGCTCATCAGGGGAAGTCCTCACTGACACATAAAATCTATATTAAATTGTGCTTTCAACTCTTTCACTTGCAGAAAAAGTTGAAAGGACAGAAAGACCATCCCTGAAATCTGTATACGTGTGTTCTGTTTACTATCTATTCTCCATGCACAAAAAAGAAAACAAGCTTACTACTCACTTCCTTGATCACATCCTGCTTATACAAATTCCAGAAATGATCTCTTGTTTCTATCCCTATCTGTCTCTCTATTCACTGAAAAATCTCTTCTCCATTAATTTGGTTTAAAACCTTTGATTAACTTATATCTCAATTATACCATCTCACCTTCTCCTATATTAATAATAATCCAGTCTCTGTGGTTGGCATTTCTGCTCTTTCCTCATGCTTGACATTCTGAAGATCTGACACTACCAAAGTTACTCTTTTCTGAATCCCATAGACAAATCTTTGTTGAGTAATCCACATACAAAATCATGACCTCTTTACCTCATGTCATCATTACCATGATCAATTTCAACATATAATAGTGTAATCAAAATTTCAGATCCTTATGCACTATGACTTCACAGGTCCCTTTATCTCTGCACTTCACTCAAGATATCCCCATCAACTGTATACATTGCATCCTATCCTTGCTTACCAAGGATGGAATATACTTTCCAAGCTGTGGGTGCACAGTATTGAATACTATGCACACACAGTTTTTCTTTTCAAATCCATGCTAACCATCGTTGATTCCAGTCCTGTATCCTAGCCCTGACTAATGCCTCCAACAGCTCTTAGCTTCACAAGCCATTTATCTATAATTTTAAGCCTCAATTTTATTATGTCATGTTTACATCACAAGTCACCGCTGCATGTACAGGTAAACATACACTACTATTAAGGATCAGTGAACACTTTTAAATCCCCATTACAACTAGATTATATATATTACAATTATATTAGAGAAAGTTCGTATACACTTTGAATGGTGTCATATTTCACAAGTTTCAAAGGAGTAGGCAATCAAATTTAAATTGAGTTCAGAATCTTGGTTTGATTAACTATTCATAGTTTTTTTTAATGAATATTTATATATGGGTTGCTTAAGGGTCAAAGCTAAGTAACTGAGAGGAGATCTCTGCATTGCCTTTTCAGGAATGTGGAGAACTGACTGGGGCTTCTGACCTATTGTCCAATCTTTATCTTCTTGCAGTGTACACAGAAGGTTCTGCTAAGGAAGAGTGGAGGAATCAGGGCTTTTTCAAGGCATTAGAGAATGCAGCTGATGTAAAGGAAAAGTTGGTTCATTAGTAGATATTTACCTGGATAATGAACAAATGAGGATGTGATGACAATTTGGAATTTAGCTGATCAAATTGGAATACAATGGAATACAATCTTAAAGCTTAAACCAAAAGACAGTTACGGTACAACAAGATGAAATAAAATGCTGGCTAAGGTGTTGCCTTGATAAACAAGGCCTTACTGTTTTTGTCGTGACAAATATTTGTGCCTATAGTCCCATAGAAGGTTCTGCTAAGAAAGAAGTAGACGAATTTTTCAAGTCATTAGAGAATGCAACTGTGCAAAGAAAAAGGAAAAGTTGGTCCTTATTGGAGATCTTAACATCAGTAGGAAATTATTAACATGCAAAAGAAAGGATTGGGGAAAATCTGGAGAATAGCATAAAGCTAATAATAATGGCAAGTCATCATCAGCCATTTTCTGTCCACTGCTGGATGAAAGCCTTCCTCAAGTCTTCCATTCAATTCTATCTTGAGCTTTTCCATGCCACTGAATTCCAGCCATCTCTTTATTTTCATCATCCCACTGTCTCTTTGGTCACCTGTACTGTGACCAAATCTACCTCTACTGTGATCTTTTGTCCTAGGTCAACATAGGAGGTTATATCAGTTTCCTGGTGTTCCATTTGATTTAGCTTTTTGGTAATGCATTTATTATATGTTATTTTTGTTTTGTCTTGTTTATACTTAATCCTTTCTTTTTACTTTCTGCATTCATTTCACTGAGCATTTGTTGAAGTTGTTCTGCAGGGTTTCCAAAAGAACAGTGTCATCAGCGAATGTCAGCCCCATAGGTCTGCTGTAAATAATTTGTGAAATGGCATCTCCCTTGTCTAGTTCCTTTTTTTTTCATAGGAAATTTTATATTTGTTTCTGATTTTAGAGCTGCAGTTGAATATTTACATATAGAGGGTGTCCACATTAGACTTCCCTACTTTCAAAGAATGGTAAAAAATCAATGTAGGAATATGTAAGGTTTGGGTTGTTCAAATGTTCCAGACTCTACAGATTTCATCCAGAATTTTTTTTGCAAAAACTTGATGAGTGTTCCTTCTCATTCGTACAATTTTGACAGCACAGTCCATACACTGTAGTAGTAGTAACACGTTGAAACTACCTGTATATATGGCTAAGTCTATCAATGATAAGTACCTACAAGATTTCTATTCAGGAGGTGAACTATTCTTTAACTAACTCTATGTTCCGACTTATGCACAAATTCACATGGAGAAATAACAAAAGAAAAGTCATTTCATTGTTAATATCAATAAAAGCTATGTTATTATTAATATCAATATTAATATCAATATCAATTATTAATATCAGGACATAGCATTATAGAGAGGGATTTCAAATAGAAAGTAAGTGATCACCATTTGATTTGGAATATCATACTGACTGAAAGGAAAAGTCTGTAAGAAAATTTAAAGTTGAGCAGTTTTCAGAGGTGAACTGTAGAATATAAAATCTTATCTATGTGTTACTGTGTTTCTTCTCTTCATCTTGATAATACCAGTATATATCAATGGTACAGTCAATGACAATCAAGGAAAAGAAGGAGTAGCCATAGTATTCAACACAAAATACGAGGCTAATCTTCTTGAATGGCAGTCAGTCTCAAGTAGAGTAATGTGGGCAAATATGAGAATGGGGAACTGGTCAATGAAACTTATTTGTGCCTATGGTCCCACAGAAGGTTCTACTAAGGTAGAAGTGGAGGAATTTTTTGAGGCTTTAGAAAAAGCCACTGACACAATGAAAAGTTGGTCCTTGTTGGGGATCTAAATAACAGAGTAGGAAATGATTGTGAGACATACAAAAATATTTTGGGAAATTTTGGAGAAAAGAGCAAAGCTAATAATAAGGGCAAATATCTTTGGATTTCTGCTCAGCACATGGACTGGTTATTACTAACACCATGTTCCAACATAAAAATGTGCACAAATTCACATGGAGAGAAGAGGCTAGGAATAAGAAAAGTTGATAGTGATGTTTTTTCCCTGGTGCAGGACACCAGAGTGTACAGAAGATTTGAAATTGGAAGTGATCACTATCTAGTCTTGAGCAAGATAAAATTGAATTTCATATTGAAAAGAATAACATGTAAGAAAGTTTTAAAGTGAATAAAAGTTGAGCAGCTCTCAGATGCGAACTGTAGACTAAAATACACAAAGATTATTGAAGAAAAAATGAAAGAGTTTGAGAACAGGAATCGAACCTTGGAGATTCAGTGGCAAAGTCTGAAGAAAACATTGATTGATTCTGCCAGAGAGGCATGTGGTGAGGTTGTCTGTAAGGATAAAAAAATCAGAACTCCCTGGTGGACACAGGAAGTTAAAGAGGCAGTGAAGGAAAAGAAGAAAGCATATCAAAAGTTCCTGTCAAATAAGTCAGCTTGTGCTCTTAGAGAATATAAAGACAAATGCAAGAATGCTAAACACTGTGTAAAACTAGCTAAACAAAAGTCATGGGAGGACTTTGGCAAGAATATAGAAAATAAATATCAAGAAGGTGGCAAAATATTCTGGAGGTTGTTGAAGAAGCTTAGGAATGGAGGAAAGTGTGCTGTAAAAGGAATTAGAGATGATAAAGGTGACATGAAAACGGGAGAAAAAGATATCCTTGAAGTATGGAGTAATTACTTTGAAAAACTGCTAAATGAAACAAGCAGTGATGACAGCACAGTGCTAAAAAACACTGACCAGGCATGCAGTCAGGAATACATATCCATACTTGAAGTAGAAAAAGCCATCAAAGGCTTGAAATGTGGAAAGGCAGCAGGAGTAGATGATATTCGACCAGAAATGCTGAAGTATGGTGGTATAAGAGTCTTACAGTTGCTCCACTGCATAGTTCAGAAGGCCTGGACAGAGGGACGAATTCCCGATGATTGGAGTAGAGCTCTCATAGTACCCATATATAAAAAGGGAAATAAAACTGCATGTGAGAATTACAGAGATATTTCCCTGCTGAGTGTTCCTGGCAAGATCTATGCAAGTATACTTGAGAAACGGTTGAGAAGAATTGTGGGAGAAAAGCTTGGTGAAGAACAAGCTGGATTCAGGCCAAATAGAGGCTGTCAGGATCAGATCTTCACTTTACGACAAATAGTCGAGAAAACATGGGAATATAACAAAGATCTGTATTTAAGTTTTGTCGATTTGGAAAAGGCATATGACAAGGTGCTAAGAGAGAAGCTGTTCAATACGCTACAGTTATATGGTGTCAATGGGGCATTATATCAAGCAATACTTAGTCTTTATTTGAGTTGTAAGTCAGCAGTTAGAATTGAAGGAAGTACAGGAAGATGGTTTAAGGTTAAATCTGGTGTGAGACAAGGATGTACATTATCCCCTCTGTTATTCATTATCTATATGGATCACATTATGAAGGAAAGTGGTATTAAACATGATATCAAAATTGGAGATGTTAATGTCAGCTCTTTGCTTTATGCAGATGATGTTATACTTCTAAATAAATCCGCTACAAGTCTGCAAGATTCTCTGACTAAATTGAAAAGCTGTTGTAATACATATGGTATGAAGGTCAGCAATATAAAGACAAAGACAATGAAAATAGGCAGAATCATTGAAAATGTCACCTGTGTTGTGAATGGAGAACCTGTGGAACAAGTAAAACATTTCAGCTATTTAGGCACGATTTTTACCAAAGATGGTAAATTAAATATAGAAATAGACAACAGAATCAGCAAAGCTGGTATGGTGGGAAGTCAATTGAATAAATTCATATGGAATAAGAGAGAAATTAGTCGGAACACTAAATTAGTTGTATACAAGACAGTGTTCAAACCAGTTTTAACTTATGGATCTGAGAGCTCGGTCAGAAGTAAAACACTTGACCAAAGACTAGAGACCACAGATATGAGAGTCCTGAGAAAGATTATAGGCATGAACAGATGGCATCAATGGCAATATCATATTAAAAACGAGGATATTAGGGAAGAACTTGACATTGTCAGCATCCAGGAATGGGTTAGCAGAGCTAATCTCAGGTGGTATGGTCCCTTAAACAGAATGGGCGAGGAAAGATTAGCAAAACAAGTGTTCTCTGCCAGGTTGGCTGCAAAACGACCCAGAGGAAGACCAAGATATAGGTGGATTGATACGGTACAAAGTGCCTTAGACGATAGAAATATAAGATCTGATAATGTTGGAGTCTTGACAAGTAACAGACTGATTTGGAGGAAAATTGTAGATAGGAAATTAATAACGATGTAAATTTTTCATGTAGTACTATCATATCCTGTACACCCCTTGAGGGTACATAGCAGGAATTTGATGATGATGATGATGATGATATCAATGGTATTTCCGTAATTACTGTTTTAGCTCTACTTATTTTTGCTCTTTACATTGCTTATCTACAGTTCTTTTGATTTTGTTCCAGCAGCTGATCTTCTATTGTCAGCTGTAAGAACAATAATTATAAGATACTTTATTCAGGCTATAATGATCAGATAAATAATTAACACTAAACATGAAGATAAATTTCTTGAGTCACAGAGGCACTTTCAAGTAGCATGGTGCTAGATAATTTTCAAAATGGAAAATTGGATAATGGAACCTATTTGTTGCCTGTCATCCTTCCAAAGGTTCTTCTGAAAAAAAAAAACTCCTGTTTTTTTTTTCCCAACTTGAGAAGGCAGCTGACATAAAGGAAAAGCTGGTTTTTGGTTGGAGAACTAAACAGCAAAGTAGAAAATGAATGCCAGATATAGAGAAAATAGAAAAGCTGTTTCTCCAAATTTTAATACTGTTAAGTGCCTGCTAGAATTCTGTTCAGAACATTGATTAGTCATCTAACATCATGTTCAAACAAAGGTGTGCATAAATTCACATGGAGAGAACGCACATGAAATAAGAAAAGTTTTATTGACAGTGTTACTGATGATAGCAATATCTTCACACTAGTTCAGAACATGAGTATAGAGAAGATTTGAAATGGGAGGTGATTACCACTTTGTTTTAATTATTATAGTACTCTCTTACTATTCCTTCTCTCATTTCTAAAAATATGATACCCTTTACAGTCGATCCCGGTCAACATCTAACTCTGATAACTAGGTTTCACTAATGCCAACAGTCTTAAGCTACAGTATATTCACCAAAGCAACAAATTCTACCTCTTTTTTCAAATGGTCTTGGCATTTGCATATAGACATAACAAATTACCATCTGGCATTTTCTTATACTTAAATGTATAGCCTGCTTGACCCAGTTGGACAACTTTTTCTTTTCTATCTCCAGATACACTTCATCATTTCATCTCATCCACTTGATAATGGGTCGAGTCCACTAAGAAGAAAGGTTTTCCACTTATCACGATCTTTAGCCATCTAACTCATGACTCTATAGCTGGGTAGATGGGAATGTTCTTTCAGCAACTTTATCCAAGTACTTCTTGGTCTGCCTCTAGGTCTTTTTCTTCCTATATATCCATTCAGAGCTAAATATGGGAGTCTATGAGGGGCCATTTTCTGAATATGACCAAACCATCTCATAATAATAAATTTATTTTAATCCTTTTATCCAAGTGTGAGCAAACAAAGTTTGCACCTGAAAGTATCTTCAGGACTGCGGTAAGATGGTGCAACACCAGGACAACTCCTTGCAAAGGTGGAGCAAGCTACTAACTCTCCTACCTCAGTATCTCCCATAATGCAAAACACATCTCCTTGCGGATATGTCTAATGATATGCATTAAGGGAAGGGGCACAACCCAGACTAGTTTCGACCTTTATTGAGGTCTCTTCAGTGGGAGCCAGTTGCCAAATGGTGTGCCACCTTTTTAATAAATTACTCTGGATTTAGAGAAAGATGTTGAAAGTTTATTTTTCACTTGGTTAGAATATAATAAATTTAGTTTAATCCTTTTATCCAAGTGTGAGCAAACAAAGTTTGCGCCTGAAAGCATCATGACTGCGGACAACACCAGGACAACTCCTTGCAAAGGTGGAGCAAGCTACTAACACTCCTACCTCAGTATCTCCCATAATGCAAAACACATCTCCTTGCTGATATGTCTAATGTTATGCATTAAGGGAAGGGGCACAACCCAGACTAGTTTCGACCTTTATTGAGGTCTCTTCAGTGGGAGCCAGGCCCAAGTGGAGATACCAGCCAGAAGTATTAGCAAGGTCATCTCTACCTATAGGAGTTGCCAAATGGTGTGCCATCTTTTTAATAAATAAAAGGACCTCATTAAAGGTCGAAACTAGCCTAGGTTGTGCCCCTTCCTTTAATGCATAACATTAGACATATCCGCAAGGAGATGTGTTTTGCATTATGGGAGATACTGAGGTAGGAGTGTTAGTCGCTTGCTCCACCTTTGAAAGTCGTCCTGGTGTTGCACCACCTTACCGCAGTCCTAAAGATACTTTCAGGCGCAAACTTTGTTTGCTCACACTTGGATAAAAGGATTAAACTAAATTTATTATATTCTAACCAAGTGAAAAATAAACTTTCAACACCAAACCATCTCAGTTGATGCTTAATGATTGTGTCTATTATATTATCTGGGAAGTTTAAATCTGTTCTGACTTGATCATTAGTCCTGTGTTCCATCCAGTGGGTGTTAATTTTCTGAAGCATTTCATTTCAAATGCTTGAAGTTTCTTGACTGGTTGTTGAGTTAATCTCCAAGCTTCTGAAGCATAAGTAGCCATTGGGATAATAATTGTTTTATATAATTTTAGACTCGTTAGGATTTTTTTATTTTTCCATATTTTGTTTAGTTTATTCATGTTGGTCCAACCTAGGTTTAGCCTGTGTTTTACTGTTTCCATATTGTTGAGGTTACTAGATATAAGATTGCCAAGATAAACATATTTATTAACTTGTTCCAGCAGATGATTTTCGAAATTTATAGAAATATTTTCTTCTTCCCTACCTATCTTCATTATTTTTGTTTTATCATGATTTATTTTCACACCATAAGTTTTACAAGAGTCATTTAAAATGTTAATAGTTTTTTCTAGCTGTGGTTTAGAATCTACTAAAATAATGATATCATCCGCATATTTTATGTGATTAATGTTGGTACCATTGATTTTTACACCTGGTTCATCAGCTATGGTTTTACAGACTTCTTCTAGGAAGATGATAAAGAGTTGAGGTGAGAGGGGGGGGGGACATCCCTGCATTACACCTTTCTCGACTCTGAAATCCTGGGTTTTAATGTTGTTAATTTTAACAAAAGCTTTGGTGTCTCCATAATAATTTGTAATAAATGTTAAAATATCTGAATGCATTTTTATGTTTTTTTGGATAGTGATCAATTTGTTTCTGTTAACTGAATCAAAGGCTTGCTTAAAATCTATAAAACAACAGTATATGGGCAGGTTGTATTCCCAATATTTTTCTGCTATATTATTAATGGTGAAGATATGGTCTATGGTGGATCTATGTGGCCTGAATCCTGCTTGGTTTTCCTCTATGATTTTTTCTGTAAGCACCTGTGTTCTCTTTTGTATAATTCGAATGAATAGTTTATAACTATGACTTAAGAGTGTTATGGGTCTATAATTTTCACATATTCTTTTGTCTCCTTTTTTGTGAATTGGTATAATAATTCCTGTTTCCAAGTCAGTTGGGATTACTCCAGTATAAAGAATTTGATTAAATAAATTCATTAAGAAATTAATAGCTTCCTTGCCACCATATTTCCATAGTTCTATAGATATTTCATCTTTACCTTAGCTTTTGAAAGTTTCATTTGTTTTATTGCATTTATAATTTCTACTGGAGTTATGGGTGGTGCCTTTTCATATATCCTCTTTTCTGTTATACTTTCCTCCTCCTGTTCTTTTTGAAATAATGTTTGATAATAGTCCTTCCAAATTATTTTAATATTTTGTATTGACCCAGTTTCTAGATTGTTTTTATCTTTCATTGTTAATGGTTTATCTTTATAGATCTTAGTTAATTCTCTGATTATTTTGTATACCGTTTTATTATCATTTCTTTTATTAGCTTCTTCGCACATTTTTGCCTTTTCCTCCAACCAGTTATTTTTGGCAGTTGTGCACATTTTATCACTTTTGTTTTTAAGATTCTTATAATGTTGTTTATTTTCTTCTGTATTTTTTATATTTAATATATGCTTTGCTGTTCTTTTTTCTTCTAAAATATTTAGAATTTCAGGGGTTATCCATTCATGATTCGGTCTTGATGTTGTACCAAGTATATTTCTTGCAGTACTTGTAACAATTTTTTTACTTTGATTCCATGTATTTTCTATATTGTCATAGGAAAATTTTCTAAACTCATTTCTTATTAGTGTCTGATAGTTATCCTGCATAGATTTCTCTTTCAGTTTTGACAGGTCCACTTTGTTGATAGGAGCTCGTGATTTACGATACTTGAATTTTAGTTTAATTTTTGCTGCAAGCAGTTCATGGTCAGTGTTGAGGTCTGGAGCTTTTAAAGTTCTAACATTCTGCACTGATGATTTCCAATTGCGTTTGATTAGAATGTAATCAATACAGTTCTTTGTTGTACCATCTGGTGAGGTCCATGTATATTTGTGGGAAGATCTATGGAAAAAAAGGATATTACAGATAAATAGATTATTTGCTTTACAAAATTCTAATATTCTTTCTCCTCTTTCATTTCTGTTATCAGCTGAACCTGCCCATCACATCCTCCATGCCTGGGGTAAACTTCCCAATTTTGGCATTAAAATCACCCATCACTATTAGTATATCTTTCTTATTGGCCTTGTCTATTAGATTTTGCAACTTATCATAGATGGTATCGATTTCTTCATCTTTATGTGACTGGTCAGGGGCATAGATTTGAATTATTGTAAAGTGAACATTTTTTCTTTACCTTTTAATCTGATAGTGATCATTCTTGGGCCATGTGGTTCTATGGCCATGACTGCATTTTGTAGCCTATTGTTCACTAAAATGGCGACTCCTTCTCTATGTATATTGTCCTCTCTGCCCGAATAGAATAGTTTTCCAGAATTTAGGTTTATAACTCCTTCTCCTGTCCAATGGGTTTAAGCCAAGCCTACAATGTCCCATGTAATCCTAGCAAGTTCTTTTTCCATCAAATTTATTTTCCCAGGTTTTAACAGTGTCCTTATATTTAAGGTTAAGAGATGCGAAACTCTATTGACTGACCACATACTAAATTTCTTGGCTACTCCCTGTGATCTAGGATCAGTCGCGTCGGTTTCCTCGGACACAGTAATATTCTCTTGACACAGTGGAGATACACTTAAATGGTCTGAAATCAAAGTTGCACACATTCACCCCTTCACTGGATACATAACGTGCTCACTGACACTCATTATTACATTTTGCATACCATAGCTGAACTTACACATATTCTCACTCTTCCTCCCACTACAATCTAGATTCCTTAACTCTCTGTATTAGGCTCAATAAATAATTTTTCAGAATTCCACATGCCAACCATTCAAATGCAGGCCATCCTTCTTATACAAGTCTTTTCTACCCATCAGACTCACTCCACATATTCACAGACTCATGCCTATTTCTTCTATACAGCCTATGTACTGAATCATTTGCTATTATAGCCCTCCTTAACTCAGTGCTGTTGTATCTCAGTAATAAACCAACAATTTTTACTCTGTTTTATTTCTGCTTCTTCCAACAATCCTTTTATATCTGTAACTGGTAATTAATTTACGGAATTAACAACGCATATAAAGTAAATTAATTAAAGATAACTTTAATGAATCACTTCTATATTTCGACAATGTCACATTGTCATCTTCAGGAACATAAAGATATGGTATGTGCACTACAGGAACTAACAAAGCAAATGAGGAAGAAATTAAGACACTAATTTTGTTCCTAAAGTCCTAATGGTGCCCTCTTGCGGGCTAATTTGGTAGTCTTGGCCGTTGGGCTGAAGTTCTCATAATGAAAGTCTCCCAAATTTGGGGCAGTTTCATGCACCCAAATTTGTTGAGGTTAGGAACGTTTTTTAGAGCTGCTGAAGATTCTTTGAATAATCTTTCGTATTTAAACTTGCTGCGATGGATTATTTTTGTCTTCTTCCAACGAATTTTATGGTGGGTATCTAAGGCATGGTCTGCCAGCCCAGAGCGGCTGTACTGGTGAAACCGGATGTAGTCTTGGTGTTCTGAAATCCTGATATTTGTTGTTCTGCCTGTTTGGCCAAAGTAGGACAATTTGCAGCTGCAAGGGACCTGGTATACACCAGGTAGGTCTAGGGGAAGTGGTTGGTCTTTGGTAGAGCAGATAAGGGATGCCAACTTTTTATATGGTCTGTAACAGGAAGTAAGGTCATATTTCTTGAGGATATTAGTTATTTTTTCAGAGGTGCCCTGGATGTAGGGGATAGTGATAGACTTGGTGTAGTCTTTATTGTTGAGGGGGGGAGGGGGGTTGTGGTTTTCAGGTTTTAGTATTTTTTGGATTTTTTTGGGGTTATAGCCATTGGCTAAGAAAGTGTTGAGGATGTGGTTTAGTTCCATAGTCAGGGCCTTGTCATCTGAGCAGATTAATTTTGCCCTGTTATATAGTGTTTTTATCACCCCATATTGTTGTGAGGGGGGGAGGTGGGATTGCTGGTGAATGTATCTGCCAGTGTGGGTGGGTTTTCTGTAAACAGAGAAAACCAAAGATCCATCAAGCTGGCGGGTGATTAAAGTGTCTAGGAAGGGGAGGGTGTTGTTTTCCTCTTTTTCTAAGGTGAACTGGACTCTGGGATGTTGGTTGTTTAAGTGTGTTAGGAAGGAGTGGAGCGAGTCTGAGCCATGTGGCCAAATAGCAAACACATCATCCACATAACGAAGCCAAATAGTGGGTTTTTGTGGGGCGGAGTTTAAGGCTTTTTCTTCAAATGTCTCCATAAAGAAATTGGCCAAGGGTGGGGAAAGTGGTGAACCCATGGCTGTCCCCTCTATCTGTTTGTAGAACTTTCCTTGCCAAACGAAATAGCCTGAGTTCATCGTGAACTGAAATAGGGCTGAGATATCGGGAGGAAACTTGGCTTGGATGAGCTCAAGGGTTTCTTTGAGTGGGACATTAGTGAATAGGGAGGAGACGTCAAAACTGACCATTATGTCAGTGTGTTGGAGTGTGAGATTTTCTATACTGGCTTTAAAGTGGGCCGAGTTTTTTATGTGTGATGGTGTGTTGCCAGTGTAGTGTGTGAGCGTTTTGGCTAAATGTTTGGCTAATTTATATGTGGGGGAATCAATGCCATCCACTATGGGACGTAATGGCACATTTTGTTTATGTATTTTTGGGAGTCCATATAATCGGGGGGGGTCTAGAGTTATAAGGTTTAAGCTTGTTGGTGACTTCCACAGGCCAAGAAATGACTTTCTTAAGGAGTCTGTGGATAGTTCTAATCTGAGAGCTGGTCGGATTATATTCAATGGGGAGGTAAGTAGTACGGTCTCGTATTAAGGAATTTAGCTTACCTTTGTAGTCTTTTTGATTGAGTACCACAGTGGCGCTTCCCTTATCAGCTTTGGTGATTACTATTTTTTTGTTGTTTTTTAATTCTTGTAGGGCTGTATATTCGTTTTTGGATAAGTTGGATTTTGGAGGTTTGGCTTTAGTGAGAACACCGACTACATCCAGTCTCACGTTGTTGGCAATATGGATAGGCAGGTTGCGAATTCCACGCTCTATTTGAATCATGATTTCTTCAGCAGGAATCCTTTTTGGAGCTAGGGCGAAATTGTGACCACGTGAAAGTGCGGTGAGTGCTTCAGGCTTTAAAACTGCCGACGAGAGGTTGACTACTGTGTTAAGTGGTGGCTGGGGTACAGAAGTAGAAGTCTTGGTCAGGTTTTCGTATTTTTTTACGTGCCGACTACGTATTTTTTCGAATTCCTTTCTTGCCGATGTGCATGATATGTCATGGAGTATCGACCATAGATCAAGGCCGAGTGTGTTAGAAAGCTCTTCCTCTAGCGCCCGTACGTTTTTGTTTTCGTCGGCAAGGAGAACGCGCGTCGCGGTAATTTGTTCTCTTAACAGGGCGAAGCTAGTGCGGTTATAAATGCGTAGAGCTTTCTCGGAAGTGAAACGGTGCTTCAATTTGACACAGTTGGGGATCACTTTGTTATCCCGGCAGCGTTTTAGGAACGTCAGGCGATTTATTTGCCTCGATATCTTTAACCTCAATTTGCCGTATTGACGGGCCTTTCGTGCGATTGCATCTCCGTGGATGATCATGATTCTAGTGGTAAGACTTATACGTTGGTTAGACATAACTGGTAATTAATTTACGGAATTAACAACGCATATAAAGTAAATTAATTAAAGATAACTTTAATGAATCACTTCTATATTTCGACAATGTCACATTGTCATCTTCAGGAACATAAAGATATGGTATGTGCACTACAGGAACTAACAAAGCAAATGAGGAAGAAATTAAGACACTAATTTTGTTCCTAAAGTCCTAATGGTGCCCTCTTGTGGGCTAATTTGGTAGTCTTGGCCGTTGGGCTGAAGTTCTCATAATGAAAGTCTCCCAAATTTGGGGCAGTTTCATGCACCCAAATTTGTTGAGGTTAGGAACGTTTTTTAGAGCTGCTGAAGATTCTTTGAATAATCTTTCGTATTTAAACTTGCTGCGATGGATTATTTTTGTCTTCTTCCAACGAATTTTATGGTGGGTATCTAAGGCATGGTCTGCCAGCCCAGAGCGGCTGTACTGGTGAAACCGGATGTAGTCTTGGTGTTCTGAAATCCTGATATTTGTTGTTCTGCCTGTTTGGCCAAAGTAGGACAATTTGCAGCTGCAAGGGACCTGGTATACACCAGGTAGGTCTAGGGGAAGTGGTTGGTCTTTGGTAGAGCGGATAAGGGATGCCAACTTTTTATATGGTCTGTAACAGGAAGTAAGGTCATATTTCTTGAGGATATTAGTTATTTTTTCGGAGGTGCCCTGGATGTAGGGGATAGTGATAGACTTGGTGTAGTCTTTATTGTTGAGGGGGGGGAGGGGGGTTGTGGTTTTCAGGTTTTAGTATTTTTTGGATTTTTTTGGGGTTATAGCCATTGGCTAAGAAAGTGTTGAGGATGTGGTTTAGTTCCATAGTCAGGGCCTTGTCATCTGAGCAGATTAATTTTTTAATCTGAGCAGATTAATTATCCAAAAACGAATATACAGCCCTACAAGAATTAAAAAACAACAAAAAAATAGTAATCACCAAAGCTGATAAGGGAAGCGCCACTGTGGTACTCAATCAAAAAGACTACAAAGGTAAGCTAAATTCCTTAATACGAGACCGTACTACTTACCTCCCCATTGAATATAATCCGACCAGCTCTCAGATTAGAACTATCCACAGACTCCTTAAGAAAGTCATTTCTTGGCCTGTGGAAGTCACCAACAAGCTTAAACCTTATAACTCTAGGACCCCCCCGATTATATGGACTCCCAAAAATACATAAACAAAATGTGCCATTACGTCCCATAGTGGATGGCATTGATTCCCCCACATATAAATTAGCCAAACATTTAGCCAAAACACTCACACACTACACTGGCAACACACCATCACACATAAAAAACTCGGCCCACTTTAAAGCCAGTATAGAAAATCTCACACTCCAACACACTGACATAATGGTCAGTTTTGACGTCTCCTCCCTATTCACTAATGTCCCACTCAAAGAAACCCTTGAGCTCATCCAAGCCAAGTTTCCTCCCGATATCTCAGCCCTATTTCAGTTCACGATGAACTCAGGCTATTTCGTTTGGCAAGGAAAGTTCTACAAACAGATAGAGGGGACAGCCATGGGTTCACCACTTTCCCCACCCTTGGCCAATTTCTTTATGGAGACATTTGAAGAAAAAGCCTTAAACTCCGCCCCACAAAAACCCACTATTTGGCTTCGTTATGTGGATGATGTGTTTGCTATTTGGCCACATGGCTCAGACTCGCTCCACTCCTTCCTAACACACTTAAACAACCAACATCCCAGAGTCCAGTTCACCTTAGAAAAAGAGGAAAACAACACCCTCCCCTTCCTAGACACTTTAATCACCCGCCAGCTTGATGGATCTTTGGTTTTCTCTGTTTACAGAAAACCCACCCACACTGGCAGATACATTCACCAGCAATCCCACCTCCCCCCCTCACAACAATATGGGGTGATAAAAACACTATATAACAGGGCAAAATTAATCTGCTCAGATGACAAGGCCCTGACTATGGAACTAAACCACATCCTCAACACTTTCTTAGCCAATGGCTATAACCCCAAAAAAATCCAAAAAATACTAAAACCTGAAAACCACAACCCCCCTCCCCCCCTCAACAATAAAGACTACACCAAGTCTATCACTATCCCCTACATCCAGGGCACCTCTGAAAAAATAACTAATATCCTCAAGAAATATGACCTTACTTCCTGTTACAGACCATATAAAAAGTTGGCATCCCTTATCCGCTCTACCAAAGACCAACCACTTCCCCTAGACCTACCTGGTGTATACCAGGTCCCTTGCAGCTGCAAATTGTCCTACTTTGGCCAAACAGGCAGAACAACAAATATCAGGATTTCAGAACACCAAGACTACATCCGGTTTCACCAGTACAGCCGCTCTGGGCTGGCAGACCATGCCTTAGATACCCACCATAAAATTCGTTGGAAGAAGACAAAAATAATCCATCGCAGCAAGTTTAAATACGAAAGATTATTCAAAGAATCTTCAGCAGCTCTAAAAAACGTTCCTAACCTCAACAAATTTGGGTGCATGAAACTGCCCCAAATTTGGGAGACTTTCATTATGAGAACTTCAGCCCAACGGCCAAGACTACCAAATTAGCCCGCAAGAGGGCACCATTAGGACTTTAGGAACAAAATTAGTGTCTTAATTTCTTCCTCATTTGCTTTGTTAGTTCCTGTAGTGCACATACCATATCTTTATGTTCCTGAAGATGACAATGTGACATTGTCGAAATATAGAAGTGATTCATTAAAGTTATCTTTAATTAATATACTTTATATGCGTTGTTAATTCCGTAAATTAATTACCAGTTATGTCTAACCAACGTATAAGTCTTACCACTAGAATCTTTTATATCTGTCTCGTACTGTATTTCGTGCTGCTTAAATCATCAGTTCCAACAAGCATTACTATCTCTTTTACTTTTGTATTTCTCTGTTACATTTGTCACATCTTTACTTTTCACCCATGAGAAACTGGAAGTAGCAACTCCATCAGCAAGTACAAATTTCATGACCAAATTGCTGTGCCATAATACTTCTTTTTTCTTATATTTAAGTTGCCTTATCTTGTTGTTGTTATTATTACCCACTTTTAGTACTTTCCTGAATCTTCTTGTTCTGATTATTTTTCTTATCCTTAGTTTCTTTAAACGTTTTTCCACTTTTTCCAATTCTCTGATCAATTTTTTAATAATTTCTTTTAATCGTGATATTCCAGTTGTCAAATTTTCCTCACTTATATTATCATCATCTCTGCTGATGTTTCTGCTCAGTGGAACAAAGGTTCTTCTCACTGATCCTCTATTGTCAGCTGTAAGAACAATAATTATAAGATGCTTTATTCAGGCTATAATGATCAGATAAATTAATTAACACTAAACATGAAGATAAATTTCTTGAGTCACAGGCACTTTCAAGTAGCATGGTGCTAGCTGATTTTCAAAATGGAAAATTTTTGCTAGGCGAGTTTTTGGTGCCATTTTTAAGACTATTAAAAACTAACAAAATTTCTATAATTATAAAACAAATATATGGAAATGGTACATGAACACTATGCTCCACGGCACTAATTTCTCTCACTCCACTTGAAATTCATAGTTCTCTGAGTTTTCAGAAGGGATGACTTGTGAGAGGTAGCAAGCAGGGACACCTACTTCCTAGAAGAGGTATAAAAGTTTTACAGTCACCTTCTGTTAATCAGCAAATGACTGCCAGATGATTTATCCATACTGCTAGTCTATTTAAGTCATCATGCAAAATCTCTTCATCACTTACATTTACTGTTGCTCTTCCTAGTTTTGCATCATCAGCAAACAACTGTATAGTTCATTTCAAATAATTTCCTATATCATTGATGTATAAATTAAACAGCAAAGGACCATGTTCCAAGCCCTGTGGTATACCATTAGTCACCTTCCTTCTCCTGGATTCATCTCAATCCAAATCACCAGATTAATATTCATTCCCAGTTGCTCTAATTTATGCAACAGAGTTCTATGTGGAATTCTGTCAAATGCCTTTGCAAAGTTCAGTAGTATTAGTGAGTAACCATTTCTCTTTTCCAACTCCATTGTTGCTTTTGTTCTTATAAAAAGTAAGCAAATTACTAAGGCATGACCTACCTTTCACAAAGTTTTTCACAAAGTTTCACATTGTTCATTATAAAATATCATATTCCTATCCACTCAGTCCTGAATTTTGTCTTTTACTAATTTCTCCAATACCTTAACCACCACCACTCCCGAGATACTGATTTTCCTGTAATTTGCTACTTCTTTCTTGGAGTTTCTATTGTGCAGTGGAACTGTTTTGCTCTCTTCCCACTGCATTGGTACCTTACTTTCCCAGTACTGAAACTTATTAGTAGAGGATTATATGATTTCTCATACTGATTTGATATAGACTATAATATGATAGGAAAAGATAATATGGCATAGAGGATTAATATGATATTCCTCCTATATTCCTCATTATGCAGAACACCTCCAGTTCATCTAACTCAATTCTCACATTGGCAATCACCCAGATGATATACTATCCCTGCAAATGATCACTTAGTAGCTCAACTATTTCTTCTGCTTCTGTCAATTCTCTACTATTATCATTGATTAAAGTTATCCTTCCACAATTATTTTCCTCTTATTCGCTACATAACAGAAAAACTCTTCAAAATTTTCTAGGTCCTCCTTAGCTAATTTTCTCTCATAATATGATTTATTTCTCTACACTTTGTATTGCTCATGGGCATACTGATCACCATTTTCTTTATATTTTCTCCACATTTTCTTTCTTTTTTTTTTATCACTTGTGCTTTATGATGCTACTCATCCATTTAACTCTCACTTGATTTATCTTCCTGATCCTGGATATGCAGCCTGTTATTGCTTCTCTAAAACAATCCCTGATCATTTCCCATGCACTATTGACATTCTTCCCTTGAAGTTCTCATGACATGGTATGTTCCAGGCTTTCTCCTAAGTTTGTCCAAAGCCATTGATGGTGACAAATCAATGGCTTTGTAGTTCCATATATATATATATATCTGCTTAACTGAGAATTCCACAAGTTTGGCAACCTCCCAGAACAATCTTCATAGTCATTTTCTCCAATTAGAGACAGACTTGCCTACCTTGGTTATGGATACATCATCTAATGCTCTTACCAGATCTCATCATCGAATTCCTGCCATGTACCCTTAAGGGGTGTACAGGATATGATAGTACTATATGAAACATTTACATCATTACTAACTTCCTATCTACAATTTTCCTCCAAATCAGTCTGTTACTTGTCAAGACTCCATTATCAGATCTTATGTTTCTATTGTCTAAGGCACTTTGTACCATATCAATCCACCTATAACTTGGTCTTCTTCTGGGTCGTTTTCCTGCCAACCTGGCAGAGAACACTTGTTTTGCTAATCTTTCCTCGCCCATTCTGTTTAAGCGACCATACCACCTGAGATTAGCTCTGCTAATGCATTCCTGGATGCTGACAATGTCAAGTTCTTTCCTAATATTCTCGTTTTTAATATGATATTGACATTGATGCCATCTAATCACGCCTCTAATCTTTCTCAGGACTCTCGTGTCTGCGGTCTTTAGTCTTTGGTCAAGTGTTTCACTTCTGACCCAGCTCTCAGATCCATAAGTTAAAACTAGTTTGAACACTGTCTTGTATACAACTAATTTAGTGTTCTGACTAATTTCTCTCTTATTCCATATGAATTTATTCAATTGACTTCCTACCATACCATCTTTGTTGATTCTGTTGTCTATTTCCATATTTAATTTACCATCTTCACTAAAAATCGTGCATAAGTAGCTGAAATGTTTTACTTGTTCCACAGGTTCTCTGTTCACAATGCAGTTGACATTTTCAACGATTCTGCTTATTTTCATTCTGTTTGTCTTTTGGTTGCTGACATTCATACCATATGTATTACAACAGTTATTCAATTTAGTCAGGGAATCTTGCAGACTTGTAGCGGATTTATTTAGAAGTGTAACATCGTCTGCATAAAGCAAAGAGCTGACATTAACATCTCCAATTTTGATATCATGTTTAATATCACTTTCCTTCATTATGTGATCCATATAGATAATGAATAACAGAGAGGGCAATGTACATCCTTGTCTTACACCAGATATAACATTAAACCATCTTTCTGTACTTCCTTCAATTCTAACTGCTGACTTACAACTCAAATAAAGTATTGCTTGATATAATGCCCCATTGACACCATATAACTGTAGTGTTTTGAATAGCTTCTCACTTGGTACCTTGTCATATGCTTTTTCAAGATATACTAAACATAAATACAGATCTTTGTTATATACCCATGATTTCTCAAATATTTGTCATAAAGTGAAGATCTGATCCTGACAGCCTCTATTTGGCCTGAATCCAGCTTGTTCTTCACCAAGCTTTTCTTCAACGATCCTTCTCAACCATTTCTCAAGTATACTTGCATAAATCTTACCAAGAACACGCAGTAGAGAAATAACTCTGTAATTCTCACATTCAGTTTTATTTCCTGTTTTATATATATGGGTATTATGATAGCTCTACTTCAATCATCTGGAATTAGTCCCTCTATCCAGGCCTTTTGAACTATGCAGTGCAGCCACAGTAAGACTTTCATACCACCATATTTCAGCATTTCTTGTCAAATATCATCTACTCCTGCTGACTTTCCACATTTCAGGACTTTGATGGCTTTTTCTACTTCAAGTATGGATATGTATTCCTAACTTGAAGTATTTTACCACTGAGTGTTTTTTACTGCTCAGTGTTTTTTACCACTGTGCTATCACTCCTTGTTTCATTTAGCAGTTTTTCAAAGTAATTACTCCATACTTCAAGGTTATCCTTTTCTCCAGTTTTCATGTCACCTTTATCATCTCTAATTCCTTTTACAGCACTCTTTCCTCCATTTCTAGACTTCAACAACCTCCAGAATATTTTGCCAACGTCTTGATTTTTTTTTCTATGTTCTTACCAGTCTTCCCATGACTTTTGTTTAACTAGTTTTACACAGTTTAGCTTTCTTACATTTGTCTCTGTATTCTCTAAGAGCACAAGCTGACTTGTTTTCCAGGAATGTTTGATATGCTTTTTTCTTTTCCTTCACTGCCTCTTTAACATCCTGTGTCCACCATGGAGTTCTGATTTTTCTATACTTGCAGAGAACCTTAACACATGCTTCTCTGCCTGAATCAGTCAATGTTTTCTTCAGGGTTTGCCACTGAATCTTCAAAGTTTGGTTCCTGTTCACAAACTCTTTCATTTTTTTTGAATAATGTTTGTGTATTTTAGTCTACAGTTCACATCTGAGAGCTGCTCAACTTTTATTCGATTTAAAACTTTCTTACATGTTATTCTTTTCAATATGAAATTCAATTTTATTCAGCTCAAGACTAAATAGTGATCACTTCCAATTTCAAATCCTCTGTACATCAGTGTCCTGCACCAGGGAGAAAACATCACTATCAACAATAACATAGTCAATGAGACTTTTCTTATTCCTTGCCTTTTCTTTCCATGTGAATTTGTGCACATTTTCATTGTTGGAACATGGTGTTAGTAATAGCCAGTCCATGTCCTGAGCAGAAATCTAACAGGTATTTGTCATTATTATTAGCTTTGCTTTTTTCTCCAAATTTTCCCAAAATATTTTTGTATGTCTAACAATCATTTCCTACTCTGCTATTTAGATCCCCGACAAGGTCCAACTTTTCCTTTTTCATTGTGTCAGTTGCTTTTTCTAAAGCATCAAAAAATTCCTTCACTTCTACCTTAGTAGAAACTTCTGTGGGACCATAGGCACAAATAAGTGTCATTGTCCAATTCCCTATTCTGATATTTGCCCACATCACTTTACTTGAGACTGCCTGCCATTCAAGAAGATTCCTATCCTGTCCTGTCAGGTGTCTTCTCCATCTAGGAGATTGACTACTATGTGTCTCCACCATGTCTTATTCTCCGCCTCTCTGCTGCATTCCTCATATGAGAGATAAGTCCACTATATTTTTCATCCACTCCAGTCTTTGTCTTCCTCTCTTTCTCTTTCACTCAACAGTTCCTTCGAGAAGTGTCCTTTATAGGCAGTTATGTCTCAGAATATGTCCAAAATATCTGACTTTTCTCTTTTTAATTTCTTTCATCAGGCTCCTATTTACGCCTGCCATCTCTAGTACCTCTTCTTTTGTCTTTTTGTCTTTCCATGATATTCTCATAATTCTTCGCAGCATCCACATTTCTAAGGCCTCCAGTTTTTTCACACTCAGATTGGAGAGTGTCCATGTCCATATAATAATGTAGACCATATGTAGGATTTGGAGATTCTTAGTCTTGTTTTCAGATTTAATTCTCTAGATGTTAGTAGATTTTTCATCCTGTTGAAGTTGACTTTGCAATTTCAATCCTTTTTCTAATTTCATCTTCTGTCCTGCCATTTTCTGTGATCAAACTGTCCGAGGTATATGTATTTTTGCACCTGTCCTAATTTATTTCCTTTTATATTGATGCGTATTTTTGGTATTTTCTTTTCTCTTGAAATTATCATGATTTTTGTCCTTTTAAAGTTGAAACTGAGGCCATACTGTTCACTATGCTTGAGGGTTTCATCTATAAGAGTTTTGAGGTCATATTTGTTTTCAGCTAGAAGAACCATGTCATCTGCATATCTTAGGTTATTATTATTTCTGCCCCCTACAGCAATTCCTTTGAGGTTACTAATTTTATTAAATATTTCTTCTGTGTACAGGTTAAAGAGAATCGGAGAAATGACACAGCCTTGTCTCACACCTTTCTGAACTAGGAATTTTTCTGAGGTCTCTCTATTTATTCTCAGATGCAGTCTGTTCCCAGTAAAGATTAGTTAATAGGCTAATGTCTTTTTCATCCATGCCTATTTTTGAAAGGATTTCAATTAATTGTTCATGTTGGACATTGTCGAATGCCTTTTTGTAATCTTATAAAGCAGAGGTACACATCTTTTTGTTTTTCTAGATATCTTTCTGTGATGGTTCTGACATTGAAAATACCTTCTCTTGTTCCTACATTTTCCTTGAAGCCACTTTTTGTATCATTTATTTCTATGTTTATTTTTCTTTTATTTCTTTCAAGAATAATGTATAGGAGGACTTTTGATACTTGACTGCTGATGCTGATTGTCCTGAACTCTTCACATCTTGTAACTTTTGTTTTTTTGGGAATTGGAACGAAAATTGAGTGATTAATATCTTTGGGTAGAAATCCAGGCTCGTATATTTTATTGCATAATTTTGTTAGAAATTTCAGTCCTCCTTCATTGAGAGCCCTCAACCATTCTGCCAAGATGTTATCTATTCCTGCAGCTTTATGTGGTTTTAGTTTTCTGACGGCATTTTCAACTTCATAGAGTAAAATGGATGGTCCTAAATCAGTCTGTTCAGGAATATCATTTCTTTGTTGTTCATATAATTTTCTTGTGTATTCAATCCATCTTTCCATGATTTCTTTTTTTTATCCATTAGAATATAGTCTCTTGAGTCTCTAATGACACTTGCATGGTTTGCTGTATTTGTCCTGCTTGTCATTTCTCTGCTTATGTGTTTTCTATCAAGGTTTTCTATATCTATACATTTATATTTAATCCATTCCTCTTTGGCTTTCCTGCATTTTTTTTTTTTCTTTATTCATGCTTTTATATTCAGGTTTGTTCTTTAACTTTTTTCTTTGTTTCATCAACATCAGTATTTTTTCATTCATCCAAGGTTTATTCCTTTTCCTTTTTAATTGTGGGAGTGTATTTTTGGCTGCTTCATTGATGCTATTCTTGAATATTTGCCAGTTCATGTTAATTTCATCAATTGGTGTTCTATTTTCTATGTGAGTTATGATGTCAGACAAGAAGATTAGCCTCATATTTTGTGTTGAATACTATGGCTACTCCTTCTTTTCCTTGATTGTCATTTCCTGAATATAACATTTTGTATTTATTGTTCTGAAAGATCTCCCCAGTTTTTGTCTTTTTTGTTTCAGTCACCCCTATTATGTCGATCTGGTACTTATCTAATTCCTAGCTAGCTCCATTTCTTTGCCATTCAGGCTTCTTATATTGATAGGGTGTGTTTTCAGATTTGTTCCAGTAGCTGACTTTTCACTGTTCGCCCTGGTTCCCTGGCGAAAACAATGGGGGGCTTTGTCGACGCCCCAACTGGCATGAAATTTTGTCATGTTTTACCATCATTTTGTATTTTGGTGACCAAATTGTATTCAATAAGAATACAATTTGGTCAGCTAAATCCCAAATTGCCAGCCATTCCTTGTTTGTTCAGTATCCAGGTAGATACCCAACAGGGTGCACCACAAGAAGGTGAGGATTGGACATTAGGTCAGAAGCCATGGTCGGTTCTCCACATTCCTTTAAAGGCTATGTGGAGGTCTCCTCTCACCTATACAGCTTTGGCCCTTAATCATCCCCCTTACCAGATCTAGCACTCTCAAAATCCCTGGTCCACTCTATCTTATGCTGTTTCAGATGATTATGATTATTATTATTATTATGTAACAACTCCAGGACCCAACGACTCATCGAGGGAGGGCACCTACTTTACAACTCTCTGTCTCCACCAGCTACAACGAACTGCAACTACTATCATCATCTACACCCATGCCATCTACCTCCCATCATCACCACTACTAGTATTTTCACAGACGATCACAAACATCCATGTTCACGGCAGGATTAGAACCCACAGCCTTTTGGCTGGAGAGGCGATACACTGACCACTCAGCCAAGCAGACATCCTTTAGTTTAGTATATCCGTTATCCTTTATTATTATCCTTTAGTAACTGTATAAATTCCATTTCCAGCTTGCCATGTGCTCTTTTTTTCCCCTTCTGTGTATGTCCCTATAGTTTAAGAACACGTGAAACTTGTTCGGCTTGTACTCATTGTGCTTGTCTGCCAAAGTGTGACATCCATATCTTTCTCTGCACTCCCCCCTTCCCCAGTCTGTAGCAGTAATTTTAATATATTTTATCCTGTTGGCCTCTATCTTACAACAGATAGTCTCAAAAACTATCTCCCTCAGTCTTAAATTCCTCCTTAACTTTTTTTCTGGTTGCAGTTCTTTGTCTGTCACCAGTAGCATTCTGCCTCCCATCTTATTCTCTCTGTCTTCCACAAAAATCTAATTCCCTTTATATTCTTTCTCTATAATATATCATCTTTTGCCAGTAATTTTTTGGTTACGCTGAGCTACTCAATGACAGAAATTACTCCCCTTCAGTTTTGATGCTTTTGGCATTCATCTACATGCATTTATACATCTTCTTGGGTCCACAATTACCCTTGCATAATCTAATTATCAGTCCATTCAAATTCAGAATCCCAGCAGTTTTACTTGCTATTTCATGATCATCACTATACTCATGCCATACTCATTTTTCCCACAGGTTGTTGGTCACATGCTTGATGCATCCCCCCCCCCTTACTCTCTCTCTCTCTCTCTCTCTCTCTCTCTCTCTCTCTCTCCAGTTACTTTAGTTTCCCTGAGTTTGCACTTCCAGCCTCTCATTGAGCAACACTTTCTCCAAACATCTAACTCCAGAAGGCATTCAAACGCAATCCATCAGGCATATATAAGTCCTTCTGTCAATCAAATTCATTCAATATCTATAAACTGCACACCATTCTCTCTCTCTCTCTCTCTCTACACAATCTTTTCATTGGATCATTCCCAATCATATGATGCCAGCATACTTGCATCTTGTACTCTCTCACTCTTCTTTTTTCACTTCTTCCAGCAACTCTTTCACATCTCTTATTGCATGTGTCTCTCCTTTCTCCTGCCAAAATAGTCAACTCTTTTACTTCTCTCATACTAACAGGTTACTGACATCCTTGATCTTTACACCCAGGAAACATGTTTTCATCACCTTCTCATAATGTGCATCTCTTATCATAGTATATATATCGATATACTACTTTCTCTCTCATTTCATACTTTTCCTACCCACTCTTTCTTTTATTTTGTAAATAAACTTATTTTATAAAAATTTTATCAATAGTATAATAATTTTCTATTGTTTATTTTGAATAACAGATTGGCAAAGTGATCATGGAAGCTGCTGCAAAAAGTAATCTTAAAAAGATCACTCTTGAACTAGGTGGGAAAAGTCCATCCATTGTTTTTAAGGATGCAGATGGTAAATTTACATATTTGTGTTTACATTTCTTTAATTTGCAGTGTATGTATATGTAATTTTAGTTAACAGTTTATTATTATTGAACCATGAAAGATATATTTTGAATGGGCCAGTGGCGCACCCAGAGGGGGGAAAGTGCCTGGGCACCCCCCCAAAGAAAAGGAAAAAACACTAGAAAACTTTCCAAAATTCTTTTCCTAATTAAAATTCATTTTTTTAATTTATGTTGTGTCGTGTCTTCTATTTCTGTACTACTTATGAATTAGCGATCACTGCAGATGTTCAGTCATAGGTCGTATGCGATGCGTAGTGTGTATTCGCAAATCGTCTACTCAACTTGTCCCACCCCCAGGTTAAATCCTGAGCGCTCGGCCCCCTCCAAGATTAAATCCTGAGTGTGCCACTGGAATGGACACTGTGTTGGATCCTATTTTGTCTTAACCAATACTTTGGATCTGACATGTTAGTCACTTCAATGTTCTTAAACAAAAAAATAAGTTGCTAGTTGATTTTTAATCCAAATATAGAGAAAATTTGTATTTATCGACTGTGCCACTCTATATCTAAATTAGTCCAAGAATTGAAGTAAAACCAACTCTCAACTATTTCCCCATAATATGTTATTAGTATGTATACAGGCCGAGTTTATTTAATTTATTTAATTCACCCGCTTTGGTTCGAATATTTTATGAACGGTGCAGTAAAAGAGATTCAGGCAAAATACAACTTTAGATCAACAAAACAAACATTTAATTTAGGCTTACAGTTTATACACTTTAGTTTAAATCACTGAATAAGGTATTATAAACATTTTAGCTCATCTGGTAATACAGTCATTCTATCTCAGGCAATGGTTAATCTGTTGTCTGAAATACAGCCTTCACAAAGTTCATTTAACTATTTAATAAAGTTCAATGTCATAAAGTTCCTTAGTGATCAATTACATTAATATCTCATAGGTACTTAAGTTCCAAATACAATAAAAGGGCAGTAACACTTTTTCACAGGTATACGCTCTTAAATCTCCAGCTAATCTCCGCAATAGTTACTGTTAATATAGGGATATTCTAGGAAGAAACACAGACATATCTCCGCATAGGAATATCAGTAGTTGGATGATTCTTACCGGTAATCTTCCTTGTTCATCTACTTATATATGAACATTTCTTATAACTGTATACACTTAAAACAATTAACAACACTCATTAAAACAAATCTTCTTAGTAATAACTGAACAAATTAATGGTCGCAATTCACATAGTTAAACATTCTTGCTCAGATCAAAAGGCTTGTACTATCTTTGACATCACTTGACCAATTTAGTATTCTACTAATAACTCTTGAACTAAGGTAACACACAGTAATTCTTTAACTTGAAGTTTTTACGCACAATTGCCTATACTTCCGGCATTTAATTAATCTTTTAGGCACTATATCTCTTAACACAGCTATCATTTAAATTCAACCTTGCTGCCTCTACTTATTCTTTTAGTTACTCCGTGCTAAGCTTCAAGTTTCCGTGTGTCCCTGAAAAGTCGGTCCTGAATTTAAATGCCAACTAAAGTATAGCTAGTCATCCAGTTGTCACCTTGCTATCTTCCATTGCTTTATTTGTTGTTCTACAACTTACTAGCTAACTCGCTCCTCGACTAGTAAACTTTAATTAGCTACTTGAGTGACTCACTGTTATCGTACTCTGATTCCCCGAATGAATCATTTTCTCTGTTCTTCGCTTATATATTCCTTCTTCCCGCTGAAATTGTTCTCGTGTTCTACTTCTACCAAAATCCTTTCCAGCCCTTCAATACTGATCTGCCACGCTCTGTTCTAAACTCGCGCTAGCTCTCTTACATACGTCTCCACGACAACCAAAACAAAATATAATAAAACTGAGGTACTGCACAACGTTATACCTCTACATACAGGAACAAATAAAGAATATTTACACTTCAACTAATACGCAGTTAAAATGTTGGATATAAATTCTTACAATATTAACATAGCAATAAATAAAATAAACTTAATAATATTTTAATACAGAGTCTTTTCACTATTAATACATATCCTTGATTAAATAATTAAATATCAAATAAACTTAAAGGTAGTTAAGATTAGTAAGAAGTAATTAATATGAATATTAATTTATAAACAAGTGATTTTTATTAAATAATAATTACAAGTTTATCTTATGTGATGGAAGATCATGTTGTATTCTGAAGCGAATATTAATTACTATATATTCAGAATCCAACAACTGGTATGGGAGAGGGATATGCTTTGATGGATGGCTTTGACTGTGAATGAATATTGGATGAAAGCAGATGTGGAGAAAGAAATAGAAATGTTGAAAAGGAAATAAAAGTTATGACTGAATTGAGAAGGATGTTTGGAAATATTATGTGACTAGATAGGGTTAACTGGTGCAAGGGCAGCAAGAGTATGAGAGAAGGCATAACAATTAGAAAGAGAGAGGAAGAGAAGATGAAAGAATGGGAGAGATGGAGAAAGAGAGGAAATGAGAGGAATTTCAGAGAGAGAGAGAGTATGACTGCAGTGGATAGAAAGAGAGAAGAGAGGGAGTGTGGAAGCAGAAAGAGTTAAAGATCAGTGAAAGAATGAATAAATGAATGTGCTGTGTAGGATTCGATGCAGTGTATTAGTATTAATACTATTTACAAGCCTCCATAGAGTCTGAAGGCTCTGTGGGGATTAAGGGGATCAAACACTCATAAACCACAATGACTCTCATACCTTGCTCTTAAGACATTCAGTGTTTGAGCACTCACTCCACTCATTCACCACCCTCCATGCAAAAAATCTCCTTTTTCACTTCTTTACTCACGTGACCTTTGCACAGTTTCAAGCAAAGATCTCTCATTCTTGCATTACTCATTATCCTATGCAGTAATTTCTCTATAGGTGCCCCTCAACCTAGTTATGTGTCTCAATCATATTGTTTCTCTTCCTCCTACATACTGCCGGCCTGCTTGGCTGAGTGGTTAGCATATTCGCTCCCCAGCCAAAAGGCTGCGGGTTCGAATCCCACCGTGAGCATGGATGTTTGTGATTGTTCGTGAAAATAATAGTGGTGATGGTGGACAGTAGAGGGCGGAGGTTGAGACAGAGAGTTGTAGAGTAGGTGCCCTCCCTCGATGAGTCTTAGGCCTCCCTGGAAGTATCAAATAATTTTTTTTTTTTTTTTGACAAAGTTTATTATCCTCTTCATATATACAAAATATTTACAAATATGCAATTGAAGTATTACTATTACATTTTGTTCACTACAAATATTCAGTATTCAATATAATAATAATATTTTTTTTTATTATTATTGAAATTATGATTGTATATTCTGATTGCATATTTACAACACATCTTCTTCTTCTTCCTAACATGGAATATAGGCCATGTGGCCTATTCCGGTCTCATGCCATCTCTTTCTTGGTCTTCTGATATTTACAACAGGTTTAGTCCTTTTTTTTTCTTTTTTCTGATTTCTTCTTCGAAGCTTAGCAGAGCTTATCTGAGGAAGATAATAGATGGTGGTGGTTTCAAGGTTATGTTTCTATACTGGTCGCAAGCCAGGTGTTGATTTTACTGTTTGTTGGTACGTGCTTGGAAGACTTCGACTACTATTAAAGTTTAACTTTTTTTTTTGCAAGTAGGGTTGGATTTAGACATGGTGTGTTTGTTTGTGTTCTTGTAGTGATGGTTTTTGAGAGGGGGGGTTGTCATAGGTTTTGTGTGTGTGTGTGTGTGTGTGAGGGGGGGAGAGAGAGAGAGAGAAACAGGAATTGCCCTAATTTTCATTCTCGCTATAATATTTATATAGCTTCTGTTTCAGCTCTCTGTATGTTCCTAGGTTTCTATCATCGAACGGCAGTTTGTTTATCATGTCAGTTACGTAGAAGTTTCGGGTGGCTTTGCTGTAGTGATTGTTGTACTTATATGTTATGTAGTTTGTTGATTGTGGTCTTGTTATGTGATATGTTGTTCTGGTTACTCTATAGGTCGGGCTGTAGTAATGTTTTAACATGACTGTGTAGTGGCATAAGTGCTTCACCTTAAATATTTTGTGTTGTGTCCATGCTTCCTGCATAGGTGTGGGTTGTTCCCAGAATATCAGTTTTACTATTTTATCTTGCAACCATTGTAACCTGTTAAGTCTGTAGTCTGCACAGAATGCATATGATGTGATTACATATCTTAAAATGTTTTCACATAATGCTTTATAGATTAGTATTTTTATGTGTGTTGGGGCAATGTCTTTTAATCGGTATAGTTTGCTTGCTATTATCCTAAGCTTGGTGTGTAGATTGTTTGTATGGCTATTCCAACTTTGATCAGCATCGAAGTGAAGTCTGAGATAGCGTGTTGTTTTCACCTGTGTAATGGTTGTGGTTTTAGGTTCTGCGCTTAGTGTATAGGAGGATTAATGTCGGATAGTGAGATATTTAGTTTCTATGGGGAGAGTTTGGGGTGTTTTGAATATCATTAGCTTTGTTTTTCCTGGGTTTATATATATGCCATTTTTTGGTTAACCAGTTAGTGATTTGATTGATGTCGTGTTGCATATTTGTGTAAGCGATAATTGCATTGTTGTGATCCTATGGCTGTGTAGTCTGCGTACTGGAAGATTTTACTTTTTAGGGGAAGGTGGCTTATGTCGTGTGTGTATATGTTAAATAGAATGGGAGATAGGACAGCTCCTTGCAGTACTCCACAGGTTACCTGTACCTCTTTGCTGTATGCTGATCCTATACGTGTGGTGTGCTTTCTGTTTTTCATGTATGCTTTAAATCACTGGAGTAGGCGACCTCCAATTCCGATATGCGTTAGTTTCATTAACAAGGTTTTGTGTGTTAGTGTGTCAAATGCTTTTGTTAGGTCAATGAATACCACTAATGTTATTCTGTTTTTATCCAATGCAGCATTTATTAGGTCTGTGAAATCTTCCAGGAGTGTTGCTGTTCCTTTATTTTTTTGAAAGCCATGTTGTGTTTTGGGTATGACTTGAAATTTTTCAACATATGTGGAGGGTTTGTGATGCACGATGCGCTCCATGATTTGGTTGATTACAGACAATGTGGCGATGGCTCTGTAATTACTTATGTTTCTTTTTCCATGTATGGGTGTGATTAATGCAGTCTTTAGTGTTTCAGGTATGTGTCCCTTTTCAAAGATTTTATTTAACAGTTTTTTTACAACTGGAAGTAGGTTGGTTGAGTCTTTCTTGATGTCTTTTGGTCTGATTCCATCTATCCCCGGTCCTTTGTTAGGGTTAATTTGTTGAATTGCCAGTTAATGTTCTTCTTTTGTTACTGTGGGGAACCACATCGACTGGGTTGCTTGTGGACCTAGTAGAGAATGTTTGTTTGTGTGAGGAAAGGTTGTTTCTTGTAGTTTTTTTGACAGAGTTCACGAAGTGCTGATTAAAGTTGTTTGCCAACTGTTTGAGGGATTTGGGGTTGCAGGCAAAGCTGTGTTTTATTGTTTCTGAGGCAGTGGTTCTGTATATTGTCCTGCATTTCATTAATCAGGTGCCAGGTTTCCTCTTTGTCATTCTGTTGTTAATTTATTGTTGTAATAGTTTCTTTTTTGCCGTTCTAATCTGCGTTGTTAGGAGATTCCGTTTTCTTTTGTATTCAGCTTTTAAAGCGATATTGTTTGGCGACTTCTTAAGTTGTTTCCATAGGGCATCTTTTATTTGTATGTCTGTTATCCATGGATTTTGTTTTGTTTGGGCGCGTATTTTTATTTTTGTTAATGCTTTGTTATATATTTTGTTAAATGCAAGTTTAAGATTATTATATACAGCTTCAGCAGAGTCTAAAGATGCTATCTGCATCCAGTCTGTTTTTCTGATTTCATCTTTTACTATTGTTTCATTTAGAATGCTATAATACTGTTTTGTAGTCTCAGTGAGTTTTATGGGTTCTGGTTCAGTGTATAACTGTAATCCTGTGAAATAATGGTCTGCCAGTTTGCATGTTATGACAGCCGCTGTGTGGCTGTTTGGATGAGGGTGTTGTATTTCCAACTATCTCTTCTCGTGTATACGATTGTATGGATGGGGTTATGTTATATGCCGATAAGAGGTCTAGGTATTGTTCTGTGTTGTTATTTATGTTCCTAATGTTTATATTCATGTCTCCTATTATTATCAGGTATTCTGAGGTGCCTACTTCTGCGGCTGAAAGCCATCTGTTTAGTTCATCTAGAAATTTTGTGGTGCTTAAGTTGGGTGGTCTGTATATTGCATTTAATATCAAGGAGTTTTCTTGTTTGATGTTTTTAATTTCGATGCATATGTTTTCTGCGTATTCTAATTTATAGTTTATTTCTGTTACTTCTAGTTTATGTTTGGTAAATATTATTATACCACCACCTCGTTTTGTTAGTCTGCAGTGTTTGTGTTGCATGTGGCATTTGGTAGGTGGATGCCTCTTCGTTTGTCGTAGATACTTCAGTCAGTATTAAAATGTCTCTGTCATCTATATCTTCCTTCAGATAAGCTTGCAGGGTCAGCCAGTATTTTTGAATGCTTCCGATGTTGATGTGGAGAATAGATGGTCCTTTTTTGGGGAATGTCACTTGTTTCCATTCTGTTATTGATTTCAGAATGTGGCAGTTATCATGTTCTGGGGTGATTACATCTGCTCGATGGTCTGCATGTTGGTTGGTGTGCTGTTCCTTCTTTATGAGTTGTCTATATTCCTTTCAATGTGGCAGGCTGTTGAGGTCTTCTACGGATTTTATTTCGTATATATATAATAATAATAATACTCAATATTCCAGAATCCTGAGACAGTTATTTACATCTGCACTGTCTTCAATGTTTCCTTATTATTAATGTAGTTGAATAGATCTGTGGATAAAAATCTAAATGGGGCCTGATTAGTGCTTTATACTTGTCAGTTTTTTGCATTATAGGAACAATTTTTTGGGTAACCCTAGATGCAGAAGTTACATCTTTTGCAGTGTGTCTTCTGAACTTTAGTTCCCTATCCACCTGATCCCTTACCTCCTCTGTATCCTGAATCAAAGTTCCTCCTGTATGATAAACCCAGTTCCAACTTCTCTGACCAATGTGTATTATAACTTTACACTTAGCAACACTGAAATGACATTCACATTCTTTAGCCCATACCATCAACCCATTCAAATCCTCTTGCAACAATATCACTTCAGAACTTCCTGACATTGCTCTTCCTAATTTAGCATCATTAGCAAACAACTAAATATCTCCTCTTACACCCTAAACTATATCAATCATTGATATATAAATAACCAACAGTGATCCCAGAGCGGAACCCTGTGGTATACCCCCCCCCTTCCTTTTTTTTGGGACACTGAATCATCACACACACACAACAATTCACTGGCTCCTGTCAGTCAACCATCCCTTTAACCAAACTACTAAATGACTGTCAATCATCATTCTGCTCAATTTTATCAGTAGTTTTATCATCTGATACTATAGCAAATCCAGATAAATTGTTGTATAAACATCTTCTCTGTCCAGTATGCTAGTCACGCTATTATAAAATGTAATCAGGTTACCAAAACATTACCTTCCCTGAACAGATGCTTGTTGCTCTTTCAGCAGATTTCCATTCTCATCAATTCAGGTTTTATTATGTCCCTAACCAGCCTCTTTAACACACTTTCACCACTACACCTAATATACATACTGATCTGTAATTGGGATGCTACCAACTTGTATTCTCCCTTATGCAGTGGCACTGTTTTTCTATTTTTCCACTCTTCTGGGACTGTTCCCATTGCCATATTCCTGTTGAATAATCTAGTCAAGGGCACAGTCTGATCATTTGTACACTGGTGTCCAAAACCTAAGGATGAACACTATTTCTGAAGATTACAACTGCAAATTCAGATGAATCAGCTTGTGGCAATTTGTATAACCAATGATTTTGAGTAGAAAGCGGGTATACATTCAAATTTTCAAAGTGTGCACAAAGAGGGTCACATGGTAGCACTCAACAGGATAAAATGAAAAGTTTGCTTAATGCAGCCTTGTGTTTGAAGGAATCTCTTTTTGTGAGGGAATAAAGTTGCAAACTTGGATGTCTTGTAATGTCTCAAAGACATCAACTAGATGATTTCATGCAGGGAATTATTGGAAAGCTTGAAGAAGGCTGCAGAATTACTAATATTACCAGAAAGATTGGAATCTCACATAGCATTGTATCCAGGCTCTGTGCAGCGTTTTAAATCAGTGGAATGTGTTCCAGACATTTGCTAAAAGGTTGCCTTCACTCTACTATAGAGCATGAAGAGAGATTTTTGGTTATAACAACAAAATGTAATCAGCAGATCAGCTTGTAAGTCAGCTCCATTCAAACATAGGTAAGCAATATCTCCACAAACTGTGGCAAGATACCTGCAACAAGTAGGCCTATATGCTTAAAGGCCTGTAGTCTGTGTCCCTTTATCCTCAGCTCATTGTAGAGCACATTTTCAGTGGTGTTGTATCCATAAAAATTGGACAAGACAGCAATGGGCTAGTGTGCTCTTTACAGATGAGAGTCGTTTTAGTCTTTCCTCTGATTCTAGATGACACTTGATCTGGCATGAAAGGGATAGATACGGTGGTGCTGGGATCATTGTGTAGAGAGGCATTATGCTTAATGGATGCACTTAGCTACAAGTGCAGAAAAAAGGGACTACGACTGGTGACTGTTATTACAATGAAGTTCTTCAGTGCCATGTTCAATTGTTCCATGGTGCTGTAGGCAAAGAATTTATTTTTATGGATGATAATGTCAGACCATATCATATACAAGTAGTTGAGATACTTCCAGAGACTGATGATATCAACCAAATTGAGTGGTCATCACACTCCCCAGATCTCAACCCCATAGAATTTCTGGGATGCAATAGTGAGATGTGTTACTGCTCAAAATTCCCCTCCAGAAAATAAACAAGGCCTTATCCTTGCTCTGGAGGAGGAGGAGGCCAGTTTGCCTCAAGAACTCCTGAATCACTTGGTGCTAAGCATCGTATGATGTTGAGAAAGCTGCATCAAATTTTGGGGTGGATATATTCCATACTGAAATGTCTCTCTGCATCCTTTTCTGTAAGTACTATACATTAATTTCTTAACTATGTCCTTAGGAAATTGCTAGCTTTGCCAAAAAATGTTGCAATTTAATTTATACAAAAATTTATAACAGATTATGCTGCAGATTCTCCAAAAATGAAATGCACTGTATTTCTCCTTGCACATCTCCTTGTGGACATGTATAATGCTATGCATTAAGGGAAGGGCCATTACCCAGACTGGTTTTGACCTTTATTGAGGTCTCGTCAGTGGGAGCCAGACTCAGAAGTGGTGATACTAAGGCAGAAGCAATGGATAAGTCATATTTACCTGATGTGCTTTGCATTATGGGAGATACTGAGATAAGGAGTGATGAGAGCTTGGCCCGCCTTTACCATGAGTTACCCCAGTCCTGAAGATACTTCAGGTGCAAACCTTGTTTGCTTACACTTGGATAAAGGATTAAACTAAATTTATTATAGTCTAACCAAGTGGGGAAAAAAAAACTTCCAACATCTTTCTCTAAATCCAGAGTAATTTAATAATAAGGTGGTACACCTTTTGGCAACTCGTATAGGTAAATATGATTTATCCATTGCTTCTGCCTTAGTATCACCATTTCTGAGTCTGGCATCCACTGATGAGACCTCAGTAAAGGTTGAAACCAGTTGGAAGCTTGGGTGATGAATGGCAATGCTGTAGCCCACGAAGTTAACTGAGGCATGGCTGTTGCTGTTACCGCTCAGATGAGATATGAGCAAATAAGCAGCTCTGCTCTGTGGTGGGGTGAGCCTGCCACAGTATAGAGCCAACTGGTTCTGAGAGTTCTTCTCAGTGGCAGGGTGAGCCTGTTACTGAGGGGAACAACACTGAGGTTTTGGAGTTTGACCTGTACTTGAACATTCAATAAAGGTCGAAACCGGTCTAGGTAGTGGCCCTTCCCTTAATGCATAGCATTATACATGGAGATACATAATGCTATGACTCTGTAACTCCCATAATGCAAAGCACATCTCCTTGCAAAGATGTGATTTGCATTATGGAAGATGAGACAAGGAGTGATGAGAGCTTGGTTCACCTTTACCACGAGTTGCCTCAGTCTGGAAGATACTTCAGTGCAAGCTTTGTTTGCTTACACTTGGATAAAGGATTGAACTAAATTTATTTTAGCCAACTTATATTGAGATTTTTTTTGTGTGTGTAAGATAATAGGTGCTGCTATTCATTCTTTGGCAGCAGAAAAAATTGAAAATTAAAACAATATGAAAAGAAAACACACACACACACACACACACACACACACACACACACACACACACACACACACACACACACACACATTTACTGATATTTTTACTTCATAGTGTAGTGATGCTTTTGGAATAAGAACAACAAATTGAGTATATAATACACAGCTGATTAAGTATAAATTCATTTTATAAGTATATCTATATAAAAAAATAAGTAAAATGTTTATTAAAATTTGATCTTTTTAATAAACATTTTATATAGCAAATCTAAAAAAAAAGTTTTATATAGCAAATATCTTAACAATAGATGTAGAAAAAAAATGCAAATTTCATTAAATAACTAAGCTCATATATATACTAGATAAATATGTAAAAAAAATTGCTGAATATTACAAATTTTTAAATGTATCCCATCAGCGTGTTATTGTTAATAAAGGTGCCAGTATGTCATGCCATTGCATTCCATCTCCTAAAAAAAGCACTGATTGTACTTCACAAGAAAATATATTCTTCTTTTATCTTTATTTTATCCTATCATAAGAAAATGGAAAAGTTTGTACATTAAGTGTCTTCATGTCTTGCTTTTTTGTATAAAACTCAACATTTAGTACAAGCTGTCCTAACTACCAATATTCTTATATCATATTTGGCAGCAGAAAAAATTGAAAATTAAAACAATATGAAAAGAAAACTAAAACACACACACATGTTGTTTATTATTTTAACGGTATAATAGAACACAGAAACTAAGTAAATAATTAATTTATTAACTTGATGCTGGCACGATAAGGCACGAAAATTATTGAAAAAAGTCACTTCCTGGCCCAAAGACACAGTTAACAAACTCAAACCCTTCCATGTTAAAACACCGAGGATCTATGGAGCACCAAAAATTCACAAACCAGGCACACCCCTACGCCCAATTGTGGACAGTATAAATAGTCCCACATACAAACTGGCTAGACATTTAGCGAAGCTAATAGACACTCTCACTAACAATTCTCCCTCCTTTGTCAAAAATTCAGCACACCTAAAAAGCTCAGACTTAATAGTAAGCTTTGACATCACTTCACTATTCACAAATGTACCACTAATAGAAACCCTCAATCTACTGAAGTCACACTTCCCCCCTGATATATTTGAACTATTCAAATTCACAATACATGCAGGATATTTCACATGGAAAGGGAAAATATACAAACAAATTGATGGGACAGCCATGGGCTCCCCCCTCCCCCCCCAGCCAACTTTTACATAGAACACCTGGAAAACAAGCAATCAATACAGCCACTCTCAAACCAACACTTTGGCTACGCTATGTTGATGATGTGCTTGCTATTTGGCCACATGGCCCTGAGACATTGAAAACATTCTTAGCACATTTAAATAGCCAACATCCAAAAATCCACTTTACTATGGAACTGAAAGCCAACAACTGTCTGCCCTTCCTGGATGCACTCATCACACGTCTCCCAGATGGTTCCTTATCATTTTCAGTTTTTAGAAAACCCACACATACAGGCAGATACTTACACAAACAATCACACCATCATCCTTCTCAACAATATGGCACGTTAAAAACGCTAACCCATAGAGTGAGAGCAATCTGTTCCAATGACAAGGCTCTTACTGCTGAACTGACTCACTTACGCCACACCTTCTTGGCCAACGGCTACAATCCACATAAAATAAACAAAATACTAAACACTCCTAAGAAACCCCTCCCACCATCCACCACAGAGAACTACAACAAAACAGTCACCATCCCTTACATTAAAGGCACATCCGAAAAGATCTCAAGAATTCTCAATAAACATAAACTACACACTACATTCAGACCATGTAGCAAATTAGCCACCCTCATCCGCTCACCCAAGGACAGCATTCCTCCTTTATCACATCCAGGAGTCTACCAAGTACCCTGCTCATGCAATCAAGCCTACTACGGTCAAACAGGAAGAACTGTGAACATCCGCATCAGCGAACATAAAAGATACGTCCGGAATTATCATTATGGGAAGTCGGGTCTAGCAGACCATGCTCTGGATACCCCTGCACACAGGATCAACTGGAAAAACACAAGTACTACACAGAAACCCGTATAAATCAGAGAGATTGTTCTTAGAGGCGACAGAAGCCCTAAAACACACTCCAAATCTCAACAAATATGGCTGTATTAACTTGCCAAAGATCTGGGAGACAGTCATATTAAGAAAAAACTAGCACTTTTCTAGGACTCTAGTAATATATGATAGCTTTTTTTTTTTTTTTTTTTCAGATAGAAGGTGCCAAAATCAGGACTCTAGTCTTTGTGTTGCTGCTACAATTTTGTTTAAGTACACCATGTTGTTTTAGTCTCGCGTATTGTGACAAACAGTGTTTTTGTGCTCTGAAGATGCTGGTTATAACACCAGCGAAATATCAGCATCAAGTTAATAAATTAATTATTTACTTAGTTTCTGTGTTCTATTATACTGTTAAAATAATAAACAACATGTTCGACGAACACATAAGTCTGTCCACACGTTTAAGGATTCTACACACACACATATTTACTGATATTTTTACTTCATAGTGTAGTGATGCTTTTAGAATAAGAACAACAAATTGAGTATATAATACACAGCTGATGGGAAGTGCATGGGAAATTGAGAAAAAATATTTGTTAGCAGCAATGGTAAGTTGTATACCATGAGTGAAGTAGAGGACACAATTTGGAGTAAAGTGGATGACAAACAATATTAAACAGGAATTGCATGCGAAAAGAGGCTATGGAAGAGATATAAGGAGACAGGTGAAGAGAGGATGCATGAAGAATATAAGACACGGGCCAGAAGAGTGACTAGTGTGGTACGGAAAGCGAAACTGGAATATGAGAGGAGATTGGCCCTAAGATCCAAAGAAAATCCTAGGGAATTTTTTAGCTATGTGGCCAGTAGGAGGAGAAATGACTGTGGAAGAATGATATTGTGGGATAAAAATGGAAATAGAGTGACTGATGCAGAGGACATAGCGGAATTGTTCAATGAACACTTTATTGGAGTATTTCATCCTAGAGGAGTCAGTTTTAATGCTAGAGGGATAGGGCTGGTTCGAGGTTTAGAGGTACAGGAGGAGAGTGTGTTTCAGATACTGAGTACTCTGGATGTCAGTAAAGCTTTGGGACTGGATGGTATTTCACGAGTTTTGAGAGAATGTGCCAGGGAACTGACAGTGCCTTTAACCTGGCTTTTCAGTGAAAGTCTGGCTTCGGCAAAGGTGCCCAGGGAATGGAAGGTAAGATGGTGCCATTGCATAAGGGTGGTAACAGACTGGAAGTGTCTAATTATAGGCCAGTCTGTGTGTCATCAGTAGTTGTTAAGATCTTGGAGAAAGTAGTGAGGGACCGTATACAGCATTGGGCAGATTAGGATAATGTTATCTGTGAGAGTCAACATGGATTTGTGAAAGGGTGCTCTTGTTTTAGCAATATGCTAGCCTTTTATAATAAAGTTACAAGAACATTAGATGAGGGAAAGGCATATACTGCAATTTTCTTAGACTTAGCAAAGGCATTTGACAGGGTGCCACATGATAAGCTGATATTTAAGTTGCAGCACATGGGTCTGGATGTCAGATTGGTCAACTGGATTGGCTGTCTGATAGGTATCAGAGAGTTGTGTATGGTGGAGCGGTTTCAAGGAGGCAGAGGGTTACAAGTGGGGTCCCACAGGGCTCAGTACTAGGACCTATATTGTTTAACCTTTATATCAATGACATTGCCAGTGGGTTGCAAGGGGATATTCAGTTGTTTGCAGATGATGTGAAGCTGGGAAGGATTATTAGTAATAGTGCAGATGTGGTATCCCTGCATGAGGATTTGAATAACTAGATAGATGGGCAAATGAATGGGGGTATCAGTTTAATGCAGCAAAATGTAAGGTCTTGAGGTTTGGGAAACATCGATGGGATGCAGCATACTCTATGGGAGGAGTTATGCTGGAGGAAGTAGGGGAGACAAGAGATCTGGGGTTGATGATTGATAGAAACCTGAAGTTTAGGGGACATATTGCAAAGGTGGTGAAGGTAACACAGAGGATTGCTGCAATTATGAGAAGGTCACTGACCTGCAGAGATAAGAAGGTTATCATTCTGTTGTATAAATCTGTGATCAGACCACACTTGGACTATTGTTCTCAGATTTGGTCTGCAGGATTTGAAGGGGATAAATTAACTATGGAAAGGATACAAAGACGGATGACAAAGATGGTTTCAGGACTGTACAAGGATAGTTACGAGGATTGGCTGAGGGAATGTGGACTGCAGAGTTTGGTGGATAGAAGAAGGAGAGGTGATATGATTGAAACTTTTAAACTGTTGAGAGGTGGTTACAGGGTTGACACTGGGGAGTTCTTTCGCTTGGTTGAACAGCGGGAAGGAGTGATGACAAGGGGCCATCCCTGGAAGTTACGAAAGGAAACTGTGAGCAAGAGGGTGAGGAGTGGTTTCTTTGCGTGGAGGGTGGTTGAACCGTGGAATGCATTGCCTGATGGAGTGGTGAGAGCGAGAACGGTCAATGAGTTTAAGGAGTGGTGTGATAGACTTTATGTTCTTAGGACCTCACATGATGAGTCTTTCGACTCCATGGAGGCCTGAATAATAATAATAATAATAATAATAATGCAGGCTGTTGTAAGGATAGAAAAATAAGAATCTATAGTGGATGCAGGAAATTAAAGAAGCAATTTTGGAAAAGAAGGAAGCATATCAAAAGTTCCTAGCAGGGCATCAAGTTAGTTAGAAGATGCTGTAAGTGAATACCAAGAAAATATAAGAGCTAAGCAAATGCCATGAGAAGACTGATAAGAATTACCTTGATGATCTTGATGGACCTGTGTTTCACTCAGGATTTCTCCATGAGTGCCGGTCACAAAGATGCCTCCCACGATCTTGAGCCTCTCTCTCTTCCATGTTATACCCATAGATTTTACTAGTGGATCTTCCCATCTTGTAGGTGGTCTTCCTGCTTTTCTCTTTATTCTTGGTTGCCAGTTGAGTATTTTATATGTCCATCTGTTATCCCTGAGCCTAGCTATGTGACCCGCCCATCTCATCTTGCTTTCATATACTGCAGTTACCACATCTTTTATGCCTAATCTCTTTCTTAGTTCCGTGTTTCTAACATGTTCCATTTTGCTGATGTTACAAATCCTGTGTTCTATTGCACGCTGAGTTATTCTGAGAGTTTCTTCTTCTTTTCTTGTCGTGTTTCATGTTTCTGATCCATATGTGAGTGATGGAAGAATGTCACTATTCAATAGTTTTGCCTTCGCAGAGATGTCAAGATTTGGATCAGTAAGTGTTTCTTTTAGTCTGTTGAATGATAGCCATGCAGCTTTCTTTCTTTTTGCTAGTTCTTCAGATAAATCATTATTCATTTTTATTGTTTGTCCTAAGTAATTGTAGGAGTCAACTTGTTCTATAGGGATGTTATCAATACATAGTTGACTGTCACTTGTGTAGATGTTTTTGATCCATTTTGTTTTTTCTAGATTCATTTCTAAGCCTATCTTACTGTTGTTTGTGTATATTTTTTCACCCATTTCTTCTACATCTTTTGGGTTGTGGGATATCAGTACTAGATCATTGGCAAACATAAGGTTTTGTAGTTTTTCACCATCTATGCTTATTCCTCTGTTTAGGTCTGTTTTTTTCAGAATGTATTCTAAAGTGCTGATAAATAGATTTGGGGAGATCACATCGCCTTGCCAGACCCCTCTCTTTATAGATAGGGGTGTCTATAAAGAGAACGGTCCGTCAACACTTTGATACCTCCACAAATGTGGAGGTATAAAAGTAGATATTTGCAAGTAGATATTGAAGATATTTTATACCTTCACAAATGTGGAGGTATAAAAGTGTTGCTGTGGCTATTGCGTAATTCAGAAGATTGAATTCCAAATGTCAAAATAAGAAAATAAAAACTGATAAGAATATAGACGATGACAATGTTCTGGTAGACTATTAAAAAAGCTTAGAAATGGAGGTGAGTACAGTAGAGTACGAGGAGAGTAGTAGTACTTTCCTCGTAGTAGTACTCTACTGTACGAGGAGAGTACTACTCTCCTCGTACAGTTGAGTCAGCGGTGATAGTAGTTATGTGAAAACTGAAGATATTCTAAATATCTGGAGTAAATATTTTGAAATATTGTTAAATGAAATAAGTAGTGATGACTGAACATTGATAGTAAATATTTGAAAGAATGCAGTCAGTACTACCTGAGATAGCAAAAACTGTCAGAAGCTTGAAATGTGGAGAAGGCAGCTGATATTCAAATCACAAATGTGGAGGTATAAAAGTGTTGCTGTGGCTATTGCATAATTCAGAAGATTGAATTCCAAATGTCAAAATAAAAAAAAAAAAAGAATTACAGAGGAATTTCTCTACTAAATGTTCCAGATATACTTGAGAAGAGGCTAAGAAAAATTTGTAAAAGAAACTTTGAGAACAAACAGGCTAAATAGCAATTGTCAAGAAAGAACAGATTTTTACTTTATGACAAATAGTTGAGAAATCCTGGGAATATAAGAGGGATTTATATTTAAGTTTTGTAGATCTGAAAAAAAGCTCATGACAAAGTGCCACGAGAAAAGTCATTCGAAATATTCACATTTGTATGGGTAAATGGAACATTACACCCTCTGTCCCAAAAGAAACCGAACTTTTGATAGAAAATAAAACACAGGCCAATTATAACTATTCAAATCATTTATTTCAATCAATATAATCTCCCTCAGCTTTGATACAGCATTTGGCAATCAATTAATTCGTTAAAGGAGTTTTTTTATATTAGTTTTTGGGATACTGTTGAGGGTCGTGGTTACTGCCGCTTGAACATTTTCAGTGGTGTCGTATTGCTTTCCTTTCATCGGCAAATGAAGTCGCGGGAAGAGAAAGAAGTCACAGGATGTTAAATCAGGTGAATACGGTGAGTGATCTCCAAGACACAAACTTGATTTTTGCTCAAAAACTGTCTCACGATGTTCTAACGACATGATGGTGCATTGTCGTGCAGAAGTGACCAGCTGCCTGCATCATGATATTCATGCCATACATGACAAATTCTCGCTATTAATCACTTCAAAACTTCGAGATAAAACTCACCATTGACCATTTTGCGAGGTGGAACAAATTCTTTGTGGATAATGGCCTTGGAATCGTAGAAACAAATCAGCATTGTCTTTACTTTTGGCTTCTCCAAGTGATGGAGAAGTCAAATTTTTCGGATGCCCCTCTTCTGCTAGTCTTCACTCAGCACTCTGGCACTTTGTTTCAGGCTCATACTCAAAACACCATGTTTCATCACCAGTAATAATCGTTTCAAGGAAGTTTGAGTTCTTATGAGCGGTTTTAATGAGGTCCTTGCAGTGTTCAATTCGATACATTTTTTGGTCGTCGGTCAACTTGTGGGGAACAAATCACGAATTCAATTTACGAAGGCCCAAACTCTCAGTCAAAATGTTGTGCACAGTTCATTTTGTAATCCCCAATTCATCTTCAATCAATCTCATGAACGTTTTCGGGTTTTCTTTGATGAAATCACACACTTTTTGGATGTTAACTTCACTCAGTCCAGTTTTTGAATGGCCCAGCTGTTCTTTGTCCCCAAGCATCTCACGACCACTTTGAAATCTCTTAAACTACTTGTAAACTGGAGTACGGGATAAGCATTCATCACTGTATGCTTTTTGAAGCAAAGCATTTGATGCATTTCGGTAAACTTTTTACCAAGTTTAACACAAAAGTCAATCGCAGCTCTCTGAAACTCATTTTCTGACCGTTCGTCAAAACACACTGTCACTCTTGCACTATAACTTGACTTCTAATGAAACAAATGACATAAACAGTTGACACAACACTAATGAAGGTTGCCGCTTTCAACAACAAAAAGATACAACAGGTGGTGCTTCTATTTTCGAAAAGTTCGATTTCTTTTTGGATAGAGGGCGTATATTGAGCAGTATATAGTTAAATTATAAGTCAGAGTTAGAATTGGAGAAAGTACAGAAAGGTGGTTTGATATAAAATAAGATGTGAGACAAGTGTGCACTCTGATCTGTTTTTAATCATCAGATATATGGATTGCATTAAAGAAAAAAGTAGCATTAAACCTGACAAAATAATCAGATATGTCAAACCTAGTTCTTTGCTTCTGCAGATGATGTACTTCTAAAAAAAAATCTAGTGCAAACTAAATTGAATAAAGCATGTAATAAATTTGACATAAACATTAACAATGAAAAACCCAAAACTACAAAAATAGGCAGGAATATGGAAAACTTAGATGAAGAATCTATGGAGTAAGTAAAATATTTCAGCTATTTAGGCATAATTTTTAATGAAGATGGCAAATTAAATACAAAAATAGACAATAGCATAAGGAAAGCTGGTATGGTGGGGATCCAGTTGAATAAATTTCTATGGAATAGAGAAATTATCCCAAATACTAAACTAGCAGTATAAAAGACAATGTTCAAGCCAGTTTTAACTTATGGATTAGAAATAAAACAGTTAATCAAACACTAGAGACCTAGAAACATTAATCAAACACAGGTATGAGAAGATATTAGGAAGGAACTTAGCATTCAAGAATACATGTTAGTTAGTTTATCACATTTGATATCTTTTATTGGATGCCATTTGGTAACTCTTTCACATTATAGGGTTTTGGAAGTGAAGTCTCTCTTAGAAGAAGTGGTAGTGTTGTAGATACCCTTTCCACACGTAATTAGACAATTGCAAACATACATGCTTGTAGGGAGATTCGAACCCACAGCCTATTGATCAGAAAGTGTGTGTGCTATCTACTCATCTAATCAGGCTAGCCTAGAATGCATGAACAGAGCTAATTTAAAGTAGCATGGTCAGTTGCACAGAATTTGAGGAGAAAGGTTATCCTCTTGGCATCAAAACAGGTGTTTGATGCCAAGACTTAGATGAATCGATGAAAGATCTAGATGGATTGATCGAGAAAGAGCAAGACCTAGGTGGATCGATGCTGTCAGAGGCATCCTAAAAGACAGAAATATAAGATATTTCTGTCTTTTAGGGCACTTGATAAAATTGGAATGATGACAAGTGATAGACTAATTGAAGAAAGTTGTTGACAGGACATTAGTAATAATGGAAACTTAATCTTGCAGTGCTGTTGTGGTGTCCTGTACCCTTCTTAAAGATGCATCTCAGGAAATTGGTGATGGTAATGAGATGATGGATAACATTTTATATTCAACAGGAAATTATATTCTTGTGTTTATTAATGTTTTGCCCTAGTAGCAAACAGAAATTGGTATGTGCATGGAATATCTTCACAACTTGATTTTATATTAAGTACAGGTGACTTCACCTTACATTTCCAGACTAACTGTAGTAACATAGCACACATTTTAAGGCAATACTTATTGAATCATCTATCTCAACTAAAACTAAATCAAAAATGGTTTCATTTATAGTACTCTCAGACAGAAAAGGAAAATGGATTCACTTAGACAAAGAAGGAACAAAAATAGTGTAATTCCTTAAGCTAATTACCAGTTAAAAATAGTGTACTTGCTAAACACATAAAGATAAGGAAGGAAATATGCCTATTTTTAAATTCAGGTCCTTTTTCATCCCTCAATAGATGTTTAAATCAGACCCCTTTCATTTGTATTGTGTGCTTAGATTTGAGCAATTACAATGTGTGAAATTGATTTTAGATTTAAAATCTATCTGTTTTATTAGTGGACCATGCAGTCAAAACATCTCATATTGGGCTGTTCTTCAATCAAGGCCAGTGCTGTTGTGCCAGCAGTAGAATATTTGTTGAAGCTGATATTTATGATGAGTTTGTAAACAGAAGTGTAACACATGCAGAGAAGCGTGTCTTGGGTAATCCTTATGATATGAAAACTGACCAAGGTCCCCAGGTAATTCTACTTTCAAAATTTATGCAATATAGTGAAGATATATATAGATTCAACTCTCATGATAGCAAACACTGCTGTAACAAACTTATTCACTATAACAAACTAGTTGAAAGTTCCAATCAAAATCTCCATAAGCAGAATAGAATGCTTTGTTAAGAGTGATTCTATAGCAAACTCTCCACTACAACAAACTATTCTTGTTGTCCCTATGAGTTTTCTAAATTTTCTATAGTAAGAGATGACTGTGTGTGTGTGTTCACGTGCGTGAATGTACGCACATGTATGTAGTTATTTATTTATATTACAAAAATAGAAAAAAAATTAATAATTGCACTTAATTTTGGCGCTTAATCATGGCAAGTGTTTCAAAAAGTTGTGTGGATTATAAGTATGCACATATAATGGCAACCAGAAACTTTTACACTGTATCTTTTATAATTTTGTTTCAGTATTTTGTGAAAAAATACAGTGGATCCCCTTCTATAATAAACGGTTCTTTAGAAAACATTTTGTTACTATAAAGCCAGTAATTCTCAATCTATGGATATAATCATCATCATCATCATCATCAAATTCCTGCCATGTACCCTCAAGGGGTGTACAGGATATGAGAGTACTACATGAAAAAATTACATCATTACTAACTTCCTATCTACAATTTTCCTCCAAATCAGTCTGTTACTTGTCAAGACTCCAACATTATCAGATCTTATATTTCTATCGTCTAAGGCACTTTGTACCGTATCAATCCACCTATATTTTTGTCTTCCTCTGGGGCGTTTTCCTGCCAACCTGGCAGAGAACACTTGTTTTGCTAATCTTTCCTCTCCCATTCTATTTAAGTGACCATGCCACCTGAGATTAGCTCTGCTAATGCATTCCTGGATGCTGACAATGTCAAGTTCTTTCCTAATATCCTCATTTTTCATACGATATTGCCATTGATGCCATCTGTTCACGCCTCTAATCTTTCTCAGGACTCTCATATCTGCAGTCTCTAGTCTTTGGTCAAGTGTTTTACTTCTGACCCAGCTCTCAGATCCATAAGTTAAAATTGGTTTGAACACTGTCTTGTATACAGCTAATTTAGTGTTCCGACTAATTTCTCTCTTATTCCATATGAATTTATTCAATTGACTTCCCACCATACCAGCTTTGCTGATTCTGTTGTCTATTTCTATATTTAATTTACCATCTTCAGTAAAAATCGTGCCTAAGTAGCTGAAATGTTTTACTTGTTCCACAGGTTCTCCATTCACAACACAGTTGACATTTTCAATGATTCTGCCTATTTTCATTGTCTTTGTCTTTTTATTGCTGACCTTCATACCATATCTATTACAACAGCAATTTAATTTAGTCAGAGAATCTTGCAGACTTGAGGCGGATTTATTTAAAAGTATAACATCATCCTCATAAAGCAAAGAGCTGACATTAACATCTCCAATTTTGATATCAGGTTTAATACCACTTTCCTTCATAATGTGATCCATATAGATAATGAATAACAGAGGGGATAATGTACATCCTTGTCTCACACCAGATTTAACATTAAACCATCTTCCTGTACTTCCTTCAATTCTAGCTGCTGACTTACAACTCAAATAAAGACTAAGTATTGCTTGATATAATGCCCCATTGACACCATATAACTGCAGTGTATTGAATAGCTTCTCTCTTGGCACCTTGTCATATGCTTTTTCCAGATATACTAAACATAAATACAGATCTTTGTTATATTCCCATGCTTTCTCGACTATTTGTCGTAAAGTGAAGATCTGATCCTGACAGCCTCTATTTGGCCTGAATCCAGCTTGTTCTTCATCAAGCTTTTCTTCCACAATTCTTCTCAACCATTTCTCAAGTATACTTGCATAGATCTTGCCAGGAACACTTAGTAGGGAAATACCTCTGTAATTCTCACATTCAGTTTTATTTCCCTTTTTATATGTGGGTACTATGAGAGCTCTGCTCCAATTATCGGGAATTCGTCCCTCTGTCCAGGCTTTCTGAACTATGCAGTGCAGCCACTGTAAGACTCTTATACCACCATACTTCAGCATTTCTGGTCGAATATCATCTACTCCTGCTGCCTTTCCACATTTCAAGCCTTTGATGGCTTTTTTTACTTCAAGTATGGATATGTATTCCTGACTGCATGCCTGGTCAGTGTTTTTTAACACTGTGCTGTCATCGCTGCTTGTTTCATTTAGCAGTTTTTCAAAGTAATTACTCCATACTTCAAGGATATCTTTTTCTACCATTTCATGTCACCTTTATCATCTCTAACTCCTTTTACAGCACTCTTTCCTCCATCAACAACCTCCAGAATATTTTGCCACCTTCTTGATATTTATTTTCTATATTCTTGCCAAAGTCCTCCCATGACTTTTGTTTAGCTAGTTTTACACAATGTTTAGCATTCTTGCATTTGTCTCTATATTCTCTAAGAGCACAAGCTGACTTATTTGACAGGAACTTTTGGTATGCTTTCTTCTTTTCCTTCACTGCCTCTTTAACTTCCTGTGTCCACCAGGGAGTTCTGATTTTTTTATCCTTGCACACAACCTCACCACATGCCTCTCTGGCAGAATCAATCAATGTTGTCTTCAGAGTTTGCCACTGAATCTCCAAGATTTGATTCCTGTTCTGAAACTCTTTCATTTTCTTTTCAATAATCTTTCTGTATTTTAGTCTACAGTTCACATTTGAGAGCTGCTGAACTTTTATTCGCTTTCAAACTTTCTTACATGTTATTCTTTTCAATATGAAATTCAATTTTATCCTGCTCAAGACTAAATAGTAATCACTTCCAATTTCAAATCCTCTGTACACTCTGGTGTCCTGCACCAGGGAGAAAACATCACTATCAACAATAACATAGTCAATGAGACTTTTCTTATTCCTAGCCTCTTCTCTCCATGTGAATTTGTGCACATTTTTATGTTGGAACATGGTGTTACTAATAACCAGTCTATGTCCTGAGCAGAAATCCAACAGATATTTGCCATTATTATTAGCTTTGCTCTTTTCTCCAAATTTTCCCAAAATATTTTTGTATGTCTCACAATCATTTCCTACTCTGCTATTTAGATCCCCAACAAGGACCAACTTTTCCTTTTTCATTGTGTCAGTTGCTTTTTCTAAAGCGTCAAAAAATTCCTCCACTTCTGCCTTAGTAGAACCTTCTTTGGGACCATAGGCACAAATAAGTCTCATTGTCCAGTTCCCCATTCTCATATTTGCCCACATTACTCTACTTGAGACTGCCTGCCATTGAAGAAGTTTAGCCTCGTATTTTGTGTTGAATACTATGGCTACTCCTTCTTTTCCTTGATTGTCATTGCCTGAATATAACATTTTGTATTTATTGCTCAGAAAGATCTCACCAGTTTTGGTCTTTTTTGTTTCAGTCACCCCTATTATGTCGATCTGGTACTTATCTAATTCCTCAGCTAGCTCCATTTCTTTGCCATTCAGGCTTCTTACGTTGATAGTACCGATCTTTAACTCTGGTGATGTTGAGTTGGGGTTTGTTTTCAGATTCGTTGCAGTAGCTGACTTTTCGCTGTTCGCCCTGGTTTCCTGGCGAAAACAACGGGGCCTTGTTTAACCGGGCGACGCCCCAGCCGGCATGAAATTTTGTCATGTTGTACCATCATTTTTTATTTTGGTTTAACCAATAAGAATACAATTTGGTTGGCTAAATCCCAAATTGCCAGCCCATCCTCGTTCGTTCAGTATCAAAGTAGATACCCAACAGGGTGCACCACGAGAAGGTGAGGATTGGACGTTAGGTCAGAAGCCCTGGTCGGTTCTCTGCATTTCTTGAAAGGCTATGTGGAGGTCTTTTCTCAGTTATTCAGCTTTGACCCTTAAGCACCCCGGGGGGATGTAAAGAAAGTGGAAATCAAAGGAAAAAACTACTTTATTGAAAGAAAAGCATTTAATGAAACTATTTATTGACACAAAAACAATATAAAAACAAAAACATAAAATACACTTTGAAAATAAAATAATAAAATGTATCAAATCCACTGTATTGAATAAACTAGTTACACTTATAGGAACATATCAATATTGCAAAATATACCAAGCAACTAATTAAAACTAAACAATAACAATGAATCTAAAAATTAATGGCTTCCTTGGGTCTGTGTTGAGGAGTAAAGCTTTTTATATATTGTGGTGATAAATTGGAAATCGACACTCTTAGATCTCTTTCTATATATAACTGAGATCTATATTTTGTTTTTAAGGCAGCCACTAAGAGAAAACCCGATTTCACAAAGATAAGATGTTGGAAATGGCAAAAGTGCATGAAAAGCTCTTGACTGTAGTGCAGAAAGTTCTTCAACACCAACCCAAAATTCAAACAGCAATTTAGATACAAATTGTCTTTTAATTTCACCGCTTGACGTTAAAGTCTATAAACTGTTCCTCTTCTTCAATTAAGAAACCTTCAGGGGTAATTTGAAATGGGTTTCTAATCCACTCTTATGTTAATAATTTTGTTGTCATCGGTTATAAATAGTTTCCAAAATTCTTTGTCAACATTATTAAATGATTTTCAATAATTGCAAATAAAACTTTGACGTGTTGCTCTTCTGCCTTGTAGGTTTTGACAAATTCATCCACATTTGCAAACATTTCTCATTTTTGTTGCTTACCTTTTTGTTCCAAAACTCTAGTTTTACACAACACATCAACTTTGTCACTCATCTCTAAGATATGTGTATTTTTTCCTTGGAGTTGCAGGTTTAATATATTTAGTTTCTCAAATATTTCCACCAAGTAGCTCAATTTCATCACAAATAAGTGGTCTCTAAACTACTCTGTTGCTTCTTCGCGATTTTCCTCTTCCAAGAAGATTGCTATTTTGTCTTTTAATTCATAAAAATGTAAATATTTTCTCTGTGATAACTATCTTGTCTCACAGTAAAATAGTAATGCTGAGTGTTCTGCTCCATCCATGTCTTTGCTAAGTTCAGAAAAGTATTGATTTTAAGGGCCTCATTTTAATATAATTCACCACAGTTATAACTGGTGTTAACACAATGTTTAGACCAGGACTCATTTCCTTTGCGGCAAGAGCTTCTCTATGAATCATAGAGCTTGTAAACTTTTAAACCTTTCAGACATAACTCGAGCATCATCAGTGCAAATTCCGACACAATTTTTCCACTGTTTGCCTTGCATATAAAATCGTCCAATATTTTGAACAATTCAGGTGCTGTGGCTCTTCTTCTATTGGTTTACAAAACAATAACTCTTCAACTGCTGATAATCTATTGCAAAATCAAACTTAAACATTTAAATGACAATCCTTGTTGCTATCTGTTGCCTCATCAAACTGAATTGAGAATAATTGGTCAGAAAGCTTCGACAAAAGTCATTGCTGCATATCTTCACATATATCACCAATTCACCGAGCAACAGTATCATTTGATAGAGGTATGCACTGTATTTGTTTAGTAAAACTTTCTCCAAGCATAGTTTCCACAATATCCACAATGCAGTTTGCTAATGTGTGGAATCAGTTTGAGGGACGAAGTGAACTGTATGGGAGCGATGGACTGCATTTGAGTGGTTATGGTGTGAGTCACTTGGAGAGACTGCTGCTGGAAGGTAGAATAGTGAGTAGAGTGAGAGAGAATGAATCAGATCAAGCAGGAAGTGATGTGGAAGAGCAGGAGAATAAGACAGGAGAGATTGAAGAGTTGGTTATGAATGAGAAAGTGAGTGGTATGAGTATAGAAAAGGAGAGAATGGGTGTGCAAGAGGAGCAGGGAAATGGGGAAGCTCAGGGTGGACAGGAGTACACAGCGTGAGAAAGGTGGATGCTCCGAGAGGAGGTGAGAGCATGTGTAGAGAGGAAAGAAATTCGATGACCTGGAATCAAGATGTTGTGTCGGAAAAAGTGCTGATTCACTTTTGATGAGTCATCCTGTTTCCGACTCAACATAAGGTAATGTTTAAAACCAAGGATTAGGACATACTTATGCCTCCAGAAGAAAAGCTAAAAGATAGTGTACATTTTGCTAACTCAGAACTATGTCTAACCATTTTAGTTGTAGATATAAAGTGAATTTGAGTAGTCCATAATTAAAATTGATAAAGTCTGTGAAATAATTAACAAGAGAAAATTATGTATCAATGCTGAAATGTTACTATTAGATGTATGTAAGATGATATAAGTATTATAGCCATGTCAAAGCAGTTCGGAGTTGCGGTGACCAATCGACTGCCGCTATGAGCATGACGTAGTCACCAAGAGAGGGCACTCACATTTACTATATAAGTTTTGGCACGCGATTCAATCGCTCTCTTATTTTCTGTTCCTGGTTCCTTATCCAAGTCTTAGATAGCTACGAAGCTTGCCATCGTACTCAGCAACAATCTCCCTGTTTGCTGTACGTGCCGTGTCGAGTATAGCCACACCGAAGGAATGCGGCCAGAATTCCAGCACAGAGCCGTTGGTTAGTTATGCCAACGTATAAGTCAGCGAAAGTTAAACCTTTCGAAGAAAATAGAAGTATGTCGCAGATGGCATAAGAATACATGGTGAGAAAACGTGGAAGTGTAATCAAGGAAGTCTCAACAACTACGAGAAAAGACAAGAAACGGTAAGGTGCAAGTTTTTGTACTCATTTTGAATAATAACCAAAGAAGGTGTAGGAACCAGAGAGTTAAGAAGCTCCATATAATCAACTTTCATTTAGTGTCTAAAGAATTGTTTTGGACATTTCTGTCTATGTTTAATAAGCAAGTGCCACCCTAAGCTTAAGCTGAGCAGGGAACCAAGCTTTCGAACTGTTTATTTTGGAAGAAACATTTATGACATTGTGTTAGAATTTAGCTTGAATATTAACTGAATTTTAGGGGAGGATAAAGCCAGAACATAAACAAGGATATTATCCTATGTCAAAATTTCAAGACAGAATACGTCTGATATGCTCTATACTAGGGTTGTATATAATTATGTGCATGTGCTATTTTTATATGTGGGAACTGAGTAACTCTGTGAGAATTAACCGAGTCTGAGCATAGATATACAAAAGAAAGTGTGAGACTGTTAGAATAGATTTTAGAGCAGACATTTTGGATATGTTAACTTAAAGGGGGGGGGAGAGTTCAGACTCTTTAGTATTGGAATTTCTAATTAAAGTGTATATATGTAAGTGTTTAAATAAATGTATTTCTTTAACTCAAACCTCATGAGTCTGTCGTTTTCTGAGATTTGAATTACCACTTATTAAATTTTGGACCATGAATAAGTAAAGGGAGAATCCATTAACAAAAGAAAAGGAGAGGACCACGACTGCAAATCACTTGATCCCTATATTATTTTGAGTTGCTTAATTGTGTATCAGAATTCAGTTGCCGGCTGGCGCAGTCGATTTAAACGAATATAAATTTGTCGGCAACGGAATAACTGAAGCTATAAAGTGATAGAAAGATAGAGATAATATAACCATAACAATAATAGGAAATAATACCGAGACATAACAAAGAGGAAACAGTTGGAATTGAAAAGGGTTTTAAAATGAACAAGCAGAAAGGGAAATGCTCCCATTCGAGCATGGAGAGATCACATCGAGTGGGTGATATCAGTGAAACGAGCTGTTGTGTTTGTATACAAATGCTAGAAGTATAAGAAACAAGGCAGATGAAATGGTTGTATTAATTGCGTCTGTTCACCCAAAGATTGTCGGAATGAGTGAAACATTGTTGGAAAAGGATGACATCCTGACAGGAATAGAGATGGAAGGGTATGATGTGTTTCGTGAGGATAGAAGGGGTAAAAAGGGAGGGGGAGTGCTATTGATGATAGAGAAAGAGTTATGTCCATACAAAATAGAGATGCAAGAGGGAAATAGTGCCGGTGGTTTTGAGGCACCATGGTATGAAATAGAGGTGAATGGAATCAAATACTTGGTTGGATGTTGTTATAGACCAGGTAATGTGAATGGTGGTCACAATGAAATGTATAATCAAATTAGCCAAGCAAATAAGAAAAGGGTGATCGTTATTGGGTAATTTTAATTATGGCAATATAGACTGGAATGATGAGATAGCAACTGGAAGTAAAGAAAATGAGTTTCTTGAGTTTTTGAGGGATAATTACCTCAGACAGTATGTAACAGAGGGCACACGAGGATTAAGGGTCTTGGATTTGGTCATCTCATCAGAGGATGTAATTATAAATGAGGTGTCAAATCATCCACCAATTGCTGAGAGTGACCATGAGGTGATTACCTGGGTGGTTGCCAGCAGTGTGAGGACCTCTGTGAGAAAAGGGTATATGTGGAACTACAAGGGGGGGGGGGGGGTGATTATGAAGAGCTCAGGAGACAGCTTGCAGGTGTGACATGGAATGAGGAGTTATCTGGAAAAGAGATCAATGCAGCTTGGGGAATTTTCAAAAACTATCTAGTAGATGCAATGTCTAAATGTATTCCAAGGATGAGAAGGTTAAATAAGGTAGGTGTGAGATGGATGAATAAAGAGATTAAGCATGCAATACAGAGAAAGAGGGCATTGTGGAGGCAGCATAAGAGAAGTGGAAATAACCAATTCCATGAGGTCTACAAAGACCAGGCAAAGAGGGTGACTTGGTTGGTGAAGGGTAGCTAAAGAGAGGTATGAACAGCAGTTAGCTAATGAAGCCAAAAAGAATCCTTAGGAGTTCTTTCAATATGTAGCCAGCAAAAGAAAGAAGGATTATGGAAGGATGACATTGATTGGAGAAAATGGTATAAAGACAGTTGTTGCAGAATGTGTGGTGGAGATACTTAATGAGCAGTTCATAAAGGTCTTTCAATCTTGTGAATGTGACTACATAGAGAGATTGAGAGCAGTAGATGATGGGGAGGATGGGGATCTTGCTCACTTACAGTCAGTAAGTGAGCAAGAGGTGTATCGGGAGTTGAGTAAACTAGATGTTAATAAGGCTGTAGGACTTAATAATATATCACCACATATTCTGAAGGAAAGTGCCAGGGAGTTGACACCTGCCTTGACATATTTTTTAATACGAATCTTCCACTCGGTCAAGTTCCTAAGGAGTGGAAGGAGGGCAAGATTGTGCCACTTCATAAAGGAGTGAACGAAATCAAGCATTAAACTGTAGGCCTATCTGTGTGTCAGGTGTTGTGGTTAAGTTGTTGGAGAAGCTTATGAGAAGTAGGATCCAGAGTTGGGCTGACAACAATAGAAGGATACACAGTAATATACTTCGATTTCGCAAAGGCTTTTGATAGAGTACCTCATGATAAATTGATGGTCATACTAGAGCATATGGGGTTGGATATTAGATTAGTGCATTGGATTGGAGACTGGCTCTTTGATAGGTATGAACAAGTTGTGTATGGGGGAACGGTATCCAGGAAAAGAAAAGTCATTAGTGGAGTGTCTCAGGGGTCTGTTTTAGAGCCATTACTGTTTAACTTGTATATTAATGATATAGGTGAAGATCTGGATGGAGATATTTAGTTGTTTGCAGATGATGCAAAGTTGGGACGAACCATGAAGAGTAGTGAAGATGTTGTGGATTTGCAAGAAGTCTTGAATAAATTGAGTTATTGGGCACAGAAATGGGGATGTGAGTTCAATGTTGCAAAATGTAAGGTTTTAAAATTTGGAAAACAAAGATGGAATGCAGAATTTATGCTTGCTGAGGATATATTGTTGGAGGTTGAAGAAATAAGAGATCTGGGGGTGATAGTGGATAAGAATCTGAAATTTAGGGGACACATTGCCAAAATTGTGAAGACAACACAAAGGCTTCTGAGAATGATGCGGAGGACACTGACGTGTAGAATTAGGGAGATTCTTGTTCCTTTGTATAAGGCTTTGATTAGGCCACACATGGATTTTTGTGTCCAGATTTGGTCAACAGGTTTTCAGAAGGATGAAGAGATGTTGGAAAGGGTCCAAAGGTGACTGACTAAGGTAGTTTCTGACCTCTGGAATGTTGAGTATGAGGAAAGATTGAGAAGATGTAATTTGCAGAGTCTGGTGGAGAGGAGGAAGAGGGGAGATATGATAGAGACCCGCAAGTTGGTAAGGAGTTGTTATAAGATCAATGGTGGAGAAGTTCTACAGAGAATAGTGGGAGATCAGGGGGTAACCAAAGGTCATCCCTGGAAACTGTATAAAGAAGGTGTGAGTAGGGGAGTGAGAGGCAGGTTTTTCTCATGCAGAGTTGTAAATGATTGGAATGCCTTGCCTGTGAGTGTTGTGTCTGCAAGGAGTTTGAATGTGTGCAAGGCATGGTACGATGAGCTGTGTTTGATAAAAGGACCTGCCAGGTGAGTCTTTGACTCCATGAGGTCTTGGGGTAATAATAATAATATCAATTGCAGCTGTCAGAATTAGATATACGATAGTGCAGGACTTTTTGCACCTAGCATATTTTATATGCAACTTTGTAAGAAGCTAGTAAAGCTTTTTCATTTACAGACAGTGTGCATGGTTAGCCTAGTGGCTTTGCGCTTCTCAACCATATGCCTGGGGAATGAGTGTCCTAGGTTCGATTCTCGTCGACGACGTGAGGAGTTTAAGGATCTTCCTCAGCCATAGCCAAGTTAGCCGGTCTTGGGCATGGATAGCAGGTTCCCCCCCCAGTTTATCTGGAGTTTTTCATACCGCAAGCAGGTAAACTGTCCCCGTGAACACACATGGATCTACAGCCATAAATACTTAACCCCCCCCCCATGAGGGGACTCAACCTGCCCCAATAGGGATGGGGGAGAAAAGGAAGGAAACTCATATGAATAAATTAAAATAAATAAATTTACAGACAAAGTTTTTATAATGCTAGATTTTTTTCTTTTCAAAACATTTCACTTTGGCAGCAAAGACCTCTCAAGGTATGTTAACATACTCCTTATGAAGTGTTTCCAAATGTCTTTTAAGTTTAATCAGTTTCTTGCTATAAGCTGCCAAAATTTTTGAACAAATAACACACAATGGTCTTTCTTCATCATTTACTTCAGTTCTCTATAAAACCAAAATCTAAATATTCTGCTGCATACTTTCTTGATTTTACTTTTGGAATGATATTCTGTGAATCTGAATTTTTTGACGTTGACACTCTACAGTTGTCAGATGCCTGCTTACATCCAATTAAAAATTTATCCATTTTTCTACACTAGAAAAGATTGTTTTTATTATTAATATTATTATTATGTGACACCTTCAGGGAGTCCAAAGACTCATCGAGGGAGAATGTGCCAACAGCATCGAATGATTGACTCCCTTCCAACTACTAACTGTGCTCAAACTTGCTTAACTTTATTTGCTGAGCCATTAGTAGCAGAAGCTCTATCAATTGACCAATCTTTGCTGCCTTTGTGATACTGGTTTTTATACCATGTATTACAGGCATTGCGAATAGGAGTAAAATAACACCGACCGTTGACTTCTCACTGTTGGTTTACCGTCTTGCCATTTCAAGCCTTATTTATACTCGCAGGAATATTTTCAGAACATTCAAGACTTCCCATGATGAAATCACAAATGTTTCTGAAAGGCCGATATGATTCATCAGTCTGTGCAGTGATGCCAGATCTATACAATTTTTGAAAGATTTGATGAAGTATTTAAATTAGTATGAATATTTAAAAATTTTAATTAATTCCTTCTTTTTTTTTGTTATTGTTTTGCTAACTTTTATGGATTTTGTCAATGTCTCAACAAAAGAATTGCAGGGGGGGGAGGTTGGAGGTGCCACAAAAACTAATATAAAAAATGGTGCACACATGAAAGAAGGTTGAGAAACATTGCTATAAAGCCATTTTAACACAAACTAAATTAAGTATTCTTAGAATTCTTTGTCCATTGATATGCTGTGGTCAGAATGAGTTGACCTCTTTGTAGTTAATTCAACAGATGAACAGGATAATCTTATTTTTATATTTTATTTCTTTTTATTTGATTTTCTGTGTATTTTTGTTGTCATTGTAATTTTTCTCTGTCAACAGTTTAATTGTTATATTTGAACAGTTAGATACATTATTGGTAATTTAAAGTAATAATTTCAGGAAATCATAATATTGGAGATGATTAATTTAATGGAATATTCAGTTACTTGCTGATGCTAAACCAATTTATTGTTGTTATATAATAATAATAATAATTGTATTATTATTATTATATAACAACATCCTAGTAACAAAATCTTTGTTTGTTTTAACACAAAGAAATATGCAAATACACATGATCCTCCTAAAAATATAAATCATTTATTAATTTGCATATTTAATTTATCTGATTAATCAATGCAAGAATTTATTGAGAGATCAGATTAACTTTTGATCAGTATATGGGAATTGCAAAAATCCAATTTAAACTGAAGTGGCTAATAATGACAAATAACATGGGGAAAATGTCAATAGTTATACAATTGTATCATACAAGATCTGAATGTTAATCAGCTGTATCAAAAGTACATAAAAAAAAAAACATAGAATGACAGAAAAATCAAATCACATAGATAAAGGAGAAAATCTGAAATAAGTGGTGATAAAAGCAGCGGCAGAAAGTTTATGAATAAAGCATAATTGGAATAAAAAAAAAAGAGGAATACAAAACTGGAATAGAGAGAAAATATAATACGTTTGGGGAAAAAAAAAAGAACGATAATGACAGTTATCCAAAATTTTTTAATTGCAAAACAATAGAAACATAACAAAATACAAAACAAATAGTTCTGTTGCAAAAATAGAAGCAAAAAAATAAATAAATAAAGGGATCAAACAGCTTTGTAACAGAAGTAGAAAAAGAATAAAACAGAACCATAACTGAAAAATGCACTTGATCTGTTTTACACTTGTGTGTTGATCCATGCTGTACAATGAAGGCATTCAGAATCAAATCCAACAGAATAGGAATAAAGAAATAAAACGTAAAAAAATACAAGTAATAGCCTCAGGATAAATTGTTTTCAAATCTTTTGACAGATGATAATAAAGGAGTAAAATATATAAAACAAAGATGCCTACCTAACAGAAAATATTGCAATGTCAGAACCATCATCATCAAATTCTTGACGGGTACACCCTCAAGGGATGTACAGGATATGACAGTACTACATGAAAAATTTAGATCATTACTAACTTCTTATCTATAATTTTCCTCCAAATCAGTCTATTACTTGTCAAGACTCCAACATTATCAGCTCTTATATTTCTATTGTCTAAGGCACTTTGTACCGTATCAATCCACCTATATCTTGATCTTCCTCTTGGTCGTTTTCCTGCCAACCTGGTAGAGAACACTTGTTTTGCTAATCTTTCCTCACCCATTCTGTTTAAGTGATCATGCCACCTGATATTAGCTCTGCTAATGCATTCCTGGATGCTGACAATGTCAAGTTCTTTCCTAATATCCTCATTTTTAATATGATATTGCCATTGATGCCATCTGTTCATGCCTCTAATCTTTCTCAGGACTCTCATATCTGCAGTATCTAGTCTTTGGTCAAGTGTTTTACTTCTGACCCAGCTCTCAGATCCATAAGTTAAAACTGGTTTGAACACTGTCTTGTATACAACTAATTTAGTCTTCCGACTAATTTTTCTCTTATTTCATATGAATTTATTCAATTGACTTCCTACCATACCATCTTTGATGATTCTGTTATCTATTTCCATTTTTTATTTTCCACTTTCAGTAAAAATCGTACCTAAGTAGCTGAAATGTTTTACTTGTTCCACAGGTTCTCCGTTCACAATGCAGTTGACATTTTCACCGATTCTACCTATTTTCATTGTCTTTGTCTTTTTATTGCCGAACTTCATACCATATCTATTACAACAGTTATTCAATGTAGTCAAAGAATCTTGCAAACTTGTAGCAAATTTATTTAGAAGTATAACATCGTCCGCATAAAGCAAAGAGCTGATATTAACATCTCCAATTTTGATATCATGTTTAATACCACTTTCCTTCATTATGTGATCCATATAGATAATGAATAACAGAGGGGAGAATGTACATCCTTGTCTTACACCAGATTTAACATTAAACCATCTTTCTGTACTTCCTTCAATTCTAACTGCTGACTTACAACTCAAATAAAGACTAAGCATTGCTTGATATAATGCCTCATTGACACCATATAAATGTAGAGTATTGAATAGCTTCTCTCTTGGCACCTTGTCATATGCCTTTTCCATATCGACAAAACTTAAATACAGATCTTTGTTATATTCCCATGCTTTTTCAACTATTTGTCGTAAAGTGAAGATGTGATCCTGACAGCCTCTATTTGGCCTAAATCCAGTTTGTTCTTCACCAAGTTTTTCTTCCACAATTCTTCTCAACCGTTTCTCAAGTATACTTGCATAAATCTTGCCAGGAACACTCAGTAGAGAAATACCTCTGTAATTCTCACATTCAGTTTTATTTCCCTTTTTATATATGGGTACTATAAGAGCTCTACTCCAATCATCGGAAATTTGCCCCTCTGACCAGTCCTTTTGAACTATGCTGTGCAGCCACTGTAAGATTTTTATACCACCATATTTCAGCATTTCTGGTTGAATATCATCTACTCCTACTGCCTTTCCACATTTCAAACCTTTGATGGCTTTTTCTACTTCAAGTATGGATATGTTTTCCTGACTGCATGCATGCTGAGTGTTTTTTACCACTGCACTATCACTGCTTGTTTCATTTAGCAATTTTTCGAAGTAGTTACTCCATACTTCAAGGATATCTTTTTCTCCCATTTTCATGTCACCTTTATCATCTCTAACTCCTTTTACAGCACTCTTTCCTCCATTTTTAAGCTTCTTCAACAACCTCCAGAATATTTTGCAACCTTCTTGATATTAATTTTCTATATTCTTGCCAAAGTCCTCCCATGACTTTTGTTTAGCTAGTTTTACACAGTTTTTAGCTTTCTTACATTTGTCTCTGTATTCTCTAAGAGCACAAGCTGACTTATTTGCCAGGAACTTTTGATATGCTTTCTTCTTTTCCTTCACTGCCTCTTTAACTTCCTGTTTTCACCATGGAGTTTTGATTTTTCTATCCTTGCAGACAACCTCTCCACATTCCTCTCTGGCTGCATCAGTCGGGATTTCTTCATGGTTTGCCACTGAATCTTCAAAGTTTGGTTCCTGTTCACAAACTCTTTCATTTTTTTTGAATAATGTTTATGTATTTTAGTCTACAGTTCACATCTGAGAGCTGCTGAACTTTTATTTGATTTAAAACTTTCTTACATGTTATTCTTTTCAATATGAAATTCAGTTTTATCCTGCTTAAGACTAAATAGTGATCACTTCCAATTTCAAATCCTCTGTACACTCTGGTGTCCTGCACCAGGGAGAAAATATCACTATCAACAATAGCATAGTCAATGAGACTTTTCTTATTTCTTGCATCTTCTTTCCATGTGAATTTGTGCACATTTTTATGTTGGAACATGGTGTTAGTAATAACCCGTCCAAGTCCTGAGCAGAAATCCAACAGGTATTTGCCATCATTATTAGCTTTGCTCTTTTCTCAAAATTTTCCCAAAATATTTTTGTATGTCTCACAATCATTTCCTACTCTGCTATTTAGATCCCCAACAAGGACCAACTTTTCTTTTTTAATTGTGTCAGTTGCTTTTTCTAAAGCATCAAAAAATTCCTCCACTTCTACCTTAGTAGAACCTTCTGTGGGACCATAGGCACAAATAAGTCTCATTGTCCAATTCCCCATTCTGATATTTGCCCACATCACTCTACTTGAGATTGCCTGCCATTAAAGAAGATTAGCCTTGTATTTTGTGTTGAATACTATGGCTACTCCTTTTCCTTGATTGTTATTGCCTGAATATAACATTTTATATTTATTGCTCAGAAATATCTCACCAGTTTTTGTCTTTTTTGTTTCAGTCACCCCTATTATGTCGATCTGGTACTTATCTAATTCCTCAGCTAGCCCCATTTCTTTGCCATTCAGGGTTCTTATGTTGATAGTACCGATCTTTAACTCTGGTGATGTTTAGTTGGGGTGTGCTTTCAATGTCAGAACAGAAAAATGCAATGAATAAAATGAAAACTAGAAAACCACAAGAAGAAAATTAACATAATAAGGAACTATACAAAAATAATGAAAATCTTTAAAGAAATTTGAAAATTTTGTACAAGTTTAGGAATGCTCGAAAAACTTCTTAGCTCATGGAGAAAAAGCATTATCTAACAAAAAAAAAAAAAAAAAAGGGCCATCCCTTGCTCACATCCTCCTTTAACAGTATAGCTTCCAGGAATGGCCTTTTGTTCTATCATTGGCTCCCTCTTTTCTATAAAAAATCTCCTCCACATTAATCTGGTAACAATCCCTCACTAATTTCTATGTCTAAATCATGCCCCCTTTTCTTCTATTCACAAGGCTCTGCGATTTGCATTCCCTCAATGTCTTTATATCCCACATTCCATAGACCTGAAACTTAGTGAATCTTCTCTGTATCCTCTCTGATATATCCTCAGTCCCTTGAAAACCAGCAACCAAATCTATGCATAGCTTGTATATGGCCTGATCATAGCCTTATGTGAAGGAACATAACCTCTTTTCTTCTGCATGTCAAACCACTTTGATGTTCTTACAGCTTTATCATTTTGACTCCTGAACTCCAACTATCTGTCTACCATCACTTTCATCTCTTCATTTCTTCCACCTCCTTCAAAATTTCTCCATTAATTGTATATTCTGTACTCCAACCTTGCCTACCAAATTTCAAGAAGACCTTGCACTTTACAACATTAAACTGATAGCTCCACTTACTTGCCCACCATATAGTCTGTTGAGATCCCTCTGCAAGTCTGCAACATCTGCTCTACTTTTTATAGTTCTTTCCAACTTTGCATCATCAGCAAATACTGCATATCTGTTAAGCTGGTCCCAGTGTCATTAAAGAACAAATTAAACAACAATGGTCCCAAAACAGATCCCTGTGGCACTCCACTTCTATTGAGATATCATTCCTATATACACAACCTGCTGATAACTATCTGACATTAGCTATCCAACTAGTTGGTTTTTTATTTCTACCTGTTTCAATTTACCTACCAGGTTGTCGTGTGGCAGTCTATCAAAGACATTTGAAAAATCCAAGTACACTACTGTATACGCATCTCCCTTATCCAGTGATTTTGACAATTAAATGTGCATAATATTATATATCTCTTTTAATAGACTTCATATGGAATATTGAACTATAACAGGTCAAAGTCACAGTAAACAGAATACTTGATTGATACCGAACTTGCATCAGCCAGACTTAGCCCTTTGGGCAAATGTTGTTCCCCAGTGTTGTGCCATCACCTACAGCCATCTAAACCAGAATTACTATTCTTATCAGAATTCCAACTGGCACACTGACTACCTTAACTGCTTAAACTACACATTATACAGTTATTTTCGCAACAAGAGTGACACTTGTGCATTCATCAGAACTGACATATCATGCTAAATATTGTAAAACCTTGAAACCCCCCCCCCACTCCGTTTGATCTGCTTAGGCTCAAAATTTCTTTACCAAACCAGCTTGCCCTTTTTATATATTGCTCTATCACTCTCCAAACTCCCTTAACCACTGACCTCTTCAACTCTCTCTGTCTCTTGCTAAAGCTTGACTTTTCACAGTCAAAATACCCTGATAGTGAGGTCATCTTTCGTGGGTACTTCAGTGTCTGCAACTCAAATTGGCATTACTTCTCCAGTTTCACTGATCAAGTAAGAAGGGATGCAAAGGTTTTTGACATTAGTAATACCTAAAATTCCCTCAGTAATTTGTGTGTAATATGTGGAATTACAGGGCTGGTAAGTATGACAAGCTTAGGAGATTGCTTGGATTGGTGCCATGGCATATAAAACTGCAACGGCTGGATATTGATAGTGCATGGGAAGTGTTAAAGAGTGTTTGAGAAAGTAATGCCATACCTAGACTCAGGTGAGTAAATCAAGTAGGAGTTAAATGGATGAATATCATTAAGCTAGAGCCACAAAAAAAGAAAAATTTTCAGAAGGAATTCAAGGAGAAAGGTTACCAGCATGCACATGAGCAGTACAAAGCACAGACCAGAAAGGTCCAGTGTGGTAAGAAAGGCCAAAGCAGAGTATGAAAGGAAATTAGCAGTGCAGGCCAATGATAATCCCAAACAATTCATCCAGCAAAATTTTATCATCATCTGTATTAACTCCTACCCAATTTTGCATTATCAGCAAATAACTGAACAGTTCCTCTCAAATCCTTTTCTATATCTACAAATTAAACAGTAGTGGTCCAAGAACAGATCCCTGTAGCAGCACAGCACTAGTTACAGGCCTTCTTCTGGACTCTACTCCTGTCTGAGTAAACTACTCTCTGATATTCATACCAACTTTATATCCATTCCTGTGTGCTGCAGTTTATTGATTAGAATTCCATGTGGTATCCTGTCAAAGGCTTTTGAAGTCCAGTATCATTGTAAAACCCATTACCTTTATCGAGTTAAGCTGTCACTGAAAAAAAAACCTCTGCATACCTTGATTGTTTTTAGACCAAAACTTTAGCTACTCATGCCAGCATGAAACAACAACAGCTGTAAAAGAATCATTACCAAATCCAAATCAGAATTTGAAAGGGCCAAATTCTGCAAACTCACCTCCTCTCCAAATTCTATAAACAAATTCTCTGATGCAGTTATTAGATTTAGCACTCTCAAACCCATAGTATATTCCATCACATGCTGCCTCAGGTAATTATTCCCTAGTGACTGCATAAAATCCATTTCCTTCTTCCCATTTGTCCTCTCCTTCCACTCTATGTTCGCATAGTTGAAATTCCCCATAATAAATACCTGTCCTCTACTCATTGAGCAGAGGCAGCATGAGCATCTGAAGTTTTGTTCTCAGTCTTGTGTCCTTTGGTGTTATGAATGCCAAATGGGACTACCTCCGTGACTTCTGTTTCTCTTTCCCATGGTCTGAATACTGCTTCTCCTGATCCAAACACCTGCTCAGACTGAATAACAAATCATCCTCACAGAAATGAAGGCTTTCATACCTTATTCTATCCCAAATTCATAGCACCATCTAAGTCTTGGTTCTCAACAAAGTGCTTTAATGCAGTAAAAGAAAAAAAAACCTCTGCATACCTTGATTGTTTTAAGACCAAAACTTTAGCTACTCATGCCTCCTGTACTGCAGCTTGCAGTATAGGCAGCATGAAACAACAACAGCTGTAAAAGAATCATTACCAAATCCAAATCAGAATTTGAAAGTGCCAAATTCTGCAAACTCACCTCCTCTCCAAATGGTAGTCACTTCTGGTCCCTTGCTAAGGTTGTTGGGTACAACTTCTGCCCACAGAGCTTTTCACCACTCACAGCCTGATAGCATTGTGATCACCTCACCTAAAGACAGGCTGACTTACTGGAATGACTGTTATTTTACAATTTCTGCATTGATGACTTGGGCACAGTTCTCTCCATTCTGCCAAGAACTGCTCTCTCCATGTCACCCATAGTCTTATGCCAAAAAAGAAATCCGAAGAATCCTTAATAACCTGAACATAAACAAAGTATCTTGGTCCTGATGGTATTCCATGTATTGTGTAAAAAATGTGTGTCCCAGAACTAACACCTATCCTGTATTTCCTTTTCATTCTGTCCTATTCAACTGACTTCTATTCTATAGCATGGACACAGGCTGACATCCAGCACATCTCAAAGAGAGGTGATAAAAGATCTACAGCCGATCTTCCAGCTTTCACTACCCACCTCTGGACTCGAGCCATGAAAAAATTCAGAGAAACTCATATAGTTGCTCTCAACATTTCAAAAGCATTTGATTAGGTTTGGCACAGAGGCCTATTTATGAAATCTGCAACTGGATTGCCAACTTTCTCAACTGTCACTCAATGTCATGATAGATAGTTTCCTCTCAGATTTCCCCACCAATATAGAAGTACCCCAGGTTCCATTTTTTTTTTCACCCACTCTCTTCCTTGTGTATATACATGACCTTCTCTCACAGACTTACAGTCCTATTCATAGCTTTGCCATTGACAGTACACTCCATTCCTCCTTTTCATTTGACAAACCTTGTAGTGCTAAGTATTAGAATCCTCAAGAGTGAGCATGACCAATGTCCTGAACTCTAATGTCCTAGCTGTATCTCAGTGGAGAAAGGACAACCCTGTAGACACCAATACTGAATCCTGTCTGATCTCTCACAAGAAAGAGCTTGCATTCCTCCCCCTAACTTTTAGTGATACTCGCATATTACCAAACATATCAGATTTCCTTTCTTGGACTGACCTATACCTCCAACCTTTCTTGCCACAAACACATTTCAACTGTAGCTTCTGCAGCTGCCGAAAAACATGGTGTATTTTTTTGCATGATACACTACTTCACAGTTGCTAACTCTGTACAAATCCCAAATCCTACCCAACCACGGGCTATTGCTCTCATATTTGGGATGGTGCACCAAAATCCTCTGTAAGAGTGCTTGATTCTATCCAGAAGAGGACACTTAGGTTAATTGATGATACCTCTCTTGCATATCCACTTTAATCCCTTTCTCACCAATGTTCAGTTTCTACCCTGTGTCTCTTCTACAGATACTTTCATGGACAGTGCTCTGCTTATTTGGCCACTCCTCTACTATTATTCCTCCACTTTCCTCCAAAAATCATTAAAACTAGAGCTACTGCTAATCAACATCCTTTTACAGTCTATCTTGAAACTTACTGAATCAAATTCACTGCCTCCTCTTTCATTCCATCTACTTGTTTTCTGTGGAACAGATTCCTTCTTTCTTCTTATCCTCTTGCCTACACATGGCACTGATCTGCTATAGATCTTGTGACCTTTCATGCATTGGTCAGATAAAAACAACAACAACAAAAAAAAACTGCATTTGAATCTGTATAAATTGAACATGCATAAACAGAGCATGTACTGTATTTATATCCAGTTGCCATACTAAGAGTTTTATCATTTTTCCACCTGACTACTCAGGCCAAACACAACCACATTCTTCTGTTTCACCTTTACTTTATTTATAAGACTTGCAAATTTTCCAAGTTGATATAGACTTTGCTCATTTCCATGTGCCAGTTTTTTTAGAAATGTTTGTTTTGAATATAAAAAATCGAGGAAATAGTTACTACTCGTCGTTGAATGGAGATATTGACTGCTATCATAATCTATAACATAGTATAAAATTCATTAATCTTGTGAGAGAGAAAGAATGTTAAAGATGTACACCATTACTTCTCAAATTAACATGTAGGCTCTTTTATATGCAGGTTGACAAGGAACAATTCAACAAAATTTTAGAATTAATAAATAGTGGAAAGAATGAAGGAGCCAAGATTATGTGTGGAGGTAATCAGTTTGGAAATAAAGGATATTTTATTCAGCCAACTGTTTTTTCAGAAGTAAAAGATGAGATGCGAATTGCAAAAGAAGAGGTATATCATTTTATAAATTTTTATATTCATTTCATTTCATTATGATATTGTTAATCTTTATAGTAATGCTTTTATTTACAGAATATTTGTTAAATCTTCCTTAAAATAAATGCTAAATGTATCAATTTCTATAGTGGTTTTTTTAGTAACATGGTCTTTAGTATTAAGGTGCATTTTATAAAATGTGTAGCATATATTAGATTTGTTTGTCCTACTAAAATTTCTTGAGTTATCTTGATTTTGGGTTAAGCTGTGTTATGAATCTTTAAATGATATAAAGTAAAAATTTGACTAAATGATATCCAGCCACTTTGGTTAGACAGCATTTAGTGAAATTTGGTATATTTAGGATCATTCTAAAATTAACTCAGTTATTTCCATCTAGTATGAGAAGAACCAAAGGTCTTTCAGGTGTTACCAGTTTATGGAATATATTTGCAAAACAGTTTGAAATAATAGTAGTAATTTCAATAGTAATTATAAAAATAAAGTTTTCACAGTCAGAAATACAACTATCCTTGTTTGTAGAGGATTCTGGTTAAACAGGTCCAGTTGATGAAGTAGTCTCAAAGAAATAATCAAGCTTCATTTGCCTTACACCTTGGTGCTGCTTCATTATTACTGTAGATCAAAATTCTCAATGAGACATATTTGTGGATATAGTCCAACATAAGGTTCTACTAAGGTAGAAGTGGAGGAATTTTTTGAGGCTTTAAAGAAAGCAAGTGACACAATGAAAAAGGAAAAGTTGGTCCTTGTTGGGGATCTAAATAGCAGAATAGGAAATGATTGTCAGCCATACAAAAACATTTTGGGAAAATTTGGAGAAAAGAGCAAAGCTAATACCTGTTGGATTTCTGCTCAGCACTTGGACTGGTTAATACTAACGCAATGTTCCAACACAAAAAGGTGCACAAATTCACATGGAGAATGGAGAGAAGAGGCAAGGAATAAGAAAAGTCTCCTTGACTATGTTATTGTTGATAGTGATGTTTTCTCCCTGATGCAGCACACCAGAGTGTACAGAGGATTTGAAATTGGAAGTGATCATCATTTAGTCTTGAGCAGGATAAAATTGAATTTCATATTGAAAAGAAGAACATATAAGAAAGTTTTAAAGCAAATAAAAGTTGAGCAACTTTTAGATGTGAACTGTAGACTAAAATACACAAACATTATTCAAGAAAAAAATGAAAGAGTTCGAGAACAGGAACCAAACCTTGGAGATTCAGTGGCAAGCCCTGAAGAAAATATAGATTGAGTCAGCCAGAGAGGCATATGGTGAGGTTGTCTGCAAGGATAGAAAAATCAGAACTCCATGGTAGACTCAGGAAGTTAATGAGGCAGTGAAGGAAAAGAAGAAGGCATATCAAAAGTTCCTGGCAAATAAGTCAGTCAACTTGTGCTCTTAGAGAATACAGAGACAAATGTAAGAAAGCTAAACTGTGTAAAACTAGTTAAGCAAAAGTCATGGGAAGACTGGTAAGAACATAGAAAAAAAATATCAAGGCGTTGGCAAAATATTCTGGAGGTTGTCGAAGAAGTCTAGAAATGGAGGAAAGAGTGATGTAAAAGGAATTAGAGATGATAAAGGTGATATGAAAACTGGAGAAAATGATAACCTTGAAGTATGGAGTAATTACTTCGAAAAATTGCTAAATGCTAAAATTGTTTTAAAACGCCACATCTAAATGCTAAATTGCTAAAATTGCTAATTACAGAGGTATTTCTGGTAAGATTTATGCAAGTATACTTGAGAAACGGTTGAGAAGGATTGTTGAAGAAAAGCTTGGTGAAGAACAAGCTGGATTCAGGCCAAATAGAGGCTGTCAGGATCAGATCTTCACTTTATGACAAATATTTGAGAAATCATGGGTATATAACAAAGATCTGTATTTATGTTTAGTATATCTGGAAAAAGCATATGACAAGGTGCCAAGAGAGAAGCTATTCAAACACTACAGTTATATGGTGTCAATGGGGCATTATATCATCAAGCAATACTTAGTGTTTATAATAAATTTATTTTAATCCTTTATCCAAGTGTAAACAAACAAATTTTGCACCTGCAAATATCTTCAGGACTGAGGTGGTAAATCCCTTGGCAACTCGGTGGACCAAGCTCTTATCAATCCTTGTCTCCTTGCGGGCATGTCCGCAAGGAGATGGGCTTTGCATTATTAGAGATACTGAGACAAGGAGTGATGAGAGCTTGGTCCACCTTTGCTACGAGTTGCCAAGGGATGTACCACCTTACCTCAGTCCTGAAGATATTTTCAGGCACAAACTTTGTTTGCTTACACTTGGATAAAGGATTAAACTAAATTCATTATAGTCTAACCAAGTGCAAAATAAACTTCGAAGTTAGTGTTTATTAGAGTTTAAGTCAGCCGTTAAAATTGAAGAAAGTACAAGAAGATGGTTTAATGTTAAATCTGGTGTCAAACAAGGATGTACATTATTCCTTCTGTTATTCATTATCTATATGGATAACATGAAGGAAAGTGATATTAAACCTGATATCATAATTGGAGATGTTAATCTCAGCTCTTTGCTTTATTATTATTATTATACCAAGACCTCATTGAGTCAAAGACTCATCTGGGAGTTCCTTTTATCACACACACATCTCATCATACCATGTCTTAAACACACTCAAACTCCTTGTAGACACCACACTCTCAGGCAAGACATTCCAATCATTCACAACTCTACACGGAAAAAACCTGCCTCTCACTCCCCTACTGACACCCTCTTTATACAGTTTCCAGGGATGACCTCTGGTTCTCCCTTGATCTCCCACTATTCTCTGTAGAACTTCTCCACCATTGATCTTATAACAACTCCTTACCAACTTGCAGGTCTCTATCATATTTCCCCTCTTCCTCCTCTCCACCAGACTCTGCAAATTACATCTTCTCAATCTTTCCGCATATTCAACATTCCAGAGGTCAGAAACTACCTTAGTCAGTCGCCTTTGGACCCTTTCCAACATCTCTTCATCCTTCTGAAAACCCGGTGACCAAATCTGGACACAAAAATCCATGTCAGTGTCCTCCGCATCATTCCCAGAAGCCTTTGTGTTGTCTTCACAATTTTGGCAATGTGTCCCCTAAATTTTAGATCCTTATCCACTATCACCCCCAGATCTCTTATTTCCTCTATACTTCTAAATAAATCCACTATAAGTCTGCAAGATTCCCTGACTAAAGTTAATAATTGTTCTAATACATATGGTATGAAGGCCAGCATTAAAAATACAAAGACAATGAAAATAGGCAGAAACATTGAAAATATCAACTGCAGTATTGAAAGAGCCTATAGAACAAGTAAAACATTTCAGCTACTTAGGCATGATTTTTAGTGAAGATGGTAAATTAAATATGGAAATAGACAACAGAATCAATAAAGCTGGTATGGTAGGAAGTCAACTGAATAATTTATATGGAATAAGAGAGAAATTAATGAAATTGCTAAATTAGCTATATACAAGACAGTGTTCAAACTAGTTTTAACTTATGGATCTAAGAGCTGTGTCAGAAGTAAAACACTTGACCAAAGAATAGAGACCGCAGATATGAGAGTCCTGAGAAAGATTAGGGGCATGAACAGATGACGTCAATGGCAATATGATATTAAAAATGAGGATATTAGGAAAGAACTTAATATTGTCAGCATCCAGGAATGCATTAGCAGAACTAATCTCAGGTGGTATGGGTTATTAAACAGAATGGGAAAGGAGATTAGCAAAACAAGTGTTCTCTGCCATGTTGGCAGGAAAAAGATGCAGAGGAAGACCAAGATGTTGCAGTCTTGCTAGCACACTGATTTGGAGGAAAATTGTAGATAGGAAAGTTTGTAATGATGTAAATTTTTCATGTGGTTATGATATCCTGTATGCTCCTTGAGGGTATATGTCAAGAATTTTATGACGATTATCAAAATTCTCTAAAATGTTCATAAGAGGAAGCATGTGAAGGTCTGATGATGATGATTCAATATAATGCATGATATCATGCAAATGTTGTTTTATAGCAGAATATTCATGAATAAATAAAAGGATTCTAAATTTTACCTTTTAAGGGCCTACTGTACTAGGTTCATAGTATTAGTTTTTTTTTTTTTTTTTTCCTCTCTCTCACCATAATTCCATTCTGGCTCAATGGAATGTTAAAATTTGATATTTAGAATCTCAGTTACAGTTTCTGAGCCCCTGTAGCTTAGTGAATACTCTTCATGCCCTTTGGTTGGATAGATTCAGGTTTAAATTCTGCCCAGAATATGAAGGATCTTTATAATGTCCTTTCAAGTTAGGTTGTCTGATATGCCGACCTGGTTGGCCAAGTGGTAACGTATCTGCTATCCAGCCAAATGGCTGTGGGTTTGAATCCCACCATGGGCATGGATACTTGTGAATGTTTATGAAAATACTAGTGGTGGTGGTACCCAGTAGATGGCACTAATGTAGATGATGATGGTGATAGTTGCTGTTCGCTGTAGGTGTGAGTGGTGGAAACAGACAGTTGTAGAGTAGGTGACCTCCCTCGATGAGTCTTTGGACTCCCTGTCGGTGTTGCATAATAATAATAATGATAATATGGAGTGGCAGGTTTGCTTCAATCTAAACAACACCAGAGGAAAATAATTAATTTATCCAACTTATTAATAATATTTCACTCGATTTCTAACCAGCATCTTCAGAGCACAGATTACAATAAACATGCAGCACTCACTTTGATTGTTGAAACAATCCAGCTGAAATGGAACTAATGTCTTGAAATGGCACCTTCTAGGATCCAGTAAAAATTAAGTTAACCTCCCTGCCGGCCGAGGTGGATGAAATAGTGAGACAAATTGCACTTCTTATCCATGTTATTCAGCGGGTGTTACAGAATCATATCCAGATTTAGCTGGACAACATCTATAGACGTCATGGCTGGTTGGGGTGTTAGTTTAGAGAAGTCAGGCTCAATGTGGTTTTAGAATGACTGTCTCCAAGATTTTTGCAGAAATGGCACTAGTGCACGAACACATAGGTATACATTTGATGTGAGCTCTTAAAAAAGATAAGTATTAGTAAAAAAAGAAGGATATTATTGTGTTTATTTTGTTACCAATACTGGTTTGAAGTTTGCACTATTGAAATTCATGATTTTTTTGTATATCATTGTGTGGTCTTTTGTTAGGATTTTATTATTTAACTTATACATATTTTTGGTCGTAAAATGTTAAAAACTATAAGACTTGTTTATAAACTGACCATAGATATTTAATTCATACAGTATTGCCTACCAGTTTCACTAGTAACTGACTAGTTTTCTCAAGTCTTGCACAGTACCAAAAAAGGTAAATGCAAAAAAGGTTTAAGAATACAAAAAACGTTAGTACCTGTTAGGTAGCTAAGGTAACACTTTCGCGTGACATGTCTGTATGAATTGTGACTTTCTGCTAAGTATAATGAACATGCGTTACATGCAAATGCATAATATGATTATTCGTGTACTGTAGTTCTGTTGGACTGAGAGAATTAATTAGATTTTTCCAAGTATCGTTCAGTATGGTCCCTTGATTTCTGTTTAGGGTTGCTGCCTGTATCTACTACCTGTATCATCACTACTGCTGCTTCTTTGAATAATCGATGTCTGTAATCATTATCTACGTAGGGCATAGAGCTGTTATCTGAGTCTATGGTTTGAAATTGAAAAGTGATGTGCTAAACCTGTCCCAAATCACTATAACTCTATTGCAAAATGGTTATCCTCGAAACATCATCAACAAATTTCTATACAAAGATGACCAACAAGAAAGAACAGTCTCCCAGCAAATTTCAACAGCAGTCATCCCCTTTATGGGCTCAATTTCCACCAAAATTGCGAGATTGTTAAAAGCCCATAACATCAGGGTTGTATTTAAACCAACTACCAGCATCAGACAGGTTCTAAGATCTCCTAAGGACAGTGTTTCATTTTATAAATATCCAGGTTTGTATAATATTCCATGCACGTGCGGTCTTTCTTACATTGGACAAACTTCGAGAAGCCTGAAAATAAGACAGAAAGAACATGTTGGCGATGTAAATCACAACAGAACGATCGCCTCCGGTTTAGCACATCATTTTTCAACTTTGAACCACACTATAGATTGGGATAACAGCTCTATGCCCTACGTAGATAATGATTACAGACATCGATTATTCAAAGAAGCAGCAGTAGTGCTACGTACAGGCAACAACCCTAAACAGAAATCAAGGGACCATACTGAACAATACTTGGAAAAATCTAATTAATTCTCTCAGTCCAACAGAACTACAGTACTCGAATAATCATATTACGCATTTGCATGTAACGTGTGTTCATGATACTTGAAAAGTCACGATTCATACAAACATGTCACGTGAAAGTGTTACCTTAGCTACCTGACAGGTACTAACGTTTTTTGTATTCTTAAACCTTTTTCGCATTTACCTTTTTTTGTACTGTGCAAGCCTTGAGAAAGCTACTCAGTTACTAGCGAAACCGGTAGGCAATGTTGTATGAACGAATTAAATATCTATGGAACTACTATGTTCACTGGGCATCTGCAGATGGCATATGGTCACTCCGATGCTCAGTGATGTTCCACACCAGGCCTCACCATGTAGTCCTGTTGTTTGCTTTTCGGGCAGCCTCAACTCTCTGAAGATCAGTTACTCCACACATGCCATCCATCCATCTCATTGATAGTCTACCCCTGCCTCTTTTTCCAGTAACTTTACCTTCTATTACTGTTCTGAGAAGTCCTCTTTCCATCCTTTCTATGTGTCCAAAATATTTTAACTTTCTTCTGTCAATATCCTTAAGGAGCTTTAAAGTTCTACTGATCTTTTCTAACACCTATTCATTTGTATGCCTTTCGGTATATGATATCCTCAACAGCCTTCTGTAACACCACATCTCAAAAGCAGCTATCCTTTTCTTATCTGACTTCTTGAGGTTCCAAGTCTCATAACCATAAGTTGCTGTTGGAAAAACAACTGCATCCAAAATCCTCAACTTTGTTCCATGGAGATAGATCCATCCTTCCAGATTTTAGACAGGTCTCTGACTGTTGTTTTAGCCATTCCTAACCTTTTTCTGACATCTTCTGAACATCAATTCTTCACATTAATAATGGATCCCAGGTACTCAAACTTGCTAACTTCCTCAATTCTTTCTCCATTAGGTACACTTGTTTCTCAAGAGCTTCTCTGTTTGTATTTCCTTTGAGAACCCTAATCTTTGTCTTGCTAGAATTGAGTTGAAGTCCTCTGTTATTACTGATCTTGTTAACTTTGTCAAGAATTAGTCCTAGTTCTTCCATGTCATTACAAAGGAGTACTGTATCATCAGCATACCTAAGATTACTGATCAATCTACCTCCTATTCTAATTCCTGTCCTGAGCTCATCCAGTGCTTCACACATGATGCCCTCCACATATATACTAAACAAGTGAGGAGAAAGTAAACATCCTTGCCTAACTCCTTTCCCAACTTGAAGCCAGTCAGTTAATCCAACATCTGTTCTTACCGTGGCTTCTTTCTCCTATACAAGTTAGCTATCAACCTGATAATGTGTTGAGGAAAGCCCATTCTTTTCATTACTTTCCACAGTTTCACATGCTGAACACAGACAAAAGCTTTAGAGTAGTCTAAGAAACACGTTACCAGAGGAGTCTGGATTTTTTATATTTTTCTATGATCTGTCTAAGACAAAGGATTTCCTAAAATCTTTCCTAAAACCTGCTTGTTCCTTGGGCATCTCTGCCTCAACTTTGGCCTGAATCCTATTTAGCATGATCTTCAATAAAATTTTGCTTGCATGAGATATTAAAATAATAGTTTTATAATTCTTGCATGTCTTCATATCTCCTTTCTTATGTAGTGGTATGAAAACTGACTTCTTCCAGTCTCTAGGTCATGATCCTGTCTCCCAGTAATCACTCAATGAAACACTATTATCTCTCCATCCTCTGTGGCCTTAATTAACTCTGCTGGGATTTCATCTGCACCAGGGGCCTTATTGCTGTTAAGCTGCTTAACTGCTCTTTCAACTTCATGCCTAAGTGGAGGAGGTTCCAAATCAAAATTTTTGTGGTGAGAGCTCCACATTTTCTTTATCCACTCTGCTGTACAGTTCCTCACAGTATTCTTTCTATCTGTTTTTGATTTCCAACTCTTCTGTTAGTAATGCTCCATTCCTGTCTTTGACGGCATTCAATTTAGGCTTAAACTTGTGCTTTAAGTCACAAACTTGTGCCTCTTCATCTGGAATTCTATTTCTTCCCATTTATTAGTATAGAACTTTTCTTTGTCTTGCTTGATGGCACTTCTGACTTCTCTATATATAATCTCTTGTATTCTTCAGTCTCTGTGTCTGTTGTTTTTCCAACCTTCTTTTGATTAGTTCCCATGTTGAATCTGATATCCATGGGTCTCTTGGTCTTCTTATTGGGCCAAGATAATTCTTCGCTGTATCCTGTATTATCACCTTGACTCCTTCCCAAAGCATTTCTGGTGAGTTCTCCTCATTGGTCTCCAAAGAATCATCCAACCGAGTTGATGTTTCTTCTGTGAATCCACTAGGAATTATTCTAACATCCAATTTAGTGGGATGCACCTGACCTTGAAGTTTTTGGAGTCTGTCTTACTTTGGCTCTTACTATGCCACAATCTGCTCTAGGACAAGTATGCACATCAGAGGTGCTTGTTTTCCACCGCTGGAGAGCCAGGATGTAATCAGTCTGGTGCCTTGACCTATCAGTGTTAGATGTCCAAGTATAGGTCCATTGTGGATGTTTCTCGAAGCAGGTATTGGTGATAACTAATCTGTTAGCACAGGCAAATTCCATCAGTCTTTCACAACAGGTATTACGTTCACCCAGACCAAACATGCTACACTCCAGCCTGACTCTCATACTCTTTCCCACTTTTGCATTTAAGTCCCCTAAGATGTGAAGTGTGTCTCTCCTTGGTAGGCAGTCCAAAACAGCTTGTAAGTTTTCATAGAATTCCTCACTCTCTTCTTCGGGCCTATCCGTGTGGGGTGCATAAACTACCACAATTGATACATTGGTAAGCTGAGCCTTAAGTCTAATAGAAAGCATCCTATCATTAATGGGGTTATAACCAAGAAGGCTTCTTGCCTGAGCTGTCTTCAGTATCACAGCTACCCCATGATGTTTTGAGTCACCACCTGAGTAAATAACTAGCTTACCATCCTGTCTTTTGAAGTGACCTTCTCCATTCCAGTCTGGTCTCTGTAATTCCCAGGATGTCAGTTTTACACCTATCCATCTCTTTACATACAATCTCAAGAGTACCCATCTGTAGACCCCGAACATTCCATGTGCCTATGTAAAATTCCCTTCTAAGATTAATCTTATACCTTCTGTGTTACTCATTCACAGTATCACTGACTTTTGATGGAGACTGTAATATACTTCTCGAACAGAACCCTCTGCCCAAGCCCTGGATGTGGTGGCTCTGATTATTCTGCGCAACAGCCAATGCAGCATGAGATGTGTTATAAGGCCCAACCATATTAGCATTTTGGAGTGAAGTCACTGCAAGAAGAAAGTGGTAGGGTTGCAGAGGCCCTTTCCACATAAGATGAGATGTAATAGCAAAATAGGAAAGATTCACCCCTAGCCCTCGAATACTCTAATAGAATTGGGAAGGAGCAAGAAGAAAAGAAAGAAGGAAAGAAAAAGGGGAGAGTCTACAGATAATATAACAGATGTATATTACATGAAGGAAGGCATGGTCTAGCAATTAGCTACCTCTGGTTTGCCATGCCTGTGCTTACTAAAGTGAGCCCTTGAGGCAGCTTGTATTCAGATGGCTTAAATTAAAAACTCCAGCTTCTTATTCAGTTTATACAGTAGCCAGAAATGTGTAACAAAAGCTATTACCGATTCCAGAGCAGACTTCATAAGAATGAAATGCAACAAACTCACCTCCTGCCATTCCCTGGCACTACAGTAACCTCACCCAATGAAAGATAGATCTCTTGGCATCAGTTACTTCCTCCAACTGCTGCCTGAGTGACCAAAACAAATTACCTCCCATACCTCCATAAACTGCCTACATGCCTCCTCTGAATGTTTGCTGAAAGGACATCAGAAAAACCCTTGTTAATTTTGTTACTAATAAGGTTTCTGGTCCAGATTATTCCTCTGGTTGTGCTCCAGAATTGACACCCATCCTGTATCATCTGTATTTCATTTCATATTCTGCTGGCATCTATCCAACAGCATGGAAGCAGGTCCCCTTCTAGTTGGCATCCAAAACGGGAGACAGAAAATTACATCTAATTATTGTCTCATTGTTCTCACCTCAGTACTTTCAAAAGTGGTGGAAGGTTATCTACAACTAGCTTTTTCATTATCTGGAAACTCAACAGTTAATTAACGATCACCAATATGAATTCTGCCATTCTTGTTCTACAGCTGACCTCTTAGCTAATCTCATCCACAGGACTCAGGCCATTGGAAGATTTGAAGAAACTCATGTTATCACTCTCGATATTTTTAAGGCATTTGATTGTGTTTGGCACTGAGGCCTACTGAACAAGTTGCCATCTTATGGTCTCCCTTCTACCTGTCATTGAATTGCCAGCTTCCTCACTGGTCATGGGGGATGGCATCCTCTCATCAGATTTCCCCTATCGGTGTTGGAATGCCTCAGGGCTCTGTGCTCTCACCCACACTCTTCCTCCTTTATATTAATAGCCTCCTTTCTCTAACTTCAGATCCTTCACGGCTTTGCCAATGACGGTACACTTCATTCCTCTTTGTCATTCAGTATACTCTGCAATACCCTAATGTTAAATGCCTCAAGATTTTTTATAACCAGTGACTTGAACACTGACCTTCTCAACATCTGAATAGGGTAAAGACAACTTAGTAAATTACAAATTCAAAAAAAATTCAGTCCTGCCTTTTTACCACAAGAAAAATTCTACCTCATCCTCTCTCATTTTTGGTGATGTTCCTGTTTCCTTTCAAAATCAACTTTCTCTTCTTGGTTTAACTGTCACATCCAGTTTATCCTGGCACAAACATATTAGTTACATAGCTTCCTTAGCTTCTAAAATGCTTGGTGTTCTTCTCTGTCTAAACATTCCTTCTCTTCCTCTCATATCCCAGCATTTTATAAGTTGCAGATCCACCCAACTTTGGAGTTCCCACATTTGAGGTGGAGCATCCAAGACCTTTCTAAGAATTCTTGATGATGTTTAAAAGAGGGAAATCCACTTAATAGATGATCCTTCCTTCACAGACTCCTTTCAGTCACTTTATCATAGGTGCTCTCTTTTAGTGCTCAGCCTTTTCTATAAGTATGTTCATGAGAATTGCTCCTCTGAATTGGCTTCTACCATTCCTTCTGACCATAGAACTACAGCAGCCAATGGCCAACATCCATACACTGTCCAGCTTTGAACAGACCAAATTAACTTCTCATCAGCTTCCTTCATTCCATCCACCTCTACTCTTTTGAACAATCTTCCCCCGTACTGTTTTTTCCCACTGATTACGACCTCCCACTCTTTACGAAACATATCAACAGGCTACTTTTTTTTCTCCTTAATCACTTACCCACATATGGCACGATAGTGTTATAGGTTTTTGTGACCTTTCATGTGTGGAGTCAGCATTAAAAAATAAAATAAATGCAAAGTGAGTGATTATTATGGGGGAACTTTAACTATAGTGATATAAACTGGACAGGAGACAGCATGCCGTAATGAGGGAACTGAATTTTTGGATTTTTTGAGGGAATAACTTACGCAGCATGTGGAGGAGAGAACATGAGGATCAAGAGTTCTGGATTTTGTCGTAGCATCAGAGGATCTGATTGTGACTGTGATATCATACTTACCCACAAGCTGGTGAGAGTAACCATGTATTCATGACTTGGAGGATGAATGGGTATGTAGAAGTATCAGGGCAGAAGGAATTTTTATGAAATTATAAGGCAGGTTAGTTTCTATGATAGTTGCTATGTAGTAATGCAATGTATGAAAGAATTTGAATGAACAGGGGTCAGTAGTGCATAGGAGATACTTAAGAAAAAATTGTTTATAGCAATGGCAGATTGCTATAAACAATTGAGTGAAGAAGATAAAGTAATTTGGAGTCAAATGGATAAGTGAAATAAAAGATGAATTACAGATGAAAAAGAGATTATGGAAGACATATAAAGAGTGAAGTGGAGAACAGTTACATGAGGAATATAAGGCTCAGGCTAGGAAAGTGACTAGTATTGTAAGGAGAGGAAAATTAGAATATGAGAAGAGACTAATGCTACAATCCAAGGAGAATCCCAAGGAATTTTTTATTATGTGTTGATTAGGAGGAAAAATGATAGTGGATGGATTACCTTGCTGGATGGAGATGGGACCCAGGTGACCAATGCAGATGGCATAGTTGAACTATTTAATGATCACTTTATTAGAATGTTTTCCATCTTGGGACAGAAAGCTTCTTTATTTCTAGAAGGATAACAAGTGGTAAAAGTGTTAGAAGTGAATGAAGAGGATGTATTACGAATACAAAGTATGCTAAATGTCAATAAGTCAGTGGGGATTAGATGGAATATCACCACGTGTTTAAGGGAATGTGAGGTGGAACTGACCGTGCCATTAACTTGGCTGTTTAATGCAAGTCTAACAATGCGACAGATTCCTGGAAAGTGGAAGGAGTGTAAGATAGTGTCACTGCATAAGGGTGGTGGTTGAATGGAGGTATCAAACTATAGGCTTGTTTGTATTTCTTTTGTAGTTGTTAAAATTTTGGAGAAATTGGTAAGAACTTGTATACAGAATTGGGTAGATAGAGGCAATATTATTTATGCAGGCCAGCATGGTTTTGTTAAAGGGAATTTTTATTTTAGAAATCTGGTTACCTTTTACAATAGAGTAAGAAGAGCAGTTGATGAGTATAAGGTATTTAAGTTGCATTTGGTTTTTAAGTTGCAACATATGGATTTGGACATCAGGTTATTGGATTTGATTGGTGACCGCTTTCTGATAGATATTAGTGAGTTGTATCTGGGGAAGAAGTATCAGGGAGTAGGAAGATTACAAGTGGTGTTTCACAGAGTTCGGTACTGGAAACATTAGTGTTCAAGCTTTATGTCAGTGATATTGTCACAGGACTACAGGGAGATGATCCATTGTTTGCAGATGATGTGAACTTGGAAGGGTAATTACTATAATAGTGCTGATGTTTTGGCTCTTCAAGAGGATTTGAATAAGTGGAAAAGGTCACAAATGAATGGCAATCTTAGTTTAATGCAACTAAATGTAAAGTATTAAAATTTAGGATCCACAGATGAGATGCTTCACACTCACTTGGTGGAGTTACACTGGAAGAAGTGGAAGAAGCAAGGGAATGATTGTAGATAGAAATTTGAAGTTCAGAGGACAATTGCAAAGTTTGTGAAGACATTTCAGAGAATTGCTGCAATACTGAGGAGGACATTGACAATGAGAAATAAGTGTGTGATGGTCCCATTGTATAAAACTCTGATCAGACCACATCTGGATTTCTGTGCTCAGATGTGGTCACTGGGATTTAAAGTAACCTTGGAAACGGTGCAGAGACAGATAACAAAAAATTATATCAGGACTGTGCGATATTGATTATGATGATAGACCAAGGACATTCAGACTGCATAGTTTGGTGGAGAGAAGACAGAGGGAATGGGGGGGAGGGATATAATTGAAATATTTAAGTTGAAGGGTCATTATCGTATTAACACTGTGGAGATTTTTCACATGGTAAAATGAGGGAAAGGAATACAAGGGGCCATCCCTGGAAATTATGAAAGGAAGCAGTTAATAAAAGGTTAAGATGTAAGTTTTTTTTTTTTTTTGCATGGAGAGTGGCAGGAGCATAGAATGCATTGCCTGAAAGGGTGACGAAAGTGCAAATGGTGGATGAGTTTAAGGAATAATATGATAGACTTTGTATTGACTGGTGTTGTTGGTCCATGAAAATCAAGAAAATAATAATAATAATAATAATAAATGATTGCAGCCATGCTTGTTGAAGTCAGGGAAGTGCTTCATATCCAATGTTAATTCTAAAAATACTCTCTCGGACCTGTAACAACTTCTTTCCAGCACAGGTGTCTTTTTCCATTTAATCCTGTGTGGATTAATGTCGAGCATGGTCTGCTAATCTTACCTGCAGTACAGATGATCATAGATGTAGTTATTATATCCTGCAAGGCAGATGTTAATGGAGCTACCTGTCAGTCCAAAGTAGGCTAAGTTGCAGGCAAAAGAGTTCATTGCATTTCAAGAGGAGTGAGAGAAAGCTGTTAGTCTTTAAGAGAACAGATGAAGGTTGCCAACTAGACGTGCAATTTGAAAGTGACATGGTGATTATATTTGTTAAGAAGTTCATTTTTATTTTCAAGTGTATTCTGAATATAAGGAATAGTTCATGATGTTGTTTAACAGTATAAACAACACCAAGAGGAAAAAATACATTTATAAAACTCAATAATATTTTGCTAGTTTTCTACCCAGCATCATCAGAGCACACAGTGCTAAACTAAGTAATTGCAGAAGCAATTTAAATTGCAACTGACACCTAATTTCCTTACATCGCACCTTCTGGCTATTTGGTCTTAAAATGATAGTGTCTCGATCATTAGTAAATTAATGTAACCATACTTGTTGAGGTTGGGAGAGTGCCGGGTATAAAATCAGCAAAATATTAGCGAGTTTAACCACCTAACCAGCCATCACGTAAAATACGCATCCTCATATGCTTCGTATCCATCATATATTTCAATGTAATATCAATGGTATTACAATTTTAATATGCATTTTGCATCCATGATAACCTTGACGTCTATAGACATCTTGGCCAGTGTCATGGGTAATAAATCTGTTTTTTTATTCATCTTGATGTTGTTTATGGTTTTGAGCACCATTATGAATAATGAATGATATCTGAGCCGTATAAGGAATAGTAACATATTTGCTGTGATCTTGTGTATTTAGCAGCAGTTGAGGCATGCAGTATTTCATGCATTTTGTAGGGAATGTATCCTTTGGCTGAAAAAAGTGTTGTGTGAAGGTACTAGAGTTCAGCAACAAGGACTGTGTCATTTGAACAAACAGCCCTGGTTTGTGTATTTTCATGATGCTATGCTTACTGTACTCATGTAATAAGCACAGTATGCTTTATATAATTACCAAGGTGTATAGTTTCCTTTTTTCAGAAAAGGGTAATGAACCTTTGATAGCCATGTGTTATTGTGTCTGAGGACAACAAACAGTTGTTAGTTTCTTTTTCTATAGTTCAGTATACTTTTGGATGTCGTTGGTTAAATGCACTAAATGTGTATCTCAACATGTGCAGGTTATGATGTTAAATGGGAAACATACTACATGAGATAGCAACAATGTTGGCTTCTTTGTTGCTATGATGAATGCTTAGTTTTCTATAAATTGGCTAGAGGAAGTAAGATAAAAAAGGGGGATCCTTCTTTTCTTAATTCATTCTAGGATGCACTGCCATCTAGCTGTTTGTATATTTTTCTTTTTTTCTTTTCATGAAAAATAACCTGAATAAATAATGAATTTGAATAATTTAGATATGTCACAGGATAAATTTGGCTTGATTTGACAAACAGTGAAAAAATATGAAGGCTGACTGTGATGCTGAATCTTTCAGGTTAAGATTCTTTATTAAGGTTTTAAAGTGAACAGAATTTTTAATAAAGGAGGGAGAGTTGCTCATGGGATTGAAGGGGGGGGGATTTTGCTAATTGTTGGCAAGTTTATAGTTGGAGTTGTATATGCTCTAACTGTTGGATGAAAGAGATATTGAGTATGTGAAATTTTTCTAACCCCATTTATCCAAGACAGATTGGCATGGTAAGGTTTTAGTTTTTTGGTAATTTTTTAGGCTAAGATATGACTTTTAAAAAAAAATAATAATAATAACATTCGCTTTTTCTTTAGAGATTTATTAATTTTATTATTATTACATAGGCACCTCCATGGAGTCCAAAGACTCCTCATGGGAAACTATCCTCATTTGTTGTCTCCTAAAACCTGTTAACAGACAAAGCATTCACAACTGACTCTGGCAACCTATTCCATTCATTCACAACTTTCCAAGTGAAAAATAATTCTAATACCCTTGTTAGCCACACTCTTCCTCGGTTTCCAGGGATAACCTCTTGTTCTGTCCTCTCTAGTCAAGTGCTGCAATATTTTCTATGCATCAGTCCTATAAAACCCTTTAAGTAACTTAAACATTTCTTCCCATATCCTTTGTGCCTTATTTTCTGTCTGTCAACCAGATTTTGCATCCCACAGACCCTCAATCTAACCTCGTAGGGAGCATTCTATAGACCACTTACTATCTTGTTCACTCCCTCCCCCCCCTCCCTCTGGATCATCTCCACTATTCCTCATCCCCAAAAAACCCTGGTGACTAGACCTAAGCACAGTTATTGAGATGTGGATATATCAAGGCCTTATGAAGAGAAATGATAACGTCCCTAACTATTAACTTGTTAGTGTATTCTTCACTAACAAGGTAATCCTATGGGCTACTTTGGCAACCTTAGCAATATGTGCCCTCTAAACTTCAGCTGTCTACTACTTCCCTCAAATTACTAATTTCATCATTTCCTGTAGTACAGTTTCATCAGTGTGTTATACAGCTTGTAGTCAGTTTATCCCAAAATGCATAACTTTACTCTTTTCCACATTGAACTGACACCCATTATTCTTTTGCCATATCCCCCCCCCCCCATGGGAGCACCTGTTCATGGCGGAGGAGACCTCTCAGTAATGATACTGGCCCTTTTGATGCTTATTATTTTTCCTTTGCATTTCTTCCTGTATTCTTTGACCTACTTCTCCTGAGTCTTTCTATTATCCTTTCTTTCAGTGGGGTTGCAGTAAATCTTCTTCCCTATTATTGAAGACAGGACTCGAGGCTTGCTGTGGTGCTAGTATAGCATCCAGGATATCCCTGGTGTTCCACTCCAGAGTGCAGTCATTGCTTGCTAGTCAACGAGTGCCCATGTGTGGCTCTGTTGTGGGTGGAGAATTCTGGTCCAGTACAGAAAATATTTTGAGCATGAATCCTTCATCCTTAAATGTTTCCGGGTCTCTAACAAGGTTGCAATCTAGTACTGATATCATAAATACATCATTTAATAACAGAAGTAAGAAACAAAATATGTGATACCAGTATAAATGTACCAATGGTTTCTCATCATTCATGCAACAGGTGAAAATAAAAATGTCACCTTTCTTCCAAAAGAGTTTAGAAGGACTTGGAAGATCTTCCAAAAGTCAAGAAGCAGAAATTATGTTCTGGTGATATTCTTGTGGAAATATATACTCAGCAACGCTCAGAAAATTACTCAAGGCTACAGTGGGTGGAATGCCATTTGTAGTAACACCTCATAAAGTCCCAAACTTGTCTAGAGGAGTGATATCAGAATGAGATCTCTTTGTTGTTTCAAATGAGGAGATATGTTCAGAGCTTAAATATCAGGAAGTGCCAGGTATGAAGTATTTAGGGATGGTCACATGATTCCAACCAGGAACATCATCCTTACTTTTTTTATATATCCATACCTCCAACATCTCTGAAAGCAGGGTGGGTATCTCAACTATCCTGTTAGGCTGTTATCCATAATCCATTGAAATATCTCAGTGTCAGAAAAATGAACATGCTCAAACTGCCTGAGCCCACCAGCAAAGATTTGTTATCAAATCTTGCTATGCAAAGAAAACTAAATATGTCAATTGTCAGGGAGATCAGGGAGACATCGGAAGTAGAATGATGAAAAAAAAAAACACAAACGCTTAAAACAGAACAAAGTGTATCATATCAGGATACAAAAAGGAAATTTATCACCACCACACCTATCCTGAGATTGTCTTATGCTGAGAAGGTGGCAGTTAAGAAAATTTCAAGTGATTCAAACTCATATGGCTATGAGTTTGATAATTTCTCTATACCTGAACTTTATGATCATGAGTACTTCTCTGTGGAGTTCATCAGTTGCACAACCTATAGTTTTGCTCCAGAAACAACTCCAGAAATGGTCCCATTCATTGAGAACCTGCTTGTCAAAAAAATATGACAAAGATAAGATTGAAATATAGACTTATTATTGTTTATGTGACCATAGATTTTTTTAATTACTATATATGTTCATATAATAACGCCTACCAGTTTCGCTAACAACTGTCTAGTTTTCTCAAGGCTTGAACAGTAAACACAAAAAAATGATAAATGCACAAAGTATAAAGAATACAAAACCGTTAGTAACTATAAGGTAGCTAAGTTGATACGTTCGCATGACAATGTCAGTATGTATTGCGAATCTTTAGTCCTTGTCCTGAACATCATATAACGCGTTGCATGAGCACGCGTTATATGATTGTTGGCGTACTGTAGTTCCATCAAACTGAGTGAATTGATTAAATTTTTCCAAGTCTCATTCAATATGGCACCTTGATTTCTGTTTAGGTTGCTGCCTGTTCGTAGGACTACTGTTGCTTCTTTGAATAATTGGTGTCTGAAATCATCGTCTATGTAGGGCATAGAACTACTTTCCCAGTCTATAGAATGGTTAGAAGTTGAAAAGTGATGTGCTAAACCGGAGGTGATTGTCCTGTTATGATTGACATCTCCAACATGTTCTTTCTGTCTGATTTCGAGGCTTCTGGAAGTTTGTCCAATGTAGGAGAGGATGTACATGAAATATTATACACACCTGGATATTTGTAAAATGGAACACTATCCTTAGGAGATCTTAACACCTGTCTAATGTTAGTAGTTGGTTTAAATACAACTCTGATGTTATGGGCTTTTAACAGTCTCGCTATTTTGGTGGAAACCGAACCCATAAAGGGGATGACGACCGTTGAAACCTGCTGGGAGACTGTTTCTTGTTGTTGGTGGTTATCTTTATACAGGAATTTGTTGATAATGTTTAGAGGATATCCATTTTGAGATAGTGTTGTAACAATTTGAGACAGTTTTGTCTGAACCTCGTCTTCATGTGAGACAAATTTGCAGACTCTATTTCCCATCAAACAGAAAGAACATGTTGGAGATGTCAATCATAACAGGACGATCACCTCCGGTTTAGCACATCACTTTTCAACTATCCTGAGACGGAACTACAGTTTTTTCTCAAGCCTTGAGAAAGCTAGACAGTTGCTAGCGAAACTGGTAGGCATTATTATATGGACATATATAGTAATTAAAAAAAAACCTATGGTCACATAAACAATAATAAGTCATATTTTAACACTTCATGACCAAATATGAATACTTTAAAGATAAGGTTGGTCGATTGGTAGAGCCTCTACTACTAATTGCTCACAAAAAAGTTAAGCAAGTTTGAGTGTAGTTAGTAGTTGGAAGGGAAACAATCATTCGATGCTGTTGGCACACTCTCCCTCGATGAGTCTTTGGACTCCCAGGAGGTGTCACATAATAATATCACTTAAAGATAAACGATGAGACACCCCACAGAAAAAGTGAATACTTCAGTTTCTACTGAATGTAAAGACATCAGATTATGTATTGAACGTTTTTTTCAGAGGAAAAGATAGACACTGCTATCCATAAAAATAAATAAATCCGCTTATGCCTTTTATACCCTATAGGAAGTGAGTTAGGCTATTTTAACCCTATCTAACTTTCAGAGACTGAGGGGCAGTTCAGTCTCCACCAGTAGCCAATCAGAGATAGCTAGCCCAAGACTATCACTAATTAGAAATGGCATCCAGTGAAGAGATGTACATATGTCACCATTTCGTGGTCCTTAACCTCAATAGTATATTATTTGTTTGAAATTGTGTGGGTTCTTTGGATGATTTCCTTGAGTTTATGGGAGAAAAAAAACAGGAAGAAATTGAGCGAATGTTTGCCCATGCCCAAGATCAACGAACTCAGGAACCAGCACTGGCTTTCCATTCTTCCCAAATTCAATTGATTAATAATCTGACAAAGGTAAGTTTTCAACCTTTTGGAAATTAGACAAATCTACAAAGCCAAAAGAATGGGAAAATTTTTATAATGAAACTGTGATGTTTTTTTGCCAGAATATTAGTGATATCAACAAATGTTTTGCTAAAAAAAAAACACCTGCAGAAAACCTATTTAAAACCTATCTAGGACACTTAGATACCTTAAGGAATTTCACCATTCATAAGGGCAGAACTGGACATGGTCCTGCTCATGGCAGAGCAACTATCCTAGTTTCGGTCTTGCTCCTTTTCATCATGTCAACATATCCATGGGATTTCTTATTACAGTATGTTCAATATATTTTATGCTAGTTATGAATTAAATTAGAAGGAACTTGATAATCTTATATTGTTACTGCCTCAGCCCATATTTCTCATGGGTGACTTCAATGGACACAACACACGAAGATGTTGAAGGTTCCCATGTAGATGGGGAGAGATCCTTGACCTCAAGCTTAGCAAAACATCTGTCAAACCTTGTGACCTCACACACAGGTAAGACAGAATCATATGTGAAAAATAGCTTACATTTTATCATCATCATCAAATTCCTGACATGTACCATCAAGGGGGTGTACAGGATATGATAGTACTATATGAAAACTTTACATCATTACTAACTTCCTATCTACAATTTTCCAACATTATCAGATCTTATATTTCTATCGTCTAAGGCACTTTGTACCGTATCAATCCACCTATATCTTGGTCTTCCTCTGGGTTGTTTTCCTGCCAACCTGGCAGAGAACACTTGTTTTGCTAATCTTTCCTCGCCCATTCTGTTTAAGTGACCATACCACCTGAGATTAGCTCAGCTAACGCATTCCTGAATGCTGACAATGTGAAGTGCTTTCCTAATATCCTCATTTTTTATATGATATTGCTATTAATGCAATCTATTCCATGCCTCTAATCTTTCTCAGGACTCTCATATCTGTGGTCTCTGTCTTTGATTAAGTGTTTTACTTCTGACCCAGCTCTCAGATCCATAAGTTAAAACTGGTTTGAACACTGTCTTGTATACAGCTAATTTAGTCTTCAGACTAATTTTTCTCTTATTCCATATGATTTTATTCAATTGACTTCCTACCATACCAGCTTTGATGATTCTGTTATCTATTTCCATATTTAATTTACCATCTTCACTAAAAATCGTGCCTAAGTAGCTGAAATGTTTTACTTGTTCCACAGGTTCTCCGTTCACAACGCAGTTGACATTTTCAGTGATTCTACCTATTTTCATTGTCTTTGTCTTTTTATTGTGACCTTCATACCATATCTATTACAACAGTTATTCAATGTAGTCAAAGAATCTTGCAAACTTGTAGCAGATTTATTTAGAAGTATAACATTGTCTGCATAAAGCAAAGAGCTGATATTAACATCTCCCATTTTGATATCATGTTTAATACCACTTTCCTTCATTATGTGATCCATATAGATAATGAATAACAGAGGGGACAATGTACATCCTTGTCTTACACCAGATTTGACATTAAATCATCTTTCTGTACTTCCTTCAATTATAACTGCTGACTTCAATTATAACAACTCAAATAAAGACTAAGTATTGCTTGATATAATGCCCCATTGACACCATATAACTGTAGTGTTTTGAATAGCTTCTCTCTTGGCACCTTGTCGTAATGTTTGAATGGCAAAGAAATGGAGCTAGCTGAGGAATTAAATAAGTACCAGTTCGACATAATAGGGGTGACTGAAACAAAAAAGACAAAAACTGGTGAGATCTTTCTGAGCAATAAATACAAAATGTTATATTCAGGCAATGACAGTCAAGGAAAAGGAGTAGCCATAGTATTCAACACAAAATATGAGGCTAATCTTGAATCTCAGTCAGTCTCAAGTAGAGTAATGTGGGCAAATATGAGAATGGGGAACTGGACAATGAGACTTATTTGTGCCTATGGTCCCACAGAAGGTTCCTAAGGTAGAAGTGGAGGAATTTTTTGAGGCTTTAGAAAAAGCAACTGACACAAAGAAAAAGGAAAAGTTGGTCCTTGTTGGGGTTCTAAATAGCAGAGTAGGAAATGATTGTGAGACATACAAAAATATTTTGGGAAAATTTGGAGAAAAGAGCAAAGCTAATAATAATGGCAAATATCTGTTGGATTTCTGCTCAGGACATGGACTGGTTATTACTAACACCATGTTTCAACATAACAATGTGCACAAATTCACAGGGAGAGAAGAGGCAAGGAATAAGAAAAGTCTCATTGACTATGTTATTGTTGATAGTGATGTTTTCTCCCTGGTGCAGGACACCAGAGTGTACAGAGGATTTGAAATTGGAAGTGATCACTATTTAGTCTTGAGCAGGATAAAATTGAATTTCATATTGAAAAGAATAACATGTAAGAAAGTTTCAAAGCGAATAAAAGTTGAGCAGCTCTCAGATGTGAACTGTTGACTAAAATACACAAAGATTATTGAAGAAAAAATGAAAGAGTTTCAGAATAGGAATCAAACCTTGGAGATTCAGTGGCAAACTCTGAAGAAAACATTGATTGATTCTGCCAGAGAGGCATCTGGTGAGGTTTTCTGCAAGGATAAAAAAAACAGAACTCCCTGGTGGACTCAGGAAGTTAAAGAGGCAGTGAAGGAAAAGAAGATACATATCAAAAGTTCCTGTCAAAATAGTCAGCTTGTGCTCTTAGAGAATACAGAGACAAATGCAAGAATGCTAAATACTGTGTAAAACTAGCTAAACAAAAGTCATGGGAGGACATTGGGCAAGAATATAGAAAATAAATATCAAGAAGGTGTCAAATTTTCTGGAGGTTGTTGAAGAAGCTTAGGAATTGAGGAAAGAGTGCTGTAAAAGGAGTTAGAGATGATAAAGGTGACATGAAAACGGGAGAAAAGAATATCCTTGAGGTATGGAGTAATTACTTTGAAAAACTGCTAAATGAAACAAGCAGTGATGACAGCACAGTGGTAAAAAACACTCAGCATGCATGCAGTCAGGAATACATATCCATACTTGAAGTAGAAAAAGCCATCAAAGGCTTGAAATGTGGAAAGGCAGCAGGAGTAGATGATATTCGACCAGAAATGCTGAAGTATGGTGGTATAAGAGTCTTACAGTGGCTGCACTGAATAGTTCAGAAAGCCTGGAAAAAAGGGACGAATTCCCTTTTTTCAGGCTTTCTGGAAAAAGGGAATTCATGATTGGAATAGGGCTCTCATAGTATCCATATATAAAAAGGGAAATAAAACTGAATGTGAAAATTACAGAGGTATTTCCCTACTGAGTGTTCCTGGCAAAATCTATGCAAGTATACTTGAGAAACGGTTGAGAAGAATTGTGGAAGAAAAGCTTGGTGAAGAACAAGCTGGATTCAGGCCAAATAGAGGCTGTCAGGATCAGATCTTCACTTTACGACAAATAGTCGAGAAAGCACGGAAATATAACAGAGATCTGTATTTAAGTTTTGTCGATTTGGAAAAGGCATATGACAAGGTGCTAAGAGAGAAGCTATTCAATACGCTACAGTTATATGGTGTCAATGGGGCATTATATCAATCAGTACTTGGTCTTTGTTTGAGTTGTGGGTCAGCAGTTGGAATTGAGGGAGGTACAGGGAGATGGTTTAATGTTGAATCTGGTGTGAGACAGGGATGTACATTATCCCCTCTGTTGTTCATTATCTGTATGGATCACATTATGAAGGAAAGTGGTATTAAGCATGATATCAAAATTGGAGAGATGTTAATGTTGGGTCTTTGCTTTGTGCGGATGATGTTATACTTCTAAGTGAATCCGCTACAGGTCTGCAAGATTCTCTGACTAAATTGAATAGCTGTTGTAATAGATATGGTATGAAAGTCAGCAATAAAAAGACAAAGACAATGAAAATAGGTAGAATCATTGAAAATGTCAAGTGTGTTGTGAATGGAGAGCCTGTGGAACAAGCAAAACATTTCAGCTACTTAGGCATGATTTTTACTGAAGATGGTAAATTAAACATGGAATTAGACAACAGAATCAGCAAAGCTGGTATGGTAGGATGTCAATTGAATAAATTCATATGGAATTAGAGAGAAATTAGTCAATACACTAAATTAGCTGTATACAAGACAGTGTTCAAAGCAGTTTTAACTTATGGATCTGAGAGCTAGGTCAGAAGTAAAACACTTGACCAAAGTCTAGAGACAGCAGATATGAGAGTCCTGAGAAAGATTATAGGCGTGAACAGATTGCATCAATAGCAACATCATATTAAAAACAAGGATATTAGGAAAGAACTTGACATTGTCAACATCTAGGAATGGGTTAGCAGAGCTAATCTCAGGTGGTATGGTCACTTAAACAGAATGGCCGAAGAAAGATTAGCAAAACAAGTGTTCTCTGCCAGGTTGGCAGCAAAATGACCCAGAGGAAGACCAAGATATAGGTGGATTGATACGGTACAATGTGCCTTAGACAATAGAAATATAAGATCTGATAATGTTGGAGTCTTGACAAGTAACAGACTGATTTGGAGGAAAATTATAGATAGGAAGTTAGTAATGATATAATTTTTTTCATGTAGTACTATCATATCCTGTACTCCCCTTGAGGGCACCTGTCAGGAATTTGATGATGTTTGTGTATTTTAGTCTACAGTTCACGTTTGAGAGCTGCTCAACTTTTATTCGATTTAAAACTTTCTTACATGTTATTCTTTTCAATATGAAATTCAATTTTATTCTGCTCAAGACTAAATAGTGATCACTTCCAATTCAAATCCTCTGTACACTGGTGTCCTGCACCAGGTAGAAAACATCACTATCAACAATAACATAGTGAATGAGACTTTTCTTATTCCTTGCCTGTTCTCTTCTTGTGAATTTGTGCACATTTTTATGTTTTAACATAGTGTTAGTAATACCAGTCCATGTCCTGAGCAGAAATCCAACAGGTATTTGCCATTTGAAATGTAAAGGATTTAAACATAGAAATGTCATATGTCCTAGCTATTTTAAATGTTAGTCTGTTCACTAATGTTCCTAGGTATGACACAGTGAATCTTCTTTTTCAAAAATATTTTCTGTTGGACCCAGGCTGTTTAAACATTGTCATAGGAACATGTTCACATTTCAGGATAAATATCGAGAACAAACAGAAAGAATTGGTATTGGTTCCCCCTGTCACCACCAGCTCTTGCAAATCTCTTTATGGAAAACTCTGAAAAGAATGCTATTGAAAAATATCATATAAAAAAACAAAAACTTCATTGTGTTATAATGACAACATTTTCATTATTTTGTCAGAAACAACAGAAGAGATAAAGCAATTTCAAGATTATCTCAATAGCTTGCACTGAAACAAAATTCACTCTTGAAATAGCAGATCACAGAAAATTGCTGTTTCTTGACATTCTTTTTCAAAATACATTATTAAGAAAAAAGATTGATTTTTTCAGTATACAGAAAACTGACCACAACTGGAAGATTCTTATATGGTCTTTCACACCACCATCCATTACAAAAGATAAGCATGATAATAACATTACAGGACAGAGCCTATGCCGTTTCCAGTACATCAGATACAATGAATAAAGAACTGTGTTGTTTCTGATGTACTGGAAATGGTATAGGCTCTGTCCTGTAGGCATACTTTCTGTCTAAATTGGTACATACTGAAGACAATTAACAAAAAAAAAATCTTGATACATCTCTGACAGCTGTTTCAAATAAACAAGATTTCAAAAATTCAATTCTATTACCTTATATTAAGAATGTTGTGGACAAACTTGCAACATTGCTTTGTGATTACAACATTAAAGTGACTTCTTTCCCAATGTATAAGATTTCAAGATTCTTGCATCCTTTGCATCTTTCCATAAAGAAACCAGGAGCATATAAAATTTGGTGCTCTTATAGCATTTGCTGTATAGGCTAAAAGGAATATTCTGGAGAGATACACATGTCCAAATGCATAAAGGATGTTGATTAACCTTCCATGCAATAAATACAGGCCATCAAGTAGTTTTTGCAAAAAACAGAAATTCCATATATTAATCATAACTGTTTTATAAGAAAATTTAAAGAGGCCTCAGAAATGCTCTTACCCCTATACAATGTGACAAAACTAAGGTTTAATCCAAGTTTGATCTGCATTCATCAAAAATCTGACATGCTTTATGCTATGGTATGTAACAGTAACAACTAGCATTGTTCCAATGCTTGCACATTAATTAATACAATAGGTTTTTTGGTCACTCAATTTATATGTACTTTGCAGAGGAGTCGCCCTGGTGTTGTACTATCTCACCCCAGTCCTGAAGATACTTTCAGGCGCAAACTTTGTTTGCTCACACTTGGATAAAGGATTAAGCTAAATTTATTATATTCTAACCAAGTGAAAAATAAACTTTCAACATCTTTCTCTAAATCCAGAGTAATTTATTAAAAAGGTGGCACACCATTTGGCAACTCCTATAGGTGGAGATGACCTGCTAATGCTTCTGGCTAGTATCTCCACTTGGTATCTGACAACTTACAGGTCTCCCACTGAAGAGACCTCAATAAAGGTCGAAACTAGTCTGGGTAGTGGCCCTTCCCTTAATGCATAACATTAGACATATCCGCAAGGAGATGTGTTTTGCATTATGGGAGATACTGAGTTAGGAGTATTGGTAGCTTGCTCCACCTTTGCAAGGAGTCGCCCTGGTGTTGTACCACCTCACCCCATTCCTGAAGATACTTTCAGGCGCAAACTTTGTTTGCTCACACTTGGATAAAGGATTAAGCTAAATTTATTATATGTACTACTTTATTAACATTCTTAACATCTATTATGTGTAATTAATTTTTCTAGTCTTGTACCTCATGATGTAAGTCTGACAACTTACAAAACATGTTGGATTATATTGTTTATTTTAATAAATCTATTTATGTTCAGAACTTGTGGTCTTCATACCAGAAATTAAATTATGATTACTTAATATTGTTTCTTTGGAAGGCCATGTGATTAATTTCAGTATGCATTTTACAGTAATTTTAAAATAATTTTACAGTATTTGTATGTGTCTTTAACTCTTTCATATATCTGAAATATATGAAATGTTAAACAACACTGAAAAAAAAAATAATAATAAATATATATATATATATTCAGTGTTATCTGACTTCATTAATGTTTTTTGATATTTTAAATAAATTTATCTTAATTTCTCAAATTTTTAGATATTTGGTCCTGTAATGCAGATTATGAAATTTAATAGTGATGAGGAAATTTTGGACAGAGCTAATAAAAGTATGTATGGTTTAGCTGCTGGTTTGTTCACTAAAGATTTGGACAAGGCACTATATTTTTCAAATGGCTTACGTGCTGGAACTGTATGGTAAGTCAGATATAATAATGAATTATCAGAGTTTGCAGAATTTATTATTATTCATATTATATTCTGAGAAACAGAATTAATTAGCTAGCTCAGGCAAATTAAGAGAAAAAGCATGAGCATCACATATTTCTTATTTTTTCTATATATGGTAAAATCTAACAAAATTCCACAGGAAATCTCATTTATTTTTTATGACTAGCTACACTGAACTATATAACGGTGCGGGAGTCAGTCATGATTTTTTTACACTCTTCTTTCCATTTTAAACCTTGCATATTATGAATAGATTTGAGTAATGCATAAATGGTATTATTATCAGATCATCTCCATGGAGTTGGAAAGAAGATCTATAGATCTTCTTTAGATCTAAAGAAGATCTATATCATCACAGAAGGTCTATACCAGTCATTATTCACACAATGTCTGTCATACCTCTCCTTAAACAGTTTTGCTCTCAAGAATCCACATTCACCTGTGGTAACCCATTCCACTTGTTCAGCATATCACTTTGTTCTTAATCATTCTCTTACTCACCTTGCATAAGATAAAAACCCTTGTTCTTTCACCTTTTGTCATGTATTGAAAAATTTCTTCTGCATTTATTCTATAAAACCTCTTTAATAACTTATGCTTCTTCTGTCATTCCTCTCTGTTACCTGTCAACCAGTTATTCTAACTCACACAAACCTTCAGTTTGTCCTGGTAGTGCACATTCCCTCAAACCTGACAACAACATCATCATCATAGTCATCCACTGCCTCCACCACTTCCTCATTACAAGATACCAGGCAACTGAATCTAAGCACAGTTGTGTTAAGGCCATATAAAAGTTGTACCAACCTCCTTACTCCACTTTTCAATGATCATCTTTCCTATTCTGCCCTCTTTTGCAGTATGCTCTGATTACTCCCAAATCCCTAGCCTCATCAATGTGTTAAAGTGCAGTTACACAAATGCAAGAGATTGCATTTCAAAATTTAAAGGAACTTGCTAGGCATCTATCTATCTTGTGCTCTTTCCACTCCCTTTGAACTCTGCTGAGACACCAATTAAATAGCCTAATAAGAGTTCTTTCTGAGCATCTCCACTTCATCCATCTCTTTTTCTCATATCTCTTCTAATCACATCAGTTACTGTATTTCCGAAAATGATATAGTCTTCCAAAGTAATCGCTCAGAAATTCAACTATTTCTTCTGCTTTTATCACCTTCTTGTCATCTGTATTCATTCAAGTTATTCTTTCACAATCATGTTTCTTTTACTAGCCACATAGTAAAACGACTATTTGGGATTCCCTTGCCTGCTCAACTAATTTTGTCTCATAATCTGATTTGCCTTTCTCTGTATTATATTGTTTATGAGTTTCCTAATCACATTTCTTCTTATATTCTTATTACAATAATCTCTTTTTTTGCTGTTTAATGACTGCTTATATATTTAACTCCTACCCTGATTTATCCTCCTTGAGGGTACATGTCAGGAATTTGATCATGATGACCTGATTTATCTTTTTTGTGTAGCTTTCATAATGCTGTTTTTCTTAATTAATGTACATATTTTTTTCTGTGTGTCTCTCTCTCTCTCTCTCTCTCTCTCGCCCACAAAAAGTTGTAAAACTATAGTACAGCAGCAGTACCATTGGCAGGATAAAGAATTTTTTATTTTACAGATTATTTTTTTTTGCATTTTTTAATTTATTTTTTTACGAAGTCGGGTAACCCTACTCTAGAAACAAAACATGAAACTTTCAAGCCACTTCAGGCCTCCAATAAGTGGGATGCAAATTGTGTAAACAAAACTGTTAAGGATGACTTTGAATATGTGTTTTTACCCAGAGACAGAGTTGAATTGAGACCCAAGCCAAAGGAGAAAAGGTTCTTCCCTAAGAATTAGGGAAGAACCTTTTATATATAATAGCAAAAAGAAGAAAAACATTTTTTTTGATTAAAAAAAAAAATGGCAGGTTAAGGAATTTTTTATTTTACTGATAATTTTTTAAAAATTTTACTGAATACTTTTTTTTAGTAGAGTGTGACATCAAGAATTAGAAAACAAATAAAAGATACTTGAACTTTAGAAAGGGGAAACCTTTGTGGAATCATGAATGGAAAATTTTATTTTTAAATTTTATTTATTCAGGATTCAACAAGAATTAGAAAACAAATAAGAGATACTTGAGCTTTAGTACAGAAACTGATTGTGAAAAGAGTGCATAGAACGAATATTTTATGTAAAGATACAAAGCATAAATCAATTATGTCAATTTTATGTAAAGAAGTATGTTTTAGTTAATTGTAACGGCCATGATATGTTCTATGTGAAACGTATGTAATCTAAAGTTTAAGGTGCTTGGGTAAGCGTTATGCTTGCAGCAGTGTAAATTATTGAAAAGCGGCTCACGCTCGAATTCACAGAAGACACTGACCTAAGGAAATGCGGTGACCCGGATGGACTAGCGGGAAAAGAAGGTGAGTGTCAGGGGAAGATTGTGTTAAGATAGGATTATCAGGGTAATCAGTTTAAGGCAGAAATAAAGTAAAATCGATTCATAGAAGGACGTGATATTGAACATAGATATAGAATTAAAATAAAGAATTGATGGTATTTATTGAAAGTAAAGAAAGTGAAAAAAATATAAATACACGTTAATATAACAATGGCGCAGCCGACAGGACTTAATTCATGCAATTAATTGATCAAAATTGTGAATTAAAGTGAGTTAGTTTTGGTTTAGAATCAGGCGGTTATCAAAAAAAATTTTCTTTTGTGAAAAAGTATAAAAATTTTTTGATAAATTCACAAGTATGAGTCAGCCTACTAGTACAGGCATGGATGACGTTGAGTTCTTTAGAACCATTAATCCACAACAAGTATTTCCACAGTTTTCTGGAGAGGAATCTAAGGACGTCTTAGCTTTTTTTCAGCTTCGTCAAGGAATTGAGAAAGGCTGGTAGATGGACAGACTTCCAACTTCTTGTATTGCTAAGGAGTAACTTAATTGGAAAGGCCAGACGTTTTCTGTACTCTTCACCAATTTTGAAAGACACCTTGGAATACTCCAAGTTTAAGGAATTCTTAATCTCCCACTTCTCAAGGATAAGAAGTTTGGTTCCCAATATATGGAAATTACAGAGTTGTGCTCAAAAAGAAAAGGAGACTGTAACAGAATATTACAGCAAGTTGTTGACAATTGCCAACAGTCTAAGTGTCTCCAATGAAGATAAACCTCACCTCGACTGGACAGTATTTCACCAGTTTAGGCTAGGGGTAAAGCAAGAATAAGTAGGGACTGCCTATAAAAAGTAAATCACGAATCTTAAGGAATGTTTCCTCGCTGTGAAAGAGAAGGAAGAGATGCTTGGAGACATGCGTCTCGCATCTGCTAACAGCAGTATTAACGTGATTAAAGAGGCAAATAATTCCGCTTGCGAAGGTAAGAATGAAAGGGAATCAAGCACATGTAAGAGCAAGACTGCCAAAGAGCAAAAGGATAGTGAGGGAGAAAGAGAAAGATCAGTCAACGTTAATCAAGTGACTGAAAATGAATTGAACATCCAAAAACAAGTAGGGCTAACAAATATAGAAGAAGCTGAACAGTTACAACATCCCTCATTGGACCGTCTTGATGCCGTACTGAAACAGCTGGAGGCAGTAACTGTGAAGACCTCAGAATCAACTATACCTCAAACAGAGATGACTAATGAAATAATACAACAAGAAGTCGATAGACTACAACAGCTGATGATGAATCGTCTTGATGCTGTTATGAAGAAGTTGGCGGCAGTAACAACAAAGACCTCCGAAGTATCTCTACCGCATTCAGAGAGAAGTAATGAACAAGGAGATAGAAGGGTGCCTCCTAGATGTTTCAATTGCAATAACATTGGGCACTTAGCTCGCAACTGTGTTAGTAACAGGAGACCCCTCCAATAGAAATAATAGATATGAGTCGAGGTTTGGGCACACTCCTCATAAGTGTGAAGGTAAACCATGGAGGAAAGGACAATGGAATCATGAACAACAACAAAGGTTGAAAATGACAATTAAGGGTAAGGTACAAGGATTGCATTGTGACATATTGTTAGATACTGGTTCCCAGGCCTCTGTCATAACGGAAGATTATTTTCAAGGAGTAAAATCCTGTGCATGGCGAGGCATTTCTAATCTAAGGAGACTGATCAGATTATCGGGGTTATCAACATCTAAAGTCTGTGCAACCAAAAGGGTTAGAGTAAAAAATATACTTATCTGAGTTTAATATGTGTGTTTGGTAAAGAGTTATCATTCCTCCCCAGGACATCTCACCCACATGTTCAGATAATTTTAGGAATAAGAATAACTTCCTAGAGAGATACAAGTTCTCATAAACTTTTCCAGAAATGAAATGTTCCTAATGGGAAATAAACAGTTTGGTAGAGGAAACCATAAAAGTAGAAATAGAAATGAGAAATCTCATGAAGAAAGAATGCAGACGAAAAGTAATGCCATGCCGACTGATGGAGTTAATGAAGTGTCTCAAAATAACCTCGTTGATTCTCAAATAGATTCGACTTCAGAAGTGAACAGTCAATCTGAGACTTACCAAATATCAAGCGTTAAATTAGCAAATGACCAAGACAAAACAGAAGAAAAATTAGTGTTGTATAGTCCAAGAACAATCGGAGTGAACTATATTAAGATAATTAATAAACCTAGGAGTTTTTATGACAAGCCGAGGTGAAACAGTCCCAGAAAACATGAAGTTAATGTACAAACCCAACGGCAGTTTAATTATGCCAACTTCCTCTGTTTTCTTTACATGCTTAGAAAAGCTATAAATGGTCTATTATGTTGGAATTTAGCACTTGCTACAAAGGCTGCACACTTACTAACAGATTGTGCAAGCTTTATGAATAAAAAAATAATGGAGAATTAATTAGGTCCAAAACGTTAAAGGGTTGCAATGAAATTAGGTGTAATCTTGAGAATAGAACACAAAGAAATGAAGTGCAAATTAGGTCCAAGAGAAACAATAAAAACGAAAGAAATAAACAAGATTATAGTCATTCTCTCCAGAAAAATTGCAGGAAGAAAGTTGAAAAAAGTTTCTAAAAAAAGTTTTTTTTTTTTTTTTGTGGGGGGGGGGGGAAACCTATGTAAAATCGTTTATAGAAGGATTTTTATACAAAAATACCTTATATACCGATTTTACTAGTAAACAAAATTCACCAAAAATACTTGTGGATTAATAGAGAAATTTTCATATTTTTTAATTTGGAAATAATATTTTTTGTATATTATTGAATATTGTAACCTCAAAGGATTTTTGTAAAAGAACAAAGGAATATAAGTGTAAGATAAATTGTCTAAAGAAACCTCTTAGTCACCAGTAATTCTAGACGGATTAAGGTATTAACTAATGACCTAGGCCAACTGCAACCTCGAAGGTCAACATTGCAAGGGGTTTTCCACCTTAATGCAACGACCAAAAAAAAGGTGGCAGGGTGCAGAACAACGTAATACCTAGGGGATTAATACATAGAGGAACCCAAGGTCATCAGAGAGATATAAGGAGTTTGCTACAGCGATAGGGGCCTTTTTAGTGGTTCCTTGATCAGTGAGAAGGTACAAGGTCACAAAGTTAAGGGCTTGAGAAGGCGACAAGGTCAGCAAGGGTCGGACAGTTACCGGAATAAGATGTACGTTACGGTGATGGAGTTTTGCTAATCATCGTAGAAAATGATGCGCAATCGCCATTGAAGACCTGCTTTCCAGATAGAAAATTGCCGAGGGACCAACACAACTAAGATAATCTGTTTTAGAAGAAATTAGATGACGATTTTCCCCGCCGGCACATTCCTGATGTTCACTGATATTAAAGAAGGATTTCACAAGCCCCAGAAGAGTTACCCGAGTTCAATGCTCAAGTTGGACGGTAATAGAAGGAAGCGATTTCAGGGATCATTCAGAAAAGACCAGACATCTGTTCAAAGAAAGCTTTTTCCTTTGTTTAGCTAGAATTAAGAAGATGGTGATTTAATTAAGGGACTTGTTTTATAGTGATACTTGAGGACTAGGCCTTATGCTGATATTTGAAGTATTTTGTTATATGTGAGAGAAGGTCTGGCTAAAATTTAAGTAAAACATCGTGTACTTAATGTTATAGCTGTTGCCTAAACCTGCAGACTGTTATGTAAAAATTGATCTGAGTATTACCAAGTTTAACGAGAGAAAATTATAGACACGTGGTCTTACTAGAATTGATTATGATGAACTAAATTGCAACGTAGTCATTAATTGTGATTTGAAGCATAGAAACTAATTTACTTAGTACTTAAAATTGACCCATTGTACATTTCATTGATGTTAAATAAATTGTTTTCCTGTTTAAATAACTTGCCTGATTTCTATTTCCAATGCACTACTCATTAAACTCGAATCTCTGTGAGCCTTAAAGGTAGATCACGACTGCATAACAGAAAATTTAAGTTGCTAGATTTACTTAGAATTAAGAGAGAAAAGTTCCGTGTGGTTTACTGTGTGTTATTTTTTGGAGGGAGATTCAACTCCCACCCACGAATTTGGTGGCGAGGCTAGAAACTAAATAAAATTTTCAAATACAGTTGAGAATAAACACCAGTGGGTCAGACAAAGAGATTGGCTCTGGCCTGAGGCGATTTATTTGTTCTGTAAGTTTTGCACATGTGAGCTTTATATTATTTGTGGCCATAAGCCAGAAGTATAATAAAGGTTAAGAAGAAAGGTTTAAACGAGATAACTATAGTTTTTAGAAAGGTGCAGAAGACAAGATATAATTGAAGATTTGATAACATATTTAAAATGACAGCATTTTAACAATTGTTATATTTACGTGTATTTATATTTTTTCACTTTCTTTACTTTCAATATCTACCGTCAATTCTTTATTTTAATTCTATATCTATATTCAATATCACGTCCTTGTGTTAATTGATTTTACTTTATATTTACTGATAATCCTATCTTAACACAAGCTATGGTGCTAGACTCAGAAAGCTATCTATCTACTTGGCTGAATACTAAAACCTTAGGATACTGGCGCCAGCCAGTATCCTTAGGTTATGAGGAATCCTTAACCAGGGAACTTCTCTCAGAAATTATACGGAGGTGATTATCCTAACGCTAATCTTTTAGCACCTAATTATCTGAACTAATTACAGTCAATGATGTTTGCAATCGTCGCCTCTACATTCGGTTATAGTCTGCATTAGGTTTCGAAATTTATGAGCGATGAGTTGAATTCAGGCACAGAATAATTTCAGGTCACTAAATTGTACATAGTTACATTCATTCTCACTATTAGATAAAAGTCATACACAGGTGAGGAGCTAATATAGACATTTAGAACTTAACTATAAATCTAACAGAATCTCTTTCACAATTTCACTTTTTAGATTGTACACAATACATTTCTCAGACTTCTAATCTTCACTATTTACCCTATTATTCTATGTTAAAAGATACAATTCATGATGTCACACTCTATCTAATTTACAATCAGTGACAAAGCTACCGAGAAAGATAAACTCTGGCTGTTAACGCTAATCTACTAAAGTTCCTTATTAGAATGTCCGTTCACATATAATACTTGACTGCAATTCACACTTATTCTCAGTATGCTTCTCTTTTAACATAAAGGAGAACAAAACAATACTTTACCCAGATAGTCCACATTCTGCATACAGTGCTAGGTTCTCCTTACTTGAAAAACTGGATCTGGAACATCGTAGAATTACCTTACACACGTGGTCATACATGGTGTTCGTCTCATATGGCCCTTCAGTATGGCTGAGGATCTGTCCACGCTGGTCTGGTATCATTGCCTGTTGTCCTATTCCTCATTGTGGTCACGAATACGGGAACTATGGCTGCCGACATAGAACATCTATGGGCTATCCTGGATCCATCACGAGGCGAGATACAACCGCTCGTCCGAGAATAGCTGGTTAAAAACCAAACGGTCATGACTCGAGCAAGGGTGAAAGTCCCATGATCAAAAAGCTTTCTGCAATGGGGGGGGGGGCTAACCCTTTTTATTTTGCACCTTTAGCACCCTCTTTTCTCTTACAAATCTTTGCCTGACACTCTCCTTCTTTTCCCGCTAGTCCATCTGGGTCACCGCGTTTCCTTAGGTCAGCATCTTCTGTGAATTCGAGTGTGAGCTGCTTTTCAATAATTTACACTGCTGAAGCATAACGCTTACCCAAGCACCTTGAACTTTAGATTATATACGTTTCATATAGAACATATCATGGCCGTTTACAATTAACTAAAACATACTTCTTTACATAAAATTGACATGATTGATTTATGCTTTGTATCTTTACATAAAATATTCGTTCTATGCACTCTTTTCACAATCAATTTCTGTACTATGGCTCAAGTATCTCTTATTTGTTTTCTAATTCTTGTTGAATCCTGAATAAATAAAATTTAAATATAAAATTTTCCATTCATGATTCCACAAAGGTTTCCCCTTTCTCAAAAAAAAAAAATTTTTTTTTAATCAAAAAAAATGTTTTTCTTCTTTTTGCTATCCCCTAATTCTCAGGGAAGAACCTTTTCTCCTCTGGCTTGGGTCTCAATTCAACTCTGTGTCTGGGTAAAAACACATATTCAAAGTCATCCTTAACAGTTTTGTTTATACAATTTGCATCCCACTTATTGGAGGCCTGAAGTGGCTTGAAAGTTTCATGTTTTGTTTCTAGAGTAGGGTTACCTGACTTTGAAAAAAAAAATTTAAAAATGCAAAAAAAAAAATCAGTAAAATAATAAAAAATTCTTTATCCTGCCAATGGTACTGCTGCTGTACTACTCAACCAAAAAAAGTAGTTTTAAAACTTTTTTTGGTTGAGAGAGAAAGATACAAAAAAATATCCAGGGTTAATTAAGAAAAATAGCATTATGAAAGCTACACACCAAGGATAAATCAGGTATCGTTGTGATCATCATCTAATTCCTGACATGTACCCTCAAGGGGGATAAATCAGGATAGGAGTTAAATATATAAGCAGTCATTAAACAGCAAAAAAAGGGATCGTTGTGATAAGAATATAAGAAGAAATGTGATTAGGAAACTCATAAACAATATAATACAGAGAAAGGCAAATCAGATTATGAGACAAAATTAGTTGAGCTGGCAAGGAAATTCCAAATAGTTGTTTTACTATGTGGCTAGTAAAAGAAACATGATTGTGAAAGAATAACTTGAATGAATACAGATGACAAGAAGGTGATAAAAGCAGAAGAAATAGTTGAATTTCTGAGCGATTACTTTGGAAGACTATATCATTTTCGGAAATACAGTAACTGATGTGATTAGTAGAGATATGAGAAAAAGAGATGGATGAAGTGGAGATGCTTAGAAAGAACTCTTATTAGGCTATTTAATTGGTGTCTCAGCAGAGTCCAAAGGGAGTGGAAAGAGCACAAGATCGATACTTGCCTAGCAAGTTTCTTTAAATTTTAAAATGCAATCTCTTGCATTTGTGTGACTGCATTTTGACACACTGATGAGGCTAGGGATTTGGGAATAATTAGAGCATACTGCAAAAGAGGAGAGAATAGCAAAGCTGATCATTGAAAAGCAGAGTAAGGAAGTTGGTACAACTTTTATATGGCCCTAACACAACTGTGCTTAGATTCAGTTGCCTGGTATCTAGTAATGAGGAAGTGGTATAGGCCCTATCAGGACAAACTGAAGGTTTGTGTGAGTTAGAATAACTGGTTGACAGGTAACAGAGAGGAATGATAGAAGCATAAGTTATTAAAGAGGTTTTATAGAATAAATGCAGAAGAAATTTTTCAATACATGACAAAAGGTGAAAGAACAAGGGTTTTTATCTTATGCAAGGTGAGTAAGAGAATGGTTAAGAACAAAGTGATATGCTGAACAAGTGGAATGGGTTACCACAGGTGAATGTGGGTTCCTGAGAGCAAAATAGTTTAAGGAGAGGTATGACAAACATTGTGTGAATAATGACTGGTATAGACCTTTTGTGATGTGTTTTCCAACTCCATGGAGATGATCTGATAATAATGATTCCATTTATGCAATACTCAACTAAATCTATTCATAATATGCAATGTTTAAAATGGAAAGAAGAATGTAAAAAAATCATGACTGACTCATTGACCATTGTAAAATTGTGTATAGATGGATTTTTATACAAAAATACCTTGTAAACCGATTTTACTGGAAAAAAAAATTCGCTAAAAATACTTGTGAGTTAATAGAGAAATTTTCATATTTTTTAATTTGGAAATAATATTTTTTGTATATTACTGAATATTTTCACCTCAAAGTGTTTTTGTAAAAGAACAAAGGAATATAAGTAAGATAAATTGTCAAAAGAAGCCTCTTAGTCACCAGTAATTCTAGACGGATTAAGGTATTAACTAATGACCTGGGGCAACTGCAACCTCGAAGATCAACATTGCAAGGTGGTCTCCCACCTTAATGCAACGACTGAAAAAAGTGGTGGGTGCAGAACAACATAATACCCAGGGGATTAATACATAGCAGAACCCAAGGTCATTGGAGAGGTATAGGAAGGGGTTGCTATGGTGATAGGGGCCTTTTTAGTGAGAATTACGAGGTCATGTGAAGTTAAGGGCTCAAGAAGGCGATATGATCAGCGAGGGTCGGGCTCTTACCGGAATAAGATGTATGTTATGGCGATGGAGGTTTGCTAATCATAGTAGAAAATGATGTGCAATCGCCATCGGAGACCTGCTTTCCGGATAGAAAATTGCCGAGGGACCGATGAGACTGAGATAAGCTGTTTTAGAAGAAATTAGATGCGATTTTCCATGCCAGCACGTTCCTGATGTTCACTGATATTAAAGAAGGATTTCACAAGCCCCTGAAAAGTTACCCAAGTTCAATGCTAAAGTCAGACGGTAATAGAAGGAAGTGATTTCAGGGATCATCAGAAAAAGTCCAGACATCTGTTCAAAGTAAGATCTTTCCTTTGTTTAGCTAGAAATAAAAAGATTGTGACGGTGATTTAATTAAGGGGCTTGTTTTATAGTGATACTTGAGGACTTTAGGCCTTATGCTGATATTTGAAGTATTTTGTTATATGTGAGAGAAGGTCTGGCTAAAATTTAGGTGAAACATCGTGCACTTAATGTTATAGCTATTGCCTAAACCTGCAGAATGTTATGTAAAAATTGATCTGAGTATTACCAAGTTTAACGAGAAAAAATTATAGATACGTGGTCTTACTAGAATTGATTATGAACTAAATTGCAACGTAGTCATTAATTGTGATTTGAAGCATAGAAACTAATTTACTTAGTTGTTTATTATTTTAACGGTATAATAGAACACAGAAACTAAGTAAATAATTAATTTATTAACTTGATGCTGATATTTCGCTGGTATTATAACCAGCATCTTCAGAGCACAAAAACACTATTTGTCACAATACGCAAGACTAAAACAACATGGTGTACTTAAAATCGTAGCAGCAATACAAAGACTAGAGTCCTGATTTTGGCGCCCTCTATCTGAAAAAAAAAAAAAAAAAAAAAAAAAAAAAAAAACCGCTATCATATATTACTAGAGTCCTAGAAAAGTGCTAGTTTTTTCTTAATATGACTGTCTCCCAGATCTTCGGCAAGTTAATACAGCCATATTTGTTGAGATTTGGAGTATGTTTTAGGGCTTCTGTCGCCTCTAAGAACAATCTCTCTGATTTATATGGGTTTCTGTGTAGTACTTTTGTGTTTTTCCAGTTGATCCTGTGTGCATGTGCTAAGTACGCTATGCTGATGATGTGCTTGCTATTTGGCCACATGGCCCTGAGACATTGAAAACATTCTTAGCACATTTAAATAGCCAACATCCAAAAATCCACTTTACTATGGAACTGGAAGCCAACAACTGTCTGCCCTTCCTGGATACACTCATCACACGTCTCCCAGATGGTTCCTTAGAATTTTCAGTTTTCAGAAAACCCACACATACAGGCAGATACTTACACAAACAATCACACCATCATCCTTCTCAACAATATGGCATATTAAAAACGCTAACCCATAGAGCGAGAGCAATCTGTTCAAATGACAAGGCTCTTACTGCTGAACTCACTCACTTACGCCACACCTTCTTGGCCAACGGCTACAATCCACAAAAAATAAACAAAATACTAAACACTCCCAAGAAACCCCTCCCACCATCCACCACAGAGAACTACAACAAAACAGTCACCATCCCCTACATTAAAGGCACATCCGAAAAGATCTCAAGAATTCTCAATAAACATAAACTACGCACTACATTCAGACCATATAGCAAATTAGCCACCCTCATCCGCTCACCCAAGGACAGCATTCCTCCTTTATCACATCCAGGAGTCTACCAAGTACCCTGCTCATGCAATCAAGCCTACTACGGTCAAACAGGTAGAACTGTGAATATCCGCATCAGCGAACATAAACGATACGTCCGGAAATATCATTATGGGAAGTCGGGCCTAGCAGACCATGCTCTGGATACCCCTGCACACAGGATCAACTGGAAAAACACAAAAGTACTACACAGAAACCCATATAAATCAGAGAGAGGCGATTTTCTTAATATGACTGGGAGACAGTCATATTAAGAAAAAACTAGCACTTTTCTAGGACTCTAGTAATATATGATAGCGTTTTTTTTTTTTTTTTTTTTTTTTTTTTTTTTTTTTTTTTTTTTTCAGATAGAGGGCGCCAAAATCAGGACTCTAGTCTTTGTATTGCTGCTACGATTTTAAGTACACCATGTTGTTTTAGTCTTGCGTATTGTGACAAATAGTGTTTTTGTGCTCTGAAGATGCTGGTTATAATACCAGCGAAATATCAGCATCAAGTTAATAAATTAATTATTTACTTAGTTTCTGTGTTCTATTATACCGTTAAAATAATAAACAACATGTTCGACGAACACATAAGTCTGTCCACACGTTTAATTTACTTAGTACTTAAAATTGACCCATTGTACATTTCATTGATGTTAAATAAATTGTTTTCCTGTTTAAATAACTTGCCTGATTTCTATTTCCAATGCACTACTCGTTAAACTCGAATCTGTGTGAGCCTTAAAGGTAGATCATGACTGCATGATAGAAAATTTAAGTTGCTAGATTTACTTAAAATTAAGAGAGAAAAGTTCCATGTGGTTTACTGTGTGTTATTTTTCGGAGGGAGATTCAACCCCCACCCACGAATTTGGTGGCGCAGCTAGAAATCTAAATAAATTTTCCAAATACAGTTGAGAATAAACACCAGTGGGTCAGACAAAGAGATTGGCTCTGGCCTGAGGTGATTTCTTTGTTCTGTAAGTTTTGTACACGTGAGCTTTATATTATTTGCGGTCAGAAGTGTAGTAAAGGTTAAGAAGAAAGGTTTAAACGAGATAACTATAGTTTTTAGAAAGCGCAGAAGACAAGATATAATTGAAGATTTGATAACATATTTAAAATAACAACATTTTAACAATGGCACAGTCGACAGGATGTGTGCGATTGCTTTAATTAAGATTTATCGGTCGAACACAGTGAGTTGGTATTGAATTCATGTCAGGCAATGAGATTACTTATTAAGATATAAGATGTAATTGAAGATTTGATAACATATTTAAAATAACAACATTTTAACAATGGCACAGCCGACAGGATGTGTGTGATTGCTTTAATTAAGATTTATCAGTCGAACACAGTGAGTTGGTATTGAATTCATGTCAGGCAATGAGATTACTTATTAAGATCAATTGGAAGTTTGTGATAAATTTGAGAAATCTTACTGTAAACTAAGGTGCAAGTCTCTCCCATCGAGCTCCGAATTAAATGATTCGGAATTTTTCCAAACAGTTAATCCTGGGTAAGTATTCCCACAATTCTCGGGGGAAGAGACTGATGATGTGATCACATTTTTCAACTATATAGAAGAACTTAGAAGGATTGGCCGGTGGTCAAACTTCCAACTTCTTGTACTGCTACGCAGTAAGTTGGTAAGAAAGGCCAAAACCTATTTTTACTCATCGCCAATCCTGAAGGAGACTGTAGACTATTGTGAGTTTTAAGGAGATCCTGATCTCACAGTTCTCCAAAGTAAAGAATGTAGGGCTAAACCTCTGGAAGCTCCAGAAGATGGTACAAGGGATACGGAGAGTCTATCTGACTTCCATAACAGATTATTGAATCTCTCGGATACCTTGAACATCTCCAGTGAAGACAAACATCATTTGGCCTGGGCAGTCTTCCAACATTTCAGGATAGGTTTGAGACAAGAGTTAAGAGAAACTGCATTTAAAAAGGGCATAACCAATTTTGTAGAATGTTATAAGGCTGTAAAAATAAGAGAACAGCTGCTAGGAGACATCAGTCCTGCAGCTGCTTCATGGTTTGTCAATGTAATTAAGGAAGAGAAAGATAATAGTAGTCAACCAGGTATGATGAATAAATGTAAAGAAAAGGGTGAGAAACAGAAAACATAAAAGCGGAACGAGGAATGTAGGTCTGAATCTGTCTGTCAGGTTACAAATAGCATTCCCGATCAAGGTGAGATACGTTCCATGATTAAACAGGTAGTTGGAAGAAGTAGAACAACCTGTAATGGAACGCCTCGATGTGATGCTAAACCAACCGAAGACAGCTGCTACGAAAACCTCAGAGAATTCTTACTCCCAAGATGAGAGAACCACCGAGTTAATACATAGAGAAGCTGAAAGAATGCAGCGACCATTATTAGACAAACTGGATACAGTGATGCAAAGGTTGGCTGACTTATCTGTTAGATACCATAGGATCTCCTTTGTCTTCGGACGGAGATATTGAGAGAAATAACTGGAGAGAGAGCCTCCAAGATGCTACAATTGCAATAAAATTGGCCATCTTGCCTGCAATTGCTTTAGCAGAAAGAGAAACTCCAGAAATGAATCAAGGTCACACGTTTGTACCAAACAAGCCTGGAAAAAGGAAGGAGGAAATCAGGGACAATTACTTGGAATTTCGGTAGAGGGAAGGATATGCAGAAAAGAATTCAAGGCATTAGTCGACACAGGTTCCCAAGCTTCCATCATATCTGAATATTACTTCAGGGAACTGGAACCACTTGTGAGAAAAAGAGTCACTCACCTTAAAAGACCAGTTAAGCTATTAGGAATCCCCCCCCCCCCAAATTCATGCGTTCAAGTCAGTGAGATTGTAGGTGAAACTACCTGATTACAACATGAGTTTTTGGTTCTGCCAAGAACCTCTCTCTCCCACACTTGAAGTTAATTCTAGGAAATGATTTCTTGATGAAGTGCAATTTCTTATGTGACTACTCGAGGAGGGAAGTATGTTTTCTCGGAGGAAGAAAATTTACTAGGATGAATCAGAGGTCACAGGCTCAGAGTATAAGAGACATCCAAATAAACAACAAGTCCCAGTCTGAAAGTAAGGTAGAATTGACAGAGAGAAATATAGGCCATGTGACCAACAGGCAATCTAATTCAGATGAGACTCCTCATCGAAGAAAAAGGAATGTCCAGATGAGAACAATTCTAAGGAATTTAAGATGCCCATAGATACTGAAATTTCAGACGAAGAACAGAATACCATCTTCAAAAGGACACTGAGAGTCAGCTATGTCGGAAAGGGTAGGAAAACTTATAGGAAAAATAAAGGTGACAAATTCATATCTTGGAGAGAGTGCAATGGGCATAAAGATGCAAATTGTATAAACAAAACTGTTAAGGATGACTTTGAATATGTGTTCTTACCCAGACACAGAGTTGAATTGACACCCAAGCCAGAGGAGAAAAGGTTCTTCCGTGAGAATTAGGGGATAGCAAAAAGAAGAAAAACATTTTTTTGATAAAAAAAAAAAAAAAAAAATTTATTTTGAGAAAGGGGAAACCTTTGTGGAATCTTGAATGGAAAATTTTATTTTTAAGTTTTATTTATTCAGGATTCAACAAGAATTAGAAAACAAATAAGAGATACTTGAGCTTTAGTATAGAAATTGATTATGAAAAGAGTGCATAGAACGAATATTTTATGTAAAAGATACAAAGCATAAATCAGTTATGTCAATTTTATGTAAGGAAGTGTTTTAGTTAATTGTAACGACCATAATATGTTCTATGTGAAACGTATGTAATCTAATGTTCAAGGTGCTTGGGTGATCGTTACGCTTGCAGTAGTGTAAATTATCCAAAAGTGGCACACGCTCGAATTCATAGAAGACACTGACCTCAGGAAACGCAGTGACCTGGATGGACTGGGAAAAGAAGGTGAGTGTCAGGCAAAGATTCGTAAGAGAAAAGAGGGTGCTAAAGGTGCGAAATAAAAAGGGTTAGCCTCCCCCCCCTTGCAGAAGGCTTTTTGATCGTGGGACTTTCACCCTTGCTCGAGTCGTGACCGTTTGGTTTTTGACCTGCTCTTCTCAACGAGTAATTTTATCTTGCCTCGTGATGGATCCAGGATAGCCCCCAGATGGACCAGTGTGGACAGATCCTCAGCTGTACTGAAGGGCCATATGAGACGAACACCATGTATGACCATGTGTGTAAGGTAATGCTATGATGTTCCAGATCCAGTTTTTCAAGGAAGGAGAACCTAGCACTGTATGCAGAATGAAGAGTACCTGGGTAAAGTACTGTTTTGTTCTCCTTTATGTTAAAAGAGAAGTATGCTGAGAATAAGTGTGAATTGCAGTCAAGTATTATATGTGAACGGACATTCTAGTAAGGAACTTTAGTAGATTAGCATTAACTGCCAGGTTTATCTTTCTCGGTAGCTTTGTCACTGATTGTAGATTAGATAGATAGTGACATCATGAATTGTATCTTTTAACATAGAATAATAGGGTAAATAGTAAAGATTAGAAGTTTGAGAAATGTATTGTGTACAATCTAATGAGTGAAATTGTGAAAGGAGATTCTGTTAGATTTATAGTTAAGTTCTAAATGTCTATATTAGCTCCTCACCTGTGTATGACTTTTATATAATAGTGAGAATGAATGTAACTATGTACAATTTAGTGACCTTAATAAATGTGTTTTTATGTTTTAACCTGAAATTAGTGTGCCTGAATTCAACTCATCACTGATAAATTTCGGAACCTAATGCGGAGTATAATTGAATGTAGAGGCCACTATTGCAAACATCATTGAGTGTAATTAGTGTTCAGATAATTAGGTGCTAAAAGATAAGCGTTAGGATAATCACCTCTGTATAATTTCTGAGAGAAGTTCCCTGTTAAGGATTTCTTGTAACCTAAGGATACTGGCTGGTGCAGCGGAACAAATAAATTTGCCAGTATCTGACGGGGAAACAACTCCAGACATAAAATACAAAGGATTTGTCTCCAACAAAGAGATAGACCCTTTGTCCGAGAGTTCAATTACACATGGTTATTCTAAGTATTCGGCCAAGTAGATAGAGCTTTCTGAGTCTAGCACCATAGCTTGTGTTAAGATAGGATTATCAGGGTAATCAGTTTAAGGCAGAAATAAAGTAAAATCGATTAACACAAGGACATGATATTGAATATAGATATAGAATTAAAATAAAGAATTGACGGTAGATATTGAAAGTAAAGAAAGTGAAAAAAATATAAATACACGTAAATATAAAAATTGTTAAAATGTTGTTATATTAAATATGTTATCAAATCTTCGATTATATCATGTCTTCTGCGTTTTTCTAAAAACTATAGTTATCTCGTTTAAACCTTTCTTCTTAACCTTTACTACACTTCTGACCACAAATAATATAAAGCTCATGTGTGCAAAACATACAGAACAAAGAAATCACCTCAGGCCAGAGCCAATCTCTTTGTCTGACCAACTGGTGTTTATTCTCAACTGAATTTGGAAAATTTATTTAGTTTCTAGCTGCGCCACCAAATTCGTGGGTGGGAGTTGAATCTCCCTCCGAAAAATTACACACAGTAAACCACACGGAACTTTTCTCTCTTAATTCTAAGTAAATCTAGCAACTTAAATTTTCTGTTATGCAGTTGTGATCTACCTTTAAGGCTCACACAGATTCGAGTTTAATGAGTAGTGCATTGGAAATAGAAATCAGGCAAGTTATTTAAACAAGAAAACAATATATTTAACATCAATGAAATGTACAATGGGTCAATTTTAAGTACTAAGTAAATTAGCTTCTATGCTTCAAATCACAACAAATGACTACATTGCAATTTAGTTCATCATAATCAATTCTAGTAAGACGACGTGTTTATAATTTTCTCTTCGTTAAACTTTGTTAATACTCAGATCAATTTTTACATAACATTCTGCAGGTTTAGGCAATAGCTATAACATTAAATACACGATGTTTCACCTTAAATTTTAGCCAGACCTTCTCTCACATTTAACAAAATACTTCAAATATCAACATATTTGAAGTATTTTGTCTAAAGTCCTAAAATCTAAAGTCCTCAAGTATCGCTATAAAACAAGTCCCTTAATTAAATTGCCATCACAATCTTCTTATTTCTAGCTAAAGAAAGGAAAGGTCTTACTTTGAACAGATGTCTGGTCTTTTTCTGAATGATCCCTGAAATCACTTCCTTCTATTACCGTCCAACTTTAGTATTGAACTCGGGTAACTCTTCTGGGGCTTGTGAAATCCTTCTTTAATATCAGCGAACATCAGGAACGTGCCGGCACAGAAAATCGGCATCTAATTTCTTCTAAATCAGCTTATCTTAGTCGTGTCGGTCCCTCTGCAATTTTCTATTAGGAAAGGAGGTCTCTGATGGCGATCGCGTATCATTTTCTATGATCGTTAGCAAAACTCCGTCACCGTAATGTACATCTTATTCCAGTAACTGCCTGAGCCTCACTGACCAAGGAACCTCTAAAAAGGCCCCTATCGCCATAGCATACTCCTTCTTATATCTCTCTGATGACCTTGGGTCCTGCACTCGTCACCTTTTTTTCGGAGTGGAGTGGTGCACATTTGGATTGGTGCAACTAAGACCTCCCTAAAAATTCTTGATGCTATCCAGAGGAAGCAGTTTGGCTCATAGATAATGTCTCCTTCATAGATTCACATCGACCTATCTCACAGATACACTTTTTCAGTTGAGTGTTTTTTCTAGTGGCTCTTCCACAGTCTCTGCTCTGCTGAACTGGCAATTATCATTAATCCACTTTCTATAGGATCTGATAAACCAAAAGCAGCAGCATCTGCTCAACATCTATTTACATTGTAACTGCAAACATGCCAAATCTGCTTTTCCATTTCTCCTTTTTATTGTATATGTACCTCTGTTTTCTGGCAGAGCCTTCCTCATGAAGTGTTCCCAGACAACTACAACTTCCAACTCTTCTAAACATATGTTCATGGACTTCCGCAACCCCTCACTTGTATCCCACACACCACACTGATATACTATAAGTCATCTACTTCATGTATGGAATCAGTAAAAATAATAATTATATAAATTAACTGGATATTAAATCCTGCATTATTTCAAATCTGAATGCAGGAACTATAAAAGTTTTGTACGAAATTTGACCAGAGAGCTTAAGGGAATACACTCACCAGCATTTAAAATAAAATATCCCATAAAAAATAATTATAATAATAATAATGGAAATAATATGTCTTTTTTTATTTTTCACCATATCCTGTCTGATGATCAAATAACATTTTATTGTGATGGAAACTTCTGGAATAGTAATGAGGATGAAAATTTATCAGGCTAGTGATGATGAAGTTAATATGAAAATTATGTAAAAGATGATAAACCAGATGCTCTGAATACTCCCATTCAGAGGTGTTCCTCTACTGCCAGTAATAGAATAATCTACAAAAAAAACCTACTCATATTAAAATGTTCATAAATTGAAATATGTAATGTGGTTTGTGTGAGATGTATCTCTTTGCTTATTATTGTAAATAAGAAGTCCCTTAAAGGCAAAAACATATATAATATTGTGCACCATTTAATATCTATCACAAGTCTATCAAAGTGGGAGTAAATGCCTTTAATCAGCTTTATCATACATAGATTTATAACACAAAGATTGTACGTATATTTTATGGTTGCATTAACTGCATTATAATTTTTGCATGCATTAAAGCACCACAAAAAAAAAAAGAAAAGAAAAGTCCACAGATTTGATTTCCAGATATATTTAGGAATGAAGTTTTGCCATGCTGCTCCTTTGAAACTGGAAAATTATTCCTGGAATATACAGCTTTATGATTCAGGAATAATTTTCCAGCTTAGAAAGAACAGCATGACAAACTTTATCCCTTAATATATCAGAAAATCAAATCTATGGACTTTTTTTGATGATTAATATTCTTCAAGAACCTAGAAGAAGAAAATCTCAGAAGGAGGGACCTTTAGAGGTCAATACTGTAAGTGTTGTGAGATTATGCAGTTCATTTCTCTATGATAAAAAGGTGAGTTAGCTGATCTCATATGGAAGTAGCAGGGTTTTTCCTCCCAGAAACTCAGGTTTTTCATCACAAAGAGGCAAATCATTCAAGAGAACACATGTAATTTACAAACGAAAAATACTATTGTGTGGTGATGATGGGCAGTAGATGACATTTTGTGTGCGCGTGTGTGTGAGAGAGAGAGAGAGAGAGAGAGAGTGGTAGTAATGTGGTTGTACGTAGTTGGCGAATTAAGTAGGAGAGACAGCGATTTTATGTAGTGGACCAGTGTGCCCTCTCATAATGTGTCCTTTGACTCCTTGGAGGTGTCACATAATAATAATAATAAGTAGGTATTTATTTTTACCACCGTACAAGGCATTAATCAGACTATGCGTTATCTACCATGTGCAGATTTGGTCACTTGGTTTCCATTTTGATGTAGAAAATGAAGAAGCTCCAGAGATGACTGAGGCAATATCAGGAAATCTAGATTTTAGTGGAAAAAGGTAATATGTAAAGTAATTTAAGGTTGGGAAGGTTATTTATAAGGTTATCATTGAAAAGATTATACATAAAGTGAAAGAGGAAGAACAATAGGCCATCTCTTATTCTCTTAAAGTTGTGTAAAAGTATGGCAAAGAATTAAGTGTGGAATTAATTTTTTAGATGGAGAACATTGGTTGAGTGGAAGGTATTGCTAGAATTTGTTGTGAATCCTAGAACTGTGGATGAGTTTAATATATAGTATGATTTATTGCTTGAGACTGCCTCTGAGAATAATAATGAAAGTGCAGTTATGGTAGTACGACATCCTTTCAGCCAAATGAGATTTAGTCACAGTTTTTTTTTTTTTTCTCCCTTGTTTTTATCCATTCCTTTTGCCAGTTATATAAATTATGGGAAAGGAGAAACACAGTGTTTCATCTTCATGAGAATAATAGAAATAGCAATGCATTTCACTCTTCCATCACTCTCTTCAGCCAACAAAAACAAGCAAATCCCATCTCCCTCTTGTACAACTTCCTTGCTCTTGTTGCTCTCCATAATATTAAAGCTCTATTTTGCATTATTCTGGTATGAATCCTCAGTTACTGTTCTGTGAACTCTTTACAGAATTCTTCATCTATTCCAAAACCAGGTTATTGAATCCTGGTGTAGTGGCAGGGATATAACCTCTTCATCATCATTGTAATTTGTTGTTGTGATCATCCTAATCCTATCAGTTATCATAATTTTTTCTTAAATATTTCAGGTTCTTATTTCTCACAACACTTTCTCCCCAATGTCAGGCTCTGCGACAAGCCAGTTGGGTCTTCCAAAGTCGCATCAGCAGATCCTACACTAAACAGGATATAATACTAAGAAGAAGTCCCTCACCACACTGATTCTCCTCCTCACAGAACCAGTGCCATCCCCTGCATCTTTGCTCTCCATTTTCAGTTTTTATTATTGTTATAGCAGGTTAGTAAATGAAAGTATCTTAATATAAGCAAATCATTCTCGTAGACAGGCTTATACGTTGGTTATGCATTATTAAAACACTTAAGGAATAGAACAGCTTAGTTAAGAATATAAATTAAATTAAACTTTAATAAATATTTTCCGATATTTCGGCAATGTCACATTGCCATTTTCTAAAGGAACTTACAAAAAAGTTACGTGCACGTAGGCACTACAACACAGAAACTGGGAATGAAAAGATGAAGCTATTGTTCTCCTAACAGTCCTGATGGTGCCCTCTAGTGGGCTAAGTAGGTGTTCTTGGCCGTTGGGCTGAAGGTCTGCAGATGTAGGTCTCCCAAATCTGGGGCAGTCGCATACACCCAAATTTGTTGAGGTTTGGAGAATTTCTCAGGGCTGAGGCTGATTCCATAAAGAGTCTTTCAAATTTGTATTTGCTACGGTGTATCACTGTAGCTTTCTTCCACCGTATTCTGTGGCGTGTATCCAGAGCATGGTCCGCAAGTCCAGAATGACTGTATTTGTGAAAACGGATGTAGTCCTTGTGTTCCGAAATTCTGATATTCGCTGTCCTGCCTGTTTGGCCAAAGTAAGACAGTTTACAACTGCAAGGGACCTGGTAAACACCAGGTAGGTCTAGGGGAAGTGGTTGGTCTTTAGTGGAGCGGATAAGGGATGGCAATTTTCTGTAAGGTTTGTAACAGGAGGTCAGGTCATGTTTTTTTAAGATTTTGGTAATCTTTTCCGAGGTGCCTCGGATGTAGGGAATGGTGATGGATTTAGAGTAATCCTTGTTGGGAGGGGATCTGTGGTTTGTGGGTTCTAATATTTTTTGGATTTTTTTGGGGGGTAGCCATTGGCTGAGAAAGTGTTGAGGATGTGATTTAGTTCAGTGTTTAGGGCCAAGTCGTTTGAACAGATTAGTTTAGCCCTGTTGTATAGTGTTTTCACTACTCCATATTGTTGTGAGGAGGGGGGGGGATTGTTGGTGAATGTATCTGCCTGTATGGGTGGGTTTTCTGTAAACTGAGAAAACCAAGGATCCATTAGGCTGCTGGGTGACTAGTGTGTCTAGGAAAGGGAGGCTGTTGTTTTCCTCTTTTTCCAGAGTGAATTTGATTCTGGGGTGTTGGTTGTTTAAGTGTGTTAAGAAGGAGAGAAGTGTTTCAGAGCCATGTGGGCAAATAGCGAACACATCATCAATGTAGCGAAGCCATATGGTTGGTTTTTGTGGGGCAGAGGCTAAGGCTTTTTCTTCAAAGGTCTCCATAAAGAAATTGGCCAAGGGTGGGGAGAGTGGTGAACCCATGACTGTCCCCTCTATTTGTTTGTAGAATTTTCCCTGCCAAACGAAATAGCCTGAGTTCATTGTGAACTGAAATAAGGCTGAGATGTCGGGAGAAAATTTAGCTTGGATTAGCTCTAAAGTTTCCTTGAGTGGGACATTTGTAAATAGAGGACACATCAAAGCTGACCATTATGTCAGTATGTTGGAGTGTAAGGTTTTCTATGCTGGCTTTGAAATGGGCTGAGTTTTTTATGTGTGATGGTGTGTTGCCAGTATAGTGTGTGAGCTCTTTGGCCAAATGTTTAGCTAATTTGTATGTGGGGGAATCAATGCCATCCACTATGGGACGTAATGGCACATTTTCTTTGTGTATTTTTGGGAGTCCGTAAATACAGGGGGGGGGGTATAGAGTTAAACGGCTTTAATCTGTTGGTAACTTCTACAGGCCAAGAAGTGACTCTCTTAAGGAGCCTGTGAAAGTTTTCTGATTTGAGAGTTGGTGGGATTGTAATTGATAATTGTAATTGATGTAATTGATAGCGCGGAATCCGCCACCTTCCACAACAAGTCGCCAACAGCGTAAGACTGGATGTAGCCTGTGTCCTTTCCAAAGCAAGACCACCAAAAACCAACATATCAAACAAGGAATATAAAGCTCTACAGGAAATGAAACATAATAAAGAATTAGTTATCACCAAAGCGGATAAGGGAAATGCAACTGTATTACTTAACCAAAAGGACTACACAGGTAAGCTGAATGCTCTTCTATTAGATAGGGCCTCTTACCTCCCTATCAATTACAATCCCACCAACTCTCAAATCAGAAAACTTCACAGGCTCCTTAAGAGAGTCACTTCTTGGCCTGTAGAAGTTACCAACAGATTAAAGCCGTTTAACTCTATACCCCCCCCCCCTGTATTTACGGACTCCCAAAAATACACAAAGAAAATGTGCCATTACGTCCCATAGTGGATGGCATTGATTCCCCACATACAAATTAGCTAAACATTTGGCCAAAGAGCTCACACACTATACTGGCAACACACCATCACACATAAAAAACTCAGCCCATTTCAAAGCCAGCATAGAAAACCTTACACTCCAACATACTGACATAATGGTCAGCTTTGATGTGTCCTCTTTATTTACAAATGTCCCACTCAAGGAAACTTTAGAGCTAATCCAAGCTAAGTTTTCTCCCGACATCTCAGCCTTATTTCAGTTCACAATGAACTCAGGCTATTTCGTTTGGCAGGGAAAATTCTACAAACAAACAGAGGGGACAGTCATGGGTTCACCACTCTCCCCACCCTTGGCCAATTTCTTTATGGAGACCTTTGAAGAAAAAGCCTTAGCCTCTGCCCCACAAAAACCAACCATATGGCTTCGCTACGTTGATGATGTGTTCGCTATTTGTCCACATGGCTCTGAAACACTTCTCTCCTTCTTAACACACTTAAACAACCAACACCCCAGAATCAAATTCACTCTGGAAAAAGAGGAAAACAACAGCCTCCCTTTCCTAGACACACTAGTCACCCGCCAGCCTAATGGATCCTTGGTTTTCTCAGTTTACAGAAAACCCATCCATACAGGCAGATACATTCACCAACAATCCCCCCCCCCCCTCACAACAATATGGAGTAGTGAAAACACTATACAACAGGGCTAAACTAATCTGTTCAAACGACTTGGCCCTAAACACTGAACTAAATCACATCCTCAACACTTTCTCAGCCAATGGCTACCCCCCCAAAAAAAATCCAAAAAATATTAGAACCTACAAACCAGAGATTCCCCCCCCCCCACAATAAGGATTACTCTAAATCCATCACCATTCCCTACATCCGAGGCACCTCGGAAAAGATTACCAAAATCTTAAAAAAACATGACCTGACCTCCTGTTACAAACCTTACAGAAAATTGCCATCCCTTATCCGCTCCACTAAAGACCAACCACTTCCCCTAGACCTACCTGGTGTTTACCAGGTCCCTTGCAGTTGTAAACTGTCTTACTTTGGCCAAACAGGCAGGACAGCGAATATCAGAATTTCGGAACACATGGACTACATCCGTTTTCACAAATACAGTCATTCTGGACTTGCGGACCATGCTCTGGATACATGCCACAGAATACGGTGGAAGAAAGCTACAGTGATACACCGTAGCAAATACAAATTTGAAAGACTCTTTATGGAATCAGCCTCAGCCCTGAGAAATTCTCCAAACCTCAACAAATTTGGGTGTATGCCACTGCCCCAGATTTGGGAGACCTACATCTGCAGACCTTCAGCCCAACGGCCAAGAACACCTACTTAGCCCGCTAGAGGGCACCATCAGGACTGTTAGGAGAACAATAGCTTCATCTTTTCATTCCCAGTTTCTGTGTTGTAGTGCCTACGTGCATGTAACTTTTTTGTAAGTTCCTTTAGAAAATGGCAATGTGACATTGCCGAAATATCGGAAAATATTTATTAAAGTTTAATTTAATTTATATTCTTAACTACGTTGTTCTATTCCTTAAGTGTTTTAATAAGCAAATCATGTATTATTCTTGATTGACATCAGCAGTTGTCATTCAGCTTAATACATTAATGGAAGACGAGATGAGTTATGTTTGACAAAATGCCATGTTATTCTTCTTCTACTGGTAAGTTCATTGGAAATCACAGATACTGCATGGTCATTCTGCTCCTTGATGTGTCACACCAGTCCTCATCGAGTGACTGGTCTTCAGAGAGTTGAAGCCACCTACAACAAGACCACCTGATGAGGACTGGTGATACACCACTTCAAATAGATACACCATCCATCTCATTGAAGGTCTACCTCCTCCTCTTTTTTCAAGGACTTTACCTTCTATTACTGTTTTGAGAAGTCCTTCCATTCTTTTATTGTGCCCAAAGTATTTCATGCATCATGAGGTGCCTTGGTTGGCTCTTCCTGGATACAGGTTATTGGCATTAGTGAAACATGGCTGACAGAAGATGACATAGTTAGTGGGATAGAATGTGTAGGTTATAGTGTGTTTAGGAGGGACAGAGAGAATAAAATGGGGGGGAGAGTGTTATTGATGATAGCTGATGAACTGCAGCCAAGGAGAATTGAAGTTGTATTGCAAGATAGTGAAAAGAGCTCATTTGAGGCTATTTGGTATGAGATTGAGACTGGCAGAACAAAATATACAGTTGGGTGCTACTATAGACCAGGGGATGGAATAGATGGTGGAGATATTATGCATAAACAAATTGATGAAATGAGTGGAAGGAGAGTAATTATTATGGGGGATTTCAACTATGGTAACATTGACTGGAAGGAGTAGAGGACACGTGTGAGGAAGGAAATGGATTTTATTCAATTATTAAGGGATAACTATCTGAGACAGCATGCAATTGAAAATACTAGGGGTTTGAGAGTGCTTGACCTGGTAATAGCATCTGAGAATTTGACTGTAACGAATATGACCATGTTGCCACCTACTGGTGAGAGTGATCATAAGGGCTTTAGCCACCTGGGAGGTGGCTAAAGGTGTGGAATTTTCGATTAAGACAAGGTATATGTGGAATTACTGTGCTGGCAAGTATGACAAGCTTAGAAGATTGCTTGGTTCAGTGCCATGGCATGTAAAACTGCAAGGGCTGGATGTCGATAGAGCATGGAAAGTGGTCAAGGAGCATTTACAGGAGTTTATGGCTGATCGTATACCTAGGGTCCGAATAGTAAAACAAGTAGGAGTTAAATTGATGAATAACACCATTAAGCTTGAGCTGCAAAAAAAGAAACAACTGTGGAGGGAATTTAAAGAGAAAGGTGACCTGCAGGCACACGAACGGTATAAAGCGCAGTCCAGAAGGGTAATGAGTGTGGTAAAAAAAAAGCAAAAGTGGATTATGAAAGGAAACTAGCTATGCAAGCTAAAGAGAATCCTAAACAGGTCTTTGAATATGCTGCAAGCAAAAAAAAAAAAACTGTACACGGCAGAATGATTTTAAGGAATGCTGAGGTCACTGAATCAGTCGATATAGTGGAATTACTGAGCGAGCAGTTTGCAAGAGTATATCATCCAGGTGGTGACATTGAAAAAATGAAGGAACCATTAGTTTATATGGGAATTGTGATGAATGAAGTGGAGGTGAATAGTCTATTACAGAACCTTAATGTGAATACATCTGTGGGATTGGATGGTATACAGGCACAGGTCTTACATGAAGCGGCTAAAGAATTATCAGTGCCCTTGACCATGTTGTTTAATCTGAGTCTCAGGTCTGGTTTAGTTCTGAAGGTGTAGAAAGAGGAGAAAATAGTTCCACTGCATAAAGGAGGATCCAAGACTACTGTTGCAAATTACCGACTGATCAGCATATCAGGAGTCGTTGTCAAGGTCTTGGAGAAAATAGTCAAGGGAAAAATACAGGAATGGATTGATGAAAATGAGATACTGTACAGGGGGACAGCATGGCTTTGTGAAGGGTAGATCATGCCTCAGTAAGTTGCTCAAGTTTTATAACACAGTGACGGCTGAACTGGATAAGGGTAATGGGTTTACAGTGATACTGCTGGACCTGGCTAAGGCATTTGACAGGATAACACATGGAATTCTAATCCATAAACTGCAGCATATGGGAATGGATATACGGTTTGTGAGATGGATAGGTGGGTGGTTGATGGGGAGATATCAGAGAGTAGTTTATTCAGGCGTAGAGTCCAAAATATGGCCTGTGACTAGTGGTGTGCCACAGGGTTCTGTTCGTGGACCACTGCTGTTTAATTTGCTCATTAACGATATAGGGAAGGATCTAAGAGGAACAGTTCATTTGTTCGCTGATGATGCAAAGTTGGGTAGGGCAATAGTGAATGCAGAAGATGTCAAAATCTTGCAGGACGATTTGGATAGATTGGAGTTCTGGGCTAAGGAGAATGGATGTCAATTTAATGTGACAAAATGTAAGGTTATGCATTTTGGGATGAAAAGATTAGCAGCAGTATACCACATTGGTGGAACTGTACTCCAGGAGATTGATGAGGCCAGGGACCTGGGAATGTTGGTGGATAGGGAGATGAAGTTTAGGGGGAACATTGCAAAAGTGGCTAAATCAGCTCATCAACTCACTTGGTTGTTGAAAAATACTTTGACAAGCGAGTTATTGTTCCTCTGTACCAAGCCTTGATAAGACCTCATCTCGACTACTGTGCCCAGATTTGGTCACCTAGGTTTCTTCTTGATGTGGAGGAGGTGGACAGGATCCAGAGGCGAGTGACCAAGATGATAGCAGGTCTATGAAATTAACCTTATGAGAACAGGTTGAAGATTTGTGGGTTGCAGAAATTGGTTGATAGGTGGAAAAGGGGAGATATGATTGGGACATTCAAATTGCTAAAAGGTTTCTATAGGATTAATTCAGAGGATATTTTTGAGTTCAGGACTGGTGTTTAGGGCCTCCCTCGATGAGTCTAAGGACTCCCTGGAGTTGCCCGTAATAATAATAATAATTTCAGCTTTTGTCTTTCAATACCCTTAAGGAGTGATGAGTTTGTAGATTTTTTGACCCAAAAAATGAACATGACAAAAGATAACTGACACTAGGTTTAATTCATTCATTCATCTTCAAGGCCCACCTTTCCTAACTGGGTTGTTGGGGCAGCAGCTGCAAGAGGAACTTCCAATGGTCATGATCCTCTGCCACCAAGCTCAGGTGTTCTGGTGAGACTCCCAAATGTGTCCACCCAGGGTTTTGGATATAATCTATCCAGCGAGTCCTTGGCCTTCCGTGTGGCCTCCCACCCTCTGGCTTGGCAAAGAGGGCCTGCTGGGGGGGCCTCTCTTGTGGCATTCTGACCAGGTGCCCCTACCAATAACTGTGTTCTCTAACACAGAGAAGCAATGGTTGAGTATTGAGGGTTTCCCGAAATGCAGAGCTTCTGACTCTGTCGAGTCTTGCCAGCCCTGCAACCCCTCAAAGGAACCTCATTTTAGCCGCTTGGATTCATGTTCGCATTCTTTCGGTCATTACCCAACTCTCATGACCATAGGTGAGGATGGGGACATAGACTGTATTGAAGACAGCCAACTTTGCCTTCTGGCTTAACTCCTTCAATACTACCGAACTGGGTTTAATATAGATAATATATTAAACCCAGTTCGGTTTAATATATAATATAATATACCGTGATAATATAGATAGTTAAACTAATTCTGTCACATATGCTAGTGGCTTCTTCTGGATTAGGAAAAATAAAAAACAATAAGGGATAAACATGAACCATTACATAACTAAAACTAAACATGTAGGAACTGGTATACAAAGTAAAAAAAACAAATACATGGAGCGTGAAAGCTGGCACTGGTCAGTCATTGTTCAGTTGGAATGCATAATAGTTGGCAGAAAAGATAATCAGATGTGTGGAAAGATCTAATAAGTAACTTCCAAATATCACATAAAATCGTTCCATGGTTTCTGTTGACAACTGATGTTGCAGGCACTGAAGTTGTCTTCATTTGCTTGCTGACCTCTTCAATTATTTTTCTGTTCAAGTACACTTGTTTCTCAAGAGCTTCCCATTCTATATTTCCTTTGTGAACCATAAACTTTGTCTTGCTAGGATTGAGTTTAAGTTCTCTGTTCTTTCTGATCTCATTAACTCTGTCAAGGATTTCTCCTAGTTCTTCCTCGTCATTGCAAAGGAGTACTATATCATCAGCATACTTCAGATTACTGCCACTTATCTTAATTCCTGTCTTAAGTTTATCCAATGCTACATGTATGATATTATCTTCATAGATACTAAACAGATGAGGAGAAGTAAGCAGCCTTGCCTAATTCCACTCCCTACCCAAAGCCAATCACTTAACCCAACACCTGTTATTGCTATGCCATACTTCTTACTGTACAAATGAGGCTTCAGACTGATAATATGTTGAGGAAAACTCATTATTTTCATTACCTCCCACAATTTCACATTCTGAACACAGTCAAAAGCTTGGGAGTAATCTTTGAAACACATTATCAAAGGAAGTCTAAACTCTTTCTCAATCATCTGTTAAGGCAAAGGATCTCTGGTACTCTTACCTTTTCTGAACCCTGCTCATTCCTCAGGTATCTCTCTGTTTCAACTTGAGCGTCAGTCCTATTTAGAATGATCTTTGATAAAATCTTGCTTGCACGAGTGATTAAATTAATAGTTCTATAGTTCTTGATTGTGCTGTGGTATGAAAAACCAACTTCTTCCAGTCTCTAGGTCATGATCCTGTCTCCTATATCTTTGTAATCAGTTAGTGAAACCCTCTTATCTCTCCATCCCCTATGACTTTAATAAACTCTGCTGCTGGGATTCCATCTGTACTTGGAGCCTTGTTGTTAGTTGTTTAACAGCTCTTACAACCTCATGCCTAAGTGAAGGAGGTTCCACATCAGAATTTTCTTGGTGAGAGAGGGCTTTTCCAAATTTTCCTTATTCCCTTTGCTGTAAAGTTTTTCACAGTATTCTATCTCTTTTGATTTCCAGTTTTTTAGCATTGCTCCCATTCTGTCTTTGATAATATTCAATTTGAACTTAAATTTGTGCTTAAGGTCATGAATCACATGAAACGTCCTTTTATAATTCTGTCTCCTCATCTTTTCATATTTATTAGCATAATAATTTTCCTTTTCCTGCCTGATGGTTTTTTCCCCAATTCCTCTGTACAGAGAAATGGGGGGGGGATGTAGAGAGAGTACAGTGAGCAGGGGACTGAAGAATATAAAAGATTATATTCTTCAGTCCCTGCTCACTGTACTCTCTCTCTTTATTTCTCCAAATGCCTCTTTTCCATCAGATCCCATTTTGAATTGTCTGATATTGGGTCTCTTAATTTTCTAACTGGGCCTAGATACTTTTTGGCAGCATCCTGTATTATGACCTTGACTCCTTCCCAGAGCATTTCAGGTGTGTTCCCCTCACTAGTCTCCAAAAGAGCATCCAACAATTTTGTTGTTTCTTCTGTGAACCCACTAGGAATTACCCTGACATCCAATCTAGTGGGATGGGCCTGACTTTGGAAGGTTTTGGAGTCTCAGTCCTCACATTTAAGGACTGATGTTCGTAATAATCTTTGACTCTTGTGTTGTCAGATGTCATCTCCTTCCAGGAGGTTGACTACCATGAGCTTTCACCATTTACAGTTTTGTGCTTCTCTTTTACATTCATCATTGGACACAAAGGTCCACTCCTTAATATTTCCCATCCAATCTGTTCTTTGTCTTCCTCTTTTTTTTTCTCTTGTATCATTCCTTCTAGAAGTATTTTTTTGTAGGGATTCATGCCTTAGTATGCGACCAAGGCAGTGGTGTAGCTAGAGCTTTTGTCACCCAGGGCAGTCCCTGAGTTTGTCGCCCCTCTCAATGCACACCAGAAATACTACAAAAAGTCAAAACAATGTATAGGGAAATAAATTAAAACACTATGTTTATTTTTGAAATAAAACTTTAATTTCAACATTCTAAAATGTTATTTTTCTTGCTTTTCTGTTAGCAAAATCGTCTATGACATTGTCGAAGTCTATTTCATAGTAATGTAGGTAATTCTTAATCAATTTTATTTAGAAAAACTCTCTCACAACTAGCAAACTTACGACAATTGTGAGGAAAATTCACCATAGTATTACAATAGTTGGAACTGAGTTCTCGAGACTGTATTTTAGAATTAACTGCAAAAGTTCAAAAATGTTGAAAGTGCTGCCCGGGGCAGACCGCCCCCCTCCGCTCCCCTCTAGCTATGCCTCTGGACCAAGGTAGATGGTTTTCAACAGATTCCTATCTTCTCTGATCATCTGTAATATTTCTAAATTAGTTTTTTTTGGCAGGTCCATGGGAGTCTAAGAATTCTTCTGAGGATCCACATCTCAAAGACTTTCCGTTTATTTTCACAATATTTGATATTGTCCACGTTTCTGCTCCATATAACAGTGTTGACCATATGTATCATTTGGACAGCCTAATTCCTGTTTTTGTGTGAATTTCCCGTGAGGTCAGAATGTTTTTCATGCTAATGAAGTTTGATCTAGCAATTTCTATTCTTCTTAATATTTCCTTATTACACTTTCCATTCTCTGTAATTAGTTGATCTAAATATATATAACTCTCTACTTGATCCAAACTATTTCCTCTGATCTTAATATTTATATCAGGTATTTTCCCTTTTTCTCTTGTTACCAGCATGGTTTTGGTTTTTTTGAAGTTGAAATTAAGTCCATATTTTTCACTTAGCTTCAGAGTCTCTTCTAGTAGGTTTTGAAGATCTTTTTTATTTTCAGCTAGCAGAACTGTCTCATCGTCTGCGCGGTTAGCCTAGTGGCTTTGCGCTTCGCAACCATATGCCTGGGGAAGAAGTGTCCTAGGTTCGATTCCCGTCGCCGATATGAGGAGCTAAAGGATCTTCCTCAGCCATAGCCAAGTTAGCCGGTCTTGGGTGCGGGCAGCAGGGTCCCCCCCCCCCCCCCCGGTTTATCTGGGGTTTTTCATCCCGCAAGCAGGCAAACTGGCCCCGTGAACACACAGGGATACAGCCAGGAATACTTAGAGGCATAGGGGTGACATCCTATCCTCGTACTTCAGTTACAAAATCCAAGCATGCTTGGAAGGTTGTGTGCCTTAAAGGCTGTTAAAGCCATAGGGATAAATAGATAGTACTGTCTCATCTGCATATCTTAAGTTGTTTATATTCCTGCCTCCTATGCTGACTCCTTTAAATTCTTCTAATTGCTGAAAGATATTTTCAGTATAGAGGTTAAACAATATAGGAGAAAGGACACAGACTTGTCTGACACCCCTTCTTTACTGGGAATTCCTCCGAGATTTCTCCTGATATTTTTATTGAGGCAGTTTGCTCCCAATATAGATTTATCAGTAATCTGGTATCTTTACCATCTACTCCTAAATTTCTGATGCATTTGATTAGTTGTTCATGTTGTATATTGTCAAAGACCTTTGTGTAGTCAATAAAACATAAGTAGACTTCTTTCTGGTTCTCCAGATATCTTTCTATAATAGTTCTAATGTTGAAGAGCCCTTCTCTAGTTCCTTTATTTTTCTGAATACCAGATTATGTTTCATTAATTTCCATTTTGATTTTATGTTTATTTCTTTCTAGGATGATATATAACATAACTTTTGCTATCTGACTGATCAGACTAATTGTTCTGTACTCTTCACATTTGATTGTCTTCAATTTTTTAGGTATTGGTAGGAATGTTGAGTGCTTAAAATCTTTTGGCAGGCGTCCAGTTTTGTATATTTTGTTACACATGTCAGTCAGTGATCTTATAGACTTTATCATCTAAAGCCTTTGGATATTCTGCCATAATTCCATCCATTCCGAGCTTTTCCTGGTTTCAGTTTCCTAATAGCATTTGTTACTTCCCAGGTAAGAATAGTAGGCCCCCCTCCAAATCTTCTTGCATTGGCCTATCTATTCTATCATGATTGTAGAGTTTCTTTGAATATTCTACCCATCTATCCCCTATTTTGTCTTTCTCCATTAGGATGTTTCCACTGGTATCTTCAATGCAATGAGAGCCTACCCTTTTGCAAGATTTGCTAGTTAGCTCCTAACGTTTTCATGAAGTTCTAGTTTTGTGTTTTTTGTCCAGAAGTTCAATTTCCTTGCATTTGTTGTTGAGCCATAGTTCTTTTGCAATCCTACATTCTTTCCTGATCTCCTTGTTTAAGTTCTTGTATTCAGGACAATTTTCGTGTTTCTTTCTTTCCTCCATCATTTTCAGTATCTTGTCATTCGTCCAGTGTTTACTCATTTTCTTCTCAAATTTGGGAATTGTTTGTTTTACTGCCTTTTTTATGCCCTCTTTAAATTTCTGCCATCTTTTCTCAATCTCATCTTTAAGGTAAGGATACTTGGTGGGATCAGGAACATTAACAACAGTGGATTGTGCCAGTTCCTTTAAAAATTTATCTTGTATTCCTTGATTTTGAAGGGAGCCAAGATCATATTTTTCTTTGTTTAGAGCAGTGGTCTCTAAAGTGTGGTACACATACCCCGGGGGGGGGGGGGGGGTACACGAGTCGATACGTGGGGTACGTCAAAAAAAGTTTTATATTGATAGGAAAAAAATTAAGTAATTAATTAAAGATAAAGAATATTACTTTCTTTCATCAATTAAACATATATCTAGTATAGACAAAGACGTTATAAAGATCCTGTAAACTTAAATTTGCGAGTAGCACATATTGGGCGACTTTGCACACATAATCGTCTGTGGCAAAGCTGTCATGTTTTTTAAAACTAGGGAGTAAATCTCTTACTTCTTATCATTGCCATTGTTTGTAGAGTAACCTAGTGTTGACAAGCCCAACTAGAGAAGGAAAATTGCTTAGTTATCCTGCTATCTACAGATGACACCACAGTTGTATTAATTATTTGACTATTAGTAGTAAGTTTAATGATTTTTTAGTATATATTGTTTCTGTGCAATCCCAACGCCTTTTTGTGCTTACTTTTACGTTTACACTAGAAATAGTGAATTAATATTATCAAAATTGCTTACATTTTTTAAAAGTGTTTGATATTATTAATAGTAAATGAATTATATTTAAATTTAACAAACTAACACTCACAAAATGGATAAATGGTTAAAAAAATTTCCTTCAAAGAAACCGCGAATTGAAGATAATTATGATAGTACTTCTACATCAGAACGAACAACAAGGAAAAGATAAGATTGATTCTTCTATTCAAACAAGTTCGTTATCAATCAAATTAAGTGATAAAAACATTAATCTGAAACTTAACAAAACCTTGCCCAAGAAAGTTCGAAATTATCAAGAAGACTACTTGAAATGGAGCTTTACATCAACGATAGTCAACAACGAACCTCGTCCTACATGTGTATTGTGTCATGAGATGCTATGTAATGGAAGTATGAAACCATCATTATTAGTAAGACACTTAAAAACTAAACATTCTGAACATGAATACAAATCTTTACAATTCTTTGAACGATGTTTGAAGCCATGTAATTCTCAATCCAATAACTTAAAAAAATTCACTAAAATTAACGATAAATATTTGGAGGCATCTCTTGAGGTTGCATTCTTAATTAATTGCAAAAGACCAAAAGCCACACACCATTGGAGAAACACTTGTACTCCCAACCGCCATAAATAAAAATGGTAGAAATAATCCATAGAAAAGAATATGCAGATAAACTAAAATGTATTCCCTTATCAGCAAATACTATTGGTAGGCGTATAGAAATCGTTGCATATAATTTAAAGAAGCAACTATTAAAACAAATTACTCAATGTGGGAAATTTGTTATACAGCTTGATGAAAGCACAGATGTTACCAACATGTCTCAGTTATTGGTATTTACTAGATATTATTTTAATAATGAATTACACGAAGAACTACTTTTTTGTGAGGCACTTCAGGAAAGATGTACAGGGGAAGATATCTTTTCAACAGTAAATAGCTTCTTTGTTAAAAACAATATTTTGTGGAAAAACTGTTTAAGCATAACTAGTGATGGAGAAGCTGCTTTAATTGGTACGAAGAAAGGATTCAAAGGAAAAGTAACTGAAATACCACCACATGTCAAATTCATTCATTGTATTATTCAGGCAAGCTATTGCGGCAAAAAAAAAATGCAGCCTAATATACACAAAATACTGCAGGATGTTATCAGTATAGTTAATTTTATAAAAATGAGGCCTTTGAATAGTAAAATATTTACAGTACTATGTCAAGAGATGGGCAGTATCCACGAAAATCTTCTACACTATACGGAGGTTCGTTGCTTATCTCGAGGAAAAATGATTAAAGAGTTGTAGAACTAAAAGATGAGTTATGCATTTTCCTACTGTATAAAGATAAGAAATTTGCAGATCTTTTCAATGACGATAAGTGGTTATTAATATTATGCTACCTAGCTAATATTTTTGAAAAAGTAAACATGCTTAATTTGTCTCTTCAAGGAAAAGGTAACATTTTAACAATGAATGAGAAAATAACTGCATTTCGAAAGAAAATGGTGCAGTGGAGAGAGAAATTTGAAAAGGGATGTTTAGAAATGTTTCCATCTTTATCTGATTTCGTTAGAAAATAATATAAATGTAAAACAAACAAAAAGTCTAATATCTGCACATTTCAGAAGTTTAGAGACATATTTTAGAGACATTGAAGATCTGTGAACTTATTCACAGATCTTCCTGGCAAAGAATTTCAATGGATTTTATACCCATTTGCAGAAAATGTAAAAATTGACCACCTTCCGATTATTTTTCAAGAGCAATTAATTGACATTAGATACAACATAACTTTGAAAAACGAATTTCAACAGAAATCTCTTCACAATTGGTGGATGGGACTGAAGTCTGAGTATAGCAATTTAGTAAACACAGCAAATGATGCACTCCTACCATTTGGTTCTATTTATTTATGTGATTTTCTGCAATGACAGGTATTAAAACCAAATATCGAAATAAATTAAACTTGGAACCAGACCTTTTTACCACACTATCAGAAGCCATCAAACCAGAATTTCAAGAAATTATGAAAGAAATGCAAGGCAGTTGTTCACATTAAATATTGTAATAAATATATTTGTAAGCTGTTAATAATAAAAATAATGTGTAAAAATATCTAGCATTTTTAATTATTATATGATGATACAAGGCATATTTCCTCTTTATAATACTTATTACAATAGATTTTTGCTCAATCAATTGGGGGGTACGCGCTATTTATTTTCTCTGTCTTGGGGGTACACGATCAAAAAAGTTTGGAGACCACTGATTTAGAGGTTTTATTGTTTTCTTTAATTTTATTGCTGCTTTAACCTCTTAACATACAAAGACAGCTGTGACACGTCGTTTGTTTATTGCACCAAAATTGATTTTGAATTTTGGTTTCACATATAAATACAACCGAATATAGACGCTAGACAATCTTGTGCCTATTTCCTTTCAGCCTAGAAAAGTTGCCAACAGCGTGTATATCGGCTATTTCATTTGCGTTTGCACAAATTCATCATTATTTTTCAAATAATGATGAATTTGATCCAGCAAATCACCCTCGCCCAAAAAATTTGCAGAAAAATGATCGCTTTCTGATTTTTAATTGGTATGTTAAGGAGTTAATGACCACAGGGTTGTGGTCTGATCCAATATCGGCCCCTGGGTATGGTTTGGGTTGCAAGATGTTATTACAGAATCTTTTTTTAATCATTATATAGTCAATCTGGTTCCTACAGCTGTCTCTGGGACTTTTCTATGTGTAAAGTCTTCTAGGAGGGTGGCTAAATAAAGTATTTGCTATTACCAGATTGTTTTCTTCACAGAACTGTATTAATCTTTCTCCTCTTGGATTTCTATGTTCCAGGCCCTGGTTTCTCATGAAGGAAGAGATCTTTTCTGAGCCTACTTTAGCATTTAGAATCTCCCATAACAAGAGTTATGTCATCTGATTTAGCATTGTTTGTTGTTTAGTGCAGCGCTTCCCAAACTGTGGGCCACGGCCCCCTTGGGGGCCGTAGGTTTTGTTGAGGGGGACTGTGAAATAATGAAAACAAATTTAAACAAATTTTTTATTTTAAGACTACTTGAAATGGAGCTTTACATCGACGATAGTCAACAACGAACCTCGTCCTACATGTGTATTGTGTCATGAGATGCTATGTAATGGAAGTATGAAACCATCATTATTAGTAAGACACTTAAAAACTAAACATTCTGAACATGAACACAAATCTTTACAATTCTTTGAACGATGTTTGAAGCCTTTATTTTAAAAGAAACGCATTTAACTTTTATTATTCATTATTTCTTTTTTTGTTAATTTTTATATTTTAATGAAAAAATTCACACATTGGTGTTGGTTCACAAACATTGCTTCCTGGGTATTTCGGCACTTAATGAATATTAGTAAATATTGCTTATTCATATGTTTCATTTCAAAGCAGTGGTTAATTGTATTTACTTCGAATGCTCTCCAGGGAAGCTCCAAATCTTCCTGTCCCTTTCATCACGCGTTCGTAATCAGGGACTGTTGATATTGACTTTATATACATATCAAAACTCGTTTTATATTATCACTGTCATCGGAGCTAGTTTTCTGTTACCAATAAAAGTTTCGTATACTTCACACATGAAAAAAAGCTTAAACAAGTTCATGCTGGGAGATAGTAACTCGCTTGCAGTGGTAAACAACACCCCTCCCTAACAACCACTATACTGCACAGGCAATAAAAACAAGTACTTTAATTATGCCAGTGAATAAGGTACGAGGAGTCTGCGTAATATATTTCTCAACAAATAGTGCAATCAAAGACAACTGGGATAAAAACACACAAATTAATGAATCACATGTCCCCTCATACAGAAACTATGCTGTATAGACTGAAACAAAACCATATGTTGCATAGGCAAACACAGTATCTAACTAAAAACTATTGTTATTAATTAGATGTGTGTGAGTTCGATTTCTCAAGACAGCAATAAAATTCAACCAAACGTGTTAAAATTCGTAAAAGTGTTAAAACTATGTAATATATATATATATATATATATATATATATATATATATATATATATATAATGAATGTTATGGCAGTTTCACTTATGGAATTCGGTTGAAGAGAGTTAGCATGTCAGCTATGCTTTTATCTTTCGGTCGTGCGATCTTTTGTTAATACCGCACCAATCATATGCACGTTTTAATAACCTGCCTTTGCTGTCCCTTTCACGTTAGGCTTAATTACTGTAAAGGAAGAAAAGTCACAAAAGAGAAAAATGTTCCTGGTCCGGGGATTCCCTTATTCAGGTAATATTCAGTAATTTCATGTTATCAGTTTGTGGTGTGCCAGTATCGGTAAGTGATGATATTATGTGATCTATTCTATTTTAAAAAATTTTACCCTGAGATGGAGAAGTGGCTGATAAAAAATAAAAAAAAAATTCCTGCGAACAATCAGAAGAAGCAGAAACAGATTAAAAAAAAAAAAAAAATTTCCTCAGTACCCCAGCTATCCCGCAATGATTTGAATTCCCTCCTGGATAAATAATCAGTCACCATTCTGCCATCTGAAATTACCTCCATTCCATGTGGTCTCTACAATTCCCAGGATGTCACTTCTCTACTTCTCCATGAGATTTATTATAAAGGCACCACCCATATTAGAATTTTAGAGTGAAGTCATGACAAGTGATAGGGTTACAGAAGCCCAATCCACAAATCTTGCAGGTTTTGGTCCAAATTCATCCCATTCCAACCAGGTGGGATAGGAATTCAGCCTACTAGGTAAGGCAAATACTTGGGAGACCAACTAAGGATTACTGAGTTCAATGGAATGGTATCAGTTGCTAAATGGGAAGCATTTAAAAAATACTTAAATGATGTAATATCAGAATGTGTCCCAAGAGTTCAAAGAATAAATAAAGTAGGAGTCAAATGGATGTGTAATCTTATTAAGCAAGAGATTTGTAAGAAATGGATGATGTGGAAGGAATATTGTGTGCATAAGGATGAAGTTCCTTATGGAAATTATAAGCAGTAGGCTAGAATAATCACAACCATTGTACAGAAAGCTAAGTCTGAATATGAAAAGAAATGTCTTTGCAAGCTAAAGAAATGCACAAGAATTCTATCAATATGCTGCAAGTAAAAGAAAGAATGCATATCAAAGAATGGCTCTACTGAATGCAAATGGTGTGAGGGTGACTGATGCAGAAGTGACTGTTGAAGTAACTAATGAGTGCCCATTTTGCTAAAAGCTATCAACCTGATGTATGCAACATTGAGTTCACTGCTACCTCTTCACTGAATGAAGAAACTCAGGTGTATGAACAGGAGGTCTTAGAGTTGTTGCACAAACTGAATAAGAATTCAGCAGTAGGGACTGATGGGATATCAGCATAGGTCCAAAAGAGCATTCAGCTGAACTGGTTTCCTTTGATCAGGCTATATAATTTGAGTCTCAGACCAGGGAAGATTATGCAGGAATGAAAAGAAAGAAATGAAAGAAAATGTATGGTAATCTCATTGCACAAGGTTGGTGCAAAGACCGATGTATCCAACTATTGACCAGTCAGTATCTCATGAGTAGTGGTGAAGATTTTGGAAAAAGGTAATGTTTTAGCAATTTGCTCACATTCTATAATAATGTTACAATTGAACTAGACAACAGGAATGGATACACCATGATACTTTTGGATTTTCCTAAGGCTTTTGGGAATATAGAATGGAAGACTGTTGCATACATTGAAGAATATGGGTTTGGATTATAAAATACTGGTGTGGATAAGAGGATGGCTGACTGACAAAAAGTAATATAGAGGGGATGTGAGTCTGCAAGATTTAAGGTAATTCGTGGTGTGCCCAAAGGAACTTTGGGCACACCACGAATTACTTTAAATTATATTGATGGTATTGTGCTAGAAGAAACCGATCAGGCTAGGGATCTTGGACCTTTAGTAGATAGCAAGTTGAAGTTCAGGGGCAATGCAGCAAAGATTGCAGACACAACTCATAAGATATTTGCACTGAAATGAACTTTCACATATAAAGATAAGGATAGAATTTTGCCTCTTTACAAGGCCTTTGTGACTTTATTGACCTGCACACAATAGTCCAAAAGGACTATTGTGTGCAGGTCTCTCCTGTTTTTCATTGTGATTCTGATACTGTGGAGAGAGTGCAAAGGAGTGTTAAAAATAATATCAGGATTGTGGAATACTGATTATGAAGACAAATTGAGAATTTATAAACTGCAGACACTAGCAAACAGGAGAAAGATGGGTGATATGACTGAGACTTACGAACTTCTGAAAGGGTCATACGGGATTTCAGTTGATGGAATTTTTCATTTTATTGAGGGTAGGAAAAGGACAAGAGGGCATCCTAGGAAGCTGAGAATGGATGCTAAGAAGGGGGGTGAGGGTTAGATTTTTCTCTCAGGATGACGCATGATTTTAATGGAGTGCCATTGGATGTTGTGGGTGCAAGCACTGTGAATGAATTCAAGAATAAGTATAAGTATGATAGCTGGTGCATGTATTATGTGGCCTCCCTCGATGAGTCAGACTCTCTGGAGGGCTCTCTTAATAATATTGATAATAATTATAATACTGTCAATAAATGATAAAGTAAAAGAACACCAAATGAAATAGAGAACATGTACAATGAATGAAAGAGGGAAGGTTACCAATGGAAGTAATAAATTATAAACCTAAAGGAAAAAAGAGATATAGGAAGACTCAGTAGTAGTAGTTATTATGATACTGTTACATAAATTGAGGAACATGAGATCATGAATATAAACTGTTGACTTGGATAAGTAAGTGTGAGTCTGCCAGATTTCAATTGATCAGTGGTGCACCTCAGGGATTGAACAACAATAGTCCTTGGACTGTTGTTGTTGTTTAATATTTACATTAATGTTATTGGGAAGAATCTGACAGGAGATACTCAACTGAGCAACCAGGAATGCTACTGATATGCGTTACTTACAGAATGATTTGAATAGGCTGGAACTGTGGATAAATGATAATCGCTATCAATTTGTAAGTGTAAAGCTGTGCACTTCAGTGTAATAAGATTTCCAACAGCATGTTGTACTGGTGGGATTATACTGATGAAACTAGGGATCTTCAAGATATGGTAAATAGGAATTTGAAGTTCAAAGGCTACATTCCAGCAAATGCAACTCAGAGGATAATTGCGATGCTGATACAATATGACTGACTACATTCAAACTACTGTGCACAGATTTAGTCTCCTGGATTCTGAGGAAATAAAGAAGCTTGGAAAGGGTGCAAAGAAGAGCTACAAATGTGATATTGAGATTATGGAATGTTGATTATGACGACAGGTTGAGAATATGTGGATTTTAAGATGCTGGGAAACAGGAGAAAGATGGGTGATATGACAGAGGTCTATAAACTTCTGACAGAGTGTTATATCAGTTGATGAAACTTTTCATTTTATGAAGGGTGGGGGAGAGGACAAGTGAGCATCCATTGAGAAAATATTTTTCTCACTGAGCCGTAAGTGGAACAGTTTGCCTGTTGAAGCGATAAGTTTAAGAGGTTATGACAGATGATGTGAGTGATGTATGGCACCTCCCCCCGATGAGACCTAGACTCCTTGAAGGTGTCTCTGATAATGATATCTTGCTCTTATTATCACACACTTTCTACGTACTATAAAAAAAAAACATAGACCCCCCCCCACACACACACACACATGCTTTGCTGCAAATGCATCCTTACTCAGTTTCCAGAGATGACCCCGAGTTCATTATCTCTCCAACCTGCTAATCAAGCTGTAAAATCTCACTTGTGTTTATCATCATCATCATCAAATTCCTGACATGTACCCTCAAGGGGATGTACAGGATATGATAGTACTACATGAAAAATATCATCATTGTGTTTATACTGCAAAATCCTCTTACCAACTTATGTTTCTGTCATGCTTCCTCTCTTCTATGTACTACTCAAATCTTGAAGAATGCTTCTCTCAGTCTCTCCTCATATGTACAATGTTCAATTCCATAGACCAGATATCATTTTGGTTATCCTTTGCTGGATCTTTTCCATTGTCTCCTCATCTTCTCTGAACTGTGCTGATCATATCAGAGTACAGTAGGCAAGATGTCTTATTTTTAAAGCCTTGTACAGTGGAAGAATAATTTTCTTATTCCTAATGTTAGTGTTCTCTTCAACATTTAAGTTATCCAATGGGATGATTTAACCACCTTAGCAATGTAGCACTAAGCTTTAAATTTATAGCTACCCTCACTCCTTATCTCTAGCTTAATTGGCCACTTGGAGCAAATTGCCTTAATACTCTGCCTTTAATAACATCGGTCTAAAATGCATAACATTGCAGTTTGCAACACTGAACTGGCATTCATTGCCAATAATATAGTTTGTTCATATCAGCTAGCCAGTATCAGAAATGCCCCTGATCATCCTTCCTAACTTTACATCATCAAATAATTGTATATTACTATCCAGACTGTTGTATATTACTATTCAGATATTAATATCAGAACAACTCTGATATCATTAACATCCAAGTTAAACACAGTCACTCAACTACAGAACCTTACATCTCACTGGTCCTTCTCTTTCTTAGACTTGGCACCTTCATACATTACTCTCATGTCTATCAGCAGGGGATCCAGAAATACAACTTAAATCTTCTGATTTAAGTTGTATCAACTTATGTGGCTCTGTGTAGATTTAAGTTGTAACAACTTAAATCTACACAGAGCCACAAAAAAAAAAAAATGTTGGCTATTGTTAAAAGGGATGCTTTAAAAAATTAAATGTTATGATAAAATATTTTATTTTATATTATTTAATTCTTACTACACATACAAAGCAGAGATGCATGACGGAAATAGTGCCAGTGGTTTTGAGGCAGTATGGGGTGAGATAGAGGTGAATGGAATCAAATACTTGGTGGGATGTTGTTATAGACCAGGTAATGTGGATGGTGGTGATAGTGAAATGTAGTCAAATTAGCCAAGCAAATAAGAAAAGGGTGATCATTATGGGCAATTTTAATCATTCCAGGCTATATTTTAATATAGCCTGGAATGATGAGATAGCAACTGTAAGTAAAGAAAATGAGTTTCTTCAGTTTTTGAGGAATAACTACCTCAGACAGTTTGTAACAGAGGGCACACAAGGATTAAGTGTCTTGGATTTGGTCATCTCATCAGAGGATGTAATTATAAATGAGGTGTCAAATCATCCACCAATTGGTGAGAGTGACCATGAGGTGATTACCTGGGTGGTTGTCAGCAGTGCAAGGACCCCTGTGAGAAAAGGGTATATGTGGAATTACAAGGGGGAGGGGATTATGAAGAGCTCAGGAGACAGCTTGCAGGTGTAGCGTGGAATGAGGAGTTAGCTGGAAAAGAGATCAATGCAGCTTGGGGGATTTTCAAAAACTATCTAGTAGATGCAATGTCTAAATGTATTCCAAGGGTGAGAAGGTTAAATAAGGTAGGTGTGAGATGGATGAATAAAGAGATTAAGCATGCGATACAGAGAAAAAGGGCATTGTGGAGGCAGCATAAGAGAAGTGGGAATAACCAATTTCATGAGGTCTATAAAGACTAGGCAAGGAGGGTGACTTGGTTGGTGTAGCTAAAGAGAAATATGAACAGCAGTTAGCTAATGAAGCCAAAAAGAATCCTAGGGAGTTCTTTCGATATGTAGCCAGCAAAAGAAAGAATGATTATGGAAGGATGACAATGATTGGAGAAAAGGGTATAAAGATAGCTGTTGCAGAATGTGTGGTGAAGATACTTAATGAGCAGTTCATAAAGATCTTTCAATCTTGTGAATGTGACTTCATGGAGAGATTGAGAGCAGTTGATGATGGGGAGGAGAGACTAACTGTAACTGAGCAAGAGGTGCTTGGGAAATTGAGTAAACTAGATGTAAATAAGGCTGTGGGACTTGATAATATATCACCCCGTATTCTGAAGGAAGGTACCAGGGAGTTGACACCTGCCTTGACATATTTTTTTAATACGAATCTTGCACTTGGTCAAGTTCCTAAGGAGTGGAAGGAGGGCAAGATTGTGCCCCTTCATAAAGGAGGTGATCAAACTCAAGCATCAAAGATAGAGGCCTATCTGTGTGTCAGGTGTTGTGCTTAAGTTGTTGGAGAAGCTTATGAGAACTAGGATCCAGAGTTGGGCTGACAACAGTAGTATTATCTTTGAAGGACAGCATGGATTTGCTAAAGGGAGATCGTGTTTTAGTAATCTACTTACTTATTACAATAAAGTGACTGCTTCCTTGGAGAGAGGAGACAGATACACAGTAATATACTTGGATTTCGCAAAGGCTTTTGATAGCGTACCTCATGATAAATTTATAGTCATACTAGAGCAGATGGGGTTGGATATTAGATTAGTGCATTGGATTGGAGACTGGCTATCTGATAGGTATCAACAAGTTGTGTATGGGAGTGAGATATCCAGGAAAAGGAAAGTCACTAGTAGAGTGCCTGAGGGGTCTCTTTTAGGTCCATTACTGTTTAACTTGTATATTAATGATATTGGCGAAAATTTGGATGGAGATATTTGGTTGTTTGCAGATGATGCAAAGTTGGGACGAACCATAAAGAGTAGTGAAGATGTTGTGGCCTTGCAAGAAGACTTGAATAAATTGAGTGATTGGGCACGGAAATGGGGATGCGAGTTCAGTGTTGCAAAATATAAGGTTTTAAAATTTGGAAAACAAAGATGGGATGCAGAATTTATGCTTGGTGAGAATATATTGTTGGAGGTAGAGGAAATAAGAGATCTGGGGACGATAGTGGATAAGGATCTAAAATTTAGGGGACACATCGCCAAAATTGTGAAGACAACACAAAGGCTTCTGGGAATGATGCGGAGGACACTGACATGTAGAAGTAGGGAGATTCTTGTTCCGTTGTATAAGGCTTTGATTAGGCAACACATGGACTATTGTGCCCAGATTTGGTCACCGGGTTTTCAGAAGGATGAAGAGATATTGGAAAGGGTCCAAAGGCAACTGACTAAGGTAGTTTCTGACCTCTGGAATGTTGAGTATGAGGAAAGATTGAGAAGATGTAATTTGTAGAATCTGGTGGACTGGAGGAAGAGGGGAGATATGATAGAGACTTACAAGTTGGTAAGGGGTTGTTATAGGATCAGTGGTGGAGAAGTTCTACAGAGAACAGTGGGAGATCAGGGGAGAACCAGAGGTCATCCCTGGAAACTGCATAAAGAGGGTGTGAGTAAGGGAGTGAGAGGCAGGTTTTTTTCATGCAGAGTTGTGAATGATTGGAATGCCTTGCCTGAGAATGGTGTCTGCAAGAAGTTTGTGTGTGTTTAAGACACGGTATGATGAGATGTGTGTGTGTGATAAAAGGACCTCCCAGGTAAGTCTTTGACTTCTTGAGGTCTTGGGGTAATAATAATAATAATTAAATATAAATTATACATAAATATTCTTTCATTCTAATGTGGGTTTAAAATATACAGCACTAACACCTGTCGTTTATTTATAAGGGTTTCATATGTTCTGCAGTCTGTCCTTTCTTGAATAAAGTCATGCAGAGAGGCACCCTGATCAATAAATCATTCAAAATGAAGAGATTTATTGATAACTTCAACTTCCCTTTTATTAGAATCATTTGACTAAAACTGTATTCACACGACATATTTGCTAATATATAACTTCAAGCAGTTTTGAGAGAAATGGTAGCCTGTTCTTATTGCTCACTGTTCTGCGATAAAGAGTTTATACGTATAAGTGCTCCCCCCACAATTTTGAACTCGTTGCTCTTGCTCTCCAAATTTACTGAAACTGTTTCTTCATTATCATCAAATTATTTTCTGAAATATTGACACAGAATCTTACTTTCTTCTTTCCCAAAATCTTCCAGATCATCAGGCCAGATAAATTTGAGGCAGCTTTTAAATATATTATTCCTTCATCTATTAGATTTTTTTTTATTCAACAGCTGCATGCATTATATGAATACTATTATATGCTTTCATTTTCTTTTACAAGCCTTTTGATATTGCAGCATCATCCCCTTTTCCATTGCCTGTTTTCTCCAAATGCATTGCTACTGCAGAGTAGTTGTTAACAAGTGCAGTGTCAAAGTCTCTTAGACACCCAGCATACTGAATCCAGTACTTGAACTTTAGAGTTTTTGTTTGTAATATGACTGCTACTTTTCTCAATTCTTTGTCTTTTTTGATGGATTCTGGTAAAAGGTGTATAATTTTTTTACTACTGTTTCAATTTCAGCACAAAGGGAACTTCCTTGTTAAAAAATTTAACAATTTAAAACACCCATATTCAAATTATGTGTTGATATAAGGTCTGGCACATCTTTTAATTATATAAGATGCTATCTTCTGGTTGGAAATAAAACTTCTTTAACAAATTATGTGGTTACCCCCCCACCATCATCCTGATCAAATAACCTGACAGTGAATGAGGTCAATTATGCAAAGGAAATAATAATATTTTTCGAATTATTATTTAGTCAGCCAGGTTCTAAAAGCTAGGTGTGTTTAGAACCTGGCTGAAAATTAATTTGCCAGTTTGTCTCTGATAACTTGCCTGTGGCAAGTGGATTTCTGGAGCCCTGTCTATCAATCAGCCAACCACTCTTGTTTCTATCACAAGCTATTTTACATATCTTCTTTAAGGCTATATAGCAACATCCAGTGTAGAATCCTGTCAAATGTTGTGGCAAAATCATGAAGTATTAAGCATTATGGTATGCTATTATAAAACATGAGTGAATTTTTAAAGAAAAATCTACCTTTAGCAGATTATGCTATCCTCTGTAGAGGATTAAGGGATTAAAGTGCTACTATCCACCTCTAGATGTGGATCTGATTAGTCTTTCTAACACCTTAATAATACATTCCATTCCAGAGATACTGATGTTTTATATATATATATGGGGTGTTATCAAAAAGAAACCGAACTGTGCTGGATGCTCAGTGACAGATCAAGTTACAGTCTCACACCACTAGGTGTCAATGGTGGCATAGACATTGTTGAGTCAGCCTGCCATATGCCATTGAACTGTGTGCACCAGAACTCATGTAACATGCATTATTCTTATTATGTTTGTACCGTTCTGTGATTTTGATATGAACACAAAATTAGAACAAAGTACAAATATAAAACTTTGCATAAAACTGGGGAAATCTGCCACAGAGACCCTGGAATTACTTCATAAGGCCTAATAAAATGAAGCCATGAGCTGAACTCATTGTTCTGAATGGCACTTGCATTTTAAGAAGGAGAGAACCACCTTGGAGGATGACAAGGAGCCAGAAGTCCATCAGCACAACCTACAAAAAATGTCAAAAACATTTCACAGATCATCCATGCAGCACCCATGCTAATATCCTGCATGCAGATGAATGTATCATTATCCAGGAAGTTGCTTACATAGTTGGGAACAGCTCAATCAATCATCACAAGAGAATTGAACTGCATCGTGTCACTGCCAAGTTCATTCCTCCATCTCTTGACTTCTGACTAGGAGCACCATGTGAATGTCTGTCAAGATTTTCGTCAAAAGAATTGATGATCCAACCCTCATCTCAAGAGTCGTCACATGGGACAAGACTTGGGTTTATGACTATGATCCAGAGACAAAACAGCAATCATCAGAGTCGAAGAATCCACATTCCCCAAGACCTGAAAAAGACAAGCCAAGTCAGGAGTGCGACAAAGAGAATGTTGGTTGTCTTTTTTCGACATCAAGGGGATTGTGCACCATGAATTTGTCCCACCTGGTCAGATGGTCAATGCAGAATTCTACTGCAATGTTTTAAGGCAGTTGAGAGAAGACATTTGTTGCAAAAGAAGCCAGAACAACTGTCCATCAGCACAACCCACAAAAATGTTAAAATATTTTGACAGAAAATTTGACACAAAAAATTTGTTGGCCTGGTTGGCCGAGTGGTTAGCATATCTGCTCTTCAGCCAAAAGGCTGTGGGTTCGAATCCTGCCATGGGCATGGATGTTTATGATTGTCTGTGAAAATGGTAGTGGTGTTGGTCGGCAGTAGATGGCAGTTGTGTAGATGATGAAGGTAGTTGCAGTTGGTGGAGACGGAGAGTTGTAGAGTTGGTGCGTATATTACATTATTACATAACACCTCAACGAGTCTTTGGACTCCCTGGAGGTGTTATGTAATAATAACAAGACTAGAACTGTGGCAAAGCTGCGACTGGCTCCTCCACCATGAAAATGCTCCTTTCCACAGGGCCTTAGCAATGCGAAAGTTTTTGGCGGGCAACAGCATGGTGGTCTTCCCACATCCTTCTTATTCACCAGTTTTAGCTCCTTGTGACTTATTTTTGATTTCAAAAATGAAATTGATGCTGAAGGGGTGGCAGTTGGACACCGTTGAAGGAGATCCAAGATGAATCGCAAGCAGTGAGTGATACCCTTCGACAAAAAAAAAAAAATTCCAGGAAGCATTTGGAGCATGACGCGAGTAGTGAGATCGCTGCATGAATTTGGAAGGGGACTACTTTGAAGGGGATTTGAGTCAAAATTTCAATTGGGTAAATTGTAAAGATTTTATTAGCCTGGTCGAGTTTCTTTTGATAGCAACTTCGTGTGTGCGTGTGTGGCTCCCATCCATAAAAGTTTGCAAACCTGTAGTATCAGTACAATGGATGGATTAAGATTTTTTTCCCTCTGTTTATTTTTTAGTTTATATTATCTGGAATTCCCACTATGGAGATCAACTATTTCTAGTAAGCAGGGTAAAGAACTCACATTGGGCAATGAAATTTATCTCTCACATTTACAAGCACCTATGCCCATGATATGATTTGATTGGCAGCAGTTGGTTGGAGAGCAGATACACTAACAACTTGGTGGCCAATCAGGCCAACAGCTCCATTCTTGTATAATGGAATTATCATGATTGAATTCTGCTCAGTAGGAACTGTAGTTGAGTTGAGACTCAAATTGAACCAGATCAGGATCATTACTAACTTTCTTGCACATTCCTTCAGCACCCATGCTAATATCCTATTTAATTTAATACTTCCAACTCATCTCCCCCTATATTCTTTCATCTAGTTCTACCTCTGCATCTAGATAACTAATAGGTCTGCCTAGGATATAGGGTTTGCCGGCCTGGTTGGCCAAGTGGATAGTGTATCTGCTCTCCAGCCAAAAGGCTGCAGGTTCAAATCCCACCGTGGGCATGGATGTTTGTGATTGTCTATGGAAATACCAGTGGTGGTTGGTGGTAGATGACATTGGTACTTTGCAGTCAGTTGGTGATTGAATGGTGGCGACGGGGTTGTAGAGCAGGTGCCCTCCATCGATGAGTCCTTGGACACCCTAGAGGTGTCAAATAATAATAATAATAATATATACTTGACTAAAGTAATTACTTAACAACTTGGCCTCTGAAAGATCTGATACTTTCTTACCTATTGTATTCACTAGTATTATTCTTCCATGGTTATTTTTTCTCTTTTCCCTGCTTTTATTACATTGCAATAAAATTCCTTGCTTGTTAGGCTAACTGATTTTCATAGTCTAATTTCTCTTTTCACCTCATTCAGCAGTATGAGAGAATAAACAATTCTCTCATACTGTACTCATCTCCTTTCATTTGTTCCAAATAATGATGTATATATTCTTCTTGTTCTGCCTGCTTGCATATAGCTTTAGTCACACCATGAATCTTCATTCTGAGGGGAAGAGGGGGAAAAAATGCTTTCATTATTTGCTTGCCAATCACACATCATCATATCCTTTTCACTGTTTTCTTCTTTTGCATAAAAGTACTTCATAATACAAAATTCTCATTTTGTATTATGAACACTCTCCTCTCCCATAAGCCACTCCATTTGCTTTTTATAATAAAATTAGTTTAATCCTTTATCCAAGTGTGAGCAAACAAAGTTTGCGCCTGAAGTATCTTCAGGACTAGGGTAAAGTGATACAACACCAGGGCAACTCGTTGCAAAGGTGGAGAAAGCTACCAACACTCCTAACTCAGTATCTCCTATAATGCAAAACACATCTCCTTGCGGATATGTCTAATGTTATGCATTAAAGGAAGGGCCACTACCCAGACTAGTTTCGACCTTTATTGAGGTCTCTTCAGTGGGAGCCAGGCCCTAGTGGAAATACCAGGCAGAAGCATTAGCAGGTCATCTCTACCTATAGGAGTTGCCAAATGGTGTGCCACCCTTTTTTAATAAATTACTCTGGATTTAGAGAAAGATGTTGAAAGTTTATTTTTTCACTTGGTTAGAGTATAATAAAATTAGTTTAATCCTTTATCCAAGTGTGAGCAAACAAAGTTTGCGCCTGAAGTATCTTCAGGACTAGGGTAAAGTGATACAACACCAGGGCAACTCGTTGCAAAGGTGGAGAAAGCTACCAACACTCCTAACTCAGTATATCTCCTATAATGCGTTTAATGTGTTTGCCTATAATGTGTTTTGCATTATAGGAGATACTGAGTTAGGAGTGTTGGTAGCTTTCTCCACCTTTGCAACGAGTTGCCCTGGTGTTGTATCACTTTACCCTAGTCCTGAAGATACTTCAGGCGCAAACTTTGTTTGCTCACACTTGGATAAAGGATTAAACTAATTTTATTATACTCTAACCAAGTGAAAAAATAAACTTTCAACATCTTTCTCTAAATCCAGAGTAATTTATTAAAAAAGGGTGGCACACCATTTGGCAACTCCTATAGGTAGAGATGACCTGCTAATGCTTCTGCCTGGTATTTCCACTAGGGCCTGGCTCCCACTGAAGAGACCTCAATAAAGGTCGAAACCAGTCTGGGTAGTGGCCCTTCCTTTAATGCATAACATTAGACATATCCGCAAGGAGATGTGTTTTGCATTATAGGAGATACTGAGTTAGGAGTGTTGGTAGCTTTCTCCACCTTTGCAACGAGTTGCCCTGGTGTTGTATCACTTTACCCTAGTCCTGAAGATACTTCAGGCGCAAACTTTGTTTGCTCACACTTGGATAAAGGATTAAACTAATTTTATTATACTCTAACCAAGTGAAAAAATAAACTTTCAACATCTTTCTCTAAATCCAGAGTAATTTATTAAAAAAGGGTGGCACACCATTTGGCAACTCCTATAGGTAGAGATGACCTGCTAATGCTTCTGCCTGGTATTTCCACTAGGGCCTGGCTCCCACTGAAGAGACCTCAATAAAGGTCGAAACCAGTCTGGGTAGTGGCCCTTCCTTTAATGCATAACATTAGACATATCCGCAAGGAGATGTGTTTTGCATTATAGGAGATACTGAGTTAGGAGTGTTGGTAGCTTTCTCCACCTTTGCAACGAGTTGCCCTGGTGTTGTATCACTTTACCCTAGTCCTGAAGATACTTCAGGCGCAAACTTTGTTTGCTCACACTTGGATAAAGGATTAAACTAATTTTATTATACTCTAACCAAGTGAAAAAATAAACTTTCAACTCCATTTGCTAATGAATACATCTTACAGACACACCATACTGCTTGAAACTACTCATATCTCTGATAGCTTGACTGTGGCAAGTGGATTTCTAGCCACATCCCTAGTTATTTCATGGCATATTTTAAGTCAACAGTTAAATATAAAATTACATACTCAGCTGTGCTTGCCAGCCTGTTTTGGCTGAGTGGTTAGCATACCCACTCAGGTTTGAGACCACCATCTCACTTATTGGAAGCATGAAATGGCTTGGGAAAAAAGTTTCATGCTTGTTCCCTAGAGAGCAGAGTTTCTGGATTGGTATTATACTTATTATTATACTTATTATACTTATAATAATATATTATATATATTATTATATATATATTATTATAAAGTATTATACTTTAAGTTCACAATCTTTCTTCGAGTGGAGTCACAAAAAATATGCAAATATTAATAAAAAAAAATATCTACTTCACAATAACAAATGTGAGAGTAATCATGAGGTACTGGGTTGGTGAGTGACTGTAGTAAGTGATGTCACTTTATTGCTGTATAACATACCGGTGTACATGATGCTGTGCAACAATGTCACAAGGTCAAATAATAGGGGAATTAGTGAAGGATTAGAGATATATTAAGTGTTGATTGGATTATATGTTAATAAGGCTGTGGGAATGGATGATATATCACCGTATTTTTAAGGAGTGAGTGAATAACTTAGTTATGTCCTTGACTTGGTTACTTAATGAAAGTCTTGCAGTAGGAAATTTCCCAAGAAGTGGAAAGAAGGCAAAATGTTACTATTCCACAAGCATGATTTTAGGACAGAAGTTTCCATGTACAAATCATTCTGTATATCCCTTGTTATAGTTGTAATCCTGGTATTTAGGCTTGTACATTGATTCTCCAGCATCATGTTGTTTAAAGAAATTAACAACATAGACTATAGATAATAACTAAAAATATTTAATTGTTAGTATTTTGTCGAAGTTAAATTGGAATCTTCAGGGATTAATACATTGGTATTAAACACATGTATGCAGGCATGCTTCAGTATCAAAGATGGAACAGGAGAGATACAGAATGACCTAAAGTCCTGTAATTGCAGTACCTATTGGCTTTGGTTGGGTGTTCTTGGCTGTTGGGCTGACTGTCAGCCAATGAGAGTTACCCATATGAGAGGCAGTTTGATACAACCATATTTGTTTAGGTTAGGATAGTTGGTGAGAGCTGCAGCAGATTCGAGGAAAAGTCTCTAATTTAAATTTGCTTTGGTGAAGAAAGGTTGCTTTTTTGTCCAACAGATCCTGTGCTGGGTATCCAGGGTAGGTATGGTCTGCTAATCCTGAGTGGTGGTAGTGGTGAAAATGGATGTAATCCTGGTGTTTGGATATGCAGATGCTAACTGTCCTACCTGTTTATCCATTGTTTGAAACCCTGCAGCTGCAGGGTACCTGGTACACTCTTAGTAAATCCAGAGGTTGTAGCTTGCTTTAGGGGAGTAGAGATGGGTTGTTAGCTTTTTTGTGTAGTTTATAAGTGGTCACAAGATTGTACTTTTTTAAGATATTGGCCACCTTTTCTGAGACACATTGAATATAAGGGATAGTGATGGATCTGCTGTAATCTGTGTTTGGAAGGGGTATGCAGTGTTAAAGTTCTTTTTATTTGATGGGAGGTGTAGCCATTAACCAAAAAGATTTTATGTGGGTGAGTTCTGTGTTGAGTGCAACCTGATCTGAGCAAATTAATTTTGCCTGGTGGACCATGGCTCATTTTAAGTCCAGTATACGAGACCTCACACTCTGCAACACTGACTCAATGGTCAGTTTCAATGCCGCCTCCTTATTCACAAATGAATCACTTAAGAACACTTTGACTCTTATCCAAGCAGAATTTCATCCTGGTATTCTCAGCCCTGTTTTAGTTCACTATGAACTTGTGCTATTTTGTTTGGCAAGGAAAATTCTACAAATAAATAGAGGATACAGCCATGGGCTCTCCTCTTTCTTCTCCCTTGACTAAGTTTTTCATGAAGGCATAGCAAAATAGCGAATGATGTGTTCACAATTTGGCTGCATGGCCAGGACACTTTACATGCTTTCCCATTCCATTTGATCAGCCAACATCCTAGGATCCAATTCACAACAGAAATAGAATGTAATGGCAATCTGCACTTCCTCACCATAATGGAACTCTGATCTTCACAGTCTATAGAAAACCAACCCACACCCACACACACACACAGATAAATTCATCCATCAACAGTCACATCACTCCCCCACCCCAACAGTTTGGAACTACAAAAACTTTGAGCAAAATTAATTTGCTCAGATAACACTGCACTCAACACAGAACTCATCCACATTAAAAACAGCCTTTTTTTGACCAAAGGCTACACCTCCCACCAAACAAAAAGAATTTTAACACCATGTACCCACACCTTCCAAATAGATTACAGCAAATCCATCACATCCCCTATATTCATGGCATCTCAGAGAAGATGGCCAAGATCTTAAAAAAAAGCACAATCTTGTGACTACTTATAAACTGCACAAAAAGCTAGAAACCCTTATCTGCTTCCCCAGAGACCAGCTACGACCTCTGGATTTACCCAGAGTGTACACTAGTTACCCTGCAGCTGTTCATACTATGGACAAATGGATAGGACAGCCAAGATCCATATATCGATTTTAGCACCAGGATTACATCCCTTTCACTACAGCCGGTCAGGATTAGCAGACCATTCTCTGGATACCTGGCACAGGATCCATTGGGAAAAAAGCCACAAAGTGAATTTAAATTCAAGAGGCTTTTTCTTGAATCTGCTGCAGCTCTCACCAGCTATCTCATCCTAAACAGTTGTATCTAACTGCCTCTCATATGGGAATCCTCATTGGCAGACAGTTAGCCCAACAGCCAAGAACACTCAACCAAAGCCAATAGGTGAAGCAGTTATAGGACTTCAGGTCATCCTATATCTCTCCTGTTCCATCTTTGTTGCTGAGGTATGCCTGCATGCACGTGTTTAATTCCAGTGTATTAATATCTGAAGATGCCGATTTAACTTTGGCAAAATGTAGGAAGTAATAATTAAACATTTTTAGTTAGTTATTATCTAGTACATTGTTAAACAACACAATGTTGTTATAGTTGTAGTCAAGATGTTGGTTAAGAATACAATAGAGGTTTGGGTTGATGGATATAAGATTCTTTTTGATGGGTTTGTAAAGGGTAAGTCTTGTTGTAGTAATCTGCTTTCATTTTATGATAAAAGATATGGATACTTGATATTCTTGGACTTTGCAAAGGCATTTGTTAGTTAACCACATGACAGGCTGGTGTACAGGCTGCAGAAGATTGAAATGTATGATAGATTGGTTAAATTGGATTGGAGATTAGCTCTCTGAATGATACCAGAAAGTTGTTTATGATGGAGCAGTGTTTTAAAAATGGAAGTTAACTAGTGATATTCCCTGCTTGGATTCTTTTTTTGTTCCCTTGCTGTGTGACTTATTTGTTGTTGATATTTTATGTGGATTGGCTGGGAATCTTCAGTTGTTTCCCAATGATGCAGAGAGAATATTATAAGGAGTGTTGCTAACATTGCTAACATTATTAGATTTGAATAGACTCCAAGATTGTACAAATGAGTAAGGTTGTAGCTTTAATATCAATAATTGCAATCACACTTTTGGATGCAGAGATATAAGACTATGTGCTCAGATAGACTGTACTGGTGGGACTGTTCTTCAGAAGGTGGAGGAGATTCAAGATCTTGGGTGATGGCTTATAGATTGGAAGTTTAAAGGGCACATTCCAGGATGATGCAAAGTTGGGTAGGGCAATAGTGAATGCAGATGACGTCAGAATTTTGCAAGATGATTTGGATAGATTGGAGGTCTGGGCTAAGGAGATTGGATGTCAATTTAATGTGGCAAAATGTAAGGTTATATATTTTGGGTGAAAAGATTAGCAGCAGTTTACTACATTGGTGGAACTGTACTCCAGGAAATTGATGAGGCACGAGATTTAGGAGTGTTGGTGGATAAGGATTTGAAGTTTAGGGGGCACATTGCAAAAGTGGCCAAATCAGCTCATCAAATCACTTTGTTGCTGAAGAATACGTTGACAAGCAGGTTATTGTTCCTCTGTATCGAGCCTTGATAAGACCCCATCTCGACTACTGTGCCCAGATTTGGTCACCTAGGTTTCTTCTTGATGGGGAGGAGGTGGAGAGGATCCAGAGGCGAGTGGCCAAGATGATAGCAGGTCTGTGGAATGAACCTTATGAGAACAGGTTGAGGATTTGTGGTTGCAAAAATTGGTCGATAGGCAGAGGAGGGGAGATATGATTGAGACATTCAAATTACTGAAGGGTTTCTATAAAATTAATTCAGAAGATATTTTTGAGAACAGGGCTGGTTGTGGGAGGACTAGGGGAAATCCATGGAAACTGGGCAAAAGTGTGGTTAATAAAGGTGTTAGAGCTGGGTTCTTTACTTTTAGAGTGGTGAATGAGTGGAATGCACTCCCAGAGTCTGTGGTGGATGCTGTGACAGTGAATGAGTTTAAGGCGAGGTATGATAGATACTGTATGAATGTCGAATAGTTGTGATGAATATGATTTGGGGCCTCCCTCGATGAGTCTAATGACTCCCTGGAGTTGCCCGTAATAATAATAATAAATTGCCATATGAATTTTTTCAGCAGTTCATTGAATTAAGTTTTGTGAAGGCAGATAAATAAACTGTCTGATTCATCTGGTTGGCAGTTAAAAATATCTGCAATTTGTTTATGGTGAGGGTGTCAGCATTACAGTAAAGGAAGGTAATCAGTGATCACAGGGTAAGATTTGTAGACCACTTCTGTTCAACTTTCATTAATGGTATTTCATGCAGATTGATAAGGGATATTTTGTAATAGCTGATGCAAATCTAATGTCTACACTCCTAAGGATAATGTGCATATTAGAGTTCAAAATCTGTATATCCTTTGATTGAAACTGTACTTCAGGTTGATGATTCAGGTTTTTTTTTTTTTTTTTTTTTGGGGGGGGGGTTTCACGATTCTTGTAATGCTGAAGTTTGGAATAATCTTCTTCTTCTGCTTCTTCCACTTAAGTGGGGTCACTGTTTGTAATGAGTCTCCTCCACATCTTCCTGTCTTGGGCTGTCACCACATCCAAGTTCTTCATCTTCAAGTCCTCTTCTACCAGCTCCCTCCATCTCTTCTTTGGCCGCCCACGCTTCCGCCTTCCTTGCACATCCATCTGCATGACCCTTCTTCCCACATATTCATCCTCCCTCCTCATCACATGACCAAACCATCTCAACCTTGCCTCCTGTATTTTTGCTCCTAAGTTCGTAACTTTCACTGTTCCCCTGACATAGTCATTTCTCAGACGATCCTTTCTGGTCACACCGCACATCCACCTAAGCATTCTCATCTCTGCTACTTCCATCCTGCTGATGTTATTTTTCCTCAGGGCCACAGTTTCTATAGCATATGTCATAGCTGGCCTCACTACTGTCCTATAAATTTTGCCTTTCTGATTGATCGGCACCCTCTTATCGCATAACACTCCAGCCATCTTCCTCCAACCTGCTCGTATCCTGCATCACACTTCCTTCTCAGCTCCTCCATCTTCTTCCACTGTTGAACTTAAGTATCTAAGTCACTCGCCATCCTGATGACATTTCCTTCCAGCTCCAGATCTGTCTCCTGGCTGCCGCCGCCCACTGCGCAACACATATACTCTGTCTTACTTCTGCTCAGTCTCATACCTTTCTCTTCCAGTACTTTTCTCCATCTTTCCAGTTTAGTTCCCACTTCTTCTCTTGAATCTACACACAGCAAGATGTCATCTGCATACAACATTGTCCAAGGCGCATCTTCTCTCACCTCCTCTGTTACCACCTCCATCACAATATTAAACAGAAATGGACTTAATGCTGACCCTACTTGAAAACTTTGTCTGTCCCAAACAGGTCCGAACACTTGTCTTCACATTTCTGTACATTTCCCGCACCAACCTGACATATATCTCCAGCACCTTCTTCTCCCTCAGACACCTCCAGACTTCTTGCCTTGGCACTCTATCGTATGCTTTCTCCAGATCAATAAATACCAGATATAGCTCCCTTTGTTTCTCTCGATATTTTTCCATCATCTGTCATAACCCAAAGATGGCATCTGTTGTTGATCTACCAGGCATGAAGCCAAATTGTTCCTTTGCAATCTCCACCTCCTTCCTCAATCTACCATCAAGAATTTCTAGGATCTTCATTGTGTGGGACATCAACTTTATTCCTCTGTAATTTTTACAGTCTTGTGCATCCCCTTTACCCTTGTAGATGGGAACAAGAGTACTCTGCATCCATTCCTCGGGTATATTTTCCTGTTGGCAAACTTTCATGAACAGGTCCCACAGCAGGTCAATTCCCTCTTCCCCCAGTGCCTTCCATGCCTCCACTGGAATTCTGTCGGGGCCCACCGATTTTCCATTCCTCATCCTCTTCATGGCCTCTGTCACTTCCATTCTACTGATGTTCTGCACCATCCCCTCAGAAGGCTGCCCATCTCCTCTGTGAGTCCTTGCATTCAGGAATAATGTGAACATTATTCCTGAAGTTTGGAATAATGTTCACATTATTCCAAACTTCAGCATTACAAGAATCGTGACGCCTACACAGTATATTTCTTTACTGTAATAAAAAGGATACTGTTATAGTAAGGAGGATACTGACAAGTTAAAATAAGTAGGTAGTAATACTGCGATTCTGTATATCTGTGATTAGACCATACCTGGACTCTTGTACATCAGATTCACACTCCTTGTTACTGTTATGATGAGAAAACTCTAAACATAGACCAGAGAGGAGTAACTAAGGTAATATATGCTCTGGAGTGTTAGCAGTATAGACTGGTTGAGAAAATGTCAGTTGTATACTTTAATAGATAAGTGTAGAAGAGAATATTTTAGTCTTTTAAACTGAGAGAGTGTTTTATGAGATTAATACAGAAGGAATAATATAGCAACACGTAAAAACCACAGTGAAATCTTTAATTAGTAAAAGGACAGGTATTTCGTACTAAAATTAATAGTACATCTTCAGTATATTCATCTTCGAAATATATCTGTCCTTTTACTAATTAAAAATTTCACTGTGGTTTTTACGTGTTGCTTTATTATTTAATTACTATGCCACAGGTTCCACTAAAAATCATCAGAATAATACAGAAGGAATTATACATGCAGTGGAAAGAGCAGGAAATCATCTTGTGAGTAAAGTGTGTGATGAACAAGGAAGTAAGGACTGGATTTTTCTATGTAATGGATAAGTGTAATGTGTTGCCTGTCAGAATACAGTGAATGCATATAGTGTGAATGGAGTTTAAGGTATAACATGGCAGAGGCCACTATATGAATGAGATCTCCTTCATTGATTCTATTCATTCACTGGAGTTTAGCTAATAATAATACTACATGGTTTTTATAGAAATCTGATTTTGAAGTTTTCTTTTAGGATTAACTGTTATGATGTATTTGGAGCTCAAGTACCATTTGGTGGCTATAAAATGTCTGGAACAGGAAGAGAATTAGGTGAATATGGTCTGGAAGCATACACTGAAGTCAAAAGTGTAAGTGTTTTTGTTTTAATTTTAATGTTGTTTTCCAGTTTAATCATTTAAATTTTCCTCCCTTTTTAGGTAAATTTCACAAAAACGTTTAAACGCCTATAAATTTGTTTTGTCTATCTCCATTTGTTGTTCTTGCAGTTCCTGCAATGTGACTTTAGTTCCTCATCCATCATTATCACCCAAGTTTCTAATCTCATACATCTTTACCAGTTGATTGCACACCTCACTGCCTTCTAAATTTCAGAACCTTGCATTTAGCAGTGTAGAACTGGTAGCCTTACTCATCTGTTCATGACAGTCCATGCAGATCCACTTGGAATGCTGCAAAATTAGTTTTATCCTATCTAGCTCTCCTCAACTTCAAATTATCCACAGACAATTGCATATTCCCATTTAAACTCCAGCATCGTTATCATATTATAGGTTAAATAATAATTGCCCTAAAACAGCCCCCCCCATATGTGAGCTGCTTTCTTCTTTGCAGAATACTGCTTTTTAATACACAATTTTCTAATACTTATCACACAGCCACTCTCTTCTCCTCTTCTATCATATCCAACATGCTAATCTGTTTTCTTAAACGTGTGGACAGACTTATGTGTTCGTCGAACATGTTGTTTATTATTTTAACGGTATAAAAAGACATTGAAAACATTCTTAGCACATTTAAATAGCCAACATCCAAAAATCCACTTTACTATGGAACTGGAAGCCAACAACTGTCTGCCCTTCCTGGATACACTCATCACACGTCTCCCAGATGGTTCCTTATCATTTTCAGTTTTCAGAAAACCCACACATACAGGCAGATACTTACACAAACAATCACACCATCATCCTTCTCAACAATATGGCATATTAAAAACGCTAACCCATAGAGCGAGAGCAATCTGTTCAAATGACAAGGCTCTGACTGCTGAACTGACTCACTTACGCCACACCTTCTTGGCCAACGGCTACAATCCACAAAAAATAAACAAAATACTGAACACTCCCAAGAAACCCCTCCCGCCATCCACCACAGAGAACTACAACAAAACAGTCACCATCCCTTACATTAAAGGCACATCCGAAAAGATCTCAAGAATTCTCAATAAACATAAACTACGCACTACATTCAGACCATATAGCAAATTAGCCACCCTCATCCGCTCACCCAAGGACAGCATTCCTCCTTTATCACATCCAGGAGTCTACCAAGTACCCTGCTCATGCAATCAAGCCTACTACGGTCAAACAGGAAGAACTGTGAATATCCGCATCAGCGAACATAAACGATACGTCCGGAAATATCATTATGGGAAGTCGGGCCTAGCAGACCATGCTCTGGATACCCCTGCACACAGGATCAACTGGAAAAACACAAAAGTACTACACAGAAACCCATATAAATCAGAGAGATTGTTCTTAGAGGCGACAGAAGCCCTAAAACACACTCCAAATCTCAACAAATATAGCTGTATTAACTTGCCGAAGATCTGGGAGACAGTCATATTAAGAAAAAACTAGCACTTTTCTAGGACTCTAGTAATATATGATAGCGTTTTTTTTTTTTTTTTTTTTTTTTTTTTTTTTTCAGATAGAGGGCGCCAAAATCAGGACTCTAGTCTTTGTGTTGCTGCTACAATTTTGGTTAAGTACACCATGTTGTTTTAGTCTCGCGTATTGTGACAAACAGTGTTTTTGTGCTCTGAAGATGCTGGTTATAATACCAGCGAAATATCAGCATCAAGTCAATAAATTAATTATTTACTTAGTTTCTGTGTTCTATTATACCGTTAAAATAATAAACAACATAATCTGTTTTCTGTTTTAATCCTATCAGCTTTAATATGAATACCAACTTGTCATGTATCAGTCTGCTACCAGTTCTTTGCAAAATCTAATTACATCACTATATATATATATATATATATCCTATATTAATGTTCATTATTTACTCGGTAGAACTGTATATAAAAAAGGAAATTAAATGACTCTATACCGAGAATGACAAGTTTAATGTTAAGATACAACCAGTTTCGTTGAATATATCAACTTCTTCAGGTATCACAGGCAAAGAATTAAATAAAAATTAACAGATCTAGTATAAAACACAAGTACATTTAAAAGAGGAATGCGTGCTTGAGTTCCAACGAAGTTGACTATGTGCGAGAGCTGGCGTGAGTGTGCCAGTATTGGATAGTGGCAACGTGTGTGTCAGAGATATTATAGCTAAGGTATTGTTAATATGAGATGAATCAAGCGATATTTCTCTAGATTCAATTATTTTTCTTTCAAGTTCATCATAGCACAATGGATATTAGAAGTTAGTGGCCAGTCTACGAGGTGTTGGCAGCCCTCATCCGAGTTGATTGGGAAGAGAACATGGCTAGAGAGAGCGCTGGCTCTGGTTCTGTTGTAGGAAATGTCTCTTTTATGTTCTTCCATGCGTAAAAGGATGGATTTAGCTGTCTGGCCATAGTATGGTCTGCCACAATCACACAGAATCTTGTAGACTCCTGGATACTGAGTAGGGAGATGTTTCATTTTAGGTCTACTGAGTATGGAATGAAGTTTAGGAAACGTAGTGAAGTAAGTTTTAATGTTGAATTTCTGGAGCATTTTAGCAAGTTTTGCGGAGAGAGAGCTGATGTATGGTAATGAAATAAAAGCTCTTGGTGGAGAAGAATCTTCAGCAGCAGTTGAGCGGCGGACAGAGAGAAATTTATTAATCTTCTTAAGGGAGAATCCATTGTTAACAAAAGATCTTTTGAGAAAATTCAGTTCGTAATCAAATTCTGTTTCATCTGTAAGTAACGATCTGGCTCGATGTGCCAGGGTTGAAATGATACCAAACTTTTGTGGAGGGTAGTGATGGGAGAAGCATGAAGGTATCTGTCTGTGTGAGTGGGTTTCCTAAAAATGGAGATTTTTACAAAATCTCCATTTCATAAAAAATTGAGATTTTCCATTTTTTAAAAATGGATTTTGTAAAAATCCATTTTCCTAAAAAAATGGAGAGTTAGGACAGGCTTTCTATCCGCCGCTCAACTGCTGCTGAAGATTCTTCTCCACCAAGAACTTTTATTTCGTTACCATACATCAGCTCTCTCTCTCTCTCTCTCTCCCTCCCTCCCCAAAACTTGCTAAAATGCTCCAGAAATTCAACATTAGAACTTGCTTCGCTACATTTCCTAAACTTCGTTCCATACTCAGTAGACCTAAAATGAAACATCTCCCTACTCAGTATCCAGGAGTCTACAAGATTCTGTGCGATTGTGGCAGACCATACTACGGCTAGACAGCTAAATCCATCCTTTTACGCATGGAAGAACATAAAAGAGACATTTCCTACAACAGAACCAGAGCCAGCGCTCTCTCTAGCCATGTTCTCTTCTCTATCAACTCGGATGAGGGCCGTCAACACCTCGTAGACTGGCCACTATAACTTCTAATATCCATGTGTGCTATGATGAACTTGAAAGAAAAATAATTGAATCTAGAGAAATATCGCTTGATTCATCTCATATTAACAATAGCCTTAGCTATAATATCTCTGATTCACACGTTGCCACTATCCAATACTGGCGCACTCACGCCAGCTCTTGCACGTAGTCATCTTCATTGGAACTCAAGCACGCATTCCTCTTTTAAATGTACTTGTGTTTTATACTAGATCTGTTAATGTATTTTATCATGTCTGTTATTTTTTATTTAATTCTTTGCCTGTGATACCTGAAGAAGTTGATATATTCAACGAAACTATTTGTATCTTAACATTAAACTTGTCATTCTCAGTATAGAGTCATTTAATTTCCTTTTTTATATCCTATATTAATACATATATTACCTTGTTACAATACTTAAGTGTTGTAACAAGATTAATAATAATAATAATGCTAGAACACAACCTCTTCCTTAACAAATACATTCTAAACCTTGTAGAGAATTTTGCTGTATTAATCTCATAAAACACTAAAATATTTTCTTCTACACTTATCTATTAAAGTATACAACTGACATTTTCTCAACCAGTCTCTACTGCTAACATCCTTGTTACAATACCTAAGTATTGTAACAAGATTAATAATAATGCTAGAACACAACCTATTCCTTAACAAATACATTTTAAACATTGTAGAGAATTTTGCTGTTATCAATGCAGTCTTAGATCTTAGCTTTCACCATCTTCTGTGATATTGTAACTGCCACTCGAGATATGCAGACTGTCTCGTAATTTGAAGTTGTGTGTCTTGTTATTTCCTTTATTTAATGGAAGAATTTTACCTTCCTTCCTTCAGGACTATCCCTTTTCCAAGGTTCTTTATTAAACAAGAATGTCATTAACTTCCTAGAACATTCCCTTAAATGTAATATATTAAGTCCTATTGACATCAGGTGTACTTTATTCCTCGTATACCTCCTGTTCACTCACTGATAGCCGCCCCCTCCAGTATTATGTCCTCACTTTATACAGTTTACTCTCATCAGAATGTGACATATCTTGAAATATTGTTCATTAGATTCAGCTATATCCATTGCAGTGGTTATCTGTTTCCATCAACTAATGTTATCATCCCATAATTATTCTTTCTTTTACTGGCCACATATTGGGGAGAAAAAAAACACTCTGGAACATTTCTTGGTTAAGTGCTGCATACATTCATTACTAGTCATGTCATCTTTCTAACCTGCACTTTAACTTTTTATTACCTTTCACCATATGGACCCATCTCTTACCAACTCACTCCTCCCACTGTCTCACAGACGTTTGGTTTCTACAATTTGTGTATTCTATGAAGATTTCCATGGCAAATGTTCATGTGAAATGGCATCAATAATTCCCCCACTTAGTACTTGGAACACATGCAGCTGCAGCCCAACATCCCTTCACAGTACAACCACAGAACAAGTTTCTTTTCTTCCTCCTTTATCCCTGCTACTACTGTATTGTGGAACAGTCTTCCCCTTAACACCCATAATCACACCAAAAAACTGGCATCCCTAGAACTGCCTTGCTTATACTAAATCCACTTCCACATCTATGACCTATGACTGCTGAAGATTCACAGACCATACAACACACACATCCCTTAGACACCTGTCACAGGATATGCTAGAAAAATGCCTTCTTACTGCATTGTAGCAAATACAAGGTAGGAGAAACTATTCATGGAATCTGCCTCTGCTTTTAAAATATCCATCATCATCAATTTCCTGGTATGTACCCTCTAAGGCTGTGGAAGCGCTAACCTGCCTCAAATATGGGAAATGCTCATATCAGACCATCAACTCGACAGCCAAGAACACCCAGTCTAGTTTACTAGGTGGCACTATTTTTAGACCTTCCTTCGTTGCTCTGCTTCAGTCTCATTGTCCCAATGTAGTGCATGCATTTATATTTTTTTAATACTTTGTTCCCTGATGATAGCAATTTGACTTTGCAGAAATATTAGAAGTATTATAATTAAAATTGTTTTAAGGTGTTATTAATAATAATTCATTATTCGTTAAAAATGAATTATTAAAGTGTAGTGGCTGTTACTTTATTATAATATCCCCCCTGTTCTTTAACGTTTTTGTACTGCCAATGAGTCAAAATGTATTTTTCAATTCTAAGTACAATTTCTAGATGTTTCCCTCTAAGTACTTCTTCTCTTTCATCCTCAATATGGGCTGAGTCCCTCATGTATAAGAACTTTCCACCATTCTATGTCCAAAGCAAGTTCTTTCATATGCCAAAAGCTTTAAAAGTCCAATTCAGTTCTAAGGGCTTTATCCCATGTTAATCTTGATCTTTTCCTGATTTGTGTACCCTCCATAGTGCCTTCATATTCTAGGTGAGTGAGTCTCTCCAGTTCCATTCACACAATGTAACTAAACCAACAGAGTTGATGCTTTTTAATTGTTAAAATTATTGAGTTAGGGATATTCTTGCAGCACTTGTGCAATAGTCTTATGTTCTGTGCAATAAGTTCTGTTTATTTTCCTGAAGCATTTCATTTAAAAAGCTAAGTTTTACTCTGCTTCTTTTTTTTTAAGATCTAAATTCCTGCCTCATAGATAGCATGGATAAGAATTGGTAGTATTATACTTTTTTAGAGTCGTAGGAATTTTATTGTTTTCCCAATGTTATGTTTATTCATCATTGATTATGCTATGGAGAGTCTGAGTTTTATTATTATCAACATTTGACTTCCATGGAGTCAGAGACTTATCATGGGAGGTAAACACTATCGCACACAATGCTCATCCAACTGTGCCTTAAACTGATTTAGTGTGTCTACATTCACAACACACTCAAGCAGCGCATTCCACTCTCCATGCAAAGAACCTACTCCTCACTCCTTTGCTCACACCCTCTTTATACAGTTTACAGGAATGGCCTCTTGTTGTACCCCCTTCCATTCTATGAAAAGTCTCTTCCATGTCAATTTCATAACAATCCCTCACTAGCTTATATGTCTTAATCATCCCCCCCTTCCTCCTCCTGTTCACAAGGCTTTGCAGTTTATATTTTCTCAATCTGTCTTCATACTCCACATTCCAAAAACCACTCACCACCTTTGAATCTTCTCGATCCTGTCTAACATATCCTTGTTACCATGAAAATCTGGTGACCAAATCTATGCACAATAATCCATATGAGGCATGATCAAGGCCTAATACAGTGGCATCATAACCTCTTTATTTCTGCATGTCAGGGTCCTCTGCATCATTGTTATTATCTGATGTGAAGTCTTCACAACTTGTGCAATGTGGCCCCTGAATTTCAGGTCCTTGTCCACCACTACATAAGAGATTTCTCATCTCTTCTACCTTTTTTAAAGATTCCCCACCAAGTGTATACTTTGTGGACGATTACCCAAGACTATCTATCTCCTAAGCTTGTCACCAGCCTTGTACTTTCACATACATCCTTTCCTCACAGAAGTTGGCTAGCTATCCTTTATCCAAGTGTACCACCTTTACCATGAGTTGTCCCAGTCTTGAAAATACTTCAGGTGCAAACTGTATTTGCTTACACTTGGATAAAGGATTAAACCAAGTATATAATTTCTTGGTATCTTTAATTTATAGTATAACCAAATGGAAAAACTTTCAATAACTAGCTATCGCTAATCCAGAGTATTATAATAATAAGGTGCGACACCTTTTGGCAACTCATATATGGAGTTATAAAAGTTCACAAATCGTAAACTTTTATATACCTCCATGCTTGAGCATTTCTGGCCAGAAGTATGCTATTTTCAGGCTATTCTTGATTGCATGCCTGTTGAGTGTTTTTTTAACCATTGTTCTTCACTGATTGCTTCATTTATCAATTTTCAAAGTAATTACTCCATATATCAAGAATATCTTTTTCTCCAGTTTTTATGTCACCTTTATCATCTCTATGCATTTTTGAAAATCATGGAGACAACTACCTTGTTTGAATAAAAACTTCAGTTTAATATAACTAAAATCTACATTCGACGTTTCGACCTTTATGTCAAGGTCATCTTCTGGAGCATACAACTATACACAGAAAACAAGCTACACTACAATCAAACTAGTTTGTTAAAGATACTGACCAACCGCTACAACAATTGTTGGCCTGACCTCTGGTGAAAAAAAAAAAAATTATACATCAACACTAGAGTCCTATTATATTCAGGTAGGCTATACTTCACGGTAGACCGTGAAGTATAGACTGCCTGAAGGAAGACGTGTGTCTAGGAATGGGAGCGAATTTTGATTTTCGATTTCAATGGTAAATTGTATGCATTTGTGTTGTTTGTTCAGGTAGCTAAGGAATGTGTTTAGCGTTTGTCGCCTGTGCGGCCAGATTGCGAACACGTTGTCAACGTAAACCGAAAACCGACACACACTGGCCAATACATACATGCTAGTTCATACCACCAACCATCACAAAAATATGGAGTCATTAACACCCCTAAAAACACACAGCTACAACAATTTGCTCTACCCAACAAGCCCTGAAACAAGAACTAAAAATCATCAGTGACACATTCATAAACAATGGCTATAACAAAAATACTATTAATAAAATACTCCATAAAACAACAACAAAAACGAATCTAGATTACAGTAAAACCATATCCATCCCATACATTAAAGGGTTATCAGAAAAAATCAACAGAATCCTACAACATTATAACCTCAATGCCACCTTTAAACCACCCACTAAACTTAAAACCATATTCAACTCCTCTAAGGATCCTCTCCTCCCATTAGCACATCCTGGAGTCTATTGCATCCACTGCACCTGTAACTTACCATATATTGGTGAAACAGGATAGATAATCCCTATACACAAGAAAGAACACATTAGGCACATTAAATATAACCATTATGGTGAAGCAGGCCTCTCAGACCACGCGCTCAACACCTTACACCAAATCAACTGGAAAAACACCCGCTCTTTACACCACACAAAATCCTGATATGAAAGGAAATTTAAGGAAGCCTGCAAAATCCTGATAAACCACCCAAATATCAACAACAAAGATGGCATGAAAATTCCAAGGATCTGGATGGCACACATTCAGCCTACCTAATATATAAGATCCAGCTTAAGTCAGAACTCTAGCCAACCTCCAGCTAGTATTAGAAACCATTCTATACCAACTGGCTGGAATGTACAAGTATAATCATGATGTTAATATATGTATATAGATAGATACTTGTTGTTTCGCCTAATGTATTTCCACAAACCAACAGATAACACTAATGATAGGACTCTGGCGTTGATGTATAATTTTTTTTTTTTTTTTTTTTTTCACCAGAGGTCAGACCAACAATTGTTGTAGCGGTTGGTCAGTATCTTTAACAAACTAGTTTGATTGTAGTGTAGCTTGTTTTCTGTGTATAGTTGTATGCTCCAGAAGATGACCTTGACATAAAGGTTGAAACGTCGAATGTAGATTTTAGTTATATTAAACTAAAGTTTTAATTCAGACACAGTAGTTTTCTCCATAATTTTCAAAAATGCATTCAGATCACCGTGTAAGCTTAAAAGAAAGGATTTATCATCTCTAATTCCTTTTACAGCACTCTTTCCTTCATTTCTGAGCTTCTTCAACAACCTCCAGAATATCTTTCTTGATATTTATTTTCTATTCTTACTAAAGTCTTCCATGACTTTAGTTTAGCTAGTTTTACACGGTGTTTAGCTTACTTATTTGCCAGGAACTTTTGACATGCTTTCTTCTTTTCCTTAACTGTCTCTTTAACTTCCTGTATCCATGGAGTTCTGATTTTTCTATCCTTGTAGACAACCTAACCACATGCTTCTCTGGCTGAATCTTTCATTTTTCCTTGAATATTGTTTGTGTATTTTAGTCTGCAGTTAACATTTGAGAGCTGCTCAAGTTTCATTCGCTTTAAAACTTTCTTACATATTCTTCTTTTCGATATGAAATTCAATTTTATCATAAGACTAAATGCCAATCATTTCAGATTTCAAATCTTCTGTACACTCTAGGGTCCTGCACCAGAGGAAACATCACTATCAACAATAACATAGTCAATAAGACTTTTCTTATTCCTTGCCTTTTTTCTCCATATGACTTTGTGCACATTTTTATGTTAGAACTTGTTGTTAATAATAACTAGTCCATGTCCTGAGCAGAAATCAAACAGGTATTTGCTATTATTATTACCTTTGCTCTTTTCTCCAAATTTTCCCAAAATGTTTTTGTATGTCTGGCAATCATTTTCTACTCTGCTATTTAGATCCCTAATATCGACCAACTTTTCCTTTTTCATTGTGTCAGATGCTTCCTCTAAAGCCTCAAAAAATTCCTCCACTTCTACCTTAGTAGAACCTTCTGTGGGGACCATAGTTGCAAATAAGTCTCATTGTTTTCAGTTCCCACATATTTTCCTACATCACTCTGCTTGATATTGCTTGCCATTCAAGATGATTAGCCGCATCTGCACTAGAAAAAATAAACATCTTAGTTCTTTCCTGTACATCATATCCAATATAACTTACAGAACTAGGCAGCTGAAATTTGTAATTCGGTTATACAAAGTATAACCAAAAGGAATAAGAATAGCTTGAAGTAGTGTGGCTGGATGTGTGTGTGTGTAAGGAGGGAAATGTAGATATTATATTATATTTACTGTTACATTTTGGGTGAATAAGATTCTGAACCTATAATTTTATACCAGCTTCACAGCAAGTTATTTCAATTCAGCACATAAACTGTTACTTTTAAATATCCATTTTCATTCTGGCTATAGATATATTGCATAAAAAAAAAAGTAATCGTTTTTTATAATTTATGCTATTAGGTAACAATCAGGATGCCTGAGAAGAATAGCTGAAGAAAACAGATGCTTTTATTTTATAGTAATAGAGTGAGAAAATATCTAACATTATGTTTTATTTTTATTAAATTCTTTTCATAACAACATTTATAAAAGCTACAATATCTCAGCTGTATATATAATAATGGAAAATAAAATGCCCATCTCGGTACATTACTTATAGTGTTGATTTTCAAAATTTAGTTACACAGAACCCAAACCTTTTATCATATTTCATACTTATAAACTAAACTTCATGTATATATTTGAGCATTGTTGATTTAAGAGGGATAAGGATAACTTTGTGATTTGGGAGTTGCATACTGGAATTGTGCAACAATTGTAACTGAAGAAATTTAATGACTCAAAGCCAAGAGATACTAAAATCAAAAAACACTATTATTTGAGTATATAACTAGTTTTATCTTCTTAGAAGACTTCATTGGGTGCATAATATGAAAAGAGACATACAAGGATATACATTACAAGAGAATAAAAGCTATAAATTAACTTTCAAATGTATTGCTGACATCTGAAGGCATTTTGGATGCCATAGTATTATTGGGTACGTTCACATGGGTATGATTTCTTCAGTTATTTCATATAGCTGAGTAAATCCATTGTATCAAATATATATCGATATCAGCCTACACACATGAGAAATCCAAAGACTTATCAATGATAGTGCTGTTTATGGGCAAGTAATTGTTTTCTTGAAGAGCTGTAGTTGAATTATTGAGGAAAAACAGTATGAGAAAGCCATTCCAAAGAGCAGAGTTATAAGGAATGGAGGAGGAAAAATTGGTTTAATAAGTTTGGAGATGAACTGTATATGATTGTTGACTAGCAGCTGCTCATGTTCATATATGATTTAAAGAAAGTGAAGGGATGGTAGTGGTGAGTTCAGTAGACTAGCAGCTATAGAAATTCTTATAGAAAGGACTAATGTAGCACTGGAGCATCTGTGGAAAAGTAACTGTAGAGTAATTGAGAGAGGAGGGGTGGGGTAATCATCAGTTAAGCATTTGAGGAGATCCAAAATGCAACATCCCAAATGTGAAAATATTTATATTAAATTTATTAAATGTAATATTTATATTACATTATTATATTAAATTATGAAATCTATATAGATTTGAGATATATAAAGTGTCATAAGTTGGGAATGAGAAAAGTATTATTTACAACAAAAAAAAGAATATGAAGCTTTTTGGAGACTGAAGAAGCTATGGATGTGTTTATACTATGATAGGCTAGATAAAAACATCAACCTAAGAAGAGAAAACTGATCCTGGTTGGGTAGAGTATTGTCAGAATTGAAGAAAGGTAAAGCATGGCCTTTCTTTCAGAAAATGCCACAAAAATTTCAGAATTTTTGTGGCATTAAAATTACCAGATTATCATCATATCACTTAAAAATGGCAAGGTGTTTAATGTATTAGCTGTAAAGAATCTTCAAGTCTGAATGACCTGAGCACTACATGGTTTTGAGAATGAGAAAGAATAAAAGAGCACTATCATCAGCAAAGCTATGAATGTCAGAGAGAGAAAAGATTATTGACATATGTAAGTGATTCACTTACAACAGGTAGGACAATTACCATAAGATTGGTACCATGGGAAGAAGGCTAAGATTCCTTGCAACAGCAGCTGTCAAGCATGTCAAGAGCAACCACTTGAGTTTCTCCAATCTTTTCTATCACCTGTGTACAAAGGAAGGTGAGGCCTAGATAGAGGAACTGCTGTGGAGGAACTATGGCAGAATCTATATTGGTAATCAAGAGCTGTTGGTGACTTTTTCCATTATTTTTGAGAGTAATGAAGTCAGAGCAACAGGGTTGTAGTTCAATGTTTGACTTTATTCCTGTTTTTTTTTTTTTTTCCCTTCTTTGGGGGGGGGGGAAGCTGGATAAAAGCTTGCTTCCAAGTTAACATCTTGAATAAACTACAAAAGTGGTTTCCTTACCTAACATCAGAAATGTTATAGACAAAATAACAAAAGTCCTACACAACAACATAACTTTGAAGTTGCCTTTCCACTCGATGAAAAGTCTCCATGATGTTAAAATTGGCAAAACAACCTCTTCAGCCAATGAAGAGACCAGGAGTATACAAAATCTGTTGTAATTATGGCATTTATGTTGAAAAGATGGAGATTTGGAGAAATCAGTTAAAAAATAACATGACAGAGATGTAGAGAAGAACTGAGCATATAAATCTGGACTAGCTTTTCCCATCACCAGTGGAATCCATCAAGTCAATTGGTAACTTACTAAATAATAACTTACTATATACAGAATTCAATAATTATGTATTACATTTAAGGAAACAAGGTTATACAATGTCTGACACAGTATAATAAAAACCAAGGCCATATCTTAAATCAACTCTGGGTTGCATACATAAAAGAGCTACATGTTAATGAATTAGGCTGAGACAAGGCATGCTATATATCTTGTAACAAAGTACCATGCATATGATATCCCATTTCTGCATTCGACATCTGTTTAAAAAACAAGTTTGTAATTCAGAAATTGCATTGTAAAATATCTTTTTTTATATTTGTGTTTTGTCTCAGTCTAAAGAAATATGCAATACAGCTGTATGAAACTAGTCATCTTATGAGTGTTTTATTTTTTATGTGGTTTTGGCCAGTAATTAATTAAAAAATATGGAAACAACAAGCCATGGGAATTTCACCTCGTTAACTTATCCTTAATTTAATCAAAATATTATATGTAAGTTTGCCTTTGGTTGGCAAGGGGAGTAGCTCCATCACCAAATATATTTGGCTATTTACATCATTAGTCAAACTACTATTTATAAGGGAATAAACAGCATTAGCATATTTGTTTATTAAAGAAGAAATTCGTGAGTGAATGCAGGTTGTGATGAATATTCAAATTTCATTAAATTTTCTTGCAGCTCGGATTCCTCAATAACTCAATATAAATGATAGTTTACATTGAATATCGAGTTATTCAATGATAATATAGGGATTTTGTAAAAGCCTTCTTTTGACAAGTTTGTATAGCTTCTTAATATTATCATCTTCTTTATAGATTTTAATTTTTTATTTGTAAATTGGGATGACACAATCCGCTTTTGAATGAGAAAAATTGCTTTGGAGAAAGATGAAAAATACACCTGATGCTTTATGTTCATTTTTACTATTTTGGGGCTTATGCTATGAGATTCTACTTTTTTTTTAGGACCACTAACTGCATTAATCTGATTCTTCTTTAATGGATTCCAGATATAAAGTTTTTATATTCAATGTACAGGGAGATTATAATTAAAGTTCACATTTCAAAAGACTGTAACTGGATAACTACTCAGCAGAATAATTTAATATTTAGCATGATGATATGTGTGACAATGGAATTTTATTTTGTATAAAAACCAATGTTAGTTCTGAAAGTTGCCACGGGTGATGCATGGCACTGCAATACATGTAAATTATGTATGATACCTATTTACTAGAATATAACTCGCTTTTTTTTCCCCAAAATTAATGTTAAAAAATTGTGGTGCAAGATATATGTGGGGATTTTCGAAAACTAAAGTTTTTCAGGAAAAAAAAACTAAATCGATGCTCACATTATTTATAAAATGAATGCAGTTAAATTTTAATTATCAACATTTACACAATCGGCAGCTCACCTTCATCACATGATATATTTGACTCTGGACAATGCTTCTGTAATTAAATTAAAACAAGCAGTTTCATTATTGCTTGTCCTTTTATCATTTTGGAATCATATGATCTTTGAGTTTAAAACCAGCACTGTAACTTGAATTTCTCTATATTTCAAGCAAAATTGTCAGTAATTTACAACACTTGAGATACGTTATGAACAGTCCCTTCACAAATGCCTAATGAGAAGTGAAAATGGAGCGGGAAACAGAAAGCAATTGTAGGCCGGTAGAGATAGCGCAGCTATGAAAACATATGATTGGTGCAGTATTAACAAAACATCACATGACTCAACTACAAAGGCAAGCTGACGATTGTTGAGCTGAAATGCTGATTCTCTTCAATTGAATTCCAAAATATCTGAAACTGTCATAACAATCACTGTCTAGTTCTTAAAGTTTTAAACTTTTTCATGTGCTAGGTATATGCAAAACTTTTCCATTTTTTTTTTTTTTTCATAAAGTAAAATCAGACATGTTAAAGCACAAGGTCACCATTACTGAAGGCTCATGCACTTCTTGTGAAGTTGTTACCAAAATAACAGCTGTGCCTTGAAACATTGTGAAAGTTCAGAACATTAAAAGGATTACAAATGGTTTACACAAAATGATCCAGAAATTTGAAGAGACAGGTTCCTTAGATGTCAAACCTGGTAGAGGACAGAAGCCCTTCGAATGGCAGACAGTGGAGGAAGTAGCCACAGTGTTAGAGGAAGAAAGAATGGCAAATGTCATAGCAAGCAGCAATGCATAGCATATTGCACGATCTTTAGACAAACCCTTAAGCATGATTCGCAAAGTTACAAGGTAAATTCTGTGCTGTTATCCTTAGATTTCCCACATTCAGTGATTACTAAATCCTGACCAGGGTGCATGAGAAATATTTGCCCATTAGTTTCTTGCTCAGATTGAACTGGACGATTGGCCATGGAACATTTTCTGGACTGATGAAACTCGCTTCCATCTGGACGATGCTGTGAATACACACAACTGCAGAATTGGGCAACCACAAAACCACGTCATGTGACAGATTCCACTTCAATACTCGAAATTCATCTTTTGTTGTGGTTTTACAGCAGAATTAATTTTCTAACTTTTCTTTTTCGGGGAGCTTGGTCCTGCCGGTCTCATTACCTGCACTGTTAATGGCCAGCAATATGCTTCTCTCTCTTAGCCAATCAGGTGATTCCTATACTTCAACGTCAGTGCCTGGGTTCAAAGTTTTTATGCAGAATGGTGCCCCTCCTCACATCACCAAACCTGTCAAACTGTTGCTTCAGATACATTTTACCAAGAACAGAATAATCAGCTACTATTTTCATACAATGTGGCCAGTGCACTCAATGGATCTGAACCCCCCTTGCAACTTTTGATTGTGGGGACATCTCAAATACACATATTTGAGATGTCCCCACATCACCACCTTAATGGACCTGAAGCCCAGCATTACATGCCATATCCATGTGAAACTATACATTCTGTTGTTGAGCATACGATTTTGCATTTTCAGCACGTTGACTACAATTAAGGACAGCATATTGAACATGTTGTGCAGCCATACAACGTGCTGTGTGTACCCAACATTTTCTGACGTTTTGAATTACCCACTATGGTATTGTAGTATCATGTATCCTAGTGGCAACTTTTAGAACTGACACCGATTTTTGCACAAAATAAAATTCCATTGCTGCACACATCATGTTAAATATTAAATCAGTCTGCTGAGTAGTTACAGCCTTTCAACATGTGAACTTTAATCACCCTGTGTAAAGAATTCTTAATATCTTTGCTATTAATCATTCTTGTTCTTTATGCATAAAGAATGGTTATTATCGTTTACATTGATAAAATTGAAAATATGCCTACATTAATAATTATACCACTTTTTTCCCCATCTGATACACACACACACACCAGTATCATGTAATCAGAAGTAGGTTTGATGTCTATAGCTTAATTATTTTATGCTACTAACTTGTGGAGACTGGATATAGGAACTATTTTTATATCATAATATTGTTGCATTTGGTTGGTTATACATGGTCTAAAGTTTATTATTTTATTTTATGGCATCTACCATTATACACACAAATCCTATTACACCTCTCCTTGAATCCATTCACCATCACAGAACTCACGACCAATTCTGGCAATCCATTCCACTCACTCACCACTCTCCAGGTAAAAAATCTGGTCCACACACCTCCTCCTAACTATCCTCTTACACAACTTCACGAATGGCCCTAGATTTGTTGTATATTTAAAATTTTCCTTTGCGTCAGTTTTATAAATTCCCTTTAATATCTTAAAAGTTTCTATCATGTCCTCTCTTTTCAGCATATCAGCCAAATTTTGTAACCCACAAACCTTCAACCTATTCTCACAGGGAGTAATCCACAGATCTTGGTTGCTCATCTCTGAATCCTCTCTACCACCTCCTAGTCCCCAAGAAACCCAGGTGAAATCTGTATGCAGTAGTCAAGATGTGACCAAATCACAGCCTTATAAAGAGGGATAATGACTGCCATATCTTTTCTTGTTAGTGTGTTTTTCAACATCCAAGTAATCCTTTGAGCTATTTTACCAACTTTTGCAGTTTGCCCCTGAACTTCAACTCTTTGTTCACCATTATCCTTTGCCCACAATGTCAATTTATTCAAGTCATCTGCAGGATATCTACATCACCTTTATCAACTATTGCTCTCCCCTATGTCATCGATATACAATTAAAGAGTAGTGGCTCTAGTACCAAACTCTAAGGTACTCCACTAGTCGCCATCATTCTCCTAGATTGCTGCTACGAATAGCCTCATATCCATCTCGTATCACTTGGTTATGGGCATTCACATAATACATAGGCTGATATGCCATCCAGTTACCCTGCTGTGTTCACATTCATATTTTTTTAATATGCTGAACACCTGTTCATCTACCTCAACGTTGATATGTGTCTCTGTAACATCAGCAACTTCCTTTAACAACCATTCCTGATATATTGATTGGTCTGTAGTTTGCTACTTGTCTTGAAACCACCTTTATGCAATGGTACTATCTTACCCTCCTTCCACTCCCTTGGAACCCTGCCAGAGCTGACACTTAGAATGAACAACTTCGTCAGAGGCAATGTTAATTATCTTGCACATTCACGTAGTACACGGCTGATATGCCGTCCATTTCCACTGCTGTGTTCACATTCATATTTTTTTTAATATGCTGAACATCTACCTCAATGTTGATGTGTTTTTTCTGTAACATTAGCAACTGTAAAATCATCGTATTATTTTACATGATACGCCTTTGCAAAATGATCACTCAACAATTTCAACCATAGTCATTTTTCCTTTTACTTACTACATAACAAAAAACCTCTTTTGGGTTTACTGTGGTCTGTTTAGCTAATTTTCTTTCATAATCTGATTTGGCCTTCTTACCATACTAAGTCATCCTTCTTCTTTGCACTTTGTATTGTTCATGAGTATGCTGATCACCATTTTCTTTATACTTCCCCAGTGTTTTCTTTCTTTTTTCCTTTTTCAGCTCTTGCTTTATATTTCTACTCATCCACTTAATTCCAACTTGGTTTATCCTCCTGACTTTGGGTATGCAGTTTAATACTGCTGCCCTTAGCAATCTCTGATCACTTGCCATGCACTACTGACATTCTTTCCTTATAGCTTCTAAAGTCATGGCACTGTTCCAAGATGACGTCTGAGTTTCTCATAATCACAAGCCTTATAGTTGAACAACTCGTTCTTGACAGAGAACTCACATGTTTGGCAATCTCTCAGAATAGGACTGCATGGTCACTTTCCCCAGTTGGGGGGCAGAGTGTCTACCTTAGTTATGGATATCAGATCCAACACTCTCAAACCCTTTGTCCCCTCATGTTGTTTCACATAATTATCCCTCCAATCAATGTCCCTATACTAATTGTTCAGCCTGTACTCATTGTGCTATCTACCAATACATGACATCTACATCTTCCTGTGGACCCCCTGGTCTATTGCAGCACCCATCAACATATTTTGTCCTCTTTGTCTCTATCTCACGGTTTCCCAAAGCGGACTCCGTGGAGGCCTAAGGTTCCACAACTGAAATTCTAGGGCTCTGTGAATCTTGTTTACAAACATTCACTTTTATTATTATTATTATTAAATTAATGAATCAATGATATGATGCTACAAGTTACATCCATCGTACCAGACTTTGTAAAACTCCGCAGTTCAAAATAACAACTGCACTGTAGTCACTAAAATTTAATTTTTTTATTAATTTTTTAATTAAATTTTTATTAAAAATTTAACTTAATTTTTTTTTAATTTATGAAGCACTAAATTGTAAAATGGCAAGTGTTTATTGATTTCTTTCTTTCTTTTTTTTTTTTTTCATGTTTATTTTAAAGATTGAGTTGTGAAGACTCCACAGAAAAATTTTGTTTGCTTTAGGGCACCACTTTAGAAAGAAGTTTGGGAAACCTGGCTCTATCTCACACCAGATAGCTTCAACTGAACCAACTTCTTCAGATCTAAAACCTCTTTAACTCCTAATTTTGTTGGTTGTAATTCTTCAGTTATCAGCAGTACTCCACTTCCCATCCTATTCCCTCTATCCTCCCTGAAAATGCAATACCCTTTACATTCTATCCCTGTAACTATATCATTTATATATCAATCAACCAGGTCTCACTGTTTAGAATTTTTGGCCAAGTCGAGTTGACCAAAGCCATAACTTCTTACCCATATTACTGATACTTCTTGCATTCATGTACATGCATTTCAACATCCCTTTGTATCCAGTTACATACCTGTGTTAATCTCCCAATATGTATCTACTACTTCCTGTGGATCCCCCCCCCCCTCGGTCTATAGCAGCGCCCAACGTATTTTGTCCCATTTGCCTACACTTAATTTGCTATACGGATTGTACTAACATTATCACAAAGAATAATACTATCTCTTTTCTACCATTCAAATCAGAAACTTGTGAAATCCCTTTCAGTAGTGTAACCATTACTGTACCATGCTCATTTATCACAGGGGTGACCACTCACATTCTTGATTTCATCCTCCCTAATATCTCTAGTTTCCCTGGTTTTGCACTACTACACTGTCACTAAACAACACTCTCTCCAAATGTTCATCAAATTCACTCCATATATCAATAAACTGCACACCATTCCTCCTGCACAATCTTCAAATTGGCAATCATTGCCCTTCTCAGTTCTGTCCTATCATGCTGAGGCAACAGACACAATCTTTACTTTCTTGCTCTTCATTTTTGCTTCTACTAACAACAGTTGCATATCTTCTTTCATTGCGTATTTCTCACTTTTTAAATCATTTGTGCCTGCGAAAAAATTAAGTCATTAACTTCTTTCTTCACTAATATTCTTTCTTTGCACCTGGAAAACATGCTTTTGTCACTTTCTCATTAAGTGTATCGCTTATCATGGAATCCCCATACAATGCTTTCTCTTTTCTCCCAGTTTCTCATGTTTTTATGCTTTTCCCATTCACTCTTTAATTTTCCGTCCTGTACCACATGCCAATCGTTTCTCCAGCCACTCGAGCTCACGTTTTATCCTGAAGGAGACTGCATAAGCATGCAATTTCTTTCCACGCTAACATCTCGTCATCCACATTATTATTTTCAACTACTTCCTGCAAACTCTCATTCATAGTTGGCAAAAGGAAATCTTAAAAATGGATCTTATATAAAAATTTCAGCTTGAGGATAGTTTTGTATCGACTTTACCAGTTAGATATCGTGTTAAAGTTGTTTTGTGTATGTATCAAAAAATATAACATCTATTATGAGAATATTATGATAGAACCATGTAATGAAGAGGTTAAAAAATGCATGTAAGTGCTAGTAATGATGAAAAGCAGGCTGGATTGACTGATGGGGGAAATGAGAGACATAGGAAGTAAGTAACATGGAAGTGATGATAAAGGATGATCATGTGATGTCTGGAGATTCAATTGATATGAGTGTGGTGAATAACTGCAAAAACTATTCATGTTCATTTATTCTATTACATAGAATAAATGACATGGAAGGTAAGAAGAGAATAATATCAAAAGTAGTGTGTTGCTCATATCCAAAGATGAGTAGATATAACAATCAGCATGATGGCGCAAACTCTATGAAGCAGATCTGAAGGGAAATTGGAATGTTTCGAAACAATTGAGCTGTGGTTGAATGGATTTCATATTATTAGATATTTGATGGAACTGCTGTTTGCTGAAAGAGAGAGAAAGCATGGAGCAGGGTAAAGTGTGGATAAAGACAGAAATTTTGTAGGTTGTGGAAGGAAATATGGATACAGGGGTGAAAGAATGATAAAATGGATGACATTGAGGAAATTAATGAAACAAGAATGATCACAAGAGGGAAAATATCTAGAGTGACAGCCAGTGTGAGAAGCCTGTGCAAGTGCACTCAGTTATATTGAGAAGTCTGGAAATATAGTGATGAGAAAGTTGGTAAGGTTATAAACTGGAGAGGTGGTGAAGAGGAATCATGATGTGGGGGGGGGGGGGGTACTAATGCCTTTTATTTTATTCCCAACAGGGAGTAGCTGAGGCCATTTTAGCCCTATTTAACTTTTGGGAACTGACAATTCAATCTACACTGGTAGCCAATCAGAAATAACTGGCCACAGACTATCACTAATATAATGAATGGCAATTAATGAAGAGAGGGAGAAAAGTGCCACATTTCTTTGTCCCTAACACAGCATATTTTTCTGAAATAGTGACAGTTCTATGGTCGATTTTCTTTAGTCTATGGGACAAAATAAACAGCTTCCAGAAGAAGAAACCTGCTTGCTTGCCCGACTGACTCTTAAACCCTAAGGTTTAAAAAAGATCCTGTAGTTGGGCAACCAGATTCAAAGTGAGAACAGCTTTCTTTAGGCGATCTAAGGTTATGGATACAACCACTTCTACAGGGCTATAGAGTCCTTAATAATGATATCAACATTATTCTTATGCGTACTACTTTCTCATGTTTTTACAAGGGCTATGTCCAAAAGTATTTTCTCTGTTCTGATAGTTTTTCCACACAAATCAAATATGTTAGCAAAAAATAATCTGGGGTCTGTACTTTATTTTCATACTGTTTCCTCAGCATAATCTCACTCCCAATTTATTTATCGTATGGCTTGTACACATGGTTAAAAGACAATAAGATAAGATACACACATATATGATAATACAAATAAAAAAAAAAAGTAAAACATCTACATTCAGGCAAATACAAATATGAAATTTATGACAAGCATCAGACAGAAGATTAATCATATTTTAACATTTAGGTTTTTAATCCAGTTGATTGCCTCTGAGGATAGGTAAGGTATCCTTAAAGTCACCTGGATATGCCGCCAGCTCACAATCCTGTACTATATGGCAAATAGTTTGGGTCTCGGCTCCACAGAGACAGTGGGGATTTGGTATCTTACCCCACTTTGAAAGTAAGTATCCACATACACCATGGCCTGTACAAATCCTGTTAGCCATCGTCCATATATTCCTGGGCAGGTCAAATCCAGATGATTTCTTGGAAGATGATTATGTAATTACGAACTTCAGGTGATACTGCTTGGGACCACAGTACATCCCACCTACTCACCATACTGTCTAAGAAGATTATGGGTGGTTTTGGTTATTTAAAATTCTTTTATATTCACGAAGCAAGGCTTCCTGTCGTCACAGTTCCAGAGAAACAATATGGCTCAAAGTGGAGAGCCATTGTAAGGATGTATTCCTAATGCAACCCGTTATTAAATGCAGAGTGGAGTTAAGTTGAGCATCTAGTTTATTGACATGGTAACTATTGAGCCAGACAGGAGCACCATACTCTGCTGCAATGTAAACTAGACCCATGGCAGTGCACTGCAGAGTTGTGGCACTTGAGCCCCATATAATATAATACCACAAAGCTTCTGAACTATATTATTTCTGGTGCGAACTTTAGCAGCGATAATAATCATATCCCTTCCAATATGTTTTATCCACTGCAGAAAGTATTTTCCCAACCATCCTTGTAAAATAAAAGTTGTGTTTGGAACCTCTGCTTTAACTTGTTCATTATGAAACTTGATACCCTCAAGATGTAATCTGGTTTGTTTGTTGAATACCACTCATGTTAATTTAGTCGTAAAGACCATCATCTAAAGCTAATAATTAAATTACTAAATCTATTTAGATTACTAACCCAATATTTCACGTGTTACAAGGCTTCTTCTTCTTAGACATAAAAGAAATATACTAGGCACATTAGCAGGGAAGGCAAACATAGGCTGATTATAAAAGTGGGTTCCTAAATGGCTGAAAGATGAAAAATAGTGTGTTATTTGATGAGAGTTCTTTGAAGAAGAGCAAGAAAGCGAAAATTATATCTCTGCCATGCTATGATAGAGGCGAATTGAGGAGTATGGCAATAAATGCAAATAAATCAGTGTGTGTTGTGCAGAATGAATGATGTAGGGTTTGTAGGCCTATGGAATGAATTTGACAGACAGAAGAACTTATGCAATGCTGATGAACTGTAGTTGAATGGATTCAGAAAGATTAAATTGCTTTTATGTGATTGTGAAGACCATAATTAGGTTAGCTTTCAGGAGAGAGAGCTCAAGAAAAAACATACAAACAGTTAGGTGCCAGTGAATGTGTGTGTTGGCATCCATGACATGAATGCGAGAATAGCCAAAAATAAATCTAATTTCTCAAGCAACAATCAAATATTATTATTATGTAACACCTCCAAGGAGTCCAAAGACTTATCGAGGGAGGGCACCTACTCTAAAACTGTCTCCACCAACTGCAACGAACTACAACTACCATCATCTACACCAACACCATCTACTGCCCATCATCATCATCACCACTGGTATTTTCACAGACAATCACACCATGCCCATGGCAGGATTTGAACCTGCAGCCTTTTGGCAGGAGATTGGATAAGCTGACCACTCAGCCAACTAGGCTGGCAAATATAAAGAATATATATTTATATTTGCCAATATGAGATGCAAAGGTGATTAAGTACATAAGGGGAGGTACAGCTTATATATACTAATTCTAGAAGTATCAGGAATAAGGCAGAGAAGTTTTTGGAATTTGTTGGTGCAACCTCGCAAAGAATCATAGGTGGAACTTGGCCAAAAACAATGTAGTTACAGGGATGGAATGGGAAAGAGTTTAGTTTTTCAGAGAGGGACAATAGCAGATGAATTGCAGACAAAAAGAGCAGGAGACAGGCATGCAAAGGATACTCATTTGAGGCAATCTTGTTTGAAACTGACAAAATATACTGTTGGTTACTGCTAGAGACCAGCCAGTGCCAGAGATGTGAAAGATATGCATCAGTAAATTAGTAGTACAGTTGTGTGCATCAAGTAATCATTAAGGGGAGACTTCAATTACTGAGATTGTAATGAGGAATGATCATAGAAGGGAATTTTATATAATGTAGTTACATAGGATCAGAAGATCTGTCCATGCCAAGGTCATCTTGTTTCTAGTTGTAGAGTGATCGCTCTGTCTCGACTTCACAAGTTGCAAAACATGCGGAATTATTATTCAAGAAGGAATATGCACTGCTTGTAAAGAAGTAAACGGACATTATAGTGTGAAGAACAAACTGCCGTGGCACCCACCTTGATAAGAAGTAGGACTTCTTTTTGATGTGATGACTACAGAAATCCTATGGGCATACTTTCCCCAAGGGTATGATGGCATTCAATGGGAGTCTTGGACCATTCTTCCTGTGTGCATATGAGTTGCTGGACTTACTTCATCTCACAGATGTTCAATAGGATTGAGATCAGGACTCTGTGAAGTCGTCAATTGTGGTGACAATCGCATCCACAAACCATGCAGTTACAGCAACAGCAGCAGCCTTATGACAAGGTGTGTTGTCTTGCTGAAAGAGGAAGTGGTCAGTTCTGTAGAGACGCCAGAAAGTAGAAAGCATTTCATTGTCCAGAATGTTGATACCTCTCGGAGTTCAATGTTCGTGACACCATAAATATTTTCACATAGTGTTAACGCAGTTAAAAAAAAATCGTTCACTAAAAAATAAAATTTTCAAAAAAATCTCAAAAATACAATAAATAAATAATTGAAATATATCCTCAAAATTCAATAAAGCTAAATGTAAAAAAAAAAAAAAAAAATCCATATGGACTTTAACATCAACAATGTACACTTTCACTTACAAACATCTAAACATGATGGTCACTATAATAAATTTAGTTTAATCCTTTATCCAAGTGTCAGTAAACAAAGTTTGCACCTGAAAGTATCTTCAGGACTGAGGTAAGGTGGTACAATACCAGGGCACTCCTTGCAAAGGTGGAGCAAGCTACCAACACTCCTATCTCAGTATCTCCCATAATGCAAAACACATCTCCTTGCGGATATGTCTAATGTTAGGTTAGACATATCCGCAAGGAGATGTGTTTTGCATTATGGGAGATACTGAGATAGGAGTGTTGGTAGCTTGCTCCACCTTTGCAAGGAGTGCCCTAGTGTTGTACCACCTTACCCCAGTCCTGAAGATACTTTCAGGAGCAAACTTTGTTTGCTCACACTTGGATAAAGGATTAAACTAAATTTATTATATACTCTATATACTCTAACCAAGTGAAAAATAAACTTTCAACATGATGGTCACTGGCCACTCACCTGTCACTCTACAACTCACCTAAACTTTCTGCAGTACATCATGCCTTCTGTAAGGGTGGAACATGCAATTTCGTCAGGTAGGATATTCCATGCTAGTGGTTATCACGTAGAATCTCCTTTACATGATCTTCCTTGGTTCAAATTATCCTTGCCTCATTTTGTTGCCTTTATCCTCTCTTAATTCTGATGATTATAGACAGTCTTTGATTATCAAATTTGATCACACACAGTCTAATCACCTCAACAAGGAGATCTTCCTTGGAGATTTAAGCATCCACAATTCCAACTGGCACCTCTTCTACAACTTCGTGCACCAAGCCAGAAGGGAAGCTGAATTGTTTGCTGTCAGTAATAAATTATTTACAGTAATAAATAAACAAATTATTATCAGAAATCCAGATAATCCTCATCATTCTCTTAACTCCTGGACCTTTTCTCAACTAGTTTTCCTCTTGGCAACATTGATCATAACTGTGTTCACATTTCCTTTCCTACATATCATCCTTCTCCCAGTATATTTCTGCCCTTATAATCCAATTGCACCTGGGATGGAATTACCTTTCAGGATTTCTATCACTCTTTTCCATAATCGACTTTTGTAATTCAAAAACCTGTTCTATTTAATAAATTATTCTTAATGCAATGACTATCTTTATTCTCTTTCCAGTCAAAATCCTGACCTTAATGCAAGGCTTGGTTTTCCAATAAAAATATGAACCAATCCTTGCTAAAAATACTACAACCCACAGAAAAAATGAAGTTTAAAGGCTTAAGCTTGCCTCCTCCTGCTCAAATGCCTGTCTAGCAGTTTTGCCCCTTACCAGGACTACTGGTCAAAAATTCCATCTTACTATGTTTCTACCTCTTTTTCTTGACAGAACATTGGCAAGACCTCCTGACATCAGTTTTCATCTCTAACTCTTGTTTAGATGACCAGAGTAAGGCAAATTATTAAAATTTCTCATACAAACCATCAGTATCTCCTCTGATCTTTTGTCAGGACATCAAAAGGGTACTTTGATATTAATAACGCCTATAGATTAGATTATATCCTTTCAGCTGTATAACTAACCCATCCTATATCACATTTACCAGCTATCCTACTCAACTAACATCTATCTTACAGCATGGAGTTATTCCAGCCTTTTCTTTTAAAAAAAAAAATGTCCCAATGCCCTCCCCACAATGTTTGCAAGTGTGATCAAAAACATTTAACATCCAGCTTCTTCACTACCTAGAATGGGTTAATTAGTGATCATCAATTGATTCCAGTATCCTTGTTCTACAGCAGATCTCTTCACCTTTGGATACTGTACTGTAAATAAACACAGGCCATGGAAAGATTTGGAGAATTCCATATGGTCACGTAGTTCAGTTTGGCATCACTTCCTTATTTCCAAGCTGACATATATCCTGGTCTCCCTCCTACATTTTGTTTTGGCTGAATTCCCAGCTTTTGTAGGCATTCATTGCATCATGAGAGATGGTTCTTCTGTCTTCTATATATCAATACATCTCTGACTAATGTCTGATCCTATTTATAGCTTGTTGACCATACAGTACTCAGATGACTCCAACATCAAGTTCCTCTATGGCTAATGCCTTAAACACTGATGTAGCCATTCTTAAGATGAATGAAGGTAATTTATTAAATTTTAATGCTACTAAAATATGATCTTGCCTTATTTCCTCATGGAAAAAAGAGATCATGCCTTTCTTCCCCTCCTTTTGGACAACGCTGCTCGCCAGCCACGATCAGCTTTCTCTACTTCATCTGAATTTCAAACATAACTTACCCTGGCATAAAAATATTACTTTGCACTAAAAATTACACACTGAAATTAATTTATGTGTGCATCCTGTGAATGAAACTTACAGAATAACCTTTGAAAACATGTTCATGTACTAATGCTTATGTGTACTGTAAACAATCATATAATGGAGTGTGATTAACAGGTGAGAGGGTTAAATCTGATGCATAAAATTCAAGTTATGCAAAGTCTTCAGACAGTAACTCTTGCATAAATCAGGGGAGTGTCTGTACATTGATACAGCTGTTCCAATATCACAAAACATAAGGATCTTAATTATAGATTAGATCTATTAATTAAGATCCTTATCAACATAAGGATCTTAATTACTTTCTTTTGATCAAAGGTGAAGCTGCAATGTGCTATTTCAATTTAATGTCAGACCTGTACCTTATAATGAAGAGTTGCCAACAGCATTAATTCTAGATGAAGATCAGTAATGCAGTAAACCATCTCTACCAATATTTGGTGGAGATAGTTTATTATCTCTACCAAGAGATAGTGAACATTATATATCATTCTTTTATTACATCTTAATGTTGTTAATGAGTTAATATGGCTAAAATGTAAGATGAATAATAACCAATACCTAATCCTGCAGTTACATTTATATATTTCAACTGCAGCATGTCATTAAAGAATTAACTGTGAATACTTACATCATCCACATGACACCAGCTATGGAATGACTCAGTGGTAAACAGAAAAGGTATTCTGTTTGCTTTAAAAATGCATTATGAAAATCTGTATATCTTTACTAGTTAAAATTAATTTATTCACATTCTTTGGCATTTCAAAATCTCCCATGCCAAGCACCCACATAAAAATTAAACTAGTGTATATTATCACTTGATGCCAAGTGACAGCAAGATAATTTTTAGCAAGTAGGCTTGCCTAAAAACTTGTTATTTGCATAGATGAACACAAAGTAGATTTAGTATTATTATTAAACAGGCATCTCCTTTGAGTCAGAAGATTCATTGTAGGAAACCCAAACTATTCACACAATATTTATCATACCTCATCTTGAACTTGTTGACAGACTAAGCACTCACAAATGACTCAGACAACACATTCTATTCATTCACCACTCTACAAGCAAAAAAATCTAGTCTTGCAACCTTTTAAACACTTTTACTTAAATTCCAGGGATGACCTTTTGTTCTTCCACCACTAGCTAACTGCTAAAAGTTTTCCCTTGCATCAATCCTATAAAGTCCTTTTAGTAACTTAAAAATTTTTCTATCATATCCTTCTTCTCTGCCTTTCAATCTACTTCTGCAACCCACAAACTCTCAATCTATCAATGTAAGGAGCATTCCTTACACCATTCACCAACTTAGTCACTTGCCTTAATCTTTTCTACCACTTCTTCTTCTCCAAGGAATCCAGGCGACCAGACCTGAGCACAGTAATCCAGATGTGGATGTATCAATGCCTTATAAAGAGGAATAACTTCATCTCTGCATGTTAGTGTGTTCTTCAATAACCAAGTAATCCTATGAAATATCTTGGACACCTTAGCAATATGTCCTCTGAACTTCAACTCTCTATCCACCGACACTCCCACCAAGTCCCTAGCCTTATCAATCTCCTGGAGTACAATTCCATCAATGTGGTACACAGCTTGTAACGTTTTAATCCCAAAATGCATAACTTCACAATTTTCCACATTGAACTGACATCCATTATTTTTTTGCCCATACTGCTAGCTTATTTAAATCATCCTATAAGCTCTCTACAATCAGCTTGATTAATTATTACATGACCCAACTTTGCATGAATAGCATAGCTGTTTTTTTGATTACTTTACCAAAAGTAGTACAAGAAGTATTATTTATTACCCAACAAGTATCAAAATAAATTTAACTAAATACTTGGGTGAAGATTAGTGAAGTCCAATCATTTGGTATAAATGAACAGTAAGATTTTTACTGTATATTATAAACCACTAATGTATCACATCTTGGAAATTGACATTATGTGTAGATGTAGCACATTTTTTTTTATATTTCACATAATTTAGTACATGCAATTGCCAAATATACCTGAAGGCAAGTCTAAATATAATTTACTGAATGAAACATTGACTACAGACAGAAAGTCATGAAGTAATGTTATTGCTTTCTGGAAATAAGTGAAGTGTTGTTTTTGGTGGGCATCATTACCTAACTTCTACTCTTATTTTATCAGTAAATAATAATATTTAAAAAAGTACTGCAGGAAGTAAATAGCATTTAATTACTGCTTCCTTTATAAGTTCAATAAAAGAAATAACTTTAGATAGTACATTTTAAAAGTAAAATTTTACTACTGGAGTACTCTTGCCATGGCTCTGTTTACAAAATGAAATGAACAAATGAATTGCTCTCTCTTTCTGTGTGTATGAATAAGAATAAAAAAACTCATGAATGTAATTTCATGCTTATAAGGTTCTGTCCTAGACCTACTACCTGTTGAACAATTCTAATAGAAAACAAAGCATGACATTTGTAATAATGCATAATGTTATCTACAGTACTGAAGTCTTCTCCATTTCCAAGATTTGTGAATTAGAAATTGAAACAAACAACTACGAAACAAATTATATATAGCCAAGCTCTCTACATAACACATGTGACTAAAGCAATAGCAATTATTAATGTCATTCTTAAAACTGTTCTATGTTCAGGTGGGAAAAATAAGCAAAATAATCCCATGCACTTCTTTTTTTTTAAAAAAAAGAATACTGTAAATAACATTTGGTTCTAACACGATAACCCAATGAAAAAGAAAATATTATACATTTTTCTTATCATTAAATATTTTCTTGCAGTACAAAGAAGAAAACCAAAAATGTGTAAGCACATGCTCCCCCCCCCCCCAAATGATTTAGGTTTTCAATTGTCTTATGGTTTTTTCCAAGATAATCAATCATATGAGATAATAAATGTTCAATAATAAAACTGAAACTGTGATTATTATAAATGAAGAAATTATTCTCACATGAACACTATATTATCAGTCTGCAAAAGAAATATCAGTATTTCTGTTTAAGATGGCTGCTAAACATTCATATGGATGAAAATGAAATAAGACATTGCTGATGTATATTGCATTATTGCGTGGGGCTCATCAGTGTGACTTCTGAGGAAGTTGGTCCCCCCCCCCCCCCCAATAGTAGTGAGAGTAATTTAAGCTTTCATCCTTTTCCTTGAATAGAGAGGTTTATTATCTAGTATTTCTAAGACAGCTTATTTCATAAATGGCAACTAGCAGCAGTAGTAGTAGTAGTAGTAGTAATATTTAGGGCTTTTTTGAATCAATCTGTATAGGATATGTTTCATATAGTGGTTAGGTCCTATCCTAATTTTATGCTAATGTGTAGACCTACACTTTTTACTATGTAGGCATTCGGAACTGAAATCCTACAGCATAGGTTGGTTACTCCTTATTCCTGGAAGTATCCTATGACTATCGCCTGTGTGTTCACAGGGTTTGCCTGCTTGCAGGATGAAAAACCCCAGATAAACTGGGGGGGACCCTGCTGCCCAAGACCAGCTAACTTGGCTATGGCTGAGAAAGATCCTTGAGCTCCTCACATCATTGACAGGATTTGAACCTGGGACACTCCTTCCCCAAGCATATGGTTGTGAAGCGCATAGCCACTAGGCTAACCATGCGGACAGTGGTTAGGTACTGGATATTATTTGAATGAGCATCCTACAAACTCATCTGCTGCAATGAAAGTGACTGAATTTCTACTGAAATATTATTGGGTATGATATTTTTGATATTAAAAAGTTTCACAATTGGAAAGTGAGTAATGCAATTTAACATCATTTGTTGATTGTAAAAACAGAAAAATTCATTTCTAAAACTGAAGCATGATGATCCATATAATGGTATTTTTTGGGAAAGAAAAAAAAGTTCATAGAGTCCAACTTAATCTACCATTCCCTGAGCAACATTTTTTTTTTTTTTTAACTAATAGTTTCATGCTTCTAATTTGCTATTTATGTGATTTCTTCAAGTTATGTTAATCGCTATTTATTTATTTATATATGTTTGGGATAAATTAGTTATGAAAAGCTGTGTATTAAAATATCATTAATTTTGTGAATTTAATTCCTTTAATATAATGTTAGAAACTGTAATATGTAATTTTGATATATCCAGACGATTCTTTGATTCTTTGTGGTATCACTTGATTGGTTGCTATGAAAAATTATGTTATTTTTAGTTAGCGTGTGTTTACTCTATACTATGCACAAAGTGAAGTTGATGTGAGCTAAACCGGTGAGAACCAGTTTTTGGCGGGAAAAAGGAAGGAGTAGATACGAAACGTAAGTAAAAACAGAATTGAGTAGGAGAATATAGAGAACAGTAGCTAGAGACTGGAGGGGAATTTTGACATGCCGAAAACGGTATTTAAAGGACCGGGAATCGCTTGGTATTTTAACTTACCTTTTTCTGAGTTGGAATTTTTACCAAAACTTCCCAATGCCTAGCAGTGAAATAGGTTAATATGTATGAAAAAACGAAGAAATAAGTAGATAACTTAAACCAAGTGCATAAAGATTATATTCTCCCGAGTCTATATATCAGTCATGGAAATGGAAGATTCTTTTAAGTTTGTGTTACTACATGGTAAAAGTCAGCAAGGACTTAAAAATTGTTGTTTGATCTACTTATGCTGTGTTGAAATTATATTCTGGTAAGATTATCTTTACTATACTTAGCGAGAAGTAACGAAAATTAATTCCGCCGAAAGTAAATCGTTCCTAGTTGCAGTATTTAGCGAGTCGAGATTTAATATGTGATGTGCTAAGACTTTTCCCTCTTCAAATGATAAATGCTATGTTATTGAATTAAGTGTTCATTAACTGAATGAGAATACTGTGAAGCCTATTTGTTGTGATATAGGAATCTCAAACATACATGAACTAAAATTGATTAACTGAGCCTAGAGAATTACGAATTGAACGTCTGAATGTTCATGAGTTGCATTCTTCTGAATATCTTGAACTGATTTGATATTTAAAATTGTTCTGAAATGTAACCTTAATCAGAGTAGACTTGTGATATAAGCTCTTTGTAATAAGAAGGATAATATCTGTATAATATAATCTTTAATTATAAAGTTTAAGCTCAGCTGAGTAGTATACCAGTGACTTAATGAGCGCTCTATATTCGTTCAATCATAATGTCCCTGTTGGAATATTGTGTTATGATGTAATTTATGTGTCACTGCATTAAATAATTTTGTTTGAATCGAATCTTGAATTTGCCTGATTTTTTCATTGCACCGCTCATTAAAATAATTCAAATCTCAGCGGGAACCCTATATAATGAAAATATGAACCTCGGCCTAAATTCAGCTTTATAATAACCTGATACAGTTGAAGGTTGATTTATCTAAGTTGCTTTTGCAGTTTCTGAATATGGAGTGGTGCAGTATAATATAAATATTCTTCACATTCGATTGATATATCAGCCCTCAACAAACTGAATTTATGACAAGAGATAATAATAAGAAGATAAAACGTAATTGAGCAGAGTTACGATCCAACAACTAAAATGAAGAAAAACATCTTGTTCCATTGCACTGATTTGAAAAATAGAAGGTGGCATATTTACCATTACTAAATAAATTCATTACTAAGGCTAATAGATTATTTTATAAGGGATTAATGGCAGAGGGGGGGGGTAATTACATGACAAAAGGCAGATAGCCACTCGTGTTTTGGTCCTTGAAAAATCCTAAGTTGGTTTGTGTATGTCATTCACTTTGGCCAGTAAGGAGGTTGATTAATTAATAGTTTGTTATAGTGGGTATCTTATGGTGTTTGAAATAGTGAGAGTGAACTGTACAAATATATATGATCTTCTCAGATATATTTACAACATAACAGCAGCAGTCATGAACTGAGTCTTGTAATTACATGATCTTAAATAATAATAATAAAAACACCAGTTTCTATAATTTCATTTTTAATTATTAGTACCTTCTTAATATTTTGATGAAATGCTAATTTAAAGGAGCAACTATCTTGAGAAGTCTCCTTTCCAGTAAAGAGAATATGAGGTAGTTTTAGAAAGTTCCTGGAATCATTTTATTTAATAAAAGTAAAAACAATCATTAAAATACAAACATTAAAAATACTTTATTCCAAACTTAAGTACTCTTCTCTCATTTTTTCATTAATTGGATGTATAAAAAATATATAAAAATTTTTAAATCTGATATGCCAAATTACTAATTAAGAACTAAGTACATATATTACAAGGTACAGTAATGCCCAAGCTTTCAGAATTAATGTATGCTTGGTTTGTAGTTTTAAGCTGTATAAGTTTTTCTTAACATGATTATTTCTGAACTGTTCTGCATAAAAACTTTTATGCAGAACAGTTCAAAATTTAAACATGAAAATGCAGTATTTGCATTTTCATGTTTAAATGTAGAAACAAATGTTTAAATGTCTCTGTGAAGATCATGACAACAAATTTATTAAACACACTAAGTATATATACATGTTTTGTGAATTATGATATAATAGTGTCAGTTATTCAATGCTTGCACATACCATATATATTGTTTCATTCCTCTAGGTGGCAGTGGTACAATGGAATGGAAAAACACCTGTGTCAACAGATAAAAAGAAGTAGCTTTTGTGTAATTCTAAAAGAGTGCTACTTAAAAGCAACTGTTTCTGAAGTATAATTTGCTTTAAAGTTGAAAATGCTATTTTTTTTTTTTTTTTTTTTTTTTATGGAAATGAGGAGAATTCACATTATATGACTGCTTTCAGTTATTTATATATAGCAAAGTTCTTATAGTCATACCCAACAACGTACAGTGCATTAAAGATACTTGCAAACAATCTCAAAATCCCACTCTAGAGACCAAACATGGAACTTTTTTAAACCACTTCAAATAATAGAAGGAAAGATCTCACACTAGATGACAACAACAAATCAATTACCCTTAAAGACATTTCAAAAACATTTATGCCACAGTGGTATTTGCATTCACAGTAAGTCAAGTATGGGAGTGAGTAATAAACTCATTTTTCTGGAGATTTAAAAAAAAATGGGGGGAGAACATCTTTCTCTATTCTGATGCTATGATTGTTTTATGATTGATGTTCTCTCAAATGTGTATAAGTGCAATACTGACAGAGTTGAGCATGGCAATAAGAACTTCATGTTTCACAGTTACTAATCTGCTACTATTAAAGTACAGGTATAAGAAGAACTTTCTTTTTTGTGAACTGACTTCAATAAACAAATCTTGTTACTGCAACTAATGTTTAGTTTCAGTAACAAGATTTAGTTTACAGTCACTTCTTTCTGTATAAAATAAGACGAGATTAATTATATTATTTATCTCTCATCTTATTATGAGAAATATATGTAAAGAAGCTTCTCAACTTTTCTACATATATTTCTGATATAAATCAACGATCTCTTTGACATCTTCTGTTGAACCCAAAAGGATAGGAGCTCTTTCATGAATATCTTCTGGCTGTATTTCAAGGATGGGAACTTTTCCAGTGGTTGCAGTACCTCCAGCTTTTTCAATTATGTAAGCCATGGGATTACATTCATAGAGTAAACGTAGCTGAAATAATATACAGATTATTAATAAAACACTGAAATTCATACGGCAAGGTAAACGAAATAATACATACAAGGGCTATATGAAAAGTAGCATCATACTATTAAAACTTTGTATATATACAAAGTTTTAATGGTACGATGCTACTATATATGTTAAACTTTTTTGATATTTACCTAAAAATTTTAACCAGGAGTTTTACTTTTTTTTATTTTAATGCTGCAAAATAGTAAATAAATGATAAGGAAATGGGTAACATTAGTAATGATGTAGTCAGCAATTAATATTTGCTGAAAAATTGTTTAACAACAACCGTTATCCTAAACAACACCATGACAACATTGACTTTCATGTAAATGCCACTATCAGTGATTGGCACAATTCAGGATTGGATCTTGAAAATGATAATAGCTGAGAACATCTTCACTTAAGAGCAAGAAAGAATAATTCACATGGAAAGAAGATGCAAGAAATAAAGTCTCACAGACTATGTTATTGTTGACAGTGATGTTTCCCCATTGGATCAGAACATGTGTAGAGAGGATATAAATTTAGTAGAGATCACCATTTATTCTTAGCAGAATGAAACTGAATTTCATGTTGAAAAGAACATTATGTAAGAAAGTTTAAAAAATCAAAGTTGAGAAGCTTTTAGATGTGAATTTGTTTAAAAACAAGAACCAAACCTTAGAGATTCAGTAGCAAATCCTGAAGAAAACATTGATTGATTCAGCCAGAGAGGCATGTGGTGAGGTTGTCTGTAAGGATAGAAAAATCAGAACTCCATGGTGAACTCAGGAAGTTAAAGAAATAGCAGAGGAAAAGAAGAAAGCATACAGAAAGTTGCTGGTAAATGAGTTAGCTTGTGCTCTTAGAGAATACAAAGCCAAATGTAAGAAAGTGATGCAGTCTGTAAAACTAGCTAGACAAAAGTCATGAGAAGACTCTGGTAAGAATATAAAAAATAAATATCAGGAAGGTGGGAAATATTCCGGAGGCTATTGAAAAAGTTTAGAAATGGAGGAAAGAGTACTGAAAAAAAAATCAGAGATGATAAAGGTGACATGACAAATGAAGATATTCTAGATGTCTGGAGTAATCTCTTAATAATAATTACTTTCAGAGATTGCTAAATGAAACAAGCAGTGGCAGCATGGTGGTAAGAAAACATTCAACAGAAATGCAATCAGGAATACATATTAGTATTTGAAGTAGAAAAAGCTATTAAAACCCAAAATGCTCAAATATGAAGGTAGGAAATATGAAGATTTACAGTGGTTACAATGCATAATTCAGCAGGCCTGGTCAGAGAGTCGAATTCCAGCTGTCACAGTATCCATTTATAAAAAAAAGAAAATAAAACTAAATGTGAGAATTACAGAGGTAATTCCCTACTGAGTGTTCCTGGTAAGGTCTATGCAAGTATACTTGAGAAACGGTTCAGAAGAATTCTGGAAGCAAAGCTTGGTGAAGAGCAACCTAAACTCAGGCCGAACAACCAGATTTCACTTGAAGAAAACTAGTTTGAGAAATCATGGGAATATAACAAGGATCTGCAATTTAAGTTTTCTAGATCTGGAAAAGGCACACTTTCCTCTTGGCACCTTGTGCCAAGAGGAAAGCTCTTCAAAATACTAGTTATATGGTGTCAATGGGACATTATATCAAGCAATAGTTAGTATTTGAGTTGAAGTCAGCAGTTAGAATTGGAACAGATACAGGAAGATGGTTTGATGTTAACTCAGCTGTCAGACATGGATGTACATTATCATGGAATGTGGCAATAAACCTAATATCAAAATTCATCATTATCAAATTTCTGATATATATATATATTTATAAAGAATTGAATGACTAGAACAGAGATTTAAGTAAAAAGGTTTTAATATAAAAACACGGCTAGTTTCGGCTTGTAACAGCCTTCATCAGGTGACATTATAAGAGAAAGAAAAAAGAAAAAACACTGAAACTTAAATAAACTATGAACATCATATAGAGTCTCTATACATAATTGACATTAAATCGTTGTGGTTGTATTTAAAGCTGTTCTTTCGTTAGTTGTATTGTTGAGAAAGTGCGTGCTAGTAGCATCTCATGAAAGCCAGTACATAATTACAGCTGAATGACAATCTGGGAGGTTGTAGCTCAAGTTATTATTTAGATGAACAGGAAAGATTGAAGATGATTTCTCTAGATTCCACGATTTTTCTCTCTAGTTCATCATTGCAACGGAAGATGTTAGTAGATTTTTCCAGCAGACTTTGTGACTTTGGTTTTCATCATTAGGATTAGCCGAGAAAAGGATATGACTTGATAATGCACTGGCTCGCTGTCTCTTGTAAGTAATGTCCTTCATGTGTTCTTCCATACGCAATTCGACAGATTTGTCTTTCTGCCCAAAATAAGGAATATCACAATCACACAATATTTTATATACCAGAGTATTTGAGTTGATGATGACAAGGTTTTGGGTGGCTTATTAAGAAACAGATCTTTGGAAGTGGAGTGAACAAGGTTCTGATATTGTATTTTCTTAGAACTTTTGCTAATTTATGTGAAACTGTACTTATGTAAGGAATAGATATATTGCCTTTGAATCTATTTGTTTCTTCTGAGTGATGTCTAGGAGGATTAAGAAGGAATCTTTCAACGATTCTCTTGGAATATCCAATAACTTCGAAAGAAGTTTTGAGATGGTTTATTTCTGTAAGAAGTTCATTTGGGTCATCCAGAAGAGAACGGGCTCTATGTCCCAAGGTGGAAATTATTCCAAGCTTATGAGGAGGGAAGTGATGGGGCTGACTATGCAGACTCTCTATGATGTTCATAGTTTATGTAAGCTTCAGTGTTTTTTCAGTATAATGTCACCTGATGAAGACTGTTACAAGCCGAAACTAGTCGTGTTTTTATATTAAAACCTTTTTACTTAAATCTCAGTTCTAGTCATTCAATTCTTTATAAAAATATGTATGTTAACTGAGTTAACGATCATTCTTTCACACACACACACACACACACACACACACACACACACACACACACGCGTGTGTGTGTGTGTGTGTGTGTGCGCGCGCCCTCAGCAGGGTATACAGGACTTATGACAAATACTACATGAAAAAGTTACATCATTACTAACTTCCTATCAACAATCTTCCTCCAAATTAAACTGTTATCTGTCAACATTCCAATATTATCAAATCTTATATTTCTATCGTCTAAGATGTGAAACAATAATGTACATTATCTTCAATATTATTCATCATACATATGGATCACATTATGAAGGAAATGTTTTATTAAACCTGATATCAAAATTGGAAATATTACTCTCAACTTTACTTTATGCAGATGTTATACTTCTAAATAAATCCAATGTACATGTGTCAAGATTCCTGACTAAACTGAATAACTATTGTACTAAATTTGGTATGAATATCAGCAATAAACAGACAAAAACAATGAAAAAATAAGCAGAAACAGTGAAAATATCAACTGCATCCTGAATGGAGAACCTATAGAACAAGTAAAACATTTCAGCTACCTGCACAGTTTTAAGTGAAGACAGCAAATATGAAAAATAGATAACAGAATTAGCAAGCCTGGTATCGCAGGAAGTCCATCCATCTGTTCAATGGACATTAACAGACGCTGTATGGTCACTCAGATGCTTGGAGATGTGCCACACCAGTCCTCATCATGTGGTCCTGTTGTATGCTTTTCTGGAGACTTCAACTCTCTGAAGATCTGTCACTACAGACACCGCCCATCTATTTTTTTTCCCCAGGAACTTTACCTTCCATCCTTTCAATGTGTCCAAAGTATTTAAACTTTCTTCTGTCAATATTCTTAACCCTTTCAAGAACAGAAGGACTTATGAAGTAATACAAAGTTTTTAGGTATTAAAATGACTTTATTACGTATCTATTTAACATAAAACATCATCATTATGTTGGAAAAAATCGTAAGTTTTATAGAATTTCATGAGACACGTGTCCCAATGGACGTAAAGGGTTGCAAATAAATTAAAATTACTAACATTTATGTATTGGCTTCAACTACATTTTACTAAACATAACAGTACATAAATCAACAAAAACAACAATGGACGTAAAAAAGATAAACACTATAATCGTAAATAAATAAAAATGAGCAAATAAAGTCTTTTAGTTATGGTATTCAGCAAAGCAATTTCTGTCGTCTGTAGAGCATAGGTGAACGTTACATGTAGTGGAAGTGTTATTAGTGCGATTTTCAATTTTATTTTTAGCACAGTTTACACATCTTTTACGTGTATTTGCTTTCACCATGGGATGTGAAGGCATGGAACATTTCAGAAATATACATTTTGTACTTGTCACTGTCGTAGGTATGGCCCTCTTCCTTGAAAAGAAATCGCCAATCAAAGATCGAGCTATGACCTGTCTGTACTTGAGGCAGGATAGTAAAGGTTGCAAAAGTGTAAGTTTTTGCAGATATTTTCAAACCTATTTCTAATTTCATTGCAAATGTAATGCGTAGAAATAGGTTTGAATAAGGGAATGCCCATATCTGGATCAATAGACCAGTAATCTCTCAATGATGGCAAAACATGATAATCACCGAATTCATACCGAGAGAGGCTTTCATTTCATTATCATCAACTGTGTATTGTGTATCATTCTGCTCAGTGTACCGTACAGATTCAACTCTTATTTTTCTAACTAAATCTTCGAAGTTAGTTGTCAAATAAAAAATTTCAATGGGCATCAATAACGAATCTTCATCTCTGTCTCTGCAAATCTGAACTTTTCTGAAGATATAATCAACATCAGGAAAGCTATTTGGTACATATGAATGTAGGGCCACTTACTTGTGGTCTGTTTTCTGTTTCAGGTTCTGTTGCTGATAATTCCAATGTGTTTTGTGCAACGTGGTCTTCAATTTCAACCATAGAAACCCCTGCATCCACATCCTGAGTTATAAATACCCGGTCTTCCTCATCGAGTTCTAGCACACCTTCATCGTCACTATTTTCTGCTACTAAACACTGCAAAATTTCGTTATCTTTCAGTTCAAACTGCTCACACTCTTTTCTCGACATGTCAGTAATGATAAAAAGACAAATAAAATACAAAAGTGGATAAAATAAATAAAAAAACACCGATTACAACAATAAATTACAACAACGAGTAATTTACTTGTAAAATACGGCCCTTTACGTCCACAGGGACAACGATGTCCCTTTGTTTTTACTAGTTTTTATGGAATATTATTTCAAAATTTTATCGAAAAACATAATAATACTTTTACTTACCATCAAATGAAAATATTACACCATAAACATATAACAAACAATATTCTATGCAGAAACACTTATGAAAAGTTCTGAATACGCTGTGCTCTGAACGTACGATTTGTTGCAAAACTTTCTTTTGACAGGTGGTGCTAACGTAGGGTTTTCAGTAATAAAATTACCAAAAATACGTTCCAGATTACACATTTGCTGGAAAAAAATATTGACATTATTTTGGTTTACATACACAATCAGGGTTTTATGTGGGGGACACATATGTCCCATTGTCGTGAAAGGGTTAAGCATCCCTAAATTCCTACTGCTCCTTTCTAGCACCATCCATATGTCTGCCTTTCAGTATATGATATTCTCAACAGCCTTTTGTAACCAAATAGATAATAATAATAGGACTCTAGCTTTGATGTAGTAAAGGTTTTTTTTCTTTCCCTCACCAGAGGTCAGGCCAATAATTGTTTTAACTGTTGGTCAGTAACTTTAGCAAACCATGTAGATTGCAGTGCAACTTGTTTCTTTGTATATATATATGTGTACACTCCAGATAATGATCTTGATATGAAAGTTGAAACGTCAAGTGTTCATTTTGGTTTATATTAAACTAAAGTTTGGCTCTAATACACAGTAGTTGTCTCCATAATTTTTGATAACGTTCTGTAGCACCACATTTCAAAAACAGCCATCCTTTTCCCATTAGACTTCTTTAAGTTCAGAGTCTCGCATCCATAAGTCATTGCTGGAAAAAAGCAGCATCCAAAATCCTCAACTTTGTTCCCATGGAGATCTCTTACTGCTGTTTTAGCCATTCCTATTTTTCTTCTTCTGACATCAGTGTTCAAACCAATTTTAACTACTGGATCTGACAGCTGGGTTAGAAATAAAACACTTGACCAAAGACGAGACCACAGATATGAGAGTTCTGATAAAAATTAAGGAAGTGAACAGATGGCATCAATAGCAACATCATATTAAAAATTGAGGATATTAGGAAAGAACTTAATATTGTTAACATTCAGGAATGTGTTAGAGCTAATCTCAGGTTGTATGGTTACTTAAACAGAAAATGGGAGAGGAAAGATTAGTTAAACAAGTGTTCTTTGTCAGGCTGGCAGGAAAAAGACCAAGAGGAAGACAAGATCTAGGTGGACTGATACAGTAAAAAGGGCCTTAAGATAGAAATATAAGATCTGATAATATTCAAGTTTTAACAGATAACAGATTAATTTGGAAGAAAATTGTCGATAGGAAGTTAGTAATGATATAGCTTTTCATTTAGCACTATCATAATATCCTGTACATCCTCTGAAGGTACATGCCAGGAATATGATGATGACAAAGGATAATTCTAAAGAACATACTTTGTAGTTTTGAGAATAGCCCTTGATGTGGTAAGAAGACTCATCACACGAAGACCAAACTCTCAAAGTCCATAATACACTTGCATTGAAAAAAATCTTGCCTCCCATAACACATATCTTGCTTGAAAATATACACCACTGAAGCACTCCCCTACCCATTCTTGTAATGGATTCCATTCTTTAACCACTCAGCCATGCAAAAAAATCTCCTTTTTCACTTCCTTACTACTTGATTCTTATACATTTTTCAAGGATGAACTCTTGTTTTTCCATCCCTATTAAATATGCAATAATACCTCTATATTTATTATTGTAGAGAGACTTTCAGGTAGTCAGGGAAACATTGAGCAACACCACACATTGCCCACACCAGCTGTCATACCTGTTCTTGAATTCATTCACACTACCCAAACTCATTATCTCCAATGGCAATCCATTACAATCATGTACCACTCTATGAGAGAAAAAATCTAGCTCCCACCACCATTCTTGATAGCATTCTCAATTTCTATGAGATATAATTGGAATTCTTTTCAGCATTCCAATTATCCTCTGATAATTTGCAATCCTTTCTACATGGTCCCAGAACTTCAACTTCCTATTTACTAAAACTCCAAGATTCTTAGTCAGATCAGTTTATTCTAGCATATTCCCACCAATATAATCGCCAGCCTGGCTGGCCGAGTAGTTAGTGTATCTGCTCTCCAGCCAAAAGGTTGCAGGTTAGAATCTGCCATGGGCATGGATGTTTGTAATGGTCTGTGAAAATACTAGTGATGGTGGCAGGGAAGTAGATGCTGTTGGTGTAGTTAATGAAGTTCGTTCTTGGTGGTGGAGACAGTTGTAGAGCAGGTGCCCTCCAATCCAAGGAGTCTTTTGACTCCTTGGATTGGAGGTATCACGTAATACTACTACTACTAATAATAATGCAAATAATGCATTATCTAATCACACCAAAGTACATGACCTTACTTTTACTAACATTAAACTTATAGCCATTTTCACATACCCACAATTCCAGCCTATTCAAATCATTCAGCAAGTACTGCATATTAGCAGCATTCCTGATTATCCTGTCTATCCTTGCATCATCAGCAAATAGCAGTATGTCTTCAGTAAACTCCTTCCCAATGTTATTAATGTAGAGATTAAACAATAGTGGACCAAGGACTGATCCTTGTAGTACACCACTGGTCAAATTAAATCTCACAGACTTGCATTCCACCGCCATTTTTTGATATGTCAGTCAGCCACCTTATTATAATTATTATGATCTACTCCAAGAAGTCCTTAGGCTCATTGAGGAAGGCCCTAAACATCAAGCCAAGCTATCCAACATTTGCACAGGATCTGTCATACTTTGCTTTGAAATCATTCACAGTCATGGCACCAACAACAAACTCTAGCAACCTATTCCACTCATTCACCACTCTCCAAGCAAAAAACCTAGCTCTAACACCATTGCTGACTACACTCTTACTCAGTTTGCTAGGATGGCTCCTAGTTCTCCTACCACCAAGAACTGTTCTGAAAATTTTCCTCTGAATTAATCTTGTAAAAACCCTTCAGTAATTTGCATGCTTCAATCTCATCACCCCTTTTCCACCTATCAACCAGTTTCTGTAACCCACAAATCATCTTCAATCTGTTCTTGTAAGATTCATTTCAAAGGCCTGCTACCATCTTTGTCACTCACCTCTGGATCCTTTCCATCTCTTCATCACCAAGAAACCCTTGCACCCAGATCTGCATGCAGCAGTCAAGATGGGATGTTATCAAGACTTGATAAAGAGGAACAATAACCTGCTTCTCTCTGCTTGTCAAACTATTCTTCAGTAACCAAGTAATCTGATTAGCTACTTTAGCCACTTTTGCTATGTGCTGCCTAAACTTCAACTCCCTATCCTCCAACACTCCCAAAACTCTGACTTCATCAATTTCCTAGAATACAGTTCCATCAATGTGATAAACAGCTGGTAATCTTTTAACCTCAAAATGCATAACCTTACACTTTGCCATGTTAAACTGACATCCATTCTCCTTTGCCCAATCTATCCTACAAAATTTTAACATTTGCTCTGCCCAACTTTGCATCATTATTATCAGCTAACAACTGAACAGCTCCTCTCAGATTCCTTTGCTATATCGTTAATGTACAAATTAAACAGTAGGTGGTCCAAGAACAAAATCCTGCAGCATGCCACTAGTCACAGGACTTCTTCTGGACTCTACTCCTGAATAAACTACTCTCTGATATCTCTCAATCAACCACCCTCTTGTCCACCTCACTACCCCTATATTATTATTATTATTATTATTATGGGGGCAACTTCAAGGAGTCCTTACATTCATCGAAGGAGGCCCTAAACATTATGTCCAGAACTATCCAACATTTGCGCAGTATCTATCATACTTTGATTTGAACTCATTCAGTCATGGCACCCACAACAGACTCTAGAAACTTATTTCACTCATTCACTACTCTTCAAGCAAAAAACCTAGTTCTAACACCCTTACCAACTATTCTTCCACCACAAGACCTGTAATGCATAACCTTACACTTTGCCATATTAAACCGACATCCATTCTCCTTTACCCAGTCTATCAGTCTATCCAAATCATAGAATATGGGGATATCCATCCCTGTGTGTGTGTGTGTGTTGCAGTTTACTGATTCGAATTCCATGTAGTATCCTGTCAAAGGCTTTTGACAAGTCCAAAAGTATCACTATAAAACCCATTACCTTTATCCAACTCAGCTATCACTATATTATAAAATGTGAGCAAGTTACTTAGGTATAACCTACCGTTCACAAATTGCTCTTGATCAACTTTTCCAATACTTTGACAACAACTCCTGATATGCTGATAGGTCAGTAATTTGCTACATGACTCTTGGAGCCTCCTTTATCCAATGGAACTATTTTCCCCTTCTTTCCACCCCCTCAGGACTAATCCAGAGCTGAAACTTTTACCAGTGTTTCTTAATGTGGGGCATACACCCCACAGGGGGCAATTAGAAAATATGTTGCATTCATCACCTCATCACTGATATACTCAACTATCAGCGTTGAGGTGGGGCATCAAAATCTTTGAGGCGTTGAGGTGGGACATGATCCAAAATATGTTGGATAACACTGGATTAAACAATATAGTCAACGGCTTCACATAAAACTTCAGCTGGTGTACCATCCCATCCCACTGATGTATTCACATTAAGGTTCTGTAATATAGGTTATGCACCTCCATTTCATTTACCTCAGTTCTTTTACCATATAAGTCTTTGCCTCTCTTGTTACTGCAGTATCTCCAAGTGGATGATATACTATTGCAAAGTGTTCACTTAGTAATTCTACTCTTTCAACAAATTAAGTTACCTCCCTATCATTGGCATTCATTAAAATCATTCTGCCATAAACATTTTTTCTTTTACCTGCAGTATTTCAAAAGAACTGTTTGGGATTATCTTTAGCATGCATTGCAAATTTACTTTTATACTCTGCTTTTACCCTTCTATGTGCCTGCTGGTCACCTTTCTCCTCCATAATATATATATATATATATTTTTTTTTTTTGCAACTCCAGCTTAATGATAATATTCATCCATTTAACTCCCACTTTATTTACTCTCCTGACTCTAGGTATGCAGTCCGTGATTACTTCCTCAAACACTCCTTTACCACTTCCCATACACTATCGACATCTAGCCCTTGCAGTTTCACATGCCATGGCATTGATCCAAACAATCTCCTAAACTTGTCATACTTACCAGCTTACCCAGTCTTAACTGAAAATTCCACACATTTAGCCACCTCATAGGTCAAGACCATATGATCACTCTCACCAACTGGTGGAACGTATCCCTATTCGTTATAAACAAATTCTCAGATGCAATTACTAGATCGAGCACTCTCAAACTTAGAATATTCGATCATATGCTGTCTCAGTAATTATCCCTTAGTAACTGCATAAATTCCATTTCCTGCCTCCCATGAGTCCTCTCTTCCTACCAATCTATGTTCCCGTAGTTGAAATCACCCTTAATAATTACCTGCCCTCCACTCATTGACTCGATTTGCCTATGCATCTTTTCCATCCTCTGGCCAAAAATTCCTCCCGCTTGTTCTGAATGCATCCAACTGTGTATTTTGTTCTGCTGGCTGCTAACTCACACCAGACAGCCTTAAATGTGCTCTTTTCACTGGCTTGCAGTTGAACTTCTACTCTATTTGGTTGCAGTTCATCGGCTATCATCAATAACACTCTCCTCCCCGCATTTTTTTTCTCTCTATCCCACCCTGAACACACTACACCATTCACATTCTATCCCACTAACTATATCATCTTCTTTGAAAAAGCATTTGACAAAGTTAAAAGAAACATATTATTTAACATATTAAAAGAAAGACAAATACCAAATAATATCCTAAAAGCTATCACAAATATATATGAAAATAATCAAATACAAATAAGATTAAATCATGAGCTATCATATACGAGAGAGATAAACCAAGGGGTCCGACAGGGATGTCCCCTCTCAGCAACTCTTTTTAATATTTATTTAAATGAAATAATAATAAAATGGAATAAGAATTTACATCAAGGAATTAAACTTTCTCCTACAGTGAACTTAAATACTCTCCTTTTTGCCGACAACCAAATAATAATTACAAATTCTGAAGATAACTTACAGAAAGCAATTTTAGATCTAAATGAGATAGCCAAAGATTATGGTATGATAATATCAACAGAAAAATCAAAAACTATGGCATTTAAATGACAAGATCCAGCAAGAACTAAAATAGTAATAGATAACAAGATCTTAGAACAGGTGAATTCATTTAACTACCTAGGATGTATGACTGCATATGAAAATGAAAAAGATATAAACGTAAAAATTGCAAAATATTTAAAAATAACAGGCGTAATTAACTCTATATTTAAACCAAACCTAGCTCAAAAGCAAACCAGACTAAAAGTATACAATACATTAGCCCTACCAGTCTTAATGTATGGAAGCGAAATCTGGACAATAAAACAAAAAGACAAACAAAGATTAATAACAGCAGAAATGAAGTTTATGAGAAAAACTGCAAAGTATACCCTATGTGATCACAAAAGAAATGAAGAAATTATGAAAGAATTAAACCAAGAACTAGTAATAGAAAAAATTAAAAAATATAAACATAAATGGATGGAACACGTTCAAAGAATGAAAACAGAAAGATTACCAAAACAAGCCATTAGGAAAAAGAAAACCAGGATGTCCTCTTAAACGATGACTTCTAAGGCTGGAACAGGCCAAGCTAGGCCTAAATCCTTGATACGTATGATGATGATGATAACACACACACACACACACACACACACACACACACACACACAGGGTGTCCCGTAAGTTCTGAAATATTTCAATAATTCATAAAAATGGGTATGTTACAATGCAGTTTGCATGAAAGTGAATTGCAAGGAGGGGATTTTTTTTGGCAGGGAGAAAAAATATTTCAGATTTTCACCAATAGAAGGCACTGTATTACATGCCTCATTTGCAAATACTTGCAAATGCGAGTTCTATAAGATGCAGAGTGTACCAATGGCAGCTTGTAATGAATGTGTGCGAATTACCAGTCACTGGAGCGAACAGAATTGTTTTTGTGAAAAGAAAAATTTACTGCTGTGATGCTTACTTTGGTGGATAAGGCATTGTTAATGAAGTTTCACATAAGTGGGGAATCGGTAGCAGAAGTTTTACGAAAGTTTCGAACATGAAACAATGAAGGTTAAGGTCTTATCACTCCTGCCAGACTACAGTCTCCAATAAGACATTTTGAGAAAACTGGAAATTTGTCAGATCGTCCTCGAACATACAGACCAGTGTTGTGGTAGTGCAAATGAATACTCTAGCGGCACAATCAACAAGCAGTGTAAACAGTGCACAGGAAGCTGCAAGAATCACAGGCATAGCGAGAACGAATATATTCCTCATCCTTCATGGTACGTAAGCATCACACCACCAATGTAAGCACCACAGCAACAAATTTTTCTTTTCACAAAAACAATTCTGTTTGCCCCAATGACTGGGAATTTCCATTCATTATGAGCTGCCAGCGATACACTCTGCGTTTTATAGAACTCTCATCTGTCCATATTTGCAAACGATGGATGTGATTAACCTCTATCAGTGAAAATTTTAACTAATTTTTTTCTCCCCACAAAAAAATTGCCTTGCAATTCACTTTCGTGCAAACCCACTCTAATATGCCCATTTTTCTGAATTATTTAAATATTTTGGAACTTATGGGACACTGTGGGTGTGTGTGTGTTTTTACTTGTTCTATAGGTTCTCTGTTCAGAGAAGGCAGGTTGATGTTTTCAAGTTCATGTCTATTGTTGATTTTCATACCAAATTTATTATACGTTATTCAATTTAGTTAAAAGTCATGAAGATTTGTACTGAATTTATTTAGTAGTATAACATCAACTGCATAAAGTAAAGAGCTGAAATGAATATTTCCAATTTTGATAACAGGTTTAATTCTCCAAATTTTTTTTTTTTTCATAATATGATTGACGCAGATGATCAATAACAGTGAAGATGGAATGCATCCTTCTCTTACACCTCATTTTACATCAAACCATATTTTTCTAACTCTTGATTCTAACAGCTGATTTATATCTTCAGTATAGGCTATACATTGCTCTGTACAATGAAGATAAAATAAACAGTGGAGATGGCAGCCATCCTTCTCTTACACCTGATTTTACAAACCATATTCCAGTAACTCTTTTGATTCTAAAAATTGATTTACAACTTCAGTATACGGTGTATATATTGCTCTGTACAATGTACCATTAACACCACAAAGGGTTGTGAATAGTTTTTCTTGACACTTTATTATGTCTTTTCCAATATAATAAACTTAAATACCGATCTTTTATACTCTCATGGTTTATCAACTATTTGCCTTAAAAGTGAAAATTTGATAACTGTTTGGCCCGAAACCAACTTGTTCTTTCAACTTTTATTTTCCAAATAATTCTTAGCCTCTTCTCAAGTATCAAGAATAATAATACTGAAAGTATTATTATCCAACTTATAAATGGGTACTATGGTAGTTCTACTCCAATCATTTAGAATTCAACTTTCTGATCAGGCTTTCTGAATTATGCATTGTAGCCACTGTAAAACTTCAATATTTCAGGACCGTGCTTATACTTTTCAGGGCCAAGGCACTAAAGTGCTCCTGCCCCCCCCCCTTACAAAATGAATAAAGACAAATAAAAACAATATATATTTACAAAAAAACTTTTATTACATTTATTAAAAGACTTATGCTAAGTAAAGACAATACATATCAAACACAAATGTTAAACTAGTTCTATATAAAGACACTACAAATGTCTTTTCCTGGACTTCTCTTTAGCAAATGTATCAATAATTATTATCATAATTCAATAATATTATCATTATTCATATTATTTTCAGTAAATAATAGTGATAAACTTGACATTTTATTCTGATGCAGAGATTTCGTAAATAATTTTTCATCCTTTTAAGAACAAAAAAAAAAAAAAAACATTCTCCACGGGTATTACTAATGGACAATGTTAGAAAAATTTTCAGCATTGTTTCCACATTAGGAAATGTTGATCTGAGTACATTATTTATCATATTATAACATATCTACTGCATTATAAATATTTTCTTCTTTTATGTATCCAAAAATTGGATGACTTCATCTTTAAATTTTTTATAATCTCGATACCCAGTCATCTAGAAAAATGTGGAGATTATTTTCTAACCCAAATCCCAGACCCTTAGTTTTAAGGAGATTTACAGTACATGAGGATAATATAAATCCTAAAAATTATATATAACATCAATTAAAACCATAAACAGGACAGTATATAGTAATTCCTTAAACATTTAAAAAAGATATTATCAATGTTTCTCCCAATTTATGATTTAGCAAAAAATAAATTTCAAATGATCTAGATTTACCATAAATACATATAAAAATCAAGTTAAATTAAGCTATAAACAAATGAACAGATTAGTGTCTTGATAGGTATCTTTAGTGACAAATCGACAAATAGATACATGAAAATAGAGTTTCAAGATTAATCACCACAAACAAGTCATGGACACAAAAATAAATAAATAAATAAAAATAAATAGTATTTGCATCTTGTTTTTTAAAAAAGCGCATATGATCTATTTAGATATTGACTTGAAGCAAATATATATATACATAGCTCAGAAAACCCTTTTTCTGAGCTATGTATACATAAATATATATATATATATATATATATATATATATATATATATATATATATATATATATATTATTTATAGTGATATAGAAAATTTAACAGAAAACAATTTTTTTTTATGTTCAGTTTTAATTATTTATACTTTTAATTCTTCAATTTTAATCTCATTGTTTGAAACCCTTAAACTGGGTTTCAAACAATTGAAACCCTTAAAGCCCTGATTTTTCGGGGACCCCAGCTAAAGCCTCATGCACCTGTGCATAAGATGATCCCTCCATATTTGAGCATTTCTGGTTGAGTGTCATTTATTTGAAGGTGCTTTTCCATACCTCAGGTTTCTGATAATTTCTACACCAAGTATGGACTAATATGTACTCCTGATTACAATCCTCTTGAATATTTTCTATAGATAGTTAGTTCTCTTGCTCTCATTTCACAATCTTTCAAATGAATTACTTCAGCCTCTAGAATATTTATCTTCTGTTTGTATATCACTATTATTATTTTCGTTTCTTCTTATAATACTGTTACCTTCATTTCTAAGCTTCTTCAACAGCCTTCAGAACATTTTGTCTATTTTATTGCATTCATCTTGTATTTATCTACCAAAGTCCTTCTGTGACTTTCGTTTAGCAACTCTTATACATAACTGTTATATTGATAGGAACTTTCAATATGGTTTCTTCTCTTTCTGGATTGCCTTTTTAAATTAAATCACCATGAAGTACTGATTTTTATATCTTTACAGACAACACTTCATCACATTAGCTAAATTAATCAATGTGTTCTTTGTATTTTTCCACTGAATTTCCAAGGTTCCAGTAGATCTGTTCAAGTAGCTAAACTTTTATGTTTACCCTGATTCACTGACTAAGAACAAAAGAAAAAAAAAAATAAGGATTTTTAAATGAAATCAGTTTATTAAGTTTAATGTTTATTAAGTTAATTTATTAAGTTTAATGTTAGTAAATTCCACTTCAAGCAACAGTATATCTCATGAAAGTATGCATTTAAATATGATAATGATGTTCCATTTCAAAAATGATTACTTATGACTTTTAGTACACTGTTTGCTATAATAAACTTTTATTGTTTATATATCTCCATATCTGCTGTTTAAATGTATTCCTAAAGGAAAGACCATACTGAAAAAAAGTAGACACAAAGAATGTTTTTTGAAACATAAAATGTTTGGAAATTGTGAACCCATTTTTCTACACATCTAATTTTTTTAATAAAAGGTCTCTTCTCACTCTAGCAACAAACATTAAAGCAAAACTCACCATAAAATCAACAGAAGAAAAGTCCCAGGAATGGCTCTATAGTGACATTGCTATTTTAAAGAAAAACACTACAAAAAAATTTCCAAAAGAAACTATACTATTCCTTTGTTCCCGACAACAACCCATAAATTTATTATAGTCAGAGCTGGCTGTTTTCTTATGATTCAAAAATAGAGTTCTAATCTGGATTCCCACATTTTTTTTCTATAACTAACCAATTCTATTTTATATTTAAGCATTCATTAATTAAAGAATTTAGTAGAAATGAAATACCTTGCCTTTTGGAGCACTTTTTGTGGCAGGATACATAAATATTCCTCCATATTTGATTGTACGATGGACATCTGCTACCATCGAGCCGACATAACGAGCTCCATATGGTTTGCCATTCTGAAATATTAAATGGGAGAAGTTCATTGATAAAAAATCAAATAAGAAAAAACTGTTACAGAGTAATAATCTATAACAGTATTTTCTTTTTAAAAAATTAGTTAAAATATTCTTCAAATTAATGGAGATTAAAACGTGATTTGAAATACTGTATTGATTTTAATGTTTAATTTTTTTAATGAAACATTACAAATTAACAAAAGTTTTATCATTTTTATCACTTTTCATTAAACTTTTTAATGAAAAATAGCAACACTTTTCATCAGTTTATATTACATTACTACTAAACCTTGCATCTGATCTTTTTATTTTTTCTAATATGGAAGTGAAGAAAACTAATTGGTTATTCTTTATCATATTCTGCTGCATTATCTCACAGACTTCATTCATCCCCCAATTTGATTATTTATTCTGATGCTTGATTGTATGCAGTCTAAATATCCAAACAACGAGGTCAATTTCCTTTAAGACTTCCATATTAACTCAAATGGGTCTTTGACAACTATCCAATCTTAGTTCTCCAACAAACATGTCAATGTCATTCAAGTTAAAAATTCAGCATATCTTAAGTAGCTAAAGCAAAACTGACATATCGAAATCCAACTCTGAAAGGGCCAGATGTAGAGGACATAGCAGGCATAACATCTGGATGTGGAAGAATGCAAAAGCCATAATATCATCCAAATATACAAGGCGGGTTCAAAAAAAAAGACCAAACTTTTGCTATAAGGACTTTATTGCTCATTTTACAATGTTTTAAGCAACTGTCCCCCTTCAAAGTAGTTTCCTCTACTGGCGACACATCATTCCCAATGTTTCTTCCATTGTTGGAATGCTTCCCGGAACGCACTTTCTGTGATTTTCCTGAATCTCCTCTATGGTTTGGAAATGACGTCCTTTCAAAGTGGTTTTAAGTTTGGGAAACAGGAAAAAGTCTGCAGGGTCTGGAGATTAGGGTGGATGGAACACAACAGATGGCTGATATTTTGCAATATAACTTTAGATGAGGAGTGATAGTAAGCCAGTGCATAATTGTAGTGCAACATCCAAGTCTGGTTTTCTACAATTCAGACCTCTTCCTGCACACAGCATCCCTCAAATGCACTAAAACTTCCTAGTACAACTCTTTGCTTACCATCTGACCATGTGGTACAAATTCATAACAGGCAATGCCTTTCCAATCAAAAAACACACAACCAACATCACCTATCACCTTCATTTATGACTCATCCATGCTTTTTTTGGTGGAGGAAGCCCTCTTCCCCCCCCCCCCCCACTGCGATGATTGCTTCTTAGTTTCAACTTTATGGCTATGATGTTGAAACCAAGATGAAATCATCTCGCAGTGGGGGCTTCCTCAACCAAAAAAAAAAAAGCATGGATGAGTCAAAAATGAAGGTGGTGTTGGTTGTGTTTTTTGATTGAAAGGCATTGTCCGTTATGAATTTGTACCACATGGTCAGATGGTAAACAAAGAGTTGTACCAGGAAGTTTTAGTGCATTTGAGGGATGCTGTGTGCAGGAAGAGGTCTGAATTGTAGGAAACCAGACTTGGATGTTGCACCACAATTATGCACTGGCTTACATATCACTCCTCATCCACAGTTATATCGCAAAATATCAGCCATCCATTGTGCTCCATCTCATCTACGTCTCATCTATTGTTACGATATTCTTAAGAAAGTTTCCATTACCATTTGCACTGGCAAGCAGTTCCTGACTAATTTCAACATGGTTCTCTTTCTGATTATCAGTCAACAAATGCGGCAGAAATTTTGCACTGAAACGATGCATCTGAAATTTTTCAGTCAAAATTTGATGACAAGATCCTATGGTGATGCCCACTTCGTCAGCAACTTCTTGGACAGTTAAACAGTGATTTCCATGAGCACAAACTCTTTTGACATGGTCGTTCAGGCCTGGAATCTTCACCAACCAACATTCTGCCCTTTTTAAAATGCTTAAACCACTCATAGCAATGTGTTCAGCTCATACAGTCCTCCTGGTATGCTTGGTTAAGCAACTGAAATATCTTTGTAAAATTTTCACCAAGTTTTCAGCAAAATTTCACATACACACACATTGTTCTTCAAGCTCTTTCATTGTCACTTTGTCACTAATCCGATGAACAGCTTGTGCACACAGGGCAAATGGCAATTTGTTGTCAAAATCTGTTGCTAGGTGCGCTCTCTGTGCCGGTTGATGCACAATTTAAAAAGTTCGGTCTTTTTTTGAACATGCCTCGTATCACCTGGTCTGGCTAAAATACAAAAGCTACAATAAGATAGCAGTAATTGTGATTTAACAAGGATCCGTGTGGGTAGCAAACAACAAAGCAGTCTAATTAGAAATTTTTAAGAAATTAAAAACCAGCTATATTTCATGCATCCTGTCATAATATGGAGTTTCTTAAAGCACTAACTGGAAGGACCCTTTATCCAATCATTAAGAGGCCTCCCTTCCCACAATCCTTTTTTTTTCTCTCTCTGTTTATTCAAACTATTCCAAAATGGATTCATGAATAAAAAAATTCAACAGGGTTTATTATTTAAAAAAAAAAAAAAGTCTGAAACCTAAACATTTTTAGAGCACAAACATGGTCAAATTTGTTTACAGTGTATCCAGAGATGACAACATATCGATACATTTCCATTTAAATGGAGAATTTGAATGACCCATCAAAGAGAAATGGTTTTGGTGATGGGTTCTTCAATCTTACCACAACTCTTAAATCTATTTATGGAGTCTTCTGACCAATGGGCATTAGAATAATTAAATTTTAAAAACAACAAAAAGTGGATCCAATATGTATGTATGTATGCATGTGATGACATCTACTTAATCATGCCAGAAACAAAAGAACTGCAAGACTTAACAAATCTTAAACAGAATCCCCAAGGAAGACAATCTATTTGGACTGCAGAAAATCATGTTTTAAAGATAAGTTATCAAAAGATGTCACAGTAGTTATTAGAGTGTAGAGAATGATAGAGACAGCAATGAATGCAACAGTGTGTGCAAGGAATTCTGAATCAGAGCAAATCAAAATGGAGGGGGGGAGAGGTCAAATTTATATAATTACTTTTCATCAGATCTGATAGCGAGATATCAAATCTGATGAAATCACATATTAGATGTGCTATTCTTGCAAGAAAAGGAACTGTATAATATGGACAGCTGTTATGGATGGGGATTGCTTGACCAGATGAGATTCCGTTGTGGTGCCCATCACTTTATAGCAATATTAATGTCATGAATATTAGGTGAAATGGATATGGAAACTTTTTGTTGTTGTTGTAAGCATTATAGATGCTTCTTTGTGGAATTTTTGTTACTTTTTTGATTTTCTGTTTTGAGAGAGGAAATGTTTTTGTGGGAGATTTTTTGAGTTCTGCTGTACAACCATATATGATTATGTTGTCATTCATTATTAGGAGAAGGGGAGAGTGAAAGACTTATGAACAATGTTGCCCACACAGATCAAATCCAGTCATATTTCCATGTGCATGTTCTTGATAGCTCCTTCTCCTTCTGAAAGCATCAGATTAAGTAACTGCAAACTTATTGCTAGCAGATCAGGAAGTCTTGTGATTTATTACCTTAGCTTTAGTCCCATGTACTATATAGTGGCCAGCTGATAAGAACCATCTTACTGTTTTATCCTCAAATGGGGATGCTCAAAGATTAAAGCCAAATAACTTGGATGAGATCTCCATGTCACCTTTAAGAAATGCAGAGAAGTGACTGAGGCTTCTGATCTAACGTCTAATCCTCACCTTTGTGTGGTGCACACGGTTAGTAGATATCCACACGGTACTGAACGAAAAAGGATGAGCTTGCAATTTGGGACTTACCCAACCAAACTGTATTCTCTATTGGCTTAAACTGGAAATACATATGATAGTATAACATAAGATTTCATGCCAGCGGGGGTGTTGCCCGGTCAAACAAGGCCCCACTGTGTTTGTCAAGAAACCAGGACAATCTGTGAAAAGTCACTCAACATCTAGAAGAAGAACAAACCCAATACCAGAAGAACTGAAGTAGAAAAGATCAATATAAGAAATATTAATAGAAATATGTTTTTCTTTGGGTTTAATGACACAAAGACAGCTATGGTCATACTGCACCAAAAACACATAATAAATAAGGGGCTTATACAGATCTTAAAACTATATATAAAAGTTGAAATAACAATAAAAAATCATAAATGAAATGATTCTCAGAAGTATACTATTTAATAAATAAGTAAGACAACAAAAACAGTATAGAAAAAAAAAAATGTAAAAGCAGGGTATAAAACACATGAAAAAGTATGAGGTATTGAAATTCATAAAATGTATACATATCCAAAGTGTTTTTTTTTAAACATATTTACGATAACTTAAACTAAAAATATCAGCCTAAGTGTGTAGGGTCAGACAGATTATAAAAGTAGCTAAAATGATGACTGCACTTGATGGCAAAACAAGGGCAGTCAAATTATGAGATGTATAGTCCAGAGTCACAAAACTCACATATAAACATGTCATGACCCTCCTAAGAAGGAAGGAGTGGATGAGACAGCGATGACCTATATGGAGCTGAGCAAGAACAACCTCCTCTGTTTGGACCCTGTGTAAACTAGACTGTCATACATTTTTGAAAATTATGGAGACAACTACCGTGTTTGAATATAAACTTTAGTTTAATATAACTAAAATCTACATTCGACGTTTCGACCTTTATGTCAAGGTCATCTTCTGGAGCATACACATATACAGAGAAAAAGCTACACTACAATCTAATAGGTTTGTTGAAGTTACTGACCAACTGCTACAACAATTGTTGGCCTGACCTCTGGTGGAAAAAAAAAAAAACATCAAAGCTAGTCCTAGTATTAGTATAATCTGATGGTTGTAGAATTACATTGGGTGCAACAGCAAATCTATGTGTGTGTATATATATATATACATACATACATTTACAATATGATTATACATGTACATTCCACCAGTGGGTATGGAATGGTTTCTAATACTAGCTGGAGGCTGGCTAGAGTCCTGACTTAAGCTGGATCTTATATATTAGGCAGGCTGAATGTGTGCCATCCAGATCCTTGGAATTTTCATTCCATCTTTGTTGTTGATATTTGGGTGGTTTATCAGAATTTCGCAGGCTTCCTTAAATTTCCTTTCTTACCAGGTTTTTGTATGGTGTAAAGAGTGGGTGCTTTTTCAGTTGATTTGGTGTAAGGTGTTGAGCGCGTGATCAGAGAGGCCTGCTTCACCATAATGGTTATGTGTTCTTTCTTACGTATAGGGTGTCCGTGTGTAAAGGCTTAAGTGCTGTGAGGACATAATGTTGGAGGCTTAATGGATTTTTTACAACACTCAAAAAGAATTAAAATAGGATTTAATACTTCCTATATTTCATCCTAATCACTAGGACATCTATGGGGATTACAAAAACAATTAATGTAACATGCACACACAAATCTTACAATACTAAGCCCAACCATGTGGGTGACACTAAAGTCCTATCTAGGTGGAGCGCCCTCTAAGGGCAGTAATAGGTGGCCTGGAATGTAAGGTGGGACCTCTGGTGATAAGTGTTTCCCAAATCTTCGGAAGCTTAATGCAACCGTATTTATTAAGATTTGGTTGGTTTCTGAGAGCTGCTGCTGCTTCTAAGAAAAGTCTCTCTTTCTTGAATTTGTTGTGGTGGAGCATGGTGGTTTTCTTCTATGATACTCTGTGGGTGGTGTCCAAAACATGGTCAGCCAAGCCTGAATGGCCATAGTTGTGTTTACAGATGTAAGACTTGTGTTCCTCCAGGCAGATGGATGCTGATCTGCCTGTCTGTCCAAAGTACACCAGCTTACAGGAACAGGGTACTTTGTAAACTGCAGGCAGAGAGAGAGAGAGGAGGGAGCTGACGTAGAACAGATAAGGGTAGCAAGTTTGCGGTAGGGCTTATATGCTGTGTGTAGGTTGTACTTTTTTAGTATCTTGGCTATTTTTTCTGATGTGTCACGGATGTAGGGTATGGTGATGGCATTTTTAAAATCTTGTTGACGAGAAGGACGGGGAATGGGGGAAGAACTGATTATTTTTTTGATACTGTGTTCACTGTAGCCATTGGAGAGGAAAGTGCTGTGTATGTGGTTAAGCTCAGTAGTAAGGGCAGTTCCACTGGAACAAAGATTGTGGGCTCTCTTAGCAAGAGTTTTAATGATGCCATATTGTTGCAAGGGGTGGTGGTGGTGGGAGAGTTTGTGAATGTATCTACCTGTGTGTGTGGGTTTTCTGTATACAGTGAAGGCAAGTGTATCATTAGGCAGGCACATGACTAAGGTGTCTAGGAAGGGTAAACAATTGTTCTTTTCCTTTTCCATAGTAAACTGGATTCTTGGATGTAGGCTATTGAGATGCCTGAGGAAGGAGTCTAACGTGTCTGGGCCATGAGGCCAAATAGAAAACACATCATCTACATATCTTAGCCAGATAGAAGGTTTGAGTGGGGCTGAGTCTATGGCTCGTTTTTCGAAATCTTCCACATAGAAATTGGCAGGGGGGGGGGAACCCCATGGTGGTTCCCTCTATCTGCTTGTAGATTTTGTTCTTCCAAGAGAAATACCCAGAGTTAATGGCAAAGGAAAAGAGATCTAAGATGTCAGAGGGTAAAACGTTTTCTAAGAGAGATAAGGTGTCAGTTAAGGGAATATTGGTAAATTGGAGATATCAAAGCATACCAATATGTTTGCATTATTCAAGGTTAAATTTTCTGTGAGGACTTTAAAGTGAGTCGAGTTTTTTATATAGGAAGTGGACCTTCTAGTGAGGGGGGGGGGGGGGTCAGAGAGTTGGCAAGCTGTTTAGACAGTCTGTAGCAAGGTGCATTGGTGGCATCTACTATAGGCCTGAGTGGGGAATTGGGTTTGTGGATTTTTGGTAAACCGTATATTCCGGGGGGGGGGGGGGGACGGTAGCGGAAAGGTTTAAGTTTTTTCGTGACGTCAGGGGGCCAGGAGGTTACTTTTTTAAGTAAGATTTTTAATTTCTTAACGTGTTTTTGTGGGGTCGTGTTCTAGCAGGATGTAGGTAGCGCAATCACAGAGGATAATGTTCATTTTACGATTGTATTCACTGGTATTAAGAACGACTGTGGCATTACCCTTATCCGCTCTGGTGATGAAGAATTTTTTTCTTTGCGTAGTTTCAGGAGAGCTATGCGTTGGGCATACGATAAGTTGCTTTTTGGGATTGATGAGCTTACGTATAGGGATTGTACGTCCTGTTTCATAGCTTCTTTCCTGAAACTTACTAGTGTATGGTAAGTTTCAGGTGCAGTGGATGAAATAGACTCCAGGATGTGCCAATGGGAGGAGAGGATCCTTAGAGGAGTTGAATATGGTTTTAAGTTTAGTATGTGGCATTGAGGTTATAATGTTGTAGGATTCTGCTGATTTTTTCTGATAACCCTTTAATGTATGGGATGGCTATGGTTTTACTGTAATCTAGATTCTTTTTTGTTGATATTTTATGGAGTATTTTATTAATAGTATTTTTGTTATAGCCATTATTTATGAATGTGTCGCTGATGATTTTTAGTTCTTGTTTCAGGGCTTGCTGGTTATAGAGCAAATTGTTGTAGCTCTGTTTTTAAGGGTATAGACTGTCATAATTTAATTTCAGGCTTAATTTGGTAGAGCTTATTCAAGAGAGCCTTGATATTGTCTATGGAATTGTTGTAGATTCCAACAAAACACTGTAGGAATGTATCATATGGCTTCCTATGATGAGTGATTTGTTTTCATTAGTCTCAAATGTTTTTTTTTTTTTTTTGAGAATTGTGGATAGGCAGTATTTATCATTTCTTTTTCTTCTGAAAAAAATTCCATCATCATCATCATCATCAAATTCCTGCCATGTACCCTCAAGGGGTGTACAGGATATGACAGTACTACATGAAAAAACTACATCATTACTAACTTCCTATCTACAATTTTCCTCCAAATCAGTCTGTTACTTGTCAAGACTCTAACATTATCAGATCTTATATTTCTATCGTCTAAGGCACTTTGTACCGTATCAATCCACCTATATCTTGGTCTTCCTCTGGGTCTACTTGAGACTGACTGCCATTCAAGAAGATTAGCCTCGTATTTTGTGTTGAATACTATGGCTACTCTTGCCTGAATATAACATTTTGTATTTATTGCTCAGAAAGATCTCACCAGTTTTGGTCTTTTTTGTTTCAGTCACCCCTATTATGTCGATCTGGTACTTATCTAATTCCTCAGCTAGCTCCATTTCTTTGCCATTCAGGCTTCTTACGTTGATAGTACCGATCTTTAACTCTGGTGATGTTGAGTTGGGGTTTGTTTTCAGATTTGTTCCAGTAGCTGACTTTTCGCTGTTCGCCCTGGTTCCCTGGCGAAAACAACGGGGGCCTTGTTTAACCGGGCGACGCCCCAGCCGGCATGAAATTTTGTCATGTTGTACCATCATTTTTTATTTTGGTTTAACCAATAAGAATACAATTTGGTCGGCTAAATCCCAAATTGCCAGCCCATCCTCGTTCGTTCAGTATCAAAGTAGATACCCAACAGGGTGCACCACGAGAAGGTGAGGATTGGACATTAGGTCAGAAGCCCTGGTCGGTTCTCCGCATTCCTTTAAAGGCTATGTGGAGGTCTCCTCTCAGTTATACAGCTTTGACCCTTAAGCACCCTAAGCTTTGACCCTTAAGCACCCTTGGAAAAAAATTCCAAGACTGCCAAATTCCACTCCCTCTAGAGCACTCAATATACTGATTGTTTTATCTTCCAAAGGGGGGGGGAGGCAGGAATATCCATGATATGTATTGATGGGTAAAAGAAGGCACATGTTTGATCCTCTGTGTTGCACATTCAAATATTTTTTTTTCTTTTTTTTAATAAGAGGATTTTCACATAGTGGGACCCTTTCTGACATATCTTCAAGAGTGAGTCCATAATGATTTCACTCTTTCATTCATCCAAATGGAATAACAAGCAAGTTATATCTTTCAGGGATGTTGTAGTTGTGAAGAGGCAGTATACCTCAACAGTAGCAACATCTGCTAACTCTCTTATGCCAAGAAGGTAACTGTAAAGAAACTTTCAGTTAGGACATTGACAAGGGTGTCAAATCCTGCCTTTTCACAACTACAACATCCCCGAAAGATATGATTTGCTTGCTATCCCATTTGAGTGAATGAAAGAGAGAAATCATTATGAACTCATACCTGAAGATATGCCAAAAAGGATCCCACTATATGAAAATCCTCTTTTTATAAAAAAAAAAATAATAATAATAAAAACATGCTTGGAGGTATGTTGGTGATGTCTCTCACCATCAGAGCATTTTGATGTTTTGCTGTTAGTAGTTTTAATTTGCATGTACTTTACTACCACACTGTGTACAGATGACAGAGCCACAACAAGCAGTTTGAGAATGACCATATTTCTCACATTTAAAGCACTGTACAGGATTTGGGATATAAAGTTGTACTGGAAAGTTGAGATATCCTGCTTTGACACAGGATGGTGGTTTTGTTTCGTTAAAGGTAAAGATGTTGTTTCTAGTGGGAACCAGATACCCATCGCTATGTATCACTATTCTTCTTCTTATGGTGTCATTCTCCTTGGTCCTTTTGAAGTACAGGGTGTTCGGGATAAATTTGACAGTTTCGTAAGGAAAAAGAAAATCTTCTTTGTATCTATTAAATTTAATGAATTGACAAAAAAACATTACAGGCAGAGTTAATTACAATACTATCAACAAGATTTACTCAAAATAACCACCATTAGCATCGATCACAGCTTCAATTCTGCTTCGGAACCTCGAACAAGCTGATGCTACAGTCTCCCTGGGAAGGGCCGCAAAAACTGTTTTAATTTTATCCATTAACTGGGCTTTTGTATTACTGGAAGTGCGATTGGTGTCTTTTTCAACTGCGCCCCATACAAAATAATCCATGGGGTTAAGGTCTGGGGAGTTTGGAGGCCAAACATTTGGACTGGTGAAGTCGTAGAAATTTTCAGACAACCATTTTTGACTTTTCCCAGAGGTGTGGCAAGGGGCCGAATCCTGCTGCCATACATATGGCCTACCATTGGCTACCCTTGTTATCCAGGGCTTGACTACAGTTAGCAACTCCACGAACAAAGCCCGAATTCCAATGCCAGGGTTCTTCAACACCTGTTCCTGCAGATTTGAGAGGAATTCTGCTGTACGAACGCAATCAGATCGTCTGCTAGGGATCTTTCTTCTTGCTACATCCTCATAGTCACCATTGCAAGTCTCTAGTTCATGCCTGATTGTTTTTACTGTACTCAGGGAGCATTGGGCAGCAGTCGTAATATCCTTATTTTGATGGCGGGCACGAATCATCATGATACAAGTTATTCTCTTCCATGATTCAGGTGGGTTCCAGCTATCCATCCTTTCTGACATCTTGTATATGAATGAAGAAGGGTCCAAACTTTTAAATGAAGAGAAGTGTGTGTTAATACATGTAACTTACGGAAAAATATAATTAATTATAAATATGTCAAATTTATCCCGAACACCCTGTATATCTGTATTCACTGAGAACAACAGGGAGATCCCACTTTGGATATTATGCCTCTAGGAAATTTTTTGGGGGGGGGGGGGGGGGTAATTGCAATCGATATTCCCCCAATAGATGTTGCATAGAGCAATTTTTCTGATTGTGCTACTGTAGCTGCTGGCTGCTTCAATACAAATATCTCCTGAACACGGTTTTGAGTCCTGAGACAACCCTTCTGGATGAAGAAAGGTGACATTTTTCTAATTGGACATTCACCTGTTGGGTGTACAATTAGGAACGGTGGTGTATTTGTTGCAGCCTCTGATGTTTTTTGTTTATTATTTTGCCTTTCTGTTGATTCTATGGTTTCTGTACCTAGTTAGGACTTGAGGGCCCCCGATAAACAAGAGGATGAAAAAAGTATTCATTCTGGAGTGTAATGTAGACTGCCTCCTCGTGGTGCACCCTGAATAACACTAAATAGTCTACAGTGACAGATGGCTCCGTACTCTCCTAGCAGGACTTATGGACACATGCTCTCAGATAACCAACATACTGTTATATTTTCTTTTTTTGTGTGTCTCACTACCCCGCGTAGGTTCAAATCCTACTGGCTGCGCCATTGTTATATTTTCTTTTTTTGTGCGTCTCACTACCCCACGTAGGTTCAAATCCTACCGGCTGTGGCACTGTTATATTTTCTTTTTTTGTGTGTCTCACTACCCCACGTAGGTTCGAATCCTACCGGTTGCGGCATTGTTATATTTTGGTAGTGGCTCACCACCATTGTTATGCATTGCCGTGTGCGCCATTATTTTAATTTTTTTTAAAGGAAAACATATTTATTGGAATCTAAAGACATAATATACACTTTCAATTAGTTCAATGACATGCTAAATCAGACCTTTCAAACTGATTAATACTCTAATACATGAACAATAAATCCTTCACCTTAAGTTAAAGACTAGACACACATAATATACACTTCTAATCTATATGCTACCTACTATGTTTGTCTTGAATATTAAACTAGTCACAATCATCTATAATCATTCCTAACAATTTGTCTTATGGACATTAGCCACTGCCAAATAATCACTTAAAGTTCTTAAATACTGTCCATACTCGATTAATACACTACAAACACACATAATATACACATTATACTCTTCTAATCAATATTCTACCTACTGTGTTTGTCTTGCATATTAAACTAGTCACATCATCTATAATCATTCCTAACAATTTGTCTTATGAACATTAGCCACTGCCAAACAATCGCTTAAAGTTCTTAAATACTGTCCATACTCATTTAATACACTACAACGATCTTTCCCTTTTCCGACTGGATAGTTATACAACAAAATCTGTACATTACCATTTCTTGGGTCAGGATCTCCAGGTCCGCCTGAACTGTCCTTCTTAGTTTGAATTACCTTGTCGATACTTCCATAAGCCTGCGTCCATGTGGTGGGTCACTATGGTCATCAGACTAAGCTGTGCTCTGCACCTGGAGTTTTTTTTTTTTTTTTTTTTCATCTATTCTCAATCTGTTTCGGACCATCATCATTTATACTGTCGGTTCTGATATACACGTCCACGATATTATTCCATCAGAACTTTCAGCGAAGGAGCGAAAACAGATATTCTGACATCTCACGCTTTCGTACTGGCGGAAATTCCGACATCGAAGAGAAAGGCACACCCTCCGATATCGAACTATCATCACAAAACACCATCAGGAACCACCAGTCCACGAGAGAAGTCAAATCATCATCCAGGAAAACAGGCAAAAAAAGCCTTGAGAAAGGGGTGCAAACTCTTTTTATTCTCCATTCACTTCCTCCCCTTTTTGCACCCTGTTCTTACCACGATAGCACCCTCTTACCCTTTTTTTTTTCTGCGATCTTTTCCTGCCCGCTACTTTCTTCGTCTGCAGCAACTTCGGCACATCACGAGATCATAGCAGCGTCTTCCGGGAACCGAATGTGCGTCGCTTTCCTAGATTGCCAATGCCTCAAGCCCGCCCATGAGTTTAGGACTATTGTTTACATCTGATTTACCCATTAATCGTATACATGATGCATTTCATATAATACTAATTTATACACGAAGTTCTTTACATGGTACTACAATTCTACTAAAAGGAGGCAATTCTATTTCCATTTACAGTTAGTACTTTAGTTCTTCTGCTCCAGAACAAGTTTTTTCTCTCAGCTGATTTTTCTGACTTGTTAAATCCTGAATGAATTATTTCTTTAATAAAGTTCTTCATTCAGGATGTAACAATACACCTACCAAGGACCTGAGAATGAAGAATATGGGCTCACTCTTAAAAATATGCCAATTAAATATAGAAGACATATGCAGGGCTAAATGCAAAGTTCTTACTAAGATCTTGAATTACCATCAAATAGACGTAGTTGTAATACAGGAAACTCAAATTAAGGACGATCTAGACCTAGTAACGAGAGGGAAAATACATGGATATAATGTGATCAATAGTATAAACCATCCCAAATATGGTGTGGCAACATACATAAAAAAACGACATTCCAAATTATAAGATCTGTGAACTAAACATTAGCGAGGACATATATAGCGTATCTATTATAATATCTGGTTATACCATAACCAACGTGTATAAACCTCCCTTAGTTAAATGGCCTGATCAAATACTGTCCCAGTAACAACATCCAAGCATAATCATAAGAGATTTTAATAGTCATCATTCCCTTTCCAGCCATAGAGAGAGAGAGAGAGAGGGGATGACCTAAATGGTACTTTACTAGTGAACTGGATGGAAAATCAGAACCTCTATTTGATCTTTGATGCCAAAGATAAAATGAGTTTTATCTCCTCTAGATGGGAAAGAGGATATAACCCTGATTTGTGTTTCTGTACTGCAGACGATAATGGCTGCCACATCTCCATCTCTAGGGAAGTATTAGATAATTTTCCAAATAGCCAACATCGACCTATAATCTATAAAGTAGGCCTAAATATTTGAATCATAAGAACAGTATTAAAACCTAGGTGGAACTTTCTCAAAGCTGACTGGGAATAAGAAACATGTTGATACTGTTATAAGATTTATAAAGCCCACTGTAAACAACTACAATAGATTTGTTGGCATTATTATTGGTGCTGCCAAACGAATCATTCCAAGAGGTTTTAGGAGAGTGGACTCTCCTAATTGGAATAGTGACAGTGAAAGACTGTATAAAGAATTCTCTACTAATAATAACCCTACCGTAGCCACTGAAGTCTCTTGACAATGCTGGGAAAGACAAGTGGATTAAGACAATGAACAATTTTAATTTTACTCATTCCAGCCAAAAAGCTTGGTCCCTGATTACGAAGCTTGACCCTAATACAAGGACTTCTGGTAAATTGCTCGCCATAGATCCAAAACACATTGCAAAGCATATAGCTTCAATGACTAAATATCCTCAAGATAGAGTAGCTCAGAGAGGTGAGACAAAAACTAAAAAAATCTTAAAACAGATCTTCCATCATCGTCACTATCTCAGACTTTCACTTCCCAGCAACTTACCCAGGCAGTTAACTCACTGAGGACCAGGAAGGAAGATGGATTCGATAACATCTACCCTGAATTCATTAAGAACTGTGGACCAAAAACTATTAAATGGCTTACTGCTATGTATAACAATATCCTGGACACTGGCATGCTATCATCAATTTTAAAAGATCTAAAATCATTGCCGTTCTTAAAACCTGGCAAAGACCCTACAATTGCTTCAAACTACCGTCCTATCGCCTTGTTAAGAATCTGCTTGAAACTTCTGGAAAGAATGATATACAACAGAATATCTCCAAGCATACATAATAGAACTCCTCAGGAACAGGCTAGCATCAAACCTGACAGAAGTTGTTGTGATCAAGTACTGGCCTTGATAACCTTCATAGAAAATGGTTTTGAAAAACAGTTGAAAACAACAGCGGTATTCATGGACCTCTCCACTGCCTATGGCACAGTGTGGAGAGAGGGTCTTCTTATATATTAGTGATATCCCAGTGACAACATCATGGAGATTCATGTATGCTGATGATATCGCCATTGCAACTTAACATTCTACATTCCAAAAAGCTGAGAGCATTTTAACTGAAGATCTGGCTGTACTTGATAAATACTTTATCACATCCTTTCATTTAAGTAATATCCAGGCCAACTATATCCCAAAAGTTTACTTCAGAAATAACCTGGTGAAATATCATTCAAAGTACTTAGGAGTTACCCTAGACAGAAGTTTGACATTTAAATATCATCCAGAAAATATTGCTGGAAAATTAAAAACTCGTAATAATATAATGCATAAACTTGCTGGTACTTCTTGGGGTGCTGATGCCAACACACTGCGTACTACCACACTGTCTTTGGTCTATTCTTCAGCAGAGCACTGTGCTCCTGTGTGGCTGAACAGCGCACACACTTCTTTAGTCGATGTCCAGCTGAATCAAACTATGAGGATAATCTCTGGTGCTCTAAGATCTACTCCTGGCTCCCAACTCTCAGTAACATAGCCCCTTCCCTCACTTCGCAGGTCCCAAGCCTTAAGCAAATTATGGACAAAAATGATTGGAAACAGTTCCTTGCCTATCCACCAAGACATTTCCTTCCATACCTTACAAAGGTTGAAATCCAATACAAATGAACAACCAGAATTTCGACCTATCGCATCATGGGGAAAGTATTGGCTTCACCATACCTCCAATCTTCAAATTCCCATTTCAAATCCAACATCTCGTCTGGAGGGCTTCAATCTCCCTAGACATGTATGGACCTTTAAATCGGATCAGAACAGGACATGGAAGATGTAAGCATCTCTTGCATAAACGGAACTGATCCGATATTCCAAACTGTGAATGCGGAAGTGGGATTCAGACTATCAATCACATTGTATTTGAGTGACCTATCATTCTCAGGCACTAAATAGGACTTTTTTAAACTGACCCCAGAATCCATGTTGTGGATCCAGGATTTAAGGATTAAGCTCTGATTCCTGCCTCTTAATTTTTTTTAATGTTTAATCATTTCAACCTACTGTACACCTTTTATTATGATTTTTAAAATTGTTTTTATGTTGTTTTATGTAATATCCTGAGACCTGTACATCATATGCTAAATAAATAGTATTCATTCTCAGGAGTTGGATTCAGCACCAGAGCTCCCCACCCACCATGGAGCCACAAATGGACACCCAGTCATCTGCAAGCAATAACCATGCTTGGGAGTGGAATGTCAGGGCTACCCCAGATGCTATTACGAACACCACAGCAAGCCTTGACCCTGACCCTGGGGAAAGAGATTTACTACAACACCCTTGAGCCTTGCAGACAAACCCACTAGCTGATTGATCCTGGTTGAGCCATCCAAGACTATCCATCTTGCTGAAGCAGAGGCCAACATTAGTGCAAAGCTACCAGGATTCCCCTTTCCATATGTCCACAGGTCACACCACATGGCAAACATGACATTGGATCCCACTGATGGTGGTTTGGAGAAAGAAAAGCAAAGAAAAAGAGGAAGAATGAAAGGATTGGTACCATCAGTGAGAGCCCCCCCCTTCACCACGACAGGTGCCCCCATGAGGAGGGGGCATTGAAGAATGAAATTCATCTCACACTTGAGAACATTCATAAACATCTATACCCACAGTAGGATTCTAACTCACCACTTACTTTACTTTGGAGAGTGATTACATTAACTACTTAGCCAACCAGTCAGACATATTCCTTTTTTTGGTCTCACATCACTATGAAGTATTCAGCACTTGAAGGAAAGACAAACTTTCAATTTTTAGCTTGCTTTTTCACTAAAATATGAATTTGCAAACAGTGGCCAGGTTTTAGAATATTTTATCAGTTAGCACCAGTAAAAACTCCCCTCCCCTCCCCACCACACACACAGCACACCTAACATATCAAAAATAAATTACTTTTCAGAGTTCAGGACAAAAGAATAACAAAATGGCTTAATCATGACAAAAATGAAAATTTCAGCAGATGAATCAAATCTGGAATAAGTCAACAATCATTTGAAAATTGACTGTCGAGTTATTTTGGCTAACAAAAAGACATTTTAGTTAGCCAAAATTAAATCTGACTCACCAAAAGAAGTTTGCAGTTGGATCAAATTTATCCCTCTTTTGAAGAAAATATTATTACGAGTACAGCACCAATATTTTTGGCAAAAGATGGACTAGCACCTCCTCTAGTATGGCCAAAATTATGAGTCTCTCAACCATTCAATTTATTTCATTTAACTACCACAGTGACCTATATTTGCTTAATTATTTACATCTGCCATTGGCAGTGATCTCTTGATTTTTAGTGACTCAGCTTATTCTGCTTACATTTAACCCAAGCTAGAGCTCTAAGCAAGATCTAGTCAATATTAGTTTAGTCCAATTTAATGTAATATACTGTGCAAATAAAAATGGTTTACCACCAAGATTATGTTAGAATGGCTTGAAAAGATTTTGTGCTTGATGCCCAAGCACACTGCACATTTGTAGGCCAAACAAAGAATTGCAAAATTCTCATTCTGGACAACTGTTCAGTTCACCCTGACAATGAACTCCCTCCTGTGCAAGAAAAATATTTAAATATCATATTTACCACATACTTTACATTTATCCAATCCCAAGACCAAAGAATATTATGCTCTGTGAAGCTAAGTATAGCTCACTTTTCAAGAATTATTTGTTAGATGTTGTAAATGCTGGAAAGCCTATTAGACATTAAAGAATTTAACTGAATGAAGTGCTTTGGTTGGTAGCTAGTGCCTGGGAGAGGGTATAAGCGTCAGGTATAACAGGTCACAACTAAAGAAATGATAAGTTGTGACCTGTACTGACATTTGTTAATTCTTGTGATGAAAATGGTGATAATGGCTTTACAGGATTTAATGCATCAAAGATACATTATACAAAGACATTCATGAGTTACTTGAGTATACAAAAAGTATTACTGGACTTGCTGCAAGTGTGCTTAATGAGGAAAATCTGGCCTGAGTGGATGAACATTGAAGAGCCACCTGTTGTCCACTTGAAATTATAGATATTGTTTTGAAACCTGTGAAAAACAGTAATAGTTATGCTGATAATAATTATGAAAATGAAATAGACGTCGATGAAAACTTACTTTCCACGTGTTAAGACTTAAGTGCTGACAGTTAAAAGTTTAATGGAGTGAAACAGCACTAAGAAATATTAAAAACAGGATTTAATACCTCCAATATTTCATGTCATTTACAGTTTTAACATGAGTTTCACACAGCATTTAAGCCTTAACACATGGATATTGATCATTCATGGTGAAAATATAGCATGCAAAGCAAAACACTATGGTAAGCTGAAACTTCAAACAATTAAACTGGCTGGACATTCTTAAAAGATGTCAGGATACTGTAATTTTACCTATTTTGCATTAAATTAAAAATCAAGTTCATATTCAAAAAAAGTCCTCCATATCTACAAGTGTGCCTGTTTTGCTCTGCTTGTAAAACAGATTGCAGCTATATACACACAATTCTCACTGCTACCAAAGTAGCCATCACCAGGTCATTACAGTCTGAGCTCTCAGCAATTCTCAACACAGAACTCTACACTATTCTCTATAATATTTAAGAACCATCAGCTCAAAAAGAATTCTTGAAAATAAAAAATAAACACATCATTAAGTACAACAAACTTTTGAATTCTAAATCCGTTCCTCAAGTTCAACCTCTTCATACTGTAGTTAACTTATCGTTAAAAAGGGTTAACGAAGCTTCCGTTAGTGTCCTAAGTCTCAGTCACAATTTTGACGTTGCACCTCAATCTGTACCGGCACTAGAAATAATGTTCAACACTGAATGCGGTATCCATAACTTAGCTTCTGAGATAACTAATAACATTAGGCTTCATGTTACCAGTTCACTTTCTAGATTTTTGCCTCCTAAAAGAAATCTATCTTCCTGCCAGCTCAATGTCCTTAATAAATGACATAAAGATAACAGCATAGTCATCACCAGGTCTAACAAGGAAAGTGCTACCATTATCCTCAATGCCAGTGAATACAATATGAAAATGGACATCATTCTTAGACTGTTCCACCTATAGATTTTAGATTATGATCCCACTAAATTGCAAATCAATAAATTAAAAAGCCTACCTAAAAAAAGTTTCTTTCCGACTTCCTGACCTCACAAAAAAATTCGATTCAAAGTAAAATTATTCAAAATTAACCTCAGTATTACATCTAGGTCTACCTACTCACTGATGATACCTCAAAAAAGGTTGAAACTGGTCTGGTAGTGACCTTCTCTCATAATGTAGAACAGTAATACATCTCCTAGGAGCTATATTTTACATTATGGGAAAATACTAAGTACAATGATCGGAGCATACTCTACCTTTACTACGAGTCACCCTAGCATTGCACTACCAGGTGTTGGCTTACACTTGGACTCGCCGATCGTTATTTATATTTATATAGTTTTCTATATTCGGCATGAAACTCTTAGATTAGATTTCCTATCTTTGAGTTTCTTATTCGGCTAAGAAATAATGTGGTATTCAATATCCACTTAATTTTGAATAATACTCTTCCTAGCTTATATAATGAACAAACTAAATAAATCAGTATTTTTATAGGAACTTTGTTATTGGTTTACAAAAGGAACATGTAATGTACATCATAAGAAGCTAATACAATAGTAAACATTTAGCCTTGAGATTCCAATATCACTAACTAAAAATTTTCATGTTCTGTAACTGCACAGTCGGAGCACCTTGAAATTATATGATCGAGAGAACAAACACACATTTGAGCATCTATGGCGTCGAGTAGTGGGTTACGGGAGGGGAAAGCTATACTGAGGCATGACTCACTGCCATGGGTTAAAAGTTATAGTCAATTTAAAATCTTTGGGGTCTGTGATACCCCACCTTACTAACACCAGGTTAACCTTTCTTCCATTAACCTGAAGCCTGAATCTCTCAGCACACTCGCACATGGCCACAACTTCGCCATAGCACCGAAAACAATACCATCTGAAGAAATAATGATAAAAAGTAGAACACAGTATCCGCAACCTGCCTATCCATATTGCTAACAATATCAGACTTGATGTAACCAGAGTTCATACCAAAGTTAAACCACCAAAAACCAACCTATCCAAAGAAAAACTGAAAGCTCTATGAGAAATGAAGCAACAAAACAGTAATCACCAAAGCGGATAAGAGAAATGCCACTGTAGTTCCCAACTAAATGGACTACACAGGCAAGCTTTCAACTTTACTGTTAGCTCGTTCTCCCTACCTGCCCATAGAATATGATGCTACCAGCTCCCAAATCAGAACATTCCAAAGGCTTCTTAAAATAGTTGAGTGTTGAGGAAGTATTGAGCAAACTAAAACCTTTTAACTCTAGGCCCCCCCCCCCCAAATATCTGGACTACCAAAAACCCATAAGCAGAATATGCCATTACACCCCATTGTGGATGGCATTGATTCTCCCATCATCACACATTAAAAACTCAGCCCACTTTAAAGCCAGTATAGAGAACCTCTCACTCCAATACACTGACATAATGGTCAGTTTTGATATCTCCTCCTTATTCACAAATGTCCCACTCAAAGATATCTTAGATCTCATCCAAGCCAAATTTCCTCCTGATATCTCAGCCCTATTTCAGTTCGCCATGGACTCAGGCTATTTCGTTTGGCAGGGAAAATTCTACAAACAGACAGAAGGTACCGCCATGGATTCTCCACTCTCCCCCACCCAGCAAAATTCTTTATGGAGACTTTTGAAGAAAAAGTCTTAAACTCAGCCCACAAAAACCAACTGTCTGGCTTTGCTACGTGGATGATGTGTTCTCTATTTGGCCACATGGCTTAGACACACTCAACTTCCTAACACACTTAAACAATCAACGCCCCAGAATCCAGTTAACCTCGGAAAAAGAAAACAACAACTCTCCCTTCTCTAGACACTCTGATTACACGCCAGCCTGATGGATCCCTGGCCTTCTCTGTTTACAGAAAACCGACCCATACAGGTAGATACATTTACCAACAATCACCCCTCCCAACAACAATATGGGATTATAAAAACCCTATATAACAGGTTTAATAAATTTAGTTTAATCCTTTATCCAAGTGTGAGCAAACAAAGTTTGCGCCTGAAAATATCTTCAGGACTGGGGTAAGGTGGTACAACACCAGGGCAACTCGTTGCAAAAATAATCTTCCAAAACCTATATAACAGGGCTAGATTAATCTGTTCAGACAACACTGCCCTAATTACTGAACTTAACCACATCCTTAACACCTTCTTAGCCAATGGCTACAACCCCCAAAAAATCCAGAAAATATTAAAACCAGTTATCTTCCCCCCCCCCTTCCTAACAGAGATTACACTAAATCTATCACCATTCCTTATATCCGGGGCACGTCTGAAAAGCTCACAAAAATCCTAAAAAAATATGACCTGACTACCTGTTACAAACCACATAAGAAATTGGCATCCCTTATCTGCTCCACCAAAGACCAGCCACTTACCCTAGACCTACCTGGTGTATATCAGGTCCCTTGCAGCTGTAAACTGTCCTACTGCCAAACAGGCAGGACAGCTAATATCAGGATATCCAAACACAAGACTACATCTGGTTTCACCAATACAGCCACTTAGGACTTGTGGACCATGCACTAGATACCCACCACAGAATACGATGGAAGAAAGCCACTTTACTACACTGTAGCAAATATAAATATAAAAGATTGTTCTTGGAATCAGCCTCAGCTCTAAAAACTTCCCAAATCTCAACAAATTTGGGTGCATGAGACTGCCCCAAATTTGGGAAGCTTGAATCCTTACAACATCAGCCAAGACAACCCAATTTAGCCTGCTAAGGGGGGGGGGGGGAACCTTTAGGACTCTAGGACCAATGCCAGTTGCCATCTTCAGCCTCATTTGCTCATTGTTAGTGCCTGCATGTACATATCATAGTTTTATGTTCCCAGAAGATGGCAATGTAACATTGCTGAAATATAGGAAGATACTGATTAAAGTTTTTTAATTAATATTTTAGCATAAGTTGTCATTTCCTAAAAAAATTTAAAGTCATACATTTAATCCTTTGTTAGTGCTATTGATCAGTTAATTGTGTTGACAAGTCAATTAATAAAAAAGCTAGAGCAATGCACCTTCTTGACAGAACAAGAAATAATGAAATTTCATTTGATGTATGAAAAATTACGAAGAGATATATCAAAGCACATTAAACAACTTCATTTCAAAAATGTTCTCTATGCAACATCAGAGATCAATGATGAATCAATTAGCTATGAAATAGATGATAATTAGGCAACCATAAACTTCCAGACCTCTGTGATTATCTCTACAATCCTAGTAAAATTCTAAACTGACACTTTAAGAGAGTGCTAAATTTATGTGCTAAAACTAAATTTATTATAGTCTAACCAAGTGAAAAATAAACTTTCAACATCTTTCTCTAAATCCAGAGTAATTTAATAAAAAGGTGGCACACCGTTTGGCAACTCCTATAGGAGGAGATGACCTTGCTAATGCTTCTGCCTGGTATCTCCACTTGGGCCTGGCTCCCACTGAAGAGACCTCAATAAAGGTCGAAACTAGTCTGGGTCATGGCCCTTCCCTTAATGCATAACATTATACATATCCGCAAGGAGATGCGTTTTGCATTATGGGAGATACTGAGATAGGAGTGATGTTATCTTGCTCCACCTTTGCAACGAGTTGCCCTGTGTTGTACCATCTTACCCCAGTCCTGAAGATACTTTCAGGTGCAAACTTTGTTTGCTCACACTTGGATAAAGGATTAAACTAAATTTATTATTAAGAGAGTGCTAATTGTAACATTCTTTGTAAGTACAGCAATCAATAAACCTGTTTTCATTTTTATTGTACTGTACTAATAAAACTATCATTTCTATGTGTACTATGTATTTCATTAAATCATTTAATATAATTTTAATTTGTATTTAATACTTTCACATTGATACTAAACTTGTATCGCTTATACTAATGAATTTCCTTTAATCACTTAATTCACATTTAATATTTAGTTTGTAGTTTAAAGACATGGTAGAGGGATAATTAGAGGATCAAAAGTGCACTGATTAATCATTATTATTATATGACTTCTGTTGGTTTGGAAAAAGGGTTTTGACAAGATTTGAGAACCAAGGATGCCAGAAAATCAGTGGTGTACTTGTAGTTTTTTTTTTTTTTTAATCTCCCAGAACAAAATATAGAAAAATACCACATAAGATATGGTATTTGGATATATCATTCTGTCTACTTCCAATACTGATATGGCAACTGTCTAGGAAACCTGACAGATGTTTTCCAGGGGCACAATAAGTGCAAATAATTATTTTCATTTCTTCACCTTTATTTTTTTTTTAATTTTAAATTCAAGTTCAAAACAAAAATATGCACCTTTTAAAATGAACTGCATTAAGTTTGTTACTGAAAAATATAAAGAAATGTGCAAAAAAGTATTTTATGTTTCTGATAATGAAATTCTTCTGAATATAATATGATAATGCTCTAAAATGATTTTCTGAAGTTTTTAGGAACTTCAGTAATGTTCTTTTTCATATTGTTAAAAAAAATTATTTTGACTAATAATAATAATAATGCTATTTTTTATTTTTTTTTTTAATAATAATATGTAGAAATCTTGTAAAGATCAAAGGAATAGTTCTTACAGTAGATTTGATAGACTTAATTTCCTTTGGAATGGTACTGATGGTAGAGGATTTTAGCGGGGCCTTGTAAGTAGTCAACAGTTAGTTGCAATTTGCTGGTAACTCAAGGAAAGCTAAGGTGTGCTTTCAAGTGCCACATATTTAGTAAAATATGTTTTAGAATAAGCATTCTCATTATGTGAAGTTTAAGAGATTATTTACAACTAGGTCAAGACAACAAATAAGTTTCATTTGAAGCTTAAAAAAAGAATATAAAATATTTCTTTCTGTATGATTATTAATAGACCTCCACAGAGACTGTTAATAATAATAACTAAGAGAAGATGGCTTTCAACTTTCCATCTGTCTGTAACTTTTATCCATAAAGTACCTTAAACACATTTATAGTTTCTACCTTTACAACTTCTTTTGGTAGTGCACACTTCACTTGCTTGCCAATCTTTGTGTAAAACATTATTCTTCATTCTAGTGAATATTGTATTATACAATTTCCAGGATGACTTTTCCTTTCCTTCCCCACCTCTATTCCATGAATAATTTCTTTTATATTATTCTGTAAAGTCATTCACCAACTTAAATATCTTTACTATACTAAGCTCTGCAAACCATAATCTTCAGCTACCATAACTAAAGTCCAGAGTCAAGCCTTAGTTACTTATCTTGGATCTTTCCAGTCTCTTTATCACTAAATCTCATTAGAAATGTAATATATAATTTTTCCCACTCTTGTGCTGTGTTCCATGGAGACCTCAGATCCTTCATTGCTATCAGAATATCTCCACTACCAAAATAACAGAGTATATTAATATCAGACTTGCACTCCTGTGTATACTGCTAAGTGCAAAACTATGCTCTAAAGCAGTAATCCAGCCAATGTATATATGATACAAACCTATTTAATTCTTCCTGATTTTTGCATTCTGATACAATCAGTATTAATGAGATGATGAAACCATGTGTAGAGGCTTAAGTGCTGTGAGACCATCATGCTGGAGACTTAATGGACTGTGTACATCACTCAGAAAGGATTAAAAACAGAATTTAATTCTTCCTATGTTTCGTCTCAGTCAATGAGACATCTTCAGGGATTACAAAAAAAAACAACTAATGTAACATAAAAACAAATCACAAACAATACTAAGCTCAATCATGTGGGAGACATGCCGGAGATAGCAAACAACATCAGACTTGACGCCGCTAACATCCTTGCCCAGTCTTCGCCTCCTAAAAGTAATTTATCATCCTCCCAATGCACTGCTCTCATGAAATTATGAAAAGAAAAAAATATCGTTATCACCAGACTTGATAAGGGTAATGCCACAGTCGTTCTTAATGCCATGGAATACAATTGAAAAATGGAGATTATCCTCCGAGATCGCTCTACCTACACCCCACTAGAACATGACGCCACAAAAACACAAGTTAAAAAACTTACTTAAAAAAGTGTCTTCCTAGTCCCTGGAAATCACGAAAAAACTCGAACCTTTCTGTCCCCCCCCCCCGAATATACGGTTTTCAAAAAAAGTCCACAAATCCAATTCCCCACTAACGTATCTTGCTACAAACTGTCAAAACAGCTGGCCAACTCTCTGACTGCCCCCCCCCCCCCTCACTGGACTTTCCACATCCTATATAAAAAACTCTACCCATTTCAAAACTATCATAGAAAATTTAACCTTAAATAACATATATATTGGTAAGCTTTGACATCTCCTCATTGTTTACTAATATTCCATTAATTGCTACCTTAACACTCTTAAAAAACGTTTTTCCTTCTGACATTTTAGATCTCTTTTCCTTTGCCATCTATTCTGGTTATTTTTCTTGGAAGAACAAAATCTATTAGCAGATAGAAGGAACTACCATGGGTTCCCCCCCTTCTCACCCCCTTGCCAATTTTTATATGGAAGATTTTGAAAAATGAACCATAAACTCGGCCCCTCTCAAACCTTCCATCTGGCTAAGATATGTAGACGATGTGTTCTCTATTTGGCCTCATGGCCCAGACACATTAGAAGCCTTCTTCAGTCATCTCACACCAAGAATCCAGTTCACGATGGAAAAGGAAAAGAACAATTGCTTACCCTTCCTAGACACCTTAGTTACACGCCTCCCCAACGGTACACTTTCCTTCACGGTATATAGAAAACCCACGCACACAGGCAGATACATCCACAAACGCTCCCACCACCACCACCCCTCGCAACAATATGGCATCATTAAAACTCTTACCAAGAGAGCCCACAATCTTTGTTCCAGTGGAACCCCCTCACCACATACACAACACTTTCCTCTCCAATGGCTGCAGTGATCACAGCATTAGAAAAATAATCAGTTCCTCCCCCATTCCCCGGTCTTCTCTTCAAAAAGAGTTTAGAAATGCCATCCCCATACCCTACATCCATGGCACATCGGAAAAGATAGCCAAGATTTTAAAAAAAAATACAACCTACACACAGCATTTAAGCCCCACCGCAAACTTGCTACCCTCATCTGCCCTACAGAAGATCAGCTCCTTCCTCTCTCAGTGTCTGGAGTCTATAAAGTATCCTGTTCCTGTAAACTGGCGTACTTTGGACAGACAGGCAGATCAGCTACTCCGCCTGGAGGAACATAAGTCATACATCTGCAAGCACGACTATGGTCAGTCAGGCCTGGCTGACCATGTCTTGGATACAACCCACAGGATCTCATGGAAAAAAAACCACCATGCTCCACCACAGCAAATTCAAAAGAGAAAGACTATTCTTAAAATCAGCAGCAGCTCTCAGGAATCAACCAAATCTTAACAAATATGGTTGCATTAAGCTTTCTAAGATTTGGGAAATGCTTATCAACAGAGGTCCCACTTTACATTCCAGGCCACCTACAACTGCCCTTAGAGGGTGCTCCACCTAGATAGGACTTTAGTGTCTCCCACGTGGTTGGGCTTAGTATTATTTGTGATTTGTTTTTATGTTACATTAGTTTTTTTTGTTTTGTTTTTTTGTAATCCCTGAAGATGTCTCATTGACTGAGAAGAAATATAGGCAGAATTAAATTCTGTTTTTAATCCTTTCTGAGTGCTGTATACAATCCATTAAGCCTCCAACATGAGAGATGATGAAAGCTAAAAAAACAACAGCATGTTAAGGAGAGCAAGGATGACAAATGGCATGATGACTAAGTTGTGGGATTTTGTACATGTACTGAGTGAACATGAATAGAAGCTAAGATTTGGTTGGTTGGTTTTTTTTGTGGGGGGGGGGGGGAAGAAAGTGGAGGAGAGAAACCAAGGAATACAAGACAGGTTGAAGGACAAGTTCTGAAGTTTTGATTCTCTTATGAAAGAGTACAGCCTTGTTTCATTTAATGATGTCTCAATCAGCATGATACATTATCAAGTTGTACCATTTTAATGTGTATGTAATGTTGGGTCAATACAATTTGGATGGCTAAATCCCAAATCACCATGGTGTCCTTAATCGAGTACTTAAGCAGATATCTACTAATGGAGTGCCATGGGAAAGTGCTGGGATCCATGGACTTCACGACACTGGGTAAGAAGTTCCCATCAGTTCTCCACATTGCTTATAAGTCACACAGAGATCTTCTTCCAGTTGTTTAACTTAAAAATAAAAATACTTAAGCAACCCCAAAAATATGTATAAAAATATAATACATATTAAAAGTATATATATCACGTATACTCACAGATTAGTCCATCAATCCCAATTGATAAGCATATAAAAAAAACAAAGCATATTTTCTACACATTAGTCTGGAAATGATGCAATGAATAATGCAAAAAAGTTAAACAATGAGCATAATCAAGTTTATTAATACAATATATTCTTGTTTCTTTAACTCATACAAAACTTTAGCCTGGTTAATCAAAAATTCCCAATATTTGAGGGGCACACCTAGTGTTATATCTATTGAGGATTACAGAATTTAATCAATAAAAAAAAAAAAAAGTTCAAAAAATCAATAAACATTTAGATGAAGGATAAAATATCGATTTTCTTCAGGGTAAGCAAAAACTGATGTTTGCATCAAAAGATATCAAGGTTTATGAAAGTGAGAGCAAAATGAGATATGATCAACCATCACAATCAGTTCAGTGTTGTACAATGACATGTGTACTGTACTATACTATACTACACTCACAAATCTGATATTTCAAAGTTCCTGGTTCTCCACAAAAAAGTCAAGCAGAAAGACAAAGTACAGGTATCCTCGATTAACACGGTTAATTAAACCCTCGATGCTACCGCATATATCAAAATCGCATTAATCAAATCCAATAATCAATGGTAAAAATTACAATTCGTCCATGATTGATTACTGCATTAATAATTCATTTTATATGGTACTCTTTTAGGAAAGATAAAACATGAATGCAAAGTAAATGTTTAATAAATACTTGTACCTACATTATTTACTACAATTTTTTTTATCAAAAGAAGTTATCAAGAGTCATTTGAACACAAGAGTCATTTCTACAAGAGTTTCGTGCCGAAACTCTTGTAGAAACTAAAAGGTTTCATATATAGAAACCAAAAAGTTTCAGCGAATGCAAGCATAAGCAACCTTATGAGCAACTCATAGTAAAAGTGGAGTAAGCTCCAGATCACTTTCCTTAGTATTTTCCATAATGTAAAGCACATCTCCTAGAGGAGATGTATGATAAATATGCCTTTGGCTCTCTATTTCAGTAATACATGATGGTTTATTTATTTTCAGTTATAATCTAGAAATTATTGAACAAAGAATAAAAAAACAATGACAACTAAACCATACTGTACTAACATTGGAGGTTGCGGTATCTCTCAGATACAATTTACTGTCAAATATCACAAACCTTTATATAATATGTGTTAAACCAAACTGACAGCAAAAAACAGTGCGGAATATCACTCGTAACATATGAATGCACAGCTACTCATGACCTCCAAGCTATACACTGAATTGTGTAAGAATATTTATGTTAAACATTTCGCATGTATCTGTCAGATCAGCTGCGAGCTCCGCAGGTTAAAGGCGCGTTAATCAAAACTCTTGCTGTGTATATCAAGGGATTGCCGCAATTAATTTCGCAGCGTTAATCAAATCCCGCATTAAGCAAGGGATATCTGTACCTGATGAGAGTTATGCAATTTATGTTTATCCTGAGTGGGAATTAAGGACATTTTTTTAAAATGAAAGAGCATAATAAAACTTCATCTGATTAAACTATTCAAAAATAAAGCCTAAATGAGAAATCATCAAAATACTGAACAATGTCAAATCACTGTACTCATATTCTTTTTATTTAATAAACTTCTACCAAAGCTATTTGCACTTCTAAAACATTTTTGGATAATGTGCTGTAAAACACCATAGCAAAAAGGTATGCTAACAATGAATTTTCTAGAGTATAATAGCATTAAGGCTATTGGACAGGGGGTGTCAAACTGGCGGCCCGCATGCCTAATGTGGCTCACAAAGCAATTTCTTGCAGCCCACAATGCCTCAAGAAAAGATATAAGAAAAGGATGGTCGCTTTTTATAATAAAACAGAAATATCGATTTATTTGTTTTCATATGACATTTATAGTTACATTATGGATGCAATGACCTGCTATAATATAATTGCAATAAAAATTTATATCGCAATTTCAACGTTAGATCTGATTCTAATCAATCGTAAACTATATTTATTCTTTCATTGTTAATTTATAGCACACTGCAGGTAGCGCGCAGAAAAAATTAAATTCCAAAGTCTCAATATTGTCCCAAACTAGAAAGGATTTGATAGGCAATTTAAAGATTTTAAGGAGCAAGAAGTGTTTTCACTTTTTACAGGTCCTTTTTGTTGAACTCTGAATGGTCTTGTTACTTCGTTTCAGCAAATCATTCAGATTTCAACAAGCAAAACTCAGCAAACTGAATATTTAATAGTAAAAAGTACTTGCATTTAGTCAAAATCAAATAATATTGTGTCAAAGGTGTGAAATTATAACATAATGAAATATAACACTAAGAATGTATCAGTTTATAAAATTGAAAAGAAGTATAACAGACTGGAATTATATTATGTTATTTAGAATTTTTTTAAATTAATTATTAATCAAAATTTAGTATTATACAGTGCAGCAGAAATTAACTTGAATATTCCACTAAACAAAGTGTAAGAGTGGGTCCAAAGGTTTGGTACGTGTTAGTGTAAGTGAGGCTGCATAATAACGGTTCCGTGATTCCTACCACAGAAAAAGTGCTGACATCATCGGAGATCGAGACTAGCATAGCACCGGAAGCATTTCCTCCTGAAGCTCCTGAAACAGGAGTTTCAGGAGGAAATAGGGGGGGGGCACTATGTGATGAATGATAAGTGATTGCAGGAGGAGGAACAAGGCTTTTTTTTCTTTTGAGGTCGTGAGGTCGTTACAGGCAGAACAGCGGGCGAGGATGCGTGGCAGCAGGAAGTTTGAATCGGGCAGTCCATGAAATTACGGACGGAATTCCAGCGCGATGCAGCTAACACTTTCATTACAAGCAGGTGCTGTCGCAGATGTTCCCATAAAGTCCTCAGATGACAAAAGTAGCCATTGAGCGGATAGAGGATAGCCGCTTAGCAGGAATTTAACGCCGCGCATAATCCAAACATGGAATCGAACCTCGGGTACTTCCACAACAGTATTAACCAGCAGACCCATTCCGTAATCGAATGAAGGTAATGCAAACATTTGTTATTTATATTTTGGGAGCCTGTGTGTATGAAGAAATTTAGATGCAAGTAGTATGAAATGTCAGGACAATATTAACTAGTGAACTCTTAAGTGATTGTTCCAGTAGGCTATAGCCAGATATCGAGATTGTTTAAAAGAGTTTAACAGAATTGTAGAGAGAGGAATTATGAGCCAAAAATTAATGATAATTTAACTTAGTGTCCCCAGAAGGGAACTGTTAGATGAGTGAATTGTGTTAATGAAGATTAAGTTTAGCAATTTACTAGATATATCATATTTTGCATGCATTAGACAGCCCTTGAAAGAATCAAGTTTCCTAACTTAGCTTTTATGTATGATTGTAATCTTAGCAAGAGTGAACTTATATAAGTGTATAGTGTATTTAAAGTTGTAAAATAAATATGTATTTTTTTTACCTCAATTTGAGTCTTGCCTGACTGAGAGCGTCAACTCGCCACTCTAAAATTACAAACCTGTCGCGGGAGGGTAAGGTTAAGTTGAGAGATCTTGCCACGACTGACTGAAGGAGTTAGCAGGTAGTTATATATTTGGGTTATTGGAATTGTCTCCCTGAATAATGCATTTTATTATTATAGGGGTTAGACTGGCGCAGTCATTAAAAAAATATAAATGTGTTTATGCCTAAAAAGGAGATAGGACCAAAAATCCAGGCCAGTACTTAGAGCAACTGCATAGTAAGTTTGATAGATACGATTTAAGTGAATTTGCATAAATAACGATACAAAACTTCTACCAAAGCTATTTGTACTTCTAAAACATTTTTTGATAATGTGCTGCAAAACACCATAGCAAAAAGGTATGCTAATAATTAATTTTCTAGAGTATAATAGTATTAAGACTATTGGACAGGGGTGTCAAACTGGTGGCCTGCAGGCATAATGTGGCTCACAAAGCAATTTCTTGCGGCCCGCAACACCTCAAGAAAAGATATAAGAAAAGGATGGTCGCTTTTTATAATACAACAGAAATTTATTATAAAAAGTTTATAATAAAAAAAAAAAATTTATTTGTTTTCATACTACGACATTTATAGTTACATTATGGATGCAATGATCTGCTATAATATAATTGCCATAATAAAAATTTATATTGCAATTTCAATGTTAGATCCGATCCTAATCAATCGTAAACTATATTTATTCTTTTATTGTTAATTTATAGCACACTGCAGGTAGTGTGCAGAAAAAATTAAATTCCAAACTCTCAATATTGTCCCAAACTAGAAAGGATTAAAGAAGAATTTGATAGGCGATTTAAAGATTTTAAGGAGAAAGAAGTGTTTCACTTTTTACAGGTCCTTTTTCCCTTTAATTTCGGAAAAGCTCCTATTTGTATTCAAATAGAACTTATTGTTTTTCAAAATGATTCCATTCTAAAAGAGAAATACCAAGAAGTCGGTGTTGCAAAAATATACACTTATTTAGGTCAAAAATATCTGGAAATAAAAGGGTTTGCAGCAAATATTCTCTGTTATTTATTTTAGAAGCACCTATTCATATGAAAGGTAACAAAAGAGCCAACAGATCAGGACTAACTGATGTCAATCTTTCTGCCATAATGAAGGCTGTTGAGTCCAAAATTTGGCAAGCTGGTTAACAAGAAACGTCAAGTGTTGGAAAAAAAATACTACAATTAAATTACTTAAAATTACTATATTATGCAAGTATGTGTGTGTGTGTGTGTGTGTGTGTATATATATATATATATATATATATATACTGAAAAGCTTTAATGACTGTTACCGAGAGATAAAAAGATGACAAGATATATTTAAAAAGATACTACTAGTTTACTAGTTTCGTTGAATAGATCAACATCCTCAGGTATCACAATCAAAGAAATATAAAAAAAAAATTGCAGAAACTTAAAATTGTAATAACAGAACAAGTATAAAAAGACAGTAGTGTGTTTGAAAAACAAATGCAAGTATGAGTTCCAAACAAACGTATACTACGCGCTATCGCGAGCGCCAGTACTGAACAGAAGCAACGTGTGCATCAGAGAGATTGTAACTCAAGCTGTTGTTCATATGAGAGGAATCTAGAGAAATTTCCCTGGATTCGACAATCTTTCTTTCGAGTTCATCGTAGCACACATGGATGTTAGAAGTTTGAGTCCAGTTTACAATGTGTTGGCGGCCTTCGTCTGAGTTAGCTGTAAAGAGAACATGGCTAGAGAGAGAGCGCTAGCTCTAGTCCTGTTATAGGAGATATCTCTACGGTGTTCATCCAAACGTAGGATGGATTTGGCAGTCTGCCCATAGTATGGCTTTCCACAATCACACAAAATCTTGTACACTCCTGGAAACTGAGTAGGAAGATGTTTCTGTTTATGTTTGCTAAGTAATGAACGAAGTTTTGGAAGCGTAGTGAAGCAAGTTTTGTAAAACTTGCTTCACTACGCTTGAAACTAGTAAACTAGTAGCATCTTTTTAAATATATCTTTTTATCTCTCGGTAACAGTCATTAAAGCTTTTCAATAATATTCCAACCAAGTAAAATGAATTCGCATAATATATATATATTTTTTTTTTTTTTTTACTCCAAAATATTATAATCTATCCCCAAAATATTGTCATTGGCATTAAAAAATTCCTCAAAATATAGGCATTTCCCCTCCCCCCAAACATAGAAGTATTTTATTTCAACACAAGCACAAAAAACTTTCAAACTAATAGGAGGCTCTGTAAATTTTTGTGATGGTTATTAATCAGAGTTTATAATTTTTTAGGGTGTATAAATATCTGATTTATTCAAATAATATTTTAATTTCAGTTTAATTTGGTTTAAATGCTATATATTGTAATTATTAATATAATAAAAATATTCTTTTTTTTTGAGTTGTCATAATCATTATACTATTATTTTATGTTTTGTCATGACTTAGAATAAATTAAATTTTCATTATTAATTTTCCAGTTTATTTATACTCATTCTTTCACTTCCCTTTAATTCTAATTAGTGCAGCTTTTTTTATTCGAAAATTTTTTGCAGCTCACTAGAGATACACTTTTATGGCTAATGACTTGCTGTCCAACCTGCTATAGGACTTTGACTGACTGGAACTTCTCAGTTATATGGTGAATATTCTTAAAATATTTAATACATTTTTGATTTAGTTCTCATTCAAGTCTCTGTGGAAAGTTTATATGCACTGAATTTTAAAGTCAGTTAATCGAGACTTCCATATATAGATAAACAAGAGTTTATGATAATTAAACATACTTTTTAACACGTAATGCAAATATCAAAAATTTCATTTTGTGCAGCAGTAAAATTTTTTAATTTTGGAATTGGAATTGGAATTGGAATCCCAAAGGATAAAAAATAAATTTTGAAATGCCACAGATTTATAACATATTGCCATTAAAGGAAACTCAATGAACACATTTTTGCACAAAGAAAACTGATTTTGATATGTTTCCAATGGTAGCAAAAACAATCGAATGAAAATATGGTGCAGCTGCAGATCTGACTTCTTTATAAAGGGAACTAAACTCCACCCTACAGTCTCTTATTCTTAATACAATCACAAGTAGGCTGCAATATTTACAGCCTACGTGTGCGGAGTGAGTTGGATGGAAGAAATGATTTATATAAAGTGGATGGCTTGCATCCGAATGGATGTGGGGGTCAGGAGCTGTTGTGAGAAAGAGTTGTTCAATAAGAGTTTGGAACTGTAGAGTTAGAGAAACTAGAAGCTTTTTTCTTAAACAGGGGAAGCAGGTGAGCAGGAGTCCAAGCAACCCAGAGGCTAGTTAGTGGGACAATGGTCACACGATGCTGACTGTAGCCTGAGTTTTTAACTTTACTGGGATAAGCAAAAAAGGTGTAGAGGTTGTGGGATTAAGAGCATTGCAGTTTATATATATTAATACCAGAGGGAGGTGTTCAAAATAAGGATCAGGAGTTTTTGGCAATGGTTTAGTTCAACTTGGCCAAAAGTCATAAGCATTAGTGAGACTTGGTTGATCAAGGATGATATAGTCACAAGAATAGAATGCAAAGGATATATCTTCAGAGAACACACAAGGAACAGGATGGGGGAACGGGAAGGGTTTGTCAATGTCTGTCCCCCAATGTGCTTCTACTCATGTAGAAGCACACTGCGGGACAGAGATACAGAGGGCAGTTCATTTGAGGCTATCTGGTGTGAGATAGGTGTCATCTAGGTCTCATCGGCTTCCTTCTTTTCATTTCATAAACCTTGTAGTCATCATCATCATCACGAACCATGGGCTCACTGCCCGTCCTATTCTTAGAATCTTCCTATAACAAGTTCTTTCAAATGCCAAAATATTTTTTCTTGATTCCTTATTTATTATCCACATTTCAAATCCATACAGTACACCGCTAAAGATGCATGTTTCTAGTACTCTTAATTTCACTTGCATGCTTTACTTTTCCAGATGTTATCTATGGTCTTCAGATTTGTTCTTCCCTTTACAATCCTGATCTTTATTTCTTTTTGACAGTCCAAGTCATATGTTGTTGTACTTCCCAAATATGTGAATTGTTCTACATCAATTCCATCCACTTGTACCTTCTGTTTCATGTTCTTCTCACCAAATACCATTGTCTTTTTTTTTTCAAGTCCATAACAAATCCAAATCCCTTCCCTTCCTCATTTAACAGCTTCAGTGTTTCTTGTAGTTTTCTTTTGTCTTCTTCAAATAATAACATTGTCATCTGTGAATCTCAGATTGTTAATTCTCATCCCGTGTACTGATATTCCTTTTGCATCTTCCTTCAATTTGTCCATTGTTCTTTCTAAATGTGCAATGAAAATGCTTGGTGATATTGGGCCTCACTGTCTGGTACCTCTGTTTGTTCTAAACCATTTTCACAAATCTTCATATATTCTAACTGCTGCCACTGCATTCTTATAAACATCTTTTAATATGACTATTAGTTTAGTTTTCTGTCAATTCCACAGGATTCTAGCACTGCTAATGTCACTTTTTGGTCAATGTTATCAAATGCCTTCTTAAAATCAAGAAAGCAAGTATATATATTTTTATTTTTTCTCCTAGCTGTCTCTGATATTAACCACATTGTCAAATCTGTTCAATTATAGTTCTGTCTTTCCTAAATCCTGCTTGCTCTTCTGCAAGGTATGCTTCCAATTGTGTTCTCGATCTTTCTGTCAGTATCATCATCACCACCACCTTTCCAAGATGACTTGTGAAGGCAATTATTCTATAATTTTTACATTCTAACTTATTTCCTTTCTTGTATAATGTCACTAATATCGACTTCACCCACTCCTCTGGCATTTTCTCATCTTTCCATACCATATTACATAGTTGGTGCATTTCTGTAATCATACTTTCACCACCATATTTAATCATTTCTCCAGTGATGTTATCATTACCAGGACTCTTGTTGCATTTTAGCCGTTCTATTGCTTTTTCTACCTCTCCTCTTAAAATGTCTGTATCATACTCATTACATGGTGGTGATATCTGCTTCAATTCTTCAGTCAGTTTACAACACTATCTAAATCTAGTTTTTCTTCATACAACTCACTACAGTATCTTGTCCACTGCTGTACAATTTTATCCTTTACTCATCAATATTTGGCTTTTTCATCTTTAATTGTGGTCTGTTTTGGTTGCCCTTTCTTATCTTCAACATTCTTTTCTCCTGTATTAACTCCAGTGTTTCTTGTCTAATCGACTTCTTCTTCTTGATCTTCTCTTCTTCTGGTACTATTTCTTCAACTGCAGCTTCTATCGCCTTCATTACTGCTTTCACTCTCAGATTCAAATTTTTTTTTCTTTGTCCGCACTTTTAAGTTTTTCTTCTAACACTGTTCTGTACTTTCTTCCTATTTCTACTTCACTTATTCTTGCTGTATCTCTTCGTTTCTGATGGGGTTTATATTTTCTTTTTAATTTCAACTTGATGTTTGCAATCACTAACTATGATCCGAGTCTATATCTGCTCCTTGAAAAGTTCAACACTGTTGTACTGATGTTATTCATCTTCTTTTAATTGTAATCATATCAATCATGTTCTTGGTTTTCCCATCATTTGATCGCCATGTCCGTTTTCTACAGTCCGTTTGGTGGAATTTGTGTTACAGATCATCATCTTGTGGTCAACAGCAAATTCTAACATTTTTTCGCCTCGTTCATTTGTTTGTCCGAAACCATATTTTCCCATTATGCTTTCCCAACCATCATTATCTATTCCGACTTTGGCATTCCAATCTCCTTCAATAATGAGTACATCTTGCTTTGGTATTGTTTCTATTGTTTCTGTCAGATCTTTGTAAAATAGGTCAATATCCTCATCTGTGCTGTCAGATGTGGGTGCATATATCTGGATTATTGATATGTTAAATGGTTTTGCTTGAAATCTTGCTACTATGATTTGTTCATTGACTGGTTTGTATCCTAACAGTGCCTCTCTCTAGCTCTTTTTTTAAGAAGGAAGCTAACTCCTGGCTTCATGTGCCATGACCATATGACTTCACATCCATTTATCTCTCCTGATGATGTCCACTGCATCTCCACCAGTCCTAATATATCATCCCGATATCTCTTCATTTCCTCGTGAAGTAGTTCTAGTTTTCCTGATATCCAAAGCATCTGTACATTCCATAAAACCTTGCAGTGCTTGAGTATTAAAGTCCTCAAGATCCACCATGACCAGTTGGAGGTGTTGGATTCTAATTATGTAGAAAATAGAATAAATGTTGTTTGATTCAGAATCCAACATGACTTTCCGTCACAAGAACTATATTTGTAAATATTATTTGATGTAAATAACATAAATTGTAATTGATATCATATAACTACCTTAATTATGTCAAATATTTAATTGCTTAATCAAAGAAATGTTTTAATGGTAAATAGATTCTGTATTAATTATTATTAAGCTATTTTATTTATTGTTATATCAATATTATAAAATCTTATGTTCGTAATTTAACTACGCATTTATTGAGACGCAAATATTCTATTTATTCTTTTTGTGAAGGTTTAACGTTATGTAATAACTCAATGTAGTTATATAACCTAATGTAACATTCGCGAGAATGTTTACGTCTATCAGTTGTCATAGAGACGCGTGGAAATAAACGAGCGCGTGTGAAGGGAGCGAGGAGAGAATAAGAAGAGAAAATAGATACGTAGTAGAAAGAGGGAGTCGGAACGGAACTTTGGAACTATAAGGTAGCAAGGAAGTAAACTAAAAACGAGAAGTAATTAAAAGATTCCTAAGGATAGGAGTTGAGTAGATATTTTTTTTTATATAAGTGAATCTTATAGTTGGCTGCAAGCAAAATCAGCCGTAGTAATAAAAGGAAATTATTGCCGTAATCGGATAATTAGAGAACTGGACATTCAACGAAGAATTCTGAATAAATCCAGTCAGTCTACAATTACGACTTATTTCTGTACTACCATGAAAAGGAATTGTACGGAGTTAAACTAGTTGATGAATGAAAAATAAGAATAATTAATATACCTTATAGTTGTTATCTAGGGTTTTTAAAGCGCGATTAGTAATGTTTTAGTTATTTAGTGTTTCGCAAGTGTGATAAATACAATTTGAAAGTGTGCTCACAAAATATTGGAAGTACTGAAGATTATTTCTGGTAAGGACAGTCATATTAGTTTATTTCAGTGTATGAAGATTTAAGTATTAGTTCCGTTGCGCTGTTTCTAACATTAACTGTAGCATACCATCGAGGCTGAGAGTTGAAAATATAGACATTGAAATGATATCTGCCGTGGTTAGTGCCTGTTATGAGTCAATCGTAGAGTGTAGTTGAGAGATACAAGGAAACTGATTAATTAAGAATTTCTATTGTAATAAATTGAGTAAGGAAACTTTGTGATTCTGAAACTGTGAATTTGTATGTGAAAGTTTGGAAGATTGATTTATTGTGAATGACTTGACCTGATGTACTAACTTGACTGAGTTGTCATATGTAAAAGTGGAATACATGTATTTGTTATATAACCATATATTAAATGTTTTGTTTGTTAATTCAAATATTGTGTTTGCCTGAATTTCTTTTTTACTGCACCATTCACAAAAATTCGGATCTAGCGGGAATCCCAGAAAGAAAATAAATACTTCGGCCTGAATGAATGAAAAGACTGCTAACTAATTTTGAATTGATCCTACTAATTCATATTGACTTATCTAAGGATAGAGTGGCGCAGTATAATAGAAATTTCTCTACCCTTAGATCTGTGATTAATTTGCAATTAGTTTTCCTTTATTTTATGAAAGTGACTTTTAGCAAGATGGCAGATTCGAACGTCAAGAGAACACGTCACGACAAAATGGCGCAGCCGACAGGATGTGATTTAATTGATAGAAAGTAATTTAACAGCTGTAAATTAACAGATTTAATTTAACTTGGTAATAATAATTGTGGAATTGCTCCCTGAAAATTTAGAAAGTAAATTGAATAAATCACAATGAACTGGTTGTAATCAGAAATCAGGCAAAGATAAAGTTTTTTTTTTGAAATTAAAGGATTATATTATATTAAATTAATACTCCATTTATCACAATGGCTGTTACTTCAAATTCAGAGATGGAAGACAGTGAAATTTTTAGAAGTGTGAATCCCCAACAGGTAGTTCCCCAATTTTCAGGAGAAGACTCTGATGATGTGTTATCTTTTTTTACTTATATTGAGAAACTCAGAGAAACAGCAGGTTGGACAGACTTTCAATTGTTGGTATTACTTAGAAACAAACTAATTGGTAAAGCTAAGACATATTTTTTTTCATCTCCTGTACTTAAGGAAACATTTGAATACAAGAAGTTTAAGGAAGTCTTGCTATCTCAGTTTTGTAAACGGAGGAGTGTTGGACCAAATTTGTGGAAGCTACAGAGGATTATACAAAAGGACAAAGAATGTGTTAGTGACTTCTACAATCGATTACTAACTCTCTCTGAAAGTTTAAATGTATCCAATGAAGACAAACCTCATTTGGATTGGGCAGTTTATCAACAATTTAGACAAGGTGTCAGACAAGAACTGAGGGAGACAGCCTATAAGAAGAAGATAACCTCACTAGAGGAATGTCTTATAGCTGTCAAGGAAAAGGAACAGATGATTGGAGACCTTTGCCTTTCATCTAATATTGGCCTTGTAAACATAGTAGAAACAACTGATTGTTCCATAGGAGTAAATAATTCCTCAGAAGAGAGCAGAAAGAAAGAAGATGAAAGGAAAATCATTAGAAAGAATCCTATTGATCAAAACTGTATGTCCGACACAAAAGAACAAACCAACAAGAAATTATTTAAGGAAGTAAAAGACATTGTTCACCAGGAAGTAGAAAAATTGCAACAGCCAATGAAGAATAAATTAGATGAAGTAATGAAAAAATTGACAGAAATGACTGTAGGATTTTAGGAAAATTTCAATCCCACAGTAGAACATATTAGTAAAGTTGTCAAACTGGAGGTTGAGAAGCAAAATAAACCAATATTGGCTAAATTGGATAGAGTAGTGGAAGCCCTGGAGAATGTTCGACAGAAAATTCCCATTGATCCTCAACCACAGACAAGGAGAAAATTTCTCAGAGATGATGGAGATCCTCCTAAATGTTTTAATTGCAACAAGATTGGTCACATCGCCAGGAATTGCTACTTTAATAAAAGAAACTACTCTAACAGCAGAAGGAACTCTAATTTTGGACATATTTCTCACAGAACATATAATAAAGCTCAAAATTTCCCTAGATCAAGAGAGTTAATGATGAAGGTTACAGGATGTGTCAAAGGTCATAATTGTAACATTCTATTTGACACAGGTTGTAATGCCTCAATCATCAGTAAGCATTATTTCCTAAAGTTAAGAGATAGATTATGGAAGGATGTCACCAATTTAAGGAGACCTGTAAGAATTTCCACTCTTTCTAATTCGCGATCTACAGCATATGAAAATGTTCGTGCACAAATTTATGTACCTGACATCAACCTCTGTGTATATCAAGATCTATTGATAGTCCCTTTCTCTCCTAGCTTAAATGCTCACATAATATTAGGAACAAATTTTATGGAGAAGCATCACTTCTCTTGTGACTTTTCCACAGGTCAAATATCCATATTGAATAGAAGAATACGTGTTAAAAGAAACAATAACTCTGAGTGCACAGGAACAAGGCAACTAACAAGAAGATTTTGTGTGCCTAATCAAGAACAACAACCTGATAAGATGCAATCATCTATAGACAAACAAGCTATGAAAAATACTGATTTAAGACCTACTATATTTGATCAGCCTGTTATTCAACTTGACACTGACTTGACATCAAAACTTCAAGTATCTGATTCTGAGCAAGAAATTTGTACTGAGAATCAATTACCAGCTGAGATTAATTTTACTGAGGTATCAGCTTTGCATATCAGAACTAAGAATATGAGAAGAGGAGACAATTATAAGGACTTAAATAATTACAGAAGGAAAACCAGAAGAATCAATCACCAAAGTAGAAGATATACTACAGTCAAATGTAATGACAGTAAGAATCTAAGTAAAGACAGAGAAGTTGTAGAAGATAGTACATGCGTTGTAGAAAACACAGGACGGAGTTTCATCCAAACAAGGTATAACATAAGACAAAAAAAAAAAAAAAGGAGTAGTAGAAATCTGATTCCACCACCTAAAGGTTTAGAGTGAAAAATTTTTCTTTAAGGAAAAATTTTTCAAAGGAAGAGTAAGCCTTTGTTGGATTCTAATTATGTAGAAAATAGAATAAATGTTGTTTGATTCAGAATCCAACATGACTTTCCGTCACAAGAACTATATTTGTAAATATTATTTGATGTAAATAACATAAATTGTAATTGATATCATATAACTACCTTAATTATGTCAAATATTTAATTGCTTAATCAAAGAAATGTTTTAATGGTAAATAGATTCTGTATTAATTATTATTAAGCTATTTTATTTATTGTTATATCAATATTATAAAATCTTATGTTCGTAATTTAACTACGCATTTATTGAGACGCAAATATTCTATTTATTCTTTTTGTGAAGGTTTAACGTTATGTAATAACTCAATGTAGTTATATAACCTAATGTAACATTCGCGAGAATGTTTACGTCTATCGGTTGTCATAGAGACGCGTGGAAATAAACGAGCGCGTGTGAAGGGAGCGAGGAGAGAATAAGAAGAGAAAATAGATACGTAGTAGAAAGAGGGAGTCGGAACGGAACTTTGGAACTATAAGGTAGCAAGGAAGTAAACTAAAAAAGAGAAGTAATTAAAAGATTCCTAAGGATAGGAGTTGAGTAGATATTTTTTTTTATATAAGTGAATCTTATAGTTGGCTGAAAGCAAAATCAGCCGTAGTAATGAAAGGAAATTATTGCCGTAATCGGATAATTAGAGAACTGGACATTCAACGAAGAATTCTGAATAAATCCAGTCAGTCTACAATTACGACTTATTTCTGTACTACCATGAAAAGGAATTGTACGGAGTTAAACTAGTTGATGAATGAAAAATAAGAATAATTAATATACCTTATAGTTGTTATCTAGGGTTTTTAAAGCGCGATTAGTAATGTTTTAGTTATTTAGTGTTTCGCAAGTGTGATAAATACAATTTGAAAGTGTGCTCACAAAATATTGGAAGTACTGAAGATTATTTCTGGTAAGGACAGTCATATTAGTTTATTTCAGTGTATGAAGATTTAAGTATTAGTTCCGTTGCGCTGTTTCTAACATTAACTGTAGCATACCATCGAGGCTGAGAGTTGAAAATATAGACATTGAAATGATATCTGCCGTGGTTAGTGCCTGTTATGAGTCAATCGTAGGGTGTAGTTGAGAGATACAAGGAAACTGATTAATTAAGAATTTCTATTGTAATAAATTGAGTAAGGAAACTTTGTGATTCTGAAACTGTGAATTTGTATGTGAAAGTTTGGAAGATTGATTTATTGTGAATGACTTGACCTGATGTACTAGCTTGACTGAGTTGTCATATTTAAAAGTGGAATACGTGTATTTGTTATATAACCATATATTAAATGTTTTGTTTGTTAATTCAAATATTGTGTTTGCCTGAATTTCTTTTTACTGCACCGTTCACAAAAACTCGGATCTAGCGGGAATTCCAGAAAGAAAATAAATACTTCGGCCTGAATGAATGAAAAGACTGCTAACTAATTTTGAATTGATCCTACTAATTCATATTGACTTATCTAAGGATAGAGTGGCACAGTATAATAGAAATTTCTCTACCCTTAGATCTGTGATTAATTTGCAATTAGTTTTCCTTTATTTTATGAAAGTGACTTTTAGCAAGATGGCGGATTCGAACGTCAAGAGAACACGTCACGACAGAGGCAGCAAAAGGTTGTCCTTATCCCACTGGGATATAGCCAGGAGATCAGAGTAACCTTATAAACTTCACTGCCTCCAAATGTTAGTCCTGTCTGATCTCTCAGAAGAAAGAGCTTACATCCCTTCAACAATACCCACATATTTCCAAACACGATCAGATTTCCTTTCTTGGACTGACCTACACCTTGGACCACCTGTCCTGGCACAAATAAATTTCAACTACAGCTTCTGCAGTCGCAAAAAAAAAAAAAAAAAAAAAAAAAAAAATCGCATATTTTTTTTGCACAAAACACTACTTCACACCAGCTAACTATGCAAATCCCAAATCTGCCAAACTATGGAATATTGCTCCTATATTTGAGGTGGTGCACCAACATCCTCTTTAAGATTGCTTGATCGCATCTAGAAGAGGGCAGTCAGGCTAATTAATGATCCCCCCCTCTCCCTCATATCCTCTTCAATCCCTCTCTCACTCGTGTTCAGTTTTTGCTTTGTGCCTCTTCTACAGATACTTTCATGGATAGTGCTCTGCTGAACTGACCACTATTATTCCTCTACTTTCCTCCAAAATCATTAGAACAAGAGGCATTACTAATCCATCTTTAAACTCACCAAACCAACTCTGCTGCTTCCTCTTTCATTCTATCTGCTTTTGTTCTTTGAAACAGCCCCCCCCCCCCTCTATCTTCTCCAAAGAATAGAACTTTTAGTTATTCAAACAAAATGTAAATAGATTCCTCCTTTCTTCTTATCCTCTTGCCCACATGCACTGATCTGCTATAGGTCTTTTCAACTTTTAGTGTATATATATATATATATATATATGTATATTTTATATATATATATATATATATATATATATATATATATATATATACAGGGTGTTTGGGATAAATTTGACAGTTTCGTAAGGAAAAAGAAAATCTTCTTTGTATCTATTAAATTTAATGAATTGACAAAAAACATTACAGGCAGAGTTAATTACAATACTATCAACAAGATTTACTCAAAATAACCACCATTAGCATCGATCACAGCTTCAATTCTGCTTCGGAACCTCGAACAAGCTGATGCTACAGTCTCCCTGGGAAGGGCCGCAAAAACTGTTTTAATTTTATCCATTAACTGGGCTTTTGTATTACTGGAAGTGCGATTGGTGTCTTTTTCAACTGCGCCCCATACAAAATAATCCATGGGGTTAAGGTCTGGGGAGTTTGGAGGCCAAACATTTGGACTGGTGAAGTCGTAGAAATTTTCAGACAACCATTTTTGACTTTTCCCAGAGGTGTGGCAAGGGGCCGAATCCTGCTGCCATACATACGGCCTACCATTGGCTACCCTTGTTATCCAGGGCTTGACTACAGTGTTTAGCAACTCCACGTAGCCATCTGAAGTCAACCTGAGGCCCTCTTGGAAAAAATGCGGAGGCATCACATTGCCTTCAGGATACACATCCGAAAACCATCACAGTTTGGGGAAATTTAGTCTGCATTACACGAGGAATGTCCTTTGTACTGTATGCAAGCCATCTGTTATTCTGCGTGTTGTGTTTTTGATCCTGGCAAAAGTTTTTCTCATCGGAAAAGAACCAGATTGTTTGTGGTTCCGCAGGATGTTTCACTCTGCTTAGAAGTTTCTTCGCGTTTATCAAACGTTTTTCACGGGCCTTTTCTGTAAGCAGCTGACCTTTGCGGCGCTTGTATGAGTAGTAGCGGAGGTCTTCATTGAGTGCAAGCTTCATAGTAGAGGCTGCAACATTCATTTCACGTGACAAAGCCCGAATTCCAATGCCAGGGTTCTTCAACATCTGTTCCTGCAGATTTGCGAGGAATTCTGCTGTACGAACGCAATCAGATCGTCTGCTAGGGATCTTTCTTCTTGCTACATCCTCGTAGTCACCATTGCAAGTCTCTAGTTCATGCCTGATTGTTTTTACTGTATTCAGGGAGCATTGGGCAGCAGTCGAAATATCCTTATTTTGATGGCCGGCACGAATCATCATGATACAAGTTATTCTCTTCCATGATTCAGGTGGGTTCCAGCTATCCATCCTTTCTGACATCTTGTATATGAATGAAGAAGGGTCCAACCTTTTAAATGAAGAGAAGTGTGTGTTAATACATGTAACTTACGGAAAAATATAATTAATTATAAATATGTCAAATTTATCCCGAACACCCTGTATATATATAAAAAAGGTCAAAATATGTAACTGCTGTTATAATATAATCCAGGAAAGGGAGGTATAAAGGAGAATGTACATGACATGTACTGATTTTTAGTGGAACCTGTGGCATAGTAATTAAATAATAAAGTAACACGTAAAAACCACGGTGATATCTTTAATTAATAAAAGGACAGATATTTCGTACTAAAATTAATAGTACATCATCAGTGTCTGTAACAGTAATAGGAATGGAATACAAGCAAAACGTTCGGTGGATCACCTATTAAAATACAATTGTTACCGCGTGCTAGGAAATAGTAGAAATAACAAATTTAATCTATTAAGATAAATGGTTTTTTTACATAAGATAAGAGTCTCCCAGATCTTTGAGAGAGACATACAGTCATTTCTATTTAAATTCGGTCAGTGTAAGATAGTTTCACAACTTTCTTTGAATAAGCATTCCTATTTGAATCTGCATCTATGGAGGAGAACTGCTTTATCCCACTGGATACTATGAGTAGAGTCAATACTGTGCTGCGCCAGACCAGACTTCAGAGGTTTGTTATAATCAATATAATCAATATTAATAATATAAGAACATCAATAATAATAGTTTCACAACTTTCTTTGAATAAGCGTTCATATTTGAATCTGGATCTATGAAGGAGAACTGCTTTATCCCGCTGGACACTAAGAGTAGAGTCAATACTGTGCTGCGCCAGACCAGACTTCAGAGGTTTGTTATAATCAATATAATATTGATGTTCTTATATTATTAATATTGATTATAACAAGTGCTCCATCTCATGGTCACTAACCCTAACACAATATTTTTAATGTTTGAGAATAGTGTGAGTTCAACGGCCATTTTTTTTGAGTTTACAGGACAAAAAATCCTGCTTGCCCATGCAAGAGATTGACTAACTCAGGAACCAGTCGAGAAAAGGCTTAGAAAATGTTCCTCTAATCGGCAACTAGATTCAAACCAAAGTCTTTTGTCTGCAGTTAAGCGCCGTAGAGTGCAAATGCCACTTCTACTGAGCTACGCAGGTGCTCTAGGAGATATCCATATAATAATAATAATATATATCTAATATTTAATATAACTATTAGAAATTTACCTTAGGATATTTCTTATTGTGCACATATTCAGAGACAGCTTTATCCCAGTTGCTTGCATATCCTTCATTGATGCTATAAATATTGCCTTTTGATTTGATTCTCATATTAGGATCAGTAAGTACAAATTCACCAATTGCCTAAGAGAATTAGGTAAATAAAAACAAAAATTATTCCATTCTACTTTAAAAGAAACAAGATTTCAAAATCATTGAAAAATCTGAATCAACAAAATCAGAGTGAATTTATTGATAAGATGTACAATGAATTATACAACATCTTATCTCAAATTGCTTAAGACAATTAGATAAATACAGGGTGGCCATAAAATAACTTTCCCTCTTTAGAGGTATCTGTAGCTAAAACTAATAAACAGAAACGAGACTTTTGAAGACATGGGGAGATGATTTCTGCGAAAAAAAGATTTAGTACCAAAAGTCACCAATAGGGGAAATTTTGGCATTGGCAGAGCCGGAAGCAGTCAAATGCTTGCAGTAAATGCAGGTAAGAAGGATTGTGCAAATTTTACTATGCGTACATGACAGCAGCGCCACCAATTCCACTTAAAAAGGAATTTGGAACGTTCAGGCAATTATTTGAATGACTGACGAATTGTGCAATATGCATCCTACCTTGCCTCAGCATGCTTTACTTGTTAAGTAGTTTTACCTTAAACAGTGCAATGCCGTAGCAGCCCTTCAGGAATTTAGAAGGCTTCATAACCTGCGTACAGGTCCTATGTCAGCTGTAGCACTGACAGATATGATTAAGAAGTTTGAAGAAACTGGATCACTAGGAGTTACACCTGGCAGAGGACGGAAAGCAGTGCAAGAAGATATAGTAACAGATGTTGCTACTGCAGTGTTCGACAACACAGGGACCAGTACTGGTCCAAGAGCTCGTGCAATAGTTCGCAAACTTGATATGGCTTATGGTACAGTCCGGAAAATCTTACGGACAATGCTTCACTTGTATTCGTATAAGTTCAGTCATGTGCAAGCACTAACTACCGCAGATTATGATAAGCGCATGACCTTCGCGTTAACATTTCTTGCCCGTATGGAGGTCGACAATGACTGGACTTGGAGAATATTGTGGGGTGATGAGGCTCATTTTTATCTGAATGGGTCGGTCAATATTCACAACTGCAGAATTTGGGCATCTGAACATCCCCAAGCGATTCAGCAAGTACCATTGCATTCTCCAAAAGTAACCATGTGGTGTGGCTTCACAGCTGATTTCATAAAAGGACCATACTTTTTTGAGCATATTATCCCTACAGGTCCTGTAACCTGCTCCATTACTGGAGAGATTTATCGACGAATGCCGGAAAATTTTGCAATTCCTGCATTGCAGCAAAGACAATGTTTGGACTCCATAATTTTTATGCAGGATGGAGCACGAGCACACATTGAACGTTCAAGTACAGTACCTTTTATTTATGCCAGCGTTTCAGTAATGAGAGGGTTATCAGTTCTTTCCAACGGCATGGCCGCCTTGATCCCCGGACATTACTCCATGTGACTTTAGGCTGTGGGGGTATTTGAAATCTGTTGTGTACGTTGGTGGTGTTCCCAACTTGCATGTCTTGAAAGAGAACATAAAACATCCAATTATGAACATCCAATCAGACTCCTTACGCTCAGCTGTAGAGCATGTCGCACATCGGATGCAATTTGTTGTACACAAGAAAGGTCAGCACATTGAAAATCGTGTATGTGGTCCAGATGACCCTGATTCTGATGAATAAAACATTATTTCCTGCGAGTTCAATCACTACATTAATTTCTGTGTCTCTCGCAAGTCGTTGTTTTAGTTATAATTATTATTATTCTTATTATCATTGTAATGCACCACATATCCAGCTGGAATGAGTGACGCGGCTATCACTTACACCGTCGAAATGTTATTATTCCATTTTACCTGCCTTTAATGTAATTATCCACTTGTTTTCGGCTCCACCAGTGCCAGAATTTCCCCTATCGGTGACTTTTAGTACTAAATCTTTTTTTCGCAGAAATCATCTCCCCATGCTTTCAAAAGTCTCAATATAAAATTTGGTCTCATTCCGTTTATTGGTTTTAGCTACAGATGTCTCCAAAGAGGGAAAGTTATTTTATGGCCACCCTGTAAAATCAAGGCTTCAAAGTCATAAATATTGCTCATCAGTGAGAAGAGTGGCAACTCTAAAATCACTGATTTTAAGTTAGTAATGCATAGTTAAAACTGTAAAGTAGGGATCTACAATGTCATTAGATCCCTACTTTTCAATTTTCAGTTGAAAAGCACTGATAAAAGTTCTTTGCATCCTAGATGGGTTTCAAACCCAGATCTCTCCAACCAAAGAGCATCACCAAAACCAAATTAACTATGGAGGCTCATCTACACTCTGGTATAGTAACATAAATGTACTCACAAAACTGATCACCAGAGTGCAGTTGATTAAATAGAGATTTAATCTAGCTGATTAAATAGAGTAATATGAATAAATTATAACTATTCCTCTCTTCGTCTGATTCAAGAGTAGCCATTGTTTCTTCTTACAAGCCACTAAAACAACATTTTACGACATTCGGAGTAACTTACAAAGTTGATTTCTTGTTGTATAGGATTTTTCTGTGAAGTCAAACAGAACTTCAACTTATGACTGCTTTGTCCATTTTGTGGGATGAAAAATATGAGTTTCCAGAAGGACAAACCATGCCAGCTCTGTGCAAGACCCAGTTTTCAGTTGAAAAGCACTGATAAAAGTTCTTTGCATCCTAGATGGGTTTCAAACCCAGGTCTCTCCTGAATAATTTTTAATTATTTAATTTATGTTAATTTAAATTTTTGTATCTGATGATGCAAGAAGAGTGCCACTACAAACTTTAAACAGCGAGGGCTCTGTTAGTTGTGCTGGAAAAATGACATCTGCATTTGTGACAGTCTTATTCACAAAGCAGTTGAAAGTGGCTCTTGCACCTAGAAGAATTTAGAAAAGATGTCAATAATTGTGAACCAATGATTATCTGGAAATGATTTTCTACTCTGATAACTGTTGTGGGTAGCAGAAAAAAAAAAAAAGTCTTATTTCTATGTAGTGAATGCAGTGTAAGCATAACCTGGACCTGTATAAACACCCACTGAGTATATAATTTTAATTTGTATACTTCTAAGAAAAAAACAAAAGCCTTATGTAGTTATAGAAATGGCTCACAGAGATTTTAACAGCAACTGTATACAATGCTATTAAAATCTCTGTTTATGCAGTTCCAGGTTAGAATTTTTTAACAGCTTTTTTCAATAAAAGATATGGACATTATCACCCTCATTTTGAGTGTGACCTGTAATTAAAAACTTACATATTATGAGTTTTCTTTGTAATGCTTACACTGCATTCACATACAAGTGGCCTAATTGTGAAGATAATTTGCACACAAACTTTGTTTGCTTATTACTTGGATAAAGAAATAAAAGAATATAAATTATTACTAAAATTAAGGGGATATTAAATCCCACATAGTTTTAAAACCGAATAAGAAACTCAAAGATTGGAATCAGAGAGTTTCTTGCCAAATATAGTAAACTATAAAGTATCGGCGACACTAGCGTTAGCCAATGCAAGTGATCCTAGTACGTAGTACAATCTCGGGCAACTCGTTGCAAAGGTGAATAAAGTTCAGATCGCTATTCTTAGGTATTTTCCATAATGTAATGTTTAGTAATGTTTTCATTGCCGAAATGAAGCTTATTAGCTCTTTATACTTAAGAATAAAAATTATTTTCTAATATAAGTGCCTTTCTAACCAAGAAGAAAACTTTTTGCAACTTTCTCTGATCCAGAGTATTTTAACAGTACAATGATAAAGCATTTTACTATTTGTATATGAAAAATATGTGACTTCCACACTGACTTAGCTTTCAGTGTTTTCATGGAGCCATCCTCTATAAAATGCATATCATTATACACATCTGAAGAGAAGTATGTTATGCATCAAGAGATAATGAGGAAATTGATGTGTACAAGCAGCCTGGTCATGAAGATAGTTCATGTGCAACTTTGTTTGTTTACACTTTGATAAGTGTAATTTTTTTTTTTAAATAAGATAAGATAAGTGTAACTTTGATTGAAACAAGAATATAAATTCTTGTCAAAGATAATTTACTTTCTAACCAAGTTCTTCATTAAAAAAGCTAAAAATATAAATAAATAATAGAAGTTCCACATAAAAAAAGTGGAAAAACTTTCTCTGAATAAGCAAGATGAGGAGGAAGAGAGAATCCACAGTGAAATTTAGACTACTGGATGAAAGGGAAAGGTGATGGATAAATTTTTGAAATAGCTCAAAAATACATCGTAGCTGAGCATAGTAAAATTTTAGCACATTAACAGTTTCTTTGGACTATTAAATGTCATGTTTTTAGTATATTTGACAATGAAATGTAGACTAACTAAAAATAAGAAAAATGTTACTGTTCTTTACCAACTTAAACTAACTATAAATCTTACCGTTCTTTCTCTTGTGTTAAGCTGTTTGACTTCACAGAAAAATACTATACAACAACAAAAAAAATACATATACATATACATATATATATATATATATATATATATTTATTTATTTATTTATTTATTTCAAAATATATTTCATAAGTAAGATTCCCCAAGGACCACAAAGTGAATGAAAAAAAAAAAAAAATTACAGGCCCAAAATAAAGCGAAATTCCCATAATCAAAAACAGTATCTCATAAAAAACAAGACTGAGGATTGTAGGACTGCGTGCATAAAAGATTATGAAAATTTTCAGTTTAACTATAAATAAAAAAAATAAATAAATATAACTATAAAAAAGCACAATAATTCTAAAGATGGGGAATGTTTATTTTGAAATGCACTGTATGGGTGAAATCTTAATAAATGAATGAATTTTCAATCATTCACAGTAATGAATATTAATTGTTCTGTTAATTAGCCTCAAAATGATGGTGTCCTAGATTTTTGGTAATGTGATGCAACCAAATTTGTTTAAGTTTGGAAAATGTTGTGGTGCTGTAATGGATTCCAAAAATAGTCTTTTTGATTTAAATCTGCTTCTATATAAGAGGGAGGTATTTTCTATTCGATTTTTTCCATTCTGCCCTGAAAAGGCTATAGTGCAGATGGTGGACATACTTCTGTGTTCTTCAAGATGGATGCTAGCAGTTCTTCTAGTGTGCCCAAAGTTCACACAAACTGAACTATAGTACTCTCCTCACTTCAGCATCATGGGCAAATAATTGGATATTATCCTCAGATCATTCATAATATCATTAATATACAAGCTGAAGACCAATGGCACAAGTATAGAATCCAGCAGCATACCACTGTTCATCTGCCTTTTTCTTTGATTCACCTCTACCACATACTACTTTCTGATGTATATACACCAGATATCCTCTTATCCAAGTCAATAGATTCATGTCCATCCCCATTTGTTCCACCTTAAATAATAGAAATCCATGTAATATCTTGACAAATGCTTTGCAAAGTCTAACAATATCATTGTGTAGCAATTTCCCTTATTCAATAGAGTTGTCACTTTATTGTAGAAAGTGAGTAAATTAACAAGACAAGACCTCACCTTCAGAAACCCCTACTGTCCCACAATAGAGTATCATATTCTTATCCATACATATTTGAATTTTACCCTGAACCAATTTTTTCCAATATTTCCAATAATCCCCCCCTCACATTTTAACATCGATTCTCCAAGGTTTGGTTCTTGTTTTCACACTTTCACTTATTTTTCTCTCCAATGATATATGTATATTTGATTCTACAGTTATACTATGAATATTCCTCAACTATGATTCTTTTAAAAAAAATTTTACATATTTTTCTTTTCAATATGATACTTGTTTTTATCCTACTCAAAATTACTTATGATCACTTCATATTTCAAATCTACTATATCCTCTTTTAATCTCTGAACTAGCATATGAAGATAATACTATGAATCAGAACATAGTTCAAAAAGACCTTTCTTAGTTATCTACATCGTATCCATGTGAGTGTACACATCTGTGTACTAGAACATAGTAATGTTCTAGTACACAATAGTCCATATGCTGAACAGAAATCATCCAAATTATTAGGCTCTGTTTTCTCTCTGAATCAAGTCAAAATACAAGAGATTCATTTCCTGCTCTGAACTAGCTTTCCATATGTCATCTGCCTTCTCTGTCTTCTAAATAACTCTATACAAGAAAGTTCTTTTCCATACAAGAACTTTCTTGGGAACCATAGGCACAAATAAGTCTCATTGTCCTATTTCACATTCTAAAATTTGTCCACATATTTGAAAGTGCCTGCTATTAAAAGAAGTTTATCTTTGTGTTTAGTGTCAAATACTCGGGCTAACTGCTTACTTTCTCAACTCATTACTGCCTGAATATAACTTATTCAGCATGCAATGCTACTAAATAGTTGTTATTTAGTAGCATTGCATCTGTTCTTCATCTCAGCAACATCAATCACGTCAACATGGTTTATTCTTCTGCTAGTTCTGCTTCTTTACTGTAGGTGTTTCTTATGTTGGTGCTTATCTGCAATTCTGATGAGGTTGTTTTGGTATTTGACTTTTCACTGTTTACTTTGGTTCCTGGTATATTAAAAATAAACAAAAAAAATGATGGCCTTCGATTAAGCTGCCAATGCTACTGGCCAGCATGGCATTTTAAGGAGGAGCACTATAAGAACTCTATCAATCATCTAGAATTTGAACCTCTGAATTATATAGTGCAAGTTTTGTAAAATTTTTATATAATTCTATATTTGAGCAAGTCAGAAGAGAGATAGTGGTATGGTGACTGTTTGCAAAAACATAGAAATATATTAATGTTGTAGAGCAGCGCTTCCCAAACTGTGGGCCGTAGGTTTTGTTGAGGGGGGGCCATGAAATAATGAAAACAAATTTAAAATGTTTTAAGACTAAGTAGATTTTTTTTATTTTAAAAGAAACGTATTTAACTTTTATTATTTATTATTTATTTTTTGTTATTTTTTATATTTTAATGGAAAAATTCACACATTGGTGTTGTTTCACAAACTTTGCTTCCTGCATATTTCGGCACTTAATGAATATAAGTAAATACTGCTTATTCATATGTTTCATTTCAAAGCAGTGGTTAATTGTATTTACTTCGAATGCTATCCAGGGAAGCTCCAAATCTTCCTGTCCCTTTCATCACGCGTTCGTAATCAGGGACTGCTGACTTTATATACATATCTAAACTCGTTTTATATTATCACTGTCATCCGAGCTAGTTTTCTGTTACCAATAAAAGTTTCGCATATGCTTCACACATGAAATAAAGCTTAAACAAGTTCATGTGGGGAGATAGTAAATCGCAGTGGTAAACAACACACCCTCCCTAACAGCCACTATACTGCAGAGGCAATAAAAACAAGTACTTTTATTATGCCAGTGAATAAGGTATGAGGAGTCTATGTAATATATTTCTCAACAAATAGTGCAATTAGAGACAACTGGGATAAAAACACACTAATTAATGAATCACATGTCCCCCCTCATACAGAAACTATGCTGTATAGACTGAAACAAAACCATATGTTGCATGGGCAAACACACTATCTAACTAAAAACTATTGTTATTAATTAGATGTGTGCGAGTTCGATTTCCCAAGGCAGCAATAAAATTCAACCGAACGTGTTAAAATTCGTAAAAGTGTTAAAACTAAGTAATATATATATATATTATATATATAATGGGTGCTTAAGGGTCAAAGCTGTATAACTGAGAGGAGACCTCCACATAGCCTTTAAAGGAATGCGGAGAACCGACCAGGGCTTCTGACCTAATGTCCAATCCTCACCTTCTCGTGGTGCACCCTGTTGGGTATCTACTTTGATACTGAACGAACGAGGATGGGCTGGCAATTTGGGATTTAGCCGACCAAATTGTATTCTAATTGGTTAAACCAAAATAAAAAATGATGGTACAACATGACAAAATTTCATGCCGGCTGGGGCGTCGCCCGGTTAAACAAGGCCCCCGTTGTTTTCGCCAGGGAACCAGGGCGAACAGCGACTCAACATCACCAGAGTTAAAGATCGGTACTATCAACGTAAGAAGCCTGAATGGCAAAGAAATGGAGCTAGCTGAGGAATTAGATAAGTACCAGATCGACATAATAGGGGTGACTGAAACAAAAAAGACCAAAACTAGTGAGATCTTTCTGAGCAATAAATACAAAATGTTATATTCAGGCAATGACAATCAAGGAAAAGAAGGAGTAGCCATAGTATTCAACACAAAATACGAGGCTAATCTTCTTGAATGGCAGTCAGTCTCAAGTAGAGTAATGTGGGCAAATATGAGAATGGGGAACTGGACAATGAGACTTATTTGTGCCTATGGTCCCACAGAAGGTTCTACTAAGGTAGAAGTGGAGGAATTTTTTGACGCTTTAGAAAAAGCAACTGACACAATGAAAAAGGAAAAGTTGGTCCTTGTTGGGGATCTAAATAGTAGAGTAGGAAATGATTGTGAGACATACAAAAATATTTTGGGAAAATTTGGAGAAAAGAGCAAAGCTAATAATAATGGCAAATATCTGTTGGATTTCTGCTCAGGACATGGACTGGTTATTACTAACACTATGTTCCAACATAAAAATGTGCACAAATTCACATGGAGAGAAGAGGCTAGGAATAAGAAAAGTTTCATTGACTATGTTATTGTTGATAGTGATGTTTTCTCCCTGGTGCAGGACACCAGAGTGTACAGAGGATTTGAAATTGGAAGTGATCACTATTTAGTCTTGAGCAGGATAAAATTGAATTTCATATTGAAAAGAATAACATGTAAGAAAGTTTTAAAGCGAATAAAAGTTGAGCAGCTCTCAGATGTAAACTGTAGACTAAAATACAGAAATATTATTGAAAAGAAAATGAAAGAGTTTGAGAACAGGAATCAAACGTTGGAGATTCAGTGGCAAACTCTGAAGGAAACATTGATTGATTCTGCCAGAGAGGCATGTGGTGAGGTTGTGTGCAAAGATAAAAAAATCAGAACTCCCTGGTGGACACAGGAAGTTAAAGAGGCAGTGAAGGAAAAGAAGAAAGCATATCAAAAGTTCCTGGCAAATAAGTCAGCTTTTACTCTTACAGAATACAGAAACAAATGTAAGAAAGCTAAACAGTGTGTAAAACTAGCTAAACAAAAGTCATGGGAGGACTTTGGCAAGAATATAGAAAATAAATATCAAGAAGGTGGCAAAATATTCTGGAGGTTGTTGAAGAAGCTTAGGAATGGAGGAAAGAGTGCTGTAAAAGGAATTAGAGATGATAAAGGTGAAATGAAAACAGGAGAAAAAGATATCCTTGAAGTATGGAGTAATTACTTTGAAAAACTGCTAAATGAAACAAGCAGTGATGACAGCACAGTGATAAAAAACCCTGACCAGGCATGCAGTCAGGAATACATATCCATACTTGAAGAAGAAAAAGCCATCAAAGGCTTGAAATGTGGAAAGGCAGCAGGAGTAGATGATATTCGACCAGAAATGCTGAAGTATGATGGTATAAGAGTCTTACAGTGGCTGCACTGCATAGTTCAGAAAGCCTGGACAGAGGGACGAATTCCCGATGATTGGAGTAGAGCTCTCATAGTACCCATATATAAAAAGGGAAATAAAACTGAATGTGAGAATTACAGAGGTATTTCCCTACTGAGTGTTCCTGGCAAGATCTATGCAAGTATACTTGAGAAACGGTTGAGAAGAATTGTGGAAGAAAAGCTTGGTGAAGAACAAGCTGGATTCAGGCCAAATAGAGGCTGTCAGGATCAGATCATCACTTTACGACAAATAGTCGAGAAAGCATGGGAATATAACAAAGATCTGTATTTAAGTTTTGTCGATTTGGAAAAGGCATATGACAAGGTGCCAAGAGAGAAGCTATTCAATACGCTGCAGTTATATGGTGTCAATGGGGCATTATATCAAGCAATACTTAGTCTTTATTTGAGTTGTGAGTCAGCAGTTAGAATTGAAGGAAGTACAGGAAGATGGTTTAATGTTAAATCTGGTGTGAGACAAGGATGTACATTATCCCCTCTGTTATTCATTATCTATATGGATCACATTATGAAGGAATGTGGTATTAAACCTGATATCAAAATTGGAGATGTTAATGTCAGCTCTTTGCTTTATGCGGATGATGTTATACTTCTAAATAAATCCGCTACAAGTCTGCAAGATTCTCTGACTAAATTGAATAGCTGTTGTAATAGATATGGTATGAAGGTCAGCAATAAAAAGACAAAGACAATGAAAATAGGCAGAATCATTGAAAATGTCAACTGTGTTGTGAATGGAGAACCTGTGGAACAAGTAAAACATTTCAGCTACTTAGGCACAATTTTTACTGAAGATGGTAAACTAAATATAGAAATAGACAACAGAATCAGCAAAGCTGGTATCGTGGGAAGTCAATTGAATAAATTCATATGGAATAAGAAAGAAATTAGTCGGAACACTAAATTAGCTGTATACAAGACTGTGTTCAAACCAATTTTAACTTATGGATCTGAGAGCTGGGTCAGAAGTAAAACACTTGACCAAAGACTAGAAACTGCAGATATGAGAGTCCTGAGAAAGATTAGAGGCATGAACAGATGGCATCAATGGCAATATCATATTAAAAATGAGGATATTAGGAAAGAACTTGACATTGTCAGCATCCAGGAATGCGTTAGCAGAGCTAATCTCAGATGGTATGGTCACTTAAATAGAATGGGAGAGGAAAGATTAGCAAAACAAGTGTTCTCTGCCAGGTTGGCAGGAAAACGACCCAGAGGAAGACCAAGATATAGGTGGATTGATACGGTACAAAGTGCCTTAGACGATAGAAATATAAGATCTGATAATGTTGGAGTCTTGACAAGTAACAGACTGATTTGGAGGAAAATTGTAGATAGGAAGTTAGTAATGATGTAATTTTTTCATGTAGTACTGTCATATCCTGTACACCCCTTGAGGGTACATGGCAGGAATTTGATGATGATGATGTTATGGCAGTTTCACATATGGAATTCGGTTGAAGAGAGTTAGCATTTCAACTCAATTGTCAGCTATGCTTTGATCTTTATTAATACCACACCAATCACATGCACATTTTAATAACCTGCCTTTGCTGTCTGTTTCGCGTCAGGCTTAATTACCTTAAAGGGAGAAAAGTCACAAAAGAGAAAAATGTTCCTGGTCCGGGGATTCCCTTATTCAGGTAATATTCACTAATTTCATGTTATCCGTCTGTGGTGTGCCAGTATCGGTAAGTGGCGATATTATTTGATCTATTCTACGTTAAAAAATTTAACCCTGACATGGATAAGTGGCTGATAAAAAATAAAAAAAAATTCCTGCGAACAATCAGAAGAAGCAGAAACAGACTCAAAAAAAAGGACAGTATTTCATATTTTACCAGAACTGCCCGCATCGTCTTCAGAACCAAATGGTAAGAGGCAAAAAATGTAATATGTGCATTTGATTTTTGCAATATTCGCTGTGTATGTTTTGTATTGAATATAAATACAATAAATATTATAATAATATATCTCTCTATTACGATTTTTTTTCAATGGGGCCGTGAAATATTTTAATTTTTGCAAAGGGAGCCCTGACATCCAGAAGTTTGGGAAGCACTGTTGTAGAGAACAAAAAGAGGTATACATAAATAAGTGAAGCTAAACAAAGTATAAAATTTGAAAATGAGAGAAGAAGGGTAACACAAAAGAAGTAAAGAAAGATGAGGAAAATAAGGTGGCATTAATGAGTGAAATGGCACATGAGGTTGTTTTGGTATTTGACTTTTATATTTATATTTGACTATTATAGTTGTATTTGAAAATGCAACTAGCTAACAGCATGGCAGAGAAAAGTAAACAACAAAAAGGAGAGGTGAGAGAAAAGAGTAGGGAGAGTACTAACAAGAAAAAAGGCATTGTGAGGAGACAATATTGTATAATTTGATAATCATGGATGTGCTAGAAGAGTGTGGGACTAAATCATGCCTTCCTGGAAGAATTAAAGATAGTGGTGATATCAGAGTTTGCCAAAACAAATTACTTGCAAGGCAAAAAGTATGCTATGCAAGGTGATATGAAAAAGTTACTTGGAATAAACAAAAAAACAAGTGAAAGAGTTCAAGTCCTTGTCAAGGTATGATAGCAGAAAATTGAGAAGAACCATGATTGCAAATGAAGCAATTGTAAGTTGTGTAGAAGAAATGAAGTTTTTAGACGTTTGAATTGAAACCGATGAACAAAAGGACTTGTACATGTACCTGAGTGCATTTAAATGGATTTTGAGTTAGGTTATCTGTAGAAAGCTTTGTTCATTAAAAGAATGGATGTGCAAAATCAGGGAAATTTAAACTATTAAGAATGATGCAGGTAAGCACGTGTGTAAGCTCCACTGAGGTGAATAAGAGACCAAGAGAGAGATCACAGAATGCTGAATAAAGTTTCAAATCTGAATAAGGCATTAAAATATACAAGTAGTATTTGCTGGAATACTGCAATGCATGTATTCCAATGCCAGATATTCTAGTAATAAGGGTGAGAAGTTTCTGGCATTAGTTAGCTTCAATTGGCAAAAAATTCTAGGTATAAGTGAGACTTAGTTGACTGACTAAGATATAGTCAAAGGATAGAATGTAAAGGATATTGCATTTTCAGAGAGAATAAAAAGAACAAGATTGGAGGAGGAGTACTACTGAAGACAACAGGAGAACTGTAACCAGCAAAAGTAGAAGTGCAGAAGGAAGGATGAATTGAGAGTGGCTATGCATTTGAACCAAATATATAGTTCGTTGATACTATAGGCTCAGGAAAGCAAAAGAAGATATGGATAGCATGTATCACAAAATTAGTTCAGTGAATAATCATAACGCAAGGGAGACGTCAACTAAAGGAACATAAACTGGATGATTCTAAATTTTTAATTAAGGAGTATGAGATAAACTACAAAGTTGGTGATTGGAATGAACTAATTAAGCAGCTTTGAACAGTATCATTGCCTTAAGAAACTACAAGATATGTTTTTAATGTATGGGAGATCAAAGGATATTTATGGAAAGCAGAATCAGATTGCATGACTAGACCTTGTGGACAGGCTCAGGTGTTGGACATTCCACAAGGTCTAGTCATTCAATCTGATTCTGCTTTCCTTTGACCTCTATATATCCTCTATATATCCTCTAAATATCCTTTGACCTCTCATGCATTAAAAACATATCTTGGTTTCTTAAGGCATGGTACTGTTCAAAGCTGCTTAATTAGTTCATTCCAATCGCCAACTTTGTAGTTTTCCTCATGTACTTATTACATTATACCAAAACAACAAATTTAAAAAAAATAATAACTGGCTTTTACTTTGCTGGATTTCAAATCAGCATCTTCAAAACACAAACAATTGTTTCAATTCACAAGTGACAATGAACATAAAACTGTAACAGGCAAAAAGATCTAGAGTCCTAATCTGATACAGATTATATGGACAAGATTTTTTTTTTTTTTTTTTTTTTTTTTTACAGTTGTTGGGTTGGAGTGAAAAGCTTTAAAAATAACAATAAAAACTTCAATTTATACAACATTAGAGGTTACCAAATTAGAACTTCAGGTATTTTTGTGGATTGCAATCTGAGCTGTAAAATAAGTTAAAAGGATTAATGAGGGAGTTAAATAGATGAATAACATCATTAAGCAGGCACTACAAAAAACATTATAGAGAGTATATAAGGAGAAAGGTTATCAGGGTTCATGAGCAATAATGTTTTAACAATGTGAGGAAGTAAAAAAAATAATGTTTTAGTAATTAACAATGTGAGGAAGTCAAAATTAGATTAGAAGAGAAAATTAACCAAGCAGTACAAATGAAATTCCAAAGAGTTCTTTCACTATATGGTCAGCAAAGATAAGAATAATTATGGAGTGATAATTTTAATGAATACAATAGTAAAGAGGTGGCTAAAGCAGAAGAAACAGCTGAATTACAGAGTGATCATTTTCTGAAAGTGAATCATCCAGGTAGAGATGATGCAGTCACCAATGCAGTAAACATCAAGACAAGAATAGAGATAGATGAACTCACTGTGTTTATGTTGAGATATTACAAAATCTCAGCATGAATACAGCCATGGTGTTGGATGATAAATCAGCATCGACTCCCATAGCCCATGATATGCTGTACTGTTCACTCATTGATGTTGCTTGGACCTCTGACATTGAAACTGGGTGTGATTTGTGCTGTCATTGCCATAGCCCATGGTATGCTGTACTGTTCACTCATTGATGCTGCTTGGACCTCTGACATTGAAACTGGGTGTGATTTGTGCTGTCATTGCCTGGCAGCTGTACATGAGAAATAGATTGCTTAAGTTCCACTCCACTCTCTCTTGTCACTATGTATAGTGAAAAGCAGAGATGTGGAGTCAGAGTCAGAAGCAATTCTTGGTTTACTGGAATCAGAGTCGGTAAAAATGTACCAACTCCTAATGAATTTAAATTGTAATATAAATAATATGTTAAAATTTCCTATTTCAATAATTTGATCAACCTATTTTTTTCAGGTTATATTTTTAATATAATTTAATTTCAAGTTCTTTGCAAATTTCAAAATAAAACATATTTTATGATAATTTATATATTATATTAATGAAAGCGGCACCCCATGAAAAAATTCACAATGGCAAAAAAAGTGTCAACAAAGTCCACTGTTTTTGAACACTTCGCAATAACAATAGATGGGAAATATAATGTGTATCAATGTATTATAGAAGATGATTGTGAAAATGAATGATTCCTTGGAGATAAGGAAGTTGTGGAGAGGGTTCAGAGGAGAGTGACTAAGTTGGTGAGTGATGTAAAAAATGCTCCCTACATTGATAGATTGAGAGCTTGTGAATTGCAAAGGTTCATTGATAGGCAGAGAAGAGGGGATATGATAGAAACATTTAATTTACTAAAAGGTTTTTATAAGATTGATGCATGGGAAATGTTTCAGCTGTGTGATAGTGATGTGTTAGATCCTGAATGCAGAGCTTTACAAGTAAATTCTTTATTCAGGATTTAACATGACAAACTACTACTTATTAAGGAGATATCTGCACATCGGCTAATAATTATAAAGTGTTGTTTTATGTTTTGTAATAATGTATAGTCCATGTGTGCGATATAGTGAGAGTTATTTTTAGGTTATTTGTAATTCCCAAGTGAGCTGTCTAGTACTTTGCGAAATTCTGAGAAAAATTTATAATAGTAATCTGGAATAATTGCGTATAATCAGTACAAGTCGAGCGTAGCGATGGAGGCTATACCTACGCGGAAATATGACGTCAGAGTGCCTACCTAGAATAATGTAACCGGACAGGTTAGCGAGAGTGTAGGATCACCCAAGGGGCATGAACGATGGGGTTCGTGGGTGAAAACTGCATTGAATAGAGGACGCCCAAATAGGGCAAATAAAAGACGAAGCACGACGTTTTAGGAGGCTTTTGACCTTTTGATCTTCGAGTGCCGGATTCGAGTTTTAGGGGGAGTTTGTCGGAGGATTCGTGGGAGAGCGGTGGGTCGGCTATGGTAATGACGGACAGCAGGTTCTTTTCTTGAGAATGCTTGAAGATTTTCAAGCGGAGCTGATCGCGATATGACGGCCTATGTGGAATCGAGAATTAGCAGAATGTCCCATTGGAGAAAGTTTCCTGCGGAGCGGTAGACAGCACGCAGCAGTCGGAAACGATTAGAAGAAAAAGTGTAGTACATCGCCAGGCGTAAAGACAGCCGAAGAATATGCAGTACGATAATCCAGACCTACATGAGATGGCGGCATGAAATCTGAAAGGATCCGGTAATGTAAGAGTTTTCGTTCTATGTTAAAATTTGTTTAGAGGAAAAGGAAATTTGTGTGTGTTGTAACTAAAGGACACTAGTAGAGAACTTTTAGTGAGAATTTGACTGAATTAATTAAGCCCTTGTGAAGCAAAGAAGAGTTGTTAAATAGGCAGTGATTTGTGAATGGCTAGAGTTGCTTAGATAAAATTTAGAATTAAGGTAATCATTGATAGAGTATTAATGAAAGTGTTAAATAAGTATTCTGTGAGTAACTTGTGAAGGGAATTATATAGTAGTAGTACTTTGCTTAAAGCTAACCTTATCCTTTCATAATTGAAGGATTTAACTTGCTCTGATTCATTGTGCTTTAGTATTACCCTTAACTTGTGAATTTTGAATTTTGAAAGAGTGAATTTTGATCCATTGAGTATTTAAGCTTACATAACTGTAAATGTTTTGTGTTTTCCAATAAACATGCTTTGTACCTTATACCTGAGTTATGCCTGATTAAGAATTCAAACCACCACTTATGAAATTAAACCTTTTTGGCAGGAAGGAATTTAGATATAATTGTTTAAGTGAGATTCGGTCTACGACTGCTAACTGAATCTGCACAGCGCTAGTGTGAGATAAATTATTGTGTGTATCCTTTTAAGTTTTGAATTATTTCCCTGAACAAGAGTCTCTTCTGTTATAGGATATTGGCTGGCGCAGCGAAATATAAATTTTGCCAATATCCGAAGAGGAAATAAATCTGAATTAGTATTTTAGAAGCACGACAATAGATTAGAAGGAGAGTTATTATAGAGGTAGAATAAGATATAATATAGAGAGATAGCGACATAACAATAGAGTAGTCAGTAGGACTTTGATTATACACAGTTTTAAGTAAGCAAAAGGATAGATTCTAAAGATAGTAACTTAATGTATAATAAGATTGAACTTATGACTTACGAAATAACATTATATGAAAGTAAGGATATAACAATAACACAGCCGACGAATTACAGGTATAACAGATGGAAGAACAAGAGGTCATCCCTGGAAATAAAGGAAAAGTGTGGTTAATAAGGGTGTGAGAACGAGGTTTTTCACCTGGAGGGTGGTGAATGAGTGGAATGCATTGCCTGACTCAGTTGTGAGTTCATCTGTAAATGAATTCAATAAGAGATATGATGGATATTGTTTTGATAGTTTGGATCTCCCGCAATGAGTCTACTGACTCCATGGAGATACCCATAATAATAATAATAGTATATTAGTACAATGGATACAATATACAGTCAACTCTCACTATATATTTCAGTGACTGAATTTCAGTAATAACTTTTACTGAAATTCGGTCACTGAAATTATATCCATAATTGAATACAGTTTGCTGTAGTGAGTGAGTTTGATCACTCAACCTCACTCATTACAGCAAGCTACTCAAAAAGTCCTAATGTAAGTCCGCATGCACAATGTTATACTAAAGGAAATTCATTATAACAAACTATTCCTGTGATCCCTGTGAGTCAACTGTAACATAACAGAAATTAATTGCAACAATACCAGATTCTTACTGGATCTAGCATAAATCCATTAACTGTGCCACCGATTGAAAGCACTATCATTGTGGCACTTCCATAGAGAGCATATCCTGCAGCAACAATATTACGTCCAGGCTGAAGGGCATCTTTAATAGTAGGTGGTCCTGTTGAGCTCTGGATGAATAAACACAAAGATACATCATTAAACTTATTAACCCAGTTTTGTCAACTATTTGTAATATTCAAATTTTGATTAAGCCTGTCTTAACTTAATGAAAAGCTAAGAAAAAGTATATGAGATGTACAATAAGATCTTATATAGTATTTCTTATAAAATAGCATGAAATATTAAAAGGCATAACATAAATGGAACAAACTTTAGAAAAAGGGGAGATAACATTTTCTGACATGACAAAGTTGTAAATTATCATAGAACTGTTTATTTCTTACCTTAAAAGCAGAGCTGATTATTTCCTGGGTGGTAATGATATCAAGTCAAAAACAAGACCAAATGTAATAAATCTATCCTATGTATCTTATCCTTTCCATCCATCCCTTAGGATGGGTTGAGTCCTCCCCCCCCCCGGTGATTATGATGAAATTAATGCAGCTGGTTCGCCAATCCTCTGCTGCATCCCCCCCCCAAGGGCAATATTCCCTGTGTGTGTGTGTGTGTGTGTTCAAAGAGCCGGTTTGCCTGTTGTGGTGGACAAAAAAAAACCCTGCCTCCACATGAGTCCAGCTAACTTACTTCCATCAAGAGATCAGATAAAGGTTCCTCATGTCACTGACAGGAATCGAACCCAGGTCTTTCTGATCAAAGGGCTTTGTCTATACCATCTGAGCTACAGAGGCAATATAAATCCTTGGCAGAAAACTGGATATGTGCAAAGTAGTTATGTAATTGTATTGTATACTTGAAATTTAACAAAAATAATATTTTTGTTAAATAATAATAATAACAAAAGATATTTAACAAAATGGCTACTTTCCTCACAGGCTCACCCATTGCCTTTCTGGTGAAACTTTGCTACTAGTGTTTTCTTTCTGAGATAATAAATACAAACATTTTTAACACAATAAATACAAAACTGCCCTGAACATATTTTTTAGGATCTACAAGTTAAAAAAACTTATTTACATTCGACTTAACTTTTTTTAATGCAAATACTGAAGAAATGCTGATGACCATTTAAAGAACAGAGGTGGAAGACATGAATGAAGACAAAAATAAATTGCACTGTTGAGGAACTTGAAGATGGATTGTGAATGTATAATGTCACACTCAGTGCACATATATTTTTACAGGTTTTAAGAAAAGGTAAAAAGAACAGGCATGTAGAAACTGAGTGGTCTGAGCTAACAAACTATTTGATTGTGATATTTCATTTTTAAAAAAAGGACTTGCATCTAGTGTAGTTTTTTTTTTATTTCTGTAACATAAAACTGAGAGAAGAAATTATTGAACTTTTCGATGACGTTTTCATGGCAATGAAGAACTGTTTCCAAGCATCCTTCACCTCACCACCATGATTACTGCATCAGACAGTAGTGCACTTGCGCAAATGTCATACTTCCAAAGAGGAAATTGAATGAGTGCGAGAGAAAAAAAAATAGAACAGCTATTGCATTCGTAAGACCATGGAAAGAGTTGAGGTTCTAAAGAAGGGAGCTGGAACTTTAAGGGGAGAAAATAGTTTTAATGGAATTTCTGAAACCAAAAAGGTGGATAAGAGCATTGTGAGAGAAACAATTAGTTATCCCAAAATTAACAAATGAATTTCCTTTATGTGAAGTAAAGTTGTGAAAGATAAAAGTGATTATATAGTTTCTCCCAAAGCAAAGGACAGTTCCTTTTTGATACAGTATGCAGAATGTATATTCCAGATAAGTGCTGTAAACCTGAGCTTTTTGAAAGATAATGATGAAGCTTCAAAGAGGAAACTGGGAACTTTAAAATTATCTTAATATTCTCAAGTAGGAAAGGAACTGGTACTGCAAAGAAGAGATGAAAGAAATGCATTCTTTTTTTAAAAAAAGAGTATACAAAAAAAAATTTTTTTTTGTTTTTGTTTTAGAGGAAAAACAGGTGAGTTAAGAAATTTATATTCTATAGCCATTATTGACACCTGAAGAAACTGTTATGAGTTTAAAGTTTGTGTATTCTCACAAAACCCTGCGATTTTGAAGTGAAGAAATCTTATGTAATGTTTATGTTTCTTTAACAGTTAAATGTGTGGGCCTTTATATTCTCTTTAGGAGATAAATTTATTTGAAATGCAAATATGTATATAGCGCTAGTGAAACAAACATTTTACACACCCCATCCCCCATTTAAGATAATACAGAAAAATCTACACTAATATTTGTAAATAAACAAATTATTTTGAATTTCCTTTGTCTTTCACTCAATCTCTTAATGTATCATAACAATATCCTAGGTACAAATTTGTGGTATTAACCATTTCTCTTATAATAAAAAGAAAGTGGAAACACACACATATAAAACACAGGCTTCAGTTTGAGAAATAAGCAGAAGTTTCAAAGTAGATTCGACAAGTATGATGGTTACTGTGGCAACAATGGAGATGGTGAGAAATTCTTCAAGAAAGGAACAACAATGCACCAACACATTGTAGTGACGCAAACCTTAGTAGCCAGAGATTTTATATCTTCCCAAAATTCCAAATGTTTTATTTGACTTTCTGCAAAAACTCCTGAAGCAAATTTCACCACTACAAACTTCATATTGAAATCTTCCATTAATTTATTTACATACCAAATGAGATGTTTAATGTCTGTGGCTACGTCTCTGAACATCAATCTTCAGTTTGACTTTTTAATATCAATGCACATGCAAAAAAAAAAAAAAAAAAAAAAAAAAAAAAAAAAAAAAAAAAAACCCAACCCTACAACAACAGTATGGACAAGTAATTAAGGAAAAGGAAGAAACATGTTCTTGAAAATTTGAAGTCACAGTCCTTATTAATAACCAGCATGAAAACTGCTGTTCAAAAGAACAGATAAAATAAATGTTGAACAGGAGGCTCATATTTTTAATACTTAGAAAAATGTAGCTGAATGATGGAGCAGTTCCTTTGAAAATATAATTTATTTATTTATTCATATGGAGTTTCCTCCCTTCTCTCCCCGTCCCTATTAGGGAGAGTTGAGCCCCAATAGGGACAGAGGAGAGAAGGGAGGAAACTCCCTTCTCTCCCCCGTAGTAATTTAATTAATTAATAATTTAATTTAATTAATATTTATGAATTAAGTATTTATGGCTGTAGATCCGTGTGTTCAGGGGGCAGGTTTGCCTGCTTGCGAGATGAAAAACCCCAGATAAATTGGAAGAAAAAACCCTGCTGTCCACGCCCAAGACGGGTTAACTTGGCTATGGCTGAGGAAGATCCTTAAGCTCCTCATGTCTGCAGCGGGAATCGAACCCAGGACACTCCTTCCCCAGGCGCCTAAAACAGAAATGCAATATCTATGAGAAATGAGAAAGTATATGTCTATTAGAAAGAGGGGTCATCTATTAAATCAGTGGCTACTTCCCTGATTATCATTATCTCCTCTTCAGAATAACATCAAGCATTTCTAAGATGTGCTACCCCAAGTGTGAGAACAGTATTATAATGTTTGGAAAAATCTGGGATTTATATAGTATTAGAGTGGTACAGGTGAGAATTATGCCGAGTTGCCACTTTATTAAGAGCAGCTTTTAATAAAAAGTTGAATCCCCTTTTGCCTTAAGAATGGTCTGCATTTTCTGTGGAATTGTTTCAACATTTCTCTGGGATGTTTGTTCATACTCTCAAAATGGCATCATCCAACTGTTGCAGATTGGATGGTGGCACGTTGCTGCAAACTGCTCATTCCACCTCATCCCAGAGATGCTCTATTGGATTGAGGTCTAGAGAGTGAGCTGGCCACTGAAATAAAGAAAACTCTCTGTCATGTTCCTTGAGCCACTTCAACATACTATGTGCTTTGTGACATGGTGCACTCTGAAAGCACCCATTTGACAATGGATAAACTGCAGCCATGAATGGGTGAATGTGATCAACAATGATGTTAAGAGGCTGTGGCATTCAGGTGGTATTTAACTGGTATCAGGAAATGTAACATGTACCAAGAAAACATTCCCCATGCTGTCACATCCCTACCACTAACCTGAGCTGTTGGTACTTGGAGGAAGGATCCATGGCCTCATGTTGTTACTGACATATTCTGGTTTTGCCATCAGTATGATACAGCACAAACTGGGACTCTTCAGACCAAGCAACATTTTTCGAGTCATCAGCTGTCTAGAATTGGTTATCACATGCCCAATGAAGAACCATATCTTCTTGTTCTTAAGTGACAGCACTGGGATCCAGGATGGTTGGTTGTCTGCTCCTGTAACCCATTCATGACAGTGTGCAGTGAACTATGCCCTCCAAGATGATTTTCTGACCACCACCACTATTGTACTGAGCTGTGATGCAATTGGTTGGCCCTCCTGTCATGTTTCCCAATCTCTGCCACTCTTCTCTGAGCCCATGCATCAATAAACTGTTTCTATCCACAGTACTGCCATTGCTTTGAAGGTATCTGTTAATTATCCCACTCTTGGTACACCCTAAACATTGTTGTGCATGAAAAGTTCAGAAGTGTAGACTGGCACCAACAATCATACCACATTCTAAGGCATTGTGGTGTTGTGTCTTTTAGCTATTCTGATGAATCAAACACAAAAGCACTGCAGCCATGTGACTCGATGTCTTCAGGAACAATCATTTTCCTAAATGGGAGGAGAAGGAGGTGTTCCTAATAAAGTGGCCACTTAGTGTAGTGTCTTGAATGGAAAAGGACAACAAGCGTTTTGGATGATGACAGGAGGCTATTATTATTATTATAGCCTCCTGTCATTTTTCTATGGTGATGTGAATGCGTGTCAAGAAAATTAGAGGTGTGGGAAACATAATACTCTTTTTCCCTTCAACCCATTTCAGGATGCTGATATTACACAATGTAGTGGTCTCATAGCGGGTGATGAAAATCACCTCCCACCTAAACCAAAGATTGCATGACTTGTGTTTAATATTGTGGAACAAGAGTGGCAAAATCCACTTTGATGATTGCTAATTCAATGACAGGGGTTCCATGTAGTTACCAAGGTGACCTTTTCTATCGTTTTTAAAAGAATGGAAATGAGGATGGGATGAACATAAACTTGCTTCCATACTGTCCAGAAGATACCTGTCAGCATCTTCTAGACAGTATTCCAGCATATGTATAATAGCTTTGTACAGATGACAAAGGATAGGTGTTAATTCTACAGCACAAATTTTGAGTACAACTGGGGAGAACGGAGGAAGCCTTTCTGTAAAATATCAGAAGAGGAGGCATACAGTAAACTGTCCTTTTTTTTGTAGTAGGATTATATTATATTGCGATTTGCTTGGTTATCAATACAAGAGATGAAGTGAAGACTGATGCCAGGATGTCATGCTTATCTTTGCATAAGGTACTATACTGAAATAAGAAAAGTGGAAGTGTGGGAGAGCAGAAGTTGTACCCAATGGCAAAGGGATCAGAAAGCCTAACTACCATTTGGGCAAGAGACAAATTTTCTGTCCTAATTACCATCTGAAAGATCCAGGATGCTGATATTTGATATTCTTTATGATGTTCTTCTAATTTTTTTTTTTTAATAGCAGAAAAATCTTTCATGGTTGGTGACATCAGAAATTGCTGATAACACTGACAGCTTCAACACAAAACACTCACAGATATTGTGAGGCAAGAAATGTCCTTCATTGAATTATAGACATTTTTAAAGCAGTAATACTCTCAAAAAATTTTGAATGTACTAGTGCACCACTACTCTACACAGTTTCTTCATATTTACTGTTTCTAGCATAGTTTCTACCTAATATAAAATAAAAGTAAATAGCAGAAATGCCAAAGACTTTCTTTAAAACATGTATATTACTATTCAAGTTAAAAATAAACTACTGTGCAGATGATTTCCAATGAATGCAACTAACTATCCTCCTTCTAATAATCTTAAGAGCTCTATAGTACAATTGGAAGAATAAGGATACTGTGTCCTTTGAATGGACCCAAATTCAATTCTAATTATGATGGCAGGCATCTTTATACAGGTTTTTTCATTGAAAGAGTTAGCATTAACAGAACCTCATATCACAGTGGTAGGAATATTTCTCCTGAAAACAAGGTTCTTCATACCACACACACACAAGCAAATAGGCCTGGGTACACATGTAATTGACAAGGGCAGAAAAATACTATTAGTGGTGGTAGACAGCATTGTATGTAGATGTTTAACAGTGGCATAGTGTAGAAAGTGGGTTGTGTGAAGTGTCCTCTGATGATGATGAGTCATTAGGCTCCTCACAGGTACCATATAGTAATAATTTATCTTCTAACCGATCTTCACTGGGATGAGAATAACTTTCGTCTTCAATGGTACCAAAACGCGGCCCTCATGTGTTTTGCAAGAAAGATCACTTTACTTCCCCTTATCATTGAAAATATCCAGATCTACAGATGCAAATCTGAGGGAGAGAAATAATAAGGTGATGTAGAAATACTGCAGGATGATTTAAACAGAATGATAATATGGACACAGGATAATGGTTACGAGTTTAATGTTACTAAGTATGCACTTTAGGATGAAAAGATTATACGCTGTGTATTATGTTGAAGGAACTGAACTACAGGAAATAGATAAGCCCAAGGATTTAAAAGTGACAAAGTTCAATAATGCAAAAGTGGACAAAAAGGATCACTTGAGCTGTTTTGCCTGTTGGTATGTTAAATAACTTACTGATAGATAGAGATGCGGGTTATTACTTCTCTTCATAAGGTTTTGATATAGTCACATCTGGACTGTCATACATAGATATAATTACTTGAGTTTCTTGGGTAAATGAAGTTTGAAGAGGATCCAGAGGCAAATGACCAAAATGGAATAATTAATTAATTAAACATTGATTAATCATTTGGATAATGTATTTACAATTTCTGAATACAAGAGCAGTGAAAAAGTTAAGATTTCGAAAAGCAACTAGTTTGTAAGATTAGTATCACAAAAAGTACTTGAATAGTTTGTGGCTAGCTATGCTATGTTCCACATGAGGTGAAATACAATTTCTAATTTTTTGGTCAACTTATAACTTTAACAATATAGACACTAATATTGATGCCCTATTACACAATACTGATAAGGACACACATACACGCACAGCTCCAGAAATACACCTTAACTGTACTATCCACACAAAAATAATTTACTTGCTTAAGGCCAGTCTGGTTATATGAATATTATATTATAATAGGTGGTATTTGTAAAAATTACAATAATACATTATTTCTTATTACACATTACACAGAAATATCCTTTCTTTAATGTGGGTTATGTCACAACACAGCTCATTTACATAATGGCTTCATTTTGCCTCTAGTGTGAATTTTCTTGTTTCCAAAATACCACTTAACTAACTTATATGGAACAAAATCTTACAGAGAAGAGTAATTCGTATGTATCATTAATAAGTCATGCAGGTGGAGGGATTCAGTGATAATCTCAACTTCCCTTTTATTAGATTCATTTGACTAAAACCTTGTTCACACAATGATATATTTGCTGGTATATAAAGGCTACAATTTCAAGCACTTTTGAGAAAAATAAAAACCTGTCCTTATTATTCATTGATATTTCAAAAAGGTCAAAACTATTATTTTTGGATAAATGAGTTTAAACATAGTCGTAAGTCCATCGAAGATGAAGCGTGCTCTGGATGACCGACTGAAGTCACTACGCGAAGGAAATGATTGACAAAATCCATGGTATCATTATGGAAGACTACCGAGTGAAAGTGCATGAGATTGCTGAGATTGTAAGCATCTCAACTGAATGGGTGTATAATATCCTGCACAAAAAATTGCACATGAAAAAGCTGTGTGCGTAATGGTGCCACGATTGTTGACTGATCAAAAATGCATGGGAAAAGACATTTCAACACAGTGTTTAGTGATGTTTAATCGCAATTTGCAGGATTTTTGAATAGATTCGTGACTGTAGACAAAACTTGGATCCACCACCACTACACACCGGAGTCCAAGCAGCAGTCAAAGCAGTGGACATGGACAATGTCCGGTGAAAGAGCACCAAAAAAAGCAAAGACCGTTTTGTCAGCTGGGAAGGTGATGGTCAGTGTTCTTTTGGATTCCCAAGGAATTATCATAATAAACTATTTAGAAAAGGGTAACACAATAACAGGAGTCTATTATGCATCATTGTCGGACCATTTAAAAGAAGAACTGAAGAACAGTCAAGATTGGCAGACAAAAAAGTGCTCTTTCATCAAGACAATGCACCATCCCACACATCGGCCATCGCAATGACAATTTTGCATGAAATGAGGTTCGAATTGGTTACACATCCACGTATTCTCCGGACTTGGCCCTGTATGACTTCTTGTTCCCAAACTTAAAAATTTGGCTCAGTGAGAAAAAATTTTCTTTGAATGAGGATGTCATCAAGACTGTCGACAACTATTTTGTACACTTTGACAAATCCTACTTTTTAAAGATGGGATGAAAAAATTGGAAACCCGCTGGACCTTGATGAAGACTATATTGAGAAATAAAGGTAATTTTTTCCAAAAAAAGTGTTTAACTTAATTTTTTTTACCAAACTTTTCAAACAACCCTCGTATAATTAAAAGAACACACGTATTAACCACAGTGAAAATTATTTAATTGTAAATATTTCATCCTAAGTATCTTAGGACATCATCAGTACAGTAGTTTAAAATAATAATAGGAATAACATACAGTTAGGGCGCATGATTACAATAGAATCTCATTAAACGTGCGTAACGTGTTACAGAAGTAAAAAAATAAAAAATAAAATAAAATAAAAAATAATTATTTAACACAATTTTGTATGACAATTTCCTATACTTTAGGAATAGTAAGAACGTCGTTGCGGTTTAAGTTTGGTCTGTGTAGTAGGGCTTCAGAACTTTCTTTGCATAAACGTTCATGTTTATATAAAGATCTATGTAAAAGTTTAGAGTTTTCCCAATGGATCCTATGGTTTGGATTTTCAATTCCGTGTTGAGAGAGGCCAGATTTCTGCGATTTAAAAAGACGAATGTGGTCTTGATGTTCCGAGATGCGTTTCTGAACAGACCTACCTGTCTGTCCAAAGTAAGACAATTTGCATGAGCATGGAATCTCATAAACGCCAGGCAACATCAAAGGTGAGAGTTTGTCCTTAGGAGACGGTAACAAGTTGTAAATTTGGTTGATAGGTTTGTAAGTAGTGGCAAAATTGTATTTCTTCATAATTTTAGAAAGATGTTCGGAGATGCCTTTGACGTAAGGTATGGGAATTCTGTTGTCTGTTGGCTTCAATACTGGAGAGATGGTTGATGTTTCTTTCTATATTATGTATGAAGTCTAAATATGGGAAACATTTTGGTGAAATCACAAATTTATGGCCTCTTGCTAAAACATTTAATTCATCTTTTGTTAGTGGACGGTTAGATAAATTGACTACCCATTTTTCCGTTGGTAATTTGTTAGTGATCATTTTTGATCATTTTGTTCTTTTTCGATATGTCAACAACGTATTTGCAGTCTGGGATCATCCCGAACATGAATTACAGCTGTTTCTAATTAAAATTAGCCTTCTTCATCATCTCATCAACTTTACGTTAGAAAAAGAATCTCCACAGGGTATCTCCTTGTTGGATTTACACATCAAAAGAAAAGAAGATGGTTCCATCGCAACGTCTGTCTTTCTCAAGCCTACATTCTCAGGTCGCCACATTCACAATTCTTCTGCTCATCATCCATCTCAGAAATCTGGGAGTATTAAATCACTAGTTTCCAGGGCACACAAATTCTGCTCCTCTGAAGAATCTTTAAACCAGGAATTAGAAGTAATCAAAAATACAGCCATCTTAAATGGATATAATCCTAAAACAACTCAAAAAGTCATCAGTCACTTCTCCACACATCAAACCAGACAGGAAGAAGTCCATGGGATTCCCATACCTTACGTCAAAGGCATCTCCGAACGTCTTTCTAAAATTATGAAGAAATACAATTTTGTCACTACTTACAAATCATATAACCAAATTTACAACTTGTTATCTTCTCCTAAGGACAACTCTCCTAAGGACAAACCTTTGATGTTGCTTGGCATTTATGAGATTCCATGCTCATGCAAATTGTCTTACTTTGGACAGACAGGTAGGTCTGTTCAGAAACACATTTCGGAACATCAAGACCACATTCGTCTTTTTAAACCACAGAAATCTGGCCTCTCTCTCAACACGGAATTGAAAATCCAAACCATAGGATCCATTGGGAAAAGTCTAAACTTTTACACAGATCTTTATATAAACATGAACATTTATACAAAGAAAGTTCTGAAGCCAAATTTAACCGCAATGATGTTCTTACTATTCCTAAAGTATGGAAAATTGTCATACAAAATTGTGTTACATAATTTTTTTTTTTTTATTATTTTATTTATTTATTTTTTTTTTTAACTTCTGTAACACATCTGTACTGATGATGTCCTAAGATACTTAGGATGAAATATTTACAATTAAATCATTTTCACTGTGGTTAATACGCATGTTCTTTTAATTATGATCGCACCACAGATTTCGTTATTTAAAAAAAAAAAAAATCTCGTATGTTTAAATGCTTCACTAAAACTTTGAACTTTTACCACTCTTTCACTAAATTTGTTGAAACTTTCATTATCAAAATATTTCTTGAAATGTTTACCAAAATATTCCTGATCTTCAGGCAAGGTAAATGTATCAAATACCGAGATAGCTATGGCAACTGCTGATTCATTTTCACTAAATCTTTTTATCAAATGCATTATTCCTTCCCAAGATTTTTCATTCAACATTCAAATAGCTCTCTGCATGCAATATCTCAATATCATTATATACACCTACACTATTTATGTAATCTAAAAATTTCCTCTGAAAAGGTTGTGGAGCTTCTCTCATTTTTACAGTTCATTGAAGGCTATACACATGGTATTACCAACAAAATATTGTTGGTTTTATTGGTAAGTTTTCCCTTGGAAAAGTCAGTGGCAGTTGTTTGAATAAAGTTGAAAAAATCAAAGGGAAATAGGTTATTCTTACAAGGCAGTATGCCTTCATTTTCTTTTAACAGGCTTTTCGATATTGCAGCATCATCTCCTTTTCTACCTGCCTATTCACTCCAAATGCATTACTATTGCAGAGTAGTTGTTAGCAAGTGCAGTCAGTGCTCCCACTCTGTTACTATACACCCATCATACCAAATGCAGATACCTGAAATTCAGATTTTTTGTTTGTAACATGGCTGCTACATTTCCCAATTCTTTCAGTGTTTTTGGTGAATTCTGGTAATAGTTATAGAATTTTTTTTAAATATTGCTTCAATGCTAGAAACTAAGGGTCTTTAATAGAATTTAAAATAGCTAGATTCAAATTATGTGCCAAACAATGCACTGATATAAGACTGACACATCTCTCTTTATTTTGCCATTCCCATAGAAAGGCTTAGACATTGGTTATACAATTATTAAATTACTTAAGGAATTTACAACGTACAAATGATATAAATTAAAATTAAACTTTAATCTATATTCCAATATTTCGGCAACATCACGCTGCCATTTTCACAGGAACTTAAAATAAAGACACGTGCACACAGGCACTACACACAGTAACTGAGGATGAAGGAGGAAGCTGTTGTTTCTCCTAAAAGTCCTGATGGTGCCCCCTAACAGGCTATGTATGTATTCTCGGCCGTTGGGCTGAAGGTCTTCTGAATGTAAGTCTCCCAAATTTGGGGCAGTCTCATGCAACCAAATTTGTTGAGGTTTGGCATGTTTATTAGGGCTGAGGCTGATTCCATAAATAGCCTTTCAAATTTGAATTTACTACAGTGTATTACCGTGGCTTTCTTCCACTGTATTCTGTGGTGAGTATCCAGAGCATGGTCTGCAAGACCAGAGTGGCTGTACTGGTGAAAACGGATGTAGTCCTTGTGTTCTGAAATTCTGATGTTCGCTGTCCTGCCTGTTTGGCCAAAGTACGACAGCTTACAGCTGCAAGGGACCTGGTATACAGCAGGTAGGTCTAAGAGAGGTGGTTGGTCTTTAATGGAGTGGATAAGGGACACCAATTTTCTATATGGTCTGTAACACGAGGTCAAGTTGTGTTTTTTTAGGATTTTGGTAATTTTTTTCCAAGATTCCTCGGATGTAGGGAATGGTGATGGATTTAGAATAATCCTTGTTGTGAAGGGGGGGTTGTGGTTAACTGGTGTCAATATTTTTTGGATTTTTTGGGGGGGATAGCCATTGGCTGAGAAAGTGTTGAGGATGCGGTTTAGTTCCGTGGTTAGGGCATTGTCATTTGAACAGATGAGTTTAGCCCTGTTGTGTGTGTGTGTGGGGGGGGAATTGTTGGTGAATGTATCTGCCTGTATGGGTAGGTTTTCTATAAACTGAGAAAACCAAGGTTCCATCAGGCTGGTGGGTGACTAGTGTGTGTCTAAGAAAGTGAGGCTGTTATTTTTCTCCTTTTTCCAGGGTGAACTTGATTCTGGGGTGTTGCTTGTTTAGGTGTGTAAGGAAGGAGAGGAGTGTATCAGAGCCATGTGGTCAAATAGCGAACATATCATCAACGTAGCGAAGCCATATAGTTGGTTTCTGTGGGGCAGAGTTTAAGGCTTTCTCTTCAAAAGTCTCCATAAAAAAGTTGGCCAAGGGTGGGGAGAGTGGTGACCGTAGTAAATTCAAATTTGGAAGGCTATTCATGGAATCAGCCTCAGCCCTAGGAAACATGCCAAACCTCAACAAATTTGGTTGCATGAGACTGCCCCAAATTTGGGAGACTTACATCAGAAGACCTTCAGCCCAACGGCCGAGAATACGTATATAGCCTGTTAGGGGGCACCATCAAGACTTTTAGGAGAAACAACAGCTTCCTGCTTCGTCCTCAGTTACTGTGTGTAGTGCCTGCATGCACGTGTCTTTATTTTAAGTTCCTGTGAAAATGGCAACGTGACGTTGCTGAAATATTGGAAAATAGATTAAAGTTTAATTTTAATTTATATCATTTGTACGTTGTAAATTCCCTAAGTAATTTAATAATCATTTAATTTTGTCATTAGCCCATTTCCCTCCCCCCTAGCATGTTTTCTGCTCCATTTGTTCCAATGCCTACCAACCAATTACCAGCCTTCCATGGCAAGAGTAACTTATTCATTTCATTTTATTCTCTCATATATCAAAGCACCTGGGAGCTGTTGAATTTGGAAAAGGAATTTTGGAAACAAATGTCTCTTTCCATTTCTGATTTTTATCTATGTATCTCATATAAAGAACAAGTTCCTCCTCATTTGAAATATCTGCAGAATCGTCTAAAATAAGATTCGTTCTACTGAAGTCTTTGATTTCCTTAACTAATTCTTGTTTAATGACATCAAACAAGCATAATATAATCAACAATTACTGACAAATTCTTTACATATTGTGTCATTCTGGTACTTCTCTACTGAACTTGTATCTATATCATGCTTATTTAGCAAAGCCATCAAGTTTTTGAGATCAGTAAATGGTTTATTAAATTTAGCTATATAATAAGCTGTATCAAAAAGGCACTTAAGGTGTTCAGACATTTTAAAATCCATTTTCCTCTGGAAAGCAGCTAGAGATGTTTTTTCTGGGTGATTTATGGCCACGTCTATTTCACAGCATTTTTTGTGAGAATTTTGAAAGGTCCTCAAAACTTCTGTAGCAATCTAGAATTACTGTCAGCAGCCCTAGGATATATTTTTTTTACAGGTATTACAAAATGCAAATTTGTCTTTGTAGCACAACCATGAATTCCTTGAGTATTATGTTTTGGAAAGCATGAGCAACCTGATTGTTTTTACTTCAGGTTGTTTACTCTGTAACCTTTTCTGGTCCCTGCAATTCGCCTTCAGTTTTGCATAAACAAAAACTTAAAAAGTATAGTTGGTTTTATTTCATTTATTGTTCATAATGAAGGATGAAATCATATAACTTCTCCATAAACAATTTAGCAGAAAAGACAAAATTCATGAAAACAAGATGGCAACACTCATTGTGAAATTAGAATTGCTTTTCATGCTGCACTCAGTCACACGATCTGATGTTTGTTTTGTATTTGCAAAATAATTGCATTTTTTAAATAATAGCATTAAAAAGTGTTGTCATCGTGTAAAATGTTCAGGTATTTAATTCATGTTGTGAACTGTAAAAATAAGCTTAGGATAATACTATATTAAAATTACATACCTAGATCTACTACTGAACTTCATTAAATTGTGCCAGTTTTTTTTTTTAACTTTTGTGTTTGTAATTTTGTTAATGAAATTATATAGTGAGATCACATAGACTATATAATGAGAACACATAGACTATAGTGAGATATCATAACTGACAATCATTCTCATGATGAATGCAGGTGACTGCTACAGAAGTGAGTGTTCAACTAATGAGCATCCATTTTGCTAAAAGCTATGAACCTAGTATATATGCAACACTGAACTCACTGCTACCTCTTCGTCGTATGAGGAAACTCGTGAATGAAGAGGAAGTACTAGAGCTATTGTACAAACTGAATAAAAATTCTCCAATAGGATCTGATATTTGAAATTAATGAAATTATTTTAGCATCCATTATCAGCACAGATGCTAAATGAGTATTCAGCTGAATTGGTAATTTGAGTCTCAGAACAGAGAAGATTCCATAGGAATGGAAAGAATGTATGGTAATCCCATTGCACAAGGGTGGTTCGAAGACTGACTATCCAACCATCGAACAATCAGTCTCGGGGACAGTGATTAAGATTTTGGAAAAGTTGGTTAGGGCTTGCATTCAGAAATCAGTTGACAGTGAATCTCTACTTTGCAATGAACAGTATGGGTTTACTAAAGGAAGGTCATGTTTTAGCAACTTGTTCACATTCTATAATAATGTTACCACTGAACTAGACAAAGGGAATGGATACCATGATACTTTTGGATTTTGCTAAGGCTTTTGACAGAATACAGCATGGAAGCTTATTGCATAAATTGGAGAATATGGGAATTGGATTATAAATTATTGGCATGGATAAGAGGATAGCTGACTGACAGTTATCAAAAAGTCATATATGGGGAGGAGGGGTGAATCTGCAAGGTTCAAGGAAATTCAAGTGGTGTGCCTCAAAAATCAGTGCTTGATCCATTGTTATTCAATCTGTACATTAATGGCATTGGGAAGGATTTTACATGCGACATACAGCTATCTGCTGATGATGCAAAGATAGGTAGGGTAATCAGGAGTATTGCTGATATGCAGTACTTGGAGAATAATTTGAATAGGCTAGACTTGTGGGCATGCGAAAATGGCTGTCATTTCAAAGTTAATAAATGCACTTTGGTGTGATTAGATATCCAATATCTTATTATATTGGTGAGATTATGCTTGAAGAAAGTGATGAGGCTAGGGATCATGGAGTTTTAGTAGACAGGAAGTTAAAGTTCAAGGGTCATATAGCAAAAACTGTAATTGCAACTTCAGAGAATAATAGCAATCCTGAAATAAACCTTGACATGTAAAGATAAGTCATTTTGCCTCTTTACAAGGCCTTGATAAAACCTCACCTGGACTACTGTGTGGACATCTGATCTCCTGGTTTCATGGTGATTCTGATACAGTGGAAAAAGTGCAAAGGAGAGTAACAAAAATGGAATACAGATTATGAAGACAGATTGAAAATTTGTAGGCTGCAGACACTAGCAAACAGGAGAGACATGATTGAGACTTACAAACTTCTGAAAGGGTTATACAGAATTTCAGCAGATGGAATTTTTCATTTTATGGAAGGTGGGGCAAGGACATGAAGGAAGTTGAAATCCACTGAAGTTGAAAATGAATGCTGTCAAGAAGGGGGATTAGGGCTAGATTTTTCTCTCATAGAGTAGTGCATGATGAATGGATGTTGGATGTTTGTGTGTGCAAGTAGTGTAAATGAATTAAAGTACAGGTATGACAACTGGTGCAAACAGTATGGCCTCCATCAATGAGCTCCTGACTCCCTGGAGGTATGTATCTCTTAATAATAATAATAATTTTGGTTTCAGTTCACTATTTTATTGAGTGCTGCATGCTTTAACTGTCTCTATGATGTTTATTAATAGTGTAAAACAAGTTGACATTTGTAGTGCTTTATTCATTTTGTGTAGGAATAAAACGGATACATCTCCAAGAATCATTCAAAAATATGTACTCTTTCTTAGCACGCATCCATGACTCAAACACAAATTGCCATTGAGTGTGATGTTGGTTTGGGTACTGTTAATGCAATTTAACAGATAGGTACCTTTTCTCCTGACAGAAAAGGAAAATATGAGCAAAAAAGGAAAACTACACTTACTTGAGATTGTTTACTAGTTAGAAAAAGCAAAATTAATCCAAAATTGTCTGCTGTAGAGTCTTGGAAGCTAGTGGGATTAATGTTTTTAATAACAGTCCGTCAAAGATTGTTGGAAGGGAGGACTGCCCTAAGACCAAAAAAAGAAATAACTGTTGATAAAGACTAAGCAGAGAGGCTCCAGTTAGACAAAAGGGCACAAAGATTGGATTGTTGAGAAGTGGAAGAAAGTCATATTCTCAGATGAGAGCCATTTCTTAGTCCAAGGAGGGAGAGTTCCCCATGTTTGCAAATCAGCGGCTGAGAAGACTTCTCCTGCCCACCTAACTAAAAAGATGTTCTAGGTTTGCTTTACACATGATGGTCCAGGATCACTTGTGCCTGTTGACAGTATGATGAAAAGTGACCAATACATAAAACTATCAGAGAAAAAAGTGGTCCCACGGATCCAGAAAGACAAAGAACTCATCTTCCAACAGGATCTTCCTCCGTGCTACACTTCATTAACCCAACAGAACATTTGTGGACCATAGTGAAAAAGAGACTTGGAAATTTAAATGGTAATACAAAGGACAGTTTCATACAATCCATTATAAAAGTATGGTTTCAAGATGAAGAAATAAGAAAAATGTGTTCTATATTAGTAGAGGACTATAGGAACAGAGGAGCACATAAATTATTAGGTCAAGTTGGAGTTTAATTTTTGTACTTATTTTCTTGTGAAATTAATTTTTCTTTAAAATGAGTGTTTGGATTAATTCGTTCATTACTGTAGCTTGTCTATTACATATGCGTAATGGATACACATGTAAGGTGTAAGATTAATACCGAACTAAATTAATGGATTGATTTGATTATAAAATGTATTTATTGGAAATGATAGCTATTATTTAATTTAAATGAATTCATGATATAAAAATTTATTTGTTTTTCATGAAGTGTGCGAGATTTACTGCTGATCATTTTCAAGTAGGGTGCCATAACACAACAACATGTAATGGTGACTCGTTTCCACCGTTTCAGGATTGAAACAAAAACTGGAAGTATGACACACAAGGAGCATGCATGGAGTGAGAAGAACACTGTATAATATGGCTGGGAGAGAAATGAAGAGCTTTTTGGAATTTGATAGTGGATGTCATGAAGTCTTTCATATAGAAAGAAAATATTTAAAAGTTATCAAATGTTACATTATGACAACGATGACAGAGCAGCTGTTACATGAGATTTTAATAACTGTTCCCTAACAGTCATTAAAATGTATCTTTATTAATTAAATAAAGATGCTATCTTCTGGATGAAAATAAAACTTCTTTAAGAAATTTGTTGGCAGCCACCTAAGATCAAACTTCACAATGAATGAGATGAGATTTTAAAACAACAACAAAAATTAAATTATGCAAAGAATAATATATTGAATGCAATTAGATAGACTAAAAATTCGCCCACCACTTGTCTCTAGTAACTCACCAGTGACAAGTGGGTTTCTAACAGCTATAATAGAGATTCCAATTTCACTACCTTATTGCATAGTACAGAATATCAGGTAATTTTTTTTCCAAAATACCTGTGCTTGTTAACACAAGCACAGGTTTAAATCATATCAGTTCATGTCTAACACGATTGCAGAAGAGTTTTTCTTCTTTTTCCAAGTTTTTCCTGAAAGGTCGCAGAATATAATGTACATATTATGCAAACAAACAGCTACAGCATGTAGCTGTTTGTTTATGAGGTCTGTTCAAAAAGTCCCAGGACTATTATTATTATAACCTTTATATCAATGACATTGTCCATGAATTGCAAGGGGATATTCAGTTGTTTGCAGATGATGCACAGCTGGGAAGGGTTATTAGTAATAGTGCAGATGTGGGAGCCCTGCAAGAGGATTTGAATAAGCTAGATAGATGGGCAAATGAATGGGGGTGTCAGTTTAATGCAGCAAAATGTAAGGTCTTGAGGTTTAGGACACATCGATGGGATGCTGCATACTCTATGGGAGGAGTTAAACTGGAGGAAGTAGGGGAGAGAAGAGATCTGCAGTTGATGATTGCTAGAAACCTGAAATTTAGGGGACATATTGCAAAAGGTAGTGCAGGTAACACAGAGGATTGCTGCAATAATGAGGACACTGACCTGCAGAGATAAAAGGGGGTTATCATTCCATTTTATAAGACTCTGATCAGACCACACTTAGACTATTGTTCTCAGATCTGGTCTCCAGGATTTGAAGGGGATAAATTAACTGTGGAAAGAGTACAAAGGTAGATAACAAAGATGGTGTCAGGACTGTACAATGTTAGTTATGAGGATCGGCTGAGGGAATGTGGACTGCAGAGTTTGGTAGATAGAAGAAGGAGAGATGATATGATTGAGACTTTTAAACTGTTGAGAGGTGGTTACAGGGTTGACACTGGGGAGTTCTTTTGCTTGGTTGAACAGCGAGAAGGAGTCGTGACAAGGGGGCCATCCCTGGAAGTTACGAAAGGAAACTGTGAGAAAGAGGGTGAGGAGTGGTTTCTTTGCATGGAGGGTGGTTGAACCATGGAATGCATTGCCTGATAGAGTGATGAGAGCAAGAACAGTCTATGCATTTAAGGAGTGGTATGATAGACTTTGTGTTTCCCAGGAGGGACCTCCCTCGATGAGTCTTGATAGACGTGTTTCTTAGAAAGGACCACCCAAGATGAGTCTTTCGACTCCATGGAGGCATGAATAATAATAAGAAGAAGAAACTGGGCACACTAACATATTATTTTGTAAGCAATATGCATACAGACATGTTGTAGTATGATGAAACAGGGCAGAATGCATCATCTTAATCATTTGCAGTGCTTTGATGAAGGAACAAGAGTTTTTTCTTTTTTGAGTGAACTAATGTCAGGAATTAATGAACAATGTGTGCGCATCAAGTTTTGCATTAAACCTGGAAAAAAAGCAAAATCCATAGAAACTTATCAAATACTTAAAACAGCTTTTGGGAATGATGCCTTAAGTTGCTCAAACATTCGAATGGTTCAAAATGTTTAAAGATGACCCTTGCTTTGGATGTGAGTTGAAAGAGCTCATCCAGCTCTTTCAACTCGAATTTCATACCAAGAAGAACACAGAGTTATATCTTATTCACCAAATATGGCCCGTATTATGACTTGTTTTATTCCCTAAACTAAAATTGTACTTTAAGCATGAAGGTTTCACGACATAAATGAAATATAAACAAAATGCAACAGAGCAACTCTAAGTCATTCCTTCAGAATGGCTCAAAAGATGCTTCCAAAAGAAAGTGGGGAAAATGCTGGGAATGCTGTACTAAGGCAGGAGGAGAATATTTCAAAAGAGATATGCTCCTATAGCTCATAAGCTTTTGTATATATTTTCAATAAATTATGTCCTGGAACTTTTTGAACAGACCTCATAAGTCTCTCTCTCTCTCTCTCTCTCTCATATGTATGTATATATATGTATGTATATATATATATATATATATATATATATATATATATATATATATATAAAATGGAAAGTTCATACCAATAAGTTGTGTGAGATGTGTGGCCTTGTATAAGTTTAGTTTATAAAAATGTCAATAATCTCTTTAAAATGTCAAATCAAACAATATGGTTATATTGCAATAATTTAAAAACAAGTCTGTGCATATTATACATTAACAGACAACAGTTTTATGTTGATTAGTTTCAGATAATATTTTATGCATACAATATCTTAACTTCAATGCTTTAAAAGACTTTTACCTTACGATATACTGCAAATATTGACCCAATGGATACAAGGCAGTCGATATTAGATGATCCATCAAGGGGGTCAAAACACACTATATATTTTCCTTGTTTATCTGTTTCCACTTCAATTACAGTGTCATTCTCTTCTGAAACAAGCAAACAAGTTGAAAAAGATGACTTCATCATATTTATGAATAAATCATTGGCCAATACGTCAAGCTTCTTTACTTCTTCTCCTTGAATGTTTGTTTGGCCTGCAATGCCATACCTGAAATAGAATATTCAAGAGACAATAATTACTTCCAAACTTCTGATTACAATGACATGACTGCATTGATTTGGCCTTCTAAGTCTAAAATGCACCATACTAATGACTAAGAGAAGCTAGTAATCTACTAATTCACGGCATAAATGAAATATAAACAAAATGCAACAGAGCAACTCTAAGTCATTCCTTCAGAATGGCTCAAAAAATGCTTCCAAAAGAAAGTGGGGAAAATGCTGGGAATGCTGTACTAAGGCAGGAGGAGAATATTTCAAAAGAGATATGCTCCTATAGCTCATAAGCTTTTGTATATATTTTCAATAAATTATGTCCTGGAACTTTTTGAACAGACCTCATAAGTTTCTCTCTCTCTCTCTCTCTATATATATATATATGCAAAGTTTATTTTTATTTATTTGGAAACTGAAAATGCTACAGAAGTGAGGCATTTATGATAAGAAAGGAAGGGCTAGGAGTAAGTGTCAGTCCAAGAAGACAGATCTGGTCTCAGATGTTGAGCTGGGCATTATCAAACTAAGGGGAGAAGAACTAGTCTTTTTGGGGATGAAGACGATGCATTCTAGAAGCAATGAACATGTAAGTTGTCATCACTCCACTGAAGAATGGTATGGAAATCAGTAAAGGTATTAGGTGCACAGGATCTTGAAGCACAAAATGTGTGAACAACATAAGAATGAATAGGAGAGATAGAGAGCACTTAATCCACAAAAGTATAGATAAGGTTTGAAGGCAGAAAGCAGGCCATAAAATGGAAATTTGCTGAGCAGCCTTCAATGCCAAATATTATCAAATAACTTGAAAATATGTCTCTAAACACATCTCTATGGTGCTGATGTAACTGAGGTGTTCTACTGTGGATCTTGACTGGTGGATTTCATCAGTAGTAACTAATTATTTGAAAGTTCTCATGATGCTGAAGTTAACCGTTCATGACTTGGTGGGGATATGTTGTTGGAGGTGGAGGAAATAAGAGATCTTGGAGTGATAGTGGATAAGGATCTGAATTTAGGGGATACATTGCCAAAATTGTGAGAACAACACATAGAATTCTGGAAATGATAGGACACTGACTTGTAGAAGTAAGGAGATTCTTGTTTCATTGTATAAGGCTTTGATTAGGCCACACATGGACTAGCGTGTGGTTTAATCAAATTTCGTCACCTGGTTTTCAAAAGGACGAAGAGATGCTGAAAAGATCCCAGACGTGACTTACTAAGGTAGGTTCTGATCTCTGGAATGTTGAATATGATGATGATGATGCTATTTACAATGGCAGAGAAATGGAGCTAGCTGAGGAATTAGATAAGTACCAGATCGACATAATAGGGGTGACTGAAACAAAAAAGACCAAAACTGGCGAGATCTTTCTGAGCAATAAATACAAAATGTTATATTCAGGCAATGACAATCAAGGAAAAGAAGGAGTAGCCATAGTATTCAACACAAAATACGAGGCTAATCTTCTTGAATGGCAGTCAGTCTCAAGTAGAGTAATGTGGGCAAATATGAGAATGGGGAACTGGACAATGAGACTTATTTGTGCCTATGGTCCCACAGAAGGTTCTACTACAGTAGAAGTGGAGGAATTTTTTGAGGCTTTAGAAAAAGCAACTGACACAATGAAAAATGAAAAGTTGGTCCTTGTTGGGGATTTAAATAGCAGAGTAGGAAATGATTGTGAGACATACAAAAATATTTTGGGAAAATTTGGAGAAAAGAGCAGAGCTAATAATAATGGCAAATATCTGTTGGATTTCTGCTCAGGACATGGACTGGTTATTACTAACACCATGTTCCAACATAAAAATGTGCACAAATTCACATGGAGAGAAGAGGCAAGGAATAAGAAAAGTCTCATTGACTATGTTATTGTTGATAGTGATGTTTTCTCCCTGGTGCAGGACACCAGAGTGTACAGAGAATTTGAAATTGGAAGTGATCACTATTTAGTCTTGAGCAAGATAAAATTGAATTTCATATTGAAAAGAATAACACGTAAGAAAGTTTTAAAGCGAATAAAAGTTGAGCAGCTCTCAGATGTGAACTGTAGACTAAAATACAGAAAGATTATTGAAGAAAAAATGAAAGAGTTTGAGAACAGGAATCAAACCTTGGAGATTCAGTGGCAAACTCTGAAGAAAACATTGATTGATTCTGCCAGAGAGGCATGTGGTGAGGTTGTCTGTAAGAATAAAAAAAATCAGAACTCCCTGGTGGGCACAGGAAGTTAAAGAGGCAGTGAAGGAAAAGAAGAAAGCATATCAAAAGTTCCTGTCAAATAAGTCAGCTTGTGCTCTTAGAGAATACAGAGACAAATGCAAGAATGCTAAACACTGCGTAAAACTAGCTAAACAAAAGTCATGGGAAGACTTTGGCAAGAATATAGAAAATAAATATCAAGAAGGTGGCAAAATATTCTGGAGGTTGTTGAAGAAGTTTAGGAATGGAGGAAAGAGTGCTGTAAAAGGAGTTAGAGATGATAAAGGTGACATGAAAACGGGAGAAAAAGATATCCTTGAAGTATGGAGTAATTACTTTGAAAAACTGCTAAATGAAACAAGCAGTAATGACAGCACAGTGGTAAAAAACACTGACCAGGCATGCAGTCAGGAATACATATCCATACTTGAAGAAAAAGCCATCAAAGGCTTGAAATGTGGAAAGGCAGCAGGAGTAGATGATATTCGAACAGAAATGCTGAGGTATAGTGGTACAAGAGTCTTACAGTGGCTGCACTGCATAGTTCAGAAAGCCTGGACAGAGGGACGAATTCCCGATGATTGGAGTAGAGCTCTCATAGTACCCATATATAAAAAGGGAAATAAAACTCATGTGAGAATTATAGAGGTATTTCCCTACTGAGTGTCGCTGGCAAGATCTATGCAAGTATACTTGAGAAACAGTTGAGAAGAACAAGCTGGATTCAGGCCAAATAGAGGCTGTCAGGATCAGATCTTCACTTTACGACAAATAGTCGAGAAAGCATGGGAATATAACAAAGATCTATATTTAAGTTTTGTCGATTTGGAAAAGGCATATGACAAGGCACCAAGAGAGAAGCTATTCAATATGCTGCAGTTATATGGTGTCAATGGGGCATTATATCAAGCAATACTTAGTCTTTATTTGAGTTGTAAGTCAGCAGTTAGAATTGAAGGAAGTACAGGAAGATGGTTTAATGTTAAATCTGGTGTGAGACAAGGATGTACATTATCCCCTCTGTTATTCATTATCTATATGGATCACATTATGAAGGAAAGTGGTATTAAACATGATATCAAAATTGGAGATGTTAATGTGCTCTTTGCTTTATGCAGATGATGTTATACTTCTAAATAAATCTGCTACAAGTCTGCAAGATTCTCTGACTAAATTGAATAGCTGTTGTAATAGATATGGTATGAAGGTCAGCAATAAAATGACAAAGATAATGAAAATAGGCAGGTATAAGGAAGGTGTGAGCGGGGGAATGAGAAGCAGGTTTTTTTGCATGCAGAGTTGTGAATGATTGGAATGCCTTACCTCAGAGTGTAGTGTCTGCAGAGAATTTGAGTGTATTTAAGATGTGGTATGATGAGCTATGTGTATGACAAAAGGACCTCCTAGATGAGTCTCTGACTACATGGGGTCTTGGGATAATAATAATAATAATAATAATAATGATGATGATCTTCATTACTTCAAGGTGAGAACAATATACCAATAAGTATAATATATTTGGATAATGTGTGTGAAAACACGAAATTATATTTTTATTTTCATTAACATTTTAATAAATCATGAATTTTAATAATGTGTGTGAAAACACGAAATTATATTTTTATTTTCATTAACATTTTAATAAATCATGAAATACTTCATGTGCAAGCCATACATTTGTATATGCCAGTTAAAAAAAAAAAGTAAGGATAAAAACAGGAATAAAATGAAAGTTCCTGTCAAGAATAAATATGTTTTTTTCATGATGAGTCATGTCATATGTACAGAAGTGATGCAGAAAAGGTAAGATGTGCACTAGACAATTTGCTGCTTTGCAAAAAGAAAAACTTGCATTTTCATTAATGGGGAAAAAACATTGTCAGCATGTGAACCACCAAAAATAATAATTAAACAAAAACAGTAAAAATGAAAATATTGCAGTGAGTCTTGGGACTATGAATGCCTGAAAATAGTACAGATATGTATAGTGGTTATTTTTAGCAATGCTCACAATCTAACAATCAAAAAAGTTACATATATTACAAGATGAACTATAGTAAGGTGTTAGATTTATGCACCCGTAATAAGCTACAAAAGTCTAATTTGTCATGCACGTGCACACAGTTTTTATCATACTGCTACCAACAAAACCTTTTCTGATGCTTACTATGGTCTTACTGAGGTTAAATTAATGGTAAAGGGAGTCTCTTTTCTTGCTGTATATATATTTCTGGTTCCTGTTCTAATTAACACGTTCGCTGCCACACTCCTTGGGGGGTAGTTTGTTACCACACGCCAGCGCTTTCACTCCTTCAAGGTCAGTACGAATAATCTCGAAGCCGGTGGTAATCGACATACGAGTATATTCGTAGTTGGCTTGTGAAGCTCATATACCAACTACGAGTATATTCGTAGTTGGCAGCAAACGTGTTAATATACTTGACTTTTCCTCCTAAGATAGTGCATAATACCAAATTACTAAATTTAACTCACTTCTTTGAGTTGTAACCATCCTCCTTCCTTATATTGCTCATTAGTGTGGCATCTGATGTCCATTAGACAAGCAACTATCAATTAATCCCAAACAGTCTAATCTAAACCCATATATTGCAACTTAAATAGCAACCTGTCAAAAGCTTTTGTAAAATCCGGAAAAATCACAATATATACATTTCCCTTCATCAACCACTCATTACTTAGTTATAAAATGTGACTGTCCCTTATTGAATTCATGCTGGCCAATAATAAAGCAATATTAGCTTCACTGTTCAATTCTGTGCTGATAATCTGCTTGATAGGCACAAATACCGCAAAAAAAAAAAAATAATAATTAGTGATAATACTTGAAAATTTCAATATTATTACTGACAAATTCCAAAATCCATAAGAATACACAATTAAAAAAAATATATATATATCTGCAAAAAATTATGCTGCATAATGTTTCTTTCATTTTTTCAAAATTCAAGAATTATTTCATACACATATTTTCTAATACAATTTACAGCACCAGCAATCTGCATAGCAACATTATTCACTGGTACAGTCCATAAATGGATTTAAAGTTTTCTCTTTTTAACAAATAATACGAGACAGGTCTGAAAAGTTCTCAGCTTCAACAATAGATGGCAACACTATCGGCAAGATTTTTTTTTTCTAAGTTGGTACATCTGTCAAGCTTCCCATGTGAAATTGCAAGTCATTCTATCAAGTAGTTTGTTTTATACAGCTGTCTGAAGCAAAACTGTTGTTTGTATCACTTGAAATGGATAAAATTTAGTATCATGAGGTTATAAAATTCTTTGTAAAAGAAGGTTTAACGGCAAAAGAAATTCATTCGAAGTTCACAAAAGTTTATCGGCACTCTTCTTCATTTTCAACAATTAAGAAATGGGCTGCCGAGTTTAAACATGACTGTACCAGCCTTGAAGATGATCCACATGAAGGACATCCAAAACGTGTAACAACACCAGAAATCATTAATCAAGTGCATGATATGGTATTGGATGACCGGTGAGTCAAAGTGCATGAAATTGCTGAGACTATAGGCATATCAAAAGAACATGTAGGATATATTTTGCATGAAGAATTGCAAATGAAAAAGCTTTGCGCAAGATGGGTGCTGCACTTGTTCACAGCAGATCAAAAATGCACTTGCATGAAAATCTCTGAACAGTGCTTGGAGCGTTTTAACAAGAATAAAACTGATTTTGTGCATCGATTTATTACTATGAATGAAACTTGGATTCACCATTACACACCAGAATCCAAACAGTGGACAGAAGCCATTTGATCAGCACCAAAGAAGACAAAGTTAGTTCCATCAGCAGGAAAGGTCATGGCATTGGTGTTTTGGGATGCTAAAGGCATTTTATTTATTAATTATCTTGAAAAGGGTAAAACAATAACTGGGGAATATTATTCTGGTCTTTTAAACAGACTAGACGAAAAAATTCGTGAGAAAAGATCTGGTTTGCAGAAGAAAAAAATCATCTTTCATCAGGACAATGCACCTGCCACAAAGGTGTTTTGGCAATGGATAAATTAAGGGATCTGCACTATGTTGGAACATCCACCCTATTCTCCAGATTTGCTCCCTCTGACTTCTATCTCTTTCCCAAAACTAAAACTCTTCCTTGCTGGTCAGCGTTTTTCTTTGAATCAAGAGGTGATTACAGCTGTAGAGAGGTAATTTGCAGATCTTACTGAGAACCATTACAGGGATGGGATAATGGCACTGAAGCATCGCTGGAATAAATGCATTAGTCTTAAGGGAGATAAAAAAAAAAAAAAAAAAAAAAAAAAAAAAAAAAAAAATCAGCTAACGCCTTTTTATTCCCATATACGGGAGTAGGCGAGGCCATTTAGCCCTATCTAACTTTTGGAGACTGAGTGGGCAAGATGACAGATGGCCCAAGGCTATCACTAATTAAGCGGTCCGCAGTGAAGAGAGACGGCTCAAATGTGCCGCCATCTCGTGGTCCCTAACTCTAACACAATATATTTAATGTCTGAAATAATGTGGGTTCTACGGTCGATTTTCTTGAGTTTACAGGACGAAAAACCCGAGTTTCCGGGAGGAAAAACCTGCTTGCCCGTGCCAGAGATCGACTAACTCGGGAACTGGTCAAAAAAAGGCTTAGAAAAATTTCCTCTAGTCGCCGACTAGACTCGAAACCAAATCTTCCTTCGTGCGGCCAAGCGCGGTGGTGTGCAAACACCACATCCACTGAGCTACACAGGCTCTCTTAAGGGGGATTATGTTGAAAAATAAAAATAATTTTGAAATTATAAATTTGTTTTTTTCATTGTTAGGCCGAGAACTTTTCAGATCACTCTCGTAAATAAACATTTAATGTGAGTTCAATCTGGCAGAGAAATATGATCATTAATCTAGAAGAGATTATTGGTTAATTGGTAATATTGGTTATTACTCCTATTGAAGTTTAATGGATTAAACACATCTACAGATAAAAATTATTAAATTTATTTAGCTAATAAATTACCATACCAATATTTTGCCTTTGTCAGCAAGGCATCTTCCTGGGCACAAAGAATACAACTCAGCATGTGTATGCAGGCACATTAGCAAGACAGGAAACACAGACCAGTAAGAAATGTAGGATTGCACTTAACTGATGCCTTCTATGGATACAGTGATGGAAACTTGCTGATGGTCTCAAAATAACTGTGTCCGATATATTAGGTAAGGTGAGGTAGCCAAATCTGTTCAGGAAGAAAAGGATTTGGTGAATTCTGCAGCAGATTCTAGGAATAATCTGTCTGATTTGTATCTGTTCCTATATAAAAGGGAGGTACCCTCCTCCCCCATTGGATCCAGTGGTTCAAATTCATCATGGTCTTCTACTCCAGAGTGGCTATAGTGTAGGTAATAAACATAGTTTCTGTGTTTCTCAAGGCAAACAATGGCAGTTCTTCATGTTTGTCCAAAATAGGCAAGTTCACAGGAGCTAAGGACTATAGATCGCAGAATGGTATAGATCAGTGGTGGCGAACCTATGGCACGCATGCCAAAGGTGGCACGCCCGAGAATTTTGCTGGCACGTCAACGATTTACAGGTAATATCCTTTTATACGCTTATAAATTATTCAACCTTTTTTTTTTTTTAATTGTTACAATACATACAAGTTAAATTTTGTTTTACAGGAGAGAGCAGCTATGAAGACATGAATTTGATTGGTGCGGTATTAAACAAAAAATTACGTGACCCAAAGACAAAGGCAATCGACAATTGTTGAGTTGAAACTAATTCTCTTCAACTGAATTCCATAACATCTGCAACTGTCATAACAACATTCACTATATATTTCTTAGTTTTAAGACATTCACGACGGGGTGTCGTTTATCATTCCAACAAAACTTCTCATTACTAGCAGGCTCAACTCACACAAAGTTTCAACCCATGATTGGTTTTTATTGCCTTGTTTGCGTTTGAACTGGAAGGGGAACTCACATTATATGGCATGTTTCAATTTGTGGTAGAATTTTATTTGAAGTTAGCCTCTGTGATCTGTCATAATGACATCGAAAATTTCAAATGCAATCAAACACTTATTTCATGTAATTAAAAAATTAGACAATAGTTTTAGTTAGATACTGTGTTTCCGGTGCAACATATGGTTTTACTTGCCTATACAGCTTACTAGTTTCTGTGAGAGGGGTACATGTGATTCATTAGTTAGGTGCCATTTTTACTCCAGCTGTCTCTAATTACACTTGTTGAGAAATATATTACACAGACTGCAAAAGCCTCTGTACCTTATTCAGGGATACAATAAAACTTTTTTTTTTCTTGCATCTACAGTATATAATGGCTGTTGGGGAGGGCATGTTGTTTTATGTGTGGGATGCATGTATGCAAAACCTTTAATGTCTTTTTTCATAAAGTGAAATCAGGGGTGCCAGTTATACATGAGGACAAGTTATATTCGATGGTAAGCATTCGCTGACAAGTCGACATCCTTCTGTGCTGACTTCTATGGTGAGTTACAATGGATAAATATTTTTCTCACTACTGTTTTTTTTTCCCCTTCAAACCAACATCATTAAAATCAATTTAATAATGCAATAATCAATTTTAATACTGAATAATATTATAAATGTTTGGTGATCAGAATGGGTTAATAGTTCTGTGATTGATAACTAATTTAAATGCGTACTTTTATATTTGTCAACATGCTACACCGTATACATTAAGTGTATTAATACTCTTTATGATTATGCCATAATTAATTATTAATACTTATTTACTAAAATAAATAGCCAAAAGGCTCCACAATGGTGATACAAAATTATATAAATTAAGTGGATATTAAATCCAACATTATTTCAAAGCCAACTACAGAAACTATAAACGTTTCTTGCGATCACGCCATTTCCCACGAAAATTCTATAGTTACTGTAGTCGGCTTTGAAATAATGTTGGGGAACTCACATTATGTGGATTTAATTATATAAATATTATATAAATTAAGTGGATTTAATATCCACTTAATTTATATAATATTAATACTTATGTTAGTTTAATGTATGAACTTTAAAAAAATGGGAACGGTATTTACGAGTAAGTTTGTTGGGACTGAGCCCTCTAATACAGTAAGAATAAATAAAAATACAGTCTATAGAAAAAGAATTGAAAATGACTGATCCTTAGGATTCCCTGACTTTTCCCTTTTCTAATCACACATGCGTTCATTATGCATTTCGCACTGTGCATCCGCCAGTAGGCAGAAATAAGCAGCGGCAAGTGCATTATTGTTGCGTATGTGCACCATTTTGTTTTTGCTACTGTAAATGGGAATTATAAAGATAATTTAATTTAGGCATATAATAAAATGTTGATTTTTTTGAAACTATAAAAAATGCATTTGACTTAAGTTTTGATTTATTTTGTTACAGTTCTACCAAACATGGCTGGTGAAAATAAAAAACAAAAATTATCACAGTCAAGAGCAGAGAGTTCCAAAGCTGGTGGACTGAAGAGTATGGCATGATTAATGAAGACAATAAAGCAAAATTCGTTTTATGTTCTGGGACAGTTGTGTGCAGAACGTCATCAGTAAAACGGCATTATAAGACAAACCATAAATCGCTCCTTGAGAAAAGCAAGGATGAACAGAAAGAATTTATTGCTTGGGCAATTAAAAATAGGAATATCCAGTCAACAACCCTAATGAAATTTATCAGCAGTCATTCAAATTTAACTGCTGCTAGTTTTTTTGCCTCAAATGTAATTGCTAAACATGGGAAAACCTTTTAGTGATGGGGAATATATAAAAGAAGCATGGTTAAAATGCGCACTAGTTCTGTTTGAAGATTTTGAAAACAAGGAAAAAAAATATTCAAAGAATAAAAGATATGCCTTTGGCTAGAAACATGCTGAAAGATAGAATCATAGAAATGGCTAAAAATATAACTCATCAGCAAAAAAACAGATATAAAATCTTCTGGTTTAATTTCTCTTTGTCTTGATGAGAGTACAGACATAACTGGATCAGCTCGTTTAGCAATTTGTATTCGTTATTCTGTTGGGAATAACATCAAAGAAGAATTGATAAGTTTATTCATTATTCATCATTAGCAACAACAACAACAAAAGGAATAGATATTTGCAAAGCAGTTGTAAATGCATTTGCTGAAAGGGATATAGATCCCTCCAAAATTGTATAAGTAACTACTGATGGTGCTCGCAGTATGACTGGGTTCGTCAATTTATTTACCAAATATATTGGACATTCAGTTCTTGGTTTTCATTGTATTATACATCAGCAGGTTTTATGTGCAAAGGCTAGTTTCAAACCACTGGAAGATATTATGAGCATTGTAACAAAATTTGTCAATTTTATATCGGCACACGCTTTAAATAAAAGAAAATTTATAGAATTATTAAGTGAGGTAAACTCTGTGTACAATGGTTTACTTAGGTACAACAACATCCAATGGTTAAGTCGTGGGAAAGTTCTTCAAAGATTTGTTGAGTGTTTAGATGAAGTCAGACTTTTTTATATAATGAGAAAATCATTGAAAAATACAAAACAATTAATGAACGTCGATGGCTTTCGAAATTAATGTTTTTTACTGATTTGTGTTTACATTTAAATGAATTAAATGTTAAACTGCAAGGTGTTAACAAGACAATTATTGTCATGTTTGATTTAATCAAAGCATTCGAAGCTAAATTACAAATGTTTAATCGTGATGTCATTTCCAATACCTTCCAATATTTTTCAAATACAAAAAAAGTCTTTGCAGTTCTAGAATCCCATGAAAAAACAGATCAAGTTAAATTGACAAGAGTTTTCTAGAGTTATTCAGTCGATAATCAACAAATTTTCTTCAAGATTTACGCAGTTCAGGCAATTTGCAGAGACATCAAAATTTATTTTGCATCCGGACACAACATCAACAGATAAACTCAATTTGGAGATTTTCGAGTGCTGAATTTGGAAGATAGAAATGCAACTAATCGATTTTCAATCTAGTTCTATATGGAAACAAAAGTTTGTTGATTTGAGAAATGACTTGGAAATAATGGAAAATGATCGATTATTGGGGGCAATTAAAAAGACTGCAGCAGAGGAAATATCGAGAACTTGGAATGCCATTCCTGAAACCTTTTGTTGTTTAAAAAAACTAGCGATGGCTATATTATCAATTTTCTTCTCTATATATGCTTGCGAGTCATTATTTTTTGAAATGAATTTTATAAAAGACAGTTTAAGAAATAGAATGACTGATGAATCTGATTCTGCGTGTGTATTACTAAAAGTGACAAAATATGAACCTGATATAAAGCATTTGGCATCTCATTTACAATAGCAAAAATCTCATTAATAAATTGATAAATTAATAATAGGTTAATATTGATTGTATACGACAACATGTATGTCAAATTATGTGTTCATTATTATGAAATTCTATATTAATTTTTAAACTTGTCTGAATAAAATTCAGAATGTTGCTGACACAACGGTTCCACAAGGACATCACTAGAAAGCAATTTCTTAACAGTTTTGGGGAGATCCTGCCAGTCCTTCTAAACCTTTTTGAATAAGAAAGGGTGACATTTTCCCTATTGGTCTTTCACCTGTAGATTAAATGATTAAAAATGGTGGTACATTTATGTTAGCATCATTCGTATTTTGTTTCTTATTTCTGTTTCCATATGCTGTATCTACAGTATCAGTACTTGGTTGGGACTTTGTTAGATCCCCTGAAACATTTGAGGATGTAGGATTCATGCTCAAGAAGTTTTTGGTTCAGCACCAGAGCTCCCCACCCACCATGGAACCATACATGGACACTCACTGCCTGGCAAGCAATGACTGCACCCAGGATTGGAACGCCAGGGCTATCCCGGACACTATACTGGCACTACAGCAAGCCTAGGATCCCGACTCCGGATCATTGGGCAAGAGACTTACTGCAACACAGTTGGCCCTTGCAGGCAAGCCCACTAGCTGACTGATCCTGGCTGGGCCATCCAGGACCACCATCTTGCCAAAGCAGTGCAAGACTACCAGGATACCCCTTTCCAGATGTCCACAAGTCGCACTGCATGGCAAACACGGAAGCAGGGCATTGGATCCTAGTGATGGTGGTCTGGAAAAAAGGATAGTGAAAAAGACTCAGGAGAAGTAGAGCAAAGAATATGGGAAGAAAAGCAGAGAAAAAGAGGAAGAATGAAAAGGAACAGTACCATCACTGGGAGGTCCCCTCCCCATGACAAGGTGCCCCACATGGAGGGGGGGGAACAAATACGGAGATTTATTAATACAAAGGAAGGAAGAAGCAGAATATATCCCAATATTAAAAGTAGAAATAGAGAAAGAAAATTATTTTAAAAACCTTTATAACCAAACAAATCAAGAAGAAGAAATAAATACAACAGAAATGAAAATTGAAATAACAGAAATTGAAAATGCAATTAAAAAATTGAAAAATAGAAAATTAAAATGAATTATAAAAAATGGTAAAGAAATTATAATTCAGAGTTTAAATATATTATGTTATACAACCAAATAATAAATACAAAAAAGATACCAGTAGAATGGAAGAAAAGTATAACAATACCAATATTTAAAAAAGGAGATAACCAGAAAATTATAGAGGGATAAATTTATTAAATACCTCATTAAAAGTACTAACAAGAATCCTAAATATTAAAATAAAGGAAATTAATCTATTAGATGAACAACAAGGTTTCAGAGAAGATAGATCATGTACAGATGCAATATTCATAATCAGACAATTGATAGAGAAAACTACAGAATACAATAAGAAACTATTTATATGCTTTATAGGCCTGGAAAAAACATTTGACAGTAATTCAAGATGTAATAGAAATATTGCAGAGAAGAAAAGTAGCAGAAAACATAATAGAAATAATTTAAAGAAATATATGATAATAATAATAGCTGTACAATAAAAACACATGGAAAAATAAGTAACGAGATACAAATTAGTAATGGCATTAGAGAAGGAGACTCTTTAAGTCCAACATATTCAATATAACAATGGATGAAATAATACAAAAAGTTAATAAAATACAGGAGTGAAAAAAAAAAAAATAGAATGATAAGGACTATGTTATTAATTGCAGAAAATGAAAGTCTGCTACAAATATTACTACATACATTTAATAAAGCAGCAAAATTGCATAATATGAGGATATCAAAAACTAAAACAAAATGTATGACAATATCACAAAAACCACAAAGATGCAAATTAGAATTGGAAGATACTATTATTTAACAAATAACGAATTACAACTATTTAGGTATACAACTGAACTGGGAAGGAAGGCCAAATCAAGAAGTCAGAGAACAAGTTGCAAAAGCTGCAAGAATATCAGGACGCTTGAACAATAATGCAAAAACATGCCCAGACACTAGGAAAACAAGACAAATGTTAAACACAGGTGAAATGAATATATTAAGAAAAATAGTAAATAAAACTAGATTTGATAAAATAAAAAATACAGATATAAGAAAACAGTGTGAAATACAGGCAATAAACAATTGGAGACATCTGCATTTGGATCGCTTTGAAGGTCAACCTAGAATCAGCATTGGCGTGGTTAGCGTATTCGCTCTCTAGATAAGAGGCTTCGGGTTCGAATCCCTCCTACTAACCAATTACCATACGTACTGCTGTGACCTATGTCCTGGCGTAGTATGATGCCTTTGCATCATAAAATCAAATTCATAAATAATAATAATAATAATAATAATAAAATGCCAGCATGGCGGTAAGCGATAATTTCTACCACATGTGGCTCCTTTTATGTTGAAGTGACAAAGGTCAATCCGAAGAATAAAAAGGATTGAATATGTGAGAAGAAGAAATGAAGATTAAAGAATAATAAAACAAATCTATAGTTGGAAACCAAAGAATAAAAGAAGAACAGGAAGACCTAAAAAAAAAGATACTATTAAAAAAGATGAAGTCTTGATCGCAACAGATACTACATCTAATACATGAAGAAGCCAATAGCCAACGTACAACCTACTGTCCTGATCAAGCATTTGTCCAAGTGAGAGCCTTCGCTACTCGCTATTTTTGACTTCAGTCACTTCAACATAAAATTGCCACATATGATAGAAATCATCCTTAAGGCGCTGCTGGCATTTTTTTTTTTATGATGCAAAGGCATCAAAGGTCATACTACGCCAGGGCACAGGTCACAACGGTACGTATGGTACCTGTGGGTAGTAGGAGGGATTCGAACCCGAAGTCTCTTAGCTAGAGAAATACACTAACCACGCCAATGCTGATGGATGTAAATTCTAGGTTGACCTTCAAATAGATCCGAATGCAGATCTCTCCAAGTAAAAGGCATTTGTCACACTTCCAACTGCGCCATGGAAGCATTGTGATATGATTGCATCATTCCAATACTATGAGCAGATGTCTCGGAAAAAAACGAATAAGCAGCACGTTGGGACTTATACTTTTCAGTGGGCTGTTTATCAGTCCATCCTACAAAACACATAAGGAAATATCACTACTTACAGTTTTGCAATTCCAGCTTTCCTTACAGCAGAGGAGACAGCTTTGATAGCAGTAAGTAAACTATTAAGCAACTGGGTAAGGTCACCTGTTGCTTGGGGACATTTTCGCTGCTCAGCCAAAACGAAACGAGTCAGAGTCATGCAGTTTGTATCTAAGCGCTCTTTTGAATCCATATTTATGTTTGAGAATGGAAGTAAGCAATAATTATAGCACTTCAGATTAAAGTCAACCCAACAGCTCCTCAGGAAATCCCAGTCAGTACTAGAATATTACCTACAACCTTTGGTCAATCGATTTCCCACCAATAGGACTTAACGACAAACATTTCAGTGGTGCTGATAAAAAGCGCATGCGCTGTTTGAAAATTGCCGAAATTCGTAACTCTTAACCACGTGGTCAACACAAACCTGCACAATTCGACGAGGAGCCAAGATAATTAGCGCAGTTAAAACGCAACAAGGAATGAGAAAACAGGGTTATCATCAGTAAGAATTGCAGGAAATAGACAATATTTGTTTTCTGTTTACGTATCAATAACTGTACTAAACTGTACAGCAGCTACCTCCAATAATTACAATCAATAACTTGACGGATGACAATCACAACTCTAAAAATCGCACAGAGTGGCGGTCGCAAGTGGCCTCATGGAAAATGTGAAGAGGTAAATCCAAAATTAGAAAATGCAAATTTTTTTTTTATGTTTCCCCACCCAAGAAAGGATATTAGCAACTTATAGCACATCTGTACAGTAGGCGGGCTCAGAATTGTTCTTTATTTTTTATCAAATATATATAAAAAAAAAGACAGTAGCGTGTTTGAAAACAAAAAACACGCTACTGTCTTTTTGTACTTGTTCTGTTATTACAATTTTAAGTCTCTGTAATTCTTTATATACTTCTCAGATTGTGATACCTGAAGATGTTGATCAATTCAACGAAACTAGTAGTATCTTTTCAAACATATCATGTCATCTTTTTATCTCTTGGTATCGGTCATTAAAGCTTTTTCATATATATATATATATTTTTTTTTTTTTAAAACATAGATTTAATGACTTAAAAAACCGAGATAACTTATAAAGATTTTAATGAGAATAAAAAAAAAAAAACAAAAAAATAAATAAATATATATATATATATATATATATATATATATAATTCAAGAGGCACAAAAGAACAATTGTTGATTGATAAAATGATTCTGAAAAATTGCAAACGTAGAAAAACCAACCTTCATATCTCTTGGATAGATTATAAAAAAGGGTTTGATTCAATGCCTCATAGTTCGATTTTAAAATGCACAGAACTACTCGGTATTAGCGAAAACATACAAAAATATTTGCAATCCAGCATGAATAATTGGAAAACAACGTTGGTTCTGAATAGAGAAGAAATTGGGGAGGTAAACATGAAAAGGGGCATCTTTCAAGGAGACTCATTATTTCTTGAATTGTTTATCTTGTCATTGATCCCCTTAACTAGAATTTTAAATAAAACTGCTTATGGTTATCAAACTGCGCAAAAAAGTGCAAAGATATTTCACCTTTTATACACGGACCATCTGAAGTTGTATGCAAAATCAGAGAATGAACTCAGATCAGCTTAATACTGTGCACATATTCAGTCAAGATATATCAATGGATTTTGGCTTAGACAAATACGCAATTGCTGGAATAACAAGATGAAAGTTTGAAGATCTGAACGAAATTGAGCTACTCAATGGTGAAACAATCAAGGCAATAAAATTCGACGACTACAAATATTTGGGAATTTTAGAAGCATCAGAAATTCTGCACAAAAAGATCAAAGAAAAAACTAGAACAGAATACATAAGGCGACTAAGGAAACTTCTTAAGTGGATGCTTAATGCGAAATTTGATAAAAGCAATTAACACCTGGGCCATACCTGTTCTGAGATATTCAGCAGGCAATGATGAATGGACCCAGCTAGAGATGGAGGATATAATGAATGGATTCAATATAATGTACAAATTAAACAACAACAAAAAAAAAAAAACAGTGCGCAAATTGCATGTACAATGAAGTAGTGTCATGGTATAATTATATTAAAGTTATTATTATTATTATTATTCGTGACACCTCCAAGGAGTCCGAAGACTCATCGCGGGAGGACACCTACAACTGCCTCAACCACTACACCGAACCTCCACTACGAATCATCTCCATCAACGCCATCTACCGCCCACCTTCACCACTACCACAACTAGTATTTTTTGTCTGTAAATTGCGTGTGTTCTGAAGGGCCGATTTGTCTGTATGCGGGATGAAAAACCCGAGTTTCCGGGAGAAAAAACCCTGCTACCTCCGTATGAGATCGGCTAACTCACCTTCGATTGAAATCGTCCAGACAAAGATTCCTCCCGTCGCGACGAGAATCGAACTTAGGCCTATTCCAATCGAAGGACGCAATGTACCGTTGGTCTTCCAATTGCGCTACGGAGGTTACAGAAAAAAATAACTCTTTAACCAGATATAATAATAATAATAATAATAATTATTATTATTATTATTATTATTATTATTATTATTATTATTATTATTATTATTATTATTATTAATTGGAATTTACCTCGATGCAGATATGAACTGGAATAGCCATATAAAACATCTACACAACAAACTCCGAACAATAAGTGGCAAACTCTACAGATTAAAAGACATAGTTCCCATACTAATATACAAAGCACTATGCCAAAATATACTAAGATACGCTATAACAACGTATGCTTTCTGTGCACCCTACAAATTAAATAGATTAATGTCGCTACAGTACAAAATGACAAAATTGATCTTTTGGGAACAAAGAGAAAATCACGACCTTATAAACATTGCAATGGCAGAACACAAAATACTGACAGCAAAACATTTATGTCACTGTGCAGCCTTGCTAAAACATTATTTCGATGCCAACTACAGGACAGTTAGAAATACATACCGTATAACAAGACCTCAGACTACTAATTATACCACATATAAATACAATAATCACTACGGAAAGGCCACGCGAAACTTCTACATCCCAGACATGATAAACAAATTACCTTTTGAATACAGAAACCTTACAAACTACAATAGCCTGAAAAGAGCTCTAAGGACATACTACGAACAAGAAACCCGCACCCAAAATACCATACAAACTTAATGAAACACAATATATTCGCTCAGGCTTCCAGTTCAGCGACGCATCAGTACATTCCAATTTATTTGTGTGTGTGTGTGTGTGTGTGTGTGTGTGTGTGTGTGTGTGTGTGTGTGTGTGTGTGTGTGTGTGTGTGTGTGTGTGTGTGTGTGTGTGTGTGTGTGTGTGTGTGTGTGTGTGTGTGTGTGTGTGTGTGTGTGTGTGTGTGTGTGTGTGTGTGTGCGTGCGTGCGTGTGCGTGTGCGTGTGCATGCGAATTTCTCAATCATAGATCCCGTAGCATCCTAACACAGCAAAAAAAAAAAAAAAACATAATAACCAACTGGTGTCATCCTCAGATAAGCTTACATTTAAGCTTCGAGGATGAAAGGAAAAAAAATTAGTAATGTACGTATCACAAGAAAACCACTGTATGTATTATATGTAAACCAATGTACGTAATGTAAATATCACATGTAAACAAATGTAAGTAATGTATCATATGTAAACAAATGAATGTAATGTATATAATAATTGTAACAAATGTATGTAATGTATATAATAACTGTAACAAATGTATGTAATGTATATAATAACTGTAACAAATGTATGCAATGTAAAAAAAAAAAAAATTATTTAAAAAAAAAATTATTATTATTATTTAAAAATATTATTAACTTGCAAGTTTCTGTTATTCACAATTGTAATGTATTATATATAATGTACTGTATATAGTGTATATATAATTATTACTGCATCTATGTATGTAATTTATCTGAGACATAATAAAATGTTTTTTTTTTTAAAAAAAAAAATATTATTATTCACAACAATTCAGATCCATTCGCATAATTATTCACATCCATTCACAACAACACAACAACGCAAATATCGCTTACACAAATATGCAAAACGACATCAATCAAATCGCTAACTGATTAACCCTTGAAAAACAAAGCTAATGATCAGAGCCTGCGCTAGGGTCTTTGTCGCCAGCATGCAATGTCTATCTAAGCGCCCCTGTAACGATCCGGGCGTGTGTGGTTCTTTTACGATAATAAAAATTTTAATTATTTGAAATTTCTTAAATAAATTTTGACAGAACCGCCACACGTGGGTTCGCTAAATGTAACGAACCTAGGGTGTTGACTAAGCAGGATAATCGTTAAAAACCCGAATATTCAAAAAATTCTCAAAAGTTAAAGCAAATTTTGATAAAGCCACTTCACTTTAATCGTTGAATATAATGATACAGAGATTACAGGGTGTTCGGGATAAATTTGACAGTTTCGTAAGGAAAAAGAAAATCTTCTTTGTATCTATTAAATTTAATGAATTGACAAAAAATCATTACAGGCAGAGTTAATTACAATACTATCAACAAGATTTACTCAAAATAACCACCATTAGCATCGATCACAGCTTCAATTCTGCTTCGGAACCTCGAACAAGCTGATGCTACAGTCTCCCTGGGAAGGGCCGCAAAAACTGTTTTAATTTTATCCATTAACTGGGCTTTTGTATTACTGGAAGTGCGATTGGTGTCTTTTTCAACTGCGCCCCATACAAAATAATCCATGGGGTTAAGGTCTGGGGAGTTTGGAGGCCAAACATTTGGACTGGTGAAGTCGTAGAAATTTTCAGACAACCATTTTTGACTTTTCCCAGAGGTGTGGCAAGGGGCCGAATCCTGCTACCATACATACGGCCTACCATTGGCTACCCTTGTTATCCAGGGCTTGACTACAGTTAGCAACTCCACGAACAAAGTCCGAATTCCAATGCCAGGGTTCTTCAACACCTGTTCCTGCAGATTTGCGAGGAATTCTGCTGTACGAACGCAATCAGATCGTCTGCTAGGGATCTTTCTTCTTGCTACATCCTCGTAGTCACCATTGCAAGTCTCTAGTTCATGCCTGATTGTTTTTACTGTATTCAGGGAGCATTGGGCAGCAGTCGTAATATCCTTATTTTGATGGCGGGCACGAATCATCATGATACAAGTTATTCTCTTCCATGATTCAGGTGGGTTCCAGCTATCCATCCTTTCTGACATCTTGTATATGAATGAAGAAGGGTCCAAACTTTTAAATGAAGAGAAGTGTGTGTTAATACATGTAACTTACGGAAAAATATAATTAATTATAAATATGTCAAATTTATCCCGAACACCCTGTATAGTCTTCTCACCCACCCGAATCGCTAACAAAATTAAAATGAATTTTAATTAAAGTTAAAATATATTTGAACTAAAGCTTTAAAAAAAAATTATAAGTAAAATTTTTTTACAAAAGTTACTAAGAATTTAGTAACTTGTAAAATGCAAGAATTTTTTAAAGCTTAAAAAAAAAAAAAAAAAAAAAAAAATCAGCTAACGCCTTTTTTATTCCCGTATACGGGGAGTAGGCGAGGCCATTTAGCCCTATCTAACTTTTTGGAGACTGAGTGGGCAGTTCAATCTCCACTGGTAACAATCAGAGATAGATGGCCCAAGGCTATCACTAATTAAGCGGTACTCAGTGAAGAGAGACGGCTCAAATGTGCCGCCATCTCGTGGTTCCTGACCCTAACACAATATATTTAATGTCTGAAATAATGTGGGTTCTACGGTCGATTTTCTTGAGTTTACAGGACGAAAATCCCGAGTTTCCGGGAGGAAAAACCTGCTTGCCCGTGCCAGAGATCGACTAACTCGGGAACCGGTCGAAAAAAGGCTTAGAAAAATTTCCTCTAGTCGCCGACTAGACTCGAAACCAAGTCTTCCTTCGTGCGGCCAAGCGCCGTGGTTGGCAAACGCCACATCCACTGAGCTACACAGGCTCTGTGGTTAATAGTATTCTTAAAGAAATTGAAAAGTTAGGGAAAGATAAATTATTGGACACAGTAAAATTAAGAATATCGAAAAGGTTTTGTATATTTAAATTATCCTTTCGAAAAATATCCCGGAAAGCACATAACTCATCATATAATTCTATTGCATTTACGTCTTTATTGTCGCCGTCCTTCGAGGGAATCTCTAAATCGTCACAATTTTTTCGTAAATCTTCGTTATTAATTTGTAGTAATCTATACAAGAAATTGAAATTATCATAATATGTTTTAGTTGTTCAAAACGTTCTATTAACAACACATTGCAATGTCTAGAAGTGTATAAAACACATTCACTCTAAATTTATCTTCTGGCGATTGTGGCGTTTCGTCATGATGCTCGTAGTCAAATTGTCGTGTCTTCTTTCGTCGTCGGACTTCCGTACCAGTTTTAAATTCTCGTTCTCCGTCCACCTCTTCACTCAGTTCTTTTGCCGTTTTAGAACTTCTTTAAAATTGGTATCTCATCGATACTCTTGTAAGAATATTTCTAAGATTTCGATAGATTCTAAAGTAAGCGTAATGTACATATTTTTGTCTTGAAGCCTTCTCCTCACGGGGTTTATTCTGTTAAGTAAATCATGCCCAGTTATAAGAGAGCAAATGAATTTGTAGCCTTTATTTTAGCACATAATGTTTGTGCTTCATGCTGAGTTTCTTTATTAAACTTTTCATTATTTAAAATTTGAGCCTGTGTAGCTCAGTGGATGTGGCGTTTGCACACCACCGCGCTAGGCCGCATGAAGGAAGTCTTGGTTTCGAGTCTAGTCGGCGACTAGAGGAAATTTTTCTAAGCCTTTTTTCGACCGGTTCCCGAGTTAGTCGATCTCTGGCACGGGCAAGCAGGTTTTTCCTCCCGGAAACTCGGGTTTTTCGTCCTGTAAACTCAAGAAAATCGACCGTAGAACCCACACTATTTCAGACATTAAATATATTGTGTTAGGGTTAGAGACCACGAGATGGCGGCACATTTGAGCCGTCTCTCTTCACTGCGTACCACTTAATTAGTGATAGCCTTGGGTCATCTGTCTCTGATTGGGTACCAGTGGAGATTGAACTGCCCACTCAGTCTCCAAAAGTTAGATAGGGCTAAATGGCCTCGCCTACTCCCGTATATACGGGAATAAAAAGGCGTTAGCTGATTTTTTTTTTTTTATTTATTTAAAATTTCAAAAAGTGCATCGTAAATTTCTCCTAACTGATATTGTAGAGGGCGGATTGCATTAATTTTACTTTTCCGTCGCGTTTCTGATGGCTGTTTCAATGTTAATTTTTTTTAACGAACTTTAAAAGGATAGCCCAACGTTTGTAAGAGAATGAAAAGAAATTGTATATTTCTTGAATAATTGCAAAGAAACTAATTGTATCTGTATTCACTTCGGCTGCATCGTAAATGATTACATTTAGAGTATGAGCAGCACATCCACGTAAAATGCTCCTGGATTTTTGTTTAAAAGCATATTTTGGAGCCCATATTTTTTCCCTTTTGTATTTGCCCCATTGTCATATCCTTGACATCGCATGTCTTCAATGGGAATGTTCCATTTTTCCAGTTGTACCATTATTGTTGCACATAAACCACGTCCTGTGGAATCTGATATATCTGCAAAACCTACAAAGTTTTCCCTGATCTTGACAATTCCATTGTCACAGGAAACAAAGCGAATAATAATGGTCATTTGTTCTGTTTTACTTGCATCAGGTGTGCAGTCTAAAATTATGGAATAATATTTAGATTTTGGAATTGATAATAAAATTGTATCCCTCATTGCGTTACGTAAAGTTTCCTATATTTAATTTTGACTGTCTTTACTCAAATAGTGTATTCTATTGTTTCGTTGTATGGCCCTTTCAACATAATTTTCCATAACGGGATCAAACTTCGCAAACAGTTCGACTAATTTTAAAAAATTGCCGTTATTCCTTTCATATAATTTATCAGATTATCCGTAAAAAGCTAAATTTTGGCTACCAAGGAATTTTATAATTTAAATCAAGCGTTCTAAAGCACTCGTCCAACGTTTCTTTTCCATTGAGTCTGGCAATCAATAGTAGTTTTGTTTTTTAAATTTTTATCAACTTCCTTCCATTTTAAGAAAAATTTCATGTGAGTTAAATTAGTCTCATGTCTATGCAAAGTTGCACTTACATTTCTCCAATTATTATAACCTTCTACAAGACTACTTGATTCGGTAGGTGCGAAAGGTTTGCAACAAAAGAAAAAAACAGAATTTAAAGTTTCGGAATAATTGAGCCATGTTCTCGGCACGAGCTCACCGTTTTCCATTTTTCTATTATAATACGTGTCGCCAAATTAGTCTCTGAGATACATTATATTTTTCTGTTGAACAGGCCCCATTTCAGTTAAAACAACTCATAATGTTTCATCAATATTTCCCCATTCACCTTGATCTTCTAAATTTATAGAGACTAACAATGTGTTAGTTTCATGGTCAACTACAACTAAATCTTCTACTAACTGTTTTTCACTTAAATCATGCGTCTTGTTATCTTGTTCAATAGTTGAAAAAGTACTTTCATGCAAACTGGATGATGTGCACGGTTCTTCAACTCTGATTTCTGAGGTATCGAGTTGGTTACAATACGCATCAGAATATTTTAATATTTTAACAAATTTATTAAGAGCCCCAGTTTGTTTCTTAACATCTGCTTCTTTCGCAGCATGACGCTTATGATTTTGTGCACCAGATAACTTTTTTTTTTTAATTTTTGATTCCATTTCTATTTTATACCCACAAGAAATTATTATACAACACGACACAGAGACGAAATAATAGTCCGCACTGCACTACTGTCAGTAGCCTACTGAGATGCATACCATATGACTGGTTAACTAGCAACAAATGTTTTGTACGAAAATTCGTTTCTGCACATAAAAACCGTTCACCATTTCACTTTAGATAGACTGCAGTAGACACAGAATTCTGTAGGCAAGCATTTAGCCTGCTCTCGCTGCAAAATTGTAACCAGCCGGCTGATCAAAGAGGCGGCAATATACAATTTTTTTAAATTTTTATTAGGTGTATCCGGCCTTATTTATTTTAATATGGATCATTCTAAGAATTTTTTGTTTTCATGATAAAAATTTTGTTTCTTAAAAATTAACTTATGAACGGTGGCCCAGGGGCGGCGACTCCGTAACGGCGCCCGAATGCTCTGCATGCCCACTTCCGCCGGCCCTGGTAATGATATTCAAAAACCCCCAAACCCTTCCCATAGAAACTAAATATCTCATTATCCGACATTCATCCTCCTATACACAAAGTGCTGAACCTAAAACCACAGCCATCACACAGGTGAAAACAACACGCTATTTCGGACTTCACTTCGATGCTGATGAAAGTTGGAATAGCCATATAAACTACCTACACAACAAGCTCAGGATAATAGCAAGCAAACTAAACCGATTAAAAGAAATTGCCCCGACACACACAAAAATACTAATCTATAAAGCGTTATGTGAAAACATTTTAAGATACGCAATCACATCATATGCATTCTGTGCAGACTACAGACTTTACAGGTAACAACGGTTGCAAGACAAAATGGTAAAACTGATATTCTGGGAACAACCCACACTTATGCGGACAGCATGGACAGAACAAAATATTTAGGGTGAAACACTTATGCCACTACACAGTAATGTCAAAACATTACTTCAGCCCAACTATAGGGTAACTAGAACAACATATCAGATGGCAAGACCACAGTCAACTACATAACATATAAGTACAACAAGCACTACGGCAAAGTCACCCGAAACTTCTACGTAACTGACATGATAAACAAACTGCAGTTCAATGACAGAAATCTAAACTTTAGTAAAATCTCTAGGGACATAGAGAGAGCTGAAACAGGCGCTATATAAATACTATAGCGAAAATGAAAATTAGAGAAATTCCACTTTCTCCCTCACACACACACACACACACACACACACACACACACACACACACACACACACACACACACACACACACACACACACACACACACACACACACACACACAAAAACCCATCACAAACCCCTCTCAAAAGACACCACTACAAGGATACAAACACACCATGTCCAAATCCAATCCTACTTGCAAAAAAAAAAAAAAAAAAGTTAAACTGTGTAAATGCAGTTGTAGTCTTCCAAGCACAAACAGTAAAATCAACACCTGAATTGTGACCGGTAGAGAAACATAACCACGAAACCACTGCCATCTATAAACCAATGCCTTCCAAAGAAATGAAAGAAACAACAACAACAATTATTATTATTATTATTATTATTATTATTATTATTATTATTATTATTATTATTATAAGAGCCTGTGTAGCTCAGTGGATGTGGAGTTTGCATACCACGGCGCTTGGCCGCACGAAGGAAGACTTGGTTTCGAGTCTAGTCGGCGACTAGAGGAATTTTTTCGACCGGTTCCCGAGTTAGTCGATCTCTGGCACAGCAAGCGGGTTTTTCCTCCCGGAAACTCGGGTTTTTCGTCCCGTAAACTCAAGAAAATCGACCGTAGAACCCACATTATTTCAGACATTAAATATATTGTGTTAGGGTGATTAGGGTTAATTAGTGATAGCCTTGGGCCATCTATCTCTGATTAGTACCAGTGGAGATTGAACTGCCCACTGAGTCTAAAGTTAGATAGGGCTAAATGGCCTTGCCTACTCCCCATATACGGGAATAATAAGGCGTTAGCTGAATTTAAAATTTATTATTATTATTATTATTATTATTATTATTATTAATTGTGTACATGTAAATAGGCTGTATAATAATAAGCTATGATATTGATACTGAAAAAAAATGTACATTTATATTTTAAAAAAATCACTGTACTCTACATTTTATACTGAACAGAATATATAATAGTATGCTTTATTGCATATATGTAAATACCCTGCATGATGATAAATAAAATGTTATTACAGTTGAAAAATTATTATTATTATTATTATTATTAGATTGTGTGTCCTGGGTTCGATTCCCGTCGCCGACGTGAGGAGCTTTCTCAGACTTAGCCAAGTTAGCCAGTCTTGGGCGTATACAGCAGGGATTTTTCCCCAGTTTATCTGGGTTTTTCTTCCCACAAACAGGCAAACCGGCCCCGGGAACACACGCATCTACAGATATAGGACACACCTCGAGTAGGCCACCTTATCCTCGGGATGGATACGGCTTAGAAGGGCTAAGGAGAGCCCTGTAACAGGCCACTAGGCCTAATACTTGAAGGGAAGAAGAAGAAGAATTATTATTATTATAATAAAATTCCAGTTTATACAATTTCATTTTACTTATATATATATATATATACAATGAGACATTTTCTGTACAGCTAATATTCAGTACAAATGGCAGCGTATACTTCATTCTTTATACATGTAAATATACATTAAAAAAAAACTAAGTAAAGATTGGTCGATTGGTAGAGCCTCTGTTACTAATGGCTCAGTTAAGTAAGTTTGAGCGCAGTTAGTAGTTGGAAAGGGATCAATCCTTCGATGCTGGTGGCACACTCTCCCTCGATGAGTGTTTGGACTCCCTGGAGGTGTCTAATAATAATAAAAAAATATTTATCCATCTTATTTTCATATTGATTAGCATGAATGGGCACACAATTCACTATACGATGAAGTAATATAACATGTAGTTCAATAATAATAATAATGGAATGATTTTATATTTGTATACATAATTTTTCTGCATTTAGGCTTTTGTGTTTTTCTTTCAATAGTTTTTTTATAGATTCTATAAATTCGGTATACAAGTTGCTGAGTACTTTCTTTTTGATATACTTACTTGTTTGGATGACTTTCCAGCTGTCATCTTCGAAGCTTCTGCAAAGCTTATCTCAGGAGGATAATAAATGACGGTGGTTTCGTTCCCATCGTTAGCCTGGTGTAGATTTGACTGTTTATATGTATGTGCTTGGCAACTCACACATACACGTGTGTGCGGGTGTTAAAGAGAGAGAGAGAGAGAGAGAGAGAGAGAGAGAGAGAGCTTTTCTCCAGATAATGTGTGGAGGCGCCCCCCATCCACACACACACACTGACTACCACTGCATAAGCACGGTTTAACCTGTTTGAATGAGGGGTGTGTTGGATTTGGATATGGCATGTTTGTCCTTGTAATGGTATTTGAAAGGAATTTGTTATAGGTTTTTTTTTTGTGTGTGTGTGTGTGTGTGTGTGCGCGCGCGCGCGCGCGCGTAATTTCCCTCTAATTTTCAATCTCTTTATAATATTTATATAGTGCCTGTTTCCATACTCTGTAGGTCCCTAGGTTTCCGTCGTCGAATGGCAGTTTGTTGATCATGTCGGGTATGCAGAAGCTTTGGGTGACTTTTTCGTAGTGATTACTATACTTATATGTTATGTAGTTTATTGAATGTGATCTTGTTATCTGATAATAGGTTGGACTGAAGTCATGTTTTAGCATGACTGTGTAGTGGCATAAGTGTTTCATCTTAAATATTTTGTGTTCTGTCCTTGCTGCCTGTATAAGTATGAGCTGATCTCTTTGTTCCCAGAATATCAGTTTTATCATTTTATTTTGCAACAATTATAACCTGTTAAATTTATATTCTGTGCAAAATGCGTATAATGTAATTGCATGGCTTAAAATACTTTCACATAATGCTTTATAGATTATTATTTTTATGTGTCAGAGCAATGTCTTTTAATCGATATACAGTAGTTTGCTTGCTATTATTTTGAGTTTGTTGTGTAGGTAATTTGTGTGGCTGTTGCAACTTTGATCAGAATCGAAGTGAAGTACGAGATAACGTGTTGTTTTCACCTATGTGATGGTTGTGGTTTTAGGATGAATGTTTTGTGTATAGGAGGTTGGATGCTGGTCAGTGAGATATTTAGTTTCTATGGATAGGGTCTGGGTTTTTTTGAATATCATTAACTTTGTTTTTTCAGGGTTAATATATATGCCGTTTTCAGTTAGCCAGTTAGTGATCAAATTGAGGTCATGCTGCATATTTGAATAAGCTATATTTGCATTGTTGTGAATGGATATTGTTGCCATGTCATCTGTGTATTGGACAATATTGCTTTTTAGGGGAGGATGGCTAATATCGGTGTGTATAGGTTAAACAGAATGGGAGAAAGAACAGGTCTTTGTGTGTCTTTGTCTTTGTATTCCACAGGTTACCAGTATATCACACGTATAGGATCAGCATACAGCAAAGAGGTGATATATTTCAGTTTTTCATGTATGCTTTGAACCACTGGAGTAGACGACCTCTGGTTTCGATTTCGATATGTGTTAGTTTGTTCAAGAAGGTTTTGTGTGTTAGTGTGTCAAACGCTTTTGATGGGTCAATAAAATCGACTAATATTATCCATCCATCCAAGGCCACCATTCCTAATTGGGTTGTGGGGCAGCAGCTGCAAGAGGTATTTCCAATGGTCACGATCCTCCTCCACCAAGCTCAAGTGTTCTGGTGTGAATCCCAGATGTATCCAACCAAGGTTTTGGATGTAATATATCCAGCGAGTCCTTGGCCTTTCACATGGCCTCCCACCCTCTGGCTTGGCAAAGAGGGCCTGCTGGGTTGAGCGTCTCTTGTGGCATTCTGACCAGGTGCCTGACTAATACTATTCTGTTTTTATTTAACGTAGCGTTTATTAGGTCATTGAAATCTTCCAGCAGTGTGGCTGTTCCTTTATTTATTTATTAATTTATTTATTTTTTTGAAAACCATATTTATGTTTTTGAGACGATTTGGAATTTTTCAGTGTAAGTGGAAAGTTTGCCATACACAATGCGCTCCATGATTTGGTTGATTAAGACAATGTGCAATGGGTCTGTAATTACTTAAAATGTTTCTTTTTTCCGTGGTTATGAGTGATTAATGCAGTTTTTAGTGTTTCAGGTATATACCCCATTTCGAAGATTTTATTTAACAGTTTTAGTATAACTGAACTCAGGTTAGTTGCGTATTCTTTATGTATTTTGGTCTGATTCCTTCTATTCCTGGTCCTTTGTTACGGTTAATTTGTTGAATTGCAAGTGATAGTTCTTATTTTGTTACTGTAGGGAACCACATTAACTGGATTGCTTATGGTCCTAGTGGAGAATGTTTCTTTGTGTGAGGAGAGAATGTGAGAATGTTTGGACAGAGTTCGCAAAGTGCTGATTAAATTTTTTGCCAACTGTTTGAAGGATTTCGACTCGCAAGCAAAGTTGTGTTTTATTGTTTCTGAGGCAGTGGTTTAGAGTTATTGTCCAGCATTTCATTGATGGGGTGCTTGGGTGGTTGGTTTATAGTTTATTTGGCACAAAGACAACACAGGTCATACTGTGCCGTACTAAAAGTTACAACATTAGCATTTACAGAAAATTGTAAACAATATGTCTGTACAAGAATCTAGTTCCATAAAGCAGCATATATAGATAAACAGAACTGATGCAGAGGGCACAGCACACGCGCACACACACAAGGTCAGAGGTTATTACAGTAGTGCAAAAATAGTTAATAAATGAGTTAATACCCAAAATACGAAACACTAAAGGAATGCATTATCTACATATATGTAAAATTATAATAGATGCTTTTACAGCAATACAAAAATAGGCAAAGAGGAATTATTATACAATATGCATGGATGAAAATTAAATTTAGCAATGTAGTATAAACAGAATTTAGCAATACATAAAAATATAATTGCTAGAAGGTAAACAAATAGACAAGGTGTTCTACAGCACTACATGATTATTCAAAAAATAAAGTAGTAAATAAGATGCATATACAAAATTTATCCTAAGCAATGCAGTAGCTACATATAAAAAAAATTACTGCACAGGTTTCCGCAATACATACATAGATAACAGTACAGGTTAACATATGTATATACAAATTAAGTCAAGGAAAGTAGTATCTACATATAGTAAGATTACAACAAACATTATTATACTAATACTTAAAGAGTCAGAAAGGAATTATTATAAAGCATATATGCATAACATTTAAGTTTAGCATTATGGTATTTTCATATAAACAAAATTACAGTAGGGTAACACAAATATACAAGATCAAGGCCTACGGTAATACACAATTGGTCAGATTTAACCTAATGAATAATATGTATGTATAAAAGTTAAGTTAAGCAAAAAAGTATTTACATATAAACAAATTGATGGTCAAATGTGATTGTGCAAATTAATTCTTTCTAAAAAATTAAAAACATCATGCAATTTGCCTGAGTCTTCTAGCATTTCCCTGAGTGTATATGACTTGGTTAGATAGGTGAAAACTTCATTCCTCTCTCGTGTAAATTTTTGACAATCTACCAGAATATGATGAATAGCGAGATGTGTGTTGCATTTTTCACATATGGGAGGGTCATCAGCTCTCAGTAAATGAGAGTGCGTAAGTTGACTGTACCTATGCGGAGCCTAGCAAGAACAATCTCCTCCCTTTTTCTTTGTACGTTGACTAGAATGCCAGTGTTTAATTTCAGGTTTCATGTTATAATTTGTTTGTTAATGCTTCATTCCATGTTGACTCTCATTGAACAATTAGCTTTGATCTTATAAGCTGTCTGTAGTCTGTATATGGAACTGTCAAACAGTATGTGGAGAAGGTATGAGCTGATTTAGCAGCTGCAGCTGCAGCCTCGTTTCCTTTAATTCCGATGTGGCTGGAAATCCAGCAGAGCTGAACATCAAAATTAATGAAGTTCATTTTGTGAAACAGGTGTAGCACCTCATAAAGTACTGGATGTGGATTATACATAGGAGAGGAGATAGCCCGTAAAGAGCTCAATGAGTCTGTATAAATTATACACGTTTAGTAGCAGTGTTCTTTTATATGCATAAGTGCAAGCTGAATGGCATGTAACTCTGCTGTATAATTACTGCAGTCTGGTGGGATCTGATTTGAGATAATAATGTTAGGAAACACAGCAGCACAGCCAACTAAGAACCACCAACAGGTGGTTCTTAGTTCTTGAACCACCAGATGGTTCAAGAACTAAGATATTAGTTCTTGAACCATCGATATAGATGGGTATGAAATCAACGTGTGCTACTCTGTGTGCATTAAACAATTGCGGGTAAATGGATGAAGGAGTATAAGATTTCTGTAGCTGACAAAGTAAGAGTTTGCAGGATGATGCGCAAACCTACCATGGAAGAATGCTGTTATGTTTAGTGTAGCTAACGTTGTCAATTTTTATACTAATAGCTTGCACAGGTTCTTTAACGCGCATATCAAAAGGATGTATAGCAGTTTGATGTGTGTGATATTGAGCTTCCTAATGCAGAGAGAAAATAATGTCCATGAAGGGTGATCTGGGAGAGATTTTATTTTTAGGGCGTAATTATGAGATTACTGTTCCCGTCGAAGTGATAGAGCCGGTTCATTTGCTTCAACATAGAGACTTTGAGTGGGTGATGGGCGAAAGGCACCAGTAGCTATCCGCGTACCCTGATCATGGATGGAATCCAAACATCGTAGGTTACTCTGGCTTGCAGAACCATAGTCTTGGGAGCCATAATCCAGCTTTGAACGTATAAGTGCATGATAAAGATAGAGCCATGAAGCTCGATCGGCATCCCACTCAGTAGAGGATAGAGTGCGAAGGAGATTCAAAGTTCTTTTGCACTTTTCTCTTAGTTGGCAAATGTGTGCTAGAAATGTAAGTTTTCTGTCAAAGATGAGTCCCAAGAACTTGGTTTCTGTAGCTACTGGAATAACAGTATCCCATTCTTACTTCAATCTCGGTGATGAGTGCGTTTTCGACAGAAGTGTACACAGACACTTTTTTCTGTTGAAAACCTGAATCCATTATTAAGAGCCTACAGAGAGACATGATCAATTGCTTGTTGAATTTGTCTTTCAATTACCCCCATGTTACGTGAGTGACAGTGAATTGTGAAGTCATCAACATATAGAGCATTGTTTACATTCGGAGGAAGCTGTTCAATGATTGGGTTAATTTTAATAGCAAAAAGGGTCACACTTAAGAGAGAACCTTGAGGAACACCCTGTTCTTGATGATATGGTCGAGATAGCGTATTTCCCACTCTGACTTGGAAAGTTCGCCTGGACAGAAGATTTTTAATAAATATTGGGAGGTGATAGAGGTCATTTAATATGGAGGTGATCCAGGTGATAGAGGTCTTTTAATATGCAATATCTCCATGCTGCGTCATAAGCTTTTTTCCCATGTAAAAAAAAAACTGAGACAAGATTTCTCGCTTCAGAAATGCATCTTTTATACAAGTTTCTAAACGAACCAAATGGTCTAAAGTTGATCGATGTCTACGGAAACCACATTGTTTACTGGAGAGAAGACTGTTGCTTTCTAAATACCAGAGAAGTCTGACATTAAGCATTTTCTCTAGTATCTTACAAAGACAGCTGGTGAGCAATGGATTGATAATTATTTACTTGTGTTGTATCTTTTCCTGGTTTTAGGATAGCAATGACAATTGACTTATGCCAATGATTCGGAAACTTTTCCTCTGCAAGTACTCTATTGTATAAAAGAGAAGATCCACAGAGGATGACAGTAGATGTTTTATCATTTCATAATGGATGTCATCAGGCCCACTGCACTAGGGTGAGATTGTAGGTAAGCCCTTTTTAGTTCTTCCTTAACAAATGGCTGATTATATGGCTGAAGAATGTAGGTAGAAAAATTAAGCCTTTGTTTCTCTTGCTACTATTTCAGTATTATTAATGTATTTCAGTATTATTATTAAAAATTAGGGAGAATATGAAGCTGTTGCTGAGATTCTAGAAAAAGTACCTCCCATAGTATCTGCAATAGCATTGAGATAAGCAATAACACTTTGATTATGGTCTAAGGTAGACAAACAATGTGTTCTATATTTGCCTTTCATTTTCCAGATTTTATCCCATACAATTTTTGTACTGGTCATTTGATTAATTGATGTAGAGTAAGTTGGATCCATGATTGTTTTTAACTCTGACGTCTTACATAACGTGCTTTGGCTCGAGCACGCTTCGTAGATACCCCACCACACCAAACGTAATAGCTTGAAAGCTATTAAGTGCTCTGTGTTGATCTGTTTTGGCTATCTGATATTATGGGTTCCACCAAGGCTTTGGATAGAGTGGAAACAGAGATTATGTTTTTGGGATGGAGGCTATTGCTGCCTGGATAATGCATTCTGTTATATATTTTACCGCCTCATTGATAGGTGTTTGACTGATGGAATCAGCATTAAATTTTTCAAGATGAGAGAAAATGTTCCAGTCAGCCTGGTCCATTTTCCATAAGGGAGGAGTTATTATTATCAAGAATTCTTTCAGTGATTCGACTTCTTCTATTAGTGTTGGCACTACCCCATAGAGTATTGTGACCATTAAAGTCTTATCAAAAGTAAGAGTTCAGGCAGTTGCGAGATATGGTTATCAAGATCAATTTCATTTAACTCGGCGTTTGATTGTAAATAAATTGAACATAATGGAATAAGAAATTCCACGGAGAAGCGAATCACTACTGCTTCCAGAGAAGTATTAAGTTGGACCTGATGGAAAGGAATATGACTGCCCAATAGGATAGCTACTCCCATGAGTAGGACCACCTTCAGTTCTATCCTGGCGTGCAACGGTGAAATTCCTAAAGGTAGGGTCCTCATTGGGGGTCTTAAGTACGTTTCCTGTAGACAGAAACAGAACGGTTGGTGTTTATGCAATCTTGATATCGTCAATATTCTGGCGAATACCAAGACTGTTCCATTGTAAAAAGTTTCCAATTGTCTTGATTTTATTGACTTGTCTGGTTTTCGGGAGTTTGAGGACTGGCTTACGTTTGTCAGATTTATATTTATCCATTGTTTTAGGGAAGTATGGACGGCAAGCCTCCATCTCTTCCTCTGGTAGAGTGTTCAAAACATCAAATGTGTTAGGGTCAGTCGGTAGGTTCAGTTTGCTTTCCATGGGTACCGAGGTATCCATTTTTTCTGTGCGAGTATCTGCTGGTTTATCTTTTAGTGATATCTCCGCCATAATTTTTTCACAGGTGAGATTTCATCGAATGGTACCATTTTTGAAGTTGTCTCTGGAGTAAGGCCATAGGTCTTGTGATTAATGCGCTCAACAGAGAAGCACCTGAGATCGTAAAATTCAAGTATGGAGAAATTATCAGATGGTGGAATAGACATACATGTTTCAGTTGCTGTTGATACTTTTTCATCATAAGAGGATTGTAGAACATGTGTGAGGGTGCACTAAACATTCACCGCGGGCTCCATGGCGCCCGCGGCACTGCGTTGCCAACCTCTGCTTTAGAGTATTCAGAGAGAAAACACATATTGGACATTACGTTCATTCTCTTTCACATCATCATAATTAACAAACTTCTGGCACTTTAGTAGATTTTAATACATCGAGCAGTCTCTTTGCTCCACTGAATTGTTAACTCCCAAAAAATAAATAATACCAACTCCCTCCCCCTTCCATACTAATGGCTTTATGGAATCATATGTCAAAAGATCATTCCTTATTAGAGAGTATCCTTGTCATGTACCTCTTATGGAAATAGTGATGCAGAGGTGGTCTGCAGCCATGTATCATGATGAACTAGGAAAAGTTCCATGAGTAAGAGTAAGTTTTTTGGAATAAAATAAAAGGTCTTCATTCATGTAATAATCGCTTGGAATGCTTATCCAAGGCAAGTTGTGAGACCATTCTAATTCGACCGAAACTATATACTGTAGAAATGATGGCACACACACACACACACACACACACACACACACACACACACACACACACACACACACACACACACACACACACACACACACACACACACACACACACACACACACACACACACACACACACACACACACACACACACACACACACACACACACACACACACACGCACGCACGCACGCACGCACGCACACACACAGATAGATGTTTTTTTATTTCTTTTTTTATTTATTTATTTAACTTGTTAAAATATACATTAGACGATGGGTAACAACGACTATTTATATATCATAAGGTATATAAGTATATATTACAGAGAAAGAAACATTTTCCTTTCGGGAATACAATAGAGAATGCAATAAATGAATTCAAAATTACCAGTTCAGTTTCAGTCTGAGTTATCTTTCAGATGAAGTGTATTGTCATCGTGAATCCAGAAGAGGGTACCAAATGGATTCCATTCCTCTATGAATTTCGTGCCAGTCCTTGTTTCTTTGAAGTACTCACGTTCCAATAAAAGCCTGCTTTTTAGTTTCCGACGGAGGTTATATATGAGGGTTTGTGCAGTTTCAGTAATGGATGGGTGCTGGTTATTTCTTGTCTGTTTTAGGTAGAAGCTGTAGATGACGTCCATAGCGCAGATGAAGAGGAAATTGCATGTTCTGTGTCTATTTTCTTCTGTGTGGACTAAATTCCAGTAGTTTTCTTGGCTGTGTACGTAGTTACAGTTGCTGGAGGCAGTATTCAGGGCATAGGTGATTATCACTTTGTTTACGGGGAGAGGTTAGATATGTGTATTCCAAAGTACCTGAAACGTCACAGAATAGACACAGATCCGTTTCTCTGAGCTGAAATTTGAAGAGATTTTAAGGAGTTGGCAAGATGTTGTGCCATGGTCTCCACTGTATGTCGGAATCTGGTTTGGCACACTTCGATTTTTAATGCAGATCCCACTGAAAACTGAGTGGCATATGCAGCCTTGTAGATGAGAGGGCTAAGGATGAATATAAGAACGGCGAGGTTGGAGACACTGACATGATGAAGTGATATATTTTCTTGTAGTTGGAGAGAAGATTTGGAAGTGAGCCTTCAGATTGTACAAGATGAAATATCGGCCCAGAGCAGTTTCTAGAAGGAATACGGATTTCCTGAGGCGTAGCTATATCTGGATAGGCTTTTATAATGGAGGCTTGCAGCTGTTGATATCGCCTTTCAGTTTTTGGGTTCTTCATTGGTAGGCTTTTGAATGCTTTCCACTTTAGGGTCTGGGTTAGGAGGTCCCCTATGATTCTTATTCCTGCCATGTTCCATATAGGGAAAAGAAAGGACTGGCCAGTTGTGAAACTTGTTATGTTTCTGTTCGGAAATAGTGGTTCTGTAAGTACAGTTGACTCTGTTGATCCTGTAAGTGTGTAATGAAGTCCTGTGTTTTTTTCCACCACTGTAGAGCATCTTTGTAAAAATTATGTAGTTTAGGAGGAGATGGTGCAAGACTGGCCATTCGGAGAATTGTGGGAAGTGTAAGTCCTCTGGTGAGTGATTTCGTGATATAATCGAAGGTGGTTACATAAGTGTGATTGCATTGGATTGTCTAGGAGGAGGATTATCCTGACGCATCTAATCTTGTTTTCAAGGGAAATCAGGCCTTGACCTCCCTTGCTGAGTGGCTTGCAAAGTTGAGGGTATGTTGTCCAGTGATTTTCGATCCAGAGGAAACGTTTGATTTCCTTTTGAATGTGGTAGAGAAATTCTTCAGGAGGTGTGAGTACTTTGAGGGTATGCCATAAGACACTCGCAGCCATCTGGTTAACTATTAGTACTCTTCCTCTAAGTGAAGACATGGAACGAACGCTGTTCCATTTACCGAGCACCTGTTTAAAACGGTTGTGCAGCTCTGTCCAGTTCAGTGTGTTATATATTTTGGTTTTGCCAAGGTGCACACCTAAGTATCTTTGTTCTTCGCTTGGCCAGGTACATTCGATCGGAGAATCATTTCTAGACTTCCATCTGATTGACCACAATCCCCTGGTTTTTGCAGAATTCAATGTGACCCGTGAGGCTTGTGCACATATGCTTCCTCGGTTATTGTCATTTCCTCTTCATTTCGGACTATTACAGTGACGTCATCGGCATATGCTCATAGGGTTATTTTTTTGATGTGGCTCTATTATACTGGTTCATTTGGAGATGATGGTTTCATGTTCTCTTTTTAAGAAGGGTTCTATGGCCAGTGTGTATAATTGTGCAGAGAGAGGACATCCTTGCTTGATCCCTGGAGAGTATGACAAAGTGCGAGTGAGCCTGTTGTTGATTTTAAAACAGAAGTCTGCATCTCTGTAAAGCAATTGCAGTGTTTCAATGATGAGAAGACCATAGCCAAATGCCTTTAGAACTTCATAAAGGTACTCATGCTCTACCCTGTCGAAAGCCTTCTCCCGATCAAGGCTGACGAGTGCTAGGTTTCCATGTTCGCTGTTTGCGATGTGGATGAGAACTCTTATTAAATGGAGGTTATCATATATTGCTCTTCCTGGCACAGAGTACGTTTGATGTTGGCCAATAACTTCAGGCAGTGTTGGCTTTAGTCGGTTTGCTATAGCTTTGAAAATGATTTTGCAATCGGTATTAATTAAGGAAATTGGACGCCAGTTTCGTATATCCATGTATTCTCCCTTCTTTGGTATCAATCGTGCTACTGAGATTGTGACGGTTTGTGGGAGGCCATTGATGTAGGCTTCTTGCAGTGTTTTGAGGAGAAATGGTCCGAGTTGATTCCAGAAGACTTGGAAAAACGCTGACGTGAGACCATCAAAGCCAGGAGATTCGTTCTTTGGCTATGCATGCGGTTTTAAGTTCATCTAGCGTGATTTTGGTTTCTAAGTGGTTCCGATCTGTTGCAGAGATTTTTTTTGTCTCTTTCAGTATTTCGTGAATGGAATGATGGGATATTCCTGCAGCGCTGTATGCATTCTTGTAGGATTTTAGAGGTGATTTTACTTGGATCTTCAGTGATGCTGTCATCTTGAAGTCTGATAGCAGAGAAGGAGTTTGCTGTCTGGCATTTTTTTTCCAAAGAGAAAAAATATTTTGTGGGGCATCTGAAAGATTTATTTGTGTATGCCGCGATATAAGTATGTCACCTTTTGCCGATAATTCTGCCTGTCTTTGCATGGCTTGGAAGGTAGAATGATATTCAGGGTTTTGTTCTGGGAGATACTTGAGCTGTTCTTCAAGTTGTCGGATTCTAATGTTCCTCTGTTGATTTTTTTTCTGGTGACTGTAGATTTGGTAAAGGATTTTATTCGTGATTTTAGGTGGGGCCATCATGTTTTCATTGGTTCGGTATCCTCTTTCGAGTGAGTGAGGTTGGTTATTAAAGCTTCAGTGTTTATTATATAAGCTGGATCTTTCAGGAGAATATTGTTGAAGATCCAATATGCAGATTGATAGATAGAGATTTATCTTTAACTTCGAAAAATATATATTTGAAGACAGGTAACAAAAGGACTATTTACATATTATAAATATATAAGTATGTATATTACAGAGAAATCAAGATGGTCTGGCTAATAAGAAAAGGGTGAAGTTCATGGGGGTTTCAGTTTTGGTCATATAGACTGGAATGAAGAGAGCATTAGGAACCAAAGAGAATGAATTTCTTGAGTTTTTAATGTATAGGATACTTCTTAGGTAGTGCATAACAGAAGCCACATGTGGATCGAGGGTCTTGGATTTGATTGTCTCATCAGAAGTTATTGTTATAAATGAAGTCATTCATCATCCTATAGTTGGTGAAAGTGATCATGAAATGATCACTTCAGTGGCAGCTAGCCATATGAGGATATTTGTGAGAAAAAATTATATGTAAATTATAAGGCAGGTAATCGATTTTGGCAAACTTAGGATTTTGGATGACATGGAAGAGATGAAGGATTTGGGGATTGTGGTGGCTAGAGACTTGAAATTTCATGGGCATTTTGCTAAATTTGTGAGGTCGACATAGCAGATTACGAGAATGATGCAGAGAACACTGTCGTGTGTACAAAGTAAGGATTTTTGATTCCATTGTTACAAGTCTTTGATCAGGCCACAATTGGATTACTGTGCACAGATTTGGCCCGTCAGGATTTCTAAAGGATGATGATATGTTGGAGAGGGTTCAGAGACGATTGAGTAAGTTGGTTTCTGGTCTCTGTAATGTGGAATATAAAAACAGATTTAGAGAATGCAAATTACAGAACCTAGTGGATAGAAGGAAGAGGGAAAACATGGTCGAAATATAAGATCGTAAGGTTAATTACAGATTACTTTGTATGAAATTGTTCATAGAATACCAGGAGACGGAGAACTAGAGGCCTCCTGGGAGCATGTAAGGTGGGTGAGGCAAAGATATTTTGAAATGAAGTGTGGTGGGTGATCGGAATGCAATTTTATCATGGATGGCATTGCCTGAAAGTGTGGTGAAAGCAGAGACAGTGAATGCGTTTAAGTCGAGGTTGATGAGTTGTGCATGCGAAACCGGGATCTCCCACAATAAGTCCCTTGACTGCATGGAGGTCTGTTGATAATAATAATCTTTTCAGTTACTTTTGGAAGTATTGAAGTGAGAGCAATGGGTCAATAGATGGCTGATTTTTGTCTTATCTCCCTTTTTCTGGGTAAAAGCTGGATGTAAGTTTGCTTCCATTCTGTTGGGTAGTATTAGTTTATATGGGAAATACAATGAACGTCAATTGTGGTGCACAATTTTTTGTCCTTCTGGCAAAAGTACAGGAGGCAAATTGCTTTAGTTATCGAGGCAGGAGTTAGAGAAAAACTGATGCCATGAGGTATGCTTTTCCTTAGATCAGTGTTTCTCAAAGTGTGGTATGCTAACCACAAGTTCCGCGAAAGGTCTTTAGGGGATCCATGGCAATTTTCGGCTATGCATGGAATAAAATTTAAGTTTGAGATCGTAAAACGTTCCTATTGTATCACTGAATAAGGTACAGAGACATCTGTAGGCTGTGTAAAATGTTTCTCAACAAACAGTGCAATTAGAGACAACTGGGTAAAAACAGAACTAACGAATCGCATGACCCCCTCCGACATAAAATACTGTATAGTAGACAATCAAAACCATATGGTGCACCGGTAACATATGGTTTTGTTTGAGTGAACGTGATAAAAATAAGAAATATATAGTGAACGTGTTTCAGATAGTATATAAGGAATTCGGTTGAAGAGAATTAGCATTTCAACTGAACTGTCGGCTTGCCTTAGTCAATTAGTAGCGCGATCTTTTGTTAATACCACACCAATCATATGAACGTGTTCATAGCTGCTTTACTTCTACTGGCCTACTATTGCTGTCTGTTTCGAGTTCTGCTTTCACTAGCCATTTGTTGAAGGACTGTTCGTTAAATACGGTAATTTTTTTTTTAGTTTTCAAATTCTTAAGTATGGATCACTGGTTAAAGACTGGATTTTTAAAATAGGAAAAAGAGAGGTACATAGTAGATACAAGTAGCTGTCAGCAACAAGAAAATGTTGATGTTGTATCTGGATCAAGTGAAATTGATAAGTGTGTGTCGTCTGACATCTCTAAAGAACCAACTAGGAAGAAGATGAGAAAACTTCGTAAATACGATATAAATTACTTGAAATGTGGATTTTCATGGACGGGAAATGAAGAGGAAAACCTATTCCGTTATATGTAATTTGGGGTGAAACTTTAAAAAATGAAAGCATGAAACCATGTAATTTAAATCGCCATTTTGAATCGAAGCATAATGAATGCAAGGACAAACCTGTCAAATTTTTTCAAAATAAACTTCTTCTTCTTCTTCTACAGCTTCTCCCACTTAAGTGGAGTCACTGTTTGTTATGAGTCTCCTCCACACCTTCCTGTCTTGGGCTGTCACCACATTCAAGTTCTTCATCTTCAAGTCCTCTTCTACCAGCTCCCTCCATCTCTTCTTTGGCCGCCCTTCTACATGACCCTTCTTCCCACATGTTCATCCTCCCTCCTCATCACATGACCAACCATCTCAACCTTGCCTCCTGTATTTTCGCTCCTAAGTTCGTAACTTTCACTGTTCCCCTGACATAGTCATTTCTCAGATGATCCTTTCTGGTCACACTGCACATCCACCTAAGCATTCTCATCTCTGCTACTTCCATCCTGCTGATGTTATTTTTCCTCAGTGCCACAGTTTCTATAGCATATGTCATAGCTGGCCTCACTACTGTCCTATAAATTTTGCCTTTCAGATTGATCGGCACCCTCTTATCGCATAACACTCCAGCCATCTCCCTCCAGTTCCTCCAACCCGCTTGTATCCTGCATCCCACTTCCTTCTCAGCTCCTCCATCTTCTTCCACTGTTGAACCTAAGTATCTAAAGTCTCTCACCTTCTGATGACATTTCCTTCCAGCTCCAGATCTGTCTCCTGGCCACCGCCCACTGTGCAACACATATACTCTGTCTTACTTCTGCTCAGTCTCATACCTCTCTCTTCCAGTACTTTTCTCCATCTTTCCAGTTTAGTTTCCACTTCTTCTCTTGAATCTAAACACAGCAAGATGCCATCTGCATACAACATTGCCCAAGGTGCATCTTCTCTCACCTCCTCTGTTACCACCTCCATCACAATATTAAACAGAAACGGACTTAATGCTGACCCTTGATGCAAGCCAACTGTTACTTGAAAACTTTCTGTCTGTCCCAAACAGGTCCGAACACTTGTCTTCACATTTCTGTACATTTCCCGCACCAACCTGACATGTTTCTCCGGCACCTTCTTCTCCCTCAGACACCTCCAGACTTCTTGCCTTGGCACTCTATCGTATGCTTTTTCCAGATCAATAAATATAAATACCAGATGTAGCTCCCTTTGTTTCTCTCGATATTTTTCCATCATCTGTCATAACCCAAAGATAGCATCTGTTGTTGATCTACCAGGCATTAAGCCAAATTGTTCCTTTGCAATCTCCACCTCCTCCCTCAATCTACCACCAAGAACCCTTTCTAGGATCTTCATTGTGTGGGACATCAACTTTATTCCTCTGTAATTTTTACAGTCTTGTGCATCCCCTTTACCCTTGTAGATGGGAACAAGAGTACTCTCCATCCATTCCTCGGGTATATTTTCCTGTTGGCAAACTTTCATGAACAGGTCCCACAGCAGGTCAATTCCCTCTTCCCCCAGTGCCTTCCATGCCTCCACTGGAATTATGTCGGGGCCCACCGCTTTTCCATTCCTCATCCTTTTCATGGCCTCCGTCACTTCCATTCTACTGATGTTCTGCACCATCCCCTCAGAAGGCTGCCCATCTCCTCTGTGAGTCCTTGCATTTTCCTCATTCAAAAGTCCCTCAAAGTATATTTTCCATCTGTTTCTTATGTCCACATTCCTCCATAATACTCTTCCTTCAGCATCTTTGATCTGCCTCACATGTAAGATGTCCTTAGCTGCTTTATTTCTACATTTCGCTGGTTGGTTAATTTTCTCTGTCCTTCCTTTGTTTCTAATTGATCATACAGATCTTGATATGCCATGGCCTTCGCCTGTGCCACAACTCTCTTGGCTTCTTGCTTTCTCTCTTTGTACACCTCTCTGTCCTCTTCCACTCTTGCCTCATCCCACTTCTGCTTTGCCTTCCTCTTAGCTGTCACTGCCACTTGTACATCATTATTCCACCACCAACCTTCCTTCTGCTCTCTAACCTTTCCAGATGTCTCACCAAGCACCTCGATTGCACAGCTCAGGATTACTTTTGAATTATGTTTCCACCAATCTTGTACACTTTCCAGTCCATCCGAAATCCTCTCTATCACTCTCTCCCTAAAACGATTCCTCACACTCTCCTCTTTTAAGCGAAACCACTTAATTGTCTTCATCCCATGGCAACCAGAAGTTCTTATCTTCGATCTTATTTTAAAGTCTGCGCACCGCAGTCGGTGCTGTTGTGCTACTTGATCTGTTGGAATTACTTTACAATTTGTCACAACCTTAAGATGTTTTTTTCTAGTCAAAATGTAGTCAATTTGTGAGCTGTTGTTACCACTTCTAAATGTTATCAAATGTTCTTCCCTCTTGAAGAAAAAGGAGTTCACAATTGCTATATCAAACGCTACTGCAAAGTCCACAACCCTCTCTCCTTCCTGGTTCATCATTCCCACTCCGTGGCCACCATGCACCCTTTCACAGTCTCTTTTCAAAATAAACTAACAAATTTAAAAGAATCTCAAAACGTAATGACGATCGTGTCAAAAGGTGAAAACATGAAGGCTTTAGAAGCTTCATATCGTGTGTGGTTATTAATAGCAAAAAAGTGGTGCAGTGGAAACAATTGGTGAAACTTTGGTCAAGCCTGCAGCGAAAATAAAAGCGAAAATTGCGATCGGAGATAATGCAAAAAGATCTTTTGATCGGATTTGCCTTTCAAATAGTACCGTTCATCGAAGAATTACTGGAATGGTAATTCCAGTTATTCTTATTACTGGAATTACATTGTTATCCGATATACGTAAGAGTCGTTATTATGCGTTGCAGGTAGATGAATCCACCGACATTACAAATTTTGCAAATTTTCGATAAGTACGAAAAAATCAAAAAATTTCATGACGACCTTTTATATTGCCAACCCTTGCCAGAACATACAACAGGAGAAGAAATATTCAACAGTATAAATACCTTGATGCATCAAAAAACAAGCTTGATTCGAACAGTTGTGTTGGAATAAGCATGAACAGAGCTAAATCCATGGTCGGATCTAAAAAAGAGATTGTTTTAAGGATTCAAGCTGTTTCACCAAATGCAAAGTCGACACACTGCTGCACACACAAGGAGGCTTTGGCTACGCATATGATGTCTGCAAACCTAAGAAAAGTTTTTGATGAAGCTGTAAAAATCATAAATTATATTAAAGCCGTCCTCTAAACGCCAGACTTTTCTCTCAACTTTGCAAAGAAATGGGAAGCAACTATACACAACTTCTCTTCCATACCGATGTTCGTCGGCTTTCTCGTGGAAAAGTCCTTATTCGTTTATTTGAACTTCGGAATGAACTACAAGTTTTCCTTGATGAAAAGTTTGAATTGAAAAAAGCATTTATATAATTGGAAATGGCTCAGTCAATTAGCATTCTTGGCAGATGTATTTACTGTATTAAATAGTCTTAATTTATCTTGAGGCAAGGAATTTTCTATATGTCATGTCGAAGATAAAGTGAACGCCACGTTGGCAAAAATGAAGTTGGTAATGACAAAAGCGGGTTGGTAATGGAGAATTTGACGCATTTCTATCGCTTCATGAATTGCTCGCAAGTTCAAATGAACAAATTGATGATGATGATGTGAAAATTACTATCATGCAGCATTTAAAAAGCTTACAAATGAATCTAGAAAAGTATTTCCCTGAATTAGATATTAATCTTCTTCTTTCACTATGCCATGTCCCATGTTAAACGTGGTCGGCGCACCGATCTTTAACCTTCCTCTTCCAAGTTCTCCGGTCCAGGGCGTCCTTCGGACTCCATCCTTTTTCCCTAAGATCCTCTGTCACCTTATCCCTCCACCTGAGCTTGGGCCCACCTCTTTTCCTCCAACTCCATATACTCCACTCGTTTACCAACATACTCCTCACCCTTCCTCTCTACATGTCCAAACCACCTCAGCCTACTTTCTTGTATCTTCTTGCCAACTGGTCCCACCTTAACCATCCCTCTGATGTAGTCATTCCTTATCCTGTCCTTCTTTGCCACACCACTCATCCATCTCAACATCCGCATCTCCGCTACCTCCACCGTCCAATCCTGTGCCTTGGTTATAGGCCACGTCTGCGCACCATAGAGCATCGCCAGCTTCACCACCATCTTATACAGCTTTCCTTTCCTCTTACAACTCTCTCTCTTGTCACCCTCATCCAAGTCACCATTCCTCTCGACAACCGACCCAAGGTACTTGAATTTCTTCCCTGAAATTAGCCTTTCACCCTGGATTCATATAGCTATATCTTCGTCACTCCTCGTTGACATATATTCAGTCTTCATCCAGTTAATTCTCATGCCTCTCTCCTCCAATGCCTTTCTCCACTCTTCCAGGGTATTTTGAATTGGACATTAATATTGAGTGGATAAGATACCCTTTCAATAAAAACAAATTTATGCCAAAGGGTCTATCGTCAATAGAACAACAACTTTTAGAACTAGTATCTGGTTTCCTAAAAACTAAATACAGCGAAAATATTATCATTTTGGCTACAAATACAGAATGAATTTCCTGAATTAACAGATAAAGCTCTAAGGTCCATTTTTCTATTTCCAAGGTTCATATCTGTGCGAAGTTGGATTTTTGGCCCTTGTAGATATTAAGACGAAGAAGAAGAATCACATTATAGATGTCAAACCACATCTGAGATTGAAACGAACAACTATAGAGCCAAACTTTGCTGAAATTTTATCTCACCATAAGCAATTTCACTCCTCTCATTGATGATAAATTATTTCAAGTAAATAAAACTTTATAGTATCTTTATAAAGTTTGTTCTATTAAAAATGAATCATATTTTTTGTTTACATGAATATATAAATTCAAATAAAATTGATATAATTTTTTAATATTTTAAATTATTCGTTTTAATTAATTTATTTATTTTTATTAATTAATTAGGGGTACTTGGTAATAATGAAAATTTAAGAAGGGGTCGCGGATATCTTAAGTTTGAGAGACACTGTCTTAGATGTTACCATAGTTTCATCAGGATTTCATCAAAAGGTAGAAGTTATGCCAAACAGCCTTAGTAAGGGACCAGAACGCTTGACTGCCAGTTGAGCTGGAGGCATATTCATTGCATTTTATTCTAATTTGAAAGCATTTCGTTGCATTTGAATCATTGATAACTTTTTTACACATTTCTGGCTGTTCAGTAAGCTGAATGAGAAGCTGGAGGTTTTAATTTAAGCCACTGAACACATGCATTTTTATCATGGATGGCAATGGTCCATATTTTTGAAAACCAGGACTTGGATACAGGTTGGGACTTTTGTAGTGGAGTGGGGAATGAACTCTCATCCCAGTGAGGATTATTTCAGTCATTAGTTCAGTGCAAGTATTTGGATTGGGAGAGTGAAAGCAGTAATTTGACCATGGAAAAGTAGCTTAAAAATTCCAGTTCTTCCCATTTGGCACAATAATAGTGCCATAGGATACGAGGCAGTGATTGGCCAGGAGGAGGAATGAACTCTAGTGAAGGAGACTTGAATAAGACTGTGGTCAGAATTGCCAAGGTAGAGCAAACGTCCAAAGAGCTTGTTAAGAAAATGTCAAGATTGTTGGTAGAGTGATGAGTATCTGGTATTCTGATTGATAGATTGACTATTTGTGTTAGGTCATGACTGATGGCAAATGATTCAGCTTCCTTTCCAGCTGAATTGACTCGCCTCCACGTTTTATGGACGTTCAAGTCTCCAAGGAGGACAATTTCACTCATTATTTGGGTAATTGATTTGTAAGACATCAATTTTAGTGATAAGTAGTCAAAAAAAGCAGCAAATAAAGCCTGTAAAGTGAGGTAAGGAAATCTTGAGTCAGAGTAAATCGAAAAGTGGATATTCCAAGTGTGACAGCCTTTGACAAGGAATAATAGATTTCACAAAAGTGCACGTTCCGCCATTTTTGCAGAATGCATCAGGATAGAGGTGGTGGATTTGATGTCTGTAAATGGTAATATAAGGTACTAATGCTTGTACCTTATACTACCATTGTTGGTGAAATATAAATATAAATGTTGGTGAAATGAATACAGTGTTTTTTTTTACTGGAGAAAGTTTTGGTGTTATTTTGGGACGGTTGGGCAAATATTATTTGTTCATGAAAATTAGTTGGCACAAACCGAGTACAAGCAGGTCATTTTAGCTATGATTGTATTCCATGAACTTACCATGAGTGTTCCAATATACACTATTTAACAATAATTGTCTGGACATCCCTGTTATTTGAAGTTATGGAAGATTCCAGGTTTGTTAATAACATAAAAATCGGTGTACAGTAGCAGGAAGCAGTATTTCATTGTAGCAGCTGAATACAGATAGTATGGCAACACAAAGTGAACTCGGTGACTTCGAGAGAGATGTCATCATGGGCATTCACATTGATTGCAAGTCCATCCATGCCATTGCCATTCAACTGAAGCATTCAAAGTCAATGTGACAAATGGAGACCTTCTGACATCACTAGTGAAGTAAATCACCCAGGGCTGCCACCAAAATGAATGATAGGGATAGAGGGGTGTTAAAATTAATGGCACACAAAAATTGGCTACCATCAGTACAGACCATCTCTGATGAGTTTCAGAGTGCTAGTAACACCATGGTGAGCACTATACTAATACTGTATGAAAATAACTCCATTTACTGGGTTTCCACAGCACACAAGCCGAACATCACAACAATAAACAATGCAGCTCATCTAAACTGGACAATTGACAAGCGGAAAACAGTACTCTGGAGCAACAAATCAAGGTTCACCTGTTTCCAGTCTGATGGCAGGGTGTGTGTGTGTGTAGAAGGGGGAAGCTTGGTGAACACTTTTTACCACAATCGCTGTTGCACCCACAGTAAATATTGGTGGTGGTGGAGTAATGGTGTTAAGTGCATTCAGCTGGTTTGGAGTGGGACGACCATTTTTTGTTGTCCATGGTTCCATGAAGGCAGCTTGTACATTGATATTCTGGATAATCAGGTGCTGCCTGCACTGTGGAGTTTTTATCTAATGGACCTACTATCAAGATGGAATATCCCATGCCACAAAGCTGCAGCTGTTTTAGAATAGTATGAAGAGATAGATGAACAACTGCCTTTGCCTGCACAGAGTCCTGACCTCAACCCCATTGAACACCTGTGGGACGAATTGGAGTGGCATCTGATGTCCACAGCAGCACGTCCTCGAACTCAGTGTTGCTTTGATGGAGGAATGGAGACAAAATTCACCCGATGTCTGCCACACATTGATGGAAAGCCTCTCTCAAAGGGTGCAGGATGTGACCAAAGCCAAAGGGGGGACATATCTGATATCAGCATTGGTCTGCTGGCTACACGTTTCTTAGTTGCAAATATCACTCATTTATGTGGTGAATAATAGTATGTATCCATTGATGTTCAATTTCAGTTGCTCGAAAAATTCATGTTCTAAAATGAAATCTCTAAAATCATGTTACAAATCAACTATATATGATGAGCATTTGAAGATGATTGGGAACACTAACTCTGAACATCAATTATTATTATTATTATTTTTGTTGTTCCGGGCAACTCCAAGGAATCGATAGACTCATCGAGGGAGGCCCTAACACGTCAAGAACAACTATTCGACATTCACACAGTATCTATCATACCTTGCCTTGAACTCATTCACGGTCGTGGCACCCACAAGACTCTGGAAGCTTATTCCACTCATTCACTACTCTCCAAGTAAAAAACCTAGCTCTAATACCCTTGTCAACCACGCTCTTGCCCAGCTTCCATTCATGGCACCTAGTCCTCCCACCACCAGTCATATTTTCAAAAATATCTTCTGGATCAATCTTATAGAAACCCTTCAGTAATTCGAATGTCTCAATCATATCACCCCTCCGCTATCGACTAATTTCTGCAACCCACAAATCTTCAACCTATTCTCATAATGTTCATTCCACAGACCTGCTATCATCTTGGTCACTCGTCTCTGGATCCTCTCCACTTCCTCCCCATCACGAAGAAACCCTGGTGCCCATAACTGGGCACAGTAGTCCAGATGGGGTCTTATCAAGGCTCAATACAGAGGAACAACAACTTGTTTCTCTCTGCATATTAAAGTATTTTTCAGAAGCCAAGTGATTTGGTGAGCTGTTTTAGTCACTTTTGCAATGTGCCCCCTAAACTTCAATTCCCTATCCTCCAACACTCCCAAATCCCTGGCCTCATCAATCTCCTGGAGTACAGTTCCACCAATGCGATATACTGCTATTCTTTTCACCCCAAAGTGCATAACCTTACACTTTGCCACATTAAATTGACATCCATTTCTCCTAGCCCAGTCCTCCAAACTATCTAAATCATCCTGTAAAATTTTGACATCCTGTGCACTCATAATTACTCTACCCAACTTTGCATCATCAGCAAACAAGTGAATTTGCCCTGGTGTGTACCACCTTAACCCAGTCCTGAAGATACTTTCAGGCGCAAACTTTGTTTGCTCACACTTGGATAAAGGATTAAACTAAATTTATTATAAGTGAATACTTCCTCTCAAATCCTTTCCTATATCATTGATGAACAAATTGAAAAGCAGTGGTCCAAGAACAGAGCCCTGTGGCACTCCACTAGTCACAAGCCGTCTTTTAGACTCCACTCCTGAATAAACCACTCTCTGGTATCTCTCCTTCAACCACCCTCCTATCCATCTCACCAACCCTATATCTATCCCCTTCTGCTCCAGTTTACTGATTAGGGTTCTATGTGGTATCCTATTAAAAGCCTTGGCAAGGTCCAGTAGTATTACTGTAAACCCATTACCCCTATCCAGTTAAGCTGTCACTGTTATTAAACGTGAGCAAGTTAGCGAGGCATGATCTACCCTTCACAAAACCATGTTGTCCCCCATACAATATCCCATTTTCATCTATCCAATCCTGTATTCTTTTCTTGACTAATTTCTCTAAGACCCTGACAATGATTCCTGATATGCTAATCGGTCGGTAATTTACAACAGCAGTCTTGGAACCACCTTTATGAAGTATTTTCCCCTCTTTCCACTCCCTCAGGACTAACCCAGACCAGACTCAAATTAAACAAAATGGTCAAGGGTACTGACAATTCTTTAGCTGCTTCTCGTACAACACGAGCTGGTATACCATCCAATCCCACAAATGTATAGATATTGAGGTTATGCAATAGACTACTCACCTCCACTTCATTCACCACAATTCCCGTATAATCTACTGGTACATTAATTTCTGCAATGTCACCACCTGGATGATATATTCTTGCAAAGTGCTCACTCAGTAACTCAACTATATCAACTGATTCAGTTACCTCCCTACCATCGGCATTCTTTAAAATCATTTTGCCATGTACATTTTTTCTTTTACTTGCTACATATCTAAAAAACTGTTTAGGATTCTCTTTAGCCTGCATGGCCAATGTTCTTTCGTAATCCTTTTTTGCTTTTCTTACCACACTCGTTACCCTTCTGGCCAGCGCTTTATACCGTTCGTGTGCCTGCTGGTCACCTTTCTCCTTAAATTCCCTCCATAGTTGTTTCTTTTTTTGCAGCTCAAGCTTAATGGTGTTATTCATCCATTTAACCCCTAGTTGATTTATTATTCGGACTCTAGGTATACAGTCAGCCATTGCTTCATGCAAACACTTCTTAACTACCTCCCATGCACTATCGACTTCTAGTCCTTGCAGTTGTACATGCCATGGCACTGAACCAATCAAACTCCTAAGCTTGTCATACTTTTCAGCCCGATAATTCCACATGTACCCTGTCTTAAATGAAAATTCTACACCTTTAGCCACCTCCCAAGTCAAGACCCTATGATCACTCTCACCGATTGGTGGCAATGTGGTCATATTTGTTACAGCCAAATCCTCAGATGTAATTACTAGGTCAAGCACTCTCTGACCCCTAGTATTTTCCATTACATGCTGTCGCAGATAGTTATCCCTTAATAACCGCATAAAATCCAATTCCCTGCTATGCTCAGTATCAGCAAAGGCTTAAAAAAACAGAGATTGGCTGCCCACTTGTCTTTAAAAACTTAGTTGAGGTTGAGTGGAGCTCTAAACATACTCTTTGGAGAATAAAAGGAGTTTTATAAAGGTGAACAGAGAATTTCACCCACCCCTCTCTGATGGTGATTTTCATATAAATATATGAAATCTGCTATGAAACTACCAAATACTTAAAGCAGATATACAACAATTTGTTTCTCTGGATGTGAAAGTATAATTACCTTATCAAGAAATATTATTTTCATCCATATTTATTCCTGTCAAGAGGATGTACTGTGCGTTCAGCTTGATAAGAAGTTAACTGTTTTATATACGCATGCAGTTTGGTAATTAAAATACTTGATATGCAAACTTTTATGTGAACCATGATCGTGAATGAAAACCAAGTCAATCTCTAAAGAGCAAAGAACTGAACTTAATATTTACTATGCTGATAATAGCATTAACATCATTTTCCTTTTCAGTGTGGTGAATAGAGCAGTTGGTATACTAGTCTGATTTGCCATCATGCAATAACTTTCTTATCATCATCAAATTCCTGCCATGTACCCTCAAAGGGTGTACAGGATATGACAGTACTACATGAAAAATTTACATCATTACTAACTTCCTATCTACAATTTTCCTCCAAATCAGTCTGTTACTTGTTAAGACTCCAACATTATCAGATCTTATATTTCTATCGTCTAAGGTACTTTGTACCGTATCAATCAACCTATATCTTGGTCTTCCTCTGGATCGTTTTCCTGCCAACCTGGCAGAGAACACTTGTTTTGCTAATCTTTCCTCTTCCATTCTATTTAAGTGACCATACCACCTGAGATTACCTCTGCTAATGCATTCCTGTATGCTGGCAATGTCAAGTTCTTTCCTAATATCCTCATTTTAATAATATATTATTGCCATTGATGCCATCTGTTTACGCCTATAATCTTTCTCAGGACTCTCATATCTGCGGTCTCTAGTCTTTGGTCAAGTGTTTTACTTCTGACCCAGCTCTCAGATTCATGAGTTAAAACTGGTTTGAACACTGTCTTGTATACAGCTAATTTAGTGTTCCGACTAATTTCTCTCTTATTCCATATGAATTTATTCAATTGACTTCCCACCATACCAGCTTTGCTGATTCTGTTGTCTATTTCTATATTTAATTTACCATCTTCAGTAAAAATGGTGCCTAAGTAGCTGAAATGTTTCACTTGTTCCACAGGTTCTCCATTCACAACACAGTTGACATTTTCAATGATTCTACCTATTTTCATTGTCTTTGTCTTTTTATTGCTGACCTTCATACCATGTCTATTACAACAGCTATTCAATTTAGTCAGAGAATCTTGCAGACTTGTAGCGGATTTATTTAGAAGTATAACATCATCCGCACAAAGCAAAGACTCAACATTAACATCTCCAATTTTGATATCATGCTTAATACCACTTTCCTTCATAATGTGATCCACACAGATAATGAACAACAGAGGGGATAATGTACATCCTTGTCTCACACCAGATTTAACATTAAACCATCTTCCTGTACTTCCTTCAATTCTAACTGCTGACTTACAACTTAAATAAAGACTAAGTATTGCTTGATATAATGCCCCATTGACACCATATAACTGCAGCGTATTGAATAGCTTCTCTCTTGGCACCTTGTCATATGCCTTTTCCAAATCGACAAAACTTAAATACAGATCTTTGTTATATTCCCATGCTTTCTCGACTATTTGTCGTAAAGTGAAGATCTGATCCTGACAGCCTCTATTTGGCCTGAATCCAGCTTGTTCTTCACCAAGCTTTTCTTTTACAATTCTTCTCAACCGTTTCTCAAGTATACTTGCATAGATCTTGCCGGGAACACTCAGTAGGGAAATACCTCTGTAATTCTCACATTCAGTTTTATTTCCCTTTTTATATATGGGTACTATGAGAGCTCTACTCCAATCATCGGGAATTCATCTCTCTGTCCAGGCTTTCTGAACTATGCAGTGCAGCCACTGTAAGACTTTTATACCACCATACTTCAGCATTTCTGGTCGAATATCATCTACTCCTGCTGCCTTTCCACATTTCAAGCCTTTGATGGCTTTTTCTACTTCAAGTATGGATATGTATTCCTGACTGCATGTCTGGTCAGTGTTTTTTATCACTGTGCTGTCATCACTGCTTGTTTCATTTAGCAGTTTTTCAAAGTAATTACTCCATACTTCAAGGATATCTTTTTCTCCTGTTTTCATGTCACCTTTATCATCTCTAACTCCTTTTACAGCACTCTTTCCTCCATTCCTAAGCTTCTTCAACAACCTCCAGAATATTTTGCCACCTTCTTGATATTTATTTTCGATATTCTTGCCAAAGTCCTCCCATGACTTTTGTTTAGCTAGTTTTACACACTGTTTAGCTTTCTTACATTTGTCTCTGTATTCTCTAAGAGCACAAGCTGACTATTTTGACAGGAACTTTTGATATGTATCTTCTTTTCCTTCACTGCCTCTTTAACTTCCTGAGTCCACCAGGGAGTTCTGTTTTTTTTATCCTTGCAGAAAACCTCACCAGATGCCTCTCTGGCAGAATCAATCAATGTTTCCTTCAGAGTTTGCCACTGAATCTCCAAGGTTTGATTCCTGTTCTCAAACTCTTTCATTTTCTTTTCAATAATCTTTCTCTATTTTAGTCTACAGTTCACATCTGAGAGTTGCTCAACTTTTATTCGCTTTAAAACTTTCTTGCATGTTATTCCTTTCAATATGAAATTCAATTTTATTCTGCTCAAGACTAAATAGTGATCACTTCCAATTTCAAATCCTCTGTACACTCTGGTGTCCTGCACCAGGGAGAAAACATCACTATCAACAATAACATAGTCAATGAGACTTTTCTTATTCCTTGCCTCTTCTCTCCATGTGAATTTGTGCACATTTTTATGTTGGAACATGGTGTTAGTAATAACCAGTCCATGTCCTGAGCAGAAATCCAACAGATATTTGCCATTATTATTAGCTTTGCTCTTTTCTCCAAATTTTCCCAAAATATTTTTGTATGTCTCACAATCATTTCCTACTCTGCTATTTAGATCCCCAACAAGGACCAACTTTTCCTTTTTCATTGTGTCAGTTGCTTTTTCTAAAGCGTCAAAAAATTCCTCCACTTCTACCTTAGTAGAACCTTCTGTGGGACCATAGGCACAAATAAGTCTCATTGTCCAGTTCCCCATTCTCATATTTGCCCACATTACTCTAATTGAGACTGACTGCCATTCAAGATTAGCCTCGTATTTTGTGTTGAATACTATGGCTACTCCTTCTTTTCCTTGATTGTCATTGCCTGAATATAACATTTTGTATTTATTGCTCAGAAAGATCTCACCAGTTTTGGTCTTTTTTGTTTCAGTCACCCCTATTATGTCGATCTGGTACTTATCTAATTCCTCAGCCAGCTCCATTTCTTTGCCATTCAGGCTTCTTATGTTGATAGTACCAATCTTTAACTCTGGTGATGTTGAGTTGGGGTTTGTTTTCAGATTTGTTCCAGTAGCTGACTTTTCGCTGTTCGCCCTGGTTCCCTGGCGAAAACAATGGGGGCCTTGTTTAACCGGGCGACATCCCATCCGGCATGAAATTTTTTCATGTTGTACCATCATTTTTTTTATTTTGGTTTAACCAATAAGAATACAATTTGGTCGGCTAAATGCCAAACTGCCAGCCCATCCTCGTTCGTTCAGTATCAAAGTAGATACCCAACAGGGTGCACCACGAGAAGGTGAGGATTGGACATTAGGTCAGAAGCCCTGGTCGGTTCTCCGCATTCCTTTAATAGCTATGTGGAGGTCTCCTCTCAGTTATACAGCTTTGACCCTTAAGCACACCCGTGTCCTTTAATTCTAACCGTTGATTAGCAATTTAGATATAAGCTATGTTACATTTACATCAGAGTTTTAGTGTTTTGACACCTTATCACATACTTTTTTCAAGATAAACAATGAACTTAATTAGTGCAAGTATATATTTCTATTAAGTGAAACTAATTAAGTTCATTACTTATCATTAACACTCAAAATATTCATCATATCCACCTCAAGCAATAAATATATTCATTTTTAAACATGCAATTCTTTTGAAAGTAGTCTAATATTGTCATGATCTAATGAAAACAAGCTCAAAAAAATTACACGTGAAAGTTTTTTTTCTTTTAATGTTGTGCCCATACACAAGAGGTTGGTTGATCAACCTATAGTATGTTAGTACCATGTATGGGTAGTGGGTTAGGAAAGGAAGAACTTGTTTACATTTGATTTAAATGACTGTAAATTGTATTCCTTAGGAAACACAGGCAGAGAGGTGACTGTTCCACAGTGCAGCAGTTGCAGGGATGAAGGAGGAGGAAAAGAAATTTGTTCTGCTTGTTTCTAGGTGTACTGTGAAAGGATGTTGAGCAGCAGCTGCATGTGTTCCAACGAACTTAGTACTGAGTGGAGGAATTATTGATGTTATTTCAGATGAGCATTTCCCATGGAAATGCTCATCTCCTCTGTATTGAGTCAAGTATTTTGAGGGAGCTTTTAGGGGCCCCACCTCATATGTGGGAGCAGCAATCAATAGCTGGGCAGATTTGTGATTTGTATAATGTTAACAGCTGTTCAGGGGTGAAATCATGTCATCGAAAGAAAAATCCTAGTTTTTTTGAAGCTGAGGATGCAATGGTTCTGAAGTGTTTATGCCAGGAGAGGTTTGATGTGAGGGTAATTCCAATAAGAGCAATGTCAGATTGTCTGGAAATTTGGGTGTTGTCAAAAATAATACTAGGAGAAAATGGTTCTTTTTTTATGAGAAATGAGACAGTATTGGGGTTTATTTGCATTGAAATTGATGAGGTTATTCAAACCCCATTGGAGGATGGCTTGGAGATCAGAGTTGAGGGTGGTGGTGGTTGATGCTCTGTAGGTTGAGGTGAGTTGTGTAGGGTAGGGTTTATCAAATGAAAGCGAGGAGTGTAATGTCCTGTTGTCTGCAAAACTGTGTATTGGTTTGGAGGGCAACTGAAGTAGGTTACTGATATATAGCAGGAAAAGGGTTGGTGAGAGGACAGAATCTTGTGGAACCCCCAGCATTAGTTGAATGGTGAGAGGATAGGGAACCATCCACCATCACACTCAGTGTGCATCCAGACAGAAAGCTGGAAATCCAACTACAGAAGTCCTGGGACAGACCAAATATGGTAGTTAGCTTAGTAAGCCTTTGTGTCAGACCCGGTCAAAGGCTTTGGAAATGTCAAGTGCAACCACTTGAGATTTGCCAAACTTCTCCATGGCATTTGTCCAGAGATGGGTGACATATGTGAGCAGATCTCCTGTTGATCAACAGTGACTGAATCCATACTGGCAGATGTTTATTAGGTGGTTGTCTTCAAGATAGTGTAGGAGTTGGGAAATGATTTTTTTCCATTACTTTAGACAGGACTGAGGTAAGCAAGATAGGGCAGTAGTTGGACGGCAGTGACTTATCACCCTTCTTGGGAATGAGTTGAATATAGGCCAATTTCTAGTTTGTGGGATAGATTCCAGTGGAGTAAGAGAGTATATATAGGTGACATAGGACAGCAGTCAGTTCTAGTGCACACACTTACAGGATGATTGAGGGAATGCCATCAGAACTAGGAGACTTTTTTTGTGTCTAATTTGGACAATGATCTCATCCTGGCAAAAGGATATAGGGGGCATTGTATGTTGGGCAGAAGTTATGGCCAATTGCTTTGGCGAGGGACCAAAAGGCTCAGCTGCTGTTTGGACAGGCTGCTAATTTCCTGCTTTTTGCTCTTTCAAACTCTGTTTTGGAAGGCACTAATTGTTTTTTTTGCATCTATTCCGGGCTTCGGAAAAGTTCTAATGGAGGATGGAGATTCTTGATTTCAGTCAGTTATGGTATGTCTGGTGTTTCATCTGTACAGCCTTGGCACATCTTTTGGGGAACCAGGGTTTAGTTAAGGAATGACAGTTCAAAGTAGTATGTGGAATGTGTTTTCATGCCTATGAGGATTACGTTGGTAATAAGTTTGGTGTATATGTTTGGATGGGAAGGCCAGAAGCAATAGTCTAACCATGGGAATGAGGCAGAGAAGTTGCGGAGACTGTGCAGTGTCTGTGTAGGCGGTATTGCATTGGGGGGCGGGTGGATGAGCACTAGACTGTGGTCAGAATTACCCAGGGGGTCGGGTTATCTGGTATTCTGGTTGACATCTGAACAAGTTGTGCAAGGTTGTTTGTTAGTGATGGCAAATGTTTCAGCATCTCTGCCTGCAAGATCTGTACAACTGGAGGAGGAAAGCCAGCTGGTGTTGTGGATATTAAAATCTCCTAGGAGGATAATTTCGCTATTTGGAAAGTGGGATTGGAGAAAATGCATTTTTAGGGAGAGGAAATTAAAGAGGTCAGAGTGGTTGGTTGCATTGGGGGAGCAATAGAGACAGCAAATGAATTTGACTGAGTGGGGAAGGGATATTTTCAACCAAAGAAAAACCAAAAGAAAGTGCAAGAAGAGTAAAAAACACTGCAAAGAGCAAGGCCTAACATTTTATGATGTTAGCACCTTCAAAGCATGCCTCCCTAAATGAAGGAAATGCCAATTAGACTCCGAAGTGCGAGATAATTTATACTGCCTAGTAAAACACCACCAGTTTGTTTATTAAAAAGCTAAAGTGTGTCATCAGTTGACTATTTAGACTTATGTGCTGATTTGAATTCATTATGGAGTTTAATGGAATCAATACAGCACATACAATTAATTAAACAGCACATTTAATCACTCTTATATTTAATCTAAATAAGACATTGTCAGGGAAACAATATTAAAATTGCAAAAACACACACAAATTTGCACATGCAATAAGCAGAAAAGCTTTAGGCTTTCAGTCCTCACAGGAATGAAAGCCTAAAGTCCTGAAGGATACCCTCTATGGGTACTGTTGGATAGACTTAGCTGGGTTGTTTGGGGGGGGCTTAAGATTTAAAGTTTCCCAAATCTTCAGAAGTTTAACACAACCATATTTATTAAGATTAGGTTGGTTTTTTTAATTCGCCTGGTGATTCTAAAAAGTCTTTTAAATTTGTATTTGTTATGATGAAGCATAGTAGTTTTCTTCCATTTGATTCTGTGCAAGGTATCCAAGGCATAGTCAGCAAACCTTGACTGACGATGTTAGCAGATTTCCCAGTCTGACCATAATAAGATAAGTTGCAGGAACAAGGAACTTAAAAAACACCTGGAACTGTGACAGGAGGTAGAGGATCAATGGAGAACAGATGAGGGTAGCCAGATTTAGATGAGGTTTGAATGCTGTACATACACAAGTACAACAGATTGTACTTTTTTTTTTTTTTTTAGAGTTCTGGCTATTTTTTCTGAGGTGCACCAGATATAAGGGACAATATTACTATAGTCAGCATTCTGAGAGGAATAATTAATTTGTTGATCTTTTCGGCACTGCAACCATTGGACAGGCACATCTGGCAAATAAAGGAGACTTCAGCAGCAAGTTCAGCCCTAGTAGAACAGAGACTAGAGGCTCTATTAACAAGGGCTTTGATAACACTGTACTGTTGCAAGGGAGGATGGGAAAGTTTGTGTATATATATCTTCCTGCGAGGGTGGATTTTCTGTAAATTGAGAAAGAAATGGTTTCATAGCAAAGACATGTGATTAGAATATCTAGAAAAGGCATGCTATTATTTTCTTTAGTGAAATGAATTCAGGGTGCTGTCTGTTGAAATGAATTCTGGGATGCTGTCTTTGAAATGAAGGAGGAAGGAGTCTAATGTGTCTGAGCACTGTGGACAAATAGAGAACACATCAATGGATCTTAGCCAGAGAGAAGGTCTCAAAATAGCAGTATCAATGCTAATGGAAATAAATAAGAAAATGAATTGTTGCTGAGAGATGCTCCACTTATAAACCACTTGATTGATTCACTAATTCTCAAAAGCAAAAAAATTAAAAAGGCTTCTTAAAAATGTTACATGTTGGCCTCCTCAAATACAGTGTTGTCCAAAAGCTAAGGACAAACTACATTTTTATCTGTATATGAACACATTTTCATGCAAATATTGACATAAATTTACTGCCAGCATACTAAAATTATATTACACAAAAATGTGTTATAAAAACTTTGTACAATACAAATTAAATTATATGTTTTTGGTAAAAGTTACAAATTTCCTAAGGATGCAGTTAAGGAATTAATGTACATTCCTTACAGTAAACTATGCGGAAAGACATTTCAGTTGGGAATATGTTCACCCTGAACTGCAATGCAGCTCTCACAACACTGTACCATGCTTAGCACCAAGTGATTCAGTAGTTCTTGAGGCAAACTGGGCCACTTCTCCTTCAGAGCAAGGATAAGGCCATGTTTGTTTTCTGGAGGGGAGTTTCAAGCAGCAATGCATCTCCATATTACATCCAAACATGTTCTATGGGGTTGAGATGTGACGAGTGTGCTAGCACCAGATGAAATTAATATCCTCAGTCTTCAGAAGTATCTCCACTGCTCAAGTAAGATGTAATGTTGCAATGTCATCCATAAGAAATGAATTCTTTAAAAAAAATTTTGAACTAACCAGCACCACAAAACACTCAAACATGATGTTGAAGAACTTTATTGCAATATCGTTCACCAGTCATAGTCCCTTTTTCCAGCAATTGAAGCTTGGTGCATCCATTAAGTATAATGCCTCCCCACATCATAACCCCAGCACTGCTGTAACTATCCCTTTCAAGAACATTCTTGTGATGGTAAGCAGCACCACTTTCATACCAGATCAAGTGTTATCTAGAATCAGAAGAAAGACTAAAATGACTCGTTAAAGAGTACATTCACCCACTGCTGTCTTGTCCAATTTTTATGGATACAACATCAATGAAAACGTGCTCTATGATAAGCTGTGAATTAAGGGACGTCGATTACAATTCTTCAGGAATATAGGCCTACCTGTTGCAGATGTTTTGCCATAGTTTGTCAAGATATTGTGTATCTATGTTTGAATGGAGCTGACTAGCTAGCTGACCTGCCATGGTGCATCGATTATATTTTGCTGTTAAAACCAAACATCTCTTCATGCTCTGTAGTAGAATGAAGGTGACCTCTTAGCAAATCTGGAACACATTCCAATGGATACCACACTATGTGAGATTCTAAACTTTCTGGCAATATCAGTAATTCTACGGCCTTCTTCAAGCTTTCCAATAATTCTTCCCCACATGAAATCATCTAGATCATTGGTCTCCAAACTTTTAGCCACGAGGGCCACATTGGGTACTTCAGCACTGTTCAGCGGGCCGTAGTAAAAAAACTCTAGAACTAGATATATGAGTTTTATTGAAAGCAGATAAAAACTGATTACAGAGTATGTGAGATTAAATTATCGTATATTAATGACAATGAACACTAGCAGCAAATTCTCATGTTTTAATCACAAATTATAATAAAACCATTAATGTGAATGATGTAACTGGGTTTGTGTTTTTAAAATCTTATTAAACTCAGGTTCAAATTTTGAAGTGTTAATTACAAGTAGCGATTTCAAATGTTAATCAGATAAATTTGCCCTGTATTTTTACTTGATTGGTACAACATGACAGAATTTCATGCAGGCTGGGGCATCGTCTGGTTAAACAAGGCCCCCGTTGTTTTCGCCAGGAAACCAGGGGGAATAGGGAAAAGTCAGCTACTGGAACAAACCCTAAAACACAGCCCAAGTCAATATCACCAGAATTGAAGATCGGTACTATCAACATAAGAAGCCTGAATGGCAAAGAAATGGAGCTAGCTGAAGAATTAGATAAGTACCAGATTGACATAATAGGGGCGACCGAAACAAAAAAGACAAAAACTTGTAATATCTTTCTGAGCAATAAATACAAAATGTTATATTCAGGCAATGACAATCAAGGAAAAGAAGGAGTAACCATAGTATTCAACACTAAATACGATGTTAATCTTCTTGAATAGCAGGCGGTGTCAAGTAGAGTGGTGTGGGTAAATATGAGAATGGGGAACTGGACAATGAGACTTATTTGTGCCTATGGTCCCACAGAAGGTTCTACTAAGGTAGATGTGGAGGAATTTTTTGATGCTTTAGAAAAAGCAATTGACACAATGAAAAAGGAAAAGTTGGTCCTTGTTGGGGATCTAAATAGCAGAGTAGGAAATGACTGTCAGACATACAAAAATATTTTTGGAAAATTTGGAGAAAAGAGCAAAGCTAATGATGATGGCAAATACCTGTTGGATTTCTGCTCAGGACATGGACTGGTTATTATTAACGATATGTCCAATATAAAAATGTGCACAAATTCACATGGAGAGAAGAGGCAAGGAATAAGAAAAGTCTCATTGACTATGTTATTGTTGTTGAAAGTTTATTTTTCACTTGGTTAGACTATAATAAATTTAGTTCAATCCTTTATCCAAGTGAGAGCAAACAAAGTTTGCACCTGAAAATATCTTCAGGACTGAATATGATGTTGTACTATCTTACTTGGGTAAGTATACCCAGGTAAGATACCAGGCAACTCGTAGCAAAGGTGGAGCAAGCTACCAACACTCCTATCCCAGTATCTCCCATAATGCAAAACACATCTCCTTGTGGATATGTATAATGTTATGCATTAAGGGATTGGCCACTACCCAGACTAGTTTCGACCTTTATTGAGGTCTCTTCAGTAGAAGCCAGGTCCAGAGTTGAAGATACCAGGCAGAAGCAATAGCAAGGTCATCCTTAGCTATTCAGGACTGGGGTAAAGTAGTGCAATTACTCTGGATTTAGAGAAAGATGTTGAAAGTTTATCTCACTTCGATAAAGGATTAAACTAAATTTATTATAGTCTAACCAAGTGAAAAATATTCTTTCAACATCCTTCTCTAAATCCAGAGTAATTTAATAAAAAAAAAAGGTGGCAAACCTTTTGACAACTCCTATAGGTAAGGATAACCTTGCTATTGCTTCTGCCTGGTATCTTCAACTCTGGGCATGGCTCCAACTGAAGAGACCTCAATAAAGGTCGAAACTAGTCTGGGTAGTCGCCAATCCCTTAATGCATAATATTATACATATCCTCAAGGAGATGTGTTTTGCATTATGGGAGATACTGGAATGGGAGTGTTGGTAGCTTGCTCTCACTTGGATAAAGGATTAAACTAAATTTATTATGTTATTTTTGATAGTGATATTTTCTCCCTGGTGGAGGACACGGAATGTACAGAGGATTTGAAATTGGAAGTGATCATTATTAAGACTTGAACAGGATAAAATTGAATTTCATATTGAAAAGAATAACATGTAAGAAAGTTTTAATAAGTTTAGTTTAATCCTTTATCCAAGTGTGAGCAAACAAAGTTTGCGCCTGAAAGTATCTTCAGGACTGGGGTAAAGTAGTGCAACACCAGGCAACTCATCGCAAAGGTGGAGAAAGCTCTCATTACTCCTATCTCAGTATCTCCCATAACGCAAAGCACATCTCCTTGCAGATATGTGTAATGCTATGCATTAAGGCAAGGGCCACTACCTATACCGGTAGAGGCCCTTCTTTCTCCCACTGAAGAGACCTCAATAAAGGTTTTGACCTTTATTGAGATCTCGTCAGTGGGAGCCAGGACCAGTAGCGGAGATACAAAGGCAGAAGCAATAAGAGGTCATCCTAACCTATAGGAGTTGCCAAAGGATGTGCAACCTTATTATTAAATTACTCAGGATTCAGAGGAAGATTTGAGAGTTTATTTTTTACTTGGTTAGACTAAAATAAGTTTAGTTTTAACCTTTATTCAAGTGTGAGCAAACAAAGTTTGCCCCTGAAAGTATCTTCAGGACTGGGGTAACGTAGTGCAACATCAGGCAACACATTGATTGGTCTTGTGGCTCCCACTGACGAGACCTCCATAAAAGTCGAAACCGGTATGGGTAGTGGCCCTTACCTTAATGCATAGCATTACACATATCTGCAAGGAGATGTGCTTTGCATTATGGGAGATACTGAGATAGGAGTGATGAGAGCTATCTCCACCTTTGCAACGAGTTGCCTGCTGTTGCAGTACCTTACTCCAGTCCTGAAAATACTTTCAGGTGCAAACTTTGTTTGCTCACACTTGGATAAAGGATTAAACTAAACTTATTATAGTCTAACCAAGTGAAAAATAAACTCTCAAGAAAGTTTTAAAGTGAATAAAAGTTGAGCAGCTCTCAGATGTGAACTGTAGACTAAAATACAGAATGATTATTGAAGAAAAAATGAAAGAGTTTGAGAACAGGACTCGAACCTCGCAGATTCAGTGGCAAGACTTGAAGAAAACACTGATTGATTCAGCAAAAGAGGCATGTGGTGAGGTTGTCTGCAAGGATAGAAAAATTAGAACTCCATGGTGGACACAGGAAGTTAAAGAGGCAGTGAAGGAAAAGAAGAAAGCATATCAAAAGTTCCTGGCAAATAAGTCAGCTTTTGCTCTGAGAGAATACAGAGACAAATGTAAGAAAGCTAAACACTGTGTAAAACTAGCCAAACAAAAGTCATGGGAGGACTTTGGCAAGAACATAGAAAATAAATATCAAGAAGGTGGCAATATATTCTGGAGGTTGTTGAAGAAGCTTAGAAATGGAGGAAAGAATGCTGTAAGAGGAGTTAGAGATGATAAAGGTGACATGAAAACGGGAGAAAAAGATATCCTTGAAGTATGGTGTAATTACTTGGAAAAATTGCTAAATAAAACAAAAAGTGATAGCACAGTGGTAAAAAAATCACTCAACAGGCATACAGCCAGGAATAGATATCCATACTTGAAGTAGAAAAAGCCATCAAAGGCTTGAAATGTGGAAAGGCAGGAGTAGTTGATATCTGACCAGAAATGCTGAAGTATGGTGGTGTAAAATTCATACAGTGTCTGTACTGCATATTTCAGAAGGGCTGGACAGAGGGACGAATTCCCGATGACTGGAGTAGTGCTCCCATATATAAAAAGGGAAATAAAACTGTGAGAATTAACAGAGGTATTTCCCTAGTGAGTGTTCCTGGCAAGATCTATGCAAGTATACAGAAACGGTTAAGAAGAATTGTGGAAGAAAAGCTTGGTGAAGAACAAGCTGGATTCAGACCAAACAGAGGCTGTCAGAATCAGATCTTCACATTACGACAAACAGTCGAGAAAGCATGGGAATATAACAAACATCTGTATTTAAGTTTTGTTGAAAAGGATATGACAATGTGCAAAGAGAGAAGCTATTCGAAATGCTACAGTATGGTGTCAATGGGGCATTATATCAAGCAATACTTAGTCTTTATTTAAGTGTACGTCAGCAGTTAGAATTGAAGGAAGTACAAGAAGATGGTTTATTGTTAAATCTGATGTGAGACAAGGATGTACATTATCCCCTCTGTAATTCATTATCTATATGGAACACATTATGGATAAAAGCGGTATTAAACATGAGATCAAAATTGGAGACGTTAATGTCAGCCCTTTGCTTTATGCAGATGATGTTATACTTCTAAATAAATTTGCTACAAGTCTGCAAGATTCTCTGACTAAATTGAATAACTGTTCTATTAGATATGGTATTAAGGTCAGCAATAAAAAGACAAAGACAATGAAAATAAGCAGACTCATTGAAAATGTCAACTGTGTTGTGAATTGAGAACCTGTGGAACAAGTAAAACATTTCAGCTACTTAGGCATGATTTTTAGTGTAGATGGTAAATTAAATATGGAAATGGACAACAGAGTCAACAAAGCTGGTATTGTAGGATTTCAACTAAATAAATTCATTTGGAATAAGAGAGAAATTAGTCAGAACACTAAATTAGCTGTATATAAGACAGTGTTCAAACCATTTTTAACTTATGAATCTGAGAGCTGGGTCAGAAGTAAAACACTTGACCAAAGACTAGAGACCGCAGATATGCGAGTCACGAGAAAGATTAGACGAGTGAACAGATGGCATCAATGGCAATATCATATTAAAAATGAGGATATTAGGAAAGAACTTGACACTGTTGAAAGTTTATTTTTCACTTGGTCAGACTATAATAATTTTAGTTTAATCCTTTATCCAAGTGTGTGCAAACAAAGTTTGCGCCTGAAAGTATCTTCAGGACTGGGGTAAAGTGGTACAACACACCAGGCGACTCCATGCAAAGGTGGAACAAGCTACCAATACTCCTATCTCAGTATCTCCCATATTGCAAAACACATCTCCTTGCGGATGTGTATAATGTTATGCATTAAGGGAAGGGCCACTACCCAGACTAGTTTTGCCCTTTATTGAGGTCTCTTCAGTGGGAGCAAGGCCTATGTGGAGATACCAAGGCAGAAGTATTAGCAAAGTCATCTCCTCCTATAGGAGCTGCCAAACGGTGTGCCACCTTTTTATTAAATTACTCTGGATTCAGAGAAAGATGTTGAAAGTTTATTTTTCACTTGGTCAGACTATAATAATTTTAGTTTAATCCTTTATCCCAGTCCTGAAGATATAACACCAGGGCAACTCGTTGCAAAAGTGGAGCAAGCTACCAACACTCCTGTCTCAGTATCTCCTATAATGCAAAACACATCTCTTTGCGGATATGTCTAATCTTATGCATTAAGGGAAGGGCCACTTCCCAGACTAGTTTCAACCTTTATTGAGGTCTCTTCAGTGGGAGCCAGGCCCAAGTTGAGATACCAGGCAGAAGCTTTAGCAGGTCATCTCTACCTATAGGAGTTGCCAAATGGTGTGCCACCCTTTTTTAATAAATTACTCTAGATTTAGAGAAAGATGTTGAAAGTTTATTTTTCACTTGGTTAGAGTATAATAAATTATTTAGTTTAATCCTTTAATCCTTTTTTGTAGCTTGCTCCACCTTTTCAACGAATTGCCTTGGTGTTGTACCACCTTACCCCAGTCCTGAAGATACTTTCAGGCGCAAACTTTGTTTGCTCACATTTGGATAAAGGATTAAACTAAATTTATTATACTCTAACCAAGTGAAAAATAAACTTTCAACATCTTTCTCTAAATCCAGAGTAATTTATTAAAAAAGGGTGGCACACCATTTGACAACTCCTATAGGTAGAGATGACCTGCTAAAGCTTCTGCCTGGTATCTCAACTTGGGCCTGGCTCCCACTGAAGAGACCTGTTTCCAGCGGCCCCGAGAGAAAGCTCCATGTTCCAGTCCTCCTTCAAACCTGTTCCAGCGGATTCCAGGAACAGTTTATGAGATCCGAAAAGAGAGCTTGGACTGAAGTCCTGCTACCAACAGGGTGTTGCCTTGGTAAGATTCCTTTGTTCTTTTTGTGGTTTTTTTAGGCCTATATATGTCATTCCGCTACTTTATAGGAATAGACTATCCTTGGAAAGTCTTCTTCCTTACTTTCTTTAAGTAATAATGTCTTCGGTTTTACTGAGGGTAAGAACCCTCGGGTTCGAAATTGATGCTAATATTGAGAAGAGGACGTTTGCGAAGACTATAATTAACTATGTCGGGGCAGACAACATTTCTTGTTTTACCCCTTACGGGGGGGAAAGGTTTCAAGTTGTATGCACTAACGTTGCAACTAGAGAAAATTTACTGAAAGGAGTCGAGTGCCAGGGAAACGTTTTTCATCCTTTTGTGGTAGGAAGTCTTTCCAAAAGTGTAAGAATAGATCGTTTCCCGATAGAATATCTCGAAGAAGACACTGACATCATCACTAAAGTCTTCTCGAAATGGGGAGCCGTGCGGGATATAAAAATTGGCACGGACGCTGACTTCCCTCAATGGAAGTCAGGAGAAGTCACTTTTTCCGTCATGATGAAGGCAGAAATTCCCAATTTCGTCAAAATAGGATCGGCCAGGGTAATGGTTAGCTACCCTGGCGTAAAGCGACAATGCTTTAAGTGTGGTGCCCTCACGCATCTCGGGGCTCAATGCCCGAAAATGAAATGCCGCAACTGCCTTACAACGGGCCATACGTTGGAGAAATGCCAGTCGGCCTGCTTAAAATGTGGCAACAAGGACCACAAAGTGGACACCTGTCCAAGCAGAAACCATGCCGAAAGAGTGGGAGGCACTATCATGCCCAACACTCCAACACCAGAAAACAATATCAGTGGCATGGAGCAGAACGACTTCCCAACCCTGAAGGCTGCACATGAAAGGGCAGCAACAAAGAATAATACCACCACATCGCAAATTGAAGTAACAGAGAAACCTACAGCCAAAACTGTAGAAGCATCCAGGAAAGATTCAAAGCAGGAGGAACCAGCCAACGACCAAACCGCCACCATAGAAATTAAACAGAACCACCAGCAAGAAGGTTCTAGCACGGTAGTTGAAGAAACAACAGCAGAAGAAACAGTAGAAATGGAAACTCACAGTGAAGAAACCACACAAAAAAGGCCAGGCAGCCCTGAAGAAGGGAATGTAAAAAAACCAAAACCAGGGAGTCCGGGCGTAGTTGAAACTGGAAAAGTAACAGCAGAACCCACAAGGTACCCTTATGCAAAAGCCAATGCACCGATACTGCATCTGCTAAAAGAATTCCCCGAGGATGCAAAGGTTTTACGAAATGGAATAGAAACATTCGGGGATATCCTACTTATCCTCACAGGGAAAAGTAAGCCTAAAGTGGTAAGCGCAGAGTGGAATGATATGTTTGTCGAAGACATAGACGAAATCACTCCAGAACAAATCGAAGAATTTATTGATGCAAAGGATGACATGGGAGCAGCATTGTATAGAGGCCTAGGAATGCTAAACTACTCCCGCAGAGATAAGTTATATGATCACATCCTTAGTACCCACAAGAATAGAAAGCAGGAGGATTCAAGCCCTGCCTAACACGCTGACAAGTCAGTCGACTCGTTGCATACAGCTGCCGAAAAAAAAAAAAAAAAAAAAGGTCTTTTTTTGTTCTCTTTCAAATTAGAATTTTTGTTTTGAAAAGGTCTTTTCCACACAGGAGGGGGTACCCTGAGAACTTGGGCTGCGAAGGCCACATCAGGGAGGTGCAGCTCCTTGAGGGCTGCATCACCCAGGCCAGGCTCTTCCCCCGCTCTTCTGATCATTCAGTTTGAAATTCCGAAATTCACCTAGTTTCTTATTTCTTTGGTTCTGTCTTACAAATTGTTATATGTACGTTTTAATGTTATTTACCAGTTTTCTTTTTCATGTGTTGCTTCTTTCATTTGTTTTTCCCTGCTTTCCTCGGGCAGTCATCTGAAGAGGTGACTGACCAAGGAAAGCTGAAAAGAACGGATGGAGGGAGATAATGTCGGAGATCTGCTTGGTGCGGGCATTTAAGTCAGGCCAAGTAGATTGACTGAGGCCTCTTTTAACTATCTACTACTATCCATTCTATCTTTCTCCTCCTCTCTCACTATCAGGCTGACTCTCAGCATAACTTTTATTAAATTTAAAGAGGCCAGTGATGAAAGGCATGAACTCCCATTCGACCTCAATAAAGGTCGAAACTAGTCTGGGTAGTGGCCCTTCCCTTAATGCATAACATTAGACATATATGCAAGGAGATGTGTTTTGCATTATAGGAGATACTGAGACAGGAGTGTTAGTAGCTTGCTCCAGCTTTGCAACGAGTTTCCCTGGTGTTGTACCAACTTACCCCAGTCCTGAAGATACTTTCAGGCGCAAACTTTGTTTGCTCACACTTGGATAAAGGATTAAACTAAATTTATTATATTCTAACCAAGTGAAAAATAAACTTTCAACACTCCTATCTCAGTATCTCCCATAATGCAAAACACATCTCCTTGCAGATATGTATAATGTTATGCATTAAGGGAAGGGCCACTACTCATAATAATTTTAGTTTAATCCTTTATCCAAGTGTGTGCAAACAAAGTTTGTGCCTGAAAGTATCTACAGGACTGGGGTAAAGTGGTACAACACACTGGACGACTCCTTGCAAAGGTGGAGCAAGCTACCAACTCTCCTACCAAGTGAAAAATAAACTTTCAACATCTTTCTCTAAATCCAGAGTAATTTAATAAAAAGGTGGTACACCGTTTGGCAGCTCCTATAGGAGGAGATGACCTTGCTAATACTTCTGCCTTGGTATCTCCACATGCGTCTGGCTCCCGCTGAAGAGACCTCAATAAAGGTCAAAACTAGTCTGGGTAGTGGTCCTTCCCTTAATGCATAACATTATGCTTATCCGCAAGGAGATGTGTTTTGCATTATGGGAGATAGTGAGATAGGAGTGTTGGTAGCTTGCTCCACCTTTGCAAGGAGTCGCCTGGTGTGTTGTACCACTTTACCCCAGTCCTGAAGATACTTTCAGGCGCAAACTTTGTTTGCACACATTTGGATAAAGGATTAAACTAAAATTATTATAGTCTGACCAAGTGAAAAATAAACTTTCAACATCTTTCTCTAAATCCCGAGTAATTTAATAAAAAGGTGGCACACCGTTTGGCAGCTCCTATAGGAGGATATGACCTTGCTAATACTTCTGCCTTGGTATCTCCACATAGGCCTGGCTCCCACTGAAGAGACCTCAATAAAGGTCGAAACTAGTCTGGGTAGTGGCCCTTCCCTTAATGCATAACATTATACACATCCGCAAGGAGATGTGTTTTGCATTATGGGAGATACTGAGATAAGAGTGTTGGTAGCTTGCTCCACCTTTGCAAGGAGTCGCCTGGTGTTGCACCACTTTACCCCAGTCCTGAAGATACTTTCAGGTGCAAACTTTGTTTGCACACACTTGGATAAAGGATTAAACTAAAATTATTATTGACACTGTCTGCATACAGGAATGCGTTAGCAGAGCTAATCTAATGTGGCATGGTCACTTAAACAGAATGGGTGAGGAAATATTAGCAAAACAAGTGTTCTCTGCCAAGTTGGCAGGAAAACGACCCAGAGGAAGACCAAGATATAGGTGGATTGATACTGTACAAAGTCCTTTAGATGATAGAAATATAAGATCTGATAATGGTGGAGTCTTGACAAGTAACAGACCAATTTGGAGGAAAATCGTAGATAGGAAGTTGTAGATAGTAATGATGTAAATTTTTCATGGAGTACTATCATATCCTGTACACCCCTTGAGGGTACATGGCAGAAATTTGATGATGATGATTTCATTGGATTATGGTTACTTTTTGCTACTCGGGAATATATTTTGAACACAATTTTAATTAATGCATTTGAAATCTATCAACATCCTGGGTTGTTTTTTTTTTTGCAGATTCTTATTGAAAAATTAGTCCAATTGGTGGGCTGGATAAAATCATATCGCAGGCCGCATCAGACCCGCGGGCTGTAGTTTGGTGACCCCTGATCTAGATGATGTTTATGAGACATTATAATACATGTTTGCAACTTTATTCCTTCACTAAAAGAGCTTTCTTCAAACACAATTTGCTTAGCATAGTTTTTTGCTTTTTATCCCGTTGAGTTCTACTACTACGTGATCCCTTCGAAAATCTGAATGTGTTCTCCACTTGAAATTGTTACCACAAACTGATTTGTCTAAAGTAGCAGTTGTAATCTTCAGATAGTGTTTGTCCTTATGTTTTGGACATTAGGGTAGTTATAAAAAAAATAATAAATAAATAAAATATGGATTGCCAAAAATTCTTGAACCCAATAACCCTATCTGTCCCACAGTAGATGCTACTGACTCTCTCTCTTTAAAGTTGGATAAACAGTTACCTAAATCCTTAACCCCATCTACAGGTCATTCTTCTGATATGAAAAATTCATTCATTCATTTAAAATCTTTAATCCCTAATTTAGTTCCTGATAATAATGAATAATGATAAGTTTTGATATTACCTCCCTTTTCCCAATATCCTTCTTTCTGAAACTTTTAATTCACTAAAAATGTCTCCCTTCCTCCCCCAGATATCACTGATCTCTCTAATTTTACTTCATTCTGGTTACTCCACTTGGAAAGACACTATTTATAAACAGATTGATTGTACAGCCATGGGATCTCTTCTGCCTCTAGCAAATTATTATATGGAACATTTTGAAAAACATTTTCTTGATGATGCTATTCTCAAACCTTCTATCTGGCTAAGATATATTGCTGATGTGTCCTCTATTTGGCCACATGGTTCAGACACATTAGACTCCTTCCTCCTCCATCTCAACAAACAGCATCTCCAAAATCCATTTCAATATAGAAAAAGAAAATAATAATAGCCCACTTTCTAGATACTCTAATTACACATATTTTCAATGGTACCCTTTCTTTCTCAGTTTACAGGAAATCTACCCACACCGGTAGATGTATATAAACTTTCCCATCACCCTCCCCCCTCAACATTATGGCATTATCAAAACCCTTGTTAACAGATCTCATTGTTGAACTCTCCTTTATTCACTAGACTTTCCTGTCAAATGGCTACAATGCCAAAAAAATGAACAAATTAATTGTTCCTTCCATCTCCCCCACATTCCTCTCAACATGCTGACTGTAGTAAGGCTATCATAGTTCCTCATATCCAGGGCACCTCAGAAGAAATAGCAGGAACTCTAAAAACATACAATATCTACACAGCATTCAAACCTTATCTAAATCTGGTTACTTTCATCCACCCTTCCAAGGATTCTCTACCTCCTCTCACAGTTCTAGGTGTTTACAAAGTTACTTGTTCCTGTAACTTATCATATTATGGTCAGACTGTAAGGTATGCTAACATCTACCTAGAAGAACATAAAAAATGCACTGGTGCCAAAAGTATGGTTAGTCAGGGCTTACTGACCATGCATTGGATACTTTGCACAGAATCAAATAAAAAAAAAACAAACTATTATGCTTCACTGAAAATAATAAAAATTTGAAACAATTTTAGAATCAGCAGCAGAATTAAAAAAAAAAAAAAAATCTAATCTTAATAAATATGACATATTACACTTCCCAAGAATTTGGAAACTAATTCTTAGGCCTCCCATCCAAAGGCTAGCCAACAGCACCCATAGAGAGCATCCCTCATAGAACCTCAGGCTTTCAGTGTAATCTTTTCTGCTTATTATTTGTTGAAATTTGTGTTTCTGCTACTTTAGTATGTTTCCCTGATGATGTCTCAGTGACTGAGATGAAATATAGAAGTGATTAAATGTGTTGTTTAATTTTTTATATGTGCAGCATTTATTCCTTGAAACTTCAGAATGAGTGTGCCATCAAGTCTGATCACCAAAATAGGATCTGTGGTTTCTCTATTCCTTCTCTTTTTTTTGGAGCATTGTAGGTGAGAGCCCTAATTTCAATGCTAATACTGTAATTAATTAGGAAACTAACACCGCCATTCATATTAAATCAGTTCCACATGCCATTCACTTTGATAACACATAAGACTAACCTTGAATGATCAAGCATCAGGAGGTTTCCCAACCTGCTGGAAAATAATCTTGCTATCACTGCCAAGTCATGCACAGGTATACAGGAGACTGTGTACACTCTTCCACGTCCATTTGAAAATGTATCTGTTATCTGTCATTTTTTGCAGAACCTCTACTGACAGCATCAATTTAAATTAGCAAATAACTTATATGATTACTTCCATCACAAGTGCAGTATAAGTGCATTACTTATTTTTAACAGTATTAACAACACCAAACAATTTTATCAAAAGATGTTTTATTAACTGTTTATATTTCATGAATTTCAAATCAGCATCATCAGAGAACAACTCAGCTAGTATATGTAACAGTGAATAAGTGAGTAACCCTCCCCCTTTCACAATAAAGATTACACTAAATCTATCATCATTCCCTACATCCGGGGCACCTCTGAAAACATAACCAAAATCCTAAAGAAATATGACCTGACTTCTTGTTACAAACCATATAAAAAATTGGCATCACTTATCCGCTCCACCAAAGATCAACCACTTCTCCTAGTATACCAGGTCCCTTGCAGCTGTAAACTGTTCTACTTTGGTCAAACGGGCAGGACAGCAAATATCAGGATTTTGGAACACAAAGACTACATCTGGTTTCACCAGTACAGCCATTCTGGCTTGCAGACCATGCTCTGGATACCCACCACAGAATACATTGGAAAAATGCCAAAGTAATACACCACAGCAAGTTTACAGTAAGTATGAAAGATTGTTCATAGAATCAGCCTCAGCTCTAAAAAACATTCCGAACCTCAACAAATTTGGGTGTATGAGACTGCCCCAAATTTGGGAGACTTACATCATGAGAACATCAGCCCAACGGTGGCCAAGACAACCCAATATAGCCAACTAGGGGGCACCATTAGGACTTCAGGAACAAAATAGTTTTCTCTCTTCTACTTCATTTGCCTGCATGCACGTGTCATAGTTGTATGTTCCCATGAAGATGGCAATGTGACATTGCCGAAATATAGGAAGTATTTATTAAAGTTTCTTTTAATTAATATTCCAGTATACGTTGTAAATTCCTTAAATAATTTAATAGTCATGTGTTGCCAACGTATAAGCCTTACTACAAGAATTAACAGTCAAGTGAATAAGTGAAACAAATTGATTTCACTTACTCCTAATATAAAACATCTTTTGATAAAATTGTTTGGTGTTTTAATACCATTAAAAATAAGTAATGAATAACTGTCAACACCTAAGCTTATCTGTTAGCACTATAAGTCCATTCCTCATATCTGATTTCTATGTAAATAAACATGTAAATAATGGAGGAGGGGATCCCCTCCTTGATTATTTAACTCTGAAGATTAATTTTCTACACCCAAATAGTGTGATTGTCTTCCTCATGGGAATTCAATATTCACTACAATGATCAAGCTGGAAGAGATGCTAAATTATTTGCTGCTAGCAATAATCTTTCACAAACTGTTCTGTTCAGCCAACACCAGAATACTGGAAAATCGTCCTTACCGCTGCAGACCATCTCTTAATTCAGCTCTTCTTCCAAGTATACTATGGGATGTTTCAAAAGGGAGGTATACAACTTTGAATGACAATAAAAAGGTAAATAGTGTTAGATGAACAATTTTTATTATCATGCAAATGTAGCATAACACTTGAGGTTTTAACACAGACAGTTAAAGTTCAATATGACTGCCTCCAGTAATTCTGGAGACGTCCCATCTGTAATCAATTTCTTGCCACGTGTGTGGCAGGACATATCTTTAGCAATAGCAGCAGTAATTCTAGAACACAGCTCATCCAAACTGGCTGGTAGTACAAACATTCTATCTTTCGCACAGTCCCACAATAAAAAAAATCTAATGGTGTAAGGTCGGGGGAATGCAGTGGGCATGCTATAGGCACCCCTCTACCAATCCATCTGCCTGGAAAATGGGGTCGAGGTATGACCTCATGTCTGTTAAGTAATGAGGAGGGGCTCCATCTTGCTGGAAATGCAAGCGCCCATTGCAGTCATTGTCGTCTAATTGTGGTATTAGGTACCCAAGTAACATGTCCAGATACACACCTCCAGTAATGGTAGACTCAAAAAAAAAAAAAAAGTCCATACATTTTCTTCTTGCTTATGGTGCAAAAAGCATTAGCCTTTGGGGTGCCGCCACATGGATTCTATGACACCACGTGGATTTTCATTTCCCTAAATTCTGCAGTTGTGTTTACTTGCCCACTTACATGAAAAGTGCATTCATTACTGAAAACAATCATGTCCAAAAAGTCCTTTTGTTTTATCCTACTGATCATTTCCATACAGAAATCCTGGTGCATATTCTTTCGTCTTTCTTCAAATGTTGTACAAGGGTAAATTTGTAGGGCCTTAAATGTAGATGCTGTTGTAAAACATGCCACACAGTCACATGGAACTCCAATTTGATGAGACGCTCAACTGGTTCACTTTCCATGGCTTCTCTGGAAACTTTCCCAAATTTCTTCCACAACAGCATTGGGAGCACACGTCTTTCCTGTTGACCTTGGATGATCAACAGAACAGCCTGTTTCCGCAAAATTCTTGTTCCATGTGTAGATCATGCACCTACTAGGAGGTTCTTTGCTGTATTGTGTGCACAGAAATTCCTCTGAACTTGTGTTCAGATAAATTTCTGTGGCTTCATTTTCTCAAGCCAAAACACACAACGTGCTCTCTCTGTACCATCAAAAGTTGCGATTTTCAAATGGTGTGACATCATGTCATCTAGTGCTGTCAGTTGGTAATAAAGTTACATCACCAAAAATTGATGTCTTTCATTACATTATGATACTCACTCATTTAGCTTTTGTATCTTCCAAATTATTCTCTGTTTGCCTGCAAAGTTGTACACACCCTTTTGAAACACCCTGTATAAATGTATCATCCTCTGAAACTCAGACTGTATCTGATGTTTCCATTTTTGCAGAATATCCTTCAGTGGAGCATTCTGGCACTACCATAGTATCATTTGTGCAAAATGATTACCTCTTATTTGTATTCCTTTTCATGGTCTAATTACTATTTCTTCTCTTCTGATTAGTCTGATTGAATAACTGAAATAAGCCTTGCTGGAATGAGGGCTTTAATCTCCTTAACCCATGCCAAACTCTCGATTACTATCCAAGCTTTGGTTCTCTAAGAGTGCATGATCAAAATTTGGCATATCTCAAGTTTTTGTGGGTGCTATAAGCACAAAAAACTATCAACAAATCTAAATACTATTTTGAAAAGGCCATATGCAGAAAACTTGCTTACTGCTAATTCAGCAATTCAGCCTTCTGATCCAACTCCAGACAACCAAGGTAAATCACCTCTCCCTGTACCAAGAACAGCTTACTCCATGCCGCTCCTCTGATCTTTACCCAGAAGAATCCTTAACAGCGAGTCTCCTGATCTAGATGGTATCCCTTAGTCCTCCAACTGTATCAAAATTTGTGTTTGAGAATTAATATCATCCTATGTTATCTGTCCAAATTGGGATACTTGTCTGGCATATACCCAGTGGTGAGCTATGGAAATTTTAACAAAGGGCTTGCATCATCGAGCACAAAAAAAAGGCCTAACTTAGCCCTTATAATACTTATATTGCAACTTTGTAGAGCGTTTGACAGATTCCTGTAGGATATCAATTATTAATGCTAGATCTTTTAAAAATTCCAATTTGAGAAGTCGGTTTAAAAAGCCCTTATATTTATCATTCGATGCAAAATGCTTGCATAAAGCTGGGTAATTTCTCTACACAGCAAGAGCCGTTTATAAACTGCAAGCTGCCCATCGTGGTCCAAACACACAGCCGATCTTTAAAATTTCGATGCCAAGGTCTTTTGCAATTGTATTTAATTCTCATTGATTTTTTGGTGATTGATGATAAAAAAACATATAATTTATCCATAAATATTTCAAAATGATTTATTTCTTTAATGTTTTTTATCGAATCATCTAATGCTAAGTGTAAACGATGAGCGCAATGCCAAATCACAGTGTTGGAAAATTTTTGAAGAAGTTTGATTGCAACACCTGTGGAAAGGGTACAAAGGCGGATAACAAAGATGGTTTCAGGACTGTACAATGATAGTTATGAGGATCGGCTGAGGGAATGTGGACTGCAGAGTTTGGTGGATAGAAGAAAGAGAGGTGATATGATTGAGACTTTTAAACTGTTGAGAGGTGGTTACAAGGTTGACACTGGGGAGTTCTTTCGCTTGGTTGAACAGCGGGAAGGAGTGATGACAAGAGGCCATCCCCGGAAGTTACGAAAGGAATCTGTGAGCAAGAGGGTGAGGAGTGGTTTCTTTGCATGGAGGGTGGTTAAACCATGGAATGCATTGCCTGATGGAGTGGTGAGAGCGAGAACGGTCAATGAGTTTAAGGAGTGGTATGATAGACTTTGTGTTTCTTAGGAAAGACCTCCCATGATGAGTCTTTTGACTCCATGGAGGCCTGAATAATAATAATAACACCTGATTTTTTTCCTAACATTACACTAGCTTCATCAGAACAAAATGCAATGAAATGATTTTTTTATATAGTTATCATAAAATCCATATGAATTTAAAGTAGCAATATAGTAGCATATATACATTCGACGGTGATATTTTCTAGTTCTACAAGATTATTAAACAAGAAGAACAAGGGGCTTGCAAATTTGAGAAAAATTTAACAAAGGGCTCATGCAAGCTCCTTATAGCTCACCACTGCATATACCTAACAGCATAGAAGCAAGCCTACATTTAACCCACCCTAAACAAGAGAATTGAGATGAAAGGGAAAACAGCCATCAAACTATCAATCACATTTTCCTATAAAATAATGCAAGAAATCCCAAGAAGAGAAAGCTGATCTTGATGGGAAAGCGAGTTTTATGAAATGTAAGGGTAAGTGAAGCGATCTTTCATGCAAGAAAAGGCTTATGGTTTGGTAACACTTCACTTACCCTATAAATAAATAAAATTTTCACATTTGACATCTGTAGACACCATATGGTCACTCCCGTACCTCACCGGGTTTTGGAAGTGAAGTCTTCTGATAGAACAAGTGGTAGGGTCACAGATTCCTTTTCCACACAGAGTTAGTAGGACAATCGCAAACATCCATTCCCATGGCAGGATTCAAACCTGCAGCCTCTTGGCTGGAGAGTGGACAAGCTAACCACTCAGCCAACCAAGCTGGCCACTTACCCTTATATTTCATAAAACTTGATTTCCCCCATCAAGATCAGCTTTCTCTTCTGGAGTATTCAGGAATTCGTTAGAAAATAGAAAGAAATGAAAACATACACTGCCACATTTGATGAACTACCAAGTTACCTAGGATACTTTTTACCTGCCAGAACACGATATGGAGACCATGAAAGATTCATGGAAGATCAAGAATGCACGAGTCATTTCAGTACTACAAGGTTTGCCAAATGAAAAGATAACACAAAGTGTACTGTCACCACAAAACTATGGATACGATCTGAGATTAGTGAGAAAAGGTCATTAGAGGAGAAAGAGTGTGTGCAAGTACCTAGTCCTGGGGTACTCAGGAACTGGTAGGAATATAGGAAAAAATGAAATCATACATTCACACATATAATGAACTACCAGAGGGGGAACTACTAATTCAATGCAAAGTGCAGAAGCCAAGCCATTTAAAAAAAAAGGGGGGGGGAACGAGGGTAGTTGGATAAATCATACTTATCAAACTATTATTGCAGGATAACTTATAGCATGGCACATATTCAAAGGTGGTAAGGTTGGTTAAGAGACTGGCTGTGGAATAGTGATTTATTAGTGATTGATAATGGTGATTATTAATTAGTGAGCTCTCATGGTAGTGAAAAAGTTGTTAACCTTCCCCATTATTCTTGAAATAGCTGAAGTGAAAACAACGAAATGATGCATGCCAGAAGAGTATTACAGATGACATTTTCTGGAACCTGTACAGATGATATAAGATGGTGTTAATTCTTGAGCACATATTTTGAGTATAATTTGAGGAAGGGCACGTGGGACCAGGAGACTGGTTTGTATCTAAGTTATTATGGATTCTTCTTCTGACTTGGAGACTGGTTTGTATCTAAGTTATTATGGATTCTTCTTCTGACTTTCTCTTGGACAGTATTCCAATACAGTCCAAGAGAAAAATCAGAGAAAGCATATACAGTGAGATGTTCTTGTTCTTGGTATAGTGGGAGTTGATTTTGCCTAGACTTTATTTATAATGTTGGTAGTACCATCCTGCTGGGAAGAGAAAGAGGTGAAAGTGTGGATGTGTCAAAAATAGCTTGGCCAAGGGACCAAATGGCCTGACTGGCATTTGGGCATGAGGCAAGTTTTCAGCATTTAGACATTTCAAACTCAGATTTGAAATTATTCATGGTACTTTTATAGATACTGCAAGCTGCAATGTAAATTAGGTATAAAGGTGGTATTTTTGAGCATGGTTATTTGGGATATGCTAAATTTTTCTCTTGGACTGTATTGGAATACTGGTTGATCCAAGACTTGGATAGTGATCAAAGTTTTGGATGGAATGAAGGCAAAAGATTGACTTATTTCATTTGGGATTGGGAGATCATGGATATAATCTCATTAATACCATTATAATGACAAGGACAAGAGAGTGAGAATGGCTGAGTAAAGAATGTTTCACAGAAGTGGAAATGTGAACTTTATGTCACCTTCTGAAAATTGATGTTGAGGGGGAATTATTGGGTATTTATAAACAGATGGATGATTTGTGTTATGAAGATGCGAGCTGGAGGAAGAAAAAGCTCATGGTGTTGGAAGGGGATTATTATTATTTTGGTAACCTCCATGGATTCAACAGACTCTTTGTGGCATTATCAGGTATTTATGAATAGTGATGATTTGTGTTAGATTATTAATAACAGCAGGGGTCATAGCAGAAGTGTTCACGTCACGATCCCTGTCGGCTTGTTCACAAGTCGTTAATTCTGCTGCCAGCATTCTACAGTTTAGTATAATAATACCGTACAGTCTTCTATAGTTTTCTAAAGTTTTTTAATACTAGTATCCTCTTGATCAGAGACACAATGAATCAAATTCAATGGCCATTATGGGAACTGACCCTGACAATCATCTCACACAATATAGAAGGTCTTTCCTCAGTAAAAGAAGATCTTATTGCAAAAATGTGACATTTTATGTCTACAGGAGACACACAAAGGACCTCAACAAGCTGGACCCAAAATTGCTGGTATGAAGTTCATAAAAGAAATACCACATGAAAAATATGGAAGTGCAATTTTCACTCGACAGGAGTTTCAAGTTACAGGATACCTAACCACAAACTAAAACAACACTGAAATCCTTAAAATAGAAATGGGTAACATCAGTGTCTTCTCGGTATAAACTCCTAGTATAACCTTTGTTTTTGAAATTCCCCAGTATTTCACACAAAGGAAACCTGCTATTATTATAGGTGACTTCAATAGTCATAGTGAAACAAATCAGGATGGAGAGTTAGTCGAACAGTGGACTGAAAATAATCAAATGAGTTTTATATATGATCCTAAACAGCCATCATCATTTAACAGCGGAAGAAGGAAAAGAGGGTATAATCCAGACCTTGGATTTGTTAGTAATAAAATAGCTAATCTGTGCAACAAACAGGTACTTGCACCAATCCCAAGGTCACAACACAGACCAATAATGCTGCAAGTCTTCCCACTAGTCCGATCTATGGAGATCCCATTTAGATGCTTTAATTTAAAAAAAGCTAACTGGGAACAGTTCTCAAGAGAATTAGACACAAACTTGTCCAACATTTTACCTAGACCAGAAAATTATGGAAAGTTCATCAAAGCTATTAGATGGTCTGCTATTAAACATATCCCAAGAAACAACTGACATAGGAGAGGAACTTATAGCAGACAATGGGTAGAGAAAATTGAAAAGCTTAGATATGAAACACAGCAGAAGGAAAGCTTGGCTCTTACTGAAAAAATTATCTGGTGACCCACAACAGCAGTAACCAAAGTTAATATAAATGCAAACCAAATTGACTCAACTATCTCCGAAGGGTAAACTGAGTACCAAAGGAAAAATACCTAAAGATAATATTAAAAAAGTTAGGGAGATTCAAAAAATAATCTCTTTGTTTACTAAAGAGGACCTAGAAAATGTCCTAAAAGCCTTAAAAGCAGGAAAAGCTGTCAGTATAGATGATATCAGAAACTAGACCCTAAGGAATCTGGGAGAAATGGCAATAGAGTGGTTGTTAGAATTTTTCAACTTCTGCTGGAAATTTGCTAAAATACCCTACATATGGAGACAAACAAAAGTAATACCTATCCTGAAACCAGGGTAAACCTGTTGAAGATCTAAAGAGCTGCAGGCCTATGCTCTCTTATGCTCAATGCTGAAGTTGTATGAGAGGTTAATTTTGAACAGATTAAGTCCAGAAATAGAGAAAATGCTGATAAAAGAACAGGCAGGATTCAGACCAGTAAGATCATGCACTGGACAAGTGTTAAACTTAGTTTATTGAGGACAGCTTTGAAAATGGGTTAGCAACAGGAGCTGTATTCAAAGATTTGACAGCAACATATGATACACTAAATCTCAGAAGCCTTATAGTCAAAATTTATAGCATGACAAACGGCTATTGGTTAGTGGAGATATTTAGATCGCTGCTGGCTTAGCAGGAGATTGTTTGTTGAATTTCAAGCGAAAAAAAAGGGAAGATGGCATATCCAGAAAAACAGTCTACCCCAGGGAAGTGTGGTCCCCTCCCTTCCTCTTCAACGCATATACTAATGACCAACCTATAAACCCAAAGTCAAGCACCTTCTTATATGCAGATGACTGGTCTATAGTTTATCAAGCAAAATCCTTTGATAACATTGTGAAGCAACTCACAGAAGAACTAGAAGACCTTACAGTTTACTATAAGGAAAACCAACTGAAACCAAATCCCAGTAAAACATAAATGTGTCTTTTCCATCTCAATAATACGGAAGTGAGGAGAGAGGAATATAAAATGGAATAGTGTGAAATTGGTCAATTATACATATCCAACTTTCCTGGGTGTTACACTAGATAGGACCTTAAATTATAAACGACACATAGAGAAAACAGCAGCTAAAACTCAAACACATAATAATATTTTGCACCAATTAATATAATCTCGGCAGGATGCAATTCCACAAGTACTGTGCACTTCTGCACTGGCACTTTGCTTTTTTGACAGCCGAGTGTGCTGGCCATGTCTGGGAAAGATCATCACACGTCAAAATTATTAACAAGGTTCTTAATGAAACATGTCAGCACATTACTGGCTGCCTTAAGCTTACAAAAAATGACCATTATACTCATTGTCTGGTATTGCAGCACCTCCTCATATCAGAAGGACAACACAGAGTAGATACGAGTGAAAATAACAACTAAATGATGAACAGCATCCATTGTATAAACACGTTGCAGTACATAGGAGGCTAAGATCAAGGAACTGTCTTACTCCCTCGGCTTTTTAGGCTACAAAGTTAACAATGTGGCAAGAACAATCTAGAGCTCTGAACTTAAACGAATCTCTTCCTTCTGGCTTCCATCTGGCAAAGATGAAAGACACTGAAAAGCCATCTGACCATATTCTCGTTCAGAATATGGTAAGATGGCGATACACAGACAATGACAGCTGCTCAAACAGAAACCATGGATCATCTTCTGCAATGTTGCCTAATAGATATTAATAATATACGTACTGTTAGATCTTGAATGGGGACTCTTTCAACAAAAAAGTCATTCATTCAAGATTTAACAAGAAACAAAATTCTGAGCTAGAAATGCTTGCACTATTGGTTAATTAAGAAAAATATAAAAGAAAATCTGTTACAATTACCTTAGAAAGAAGTAAAGTTGAGGAGAAAATTGTATGTCAAAATAGAATTATATTGTTAAAATTATTGATGTCTAAATTATACTGTATAAGAATGTAAATCTAAGTGCAAACAAAGGTTCAAAGGTTGCTAGCTAACTGCCTATGATGACATCACGGCGCAACGGAAGTGTTCATGGAAGGCGCACTGAACTTGCGTTCAGTGAAATGAGCGCTCTACAAGGAGCAGAAGTGTGATGCAATCGCGTAGGGGCGAATAGGAGAGCACAGTGAGAGATCCTTCATTACGAAAAGAGGGCGCTAAAAAGAAGAATAAAAAGCGAGTTCACTCAGGTTTGAACCCCCCGTTTTTTTCTGTTCCTGTTTTCTCGTGTGGACGAGCAGAGCGCTGACCGATCGATGCCGCCGGAAGTATTCTCCTTCCCGGTTGCTAGCTGAAGAAGTCGGGCATGTTATACGTGAGCTGACGACAGACACCAACTAGGGCCATCGGTAAAAGTTTACCGATGCGAAACAGCAGAATAAGTTGCCCAAAAAGGATGGCTGAGATGACGATATCGATCCAGTAGACGAGCGTTTATATAGCAAAGTGCAAGGAATGGTGATTTGTGTCGATCAGCGTAACCTCCACGTGGACGCGACTCGATAAAGCAGAAAACATCTGACTACAAAGGATGGACAAAAAGAAATGCGATATCGTCTCAGGACACTGGTAATGTACAGTAAATTCCTTATTCTTGTAACGATTAGTATTGGGACAAAGAGAGAAGAATGGATTTCTAATTGAGAAGAAAGAGAACTTTTAAATAACTTTTGTGCTCAGTAACGTGTTAATCATATTGGACTAGTAGTTTGAAAGCCTAAGAGTATGCAACACTTAGTTGAATGTGAATTGACCTTTGTTAGCAAGTTTTACTTAGAATTCTGAATTACTGTTTCATGATAAATATGTGCTTACTTAATCTAGAGATGTAAAATTAGAGTGTTTCGATAATTAATGTGTTCCTTATAGCTCAGCTAATGAATTAGAGTTCTGATATGTAAAAGTTTATAATATATGTAACTTGATATGTAAAATATTAAAAAAATATTACCTTGATATGTAAAAGTTTATAATATGAAATTTTGATAATTAATAAACATGTTTATTCTATGTAAGTCTGAGTTTGTCTGAGCATGAGATTGAAATTACCTCTCACTAAAGTTCGAACCTGTGAAAAAGGGGAATTTAAAGAAAGTTTAGGCCATGACTGCAATGTTGAAGTTTCTATAGGCACTTAATACTTTAATAAGATTAGGTAATACTTAAACTCTGGGAAAGTTTCTTTGTACAAGAATTCTTCTGTACTAGGACTCTGGCTGGCACAGCTAAAATAAATAAATTTTGTCAGAGTTCCGAATAGAGAAGCAGCCCCCTGAGAGATAAGCTAGAGATTTCAGGCTTAGTTAGTACGACAAGGATTTAAGATAGAAGATTAAGATAGAACATTAAAGAACAGGAACATAAAGAACTAAAGACACGATTATAACAAAGGCGCAGCCGGGAAAAAAATATGACAGTACCCAAGAAGACTTAATGCAGTGTAATGAAACAGCTTTAAAGTATATTAGTCACTGGATGAGTAAAATCTGACATTTTATGTTTTAGCATAATATTTTATGCATGTAGCATTTTTAATCATACCAATACATATAACTAAAAATCAAGTACTCATTTTTAATACAGCTGTCTGCTGAAGCAAAAGTGTTGTCTGTATCCCTTGAAATGAATAAAACATAAAAATTGAGTATCGTGTGGTTATAAAATTTTTTGTAAAAGAAGGTTTAACACCAAAAGAAATTCATTCAAAGTTTATAAAAGTTTATGCGCACTCTTCTCCTTCGTTTTCGCCAATTAAGAAATGGGCTGCCGAGTTTAAACGTGGCCATACCAGCCTTGAAGATGATCCATGTGAAGAACGTCCAAACCATGTAACAACATCAGAAATCATTGATCAAATGCACAATATAGTATTGGATGACTGCTGAGTCAAAGCATGTGAAATTGCTGAGACTATAGGCATTTCAAATGAAAAAGCTTTGTGCAAGATGGGTGCCACGCTTGCTCATAGCAGATCAAAAAAGCACTTGCATGAAAATCTCTGAACAGTGCTTGGAGCGTTTTAACAAGAATAAAACTGATTTTGTGGGTCAATTTATTACTATGGATGAGACTTGGATTCACTATTACACACCAGAATCCAAACAGAAGTCAAAACAGTGGACAGAAGCCATTTTGTTCAGTGCCAAAGAAACAAAGTCGGTTCCATCAGCAGGAAAGGTCACGGCATTGGTATTTTGGGATGCTAAAGCATTTTGTTTATTAATTATCTTGAAAAGGGTAAAACAATAACTGGGGAATATTATTCTGCTCTTTTAACCAGACTAGACGAAAAAATTTGTGAGAAAAGACCCAGTTTGCATAAGAAAAAAATCATCTTTCATCAGTACAATGCACCTGCCCAGAAAAGTGTTTTGGCAATGGGAAAATTAAATGATCTGCCCTATGAATTTGCAGTATGAAAGAGGATTTGGCTACCTCTGACTTCTATTTCTTCCCAAAACTAAAACTCTTCCTTGCTGGTCAGCATTTTTTTTCGATTCAAGAGGTGATTGCAGCTATAGAGGGGTATTTTGCAGATCTTACTGGGAACTACTACTGGGATGAGATAATGGTGCTGGAGTATCACTGGAATAAATGTATTAGTCATAAGGGAGATTATGTTGAAAAATAAAAATAATTTTGAAATCATAAATTTGCTTTCTTCATTATCACGCCGAGAACTTTTCAGACCACCCTTGTATATCACACCAAAAGAAATAAAGTATGCTTTTCATATCTATTAAGGTAGGTAAAATTGAATTTTCAGAGATGAATTAATTTGGCCTGATTAGCTAGCATATCTATTCTACATCCAAATGTTGCAGGTTTGAATCCTGCTGTGGACATTGATGCTTGCAGTTGTTTTTAGATGGTAGATAAATTTCATTGCCACATGTAGGGCTAATGTCCTGCTTATTGTTTTTATCAAGCCACTTCACAGGAGCCCAAAAATAGCTTGAAAATGTTTCATGTTTGTTCTCTAGAGCTGGCTTTCTGAACTATGTAAAAAAATAAAATAAAATAAAATAAATAAATAATAAAAATAATAATAATAAAAACACATTAAAATTATAAGATTAATTTTTAAAAAGATTTAAAAAAATCCTTAGCCCACTAGCAATACTAATATACTACATGCTCTAACCATTCATGAGCAGAAATCACATTAAAAAATTCATTAATGACATACATACAGCTGCTAACTTAAGTAAACAGCAGTGCAGACTTAACTGTAACTTGAATATACTTCTTTTTTGCCCACTGTTTTATTATTTGACTTTCTCACTAGGGCTTAAATGTCATGAAACACACTGCACTACTGTGATATTAAAGTAACTATTGTGTATAAATCTCGAATGATATAATGAGTACATAAACAAACAACAGAGGTTTATATATTATATATTATTCTGCTATCCAAAGACTACTTTTATTGTTTTGATTCAGATGAGGATTCATATGCTTGCAATATTGTTCTCAAGGCATTGTTTTGTGATCTTCTAATCAGTTTAATAATAAGTTCATCAATCATTTTTGTACCAAGGAGAAACTCTTTTATGTAATGCATGGTATAATTCAAACGATGATCAGTGATGCGATCCTGAGGAAAATTGTATGTACGAACTTTATCAGAACGAGCAGCAGTCCCAATCTGTAAAAATGAAAGTTCATGTTATTTGAACTTAAATATGGAACTTATATAATTTTCATAATTTTAATTTATTAGTCTGAAAGTAATGCAGTATAGGACAAATAAAATGTTAACTGAAACAATAATAAAATTTCAGATAAAAACTTTTAGGAGAAAAAAAAAATACAAACTTACTCTCCCCAATACTCTGTAACTGCAGTTTATTAATTACAATGTGCACTAACTAAGATTAATTAAACTAAATTTTATTAATACTTTCAATATTTTGGCAATGTCAAAGTGCCATCATTAGGAATATAATGTAATATGATATGCGTATGAGTACATAAGCACTGTGTGTGTGTAAAGAGCCTGAAACATGTTAACTGAAAGTAAGCCTAAAGCCCTAAATAGTGTCCCTTAATGGATTAAAATGGGTGTCTTTGAATGTTGTATAGAGAATGAGCTTCTCAAATTTGTCGAGGTTTGGGTAGTTTCTTAAGGCAGCAGCAGATTCAAGGAACAGCCTTTTGCATTTATCATTATCACTTGACACCTCCAGGGAGTCCAAAGACTCAAAGAGGGAGGGATTTACTCTTGGGGGGGGGGTAGGCACCATAGGCATCAGGGAGCAGAGCCCCTAGTATATATATAAATTACTAAAAATATAAAATATAAAAATTAAAATATAATTACATTTTTATAATTAAATATTTAATATATTTAATTTCTAATATTGAGATTGAGAGTTCTGACATTTCAAAAAATGTAAATATATTACATATTTGTAATATAATTACAAATATAAATATGAATAATTATAGCTACAGCATATCAATTACACCTTTTTGATGTGTATATTTCATCCTTCAATAGCATAGAAAAACAAGTATGTAAGGCTGAGGAATAGGAGAAAAATGATCCAGAATTATTATTTATAAATATAAATAATATAATTTCTCTCACATTGTAGAAGAGTAATTTTCAAATATATCAAAAATCAGTACTATTTACTGTTTCCTCTGCAAAAAGAAAAACAGAACACTTTGTTAATAATAATATTTTTGGTTTACAGATCAAGTGTTGATCAATTTTATTAACTTAACCAACTAGTTTCGCCACACTTTAACTGTTTGGTTTGGGAATAATTTGGGATAGGATTTTATGTTCTATAAACAATGAGGTTATACCTTGTTCCCAAGATATACCCTCATTGTTTGCTCACTGCCTAAATTCTAACTACTTTTCGTGGAAAAATAAGATCGACCAACAATTAACAGGCTTGGCGATGGGGAGCCTACTCTCACCTTCATGTGAAGACATCTTTATGGAAGACTTAGAAAATAAAATCCTATCCCAAATTATTCCCAAACTTAAAATTCGGTTCAGATATGTGCACGATATCTTCATCGTGTGGAACAATAACAAAGATGACCTATATGATTTTCTCAAAAAGATCAACTGCTTCCATCATTCTATTAAATTTACTCTGGAAATTGAAAGAGAAAAACAACTGCCGTTTTTAGGCATCGTAATCAAAAAACAAATTGATGGCAGTATAAATCTATTGGTGTACAGAAAACCGACCAATACAGGTCGCTACCTACATTTCAGCTCCTCTCACCACATCTCACATAAACTCAGCATTGTACACATGTTAAAGAAGATAGTGATTCGCATCACAACAGACCCTTCAAGATGAGTTAACATTAATTTCCAACAATCTGTACTTGAACGGCTATCCAAGAAGACTAGTCAATAAAGTCCTTTTCTCTGAACCACCACAAAGAGAACAAGAAGATATTCAATATATAAAAACTCTTGCAATTCCGTTTGTAAGTGGCATCTCCTACAAGCTCGCCAGCCTCCTCAAACAACACAAAATAAGAGTAACATTTAAACCAATAGAATCTATTTGTAAACTACTAAGATCTCCAAAAGACAACCACCCTTTCTATAAATATGCTGGAGTTTATAATATTCCATGCTTGTGTGGCTGAAGTTACATCGGACAGACTTTGAGAAGCCTTGAAATCAGGCAAAAAGAGTACATTGGCTATGTCAAAAACAACAGACAGGACATTTCTGGTCTATCGTCTCATTTCTCTACAACTAACCATGTCATTGAGTGGGACAAAAGTTGTTCCCCTTAGAGGAAGATTACCATTCAAGAATTTTCAAAGAAGCAACCACAGTCGCCCGTTCTACTGTCAACCTTAACAGAAATCAAGGCCTAATACTCCCAGAGATACGGAAAACCCTAATCAAATCTCTAAAAACAAAAGAAGTAAACTTTAATACAAACTACAGAAAGTTCTTTAGCAACAGCTAGCTAATCTTGTACACGTGATACGTGTTTCACGCACGTTTCGTACTATTTTATTTGTAATTATTCTAGTCAATTTTTTACAGTTATTCTTGTCAGTTTTATAGTTACACATAATTGTGAGTTGTTTCAGCCTATATGTAAGTGCCCTGAAGACGCCAACAGTTAAAGTGTGGCAAAACTAGTTGGTTAAGTTAATAAAAATTGATCAACACTTGATCTGTAAACCAAAAATATTATTATTAATTCTCATGATCAAGAAAATAAATCTTCATTATAGAGCACTTTGTGTTTGTAAGCTCATGTCACATTTTAGACAGTGATTAGGGAGAGGAGTACAACCATTTGATATATTTTTTGAATAAGTTACTGCATGGTCACAAACAACTTTAACTGAAATCCCTTTTGACACTATAATCTGCCGGCCTGGCAAAAATGTATAAATGTAATCAAACAATGGTTAGCATATCCACTCTCCAGCCAAAAGGCTGCGGGTTCGAATCCCGCCGTGGGCATGGATGTTTGTGATTATCTGTGAAAATACCAGTGGTGGTGGTTAGTGGCAGATGCCGTTGGTGTAGATGATGAAGGTAGTTGTTGGTGGATTGCTGGAGATGGAGAGTTGTAGAGCAAGTGTCCTTCTTCGATGAGTCTTTGGACTCCCTGGAGGTGTTACTTAATAATAATAATAATAATAATAATGTAATCTAACACAATCTATTTTATTTGAGCTCTTTGGTTTGGTAGGTATTTGATTCAGGATAGTGGAAACTAATAATAAAAGGAGTAAAAAAACAGCTATAATAAAAGGAGGAATGTAAATTATGAAGGTATCTTTTTTATTATTATTATTATTATTATTTTGGGCAACTCCAGGAGTCCTTAGACTCATCGAGGGAGGCCCTAAACATCATGTCCACACAACTATGCGATTACATTCTCACAGTATCTATCATACCTTGTCTTGAACTCGTTCACCGTCATAGCACCCACAACAGACTCTGGCAGCTTATTCCACTCATTTACCACTCTAAAAGTAAAGAACCCAGCTCTAACAACCCTGCTAACCACGCTCTTGCCCAGCTTCCATAGGTGTCCCCTAGTTCTCCCACCATCAGTCCTGATCTCAAAAATATCCTCTGAATTAATCCTATAGAATCCCTTTAGCAATTTGAATGTCTCAATCATATCTCCCCTCCTCCGCTTATCAACTAGTTTCTGCAACCCACAAATCTTCAACCTGTTCTCATATGGTTCATTTCCATAGACCTGTTATCATCTTAGTCACTCGCCTCTGGATCCTCTCCACCTCCTCCCCATCAAGAAGGAACCGAGGTGACCAAATCTGGGCACAGTAGTCGAGATGAGGTCTTATCAAGGCTCGGTACAGAGGTACAATAACTTGCTTGTCTCTGCTCGTCAAGGTATTTTTCAACAACCAAGTGAGTTGATGAGCTGATTTAGCTACTTTTGCAATGTGCCCCATAAACTTCATCTCCCTATCCACCAATGTGGTATACTGCTGCTAATCTTTTCACCCCAAAATGCATAACCTTACATTGTGTCACATTAAATTGACATCCATTCTCTTTAGCCCAGAACTCCAATCTATCTAAGTCATCCTGCAAGACTTTGACATCTTCTGCATTCACTATTGCCCTACCCAACTTTGCATCATCAGTAAACAAATGAATTGTTCCACTTAGATCCTTCCCTATCTCGTTAATGAACAGATTAAACAGCAGTGGTCCAAGAACAGAACCCTGCGGCACACCACTAGTCACAGGCTGTCTTTTGGACTCTACTCCTGAATAAACTACTATTTGATATCTCTCCATCAACCAACCACCTATCCATCTCGCCAACCCTATATCCATTCCCATATGTTGTAGTTTACGGATTAGTATTCCATGTGGTATCCTGTCAAACGCCTTTGCCAGGTCCAGCAGTATCACTGTAAACCCATTTCCCTTATCCAGTTCAACTGTCACCTTGTTATAAAACTTGAGCAAGTTACTGAAGCATGATCTACCCTTCACAAAGCCATGCTGTCCCCTGTACAGTATCTCGTTTTCATCAATCCATTCCTGTATTTTTCCCTTGACTACTTTCTCTAACACCTTGACAACGACTCCTAATATGCTGATCGGTCGGTAATTTGCAACTATAGTTTTGGATCCTCCTTTATGCAGTGAAACTATTTTCCCCTCTTTCCACACCTTCGGGACTAAGCCAGACCTGAGACTCAGATTAAACAACATGGTCAAGGGCACTGATAATTCTTTAGCCGCTTCACGTAAGACCCGTGCCGGTATACCATCCAATCCCACAGATGTGTTCACATTAAGGTTCTGTAATAGACTAGTCACCACCACTTCATTCATCACTATTCCCGTATAAACTAATGGTTCCTTCATTTTTTCAATGTCACCACCTGGATGATATGCTTTTGCAAAGTGCGCGCTCAGTAACTCCACTATATCGACTGATTCAGTGACCTCCTTACCATCGTCATTCCTTAAAATCATTTTGCCTTGTACAGTTTTTTTCTTGCTTGCAGCATATTGAAAGAACTGTTTTGGATTCTCTTTTGCTTGCAAAGCTAGTTTCCTTTCATAATCCGCTTTTCTTTTTTTACCACACTCGTTACCTTTCTGGCCTGCACTTTATACCATTCGTGTGCCTGCAGGTCACCCCTTTCTTTAAATTCCCTCCACAGTTGTTTCTTTTTTTGCAGCTCAAGCTTAATGGTGTTATTCATCCATTTAACCCCTACTTGTTTTACTATTCAGACCCTAGGTATACAATCAGCCATTACCTCCTGTAAATGCTCCTTGACCACTTCCCATGCTCTATCGACGTCCAGCCCTTGCAGTTGTACATGCCATGGCACTGATCCAACCAATCTCCTAAGCTTGTCATACTAGCCAGCACGGTAATTCCACATATACCCTGTCTTAATCGAAAATTCCACACCTTTAGCCACCTCCCAGGTCAAGACCTTATGATCACTCTCACCAATAGGTGGCAACATGGTCATATTCATTACAGTCAAATTCTCAGATGCTATTACCAGGTCAAGCACTCTCACACCCCTAGTATTTTCAATTACATGCTGTCTCAGATAGTTATCCCTTAATAATTGAATAAAATCCTTTTCCTTCCTCACATGTGTCCTCTCCTCCTTCCAATCAATGTTACCATAGTTGAAATCCCCCATAATAATTACCCTCCTTCCACTCATTTTATCAATTTCCCTATGCATACTATCTCCACCATCTATTCCATCACCTGGTCTATAGCAGCACCCAACTGTATATTTTATTCTGCCAGTCTCAATCTCACACCAAATAGCCTCAAATGAGCTCCTTTCACTATCCTGCAATACAACTTCAATTCTCCTTGGCTGCAGTTCATCAGCCATCATCAATAATACCCCCCCCCACATTTTATTCTCTCTGTCCCTCCTAAACACACTATAACCTACACATTCTATCCCACTAACTATATCTTCTTCCGTCAGCCATGTTTCACTAATGCCAATAACCTGTGGCCAGGAAGAGCCAATCAAGGCCAAAAATTCTTCCTTCTTGTTCCTAATACTCCTAGCATTAGTATACATGAAATGCAGTGATCCCTTAGTCCCACCCCTATATTGATATGTTATTCTAAATGACCCATTCCCATTTTTTTTTCTTTTTTTTTTTTCTTCCATATGATTCCATATGATATCCATAATCTTCCCTATTCTTCCATATGATACCAGTAGACATGTAACACAGTGGTTGAGTCTTACAAAGAAAAGTCCACAAATGCCAACAAATTATCAAAAGGAACTGGTTACAAAAAGGTCCAAGGCATAAGGAGGATGATCAGAATAATCTAGTATACTAGCAGAGAGATGAGTAATTTGAATTAGTTCACGGTTACAGTTAACAATTAAGCATTTTTTTAGACTAATCAGCAGAACTGGAGATAGGAAGCCATTGTGAGTTGTGAATACGAATGTCCCCAAATGAGCTGACCTCATGACTAAGTATTTCGAATGCTAAAAATAAAGCTTCAGAAATAAATAATTAGAGAAGTCAGTATGATTATTTAAATTTGCAGAGTAAAGGTTGCAAATGAATGCAGCAAAGAATGGCAAGGAAATTTTAAGGAACAACAGATGAACAAAAGGAAATTCTAACAAGGTTTCTAACATGGGGTGTAAATTTCTGCATTTCTTACATGATGAGATGAATGTTTTCCTTATGTTGTTAGCATATGGAAGTATCCAGGATACCAGTATTGGCCTTTAAGATGAGGTACTAGTATGTTTTTCTTATGGTATTCAATCACCCATCATAACTGCCAACAGGTCAACCACGTTCATATCCTATGGAAATGCTATTACTGCTCTCGGATTCAAGTATTTACTCAATTCAAAGAAAACTGAATCATTATCTGTTATAGCTGAAGTCAGTGATTACTCCAAGTATGTCTTTAAAAAAAAATTAATAAATCAAATATCATTGAGTTTTTATATACATGATATATAAAGACAAATCATTATATCACAAATTAAAATATTAAGTCACTTTAATACTTTCTACAATATGAAAATAGCTACTATAATGTAAATACTTGACACATTGTAGCAATTTTTACTACTACTACTCAGTGGCATAGCTAGAGCTTTTGCCGCCTGGGGAGGTCCCCGAGTTTGCCACCCTTCTCAAGACACACCAAAAATACTACAAAAAAGTCAAAAAGACATAGTATTTCTGACAATCTGAGGATTAGTCACCATCACCGCTGGTAAGACTGGATGGTATTTTCACTGCAAACTCCCAAATGCGCAGCAGTATGATAGATTTGTTTAAATCTAGACTCTAAACTAGGGTTGGGCAACTTGTTCATTTCTCACGTACCAACCGAAATTTTGGGAAACATATTATTATTTGGTGTCTTTTAAGTATTAAGAAAACTTTTTCAAATAATCAAAAATCACACTAAAATGGTAAATCAAAGAATATTGTAAGAGTGATTATTGTAAAGATTGAATGAATGTAAAAATTAGTGACAGAATTTTTACTTAAAAGACTGTTGATAGTGTGAATAATTTTTTATTTGCACTTAAGTGTAATTCTAACTGCCATGTAAAGCCACACAATTTAAAGATGCAATTTTTAACATCAGCAAAAGAGTCAACAATAATTCTGATTTTTTTTTTTATAGAGATCAATCAGATATAAGTTTTTACAAGTTTTCCCAATATATTGCAGTGCACAATCTCATAATCATTTTACTTGACTAAAGCACAATAAAAGAAAATAAAATTAAAGATATAATTGTATTACTTCTTAATCCCTTACGAGTAATACATAAAAATTACAGATAAAATAAATTGTTATTTTACCTACATAATATATTAAACAGAAGTTAATCTTTACCATTTTTAGCAGAAAACATCAAATCAAAACTAGAGAAAGAAAAATACCGAACATTTTATTTATTTAGCATCAATGAGACTTCTGCTGCTGCTGCATCACTAATGACAGATAATTTATATCAGGTTTATATTTTGTAACCTTTAGAGATGTGCATGTGCTACTAATTTCCTATGAGACTTAACAAAGTTCATCACTGAGAACAATGATTCACAAGAATATGTAGATGCAAAAATGGATAATAATGCTGTTGCAAGGGTTTTTAAACATAAAAAAGTTTCGGGAATAGCATTCCAAGTTCTTAGTGCCTCTTTTTCCACAATTTTCTCTGTTACTTCTGTCTCTAATCGCTCATTTTCAATATTTTCCAAATCAACACTCCGAGGTCAACAAATTTCTGCTTCCAAATTGAGCTACTTTGAAAAATCGATCAACTGCATTTCAAAATCATCCATATTTATCCAGGAAAACATCTGTAAGTTTATTTGCAGATGTTTTCATGTCCTGTAGTTTGAGGTTCAAGTCATTTAAATGTTCACAAAAACCTGCAAAAACATCACTTTACAAACCCACACGATGTCATACATTTCTTTATAAGACATTTTTTTGATTAGTGAAAAAGATATTTATCTCATCTCCAGACATTCAACAAATCGTTTCTGAACAAGATCTTGACTAAGCCAATGAACATTGTTGTACATTAGTAGTCCTTTGTACACCGAATCCACCTCATTCAATAGATTCTGAAATTGTCTCTTATTCAAAGCATGTGCAGAAATGTAATTAACAACCTTGGTTACTGTTTGCATCACTTCTTGAAGTTACTTTAGGCCAGCTTTTGCACATAAATTCTCCTCATGTATGATGCAATGAAAGCCTACTATGACCAACATGTTTTGCAAACAGATTTACAAATCCTACTTCCTTACCAATTCATGCTGGGCGCACCATCTGTTGCAATTGATACCACTTTTGAAATATCAATTTGCTGAATAGATAATTTGTCTATAACTGCTTTACACATTTTAACCCCACTGTTACAAGGTTAATCATCTCCTCGCATACTTCGTCATCCCTACAAAATCGAGCAAAGATTGCCAGCCTAGCTGATGATATAATGTCTGTGTTCTCATCAACACAAATAGAAAAGAACTTACATGAAGCCAATTATTCTGTTAATTGTTCTGCTTTATTCCTTTCCAACTTAAGTATTGTATCCTTAATTGTTTTTCTACTCTCCGACAAATCTTAAATGCACTGAATAATTTTTATCTTTTGATTGTCAAAAAGGAAAAGGTGCACATTCTTTTCATTTCAATGTCTGTGTTTCTTTGCTGGTGGTTGTGACATTCTGCTCAATTTGTAAAGAGACAGAAGGAAATAAATAAGTATATAAGAAAGCAATTAAATAATTGCTTTCTTCATACAGCTTTTAACTTTAATGAAAATCGCATTATGGGATGTAAAAATGTGGACAGAGACATATAGATACTGACAACAATTATAATTTTGACTTGGAAAATCTCATCATAATCACTCTCTGAATATACCAACCAAGTTTACGCAAACCAAAAATTACTACAATTATAAGCCGGCCTACACACATGCAAATGAAAAAGAAGAGTATGCATGCAATCTAATCAAGTGCAGATAACACTTCATAATCCTGAATATTGATAACGCATTTCATATAGCTTTAAAATTACTTACCTTATTTACTCAAATATAACTCATCCTCGCATATAACTTGCACCCCTGAATTCTACTTTACGAAAAAAGAAATTGAAAAGTTTCGGGTATACCTCGCACAGGGAAAAAAAAAAAACACGTTCAATGTCAGGCGATAGTACCACACGTCCTCCCCAGTAAACAACAGTGACTCCAGATGCAAGTAAAACACGTCGTTTTATTGTATAACTGAATAATGTACAGAACAGACATTTGCAGTCTGTGTAATATATTTCTCAACATATAGTGCAATTAGAGACAACTGGGATATAAATGGCACTAGCTAATGAATCACATGTCTTCTTCCTACAGAAACTATGCTATTTAGGCTCAAGCAAAACCATGCTGCACTGGTAAACACAGTATCTAACTAAAAACTAGATGTGCGGGAGTCTTTACCCTGCTCAAACACAAAGCAGTAATAAAATTCAACCATGTTAAAATTCGTAAACGTGTTAAAACTAGGAAATATATAGTGACTGTTGTTATGGCAGTTTCAGATATTGAATTCAGTTGAAGAGAATTAGCATTTCAATTCAAAAATTTTCAGCTTGCTTTTATCTTTGAGTCGTGCGATCTTTTGTTAATACCGCAACAATCATATGCACGTCTCACAGCTGCTCTATTTTTACTGGCCTAGTACCAGAGCTGTCTGTTTTCAATGACTAATGAGAAGTGCTTTCATTAGTCATTCGTGAAGGATTGTTCATTAAGTATCTCAAGTCTCATAAATTACTGTTAATTTTTGCTTGAAATAATGGGAAAGAAGATGACTCTATTCGGATAGGATGCACACAAGGAAACTGCTCGCCATGCAGGAAATAGAATAGCAATCGTGGTACGAGACATATATACAGGGATTTTACGAAAAAAAAAATTGAAGACTTTAGTTTCTGGAAAACCTCACATATATCTTGCACCATGATTTTTAGCTTTAATTTTAGGGGAGGGGGGGAGTGCGAGTCATATTTGAGTAAATAGGTTATGTTTATGGCAACGTTAAAGGAAATTTGCGTTTATATCTAATAAGTTGAACATATTAATTGACAATAAATACTCCCAATCCATATTTTAATGATTTATGATTTAATAAAATTCAAATCCACATATATATACACACTTTAGAAAACGGATACATTCTTTACGAAACATGAAAAGATATATCAAATTCAAGCTCATTATCGCTAGATATGGGGACCCCCAAACTCTTCTCTCTGACCAAGGCTCCAACTTCACAGCTGAAGTCACTCTACAGCTGTGTAAGTTGCTTAAGATAAAGAAATTGTTCACTACTCCCCCCCCATCACCCCCAAGGAAATGGAATGTGTGAGAGGCTAAACAGAACTCTGAAGCTCACTTTATCTAAACTGACTGACAGGCAGATATGCAACTGGGATGCCCACCTATCCCACACCCTATTTGCTTGCAGAACCGCATTTCATGCTGCCATTAAGGAAGCCCCTGCAGTTGTGCTGTATGTATTTGAGCCTCTATTTCCAAGTGAGTTTAACAACTTACAAGTCAATATGGGATTTCCCGACATCGATGAGTATTTGAACAACCTAATAATGGAAAACAGAGTAGCACATGAGCTATTAGCAGAGTCTAGCTACAATACCTCACAGAGAGCAAGAAAGTATGCCAACAAGTTAAGGAGGTATAAAGATCTGAGACCAGGGAATCTTGTCCTCCTAGAAAATGTCTCTAACAAGAAGAAAAGAGGAAAACTTGGGAAGAGTGCAGAGGTTTGAGATCCTGGAAAAGTTGTCGCCAGTGACATACAGGATCAAAGAAAGGACAAGCCATGGAAAAACTATTGTAGTGCACTCAGACCGATTGAAGCTTTATAAATGTAGATCAGAGAGACTAGTATGTTTGGGTGATTCACTTGAAAATGTGTGGGGAAAAAGAAAAACCACTAGTTGTGGGCAGCCACCATAGTGATGACGAGAGGGAGAAATCCACGGAGAAACAAAAAAAAAAGGGGGAGTCACCCAAGAGGAGGAAGAACATCCCACCTCTAGCGATCCTTATTCCAACTCTTGGGTGACAAGTTTAAACACGCACACACAGAGCAATCAAAGAGGAAATGAGATGATCATCGAAGAAAATGAGGAGTTTGCTCAAACTAGGTACAAGCTGAGACCCAGGCAAAATGGGAAGGTTCTCCCCAGAGAACTGAGGGATAGAAGAACATCCTGTGAAGATGACATGGCGAACAAGAGTCAGAATGGCATGTGTCAAGGAGTGCTGGGAGTAAACTGTGTTAAAATGACTAATGAAAAAGAAAGGCAAAGTGATGATAATAAGTGGAACACTAGCTCACCACATCTGACTTATCACAATAGCAACTGGCATGTCACTCACACTCAAGGAAAACATTAACAAAAGATGCAGTATCCTAGAAGAGCAGTCAGAAGTTCGCAAATGCTGGAGTTAGCAGAAAAGGGCAAATCCCTGCCCCCCCCCCAGATACACGAGAATGACCAACAACAACAAAGAGAGAAAAAATTTTCCTTACAAAAATTTTTTTTGATGAGAGAGTGAGCCTTTGTTAAGTTCTGAATTTAACTGAAAATTTATTAATTTACGTTTCTTTCAGACTTACATGCATTTGCAATTTTGAACATATATTGACATATCAGATGTGTTAAATTACTTGTGACTTACCAGAAACATTACTAAATTGAGGTTATTTATCCATAATTCATGTTGTAATATAAATATTGTGAATTGTCTGTGATTTAAGCTATGTTACTTTTGTGTAAATGTTTGTAAATTTGCTGAGAGACTAGTTAATCGGATTAGGTGCAGATGGCCAGAAGCTGAACACGTGAAACACATATGCATGCATCGAGTAAGGCAAGCACGCAGTTCCCTCCCCCATACACACACACACATCGACGAGCACGCTAGTGGAGAGTATGGCGCTATGTACTGGGAGACGTAGGGTGACTCAGGCAAAGGGGAGGGGAAAAGCAATGACGTAGAAGGAAAGGATGGCATGCGATTTAAAAATGGTAGCAGCACCTAAGAGAGGGCTTTTGGTCGCTTTTTCTTCGCTTGGTTTTGGATCCTCCTTGTGGTACCTTCTCGTCCTCCTGCTTCGACGAGGACATCAAGACAAAGACTTAAGGAGCATGCCGTGATGTTCATGAAAGCTTGCCAGTCAACGTTTAGCCCAGCGGAAGGCAGTTTCCAATTCCCCAGGAAATAGCTGAGTTCATGCTGAACCAGTTGACGAGAAAACAAAAGCATAGAATGCATAAAAAATAACAAAATGCATAGAAATAATAAATAAGTGGAAACAATGTACACTTTTGTTGCACACCTGATTAAACATCAAACTCATTCTGTACTTTCTTCAAGTCTAACTGCTGACTTACAGCTTAAATAGAGACTATGTATCGCTTGATATGTCAATTTACACCATATAACTGTAGTGTTTTGAAGAGCTTTCCTTTTGGCAACTGTCATATACCTTTTCCAGATCAACAAAACTTAAATACATATTACTGTTATATTTTCAAGATTTCTCACCTATTTGTCTTCAAGTGAAAATCTGATCCTGGTAACCTCTATGTGGCCTGAATCCAGCTTGTTCTTTATGAAGCTTCTCTTTCACAATTGTTCTTAGCTATTTCTCAAGTATACTTGCATAAATCTTACCAAGAACACTCAGTATTTATTTACTTCTGTAATTCTCACATTCAGTTTTATTCCCCTTGTTAATTATTATGGCTCTGCTTCAATCATTCAGAATTCGACCCTCTGACCAGGCCTTCTGAATTATGCGATGCAGCCACTGTAAAATTTTTATACCTCCATATTTGAGCATTTCAGATCAAATTTCATCTACTCCAGCTGCCTTTCTGCATTTCAGGTTTTTGATGACTTTTTCTACTTCAAGCATGGATATTCCTGACTGCATTCCTTTCAGGAGTTTTCTATTACCGTTCTGACACTGCTTGTTTCATTTAGCAGTGTTTCAAAATAATTACTCCAAACATATAGAATATCTTTATCTTCAGTTTTCATGTATCCTTTTTTCCCTCCCTTTCTAATTTTTTTCAATAATCTTCAGAAAAATTTGCTACCTTCCCGATATTTATTTTCTATGGTCTTACTAAAGTCTTCCCATGAATTTTGCTTAGCTAGTTTCACAGTGCTTAGCTTTCTTACATTTTTCTCTATATTTCTAAGAGCACAAGCTGACTTACTTTCCAGGAACTACCTATATGCTTTCTTCTTTTCCTTGACTGCCTCTTTAACTTCCTGAATCCATCATGGAATTCTGATTTTTCTATCCTTACAAACAGCCTCACCACAGGCCTCTCTGACTGAATCAATTAATGTTTTCTTCAGGGTTTGCCAGTGAATCCTCAAGGTTTGGTTCTTATTTTCAAACTCTTTCATTTTTTCTTCAATGATTGTGTATTTGGGTCCACAGTTCACCTCTGAAAACTGCTCAGCTCTGATTCATTTTAAAATTTTCTTACACACTCTTCTTTTAAATATGAAATTCAATTTTATTCAGCTTAAAACTAGATAGTGATCCCTTCCTATTTCAAATGCTCTGTATGCTCTTGTGTCCTGAACCATTGGAAAAACATTGCTATCAACATAGTCAATGAGACTTTGCTTATATTGTGCATCTTCTCTCCATGTGAATTTGTGCACATTTTTATGTTGGAACATGGTATTAGTAATAACTAATCCATGTCCTAAACAGAAATCCAGAAGGCATTTATATTATTAGCTTTGCACTTTTCTCCAAATTTTCCCAAAGCATTTCTATATATCTAATCATTTCCCACTCTGATATTTAGATCTCCAACAAGGACCAACTTTTCCTTTTCATTGTGCCAGCGACCTTCTCTAATGCATCAAAAAATTTATCAATTTCTTCCTTGGTAGAACCTTCTGTAGAACCATAAGCATAAATAAGTCTCATTGTCCAGTTCCCCATTCTGATATTTGTCCACATCACTTTACTTGATAATGCCTACCATTCAAGAGATTATCCTCATATTTAGTGTTGAATACTATAGCTACTCCCTCTTTTCCCTGATTGTTATTGCCTGAATATAACATCTTGTATTTGTAGCTTAGAAACACCTCACCTGTTTTTGTTTTCTTTGTTTGGTCACACCTATTATGTCTATCTGGTAAAAAAATAATAAAAAATCAGCCAATGCCTTTTTGTTCCCATATAGGGAGTAGGCGAGGCCATTTTAGTCCTATCTAACTTTTGGATACTGAGTGGGTAGTTCAATCTCCACTGGTAGCGAATCAGAAATAGCTGGCCCAAGGCTATCACTAATGAATCGGTATTCAGTGAAGAAGGCGGCTAACAGGTGCCGCCATTTCGTGATTACTAACCCTAACACAATATTTTTAATGTCTGAAAATAGTATGGGGTTGACAGCCAATTCTCTTGAGTTTGTGGGACAAAAAACCTCCAAGTTTCTGGGAGTAAAAACCCGCTTTCTCATGCCAGAGATCGACTAACTCGGGAACTGGTCGAAAAAAGGCTTAGAAAATGTTCCTCTGGCCAGTGACTAGATTTGAACACAAGTCTCTTTCTTCGTGCGGCCAAGTGTCGCAGAGTACAAATGCCACTTCTACTGAGCTAAAGGCCACTTGCTACTCCCCCCCCCCCATTGTGAAGTTCCCTACATTTATATATATATATATATATAAAAAAATATTCTGTCCATTTCAAATCTCTGATAAAAAAAATTGTGCACTTAAAAAATCAGACATAATGTTTATGTCTGATTTACAAAAGAAATTATAAAACTATTCGATTTCGTAATACATTCTGGATATTTCGTATGTCAAAATAAATTTTACAGCCAAGTAGAAGGAACAGCCATGGGAAGTCCTCTTTCTCCTGCTTTAGCCAACCTTTATTCAGAACATTTAAAAAAAGTCCTCCTCATCTATTTTCCCTCAACTATCTTTTTGGGTAAGATATGTAGATGACATCTTTACTATTTGGTATCACAGCAAAAACTCTTTACCTTCTTTTTTAAACAGTATTAATTCCTTGCATCATTGTATAAAGTTTACTATGGAAATAGAAGAAAACAACCAGTTATCTTTTTTAGACGTTCTCCTCATCCGTTCACCTTCAAATATTCTTAAAACTACAGTATACAGGAAACCTACGTTCACAGGTCGTTATATTCTTAAAGAATCAGCCCATCATCCATGTCAAAAAACAGGAATTATAAAATGCCTCATCAGAAGAGCCAAAACTAATTGTTCTACTTTTGATTATCTACAGAAAGAACTTTCTACTATCCAACAACACATGAAACTCAATGGCTTTTCTGAAAACAAGTACTCAACATCTCAATTCTTATAATCCTCCACAAAACAACAAAGTTTCAATACGTCGAGTGCCTATTCCTTATATTTCTGGTATTTCAGAACCTATCGCAAGAATTTTAAAGAAATATGATTTAACAGCTACTTATTCACCTATTAACAAATTGTCTTCTCATTTTCCTTCTCCTAAAGACAAACACTCAACTTTATCTCTTCCTGGAGTTTATCAAATTCCTTGCAACTGTGATCTCTCCTATTTTGGACAGACTGGACGTTCTCTTGAAAAAAGAATCCAAGAACATCAATCCTCCATTCTTCACAACAAACCAAAAAAGTCTGGATTGGCTCAACACGGGATTGAAACTGACCACAGCATCTTTTGGTCCAGGACTTGCCTCTTACATATATCCCGTTATAGGTTTGAACGTTTGTTCAAGGAAAGCGTGGAGGCCTTGCTCCATCATCCCAACCTGAATCGTAATGACTGTATATCTATATCAAAAATCTGGGAAAGTCTAATCAAGATTACTCATTAATTTTTTTTTTTCAATCATGTCTCTACTTCAAAATATTCTGTTTCATGCTTAGTGATATAACATCACGCGCCGTGTTCTATTTTTAACAATCTATTGTTAATATTCTAACTTGTATTATTTAAAACTGTTCTTGTAATACCACTGAGGATGGTCTGCTATTTCCAGACCGAAATATTAGATTAATTAAATATCTTTCTTGAGTTTACGTGCATATATCATTCACTGACATTTTTGATTTAATAAAGTCAACCCCCCAATCCTGATATCTTTGAATTATTCAAATTTACTATGTATGCAGATTACTTTACTTGGCAAAGAATAATCTACAAACAGATTAATGGTGCTGCACTTAATGGTGTTAACTATTTAGTTAACTTTTACATACATACTTTTAGAACCAAATACTTAGCACGGATGCTTTTAAACCCTTAGTATTGTTACACTTCATCGATGATACATTTGCCATTTGGTCCCATGAAGAATACACTTTTAATTCTTTTGTAACTTACCTTAATATGTTTACATGGGGCAATCGGAACTCTCTCAGATTGCCACCCTAACCATCTGGTGGAGCAAGAGAAAACACCATGCTCTGTGGTAATTTCATGCTAACTATAAGTGGATGTGTTGCATATCAGGATGGTTATTCGCTTGTAACAAAATCTTCATGAGATGGGGATTAGCATTTGTTTTAGAATATATCAGAAAACAGTAATCAAGGAGAATGCTATATTTGGTTGGTATATTCGAATTACTATCCATCCATATGTTCACTGGACATCCACAAATGCTGTAGTCACTCCGATGCTCAGTGGTGTGTCACACCAGGCCTCGCCATGCAGACCTGTTGCATACTTTTCTGGAGGCTTGAGCCATCTGAGAATGGAAAATATATGGGGAGAGAAAGAACAGGTGTGAATAGAAATACTTTCAATACTGGCAAATGAGTTATTAACATGTTCGCTGCCACGGTACTCGGGCATAGTTTGTTCCCGTACGGCAAGCAATTTCACTTCTTCAAGGTCAGTATGGGTAATTTCGTTGCCAGTGGTAATCGATATACGAGTATATTCATAGTTAGATTGTGTGGCTTATATATCATCTACGAGTATACACACTTTTGCTGCTAGCTCCACAAGCCAAGCATTTTCACTTCTTCAAGGTCAGTATGGGTAATCTCGTTGCCGGCGGTAGCATCATACGAGTATATTCGTAGGTGGCTTGTGAGGCTCATATACCAATTATGAGTATACTCGTAATTGGCAGCGAACATGTTAATAATGTTCATCTATGATGTGTGCGTATGCAAGTCCTATGTAAGTTGTTGGGTGGAACAAATAACATGTGGGCCCATAAACTCTCAACATGCATATGTGCATTTATGATGACATAATTAAAAAATTACACCTCTGTACACCCCTTGAGGGTACATGGCAGGAATTTGATGATGATGATGATGATGATAATTAAAAAATATATATATATATAAGGAGAAGGTAAGCATGTTTGCAAATCATAAATAGAAAAAAAATTCCAATAAACAGTCACTGTATGCATTTGGTAGTTCAGTGAATGACTACATGGAGGAGCTAATCCAATGAACGAAAGTTTATCAAGTGATTTGTAGGAATACACATGGGTTGATAGCGCAGCAAATTATTTTGAAAAATTTGTTATGTGTATTTATTCCTTTGTTTTATTTATATTTCACTATTTTTTTCTAAGAATTTTCTTTTATTCACTGGTGAATAATCAGTGAATCAGTAAACACTTTTTATGTAATAAAAGATATGTAAATAATTTCCAATCATCATCTGAATTATCCACCCTTATGTGAATCCTTTCTTTCTTTCTTAATCTTTCCCTCTTTTACCTTTACAGTGTCGAGGGATTCTATTCCTTATAACCACAACTGTTATACAAGGATAAGGTGGTTGGTCCTATGTCTGTAGAGGCATTATGTTCTCAAGTGCGATTTGCCTGCCTGCTTGTGGTCGGAAAAACACTGCAGTCCATACCCAAGACCAGCTAACTTGGCTATGTCTGAGAAAGATCCTAAGCTCCTATTCGATTCCCAGGACACTCCTGTCCTGGAAATCGAACCCGGGACACTCCTTTCCCAGGCATATGGTTGCGAAGCATATAACCACTCAGCTAACTGTGCAGACTATGTAAATAATGCAAATTAAATTTTTTTTGGTGAGCAGCTGCTCTCTTCTGTCTTATTAATAACAAATATCTTGCACGTGCTAATATTTTGGTGCATATCAGCCACTTTGTATAATAGATAGAATAATTCGTTTGTATTCAGGAACAGATGAATTTTTACTACATCTATTCTTTACAAAGACTGGAATAAAAATGTTCCCATAGCGTGAAAAAAAAATCTCTAAAAGAAACTATACTGCAGAAGTAAGAAAAACAAGTAGTTTTATTATATCATTAAATACAGTACAGAGACATACGCAGTCTATGTTTAGCAATAAAAGATAGACAACTGGAGTGAGACTTCATAATGAAAAACATTCCCTTTCCATAAACACATGCTGCATGCATTCAAGCAAAACCTCTTTAAAATTTCAATTGCAGAAAATATATGTAGCAATTGTTTATTGTAATGGTCATTGGCTACCCAGAAAGCACACAATTTATGTAACGCAAATAAAGATGCATAATGTGTGTGTGTGTGTGTGTGTGTGTGTGTGTGTGTGTGTGTGTGTGTGTGTGTGTTCATGAACAGATGAATTTTTACTATGTCTGTTCTTTACAAAGACTGGAATAAAAATGTTCGGTTAAATATTCATGAACTAGCAAATAATAAATTTAGTTTAATCCTTTATCCAAGTGTGAGCAAAGAAAGTTTGTGCCTGAAAATATCTTCAGGACTGAATATGGTGTTGTACTACCTTACTGGGGTAAGGTAGTACAACACCGGGCAACTCGTAGCAAAGGTGGACCAAGCTAACTTCACTCCTATCCCAGTATCTCCCATAATGCAAAACACATCTCCTTGCGGATATGTATAATGTTATGCATTAAGCCACTACCCAGAGACTAGTTTCGACCTTTATTGAGGTCTCTTCAGTGGGAGCCAGACCCAGAGGTGGAGATACCAAGCAGAAGCAATAGCGAGGTCATCCTTACCTATAGGAGTTGCCAAAAGGTGTGCCACCTTTTTTTATTAAATTACTTTGTTTGCTCACACTTGGATGAAGGATTAAACTAAATTTATTATAGTCTAACCAAGTGAAAAATAAACTTTCATGAACTACCAAAGTTTACATAATTGAAATTTTTTTACACTATCTTTTTCCATTTGTGGAAAGCCAACACACACGCTGTATAAATACCCACATCATCATCCACACCAACATGGCACACACACACACACGTACGTGTGTGTGTGCTGTTGGTGTGGATGATGATGTGGGTATTTATACAGCCATCTTCCTGTCTGGAAAACCAACACACACACACACACACACACAGGAAGATGGCTGTATAAATACCCACATCATCATCCACACCAACAGTATGGAATCCTAAAAACATTTACACACAGAGCCAGGGCTATTTGTTCTAATGATGCAGTCATTTCCATAACTCAACTATCTTCACCATACTTTCTTGGCCAATAGCTACAGCTTTGATAGAACAGATAAAATATATTGCCTCTCCACCAATTCCTCCCCAAAACATACCTCTATTCCTATTACATACACTGCTCGGAAAAAAGTCAATGGTCAACATAGTGTGAGGAACAAACAGCCATGGGGGGGGGGGTGCTTTAATAAGATGTAGGACCTTATTTCACACTGTGATGAATGCAGCAATTCTATACCGCATACTTTCTACAAGCATCCAATAGTGATCAATGAGAATTTAATTTCTGACCATTCTTCCTGTAGGCATGTAATGAGGCCCTGGATTATTGTGGGGCAGATGTCTCTTGATCTCACCCGATGCTTCAGTTCATCCCACAAATGTTTAGTAGGGTTGAGATCAGGGATCTGTGGAGGCCACTTAAGTGGTGATGTTCATGTCCACAAACCATGCAGCTACAGCAGCAGCAGTCTTATGACCTGGTGCAATGCCTTGCTGAAAGATACAATGGTCAGTTCTGTAGAAACACCTTTGTAGAACCACAAAGTAGGAAGCAATTTACAGTCCAGTCCAGAATGTTCATGCCTCTAGGATTTCAATGTTCGTGACACCACAAATGGAGGTCCATGACCAAATCAGGAAAAACAGGACCATACCATCACACCACTTCCAAATTTCATAGTTGGAATTATGCACTCTGGTAAGAGACATTCACCGGACATCCACCACACCCGTCCATCGATGCTCCATGACACAGCTTTCCAAGCTGCCACATCCCACTATACATGCTCTTTGCACCACTGGGGATGATGCAGCATGTTGGTTTGGGTAATGTGGAGCTTGCATACTTTGTTCCTAACATGGAAATTTATGTTGAGAGCCTCAGTTCTGAATGTTTTTGTGCAGATTCATATTCCAGTCAATGTCTGGAACTCTACATTCAATGTGCCAGTTGACGAATGGCAGTGTTTACATATTATCCTTCATAGCACCCTTTGTCATTTGGTGAGTGCGGTAGGTCATCCACTGCAGATAGCACTAACATATAACTCCCTGCACTTACATCCAAGTATGGTATCACTGACCATTGAAGTGGGAAGGCACAATTTGTCAACAATTTGCCGAACTGATAGGCAAATGGCATCATATCACAGTGCCTCTTTTAAACTTTGTCAGTTCCCTTCTCGCAGCAATTTCATCCAAACACAGATGCACTGACTTGAGAGCATCATATTCCTCCAATTTATACCTGATACAAATACATGAGGGAATATCTGTTGACTTCTTTCCAAGAAGCATATATCTAAGGTACATCTAAAATGACACCCAAAGTAGGAATAAAATATAAACTTCACACAACTTCCTGACCACATGTCAGATTATCAACTTTGGTTCTGTTATCCTAAGGACAAATTATCTTCTACTATATACTGGAGTGTATGAAGTTCTCTATATGGTGGAAGATAGTTTGTCCTCAGGACAGCAGACCAGAGTTGATAATCTAACACGTGGTCAGAGACTATGACTATGAGACAGCCCATGTGAACAGACAGGAAGATCTGTTAACATCTGCCTTTTGAGAATTTAAATACATTTGTTAGCATTGTTATGGCAAGTCAAGACTGGCAGAATACGCTTTGAACACCCCTTCACACAGAATTGAATGGAAGAAAACTTATGTGCTTTAAAGAAGTCATTATAGGTCAGAAGGACTATATTTTTAGTCATCAGTACCTATGAAACATTCTTCAAATCTTGACACATAGGGCTGCATTAATCTGACAAAAATTTGGGAGACTCTAATTTTAAGATCAACTCCTACTCAAGTAATTCTTCTTTTATTGTACATTAGAGGGCATTAAGTTAGGACTTAAGATCTTTTGTCCATTACAATTTGAATTGTTTCACTCACTGTCGCATGTAAACTTAATATGATGTTTTGCATCTGAAGATGATGGTTTGAAATCCAGTGAAATATAAGTCAGTTAATAAACATCCTTTTATTAATTTGATGTTATAATACCATTAAAATTAAAGGAAGTCATGGAACCTAAAGAAGTCTAATAGGAAAAGGATTTTTGAGATGTGGTATTACAGAAGACAAGACTTCAGACAGAGATCTCATATACTGAAAGGAGAACAAATGGATGGGTGCTAGAAAGAATCAGTAGGACTTAAAGACTCCTTAATGGTATTGACAGAAAACAGCTGAAATACTTTGGAGAAATTGCAAGAATATAAGGAGAAATTCTTAAATTGGTAATAAAAGGTAAAGTTCCTAGAAAAAGAGAACATGGAAGATCCTCCATGAGATGGAGGGATGGTGTGTCTGTAGTGAGTGATCTTCAGTGGGGTGAAGCCTCAAGAAAAGCATAAAACAGGACCATCTGGCAGGTACTGGTGTGACACATCACTAAGGAGTGGATTGACCATATGGCATCTAATGATATGGGTGAGGTAAAGATCAAGAGTGTATTATGAAATCTCCAAAAATGACTTAATTAGTAAGAAATGTAGACACAAAAATAAAAAAATAAAAAAATAATGATTTAAATGGGGAAAAAATCAGAGTTCAAAATATTTGATTAAATTAAGAGTGGATGAACTAAATAATAAATTTATACAACGAGGTTGCTTAGTAGGACTATTTATGGCAAACATTCAGGCAGACCACAAGACAAGTTTGCAGAAGAGGAAAGTTTTTGGAAAGAAAGAAACTTAGCAGCATCATCATCTGAAACTAGATAATTGAACTTCAATGAAAGTGGACAATAAAATATTTCTTGTATCTGTACACATTATTTTTTTGATTGAACCATGGAGGGAGAAGAGAAGAGGATAATCTCAAAAAGAGGAAATTCTACGTAGGATAATCAATATATAGGGATATTAGGGTCAATGTATATATAAATACATCACCGAGAATAAAAGAGTGAAAGATTGCGTAACCAAAAAAGTAACTTGATTAGAAATTAAGGAAATGATAATTAAGCTTCTGTTTGGAAGAAAGGTGTGGTTAAAAAGATTTCAGATGGATGTAACTGAGACCATGTGAGGTGGATCTGAAGATGTTGACAGCTTTTAATTTTTTTCTTCATGAATCCTTGTTTTTATGCTTTCATAAGTAAGCTGATGATGTGTATGGTATGTGTGATATGGGATGAGATGAAAATACAGAATCTAATTATGATTGACTTCTTATTACTGCATATACAAAAAAAATTTCCTCAATTTCTCAACAAATCATGACAGTGCCGCCTTGCCACATTAGTACTATGGACTGGAAAATCCCATAGTAATACTTCAAGAAGTTTTCAAGAATGACTACAGGAAATCCATATATATAAGTTATAGACTGTGGAACAAGTTTATAGGTACATTGGTGAACCCTTAATAAGGAGAAATGCTGGACTTTCCACAGCATTTACTGTAATCCAAAAGACCAGTCACAATGCATGATAAAGAGAAAAATAGAAAACCGGTATTTTGCTCAATGATACATTCCTCAACTATAGGATTTCAATATTTTACAATATTTTATCATTTATTATATGAGACTGGAATCAAGAGAAATTGTGGAATTAACCCCCCTCCCCCCTTACATGAATTCTAACCATGAAAAATTGTAAATGTAACATACATTAATACCACAGTTTAGCATAAGGGTAAACTACTTCAGAAACCTTGCTCTAGAGACCAAATATGAAACTTTTTCATGCCACTTCAGACTTCCAATAAACAGAGTACTGTTCTCACATTGAGTGACTAAATTCATCTCCCACTTAAAGACATTCATAAGCATCCATCCATCCATTCATGTGGATTTAAATTCCCCACCTTGGTTGAAAAGCAGATATGCTATTTGTTCAGTCAACCTGGATAACTAATTTATAAACACTTTAAAAACCATAATGCTTGCTTTACCTGATCTTTTCGATTTGAATTCCTTTTGTTAATTTGTTTATCCAACAGCTGATTATAAATTCTTGCTCGTAGTGTCTTCATTGCTAATTCTCTATTTAAATGTTGTGATCTTTCTCTCTGGCATTCAGCTGAAATACCTAAAAAAATTATTAAAAGGAAGAAAAAAAATATATATATATATATATCCATTATTTTATATCAAACAAGCAAACAATTTCTGCCTTGAAAACTACAAAAAAGAATTTTTAAAGGGCACTACAGCTTATTAAGAAACCATTAAATTACAAATACAGGGTAGTTCAAAATTAAATATATATATATATATATACTTAAAATATACATATTTCATGAACTTACCACTATAGTGGATGAATTGCTATAATGAATAAATTCCTGTGGTCCAATGAGATCTGTTACAGTGAGAACTGATGATACTAAGATTAAAAATAACTGTAGCCATTCAAATCTATGCCTGTTTCTTTTTTCTTTCTTTTTAAAAAATTCACTTTAGTTTTGGTTATTAATGATAGAGAAGAGATCCACAAATTGTGGCAAAAATTTACCATTTTTGCAAATAACTATGGTAATCATCCATAATTTTTCAGATACTTAACCAGATAACATATGAATCAGTGAGCAATATATGGATAAAATGATTCAAATCTAAATGTGAACAACAGGACTGAGTAGATTTATGCATGTTTTGCTGTTTTATTTATTTTCCAGCATCTTCAGGACTAATAAACAAGAACATAAAAAGAATTAACAAACATTTATACAAGATCAACATATCTGTAGTTTCTAACATGTTATTACATTATCACTGCATCTTTGTCATGTATCAAGTGGCATCTATCACACAATCTGTCATTTTTTCAATCTGCCCTTATGTGGTTAGAGTTACTATGTAACAGAATAATCTCTGTCAGCTGAAATGTTTGCTTCTAATAATTTTCTCTGAATGAGATGTAGCATTATTTTAGTTTATCTCAATTTTACAGCATCACATGGTAGCAATTCTGCTACCATGTGATGCTGTAAAATCTCTAGTGAAAAATTAAATTAATTTAATTTTTTGCAAGAGATTTTACAAAGGCCCCTTTTTCCTAGAAAACAAGAACCATTTTTTCCCCTTTCCTGCACTCTCTGGAGAGGATCATGAATTCCCTTATTTTCTTTCTCTTGACCTCACATTATATCTCATTTGAATGTATCCTTCTCTCTCTCGGTATTAACTAACCTATTGTCTTTCTTGGGATATCATTGGATTCCTTAGTTCTGATGTCATCTATGTCATGATTTATGAATCTGCGATAGTTGTTTGCAGTTACATCCGCTAAGGTGAGATTCTTACCATCATCCATTTTGTCGGTGCATCTGTATTCAAATTTCTTCCTCCTATAGATGGCGTTTTTTACCTTACTACTAGTTTGTTTTGATCCTCTCACATTTTTATTCCTAGAGCATTCAGCACCTCCAAATAGGGGATCTCCTTTCTTTCAATGTCCTTTAGTCCTATATCTGTCTGGAGGGGGGGGGGGGGGTTCTGGATCCTTCTTATCCTGAAATTTAAAGTTTACTGGGAAAAGTTTCTCAAGAATCTCATATAGACATGATGCACTCCTTCCTAACTTCTCTCCCCCCACTTTTTTTTTTTATTAGCTTTTTGTTCAAGAAGAACTAAGTTCCCTGGTCTTAGGTCCTTGTATTTCCTTTACGAATTCTTTATTTACGAATTTTTTCGTAAATAAAGTTTATTTACGAATTCTCTCATCCTTTGAAGCTGCTCCTACTGAATTATGCAATAATCCTGTGGGGCAATTTGTTCCTCTCAATCAAGACATTTAAATATTCATCAATGTCTGAGAATTCAGAATTGACATGGGTGTGCCCCCAATTCAGTGAGGAAATTTGGCTCAAACCCATATAAGACTAAGGCAGGTGCCTCTCTGATTGCAGAGTGAATCGTCATTCTGCACGCGAATAAGGTGTCAGGTAGATAAGTGTCCAGTTTGACACCCTGCTATCAGCTAATTTGGCAAGTGTATGCTTTAGTGTCTTGTTTAATCTCTCACACATCCCATTTCCCAGGGGATGATAGGGGTGGTGAATAATTTTTTTATTTTGAGTAATTTACACAGCTGCAACATAAGCTCAGCCATAAAGTTTGCACAAAAGTGTGTGGGGCATCCCATATCTGAATATTATTAACTTAAAGAATTTGGTTGCTATGGATTTTGCCATCTGATCTTTCATGGCTGTTGCCTCAGAAAATCTCAAAAACATGTCAATAACTACAAGTATATACCTGTTTCCTTTCAAAGTAGTAGGTAGGGGCCCGATTATACCAATTGCCACTGCTTGAAAGGGCCAGACTGGGACAGGGAAAGGTTGTAACAGTGTCTTTCGCCCAAAGGTGGATATTTCTGACAAGTGACAGGAGGATATATATGTGATGACATCGCCTCTCATTCCCTTCCAAAGATACCTGCCATTTATTCGGTGCCAAGTCTTATCAAACCCCTGATGTCTGGCCAGGTCTGAGTCATGGAACGTATAAAGTACCCATGGTATCATGACTGTTGAGACCAGGATTTTTTCTCTCATTTTCCTACAACTTCCTGCCTGGATAAGAGTAGTCCGTCTTCATCGATGTGTGGAGTTGTGAGGAATAAAAATTCTTCAGAAAGTTGTTCGCCTCTCTTTACTTTGTCATAAACATAGACAGGGTCCCTTTTCTGAGTCTCAACAATAAGGGACTTCTGCCCGTTTTGAAGGTAAGGAAGTTTATTTTCAATTCTCTCTATTTCTTCAATTTTATTGATGTGGATAGTATTATTGTCTTCTTCTGCAGGGTCTTCTTGGTCTGAGTGCAGGAATCTTGGTCAAGAAAAAGTTCAAAGAATCATAAGCACCTTGTTGCTCATCCCCCCCCCCCAATCTAAATTTTATTCCCTTTTTTGTTAGCTTAACTATTGGTTCCATCTCAACCTTTTGAACAATTTGGATTGAACTTCCTATAGAAGTTTATCATCCCGATGTATTGGCAAACTTGCCTCACAGTCCTTGGGATTCTGGTCTCAAGAATGGCACTCACATTTGTCTGAATGGGGACTATCTCAGCCTCACTGATCCTATGACCGAAATACTTTACTTCTCTCAGGAAAAACTGACACTTTGAGCATTTTAATGATAGCTTTGCTCTGTTTAATCTTGTCAGGACACATATCAGAATTTCTTTGTGTGTTCTAATATCCTTTGAATATATTAGCAGATCATCCTGAAAACAGATAACCCCCCTTCCCTAGTATGTCAGAAAGAACTGTGTTCATTAGTGAATGGAAGGACATTGCAGAATTTCTTGCACCTTGAGGAAGTCTATAAAGTTGGTATTTCTGCCATCTGGTCATATAAAGGAAAAGTACTTCCTGTCCTCCTTCCTTAGGAGGATTTGATAATAACCTGAGTTTAGATCTAGTTTTGAAAAATATTTAGCACCCTCTAGGCCTAGCAACATTTCTTCTATTTTGCATAGTGGGAAGTCAATTGGTTTTGTAACCTTGTTCACTTCCCTGAGATCCAATACGAATCTCAAACACCCATTGGGCTTTTCCACTAATATAAATGGGCTGTTTCATTGAGAGTTTAACCTTTCAATGATCCCTGCCTTCTCATAGTCCTGCAATAGTTTCTGCAGTTGTTCCATGTGTTTCATTGGAATCTGATATTGTTTCACATGAACAGGAGTTGTCGTGGTGATTTGAACAGCATGCTCAATTATGTCAGTGCAGGATAAGGATGTAATTTCTTCTGTGAAGATCCTTGGGAAGTGTTGGAAGACTGTACAAAAAAATTGCTCTATTTCTTTCCTTTCATCTTCTGAAGCGGCCAGGCTAGTGGCACTGTCTAGTATGGTGTCCCTCCAATTACCATCTCCTTTATTTGACCTCATTATTTCAATCTCTAGATTCTCACTTATCCCCACTTCTCTCCTGAGACCCCTTATGCTCAGATTTAAGACTAGGATGGCATTCTATCCCCCAAAGTGAGATCATGCCCTCGGCAAAATTGCATATGAATTGATATCTCTCCAAAAAATCGAGACTTACGATAACCTGATCGCTTGTGTCGAGATTTCATGGAGGACAATGAGTTCATTCATGTGAGACACTAAGGAAAGCAGGGGATAGTGAGTATCACATTTATCTTTGTTGTGGTGGAGAACTCGGATTTTGCTATTCCCATTGTGATCGAACTTGTCAACCTAATGATATCATTCGGGTCCAATCTTAGAAAACAGTGACCAAGAAATAACTGAAATGTGATCTCCTGTATCCAACAGAACCTCACTAGGGAGCATTCTCGATCAGGCCTTGCACGATTGTCAAAGGATTCTTACCCTTTCTGGTCACCGCTGCAACACTTTGCAGATTATATGACTCAGGGTCTTCTGCATTATCATGAATTCTCGAAAGCTCAGGATATGCAATCTGATTTACAAACTGACATTTCTTTTTCGAGCTATTTCCAAAATTCTCCCTTTATTTTTCTTTCCTTTTGTTCTGTCTTTTTTATCTCGCACCAATTTATCATGATTCTATCTTATGTCCCCTAATCATTCAGACATTCAATTCAGTCTCTGCAGCAATTGTCTTTGATGTAGCTCTACCTCCAGTTTAATGAGACCCTTCAATTGTCTGAACTGATAATTCCTTCCGATCTTAAAAGGTTTCTCATTTGCATCTTTAAAATCAATGCGATTCAAATCCCCTTTATATTTGATGCCTGCCCCTTCATTCTTTGCATGTTTGCTTTTAGGGTTTATAGATTCCTCCCTAATTCTTAGGTTATCTTTGGGGGAACTGACTCGTTCCAAGAGGCTCACTTGTTCAAGAGCAGAAGAGGGATAAATTTCTCCCGGCCTCTCTTCTTTTTTCTCAACTAATTGGCAACATTCCTCTAAATTCCTGGCCTTTTTCTTATATGCCATCTCTCTTAGCTCACTTCTTACTCCTGACCTAAACAGCTGAAATACCCAAATGGGGCATTTCATCTCCCGATACCTTAAATCACTGGCTAAATTCAGTAATTTATTACAGTAATCTGATATGCTTTCATTATCCCCTTGTACACACTTTAATAGTCTCCAAAGATTTGGACCCACACTTCTGGCTTTGGAATATTGGGATATCAGAGTATCCTTAAACTTTGTATATTCCAAGGTGTTCCTTGGTACAGGGGAAGAATTCAAAAAATTCTTGGCCCTGTCAACCAGTTTATTTCTGAAGAGAATCAATAACTGGAAGTCTCCCTATTTTTCTCAACTCTTCAATGAACCCAAAATATGAATGTATATCTTCATTATCATCTCCAGAGAATGATGGAATAACAAGGTGAGGATTTACAGTCCTAAAGAACTCCTTGACACATCATGTTCGTACTAGTAAGGTCACAATCGGTATTCTCAATATTCACTGCTTACAAAAATTCTAAATTCTAACTACCTGATCTCTTGCCAAAACTATCTCAAATCCACTTTATTCGACTTTAATTATGTGGATATTAATATTTTCAGCTGTGCCATTGTTAAATTATAATACTGGTTCATAATTTAATTGTTAATTGATGTTGGCTGCGCCATTGTAATATTCTACGTCTAATATCAACTTTGTATTTCTATCAACCGCACCTTTGTTATTCCTTTATACATGCACCTTAGGCCTAACTTACTTCTAATTTACTCAGTCATAACTATACTCTGCTTAAGATAGACTTCTCTATTAATCCCTTATAATTTTATGTTCCTGCTGCTAGTGAATGACCTTTTTTATTAGTCTATCCATGATAAACAGGTTACCAACTCTCAAACTATGCAATTAAAAAAAAATTATTTGTTTAACAACTGCATCATTCTAATTTGTATATACATATATATATAGCTTGAGAATTAAAGCTTAGAAAATAGGTAAGATCAAATTTAACACACAAGATCTCTTATAGCTAGTCATGGCGATTTTTAATCAAACAAGTTCGCAGGTTCACTAATTTTTTGGGAGACAGTGCATTGGGAATAGATCAGGCAAGATAGTTATACAAACAAAACATTTTATTTTAATCTTAGTATGAAACTATAAATCACAATGTAAGAGGGAGAAAATCTCTTTTCCAACCTACTCTTATACACATTAAGTGCAACATACAATTAACTTTCTCTTATATAGCACTTGTTTAACCCTTTATATTGTTAACTCATCTAAATTTAATATACAGTTACTCCTTATGTGCTAACTTAGCTAATCTTCATTCATTCTATATACAAAATTTACATTTGTTTCCTTTCATGACCATAACTGTTTACTTAACTAGTTATTAACAATTTCCTGTAAGCACTTTCATTACATACATAAATTACAACAGTAAGCTTTTAAAACATTAACAAAATTTATGCTTGCTTACAGAAGTCTATACAGATAGAGTCCAAGTAACATGAACAATTCTTCGGCTAAGTTTGCTTAACCTTACAACTCTTTCTTAGAATACGACTGTTGACTGGATGATATGACAGTTTTTCACTCTTGCAGCTGCCAGGAAATTTAGGCAGATTTTTCCATCGGAAACAGAAAATGAACTGTCGATATCTTCCGCTATGCCCATGGATAGCCGTATACTCTGAGCACGTTGTTGCAATCTGGCTGGAGTTTCATCAAAATACAGCCTCAACTTCACCACCAGAACTCCATCCATCGAAAGGGACCGGCACCAGAAGCCTCCAAAACTCAGGAAGGAGAGCGATAGAGTGACCAATGAGAGTCTTCAAAATCCTCTGTTCTCTATACTCTATATTTTTTAGAGCCCGTTTAAATATCTTTTCTCGTAACCACGTAATTGTTGCCAGGATCACCTGCCGGTACAGTGATGTCACATCGGCTGGCTCAATGTGAGACACTATATTGTCTCACATTGAGCCAGCAGATATGTGAGATACTATATTGTCTCACATTGAGCCAGCCGATATGTGAGACACTATATTATGGGTGCATATTTTTATGTTCGCATGATCTTGAAAATGTTTGTTTATGCACAGTCATCATTATAATCTCTGCTAATACTCTTTCCTTCGTTTTACATACAACTTAATAAAGCTTATTTTTGTGCACTTTTACAGTAAAATTTAACATTCATACAATTACTACATATTATTACATAAATTCATACAAAATATATGAATGGAAACCTCTGTAAAATCGAACTCGAAAAATTTAATTAATTTAATTTTTCACGAGAGATTTTACAATGCAAGGCCTGTTCTGTCATCCAGATTATATAAAATATCATTAATGATTTTGCTTGAGGGATATATTTACTAATCTTCCAGTTTGTCTCATGCAAGACTTCCCATATTTGCATAAAAATCTTATACTGAACTAGACATTTTCTGGGTGGACAACATTCCTTTAACCATTGCAATAATGACTATACTATCATAACAGGCTTGAAACTTGTATATAATGATCTTTAAGTCCACCAGTAATATGGCAGGAATCCAACCAAAAAATGGAATCGAAACTCTGATCCTTCAAATGCAATGCTTTGACTTATTAAGGAGTATCGAGTTTAAAAACTTTTTTGTGTACTATAGCCACAGTGGCCAAACTGTGGCTCTTCTTAAGTTTTATTAGGGTTCAACTAACAAATAAAAAATATTATAATTTTTCTTAATTTTCTATTGTTTTTAATTTCATTTTTCAATTAACTACATTGCTGTTTGGCAATGTAGTTATATTTATATCACCTCGTCAGAAAATTTAAAAAGATACAAAAGAATCAACTGTCATTACAGACCAACCACAATTAGCAATTTTTATTCATTTCGTTCTTGAGGATGGAGTGATGAGAGAAGAATTATTAGATTTAATAGTATTAAAAGATAGGACTCGTGGCGTTGATATTAAGGAAGCTTTTCATGTTGTCTTTAAAAATGTTCCAAAAAGTAAATTTGTGGGTCTTAACAATTTCTGGTAGGTAACTAGGGCTCTTGCTGCAAAAACTCTGGCCACCCCTGTACTATAGTATAGCATTTTTATCATGCTTTTTTTTCCTGCATGGATGATGGTGGAAGGTGGCTGTTCATTGCTTATCTACATAGGTTTGCAGTATTTATCTAAGGAGACACTAGGTAACTAGCATTTTTTTTGGTGTTCTGTGGAAAAGTGGATTTTTGATTAAGAAAAGAAACTGTTATAACTCTTTCATGTCATGGATCCAGATAATTGACTCTTCGTGCTGTCTTTCTTTATGCATGTGTTACACCTGATATCTTAAGAATGTAGAATTCTCAGCTATCATGGTGTAACATGAAGAATAAATAAAATAAATTAAAAACCCTGCATAAAAGATAATAGTTGAATTAATTAAAAGAAAAAGAAAGATTCTTGCATCCAATAAAATATATAAAATATAAAGGTTTTGGTTAAACTAACTAACAAAAGAAAGAATATATTAATATTGTGATATGACTTAAATAAGAAAAGTTAAATAAATAAGACAGAAAAGGATTAGTCATAAAAGATGGTATGTGAGAGGCTAGAGATTAAGTTATTAAGTGAGTTCTTAGAAAATTTTTGGAAAGGGGATTAAGTTAGAGGCTAGCAAAGGAAAACAACAGACTATTGCTCAGGGCCGATTCCCGAATTGAGACATCATTACGGGCTCGCCGATCAAATGACGTTTGGCAGAAAAACGCCACCCTAATTGGTCGGTGAAGTAAAAACAAGTAGGGGGCGGAGAAAATAAGTTAGAAGAAGTGCCGTTAGGAGAACAGGTATAAAAGGGCTGGAAACCCCCCCCCCCCCAAGAGGCTTTTTTGGTTTTGATTTGGATTCTGTTCCAGGAGACCCCTTCACGAGTTCTTTCGTAGGGATTTCACGATGTTTTCTTGAGTGGCGAGATAGGGGTTATATCTCCACGCCACAACACGGAAACGAAAGTGAGCGGGATTTCGATTCTGTGTTTCCTGTATAAGAAGCGAAGAATGCCATAAAGTTGAGGAAAAGAAAGCATATTCTTTGTGTTCCAACTTCAGTGACAACTACGAGAAGGGGAAAGAAGTAAAGAAATCGATGTCCACATGGCGAGTTGAACAGCTGATATATAGATGATTCAAAAAGTGTTCGGAGTTACGAAAAGTTAAGCCTGCGTAAGCCTAGTTCAATTCCAAAAAGAACGTAGGAGAAGCAGATTATTGGTGAGGTTATATCAAGATAGTTCCATCAGAAGAAGGTAAAGGTCCATATAAAAAAACCCAAGAAAGAAAGGTACTGTAAAATATATCTAATGTTAACTGAAATTTGTCTGTGATAAGTATCATTATTCTAATACGGAACTGTTGAAGTGACCACGGAAAATTTATACTAGGACTTTAGTATCTGACAGAATATATTAAAAGTAAGCTGGCTATTGTTAATGTTATGTGAACAATTAAGTGTCCTGAGAATTTTGCATGTCTATTGTTAATGTATAGGAAAGTTAAAATGTCATAGTTGTGTGTTAGTGCAGAAAAAGGTTTAGTTAATCTACTTAAGTTTGAATTGTTAAATAGTGTGAATTAATCTTATTTGTCCATGTCAAGTGAATTTATGTGTTGAATTGTTATGGCGGCATGATCGTAATACTCATTATAGGATCATAGCCTAATTACTTGTAATAAGCTAATGTTAGTTTGTGAGTATTTAGTTTAGCATTAAATTGAGTAATCACAAAAATTGAATTGTACCATGTTAAGGAATTTAATAAACCTTTGTTCAATGATAAAAGAGTTGTCTGAAATTGCTGTCCAATGCACCACTTGAAAAATACGAACCTAATCACGCGGGAAATTAATGTTAAGAAAAGAGATAAAGTGTCACGACTGCAACATAGTTACACTTTCAGACATATTTGAGTTCTTTCTCCTTGTTTTTGTATATATTTTATATATTTTTGTATATATTTTGTATATATTTTGTATATATCTTAAACTAAATATCCCAAAAGGCGCAGTATAAATACAAATATTAGGGGTACTAAGGGGAGAAATAACTTAAGCATTAGTAAAAATTTTGGTGATATCTCATGCGTAAATAATAGAAGAATATAGATAAGAGGAAATTATTAGATAGAATAAAAATCGTAAGATGGGACACAACATAAATGGCGCAGTCAGTAGGATATAAAATATAAGAAAGTTAATAGAATAGAATAAGAAGAATAGGTCACAACAATGGCAGAGATGCCAAAAAGTGGTCCCATTTCCAATCCATAATTTTGATGACAAATTTAGATTTTTCATTCTAAAAATTCCATTAGGACTTTCTCCCATGAGACAAGTCAGTGCGAGAATCAGCAAAAAATGCTGAATCTAGTCTCTCGAGTGACAGTCAATAAAGGAGGTTGAGCGCCTAAGTGGGTAATAAGTTTATGTATATCACGGGTGGCTGACCTTTTAGGTTCCATGCAATAATTTTCTCACATACGAGTTCAGATGTGCCATACACTCTCGTACCCTTAAAACCCCTGTAAAATATGTTAATATAGACATGATATATTGATTTAATATAAAAACGAGGCTTAATTTTCAATAAAGCACAAAAGTGCAAAATTCACAAAGGACGAACAAAGCACAACTTTGTAGCACACGAGTATCAACTGTAAACTGACTGACAAAAACCTGTGATGGACCACTGTTGCTAACGCTTGGTGCCTCAAGATCAAAGAAGTGAATATGCGAAAGATGTGCAAGAAACAATACATACATACATACATACGTACATCTTCAAGGCCCACTCTTCCTAATTGGGTTGTGGGGGCAACAGCTGCAAGAGGAACTTCCAATGGTCACGATCCTCTGCCACCAAGCGTAGGTGTTCTGGTGGGATTCCCAAATGTGTCTACCCAAGGTTTTGGATATAATCTATCCAGTGAGTCCTTGGCCTTCCACGTGGCCTCCCACCCTCTGGCTTCGTAAAGAGGGCCTGCTGAGGGAGCCTCTCTTGTGGCATTCTGACCAGGTGCCCGTACCAGCGTAACTGTGATCTCTCAACACGGAGAAGCAGCGGTTGAGTATTGAGGGTTTCCTGAATTGCAGAGCATCTGACTCTGTCGAGTTTTGTCAGCCCCGCAACCCCTCGAAGGAACCTCATTTCAGCCACTTGGATTCGTGTCTGCATTCTTTCGGTCATTACCCAACTATCATGACCATAGGTGAGGATGGGGACATAGACAGTACTGAAGACAGCCAGCTTTGCCTTCTGGCTTAACTCCGCTTCAATACTACCGAACAGCCAAGCTCCCGCAATATTGAGCTTGCTAAGCCACTTCGAGTATCTAGCTCTACATCCCATTTTCCATCATTCGTGAATATGGACCCAGGGTATTTAAACTTCTCCACCTGTCTCATTGGGACTATCCTTACATTTAGAGTGCACTGGGATGGTTGTCTTGAGACCACAAATGTTTCAGTTTTGGCCACACTGATCTTCATTCCAGCGTCTGCACAAACAGCTACAAACCTAACCAGGGTCCGCTGGAGGTCATCTGTGGAAGAGCTAAGCAGAACTAGGTCATCCAAAAAGCAGACGTCCAATGCTACATTTTCCAATTCTGACACACTCACTGCCTCAGCTGTGCCTATCAATTCAGTCCATAAATATTATGAAAAGGAGGGGTGACAGAACACAACCTTGGCGGAGGCCAACGGAGACTGTGAAAGGTTCAGACTTTGTGCTGTTTACCCTGACACAAAACTCTGGGCATTCATACAGGGACTTGATGGCAGCTAATAGTTGACCATCCACTCCATACTCCTGTACTACATGCCAAAGCCTATCCTGAGGAACCCGGTCATATGCCTTCTCCAAGTCCACAAAACATGTGTAGACATTCTTGGCATATTCCCAAGATTTCTCAAAGACTTGCCTTAAAGTGAAGATTTGGTCAGTTGTGCTTCTACCAGGATGAAAGCCACATTGTTCTTCCTGGAACTTTGACTCAACTATGCTTCTGCACCGTCTTTCCAAGCACAAAAGCACTTTCCCAGGCAGGCTGAGCAGAGAGATGCCATGATAGTTACTGCAATCCTTCTGGTCTCCCTTCTTAAAGACTGGTATTATTATGCCTGTCTGCCATTGCTTTGGTGCTTGCCCAGATATCCAAGCAGCCTGACACACTCGAGTCAACCAGAGAACACCTTCTCAATTTAAGGCTTTTAGCATTTCAAGCCAAATTTCATCATCACCAGCAGCCTTGCCCGATTTTAGCGATTTTATTGCTAAATGGACCTCTTCTGCTGTGAGACTAGTCATTGCCTTTATCTGCACCTCTTGGATGTCCACAACTGCTGGGCCACCTAGGTTAAGAAGGCTCTCAAAGTATTCCCTTCATCTGTGGAGGATATCCTTCTCGGTTGTTAAAAGTGCGCCATCAGAGGCCTTAATTGCCCTTGCTGTGCACGATTTCCTCCCTCGAAGGTGGCGGATGGTCTGCCAGAATACTTTGTTTGCATTTGCATAGGATGAGTCTAATCTTTCTCCAAAGGATTCCCAAGCTTTGCTGCCTTAGCAGTAGCTTTTCCTGCCTCAGGATACCACAAACGCATCTCAGGTGACCTGACTCTAAGCCATGTTAGGTAGGACTCCTTTTTTGTCCGGACAGTTTTTCGTACTTCTTGGTTCCACCAAGGTGTTCTTTTCTCACTGCCCGTTGCCACGCCAAGCCGATTTCTGTCACACCATGAGAGTGCAGAGGCAGTGACAGCTGTTCTGAACAGCTTCCATTCCTCCTCAACATCTGCAGTATGCTTGGGAATCTCTTTGAACCTGGAGGAAATGTCATCTGCAAAATTCTTCCTCACAGCCTCATTTTCCAATGCCTCCCATTTCACGCGGTATAGCTGCTTAGGCCTACCAGCGTTGATGGTAGCATCTGGTTTCTGAAGCCATAGAGTGCACACAACAAGGTGGTGGTCAGTTGACAATTCTGCCCCTCTTCTCACACGAACATCCAACGCTGAGGTAAATAGGTCTGCTGAGACTATAAAGAAGTCAATCAGAGACCTTTGTTCTAGTGTATCCCTGTACCAGGTATACTTATGGACTTCTCGGTGCTGGAAGAAGGTATTCATTATGGACAAGCTGTTAGTACAGCAGAAGTCCAATAATTTTGACCCATTCACGTTAAGGTCAGGGGCACCGTTTCTTCCAACCACACCCCTCCATGTCTGGTCATCTGTTCCAACATGTGCATTGAAGTCACCCATTAGCAGGACTGATTCCATGTCTGCCACCCTGTCAAAAGCAGCATCCACTTCCTCTAGAAAGGCAGAGTATTCTGACTCTAGTTTAGGTGCATAGGCTTGCACCACAGCCAAATCATGATTTTTCATCTGAAGCTTTAACACACACACCCGTCCCCCCAATGGGATCCACTCAGCAACACAGTCTGACAGCTGGGGGCTTGTGAGTATCCCTACACCTGCCTGAACAGACATTGTTGGGCTCACACCAGAGTAGTAGAGCTTCCACCCCTTATCCAGGTCGACAGTTCCAGAGCCTCTCCTCTTGGTTGAAGAAAGCCCAAGTCTAGCCGGTAGCACTTGGCTTCCTCAACCAGTTCCAACTCCTTCCCTGTCAGAGAAAAGATGTTCCAGCTGCCTAAAGCCATAGTCTGGTGCCGTTGTCGTTGCCATTTCCGTCCTTTTGCAGAATCATTTCTTTGCGCTGCCCCTAAACATCTCCCCAAACAGGTAGCGGGCCCATTGATGAAGTTTCCTCTAGCAGAGTGCTGAGGAGTGGTGTCTAAGGGAGACTAACATATTTTTAGAACGGGTCCCTCTGCCTAAAACCCGAACGCGTCCCTTGGTAACCCGCGCGACGGACGATGCGGTGTGAACATTTTTTGATGGCCTGATCATGTTACAGTGTTTGATAATGTCCTGTTAGCACAAGACGAAATGACATAGAAAAATAGGAAAGATTCCCCTCGAATACTCTAATAGTATTCGGGGGAAGGAGCAAGAAGAGAAGAAAGGAAGAATCAAGGGAGGAAGAGGAGGGACCAGTCTACAGATAATATAAGAGATGTATATTACATGAAGTAAGGCATGGTCCAGCATCAGGTACCTCGGGTTTGCCACACCCGTACTCACTAAAGTGAGCCCCTGAGGATTCAAGAAACAATAAAATCACTAAAAATAATTACTAAGTTTTAGCTTTTTTCCTACAAATCAGTTTTTGGTTAATACCTCATAACTGATCTCGTTGAGTCAGATGCATGAGATTCTCACACATAGAGAGATGAGTGGTATGATTGAGGGCGAGAATGGTGAGAGAAATATGAATAAAATAATGAGGTGGGGAGTATGGAAAGGTTAAAGGATTGTGAAGTTTTCAGAGATGGTCTCAATTGGGAGGATGAATGGCAAATAAGAGTGGCTGACTTGCAGAGAGAGAGAGAGATCAGCTGAAAGAACAGGAGAAATGTCTAGGAAATGAGATGAGAAGTGTGAAAGATGAGATTAGGTGAATGGAAGACAAATGTAAGGCAAATCAGAGTAGGAGTGAGAGAGAGTTATGGGAATGATAGAGGAGAGAATAGGAACAGCAGAAGAGAGAGAATGAGAGAGAGTTATGTGAATGATAGAAGAGGAGAGAATGGGATAAGTGGAAGAAAGGGAATGAGAGAGAGATATGGGAATGATAGAAGAGGAAATAATGAAAACAGTAGGACAGAGGGAATGAGAAGAATGCGAGAGAGCACTGGAACTGGGGATAGAATGATGTCAGGAACGAAGGTAAGTAGGGGAACACAGAGAGAAAGTGTTAGAGGAAAGAAAGTGAGGGATGCATGTGAGCAATTGCGGAAAAGGGTGGTAAGAGGTGTAATATGAGGACTCAATGATCAGTAGTGTTCAAGATAGGAGGAGTGTTTGCCTGGAGGAATGATAGAAAGTGTGACTATGGCAATTAAGAGGGGTGAAAGGGTGGATGAGATGATTGTGATGGTAGGAAAAAATGACTTGAGAGGTAACGTAAATTGGGCAGCAAGAGAAATGAGATTCTTGCTTGAGTTTGTACAAAACAAGATGCAGAGAGGAAAGATAGTGTGTGTGTGTTGCCTAGGTATGATAGTGACGAGCTGAGCAGAAATATTGAATAACATAATAGCTAGAATGTGTCAGAATAGAGGACTGGAATATGTGGATGCTTGGAGTTTGAGGACAGAAAGGAACTGTATGCGAGAGACTGCTTGCATTTGAATGAGTAAGGAGGTAGGCATCTTGAGTGATTGCTGTTCTGAACAAGTCGGTGTGTCAATGCAGGGAAACTAGGATGCCTAGGGTGGATGGCAACAAAGGTGACCTCTTGTGGGAATAGGTACTTGGGAGAAGGAGATGACATCAGGTAACGCTCAGCCTGGTGGAGTCTAGAGAGGATAATGCTGGGTATAGAAACAGTGGCATTTTTATGCTTTATACTAATGCCAGGAGTATCCGGAATAAAGGAGAGAAATTGGTGGCACTGATAGCATCAGCCTGGCCAAAGATTATTGGGATCATTGAGACATAGTTGACAGAAGAGAATATAATAACAGGAATAGAAGTAGCAGGGTATAGCATTTTTTGGCAGGATAGGAAGGGAAATCGTGGTGGTGGAGTACTGCTTATGATAAGTGACGACTTATGTCCTCTAAGAGTGGAGGCTTTGGAAGGCAGTGACATTAATGACTTTGAACGTATATGGTGTGAGGTAGAGGTGGGCAAGACAGGATATTTAGTGGGGTGTTGCTACAAACCAAGGAGCACAGAGGATGAGAACCAGGAGATGTTTAGACAGTTGAGCTTGGCAAGTTCAAGAAGAATGATTGTTATGGGAGATTAACTAAGCAGTACAAATTGGGGACAGGAAGATGCATGTAGCAACAAGGGAATGGAATTTCTAGAATTCTTGAGGGACAAATGTCTTAGGCAACATATAACAGAGGGAACAAGAGGTTCAAGAGTTTTGGATTTGGTCATAGCATCAGAAGAGTTGATAATAACTGAGATGACATCCCTCCCACCAGTTGGAGAGAGTGACCATGTGGTTTTGACTTGGAAAATGAATAGACATGCAGGTATATCAAAGAGACGGGGACGTATGTGGAATTATAAAGCAGGTCATTATAATAGTTTTAGATGTCAACTTGGGAAAGTTTCATGGAGGGAGGAATTGGAAGGCCGGGATATCATTAGTGCTTGGGATATCATGAAGGAATATTTGTGCAGCAATAATAAGCTGTATTCATAAATGAAGAAGAAGAGGACACAATTTGGAGTAAAGTGGATGACAAACAATATTAAACAGGAACTGCATGTGAAAAAGTGGCAATGGAAGAGATATAAGGAGATATGTGACGCATGAAGAATATAAGACACAGGCCAGAAGAGTGACTAGTATGGTAAGGAAGGCAAAACTGAATTACGAGAAGAGATTGGCCCTAAGATCCAAAAAATCCTAGGGAATTTTTTAGCTATGTGGCCAGTAGGAGGAGAAATGATTGTGGAAGAATGACATTATGGGATACAAATGGAAATAGAGTGACTGATGCAGAGGATATAGTGGAATTGTTCAATGAACACTTTATTGGAGTATTTCATCCTGGAGGAGTAAATTTTAATACTAGAGGGATAGGGCAGGTTCGAGGTTTAGAGGTGCAGGAGGAGAGCGCATTCCACATACTGAGTACTCTGGATGTTAGTAAAGCTGTGGGACTGGATGGTATTTCACCATGAGTTTTGAGAGAATGTGCTAAAGAACTGTCAGCTCCTTTGACCTGGCTTTTCAATGAAAGTCTGGCTATGGGAAAGGTACCCAGGGAATGGAAGGAAGGTAAGATAGTGCCACTGCATAAGGGCGGTAGCAGACTGGAAGAGTCTAATTCAGTTAGTCTAATGCCAGTTTGTATATCATCAGTAGTTGTTAAGATCTTGGAGAAATTAGTGAGGCACCATATATAGTATTGGGCAGTATATGCCTGTGAGAGTCAACATGGATTTTTGAAGGGGTGCTCCTGTTTTAGTAATATGCTAGCCTTTTATAATAAAGTTACAAGAGCAGTAAATGAGGGAAAGGCATATACTACCATTTTCTTGGATTTAGTGAAGTCATTTGACAGGGTGTCATAGGATAAGCTGATATCTAAGTTGCAGCACATGGGTTTGGATGTCCAGTTGGTCAACTGGATTCAGGATTGGCTGTCCGATATGTACCAGAGAGTTGTGTATGGTGGGGCAGTTTCAAGGAGGCAGCAGGTTACAAGTGTGGTCCTACAGGGTCAGTACTGGGACCTATATTGTTTAACCTTTATACAATGAAATTGTCAGTGGATTGCAGGGGAATATTCAGTTGTTTGTGAATGAAGTGAAGTTGGGAAGGGTTATTAGTAATAGTGCAGATGTGGTAGCCCTGCAAGAAGATTTGAATAAGCAAAACAGATAGGCAAATGAATGGGGGTATCGGTTTAATGCAGCAAAATGTAAGGTCTCGAGGTCTGGGACACATTGATGGAACACTGCATGCTCCATTGGGGGAGCTATACTGGAGGAAGTAGGGAGACAAGAGATCTGGGGTTGATGATTGAATAGAAACCTGAAATTTAGTGAACATATTGCAAAGGTCGTGAAGGTAACACAGAAGATTGCTGTGTAAAACACGATGTAGCTTGGAAATGCCAAAGTGCTTTACATCGATTTTTACAGAGGTCAAGTCTCATGAAATTGTTACAAAAATAACCTTGTTTGTCTCTATATATTTTATGCTAAATTTTAATGTAAATAACCCTATGGGAATTGACTGTACTTACTGCTTTAACAAAAATTTTTAGAATGTAAAAAACAAAGGCAATGCTTTGCCACCGGAACTTTGAATAATAGCTATGTGTAAGGGCACAAGAAAGTTGTTTATGATTTAAGTGTATGAGAAAGTTGTTTGCGAGCTCTGCGTATAAACACTTCTAGGTCAGTGTCAAAGAGATAGGCAATGTTTAGACAAGTTTCCGCTGCCAGACAAGATAGGATTAAAGGAGTGCACGGAGGAGAAGAAAGAATGGGTCGGTCTTAACAGAAGATTAAGGAATCGTGCAAAATTTTTTTGGGGTTAAAACCTTTCATGCAAGGTCCCAGAGAACATGAAATAAAAAGGCAATGAGCTTAACATCGCGGTGGACAGTTATCAGAGGGGCAGTTAGAGTTATTGGAGTCGGCAGAGAACCAGGAGTGGGCAGTTAGAACCAGAGGCTGTCGGCAGTTAGAGTCAGAAGTAGGATCCAGAGGACAGGACGTTACGGTGAGCGATGCCAGAGGAGAAGCCTATCGGAATGACGAGAGAACAGCCGATGTAAATACCCGAGGCAATGTTGGTCAGATGTCTTTTTTGCTGTGGGAGGTCAACTGAAGCCAAAAGCCACAGAGTGATCTTCAAGCCTGTATGCTGAAACCTCTTGCCTGAGCTTTTCGAGTACTGGAAAACTGGTCCAAAGCCCGCCAATATCCCAACAAAATGCCCCTTGAAGCAAGACTCTCCAGACGGAAGCCTAAGGCCCAAGATGAATGGAAAAGCATAGGGACTTTAGTGCAGGACCTTTGGATGAGTGTGCGACACAGAGCCTCTGTAAGTTATTTCCATCTTTCGTTGTACATTCCTTTTGTAATCTAGGAGATACGTTATAAATGGACTGATAAGAAATAGTAATAAGAAGTATCTATAAGAGAGTCCTCTGATTTGTTATTAATTGGAATATAATTTTTGAGATAACGTTGCATGACTAGCTAACCTCTTTGTGAGTAAATTAGTTTCAATAATTTGATTTAATAAGCGGAGAAGTAACTGAGCAATTATATTGTATAGTTATTTAGTATTGAAAAGAGAAAGTTTGTTTCTTTATGCTAAAAGTCTAACAGATAGGTAGGGAGAGTAACCTCCCTATCGTTTAATTAATGTACTTTGTTATTAATGTAAATAAATGTGTTTTAATTATATGTCAATAGAGTGCTGCCTGATCTTTTATTTTACAATGCACTGTTCCTAAATAAACTCCGATCTATGAGCAGGAAACAACTAAAGGCAATGAAAGTGTAGTTTAAGTACTTCAGAACGACTGTTTATGTAAACTTTATTGAAGGAATTTATGCTAGTAAGAGAGAGAGAGATCTACCAGACATTTTACTGAGTCTTATGCCTATATAGAAATACTGGTGGCGCAGTCTTAACAAATAAATTTTTCAGTGTTCATAGGCATATGACTAGTAAATATGAAAGGTGGATAAACACAGTACACAATAGAATAAGTGAGAAAGGTTACAAAAGCAAAAGCATACTGCTAATTAGAATAAAGAGTTAATACTCTTGTTTACAATAATAGCATTAGACCTTATCATTACAGCTGCAATAATGAGAAGGATGCTGACCTGCAGAGATAAAAGAGTTATCATTCCGTTGTATAAGACCCTGATCAGACCACACTTAGACTATTGTTCTCAGATTTTGTCCCCAGGATTTGAAAGGGATAAATTAACTGTGGAAAGGGTACAAAGGCAGATAACAAAGATGGTTTCAGGACTGTACAATGTTAGTTATGAGGATCGGCTGACGGAATGTGGACTGCAGAGTTTGGTGAAGAGAAGGAGAGGTGATATGATTGAGACTTTTAAACTGTTGAGAGGTGGTTACAGGGTTGACACTGGGGAGTTCTTTCGCTTGGTTGAACAGCAGGAAGGAGTGATAACAAGGGGCCATCCCTGGAAGTTATGAAAGGAAGCTGTGAGTAAGAGGGTGAGGAGTGGTTTCTTTGCATGGAGGGTGGTTGAACTATGGAATGCATTGCCTGATAGAGTGGTGAGTGCGAGAACAGTCAATGAGTTTAAGGAGTGGTATGATAGACTTTGTGTTTCCTATGAGGGACCTCCCATGATGAGTCTTGATAGACTTTGTGTTTCCTAGGAAGCACCTCCCATGATGAGTCTTTTGATTCTATGGAGGCCTGAATAATAATAATAATACTCTTTGCATAAATAGGCTTAATTTTTTATTATTATATTGTATAGTTATTATTGGGGTTCAATGCACCACTGCAAATCATCCAATGTGCCACTTTTGAAGAATGCACCATAGGTTGACTGTCCCTGATGTATACTGATACTATAGATCAGGAATTAAAGAGAGGAGTTTTGGGTATTGGTTATAGAAGGATATAGCATTTTCAAGAAAGATAGAGAAGACAGGATGGGAGAGGAATACTGCTAACGATGGAAGATGAATTTCATCAAAAGGAACAAGAGATCAGGAAAATGTGTGGATGGCAGTTCATTTGAAGCACTCTTGATGTTGGAGGTTGAAGAATATGTGGAATCTTTCAGTTAAAAAGAGGTATATATGGAACTATGGGGCAGGTGATTATGAGATGGATGAGTAGCATCATCCCCCCCACACACAAAAAAGAAAATGTTGTGATGGAAGATGAATTTCAGCCATAAAAAACAAGAGATCAGTAAGATGTGATCAGTCACTCAGGGGTAAGGAGGGTGACCAATATGAAGGAAGGCAAAATCAGATTAAAGGAAGAAATTAGATAGGCAGGCCAAAGGAAATCCTAAAGTTCATTCTCTATGTGGTAAGTAAAAGAAAGAACAATTACAGAAGGATAACTTTAATGAGTGCTGACAATAGCAAAGTGACAGATGCAAAAATAATTTAGTGAATGACCACTTTGCAAGGGACTACCATAAAAGTGAAGATATTGCAGTGACAGGAAATGATATGGTAATGAAAACAGAGAATGATAAATTGGAAGTCCTTATGATAATGCAGAATCTAAATGCAAATACACCTGTGAGATTAGAATGGAATGCCAGCTTGCATATTATGAGGATGCACAAAGGAATTGCCTCTGACTAGACATTTTAAATCTCATCTCTGGTAAAGTTTCAAAAGAGTGGAAGGAGGGCAAAATAGTTCTGTTACATAAAGTAGGCTCCAACACCACTGTGGTAGCAAATAACAATCCAATCAGTATCTCACAAGTGGTGGTAAAGAATTGGAAAAGCTGTCAAAGACAGAATTTAGGAAAGGGTGGACAAAAATATGATTCTGCATGAGAGAGAAGCATGGCTTTATGAAGAGCAGATCATGCCTTAGTAATTTACTAACTTTTTTACAATACTATGATGGCTGAGTTGGATAAAAGGAATTACTGCACTATGATAGTGCTGGATTTTACAAAGGCATATGAGAGAATACCACCATAGAACAGGATTATCTGTTTGTTCAAATTGGAACAAACAGAGATGGATATGTATAAGCAGTGGCAGCTCGTGGCTTGAAATCGTGGGGATGCTGCCACTTTTGAAATAAACTGTACTTACACACTGTAATAAGTACAGTGTATACGTAAAAATTATTAGTAAAAATGTTTCTTCTACAATAGAAGAAACATTTTTACTAATAAAGGACTGGGCATTTAACTAAAAAAAGAGACTGGTGAAAACATTCCTATGGCTCACAGCATTACACAATTGTGAGGCTTGGACAAGACACCAAAAAGATGGAGATATCTGAAATTTCATGCCAGAGAAGGATGATAAGAATTAGTTGGATAGGAAGAAGGACTAATGAAGAAGTGTTAAATGTGGTTCAATAAGAGCGGTTACTAATGAACTACAACAATAAAACTAAAAAAAAAAACCTAATTGAACACCACCTAAGGACTGCTTACAGAATAATGGAGGGAACAGAAGAAGCATGAGGGAGATCAAGAATCTCCTACATAAACAACTTAACAATAATAACTGAAGCTAAAAGCTATGAAGAAATAAAAAGAAGAGCACAAGATAAAGGCACTGGGCACCACCTAAGGACTGCTTACAGAATAATGGAGGGAACAGTAGAAGGAAAGAAGCATGAGGCAGATCAAGAATCTCCTACATAAACAACTTATAACTAAATGTTAAAAATACCAAGCAATTTTAAACCTGGTTTTACTCCATTTCCCAAGTAAGCAAACAGACAAACAAGTCAAGTTTGCGCCTGCAAGTGATGCAAGTCTAGCTGATCCTACAGATAGTGCAAGACCAAGGCAACTCGTGGTAAAGGTGGCATAAGCTCTGATCACTAATCTTAATATTTACCCTTAATGCCAAAACACATCTCCAAGAAGGGGATGCATGATGTTTTGTATTAAAGGCAAGGGGCCACTACCCAGACTGGTTTCGACCTTTATTGAGGTAGAATGGGAGTTCATGTCTTTCATCATCGGCCTTTGGAGTATAAAGATTGCTGAGGGTCAGCCGATAGTAATAGGGGAAGTTAAAGAAAGGTAGAGTAAGATAGTAGGAGGTAAAAAGAGGCCTCAGTCAGCCTGTTTAGCTGTATAACCCAGAGGTTGTGGCTAAAAGGTCTGTAAAACATAATCTCCTTGCACCTGTTCGAAAAAAAAAACTTAAAATTTACATTTCATTTTACCCGAAAAAACATAACTTTCGATTACATTAATCTAGGTGTCTTGAGACGTCATCTCGTAACCCCTAAAAAAATAAAGAAAAATGTTTGTTAAAATTTGGAACTTAGATTATTCTTAGACTATGCCTTACAACTGGGAAAAAAAAAAAAAACTGCAATAGCGGGATCTGTATTGAGGTGGACTTTATCAACCAGAGAACCGAGAGTTGGGGGAAGAGCCCGGCCCGAGTGATGCAGCCCACAAGGAGCTGCACCGCCTCGCTGTAGGCCTTCGCAGCTCGGGTTCTCAGGTCTGCCCCCTCCTATGTGGACTAAGTGTGGATACACAGAAACAAAACTAAAAGAAAAAAACTTAGAAGAAGGGGCTTTTTTTTTTTTTCTTTTAGGTCATATTTGCCCTCCAATTTTTAATCGCTATCTCAAAGTCTTTTACCACGTTTTCCATCACTGTGAGTACGTGTACTGACTCTTCATCATTTAGTTTCCATATTCTCTTCAAGCTTTCATTCCATTTCGTTCGGTGGTAATTGAGGTCATCCCACTTCATCCATATACTAAGACTATCTAGCTCGCCTTTACATTGCAAACAGGCGTCTCCTTTTTCCTGTATAGCTGTGTGGACTTTGTGACTTATCTCGGGTTTGTCCCTAAGATCGAATAGGATTCGTCTTGTTATATTCGAATTTTCGTATTGGGGATTTTCTCCTTCTACCGGTTTTGTAATGGGGTGAGAAGAACCGGTATTTGTATCTTCTGGTTTTGGATCGTTTCCTTGCTCTGTGTCCTCTTCTGATGAGGTTTCTTCCTCATTTTCTGTGTTGTTTCGCGTTATTATCTCATTTCCTTCCTCGTCTTCTTCTGAACTTGAGGCTTCTATTTGGCTTTCAATGTCTTGTTTATTTCGTTTCATTTCTCCTTCTTCTGGCGTGATGGGTCGTTTTGTTGAACTGGTATTGATTTCCATTTCCTCTGTTTCTGTGCTGTTATTGTTGCTTTCCATTTCAATGGTGTGAGATCTCTTAGCGTTCCATTTCTTTTTCTTCCTAGTTTTTCCTCCTGCGTTGTTCCCGCTTATTGCATGGTTTCCTAACGTAGGCGTCGCGTAAGCTGGGGGTTGTAGGGCTGGAAACTCTTCTGATTCAGTTGTTTGTGGTTCGTTTACTGTTTGGCCTGTAGCTCGAGAGTCCTGTGTTGTGAGCTTAGGATTGATTACTGGAATGGCTACTGCCACAGGTGTTATGGCACCTCCTGCTCTTTCTGCAAGGGTCCTGTTAGGACAAACGTCTATTTTATGGGATGTGTTCCCACATTTACGGCATGGTGAATCACATTGATTCAATGTGTGTTCTGTCGATAAGCAGTTGCGGCATGTGTTGTTTTTCGGGCAGTGAGCGCTAAGGTGGCCCAAAGCGGTGCACCGAAAACATTGTTTTCTTACGCCTGGATAATTGACTATTACTCTTGCTGAGCCTAAAAAAATCAAGTTGGAGACCTCCGTTTTCATCTTGATTGAAATGCTCACTTCCCCTGATTTCCACTCTGGGATATCTGCATCTTGTCCGATTGTTACGTTTCGGACAGTCCCCGACTTGGAGAAAATGGTTTTAATGATTTCCTTCCCTTTCTCTAGATATTCTAGAGGAAACCTGTCAATTTTTACGGATTTTAAAATACTCCCGACTAGGAAGAGTAGGTATTTTTTCCCTTCACATTCTACGCCTTTAAGGAGCGTTTCTCTTGTCTCTATGTTGTTCGTTACTATTTGGAATCGTCCCCCCCCCCCCCCCGTAAGGGGTAAGCCTGTAAATGCTTTCTGCTTTCGTGACGTTGAGAAGAGCTCTCACAAACGTCGCTTTCTCTATGCTTGGGTCAATTTCAATCCCGAGAATACAAACTTTTGGTAAGAATTTAGACATTGTTTAAAGGCAAATACTTTTCCCACAGTAAAAGAAAGTTGAGTCCCTGAAAAGGGAAGACCTTAAGACAGGCCTGTACCGTTTGGCACGAGGCCACAAGGAAAACCACCGAAAGAAAAACTATAAGGGTTCTTACCCTTATAGATTTTCTATAAGGGTAAGATAGGCTAGAAATACCAACATTTAGTAATACAGAGCTTATAAATATTTTACCAGAACAAGTTGCCATAAGGTGTTTTAACCTTATTAAATAAAAATCTCTGGAGAAGATATAAATGTAGAAAGTATTTTACCTTGGGTATAATAAATGTTAAAAATACCAAGCAATTTTAAACCTGGTTTTACTCCATTTCCCAAGTAAGCAAACAGACAAACAAGTCAAGTTTGCGCCTGCAAGTGATGCAAGTCTAGCTGATCCTACAGGTAGTGCAAGACCAAGACAACTCGTGGTAAAGGTGGCATAAGCTCTGATCACTAATCTTAATATTTACCCTTAATGCCAAAACACATCTCCAAGAAGGGGATGCACGATGTTTTGTATTAAAGGCAAGGGGCCACTACCCAGACCGGTTTCGACCTTTATTGAGGTAGAATGGGAGTTCATGCCTTTCATCACTGGCCTCTTGTAAATTCTGAAATTTCAACCTGAATGACCAGTTTAATACTGAGAAGAGTGGGGGCAGAGCCTGGCCTGGGTGATGCAGCCCACAAGGAGCTGCACTGCCTCGGTGTAAGCCTTCGCAGCCCAGGTTCTCAGGATACCCACCTCCTGTGTGGAATAGACATAGACCTTTTTTACAACAAAAATTCTAATCTGAAAGAGGACAAAAAGAAGAAAAAACAAACCAGAATTTTTTTTTTTTTTTCCCATCTGGGAAAAAAAAAAAAAAAATTGCCAGCATGTTAGACGAGGTTTAAATCGTCTTGCTGTCTATTTTTGTGGGTTCTAATTATGTGATCGGCTAATTTATCTCCGTGGACGTAGTTTAGCATGTAAAGGCCTCTGTACAATGCTAGTCCCACGTCGTCCCCTGCATCAATAAAATCGTTAATCTGTTCAGGAGTGATTTCATTTATGTCCTCGACAAACATATCATTCCATTCTGCGCTGACAACTTTAGGCCCGTTTTTTCCTGTGAGTATGAGTTCAATGTCTCCGAATGTTCCTATTGCTGTTCTTAATAGCTTCACATGCTCGGGGAAGTCCTTTAAGAGATGCAGTATTGGTGCATTGGATTTCGCGTGAGGGAACTTTGTGGGTTCTGAAGTTGCCTTTATATTTCCAACTTGTGCTGGACTTCCTTGTTTCGATTTTTTAATATTTACTTCTTCAGGGCTGGCTGGCCTCTTTTGTGTGGTTTCTGCATTGTTGATTTCCATATCTATTGCCTCCGTGTCCTCGTCTATTGTGACTGCAGTGATAGTTCCGTTTTGTTGGTGCTGCTGGTTATTTTCGGTTGCTACGTTTGTAGTGGCGGTTGATCGGTGGCCAGTTCTTCCTGCCCTTCATCTCTCCTGGTTGCAGGCTTCTCCACTGGTGTACTTGGCAGTGTTTCGGAGGTGGCGGCATGATTCTTTGTTGTTCCCTCATGCGTGGCCTTCAGGGTGGGGAAATCATTCAGTTCTGCACCAATAACATTTTTGGCTTTTGTTTCCATGTTGAGCATAATAGTACCTCCCAATTTTTCAGCCAGATTTCTGTCTGGACAGGTGTCTATTTTATGGCCGTTGGTGCCACATTTTAGGCATGCCGATTGGCACTGTGCTAATGTATGACCCGCTGTTAGGCAGTTCTTACACTTTAACTTCGGGCACTGGGCTCCACATTTAAAACATTGCCTCTTTACTCACAGGTAACTCACTATTACCCTGGTCGACCCGATCATTACAAAATTCGGAACTTCTGTTTTCATCGTTAACGAGAACGTGACTTCCCCCGACATCCATTCAGGGTAGTCAGCGTCTCTGCCTACTTGGACATCTCGTACGGTTCCCCATTTCGAAAAGACTTGATTAATTATGTCATTACCTCCTTCTAGGTATTCCAGAGGGAATCGCTCTATTCCCATCTTTTTAGAGATGCTACCAACGACAAAGGATGGCAAAGTTTCCCTTGACACTCAGCCCCTTTGAGTAGTTTCTCCCTTGTTGTTGTATTTTTACAAACTACTTGATATCTGCCACCTCCATAGGGGGTAAAGCCAGAAATATTATCTGCCCCTACGCAGTCAATTAACGCTTTCGCAAATGTCCTCTTGTGTACACTTGCGTCGATTTTGAACCCGAGGGTTCTTACTCTCGGTAGAGCCGAAGACATACTTCAAAAAAAAAGGGAAAAGTAGACCCTTGTATGACCCAAGTCCACAAAAAGACAGACCTGTAGAAGAGGCCAAGCTTTCCCTGTTTGCAGATAAGAAAAACCTGTTAAACTTAGGTACAGGGTAGTGCAAGATCCTACAGGTAGTGCAAGAGGTAAGATCAGCTAGACTTGCATCACTTGCGGGTGCAAACTTGACTTGTTTGTCTGTTTACTTACTTGGGAAATGGAGTAAAACCAGGTTTAAAATTGCTTGGTATTTTTAACATTTATTATACCCAAGGTAAAATACTTTCTACATTTATATCTCCTCCAGAGATTTTTATTTAATAAGGTTAAAACACCTTATGGCAACTTGTTCTGGTAAAATATTTATAAGCTCTGTATTACTAAATGTTGGTATTTCTAGCCTAGCTCCCACTGATGAGACCTCAAATAAAGGTCGAAACTGGTCTGGGTAGTGGCCCCTTGCCTTTAATACAAAACATCATGCATCCCCTTCTTGGAGATGTGTTTTGGCATTAAGGGTAAATATTAAGATTAGCGATCAGAGCTTATGCCACCTTTACCACGAGTTGCCTTGGTCTTGCACTACCTGTAGGATCAGCTAGACTTGCATCACTTGCAGGTGCAAACTTGACTTGTTTGTCTGTTTGCTTACTTGGGAAATGGAGTAAAACCAGGTTTAAAATTGCTTGGTATTTTTAACATTTATTATACCCAAGGTAAAATACTTTCTACAACTTATAACTAAAGTTAAAAGCTATGAAGAAATAAAAAGAAGAGCACAAGATAGGATGCTATGACATACTGCTGCTACCAACTAATCTTCAGAATGATGCATCCAAGAAGAGGAAGAATGTATATGGATTTACTAAAGGAAGATCATGCTTTAGCAACCTGCTTACTTTTTATAATAAAGTGACAAATGTGTTGGATAAGGGTGTTGCATATACAGTGGTATATTTAGATTTTGCAAAGGCGTCAGCCCCATCCATTCCAATTTAATAATAATAATAATAATTATTATTATTATTAAATTGGAATGGATGGGGCTGAACAGTAGATTGGTTTGCTGGATTGGAGATTGGCTGTCTGACAGCTATCAGTGAGTTGTCTATGGAGGAGTGATATCCCAGAAGAGGAAAGTTACTAGTGGTGTACCTCAAGGGTCTGTTTTGGGTCCATTGCTGTTTAGTTTGTATGTAAATGATATCCGGAGAGGTCTGAATGTGCAGTTGTTTGCAGATGATGCAAAGTTGGGGAAAGCTATCAGGAGTAGTGTGGATGTTGTAGCTTTGCAAGAGGACTTGAATACACTGGCTGAATGGGTAAATAAGTGGGGATGTCAATTCAATGTTTCAAAGTGTAAGGTTTTGAAATTTGGGAAGCAGAGATGGGATGTAAAGTACACAATTGGTGCAAATATCTTGGAAGAGATAGAGGAAATGAGAGATCTAGGAGTGATTGTAGACAAGGACCTAAAATTTCGGGGACATGTTACTAAAATAGTGAAGACAACACAGCGGATAATGGGAATGATGCAGAGGACATTGACTTGTAGAAGTAAGGATGTTATATGGTTCCTTTTGTATAAGGCTTTGAATAGGCCACATATGGCACAGATCTGGTCACCTGGTATTCAAAAAGATGAAATTGCATTGGAAAAAGTTCAGAGGCGACTGACTAAGGTGGTTTCTGGTCTCTGGAATGTAGAGTATGAAGACAGATTGACAAAATGCAATTTGCAGAAATTGGTGGATAGGAGAAGGGGGGGGGGGGTATATGATTGGGACATATAAGCTGTTAAGAGGTTATTACCAGATTAATATCAGGGAGGTTTTGCACAGAATGGGTGAGGATAGCAGGAGAACAAGAGGTCATTCCTGGAAGCTGTATAAGGAGGGTGTGAGCAAGGGAGTGAGGAGCAGATTTTTTGCACGGAGAGTGGTGAGTGATTGGAATGCTTTGCCCGAGAGTGTTGTGTGTGCAAAGACAGTGAATATATTTAAGGCACAGTATGATAAACTGTGAGTATAACAGTGGACCTCCCACGATGAGTCTTTGACTCCATGGAGGTTTTTATAATAATAATAATATATAATGTTTGCTAATTATGGTAGGCAGCTGACTCTCACTACAGCAAACTTGTAGGTACTACAAGAATAGTTCTGGTTGAGACTTTCCAGCAGTTTGTTATAGTGAGATTAGACAGTAATTGGCATCTTGATGAGTATAAGAGCATCCAATTTCTCCCTTTTATCTTAAATGGATTAGTTTTGACTCTGAAGATCCACCTCTTTTACCCTCTCATCATCTTCGAACCTAGTTCACAGTCAACATGGCTGTTTGAAGTCATAAGTTACTACTGATCTGATGACTTATAGAGTACATCATTAGGTCAATGTAGAAGTCTTTTATTTGGGCTAGTAATAAGTAAGAGACAACTTTACATAAAAGCGGGTTCCAAGTTAGTGAAATTATAATAAAGCTACAAAAGTCAGATATTGATATTTTAGGACTTCTAATAAAAAAATGATCAGGTTATTTATTATTTTTATTCTATATGCATATTCATAAGTTTTTGGTTTGCTAACCATATCTACGTCCATATGGATGAAATATATCACTCCTCATATACTTTGTATCCAAGATATTTCAAAGTAATATCAATGGCATTAAACTTTTAATGCATGCTTCATATCCACAGTAACTTGGATGTATATACAGGTCAAGCCTGGTTGGGTGGTGAAGCAAATAAATAAAAACTAACCTGTAGGAAGATGAGTAATTCTAACACAGCTATCAGTAGTATTGACATGCTGTCCCCCTGGTGCACTGGAACGTTTAGTTTCTATGATGAGATCTTTTGGATTAAGGATAACTTCAATCTGAAAAAAAAAAAAGGAGTAAAACTTTTGATTAGAATTTGTTTTCCTGCAAGCAACTTTCCTTATCATTCCAGCATACTGAGCATATCATGCATAAACAAAAATAACCAGTGACTGGTACTTCTGAAAGTAACAGTGGGCTTGGCTTGTTTTTATAATTTCTATCCAGCATTCTAACCAGAATTTTCTGGCACACAAAGTGAGATTTTGGATGGCCGTCCCCTGGAAATAAATGTTTATTTCCAAAAGAACATGTTGTAATTGGATATTATCAGAGAAATTTGTACACAATTTTTTTTATATGAATCCCACACATCTTGTGTGGGATTCATATAAAAACCTATAGCACATTAGCGTGTGTGCTATGCGTAAAATCAATTTAGCATGATTTTTTTAATTAAAAATCTCTGTCATATATTAGAAAATAATTAATGGTTATTAATTATTTTCATTCATCTTCTTTTAAGTTCAACCTGCTCTTTGTTCTCCTCCGTGCACTCTTTTGATCATATTTTGCTGGGCAGCGGAAACTTGTCTGAACCTAGCAGCACTCAAAGATACTAACTTTAAAGGTGTTATGCGTAGAGCTTGCAAGCAACTTTCTCATACACTAAAAACGTAAACAACTTTCTTACGTGCTCATATAGAGCTATTATACAAAGTTACGGTGGCAAAGTATTGCCATTGTTCTTGACGTTAAATCAGTAAATACGGTCACTTCCCATAGGGTTAACTACATTAATATTTAGCAAAATATACATAGAAACAAACAAGGTTATTTACAGTTTTCATGAGACTTGACCTATGTAAAAATCGATGTAAAGCACTTTGGTATTTTTTATTATTATTATTATTATTTGACACCTCCAGGGAGTCCAAAGACTCATCGAGGGAGAGTGTGCCAACAGCATCGAACGATTGGTTCCCCTTCCAACTACTAACCACGCTCAAACTTACTTAACTGAGCCATTAGTAGCAGAGGCTCTACCAATCGACCAACCTTAAGCTACATCAAGTTTCTACAATGCCTTCTGGTCCCTTGCAAAGGCTATCAGACACAACTTCTGCTTGCTTGAGCTATTCGTCTCTCTCTCTCTCTCTCTCTCTCTCTCTCTTTCTCATTCAGATGGCAGCACTGCTGAAGCATCTAAAGATAAGCTGACTTCCTGGCACCGTCTTTTTCTTCAACTTCCACAGATGCCAAGGTACATCACCTCTTACCATACCAGAAATTCAGCATCATATGCTGGTGCAGCTTTTGGCAAAAAAAGACAGAAGAATACTAAACAACTTAGACCCTAAAAAGTCTTCTGGCCCTGATAGCATCTCTACAACAGTATTCAAACATTGTACTTCAAGCTAACATCTGTCCTTTATCATCTCTACGATCTTCTACACTAAACTAGCACCCATGAAACCCAACCCATGAAAGCAAGCAAGCATATATCCAACCTATATGAAAAAGAGATAAGTTTGCTGTCCAACTGCTTCCTAATTACCATCACCTCAAAAATAATGGAGAAGGTTATCAAGAATCAACTTCTACTACACAGAGATCCACCAGTTAATCATCAATCACCAATATGGATTCCAACATTCTAGACCAACCTCATAGCCTACATCACCCCACTAGATACATGCCATGGAAGGGTTTTTAGAAACACGTGACATTACTCTTGACATTTCTAGGGCTTTTAATCATGTTTGGCATTGAGGCCTAATAAGCAAAGTACTTTCCTTCAGTCTACCTGATACCCTGCATAATCAGATAGCAAATCCTGTCTGGTCATTCACTGAGTGGATGGCTCCTTCTCTACCAGCTTTGACACCAATGCAGGAGTGCCTCAGAGCATTATTATATCACTTGCCCTCTTTCTCCTATTCATAAATGACTTACCTCTCAGGGGACCCTGTAACCCCTAGAGAGCACGTCCCCTGGGTGGTGGACCTATCCACCACCCAGGGGACGTGCTCTTAGGGGAGCCCACCATGTGTGTGTGTATATGGTGGGGTGGTCCAAATATACTGAATAAGGACTCGTGGACCAACAGGGCCATAAGGAGCAATCACCTTGATTGTAAGGGAAGCGGCACTCCCTTAATGGACCCCTAGCTGGATCTGTGCTCTCCTTTTTCTACTTTGAGGAAGATCCAATCTTTAATCTTTCCTACAAGGCCTTATGCCAACGCTTCTTATTTTATGACGCTTATGCTATTAGAGTACTCGAGGGCCATGGGGTCTTTTCATTTCTGGCCTTACAACTATGCCCTCTCTATAAACCTTACTATAATTCTTCTATAATCTATTCTTTCCCCTTCAATATACCCTATTCCTCCTATAGGTTTAAATTCAGAAGAAGGCTAGTTCAGAAGCCTTAAGGTAGCAGCCCTACCACTGAACTATTCCATCGTCAGGGTCCCCTGACATGGAGAACAAAATCCTACTTGTAAGCTGATAGAAAAAGATAATCGGATTGAATCTATGGGAAACGACCTTGGAATGGAAAAGGTAAAACAAAAATGGAAATGACAAAATATAATACACATAGCAAACTGGAATGTAAGAGGAATAACATATAAAGAAATAGAATTAGACCAATTATTAAATGAAAGAAATTAAAAGAAACTATGAGAACCGAAAATTTTAATGTGATATACAGTGGAGTCGACAGAGACCAGAGCACAAGCAGGAGTCATGATATGGATTCATAACTCCCTTTCAAAACAGTTAAAAACATTATAAATTATGGAATGAAAGAATAATAGAAGCTAGAATAAAAATAGATAGAGGCTGTTTAACAATAATTGGTTTATATGCCCCAGAAGAAGGAAGAGAACAGGATAATATTGATTTTTATAATCAGCTACAAAACATATATAATAAAATAAATAAAAATGATTACGTAATTTTAGCAGGAGACTTAAATGCAAGAATTGGAAACACGAAAATTAATAATAATATAGGAATACATGGAGAACATACTCTAAACAGGAATGGTAAAAAATTGATTGACTTTGTAGTTTATAATAACCTAAAAATAATGAATTCCTTCTATAAACATAAAGGCATACATAAACATACTTGTGCAGCAAGAGGATGGAAATCAATATCGATATTAGATTACTTTATATTAAAAGACATCAAAATTTTCACTAGATATTAGAGTTAACAGAGGATATGAAATAAACAGTGACCACTTCCTTGTTAAAATAAAATTAAGATTACCACCTAGATGGCTACAAGTAACAAGAACAGAAAGAAAAACTGAAACATTTGTTTATAAAACTAGACTATTAAATGACACAAATGTACAATGACTATATGAACAAAGAATTAACCAATATCTAGATAAAATAAAACAAAATGAAGAAATAGAAATAGAATGGCTTAATATAAAAACAATACCAAATGCAGCAGCAAACGAAAGCTTAGGAAAGACCAAAAAATTCAATGAAAGGAAAAAAACTGAAGATCTGGGAGGAAAGTCACTAGTGGAGTGCCTCAGGGGTCTGTTTTAGGGCCATTACTATTTAACTTGTATATTAATTATATTGGCGAAGATTTGGATGGAGATATTCAGTTGTTTGCAGATGATGCAAAGTTGGGACGAACCATAAAGAGTAGTGAAAATGTTGTGGCCTTGCAAGAAGACTTGAATAAATTGAGTGATTGGGCAGGCAAATGGGGATGTGAGTTCAGTGTTGCAAAATGTAAGGTTTTAAAATTTGGAAAACAAAGATGGGATGCAGAATTTATGCTTGGTGAGAATATATTGTTGGAAGTAGAGGAAATAAGAGATCTGGGGGTGATAGTGGATAAGGATCTAAAATTTAGGGGACACATCGCCAAAATTGTGAAGACAACACAAAGACTTCTGGGAATGATGCGGAGAACACTGACGTGTAGAAGTAGGGAGATTCTTGTTCCGTTGTATAAGGCTTTGATTAGGCCACACATGGACTATTGTGCCCAGATTTGGTCACCGGGTTTTCAGAAGGATGAAGAGATGTTGGAAATGGTCCAAAGGCGACTGACTAAGGTAGTTTCTGGCCTCTGGAATGTCGAGTATGAGGAAAGATTGAAAAGATGTAATTTGCTGAGTCTAGTGGAGAGAAGGAAGAGGGGAGATATGATAGAGACCTACAAGTTGGTAAGGGGTTGTTATAGGATCCATGGTGGAGAAGTTCTACAGAGAATTGTGGGAGATCGGGGGAGAACCAGGGGTCATCCCTGGAAACTGTATAAAGAGGGTGTGAGTAGGGGAGTGAGAGGCAGGTTTTTTTGCGCAGAGTTGTGAGTGATTGGAATGCCTTGCCTGAGAGTGTGGTGTCTGCAAGGAGTTTGAATGTGTTTAAGACACGGTATGATGAGATGTGTGTGAGATAAAAGGACCTCCTAGATGAGTCTTTGACTCCATGAGGTCTTGTTTAATAATGATAATGATCATAATAATAATGATACAATCAAAGAAATATTCAAAAAGAAAAAAGAAGCCTATCACAAATGGTTAAGCAGTAAAAGATTAGAAGATGAAATAGAATATAAAAGAATAAGAGCTATAGCTAAAAGAGAAGTCAGAAAAAGACATAGAGAATCATGGAACAAATTTGTTTCTAATTTAGAACATGATTTATATAAAATAAGACCCAATGTATATAAGATTTTGAAACACTTAAATGCAGATACCAAAGAAAACATAAAATTAAACACCGAATTGAAATTAGAAGAATTTCTAAATTACTACACAGAACTGTGGACAGACAAATATTTTAAAAAAGACAACTGGCAAACAATTAACGAAAATGAAATAACTAAAGAAGAATTAGAAATCAGCCTGAAAGAAACAAGAAACAGAAAATCACCTGGAGAAGATAAGCTAAGTTCAGAACTATATAAATACGCAGTAACAAGATTCAAAGAAAGACTCTTATTATTTTTAAATAAAATTTACTCAACTGGTATTCCCCCAATAGAATGGAAGAAAGCAATTGTGATTCCTATCTTTAAAAAAGGTAATAGAGATGACCCTAAAAACTATAGAGGTATCAGTATACTAAATTCCTGTTATTTAGAAACACATATTGCATTTATTGACTTTGAAAAAGCATTTGACAAAGTTAAAAGAAACATATTATTTAACATATTAAAAGAAAGACAAATACCAAATAATATCCTAAAAGCTATCACGAGTATATATGAAAATAATCAAATACAAATAAGATTAAATCACGAGCTATCATATACGAGAGAGATAAACCAAGGGGTCCAATAGGGATGTCCCCTCTCAGCAACTCTTTTTAATATCTACTTAAATGAAATAATAATAAAATGGAATAAAAATTTACATCAAGGAATTAAACTTTCTCCTACAGTAAACTTAAACACTCTCCTCTTTGCCGATGACCAAATAATAATTACAAATTCTGAAGATAACTTACAGAAAGCTATTTTAGATCGAAATGAGATATCCAAAGATTATGGTATGATAATATCAACAGAAAAATCAAAAACTATGGCCTTTAAAGGACAAGATCCAGCAAGAACTAAAATAGTAATAGATAACAAGATCTTAGAACAGGACAGAGAGTGAGAGACACGAGGTGAGCAAGTAGGTGAAAGGAAAGAAGGTAGGACGTGGGGATGATCTCCGACTAGAAAGGGAAAGCTCGGGTCCAAGTGAAACCCGAACCATGACATTTCCCCTTGAAGGATCCAGAAATCCCAGACAAGCACCTCAGTTCTCATGGATTCACGCATACTAAAGGCAAAATTTCGGTGCACGTGAATCCATGAGACGGGAAGGAAAAGAATCTGCAGAAAGGGAAAGTGAACAAGGATCCAACCAGGATGCACACATGACTCGCACATGGTGATTCAGTGAAACAGTGAGCAACCAAAAACGGTAAGGCAATTTTGTCCTTTCTAAAGTTAAGTGAGAGCGCCAAAGGAAAACACGTTAAGCAGTGTTGCTAAAAGGAAAACTGAAACTAATTTATTTGTTGGAGTAACTTTAGGAACATTGGACTGGTAGTCCGAAGAGCCATGTCAAGTGATTCTTGCTTAATCTAGTATGTAAATGTTACCTGCTCTTTTCCCTGAGATTTTGTCTAGATAAATTTGTATTAATTGTCCAAGTGCATGCCTTTCTTAGGGAATGATAAATGTGTTAATTTGTGAGATTTTCATGTGATATTGTTTGAAAGTGATTTAATCTAATTAAGATAACAGAAGAATTGATTATTTCATGTTAATGTATTTTTATTAGTATAAAATAAAACTTTATGTTTTGTCATTTGAAATCCTGGTATTGAATTTGTGTTTGAGACCGACATTTGCCACTCATTAAACTACGAACCATGATAAAGGGAAAAAAAAAGATATAAAAAATAAGAAAGAGAAGGGGCCCCGACTGCAACATTTTACAAGAGCCCCGAACATATCTAAGGTATAATAACTCTAACTGGCGCAGGATAAATACAAATTTGTTAGGGTTTGTTACCCAGGGAAAACCTTACAATCCCTGACCACAAAGAAAGTAGTTATTAGACAGATTCAGAATTAAGTAATATTAACACCCCAAAGTACAATCTAACAAAAGTAAACTTCATTTAATCTATTTCAAATTAAACTTTTTTTATTGCAGTAATTTTTATTAACCCTGTTTTTTCCCCCCTCTTCTCTCTCTTTTTTTATTTCATTCCTCTTTTTTTGTTGTCTCCTCTTCTCTTTTTGTTTATTTTTTTCTGATAGAGCGTGAAGTGGTGCATGATGAATGGATGTGAGCCACATGCAGCTCAAGAGCCAAGTTGTGGCCAGCCGTTATAGAATGTGCGCAAGTTGCTAAAACATGACCTTCCCTTAGTAAACTCATGCTGTTCATTGTAAAGTAGAGATTCTCTGTCAACCCATTTCTGAATGTGAGCCCTAACCAACTTTTCCAAAATCTTCACCATCACTCCTGAGATACTGATTGGTCAATAGTTAGATACATCGGTCTTTGCACATTCTATCCACTCTTGTGGAATCTTCCCTGTTCTGAGACTTAAATTATATAGGCTAGTCAAAGGAAGGGAATTCAATTACAATAACTAGAATATTATACAGAGTAATAGATGCAGATTGTACACAAGAACACATGGCCTGTTCTTGTGTACAATCTGTATTCCCACATTTCTGTGGTTTTCTTCTATGTGTAGAAGTACTAGCTGTTGAGCTGCATCTTGGACTATGTCTCAAAACTAGGAAAAACAGCAGTACAAATAGGTAAAAAATTAGAGTACTCTGCTACACATGCATTTAACAGCTGAAGGTAGAATGGTGATAGGCTACATACAACTTCCTTAGCTGGCACAGTAATAAAAAACAGAATACAAATCTTTCCCTGTGGGAGTTTTGTATTCTGTTTTTTATTACTGTTTTTAGGTAGAGGTAATGACAGGAGTTTGTATAATTTCTCATAAGTCAAAGAGACAAATGGAAGTCTGTTGTGTCATATTGAACTTCCCAATATATTTTGTCAAATCTTTTTAGGGCAAGCGTCCAGTGGTGGAAGTGGTGTCAGCAATGGATCTATGTTGGTGGACTTGATGAGAAATTTACTTCTTTTCATCCTTATTATACTTAAGTATATATAGATGAAAACCATCTTTATCAAATGTCTATTATATACCACAAGAGGTAAATATGATACAAGTACTACAAGAAATGTTTTCATTATTACTAACTGCCTATTGATAATATTCTACCAAATTGGTCTGTTATCTGTCACAAGTCCAATAGCATTACATCACTTGCAAACACAGCTTAATTCTGAGCATGTTCCTATCAAAGAGACAAATATGAAGTAGCATCAGTTATATTTATTAAACTTATCTTTTTTTTTTGTTCATTTATTTATTACTACCAATAGTTCGATGTTCTTAATGATTACAATGTAATCATTGGCTGTATAAATTTAATTTCATGTAGCGGAATTGTCATTAAAACTAGATAAAATATTGACCAATATTCATCACTGTATTTGAATTTTTTATGTTTTACACAGGTTTAAGTTCTTTTCTCGAAAGATGATATACCATTTCAGTCACCATTGCCACCACTATTTTTCCTTTGTACCAGTTAATTGATTCTTAACCATTATCATTATGGACACAGTCAGTACAAATCACTTGAGATGCAGCACGAAAATAACAGCTTTAACGCCACAACCGGCCATGACTTCTATAGACATCCAGCTAAATCTGGATACAATTCTGTAACATTGAATAACATGGATAAGAAGTGCAATTTGATCTCACTATTTCATCCACCTCGCTGGTAGGGAGGTTAATGAACAATAACAGAACCACTGGCTTGGGTGATGTGCCAGTGCCTGTACATATGTTACTAGCATTGTAAAGGGGTGGCATCTTTCATGTATTGATGAGTGAGAAGCTCTACATAGTATTACATATTTTTTAATACACACACACACACATACACATATACAGGGTGACCATAATTAAAGAGGTGTTCAAGTCATCTAGCAAAAAATGTATTGGTCAAAATTCAACCAAACTTGCACTCTGGAACATGGGATTTTTAATTACAGAAGATAACAAAATTACAGAAGTACAAAATTCTGCTATGAGGGGACATTTGGCACTATAAGGGCATGATATTTGAATAATCTCACTGTTTCTACTGATGAGTTGGTGGACCAAAACGGATTTGTCATTCTGATAAGACTGAAGTGCTATGGAACTCACCTTACCAGAAAGTGCACTGCTAGTCAAGCTTTACTCTCAAGAACACAGTAACGCTAATGCCACACTACGAGAATTCTGGCATTCGAAGGATAGGAGAAAAGGTCAATGACAATAATAATCTTAGAAAAATGATGTTACAATTTGACAATAGTGGATCTTTAGTGTGAGGCCAGGACAAGGGTGCAAACAAGCTGACGAAGTTGCAACTGCTATTGTGGAACACGGAATAAATCATACACAAGGTTCAACAGTTCTCAGGCAATATTACAACAACTGGACATACCATACTCAACTGTGTGAAAAATCCTGTGTCAAATGCTGAGGATCCCCCCCCCCCCCTTACAAGATCTCCCAAACTCAAACTTTGCTTCATGGTGATGCATAAACTCAACTGCAATTTGCCCTGACATTCTTAACTTGAATGGAGGGGAATGATTCATGGCCATGGAAGATCATCATGTGGAGTGATGAGACACATTTTTATCTGAACAGTAGTGTTAACTCACACAATTGCCATTTGGGCTGCGAATAATCCTCATTTGTTCCATCAGACCCTTTTACTCACTGAAAGTCACAATGGTGTGGTTTCACTGCATTATTTATTATCTGTCCATACTTTTTCAGAGAACTTTGCCTGACAGGAATAGCAACTTGTACTGACTCTCCTGTTAGGTATCAAGAGATGCTGCACAACTTTGTTGTTCCACAACTGCAGCAATGAAGATTACTCAGCTCTACCATATTCATGAAGGATGGAGCACCACCTCACACTGGATTGTCAGTACAGTGTGAACACAGAGTGATTAGTCATGCATTTCCCACAGAATGGCCATCTTGTTCGCCCGATCTCAACCCCTGTGACTTTTGGTTCAGGGGCTATCTGAAACACTAATAATGGACATGTTCCTGATTTTGCAAATGTAAGGCAAATCAATGCAAATCGGTTGCATTGCTTTGTAGAAAATGTCACTCACAGAATGCAGTTCTTAAAACATCTGAAAGGAAGATATATTGAACCACATCTTTAAGTTATACGAACACAAAAATTTATTTATTGTCTCTCTTCTAGTCATTACTCTTTAATAAATCCTAAATGTCCTCTGGGCAGAATTTTGTACTATTTTTTATCTTCTGTAAAAATTCCATGTTCCAGAGTGTGCCTACACCAAGTCTGGTTGAATTTCGTTCAATACTTTTTTTGCTGCAGGGATATGAACAACTCCTCTTTAATTATGGCCACCCTGTGTGTTTGTATGTGTGTATATGCTGTATGCCCACAGTTCATAGAACCGAGGCTGGCAGATTGCCAAGAATAGTCAATTCATGCTGAAGGGGAGAAAGAAATAAAGAATATATGAACTGGTCACCAACACATGAGATCATGTGCTTTATACATAAAACTTTCCAACTGTTATACATGCAGAATAGTTACCACTTTAAAAACTACAATGTTCATAAAAGAAAAGTTAATTTTCTGATGTGTAATAATAAACAACTCATCCCACAAAACAGATTGATTACCCAATTATTGTAATGGATTCTCCTTATTCTGACATGCATAGAAGTGTCGAAGGATCTCGCATTTGTGGACATACAAGGCAAAAAGCTGGCTAAGTGAATTGTGCCTCAAGGATGCTCTTTTCATGAAAGAATAAAGTTGCAAACTTGGATATCTTGTAATGTTGCAAACGCATCATCTAGATGATATCAAGCAGGGAAGAATTATTGGAAAGCTTCAAGAAGGTTGCAGAATTACTGATATTGCCACAGACTTTGAAATCTCACAAAGCATTGTATCCAGGCTTTGGGGAGTGTTTCAAATCAATGAAATGTGTTCCAAATGTTTGCTAAGAGGTCATCTTTGCTCTAGCATGGAGCATGAAGACAGATTTTTTGGTTATAACAGCAAAACATAAATCATTGCACCATGGCAGGTCAGCGTGCAAGTTGGTGTCATTTAAGCACAGGCACAAGGATATCTCGACAAATTATGGCAAGACATCAGCAACAAGTAGATCTATATGCCTGCAGTCTGTCAAGTAGAATGCCTGCATTCTATCAAGTAGTTTGTTTTATACGGCTGTCTGAAGCAAAAGTGTTGTCTGTATCCTTTGAAATGGATAAAATTTAGTATCGTGCAGTTATAAAATTCTTCGTAAAAGAAGGTTTAATGGCAAAAGAAATTCATTCATTCAAAGTTCATAAAAGTTTATGGGCACTCTTCTCCTTCGTTTTCAACAATTAAGAAATAGGCTGCCGAGTTTGAACATGGCCATACCAGCCTTGAAGATGATCCACATGAAGGACGTCCAAAAAGTGTAACACCACCAGAAATCATTGATCAAGTGCACGATACGGTATTGGATGACTGGCGAGTCAAAGTGCGTGAAATTGCTGAGACTATAGGCATTTCAAAAGAACATGTAGGATATATTTTGCATGAAGAATTGCAAATGAAAAAGCTTTGCACAAGATGGGTGCTGCACTTGTTCACAGCAGATAAAAAATGCACTCACATGAAAATCTCCGAACAGTGCTTGGAGCATTTTAACAAGAATAAAACTGATTTTGTGCATCGATTTATTACTATGGATGATACTTGGATTCACCATTACACACTAGAATCCAAACAGCAGACAGAAGCCAGTTGTTCAGTGCCAAAGAAGACAAAGTCGGTTCCATCAGCAGGAAAGGTCATGGCATTGGTAATTTGGGATGCCAAAGGCATTTTGTTTATTAGTTATCTTAAAAAGGGTAAAACAATAACTGGGAAATATTATTCAATCTTTTAACCAGACTAGACAAAAAAATTTGTGAGAAAAGAATCATCTTTCATCAGGACAATACACCTGCCTAAAAAGGTGTTTTGGCAATGGGAAAATTAAGGGATCTGCACTATGAATTGTTGGAACATCCACCCTATTTCCCAGATTTGGCTCCCTTTGACTTCTATCTCTTCCCAAAACTGAAACCTCTTCCTTGCTGATTTTCTTTGAATCAAGAAGTGATTGCAGCTGTAGAGGGGATTTTGCAGATCTTACTGAGAACCATAACAGGGACGGGATAATGGCACTGGAGCATTGCTGGAATAAATGTATTAGTGCTAAGGGAGATTATGTTGAAAAATAAAAATAACTTTGAAATTATAAATTTTTTTTCCATTGTTAGGCCGAGAACTTTTCAGACCACAGTCGTAATTAAGAGATAACTACAATAAAAAGTTAACATTAAATTTTTCCATTAAAATGATTTCGAACACATTTTCAAAAATGAATTTTTATATCCCCTATTCTTTGAAATTATGTATATATTTTAAGTCTTTTTGAATTCCTATATACAAATTATAGTATATCATAACATTTTACTTCTGATGGCTGTGGAAGAACTGCAACAGTCATTGTGCTTGTATGTATCCTCCCTGATTTTTCTGTTTTAGGAATCCTTTGAACTCTATGTACCCCTCCTTCATATTTCAGATGGCGGTATGCTTGTACTCCACTGATACTAATAGCAGCATTTCGTAATCCATCTAATAAAGAATAAATACATTCAAGATGCTGTACAAAAATAATGTGGAAAAAGACAAGAATTTTAGACTTGTGGTAAAAGGTCACATATATAATTTAATATATGATAATTGGATATGAACAAGGATCTGAAAGTTGTCCAATAAATAGGTTGGGATAGTGAGACGTGGCTCTCAGAGACAGATATACCAAGTGTAAAAGGTACATTTTTTATGAAGAATAGACAAAATGGGAGAAGAGGGGAGAAAATGTGCTGCTAATGATATTGGATGATTTCAGTCTGATAGGATAGTAAGATATGACTGCAATACTAACAATTTTCTGTGTAGGCTATGAGGCTGAAGCTGTCCAGTACAACATGAATTGTAACAATATCAAATACATGGTGGAGTGATTGTTACAGACCTAGTGGATCAGTTACTGGTGATGACAAAATACATTGGCAAATCAACCTGATGGATACCAAACAAGTAATCCTTTAATTATCTGAACAACTGGATAGTAGTGAAATCTCATGTGAAGAATGAAACCAAATTTATTGAACTGTTGCAAGATAACTTCATCAAGCAGAATGTGATAGAAAGATCGAGTTAGATCTGATTATGGTGTCAGAGGGGTATTTGGACTTGAATGGTTTGCCTCTGGCAGGCGCAGTGATCACACTGTACTGACCTGCGAAGTGGCTAAGTATATGGATGTTCCATTCTGAAAATGGTCACACGCTGAACTACAAAGCAGGAAGTTAGGACCAACTGAGTGTATACCATGTTCTGTCCCATGGCATCAATTTCAAAATGAGGAGATTGGCAGTTTATGAGATACATTTAAAAATGTATAAATAATGCAATATTGGAATGCAATATCATTCCACTCCTATCCCAAGAATGAAAATATGTGAAATCTTATTAGCAAGAAATTCTTAAGAAAAAAATAACATAGAAGGAACTGTGTGCATTAGGATATCTCCTGAAGGGCTCGCTTTAGTGAGTATGAAAGCTGGACCATGCCTTCTTTCATGTAATATACATCTGTTACATTAGCTGTAGACCGATCCCTACTCTTCTTTCTTTCTCCTTTGCTTCGAATCTTTCCTTTACTTTTCCTCATCTTTTGCAGTGGGAGTCTGCCTTCTCTCCAAGGTATTTGCCTTGCCTAGTAGGCTAAACAAAAACAGAAGAATGTAACGGCAAACCACTTCTGTATATATTTTACCAAGAAAATCTTATGAACAGAGGCTTAAATTGTTGTGATATAGTGCTGGAAGATGGGAAACACAGGTTCGAAGGCACTGAAATGGCTACTGGGGAAGAGCAGAGAGGAACTTCCAATGAAGTTAACAGGAATGAAGCTGGATCAAAGCCTTCAGGAAGTTCAACTTCTGATAGTTAATCTAAGAAGAAGAAGATGCCTCTGCCATACTAATTTACATAAAATAGAAACATGGAATGTAGGAAACATGTATCAAAGTTTTTTCACTTTGTTATACTATAAAATTAAAGATGCCAAGAAATTATATTCTTAGTTTCATCCTTTATCCAAGTGTAAGCAAACAAAGTTTGCACGTGAAGTAACTTCACAACTGGGCTACTTGTATACAGAGGTATTAGTATACTTGTATACTAATAACTTCACATCAATTGCCTTAGTATCACATAATGCAAATCACATATCTTAATGGACAATATAATGCTATGCTTTATGGCATGGGTGTTCAACTCATCAATTGCGAAGCGATTTTTGGTCGATCTCTTGTGTATTCCTCCTTACTTACAAATTTAATTAAAACTGAAAACATAATATTCTATTTATCATTATTTTGTCTTATTTTTAATTCGCTTTAAGTGTATTGCTATTGTTTATTTATTTTTCATTAAAATTGTCAAATCAGTAATTTTCTTATAAGTCTGGGTAAATGAATTAATTTGGATCAGCGAAAGTCAAACAGCAAGCCGAGTGAATATGATTATAAGCAAAGTGTAAAAACTCGATTGTAGCTTAAATATTCCAAAGGACATTCACATTGATTTTTTACTTAGGTTAAGTCGCATGTGAATATTGTAAAAAAATAAACTTTGTTTGTCTCGGTATAGTTTGTATTAGATGTTTTTGTAAATAACTCTTTTGAAGCTAACTGTATACACTGCTTTAATAAGAATATGTTAAGAGTGTTAAAAACAAAGGCAATGTTTTTGTCGCCGAAGCTGTACATGCCGGCATTAGAAAGATTGTTATTGAAACTTGTATGTATGAGAAAGGCTTGCAAGTGTAAACATCTCTGAAGTCAATCAGAAAGAGTTCAAACAACTTTCCGATGGCCGGCAACTTACAATCAAAAGAAAGCAGAGGAGAACAAAAGGCGTGCCGAACTTGAAACTTAAGATGACTCATACCAATTCTTTGGGGATTGCCAAACTTCATGCGAGGTCTCAGAGGAGACCTAATAAAAAGGGACTGAAGCAAGCAGAAGGGATCCCAGTTCCAGAATTGCTGTTAGAGAAAACACCACCCAGTCCAGAGTCGCCGTCAGAGAGACTGCCCGGATCCACATTGCTTGAGAAAGGAGTTTCCCACTTCCAGAAAGAAGCTTCTCAGTTCAAGATGTCACTAGAGAGAGACTACTTCTAGGCCACAGACAAGGTTTCAAATTGCCAAAAGGAAGAGTTCCAATTTCCAGAGAAAAGTTTCCAGGCCAGGTTAATGTCAGACATTCACCAGTGTGTTGCGTTTTCATTACAATTTGATGAATCAAACGACTTCACTGATATTGCTCAGTTAATGGTATTTATTCGCATGGTATTTCAAGATTATTCAAGTAAAGAAGAGCTTTTGAAAATTATACCATTATTGGGAAGGACTAGGGGAGAAGACATTTTTTCGGCATTTGATAAATTTGTGAAACAACACAAACTTCCGCTTTTTAAACTTGTGTCTATTACTACTGATGGTGCTCCTGGAATGATAGGTAATAAATCAGGCTTCATTTCATTATGTGAAAACGATGACAAATATCCAGATATTTTAACGTGCTACTGTATTATTCACCAACAAGTACTGTGTAGTAAAAGATTAAACACAAAAGATGTTTTGGATATTACATTTAAAATTGTAAATTATGTTCAAGAAAAAGCATTGCAACGGCGGTAATTTAAATTACAGGCAGATGATGATAGGGAACTTCTGTTGTACAATAATGTTCGCTGGTTCAGCAGAAGTCAATTTTTAGAAAGATTTCTTGTATTAATTAACGATATAAACAATTTTCTTGATGAAAAAGGAGGTATTTATCCACAATTGAGTGATAAAATATGGTTGTTACACTTATCATTTTTAGTAGATTTCTGTACGAAATTAAGCAATTTAAATTTAGAGTTAAAAGGTAGAGATAAAAATTTAATTTACATGTTAAGTTCAATGAAAACTTTCCAACAATACTTACTTTTATTAAAAAAAAATATAAATGACAGCAAATTTAGACATCTCCCATATTTATTAAAATTTTTTGAACAAAATCAAGAAATGCTTCGCTATGATTTAAAATAATTTATTCGTGAAATAGAATTAGTTGAGGAAGAAATAAATTCAAGATTTCAAGATTTTAATAAAATTGAAATGATAGTATGTTTTATCAATAATCCATTTCAAGAAAACTTGAACATCACAGAAATTTCAAATAAAATTAGTGGGCTATTTGATATAAACCAAGCTGAAGTAGAACTTGAGATAATAAACATTCAGAATAGTTTACATTTAAAATCAATAAACAATGAAGTCATTTGGAAGTATGCACATGAAAAATTCCCAATATTAACTGATATTGCATGAAAAATTCTGTCGTGTTTCGGATCGTCATAGTTGTCAGAATCCGCTTTTTCAAATATGACCGTCATAAAAAATCAATTAAGAAATCAAATTTCAAATGATCATTTGGATGATTGTCTGCGATTGGCCACTTCTTCATATCAACTTGACTATGAAAATATTGTGTGGTCCAAACAATGCCAAATTTCACATTAACTTTCTTTTTTTTTTAATCAACCAGTATTTCCTGTAACTTGTGAGTTTGTAATCAATCTGTTGTTTTTTCTAACTTTGGTTTTCCAAAATAGAGAAATAAACATTTTATTCCAATATATTTTTTTGTTGTTATTGTATTAAAATATTTGTTTTATTAAAATAATTAAAAGTGATAAATAAATTTTTATTTCAAAAAAATCTTAAAAGGAAGAGATTAATGTAAATGGTGAAATCATCATTGTTCTCCTGGTTGACAATATTCAGCATCTTCAAAATCTTCTGGAATTAGTGAATGATGAGAGTGAAAAAATGGGATTAAGAATAAATATTACCAAAACTAAATTCATGGTCATAAGCAAGAAACCAATTCTTAATTCAGCACTTTCTTTAAATTGGAAACAAATAGAAAGAGTGACAAAATTTAAATATCTCAGATGTTAGTTAAATGAAGAATGCAATCCAGAAATGGAAATAAAAGTTGAACTGCAATTGCAAGAAAAAATTTTATCCTGATGAAATCAACACTGTGTAACTGCAATTTAAATTTAAAGCTTAGAGTACACATGGTTAAATGCTATGTATGGTCTGTACTGCTGTATAGTGCAGAAACTTGGACCTTGAAGACAACATCAATAAAAAAAACTTGAAGCCTTTGAGATGTGATTATACAGACAAATGTTAAAAATCCGACGGACAGCAAACACGTCCACTCAAGAAGTACTGGAACAAATGGGGAAATCATGTGAACTTTTAGATACCATAAAAAGAGGAAAAAATGCATATCTTGATCACCTACTTTGTAATAAAAAATATAAGATACTTCAATTGATTATAAAAAGGGAAGATAAATGGAAGAAGAGGACAAGGAAAATGAAGAAAATCTTAGCTGGCAGACATTAGACAGTAGACTGGCATGAGCTCTGATGGACTGTTCAGAGTGGTTGAGGATTGCTCAAAATGCCAAGGTGGTCGCCGACGTCCAATAGGAGATGCCATGGCAGTCAAAGAAGATCTAGATAAGAAGCTGAAGTTCAAGGGTCATATAGCAAAGATTACAAATTCAACTCACAGGATAACTGCAATGCTGAAACAAACTTTTTGGACATATATAGATAAGGAAGTAATTTTGTCTCTTTACAAGCCCTTGATAAGACCTCACTTGGACTATTGTGAGCAGGTCTAGTCTCCCAGCTTCCATGGTGATTCTGATACAGTGAAGGGGCAGATGCAAAAGAGAGTGTTAAAAATAATATCAGAATTGTGAAATACTGATTATGAAAACAGACTGAGAATTTGTAGACTGAAGACACTAGCAAACAGGAGAAAAAGGGATGATATGATTGAGACTTAACTTCTGAAAGGTTCATACAGTTCAGGTGATAGAATTTTTCATTTTAAGGAGGATGGGGATAAGACAAGAGGGTATCCTTGGAAACTGAGAATGAATGCCATCAAGAAAGGGGCAAGATCTAGATTTTTCTTTCAGTGTGATTGGAATGGATTGCCATTGGATGTTGTGCATGCTAGGAGTGTGAAATGAATTCAAGAACAAGTATGACAGTTGGTGCATGTAGTATGTGGCCTCCCTCAATGAGTCCCTGATAATAATAAGAATAAAAGGATAGCTTACTGACCAATATCAAAAAAAGGGGTATAATGGAGTGTGAGTCAGCAAGATGGATACTTCATGTTCTCTTAAGGTGTTCTCCTAAGGTGAATAGTAGTGTACCACAAGTATCCATTGTTATTCATTCTTTACACTAATGAAGCTGGGAAGGATTTAACATGCGACATACAGCTGTTTGCTGAAGATGCAGAGAAACACAGGATAATCAGGAATGTCACTGACATGCAGTACTTGTAGAATGATCTGAATTGTGGGCATGTCAAAATAGCTATCAGTTCAATGCTAGTAAACCTAGTTCACGCTCAGGTATTCACCGTGTGTAATGGTGGAAGGTGTTCTCTTCAGATTTTCCAATTAATGCAAGGTATTCATCATGACTGTTATTTCATAAACTCTCTTACTTATAAAAAAATAAATAATATGCTCTGAGTGACCTCAAACCCTATTCACAGTTTTGATGACGATAGCTCTCTGCTCATCTGATAGACCTTGCAATACTCAAACATCTCAAATTTCAAGTCATTTTAACAAGTTCTCCACACACTGATCCTCACACCATCTTCAATGGATAACAACAACATAGTCACCTTTGATGCTCCCAAAACAATTTTGCCGGTTTTACTGTAAAAAAACAGCTCAGTTCTTTTCCACTTACTTTTGATGATACACAATAGTCAAGACCAGATCTCTCTCTTCTTGGACTGACTCTTACCCCCCTAGTCTTCCTAGCAAAATCACATCATTTCTATAGACTCTTCAGCTTCCAATAAACTAGGCATACTTTTTTTGCTTAAGGCAGGACAGCAGGGTTTTTCCCCCCAGTTTATCTGGGGTTTTTCATCCCGCAAGCAGGCCCCATGAACACACAGATCTACAGCCATCAATACTTAACACCCCCATGAGGGGCTCAACTCACCCCAATAGAGATGGGGGAGAAAAGGGAGGAAACTCCATATGAATAAATAAATAAATAAACTTCTCTTGTGTACAGTTGCTGATTCTAAAAAATCTTAATCTACCTAACCTTTGAATGCTTCTCTTACATCTGAGAATGCACATAAGACTTTTCTAAAAATTCTTGATGCAGCCTAGAAGGGAGTAGCTGGATTTATCAATGACCCCTCTCTTACAGACTCTCTTCAGCTACTGTCTCATAGATGATCAGTTTCCACATTGTGCCTCTACTATGATATTTTCACTGTTCAAGCAGCACTAGCATCCATTATTCTTCCAATTTCTGCTAAACCTACAAAAACACAAGCATCAGCTACCCAATATACTTTTACAGCTGAACTGCAGACTCACCAAACCTATTACTCCTAGTCATCTTTTATTCCATCTACCACAGTTCTGTGGAACAGCCTTTCCCATAAAATACTTCAAGGAGTAAAGACTCCAACTCCAGCTCTTTAAGAAGAATATCAACAGATTACTAAAAATACAAATATTATTCAAGAAAAATTGAAAGAGCTTGAAAAAAAAAAATCCTTGGAAACTCAGTGGCAAACTCTGAAGGAGACACAGATTAAGCCAGAGGCATGTGGCAAAGTTGTGTCTAAGGATAGAAAAATGAGAACTCCACACTGAACTCAGCAAGAGAAAGAGACAGTCACAAAAAAGAAGAAATCATATTAAAAATTCCTAGAAAATCAGCATGTGCTCTAAGAGAACATAGAAAAAGCCATGGCACTGTTCCAAGATGACTCTTAAGTCTGTCATAATGACCAGCTTTACAGTTTAACATAAACCCTTTCTTGAGAGAGAATTCCATGTTTGTCAACTTCCCAGAACAAGACTGCATGATTACTTTCTCCAGCTCGAGGCAAAGTGTCTACCTTGGTTATATTCTCTGATGCTATTACTTCTTTTTGGACTGATCAGTACCTCTGATGTTTCCTGGCACAACCATTTCAACTATAGATTCTGAAACCTCCAAAAACCTGGTGTACTTTTTCACGCAAGACACTTGTGCAAAAGACACCTTCATAGCTGCTAAGTCTATACAAAGCCCAAATCTGCCCAGCCATGGAATACTGCTCCCATATTTGGGGTGATGCACCAAATTCCTCTCTAAAATTGCTTGATTCTATCCAGAAGAGGGCAATCCAACTAATTAATGATCCTTCTTTCTGTCTCTTGCACATCCACTTTATTCTCTCTCTCACAGACATTCAGTTTCAGCCTCGTGCCTCTTCTACAGATACTTTCATGAACATTGCTCTGCTGAATTGGCCACTATTATTCCTCCACTCTCCTCCAAAATCATTAAAACAAGACCCACTGCTAATCAACACCCTTTTACAGTCCATCTTGAAACCTCATCAAATCAACTTCCCTGCCTCCTCTTTCATTCCATCTACTTCTGCTCTTTGAAACAGTCTCACCCACTCTGCCTTCCCCAAAGATTACAACCCTCATCTTTTCACAAAATGTGAACAGATTACACCTTTCCTCTATATTCCTCCTGCCCACACAGAAGACCTATAGTACACTAATGTAATATAGGTCTTGTGGCCTTTCATGTGTGGATCAGATAATAATCTCATCTTATCTTCCTTATACCCCTCTTTTACCTTGCGGTGTCGAGGGTCCATTGATTATCGGACCTCACTCCGTTTACAGGATAAGGTGGTCAGCCTTATGCCCCGGTGTATCCTATGGCCTGTAGTGTTGAGTTCTCAAGGCCAGTTTGCCTGCTTTTGCGGGATGAAAAACCCCAGAATAAACTGGGGGAAAAAACCTGCTGTCCACGCCCAAGACTGGCTAACTTGGCTATGGCTGAGGAAGATCCTTCAGCTCCTCACGTCACCGACGGGAATCGAACCTAGGACACTCCTTCCCCAGGCATATGGTTGCGAAGCGCATAGCCACTAGGCTAACCGCGCAGACAGATAATAATAAAAAAAAAAACCTAATTCAACACTCTTAAATCCCTGGTCTCTTCTACAGAATGTTGTTTTAAGTAAGATTCTACTTTCATATTGCCATTCCCCCATTTCTACCTCCAATCTATGTCCTCACAGTTGAAGTCTCCCATACTAATTACTCGGTTAGCATGCCTAATGCGTATCTGCTTATTCATGGTTTCTACATCTTCCTGTGGACCCAGTGGTCTATAGCAATCAACAATATATTTTATCTTACTGGTCTCTATATCACACCAGACAGCCTCAAGTGAAACATCTTCCTCCAGACCTAAAATCTTCTTTATCTTCTAATTTTGTTGGTTGTACAAGGGTGGCCTGAAAAGTTTTAGGCCTAACTTCCAACATTTTTCTCTAAATCCAGAGTAATTCAATAATAAGGTGGTACACCTGTCGGCAACTTGTGTAGGTAAATATGACCTCTCCTATTACTTCTGCCTTAGTATCTCCATGTTTGGATCTGCCTCCCACTGACGAGACCTCAATAAAGGACGAAACCGGTCTGGGTAGTGGCCCTTCCCTTAATGTATAGCAGTATACATGTCCGCAAGGAGATGTGCTTTGCATTATGGGAGATACTGAGACAACGAATGATGAGAGCTTGGTCCACCTTTGCTTGGAGTTACACCACCTTACCTCAGTCCTGAAGATATTTTCAGGTGCAAACTTTGTTTGCTTACACTTGGATAAAGGAATAAACTAAATTTATTATAATGAAAAAACAAATTGATAATTTCAAAATTATTTTTATTTTTCAACATAATCTCCCTTAAGACTAATACATTTATTCCAGCGATGCTCCAGGACCATTATCCCATCCTTGTAGTGGTTCTCAGTAAGGTCTACAAAATACCCCACTTTAGCCTTAAGAGATAGAAGTCAGAGAGAGCCAAATCTGGGGAATAGGGTGGATGTTCACAATGCATAGTGCCGATCCAATTTTCCCATTGCCAAAACACCTTTGTGGGCAGGTGCATTGTCCTGATGAAAGATGATTTTTTTCTTCTGGAAACCTGGTCTTTTCTCACGAATTTTTTCATCTAGTCTGGTTAAGAGATCAGAATAATATTCCCCAGTTATTGTTTTACTCTTCTCGAGATAAATAATAAACAAAATGCCTTTAGCATCCCAAAACACCGATGTCATGACCTTTCTGCTGAGGGAACCAACTTTGTCTTCTTTGGTGCTGAACAACCAGCTTCTGTCTGCTGTTTGGATTCTGGTGTGTAACGGTGAATCCAAGTGTCATCTATAGTAATAAATCGATGCACAAAATCAGTTTTATTCTTGTTAAAATGCTCCGAGCACTGTTCAGAGATTTTCATGTGAGTGCATTTTTGATCTATTGTGAGCAAGTGCAGCACCCATCTTGGGCAAAGCTTTTTCATTTGCAATTCTTCACGCAAAATATATCCCACACGTTCTTTTGAAATGCCTATAGTCTCAGCAATTTCACAAACTTTGACTCGCCAGTCATCCAGTACCATATCGTGAACTTGATCAATGATATCTGGTGTTGTTACACTTTTTGGACGTCCTTTACGTGGATCATCTTCAAGACTGGTACGACCACGTTTAAAATCGGCAGCTCATTTCTTAATGGTTGAAAACGAAGGAGAAACGTGCTCATAGGCTTTTATGAACTTTGAATGAATTTCTTTTGCTGTTAAACCTTCTTTTACAAAGAATTTTATAACTGCACGATACTAAATTTTATCCATTTCAAGGGATAACGATAACACTCTTGCTTCAGACAGCTGTATAAAACAAACTACTTGATAGAATGACTTGCAATTTCACATGGATGCTTATGACAGATGAACCAACTTAGAAAAAAAAAAAAAATCGTGCCAATAGTGTTGCCATCTATGGTTGAGGCCGAGAACTTTTCAGACCTCCCTCCTAGTTCTTCAGCTATCATTGGCAATACCCCACCTGCTGGCTTATATCCTCTATCCTCTCTGAAAAGACAATATATATAATATAATATAATACTCTTTACATTCTATACCTGTAACTACAAGGAGAAGAAAATTAAAGTATCCTTCTTTAAGGCCTTGTGGAGCACCACCCCAGCAATCCAAATGCTGCGAAATTTTACAGGAATACATTATGTTCATGTGGAAAGATATCCAAGAAAAAAAAAAGTTCCCAAATGCACCACCAGGGGTGCTGCATCATGTACTGAATGTAGATGTAATTTTTCTGTGTGTGTAAGAAGGAGGAAAGTGACACAAGCATAAATAACACAGTTATATTCACTGCCATTATGCGTTCATGGGCTGTACTGTTTAATGTGTTACCCTTCCCAGTATGCCATAAACTGCATCTTTTGCAAAGTGTGTTCACGAGCAAAATGCAGTTGGTTGGGACTGTTGTTGCACAAATGCTGCATTATGTTGTCTTTCCGTGTTGGGAAGCAATCAGGATGATCCCGATAAACTCTATCTTTGAGTTTGATCCCGATAAACTATCTATCATCCCCATAGCCAGAAGTCACAGAGGGTCAGATCAAGTGGGAAATGCATTGCTCTTGCTTCTGTGAAATGTTTTCAGAGAACCTCCTGTACAGATTGATTGATGGTTGGAAGGGTCTGCATCATGCATGAAAATGACTGTGGCTGTCATTTTCATGCATGATGAAAATGATGAAAATCTATGCGCAGGTGCTGCTGTGCTGTAGCACAACAAAATTTTTTTATAATATTGCGATACCTCTCAGCCATAACTGAGCAGGTGACAGAACTTGTGAATGTCCTCGGAGAAGAACAGTCCAATGATAAACAAAGCTGAAACTGCACCAGACTAACTTAGGGTGAATGCAAAGGAATCTGTTGGATTGCATGTGAGTTTTACATAGCCTATACTTGGCAACTGTGGGTATTCAGAGCTCTGTTCAGGTGAAAGTGAGCCTAATCTCCCCCACAAAATCACCGACAATCATGCAACATCCAACTCCACCACATTTGAGCAAGGAATGTTAAAATGAATGTCAGTCAAATTTCAAAGTCCTGTGTTTGCAACTATTGTGTCACAGTTATCTTGAATGGGTAGAAATGCAGAATCTTCCATATAATTTTCCAGACAGTTGTGTAAGGCACATCCATGTGTCTTAACCACCTTACCAGCCATTATGGATCAAATACGCATCCTCATACACTTCGTATCCATCATATATTTCAATGTAATATCAATGGTATTATAATTTTAATATGCACTTTGCATCCATGGATAACCTAGATGTCTATAGACGTCTTGGCCAGTAGCGTGGTTAATACAGTATGTGCACTACAGGAACCAACGTTGTTATTCATGGCATGCTCCACAATGACAGTAGCCACTTCATTCACTTGTTGTGAATTATTGTGATTTAACTCCTGTTTCTTCAAAACAACTAATCATCCATTGGAGCAAATGGAGATAATGGACCTCATCAGCATTTGTAGGTGACAAAATTCTGAGTGCAACAACAGCACTCAGAATAACACTAACGTTGCCCCACATTGGAGCAAGGTTAGTGTTATCACTGTGAATGGCATCAACAACCAGAAGAAAGGGAAAAATCCCAGGTCCATCTTTTTAGACCATCTTGGCACCTGCCGAATTGTGTGATGTGCAAATTCCACACATTTGGTATTTACAGTAGTGAACAATTTAATCTGAAAAAGCCACATTTTCATCAAGTTTTGGGTTGGTTTTTGTTTCAGTTTACAATAGTTTTGGTTTAGTATTTTTGATTTTGGCTGAGTGCCGCTTGTTTTAACTGTCTTCTATGATGTTTATTAATAGTGTTGTGCATTTTTAATAGTGTAAACAAGTTGACATTCATAGTGTTTTATTCATTTTGTGTGGATATAAAAATGGATACATCTCCAAGAATGCATTCAAAAATATGTACTCATTTTCAACACAGATCCATGATTCAAAGACAAATTGCCAATGAGTTTGGTGCTGTTTTGGGTACTGTTAATGCGCTTTTAAAGAGGTTTAGGGAGACAGGTACCTTTTCTCTGATAGAAAAGGGAAATGTGGGTGAAAAAGGAACTACACTTACTCGAGATTGTTTACTAGTTAGGAAAAGCATAATGAATCCAAGATTGTAAGTGGAGGTTTCTGTGGTTTAGAAGTTCATAAGGCATATTTTGGTAATTGGACTACATTTTTTTTATTAAGCTAAAAGCACAATAAAGAAATAAAACCCAACAAGTTTCGTAAGTCATTTGACTTACATCTTCAGGGGTAAAAGGTAACTGAAAGTTAAAACAACAAAAAAGAGAAATTAGTAGTTCATACTATACAGTTGTAGCCATCTGACTGTTTATAAAATTAAAAAATCAGAATGCAGATTCAAAGGAGTGCTAAGTTTAAACAATGCTGGATGATGCCACGTTCTGTTGTTCATGATCATAATGTCCGAGGTCTGACTGAGGTATATTTTTTATCAAAGCTGACCAAACTTGGTGTAGAATTAAGCCTTGGTTTTTATTGCATTGTGTTGGAATTCTAAGCATGTTGGCAGCTTCTTTAAATTTCCTTATGTAACAGTTTTTTTCTGTTACCCCTGAAGATGTAGGTCAAATGACTTACGAAACTTGTTGAGTTTTATTTCTTTATTGTGCTTTTAGCTTAATAAAAAAAAATGTGGTCCAATCACCGGAATATGCCTTATGAATCCAAGATTGTTTAATGTAGACTTAAATAGAGACTTGAACAGCTAGTGGGATTAATGTTTCTGACATGACAGTCTGTCAAAGATTGTTGGAAACAGGGAGGACTGCCACACAGACAAAAAAGAAACAACTGCTGATGAAGGTTATGCAGAAAAGAGGCTCCAGTGGGCAAAAATGTACAAAGATTGTACTGTTGAGAAGTCAAAGAAGGTCATATTGTCAGATGATAGCCATTTCTTTGTCAAAGGAGAGTATGTACCCTATGTTCGCAAATCAAAGGCTGAGAAGAATCTTCTCGCTCACCTTCAACAAGCTCCTAAACACCCAGCTAAAAAGATGCTCTGGAGTTGTTTTACACATGATGCTCCAGAATTACTTTTGCCTGTTGATGGTATGATGAAAAGTGACTAAAACATAAAAATACTGGAAAAAAGAGTGGTCATCACACAGATCCAGAAAGACAAAGAACTCATCTTCCAACAGGATCTTGCTCCATGCCACACTTCAAGGAAAGTGAAAGAGTTCCTCAAAAATCACAAAATCCAATTGCTTCAGTGGCCAGATAACTCTTCTAACATTAACCCACAGAAAATTTGTGGGTCATAGTGAAAAATAGACTTGGAAAATAACTATAATACAGTTACTTAATACAGTTAATTATAAACGCATGGTTTCAAGATGCAGAAATAAGAAAAATGTGTTCTACATTAGTAGATTCCATGCCTAAGCAAATTAATGAACTTAGGAACAGAGGAGCACATATAAATTATTAGGTAAAGTTGGAGTTTAATTTTTATACTTATTTTCTTGCAAAATTATAAGTTTTCCTTTAAAACGTGAGTGCCCAGATTAATATGTTTGCTACTGTACAACACCCCTGGTGGTGAATTTTGGAACTTTTTTCTCAGATATTGCTTCTGTATTATGCACAATATATTCCTGCAAAGTTTCACAGCATTCGGATCACTGGATGGCACTCACAAGTCCTTAAACAGGCAACAGGCTTACATTAATTTTGATCACCCTGTATATCATTTTCTGTCAGCCAAGTCTCAATGATGCCTACAGTTTTGACTAGTCGGGCTGACCAATGCCAAAAACACCTCTCCCTTATTACTGATATATTTCTAGCCTGCATGTACATTTCAACATCCCCTTTATACTCACAATTACCCTTGTGCTGTCATTACCAACCTATTTGAATCAGAAATCTGTGAAATCGCATTCAACATTGCATAATCATTTTTGTACACACAGTCATTTATTACAGGGGTAGCCAGACACGTGCTTCATTCCCCCAATATCTCTAGTTTCCCTGGTTTTGCACTTCCATACTCTCTAAACAACACTTTCTCCAAACATCTAACTCCAGAACCACTCAAATACAGTTTTCCAGGCATATATAAGTCCTTACTAAAATAAAGAGCCAAAAGTCTTCAGTTTGGCGATGCAAATTTACATAAGCAAAGTGGATATTACATCCAGTATTATTTCAAAGCCGAATGTAGAAACTATGAACGTTTTGTAAGTTGACCAGAGAGCTTGCGGGAATACATTCCTCGGCATTCCAAAGGGATGCCAAGGAATAATGCTGGATCTAATATCCCCTTTGCTTAAGTAATATATAAGTCCTTTTGTCTCCATCAAATATGTTCTATACATCTATAAACTGCACACTATTCTTCCTCCACAATCCTCTCATTAGTCAATGAGAGGATTGTGCAGCAAACTCGCAATTTTTACTTCTTTCAACAACTTTTTCATATCTTCTCTCATTGCATATATTTCTTTCATTCAAATCATTTGTTCCTGTCATAACAATCACTTCTCTCTTCTGCAAACTAACATCTTCACTAAGATCCTTGATCTTCACCTGGGAAACATGCTTTTGTCACTTTCTCATTCAGTATACTTCTTATCATCGAATCTCCATACGCAACTTCTCTTTATTTCCAGTTTCTCACACTTTCATATACTTTTCCCCATTCACTTTTTCTTTCATTCTCCTGCCTGCTATACCACATAACAATCATTTCTACAGTTGCTCTTGCTCTCCTTTTATCCTAAATATCAATACTTAAGGTAGGGAAAAAAGCCATTAAAAACCTGAAATGAAATGAAAACACGAAATGGAAAAAAGCAGCTGAAATAGATATTATTCAACCAGGAATGCTAAAATAATGAGGTAAACCAGTTCTATGCAAATTCCAGATGATTGGAGAAGAGAAAAAGGAATTAAATCTGAATGCCAGAATTACACAGAAATTTCCCTACTGAGTGTTCCTGATAAGACTGATGGAAGCATACATAAAGTCTAAGTGAAATTGTGGAAGAGAAAAACAGCAGAAGAACAAAGTTGGTTCAGGCCAACTAGAGGTTGTCAAGATCAGATTTTCACCTGAAGGAACTTTAAGACAAATAGTCAAGAAATCATGGGAATACAACAAGGATCTTGATATGTGGAAAATACATATCAAAAGGTGCCAAAAGAAAAGCTATTCAAAACATTACAATTATATGCCACAAATGGTATATTATTTTGAGCAATACATAGTCTACATATGAGTTTTAAGTCAGCAGTTAGAATCAAAGGAGGTACAGGGAGATAGTTCAATGCTAAATAAGATGTGAGAAAATATTGTACATTATCTCCATTGTTATTAATCATCGATATGGATCATATTATGTAGGAAAGTTGCATTAAACATGATATCAAAATTAGAGATGTTAATCTCAACTCTTTACTTCATGAAGATGATATTATTATACGCCTAAATATATTCGGTGAAACTCTGCAGGTTTCCCTAACTAAATTGGTACAAAAATCAGCAATGTAAAAATCAAGACTAAGAAAATAGACAGAAACTTTGAAAACATCAATTGCATCCTAAATGAAGAACCTATAGAACAATATTTCAGGGTGCAATTGATGTTTCTAGTGAAGATAGCAAATTAAATATGGAATTAGACAACCAAATTAGTAAAGCTGATATTACTGAATAAATTTATATGGAATACGAGAAAAATTGGTCAAATCACTAAACTAGCTGTATACAAGGCACTGTTCAAACTGATTTTAACTTACAGATGTCAGGGTTAGGTTTGAAATAAAACATCTGATCAAAGACTGCAACCAAATATATGGCAGTTCTGAGAAAGATTTGGGAAGCGAACAGATGGCAAAATCACATTAAAAATGAGGACATTACAAAGGAACTTTGATATTGTTAACAATGAGGAATGTGTGAGCTGAACTGATCACCAACAGAATGGGATTAAAAAATTTAACAAAACAAGTGTTTATTGCCAGGATGACAGGACAAAAAAGACCCAGATCTAGGCAGAGTGATAAAGTAATAACTGCCTTACAAGATCCTGAAAACATTGGAGTCCTGATAGTTAACAGGGGCCTCCGTAGCTCAGTCAGTACAGACAAAGCCCTTTGGTCGGAAAGATGTAGGTTCAATTCCCATCAGTGACGTGAGGAACCTTTACTGGTCTCTTTCGATGAAAGGTAAGCTAGCCTGTCTCATATGGAGGTAGGGTTTTTTTTTTACCTGGAAACGCAGGTTTTTTTGTGCCTCAGAACAGTCAAATCGGCCTCATGAACACACATGGATTACAGTCATTAATACGCCCCAGCCATATGCTAGTCCTGAGCCTGGATAAAATTGGGGGATTGGGGGAAAGCAATGGTGAACTAACCTGTAAAAATCTCACCAGGAATACTTTGTGGGCAATGCTACAAAGTCACCTATGGCCAGAAACAACCGAAAGGAAGATCAGATCAGATAATTAACAGTTTAATTTGGAAGAAAATTGTCAATATGAAGTTAGTAATGATGTAAACTTTTTTATGTAGCACTATCATAACATCCTGTACACCGTGTGGGAGTACATATCAGGATTGGAATGATGATAAGGCTTTGCAACTTACATTCTCTCAATCTGTCCTTGTACTCCACATTCCAAAGACCACTGACTACCTTTGTGAATCTTCTCTGTACCCTTTCCAACATATCCTCTTCACCATGAAAACCCGGAGACCAAATCTGTGCACAATAATCCATGAGGCCTGATCAAGGCCTTATACAATGGAATCATAACCTCTCCATTTCTGCATGTCAGGGTTCTCTGCATCATTGCCATTATTCGATGTGATGTCTTCACAACTTGTGCAATGTGGCCCATGAATTTCAGGTCCTTGTCTGCCATCACTCCTAGATCTCTCATCTCCTCTACTTCTGTTAAAGGTTCGCTGCGTAGTTTATACTTTGCATCCCATTGTTGCTTGCCAAATCTCAAAACCTTACACTTGGCAACATTGAACTGATAGTTCCACTTACCTGCCCATTCATGCAATATCAGCCTGACTGTGCATTGCTCTCCCCAGTTTTGCAGCAAATATAGATCTGCAAAAAACAGTACAGCAGACATCAAGTCAAGACCTCCTAATTAAACACTGAAGTACGCAAAGACTGGGATACCTGGCCAAGAATAATCAGACAGTTTGGGTATGGAGAAAGTAATGAACATGGTGAAAGACTGCTAAACTTCTGCTCAAATAATAGACAAACAATAACCAACACTCTTTAAACAACCAAAACCCCAAAGAAAATGGACATGGATATCACAAGATAGACAAACCAAGAATATGATCAACTATATTATTGTAAACCAAAGATGGAAATTAAGTGTCCTAAATTGCAGATCCTTGCTGCAGACTGTGGATCAGACCATAAACTAGTGCTAGCAAACGTAAGAATAAAGTTAAAATCTGAAAGCACTTTTAGAGTCAAAAGGAAATTGAATGTAAATAAACTATAATACGATAATATTCTAAAAAAATATCAACTAGAAACCTGAAGAACTGCCAAAACAGAATATAAACATTGGTTCAAATTGTTTATTTAAACTGGTGCAAATTAAATGAAATACTATTAAAATCAGCAGAAAATACAACAGGTTATAGAGAAAGAGAAAGGAAAAAGGATTGCATCTCAAATGAAGTGAAAAGGTTAAGTGACCAAAGGAAAAGCATGAAATTAAAACAGAACTATAACAGAAATTAATATAATAGATTAACCTGAGAAATGAGACAAGAATAACTGGTTAGAAGAAAAATGCAAAATGGCAGAGAAGCTATGGATTATATAAACAAATAGATCAAATTAGTAATACACAGACAACAAAAATGATAATGATCAAAAACAAAGACGGACAACTAAGTGAAAATAAAACAAAAAGAATGGCCAGGTGAGAAGAATACTTTAGACATATATATAATAAAAACAGCTCTCAGGATATTATTATTCCAGCCACTGAAATGGAAGAGGAAATAAATATCTTTACCAAAGAAATAATAGCATACAGCAGATAAACTTAAAACTAGGAAAGCACCTGGTATTGATCAAATATGTGCAAAATTCTTAAAAGAAAGAATGGAACAACTTTTGAAACTATTAAAAACTTCATTTGAAAGGATCTACAAAAATGATGCAATACTTACTGATTGGACCAAAATCAGTTATAACTATAATAAATTTAGTTTAATCCTTTATCCAAGTGTGAGAAAACAAAGTTTGCGCCTGAGAGTATCTTCAGGACACTTGGATAAAGGATTAAACCAAATTTATTATACTCTAACCAAGTGAAAAATAAACTTTCAACAGTTATAACTCATATTAAAAAAAAAAAAAAAAAGATATAAAACAGAATGCAATAATTACATAGACATTAGCCTCCTCAGTATTCCAAGTAAAGTTTTTATGAAAGTACTCCAAAAACAAATTAAGCCATATATAGAACCAGCATTAGGAGAAGAACAAGCAGGTTTCAGACCAGGATGAAACACAACTGATCAATTATTTATCTTAAGACAGCTAATATAAAAGATGCCAGAGTACAACCAAAGTTGCTATATAAATTTCATAGACTATCGTCAGGCATTTGATTCAATCCATAGAAGAGAATTATGGGAAACTATGAAAGAATTTGGAATTCCGAACAAAACTATAAAAATTTTAAGGTATCTATAAGAGAAATCTGAAAGTGCAGTATGAATGGGAGGACTAAACCAACTGGTTCCACACAGAGAGTGGGGTAAGACAGGGATGCAATCTGTCACTGGACCTGTTCAATCTTATTGAAAGAAGCAACCAGAAAGGCCTTAAACAAAGAAGACTATGAAATCTATATATATGGGAAAAAAATATAACAAATTTAAAATTTGCAGATGACATTGCATTACTTGCAAGCATGGAAGATTTACAATAAATTTTGGATAAAATAAAGGCAGGTATAAAATTTGGATTAAACCTAAATATAGACAAAACAAAAATTATGCAAATAGGAAAAAGAAACACTAATCTGAAAATTAAAATTGATAAGAATCTAAAGCAGGTAGAAAACTTCACCTATGTCAGAGAGTAATTGAGTAAAAAGGTGAAATTACAAAAGATATAAACAGACAAATCAGTCAAGCATCCCAAAATTTTGGATGACTAAATAAAATATGGAAGTCAAGCGATAGCAAACAAGTAACAAAAGTAAGAATTTATGAGACAACGGTCCTCCCAATACTTCTCTATGGAAGTGAATGCTGGAATCTCAATGAAGAGAAAAAATTATTAACTACTGAAATGGGTTGGCTAAGAAGATCACCTGGAATATCTCTGCTGGATAGACTAAGAGACGAAGACATAAGAAAATGACTAAAACAATAAATAATAATAATAGACAAAATCCAAGAAAGAAGACTACAATGGTTTGGCCATGTGACCAGAATGGACACAGAAAGGTTACCAACTAAAGCCCTGTATACAATTATGGGGAGGTAAAAGATCCAAAGGGCAGCCCAGAATTAGATGGATATACAAAATAAGAGAGGACCTGAAATCCAAATCACAACAAGCTAAACCAAACTGGACAGAATTGTTCAAACTCTCCAGGGACAGACAGAAATGGAAAGAGTTCAATCGGCTTCATCATCCACATAGAGGATGGAAGAGAGAAGAAGAAGAAGAACAGTGTATTCAGGAAGGATAGAGAGAAGAGAATGGGGGAGGAGTGTTATTGATGATAGCCAATGAATTACAACCAAAGAATAGAAGTTCAACTGCAGGCCAGCGAAAATAGCACATCTGAGGCTATCTGGTGTGAGATTTAGGCCAGCAGAACAAAATATACAGTTGGATGCTGCTATAGACCAGGGGATGGGAGAGATGATGGAAATGGCATGCATTGGCAAGTAATCTCAATGAGTGGAGGACAAGTAATTATTATGGGCAATTTCAACTTTGGGAACATAGATTGAAAGGAGGAGAGGACACATCAGAGGAAGAAATGGAATTTATGCAGTTACTAAGGGATAATTACCTGAAACAGCATGTGATGGAATATACTAGGGGGTTCGAGAGTGTTCAATCTGGTAATTGCATCTGAGCATTTTTTTTTAACAAATATGATGACATTGCCACCAGTTGCTGCTCTTATATTAACAAGCACAACAGAAAGTGGAGGAATGATGGTTGCTAGTTTAGTGGAACAATGACCATTGAAGTAGCTGTAGAAAAGACAGACATCTGAAACACTGCATGAGGAATTGCTCTCCTCTAGAAAGCATTAGGAATTTGTAGAGAAGATTTAGGTGCTCCATCCTAAACATGTGAGCACTATTCTAAACATGGTTATATTCTAGGGAGTTGGGTGTAAAATAGCATCTTCAATGAAAGAGAAATACTTAGTTTTTTGGATGCTGAGAAAACTATTAATTGGGTTTAACTTAAAATAGCATTTTCAATTAAAGAGAATGCCTAGTTTTTTGGATGCTGAGGAAGCGGCTGATGCAAAGTGCTTGTGCCAGGAAAGATGGGAGGTAAGTGTTAGTCCAAGCAGAGATATCTGATCTTGTCTGGTGATTTGTGCATTACTGAGAGTAAGGGATTTTTTGTGAAAGAAGAGACATTGAATGTGACCAGTCAAACAGTTATTTTATTTTTATTTTTTTCTGCACAAAATAAACTTCGACATGAATAAATGTAACAGCTACAGAAATCTGAATATGAATATATATGAAATTTCTGAAAGAAATCAGCAACAGAACATTTTACATATAAACATACCTAAATCAGATTTTTGCAAGTGCAAAACAGTGCAATGCCATCCCTTAAATTCTGCATAACTGCAGTACATATCAAAAATTTCCTTCGCAAATAGCATGGCTTCTTGTCCACCTACACCTGCTGTCATTTCAAGGATAATATCTTTTTCATCTAATTCTTCCACTGGCATAAGACAACTAAGAATCTAGAAAATTTAGGATTTTGTTTAAAATCTTTTCAGTCTAATGCAATTCAAATTAAACTTCAGAAAATCTATTATGCAATACTATAATTTATAAAAGAAAAACAAATATAAAAGGGATCATCCTTAAAGGATGCCACATGTTTGGGTCCCCGGTCACAATCCCTACCTCATCACATCATAAATAAATTTCTACAGTCAGTCCTTGACTTATGATGGGGTTTCGTTCTGATGATCCATTGTAATTCGAAAAGGTCATAAGCTGGAAATTGCTACATATGCTATTTTCACTTTCATTTATGATTCGATGGTCTGTTTCTTTTCCACACCACTAAAAGAACTCCTTTTTCACTTGATGGTCATTTTTACAAAAAAAATAAAAAAATAAAAAAATTACCACCAAAAAGATGTTATTGTACAGCAGATGGAGTGGTTGTTGAAAGTTTTTCCACTTGCTTATACTATAAATGAAAGATGCTAAGAAGTCATATTCCTGGTTTTATCCTTTATCCAAGTGTAAGCAAACCAAGTTTGCACATGAAGGCACTTAACGATTGGGCTACTTGTATATAGAGATGACTTCACATCAATTGCTTTAGTATCCCATAATGCAATGCACATATCCTTATGGACATGTATAATGCTATGCATTATGAAAAGGGCCACTATCCCGATTGGTTTCAACTTATGGAAGTTTCATTGGTGGAAGCCAGACCCGAAAGTAATACCAAGGTTGAAGTAATGCAGAAGTTATATTAACATGTACAAGTAGTCAAAATGTGTCATACCTTATTACTAAAATACTCTGGATCAGAGACAGCTGCTGAAAGTTTTTCCATTCATACTATTCAACCTTGGCATCACTCCTGGGTCTGGCTCCCACTGATAAGACCTCAATAAAGGTCAAAACCATTCTCGGTAGTGGCCCTTTCCATAATGCATAGCATTATACATGTACATAAAGATATGTGCATTGCATTATGGTCCATGTGCAAACTTTGTTCGCTTACACTTGGATAAAGGGTGAAACCAAGAATATAACTTTTTGGCATCTCTAATTTACAAGCAGAATGGTTGTCATTAAACTTTATGACTAAGTCCAAAGTTGGAAATAATATAAGATTAATGCATCTGCCATGAGCAGGGACAAGTAGACTCATATTGTACTTAACATTAGGGTGGTCATGTGTTTCCATCAAGATCAAAACTTCATAGATTGTGGGAGGGACGACTGTTTTGGGACATTAGAAACCAATAATTAAAGGTAATTCTATATCTGGCTGGTAGATTTTAGCTACATTTATAATAAACAGCATCTATATATATAGTGCAAATGTGTTAATGGTTTTTATTTTATTTATGATGAGATGTTTTCAAAAGTATGAATCGTTGTAACTAGTATACATCTTAAGCAGAGGACTGATTGTACATAATTTTGTCTTTAACATTTCCAGACAGATTTATATTTATAGAAAGTTTTTATCTTCAGTATAATATATGTTAAAGATACCAAGCTATTTTAAACCTGCTTTTTACTCCATTTCCCAAGTAAGCAAACAGAGTAGTGCTTACTTGGGAAGTAAGCACTACATTACACTACATTACTTGTTAATGGTTTTTATTTTATTTATGATGAGATGTTTTCAAAAGTATGAATCGTTGTAACTAGTATACATCTTAAGCAGAGGACTGATTGTATATAATTTTGTCTTTAACATTTCCAGACAGATTTATATTTATAGAAAGTTTTTTACCTTGGGTATAATATATGTTAAAGATACCAAGCTATTTTAAACCTGGTTTTTACTCCATTTCCAAAGTAAGCAAACAGAGTGGTGCTTACTTGGGAAGTAAGCACTACATTACTTACATTGCACTACATTACTTACATTAGCTACATTACATGTAATGCAAGTCTAATGACCCGTAAACTAGTACAAGTCTAGGTAACTTGTGGTAAGGTTGGAATAAGCTCTGATCAACTATTTTTAATATTTACCCTTAATGCAAAGCCCATCTCCTTGAGGAGATGTATGATGCTATACATTAAAGGCAAGGGGCCACTACCCAGACCGGTTTCCACCTTTATTGAAGTCTCATCAGTGGGAGCCAGGCTAGAAATACCAAGGTTAAGTAATACAGAGCTTATAAGTATTTTACCAAAACAAGTTACCAAAAGGTGCTTTGACCTTATTAAATAAAATAAAAATCTCAGGATGAGAGATAGATGTAGAAAGTTTTTTACCTTGGGTATAACATATGTTAAAGATACCAAGCTATTTTAAACCTTTTTTTTACTCCATTTCCCAAGTAAGCAAACGACAAATAAGTCAAGTTTGTGTCTGGACGTAATGCAAGTCTAAATGACCCGTAAAGTAGTAGCAGTCTACCCAACTCATGATAAAGTTGGAGATAAGATCAAAGCACCTTTTTGGTAACTTGTTTTGGTAAAACACTTATAAGCTCTGTATTACTAAACCTTGGTATTTCTAGCCTGGCTCCCACTGATGAGACTTCAATAAAGGTGGAAACCGGACTGGGTAGTGGCCCCTTGCCTTTAATGCATAGCATCATACATCTCCTCAAGGAGATGGGCTTTGCATTAAGGGTAAATATTAAGAATAGTGATCACAGATTATTCCAAATTTACCACAAGTTGCTTAGACTTGTACTACTTTACGGGTCACTTAGACTTGCATTACGTGCAGGCACAAACTTGACTTATTTGTCTGTTTGCTTACTTGGGAAATGGAGTAAAAACCAGGTTTAAAATAGCTTGTATCTTTAACAGATTTATATTTGTTTTCATAATGTTGGTAATTACCAAACTAAAATGTCACTAAATTCTACATGTATTCATCAGTTTTCTAAATCATTTTAAGGAGTTTTAAAATACAACCAGGTTACTTTGTAATGTTTCTAGCTAAATTCCAAATTTTCTCAAAATATTTTGATTGTGTGGTATTCCTCAAAACTGTATCCTTCCACTTCAAGAGTGAGACAGCATTTAAGAATGATCCTAACAGATGAATATTTTGATGTTCAAAAGGAGCTGCTGTTTTAACGATGTGTGTGTGTGCTACTGTTAAACTGAAATTTATTATTTTACGCATTAACTAAGCTTTCTATAGAATAACCATAAGGTTTTTGAACATTTTGAAATTTAAAGCATTTTATGAATGCTTTTTTTATATACGAAACTTACTCTTGGGCATGAGCTAAATAGTGGATGTACCAAGTTCTGAAAGTCAGTTAACAGTTCCTTGCTACATCTGCACTGTGGTCACAGTGATTGAACCTTTTTTAATTATCAGTGTTGGAGTATGAAAACAAATTGGCAGCACAGGCTCAAGGCAACCCAAAAGTATTTTATCATTATGCTGCAGGTAAAAGGAAAGAATGACTGAGGAAGAATAACTTCACTGAATGCAGATGGTAATCTAGAATCAGAAATAGATAAGGTAGTTCAAATAATGAATGCTCACTTCACCAAGCTCAACCAGCCCTTGGTGTATATAACATGGTGCACAGTGCTACTACTACTACATTGAATAAAGATGGAAGTGCATGAGAAGGAGGTTCTAGAACTGTTACATGACCTGGATAAGAATTTGACAATTGGGATATCAGTATGTCTACTAAAGGAATGTTTAGCCAAATCGGCTAGGCCCTTGAAATGTTTATATAATTTGAGTCTTAGCTCAGGAAACATCCCACAGGAATTGAAAGAATATATGATAATGCCATTGCACAAGAGTGGTTGCAAAGACTGATGTGTCTATCGTCCTACCAGTATCTCTAGAGTAATTGTAACAATTTTAGAGAAGCTGGTAAGAGCTAGCATACAGAAAAGGGTGGACAAACAAAATATAATCTCGAGAAATAGCACAGGTTTACTAAGAGAGGTCATGTCTGAGCAATTTTCTCATATTTTATAATAATGAGATTTATAAAAGGAACAGACGCATACTGTTGGATTTTGGCTAAGGGATTTGATAGTATACCACATGAAAGGCTGTTGCATAAACTAGAGAATATGGCATTGGAATATAAACTACTGGCTTGGATAAGTGGATGGCTGAGGGACAGGTATCAGGAAGTGGTATAATGGGGATGTCAATCTGTCAGGTTTAAGGTGATCAGTGGTGTGCTATAGGGATCAATCCTTGGACCATTGTTGCTTAATCTATACATTAATAATATTGGAAATGGAATGATAGGAGATCATGTTGTTTGCTGATGATGCAAAGATAGGTAGGGCAATCAGAGCTGCTACTGATTTACAGGATGATTTGAATAGTCTGGAAGCGAAGAAATAATAAACATCTCTCATTTCAATGTCAATAAGTGCAAAGTTATGCACTTTGGTGTGTGTGATGAGATATGGAATTCCAATTACAAGGACAGATTGAAAGTATGTAGTCTGCAGACCCTGGTAGACAGAAGAAAGAGGGTGATATGATAGAGGTATATAAACTTTTGAGAGGTCATTATAGGATATTGGTTGATAACATTTTTCATTACATGAAAGGAGAGAAGAGAAAGCAAGGGGAAGAAAGGTGTGAACAAAGATTTTCTCTCACAAAACACTGAGTGAGTATAACAGTTTGCCTGTTAAGTACTGAGTGGATCTAGTGTGAATTAGTTTAAGAAAAGGCATGACAGCTAATGTGGGTGATGTAGCCTCCCATGATGAGTCATTAACTCCCTGGATGTCTAATAATAATAATAACAACAGAAAATATACATCATAAGTGTCCAGATTTCAAAATCATATGTGGCAAACCATGTCAGGGTAACATGGAAAGAGCATATCATAATATTGAAAATATATTGACATGGATACAGGATAACATCACAAGTAAATAGAGTAAGACAATGTTAATCATCCAATTGATGAAAAATAGATTATACCACTCAGGTATTAAAAGAAATTGAATGCTATACCAAAAGTAGGGTTATCGACTTCAATACTACCTAAGATATATTTGGGAGCATAAACAATGAAGATTTAAACATTCAAATCACCATCTTTTATGCTCTCAATTATATCATCGTAGGTAATGGCTGAAGTAGCAATTCTACTTATGATGAAGCACCAAACACTGCTTTACATGGAGTTCTTTTAAGCATTTGAATTTGAGAATAATTTTTCCAATAAAAAAAACAACCATGAAAGGTCAATGGGTTCAAGGAGTGGTATGATTAACTTTGTGTTTCCTAAAAACGACCTCCCACGATGAGTCTTTTGACTCCATGGAGGCCTGGATAATTATAATAATAATTATACAAACTTAAATGATAGTGGATGTGAAACTGGAGACTAGGATTGATGTAAGTTCTAACAAAGCAAAATGTGCAGTATGATTTAAGAATGCATGCCAGTGAACAATGAGTGCAAATTACTGGTACAGGTATACATGTGGATGAGCCTGATGGGGTTGACTCAAACAGACTGTGCACTTTGTGCAATAAAGATAAAACTATTTTAAAAGAAAGAGAAGTAGCCAAGGAGGATATTCAGTTTACAAGAAAAAGACTTCTGACACCAGATACACTGAAGCTTGTATCAGTCTATATTATGTATTTAAGTTCCCAAAGTAGACTGTGAAAAGGTCTACTTTGGGAAACCATGAAGGCCTGGTAAGTTCTTTTCCCCAGGCTTAGCATTAGCTGCTGCTGCCTCTAGCCTTAACTTTGGCTGTAATCAAAATAATAACTACAGCAAACTATTACTGTGATCCATACAATTATGCTTTAGTTAATAGTTAACAGTAGTATATAAGACTGAACCTAGTGGTAATGATTTAAGAGAATTCCAGGTTAGCTAGCAAGTAACCTCAAGTTCTTGTCACCATTACCACAGCTTTGATTTGCAAAGGAGCTGGATGAAATAATCAGTGTGTATTACTCTGCAAAGAATCCATTACAATGTATTTCATGTAGCAGCTGTCAATTTCAACTTTGTCATCATCCAATTATACATGCACACAAGCCTACATCATATCATGTGGTTTTTGAAATCAAATCTGATGGAATAGGATGGTTAGGTTTATTCTTAGAGTCCCCTATATCTGTTAATTGTGTGCGGTATCTGGTTTATTTTTGGAAGAGAGTTTCAGAGGAAACTCTGCACCTCTTTAAGAGATCAACTAAATAACCAACCTTAAATTGAAAAGTCCCTATGAAGTCCATGTCCTGAACAGGAGAATCAAACCCGTTTTCGTAGCTAAGGCACATCATAAGTATCAAGTGAGGCTCTAATTTCAATTTATCTTCAATAAATAAAATTTTTTTTAAAAAATTATATATAGAGAGATCTGCAAGTTGTCCAACAGTGTCATGCAGACTGCAGACATAGTATACAAAAGAACATGCACATAGCTTATTATGTTTATATACAAATGCAAGGAGTATCAGAAACAAAGGGGTAGAGTTTGTTGCCTTGGTAATATGTTTGAGACCTCAGATTGTAGGCATTAGTGAGACCTGGCTATCAGAATCAGAGTACTAACTGGTACTGAGTGTAAAGGGTACAGTATTTTTAAGGAAGGATAGACAGGTAGGAGAGGAGGAGAATGCTGCTAATGATACCGGATGACTTGAATCCAGTTAGTGTTGGTAGTACTATGATGGTAGTACTAGTAACAGTATTTCATGTGGCAGTGAATTTGAAGCCAGCTAGTGTGAGGTGAAATCTAGCAAGATCAATTTCGTAGTGAGGCGTTGTTACAGACCTGGTGGATCGGTTGCTAGTGATGAATAAATGCATTACCAAATAGTCTCCCATTATGTAATCATAATGAGAGACTTTAATTATCCAAATATTGACTGGGTAGCAGTAAAATCTCACAAGAAGAATGAAACTGAAATTATTGAGCTGTTGCAGGACAAATTCCTCAAGTGGCATGAGACAGAAGGAACTAGAGGTCTAAGAGTGTTAGATCTGATTATAGTGTCAGAGGGTGTTTCAGTTAAAGACGTAACCTGCCTCTATTAAGTTAGTGAAATTGATCATGCAGAACTCACTTGGGAAGTGACTAAATTTATGAATGTTCTATTCAGAAAAGGTTATATGCTAAACTAAAAAGCAGGAAATTATGAACAACTGAGGAGTATACAGAGTTCAGCAGAATAGTATCGGTTCCTGGATGGGAAGAATATCGACAGTGCATGGGAAGCATTTAAAAAATACTTAAATGATGCATAATAAAATTAGTTTAATCCTTTATCCAAGTGTGAGCAAACAAAGTTTGCGCCTGAAAGTATCTTCAGGACTGGGGTAAGGTGGTACAACACCAGTTCAACTCATTGCAAAGGTTGAGCAAGCTACCAACACTCCTATCTCAGTATCTCCTATAATGCAAAACACATCTCCTTGCGGATATGTCTAATGTTATGCATTAAGGGAAGGGCCACTACCCAGACTAGTTTGGACCTTTATTGAGGTCTCTCAGTGTGCCACCCTTTTTTAATAAATTACTCTGGATTTAGAGAAAGATGTTGAAAGTTTATTTTTCACTTGGTTAGAGTATAATAAAATTAGTTTAATCCTTTATTCAAGTGTGAGCAAACAAAGTTTGCGCCTGAAAGTATCTTCAGGACTGGGGTAAGGTGGTAAAAAGGGTGGCACACCATTTGGCAACTCCTATAGGTAGAGATGACCTGCTAATGCTTCTGCCTGGTATCTCCACTTGGGCCTGGCTCCCACTGAAGAGACCTCAATAAAGGTCCAAACTAGTCTGGGTAGTGGCCCTTCCCTTAATGCATAACATTAGACATATCCGCAAGGAGATGTGTTTTGCATTATAGGAGATACTGAGATAGGAGTGTTGGTAGCTTGCTCAACCTTTGCAACGAGTTGCCCTAGTGTTGTACCACCTTACCCCAGTCCTGAAGATACTTTCAGGTGCAAACTTTGTTTGCTCACACTTGGATAAAGGATTAAACTAATTTTATTATACTCTAACCAAGTGAAAAATAAACTTTCAACATCTTAAATGATGCAATATCAGAGATCAGCTAAATAACCAACCTTAAATTGAAAAGTCCTTATGAAGTCCATGTCCTGAACAGGAGAATCAAACCCTGTTTTGGCTTTGATTCTCCTGTTCAGGACATGGACTTCACAGGGATTCATAGGAAAATTATAAGCAGCAGGCCAGAAGAGTCACAACTGTTGTATGGAAAGCTAAGTCTGAGTATGAAAAGAAATTGGCTCTGACAACTCACGAAAATTCTATCAATATGCTGCAAGTAAAAGAAAGCATGAATATGAAAGAATAACTCTTCTAAATGCAGAGAGTGTGAGGGTGACAGATACAGAAGTTGTTCAACTAATGTAGTCCATTTTGCTGAAAGCTACCAATCTGGTGTATGCAATATTGAGTTTCGCTGCTACCTCTTCTGAAGAAACTCAAGTGTATGAAGAGAAGGTATTAGACCTGTTGCACAAACTGAATAAGAATTCAGCAATAGGGAATGATGTGGGATATCAAGCATGGATGCTAAAAGAGTGTTCAGCTGAACTGGCTATTCCTTTCACCAGGCTATATAATTTGAGTCTCAGAACAGGGAAGATTCTGCAAGAATGGAAAGAAGGTATGTTAATATCATTGCACAAGAGTGGTGCAAAGACTGATATATCCAACTATTGACCAATCAGTACCTCAGGAGTGAAGGTGACGATTTCAGAAAAATTGAGGGCCAGCATTCAGAAATGGGTTGACAGTGAATGGGTTTACTAAGAGAAGGTTACATGTTTTAGCAACTTACATTCTATAATCATGTTACTATTGAACTAGACAATGGGAACGGATACACCAGTGATTTGCTAAGGGCTTTTGACAGAACACCACATGGAAGACTGTTGCATAAATTGGAGAATATGCAGTGATGTGTTGGTAAATTTTTAACAACCGGCTGGCTTTATGAAAAATTTGATTCTTCACAAAGTTCTATTGTATCTCCAGATGTCTTTGTTTCTGCTTCTTCAAATTTTGTCCTTTTAATGTTTAAGAAGTTTCGTTCTATTTCATTTTTTCACCTAGCGGCTATCTGCTTTTTCGACCGCAAAACTCTAATCCTCATTAAAATTATTTTAATTATTAAAAAAAAAATAGAAAAAACCGAAATAAAAACATATATTAAAGAAAATTTTCCTATATTACCTACAACTTACCTATTATCAAATGAAATCCTGAACAAAAAAATGTAACACTAATATTACCACTCGTAGTCGATCAAATGACCAGAGACTGTAGCCGTCGCGACGAATTTTTGTATTTATCGATAGTGCAACAATGTTGCATTTCCAAGAACTTAATGTTGCAAGTTGGTGGAAATTGGCCGAAAAATAGGGCATTATTGTTTATTCAAATGTCCAGTATGGGAGTTTTGATAACGTGTTTGTGTTTTAATGAATACAGACATTGTTTAGTAAATAAAATCGTTTTCAAATTCCCTTTCTTAAATTAAGTTTGTGTTTTGTGAATTCTCCTTTATGCATTTATTTTTGATAAAAATAATAATAATATGTGTAAGTGCTTATTATACAATTTCAAAATATTTACCAGAAAAAGTATATATACCACCATTCATCATCTATCCTTTCATAAAGAATTTTAATAACCAGCTCGCCCGACTTAAAAACATTAACAACCGGTCGCTAAATTTGAAAAATTTTAACAACTGGCTCGCACGAGCCGGTCCCAACATACCACTGTGTGGTTTGGATTATAAAATATTACCATGGTTAGAGGATGGCTGACTGACGTATCAAAAAGTGGTATACAGGAGATGTGAGTCTGCAAGGTTTAATGTTCATGTTCACCCCAAAGGGAAGATCTTCTGTCCCTTCTATCCTAGAAGCTGGGATCGCTTCTTTGAGGAAAGCTCCTCTCAAGTCCCAGCAAAGACTGTTTCTCCTTTCCCACTATCTCCTACCTCACTATTACTACAAGTTGGTGCTTGGTAGGACATATACAGGGTGTTAGGGATAAATTTGACATATTTATAATTTCTCCTTTCCCACTATCTCCTACCTCACTATTACAAGTTGGTGCTTGGTAGGACATATATCTCGGTACTGTTCCGAATGGACATGGCTATCCATTCAGCCGTGAGATCATGTATACAGGAGATGTGAGTCTGCAAGATTTAATGTTCATGTTCACCCCAAAGGGAAGGTCTTCTGTCTCTTCTATCCTAGAAGCTGGGATTGCTTCTTTGAGGAAAGCTCCTCTCAAGTCCCAGCAAAGACTGTTTCTCCTTTCCCACTATCTCCTACCTCACTATTACTACAAGTTGGTGCTTGGTAGGACATATATCTTGGTAGGACATATAGGACATATATCCCGAATGGACAGGGCTATCCATTCAGCCATGAGATCATGGCTCCAACTGCCACCTGAGACTACTATTGCATATTTCCATGCGAGGGTGAAGAATGGTGGGCTTGGGTTTCCATCACTTAGATGGCTGATCCACGCTGCAGCTGTCAAGAATCGTGAAGTTAGAACTATCTTCTTCCCCTATCTGCAGAGAGGCTTTGTATAGCCCATTAATACAAGAAGACTTTAGGCAGCCTAAAGGCTAGTCCCATTATCAAGGTACTTTAATTGAGTCAGCACATACAGAACACAAGAGGTGGGCATCTCTGTTGCACCGTTCTGTAGCTGGTGCTCCTTTAAAAGAGTCATATCTGGTGCCTGCCCAACATGATTGGATAAGGCATGGCACTAGGTTTGGGTATATTGACCTTATCAGGACAAGGATCAATGCCCTACCTACTCAAGCCCGCACAGCTCAATGGGGTAGTGATGATTCAAACTGTAGGGCTGGCTGCCACTACAGTGAAACATTGTCTCATATAGCCCAGTGTTGCTTCCGCACCCATGGGGTCTGCGTGCGGAGGCATAACGCCGTGGTCTCCATTCTGAACAACTGCTTTAAGAACAAAGATTGGGATTCCACACAAACCTGCAGTGGAACCACATTATAGGACCTCTGCAGGTTTGTGTAAGCCAGACTTAGTGATTAAAAGAGATGGTGACGTTTGGGTAGTTGATGCCCAGGTAGTGGGAACAGGGCACCCACTAACCTATAGCCATAATAATAAGGTAATTACAAGAATAACCAAGATCTAGTTAGTAAGATATGGGAGGAGCATGGGCAACTCCGAGGTTTACCAGCACCACTATCTCTTTACATGGCGTATGGAGCATAGATAGCTATAAGGACTTAAAACAGATTGGGCTTATGCAAGGATATAAAAAGGATATAAAAGTTCTTTCCTTGAGGGCCCTACAGGGCACACTGGTGGCTTGGCGTTGCCACCAGAGAATGACTGTAAAACACTTGTAAAGGCTCAGGCCTAATGTCTGGATGTGATGTAAGGGTAGTACTGCCCATAACCAGTACAAAGATTAATAAAAAAAAATAAAAAAATAAAAATAACTAGTAGTGTACCACAAGGATCAGTCCTTGGTCCACTGTTATTCAATCTGTACATTAATGATATTGGGAAAGATTTGACAGGCAACAGGTGAAGGATTTGACAGCTACTTGCTGATGATGAAAAGATAAATAAGGTAATCAGGAATGCTGCTGATATGCAGTACTTGCAGAATGATTTGAATAGGCTGGAATTGTGGGCATGGGAAAATGGATGTCGGCAAATGTCAAGTCATGCACTTTGGCGTGATTAGATATACAAAGTCATTTTATATTAGTAGGATTATACTAGAAGAAACTGATCAGGTTAGGGATGTTGGAATGTCAATACAACTCAAAATATAATTGCAATGCTGAAACAAACTTTAACATGTAAAGATAAGGATGTCAATTTTTGTGGAATACTGATTATGAAGACAGATCCAGAATTTGTAAACTGTAGACACTAGTAAACAGGAGAAAGATGGGTGATATAACTGACACTTACAAACTTCTGAATGGGTCATACAGGATTTCAGTTGAATGGAATTTTTCATTTTATGGAGGGCGGGGAAAGGACAAGAGTGCATCCTTCGAAGAAATTATTATTAATTCAAGAATAAGTATGATAGCTGGTGTGTGTAGTATGTGGCCTCACCTTGTTGAGTCCCTTACTTTCTGGAGGTCTCTCTTAATAATAATAACAATAATAATAATATATATCATCATCATCATCATCATCATCAAATTCCTGCCATGTACCCTCAAGGGGTGTACAGGATATGACAGTACTACATGAAAAAATTACATCATTACTAACTTCCTATCCACAATTTTCCTCCAAATCAGTCTGTTACTTGTCAAGACTCCAACATTATCAGATCTTATATTTCTATCGTCTAAGGCACTTTGTACCGTATCAATCCACCTATATCTTGGTCTTCCTCTGGGTCGTTTTCCTGCCAACCTGGCAGAGAACACTTGTTTTGCTAATCTTTCCTCTCCCATTCTATTTAAGTGACCATACCATCTGAGATTAGCTCTGCTAACGCATTCCTGGATGCTGACAATGTCAAGTTCTTTCCTAATATCCTCATTTTTAATATGATATTGCCATTGATGCCATCTGTTCACGCCTCTAATCTTTCTCAGGACTCTCATATCTCCGGTCTCTAGTCTTTGGTCAAGTGTTTTACTTCTGACCCAGCTTTCAGATCCATAAGTTAAAATTGGTTTGAACACAGTCTTGTATACAGCTAATTTAGTGTTCCGACTAATTTCTTTCTTATTCCATATGAATTTATTCAATTGACTTCCCACCATACCAGCTTTGCTGATTCTGTTGTCTATTTCTATATTTAGTTTACCATCTTCAGTAAAAATTGTGCCTAAGTAGCTGAAATGTTTTACTTGTTCCACCGGTTCTCCATTCACAACACAGTTGACATTTTCAATGATTCTGCCTATTTTCATTGTCTTTGTCTTTTTATTGCTGACCTTCATACCATATCTATTACAACAGCTATTCAATTTAGTCAGAGAATCTTGCAGACTTGTAGCGGATTTATTTAGAAGTATAACATCATCCGCATAAAGCAAAGAGCTGACATTAACATCTCCAATTTTGATATCAGGTTTAATGCCACATTCCTTCATAATGTGATCCATATATATAATGAATAACAGAGGGGATAACGTACATCCTTGTCTCACACCAGATTTAACATTAAACCATCTTCCTGTACTTCCTTCAATTCTAACTGCTGACTCACAACTCAAATAAAGACTAAGTATTGCTTGATATAATGCCCCATTGACACCATATAACTGCAGTGTATTGAATAGCTTCTCTCTTGGCACCTTGTCATATGCCTTTTCCAAATCGACAAAACTTAAATACAGATCTTTGTTATATTCCCATGCTTTCTCGACTATTTGTCGTAAAGTGAAGATCTGATCCTGACAGCCTCTATTTGGCCTGAATCCAGCTTGTTCTTCACCAAGCTTTTCTTCCACAATTCCTCTCAACCGTTTCTCAAGTATACTTGCATAGATCTTGCCAGGAACACTCAGTAGGGAAATACCTCTGTAATTCTCACATTCAGTTTTATTTCCCTTTTTATATATGGGTACTATGAGAGATCTACTCCAATCATCGGGAATTCGTCCCTCTGTCCAGGCTTTCTGAACTATGCAGTGCAGCCACTGCAAGACTCTTATACCACCATACTTCAGCATTTCTGGTCGAATATCATCTACTCCTGCTGCCTTTCCACATTTCAAACCTTTGATGGCTTTTTCTACTTCGAGTATGGATATGTATTCCTGACTGCATGCCTGGTCAGTGTTTTTTATCACTGTGCTGTCATCACTACTTGTTTCATTTAGCAGTTTTTCAAAGTAATTACTCCATACTTCAAGGATATCTTTTTCTCCTGTTTTCATTTCACCTTTATCATCTCTAATTCCTTTTACAGCACTCTTTCCTCCATTCCTAAGCTTCTTCAACAACCTCCAGAATATTTTGCCACCTTCTTGATATTTATTTTCTATATTCTTGCCAAAGTCCTCCCATGACTTTTGTTTAGCTAGTTTTACACACTGTTTAGCTTTCTTACATTTGTCTCTGTATTCTGTAAGAGTAAAAGCTGACTTATTTGCCAGGAACTTTTGATATGCTTTCTTCTTTTCCTTCACTGCCTCTTTAACTTCCTGTGTCCACCAGGGAGTTCTGATTTTTTTATCCTTGCACACAACCTCACCACATGCCTCTCTGGCAGAATCAATCAATGTTTCCTTCAGAGTTTGCCACTGAATCTCCAAGGTTTGATTCCTGTTCTCAAACTCTTTCATTTTCTTTTCAATAATATTTCTGTATTTTAGTCTACAGTTCACATCTGAGAGCTGCTCAACTTTTATTCGCTTTAAAACTTTCTTACATGTTATTCTTTTCAATATGAAATTCAATTTTATCCTGCTCAAGACTAAATAGTGATCACTTCCAATTTCAAATCCTCTGTACACTCTGGTGTCCTGCACCAGGGAGAAAACATCACTATCAACAATAACATAGTCAATGAGACTTTTCTTATTCCTAGCCTCTTCTCTCCATGTGAATTTGTGCACATTTTTATGTTGGAACATGGTGTTAGTAATAACCAGTCCATGTCCTGAGCAGAAATCCAACAGATATTTGCCATTATTATTAGCTTTGCTCTTTTCTCCAAATTTTCCCAAAATATTTTTGTATGTCTCACAATCATTTCCTACTCTACTATTTAGATCCCCAACAAGGACCAACTTTTCCTTTTTCATTGTGTCAGTTGCTTTTTCTAAAGCCTCAAAAAATTCCTCCACTTCTACCTTAGTAGAACCTTCTGTGGGACCATAGGCACAAATAAGTCTCATTGTCCAGTTCCCCATTCTCATATTTGCCCATATTACTCTACTTGAGACTGCCTGCCATTCAAGAAGATTAGCCTCGTATTTTGTGTTGAATACTATGGCTACTCCTTCTTTTCCTTGATTGTCATTGCCTGAATATAACATTTTGTATTTATTGCTCAGAAAGATCTCACCAGTTTTGGTCTTTTTTGTTTCAGTCACCCCTATTATGTCGATCTGGTACTTATCTAATTCCTCAGCTAGCTCCATTTCTTTGCCATTCAGGCTTCTTACGTTGATAGTACCGATCTTTAACTCTGGTGATGTTGAGTTGGGGTTTGTTTTCAGATTTGTTCCAGTAGCTGACTTTTCGCTGTTCGCCCTGGTTCCCTGGCGAAAACAACGGGGGCCTTGTTTAACCGGGCGACGCCCCAGCCGGCATGAAATTTTGTCATGTTGTACCATCATTTTTTATTTTGGTTTAACCAATAAGAATACAATTTGGTCGGCTAAATCCCAAATTGCCAGCCCATCCTCGTTCGTTCAGTATCAAAGTAGATACCCAACAGGGTGCACCACGAGAAGGTGAGGATTGGACATTAGGTCAGAAGCCCTGGTCGGTTCTCCGCATTCCTTTAAAGGCTATGTGGAGGTCTCCTCTCAGTTATACAGCTTTGACCCTTAATATATATATATATATATATATATGAAAAATCAAGCAAAGAGAAATTAATTGGGGGGGGGGTGTAAAATCTTCAAATTCTTCACAATCCACTGTCCAAATATGTTACCTCATTCAACACCTAATGATGTTCATGTCCATCTACAAAACACAACTTAGATTCCTAACAGACACTCAGCTATTACCTGCTTTAAATAATATTAATTTCACTTTTTTTTTTTCTAATTACACATGCTGCATATATTTTCATCTTTATGGTCCAATTTTGTTTACGATAACTAACAAAATGATCTTCTCTTTTTCCAAAATTTCTTTATACCAGTGGTTCCAAAACTGCACAATGCAATGTTGCAGCCATGCACTAAGTTGTTAGGGCACAAATACTTTAGTTTGGATCTAATCTTCAATAAAATTAATACATATTATTTTTATTAATTTTATACATTTTACAAGGCTTTGCCTTTGCATCTCATAGAAAATAACAGATTCATCAGAAAACACATGTTGACAAACAGGGTAGATTATGAAGATAGGCATAATCAGATTATCATAACTTTTCAGCACACCCTTGTATTACACTCAATGGTCTGTTAAAGCCAAAATAACTTGCCTATTTTAGAAACCTAATATTTTGATAATGATAATGTGATTTATTCTATGTATTCACCACAAAGTGTTATACACCATTTAGTACAACACTACTGCATCATTTGCAATCCTCTGGGAAAAAAAGTCTTATCTTTGTTGCACAAACCAGTCCTCAGCTGCAGATATAACTTCATCGTGTTTAGAAAGTTCTGTTCTTTTCAAATTTGGGAACAGGAAGTAGTCAGATAAGACCAGGTCTGGGACCAGATATTAAAATCCCAAGTTGCATATTGTCTGTTGGGTTTCATCAGCAGCAACAGGTCTCTACTCTGTTTCCTGCAGTGTTTTTCCTTCAGAGATGTTGAATCAGCTCTGTTTCAACAGCTCTGATCTAAGTCAAGTGCAGCACTCTCATATCTGCAGTCTCTAGTCTTTGATCAAGTGTTTTACTTCTAACCCAGCTCTCAGATCCATAAGTTAAAATTGGTTTGAACACTATGATAAATTTAGTTTAATCCTTTATCCCAGTGAGAGCAAACAAAGTTTGCGCCTGAAAATATCTTCAGGACTGAATATAGTGTTGTACTATCTTAAATGGGTAAGTAGTACAACACCAGGCAACTCATAGCAAAGGTGGAGCAAGCTACCAACACTCTTATCCCAGTATCTCCCATAATGCAAAACACATCTCCTTGTGAATATGTATACTGTTATGCATTAAGGGATTGGCCACTATCCAGACTAGTTTCGACCTTTATTGAGGTCTCTTCAGTGGGAGCCAGGCCCAAGTGAAGATACCAGGCAGAAACAGTAGCAAGGTCATCTTTACCCATAGGTGTTTCCAAAAGTTTGCCACCTTTTTTTTTTCTATTAAATTACTCTGGATTTAGAGAAAGATGTTGAAATTTTATTTTTCTTTATGTTAGAGTATGATAAATTTAGTTTAATCCATTATCCCAGTGAGAGCAAACAAAGTTTGTGCCTGAAAATATCTTCAGGACTGAAGATGGTATTGTACTATCTTACCTGGTGGCCAATCCCTCAATGCATAACAGTATACATATCCACAAGGAGATGTGTTTTGCATTATGGGAGATACTGGGATAGGAGTGTTGATACCTTGCTCCACCTTTGCTATGAGTTGTCTGGTGTACTACTTACCCAGGTAAGATAGTACAACACTATATTCAGTCCTGAAGATATTTTCAGGGACAAATTTTGTTTGCTCTCACTGGGATAAAGGATTAAACTAAATTTATCATAGTCTAACCTAGTGAAAAATAAACTTTCAACATCTTTCTCTAAATCCAGAGTAATTTAATAAAAAAAGGTGGCAAACCTTTTGTCAACTCCTATAGGTAAAGATGACCTTGCTACTGCTTCTGCCTGGTATCTCCAACTGAAGAGACCTGAATAAAGGTCGAAACTAGTCTGGGTAGTGGCCAATCCCTTAATGCATAATAGTATACATATCCACAAGGAGATGTGTTTTGCATTATCTCACCAGGATAAAGGTTTAAACAAAATTTATCATAGTCTAACCTAGTGAAAAATAAACTTTCAACATGGTTTGAACCTTGTATAAAGCTAATTTAGTGTTTTGACTAATTTCTCTCTTATTCCATATAAATTTATTCAGTTGACTTGCTACCATACTGGATTGTTGATTCTGCTGTCTATTTCCATATTTAATTTACCATTTAGCCTGGCCTGGTTTCCAAGTGGTTAGCGCATCTGCTCTCCAGCCTAAAGGCTGCAGGTTCAAATGTAACTTTGGGCATGGATGTTTGTGATTTACTGTGAAAATACCAGTGGTTGGCAGTAGATGGCATTGATGTGGATGATGATGGTAGTTGCAGTTTGTTGTAGTTAGAGAACAAAAAAGGTTGTAGAGTAGGTGACCTTCCTCAATGAGATACTTGTACTCCCTGGAGATGTCATGTAATAATAATAATAATAATCTTCATTAAAAATCATGCCTAAGTAGCTGAAATTTTCTACTGGTTCTATAGGTTATCCATTCACAATGCAGTTTATATTTTCAATGCTTCTGCCTATATTCATTGTCTTTGTCTTATTATTGCTGACCTTCAAACCATATCTATTACAACAGGTATTCAATTTAGTCAGGGAATCCTGCAGACTTGTAACGGATTTATTTAGAAGTACAACATCATTCGCATAAGGCTTCAGGTTCGAATCCTGGCATGGGCATGGATGTTTGTGAAAATACTAGTAGTGAGCGATAGATGGAGTTGGTGTAGATGATGAAGGTAGTTGAGGTTGGTGGAGACGAAGAGTTGTAGAACAGGTACCCTCCCTCGACGAGTCTTGGACTTCCCGGAATTGTTATGTAATAATAATATATAATATAATAATATATTTAACATTTTTTGAGAAAGATATTTTTTTTTGTTTTTGTTTTTTCATTTGTAACAACATACAGATAATTCCAACTGTTGCAATTTCTGGATTAACTGACTTTTTTCCTTTTCCACTAAAGCTTGCATTTCTGCATCATTTTTTTCACTGATATCTAAAAAATAAAATAAAAGTTTCAAAATTTTGTAAATGAATTTCAAAGGATTTTTTTTTTACAAAAAAAAAAAAGTTATGATTTTAATAAAATAATACAGTATTTGCATGCTTATCTTAATGAGAATTCAGGAATGAGTGGATCTGAATGTGATACTCTATGAGGGACAAGCCATGCTGTCCCCGCCCCCCTCATAGAGTATGGCTTTGTGAAGTCATGCCTTAGGAGCCTACTATCTTTTTATAATAGAGTGACAGCTGAGTTAGATAAGGGGAATAGCTACACTACGATTCTGCTAATTTTGCAAAGCTGTCTGCCAGAATACCACATAGAACTCTGTTACGCAAATTAGAACAAATAGAGATGGATATGACACTGGTTATCTAAAAAATTTACACATAAATTTTTTGATATTTGGACAGATATCAAAAAAGTGGTATATGGAGAAGCAGAATAATCCAGGCAAAAGCAGGCAACACTAGTGGTGTATTGCAAGGTTCAGTGCCAAGACCACTAATGTTTAATTTCTACATAAATGATATAGGAAATAACATTAAAGGAAATATTCAATTTTTTGCTGATGATGTAAAATTAGAGTAATAAATACTTAATTAAGGTGATATGTAAAGATGGTAAAGGTGAACTCCAGGAAATTGATGAACCAGGGATCTGGGATGGTGGTGGTAATAGTAGTAGATAGAGAGAGATGAAGTTTCATATTGCTAAAGTAGCCAGGGTAGCTCACAGGATTACTTGGGTATTGAAGAACCCTCTAACAAGCAGAGATATCATTCCTCTTTATAAAGCTTGATACAACCATATCTGGATTACTGTGTTCAGGTATGCTTACCTGAGTTTCTTGGGGATGAGGATGTGTTAGAGAGTATCCAGAGGAGAGTGACAAAGATTGTGAGTAGTCGGTGGAATTCTCCATGTGAGGATAGATTGAGGGTTTGTGGATTGCAAAAAAGTTGGTTAAAAGGAGGGGAAAGGGGGAGATATGATAAAGAACATTTAAGTTACTTAAAGGATTTTATAGGATTGATAAAGGGCAAATGTTTTAGCACTTGGCTAGTCGGAGTAGAACAAGAGTGTAGTTAGCAAGGGCATGAGGACTAGATTTATGGAAGTTTTTTTTTCCCCACTTGGCTATGCTACTAATTATATATTTGGTTTTATCCTTTATCCAAGTGTAAGCAAATGAAGTTTGTGCCTGAAGTACTTTCAGGACTGGGACAACTCATGGTAAAGGTGGTACAAGTTCTCATCACTTGCCTTAGTATCCCATAATGAAAAGCACATCTCTGCAAGGAGATGTATAATGCTATGCATTAAGGGAAGGGTCACTACCCAGACCGGTTACGACCTTTATTGAGGTCTCATCAGCAGGAAGCAGACCCAGAGGTGGTGATACTAAGGTGGAAGTAATGGAGAAGTCATATTTACCTATACTAGCTGCCAAAGGGTGTCAACACTCTATTATTAAATTCTCTGGATTAGAGATAAGTTTATGAAAGTTTTTTTTTTCCCACTTGGCTATGCTACTAATTATATATTTGGTTCTATCCTTTATCCAAGTGTAAGCAAAATGAAGTTTGTGCCTGAAGTACTTTCAGGACTGGGACAACTCATGGTAAAGGTGGTACAAGTTCTCATCACTTGCCTTAGTATCCCATAATGAAAAGCACATCTCTGCAAGGAGATGTATAATGCTATGCATTAAGGGAAGGGTCACTACCCAGACCGGTTACGACCTTTATTGAGGTCTCATCAGCAGGAGGCAGACCCAGAGGTGGTGATACTAAGGTGGAAGTAATGGAGAAGTCATATTTACCTATACTAGCTGCCAAAGGGTGTCACCCTATCATTAAATTCTCTGGATTAGAGATAAGTTTATGAAAGTTTTTTTTTTTCCACTTGGCTATGCTACTAATTATATATTTGGTTCTATCCTTTATCCAAGTGTAAGCAAACAAAGTTTGCTTACAAAGTTTGTAAGTAAACAAAATTTGAGAACTTATACCCCTATTACCATGAGCTGCCCAAGTACTTCAGGTGCAAACTTTGTTTGCTTACACTTGGATAAAGGATAAAACCAAATATATAATTAGGACTAAATTTTTTGCTTGGAGAGTGGTGAATGAACAGAATGGGTTGTCTAAGTCAATTGGGAATGTTTTGTCTGTTAATGGTTTCAAAGAGAGGTATGATCGATTTTCCAAAATGAGCCTTAGGACTCAGTGGAAGTGCCAGTGCAATAACAATAATAATTCTCTATGCTGATGTAACTAACCTGAAATCTGATATGAATTCTATACTCCTCTTCCACCGCTGCATGAATTTTGGTGTTGAGTGAGAGAAAAAAAAAAAAGTTTCTGTGAAATCCCTCTTTTCTGCTTAGCAACCGACTTTTGCAACCTACAAATCCTTGATACTATCATCATAAGTAACTCATGAGTTGACTCACTAATTAAATAAGATATGACAATGAACATCTGAAATCAAATTATTATTATTATCTGAGCATCTGCCTGCAATCTTATTACTCAATGCAGAAGGTTACACAAAAGAAAAACAATGCCTACTATATCTTTTTTTAAATTTACAATACATTTGTTATCCCATTCTGAAAACCAATTTTAATAATCCAACACATACAAGCGAACAATTAATCCTCACACCTCTGATAATCATAGACTGATCCAGTATCTAGATATGATCACTTGTTCTCTTTATTCATGCCATATTATTATGAAACTGAAAACAGCATATACAAAGTCTAAAAAAAAACAGAACTAAAAATATTAAAAATTCCAAGACCCAACCCACAGAAACTAAGCATCTACCTATTTGACATCAACCCCTATAAACAAAGCTCTTATCCTGTTAAAACCATAATCATCACACAGGCAAAAACAACATGCTACCTTGCACTTCAATGCTGATCTACGATGGTGGTCTGAAAATTTCTTGGCCTAACAATGAAAAAACAAATTTATAATTTCAAAATTATTTTTATTTTTCAACATAACCTCCCTTGAGGCTAATACATTTATTCCAGCTATGCTCCAGTGCCATTATCCCGTCCCTGTAGTGGTTCTCAGTAAGATCTGCAAAATATCCCTCTACAGCGGCAATCACCTCTTGATTCAAAGAAAATTGATGAGCAGCGAGGAAGAGTTTCAGTTTTGGGAAGAGGCAGAAGTCAGAGGGAGCCAAATCTGGGGAATAGGGTGGATATTCCAACAATTAGTGCAGATCCCTTAATTTTCCCAATATCAAAAAAACCTTTGTGGGCAGGTACATTGTCCTGATGAAAACTTCTGCAAACTAGGTCTTTAATCACAAATTTTTTCGTCTAGTCTGGTTAAAAGATCGGAATAATATTCCCCGGTTATCATTTTACCCTTTTCAAGATAATTAATAAACAAAATGCTTTAGCATCACAAAACACTGATGGCATGACCTTTTCTGCTGATGGAACCAACTTTGTCTTCTTTGGCACTGAACAAATGGCTTCTTCCCACTGTTTTGACTGCTGTTTGGATTCTGATGTGTAATGGTGAATCCAAGTGTTATCCATAGTAATAATTCAACACACAAAATCAGTTTTATTCTTGTTAAAATGCTCCAAGCAAGCGTGGCACCCATCTTGCACAAAGCTTTTTCATTTGCAATTCTTCAAGCAAAATATATCCTACATGTTCTTCTGAAATTCCTATAATCTCAACAATTTCAAGCACTTTGACTTGCCGATCATCCGATACCATATTGTTTACTTGATCAATGATTTCTGGTGTAGTTACACTTTTTGGACGTCCTTCACATGGATCATCTTAAAGGCTGGTACAGCCACGTTTAAACTTGGCAGCCCATTTCTTAATTGTCAAAAGTGAAGGAGAAGAGTGCCCATAAACTTTTATGAACTTCAAATGAATTTCTTTTGCCGTTAAACCTTCTTTTACAAAGAATTTTATAATTGCACGATACTCAATTTTATCCATTTGAAGAGATACTTCAGACTTTTGCTTCAGACATCTGTATAAAACAAACTACTTGATAGAATGACTTGCAACTTCACATGGATGCTTATAACAGATGTATCAACTTAGAAAAAAAAATCATGCCAAGTGTTGCCATCTATGGTTGAGGATGAGAATTTTTCAGACCTTCCTCGTAGTTCTTCAGCTATCGTCGACAATACCCCACTTGTTGTCCTATATCCTCTATCCTCTCTGAAAAGACAAAACTATTTACAATCTATACCTGCAACTACAGGGAGAAGAAAATTAAAGTATCCTTCTTTAAGGCCTTGTGGAGCACCACCCAGTAATCCAAATGCTATGAAATTTTACAGGAATGCATTTTATTTTCATGTGGAAGAGATATCCAAGAAAAAAAAAGTTCCAAAATTCCTGGGTAACGCTAAACAGCTAGAATGACTTGGCCATCCAGAGTATATTAATATCTCCTGGATTAGTGAACATGCACATGCAAACAGTTTATCAGATTACAATGATGGAAACTAGGACTCATCCTGTCAACCAGAAGTGTCCTAAGACTCGGTCCCTTGGATAAACTGCTCAGAGTCTGCCAGCTGAATATAGAAAGTATCAGCAGGGATAAGAGTGAATGTCTTACTAGACTTCTTCATGACAGCATTGACATTGGCATCATACAAGAAACTCATGCAAGCAATGAGTCACAACTATGAGAAGGAGGCTCCATTCCAGGTTTCAATCTTATAGAATTCAGTTACTAACGTCCGTTTCATTTCTGCTAGTGATGTTTGAAACATATCTACCATTATTATAGAAGTTAACAACCTAAAAATAATAAATATCTACAAGCCACCATCTACAAGCTGGCCTGATGAAGTTTTGCCAGTCTTAATGCATCCTGCTGTTTATATTGGAGACTTTAACAGTATCATACCCAATGGGGTTATAGAGAAACTGATGCAAATGGTGCCAAGCTATCCGAGTGGGCAGAAGCAAACAACATACAGCTGATTTTCGATCCCAAGGATAACTGCACTTTTAAGGCTAGATGATATAGTGGCACCAATCCTGACTTATGTTTTGTAACAACCAATCAAAGGGGCCTCCCAGTGCCAACAAGACGTCATGTTTTAGGAAGATTCTCACACAGTCAACACCACCCTGTCTTTATTGAGGTGGGCCCTCAAATCCCAATCACTGAAACTACACCAATGCCACGTTGGAATTTTGCTAAGGCAAACTGGAACAGCTTTTCATCAGATAAAAATGTGCGCTAGATTCCACCACAACCATATAACTACCGAAGCTTTGTGAAAATAGTAATTTCTACAGCCAAAAAAACACATCCCTAGGGCATGCTAGAAAAGAATACATACCTGGCTGGAGTAAAATCAGCGAAGCACTTTATAATGACTTTCTGAATAGCAGACGTGTGCATGTTGCAGATGATCTTATTGACAGCTTAAATGAAGCTAGAAAGAACAGATAGATTGACACCATAGAAAGGCTAAACTTTAAACATTCAAACAGAAGGCATAGAGCCTCTTTAAAATGTTGGGTGTTAATTCCCATCCCCCCCAATGCAGCTGCCAATCGGACAATGAATCTGTCCAGAGCTAAATCAGAAAAAACCCACACTAAAATAATTAGGAAGGAATTGATCAGACTTAAAGAAGGTTGTTTTGAAGTGACCGATCTATCAAATCCATTCACCAAAAAAGAACTTCTAGCTGCACTCCAAGGAGTGAAAACTGGTAAAGTGCCTGGATTTGATAATATTCACCCTGAGTTTTTAAAAAAAGCTGGACCAAATACAGTGGAATAGCTGACAAAATTATTTTCTAATATTCTACAGAGTGATAGATTACCAGCAGAATTTAAAAAATCAAAGATAATAGCCATCCTGAAACTTGGAAAGCCTGCTGATAAACCTGAAAGCTATAGACATATAGCACTGCTCAGTGTCTATCTTATGTTACTAGAAAGACTAATTTTCAATAGAATTGGTACTATTATTATTGACACTCTCCCTCATGAATAGGCCAGTTTCAGGCCTGGGCATAACTGTGAAGATCAAGTTTTGGCCTTAACAACTCATATAGAATCTGGTTTCAAAAAATGCCTTAAAACTGGTGCAGTCTTTATAGACTTGACGGATGCATATGACACCATATGGAGGAAAGGCATGATCTACAAGCTCCTTAAAATACTGAAATGTAAAAAAATGACCCATCTGATTAACACTATTCTACCTAATAGAACAATACAGGTAGTTCTAGATGATGAGCAAGCCAAGAACACTTAACAATAGACTCCCACAAGTGTCAGTTCTGGCCCCTCTTCTTATCAATTTATATATTTCTGACTTCCAAGGACAATCTCTAGAAAATTCGCATATGCTGATGATTTATGAATCATGTTCCAACACCAGAACTTCTGTACTATAGAGCATGTACTAACTAGTGACCTACAGGAGCTAAATCACAGTCTTATGCTGCTACACAGTCATGCTAAAACTACTTCAGTCCAAACTAAAAGTAATCAAAACCACATATAGGATAACAAGTTTTCAATATCTTGAACTGAATACTAATGAAATAATAAAGTTTTAACTGTATATATATAAATACTCTGTAAGATAATGTAATAGACCTATTATTACATATATAAAATACTTGTGTACAGTAAAATCTCTCGTAATTGGCAATACCAAAACAATGGCACTTTCAAAGGTCTAAATTTAAACTCGAAATTTAAGCCTATGAGATAACAAAAATATGCAATGGGCTTGCATTCTGGCAAGATTTGCCGATCAATGTTCATCTATGTCAGCGCATGATGTTATGACATTTCATTGTATAGACAGTGAATTTTTAAAGCTCCAGCGACAATCGTGTAAGCAGGCAGACATTCAAAGTTATGTTATGTCGTCACACTAAGAAATTCACAACAATGTATTGTTGTGTGAATTACAGTATGTGATAATACAGACTGTAATTTTTAAATGCTATTTAAATTTGATTTTGTGAAATATAAAATTATGTGTTTTAAATTTTAAAAAATCTGCACAACTCCTCATTGATGCTATTTATTTAATTCTGGCCAGCAGATCAAAAAACATGACCAACAAATTTTGCATGCTGCAATTTCTATACATAACATCACAAAATATGAACAGATAAATTCTCGAAATATATATATTCAATTATTTGGCAAAATCTAGTATCTGGAATCAGCGAAGTCCTGTTGTTGCCAGTTAAGAGAGATGCTACTGTACTCAGCTTATTGTGCTGAAGCTTTGTACTGGTACAGAAAATGCAATAATAATGCACTGATTGTATATATATGTAAATACTTTGTATGATAAAAACTTTTTCATTGTCATTATTATTATTATGATTGCACAGGCACCCTCCACAAAGTCTGATAACTCATTGTGGGAGACCAGCACATTATCTATTATACCTCTCCTTGAACTCATTAATTGACAAAACTGACTCTGCTAACCCATTCCACTTTTCCACATGAAAAATTACTCAATGTCTACGGCTCTTGTTATCCCCTTCTAGCCAAGTGTTGAAAGATTTCCTCTGCATCAATCCTATAAAACCATTTTAGCAACAAATATTTCTATCATATCCCTCCTTTTCAACATATCAATCAACTTTTGCAACCCATAAAACTATCATCATCAGGAACATTCCACAAGCTACTTGCCATCTTGCTCATCACTTGCCTCTGGATCCTTTCCATTACTTCCTCATCTCCAAGAAACCCAGGTGACCAGACCTGATCACAATAATCCTGATAAGGATGAATCAAAGCCTTATAAAAGGGGAATGATAACTTTATTATCTCTGTTGTTAGTGTGTTTTTCCGTAACCAAGCAATCCTATGCTACATTAGCAACCTTAACAATATGCATCCTCTTCAACCCTCTATCTATCCCCCTCAAACAAAATCCCTAGCTTCAACAATATCCTGAAATACAATATACACACATCATTGCAATATACACACACAGCTTATAATCTATTCCAAAATGCATACTTTTCTACATTAACCTGGCACCCACTATCTTCTGCTAATACTGTCAGTCTATTAAAATCATCTTGCAAGCTTTTCATAATCAGCAAACATGCATATTTCCCTTCAAATCATTTCCTATATCATTTATGTACAAATTAAACAGCAGTGAGGTCCAAGCACAGAGCTTTGTGGTACAGTGCTAGTCACCTTTTCTCATGTATTCTGCTCCTCCACCCATTACCTTTTAGTATCTGTCCATCAGCCACCCTCACATTCATATTACCAGTTTCTGATCCATTCTCATGCGTAAGAGTTCTATGTGATATCCTGTCATACCTTTACATAATCCAACAATCATTATGTGGCCATTCTATTTATCCAATTTATTATAAAAGTTAGTAAATTAATAAGCATGACTGATCCTTCACAAAGCCATGCTGCTCCCATAGAGTATCACATTCTAATCAACCCATTCCTGAATTTTGATTTGTCAACTTTCCAATACTTTTATCACCACTACCTAGATAGTGGTTATTATGTTATTTGTAGTTTTGAAGCCTCTTTTGTGCAAAGGAGGCTTCTTAATTTAGTGTTTTTCAGTAAATCATTCTGCATTCCTTCTGCTCCTGGGAAGGAGTGCTTTACCATAGTTGAGGCTTAAGTTAAACAGTGTAGTCAAAGGCATTGCCAATTCCCTTACACATTCTCATAATAAGCAAGCTATCTCATCCAATCCCATGGCTGCATTTTCATTGAGATTCTGCAACATCCTGCATGCTTCCATTTCATGAACCTCTATTCTTACATCAGTTGTTGCATCTGACACAACAATATCTCACTTGGATGATGATAGCCCTTTACGAAGTGGTCAGTGACTAACGATTATTTCATATGCATCTGTCACCTTGCTACATCAGCACTTGTTAGTCATTTTTTCCTTTCACTTGCTCGGTAGCAAAAGAACTCTTTGGGATGTCTTTTGGATTGCTGCTATACATCAGTACAGGTCTTACTACCATTTTGTAGTAAGACCTGTACTGATTTCTTTCCTTTTAACTTGCTAAACACTTTGTATCACACAAGATATATGAAACCCTTTTTTCCAGTTTATCCACCCTGACTGAATCGCTCTATTGAGTTCTGAGTCCAGGTACCCATCACTTGGGACATATCCTAGATGTGGGAACCTAGACACTTGTGAGGCATGCCTGTGTCCAGCAGTGTTATACTTCCTGCTGCTTCACTACAACACATGTACTCTAATTTCTACTGATCCTCAAATTATTGTGTTCCAAAGCCTTTCCTCCATTGTTCAAGTCTTTCTTCTGCTTCCTGCTCAGGCTTTGTGCAAATCACCATGTCATTGCCCAAGGTGATTTAGTACTTACTGTCTCTGTCAACACATTATGTACAAATTAAACAGCAGTGGGGTCCAAGCACAGAGCCTTGTGACACACTGCTAGTCTCCTCCTCCTTTCTCATGGATTCTGCTCCTTCATATACACTACCTTTTGGTATCTGTCCATCAGCCACTCTCATATTCATATTACCAGTTTCACATCCATTCTCATTTGTTCTCATTTTTATGATAATTTTGTAATAATTTTTATGTAGAGTTTTATGTAGTATCTTGTCATATACCTTTACAAAATCCAGCAGAGTCATTATATGGCAATTCTATTTATCCAATCTATTATAAAAAGTCAGTAAATTAATAAGCATGACTGATCCTTTGCAAAGCCATACTGCTCCCGTAGAGTATCACATTCTAATCAACTAATTCCTGAATTTTGATTGGTCAACTTTTCCAATAACCAGAAACTTTTTAACCAGAATCAATTCCTTACATCCTCGTATTAAGTTTACCATGGAGAAGTTATCCTTTTTAGACGTCTTCCTCATCTGTTCACCTTCAGGTATTCTAACAACAGTTTACAGAAAACCCACTTTCAATGGACGTTATATTCTCAAACAATCTGCCCATCATCCTTATCAAAAAACAGGAATCATAAAATGTTTAATTCGACTAGCCAGAATTAATTGTTCAACTCCTCATGAATTACAGAAAGAACTTTCGACTATCAAACATCACATGAAACTAAATGGCTTCTCCGAAAAGAGTACACAACATCTGTTCGATTCTTACAATCCAATCCAAAACAGCAAAGATTCAATACGTCGAGTTCCAATTCCTTATATTTCTATCATTTCAGAACCAATTTCAAGAATTCTGAAGAAATATGATTTAACAGCCACTTATATACCTATTAACAAAATATCCTCTTATTTCCCCTCTTCTAAAGCTCAACTATGTCTTTGCCTGGTGTGTATCAAGTTCTTTGTAACTGCAATCTGTCCTACTTTGGACAAACAGGACACTCTATAGAAAAAAGAATTCAAGAGCATCAATCATACATTCAGCACAACAAATCCGATAAGTCTGGATTAGCTCAGCACGGAACAGAGACAAGCCACAACATCCTCTGGTCCAAGACTCGCCTCCTACACAGGTGTCGCTATAAATTTGAACGTCTATTTAAAGAAAGTGCTGAGGCCTTACTTTAACGCCTTAACTTGAATCGAACTGACAGTATATCTTTATCAAAAATTTCGGAAAGTTTAATCAGGATAACACATTAATTAATTTATTTTTTTAATTAAAACTTTTAATTCCTACATTAGTCTAATGTTATTTATAAATTAAGATTATTATATGAATTTGTGAATTAATATCTTTAATTTAATCATTACTCTGATAAAAAAATGTTTTACTCTCTTTAATACTTAGTGATATAACATCACGTGGCTCGTTCTACTTTTGAATGATCAATTGTTGGTATTCCAACTTGTTAAAAACTGTTCCTATGTAGCCACTGAAGATAGTCTGTTATTTTCAGACTGAAATATTTGGCAAATTAAAATATAATATTCTTGTGTAAATGTGTCTTTATGTTATAATCTTAATGTCACAAGTGTCTCTAAAGAATCAACTTTTCCAATACTTTTATCACCATGCTCTAGATACTGGTTGTTATATGCTTTGTAGTTTTGAAGCCTCCTTTATGCAAAGGAACTATTTTGCACAAAATAGTTCATAAAATAGAAGGGCTCAGAGCTGATCCTAGATGAACCCCAACTTTTACTGGGAATGTGTCAGTAGTTCTTGCTCCACATCTCACCCCTGTTTTACTACCATCATACATGTCTTGTACAAGATGTACATACTTAAATGGAATAATTTTCTTCCTCATGCATACCTCTTTTCTTGGGAATCTATCAAAGGTCTTTTCCAAATCATTGAAGATCAGAAAAAATTCCATGTTACTCTCCTGGTACCTTTTTATGAGCTGTTTTTGAGCAAATATGGCATCAATTGTCCCCTGACTGGACATTAATGCAAACTGCTCTTTGCTAATTGACACCAATTCTTGCAATCACTTCTCAATTACCCTTTCCCCATACATTAATGGTGTGACTCATGAGTTTGATTCCTCCATTGTTGCTACAGGATTGGATATCACCTTTGTTCTTATACACTCATGTCCAAAAGCTAAGGATGAACTATATTTTTACGTATATATGAAAAAAATTTTCATAACCACAGCCAAATGTGGACATAAATTTAGTGCCAGTATACTAATAAATTATATTATACAAAAAATGTTTTATAAATATGTCTTTGGCAAATGTTATAAATTTCCTAAGAATGTAGTTAATGAATGAATGCATTGCTTACAGTAAACTATGCAGAAAGACATTTCAGTATAGAATATGTCCTTGTTTGTTTTCAGGACATGAGTTTCAAGAAGCAATGCATCTCCCTATTGCATCCCAAATGTGTTCTATGGGGATGAATCTGATGAGTACACTGGCCACCTAATGCAATTAATATCCTCAAGTCTCCAAAAGTATCTCCACTGCTCGAGTAAGATGTAAAGTGGCAATAAGCCACTTTACTTGTAAATAAGCTTATACATTGATTATACATAGCTTTTCGTTTTCAGGAAATGACAACGTATACTAGAATATTAATTAAAAACTTTAACCACTACCTTCTTATACTTGGGCAATGTTACATTTCCAGGGATCATCTTCAGGGATCATAAAGCAATGATATGTGCATGCAGGCAATCACACTAAGCAAACAAGGCTGAAGAAAGGAAGTTGGTCCTAGAGTCCCAAAGGTCCTGGGTACCTGCTAGTGGGCTAAATTGTGTGTCTTGGTCATTGGGCTGATGATCTTAGAATGTAAGCTTCTCAAATTTGGTGCAATCTCATGCACCTAAATTTGTTGAGGTTTGGGAAATTTTTCAGAGCTGAGGCTGAGTCAAGCAACAATCTTTTGTACTTGCTGTGGTGTAATAAAGTGGCCTTTTTCCAGTGTATTCTGTGGTGGGTGTCCAATGTATGATCAGCAAGACCCAAGTGGTTGTACTGGTGGAACCAGATGTAGTTCTTGTGTTCAGATATCCTGATATTGGCTGTAGGACAAATTGCAACTGCAAGGGACCTGGTATACTCCAGGTAGGTCTAGGGAATGGATCGGCAAACTTTTTAGACCATTGATTCCCCGATGGAATCCTTGATCCCTCATCGATCCCCATCATGTTAAATAAATGAATAAATGTTATCAATAATAAATTTCTCAATTTAAAAATAATAATTCCTTCACTCTTTTACTTCCTTTCTGCTTCTTGATAAGAAATATTTAAAGAAATTTAAATACTTAAATGTATAAAGAACATTAAAAATTCACTTACATTTTATTGATTTACTTGGAATGGTTAATGAGAAGAATTTGTTTGATGAATAGCTGCATGTTTACTAGGTGTCCCTCAAAATCATTTTAGGTGTTTATTGACCCCCAGGGGTCAATATCGACCACTCAGCCGACCCCTGGTCTAAGGAAAGTAGCTGGTCTTTGGTGGAGCAGATAAGAGATGCCAATTTCTTATGTGGTTTGTAACCAGTTGTGAGATCATATTTTTTTAGGATTTTTGTTAGTTTTTCAGATGTATACCCTGAATGTATGGAATGGTGATAGATTTAGAATAATCTCTGTTATGAAGTGGGAGAGGGGGGGTTGTGGTTTACTGGTTCTAATAATAAATTATTTTATTATTAGAACCAGTAAATTTTTAGGGGGGGGGGGGTTATTTTTTTAGGGGGGGGGCTGTAGCCATTGGCTAAGATGTTAAAGATATGGTTAAGTACAGTAATTAGGGCACTGTCATCTGAACTCATTAATTTTGCACTGTTAATCCCATATTGTTGGGAAGAGGAGGATGACTGCTGGTGAAAGTATCTATCTGTACTTGTAGGTTACTGAAAACAGAGAAAGCTAGAGATCCATCAAGCTGGAGTATAATCAGTGTCTAGGAAAGGGGACTTGTTTTCCTTTTCCAATGTAAACTGGATCTGGGGTATTTGATTGTTTAAGCGTGTTGAGAAATTGTGCAGTGTATCCAGGCCATGCAGCCAAATAACGAACACATCATCCACATAGCGCAGCCAAACAGTGGGTTTATATAGGGCAGAGTTTAAGGCCTTTTCTTCAAAGGTCTCCATAAAGAAGTTAGTCAGGGGCAGAGAGAGAGAGAGTGGAGAACCCATGGCTACCATACTGGCTTTAAAGTGGGCTGAGTTTTTTTTTTTTTTATGTGAAGGTGTGTTGCCAGTATATTGTGTGAGCACTTCACATAAATGTTTGGCTAATTTGTATGTGGGGGAATCAATGCCATCCACAATGGGCTGTAATGGGACATTTTATTATGGATTTTTGGTAGTCCATATATCTTGGTTAGTCACTTCCACAGGCCAAGAGGTAACCTTCTTAAGGAGCCTATGGAGTGTTCTGATTTGGGAGCTGGTGGGATCATATTCTATAGGGAGGTAGGTAGACCAATTTAAAAATAAAGAGGCAAGCTTATGTGTGTAGTCTATTTGAGTTTAGAACCACAGTGGCATTTCCCTTATCCACTTTAGTAATTATTATTTTTTGTTGTTTTTCATTTCTTGCAGAACTTGGAATTCCTCTTTTGATAGGTTGCTTTTTTTGTGGTTTGGCATGGATAAAAACACTGACTACATTTAGTCTGCAGATACCCTGTTCTACCTCTATCGTTATTTCTTTCGCAGGGACCTTTTTTTGCTGCTATGGTGAAGTTGTAGCCAGGTGTGCTGATACAGGTAGAACAAGGTATCCGCAACCTTCCCAACCAACAATATCAGACTAGATGTAGCCAGTGTTCTTACTTACTGTCCTCTTCCATTGGGGATGAATTGAGTCTTCCGTGTTTCCACAACAACCTCCAGGAGTCTCGGTTTCTTGCATGGCTGGTGAGCTGTCTATAGGTTTGCAATCCAGCACTGATCTTCACTGATGTTATCCATTTAGTTCTTGATCTTCCTTTTTGATTTTTTCTTCTAATCTTGCACATAGAGCAAGGATGGGCAGCCTTTTTGGTGGCATTCTCTCGACATGTCCATACCATTCAAGTTGTCTTCTTTTGATCTTTTCTGTTAATGAGTTTGTATAGTTTAGATCTTGTCTTACAGTTTCATTTGTTTTCTTTTCTGTCCATTTTGTTTTATTTATTTTTTTGAGACATTTCATCTTGAAAGCCACCAGTTTTCATATCTCTGTCTTCTTGAGTGTCCTTCTGAAGTATACAGCACAGTGGGTATTATAATTGCATTATATAATTTTTAGAGGTTTGGAGATTTTATAATTTTTCCAGATTTTGCCTGGCTTATTAAATGATGACTGTGCAGTCGATATTCTATGTTTAATAGTGGTCATGGTATCTAAGTGTTCTGTTATTACTGTTCTTAAATAGTTGAATTGTTTTACTTGTTCAACTGTTGATCCATTCAAAGAGAAGTTTACTTTTTCTTTGTTTTTCCAATTACCAAGATTTTTGTTTTATCCATATTTATAGTCATGCTGTATTCTTTAGCCATATTGTTTAGTTTGATTATTAAGTTCACTATTTTTTCTTGTGTCTACATATTTTATGTTATGAAGATTATAACCATTTAGGTTGATCCCCGTCAGCGTAGTTAGCCGAGTGGCTATGCGCTTCGCAACCATATGCTTGGGAAAGGAGTTTCCTTTCCCAAGCATATGGTTGGGAAAGGACACGAGGAGCTTAAGGATCTTTCTCAGCCATAGCCAAGTTAGCCGGTCTTGGACATGAACAGTAGGGTCCCCCCCCCCAGTTTATCTGGGGTTTTTCATCCTGCAAGCAGGCAAACTGGCCCCATGAACACACAGGCTACAGTCATAGGACACACCAGGAGGCATAGGGCTAGCCACCTTATCCTTGGAATGGGTACAGCTTAGAAGAGCAGTTAACGATAGCTCCGTAACAGCCCACTAGGCCTATTCCGAGAATTGGTTAACCATGTCCTCTACGTAGATGTTAGAAAGGTATGGGGAGATGGGACATCCTTGGCTACTCATTTACTGGTGTTTATTTTATCTTTCTCGCCTTCCGAGGCTTGGTTAACCATGTCCTCTATGTAGATGTTAAAACGGTGTTTATTTTATCTGTTGTTATACTATTCAATTTAATTATTGCTTCTGTGAGACTATAATATTTTTCTAAGAAGTCTAGTGTATCTTCATCAATTTTAATAAATTTAGTTTAATCCTTTATCCAAGTGTAAGCAAGCAAAGTTTGTGCCTGAAGTATCTTCAGGACTGAGGCAACTCGTGGTAAAGGTGGACTAAGCTCTCATCACTTGTCTTAGTATTTCCCATAATGCAAAGCACATCTCCTTGCGGACATGTATAATACTATGCATTAAGGGAAGGGCCACTACCCAGACCGGTTTCAACCTTTATCGAGGTCTGTTAGTGGGAGCCAGACCCAGAGGTGGTGATACTAAGGTGGGAGTAATGGAGAAGTCATATTTACCTGTATGAGTTGCCAAAAGGTGTCTCACCTTATTATTAAATTACTCTGGATTAGATTAAATTACTTTGGATAGGTAAATATGACTTCTCCATTAGTTCTACCTTAGTATCACCACCTCTGGGTCTGGCTCCCACTGACGAGACCTCAATAAAGGTCGAAACTGGTCTGGGTAGTGGCCCTTCCCTTAATACATAGTATTATACATGTCCGCAAGGAGATGTGCTTAGCATTATGGGAGATACTAAGACAAGTGATAAGAGCTTAGTCCACCTTTACCACGAGTTGCCTCAGTCCTGAAGATACTTCAGGTGCAAACTTTGTTTGCTTACGCTTGGATAAAGGATTAAACTAAATTCATTATAGTCTAACCAAGTGGAAAAAAAATTCCAACATCTTGCTCTAATCCAGAGTAATTTAATAATAAGGAGAGACACCTTTTGGCAACTCGTACAGGTAAATATGACTTCTCCATTTTTCCACCTTAGTATCACCACCTCTGGCTCCCACTGACGAGAGACCTCAATAAAGGCCAAAATTGGTCTGGGTAGTGGCCCTTCCCTTAATGTATAGCATTATACATGTCCGCAAGGAGATGTGCTTTGCATTATGGGAGATACTAAGACAAGTGATTAGAGCTTAGTCCATCTTCACCACGAGTTGCCTCAGTCCTGAAGATACTTCAGGCATGAACTTTGTTTGCTTGCACTTGGATAAAAGATTAAACTAAAATTATTATATTATAGTCTAACCAAGTAGGGAAAAAAAAATTTCCAACATCTTCATAGATTTGTTTCTGTTTTAATATTCTTAATAAAGTTACTCTATTTATTGAGTTGAATGTCTGTTTAAAATCTATAAAAAAATAATAGATATTTCTGTTATATTCCCAGTATAATTCTGCTAGGATTTGTATTATAAAGATGTGATCTAATGTGAGCAATTCTTTCTGAAGCCTGCCTGCCTGTTCTTCACTAAGAATGATCTTATGTGCTCTTTATTCTGTTTTGTAATACTCTTGTAAATATTTTTTAATCATGGCTGAGTAATGTGATTGGTCTGTAATTTTTTACCATTTTTCTTATCACCTTTCTTGTAAATTTGTTATGATAGTTCATGTTGTCCAATCTTCTGGTATTTCTCCTGATTTAATGATTTTGTTGAAAAGTGAGATAAGGAATTTTAAACTTGTTTTCTTTCTTTCTTTCCGGAGTTTTGATGGAATTTGGTCTATCCCTGGTGCTTTGTCAGATTTCATTTGCTTTAGAGCATTCTCCTTAATCCTTCTGATGGAAGGATCATTAAGGCGTCATGTCTTGAGTTAGTGTGGGATCTTGTTATTAGGTAATAAGATCCCACAATTGGTATCAGAGCAATTGTGGGATCTTGTTACCTAATAACAAGTATCTGAATGCAATAACTTTTCGGACCTGGTGACCCCATATCACCAGTCCCGAAAAGTTATTGCTTTCATTCTTAAAGGTTTCTTGGTAATGTTCCATCCATAGCGCTTTTATTGCATTCGGATTTCCTGTTTCCTCACCCTGATTGTTGATCATTGTTAGAGGTAGTGGTGAAAAGTTTTTTGTAATTTTTTTAATTGCATTATGTAATATTTTTGAGTTATGGTGTTTCAATGCCTCATTGCATTTTTCTGATTTTTTGTTTAGCTAGTTTTCTTTAGCCTGTCTGCAGAGTTTATTAATTTTTTGAGTTGTTTGTATTTCTTCTTGTTTTCTTCTGAGGTATGTCTGTTTACTTTTCTTTTTTCTTCATATTTTTCTAAAATTTCAGATGTTATCCATTTATTATTGGGTCTCTTATAAATTCCTAAAGTTTCCCTTGCTGAGTTAATTACTATTTCTTTAACTGTTTTCTAAAGGCTTTCAGTTTCATCTGTTTGAGTCCTATTTATTTCTTCAATTTTCCTAATATAGTCTAATCTTATTTGTTATTAACTTTTCTGTGTGGAGTTTATCAATTCTATTGATTTTATAGTTGACTTTGAATTTTATCTACATTGTTGAAGAGGAGTTCATAGTCTGTATCCAGCTCTAGGCTTTTGAGTGTTCTCACATTTTTGATTGAGGTTTTCCATTTATTTCTAATTAGGATATAATCTATATAATTTTGTATTTCTCTATCTGGTGAGGTCCAGGTGTATTTAAAACTAGGTCTATAGTAAAACATCGTATGTGAGATGACAAGGTTGTTTTCTTTGCAGAAATTGAGCATAGTTTCTCTCCTTTCATTTTTGGTTCCAATTCCAAATTTCCCCATTATATCTTTTAGCTCTTTTCTGAAAGTTCCAATCTTAGTATGGAAATCTCTCATTATGAATAAGATGTCTCTGGAGTTAGTATTATCTATTTCTTTTTTTTTTTTGTTTTTTGGAGATCATTGTAGAATAGTTTGATGTCTTCTTCAATGTGACTTGCATCCAGTGCATAAATCTGAATAACCTTTATGTGTAGTTCTTTTTCTTTAGCTTTTAGTCTAATTCCTATTATTCTGGATGAGATCGGCTTGATATCTGCTTGAAATCTTATATTTGCAGTAAGATTTTGTTTTATTAGAACTGCAACTCCTTCTCTATGTACATTGTCTCTTTTTTCCAAATAGAATAATTTGCCTTCTGGTATGTTTAGGCATCCTTCTCCTGTCCAGAGAGTTTCAGATTCCTATAATATCCTACTTTATCCTTTTCAGATTTTCTTGTAGATTTGGAGTTTAACTGCTTTGTATAGAGATCTAATATTTATGATAAGTATATAGCTACTGATTATGTTTTGCTGACCACATAAAAGATTTCTCACAAATACTATGTGAGGCTTCTGTTGGCTTCCCTGTAAGCGGTAGTATGAGATGTATTCCCGGTAGTCGTGCAATCCATGGAAGTGTTTTTACCAATGCCAAACCACCAAAAAGCAACCTATCAAAAGAAGAATTTTCAAAGTTCTGCAAGAAATGAAAAACAGAAAAATAATAATTATTATTAAAGTGGATAAGGGAAATGCCACTGTGGTTCTAAACCAAACAGACTACATGGATAAGCTTGCCTCTATACTTTTAGATCGTCTACCTCCTTCCCTATAGATCCCACCACTTCCCAAATCAGAACACCCCATAGGGCTCCTTAAGAAGGTTACCTCTTGGCCTGTGGAAGTAACTAACTGACTAAAACCTTTTAACTCTATACATCCCCCCCCCCTGGATATATGGACTACCAAAAATCTATAAGCAAAATGTACCATTACATCCCATTGTGGATGGCACTGATTTCCCCACATACAAATTAGCCAAACATTTAGTCAAAGTGCTCACACAATATACTGGCAACACACCTTCACACATAAAACACTAAGCCCACTTTAAAGCCAGTATAGAAAACCTCTTACTCCAACACACTGACATAATGGTCAATTTTGATGTCTCCTCCTTATTCACTAATGTCCCACTCAAAGATACCTTAAACCTCATCCATGCCAAATTTCCTCCTGATATCTCAGCCCTATTTCAGTTCACCATGAACTCAGGCTATTTCATTTGGTAAGGAACATTCTACAAATAGATAGAGGAGACAGCCATGGGTTCTCCACTCTCTCTCCATCCCTGACCAACTTCTTTATGGAGATCTTTGAAGAAAAAGCCTTAAACTCAGTCCCACATAAATCCACTGTTTGGCTGTGCTATGTGGATGATGTGTTTGCTGTTTGGCTGCATGGCCTGGATACACTCCACAATTTCTCAACACACTTAAACGAATAATAGTCTCCTCCTTACTAGATACTGGCATTCTCTGTTTACAGAAACCCACACATACCGTAGGTACATTCACCAACAATATGGGATTAAAAAACCCTATATAACAGAGCACAATTAAGCAGTTCTACTAGCAGTGTCTTGAATACAGAACTGATGCACATTCTCAACCATTTCTTAGCTGATGGCTACACAAAATCCCCATAAAATCCAAGAAATATTAAAACCCTGTAAAAACAACAACCCCCTCCCCTTCAGAACAGAGAGTACACAAAATAATGTATCATTACACAAATCAAGTACACAAAGTAAAGTATTACCATTCCACATATCCAAGGGGCACAGCTGAAAAATTAAGAAAAATCCTAAAGAACAACCTTGTAACTACTAACAGACCACATAAAAAATTGGCATCACTTATCCATTCCACCAAAGACCAGCCACTTCTCTTAGACCTACATGGAGTTTATCAGGTCCGGTGCAGTTGCAAACTGTCCTACTATGGCCAAATAGGCAGGACAGCAAATATCAGGATATCCGAACACAAGAACTACATCCAGTTCCACCTATACAGCCACAGGTCTTGCTGACCATGCATTAGACACCCATCCACAGAATACACTGGAAGAATGCCACTTTATTTCACCACAGCAAGTACAAGTATGAAAGATTCTTCCTTGAATCAGCTTCAGGTCTGAAAAACTTCCCTAACCTCAACAAATTTGAGTGTATGAGACTGCTCCTCCCGTGTGGGGAACGCCTGTAACCCCCATTGGGCGTGTCCCCTGGTGGCGGATCGGGGAATGCTCATCATAGTTTACTATGAAGGGTAGGAGGGAAATAAAATACTTCCCGCAGACCAACAGGATAGCACTTCCTTCACAGGCTGGTCTGGGGCCTCGAAGGTGGCAGCCCCACCACCAGACTCGGGTGCTGAAGGCTAATCCCCTGCACACCTTAATATTTCACCCATTAAAAGAAATAACAAAGAAATAGCCGAACTGCCTAAATGGTTAACGACAAAGCGAGGAAAAAGTACATGAGATACGGAACATGGAACGCTAAAAGTCTACATGAAAAAGAAAACGAATTAATAGATGAATTTAAAAAATCAAGATTGAATCTGCTAGCAGTCACAGAAACAAAAAAGAAAGGTCAAGGTTGCCAGAAAATGAAAGATGGGTATATACTTTTCTATTCAGGGGTAAACCCAAGAGAATGGGGGAAAACAAGGGGTAGCTTGCATAATTAAACCAGATCTCAAAGAATATATTACTAAATGGCAACTAATAAACGAAAGGTTGTTGACATTCACTATAGATTTTAAATCAGACAACCAAGTATTCACTGTAATTGTTGCATATGGTCCAAACGATAATGCTAATAAAGAAATTAAAGATGAATTCTTCGAACTCTTACAAAAAACAATTGAAGACGTTCAAGGGCATATCATACTACTAGTAGACCTTAATGGCTGGGTAGGGAATCAAGTAGATGAGGAAATGAAACAAGTGTTGGGATCACAAGGAGAAATAACCCGGAATAATAATGGAGAAAGAATAATAAATCTTTGCCTTACAAATAATTTAGTAATAGCGAATACTATGTTCAAGAATAAAGAAATCCATAAGTTTACCAGGGAAGAGCCCAGTAGAAACGAAAAATCTATAAATGAAAAACATAAAGAACTACAAACTAAAGAAAGAAGAAACAACCATTGAGTATAAAAGTAAAATAGAAGAGAAGATGAAAGAAGTAGAAAAAGAGATATATGAAGACCAAGATGTAGAAAACCTATGGTACAGGTTCAAAATACCTCTTCTAGAATAAACAAGCAAAGAAATTTGTGGTGTATCATTAAATAATAAACAGCAGAAACATAAAACACCCTGGTGGACTGAAGAAATTAAAAAGAAAAAGCAATTATGGAAGAGATATATAACATCAAAGATGCAGGTTGATAGAGAGCTATACAACAACCAAAGAAATAAAGTTAAAACATTAGTGAAAGAAGAGGAAAGAAAATGCTGGGAAGACTTTGGACATACTTTAGAACAAAATTTTAAAGGAAACCAAAAACTCTTCTATAATGTTTTAAAAAGAATGAGGTCAGAGAAAGAATGCCCCATAAAGTTTATCAAAAATAAGGATGGAAAGTTACTCACAAATTCCGAAGACATCATGGAAAGACGGAAACAGTACTTTCAAGAATTATTGGAAGATGCAGGACATGGAAAAAATAGAACCCTAAGAGCAAGACACACAAGCAAAATACAAGATCAGAGTAAAAAAATTCATGCAAATGAACTGTTAGCAGCAATAAATAAAATAAAACCTGGAATCAGCAGGCCATGACCAAATAACACCAGAAATGGTAAAGAATTTAGGAACGAAAGCCATAAAATTTCTTTTACACCTATTCAATGTTGTATAGAAAAAGAAAATTATTCCCAAAGACTGGGAAGTAGCTATAATAATCCCTATATTTAAGAAAGGAGACAACCGCAAATGTGAAAACCATAGAGGAATTTTGCTTTTAAGTGTTCCAGGAAAATTATATGCCCGTATTTTAGAAGCGAGGCTTAGGAATCAAATAGAGGATACACTGGATGAAATGTAATATGGCTTTCGAAAAAATAGAAGCACGCAGGATCTTATCTTCAGTCTTAGACAAATATCAGAGAAAACATTGGAATATGGAAAAGAACTACAATCATGTTTTATAGATTTTGAAAAGGCCTTTGACTGAGTTCCCAGACACTTAATATGGCAAACATTAAAGAAAAACAAGATACAAGATAACTTAATAGCAGCCATATAAAGCCTCTACAGAAGTAATAGAAATTATGTAAGAACCTGTAATAATAGATCAAAAGAATTTGAAACAAAGGTAGGAATGAGGCAAAGCTGTATTCTCAGCCCTCTTCTCTTCATCATAGTAATGGATGAAATTTTAAAGGCATGCCAAACAAAAACGTAACCTAGGATACAGGAAACTGAAAGAAACCAGGATTTCACACATGGCTTTTGCAGATGATGTAGTGATCCTAGCAAATACAGCTGAAGACTTGCAGTACAATATCAACATTTGGTATGAAGAAACAAAGAAAAGGAATATGACCATAAATATAAATAAAACTAAAACAATGATCATATCTAGAAACCAACAAAAACACATCATAAAAATAGAGAATCATCAAATGGAACAAGTCCACTCCTTTAAATACTTGGGATCATATATATACAAAGAAGATGGTAGACTAGACACAGAAATTAACAACAGGATACGAGGGGAACAAAGCTATTATATGCAATGAAAGGCCCACTCCTAGATAAGAAAGAAGTCACCCAGAATACCAAAATGGCAGTGTACCGTTCAGTGTTTCTACCAACATTAACATACAGTTGTAAGTCTTGGTGTTTAACAACAGGAAACACAAATAAACTACAAACAATTGAAATGAAATATCTCAGGAAAGTGGCACAAAAACAAGACTAGACCGAATAAGAAATCAAACCATAAGGGACAGCCTTCAAGTTGCACCATGAATCAATTCATAACACAAGCCCAAATGAGATGGTTTGGACATCTTAATCAAATGGAAGAAGGAAGAATAGCAAAAGCTGTATACGAAAGCCAGAAAATAGGAAAACGAAACATAGGCAGACTCAGGAAAGGTTGGCAAAAGGAAATTAAAGAAAAATTGAAAAAGAAGGGAATTAACTGGAAAGAAGGAAAACAACAAACCTTGGACAGGATGGCATGGAAATCTCTTTGGCAAAATCTCGACACTTAAAAGCATAAGAGATCATAGACAAAGAAGAAGAAGAGACCGCTCCAAATTTACAAAGCTTATATTCTAAGATCATCAGCCCAATAGCCAAGACAACCCAATTTAGCGCACACTAGGCCTTCGGGACTCTAGGACCAACTTCAGTTGCCTTTCTTCAGCCTCGTTTAGAGGCACTGACTCTTGGTGTGAGTGTCTGCATGCACATATCGTTTCATGAGCCCTGAAGATGGTAATCTAACACTGCCAAAATATAGGAAGGTATTGTTTTCTTTTCCTTTCTTTTAGGATTGCACGGTGATCCGAATGCATTTTTGAAAATTATGGAGACAACTACCGTGTTTGAATAAAAACTTTAGTTTAATATAACTAAAATCTACAATTCGACGTTTCGACCTTTATGTCAAGGTCATCTTCTGGAGCGTACAAATATACACAAGAAACAAGCTATACTATAATCAAACTGGTTCGTTAAAGACACTGACCAACCGCTACCACAATTGTTGGCCTGACCTCTGGTGGAAAAAAAAATATATATATACAAATTAAAAATAAAAAATAAAAATTATACATCAATGCTAGAGTTCTATTATTTGTGTTGTCTTCTATATACATATATTAACATCATTCCAGCCAGTTGGAGTGGAATGGTTTCTAATACTAGCAGATTGGCTAGAGTCCTGACTTATGTTGAATCTTTCATATTAGATTGGCTGAATGTGTGCCATCCAGATCCTTGGAATTTTCATACCATCTTTGTTACAATCCTGCGAAAGGAATCCTGTGAAATCCTGATAAACCACCCAAATATCAATAACAAAGATGGTATAAAAATTCCAAGGATCTGGATGGCACACATTCAGCCAACCTAATATGAAAGATTCAACATAAGTCAGGACTCTAGCCAATCTGCTAGTATTAGAAACCATTCCACTCCAACTGGCTGGAATGATGTTAATATATGTATATAGAAGACAACACAAATAATAGGACTCTAGCGTTGATGTATAATTTTTATTTTTAATTTGTATTTTTTTTTTCCCACCAGAGGTCAGGCCAACAATTGTGGTAGCAGTTGGTCAGTGTCTTTAACGAACCAGTTTGATTGTAGTATAGCTTGTTTCTTGTGTATATTTGTACGCTCCAGAAGATGACCTTGACATAAAGGTCGAAACGTCGAATTGTAGATTTTAGTTATATTAAACTAAAGTTTTTATTCAAACACGGTAGTTGTCTCCATAATTTTCAAAAATGCATAGGAAGGTACTGATTCAAGTTTTCAATTAATATTCTAGTATGCATTATCATTTCCTGAAAAATTAAATGTGGCATTGTCATCCATAAAAATGAATTCTTTGCCTACAGTACTACAAAACAATCGAACATGATGTTGAAGAATTTCATTTCAATATGGCTCACCAGTCATAATCCCTTTTTCTAGCACTTACAGCTTGGTGCATCCATTAAGCATGATGCCTCCCCACACTATGACCCCAGTATCTATTCATAGTATCTATTGATACACTGCAATATCTATCCCTTTCAAAAACATTCTCGTGATGGTAAACAGTACCACTATCACACCATATCAAGTTTTATCAAGAATCAGAGGAAAGGCTAAAATGACTCACTTGTAAGGAGTACATTAGCCCACCGATGTCTCTTGCTAATTTTTATGGATACAACACCTCTGAAAACATGCTCTATGATGAACTGTGGATAAAGCGACACATACTACAGGTCTTTGGGCATATAGGCCTGCTTGTTGGCAGGCATCTTGCCAGAGTTTGTCAGACTTGCAAGCTGACCTGCCGTGTGAAGCCTTTTGCTGCACTAAGCAATCCTGTTGAGTGGATTGCTACCAACATGTCCCCTTTGTGTACAATTCAAAAATTTGAATGTGGATGTGTACCTGCTTTCTACTCAAAATCATCAGTTATACAAATTACCAGAAGCTGATTCATCTGAATTTGCAACTGTCATCTTCAGAAATGGTAGTCGTTCTTAGGTTTTGGACTCCAGTGTATATTGGAACCAGTATTCTCTCTCTCTCTTCCATTCCTCTGGCATTTTCTGATGATTTTGTTAAAGGCATCCATTAATAGAGTCATGTCCAATTCATCTAGACACATTTCCATACTTTTATAGAGATGTTATCAGGGCTAACTTTCTTCCATTCTTGTTATTTTAGGCTGGCCCCATGACCAGATCTCCCCCACACGTTTGTATATCCCTATTTATTTCATTCATTCATTTCTCAAAATACTCTTTCCATCTTCATACAGAACAGTACCATCCTCCCCTTAATCATCCTGGCTTGGTGTGTGTATATATATATATATATATATATCTTTACTTTTCCACTTGTTTTGTCTGACTATCTTGAGAGCCTTTTTGACACATTCTTCATTATCCAGACTTCCATAGAGGTTAGCATAGGCTTCAGCTTTAGTTCTTGCTACTGCTCTTTGCATTTTATCTTTGCTTCTCTATATTCTATTCTGCTGTAGCCTACTCCTTTCAATTCTATTCCTATCCCTCTCACCCCTACTCTGTCCCACTACTGCTTGGCCATTTTCTTTTCCCTAATACACTTTTGTACCTAATTGCTCCACCACCACGTTTCTTTGTTCACCTTAATATTTCTTGTTGTCTGGCCCAATACCTCTTTCCCAATATTATGGATGTTTTACATTTTGCTTTTTCCATTTTCCATTGGTTCATTTTCAGTGATCATTTCTTACACCTTCTCGATGACCTCCCCTCTAAGATCATTTTCTCCCAGCTTCCACCATATTGTTTGGATGATCTCTTTTGCTTGCTTTGGTTTTACCCCTTTTATTTCCACTTGGCAGAGTAGAAACCTGTGCTACTCCACTACTGCCTCTCCTGGTATTGCTTTACAATCATTTACCTCCTCCACATATTCTCTTCTACAGCCCTCCAGGTTTGTAGAAGACTGTATGACTCTCCTCCCTACTGCTGTATGTGTACTTGTGGTTTGCTGTAGAAGGTATTCAATATAGCAAGATTCCCTGCCATTGCAAAATCAGAAATCCTATTACCTTCATCATTCCTTTCACCGACTCCATGTCTTCCTTGTATTGTCTCCCTACCTTCATTACTCACCCAACATGACCATTAAGATCACTACACACAAAGATCTGTTGTTCCTTTCTTTGTAATCCACTTAGTATACATTATAAGTCTCCCCAAAAAATTTCCTTTTTATCTTCTTCACAGGCAGCTTGAAGTGCATATATGCTCACTAAAGTCAGAATTTCACCACCAAGGTCTATACACACTACAATTATTCAGTCTGATATTCTATTCACTTCTAACATTTTCTTTAAGTTTCTGACTGAACACAATTCCCAATCCATTCCACTGCCTGGTCATGTTACAATAAACTTGTATCCTTCTCCAGTCTCTTATGCTATTTGTCTTTTCCATTTTGTTTCTTGTATAAACAATATCACAAGCCTTCTCTGCTAGATCAAATCAACAATGTCCCAGCTCCTTCCATTGAGGGAACCAATGTTTGTTTCAACTTTAATTTCTTTTTGGTCCTTTCTTTTTTTGTTTAAAGATGACCTATAACAACCACTACTATAACTTTAGAAAATGTGCAGTTCAACTTACATATTCAACATAAGAGGTCTGTACAGCAGTTTCCAAACTTAAATATGAACTATAATGGAATGAAAGGTGTGTAAACTATTTCTAGTTAATTTCTGTATTTAAACTAGTTTGGAGACTTAGTTATGGAATAGCTCCTGATTTTTTCAAGCTTGTTGTTGTTCATATTCCTTTTCTGTAATAATTCTGTTTTGGGGGAAATAATACTGGGCCACATTTTTATTGACAGAAGTTGAGGGAAAGTATTATTTTTTAATTTCCACCCATAGTGCATTAAGTACCATGGTGACCTAATGAATTTTTCTATTTTTAATAATTTTATATTTTTTGTAGTTTTATTTATTTATTACATAAATCCAGAAACCTTACTCTAGAGACCAAACATGGAACTTTTTCAAGCCTCCAATAAGTAGGATAGTAGTCTTATGCTGGACAACAAAATTTCTCCTGCCTAAAGACCATAATCACAAACATATGTCCACAGTGGGATTTGAACTCTCAGCCAACTGGTTAGCAAGAGGATAAAAAGAAAGGAGGGGTACGTTTACATTTTTTTTTTTTTTAATTACTGAAGGCACTGTATTCTTTGGGGAAGGCCAAGTGGGAGAGGCTGTTCCAAAGAACAGAAGTAGGTGAAAAGAAAGAGGAGGCAGTAAAGTTGGATCAGTGAATTTCAAATGCAATGTAAAAGGGTGTTGATTAGCAGTAGTTCTTGTTCTAATGATTTTGGAGGAAAGTGGAGGCATAATAATGATCAATTCAGCTGAGCACTGTCCACGAAAGTATTCATAGACAATGCACATGGCAGAAACTGAATGTCTGTGAGATAGGCACTGAAGAGGATGTGAGAGAGGGATCATTAACTGGATTGTCCTCTTCTGAACAGAACTGAGCAATCTTAGAGGAGATTTTGGTGCACTACTCTAAATATGTGAGCAATAATCCATGTTTTTTTTTTTAATGTGGTTCTCACATGCAAAAAGGTTATTAGTAAACCTATGGTACATTTGTACCATGAATGGGCTAGCTAAGGATTTTCCCTCCCCAGTTTTATCAATTTTATAAATTTGTTTGTAATTTTTTATTTATTTTTACATAGTCTGGAAACCTGCTCTAAGACAAAACATTAAACTTTTCAAGCCACTTCAGGTTGGTGATCTCACATCAGGCAATGAAACTCATCTCTCACATAATGGTTGGGTGGATTTGGATTTGGATTTTGTTTAGAGTTCGCAGCTTTGTAAAGCAATGTCTCTTGTGAAAAAAATACACAAAGTTTTTTGGCACATGCAGAAGCTGTGGCTGAAGGTCAGCCCAAGAAGGGAAATCTAATTGTGTTTTGATCATTGGGTATTGTTGAAGGTAAGGGGGATGGGATGCAGGGACTTTCTTGTGGAAGATCAGCCATGGCACTGAAGTCTACAAGGTTGTCCTTTCCCACTGAAATACTGCTAGGAGATCATAGTTCAGGACATAAGCCATGGTAGATCTTGAATATTCTAGCAACTAAGTACTAAAGGTTTGGCAAAGGAGAAGGAGAAATGGAGTGTACTGTCATCAGCAAAGCTATGGATAGGATTTGAAGTATGTGAGAACAGGTCATTTTATATAGAACAGGAAGAGAGTGGGTGAAAGTACAGATCCCTGAGATACTCTGCACTGGTATCTAAATCTGAGGAGAGGAAACAATTCACCATGACAGGAAGCAAGCAACCAGTGAGAAAGTTGGTGATCCAGTCGCAGAGTGCAGAAGGCAGGATAGGAGTTTACTAACTAGTCAAGAGCAACTACATGAATTTCTCCATGGCTTGGGTCCATAGGCGAGTGGGTGAGTGACGAAAGTTATAGAATGGCAACGAATTGTGAGTGGCAGAATCAGTATTGCTGGTGACTGATTAGTTGGTAAGTCTCTAGGTAGTGCATTAGTTGGTTGTTGATGACCTTCTCCATAATTTTGAGAGAACTGGATAGTAGTTTGTTGGTCGACTTTTATCTCCTCTCTTTGGGATGGCCGGATGCAGGCCTGATTCCATGCTGTAGTGTAGATGCCAGTTGAATAGGATGCATTGAAAAGGCACTAATGAATATGTAAAAATAATCAATATTTAAAATTATGAATCTTTTTACAACTGTTTCTCCATGTTAGTATTTTATTAGTTTTATTTTTGTAACCACGTATAATTGGTACTTGCAACGTGCCTGATATTGATATTATGTTCAATAAAATGTAAAGTATGTGAGATTTACTGTACTTACTGGATATCAGATAACTAATAATTTTAATGTTCTTTATTGTAATTCATATTTGTTAAGTGTTATGACGTTCATCGTAAAAACATTCTCTTTTTGCCAACAACAATAGTATATCAGCCATTATTAACTTCTCACTTGTCGCTTAGTTGAACAAGTGCACATGCTCACCAAGGAGGTTGATGAGTAATTAACAGCTGATAGAAAGAGCATTCGGTACCTGGGAAAGAGAGGAAACAAGTAGTGAGAGAATGGAAGTTCGAGAATGCAGACCAGAGAAATTTGTTTTTAGGAAGTTTTTAAGAAAACCTGACAGTCAAAATATATTAACGGAGGATTCCAAAAGGGAATCTTAGCATGGTGAATCATTAGACTGGAAAAATGAGATTATCAACAAGTGAACAGCAAATAAAAGGAAATATTAAGTAGATGCTCTGTTTCAACATTCAAAGAAATGCAAAACAGCAAGTTTTGTTTTCTTTCTCAAGGACACCAGTGATATTATTTTACTGGAATGTAATTAGATATAATTAGAGAAATCTAAAACTGTAAAGTGGCTTTAATGAAGAGACTTATTGTTCCCCTATTTTACTGGAACAAGGGATGTAATTAGAGAAATCTAAAACTGTAAAGTGGCTTTAATGAAGAGCTTTGCTTTTTGTTTATAAAATAGTGAAGGAAACTCTTTTTTTTTTCTTTCTGGTAATGAATTGTGGTTTGTGCATCATGTATTTATATTGGCTAAGGTAAGAATATTTATACTCCTGTGAAACAGTAAGGTGAATGGAACAATAAGTGATAAATAAGGAAACACTGCACAGTCCCAGGGAAGTTATAAGAAGTTTCATATTTTGAGAAAAGGCATGATAAAGAACTGACTAATGAACAGTTTGTAGGAATTAAATGTAAAAAACAAAATCTTAAGTCTAGTTGACTGACTAAATACATGTGAAATAAACCAATAATAGAATGAGTCAGTGTGAGAATGAGTCTAGTTGACTGACTAAATACATGTGAAATAAACCAATAATAGAATGAGTCAGTGTGAGAATGACTTATCCTTTAAAGATAAACAAGATCTCTAAAGTACAGTTTTATTTTAGGCCTTAGATCCAAATACTTTTGTAGTCATTAATTTAATTATATTTACCATGTATATAGTTTTTAGTTTCATTAAATATATTTTTTTTAAATTTGGGCTGAAGTCAATCATTTCCTTGATTCTAAAAGGAATAGAGTTAAAAGTCGTTGTACTACTCAGATTGAATTCTTGTAAATTTACCTAACACTCAATGCAAAAACAGTCTCATAGCAGAGATATAACATAAATGGCACAGCTGACAGGATTTTTAACATAACTGGAACAGCTGAAATGAAGTAATAACAGATAGGTGTTAGTTCTGAGGGACGAGTTTTTAAAAAAATAAGTGGGATGCCATGAAGATGAGATATCTTGTTTATGTTCAGTTATTGAGAATTCTTTGGATTTCTTTGGCAGAAGATTATGAGTGCCATGGAGAAAGCAGTTCTTGATAGGGTGGAAGGAACTTTGCCCAGATCATCAATGCAGGAACTGGAAGAGAAGAGTCGATTGCCAATAAGTCAGCTTTGTCTTTAGGTGAGATGACTACAGTGCCATCCAGATATGAAAATGATGAAAACATGGGTAGACAAAAGATGGGCCCAATGGCCTTGGCAAGAGACCAAAAGACATGACTGCCATTTGGACAGGAAGCGACTTTGCAGCATTTACCCTTTCAACGTCCTGGATTATTGATGATTCTTTTACAGTTGCAAGCTGCAGTATAGATAGAATGAGCAGCTGAAGCCATTTAGTCTTGAGCCATTCATGTTATGCAGTTTAATTTTACTGCATTACACTTCTTTTTTGAAAACAGAGTCTTGAATGGAAGCCTGAGTAGCTCAGTGGAAGTGGCATTTGCACTCCACAGCACTTGGCTGCTTGAAGAAAGACTTGGGTTCAATTCTAGTTGCCAACTAAAGGAACATTTTCTAAGTCTTTCTTTGACCAATTCCCAAGCTATCCAATCTCTGGCATGGGAAAGTGGGTTTTTTTCTCCCAGAAACTCAAGAAAATTGACCACAGCACCCACAGTATCTCAGACAATAAATATATAGTGTTAGGATTAGGGACCATGAGATTGCAGCACTTGTCAGCACTCTCTCTTCACTGGTTGCTGAGTATAATTAGTCTTAGGCCAGCTGTGTAATATTTATTAGAATAAGCTTTGAAAAGTAGAGTAGCATGCAAATGAACAAATTTAAGTAGCCCTAGACAAGTATTTGGAAAATAATAATAATTAATGTAAATAATATTCCTGGTAGTTAGTACTTAGTGTATAATAATTTTATTGAAAATGATTATTTTTGGTTATTAGAAAATGTTTACTGTGATAATATTATTATTATTATTAGACACCTGCAGGGAGTCCAAAGACTCATCGAGGGAGGGCACCTGCTCTACAACTCTGTCTCCACCACTGACCGCAACTACACCAACACCATCTGCTGCCGACCACCACCACTAGCATTTCCAAAGACAATCACAAACATTCATGCCCATGGCGGGATTCAAACCCGCAGCCTTTTGGCTGGAGAGCAGATATGCTATGTTACTGTTATTTATCATATTCAATATGTTACTGTTATTAGTATCATTTTTGCTGTTAATACAGTAATCCTAACTAAAATCATAAAAGGCCTTTTTATGCAATTTTTTGATAAGCCAAAAGCAAAACAGAATTAAAAACTCATCAAAATCAGGAATATTAAGATCTATGCATTTTCTTTCCTTATTGATATATGATGAATTTCTCTTGACGAATCTTGATTCCAAACAGGAATCAAGTTTCAGCGAGAGAAATTCATAACACACCAGCAAAAATTGTGAAAATCAACTGGTTTTTCCCTAAGCACTGCATATCCTTCTACAACCATAGCTTCTAATGACAAAGGAAATAAAATCAAAGCAGGGAGAATTATTCCTAAGCCTAGCAGATCAAGAGGACAATCCAGCATATGGTCATAACTAGGCTTTCAGGTCTCACCAAAACTTGCTTTTCAAAATCAACTTATAACTAAACACCAAAGGTTCCTTTGAGAAGCTATTAGAAACAATACCAGCATTGCTTCAACCATTTCAAACCTGTCTTCATGGCAAGATAATTCTGCTATTTGCTCATACAAGAACACAAATGCATAGATTAACAATAAGCATAAAATTACAAATGTGAGATTTTCGTGTCTTATGATTGTTGCGAGTCTATTCTTACTACATGATACGAGTACAGATCCCCTAACCCCCACTACATACAGGTCTTAACACTGTTAGATTCCCTACCTTACCACACTTCTTTTCTTTTCCTGTTATTACCATACTGCTATACAACTGCAATGTTAATGAAATGTATGCTAATGATAATTATTACTATTATTCCAAACTTCCATGCAATCATAATGCTCATCACAGGAGGTCCATAACACAACTCCTTAAACTCATGTACCATCTGCACATTCATCACTATCAGGCAATGAATTCCATGGTCCAACTACTCTCAGTACAAAAAAACACCACTTCTCACCCTCCTGCTCACCACCACCTTTCACAACTTCCAGGATGGCCTCTCCCCTTCACCAGCCTTTGTTCTACTATATGAAAAATCCCATGTCAATCCTGTACCTTTCAACATGATTGTGAAATTTTATTTTAAATGTCTCAATCATGTCACCTTTTTCATCTTCTATCCATCAAACACTGTAATTTGGCCTCGGTCTATCCTCATAACTAACATTGTATGAGCTGCGATATCATTTTGGTTATCTGATGGTTATATGAACATCCAGTTACTTTTCCAGTAGCTGGATGTTCAGTGGACCTGGCAGTTTTATTATTATTATTATTTATAGGGCACTCCATGGTGTCAAAAGGACAATACAATACCTATCATACATCTCTTTAAACCTATACACTGTTGGGATGCTGATAACCACCTCTGGCAATCCATTCTGCTCATTCGTCACTCTCCAAGAAAAGAACCTAGTCTGTGCACCCTTACTAACCACACTCTTAGACAGATTCCAAGTGTGACCCCTTGTTTTTCCCTCTACTCTCCATGTACTGAAAATTTTCTTGTGTGTCAATCTTAGTGTCCCATTAGTAACTTATAAATTTCTATCATATCCCCTCTCCTCCATCTGTCAGCTAAACTCTGCAACCCACCCTCAATCCATCCTCATAGGGAACATTCCACAGACCTGTCACCAGCTTGGTCACTCATCTCTGAATCTTCTCCACCATCTCCTGATCCCCAAGAAACACAGATGATCAAATCTGTGCGCAGTAGTCAAGATGTGACCAAATCATAAAGAAGGATAACAGCTTCCCTATCTTGACTTGTCAGTGTGCTCTTCAGTATCCAAGTAATCCTCTGAATTATTTTACCAACTCTTGCAACATGTCCTCTGAATTTCAAATCTCTATCTACCATCACATCTAGATTCCTAGCCTCATCAATTTCCAGCAAACTAGTACCATTAATATGATACGAAATGTGTAATCTTTCATCCCAAAGTGCATTACCTTACATTTTACAACACTGAATTGACAACCACTGTCCTTTGCCCACATTGCCAATTTATTTAAATCATCTTGTAAGATATCCACATCACCTCTATCAACTATTGCCCTTCCTAGTTTTGCATCATCATTCAGACATACCTTTGCAGGACGTTGTTGGTTGACTTCTTATTCAGCGGTATCCAGCTGTTTAAGTATCACTGAAAGGAAGGGGGGGTTGGAAATGTGGGAGAATTATTGGTGAAGCAAGAGGTATGCAAACTTTTAAAAACCTGCTTTTTTTTCTTTTTATTAGAGAATTTTCTGAGAGGGAGGTAAAAGATAGAAATTTTTGGGGAAGGAGAAGGATATGATGGAATAGGATCAAGGGTGGAAGTAACAGGGTGTGAGCCATTTCGTTATGAGCCTTCTCCCCACGAGTTATGAAGAAGCAGCACTCTCAAAACGGCTCACACTCCATTACAGCCCTGATCCTATCCATCATATCCTTCTCCTTCCTCCAAAATTTCTATCTTTTACCTTCCTTCCAAAAAATTCTCTGGCCACCCTTAATAAAAAAAAAACAGGTTTTTATAAGTTCACATACCTGTCGCCTCATCAATAATTCTCCCACATCTCTATATCTCCACATTTCCAACGCCCACCCCTTCCTTTCAGTCATGCTTCAACAGTAGATGAATGTATATCACCATACACCAGATGCTGCTGAATAAGAAGTCAACCAACAACATCCTACAAAGGTATGTCTGAATTATCCTTCCTATATATTCTTCATATATCTGTCTATAAAACATCAGTAATGCCTAAAAAACCAATGACATTATAAAAAGGGGTACTCCTAAACAAGAGAGGAGTGGTATATATGGACGCTTGAAGTGCGTTTGAGGCAAGAGAGGAATTGTATGCGAGAGACCACTTACATTTGAATGAGGAAGGATGTAGGCATCTGGAGAGATTGCTGTTCTGAAAACGAGTCAGTGTGTCCCAGGGAGGATGATAGCAGGGGTAGCCTCTTGTGGGAATGGACACTTGGGAGAAGGGAGACAACATCAGGTAACACTGAGCCCAGTGGAGTCTAGAAGGGATAATGCTGGGTATAGAAACAATGGCATTTATATGCTTTACTAATGCCAGGAGTATCCGGAATAAGGGAGAGGAATTGGTGGCACAGATAGCATCAGCTTAGCCAAAAGTTATTGGGATCACCGAGACGTGGTTGACAGGAGAGGTTATAATAACAGGAATAGAAGTCGCTGGGTACAGCATTTTTCGTCAGGATAGGAGGGGAAAGCGTGGTGGTGGGGTACTACTTATGATAAGTGATGACCTATGTCCTCAAAGAGTGGAGGTTTTGGAAAGAAGTGAGACAAATGATTTTGAGAGAATATGGTGTGAGGTAGAGGTAGGCAAGACAGGATATTTAGTGGGGTGTTGCTACAGACCCAGGAGCACAGAGGATGGGGACCAGGAGATGTTTAGACAGTTAAGTTTGGCAAGTGCAAGAAGAATGATTGTTATGGGAGATTTTAACTACAGTAGTATAAATTGGAGAGAGGATGATGCATGTTGCAATAGGGGAATGGAATTTCTAGAATTCTTGAGGGACAAATGTCTTAGGCAATATGTAACAGAGGGAACAAGAGGCTCAAGAGTTTTGGATTTGGTTATAGCATCAGAAGAGTTGATAATAACTGAGATGACATCTCTCCCACCAGTTGGAGAGGGTGACCATATGGTTTTGACTTGGAAAATGAATAGACATACAGGAGTATCAAACAGACGGGAACTTATGTGGAATTATAAAGCAAGTGATTATAATAGTCTTAGACGTCAACTTCGGGAAGTTTCATGGAGGGAGGAATTGGAGGGCCGAGATATCATTAGTGCGTGGGAAATTGTGAAAGAATATTTGTTAGCAGCAATGGTAAGTTGTATACCACTAGTGAAGAAGAGGACACAATTTGGAGTAAAGTGGATGACAAATAATATTAAACAGGAATTGCATGAAAAAAAAAAAGAGGCTATGGAAGAGATATAAGGAGACAGGTGAAGAGAAGATGCATGAAGAATATAAGACACAGGCCAGAAGAGTGACTAGTGTGGGAAGGAAAGCGAAACTGGAATATGAGAGGAGATTGGCCCTAAGATCCAAAGAAAATCCTAGGGAATTTTTTAGCTATGTGGCCAGTAGGAGGAGAAATGACTGTGGAAGAATGATATTGGGATAAAAATGGGAATAGAGTGATGCAGAGGACATAGTGGAATTGTTCAATGAACACTTTATTAAAGTATTTCATCCTAGAGAAGTCAGTTTTAATGCTAAAGGGATAGGGCTGGTTCGAGGTTTAGAGGTACAGGAGGAGAGTGTGTTTCAGATACTGAGTACTCTGGATGTCAGCAAAGCTTTGGGACTGGATGGTATTTCACCACGAGTTTTTAAAGAATGTGCAAGGGAACTGACGGCGCCTTTAACCTGGCTTTTCAATGAAAGTCTGGTTGCGGGAAAGGTGCCCAGGAAATGGAAGGAAGGTAAGAATAGTGCCATTGCATAAGGGTGGTAACAGACTGGAAGTGTCTAATTATAGGCCAGTCTGTGGGTCATCAGTAGTTGTTAAGATCTTGGAGAAAGTAGTGAGGGACCGTATACAGCATTGAGCAGATGAGGGTAATGTTATCTGTGAGAGTCAACATGGATTTGTAAAAGGGCGCTCTTGTTTCAGCAATATGCTAGCCTTTTATAAAGTTACAAGAACATTAGATGAGGGAAAGGCATATACTGCAATTTTCTTAGACTTAGCGAAGGCATTTGACAGGGTGCCACATGATAAGCTTATATTTAAGTTGCAGCACATGGGTCTGTATGTCAGATTGGTCAACTGGATTCAGGATTGGCTGTCTGATAGGTATCAGAGAGTTGTGTATGGTGGAGCAGTTTCAAGGAGACAGAGGGTCACAAGTGGGGTCCCACAGGGCTCAGTACTAGGACCTATATTGTTTAACCTTTATATCAATGACATTGCCAGTGGATTGCAAGGGGATATGCAGTTGTTTGCGGATGATGCGAAGCTGGGAAGGATAATTAATCATAGTGCAGATGTGGTAGCCCTGCAAGAGGATTTGAATAAGTTAGATTGATGGGCAAATGAATGGGGGTATCAGTTTAATGCAGCAAAATGTAAGGTCTTGAGATTTGGGACACATCGATAGGATGCTGCATACTCTATTGGAGGAAGTAGGGGAGACAAGAGATCTGGGGATTGATGATTGATAGAAACCACAAATTCAAGGGACATAATGCAAAGGTGGTGAAGGTAACACAGAGGATTGCTGCAATAATGAAAAGGACACTGACCTGCAGAAATAAAAGGGTTATCATTCCGTTGTATAAGTCTCTGATCAGACCACACTTAGACTATTGTTCTCAGATTTGGTCCCCAGGATTTGAAGGGGATAAATTAACTGTGGAAAGGATACAAAGATGGATGACAAAGATGGTTTCAGGACTGCACAAGGATAGTTATGAGGATTGGCTGAGAGAATGTGGACTGCAGAGTTTGATGGATAGAAGGAGAGGTGATATGATTGAGACTTTTAAACTGTTGAGAGGTGGTTACAGGGTTGACATTGGGAGTTCTTTTGCTTGGTTGAACATCGGGAAGGAGTGATGACAAGAGGCCATCCCTGGAAGTTACGAAAGGAAACTGTGAGCAAGTGGGTGAGGAGTGGTTTCTTTGCGTGGAGGGTGGTTGAACAGTGGAATGCATTGCATTATGGAGTGGTGAGAACGATCAATGAGTTTAAGGAGTGGTATGATAGACTTTGTGTTTCTTGGGGGGGGGGGACCTCCCTTCGATGAATCTTGACAGACTTTATGTTCTTAGGAAGGACCTCCCACAATGAGTCTTTTGACTCCATGGAGACCTGAGTAATAATAATAATAATAATAATAATAATAATAATAATAATAAAATAGGCTAAATAGCCATAAAAATAATATTTCCATATTTTCTATTTTTGTTGGTTGAAGTTCTTCAGTTATCATTAATAATAACCCTCCTCTTGCCCTATTTCTTCTATCTTCTCTGAAAATACAGTAACCTTTACATTCTATCCCTGTAACAATATCATTTTCAGTCAACTAAGTCTCGCCAATGCCAATAATTTTTGGCCAAGTTGAGCTGGCCGATACTAAAAACTACTCTCCCTTATTTCCGATGCTTCGGGTGTTCATGTAAATGCATTTCAATATCCCCTTTGTATCCACAACTATCCTTGCATACTGTCATTAACAAACCATTTGCTTGAGCTAACATTTTGTCCTGTGAAGGAGCCCACATAAGCAATTTCTTTCCCCACTAGCATCTCATCTCATCATCATCCACATTATCACTTTCAACCACTTCCTTCAAACTCTCATTTATATCACAAAATATAAATTTTGTGCACTATCATTCACTGCTTCTGCTACATTCTCCACAATACTTTGACAATCCTGCTTTATATCATAATATCAGTCACTTCATTCTTTCACTTTCAACATGACTTGCATTTCTTATACTCGCTTACAAAATATTTCCGACAAATATTTTCTTCCTTCTCGCTCTCATACCACCAACCACTTACTCTTGGCAATGAATACATTAGATATTGAATACAATGAATATACTGCACTAAATCCTACATGTTGATATCGGTCAACATTGATATCCTGGTCACCATTTTTATTGTATGCATTGGTCATAACAAAAAACATTTCTAAAAGTATATCGCTGGCCTGGTTAGCTGAGTGGTTAGCATATCCACTCTCCAGCCAAAAGGCTGCAGGCTCGAATCCCGCCATGGGCATGGATGTTCGTGATTGTCTGTGAAAGTACTAGTGATGGAAGTCGGCGGTAGATGGCATTGGATTGGTGTTTGATGATGACGGTTGGTGAAGTAGTGAGACATAGAGATGTAGAATTGATGCCCTCCCTCGACAAGTCTTTGGACTCCCTAGAGGTGTGATGTTATAATAATAATAATAGTATATCATGTAATAATGGTTGACTAAACAACACCGTCAAAATTAACAAAATAGCATCAGTTATATATAACAATATCACTAATAACTACCAAAAAAATAATGACTTAGTTGAGCAACGTGTACAGCATCCTACTGCAACATGTACATGGCAATCCTGTAAATATATTTCAACAGTTTAAATGTCTCAATCATGTCACCCCCTTCATCTTCTATCCATCAAACCTTATAGTTTGTATTCAAGATACCAAGTAATTTTATATAAACTTGGTTTTTAATCCTATTTCCCAAGTAAGCAAACAGACAAGTAAGTAACATTTGCACCTGCACGTAGTGCGAGTCTGAGGCAACTCGTGGTAGTGCCAGTCTGAGGCAACTCATGGTAAAGGTGGATTAAGCTCTGATCACTTTCCTTTTTCCCTTAATGTAAAGCACATCCCCTTGCGGAGATGTATGATGCTATGCATTAAAGGTAATGGTCATTACCCATACCGGTTTCGACCTTTATTAAAGTCTCATCAGTGGGAGCCAGACCTGAAAATGCTAAGGTTGAAGTAATGTAGAGCTTATGAATTTTACCTAAACAAGTTGCCACAAGGCGCTTTCACCTTATTAAATAAAATCTCAGGATGAGAGATAGATGTAGAAAGTTTTTTAACTTGGGTATATTATGTATCAAGATACCAAGTAATTTTATATAAACTTGGTTTTTAATCCTATTTCCCAAGTAAGCAAACAGACAAGTAAGTCAAGTTTGTGCCTGCCCGTAGTTCAAGTCTCAGGCAACTCGTGGTAGTGCCAGTTTGGCCTCAATCTATCCTCATAACTAACATTATAGAGTTGCAATTTCATTTTGGTTATCTGAAGTCCAGATTTCCAGTAGCTGGATATTCACTGAATTGCAAGGTCCATTGATCTGGCAGTTTCTTAATACATATTTTCAAAATATGAGGTGAAATCCCATCCAGGCTTATTGAGATCCAGAGTACTTAGTATTTGAAACAACACATTTCCCTCCCATTCCTTCCAGAAAGAAATGTCTCATTAAACTGATCAACTTTAACAGTTCCACTGTGTCATCTACAGTGGTCACAACCTTCTTTTCCATCAAATAGGGTCATTTGTCCATTATCATTTCTCTTCCTAGTGGTCACATTATAAAATAATTTCTTGGGATTTTCCTTGAACTGTACAGCTAATCTCTCATCACATTCCATTTTTGTCTTCATTACTATACTAGTAATTTTTGTTACTAGTATAGTAACAAAAATTACTAGTATAAAAATGTGGCCTGAATTTTTACTAGTAATAAAAATTACTAGTAAAAATGTGAATCTTATTTTCCCTCATGCAACTGCTCTCCACCTCTCTATACTTTTTCACAACCTCTTTTTCAGCTGTAGTTCCTGTTTGATCATTAGTCATCCACTTTACACTCAATTGCTATCTTTTTTCACTTTGCATTCCCCATTTCCATTGCTGTTAATGAATATTTCTTCCCTAGTTCTCATGCACTGACATCTCTCCCTCGTATTTCTTCTATCCATGCCCTTAGCTGATTTCTAAAATTATTATAGTTGCCTGCCTTATTCCTTTCTCCTTGAAACTTCTGAGATTTCACTAATGGGGACATAACTGACATCTCAGTTACAGTCAGCTTCTCTGATGCAAGGACCAAGTTAGAAATGCTCAATCCTCATGTTCTCTCTGCTACATGTTGCCCAAGATATTTGTTCCTAAAGAATTCCAGAAATTCCATTCTCTTACTGCTGTATGCTGCTTCCTCTGCCCAATTTATACTGCTGTAGTTAAAATTTTCCATAACGATCACTCACTTCAGTCACCAAACTGAGATGCCCAAATATTTTCTGCTCGTCACCCTCTGCATTCACTGGTGTATAGCAACACCACACTAAATATCTTGTCTTACTCATTTCTACCTCACACCATACACTTTCAAAACTATTTGTACCATTTTCTTCCAAATTCTCCACTCTGAGAGGACTTAATTCATCACTTATCATAAGTAACACTCCATCACCCCAGTTGTCCTTCCTGTCCTGTCAAAATATGCTATACCCATCTACTCCTATTCCTGTCATGATGTCATCTTCAGTCAACCATGTTTCATTGATTCCAATAATCTTAAGACAAGCTGAGACCAAATAAATATGAAGTTTCAAGCAGAAAGGAATTTATGTGGAATTATACGGCAGGCAACTATAATAATCTTAGAAATCAGCTGAGAAACCACCTCTGCTATCATATCCCTTGGGATCTCGTTTCCCTGCCCTAACACGCTTATCTTGAGAGCAACAATCTCTGCAGATGTAAAAAGTTTTTTCACTTGGTTATAAATTAAATTAAACATGCCAAGAAATCACATTCTTGTTAAATCCTTTATCCAAGTGTAAGCAAACAAAGTTTAGCTATGAAGTATCTTTATGACTAAGCTACTTGTATATAAACACACTAGACAAAAGATGGAATGCAGACTTTATTCTTTAATGTGGAGTTATATGACCACCTGCTTTAATTATAGCTTGGATTTTTTGTGTGTTTTTTTGGCACACTGCCAATATGACTAATTATCACGTGTTTCAAGTTTATTCCACTCCATGCTTAAAGATCCCTTAATTCTGCCATTTTTGCAGGGTGTTGATGGTTCTGCTTTACAGCTCTTTCCGACATGTCCCAGATTTTTTTCAATAACATTCAGATTGAGTTATTGAAATACTCCATTGAGATATGGAACATCTTTCTCATGTTCTGCAAACCAATCCTAGCCCAATTCTAGTTTGATGGATACAAGAATTATCATCTTGAAACTCAGGATCCACTATGTGTCCTTCTAGTTCCAAAATCTGGACAAATGGCAATACTTCATTATTTAAAAATGTCAGATAACTGCATGAAATGCATGGATTTCATGCAATTGGACACCTCAACGAATGGGCCAACTCCAGCACTTGAAATACAGCCTCAAAACATAACACTGCCATCTCCTTTTTGCAGAGCTCTGTGGACAGATTTGGGGTTAAATTCTTCTCCAGTCTTCTGCATGACCCTGGAGCGGCTAGCATTGGAATACAAGCAAAATCTGGATTCATTAGACCATATTATTTGTCCCCATTGGTCAATGGTCCAGGGATGATGCTATTTTGCCCAAGCAAAGTGATTTTTCTTCTGGACAGTTGTTAACTTAGGACATATCCGGACAACACGCCAGAAAATGCCTAACCCATGCAGTTCTCTCTGTAGTGTTCATTTTAAAACTGGTTTACTTGGTCCAGCATTGTACTGTTGAAGCTGTTTTTACAAGTCTGGAAACGTTCAGGTGTTGCTAGTCATCCAAAATGCCTGCAATCCTGACTTGTCATCATAGAACTTCTACCACAGTTGCTCCACCTATGATGATAGCTTCCATATTTCATCCACTGTAAATGGACACTACTGACTGCGGACACTTCAACAAATTTTGCTACCTCTTAGAAGAAATGGCCATATTCTGGGTCCAAAATGATGGCATCCCCTTTTGCCACTTAGCAACATCACCTTTACAATCCATGGTTGTACTTGTAAAAGAGAATAAAGAATGCTACAGATGCATTAAACACATACCTCAGACATCCACAATCATATTTCAGCAGTTTTACTCTACCTATATATATATATATATATATATATATGACTCTTTACGTTCATCAACTTCAAAATTATGTACATGTTTCAATCAGTATTCCATTTTTTTTTTGTCCAGTGTGTTAAGAAGCTAATTACTTCACCTCTATATACATACTGCCTAGTTATGAAGTTACTTTACATGCAAACTTTGTTTGATTACACTTGAATAAAGGATTAAACAGGAATATAATTTCTTGGCAAGTGTGATTTAATCTATCCAGATGCCTATGCCCTTTGATGCTCAAATGGTCAATCTCTTGCATACAGCTCTCTTCTGTCTTGAAATGCACTCCAAGTATACACATATTCCAGACCTCTCTTTCAACACATCCTCACCATCATGTCATCCATAAAATACTTCAATATCATGTCTGGATAAAACTCTATCTTCCCTCTCACACTTTTCTGCTACACAGTTCCTGACAATAACCTCAAACCTCTTGCCACCCAATTCACACTACCTCTCAGATTACATTTGTACCAACCATCACTATCATATCATCTACTTTCTCACCTCACCTGACTTTATTACCATAGACACTATTTTTCTTTCAGGCAAGCACTCCTCTAACATTATATTATGCACACCACGAATCACTGAATCCCCATAAATCACTCCTCTTATAGATCCATTTATTCCTTGCTCCAACATTCTCCCTCCTTGCTTTCCCACTTATCATCTACCTTCTTCTCATCTCATTTTCCTATGCTCCTGTACTTTCAACTTACTATCATTTCCTGGTTCACCCATTCTCTCACACTTCCTGTTTGTCTCACATCAGTCAATCAACCTTTCAAGTCTTCGAATCTCTCCCTTCACATGAGTTAACTCATTTTTCATACTGTCCACTTTCTCTCTCAATATCTCTAGCTCTTTCAAAGCTTCCTACCTTCATTTGAGATTCAATGACACAGTCAGAACCATCCTTAAAATCTTCTCTAGTTACACTACCTAATATCAAATCCATCTGACACTTGCCCTTCTCCCATCCACAATCACACTGCTCTTAATACTCTCCTGGCAAACATGTTTCCTTACCACCATCACCAGCAGTGAAACCAGATATATTTGAGATACTTCTATCGAGATCATCCAACTCCTTCCACTATGTATTCAAGCAAACATGCACTCCCCAATATTTTATCTACCACATTTTAAAATGAAGGGAAGTGTAAATGCTGCAGGTGAAGTATCTAAAAACTCCTGTATTATACTTTGCAAACTTGTTTTACTGGTGGGCTGTTATGCGAATTGTACTCACTCATTGCAGTTAGCTAAGGATAGTGTTATCATCGGAAGGATGTCTTTGTACAGTGGTTTTTTTTTTTTTTTTTTTTTTTTTTTTTTTTTTTTTTTAATGAGTTGAGTTTGTTTGTGAATTCACAGCACCTTCATCCATTCACAAAATAACTCCCTTTCCATAATTCCCACTCCATTTTAAAGCTTTCTCCTATAAGGAATAAGTGGCTAAGATGCTTAATATATCATGAGTTTGTGTGAAAGTACCCAAGAGATAAGTGAATATGAGAATGACCAAGTACAGAATTTATTCTCTGAAGCAAAAATATTGAATAAGGTAGTCAATTCAGGAAGTAAGAGTAACTGGAGGCCTAAAGGGATGCTGCAGTTTCTATATACTAATGCCAGAAGTATCAGGAACAAGAGGGATGAGTTTTTGGCTGGTTAATGCAACCTTACCAAAAGTTATATGCATTAGTGAGACTTAGTGAGTACAGTAGATGATATAGTTACACGGACAGTATGCAAAGGGTTTAGTATTTTCAGGGAAGACAGGATGTGTGTGTGGAGAGGGGGGGGGGGGATACTGCTAATAATAGCAGATGAACTGCAGTCAAAAAGGATAGAAGATAGACAGGAAGGCGGCTGTTCATTTGAAGTGGTCTGATATGAGATCAAGGCCAGTAAGTCAAAATACAGAGTTGTTTATTGCTATTAGGCAAAAGGGTTCCATGGATCATCTCAAAGACATGTATGAACAAATTAGTACAATGATGCAGGTCGAGTGATTATTATGGGGGACTTCAACCATGAAGCTACAGATTGGAAAGAAAAAATATCACATGGGAAGGAACTAGAATTTATACACCTACTGAGGGACAATTACTTCAGGAAGTATGTAATGAAGGGTACTAGGGGTGTGAGAATGTTTGACCTGTTCACAGAATCAGAAGAACTATTCATAACCAAGGTGGCCACACTGCTTCCAGTAGGAGAAAGTGACAATGTGGTCTTGACTTGGGAGATGGTAAAATGAAGAATATTCTGTCAAGAAGGGGTATATGTGGAATTACAATGCAGGTGATTATGACAAGCTTAAATCTGTGCCATGACATAAAACACTGCAAGGATGTTAGAAGTGCATGGGAGATAGTTAACGATCATCTAGCAGACACAATATTAACTTGTATGCCTAAGGTAAGGAGGGTTAATCAGGTAATATCATTAAGCATGAACTGCAAAAGAAGAAAATGCTATGGAGGATATATAAAGAGAAAGGTGACCAGCATGGTAAGGAAGACAAAATCAATTATGAGAATTTAGTTGAGCAAGCCAAAGGAGAAGACTTCTTTCGTTATGTGCCATGTAAGAGGAAAAATGACTATGGAAGATTAACCTCAATGTGCTGATGTAGACGAGGTGACAGAAGCAGATAAAATATTTGAGTTACTGAGTGACCACTTTGAAAGGTATATCATCCAAGTGAGGTTACTGCTGTAACATATATAAGATTGATGTGGGTAACAGAGGAAGATGGAGGTTCTTAGGATGTTGCAGAATCTCAATGTAAATACAGCTGTTGGATTAGATGGGTTATCAGCTTGGGTTTTTGAAAGAACATGCAAGGAAACTGTCAATGCCTCTGCCTTTAAGCAACTTAAATAGAAACATTTAATTTGTTTAAAGAATTTTATGGGTATGATGCAAGGGAAATATTTCAACACTTAGCTAGATGGGCCAGGACAAGAGGTCATCCCAGGAAGTTGAATAATGATGTGGTTAATAGAGGTGTGAGGACTAGATTTTTTGCTTGGAGAGTTGTGAATAAGTAAATGGGTTGCCAGAGTCAGTTGCAAGTGTTTTGTCTGTTACTGGTTTCAAGAAAAGGTATGATACATTGTGCAGATAGTTTGGGTCTCCCACAATGAGTCTACAGACTCCATGGAGGTGCTCATACAATAATAATAATTTCCTTCTAGCCTGGGTTTCGCAGTTGGCAGCTAAGTTGCTTAGATTCATTCAACACCGTGTTTCATGTGCTAGTTTTCTACAATTATCTTTCTTCCAAATTAATAGTCTCTTTATTTTGTGTAGCTTTCTCTCCTTGGCTAAACCTATATCTGATTATACTAGGTACCATATCAAACAAGTTTATGCCTGCAACAAGCATGAAGGAGGATTAATTAATTTTTTTTTATGTTTTGCTCTGATTATAATGTTTTGTGGAGGGATATGCTTTACTTCGGTGATCTTCAACTTTCAATTTTGGATATAACAGTACTGCATGTTCATTTAAAAATTCCTTATACATAGATGGAGCAAGTTAAGTGGCATAACTGTTCTGACTAAATACTCAGGAAGATAGTAAGTTTTTTAAATGAATGTAGAACGAATGAAAACAGTATGAAAGTGAAATTGTTTTCATTCATTCTACATTCATTTAAAAAACTTACTATCTCATATTAGCTCATATTAAAATAATACGAGTTCTTGGTAATTCGGTAATAAATTTGGTGAAAATCTATTTAACCTCAGAATGGCAAAGGTATACAATACAACATACATAAATCATTGATGATCATACACATGATCATCAGTGATTACTAAAAACTTTCATTCAATAACAACATTCTCCATTTACTATTTTTGTTTCACTACATGTTTATAAACTGAAACAAATAATATTTTGACAATAAAAACAAATGCCTCCTTTTTCTTTTCCCCCATGTGGCTGTATTTGAAACTTGGCAAAGATATTATTATTATTATTGTTGTAAGGGATGAGTCTCAATAGATCGCAGTATGGTGGCTGCTCTTCTAAGCATGACACCCAGACCAATACCTAGGTCGTCTGCAGACGATTTGGTGCCTGCACGTCACACCTGACTGGTGCGGCGTAGGAAGTAGCTGCCGCATAGTCTCAACAGCTGCCTTGATGCTTCCATTCTAGTGGCCTCATCGCCAGAGCGATCGCACCGTGATGGTACGAAAGCAACTCTGGCTAGCGCTGCCTTTTAATGCACAAGGCATGAATGGTATCGTTGCAGTGGCTACACAGGATTCTGACTTAGAGGCATTCAGTCATAATCCCGTGGATGGTAGCTTTGCACCACTGGTCACTCGACCAAGCACATGTACCAAGTGTCTGAACCTGCGGTTCCTCTGGTACTGAGGATTACTATTGCAACGACTAGGCCTCACCTCCAGATGACGGTTCTTTCATTGCTCTGATCAGTAATGGAAGCGGGCTCGACCCGGGTCCTAAAGCTCCACCCGCATGGAAGCCTGCGGCTTCTTTCATTGATCTGTAGAGGTGGTGGTGGTGCAATAGAAGCATTTCTTATTAGAAGGCTGGCTTCTAGAAGCCATTCATTGATGAACAGATACTACACTACATCTATAGCAAAAACACGTTTTTCCCGACCATCATTGATGAGGCGTGTAGTAGCTGTTCTTTTGTTGCTCTGATCAGTAGAGGAAGAGGGCTTGACCCGGGACCTAAAATTCTCCTCCTGCATGGAAGCCTATCATGGGAGACCCAAACTATCCAACATAATATCTACCATACCTCTCCTTGAACCCATTAACAGACAAATTGCTCACAAGCGACTCTGGCAATCCATTCCATTCATAACTCTCTGAGCAAAAAATTTAGTCCTCACATCCCTACTAACCAACCTTTATTCAACTTCCAGGAATGACCTCTTGTTCTTACCCCTCTACCTAAGTGCTGAAACATTTCCCCTGCATCAATCCCATAAACTCTTTAAGCAAAGTAAATATTTCACCATATCCTCCTCCCATTTTCATGTATCAACCAACTTCTGCAAACCCTCACTCTATCTTCACAGGGAGCATTCCACAGACCAATCCATCTTAGTCACTCACCTCTGAATCCTCTCCACATTCCTCATCCTCAGTAATCCCAGATGTGGTCAACTTCCTTGTCTTAATTTGTTAGTATATTCTTCAATAGCATGCATAGTGTGTATTCGTAAATCGTCTACTCAACTCGGTCCCCCCAAGATAAAATGCTGAGTGCACCACTGAAGTGAATATTTCTTTTCAGATTATTTCCTATATCATTTATGTACATATTAAACAGCAGTGGTCTCAGCACAAAACCATGCAGTCACCTGCTTTCTCCAAGATTCTGCTCCTCCATATACTAATTTTTGGTATCTGTCCATATCAGCAGCCTTCGCATCCACATAACCGGCATCATATTCATCCCCATCTGTTCTCATATGCATAAGAGAGTTCCATGTGGTATTCTGCAAAATGCTTAGCAAAATTCAGTAGAATCATCATGTAGCCATTTCTTTTATCAAACTCATCTGTCACTCTGTTACAAAAAGTTCGTAAATTACTATGGCATGACTGACCCCTTCGCAAGCCATAATGTCTTTAATAGAATATCATATTATTATCCACCCATTCTTGAAATCTTTTTTTACCAATTTTTCTAGTGCTTTTACAACTACTCCTGAAATGTTGATTGGTGTGTAATTTGCCACTGCAGTCTTGGAACCTCTCATGTAAAGGATCACTGAGTAAATCAATTATTATATCTGAATCTATCAATCACCTCATCACCACTATTAAAGGTTATCCTTCCACACTGTAGTCATTCTTTCTCTTCCTTGCTATGCTGGTCACCTTTCTTGCCTGACCATTGTACTTTCCATGAACTTGCTGATTACTTTTCTCTGTATATACTCTCCACAACATTTTTTTTTTTTGCAGCTCATGCTTAATGATACCACTCATCCATCTAATTCCTACCTGATTAACTCTCCTGACCTTGGGTTTCTTAACTATCTTCCATGCACTACTTACATTCTTCCCTTTCAGATTTTTATATCATCGCAAGGCTTCATGCTTTCTCCTAAACCTGTTCTAATCACTTGCCTTGTAGTCCCACATATACCCCCTTCTTGACAGAATATTCCTCGTTTTACACTCTCCCAAGTCAAAACCACATAGTCACTCTTCCCAATTCAAGGCAATGTGGATAACTTCTGATCCTATGATCAGATCAATGCTCTTGCAACCTAAGTCCCCTCCATTATGTGATGCCTCAAGTAATTATTTCTTGATAATTAATTCAGGCAGCATGTGGAGTATGTGTATGTGTAGTAGGTGAATAAATTCCATTTCCTTCCTGCCATGTGATCTTTCTTCCTCCAAATCAATATCAATAGCTGAAGTCCCCATAATAATTTATCAACCTGCACTCATTGTACTATTTGCTGATGATCTTCCAGATCATTCCTAGAACCACCTGGCCTATAGCAGCAACCAACCATATATTTTTGTCATTGGCTTGATCATGCAACAATTAAAATTTTCTGAATGACTTTTGTGTTGGTATAGTGTTTTTAAGACCATCACAACCATGATGCTTTAATAAACTACAAAACAAAAAACAACTGTTGCACAATACTTGGATGCCACTTGAAGGTGTTCTGAAAAATGCGATTTTACATACTGCTATTTTTTACATTTTTTAAAGTGAAACTCACCCCTAAGCAGTGGCGAGCTATAAGGGGCTTGCACAAGCCTTTTGTTAAATTTTTCTCAAATTTGCTTGTTCTTCTTGTTTGCTTTTTTTTTTTTTAAAAAAAAAATTTTTTTTTGAAACATATTAAGTGACAAACTCATACCATACGGTAACCTAACAAAAATTAGTCTATTCGGCAGTGTATAGATTATTTGTTTCAACTCCTCTATAACGAATGCGTCCAAGTTTGAAAATAAAATAAGCACATACGCTATTTTTACCCTTCTTCTTTCTGGTGGCCAGTAGCCAATCAAATGTATGGTAAAACCAGTAGCCAATCAAATGTTTTATAAAATATTATAAAAAATTTAATTCTTATTTTATTTTGATAGTTAAAAAATGTTTTTCTTAAGTAAGATAAATTAACACAGTTGATTATGTGCAAATATTTCATGTTTAGATCATGAAATATTTGCTTAAAAATTATAGCCTTTAGAGGATGATTGTCCTCTCATACTTTTTGATTGGAATTTGTACACAAGCTGTATTAATAAAAGTTTTTGTGTGAAATATGGCTTTTTTTTTCCTTTTTTTTTGCTTGACAATGCGAGCCATTTGTTAAAATTTCCATAGCTCACCACTGCCCCTAAGCCTTGTAATAAGTCATAAGCTCATGTACTATCAGTGAACTAAGGTTACAAATTGTAATTTTCCAGCTATAGAAACCAAGAAGAGTACTTTTTCAAAGTTAATTCATGCCAGTATTGAAGGCATAAATACTGGCATGAATAATGATAAACTAGCACAAGTCATCTTAGCATTATTTCCACAAAATAAAAACACATGACAGAGCATAAGTCCACAAATTATCCATAGTTGATTCTGAAAACAACACACGAGATACAGAGAAATTAACAACAGTGGTCAGCTTATTTTCTTTTAGTTGCAGCATGGTTCAGAGGCTGCTATCATAAATGGGGTGTCATATCTTCCTCTAGCTGGTAACCATGAAGTAATGGGAGAAGTCCTTGTGTGGCTGGCCATCCAGAGGCCTTATTGTATATCTTAAAAATATACAAACACAAATCATTCAAAGAATTTTAACTGTTGAATAATCAAGGCCAATAAGAAAAATATATGGTTGGTTGCTACTATAAAGGGATGTATGTGGAACTATAAGGCTACTGCTTTACAAAGCTCAGGATAGTGCTTGCTGCTATATCTTGGAATGAGGAAATAGATAGAAAGAAGATCAGTGATTTCTTTTTAGCCTACTCAAGGGCTATCTGGCAATGTCAGAATGTTCCAAGGTTCAGAAAGATAAATAAGGTAGTTATGAAATGGAAGAATGTGAAGGTTTAGGCATGCCCATCTGAAGAAAAAAAAAAAAACATAAGATGACTAGTAATAATCAGATGCATAAAGAGTAATAATCAGTGACTGGTGGGTGAAGAGGAAAAAACATGTAATATTAGAAGTTAAAAAAAAATGAAGTAGTTCTTTCACCACATGGCTAGTAAAAGAAAGAATGATTACAGAAGGGTGATATTGGCTGTTAAAAATGTGAAAATGGTATAATCATAACCAGTACAGAGGATATAGTACTTATATTAAATGAGCAATTTATGAAAGTACTCCACCTTTGTGAATGTGATTTCATGCAGAGTTTGAGTGTAGTGGGAAAGGTGGTGAATGAAGTGTAGATATATGGGGTATAGAGTAAACATTATGTTAATAAGGCTGCATAGCTTGATGTTATATCACCATGTGTTTTAAGAGAATGTTCCAGTAAGTTAACAAAAGCTTCAATGCATTTGTTTAACATGATTTTTCACTGGCCCAAATTCAAAAGGAGTGGAAAGAAGACAAAACTATTCTACTTTATAAATGAGGTAATAAGACTAAAATTTTGAATTATAACCAAACTGGTATGTCTAGAGTTTTAGTTAAAGTGCTGGAGAAGTTGGGAAAGATGAGATTAAAAATTAAGTTGACAACACGACATTCTCTTTGATGAACAGCATGAGTATGCTACAGAAAGATCATGTAAGGCAATCTACTCAGTTATTATAACACAGTGATAAATGCATTGGACAAGGGAGATGCATACACAGTGGAATATTTAGATTTTGCAATTGCTAAAGTTGCAAGGACAGCACAGTGGATTATGCTAATGATAGAAAGGACACTGACACATAGAAATAAAGATGTTATGGTTCCATTATATAATGCTTTGATCATGGCACATAGACACAAATTTGGCCATGTAATTTTCAAAAGGATAACAAGACACTGGAAAGATCTAGAGGTGACTGACTAAGGTTGTTGCTGGTCTCAGGAATGCTGAGTATGAAAAAAAAAAAGGTTGATGGAATGCAATTTTCCAAGTCTAGTGGATAAAAGGAGGGAGGGAAGAGCAATTTCTAGAAGATAGGTTTTTTTTGCACGGAGAGGGATGGGTGATTGAAATGTACACTCTGAGAGAGTAGCAGGTGTAGAAATGGCAAATGCATTTAAAGTGCAATATGGTGAACTGTATGTGACATGACTTCCTGAGATGTGTCACCTGATGATAAGTTGTGTGAAGATGGCCTTCCAGCAATAATAGTAATGAAAATGCTGCTATGTTAACTGCCTGAATAAAGTCTGATTATTCCATTAACTGTCTGAATGATGAATGAATATAAATACTTGATGTCAAGCTAGCTAGCTATCCCACCTATAAGTCCTACAATTTAATTAAAAGCTATTATTTTGAGCAAAAGATTTTTTTTAAAACAAAGCTTGATTGCCAGTACTTCCTAAATGTAAAAAAATCAGATGGAATAAGTTTAATTTAAAAAAAAAATCCTTTCCTGTATTAACTATACCATATTTGTTCTTATTTTTTGATAGAAATACATATATCTGTTATATGTAACATCGCTAACTGGTTTTACGATATACAAACGCTTACTCATATAACCTCATTCGTGGACACTACCAGTAACAAAGAGAGCTGTCTTGAGTGCTGGTGTTTACTGTTTTTTTTTTTTTTTTTTGCCAAGAACAGGTTGAATATCAGTCTCTAGTTGGGGAAAAACTAGATCGATACCAGTCAACTCAATTTATTGTTACTCGATAGCAGATCCTTCGAGGTGTCATATAATAGTAATTCAGCATCACCAGCATTGCTGCCCACGATATCAACAAGAATGCAATTCCAAATTTTGTCAGCAGGTGAATGGTAGTATTCCATTATATATGGATGAGGATGTTACCTTTACCTTTGAGCTCTTCTAACTCCATCAGTTCTGCTTTTACACTGCTAATTTTCTTTATAAGAATGACAACGGGCTCTAATTTCAGCATTAACTCAGAAAATGTCTTCAGTCTCTCTGCCTCACAGTTCTCATTAATTTTTTTACTGGCATCGTTGTACTGTTTAACGAGGGCTTGCAAGTATTTTTGAACTTTTTCATCGTTAACAGATATTTTTTCACATAACGAACTTTTCACATGTATGAAATGCTGAAAAGATATACAGAACTGGAAATCACAAAATAGTTTCGGATTATTTGGTGGCCACGCATTATTCAAGGTATGATAACGTTTACCATAATTATATCGAGAACAATAATTCTCGCTTTTTAACTGGAAAAATATATACTTCTTCAAGAAAGGAAGTAAAGACATTCTTTTACCAATTCTCAAATACAAAATGAGCATGTTTAGGTTTAATAAAGAGTGGTGAACCAGAAAAATCTCTTCAAAATCATTAACAAACACATAATCATCGTGATTCAAATAAAAACAATACTCTGCACAAAATCAACGTACATCTTAAAGCAAACAAGCTGGAAACACAGAGTTTACTAAATTGGTTCCCCTCATATGTAAATAGTATAAATCGGACAATTTTCCAAAGGCTGACGCCCAAATCTCGCCCCATTCAGTTGCTTGTCAAACAAGCAAGGTTTACGTATAGTCATACTGCTGCCAATGTTAGGTCTCTTAAACTTAACTTAAGAGACCTAACAAAAATAAAATACGTCACTTGGTCAGCTAAGAAATCAAAATGGGATTGGGTAAGCGATTTGACAAAATATCAAGATGATATATGGTAAATAAAAGTAACAGTGTGACTGCCAAGAGGAGTCAGAAAATCTGGAAGACAGAGGAAGAGATGGTATCGAAAAACGGCACATGTACAAGAGTGTGCCTGGATAAGACAGAGTAGGAGAGGTTTGGGGAGGCATGTGCCCGGCAGTTGGATAACTAAGCTAGCAACCACTACATGCTATTGCCAATACCGATCCTCTTCAATTACTTGCGCATAGGGAGAAATATCGTTCGAGACCAGTCTTCATGAAATACTTCCATTAAAAATTTGTTTGTCCGAACAAGCCTTCTCAGACGATGGAGATCTCGATCCTGAGAGACTGTTTTAGAACCACAGGCACGCCTCGTCGACAAGCAATGCGAGTTATTTTTACACCGAATAAACAAAGGCGATATCTCACCATTTGAAAGCCATTAAGATCTGCTATTTTCAAAATGCTCAAGCAAGAAGCGTATCACAAAATGCCCTTTAACAAACGCCGCGAGATCCTTTATTTTACTCCTTATGATCAACACCATTGACAATTACTAACTAGTAGCATTCTTAAATAATTGTCTAGAACACGTGGTGGCGAACTTGTAAAAATATTCTGCAAATAAGTTATGTAAGTGCAATTTATGTACATCTGCATAAAGGTTTCTAATCAAGTAACCAGTATGTATATCATGTCATATAAAGTATCTTATGTAAGAATCAAGCGCATGTGTAGCTTAATGGAAGTAGCATTAAGGTGATACATCCAGTGATGTAATTTTCTGTTTTTTCTCTCTGTATCTAACACATTAACATCCTCATTAACAAGATTTCAAACTTTTGACAACACCATCGTTAAAATTCACTGATTAGACAATCCGCAAAGGAGATTTTCGTGGTGAGATATGCTTTATTGTTCTCTCGCATTCTCCTATAGTAATGGGGGCGTAGGTGTCTTCTGCTTCTCTCACGGATATATAAATAAAAAAAAAAAATCAGCTCATCATCATCATCAAATTCCTGATATGTACCTCAAGGGATGTACAGGATATGATAGTACTACATGAAAAATTTACATCATTATTAACTTCCTAACTACAATTTTCTCCAAATCAGTCTGTTACTTGTCAAGACTCCAACATTATCAGATCTTATATTTCTATCGTCTAAGACACGTTGAACCGTATCAATCCAGCTATATCTTGATCTTCCTCTGGGTAGTTTTCCTGCCAACCTGGCAGAGAACAATTGTTTTGCTAATCTTTCCTCACCCATTCTATTTAGGTGACCTTACCACCTGATATCAGCTCTGCTCATGCATTCCTGGATGCTGACAATGTCAAGTTCTTTCCTAATATCCTCATTTTTAATATGATATTGCCATTGATGCCAACTGTTCAAGCCTCTAATCATTCTCAGGACTCTCATATATGCGTCTCTAGTCTTTGATCAAGTGTTTTACTTCTGACCCAGCACTCAGATCCATTATTTAAAACTGGTATGAACATTGTCTTGATTGCCTAGCATATTAGCTTTGTTGATTCTGTTGTCTATTTCCAAATTTAATTTACCATCTTCAGAAAAATCGTGCCTAAGTAGCCGAGATGTTTTACTTGTTCCACAGTTTTCCCGTTCACAACACAGTTGACATTTTTAACAATTCTACCTATTTTCATTGTCTATGTCTTTTTATTGCTGATCTTCATGCCATGTTTATTTAAACAGTTGTTCAATTTACTCAGGTGATCATGCAAACTTGTAGCGGATTTGTTTAGAAGTATAACATCGTCCGCATAAAGCAAAGAGCTGACATTAACATCTCCAATTCTGATATTATGTTTAATACCACTTTCCTTGATAATGTGATACATATAAATAATGAATAACAGAGGGGATAATGTACATCCTTGTCTCACACCAGATTTAACATTAAATTATCTTCCTGTACTTCCTTCAATTCTAACTGCTAACTTACAACTCAAATAAAGACTTAATATTGCTTGATGTAATGCCCCATTGACACCATATAACTGAGGCGTATTGAATAGGTTCTGTCTTGACACCTTGTCAAGAGAGAAGCTATTCCAGATTGACAAAACTTCAATACAGAACTTTGTTATATTCCCATGCTTTCTCAACTATTTGTCGTAAAGTGAAGATCTGAACTTGACAACCTCTATTTGGCCTGAATCCAGGTTGTTCTTCACCAAACTTTTCTTCCACAATTTTTCTCAACCATTTCTCTACTATAATTGCTTACATCTTACCAGGAACACTAATTAGGGAAATACCTCTATAATTCTCACATTCAGTTTTATTTCCCTTTTTAAATATGGGTACTATTAGAGCTCTACTCCAATCATCGCGAATTCGTCCCTCTGTCCGGGCTTTCTGAACTATGCAGTGCAGCCACTGTAAGACTTTTTACCACTATACCTCAGCATTTCTGGTTGAATATCATCTACTCCTGCTGCCTTTCCACATTTCAAGCCTTTGATGGCTTTTTCTACTTTAAGTATGGATATGTATTCCTGATTGTATGCCTGTTGAGTGATCTTTACCACTGTGCTATCATTGCTTGTTTCATTTAGCAATTTTTCAAAGTAATTACTCATACTTCAAGGATATCTTTTTCTCCTGTTTTCATGTCACCTTTATTATCTCTAACTCCTTTTACCGCACTCTTTCCTCCATTTCTAAGCCTCTTCAACAACTTCCAGAATATCTTACCACTTCTTGATATTTATTTTTTATGTTCTTGCCAAATTCCTCCCATGACTTTTGTTTAGCTAGTTTTACACAGTGTTTAGCTTTCTTACATTTGTCTCTGTATTCTCTAAGAGCACAAGATGACTTATTTGCCAGGAACTTTTGATATGCTTTCTTCTTTTCCTTCATTGTCTCTTTAACTTCCTGTGTCCACCATTGAGTTCTGATTTTTCTATCCTTGTAGACAACCTCACCACATGCCTCTCTGGCTGAATCAATCAGTGTTTTCTTCAAGGCTTGCCACTGAATCTCCAAGATTTGGTTCCTGTTCTCAAACTCTCATTTTTTCTTCAGTAATCTTTGTGTATTTTGGTCTACAGTTCACATCTGAGAGCTACTCAACTTTTATTCTCTATAAAACTTTCTTACATGTTATTCTTTTCAATACGAAATTCAATTTTATCCTGCTCAAGACTAAATAGTGATCACTTCCAATTTCAAATCCTCTGTACACTCCTTAGTCCTGTACTAAGGAGAAAACATCATTATCAACAATAACATAGTCAATGAGACTTTTCTTATTCCTTGCCTCTTCTCTCCATGTGAATTTGTGCACATTTTTATGTTGGAACATGGTGTTAGTAATAACCAGTTCTTGTTCTGAGCAGAAATCAACAGATATTTGCCATTATTATTAGCTTTGCCGAATGCTGAAATGTTACGTGTTGTCTATTCTGCTCTATGGAGTTGAAACATGGACATTGAAGGCGACAACCATCAAGAAAATCGAAGCCTTTGAGATGTGGCTATACAGAAGAATGCTAAAGATATCATGGACAGAAAAAATTACCAATGAAGAGGTCTTAAAATCCATTGGCAAAGCTAAACATCTTGTACAAATAATCAAGAAACGAAAAACATCATATCTTGGCCACATCATGAGAAACAGCAAATACCAACTTCTACAAACTATTTTGGTAGGAATAATTGATGGCAAAGGAACTCGAGGAAGAAAAAGAATATCATTTTTTGACAACATCAAGACGTGGACAGGAAAGAGCAGTGCACAACTGCTCAGATCAGCACAAGACCGCAATTTGTTCGCCAAGATGGTCGCTGACCTTCGATAGAAGATAGCACAATAAGAAGAAGATTAGCTTTGTTCTTTTCTCCAAATTTTCCCAAAATATTTCTGTATGTCTGACAATCATTTCCTACTCTGCTATTTACATCCCCAACAATGACCAAATTTTCCTCTTTCATTGTGTCAGTTGCTGTTTGTAAAGCATAAAAAAATTCCTCCATTTCTACCTTAGTATAACTTTCTGTGGGATCATAGGCAAAAATAAGTATCATTGTCCAATTCCCCATTCTGATATTTGCCCACATCACTCTACTTGAGACTGCCTGCTATTCAAGAAAATTAGCCTCTTATTTTGTGTTGAATACTATGGCTACTCCTTCTTTTTCTTGATTGTCATTGCCTGAATATAACATTTTGTATTTATTGCTCAGAAAGATATTACAAGTTTTTGTCTTTTTTGTTTCGGTCGCCCCCATTATGTCAATCTGGTACTTATCTAATTCTTCAGCTAGCTCCATTTCTTTGCCATTCAGGCTTCTTATGTTGAGTACTGATCTTTAACTCTGGGAATGTTGAGTTGTGGTGTGTTCTAGGATTTGTTCCAGGAGCTGACTTTTCGCTGTCACCCTGGTTCCCTGGCGAAAACAACGCGGGCCTTGTTTAACTGGGCAATGCCCCAGCTGGCATGAAATTTTGTCATGTTATACCACCATTTTCTATATTGGTTTAAGTCAATAAGAATACAATTTGGTCGGCTATATCCCAAATTTCCAGGTAATCCTCGTTCGTTCAGTATCCAGGTAGATACCCAACAAGGTGCACCATGAGGAGGTGAGGATTGGACATCAGGTCAGAATCGCTTGTCGGTTCTCTCCATTAATTTATAGGCTATGTGGAGGTCTCCTCTCAGTTACACAGCTTTGGCCCTTAAGCACCCCTAATAAATCAGCTAACGTATTTTATTCCCTTATTACGATTAACATTTCTGACTCTAAGGGTGAAGCAAGGCGCTTTTCATGTTTCCCGTTATCTGACATAAAAGCAGTGAGTGGAAATGTTTGTGAGATAATTACTCGCTCTGGGTGGACTTGGAGGTTAAATATTGAGGGATTAGAGTGGCAATGGGTCTTTTGTATTTGAAGTAGTCTGTGGTATCGTAATTTGTAGCTAGTTGAACCAGTTCCTTGGATTGTGCAGATGCTTTTGTGAAGAACTTTGTTGCTGTAGTTTGCAGAAATGTGTATTTGTAGGGGACATCTGTGTCCCGATGGAGTTTCACAGTTATTCTAATGAACCATGAGGCGTTTAGGCATTTATTTTGTTCTCGTTGTAATTTGAGAATGTTAGTATCAGCGGTATGACTGCAGGTGGCTGAAGAAGCATAAGTGAGTATAGGACGGACCATCAGTTTGTAATTGATCAGTTTGATGGTGGTGTTTAGTTCACTGTTCCTGTTGGTTAGAGGATAGAGTTGAGCAATGTCTTTTGATGCCTTTGCACAGAGAGCCTTGATATGAGAGTTGAAAATTTGCCTTCTGTCTGGGTACACCAATGTATTTGACTTCTGTTTTCCAGGGAATTTTTGTGTTGAATAGGAGGATGTCCCCTTTGGGAAGCATCGGTCTTCTGGTTAATAGTATGGCTATGCTTTTCTGGGGGTTTACTTGTAGTCTCCATTTGGAAAACCACTTCTCAATCTGTAGTAAGTTTTCTTGTAGTATTTTGATGGCAGTGTGTGATTTTAGAGATCTCTGGTTAGTACCTCTGTATCCTATGCGTAGAGGGCAAGTATGCACGACAATGGATTGTGTGGGATATCTGCCATGTATATGGAAAACAGATCGGAGCTAGTAATGATCCTTTTTGGACTCCAGCCGTTAGACGTGTCTGGGCAGATACTGCACCTTTGATCTTGATTTGCATATGCCTGTCCGAAAGGTATGATTTGATTAGTTCTACCATTTCCAGTGGTATTCCGGCTGAGATCATTTTATGTAGTAGTCCGAAATGCCAGATTTTATCAAATGCAATGGCTATGTCAAGGAAGACAACCCCCCGTGCATTGGTGCCAGTTATATCCAGTGGAGATATATTCTACAAATCTATGTATCTGTTGGATAGTGCTGTGGTACTGGCGAAATCCAAACTGTTCTTTAGGGAGAATGTTTAGTTTTTGTACAGAGGTTTGGAATCTGGTGAGTATAACCTTTTCTGCGATCCTACCCAAGTTTGAGATGATGGTGATGGGCTGATAATTTTGAGGTAAGCATAGTTCTTTTCTGGTCTTATGTAAACCATTGGAAATGTTTGAAAGGGAGGATGGAGTTTATTATATTGGTGAGATGTACAATGGCTATTCGAGGCAGCAACTTATTACTTTGTTGGTGATGCCATCTGGACCAGGGGCCTTCTTGTTCTTTAATTTCCTGATTATGTCATATATTTCTGCTGGGAAAGTGGGTGTAATTTATTTAGAGCAGCTTCCAGAGGGTTTTAATGAACATCTGATGTGTCGATGGATCTTGTAGATATGATTGAAGTCTAGATGTTCGTATGAGGGTTTTCATTGCTTGCCTAAGTTTTCCACTATTGCTTCTGCTTTATCTGCATCAAGTGGATAACACCGAGATATGAGTGGGGGGGGGTGCTTTTGTTTTTGATGTTTCTTATCAGTTTTCATATGGAGTGATTGTCAGGAGTGATAGACGTCAATCTTGTTTCCCAGAGTTGACTTTTATGTGCTTTAAGGGCATCTCTCACCGCTGAACTTAATGTATTCAAGATTCGTTTGTATTGTGGTGCATGGGTATTATAAAACTTTTTTCTTGCTTTATTTTCTCCTTGATTAGCTTCATGATGTATTCCCTTATAGGGAGTAGGCAAAGCCTTTATACCCTATCTAGCTTTTGGAGACTGAGTGGGCAGTTCAATCTCCACCAGTAGCCAATGAGAGATAGCTGGCCCATATCTATCACTAATTATAGCAGCCACAGATGAAGAGGCTGGCAAACAAGTGATGCCATCTCTTATTACCTAACCCTATCCATTCAGATCTCGGTGTTATCCACTCTGATGTAGATAAATCAGAAGCAATAGTGGAACACTTAGACAAGCAATGAAAATATCAATGCAAATATAATCGATTTTCTCGAGTTTACGGGATGAAACACGCGAGTATACAGGAGGAAAAAACCGCTTGCTCTTGCCAGAGATCGACTAACTCAGGAACGGGTCGAAGAAAGGCTTAGAAAAAGTTCCTCTAGTTGGCGAGTACACTTGAACTTTAAACGTCTATGTGACCAAGTGCAGATGACCGAAGCGCCACTTCCACTGAGCTCTCATGGTTAACTACAGAAAAAATATTAATTTATTGAGTTCGATGGTAACACACTGTATTTCTAAGAGTAGAGCTGTAAAATTTTCGAGAGTGTATTTAAATAAATCTCTGCTTTCTTTTAATATTTTCCCTTGACAATGCAGTGCATTCAATTCTCGTCTTTCATTGTTATTTCTTAAAAACAAACAAGCAGTGGATGCTTTGCCTTTAACATTTTCTACAACGTCTAAACCACCTAGTAGTCGTTCCTTTCTTCTATTTCATTGTATTGTAGTTCTTTTATTTTTTTTTAACATATCTCTTTCTGTTTTTACTTTTCTGTTCGTTCTGTCGAAGTAATATAGGTTAGATAATTTTTAAAATCTTCTTCCTGTTCTCTCCTCCGCTGGTGTTTAATTTTATTACCTATTCTTTAAATTATATATTTTCTTTTTTTTTTTAATGCATTTTCTTTAAATGCTTCCAATGCCCTTAATGTATTTTTCAAGTTTTTCTTCTTCTGCTATTCTTTTACGGAGAACTATAACATTGTTAAATACGGATTATAAATTAATTTCAAAAATTCTCTCAAACAGAACAAAAATTCCTACGGAAAATTCTATCAACTGCTCATATATACGCAGTAAAAGGATCTCAATATAAAATTTACATCCTTTTATGTTGCAAGATGTCTGTGTATGAGGGAATAATCACTTGACCAAGAGGATTACATATTACTAAGTGTAGAAATCTAAAGAGTATTTGATACAATAAACCATAAGTACATCTTCGAAATAATAAATGAATTAGGTTATGGAGAAAACTTCATGAGTTGGTTGAATTAATTTTTAGGAGACTGCAGAAAGCCGTTTAAAAATCAAAAAAGACACTTTCTGCACGTTTCCTAATTAACTGTTCCGTATGACAAGGTGACCCCTCCCTTTACACTCGTCTCCGTATTAGCACCAGAACCACGAATTACATCAACAAATACAGATAAATCAATTCATGGAACTAATATTCACATGAGTAAGAGAGAGAGAGAGGGAGAAAGAGTCTCTAAAAATAATTATCAAAATCAGTCAAGAACACAGTTTCGGAAAGCTAAATCAACTTTGAGAATGTATAGTGTGTAACTGTACACAGGTGTCCAAAACCATTATTTCTGCAGATTACAGGCAGCATATTCAGATGAAATAGTTTGTGGCAATTTATATAATCGACATTTTTTGTGTAAAAAGCGAGTACACATTCAAATTTTCGAATCGCACACAAAGAGTTCACGTGGAAGCACCTAACTACATAAAAAGCAAAAGGCTGCACTCAGCGAATTCTGATTGAAGAAAGCTGTTTCGGTGAAGTAATAAAGTTGTACACTTGGATGTCTTTTAATGTCTCAAATACAAGAACTACAAGATTTCGGGCAGAGAAGAATTAATGGAAAAATCAAATAAGACCAATGAATTACGGATATTGCCAGAGAGTGTGGAATCTCACATACCGTTGTATCCAGGTTCTGAACAAGGTTTCAATCAAATTGAATGTGTTTCAGACGTCTTGAATGTGTTACAAACGTTAACTAAGGGGTCGCAGTCGCTCTACTACGCACCAAGAATATATGTTTTGGTTATACCAGGAAAACGTAATCTACGCACCACAGCAAGTAGGCTTGAAACTTGGTTCCATTCAAGCACATATATGAAGATATCTTAAGAAAATGTTGCAAGATATCTGCTAAAAGTAGGCCAATGCACCCGAAAGCCCCTATTCGGTGTACCTTTATCTACAACTCATCGTAGAGCACGTTTTCAGTAGTGTTGTATCTATCCATAAAAATTTGACAAGACACAAATGAGCTAATGATTTCTTTTGAGATAAAGGTCGTTTTAATCTTTACTCCGATTCTGGACTCCAGATGATCTGGCGTGAAAGTGGTACTGATTATCATCCCAAAAATGATCTTGAAAGTTTCAGATATTGTGGTGCTGGGGTCACGAAATGGGAAGGAAGTATGCTTAATAGATGTACCGAGCTACATATACTGGGAAAAGGGAGAATGGCTGGGGATGGGTATTGGAACGAATTGCAATGTGTCCGGTGATGATGTTGGTAAAGAATTAATTTTTATGGATAACAATGCCACAACACATCGTACACGAGCAGTGTAGATACTTTTGAAGAGTGAGAATATTAATCGAATCGAATGAAAAGCACACTCCCCATATCAGACCATAGACCATGCTTGGGACGCAATACGATTATGCACTGCTGCTAGAAATTCGCGTCCAGAAAACAATCAAGGCCTTATCCTTGCTTGCTGAAAAGGTGGAGTGACATGGCAATTCGGGATGGACATATTATTCCATACTGATAGGTTTATCAAATATTCTTCTGTGAGCACTGTACATTAATTTCTTAATTTTGTGCTTAAGAAATTTTTAACTTTTGACAAAAACGTATTGCAATTTATTTTGTATGAAATGTAAAACATATTTTTGTGTAATATAATTTACTAGTATGCTGGCAATACATTTATATTCACTTTTGGGTGTGATCAGGAAAAGTTTTGGTACGCTGGCAAAAATATAGTTCATCCTTAGCTGTTGGATACCGGTGTGATATTCATGCAGAAAGTGAAGCAAAACTATTACATAACCAATGATATAACACTCACCAGAGAAAGTGAAAAATTCGTGGAGGAAACAATGATAATATTGAATTACTTCGGAAAGAGCTCAACTCTTAAGTTGAGCCCTGACATCATCCTACCGTGTGATAACTGGTGACTGGAAAGTGATACCTAAAATCCTGGGAGAATATCCAGGAAAAACTATTTACCAGTGTGAGAAATCAAAATTGGAAGTCTGGATACATTTATTGTTCAGTGGAAAGAGAAGCATGAAGCAATATTCAGAAATATAAGAAAATGCGAAGAATACAAGTTTCTTTGAGTAGTAAAGTCAGGATTTTTAATATATACCTTGCCTTTTGATTGTGATACAAAATACACAACATCACATACCAGGTTACATGGTCAGATATAATTCATAAGCATTTTGCAACATAACTATGGAGTTCACAATATAAACCAATGGTTTACAACACTTTTCCACGGAATAGAAGGTGGAGTTCTGGGTCTAGTCAATATACACATGTAAATGTTGAAAACCAGAGATATAACTGCAGTAAAAGCAGAGGTAACATTATACAACGGATATGCAAATGTTTTTCTGCAAAAATGTCTTCCTCAAAATCACAAGCAATATATATAACGCTTTCTAGATCCACTTTACCTATAAATCAGCACCGAGAACAAAAAGAGAGGAGAGATCATTCTAAGCTGAGTTTTATACCATGAATTCCGCCTTCTGATAAGTCCATTCTACAAAACGTTTTTCTTGAAAGTGCATCAGGCAGAATGTGGAGCGTGCAAAAGACAGGTCATTGGATGGGCCGATAACCTTCACTTTTGTATGGAGCAGAAATACTTTACCACATGAGGATTTTTGTACAAAAAGTGAAAGAATCCTGGATTCTTGCGAACAACTGATGCCATAGACTCCAATAATAAATGAAAGTATACTATTTTGGCTAAATGGAAAGAAGCAAGTAGAATAGAAACAATATTTATTATTATAACTATGTATACTATTTGTTCATAAAGGTGTGACTATATGTTGTAAAGAAAAGGCACTAAAATATGATGACAAAGTTCCATCAATAACTTTAAGATGTAACGACGAACTGCATCCTTTTGAAATTGATCAATGGAGAAGAATGGGTATCCTTAGAAGTTCACTTTGAAACTAGCTAACTAAGTCAGTCACATAGATAACTGAACAAAGTTAAGTATGCATTTAGAACCTATAATGTGTAACTAAATAACCGTGTGCTAAAATGATTATCAATTCATATCGCCAATCATAGTAAAACATGGAATAATCAGAAAAAACTGAAGTAACTAAGATGTAATTATTGTTAGGTAACTCTTCTTGTGTAATTGGAAAACCCAAGTGTGTCACAGATGTAATAAAAAATGAGTCAGTTAACACCTTTTAATTCCCATAGGGAGGAAGCGATGCCGTAAACTCGATGTGTAGCCAATCAGGAATAGTAGGACACGACTATCCCTAATTATACACAATTATACCGTGAAGAAAAGCCGATGAACAGCTATTTCGATGTCTATGATCCTAACACTATGTTACTGAGTGAAAATAATGTGGGTTCTAAGTTCGCATTTATTGGGTTTTTCGATGAAAAACTGGAGTTTTCAGCAGAAAAATTCGATATCTGTGGAGATATCGACTGAACTCGGGTGGAATCAGTCAAAAAAAAAAATTAGTAAAAGCTAATTTTCTCGGCGACTAGAAGAATCTATGACGCTCTTTCTTTGGGGGGGGGGTGTCTAGCGTCGTTGAGGACACATGAAACTTCAATTGATCTATACAGGCGATACTGATACTGATATTGGTATTAGTATTATTATAAAAAAATAAAATACAAAATAAAATAACAGTAAAAAATATTGGTCAAACAAAGAAGGAATGAAGTTATGCATACACCACGATGTTTTGTAAGACTAAAGAATTGCGAAAATTATTTTCACAAAATTAAATAGTTGTTGTAAATATTGATACCCCTCAGGATCAAAGCAGCAGTACATATTGTAAATATTATTTACCATAATCAGCTAACGCCTTTCATTGGGAGTAGGCGAAGCCTTGATTTAAGTTCAAGTATAGTCGCCAACTGGCTACTATATCTGATTGGCTACTGGTGGAGATTGAACTTCCCGCTCAGTCCCCAAAAACTATAAAGGGTATAAAGCCTCGCCTACTTCCAATAAAAAGCGTTAGCTGTGCCCGCTTACTAGATCGACTAACTCTGGAACCGGTCGAAGGAAGGCTTAGAAAAAGTTCCTCCACTCGGCGACTAGACTTGTACTTAAGTCTAACTTCGAGCTACCAAGCGCAGAGGAAGCAAGCGTCACTTCCACTGGGCTACACAGGCCTCATAAATTTTTTACTGTTATGTATATATTTATTTGATTAATAAAATTTTCAGTTAAATTGACATGTGCATTCGTCAGCACTAAGCTACCTGAAGAATGACCTAATGTTTTAAAATGAGGTCATTCTTCCTCTTATGAAATGAAAAAAATGGACCGTAGAACCCGTACTATTTCAGGCATTAAGGATATTGGGTTAGGGACCACGAGATGATGGTGGCACCTGTTAGCAGTCTATTCACTGGATCGTCCACTGAGCCGTCAAAAGTAAACTGCACGACTATCATCTTTAAGGAAACAAAATGCGATAGCTTTTTTTTTTATTGTAGAAAGTTTAACTTGTTTATTTAGTTACTGTTAATTGCAAAAGTTGGTTGCAGTTAGTAGAAGAATTATATTCTAAAATCTAAGAATACAAGTACGATCCTAGATATATATTTATTATTATTATTTTGATAACCAATATGGAGTAAACACCTTCATCGAGGAGGCTCACAACCAGCAGCATTTCTATTATAATGAGCATTGAAGTTGAAGTTATTTACACTCCCTGCAGTAGCAATTTGCTCTAGCACTGCAAAAACTCTCCATGAAAAGAAATTTTACAAATTTCTTTTCATGGAGAGTTTTTATTATAAAGATGTAAATTTTTTTTTTATAAAGATGTAAAATTTCTTTTCATCTTTATAAAACTTCCAGTCATGTCCTCTCGTTCTTCTCATCTTAGCATACACTTTTTTTTTATAATTCCTTCTGTATTAATCTGATAAATCCCTTAACTAAACTTGAAATATCTAATATATTTTCTGTTTTCCACATTTCCACCAACCTTTGTAATCCGCCTTTCGTCAAATGCTCTTCATAACCAACACTCTAGAGTTTTGATATCACTTTGGTCATTCGTCTTTGGATCCTGTCTAGTGTTTCTACATCTGTACTCAGATTTGGTCATCTGGATTTCAGGTGACCAAATCGGAGCACAACACTCTATATAGGTCTGACTAATGCCATACATAGCACCACCACCACATCCTTACCCCTACATGCTAATGTACTTATTATAATAGCAGCAATACAATGTGCAGTTTTTGCAAAACTTGCGATGTGTCCACGGTACCTTTAGTCCACTGTCTACTATCACTTCAAGATCCTGAATCTAATCCACTTCCTGAAATACAGTTCCACCAAAACAGTACTTAGCCTTACATATCTCTATTCCAAAGTGGATTTATTTTATATTCGTATTACGTGACACTTCCAAGGAGTATAAGGATTCAAAGTGGGAGGGCACTCTACTGTACACCTATGATTTGCGATGATAATTTTTAATAATCTATAGTCACTTTCTCAATAACACACTACTATATACAAACACGAAAATAATATATTATGAAGTATAACCACAGGAACTCATCTTAAAATAAAATAAAAATAATAATTATAATAATAAATAAATAAACCCATCTTATCTAGACCCAGAATATCCTGGCATACGCTGCAAAATAAAACGAGATCATATATTTCTCTGAACGTCAGCTACACTTTAAATAAAAGTTGAACGAAACAGTTTGTTATCCTGAAAACCACTTTTCGCTTACGACAGTCTTAGCAATAACTGTGATTTTTCCTGATCATAGTCAGAGGTACCAAAAGTTATTAGATGGAGCTAAAAATCCATCTGTGATTTCAAATACTGTCTAGCCTTCCTGATTTAAAATGCCTTCTAGAAACGTCACACAGAATCTTTCCATATTTCTACTTCCATCTTCAAAGGTTCTGACTCTTTTCATTTTAAAATTTTTATTGAAATTACAACCGTGTTAAAAAAAACTTTTTTTATTATCCCCACGTTTCGATCTACACATCAAGATCATCATCTGGAGCGTACATAAATATACAGGACAAGCTGAGTTACATCATTAACTGTAAGCTAGAGAAACAATGATTTGATCACATGTTATTCTATTGGCTTGACCTCTGGTGGAAAAAAAAAATAAAAAATAAATAAATAAATAAAATAAAATAAAAAATAAATTTTTACATCAAGCTAAATTCTATTTTTACAATGACAGGAAAAAACATTAAATTAGAATGTTTATTCCATTGAAAACCATGTTTTCTTTCAGAAAACATGGTTTTCTTTCAGAAACAATTGGGGCCTATTTTTAGTATTACAATTCTTATTTTTGATTTACAATACTGGATATTCTACAGTCCTGTTTATAGTTGTTCTTGGTAAAGAAGGTCGAATATATACCTTCCATATGTTTGGGATTTTTTTAAACCATCATTGTTATTCAGATTGGGGTGGTTGCTGATAATCTCACAGGTTTCTTCGAATTTCCGTTCATACCATGTTCTAGTGTGATGTAGACAGCTGGTGGTTTTCCAGTCAATTCTGTGTAAAGTAGGCAGGGCATGATCAGAAAGGCCAGCTTCACCATAATTATTATATTTAATGTGTCGTTTATGTTCTTTTTGTCTAATAGGAATAGTGCGTCTTGTTTCTCCTATATATGGTATGTTGCAAGTACAATAAATCCGGTGTACTCCAGGGTGAGCTAATGGAGGGAGTGGGTCTTTGGATGAGTTGAGTAAGCTTTTTAATTTTGCAGGAGGTTTACAGGTGGCTTTGAGGTTGTACTTTTGTAGTACTCTGTTTATTTTGTCTCATATTCCTTTAATGTAGGGAATGGTTATAGTTTTACTATAGTCTGGTTTGTCTTTGTTTTTTATTGTAGTTTTGTAGAGAATTTTGTTTATAGTGTTTTGGCTGTATCCGTTTTTTTGTAAGTTATTACTGATAATTTTAAATTCATCTTTCAGTGCCTGTTCACTGGAACAAATTGTCTGAGCTCTGTTTTTTAGCGTGTTGATGATACCTAGTTTTTGTGTTGGGTGCTGCTAGGAGTTTATGTGTATATATTGTCCCGTATGTGTCGGTTTTCGGCAAACAGTGAAGGAAAGATTGCCCGAGGGAAGACGTGTGACATGTGTATCTAGAAACGGAAGTGTGTTATGTTTTTCAATTTCAATTGTGAACTGTATGCGTTTGTGTTGTTTGTTTAGGTGGCTAAGGAATGTGCCTAATGTCTGGCGGCCATAGGACCAGATCGCAAAAACATCGTCATCGTATCTAAGCCAGACTTTGGGTTTTAGAGGGGAGGAATCTAGGAAAAGTTGCTCAAAATATTCCATGTAAAAGTTAGCAATAGGTAGGTGGGGGGTAATGGCGAGCCCATAGCTGTGCCTTCTTTTTGTAAGTAGAAGGCGTTTTCCCATACAAAATAACCCGACCGTAATAAATGTGCAAAAAGCGCCCTGATATCTAGAGGGAATTTGTTCTGTAGGAGAAGGAGTGTGTCATGTCATTGAGTGGGACATTCGTAAAGAGGGCAGAGACGTCAAAACTGACTAATAAATCATCTTTTTCTAATGTAATGTCTTTGATGATGTTTATGAAGTGTTGTGTGTTTTTCATATAGGAAGGGGAATGACGTATCAACTCCTTCAGTGTTGCGGCTAATTTTTTGGCTAAGTGATACGTCGGGCTATGAATTCCTTCAACGATAGGTCTTAGCGGGGTATTTCCTTTGTGTATTTTTGGTAGCCCGTAAATTCTAGGGGAGCGCGCGTAATGAGGGAACAGTTTTTTGACTGTATCTTCGGGCCATGTGGTAATTGATTTAAGTAGTTTCTCTGTTTTGTTTTTTGTTCTGTTAGTTGGGTTGTAGTTAACTAATTTGTATGTGTTATTGTCAGAGACCAGCAAATTCATTTTTTCTATATAAGTGGTACAGTTTAAAATGACAATGACATTTCCTTTATCGGCTCTGGTTATTACTATGTTCGGATTTGTTTTTATCTCTGTTAATTCATGTTTAGTTATGTTGCTTATCATTGTTTTGTTATGGTTTGAAATGTTCGCAGTTTCTATAAGTATTTTGTCTACTATGTTATTAGGTATGAATCTTAGGCCTTTCCATATTACAAATAACTTCAAGTTTGTCAATCGTTTTCGGTGCCATAGCAAAATTTAAACATTTGTTATGTATAGAGATTTCGTCTTTGTTTAGAGCATGGTTAGATAGGTTAATTATGTTATTGATACCTGTTGGTGATTGGTAGCTCCTGTTGTTTCTTGCTTCTGGTTGGTTGTTGTTGTTGTTGTTGTTGTTCACTCTGGCAAACTTTGAATATGGCAGCTGGTTTTGTCGTTCTTTTAGTCTTTGAAATTTGGAAATTAGGTTTTCTTTCTTCGTTTTCTGGATGTGGTTTGCTATGTTGTACGTAATCCTTTCTAGGATTATCCAGATATCTGCGTTTAAGTAGCTAGACAGCTCCGTTTTTTCTTTTAGTAGCTGGTTTTGTGTAGCTTCTAGGTTTTTTCTGGTAGCTTGAATCTGCTCTCTTAGTAGTGCTTTTTCCATGCGGTGGAATATTCTTTGTGCCTTTGTTGAAGTGAATTTTCTCTTTATCCTGATGCAATTAGGAGTGATATCGCTGTCCCTACACCGTTTTTAAAACGCCAGTCGATTGATCAAATTTGAAACTTGGATCTTCAGCTTACCGCATTGATTACATCGCTTGTGGGTCGAATCTCCATGAATTATCGTAATCGAAATTATCCCTCCCCCATTGCTAACTTTTACATGGAATATTTTGAGCAACTTGCCCTAGATTCCTCCCCTCTAAAACCCAAAGTCTGGTTTAAATACATTGACGATGTTTTCGGGATTTCGTCCTATGGCCGCCAAACATTAGACACATTCCTTAGCCACCTAAACAAACAACACAAGCACATACATTTCACAATTGAAATTGAGAAACACAACACACTTCCGTTTCTAGATACACTTGTCACACGTCTTCCCTCCGGCAATCTTTCCTTCACTGTTTGCCGAAAACCGACACATACGGGACAATATATACACATAAACCCCTACCAGCACCCAACACAAAAACTACGTATCATCACACGCTAAAAAACGAAGCTCAGACGATTTGTTCCAGTGAACAGACACTGAAAGATGAATTTAAAATTATCAGTAATAACTTACAAAAAAATGGATACAGCCAAAACACTATAAACAAAATTCTCTACGAAACCACAAAAAAAAACAAAGACAAACCAGCGAAGACAAACCAGACTACAGTAAAACTATAACCATTCCCTACATTAAAGGAATATCAGAAAAATAAACAGAGTACTACAAACGTACAACCTCAAAGCCACCTTTAAACCTCCAAAATCAAAAAGCTTACTCAACTCTCCAAAGATCCACTCCCTTCATTAGCTTACCCTGGAGTATACCGGATTTATTGTACTTGCAACATACCATATATAGGAGAAACAAGACGCACTATTCCTATTAGACAAAAAGAACATAAACGACACATTAAATATAATAATTATGGTGAAGCTGGCCTTTCTGATCATGCCCTGAATACCTTACACAGAATTGACTGGAAAACCACCAGCTGTCTACATCACACTAGAACATGGTATGAACGGAAATTCGAGGAAGCCTGTGAAATTATCAGCAACCACCCCAATCTGAACAACAATGACGGTTTAAAAAAATCCCAAACATTTGGAAGGTATATATTCGACCGTCTTTAACAAAAACAACTATAAACTGGACTGTAGAAAATCCAGTATTGTAAATCAAAAATAAGAATTGTAATACTAAAAATGGGACACCAATTGTTTCTGAAAGAAAACCATCTAGAAGAATGTTTATTCCTGTCATTGTAAAAATAGAATTTAGCTTGATGTAAAAATTTATTTTTTATTTTTTTAAATTTTTTTCCACCAGAGGTCACGCCAGTAGAATAACATGTGATCAAATCATTGTTTCTCTAGCTTACAGTTAATGATGTAACTCAGCTTGTCCTGTATATTTATGTACGCTCCAAATGATGATCTTGATGAGAAGATCGAAACGTCGGGATAATAAAAAAAGTTTTTTTTAACACGGTAGTATATTCCATAAAATTTTTAAAATGAATGCCGATCATCGTATAACCCTAAAATAAAGGATTAGTTCTAATTCTTTTCTTTTCGTTTACGGCGATTTCCCAAGGAAAAATAATCGTACACTTAAAAGTAAACGTCTTATATCTATGTTCGGAAACTTTAGTGTTCTAGTGGAACTTATAATATCATATAATCTTTCTCCTTGTAATGAGTGACTTCGATTATCAAATTGAATAGTTGCTTTAACTTCTTTTGTAACTATTATTTGAGTGATTTGCATCTTAGCAGCTAAATCTTTTAAACTCCTTCCATTTCGAACGGCTGGAAATTAATGGAAAATTTTCCTGATTTGTTCCAAATATTCTTCAATATCTCAACAACATCTTTACTCCGGTTCGGTTACAGTTCTCTGCTGAGTTGTTTGTCAGTTACCGTATTCTTTTCACTTTCGCATGCTCCAGCCAAACACACACATTTCGGTTTCGCTTCTGTAACGAAGGAAAATAATAATTTGGTCCCATAATGTGTTATTTTCATGGCGCTCTTTTTTGAAAGCGGTAAAATCTCCCACTTTTAGGGAAATAAGTTAGTATATTTAACGTTCGAGGTTGGGGGGTGGTCTGGTAAGTTCTTATAAACATCTAGAAAAAAAATAATTTTATGCCTTATTATAAAGCCTAAATGAAAAGGAAAAATAATTACAATATGATGAAACTTGGGGGTTAAAGATTCTAAGATATGTTTTTCTTAAGTTAAGGGAAAAATAAATCCCTCATTATTTTAAAGCCGGATACAAAACTCGGAGATCGAAATCTTAGAATTTCATGCCGAAGAACTATCGGCGAGTCCAAGCGTAAGTCTACACCTGGGTAGTTCAATACTAGGGCAACTCAGAACAAAGGTGAAGCAAGTTCCATCACTATCCTTAATATTTTCTCATAATGTAAAACGCAGCTCCTAGGAGATGTATTACTTTTTACATTATGAGGAGAGGTCACTACTCAGACCTGTTTCGACCTTTATTGAGATCTCATGAATGAGTAGGTAGACCTGGATAATACCAAGGTTTAAGTGAACCGAACTTACATATACCCTTACTATACGAATTGCCAGATAGGTGTACCCATATATTATTATTACTATGATAAAGAGCCCAGAGGCTTTTTTTTTCCGACGGCGTAAATTAAGTTAAGGGGATAATAAATCCCTCATTATTTTTATGCCGGATACGAAACTCGGAGAACGAAATCTATCGAAATCTAAGAGTTTCATGCCGAAGAACTATCGGCGAGTCCAAGCATAAGTCAACATCTGGGTAGTACAACACTAGGGCCACTCGGAGTAAAGGACTCGGAGCTCCATCACACTCCTTAATATTTTCTCATAATGACTGGCAATTCGTATAGTAAGGATATATGTAAGTTAGGTTCACTTAAACCTTGTTATTATCCAGGTCTACCTACTCACTGATAAGATCTCAATAAAGGTCGAAACCGGTTTGGTTAGTGACCTCTCCTTATAATGTAAAAAGTAATACATCTCCTAGGAACTGCGTTTTACATTATGAGAAAATATTAAGGATAGTGATGGAGCTTGCTCCACCTTTGCTCCGAGTTGTCCTAGTGTTGTACTACCCAAGTGTTGACTTACGCTTGGATTCGCCAATAGCTCTTCGGCATGAAACTCTTAGATTTCGATAGATTTCGATCTCCGAGTTTCGCATCCGGCTTTAAAATAATGGGGGATTTATTATCCCCTTAACTTAATTTACACCGCCGGAAAAAAATAGCCTCTTGGCTCTTTATCATATGTTTTTCTTGTAGTTATATCCGTTGTTTTAATATCAATTTTGTTCTAGGTGTTCATCAGAACTTTCCATATTCCCCTCATATGAGGTATTTTAAACATATAAAAATATTATGAAAATGTAACCCTTTGTCTGAATACCCTTACTTACGAATATTCTACACATTCACTAGTTAAAATTGTTATAAGCAGTGGCTACTCGTGGCTTTAAATCGTGGAGGTGCTGCAACTTTCAAAATGTACATACACACTGTAAATACAGTGTATATGTGTTTGGATAAAATATAAAAATTATGGTAAAAATTTAAAAAAATAAAATAAACATGAAACAATATTTTTATTATCGATAAAATTATACAATTTTGTATAATTCAAAACTATTTAAAAATAAAATCCATTATCATAACCCCAATAATGTTCTAAAATAAAAACTATAACAAATGTTATGTGTTTAATTGTAACATCCACATATTTAACGAGATATGTAAGTTAGGTTCACTTAAACCTTGTTATTATCCAGGTCTACCTACTCACTGATAAGATCTCAATAAAGGTCGAAACCGGTTTGGTTAGTGACCTGAGTAAAGACGTTAATCACTACGAACATTCTACCACTGGCGCAAACTGCACATAAACAACAGTGGAACTGCACGACGGACAGTGCCGCATTAACCTAATAGCTCGCATCTCACTATGACGTGTATATGCTTGCGCGCGTAGCAATATGACACTGTGGTAAACACAGTGCCGCTAGCATCCTTCGCCCTCCTAAGTACTACAAGATGGATTTTTATTATTTTTTTTACAAAATAAGAGAATTGTATAGGATTGTTGATGATAAAATTAAACATTACAAGCAAATATAAATAAATTAATTAATATATTTATATATCGAGAAAAATTGGGGGTGCTACAGTTCCACAGTGCCTATGCACGAGCCACCCCTGGTTATAAGGCCTTGTTCGGGTGAACATATAATGCAAAGGCGTGATCTCCTGAGTCATGAGGGTATAAACATGCTGTGAAATTCTGCAATGAAGAGTATCAAAGTTGATATGGGGATTATGCAATGCTTGAATGCATGTGTGAAGTACACACGTGGTATATAGGGAAGCAATCAATGTAGTGAGGTAAGTCTATTCTTCTGAGAGATTATTATAAAATATCAGCTTGGGACATATTTCATTATGTGGAAAGTGGGGAGTGAACAACTTGGTATTCGAGAAATCCGGGTTTGTAAAAATTTAAGAAGGGGACAGGTACTTTTTTCTCAGAAAATGGTATAGTTTGCCCATTGAAGTTGCGAATTTACCTATGTAACGAATAACACAAGATATGGAAACTTCAGTGGGAAATGTATTGTCTCCCTCAATCAGTCCTACATTCACTGGAGTTCTTTGATAACAACAATAATAATATTTAGGGTAGAACAATGCGTGTGTGTGTGTGTGTGTGTGTGTGTGTGTGTGTGTGTGTGTGTGTGTGTGTGTGTGTGTGTGTGTGTGTGTGTGTGTGTGTGTGTGTGTGTGTGTGTGTGTGTGTGTGTGTGTGTGTGTGTGTGTGTGTGTCGCTCTGGAAATGCGATTGCATATATCTCGCTAGTCCTGCGAAAACTGACTATTTCAGTCGCTTACTAGAAGATCCTAGATATAAATATATAAAGGTTAACAGAAGACTTTTTCAAAGCCTTATCAAACCAAGTTAGTCAAGCTTTTGCATTGGCTACTACTATTGTTTTTCCAGAAATTCGGGTTTTTATCCCGGGTCTGAAGAAACTATTATGAAATTACACCGTAGTACCACACATTTCAGACATTAGCGTACTTCGTTCGGTTAGGAGCAGGAAATGACAGCAGTTATCTGCTATACACCAATTATCAGGTAACTTTTAAAACCACTGACTATTTTGGCTAGTTATTGTTGATCAGTAAGTGACTATCTGTCACTTTTCTAAAGATAGATAGAGAAAATAAGCATCGCTTTATTGCCCTTCGAGCAATGAAAAGCCTTTCAAAAAATTGCAGGTGTAACGAAAGAAGATAGACATAACCTTAACACAAGGATACAAGATTCGATTCTGAGAACTGCTTCCAGTTTTGCTAAAATTGAATAAAATTATATTTATCAAAATTTTGATGTACAATGAACAACATTATTAATAAAACTAATAATAAAAAAAATCAGCTACTCCTTTTTATTCCCATATAGGGAGTAAGCGAGGGGCGGTTTTAGCCATATCTAACATTTGGAGACTGAGTGGGCAGTTCAATCTCCACTGGTACCCAACCAGTGATAGCTAACTCCAGGCTATCAGTAATTAATTCGCACAGAGCGAAGAGAGAGGACTCAACAAGTTCTGCCATCTCGTGGTTCCAGACCTTAACATTATATATTTAATGTCTGAAATAATGTTAGTTCTACGGTCGATTTTCTTGAGTTTACAGGACGAAAAACCTGCTTGTCCGTGTCAGAGACAGACTAACTCGGAACCGGTCGAAAAGAGGCTTAAGAAAAACTTCCTCTAGTCGTCTACTACAGTGTTTCTCAAACTTCAGATATCCGCGGACCCCCTTCTTAAATTTTCATTATTACCAAGTATCCCCAAATTAATTAATTAAAAATAAATAAATTAATTAAGTAAAAAATAAAAATAAATTAATTAAAAATAAATTAATTAATTAAAACGAATAATTTAATTAAAATTAATAAATTAATTTAAAATATTAAAAAATTAAATATCTATTTTATTTGAATTTATATGTTCATGTGAACAAAAAATATGATTTTTTTTAATAGAACAAACTTTATAAAGATACTATAAAGTTTTGCTTACTTGAAAGAATTTATCATCAATGAGAGGAGTGAAATTGCTTATGGTGAGATAAAATTTCAGCAAAATTTGGCTCTATAGTTGTTAATTTCAATCTCAGATACGGTTCGACATCTATAATGCGATTCCTCTTCTTCGTCTTAATATCTACAAGTGCCGAAAATCCAACTTCGTTCAGATATGAACTTGGAAATAGAAATATGAACCTTAGAGCTTTATCTGTTAATTCAGGAAATTTATTCTGTATTAGTAGCCAAAATGATGATAATGTATTCTTGCTGTATTTATTTTTTAGGAAACCATCAGAAGCTAGTTCTAAAAGTTGTTCTTCTTCTATTGACGATAGACCCTTTGGCATAAATTTGTTTTTATTGAAAGGGTATCTTATCCACTCAATATTAATGTCCAATTTAGGGAAATACTTTTGTAGATTCATTTGTAAGCTTTATTTTTTTTAATGCAGCATGATAGTAATTTTCACATCATCATCAATTTGTTCATTTGAACTTGCGAAGCAATTCATGAAGCGAAGGAAACGCGTCAAATTCTCCATTACCAACCGGCTTTTGCCGTAACTTCATTTTTGCCAACGTGGTGTTCACTTTATCTTGGACAGATAATCTAGAAATTTTCTTGTCTTGTAAGGATAAATTAAGACTATTTAATACAGTAAATATATCTGCCAGGTATGCTAATTGACTGAGCCATTTCCAATTATGTAAATGCTTGTTCAATTCATACTTTTCATCAAGGAAAACTTGTAGTTCATTCCGAAGTTCAAATAAACGAGTAAGGACTTTTCCACGAGAAAGCCAACGAACATTGGTATGGAAAAGAAGTTATGTATAGTTGCTTCCCATTTCTTTGCAAAGTTGAGAGAAAAGTCTGGCGTTTAGAGGACGGCCTTTAATGTAATTTATGATGTTTACAGCTTCATCAAAAACTTTTCTTAGGTCTGCAGACATCATATGCGTAGCCAAAGCCTCCTTGTGTATGCAGCAGTGTGTCGACTTTGCATATGGTGCAACAGCTTGAATCCTGGCAACCAGCCCTTCTTTATATTCCATTATGGATTTGGCTCCGTCCATGCTTATTCCAACACAACTGTTCTAATCAAGCTTGTTTTTATGCATAAAGGTATTTATACTGTTGAATATTTCTTCTCCTGTTGTATGATCTGGCAAGGGTTGGCAATATAAAAGGTCGTCATGAATTTTTTTGATTTTTTTTTCGTACTTAACGAAAATTTGCAAAATTTGTAATGTCGGTGGATTAATCTACCTGCAACGCATAATAACGACTCTTACGTATATCGGATAACAATGTAATTGCAGTAATAAGAATTACTGAAATTAACAATTAACAATGTAATTCCAGTAATAAGAATTACTGGAATTACCATTCCAGTAATTCTTCAATCAACGGTACTATTTGAAAGGCAAATCCAATCAAAAGATCTTTTTGCATTATCTCCGATCATAATTACCGCTATTATTTTTGCTGCAGGCTTGACCACAGTTTCACCAATTGTTTCCGGTGCACCACTTTTTGCTATTAATAGCGACACACGATATGAAGCTTTTAAAGCCTTCATGTTTTCACCTCCTGACACGATCGACATCACTTTCTGAGATTCTTTAAAATTTTTTAGTTTATTTTAAAAAAATTCGACAGGTTTGTCCTTGCATTCATTATGTTTCGATTCAAAATGGCGATTTAAATTACAACGTTTCATGCTTTCATTTTTTTAAAGTTTCACCGCAAATTACACATAACGGAATAGGTTTCTCTTCATTTCCAGTCCATGAAAATCCACATTTCAAGTAATTTATATCGTACTTACGAAGTTTTCTCATCTTCTTCCTAGTTTGTTCTTTAGAGATGTCAGACGACACACACTTATCAATTTCACTTGACCCAGATACAATATCAACATTTTCTTGTTGCTGACAACTACTTGTATCTATTATTATTATTATTATTATTATTATTATTATTATTATTATTATTCGTGACACCTCCAAGGAGTCCGACGACTCATCGCGGGAGGACACCTACAACTGTCTCAACTACTACACCGAACCTCAACTATGAATCATCTCCATCAACGCCATCTACCGCCCACCTCCACCACTACCACAACTAGTATTTTTTGTCTGTAAATTGCGTGCGTTCTGAAGGGCCGATTTGTCTGTATGCGGGATGAAAAACACGAGTTTCCGGGATGAAAACTCTGCTACCTCCGTATGAGATCAGCTAACTCACATTCGATTGAAATCGTCCAGATAAAGATTCCTCCCGTCGCGACGAGAATCGAACTTAGGTCTATTCCAATCGAAGGGCGCAATGTTCCTCTCTTTTGTGCATTTTAAAAATCCAGTCTTTAACCAGTGATCCATACTTAAGAATTTGAAAGCTTGAAAAAATTACCGTATTTAACGAACAGTCCTTCAACAAATGGCTAGTGAAAGGAGACCTCGAAGCAGACAGCAATGGTAGGCCAATAGAGATAAAGCAGCTATGAAGACGTCCATATGATTGGTGCGGTATTAACAAAAGATCGCGCTACCAATTGACAAAGGCAAGCCGACAGTTCAGTTGAAATGCTAATTCTCTTCAACCGAATTCCTTATATAATATCTGAAACATATTCACTATATATTTCTTAGTTTTAACACGTTCACTCATACAAAACCATATGTTGCCGGTGCACCATATGGTTTTGGTTGTCTCCTATACAGCATTTTATGTGGGGGGGTCATGCGATTCATTAGTTCTGTTTTGACCCAGTTGTCTCTAATTGCACCGTTTGTTGAGAAATATTTTACACAGCCTGCAGATGTCTCTGTATCTTATTTAGTGATACAATAGGAACGTTTAACGATCTTAAACTTAAATTTTATTCCATGCATTAATGATGCATAGCCAAAAATTACCACGGACACCATGAAGACTTTTCGCGGACCCCCAAGGGTCCGTGTACCACACTTTGAGAAACACTGATCTGCTAGATTCGAAAGCAAGTCTTCCTTCGTGCAGACAAGCGCTGTTGTGTGCAAACGCCACATCCACTGAGCTACAGAGGCTCTCAAAAAATAATAAAATAATAAATTCTTTATAATTTATTTCATGAAGCTAATGCTTGCATCTGCCAGCAAAGGTTGGTCGATTGGTAGTGTCTCTTCAACTAATGGGTTACAGAAAAGGTTAAGCAAGTCTGAGCGTATTAGTAGTTGGAAGGGGAAAATTGTTCGATGCTGCTGCACTCTGCTGAGGACCGTCCTTTTTCACAGGGTTAACTTCGACATGTAAATTGAGTATGTCAGTACTCTGTACCGTCGGGGAACTTGGGGATATGACAATGACAACGTTTGCTTTTACAGCATTAAGACAACAAAAGAAACCATTGTGAGTATGATTATAGTATCCAACTACAGAACTTTTTCTAACCTTTGCTTTAATAGGTTCCAGAGTTGCTTGATCTCTGGCATTGGCACAAGAATTTTGGGCACTAGGAAACGGGTTTTGTGTCCCATGAACATAAGACAATCAGCAGCATTCCTTCAACCATTTGAGACAATTATATATTGTGTTAGTATAATTATAATAATTATTATTGTTACCCGAGATCCATGGAGTGAAAGGCTACCTATCCATGATTGTCTAACGGTGAAGTTCTATTGGCACCAAAATGCATTCCTAAAGAACTACTTTTAACTCAGATAGAGAAAGTGGCTTCGTTACTTCCTACCGCAGATGCGAGTTTACTTCGCATACAAGCAATTCTTGCGATCAACAATGCGAAACCTCCTTCTGGTAATATATCCCCTGGTTAAAGACTTGCAATTAAAAATCTAAGATTTAACAAGGACATCGTCATCTTAAAAGCTGATAAGAGGAATGCAACTGTAGTTCTAGATAAAATAGAGTACCGAGAAAAAAAATCTTAACATTGTTAGAGTCAGATAGTTATTCAGAAATTGAGACGGATCCAACAAGAGAAATATACAATAGAACCAATAATCTCCTACAAACGACCACAGAACTTCCACGAAATACACGGCTTTCCATCCATTCTTTACACCCATTCATTCCAAGGCTATATGGTCTCCCTAAGGTACATAACGAAAACTATTCACTGATACCTATAGTAGAGAACATTGACTCACCCACCTACAGGTTATCTAAATATCTGGCGTCATCGTTAAAAGCTTATGCGGGAAAATCTTCTTCTTATATTAAAAACTCAACAAATTTTGTCTCTAAAATCAAGGGCTTAAAACTCAAATTTTCTGAGATCATGGAGAGCTTTGACATGGTAACACTTTTAGCAACATTCCGACACAAGAAGTTCTCTATATTTAAAAGAAGAGGATTTCAAATAAAATGTTCTCTCTTCTATCTCACTGTGTAAATTCTGGCAATTTTGAATTCGAAGGTAAATTTTATAAACAGGTCAAAGGATAAGCTATGGGAAGCCCCCTCTCTCCTATATTAGCCAACATTTTTTCCGAGGATTTTGAACAAAAGTCAATCTCCTCTTTTAATTTAAAACCAAGAATTTGGCTTAGATATGTGGACGATATATTCATCAGATGGGAGCATGGTATTGAGAATCTTCACAGGTTTCTCAACCACTTAAACAACCTCCATCAGGATATGAAATTGACCATGGAGTTTGAAGAAAATTGTTCCCTCTGTTTCCTAGATGTTAAACTCATCAACACGCCTGAATCAATAAAATTCTCTATATTTAGAAAGCCAACACACACAGACAGATATTTGCAGGCGTCCTCACATCACCATCTAGGGCAAAAGTTGGGTATTATATCAACTCTTGAGAATCGTGCCAGATCTGTACTGTCAAATGAAGAAGAACTAAAAACAGAACTACAACATCTTAAATGGACCTTTAAAAGCAATGGCTACTCTTTAAAAAGTATCAACAAACAATTATCCCACCGTCAATAGCAACGTAGAGACACAGGACGACTCCAAAGGTTATATCTCCTTGCCATATATCAGCACACTATCCGAAAAACTGAGTAGAATCGTAAAGAAATTTAACATACAAACGTGCTTCTCGACTCTTCCAAAAATAAGATCAAGTTCCAGCAACTACAAACAATCTCACAAACTTCTACAATTCCCAGGTGTATACAGTCACATGTAAGTGCAAAAAACCTTACTATGGCCAAACGGAGAAATCTATCCTCCTACGTCTCGAGGAATACCAGAGAGACATTGCTTACAAGAGAACCAGAGCTACTGCTCTATCAGTCCATGTCCTGTTTTCAATTAACCCGAACAATGAAAGCCGCCAATATGAAGTAAATTGGACAACAACTTCAAACCTACACATTTGCCACAATGAGGTAGAATGCCACATTGTCGAGTCAAAAGAAATCACCTTGGACCTCTTCATATGAACAATAATCTCAGCTATAATTTGCTTGACTCTTTCAGCTTTACTATCAAGTGTACAACAATAGAACTTTAACACGGACTATAGCTCAAGTTCATAATAACTGTAATTTACAGTCGAATATTATAGCTTTATAATTGTATAGCTTTAGCGTATCTCAATGTTTTTTCAGTGTCTTTTAATAGCTTTCTATGTTCTTAACGCCTAAGAGCTCAATCCCGACAATAATTCGAGAATTATAACAATTAAATCTAAATTTGTTATAATTCTCGGATTTTTAGTCAGTTCATATTAAAAATGAACATGTCCAACCTCCGAGTTAATAATAGTAGTCATCACATATATATATATTCTGAACATTCATTGTTACTCGGTAGAAAATATTATAAATTATTTTTAATCGCCGTCATCAGTGATTTAAATAATTTATTATATATATATATATATATATATATATATATATATATATATATATATATATATATATATTTTTTTTTTTAAACATAGATTTAATGACTTAAAACCGAGATAACTTATAAAGATTTTAATGAGAATAATACAATTGTTTCGGCTTATAACAACCTTCCTCAGGTATTCATAAAGGAAAAGAATAGTAATAAACATTGAAGTATCTAAAAAAACTGGTAATTACAGGTAAAAATTGTCACATATAATTGATACATAAAAAACGTTATATTTTTTCAAGTTGTTCTAACAGGCGTGCCATTGTTTATTGCAGTGTGCGTGCAGGCTCACGGGAACACCAATAATGAATAACTGCAGCATGGCTATCTGGGATGTTATAATTCAAATTGTTGTTCAAGTGGACAGGATTCAGCAGGATTTCCCTTGATTCTACAATTTTTCTTTCAAACTCATCATCACAGCGAAAAATATTTTCTGATCTATCCCAGCAAACGGAATAGCTTTGATCACACACATATATGAATATATGTGTGTGATCAAATATATATATATATATATATATATATAACAACAACTGAATTATCCCGAAACGTTCGTTTATCTCTACGCTCTCTCCATCCGTTAATTCCTCGCATATATGGTGTTCCTAAAATCCATAAAGAGAACACCCCGTTACGCCCAATTGTAGAAGGTATCGATTCTCCTACATACAATCTTTCAAAATACCTTGCCAAATACCTCAAAAGTTTTTCAGGGAAATCACCTTCCTTTATCAAGAACACTACAGAATTTGTTACATACATCAAGGATATTACAGTTGATGAAAATGACATCATGGCTAGCTTGGACATAACTTCTTTGTTCACTAATGTCCCAACAGATGAAGTCCTAACATTACTCAAGGACAAGTTATCCAAAAAAATGTTAGCCTTGCTTACACATTGCATCAGGTCCGGTTACTTCAAATTTCAAGATAATATATACAAACAAAATCATGGCCTGGCTATGGGTAATCCTTTATCTCCCGTTCTTGCAAATATTTACTTAGAAGATTTTGAAACCAAAGCTATCTCTTCCTTTATTTTAACACCTAAAGTTTGGAAACGTTATGTGGATGATGTCTTCATTGTTTGGAGCCATGGAGATGAATCCCTTATGGTTTTCCTCGAACATCTCAATAGCCGACATCAAAGTATTAAGTTTACTGCTGAGCTTGAAACGGATAATTCCTTGCCTTTTCTTGATGTCAAACTGACTCGTTCTTCTGCTGGTAAACTAAAAATATCGATATATAGAAAACCCACACATACCAACAGATATCTGCACAGTCAATCCCATCATTTCCCTCCTCATAAGCTTGGAATAATTTCCACCTTGGGACATAGAGCCCGTTCTCTTCTTGATGATCCAAATGAACTGCTTACAGAAATAAACCATCTGAAAACTTCTTTCGAAGTTAATGGATATTCCAAGAAAATCATTAAGAAATTCCTTCTTAATCCTCCCAGACATCACTCAGAAGAAACAAATGGATTCAAAGGCAATATATCTATTCCTTACATAAGTACTGTTTCACATAAATTAGCAAAAGTTCTAAAAAAATACAATATCAGAACCTTGTTCACTCCACTTCCAAAGATCCGTTCCTTGATTAGCCACCCAAAACCTTGTCATCATCAACTCAAATACCCTGGCGTATATAAAATATTATGTGACTGCGATATTCCTTACTTCGGGCAGACAGACAAATCTGTCGAAATGCGTATGGAAGAACACATGAGAGACATTACTTACAAGCGACAACGAGCGAGTGCATTATCAAGTCATATCCTCTTCTCGGCTAATCCTAATGATGAAAACCAAAGTCACAAAGTCTGCTGGGAAAAATCTACAAACATCTTCCGTTGCAGTGACGAAATAGAGAGAAAAATTGTGGAATCGAGAGAAATCATCTTCAATCCTGTTCATCTAAATAACAACTTAAGCTACAACCTCCCAGATAGTCATTCAGCTGTAATCATGTACTGGCGTTCACGTGATGCAGCAAGCACGCACTCTCCCAACAATGCAACAAATGAAAGAACAGCTTCAAATACAACTACAACGTTTTAATGCTAATTATGTATAAAGACTGTCTGTGTTGTTCATAGTCTTTTAACCCTCAATGTTTAGTGTTTTTTCTTTTATAATGTCACCTGAAGAAGGCTGTTACAGGCCGAAACTAGTAGTGTGTTTATGTTAAAACCTTTTTAATTAAATCTCGGTTCTAGTCATTTAATTTTTTTCATAAAACTATGTATGTTAACCGAGTCAATGATCATTCTGTCATATATATATATATATATATACAGTATATATATATATATATATATATACACACATACATATATATTGTACCCTTCCAAGAGAAGTGCCAGCATAGATGGCAAAATGGGAAATATGAATTATATTCGAGGAGAAGGAAGAAGCGGAGGGGAGGCATTTTTCAGTAAAGAGCTGACTCACCATTTTATCATTATTATTTAAAGTTTTCGAGCGTTTCCCGAGTTAGTCGATCTCTGGTACTGGCAAGCGGGTTTTTCGGCCCGTAAACTCAAGAAAATCGATCGTAGAACCCACACTATTTCAGACATTAAATATATTGTGTCATGGTTAGGGCCCACAATATGACGGCACTGTTGGAAACTTCACGCAGGAATGAATTCTTTTACACCATAGCTGGATAACTAAAGAGTGATACTCAGGTTGACTATAAGTAGTCAAACCATACCGTTTTGAACAGGACAGTACCGTTTTTTTTTTTTTTTTTTCATATTTCCCGGTTGTCTCGTCGTTTTAATAAAAATGTCGATTTGGTCCCGTTTTTAATAAAAACTATATATATATTTTAATATTGGTTCATCATAAATTATTATTCATAACCTATAATTGTATATCAATATCATGGATACCAGTAACCATGGAGTCTCAATGATCGATACTAAATATAAATATCTGCAGTGATTTATTCAGAGAAAATAATAATAATAATAATAAAAACACACGTTGACAACACTTGCGCGTCTCAAACGCGGCGTTGTTTGCCATATCATTAGTTTTTGTTTTGCCTTTCTTCGTATGGTTAAGTGCCGTAGAGTGAAAATGCTACTTCTACTGAGCTACACAGGTTCCTTGCTTGTCGACATTGATAAACAAAATTTATGAACCAAAATTATCTTCAGCACGTACCAAATAAGAAGTAAGAATTACCAACGTTTTATCGTCATACATATTGGGCGAAGTAATAGAGGATTTGAATAAAACAAAAAACATCGGTCAGTTTAAATACATCAAACAAAAAACAAAACAAAAAAAAAGCTTTTCTAATCGCTGTGCGGTACTTTTTGCCAAATTGTGGTGTACAAGACAAAATTATAGACCATTTCCTTACCTGGTGAAACATCCGAAATACAGTGTGATATGAAGGAAGTGACAAATTTGCCTTTCAAACAAAATTGTTGCTTTGAGTGCAAAAACACCAATTTTGGTGAATGCAAAAGATTTGGCAAAAAGAATGCTTATGTAATAAAACTTTTTTTATCGTCTTACTTTTTTTGAATGCAGAATGCTACATAATCCCCTTCCCGTTTTTGCAATCCCAATGTCCCGTTTTTGTCTCTGGGAAATATGGTCAGCCTAATTATAAGGTAAGATTATTATTGATATGGAGTAGATTGAGGACAATTGCTGTTGATTCCACAATTCTTACCAGTTCATCATAACATATAAAATTGTTTCTGATTTGTTACAATTTACTGGATGAAAGACAGAAACTTCCTCATTATGGGCTGCAGAATTAGGTACGTGATTAGACAGTGTGCTGGTTTTAGTTCTGCCATGTGATTGTATCTTACATCTTTTCCCATATGCAACTGAGTAGATTTCTCCGATTAACTAAATTACGGCACACTGCAGTTACATTAAAGACGAAAATTTGGCCTTGTTGTAGAACTTCCTATTTTCCCTCCCCAGGTATACTCAACATGCATGACCATGTTGAACGCCATTCATATGTTCATAACATTTGCTCAGCAAAGGTGAAATTTGACACACGTTTCCCAAATTCTTCTCTCGATGATTTAGTTTTCCTTATCCTCTGTATCAGGTCTCCTCTCAATAAGTATTTCCACATTTCAATTTTGTAATTGATATTTTCTAGTACTTCTAACCATATTAGTCCTGGGTGTGAGATTGTAGTGAAGGTTGGGAAAGAAAATTCGTAAAATCCTAAATTAGTGGCATTGTGTCACTTAACTTCGAAATTTTGATTTTAAGGTTGGGTGAAAGTGAATAACCAATAGTGGTTAAATATATAAAGAGAAAATTGTTTCAATGGCAAATTGTAAAGAACGGTGGACCACCAAAAGAAAGCAGTCCCATCATATAGGAAAATTCTTAATGTTCTTTCTTTGTGACATCATATTTTTTTGCTTTTGTACTAGTCGATACAGCATTATCGTTCATAATCGCACATTTCTACCGTTTACAAACCTGTGGAAAAAGCTATAATGTGAAGAATACATTTGGTAATTCGGAGTGGTTTACACTTTCAATTAGACTGCGAGAAGAAACTGTGCTGTCTCCATTGCTAAAGAAACAACTGTTTGCAGATGATGTGGTGATTTCGGCATATTCAGCAAGAGAAATATAGAAGAAACTGGGCAAATCGAATAGTGTTACACTGAACTTAGGCTAAGATAATTATAGTAGGAAGAATAATACCATGATTTTGAATCATAGTTGAAATGTAAGCATTAATGGTTTTATACGCAATGGGAAAGGTTTGAAGATAACTAAAAACTTGAAATATCTGTGAATCTCTTGTGATAGAAGCAGGGGTGTAGTCGGGCAAGGGCGCGGCAGGGCGACGCCCTGGTAATTTTTTTAAAAACTATAAAATTCATTATAGTAAATTATTTAAAATTCATTATAATAATAATAATAATAATTATTATTATTATTATTATTACGGGCGACTCCAGGGAGTCTTTAGACTCATCGAGGGATGCCCTAAACATCATGTCCACACAACTATACGACATTCTCACAGTATCTACCATACCTTGCCTTGAACTCACTCACCGTCATAACACCCACAACAGACATATTCCACTCATTTACATTAAGTAAAGAACCCAGCTCTAACACCCCTGCTAACCACACTCTTGCTTAGCTTCCATTGGTGTCCCCTAGTTCTCCCACAACCAGTCCTGATTTCAAAAATATCCTCTGAATTAATCCTATAGAAACCCTTTAGCAATTTGAATGTCTCAATCATATCTCCCCTCCTCCGCCTATCAACCAATTTCTGCAACCTACAAATCTTCAACCTGTTCTCATATAGTTCATTCCATAGACCCACTATCATCTTAGTCACTCGCCTCTGGATCCTCTCCACCTCCTCCCCATCAAGAAGGAACCTAGGTGACCAAATCTTGGCACAATAGTCGAGATGAGGTCTTATCAAGGCTCAGTACAGAGGTACAATAACTTGCTTGTCTCTGCTCGTCAAGGTATTTTTCAACAACCAAGTGAGTTGATGAGCTGATTTAGCTTCTTTTGCAATGTGCCCCCCCCCATAAACTTCATCTCCCTATCCACCAACACTCCCAAGTCCCTGGCCTCATCAATCTCCTGGAGTACAGTTCCACCAATGTCGTAAACTGCCGCCAATCTTTTCACCCCAAAATGCATAACCTTACATTTTGCCACATTAAATTGACATCCATTCTCCTTAGCAGAGACCTCCAATCTATCCAAATCATCCTGCAAGATTATGACATCTTCTGCATTCACTATCGCCCTACCTAAATTTGCATCATCAGCGAGCAAATGAACTGTTCCTCTTAGATCCTTCCCTATATCGTTAATGAACAAATTAAACAGCAGTGGTCCAAGAAAAGAACCCTGCGACACATCACTAGTCACAGGCCGTCTTTTGGACTCCACTCCTGAATAAACTACTCTTTGATATCTCTCCAACAACCACCAACCTATCCATCTCACCAACCCTATATCCATTCCCATATGTTGTAGTTTACGGATTAGAATTCCATGTGGTATCCTGTCAAACGCCTTTGCCAGGTCCAGCAGTATCACTGTAAACCCATTGCCCTTATCCAGTTTAGCCGCCACCTTGTTATAAAACTTGAGCAAGTTACTGAGGCATGATCTACCCTTCACAAAGCCATGTTTTTCCCCATACAGTATCTCATTTTCATCAATCCATTCCTGTATTTTTCCCTTGACTACTTTCTCCAAGACCTTGAGAATGACTCCTGATATGCTGATCGGTCAGTAATTTGCAACAGTAGTCTTGGATCCTCCTTTATGCAGTGAAACTATTTTCCCATTTTCCACATCCTAGGGACTAAAGCAAACCCGAGACTCAGATTAAACAACATGGTCAAGGGCACTGATAATTCCTTAGCCGCTTCACGCAAAACCCGTCCCAGTTTACCATCCAATCCCACAGATGTATTCACATTAAGGTTCTGTAATTGACTATTCACCTCCACTTCATTCATTACAATTCCAGTATAAACTAATGATTCCTTCAATTTTTTAATGTCACCACCTGGATGATATACTTTTGCAAAGTGCGCGCTCAGTAACTCCACTATATCGACTGATTCAGTGACCTCCTTTCCATCGTCATTCCTTAAAATCATTTTGCCGTGTACAGTTTTTTTCTTGCTTGCAGCATATTGAAAGAACTGTTTGGGATTCTCTTTAGCTTTCACAGCTAGTTTCCTTTGATAATCCGCTTTTGCTTTTTTTTTTATCACACTCGTTACCCTTCTGGCCTGCACTTTATACCGTTCATGTGCCTACAGGTCACCCCTTTCTTTAAATTCCCTCCACAGTTGTTTCTTTTTTTGCAGCTCAAGCTTTATGGTGTTATTCATCCATTTAACCCCTACTTGTTTCACTATTCGGACCCTAGGTATACAATCAGCCATAACCTCCTGTAAATGCTCCTTGACCACTTCCTATGCTCTGAGACTAATCATGCATTTCCAGCTTTCTGTCCAAAAAAAGCAGCTTTCCGCTCTTGTCATTTTCGTTTCAGAAAACAAGGCAATCTCTCTGCTATATAGCCGTCACAATAATAATAATAATAATAATAATAATAATAATAATTATAATAATAATAATAATAATAATAATAATAATGCCACACTTTGTGCTTTGGATTTTTGTTTCCAAGGTAGAACCCTGTCACTATTTCTTTTAGGACTACACCCCTGGATAGAAAGGATATTGAAGTTCTACAGAAGTGCATGCTTTTTTGAGTAACTTTTGTTACTCAAAGGCATGTATAGTAACGTGTTGATGTACAAAACGTCCAGTTGCTTGTTCTTTAGTAAGAACTGCTTACACAGAAACGGTCAGGTCGGGGAGGGGGGGTGGTGGATCAAACCTCTGTATTTCTTTCTATCATCTCATATTTTTCTTTCGTAAACACACTATGCCAGTTTAGGATTATTTTTCTCTCCCTCTCCAACTCTTCCGTTGTCTTCTCTTGGTCTCTTCCCCTCAAATTTCACTTCATTCATTCCTCTTGGTATTGTTTCTAAGTTCATTCTTATGGACAATGTTGACAAAAACAAGGAAAGACAGAATATGAAATGTGAATATTAGGAATAATTTATAGCTGAAAATGTTCTATAAATTCGTTTGATTTCTCACTAGAAGCGTTTTGAATATGAAATATGAATGATCTTAGAAAGGATACCAAGAGGAATGCATGAATTGAAATTTGAGGCGAAGAGACCTTGAGAAGACAACGTAAAAGTTGAAGAGCCATATAAAATCATATGTAAACAAAAGTAAACCTGAACTGGCATAGGCTGTTCACGAAGGGAGAATATGGGATGATAGAAAGGAATGGAGATGTTTGATCCGCCGACGTGACAGGTTCAGTGTAAACAGGTGTTGCTAAATAACAAGCAGTAAGATGTATTATGTATATTATTTCTGGGAAAATTCCCATGTTACTCCTCTTAATAAACTATGATAAATTACTGCTAATTTTGCCTGCTTCAGTTTAGGAGTGCCCCTGTTTAAATGTCATTGGCTATTTACTCACGGATTATTATGGCATTGTAGATGTAAATGTACCAAAAAGTATATGTAGCATAAGGAATAGAAATTTACACATACCTTTTTCTGGGTGTTGTGGCTTTTCTTCTTTCTACGATGTCGAAAAACTACTGAGTGTGTGGAGGGGGGTAGGCAATTTGGGTGAATACCAGTTTGTAGTCAGTATGTTACAAACTGGTATTCACCACAAACCAAAAACTGGCAAATCTCCTAAAATCCACTAAACCTCACACACAGAAAGAAATATTTGAACAGCACAATGTAGTCTATAAATTTCCCTGCAAAAAAGACTGTGATATCACCCACATTGGTTCCACCATCAGGTCTTTATGGGCAAGACTACAAGAACACTTCCGTGACTGTAGCATCCCTATTCCAGAACATTTAAACACTAAAAAAAAAAACGTAACATCAAAAAGAAAAATCGAATACAAAGCACAGGAAAAACGGAAATAACTGTTCACGCCCTTGAACAAAAACATACCCCGTAGATCGACAAGGCCATCATAGTAGACAGACAAGACAATGAAACAATGCCTAGAATATCGGAAAACATATAGCCATAAAATATGACGCGAACCCTATCAACGTACACAGGCACTACATAATCTCAGAGGTTTCGAAGCTTCACAACATAAAATTGAGGTCACAACCCCGACCAATAGGCGATAACACAAACACTTCAAAAACAGAATCACCTACCCGACCTGACTTAGCATCCACTTTGCCAATGTGTTCAGATGACGACCAAGAATAGTCGAAACGGACCGCACCCCGTCAACCCCCTTTTCCCCTTCCTCCTCCCGATTTAAAAAAAATCAACTCTTTTACCTTTTCCCCACCCTATATATTATAATAATATAATATATATGTTTTTATATATATTACTGGAAAAAAACCCGGGTTTTTCAAATTTAATTCTCCCAAATTGCCTAACCCCCATCCACACACTCAGTAGTTTTTCGACATCGTAGAAAGAAGAAAAGCGGCAACACCCAGAAAAAGGTATGTGTAAATTTCTCTTCCTTATGCTACATACAGTATATGTTTTGGTACATTTACATCTACAATGCCCTAAGAAACCGTGAGTAAATAGCCAATGACATTTAAACAGGGGCACTCCTAAACTGAAGCAGGCAAAATAGCCGTAATTTATAAAAGCAGTGAGATGTTATTGTAGATCTTCTATATTAAATTCACTACCAGTAAACGGTATTCACCTACGACCTGAAAAATAGTATGCTCTGTGTGTTCTCAATACTGAATTTTAAAATAGTTGCGACACCTAGAAATTGAATCATGAGATACGAAAGAGTGATAATAAATCCCATATAGTTTCTTAGCCGAATAAGAAACTCAAAGAGTTTCATGCCGAATATAGTAGAAACTGTATAAAGTTCGGCGATTCCACGCGTAAGCAAATACCTGGATACTGCAGCACTGATCCCAAAGGGTAGTGCAAGCTGGGGCAACTCGTGGTAGAAGTGGAGCAAGCTCCGATCACTATTCTTGATATTTGCGCATAATGTGAACTTAGCTCCTAGGAACTGTATTTTTGTTCACATTATGAGAGAAGGTCACTACCCAGACCGGTTTCGACCTTTATTGAGGTAGAATGGGAGTTCATGTCTCTCATCATTGGCCTTTGGAGATTAAAGCATGCTGAGGATCAGCAGACAGTAAAAGAGGAGTATGATATAAGATAGAGTAGGATAGTAGGAGGTAAAAAGAGGCCTCAGTCAACCTGTTTAGCCTTATTGGCTAACTGGTCTGTAACATATAATCTCAATTTATCTGTTCAGAAAAAGGTTAAACATAGACTTTTGTCTATAGTTCACATATTATTTTATCTAAAGTAATGATTTACTCCAGTATTAATGGAGGTTCCTTTTATGTTACTAAATATAATATCCTTATTTTTATTCCAGGTAAATACTTTTTTTTTTTTTTTTTAAAGACATGATGTAAATAATAGGACTTATTTAAATATTTATTTTAAATCTAAAATAACAGGACTTAAGGTAAGTAGGAATGAATAGGAACTTACTGAGGAACTTGTATACCTGGTACCACTGGGACTTAGAATGGGGAAGAGACTGGCCCGGGAGATGCCGCTCACGAGGAGCGGCACCGCCTCGCAGTAAGCCTTCGCCGCCCGGGTTCTCAGCTCTCCCCCCCTTGTTTGGAGTAAAGAAACCGTGCCAGCGAAAGCTTTGTGGCTAGGGGAGACAGAGTGGTTATTCTTTTTCCTGGGGTGGGGTGGGGGATGGTGGGTTTTTTGGATTCTAAAGAGGTATACAGGGCTTGATGCGTCCCTGTATAAGAAAGCATATTGTCGGTGGTTTGCAGTATTGATTCACAAATTTAAAGTCTCCTAGTAAGTGCCTTTCTTGTGCAAGAAATTTGGGTAAGTAGAAAAAGAAACCTTTTCTTATTCTTGCATACATTAAATTTACATCTCGTACCTGGGATTTTTTCCGTACTTTCCAGATGTGATATTTTAGTACACTGATTAGGAAGATAGTGAACTTTTGGGTTTTTTGGACTGGTGGCGGGAATTGTAGTCGTACGACCTCTTCTACTGTCAGCATGGGGATTCCCAATGCTGTGCTGAGTCTCCGCCAGATGCGTTGGTCTGGTGGGCAAAAATAAAAGAAGTGGTCCACCGTTTCCACGTCCCGGCAGACATCGCAGAATGGGTCGCACGGGTTAGGTACATGCCGAGATTTCACCTGTTTCACCGGGAGCCGCCCGTAGGCTATTCTCCAGGCTAGATCCCGATGAAAAGGCTGTCCCCAGCTATTTTTGATGTCTCTGAAGAGAACTTCATTATTTTTACTAAGATTGGGTGTATCACGCCTGGAAAGTTGGAAGAAATCCCAGTATACTGCTTTGGGTTTGTGTGTGAGGATTGCTATTCCTCTGTCTCTGAGTGTTGTGATCGATTTCACTACTGTACGGTACCAGTTGGCCCCCCCCCTTGCGCGGGGTACAGCATAGTCCGTGATCCCAAAGAGGGGGAGGAAAAGTCCTATAAAATATCTAATTAGTAGGCCAGAAATGTGGTTGGAGTTTAAGGCCTTCCGTACGGTTTTGAACGTGTTTGCTTGTAGCAAGCTTTTGTGATCGGGCAGAACATAACCCCCTTCTTCCTGTTTGAGTTGTAGGTATTCTTTCTTTACTTCGCGTTTTCTCCCGTTCCAGAAGAAATCCAGGAGTTCTTTTGATAATTTATTTTCTTGTGCCAGTGTGATGCCTGTGATATTGACAGTGTGCATCAGCATTGGGGTGACGATTGTTTTTATTACTGTCGCTCTGCCATAAAAGGAGAAGAAGGTTGGTTTGAACAGCCTTATCCTTTCCCTGCTTGTCTCCTGCACTCGTGGTAGAAGTGGAGCAAGCTCCGATCACTATTCTTGATATTTGCCCATAATGTGAACTTAGCTCCTAGGAACTGTATTTTTGTTCACATTATGAGAGAAGGTCACTACCCAGACCGGTTTCGACCTTTATTGAGGTCTCATCAGTGAGTAGCCAGACCTAGTTAATATCAAGTTTGTAGCGAACAGAACTTGTACCCCTTCTACGAGTATTGCCGTGAGGTGCTCTAATAAATTATTAGATATGTGAAGAGCCAAAGGCTTCAATTCGGCGACATATAACTTGTTTAAGTTAAGGGATATTACATCCCAGCTTGCTTCACCCTTTGGGATCAGTGCTGCAGTATCCAGGTATTTGCTTACGCGTGGAATCGCCGAACTTTATATAGTTTCTACTATATTCGGCATGAAATTCTTTGAGTTTCTTATTCGGCTAAGAAACTATATGGGATGTAATATCCCTTAACTTAAACAAGTTATATGTCGCCGAATTGAAGCCTTTGGCTCTTCACATATCTAGTGATAATAAAATTCCATGTCACTACTGTAGTATGTTCAAAAAAAAAAAAAACCTACTCAACTAACTTCGAAGGTACCAGTTCTAATCGTAATTATAATTATCTTACCTTCCAGATTATCACTTCATTTAACACTATGTTAATGTATTGTTGACTAAGTTTTCTTAATTTTATTTCTTATTTCATAATTGAATTTAATAAAATTGAATTATTTTAATTATTATTTTATTTTGGTTCAAGTTACTGCTAACTTTGGCGCTTTAGTTCCTCTGAAGGCTTGTTTGCTTGTGTTTTGAAAGTGTTCAGTTGTATTTTGGTACAGTTTCGCTGTTTTTATTTAAAAGCAAGAAGATTATTTTAGCCTTTTCTAATATAGTTATGGCTGATCTTGATGATCTTTTTAGTGTATTTGAAGAAACTGAGATTTCGAAGAAGAAGTTCAAAAAATCTGTCCGTAAAAGTTCGGAGGAGAAACAGCTAGATGAAAATTTAAGGTAATATTTTGAACATTAGTTTACTGATAGACTGTTGTTAATATCGTTTAGTTAAAGTATCAGTGTTTAAACATAGCATCTAAAAAAAAAAAGCTTCAGAGTGAATATCATGCCATGAAAGGCTGTGCGTGAAACTCTTCCCAAATGTTTCGCGGGAATTGAAATCGCGTTAGAATAGCTTGTAAAATTTTTGTGGGGTATAGTGAAAGCTACAGAAAATTATTACTTGGCACTCTCAAGGAACACTCCCAGGGTACTCTGTTCCACCGTATATACTATTTGACTCCATCTATATCTAGAATAGTAGTTAAATACCATACCTCTCGCCAGCGTTAAACTACCGTTTGTCCTTCGAAAATACCTTATTACTACGTGATGCCTCCAAGGATTCATTGAGGAAGGGCACTTCACATCATTCCACACAGTCCACCTTCTACACTGTAATTCATTTACTATATGTAAAAAAGTGGTTTTGCCCCTTCGATCCCTAAACCCTTTGTCTCTGGAAAAGTCCACAAGCGCCTTCAAAGCCACCTGCATTTTAAATTTTGTGACGCTTTTCTGTAACTGACATATTCTTACATGAATGCTGTGCATTTATGGGCATGATTTGACATTTTCTAGATTGTATGTGTAGCACTTCACATTAATCGACATCCAATTTCCCCCAGTAGAAAATGGTATGCCCTGCTCCGAACCCGGTATTTATTTTCTTTTTTGATGTTTATATACCAAAATTGCAGCTTCTTTTTAATTCTCTCATATCACCAAACTTTTGTGTACTTTTATTGGACTGAATTGCAGAGGGTCTTAGGTTATCATATAACATATAATTGTAAACAATAAATAAATAAGCTTAGTGTATTGTAATGACACTGTCCTTTTTTACTAGCCTAGCTAAGAGTAATGCATATTTTATTCATTAAAATTTTTAAATTAGAGTAAAAAATCAGATGTGCTTAGATAATATGAAGATTAGGAAGATGGTGATGTTTAGAGCAAATTTTAAAAGTGAGTGAAAAATGGTGAGATCGAGAAATAATGTTGAAGGCGAGAACCAAATACATGAGTAAAGATATAATATCAAAATCAGATTTAAAAATAAAAATAAAAAACACCAAAATGGACATCACACCATTATTTGAACTTCTAGCTGGTCATCTTTTAACTTTTTTTTTTTTTTTTTTGCATAATAATTTTAAATTTCATAATTTTCTTTTATGTATTGTATTTTCTTACCTTTATATGTGTGTGTATTATTATTAAGACAGACCTCCTGGAAGTCAGGGACTCATTGAAGAAGGCCACATATTACATGCACTAGCTGACATACTTATTCCTGAATTCATTCACACTGCTTGCACTCAAAACATCTGACGGCAATCCATTCCATTCATGCACCACCCTATGAGAGAAAAATCTAGCCTTAACCCTCTTTTTAGCAGAATTCATTCTCAGCTTTCAAGGATTCCCTCTTGTCCTTTTCCCACTCTCTATAAAATGAAAAATTCCATCAATTGAAATCTTGTATGACCCTTTCAGAAGTTTATAAGTCTCAATCATATCAGCCCTGTTTTTCCTGTTTGCCAGTGTCTGCAGTCTACAAATTTGCAGTCTGTCTTCATAATCAGTATTCTATAATCCTATTATCATTTTTAACACTCTCCTTTGAAGACTCTCTAATATTACTATTACTATTATTACGGGCAACTCCAGGGAGTCATTAGACTCATCGAGGGAGGCCCCAAATCATATTCATCACAACTATTCGACATTCATACAGTATCTATCATACCTCGCCTTAAACTCATTCACTGTCACAGCATCCACCACAGACTCAGGGAGCGCATTCCACTCATTCACCACTCTAAAAGTAAAGAACCCAGCTCTAACACCTTTATTAACCACACTTTTGCCCAGTTTCCATGGATTTCCCCTAGTCCTCCCACAACCAGCCCTGTTCTCAAAAATATCTTCTGAATTAATTTTATAGAAACCCTTCAGTAATTTGAATGTCTCAATCATATCTCCCCTCCTCCGCCTATCAACCAATTTTTGCAACCCACAAATCCTCAACCTGTTCTCATACAGTTCATTCCACAGACCTGCTATCATCTTGGTCACTCGCCTCTGGATCCTCCCACCTCCTCCCCATCAAGAGGAAACCTAGGTGACCAAATCTGAGCACAGTAGTCGAGATGGGGTCTTATCAAGGCTCGATACAGAGGAACAATAACTGCTTGTCTCTGCTTGTCAACGTATTCTTCAGCAACCAAGTGATTTGATGAGGTGATTTGGCCACTTTTGCAATGTGTCCCCTAAATTTCAATTCCTTATCCACCAACACTCCTAAATCTCGTGCCTCATCAATTTCCTGGAGCACGGTTCCACCAATGCAGTAAACTGCCGCCAATCTTTTCACCCCAAAATGCATAACCTTACATTTTGCCACATTAAATTGACATCCATTCTCCTTAGCCCAGACCTCCAATCTATCCAAATCATCCTGCAAAATTTTGACGTCATCTGCATTCACTATTGCCCTACCCAACTTCGCATCATCCGCAAACAAATGAACTGTTCCTCTCAGATCCTTTCCTATATCATTTATGAACAAATTAAACAGCAGTGGTCCAAGAACAGATCCTTGTGGCACACCACTAGTCACAGGCCATCTTGTGGACTCTACTCCTGAGTAAACCACTCTCTGATATCTCTCCGTCAACCACCCTCCTATCCATCTCACCAACCCTATGTCCATTCCCATATGCTGCAATTTACTGATTAGAATTCCATGTGGTATCCTGTCAAAGGCCTTAGCAAGGTCCAGTAGAATCACTGTAAACCCATTACCCTTATCCAGTTCAGCTGTCACTGTGTTATAATACGTGAGCAAGTTACTGAGGCATGACCTACCCTTCACAAAACCATGCTGTCCCCGATACAGTATCCCATTTTCTTCTATCCAATCTTGAATTTTCCTCTTGACTATTTTCTCTAAGACCTTGATAATGATTCCTGTTATGCTGATTGGCCGGTAATTTTCAACAGCAGCCTTGGAACCACCTTTGTGCAGTGGAACTATTTTCCCCTCTTTTCACCCCCTTGGGACTGACCCAGTCCTGAGACTCAAATTAAACAAAATGGTCAAGGGCACTGACAATTCTTTGGCCGCTTCACGTACGACACGAGCTGGTATACCATCCAATCCCACAGATGTATTGACATTGAGGTTCTGTAATAGACTAGTTACCTCTACTTCATTCATCACAATTCCAGTATAAGCTGTTGGTTCTTCCATTCCTGCAAAGTCACCACCTGGATGATATACTCTTGCAAAGTGCTCGCTCAGTAATTCCACAATATCGACTGATTCGGTTACCTCCCTACCCTCAGCATTTTTTAAGATCATTCTACCATGAGCATTTTTCCTTTTACTTGCAACATATTGAAAAAACTGTTTGGGATTCTCTTTAGCCTGCGTGGCCAATTTCCTTTTGTAATCTGCTTTTGCTTTTCTTACCACCCTTGTTACCATCCTGGCCTGAGCTTTACTGTTCCTGCGCTTGATGGTCACCCTTCTCCTTAAATTCCTTCCACAATTGTTTCTTTTTTTGCAGCTCAAGCTTAATAGTGTTATTCATCCATTTAACCCCTACTTGATTTATTATTCGGACTCTTGGTATACAGTCAACCATTGCCTCCTGCAAACAGTTCTTAACCACCTCCCATGCACTATCAACATCCAGCACTTGCAGTTTTACATGCCATGGCATTGAGCCAAGCACACACCTAAGCTTGTCATACTTACCAGCCCAGTAATTCCACATGTACCCTGTCTTAATTGTAAATTCGACTCCTTTAGCCACCTCCCAAGTCATGACCTTATGGTCACTCTCACCAATTGGTGGCAACATGGTCATGTTCGTTACAGCCACATTCTCAGTTGCAATTACTAGGTCCAGCGCTCTCTGCCCCCTGGTATTTTCCAATACATGTTGCCGTAGATAGTTGTCCCTTAATAACCACATAAAATCCAATTCCTTCCTCCCATGTGCCCTCTCCTCTTTCCAGTCAATGTTACCATAATTGAAATCACCCATAATAATTACCCTCCTTCCACTCATTTCTTCTATTTGCTTATGCATACTATCCCCACCATCCACTCCATCACCCGGTCTATAGCAGCACCCAATTGTATATTTTGTTCTGCTAGATTCTATCTCACACCAAACAGCCTCAAATGTGCTTTTTTCCCCATCCTGCAGTTCAACTTCTATACTCTTTGGCTGAAGCTCATCAGCTATCATCAATAACACTCCTCCCCGCTTTTTATTCACCCTGTCACTCCTGAACACGCTATACCCGTCGCATTCAATCCCACTAGCTTTATCATCTTCTGTCAGCCATGTTTCACTAATACCGACAACCTGTGGCCTGGAAGTGCCAACCATGGCCAAAAACTCTTCCTTCTTGTTCCTAATACTCCTGGCATTAGTGTACATGAATCGCAGAAGCCCATTTGTCCCATCCCTACTTTGATGCCTTATACTAACTATCCCATTCTGATTTGTTGTCCGTCGTACTCGCTCGGGCATAATATACTCATTCATACACTTAACTGCCCCCCTAAAGTCTGCATATCTACTCCCCCCCTCTTAATAAATCTAGTTTCCCTGAGTCTGTACATCCACTTCCACATCATTCATCAACACTCTTTCAAGTCTCCGTACACCAACTCCATTCAAATGTAACCCATCCATCTTATATAAGTCCTTTCGCCCATCGAACTCATTCCACACATCCACAAATTCCACACCACTCTCCATGCATAACCTACGCATAAAGTCATTGGCAATTATGGCCCTCCTTCTAAACACTTTGCTGTCATACCACGGTAAGATACTCACCATCCTAACTCTCTCACTTTTCTCTTTTGCTACCTCAAACTACTCCCTCACATCTTCTATCATTTCCATTTTGTCCTCTTTCAAATCATTCGTTCCTGCCACGATTATCATCTCTTTCACCCTCTGTTTTTGCAGTCGAATAGATTTGCTGATGTCCTTTATGTTCGCACCCGGCTGGTACGACGTCGTTAAACTCTCAATTATTCCCCCTCTTAATAGCGAATCCCCATACAGCACTCGCTCCTTCATTTTATTGACGTTTACGAACATTATATTATTTGCCGTCACAGACTTCCACCAGTTATTTGTCCGGTATGTTCAACACACATTTTTCCGTACGCTCCAGTTGTCTTTTAGCTCTGTTTATCGCACCATTCAAACGGGCAATTTCGCTACTCGCATTTATCTCACCATTTTCATTATCGATCAAATCATCCATTCTTTCTGTGTTTCTACCTTCATTTACACTTTCAGCGACGCTCTCACACCTATCTGGCACTACCACGCAATTCTCTAGCACACCGCCATTTTCTACATTCTGACTATCGTTAACGATATCACTCTCGACACACGAAACACGCTTGAAGTCCTCATTCTCTTTACACTTTCTACACATATTAACTCCACTATCACTTTCTAACCAGACTCCCACTGCTCTTCGCAAGGTATACATCTCACTGACAGCACATTGCATAAATTCGTTTACATCAAAACTCTTAAACAAACATGGCGACCTGGCTGCCATTTTTTTCTTTATCGGTGCCATGTGTACGCTATCTTTTCTTAAAAATAATAATTAAAATAACAGAAAACACGCAAAAATTGCACAGACACACCAAGAAACAAAAAGCAAACAATACTACTTAAAATTCTAGTAAAATATCTAATGTTAACACAAAATACTACTAATCTTTTCAGGAGCTCTCGACAAGCCGACAATCTAATCAGTGCGACCATATTACTTTTGTGATATGGTCGCACTGATATATCAGAATCACAACAGAAACCAGGAGACCATTAAGGGAAGTGGCCCTTCCCTTAATGCATAGCATTATACATGTCTACAAGGAGATGTGCTTTGCATTATGGGAGATACTGAGACAAGTGATGAGAGCTTAGTTCACCTTTACCACAAGTTGCCTCAGTCCTTCAAGCGCACACTTTGTTTGCTTACACTTAGATAAAGGATTAAACTAAATTTATTATAGTCTAACCAAATGGGGAAAAACTTCCAACATCCTTCTCTAATCCAGAGTAATTTAATAATAAGGTGAGACACCTTTTGCCAACTCATATAGGTAAACATGACCTCCATTACTTCCACTTTAGTATCACCACCTCTGGGTCAGGCTCCCACCAACGAGACCTCAATAAAGGTTGAAACTGGTCTGGGTATTGGCCCTTCCCTTAATGGCCTAAAGTGGCCCTTCCCTTCCCTTAGCATTATACATGTCTGCAATGAGATGTGCGTTGCATTATGGGAGATATTAAGACAAGTGACGAGAACTTAGTCCGCCTTTATCACGAGTTGCCTCAGTCCTGAAGATACTTCAGGCGCAAGCTTTGTTTGCTTACACTTGGAGAAAGGATTAAACTAAATTTATTATGAATTCAGTATACTTTTTAGTTGGTCATAATTTGTCAGCAAAGGTTGGTCGATTGGTAGAACCTCTGCTACTAATGGCTCATGCAAAAAGTTAAGTGAGTTTGAGCACGGTTTGTAGTTGGAAGGGGACCAATTGTTCAATGCTGTTGGTACACTCGCTCTCGATTAGTCTTTGGACTCCCTGGAGGTGGCGCATAATAATAATAATAATTTCCTGCTTTGTAGTTCAACATGTAACCTTTTCTGAATACAACATTTATAAACTTAGTCACTTCCCAAGCGAATACCACAGATTACTGTCACCTGCCAGAGGCAGAATAGTTACATCTTTAAATGAAATGCCGTCTGACACTATAATCAAATCTAACACTCTTTGACCTCGTATTCCTTCTATCACATGCCGCTTGAAGAAGTTGCCCTGCACCAGCTCAATATATGCATTTTCATTATTCTCATGAGATTCTACTGCCCAATCAATATTTGAATAATTAAAGTCTCCCATTATGATTACTCTTTTCATGCTCATCTTTTCTATTTGGCAATGGATTTCTTCATCACTAGCAACCAATTCAACAGATTACATAGTGGGGTGTGGCAACACCCCACTATGTAATTGATCTTGTTAGGTTCCACCTTGCACCAGATGGCTTCAAAATCCCTTCTACATGAAATATCGTTAGTAGTAGTACTACAATCATAGGTCTCAACTCTAACTGGATTCAAGTCATCCGATATCATTAGGAGCATGCTCCTCCTCTCTATCCTTCCTAAGAATACCCTTTACACTCGATACCAGTTAGTATGTCTGATTCTGATAGCCAGGACTCACTAATGCCTACAGCCTGAGGTCCCAACATATTGATTAAGGCAACAAACCCCATCCCTTTGTTTCTGATACTACTCCTAACATTCTTGTCTGCATGGCACAGTTGGACAACTTGCAGATCTCTATTCTTCTCTAGTGCCTTACACATGTAGATATCTTTGCGCACAAGTTTGATGTCTCCGAACCCAACAAACACATAATGTACTTATTTTTCATTTTCCATGTTTCCCAGTCTTACATCATTCTTTGACTCACTTTTAAAATTTGCACTAAATATCACCATCATCCTGACCTTCGTATGAAATCCAAGTATTTCTGATTTATTATTGTAATTTAAAAGTTTAATAAAGCAGATAATGAAAAGTGGATATGGTAATCTGTGATTAAAAGTCTTTCAGCATAGATTGTGACTGGACTAAGCAAGAAAGAAAGAAATTGACATGCTTGAAAATTTTTTCAGTTGTTATAAATTAAGTTAAAGATATCAAGACATTATTCTTCTTTAATCTTTTATCCAAGTGTAAGCAAACAAAGTTTGCATGACTAGGTTACTTGCATATAGAGGCTAGTGACCTCCCATTAATTTCTTTAGTATCTCCCAATAAACAAGCATATAATTTCTTGGCATCTTTAATTTAAATTGACACCATTGAATTTTTATATGAAAGGCCAACAAGCATTGCAAGGATGAGAGTTTTTAGAATGTAGATGATTAGCCAGAAGGCTACTCATCCTTTTGGCAACTCATATATGAAAATATGACTTCTGCATTATATTCTGCATTTAAATATGACTTCAACCTTTGTATCACCTCTAGGCCTGGCTACCACCGATTCAACTTCAATAAAGGTCGAAACTGGTCTGGGTAGTGACCCTTCCTATAATCCATAGTATTATACATGCCTGTAAGGATATGTGCTTTGCATCATGAGATACTAAGGCAAGTGTTGTGAAGTCGTTAGCTTCTATATACAAGTGCCCAGTCCTGAAAATACTTCAGGCACAAACTTTGTGTGCTCACACTTGGATAAAGGATTATACCAAGAATATAATTTGCTAGCATCTTTAATTTATAGGATAACCAAGTGGAAAAACTTCCAGCAATTGCTTGGAATGTTGTTCCATATTGAAAGAAACTTGGTTATGGTTTGAGTCACCAGGGGAGCTGACATCCACAGTGTCAATTTATCTAAGTGCATCAGCACTGGCAGTGACATCTGGAAGCACAAAGCAGTCAAGGTCATTAACAGCATGCCCCCCCCCCCCCTCTCTATCCTTCTGTAGACATGAAGCATAATAGTGAAGCAAGCACTTATACTAGTAGGCAAAAGCATACATGACTAACATGTTATCACCTCAAAGAGGAGAAAGAAACCCTTAAAGAAATTGTGATCAAACAAAGCTATTGATAGATTCACTATAAATGCAGTTACAAAGAGTAACTTCGTAAGACAGGGAATATGAGACAAAAGTTATTTGCTTTCTCCAAACCCTTGTAATATAATGAATATATAATGAAGTGAAAAATCAGGAGAGTGGTATTGAAGAGACAGAAGTGCTTGGCAGTGGAAACAGTGGTAATGTGAGATGAAGAGAGAATGTGAATGCAAGAGGAACAGAGAAATGGAAGGAGCCTGGAGTGGACAGGGCATAGGGAGAGTGGATGTTGAAAGTAGCAGTGAATGTGTGTATGGAGATGGAGTATATTACATTGTGGTTGGGGAAGTTGAGACTGTGTTTGTTTAAAAATGCCAAAAGTATCAGAAATAAGGGAGATGAAATGGTTTTACTGATCCCAAAATCATTGGAATAAGTGAAACATGGTTGAATGAAGATGATGTTCTGATGGGAGTAGAAATGGAAGGATACATATTTTTCGTGAGGATAGGAAGGGAGGGGGGGGGGGTGCTGATGATAGCAGGGGAATTTTGTCCACATTAGGTAGACATGGTTATGAGGCAGTGTGGTATAATGTGGAGGTTGACAGGAAGACATATTTAGTTGGATGTTACTATTGTGGAAGAAAAGCTTGGTGAAGAACAAGCTGGATTCAGGCCAAATAGAGGCTGTCAGGATCAGATCTTCACTTTACAACAAATAGTCGAGAAAGCATGGGAATATAACAAAGATCTGTATTTAAGTTTTGTCGATTTGGAAAAGGCATATGACAAGGTGCCAAGAGAGAAGCTATTCAATATGCTGCAGTTATATGGTGTCAATGGGACATTATATCAAGCAATACTTAGTCTTTATTTGAGTTGTAAGTCAGCAGTTAGAATTGAAGGAAGTACAGGAAGATGGTTTAATGTTAAATCTGGTGTGAGACAAGGATGTACATTATCCCCTCTGTTATTCATTATCTATATGGATCACATTATGAAGGAAAGTGGTATTAAACCTGATATCAAAATTGGAGATGTTAATGTCAGCTCTTTGCTTTATGCGGACGATGTTATACTTCTAAATAAATCCGCTACAAGTCTGCAAGATTCTCTGACTAAATTGAATAGCTGTTGTAATAGATATGGTATGAAGGTCAGCAATAAAAAGACAAAGACAATGAAAATAGGCAGAATCATTGAAAATGTCAACTGTGTTGTGAATGGAGAACCTGTGGAACAAGTAAAACATTTCAGCTACTTAGGCACGATTTTTACTGAAGATGGTAAATTAAATATAGAAATAGACAACAGAATCAGCAAAGCTGGTATGGTGGGAAGTCAATTGAATAAATTCATATGGAATAAGAGAGAAATTAGTCGGAACACTAAATTAGCTGTATACAAGATAGTGTTCAAACCAGTTTTAACTTATGGATCTGAGAGCTTGGTCAGAAGTAAAACACTTGACCAAAGACCGCAGATGTGAGAGTCCTGAGAAAGATTATAGGTGTGAACAGATGGCATCAATGGCAATATCATATTAAAAATGAGGATATTAGGAAAGAACTTGACATTGTCAGCATCCAGGAATGTGTTAGCAGAGCTAATCTCAGGTGGTATGGTCACTTAAATAGAATGGGAGAGGAAAGATTAGCAAAACAAGTGTTCTCTGCCATGTTGGCAGGAAAACGACCCAGAGATAGGTGGATTGATACGGTACAAAGTGCCTTAGACGATAGAAATATAAGATCTGATAATGTTGGAGTTTTGACAAGTAACAGACTGATTTGGAGGAAAATTGTAGATAGGAAGTTAGTAATGATGTAATTTTTTCATGTAGTACTGTCATATCCTGTACACCCCTTGAGGGTACATGGCAGGAATTTGATGATGATGATGATGTTACTATAGGCCCAGAAATGAGAAGGATGGTGATGAAGAAATGTATAAACAACTTGGATTAGTGAACAAAGGAAGGGTAATTATTATGGGTGATTTTAATTATGGTGGTATAGATTGGAATTGAATAGATAGTATTTGATAGCAGTTGGTGAGAGAGTGATCATGAAATGATCACCTGGGTCGTAGATAGCCATATTCAAGCTTTAGTGAGGAAAGGATATATGTGGAATTATAAGGCCAGTGATTATGACAAGGTTAGGAGACAGCTGGGAGCTATAGCATGAAATGAGGAGTTGAGTGGTAAGGATATAAATGCTGCTTGGGAACTGACAAAGAAATACATAACAGCATCAATGTGTGAATATCTTCCGAAGGCCAAAAGGCTGAATTAGGTTAGCGTATAATGAATGAATGACGAGCTTAAGCATGAAATCTGGAAGAAGATGCTTTCGAGGGAGTACAAGATGAATAATGGTAATAATTAGTTACACATGAAGAATATAAAGGACAAACCAGGAGAGTGACTCAGTAAGGATCACAAAAGTGCAGTATGAACATAAAATGGCAAATCAGGCTAGAGTTGTGGCAAGTAGAAGGAAGAATAAACATGGTTAGATGATGTTAATGGTAGAATGGTAACTGCTGCAGAAGACATTGTTGAGGTATTCAGTGATCACTTTATAAGAATGCTTCATCCTGATTAGGGTGGAACCATGAGGAACTTAAGTATAGAGGACATGGGAGAGGGTGGCTTAATTGTGAGTGAGCAGGAGGTATTTTAGGAAATAAATAACTTTGATGTCAGTAAGGTGATAGGATTTGATGGCATAATCACCACACATCTTAAGGGAATGTTCCAGGGAATTATCAGTAGCTTTGACATGCCTGTTTAATAAGAATTACAACAGCACAGGTTCTAAGGGAGTGGAAGGAGGGTAAAATTATTCCACTGCATGGTGGTGATGAGTCTGTAGCTTCAAATTGTAGGCCATTCTGTATATCAGGAGGTGTGGTGAAGATACTGGAGAGATTACTGAGAAGTGGGATACAGATTCAAGGTACTTAAATTTTTGCAAAAGCTTTTGATAGACTGCCACACAAGCTGTTAAATAAATTGAAACAGATGGGATTGGATAACAGACTTTTGAGTTGGATCAGTGACTGACTGTCAGATAGATATCAGAAAGTTTGTATATGGGGGGGGGGTGCAGTATCCTGAAAGGATATAGCTGATATAGCCAGGTGACCAGATCTAATCTGGAATCCCAATTAGGCCTAATTGGCACCTTATAGAGTGGAATTGTCATCTCCTTATCCATACATGTCAGCCACCTTTGCATTATAGCAGCAATTTGTTGGGTAACCTTTGCAACTTTTGCATTGTGTCACCTGACATTGTTAATTTCCCTATCCACCAAGATCCCCTGATCTCTTGCTTCTTCCACCTTCTGAAGCGTGGTTACTCCAGTGTGGCTCTTTTGTGTCTTTTCTAGCCAAAGTGCATAATATTACACTGAGTAACATTGAAACGACATCCCATTCTTCATTCCATAGCACAAACCTATTTAAATCCTCTTGTAATAACACATCAGCATTTCCTGACATTGCTCTTCATAATTTAGCATCATTAACAAACAAGCTGAATGTAGCACCCCCACTTGTCATCTTCCTTTTTTGGAATATGGCATTTCTATACAAAACTTGCTGGCTCCTTGTAACCAAACTATCTAATGACTATCCATCCCCATCCTGTCCATTTTTAATAGTAGTTTAGTATGTGGTATTTGATTAAATGCTTTAGCAAAATCAAATTGCTGTATATCATGTTGGAGATTTAATGGAGTATTATTGACATCACTAGGAAAGATTAATAACTATTTTTAATTCTTTTAATATTTCATCTCAGTCACTGAAACATTGTCAGGGATTACAACCAGTGGTGAGCTATGGAAATTTCAACAAAGGGTTCGCATTGTCGAGCAAAAAAAACCGTACTTCACACCAAAACTTTTATTAATACAGCTTGTGTACAAATTCCAATCAAAAAGTATGAGAGGACATTCGCCCTCTAAAGGCTATAATTTTTAAACAAATATTTCATGATCTAAACATGAAATATTTGCATACAATCAACTGTGTGAATTTATCTTACATAAGAAAAACATTTTTTAACTATCAAAATATAATAAGAATGAAATCTTTCATAAAACATTTGATTGGCTACTGGTTTTACCATACCATTGGCTACCAGAAAGGAAAAGGGTAAAGATAGCGCATGCGCTTATTTTATTTTCAAACTTGGGCGCATTCGTTATAGAGGAGTTGAAACAATAATTCCAAATAATCTATACACTGCCCAAATAGACTAATTTTTGTTAGGTTACTGTATGAGTTTGTCGCTTAATATGCTTCAAAAAAAAAATTATTTTTTTTTTGAAAAAATAAAAAAGTAAACAAGAAGAATAAGGGGCTTGCAAATTTGAGAAAAATTGAACAAAGGGCTCATGCAAGCCCCTTATAGCTCACCACTGATTACAACTAACAATCTCTCTCTCACACACATACAGACAGACAGAGTACTGAATGAACCACATGGCTATGACTAAAAGTCCTATCTAGGTGGTATGCCCTCTATGGGTGTTTGCAGGAGGCATAGGTTGTAAATTGGTATCTGAGGATAAATGTTTCCCAAATTTTGGGTAGTTTCTTGCAACCATATTTGTTCAAATTTGGTTGATTTTTGAGTGCTACTGCTAATTCCAAAAACCATCTTTCTTAAATTTACAATGATGTAACATAGTGGTTTTCTTCCAGGAGATTCTTGAGTGGATTCACATATTCAATACATGGTTCGCAAGACCAGATTGACCGTAGTTGTGATTATAGATAATATAATCACATAAAAGTCTTCCGTTTTCATCAATCCAGTTGTATTCTGCCTCTAACTGATCTCTGTTACACCTTCTCCACTACACGATATACACTGGCCAATAGTTTCACACTACTGACTTGGATTCTCTGTTATGCAGTGCACTATTTTCCTTTCTTTCCACTCATCTGGGACTGTTCCTGTTGCCATACTTCTTTAACAACTTAGTCTAGGACACTTCCAGCTCTTTTGCACATTCCCTTAATATACACGGGAATCCAGTCCCACAGCCTTATGATGTTTGTAAAAGCCTATTATGGATGAGCTTATATAGTTCCTTGAGTTTATAAAGCTTGTCTTTTTTAAATTTATTCTTATAATTTTTAATTATTAAAAAAAAAAAAAAAAATCAGCTAACGCCTTTTTGTTCCCGTAGAGGGAGTAGGCTTGCAAATTTGAGAAAAATTTAACAAAGGGCTCGTGCGAGCCCCTTATAGCTCACCATTTTTTTTAGCTATCTAACTAGCTAATTTAACCTATCTAACTTTTGGAGACTGAGTGGGCAGTTCAATCTCCACTGGTAGCCAATCAGAGATAGCTGGCCCAAAACTATCACTAATTAATCGGCACGCACTGAAGAAGGTGGCTAGTAAGTGCCGCCATCTGGTGGCCCCTAACACAATATTTTTAATGTCTGAAAATAATGTGGGTTCGACGGCCGATTTTCTTGAGTTTACGGGACGAAAAACCCGAGTTTCCGGGAGGAAAAACCCGCTAACCCATGCCAGAGATCGACTAACTCTGGAACTGGTCGAGAAAAGGCTTAGAAAAAGTTTCTCTAGTCGGCGACGACTAGATTTGAACGCCTTTTGTCATGCGGTTAAGCACTGTAGAGTGCAAACGGCACTTCTACTGAGCTACATAGGCTCTCCATTTTAATTTAATTATTAAAACACTTTAATTAGTAAAAAAAACGTTTTTTGTAATTTTAGAATATAAGAGCATTGTAATCTTTTATGCTGATTCATTTGAAGGTTTGCTCTTTCTCAAAAAAAATTGTAGCAAATCTGCTTGCACATTTACAGAATTATCAAAATTAAAGAGCACAAAGATTTATCAAATTTGTTTGTGCAAATTTGATATTTTTTTCTTGCATTTTCAATTACAGGCAGTCCCCGGGTTACAAATGGCATACGTTCCTAAGAACGCCTTTAAGTCAGATTTGTATATAACTTGGATCCCTGATGAGCTGTTCATCAGGTATATTATTATTATTATTATTATGATAATAATAATACTATAATGGCTCATATGCTGTATGGTAATAATAATAATAATAATAATAAGAATACCACTGTATTGTAATAATAAGCTACAGGAACTACTGGGCTCTTTCTTTTAATTCAAACAAATGGAACATAAAAACAAACTCATATAAAAAGTCTAGATAGGAGAAATTTCAAAAAAGAATATTAAAGATTGCATCAATGTTTTGCTTACTGGAAGGGGCATTTATGAGGCAAGAAGGGAGGCTAACATTAATCGGAAGATGGAGATGGTGCTAGGGACAATGGACTTAGTACTGGAGAATTAGGATTTGATTCTGTTTCTGGAGAAGGGAAGCTTACCACTGAAGTCGGTTTCTTGAAAAAGGTATCTAGAGTTGTTTGCACAGCTTATTTCTTTTTTTAATCATAAATGGTCTTGTAGCAGCTGATGTTCTCACTAACTGCATGGTAAACCTTTGTAAACTGCTCAATGTTAAGATCTTGCTCCTCAGCAAATCCTGCTTCAATGAGATGAAAGGCTTCAGCTAATTTTTGTCGTAAACTCTTGGCTCTGGATCTTCTGATTCATGTTCTTGTGTTTCTATCAGCTGCTTCTCTATCTCCATAAGATCATCATTGGTTAATTGTTGTGAACGGGACTCTAGTCAATGACATCATTTTCATTTTTTTTAAATAACGAAACCTGTGGTGCGTTCATAATTAGAGGAAACACACGTATATTTACAATTAAATAATTTTCACTGTGGTTTATACGTGTGTTTCCTCTAATCATTTTCATTGATATCTAATTGTAGTGCATTGTCACTATCCACCACAGCTTTTCTGGCTTCGGCATTGTCTTCTCTGAAGCCACAAAAATCATCACAGAATTGCAGGCACAGTTTGTTCTACACCCCTTTTAACTGCCGATTACTTCACTTCCTTTCAAAAATCCGCAATGTTTTTGATGGCATCATGGATGTTATAATTCTTTCAGAACTCTCTCAAGGTCATCATCTTCCTTATCCATAATAAATTTAGTTTAATCCTTTATCCAAGTATAAGCAAACAAAGTTTGCGCCTGAAAATATCTTCAGGACTGAGGTAAGGTGGCGCAACACCAGGAAACTCTGAGCAAAGGTGGACCAAGCTCTCATCACTCCCTGTCTCAGTATCTCCCATAATGCATCGCACATCTTGCAGACATGTATACTGCTATGCATTAAGGGAAGGGCTACTACCAGATGGGTTTCGACCTTTATTGAGGTCTCGTCAGTGGGAGGCAGACCCAAACGTAGAGATACTAAGGCAGAAGCAATAGGAGAGGTCATATTTACCTATACAAGTTGCCAACAGGTGTACCATCTTATTATTGAGTTACTCTGGATTTAGAGAAAGATGTTGGAAGTTTATTAGTTATTAGTTTATTATTATTGAGGTAAGGTGTTGCACAACCTTACCTAAGTCCTGAATTTTCAGGTGCAAACTTTGTTTGTTTACACTTGGATAAAGATTAAGCTAAATTTATTATAGTCTAACCAAGTGCAAAATAAACTTCCAACATCTTCCTTATCCCTGAATGCTTGCAGAGATGTACGCCTTAAATGCAGAAATGACTCCCTGGTCCATTGGCTGTAGTAATGATGTAGTGTTGGGTGGTAAAAGTACGACCTTTACATTAGGGTGAAGGTCATCCAAAGATGTTGAATGTCCAGGTGCATTGTCCAGAACAATGCACTTTTAGAGCGAATTTTCTTTTACAAACAAATGTTCCACAGTAGGAATAAAACAGTTCAAGAACCAATCTTCAGACATGATAAGTGTGACCATGCCCTTAAATTTGACTTCTAAATAATGGGAAGAGGCACTTTAATACTATTTTGAAGTGCAGATTTGTTTACATGTGCAAAAGAAACTAGTTCCTGAATTTAATTAATTATTATCCTTATGCCTTGGGATCCCATTTCGTAAGTATGGAATGCTGTAAGTCGGGTTGTCTGTAACTTGAAGACTGCCTGTACTTAATTGTAGATTTGCCACTCAAGTTCCATTCTAAAATTCATTGTATGTTTCACCATTTTTAACACATAGGTCTGTTTTGCTTTCTTTTAAACTACTGTACATAAATATCACATGCCGTTTCTGTTTGTCACTGCTGAAGTTTAGAAGTGACTAATGTATGAAATACATCAACGTTGCTGATTAACTGATACCACTTGCATGTACTTGTTAATACATAATAAAAACAGTTTGGATTATCATGTTTGGTTTAATAGTTTAGAGTGCAGGCAGATAGTTTTTGTACTTATTTTTGTAGTGTCATTCTGTTGAATGACTTAACTAAATTTGAAAAACTTAATATGCTGTTTTCAAATATAGTTAAGTCATTAATATAGCTCAAGTTTAAAAATGTATTTCAAACTTAAAAAATAGTATATAATTTTTTTATATTTTGGATGAGAAGAGTTATAAGAGATCAAGAAATGGTATTAGATACAATAAGTTAATTTCTGATCAAATTCATTACAAAATGGAGATTCTCACTATGAATTAATACTATACACTTTTTTTTTTAACTTATAATAAGAAGGCAAAACCAATTTTTAAAGGTAATTAATTTTATAAATTTTTTTGTCAATATTTCTTTCTTATTTTAGGTCAGATGGATTTGTGAAATCTCTCATTGAAGGAAAAAGAGATTACATTGAAGAAGATGAAGAAACATTAGCTAAAAAGCAGAAAGTAGCAAGTATGTTGGATGACATAAGGTAGGAAGTACATATTTAAACTTTTTAGTTTCAAATGTTTGTCTAGTTAGTTGGCTTTTTAATGAAGTTTAAGACATTAGCAGCATAAACTATTTAGCAATTTTCTCTTTCCATGTAATTTTAGTTGTTAAGCACAGTTGTTTTTTAAGCTATATACAGGGTGTTCGGGATAAATTTGACATATTTATAATTAATTATATTTTTCCGTAAGTTACATGTATTAACACACACTTCTCTTCATTTAAAAGTTTGGACCCTTCTTCATTCATATACAAGATGTCAGAAAGGATGGATAGCTGGAACCCACCTGAATCATGGAAGAGAATAACTTGTATCATGATGATTCGTGCCCGCCATCAAAATAAGGATATTACGACTGCTGCCCAATGCTTCCTGAATACAGTAAAAACAATCAGGCATGAACTAGAGACTTGCAATGGTGACTACGAGGATGTAGCAAGAAGAAAGATCCCTAGCAGACGATCTGATTGCGTTCGTACAGCAGAATTCCTCGCAAATCTGCAGGAACAGGTGTTGAAGAACCCTGGCATTGGAATTCGGGCTTTGTTCGTGGAGTTGCTAACTGTAGTCAAGCCCTGGATAACAAGGGTAGCCAATGGTAGGCCGTATGTATGGCAGCAGGATTCGGCCCCTTGCCACACCTCTGGGAAAAGTCAAAAATGGTTGTCTGAAAATTTCTACGACTTCACCAGTCCAAATGTTTGGCCTCCAAACTCCCCAGACCTTAACCCCATGGATTATTTTGTATGGGGCGCAGTTGAAAAAGACACCAATCGCACTTCCAGTAATACAAAAGCCCAGTTAATGGATAAAATTAAAAGTTTTTGCGGCCCTTCCCAGGGAGACTGTAGCATCAGCTTGTTCGAGGTTCCGAAGCAGAATTGAAGCTGTGATCGATGCTAATGGTGGTTATTTTGAGTAAATCTTGTTGATAGTATTGTAATTAACTCTGCCTGTAATGTTTTTTTGTCAATTCATTAAATTTAATAGATACAAAGAAGATTTTCTTTTTCCTTACGAAACTGTCAAATTTATCCCGAACACCCTGTATGTGTAAACTATATAACTATTTTATTTTTTAAATAAACTGTACATAGCTAAATTTTGTAAGTTATGTTACATTACACAATAATTGTCATTTATTATTTCTTTTCACCCACTTAGTATAATATCTAATTCAACACTACCAACTAGTCATTTCTGTGACTTGTTACTGATGATGTGGTAACTAACTGTAACTGCTAGCCAGTGGTGTAGCTAGAGCTTTTGCCGCCCCTTTCAATACATACACATCAAAAATACTATAAAAAGTCAAAACAACGTATAGGGAAATAAATTAAAACACTGTTTATTTTTATAGTAAAACTTTAATTTCAACATTCTAAAATGTTATTTTTCTTGCTTTTCTGTTAGCAAAATCGTCGATGACATTGGCGAAGTCTAGTTCAGAGTAATGTAGGTATTTCTTAATCACTGCTGAAGTTTAGAAGTGAGTTTAGAAAAACTCCTCTCACAACTAGCAACACTTAAGTAATTGTGAGGAAAATTTGCAGTAGTATTACAATATTTGGAAATGAGTTCTTGAGACTGTATTTTAGAATTAACTGCAAAAGTTCAAAAAGGTTCAAAGTGCCGCCCAGGGTGGACTGCACCCCCCCCCCAGCTACGCCTCTGCTGCTAGCTCATTGCTTACCACTGAGTGACCAGATTGTTTTAGTACCAACTGATTATGAATTTGCCAGAATTACATCAGTTATTATAGTAGAATATGTATTTCTTGGTGTGTTGACTTTTTCTTTCATGGAAATTCATTCCATAGTTATTCTTCCATAATGAGATGTTATGAAAATTCTAAGGAGCAGGCCAGAAGAATTATAACTGTTGGATGGACAGCTAAATCTGAATATGAAAAGAAACTGGCACTGCAAACTAATGACAATGGTTATGCTGCAAATAAAAGAAAGAATGATTATGAAAGAATAACTCAGAATAGAATAGCTGGTGTGCATGTGACGGATGCAGAAGAGATTGTTCAACTGAGTGCCCATTTTGCTAAAAGCTACAAACCTCATGTATGTAACATTGAGTTCATAGCTATCTCTTCAATGGATGAAGAAACTGGTGTATGAAGAGGAGATACTAGAGCTGTTGCACAAACCGAATGAGAATTCAGCAATAGGGGCCGATGGGATATCAGCTGTGATGCTAAAAGAGCATTCAGCTGAACTGGCTGTTCATTTGATGAGATAATTGAGTCTCAGAATAGAGAAGATTCCACAGGAGTGGAAAAATGTGTGATAATCCCATTGCACATTTCGCAAAGGATATTGCAAAGACTGATGTAGCTATCAACTTATCAGTGTCTCTGGAGTGTTAGTGAAGATTTTGGAAAAGTTAGCAAGAGCTTACATACAGAAATGAAATGACAGAGAATCCGTGCTTTGCAATGAAGAGCATAAGTTTACTAAGGGAAGGTCATATATAAGCAACTTGCTCACATTTTACGTTACCCTTGTCTAACCCAAGAGTAACATTATAATGTTACCATTGGGTTAGACAAGGGGAATGGATACACCATGATATTTTCGGATTATGCTAAGGCTTTTGACAGAACACAGCATGGAAGACTGTTGCATAAATTGAAGGATATGGGTTTGGATTATAAAATATTTGTCGATAAGAGAGAGAATGGCTGACTAATAGATATCAAAAAGTGTTGTGGGATGTGAATCTGCAAGATTAAAGGTGATCATCGGTGTACAATGGGGATAAGTCTACAGTTACTCATTCTTTACATTACTGATTGGAAAGGATTTGACATTAGCTATTTTGCTGATAATGCAAAGAAAGGCAGCATAATCAGTAATGTGACTGAAATGCAGTACTTGCAGAATGATTCAAATAGGCTGGAATTGTGGGCATGTGAAAATGGCTCCAGTAAACATAAAAGCATGCAGTTTGGTATGATGAGATATCTAATGACATATTATATTGTTGGATTATGCTTGATAGAACTTCACTTAGATTGTTGTGCACAAATCAGGTCTCCTAGTTTCCATGGTGATGCTGTTATAGTAGAGAGAGAGTGCAAAGGAGAATGTTTAGAGATGATGCCAGGATTGATGTACATATTATTATGATGATCGATTGAGAATTTGTGGACTTCAGGCCCTAAATGAAGAATGCGAGAAAGAGAGGTGATACAGGATACTAGTAGATGGAATTTTTATTTTATGGAGGTTGGGAAGAGAATGAGAAGGCTTCCATGGAAGTTGAGAATGAATGCAGTAAAGATAGGGGGCAAGAGCTAGAATTTTTCTCTCATAGAGGTGGTGTGTGATTGGAATGGATTGCATTTGGAGATTGGTGTGAATGAAGAGGTATGACAGCTGGTGTAGGTGATAAGTGACCTACCTCCCTTGATGAGTCTGATTCCATGGAAGTCTCTTGGTATTGATGATGATGATGGGCACACTATTGAACTTTAGTTAAAAAAAAAATTGGAAATAAGTAAATTATTTAGGTATATCATCTGCGTTGTTAATTTCCTTTAACAACATTATGAACATTTATTAAATTTGCATAGAAAATTTTCTTTAATATTTGAATATTACCAAACAGTAGTGAAGCAGTTCAGTTCTATGAATTTGTACCTTATTTGCAATGGATTGCAAAATAGATTTTGATGAATCTTTATAGGAAGGATATAATGGAAAGTGAGTACTGCACTTTAATAGTAAACTTTTGCATTGGAAATTTCAAAAATGGGTGCTGACTGTTTTGCATTACTTACTTATTCATTTTGGTGCATTAGGCACAATACTTCTTTCAAGGATAATTGTAGCTGAGCTTAAAAATTGTTAAACAATGCATTTGCACTAAAAATATAATTAAAAATGATCTTAATGTATGTATTATTAAATAACAAGTTGAACATTTCTTTTATAGACCTGATGATTACTTGCCAAGAATTCAAATTCATACAGTTGAAACAGTAGAGGCATGTTTGCATGAGGTATCTGTCATTATATCTGGTTTCTTTTTTCCCTTTTATAATTTATTTATTTGCAAACAGTACAGATATTTTTAAGTTACCTTGTTTATTCTTTTTATTCTTTGCATTGTGTTTGTTAGAATTGCTTCTTCCTATGTAGATTAAGGTATAAAGAAATTGTACATTCTAATGTACTCAGGTTATAAGTTATGCAGCTTACTGACTGGACACAGAATTTATATGCCATTGTTTATATAGTCTTCTTTTTCTTGAACAGCTTTTTTTTTATTCCTTATTCTTTTTCCTGGCAATAAGAACCTGTTTTGTGTTTCACTAGCTGCATACACATTTTAAAAGATAGTTTTCAAGCTTCTAAATAAAATTGCCTTGCCATTTTGTTATCAAAGTGTTTTACGAGTGCCTGACTTCATTCTGTAATCCAGGTGTGTGCAATCTTTGTGTGGCTGTAATTTCCTATATTATGGACAAACAGAAATTAATTGAGCTTTGCATGCATTAAAGAATGTCTCAGAGATATCACCTACAGTAGAACCAGTCACAGCCTTTATTAAGTCATGTTGTGATTTCATCTGATCTTGACAACCATCAATCCACTATACACTCAGTAAACTGGGATTGATCAGAAATCATATGTAAATTCTGTGATGAACTTTAGAGAAAATTCTTGCAATTAATAGAAATTACACTAAATCTTGTTCATTTTAATATCAACCTCAGTCATAATATTTCTGATTGTTACTCCTCTCCTAGTCTGCTATGGTGGTCGCAACACCACGTCCTCATATACAAGAATAACAAGACAGCAAGTCTGAGAATTTATTTAAATATAAGCCATTTATTGATAATTTAAAACTTGGGTAGATATACTCAAATAATGGTTTTAAAGTATCTGTTTTTTCACTTCTGTGTAATGTACCTGATGAAGTCTTCTAGGAATACAAAACAAGTAGTGCCTTTAGAAATAAATTAGTCATTTTCTAGTTTATCATTTTGCTATATAATCATAAGTTATTTTTTAAAACCTGTCCAATAGCTGTGAAAACTTAATTCATGAAATGGAAAGAATAGGTGAGGAGAGAATGGCTAAACAAGCATTCAAGATAAAGGCTGATGGAAAGTGACCAGAGGTAGACTGCAGATGCGTTGGGAGAATAATATCCAAATAGACTTAGGTGAGATGGGAATTCAGAAATGAAATGAAAAAGCTCAAAACAGAAAGCAATGGAAGGAGCTAGAACATGCAACTAAGAACCTTAGAGGTTCAACTAGCTGAAGTATGCATTTTAAAGAAAATAGTTAATGCCTTTTGCTTCTTATTGGGAGTAAGTGAGGTCATTTTAGCCTTAACTTTTTTAGAGACTAGGGTAGGGGCATTTCACTCTCCACCTGTAGCCAGTCAGAGATAGTTTGCCCAAGAATCACTAATATCTGGTTAAGAGAGGTAAAAAAAAAGTAATGCTGTCTTGTAGTCCCTAACACAGTATATTATTATTTGAAATGGCCTGGGTTCTACATTTCCTTAATTAAATAGTTTAATTAAAAAATTAAAGAAAAAAAATTAAAGTTTAATTGTTACAAGAAAAGTCTCTTCCATTTTCTGCATTCATATTAAAATTCTTTGAGAAATGACAATGCAGAAACTGCAAGCATACTTATTCACAAAAAGACAAAGTAGAATAAAAATCCATATCTCAAATGGTGGATATTAAAAATTGTAATTCTAGGCCAGTTAAAAACATAACTTCAGCAACAGTTTTGGAACACAAGTCCCTTTCAAACGAGTCATATATGAAAATATTCTGCTTGCTTAAACCTTAGTTACTCAGTAAGACTGAGACAATTGAATAAAGATATGAAAGAGTTGTTGAAAAAAGGTGAAAAAGAATAGCAAAAGTCACAGTTGAGTCCATATGATAAGATTCCAAGGTATGACAGGAGAGAACCAAGAAGGAGAGCTGCGATAGTGAATGATTAATGAGCAGACTGTAGGAGAAGTGTATGATGCATATTGAAAAATGTGAGATTGATTTTAATGTTAGAAAGGAGTAGTACACACGCACATGATGAGTTGCACTTGAATGGATTTGGTATCAGGACTTGAGAAATTTTTTACCATGAAAGATTAAATAATCGCTAATAATTAAATAACCAATCCTTATTAGACATTTCTCATGAGGTGCACAGGATATTATGATAGTAATGACATAACTTGGGGTGCTTAAGGGTCAAAGCTGTATAACTGAGAGGAGACCTCAACATAGCCTTTAAAGGAATGCGGAGAACTGACCAGAGCTTCTGACCTAATGTCCAATCTTTACCTTCTCGTGGTGCATCCTGTTGGGTATCTACCTGGATACTGAACGAACAAGGATGAGCTGGCAATATGGAATTTAGCCAACCAAATTGTATTCTTATTGGCTTAAACCAAAATATCAAATGATGGTACAACATGACAAAATTTCATACCGGCTGGGGTGTTGCCCTTCGCCTGGGCAAACAGCGAAAAGTCAGCTACTGGAACAAATCCTAAAACCCACTCCAATTCAACATTGCCATAGTTGAAGATCAGTACTATCAACATAAGAAGCCTGAATGGCAAAGAAATGGAGCTAGCTGAGGAATTAGATAAGTATCAGATCTACATAATAGGGATGACTGAAATGAAAAAGGCAAAAACTGGTTAGATCTTTCTGATCAATAAATACAAAATGTTATATTCAAGCAATGACGATCAAGGAAAAGAAGGGGTGGCCATAGTATTCAACACTGAATACAAGGCTAATCTTCTTGAATGGTAGGCAGTCTCAAGTAGGGTGATGTAGGCAAATATGAGAATGGGTAACTGGACAAGTAGGGGTACTTAAGGGTCAAAGCTATATAACTGAGAGGAGACCTCCACATAGCCTTTAAAGGAATGTGGAGAACCGACCAGGGCTTCTGACCTAATATCCAATCCTCACCTTCTCGTGGTGCACCCTGTTGGGTATCTACTTGGATACTGAATGAACGAGAATGGGCTGGCAATTTGGGATTTTGCCGACCAAATTGTATTCTTATTGGTTAAACCAAAATAAAAAATGATGGTACAACATGACAAAATTTCATGCCAGCTGGGACGTTGCCCGGTTAAACAAGGCCCCTGTTGTTTTCTCCAGGGAACCAGGGCGAACAGCGAAAAGTCAGCTACTGGAACAAATCTGAAAATAAACCCCAACTCAACATTCCCAGAGATAAAGATCTGTACTATCAACGTAAGAAGCCTGAATTGCAAAGAAATGCAGCTAGCTGAGGAATTAGATAAGTACCAGATCGACATAATACGGGTGACTGAAACAAAAAAGACCAAAACTGGTGAGATCTTTCTGAGCAATAAATACAAAATGTTATATTCAGGCAATGACAATCAAGGAAAAGAAGGAGTAGCCATAGTATTCAACACAAAATACGAGGCTAATCTTGAATGGCAGTCAGTCTCAAGTAGAGTAATGTGGGCAGATTTGAGAATGGGGAACTGGACAATGAGACTTATTTGTGCCTATGGTCCCACAGAAGGTTCTACTAAGGTAGAAGCGGAGGAATTTTTTGAGGCTTTAGAAAAAGCAACTGACATAATGAAAAAGGAAATGTTGGTCCTTGTTGGGGATCTAAATAGCAGAGTAGGAAATGATTGTGAGACATACAAAAATATTTTGGGAAAATTTGGAGAAAAGAACAAAGCTAATAATAATGGCAAATATCTGTTGGATTTCTGCTCAGGACATGGACTGGTTATTATTAACACCATGTTCCAACATAAAAATGTGCACAAATTCACATGGAGAGAAGAGGCTAGGAATAAGAAAAGTTTCATTGACTATGTTATTGTTGATAATGATGTTTTCTCCCTGGTGCAGGACACCAGAGTGTACAGAGGATTTGAAATTGGAATTGATCACTATTTAGTCTTGATCAGGATAAAATTGAATTCATATTGAAAAAAATAACATGTAAGAAAGTTTTAAAGCAAATAAAAGTTGAGCAGCTCTCAGATGTAAACTGTAGACTAAAATACACAAAGATTATTGAAGAACAAATGAAAGAGTTTGAGAACATGAATCAAATCTTGGAGATTCAGTGGCAAACTCTGAAGAAAACATTGATTGATTCTGCCAGAGAGGCATGTGGTGAAGTTGTCTGCAAGGATAAAAAAATCAGAACTCCCTGGTGGACACAGGAAGTTAAAGAGGCAGTGAAGGAAAAGAAGAAAGCATATCAAAAGTTCCTGCAAATAAGTCAGCTTGTGCTCTTAGAGAATACAGAGACAAATGCAAGAATGTTAAACACTGTGTAAAACTAGCTAAACAAAAGTCATGGGAGGACTTTGGCAAGAATATAGAAAATAAATATCAAGAAGGTGGCAAAATATTCTGGAGGTTGTTGAAGCTTAGGAATGGAGGAAAGAGTGCTGTAAAAGGAGTTAGAGATGATAAAGGTGACATGAAAACGGGAGAAAAAAGATATCCTTGAGGTATGGAGTAATTACTTTGAAAAAATTACTATGAAACAAGCAGTGATGACAGCACAGTGGTAAAAAAACACTGATCAGGCATGCAGTCAGGAATACATATCCATACTTGAAGTAGAAAAAGCCATCAAAGGCTTGAAATGTGGAAAGGCAGCAGGATTAGATGATATTCGACCAGAAATGCTGAAGTATGGTGGTATAAGAGTCTTACAGTGGCTGCACTGCATAGTTCAGAAAGCCTTGACAGAGAGACGAATTCCCGATGTTTGGAGTACAGCTCTCATAGTACCCATATAGAGTGTTCCTGGCAAGATCTATGCAAGTATACTTGAGAAACGGTTGAGAAGCTTTGTGGAAGAAATGCTTGGTGAAGAACAAGTTGGATTCAGGCCAAATAGAGGCTGTCAGGATCAGATCTTCACTTTACGACAAATAGTCGAGAAAGCATGGGAATATAACAGATGTGTATTTAAGTTTTGTCGATTTGGAAAAGGCATATGACAAGGTGCCAAGAGAGAAGCTATTCAATACGCTGCAGTTATATGGTGTCAATGGGGCATTATATCAAACAATACTTAGTCTTTATTTGAGTTGTAAGTCAGCAGTTAGAATTGAAGGAAGCACAGGAAGATGCTTTAATGTTAAATCTGGTGTGAGACAAGGATGTACATTATCCCCTCTGTTATTCATTATCTATATGGATCACATTATGAAGGAAAGTGGTATTAAACATGATATCAAAATTGGAGATGTTAATGTCAGCACTTTGCTTTATGCGAATGATGTTATACTTCTAAATAAATCCACTACAAGTCTGCAAGATTCTCTGACCAAATTGAATAGCTGTTATAGACATGGTATGAAGGTCAGCAATAAAATGACAAAGACAATAAAAATAGGCAGAATCATTGAATGTCAACTGTGTTGTGAATGGAGAACCTGTGGAACAAGTAAAACATTTCAGCTACTTAGGCACGGTTTTTAGTGAATATGGTAAATTAAATATAGAAATAGACAACAGAATCAGCAAAGCTGGTATGCTGGGAAGTCAATTGAATAAATTCATATTGAATAAGAGAGAAATTAGTCGGAACACTAAATTAGCTGTATACAAGATAGTGTTCAAAGCAGTTTTAACTTATGGATCTGAGAGCTGGGTCAGAAGTAAAACACTTGACCAAAGACTAGAGACCGCAGATATGAGAGTCCTGAGAAAGATTATAGGCGTGAACAGATGGCATCAATGGCAATATCATATTAAAAACGAGGATATAAGGAAAGAACTTGACATTGTCAGCATCCAGGAATGCTTTAGCAGAGCTAATCTCAGGTAGTATGGTCACTTAAACAGAATGGGCCATGAAAGATTAGCAAAACAAGTGTTCTCTGCCAGGTTGGCAGGAAAACGATCCAGAGGAAGACCAAGATATAGGTGGATTGATATGGTACAAAGTGCCTTAGGCAATAGAAATATAAGATCAGATAATGTTGGAGTCTTGACAAGTAACAGACTGATTTGGAGGAAAATTGTAGATAGGAAGTTAGTAATGATGTAATTTTTTTCATGTAGTACTGTCATATCCTGTACACCCCTTGAGGGTACATGGCAGGAATTTGATGATGATGATGGAACTGGACAATGAGACTTATTTGTGATTATGGTCCCACAGAAGGTTTTACTAAGGTGAAGTGGAGGAATTTTTTTAAGCTTTAGAGAAAGCAACTGACACAATGAAAAAGGAAAAGATGGTCGTTGTTGAGCAAAAGAGCAAAGAGCAAAGCTAATAATGATGGCAAAAGCCTGTTGGATTTCTGCTCTGGACATGGACTGGTTATTACTAACACAATGTTCCGACATAAAAATGTGTACAAATTCACATGGACAGAAGAGTCAAGGAATAAGAATTGACTATGTTATTGTTGATAGTGATGTTTTCTCCCTGGAGCAGGATACCAGAGTATATAGATTATTTGAAATTGGTAGTGGTCATCATTTAGTCTTGAGCAGGATAAAATTGAATTTCATATTGAAAAGAAGAACATGTAAGAAAGTTTTAAGTGAATAAAAGTTGAGCAGATCTCAGATGTGAACTGTAGACTAAAATACACAAATATTATTAAAAAAAAAATGAAAGAGTTTGAGAACAAGAATCAAACTCTGGAGATTCAGTGGCAAGCCCTGAAGAAAACATTGATTGATTCAGCCAGAGAGGCATGTGGTGAGATTGTCTGCGAGGATAGAAAAATCAGAACTCCATGGTGGATACAGGAAGTTAAAGAGACAGTGAAGGAAAAGAAGAAAGTATCGAAAGTTTGTGGCAACTAAGTAAGCTTGTGCTCTTAGGGAATACAGAGACAAATGTAAGAAAGCTAAACACTGTGTAAAACTAGCTAAACAAAAGTCATGGGAGGACTTTGGAAAGAACATAGAAAATAAATATAAAAAAGATGGCAAGATATTCTGGAGGGTGTTCAAGAAGCTCAGAAATGGAGGAAAGATTTTTGTAAAAGGAATTAGACATGATAAAGGTGACATGAAAACAGGTGAAAAAGATATCCTTGAAGTAATGAATAATTACTTCGATAAATTGCCAAATGAAACAAGCAGTGATGACAGCACAGTGGTAAAATCACTGACGAGATATGCAGTCAGGAATACATATCCATACTTGAACTAGAAAAAGCCCGAAATGTGGAAAGGCAGAAGGAGTAGATGATATTTGACCAGAAATGCTCAATTATAGAGGTATAAAAATTTTAGTGTGACTGCACTGCATAGTTCAGAAGGCTTGGACAGAGGGATGAATTCCAGATGATTGGAGTAGAGCTCTCATAATATCCATATATAAAAAGGGAAATAAAACTGAATGTGAGAATTAGAGAGGTATTTGATTACTGAGTGTTCCTTGTAAGATATATGCAAGTATACTTGAGAAACAGCTGAGAAGGATTTTGGGAAGGGATAGCTTTGTGAAGAATTAGCTGGATTCAGGCCAAATAGAGGCTATCAGGATCAGATCTTCACTTTACGACAGATAGTGGAGAAAGCATGGGAATATAACAAAAATCTGTATTTAAGTTTTGTCGATTTGGAAAAGGCATATGACAAGGTGCCAGGAGAGAAGCTATTCACGGTGCAGTTATATGGTGTCAATGAGGCATTATATATCAAGCAATACTTAGTCTTTATTTGAGTTGTAAGTCAGCAGTTAGAATTGAAGGAAGTACAGGAAGATGGTTTAATGTTAAATCTGGTTTGAGACAAGGATGCACATTATCCCCTCTGTTATTCATTATCTATATGGATCACATTATGAAAGAAAGTGGTATTAAACATGATATCAAAATTGGAGATTTTAATGTCAGCTCTTTGCTTTATGCGGATGATGTTATACTGCTAAATAAATCCGCTGCAGGTCTGCAGGATTCTCTGACTAAATTGAATAACTGTTGTAATAGATATGGTATGAAGGTCAGCAATAAAAAGACAAAGACAATGAAAATAGGAAGAATCATTGAAAATGTCAACTGTGTTGTGAATGGAGAACCTATGGAACAAGTAAAACATTTCAGCTACTTAGGCACGATTTTTACTGAAGATGGTAAATTAAATATAGAAATAGACAACAGAATCAGCAAAGCTGGTATGGTGGGAAGTCAATTGAATAAATTCATATGGAATAAGAGAGAAATTAGTCGGAACACTAAATTAGCTGTATACAAGATAGTGTTCAAACCAGTTTTAACTTATGGATCTGAGAGCTGGGTCAGAAGTAAAACACTTGACCAAAACCTAGAGATGACAGATATAAAAGTTCTGAGGAAGATTAATGGCATTAACAGATGGCATCAATGGCATTATCATATTATAAACGAGGATATTAGGAAACAACTTAACATTGTTGGCATCCAGGAATGCTTTAGCAGAGCTAATCTCAGGTGGTATGGTCACTTAAAACAGAATGGGCGAGGAAAGAATCGCAAAACAAGTGTTCTCTGCCAAGTTGGCAGGAAAACGACCCAGAGGAAGACCAAGTTATAGGTGGATTGATATGGTACAAAGTGCCTTAGACAATTGAAATATAAGATCTGATAATGTTGGAGTCTTGACAAGTAACAGACTGATTTGGAGGAAAATTGGTAGATAGGAAGTTAGTAATGTAAATTTTTCATGTAGTACTATCATATCCTGTACACCTCTTGAGGATGCATGTCAGGAATTTGATGATGATGATGAGAAAATATTTTAAAATGGCAACATGGAATGTAAGAACAATGAAACAAATAGGAAAGATGAATGAAGTTGCTAATGAAATGCTGAAATATAAAATCGACCTCATTGCACTACAAGAAATGCGATTGCAAGGATGGGGGAGAATTGATAAACAGCATTATAGTGTTATTTATAGTGGTCCCAATGAACAAACTGGTCAGCTGTTTACTGGCTGCATAGTAAGCAAGGAAGTATGGAAAAGGATGTTAGAATATGAAGCTATCAGTGACCGAATATGCAAAATAAGATTTAAAGGAAAATTTAGAAATATTACTGTCATTTCAGCCCATCCACCAATTGAGGAGAAAGAAGAAATTGATAAAGATCAATTTTATGAGCAACTTGACGAAGTCTGCTATAAGACACAAAGGTATGATATTCTATTAATCATGGGAGGCTTTAACGCTAAGATTTGGAGAGATGAAAATCAAAAGCAAATGGCAGAATTATTTACGTTACATGATAAAAACATTGAAAATGGTGATTTGCTGATGCAATTTGCAGTCAGAAACAAATTATTCATAAGAAGCACGTTGTTCGCACATAAAGCAATTCACTTGGGAACGTGGAGGATACCAGGCATGAACGAAGTAAAAGAGATTGATTATGTTTTAGTGTCATGATGTCATTTTTTCTCTGTCATTGATGTCAGGAGCTCTAGAGGCCCTAATTGTGACAGTGATCATTATCTAGTGAAAATGATTATAAGAGAAAGATTATCAAATGTGATAAAGATGACCAAAAAGAAGGCTTTGTTATGGGACATAGATAGACTTCATAATGATGTAAAGGAATCTAAGAAATACCAAGATAACTTGAAAACTAAATTAAAGAAAACTTAAAATAACATAACTGATGGATTCAATGGTATTGATGGAAAATGGAATAGAGTAGAAAATATGATTAAAGAAGTGGCTTCTGAAACGATAAGTGAAAAGAAAATAACTCGTATTGAAGAATGGTTTGAAGAATGTGATGCAACTATAAAAGAGAAGAACACAGCCAGAGCACAAATGATGCAGCTAAACACTAGAAGTAATCGGGAGAAATACAATGAACTTAGAAGAAAAGCAAATAATATACTTTAAAGAAAATGATTATGAAACAAATAAAAGAAAGAGAGCAACTTAATACTCAAAATGAAAGTAGAAAATTTTATGCTGGTGTCCAAAAAATGAAAAAAGGATTTCAACCAAGAATTAGTGGATGTAAAGATAAGAAAGGAATTAAATTTATTAGGAGAGGGAAATAAAATAGTGGAGAGATGGGCAGAATATTTTAAGGATTTATTAAATAGAGAAGAAAACAGGGAAAATATTCAACTAGAAGAAAATACCCCTATAAAACAACCAACTAGTGAAATTGAAGCTAAAATACAACAAATGAGAAATAATAAAGCATTTCTCAACAGTCTGGTCCAAGGAAGAAATGCCAGACAGCTGGAATGGTGGCATAATCTGTCCTCTTTATGAAAAAGGAGATAAACTCGACTGTAGTAATTATAAGGGTATTATGTTATTTAATGTAGTTTATAAAATGATTCTTACATCCATAATAAATGACAGGCTTAAAGAGATTACCGAAAAGAAAATAGGAGAATATCAGTGTAGATTTAGATCAAACAGAAGTACCATTGATCAACTTTTCATTATCAGACAGATGATGGAAAAATGAGTTGAGCATACAATAGACCTACATATGTTATTTATAGACTTTAAGCAAGCATTTGACAGTCTAAACAGAGCTAGTCTACAAAAGGCTATGAAAGAATTAGAAATACCACCAAAATTAATTAGAGTAGTAATGATGATGAAAAAAACAAAAGTTAAAATAGATAATAAATTTAGTGACCCCTTCGAATTTAATAAAGGTATAAAACAAGGAGATGTACTATCAACAACATTATTTATTATCACTTTACATTATGCGATTAAAGATTTAGATCAAAGAGGAACAATGTTTAATAAATCAAGTCAGTTATGTACTTAAGCTGATGATATAGTCATCGTGTCAAGGACTAAGAAATGGTTAATTGAACTGTATAATGAACTCGAAAGAAAAATTGGTGTTATGGGATTAGAGATCATTGTAAATAAAACTAAATATATTGTGATGTCAACTTCAGAAATAAGAAGAAAACCACAGAATCTACAAGTTGGACAAAATTTTTGAAGGAGTGACCAGATTTGAGTATCTATGAGATATTGTGGAGAATGAGGCACGATTAACTATAGCAATTAAAGAACGCATTCAAACTGGTAATAAAGCATATTATGCAAATATGAACATGATTAAAAGCAAGCTAATAAGCAGAAATACTTATAAAACGCTCATCAGACCCGTGGTTGCATATGGAAGCAGAGCGTGGACTCTTAGTAAAAAAGACCAAGACAATTTGAGGAAATTTGAAAGGAAGATTATAAGAATTTATGGACCTGTTGAAGAAAATAGTATATGGAGAATACATTACAAAGAAATCAGTCAGATACTAAAAGAAGAAGATATTGTTAGGTTCATAAATGCACAGAGATTGCAATGGTTAGGTCATGTAGAGAGGATGGAAGCCTTCCATATGCCAAGAAGAATACTGAGAGAAAAGATAAATGCAACACGTAAAAAAGGAAGACCGAGATTAAGATAGATAGATTGATAATGTAATCCAAGACTTGACTACTATGAAAGTGAAAGGCTGGGAAAGACTAGTCAAGGATAGAAGATCGTGGAGCAAGTTGTACAGGAGGCTAAGGCTCACAGTGGGCTGTAACGCCGGATGGTATGTAGGTAGGTAGATATGGAGTAAATACTTCAAAAAATTGCTAAATGAAACAAGCAGTGATAGCATAGTGGTAAAAAATACTCAACAGACATGCAATCAAGAATACATATCCATACTTGAAGTAGAAAAAGCCATCAAAGGCCTGAAATGCAGAAAGGCAGCAGTAGATGATATTCAACCAGAAATGCTCAAGTCATATCGCTACGTGACCTCAAGGGTATAGAAGTCTGATATATGTCAGTTTACAGGCCGAAGTTAACCCTGTGAGAATGGCCAATTCTCAGCAGAGTGCCAGCAGCATTGGGTGATTGGTTTCCTTCCAACTACTACCACGCTCAGACTTGTTTACCTTTTTGCGTGAGCCATTAGTAGCGGAGACTCTACCAATCGACCACCCTTTGCTGGCAGAAATGCTCAAGTATGGAGGTATAAAAGTCTTACAATGGCTGCACTGCATAGTTCAGAAGACCTAGACAGAGAGACGAATTCCAGATGATTGGAGTAGAGCTCTCATAGTACCCATATATAAAAAGGGAAATAAAACAATGTAAGAATTACAGAGGTATTTCTCTCCTGAGTGTTCCTGGTAAAATTTATGCAAGTATACTTGAGAAACAGTTGAGAAGAATTGTGGAAGAAAAGCTTGGTGAAGAACAAGCTGGATTCAGGCCAAATAGAGGTTGTCAGGATCAGATTTTCACTTTATGATAAATAGTTGAGAAAGCATGGGAATATAACAAAGATCTGTATTTAAGTTTTGTCGATCTAGAAATGGCATATGACAAGGTGCCAAGAGAGAAGCTATTCAATACACTACAGTTATATGGTGTTGTTGAACTCTGAATGATCTTGTGACTTCGTTTCATGAGATCATACAGATTTCTACAAGTGCACCTTAGCATATTAAATTATTCACATCAGAAAATACTTGCATTTTGGTAAAGATACAGATAATATAGTATTTAAAGTGTAAAATATTAAAGCATATAAAATATAGCATTTAGAAAGAATCAGTTTAGAAAATTATAGAGATGCATAACAGTTTTGGAAGTATATTGTATTATTTAGAAGTTTTTTTCTGAAATTATAAATCAGGATTCAGTATTGTAAAGTGTAACTAGATTTTACTTAAATATTCCACTGGTCTAAATGTAAGAATGGGTCCAAAGGTTTGGTACGTAATAGTGTAAGTGCCCGAGGCTGTGTGATACTAGGAGCAGGTGCGTATAACAACAGTTATACGCACCTGCTCCTAGTATCCTAAAAGGTGCTGACATCATTCAGAGTACAAGACTAACATAGTGCCGCACAAGGTGTTTCAGGAGAGGATAAGGGGCGTTGTGTGAAGCGGAATATAAGGAATTGCAGGAGAGAGAGAGAGAAGAGGGCTTTGGGGGGGGGGGGGATCTCGTGGTCGAGAGGAGAAAGTCCAGGTAGCTGGTTCCAGGCTGAACGGCAAGTGAGGATGTGTGGCAGCGAGAGATTTGAATCGGACAGTTCCTGAATCCACGGACGGAGTTTCCAGCATGACGTAACCACTGCTTTCATTATAAGCGGGCGCTAAGTTGTTGAATTTCCCGTGAAATCCTCAGATAACGAAGATAGTCAGTGTACGTGTCGAGGATAGCCACATTGCAGATACAACACGACTCGCATTGTCCATAACAAAGAAGCAAGCCTCTGGTTCTTTCGTGATAGTATCATAGCCAGCAGACCCATTCAAAGCCATGTGAAGGTAATGTAAAAGTTTCATTATTTATATTTTGGAAGCCTGTGAGTGAATGAAGATATTGTAATACAAGAGATTAGATAAGGCAAAACTATATAGACTGGTGACTTTCAAGGAATTGTTCTATTAGGCTTAAGCCTGAATTCGAAGTTGTTAGGAGTCTCATACAGTGCAGAGACAGAAAGTGTTAGGTGTGAAATGTATTAGATGACATAAGTATAGGCAGTTTGCCAAAATGAAATATTATTGGTTCAGGGATAACCCCGAATGAAATTAGTATTTTTATTTAATATTAATGTAAGATTTCAATCTTTAGTAGTGTGAGTTTGTAATTAATTAATGTGTATTCATATTGTAGAATAAACATGTATTCTTTTTCTAAACTGAGTCTTGCCTGATTAAGAGTGTCAACTCACCGCTCTAAAAATACGTACTTGTCGCAGGAGGGTAGAGTTAAAGTGAAATATTTTGGCCATGACTGACTAGGAGAGTTAACGGGTAGTTACAAATCTGGATTGTTGGAAGTATCTCCCTGAGTAGTATAATTTATTATCATAGGGCATAAGCTGGCACAGGCATTAAACTAAATAAATGTGTTTATGCTTGAAAAGGAGATAGAGCCAAAATCCAGGGTTGTGCTTAGAGTAAATTGGTTTGTGAAGTTGAAAGATGCTTAATTAAGATAATTTGCATAAGTAACAATGCAACAGCGTCAATGGGGCATTATATCAAACAATATTTAGTCTTTATTTGAGTTGTAAGTAAGCATTTAGAATTAAAGGAAGTACAGGAAGGTGGGGTTTAATGTTAAATCTGTTGTCAGACAACTATGTACATTATCCCCTCTATTATTCATTATCTATATGGATCACGTTATGCAGGAAAGTGGCATTAAACCTGATCAAAATGGGAGATGTTAATGTCAGCTCTTTGCTTTATGCGGACAATGTTATAATTCTAAATAAATCTGCTACGTCTGCAAGATTCCCTGACTGAACTGAATAACTGTTGTAATAGATATGGTATGAAGGTCAGCAATAACAAGACAATGAAAATAGGCAGAAGCACTGAAAATATCAACTGCATTGTGAATGGAGAACCTATAGAACAAGTGAAACATTACAACTACATAGGCACGATTTTTAATGAAGATGGTAAATTAAATATGGAAATAGACAACAGAATCAACAAAGCTGGTATGGTAGGAAGTCAACTGAATAAATTTATATGGACTATGAGAGAAATTAGTCAAAACGCTAAATTAGCTATATACAAGACAGTGTTCAAACCAATTCTAACTTATGGAGCTGAGAGCTGGGTTAGAAATAAAACACTTGACCAAAGACTAGAGACCACAGATACGAGAGTCCTGAGAAAAAAAAAAGGGGTCATGAAGAGATGGCATCAATGGCAATATCATATTAAAAATGAGGATATTAGGAAAGAACTTGACATTGTCAGCATCCAGGAATGTTTTAGCAAAACTAATCTCAGGTAGTATGGTCACTTAAACAGAGTGAGTGAGTAAAGATTAGCAAAACAAGTGTTCTCTGTCAGGTTGGCAGGAAAAAGAAAGACCCCAAAGGAAGACCAAGATATAGGTGGATTGATACAAAAAAAAGTGCCTTAGAAAATAGAAATATAAGTATGTATATTATTTCTGGGAAAACTCCCATGTTACTCCTCTTTATAAACTATTATAATTACAGCTATTTTGCCTGCTTCAGTTTAGGAGTACCCCTGTTTAAATGTCATTGGCTATTTACTCATGGATTCTTAGGGCATTATGAGTGTAGATGTACTAAAAAGTATATGTAGCCTAAGGAATAGAAAATTGCACATACCTTTTTCTGGGTGTTGTGGCTTTTCCTCAGTCTGCGATGTCGAAAACTGCAGAGTGTGTGTGTGTGGGGGGGGTAGGCAGTTTAGTAGAATAAGTTAGAAAAACCCGTTTTTTTTTTTTTTTTTTTTTCTCGTAATATATAGAAACATATACTTTTATATAGGGTGGGGAAAAAAGTGAAAGGGTTAATTTTTTAAAATAGGGAGGGGGAAGGGGAAAGGTGGTTGACGGGGTGTGGACCGTTTCGACTATTCGTGGTCGTCATCTGAACAATGTGTTCAGATTCCCAATGTGTTCAGATGACGACCACGAATAGTCGAAACGGTCCACACCCCGTCAACCACCTTTCCCCTTCCCCCTCCCTATTTTAAAAAATTAACTCTTTCACTTTTTTCCTCACCCTATATAAAAGTATATGTTTCTATATATTACGAGAAAAAAAAAAAAAAAAACGGGTTTTTCTAACTTATTCTACCAAACTGCCTATCCCCCCCACACACACACTCTGCAGTTTTCGACATCGCAGACTGAGAAAAAGCCACAACACCCAGAAAAAGGTATGTGCAATTTTCTATTCCTTAGGCTACATATACTTTTTAGTACATCTACACTCATGCCCTAAGAATCCATGAGTAAATAGCCAATGACATTTAAACAGGGGTACTCCTAAACTGAAGCAGGCAAAATAGCTGTAATTATAATAGAAATATAAGATCTGATAATGTTGGAGTCTTGACAGGTAACAGACTGATTTGGAGGAAAATTGTAGATAGTAAGTTAGTAATGATGTAAATTTTTCATCTAGTACTTGTCATATCCTGTATACTCCTTGAGGGTACATGGTAGGAATCTGATGATGATGAAAATTCACTTGCAGCTTGTCTATGATAACTTGCCAATGGTGAGTGGATTTCTGGAGCCTTGAATAAGACTACCACTGGAATATCTGTCATGATTTAAAAATAATTGTGTTACTTCTTTCTATGCAAAGAGGATTTGCAAAACTTGGACACTTTTGGTAATTCTTGAGTGTTTCCTCAAGAATTACCAAGAATCACCAAAGAAAACATTGTCAAGAAAATGTGGTTTCTAAAGATATATTACATTAGGAGGACAAAATATAAAATCAGAAAGAGAGATAGAAGCTGCATCACAATACACTAGTAACCTACAGCTTAGCTGCTCTTGTCAACCATTGACCTCTGGTGAGGGAAAGAAAAAGTAAGAGAAAAATTAAATGATAAAAAGTAATAATTAAACATGTAAATAAGTGAAATTATATCGATTGCTATTAGTTCGAGTGTAATTTTCTGCGGCTCTGATATTTATCAGTTTTGTTTAATATCCATCATCCACCAATTATAAACTGATCTGTATTTCTCCTGGTTTCTGTGTTTGAATCTTTTTGGAGTGCTATCATCCTGTTCTTCTGTTGTTCTATTTCTAATGCCTTGAATTGCAGATGGTGTTTCCAGACTCTTGGAACTGTTAGGTATAATTTTTTTTTTGCTGAGATCAATAATGTACTTATCACAATCTTTGAATTTTCATTTGTACAATATAAATACTTGAGTGCCTTTCCAATGTTGAAGTGAAGGATCAGAAAGGACTGTTTTTCCATAATTAAGGAATTCCATGTCACATGAAATTCCTTAATATAAATATTAAGCCTTAATAAACAGCCATTCTTTATATTTGTTTTGCTTATTATTGTTTGTAACTTATTTTTCAGTCTGCTCATCAAAGCAAATTGTTAGAGGTCTATTTTCGTGAGTGCATTATTTGAAGAATAACACTTAAAAGTGTTATTCTTTTTACTCTCAGTGATGAATTGGATGCATCTCTGTTTTTGTTTTCTTGCTTTCTGTTTTCTTCTTGGGATTATGCATCTTATTTCTCTTATATAGGATAATACAGATACACTGAATTTGGTATACCCTGTCAATTTCTTTTACTAGATAGGGAAGGAAGGGAATCCTAAGAGGAGTTAATTTTTTTTAATTTTGTGGATGGTTTTGAATGTAGCCTTAATGTTGTATTTTTACAGTGTTCTATTTTCTCAGGTATTCCTCTGTTGTAAAGAATTGCTGTGGCTTTATTGTAATTTTTCTTTATTTGAAGATAAAAGCATTCTTGTCAAGGAATCTGATTGTTTTCCTGTTGTAGCCATTCTTTATATTTGTTTTGCTTATTATTGTTTAAGTGTTTAAGGTGGCTTAAAAAGGTTTGTCAACCATGGATCCAAATGGCAAATATATCTTCAACATATCCAAGCCAGACTTTGTTTTAGAATTTCTAGACCTGTGTTGATGATTGGCAACTTTTTAAAAGGACAGGAACATCAAAGATGATTAATAAATCTTTCTCTGTTGGTAGGTGGAGGAATCACCTACTGACTCTTTGAGTGCTAATTTTTTGGCCAGGTGATAATTAGGGATGTCAATTTCTTTCACTGTTGGTTGCATTGGCATGCTATTTTTGTGAAATTCTAGCAGTGCAGGTGACCAACTTAAGTAATACTATTGTTTTCTTTTTAATGCAGTTTGCTGAATTGTAGTTAACCAGTTGAAAAGTGTAGTTGTCAGAAACCAGTAGGTTCATTTTCTCCAGGTAAGCTGTTCAGGCAAGAATGAGAGTAACATTACCTTTTGTTGACTTTGGAAATAAGCCCTACTTCTTACATTATATCAAAATGTGGTACTAGAGCAAATTCAAAGAAGTCTGTGAGATGATAATTCATCAACCCAGTTTCAACAGAATTGATGGCCTAACAGTTACAAAACATCTGGAGGGCTTTTCTGTAACCTATGGCATCTAGAAATAGAATGATGGAAGAACAAGATTGCAGAACACCAAAAACTTCCAAATTCAGAAATCAGTGGATGATGGACAATAAATAGAACTGATAAATATGAATACAGAGAATTAAACCCAAATCAATAGCAATTAATGTAGTTTTGCTTATTTAAGTGTTTAATTATTATTTATTTTTATATAATTTTTCTCTTCCTTGTTTTCTTTCCCCCACCAGAGGTCAGGCTAGAGTCAGCAGTTGACCAGAGCAAGTATGCTATAGCTTACTAGAAGTATTGTGATGTAGTTTGTGTCCTAGTATATGTTTGTGCATGCATTCCTGATGATCATGATGCGTTGGTTGAAACATAGTGTTATTTTATCTTAATGTATAATAATTGCTCCAATGCTGAAGTTTGTCTCCATAATTCTGCACAGTGAATACTGAACACCATGTAACCATGTCACAGAAAGAAGGAAGAAAGAAGTCACAGATATTGCTGAATGATTTCTGGCCTTTAATTAAAGCTGAAAATTCTAAAGAATTACTTGGTTTGCTTATTACATAGTATATCAAATGAGGTCTAGGAAGTAATGGAAGAATTATTTCTTTCATTTTCAACTTAACTTATTTTCTGATACCTATGGTTCATCAAGTGATGAACTTGTTCCCACCAAGATACCCTAGTAATAGATGAACAGTATTTGTGAAGAATAAATGCTGCTATTGTAGATGACTTCTGTTAGTTTCAGAGACACAAATGAAAGTGGTTACAAGAGAAAAGTAATTAGAACATTTAAATTTGTATTTTTATGATATTTAATATAACTATAATAAAATATGAAAATCTTTAAATTCTGGTTGTTTATATTCATTTTACAAAATGCAGTTTGTTTTTTTTTCTAATCATTATCATCATCATCATTAAATGTTACTTTGCTCTAAGGCTTAAGTTTTCATTATACTTGTGGCAGAAAAGTTTTTGATGTGCTAGTGGAGGATTCCATGCAGTAAATTTAATACAAAGAATCCAGTTTTTATTGTCATACTTAAAAATCGTTATTGTCCAGTGCAGTGGTGGTTGGTGAAAATTTTAAGTGGGGGTGCTGCATATATATATATATGAAATAAATTTTTTAACTTGGGGATATTGTATATAAGGATAACCAAGTTATTTTATAAACTTGGTTATTTTAACTCCTAATCCCAAGTATGCAAACAATTAAGTTTGCACCTGAAACAAAGTTCAAGTCTAAAGATGGTGCAACACCAGGGCAATTCATTGTAAAGGTGGGTAAAGCTCTGATCACTATTCTTAGTATTTTCCCATAATGTAAAGCACATCTCACTAGAAGATGTATACTGCAATGCATTGTGGGTGGGGTCACTACCCAGACCGGTTTCAACCTTTTTTGAGGTCTCCTCAGTGAGTAGCTAGACCCTAAATACCAAGGTTATAGTAATACGGAGCCTTATCAACTTTACCTATAGAAGTTGCAACAAGGTGTTTTTATTTTTAATAAAAATCTCTGGAGGAGATATAGATGTAATAAATGTTTTAACTTGGGGATATTGTATATTAGGATAACCAAGTTATTTTATAAACTTGGTTATTTTAACTCCTAATCCTGAGTATGCAAACAATTAAGTTTGCGCCTGAAACAAAGTTCAAGTCTAAAGATGGTACAACACCAGGGCAACTCATTGTAAAGGTGGGTAAAGCTCTGATCACTATTCTTAGTATTTTCCCTTAATTAAAAAATTTATTACATCTATATCCCCTCCAGAGATTTTTATTAAAAATAAAAACACCTCGTTGCAACTTCTATAGGTAAAGTTGATAAGGCTCCGTATTACTATAACCTTGGTATTTAGGGTCTAGCTACTCACTGAGGAGACCTCAAAAAAATTTGAAACCAGTCTGGGTAGTGACCCCACCCATAATGCATTACGGTATACATCTTCTAGTGAGATGTGCTTTACATAATGGGAAAATACTAAGAATAGTGATCAGAGCTTTACCCACCTTTACAATGAGTGCCCTGGTGTTGTACCATCTTTAGCCTTGAACTTTGTTTCAGGCACAAACTTAATTGTTTGCATACTTGGGATTAGGAGTTAAAATAACCAAGTTTATAAAATAACTTGGTTATCCTAATATATATATATATATATATATATATATATATATATAAAACTTTTTTTTCCTAATCAGTAATGAATTTATTAATAAATAAATTTACATATTAAAAAATTGCTTTATTAAAAATATTTGATCCTCACCATAAACAAACACCAATAATAAAAGTTTCATATCAATAGCAATGACAAGCGCAAACGAATATTGGCGTTATATCGCAGTGCATTTGTTTCGTGTAACGATAATTGAAAAAATAATTCTTTTCATATTTTCAACAGTGACACTTCATAATTCAGCCTTGTATCTATAATAAATTAATAATTATACGTTATTTTAATAAAATAAAATAACATTTACAAAAAATAGTTCACCACAAACACACACCCATAATACACTTTTCATATCTCACAGAAATAACGCGTGGAAGCATATGATACACTATTTAAACGGCAGTGTATCTAATGACGTAATGTGCAATGACAAGCACAAACGAATATCGGTGTTAGGTCGCAGTGCATTTGTTTCATAATCTAAAGCGTTAATCGAACAGTTCCAATTATTTATTTATTTTTTTTTTTAAACTAAATTTATTATAAGTTCCAATTATTAACTTTTTAATCAATGTCAAAACATAAGCTGTAACCTTTGACATGTTGTATTGCATTTATATGATGTTGTAAGCATTGTTATTATTTATAAACACAGACAAAATTTAATTTTTTCCATTTTTTTCCTTGGGGGTGCTGCAGTGTTGCAGTGCTTATGTACGAGCCACCACTGGTCCAGTGTTATTACTTGGCATCATCATCATAGTCTCAGAACTTATTGTGGGTGACCATTCTCCATTCTGCTCATCAAATGTTTCTCTTTATTAATGGCATGTGTTCTCCCAGTCTGTTTTATGGAAGGAAGGACCAAGTTTCTTAAGGGGAGTGTTTCTGCTGGTACCTCCTTATAAGAGTGAAAGAAAAAGCATATTTAGATTCTGTACTAACAGAAGTGAAATTTTGGAGTAAGAAAATATGCGTATTTCACTCGCATCATGGAAAGGATGGAAATACATAGATTATGAACCTTTATGTCCAAAGCATTTGTTCAAGTATGCCATAGAAGCCTATTCTGCTGACCATTATCTTTGGTCTGCCTTCCAGTCTTCATAACTAGGTGGCCAGTTTCTCTCCAGACATTTACTGCATGTAATTGTTGATGGCTTCCTTTTTTTTTTTTTTTTTTTTTTTTTTTTCTCCCAAACAGGAGTTTTTCAGGGTTCTACTCTTTTGTCTGCCTACCTTCTCCTATTCATAATGGTCTTCTCTTATTAGCTTGAAATCCTGTCTTTAGTGTTCCTAGTTATTATATACCCCAGTCTTCATCCTCATTTGACAAATTTCATTTAAAATTTCAAATGCTTTTATTAAAATGTCCACAACAATGCTTGAAGCTTCTACAACTATTAATCTTTCACTGTAGAAAAGACAGGATTGTTTCATTTGCATAGAAGTTGATTAGTTGCTTCACCCCATTGAATGGAGTTATTGTGAACAGTCTTACAGTTCTTACTTCACCTTCCCTTATCTTTGATAAAAACCATATTCTCATCTTGATACATACACATACCATAGGCACCACATGAAGGTGATGACTAGACATTAGGTCAGAAGCCCCAGTCGGTTCCCCACATTCTGGAAAGGCAGTGTAGAGGTCCCTTACCAGTTATTTTGATCTTGACCCTTAAGTGATGCCTTAGCAAATCCTTTACAGTAATGAACTATTTCTTTAGTCCTTATGAATTTAATGATATACAAGTGGAGCTAATCTAAGATTGTATGGTAAATGCCAGAAAAATGGAAATGTTCTCAACTCTGCTTTAGATGATTGGGCATTAGAAACTGGTTTTCCTTTTATACTTTTCCTGTGTCCCTTTTCAAATCTTAGAACTCGAACTAGACGTTATTTTAGTAATTTCTCAGGTATTTCATAAAATTATTCGAACTTTCGTCCTGAGAAATGCTGAAGCTTCTAGATCAACAAAAGACATTGGAAAAGTTTGACTTGAATCCTTCATGCTTTTTATTTATTAAAATTGAAAGTGGGTTATACAACTTATCTTTTGCTTGTGGTTCCATTTTCAAGTACCACGTTGTTTAAAAAAAAAAAAAAACAGAATATTTTTCAAAATTAAAAAGGGTAATGAATTATGGGGAGAAAACAACATAATTCACCATGTCACAAACTTACTAAATCTGTGCCTAGAAGAGGGAAGATACCAGAAAACTGGAAAAATGCTACTCTGATGCTGTTATTTAAAAAAGGGGATGAAGAAGTAAAGAACTACAGACCAATCAGTATTCTCTAATCTGTACAAAATTCCCACAAAAGTAATAACAAACAGGTTAACCCCTCTTCTAGACTCAAATCAACCATAGTTTTTAACTAGTAGAACAAGCAGGATTCCATAAAGGCTTTAACACAATCGATCATATTCATGCAGTAAAACAAATAATAGAAAATGCAGAAGAAAACCAATTGCTTCTCTGTTTAGCCTTTATTGATTATGAAAAAAGCATTTGATTCCATCAAAACTAATGCAATAACCAAAGCACTCCAGAATCAGGGAGTTCCTGGGAAATATATGGACCTCCTCCAGGAAATATACTACACTGCAACAACAACAATCCAACTTCACACAAGTAGCAATAACATATCAATTGAAAAAGGTGTCTGACAAAGACTCTCTCTCTATCACCCAAAATCTTTACAGCAGTCCTTCAAGAAATAGTTAATAATATAAACTGGACAAACTTGGGTATAAAAATTAATAACAGAAACTTAACACACCTAAGATATGCAGATGATATAATTTTTGCAAACACTCCAGAAGACCTATATCATGAAAGCAGAAAAGTCTGTCTAAAAATAAACAGAGAAAAAACTAAAATCATTTTGTAACACCAAAAAACATAATAATAGAAAACAATTTCTTGGAAAGAGTCTTCATATGCATACTTAGGTCTCTACTGTGGACTCCAAAAGGAAATAAATAGAGTTCAACTTGCCTGGAGTGCATTCAGAAAATTGAAAAGCATTTTTCAAAACAATGTTGTTCCACTCTGTTTAAAAAGAAAGACATTTAACCAGTGTATATTTCCAGTCATCACACATGGTTATGAAACTTGGTCTCTAACAAAAGCACTGGCAAATAAACGAGCAAAAACTCAAAAAATGAAGAGATTGATGCTAGGCATCACATTAAAAGATAAGAAGCCAAACTCACTAAAATGGAAATGGGCTGGACATCTGTCCAGAAGAGAAGATGAGCAATGGACCACTATACTAACAAGCTGGATTCAAAAAGAAGGGAAACAGGGCTGAGGACGTCCTAAAAGAAGGTGGAGTGATGAATTGTCAAATTTTGTTGGGGAAAATTGGTCAACCATTGCCAAGAACAGAGAAAGGTAGAAAGTACTGGAGGAGGCCTTCATCCAGCAGTGGACAGAAAATGGCTAAAAAGAAGAACTGAACTAAATTCTTATTAAAAACTTAAAACATTAGAATACCCAAATTTGGGGGTATTCTAATTCTTACACGTTAAAAAAAAATGTGCAAGATTTTTTTTTTATTTTTTATTATTATTATTATTATTTCGGGTGACTCCAGGAGTCCTTAGACTCATCGAGGAAGGCCCTAAACATCATATCCACACAACTATGCGATTACATTCTCACAGTATCTATCATACCTTGCCTTGAACTTGTTCACCGTCATAGCACCCACAACAGACTCTGGCAGCTTATTCCACTCATTTACCACTCTAAAAGTAAAGAACCCAGCTCTAACACCCCTGCTAACCACACTCTTGCCCAGCTTCCATAGGTGTCCCCTAGTTCTCCCACCACCAGTCCTGATCTCAAAAATATCCTCTGAATTTATGCTATAGAATCCCTTTAGCAATTTGAATGTCTCAATCATATCTCCCCTCCTCCGCCTATCAACTAGTTTCTGCAACCCACAAATCTTCAACCTGTTCTCATATGGTTCATTCCATAGACCTGTTATCATCTTAGTCACTCGCCACTGGATCCTCTCCACCTCCTCCCCATCAAGAAGAAACCGAGGTGACCAAATCTGGGCACAGTAGTCGAGATGAGGTCTTATCAGTTCCACCAATGTGGTATACTGCTGCTAATCTTTTCACCCCAAAATGCATAACCTTACATTTTGTCACATTAAATTGACATCCATTCTCCTTAGCCCAGAACTCCAATCTATCTAAGTCATCCTGCAAGACTTTGACATCTTCTGCATTCACTATTGCCCTACCCAACTTTGCATCATCAGCAAACAAATGAATTGTTCCACTTAGATCCTTCCCTATATCGTTAATGAACAGATTAAACAGCAGTGGTCCAAGAACAGAACCCTGCGGCACACCACTAGTCACAGGCCGTCTTTTGGACTCTACTCCTGAATAAACTACTCTTTGATATCTCTCCATCAACCAACCACCTATCCATCTCACCAACCCTATATCCATTCCCATATGTTGTAGTTTACGGATTAGTATTCCATGTGGTATCCTGTCAAACGCCTTTGCCAGGTCCAGCAGTTCACTGTAAACCCATTTCCCTTATCCAGTTCAGCTGTCACCTTGTTATAAAACTTGAGCAAGTTACTGAAGCATGATCTACCCTTCACAAAGCCATGCTGTCCCATGTACAGTATCTCATTTTCATCAATCCATTCCTGTATTTTTCCCTTGACTACTTTCTCCAAGACCTTAAAAGAATATTTGCACCTCCTTGGTTTCTTTGTTATAATAGTTGAATCCTAGGTGGTTTGGAACAGGACTTGGTTATACCAGTCAACAAAAAGAGGGTGGGGGGTATTGGATCACACTGAATTATATAGGAATTTCTCAGTCAAGTTTTAAGCACACCCAGTGAAAGTTTTTTAAAAAAAATGTTGATTGCAATCATAGTGAGGTGCAAGCTAATTAGCACAAGCTAATTGAAAATCATGGGAATATAACAATTCTTTGTTTTAAAGATATATTTTGGTGATTACACCACATTTTTTTTTTATTATTCAGTTATACAAAATACTGAAATAATAGTTCCCGACAAGTTTCGTAAATCATAGGATTTACATCTTCAGGGCATACAATATCTCCAGCACACAAGAAAGATGTAATGAAGAACTAAAATACTTAACACAAATCCTCCAACAGAATGGATATGAAACAAAAGCCATCAAGAGAAACCTTAAAATGCCTCCAACTAACAACAATAAAACAGGACTACAAAAATGCAATCTCGCTTCCTTATATCAAAAATGTTACAGATAAGCTAGCCAAATTAACAAACAAACACAACATAAAAGTAGCCTTCCTTCCTTCCTATGGAAAAAATCTCAAGATTCCTACATTCTCCAAAACCACCTCATCATCCTCTTAAAAAACCAGGAGTCTACAAAATCCATTGCTCTTGCGGGTTTGCTACGTAGGACAGACAGGAAGATCTGGAGAAATATGCATGGCTGAACACTAAAAAGACGTACAACTTGCTTTCCATACCACTTCCACTGGACACGGTGTACTCTGGCAAAAAAACGCCGATGTCATACATAGAAAACAACAGTTATATAAGAAAATTTAAAGAAGCTGCTAATATGCTAAAAAAACCCAACCCAATGCAATAAAAATCAAGGTTTAATTCTCCATCAAGTGTGTTCAGCTCTAATAAAAAATCTACCTCAATCTGAGCTCGGACTGTATGAACGAGAACAAGAACACGTGACATCATCCAGTATTGTTCAACGTCAATAACGTTTTATATCTGCATTCTGTTATTTGAGTTTATGAATAGCCAGACGGTTATGATTTGTATTTATTAATTCTCTTGTTTAAACTTTAAGTTATACTATTTACCCCCTGAAGATGTAAATCCTACGATTTACAAAACTTGTCGGGAACTATTATTTCAGTATTTTGTATAACTGAATAATAAAAAAAATGTGGTGTAATCACTGAAATATAATCACCGAAATATATCTTTTGAACCAATTAGCCACAGAAGTCTTAAATAAACAATTCTTTGTTTATTTAAGTTACAGACATACATTTTAAGATACCATGAATTGATAAATGCAAACTGTATAGATTTTGCTATACTAAGGTTTAATGTCAAATCTGGTACTTTGATGCATTTCCAGTGGAGCTTTGTCAGAATAGATTGTTGAGCTCGTTTCTTTACTGTAAGCAAATAAGGTTTTGATGTGCCAAATAAATTCTCTTCAGGTTTCCAACGTTTTGCTTACCAAATTGAATAATTGCTATTATTCAATTATATAACCAAATACTGAATTTCGAGGTATATTTTATTATATACCTCTTAAAGACTATTAAGAGGTATATAGTCAACTCTCACTATAGTGAATACCTTTGTAACATTTCATATATATTAGGATAACCAAGTTATTTTATAAACTTGGCTATCCTAATATACAATATCCCCAAGTTAAAAAAATTTATTACACACACACACACACACACACACACATATATATATATGTGAAGGGTGCAGGGGAAAAACAACTTCAGTCCACGATATTGAATTCCGAAAAAAACGTAATTAAATTTTCCTTGTTGTCAAAATGCAAGTAAACATAGCATAACAAAATAAAAAAATAATAGACATTGTACATTCGTGTATATTAAGCATAATTAATTTAAATAGTACTTAAAAATTAAAAAAACAAATGGCAAATAATGGCCTGAAGGCCAAATTGGACTGAAGTTGTTTTTCCCCTGTACCCTTCATATATATATATATATATATATATATTGTCAGCATCCAGGAATGTGTTAGCAGAACTAATCTCAGGTGGTATGGTCACTTAAACAGAATGGGCGAAGAAAGATTAGCGAAACAAGTGTTCTCTGCCAGGTTGGCAGCAAAACGACCTGGATTGATACCGTACAAAGTACCTTAGACAATAGAAATATAAGATCTGATAATGTTGGAGTCTTGACAAGTAACAGACTGATTTGGAGGAAAATTGCAGATAGGAAGTTAGTAATGATGTAATTTTTTTTTCATGTAGTACTATCATATCCTATATACCCCTTGAGGGTACATGGCAGGGATTTGATGATGATATATATATATATATATATGTCGCGTGCCCATTTCAGTTGGGTGTGATGTCGCGTGGGTTATGCAACTTGCGCTACAAATTTCACGTCAATTTGACCGTATGCATGGGTGTGCGTCCGCAGAAAATTTTCCAGGGTGGGGGGAAGTTGAAGACAAATAATTACATCAATACATTTTTATAATTATTGATTTAATTAAATAATTACATCAATAAACATCTTTTAGCATTTTTTTGATGTAATTATTTGTTGATGTAAACTATAGATACATTATTTTCATTTTACATTGATTTTAATGGTCTTTAATTCTTGGAAAAAAAAAGTATTCAGAATTAACAGTTTTTAGCACAATTTCATACATAAAAAAATTGACCAGCATATTTTATTAAAAATCAATCAACTAATTAATTAATCCCAAAATCCTAAAGTAAATTATTTCAGTTTAAAAGCAAAAAAATCATAAAACTAACAAGTAAAATAATATTAAATTGCATACACTTACCTTTTAGAAATGTATTTTTCTGTTTAAACTTGTTTCACTATAAATTTACAATTCACACGTCACTCAGTGATTCACTAGACACAGAGAGCAAACGAACTGGTCTCTGTTCACAACAGTAATGAACATTTTTTTCACAAATCAGAAAAAGATGAACCAAAAACATGAACACATGTTTTATTGCTGCAATAAAATGCATGTTCTATGGCTACTCCACCGTGGGCCAAAACAGGCTAACCCATAATAAAATTTTAAGACAGATAAAATCTCAGGGCCGAGAGTGTAAGATTACATATCTCAATCACTTTTGTGATTATAATTTGTGGAATTTTTTTACTCGATCCCGGGGGGAAGTGTCCCGTTTGCCTTTCCCTCTGCAGATGCCCATGACCATGTGATTGCATTTTTATCAGTGTATGAAAGTTTTGAGAGTGCATTGCACATCACTCATCTTTGGTCCAATGCAATTAATTGTAGAATAACTTTGAATACTTCTGCATAGAGTGGGGGAACAATCTGTTTGTTTTAGGATTTATTAGAAAATAACAATGAAGGTGAATGCTATATTTGGTTGGTATATTTGAAATACTCAAAGATGAAAATATGTGAACCATCATTTATAAGACATGTAAGAATAGGAAAGAATAAGTGTGAGTAGAAACACTTTCATTAATGATAAACGAATTATTAATAATTATCATTTGTGATATGTGTGTCCTATGAGTTGCTGGGTAGAGCGAATAGCATGATCCTATAAAGTCTAAACATGAATAAGTGAATTTACAATGGCATAATTAAAAAAAAAAAACTTATGAAGAGAGAGAGAGAGAGAGTATTGCAGGAAGAAATATGGTTTGATGGAGCAGCAAATCATCTCGTAAAATTTGTTGCATATGTTATGTGTATTTCGCTCAGTTTTCCAAGAATTTTATTTTGTTTACTGGGACTCAGTATATATAACATCCGATCATTATCGGAATTATCACCACTTTCGAGAATCCTACATTCATTAATTTTTTTTATTTTTTAGTATCAGCGGTTCTTCTGTCTTATCAATCTCACATATGCTGGTATTTTGTTGTAGATCAATGTCTTATAATTCACAGAATATTCATTTTTATTCAGGAATAGATATTTTTTTACTGTCTGTTGTTTCCGAAGACTAGAATAAAAATATCTCTATACTGTTAAAGAACTTTGCAACTGCAACAGATGCTGTACTGCATAAGCAAAAGAAAAAACAATTAGCATTTTTCTCCTAACATCCACTTTCAAATTTTCTGTTCCAGAAAACGTGTGTAACAGCTGTTTGTAATACAGCCATCGGATGCAGAAAGCGTTCAACTCATGACAAGTGACAACATTCATTTTGATTGGTTGACACAATAACCAATCACAGGTGCTGGGTTAGCTTAAAATGTTAGCTCACCCAGCCTCTCCTTCTCAGCAGTTTAAAAATACTAAAATGCTAAGAATTTGACCCGCTGTCCCCTCTTTATATCTTTTCAAAGGTTTCAAAATGCACACCTGGGTTATTAACACGAATGTCATACAATGCTTACGTGTCGAAAAGTGCCCTCTTCATGAAGCACTAATGCTTTATTATTCTCGTGAAGAGGACAATGAAGCATTAGTATATTATGTTCAATTTTAGGAATTGCATGAAGTCTGAGAACAATTGGGGGGGGGGGGTCTTTAACGGGAATAAATGCAAAAATATAATATCGGTGACACTGATATTTCGTGGATGAGCACTGCACACCTAGCACACCTGGAATATTCCCCCCTGATATATATGTGTGTGTGTGTGTGTGTGTGTGTATATGTATATACTAAGGGGGGGGGGAAATTATTACTTCAAGTAAATTTTGTTAGGTTTTACTGATAAAAATGGTTTTGAAGCCAACATTGAATTTAGTTGATATGAATATCTGTCACTTTTTTTTTTCTCAAGTCCAGTCTGCCAGAGCAGTTATTGCTTTATACAATTTGAAAACATTTTGTTAGCTTTTAATAGTCTGAAATTATAGCTTGGCATTTCTGTAAAGATTCCAAATACTGAATTTCAATAAAATTTCTCCATCCAGAGTAAAGAAATAGCATTCATATAGGCAGATAAAACAAATCTAATAGGCATTCATGCATTTTGCTGAAAATTCTGAAAACAGCATGGAACTAGAATATATTTCCAGTAGTGAACTGATAAAGCTGGTACTATGGTTTAATTGTTATGGGACAATTTCAGCAAATTAAAAAATAAATTTATAAAGAAGGAAACAAGATGATCGAGTATAAGTTTAGTAGAAATGTAGTGCTTATAATATTGTGATAATGAAATGGTTAGTTATTACTTTGTATGCTTATTGCTATAATTAAATTTTTTCAGGTTGCAGTGCCTTATGATGCTGAGTATATTCCTTTGCGACAAATTGCTTCAAGTCCAGCAAAAGAGTATCCTTTTATATTAGATCCTTTCCAGAAAGAAGCAATTCTTTGTTTGGAAAATAATCAGTCTGTTTTAGTTTCAGCCCATACATCTGCTGGTAAAACTGTAGTTGCAGAGTAAGTACCCCCACCCCCTCCACTTTTGCTTAAATTTAATGGTTTGATTATAATAATAATAAAAAATAAACCATGAAAAATGGTTTATTTTTTATTGGTTAATGGTTACAAGTTTCCAACATAGGATTACTATTTTATTGAAAATAGGGTTTTTAAAAGTCCTCTTAAGATTTCTGCCTGATCTCTGAAGAGAACCAGTAATTAGTTAGAACAGCTGTCAGGCCAACGAAACCTTAAATGCTCCAATGAAGCCAAACAAACTCCCGGGTTGAGTGTGTCTCAAGTAGTACCATACCAAGGCAACTCAGTGTTGAAGGTTGTATTTTTGTAAACTCTGTGGTCAATTTCAAAACTTGCAATTCAGCATTCAAGAATATGTGAGCACAGCTAACCTATGCTGTGAATGAGAGAGGAAAGGTTAGCAAAACAAGTATTTTGATGTCAATATAACATGAACCCAGAAGAAGACCAAGATCTAGGTGAATTTTATATTCTTAGTTTTATCTTATTTTTTGTATAGTTTTTCTAAAAACAAAAGGTGAGACTCTGGTACCATTGAAAGAGGGATGTGAGATGTAAGAAACTTTTATAGCATTGAGCTTGAATTATATAATTTTTAATGATTGAAAAAATATTGAATTCAAATGTCATAATATGAGAAACCTTAAAGGAGTGTTTCAGCTAAGTTAGCCAGTCTTGTATGGTTTTCATAGCAATGAATACTGGTTGATAGTCTGAGGCAGTATTTAATGACGGATACTGCATATCCTGGAAAGGTATGAAACCCTGTATATTATTATATTAGAAGTGGTATATGCAGAAACTAGTGGCATTTGATATAGAACTGGGTTTGAGAATGTATATTGTGTGAAGTTGAAGTAAGCAGAATGTAATATTTAGCAGGGTGCTGTTATATGTCTAGAGAAGGAAAGTGAAATGATTAAACAAATTAGTTGAGCAAAAAACATTATCAGTGATTTCAAGTATAACAATATAAACTGGAGGAATAAAAATCACCTTGGGGAACCAGTGAGTTTCTGGTATAGATGCACTGAACCATGATTTTTTTTATATATATACAAGTAGGGGAAAAAATACTCATATTTTTTTTATCAATTTTTGATAGGTGTATATTTTTTGTTCAAAATTTGTTTATAAAATTTAAAGTTTATAAAAGTATGCTTCAGCCAAATTGCAGAATAAAGAAAGATATAGATATATATATATATTAAAAAAAAGGTATGTAATACTTCCTTGAGCCACAAGAATATGTGAAAATGAAAAGAACAATCATCCTTATTTCCTCTCTTTCTGTGTGTGTGTGTGTGTGTGTGTGTGTGTGTGTGTGTGTGTGTGTGTGTGTGTGTGTGTGTGTGTGTGTGTGTGTGTGTGTGTGTGTGGAAACTTTGAATGTTTCAAAAATTGACCAGATAGCTTATCAGAATACAGTCATTGAAGTTGCCTTAGTCTACACTACTTAAGACATGAGCACTGCCCAGCATTCATATTTGCTTTTTATTAGTGCTTTTGATTAAGGTTTCACTGACCAGAGATTAGGTGGAAATCTTGTATATTCTCTGTTCTAGCCAAATATATATATAACCTAAATCTCCTAAATTTCTATGTATATATTCAGCTATGAAATAAGCATGGATGTTAATTTTATATCGTCAAAATGAAGACTTTTTGGATCCTCTCTGATTAAAAGAGAAAATAAAATTTCTCTGCTTTTAATAAATATAACTGTCAAATATTAAAGTATAGAGCTGAGAGGCTACAATTCAGCATAAGTGGGATCTTATAAAGGTTTATAAATTGTTCTTCCTGGAACATTTCCAAAGGAACTTCTTTTTTTTTCTCTTCTAATTGCACGAATTAATCTCAGATAGAAATTTTTTTTTTTTTTTTTTTTTGTTATTGTGAATTTTTTATTTATCCAGATAGTTGCCCAGATTGGAATAATTTACTTATTTCTCTGAAAATATATTTCCAGGAGCCAAAAATTTCACTCTCAGAAAATAATGCTTGTCTGAAAAAAATGTGTGTGTGTTATGTCATTGAGTATTCAGGATTAATATAAGAATGATAATAGTTAAAAGTAAATGATGCAAAATATTATTTATTTATTGTTACTATTAACAAGGAAAAAGAATATTGATAATTTAAATTTATTAAAATACAAAATGGAAATAAAAGAAAAATTATTTATAGAGAATATATAAGTGTTCTCTCTCTTTCTCTGTGTGTGTGTTTTATGATTTTTTTAAACATAACTTATTTATGACTAATATTGTACAGAGCTATAGTTATCTACTACTAGAAATTCTGTGAAAACCAAGTACTTCTCTCACACAGAAAAAAAAAAAATCAAACAAGGAAATATAGTTCCAGTTGAAAGGAAAAAATAAATCTTTAATGTTTGTAAACTTCTGATCTATTCAAATTTCTTATTTAAGTCATTCTCATTACAAGGTACCTACATAGTTACTTTAATCATTAAAATCTTCTAAACTTGTTTTACACTGCATGTGCATCAAGCTTAGAGGATTTTAATAGATGGCCAGAAATGCATGGCTCATTGTTGGAGACAAAAGAAGACTTCATCATCAAATTCCTGATATATACCCTCAAGGAGTATTATGGTAGTACTAGATGAAGAACTTACATTATTACTAACTTCCTATCAACAATTTTCCTCCAAATCAAACTGTTATCTCTCAAGACTCCAACATTATCAGATCTTATATTTCTGTCTTCTAAGGCACTTCTTACTTACTGTATCAATCCATCTACATGTTGGTCTTCCTCTGGGTCTTTTCCCTGCCATCCTGGCAGAGAACACTTATCTTTCCTCTCTCATTCTGTTTAAGTAACCACCTGAGATTAGCTCTGCTGACACATATCTAGATGCTAAGAATGGCAAGTTCTTTCCTAATATCCTCATTTTTAATATGATATTGCCATTGATGCCATCTGTTCACTCCCCTAATCTTTCTCAAGACTCTCATATCTGTGGTCTTTAGTCATGTTTTATTTCTAACCCAGCTCTAAGATCCATAAATTAGTTTGAATACTGTCTTATATACAGCTAATTTAGTGTTTTGACTAATTTCTCTCTTATTCCATATAAATTTATTCAGTTGACTTAATACGTACTGGCTTTGTTGATTCTGTTGTCTATTTCCACATTTAATTTACTATATTCACTAAAATTGTGGCTAAGTAGCTGAAATGTTTTGCTTGTTCTGCAGGTTCTCCATTCACAATGCAGTTGATATTTTCAATGCATCTGCCTATTTTCATTGTCTTTATCTTCTTATTGTTGATTTTCATACCAAATTTATTATACTAGTTATTCAATTCAGTCTCACACCAGATTTCACATTAAACCATCTTCCTGTACTTTCTTCAATTCTAATTGCTGACTTACAACTCAAATAAAGACATATTATTGCATAATATAATGCTCCATTGACACCATATAACTAGCGTTTTGAATAGCTTTTGTCTTAGCACCTTGTCATATCTTGTCTTTTGCTGGTCTACAAAACTTATATACAGATCTTATATTCCCACAATTTCTCAGCTATTTGTCGTAAAGTGAAAATGTGATCCTGACAGTCTCTACTTGGCCTGAATCCAGGTTGTTCCTCACCGAGCTTTGCTTCCCTTTCACAATCCTTCTCAACCGTTTCTCAAGTATACTTGCATAAATCTTACCAGTTACACTAAGTAAGGAAATACCTCTGTAATTCTCACATTTAGTTTTATTCCTGTTTTTTTTATATGGCTATATTTCCTCGTACTGTCTTTCCACATTTTAGGCTTTTGATGGCCTTTTCTGCTTCAAGTATGGCCTGATTGCATGCTTGTTGTGTTTTTTACCACTTTGCTGTCACTGCTTGTTTCATTTAGCAACTTTTCGAAGTAATTATTCCATACATCAATAATATCTTTTTCTCCAGTTTTCATATCCCCTTTATCATCTCTAATTCCTTTTACAGCACTCTTTCCTCCAATTCTGAGCTTTTTCAATAGACTGCAGGTGCACACCCAACAATGAGGTTGCACAGAGAACAGCTTTAAATATTGCTAATGCTTTAATATTTACCTTTTCATGCTAACGCTTTGTTGTTTAGACTTTATTCCTTTACAGTTTTTGTCAGTTGTTTCTCTCTTTTTTTATGCACCTGAAGAAGTTTACTTAAAGATGAAACTAGTCGTGCTGAATAAAAACAGTGTTTTATTTTTATCTCTCGGCTTCCAGTCATTTAATATTTTTTAGAAAATGTCTTTACGGCTGTATTTCCTGAACATGTGTGAATGATCTACATAACATTTGAAAGAGGAGGTCCTAAAGTTTGAAATCTTGTATATGCACAGTATATCTCTCTTCTTCAAATGTTTATACACTGGTGCCTGAAACCTAAGGATGAACACTGTTTCTGTAGATTGCAACTGCAAATTCAGAAGAATCAGCTTGTGGCATTTGTATAACTGACGTGTGCAAAGGGGTCACATGGTAGCACTTGACTGGATAAAAACAAAAGGCTGCACTAAGCGAATTGAAGGAAGCACTTTTTGTGAAGAAATAAAGTTGAAAACTTTGTTTTGTAATGTCTCAAAGACATCATTTAGATTATTTCATGCGGGAAAGAATTATTGGAAAGCTTGAAGAAGGCCACATAATTACTGATATTGCCAGAGAGTTTGATATCTTGCATAGCATTGTAGCCAGGCTCTGGACAGTTTTTCAAATCAATGGAATGTGTTCCAGATAGTGGCTTATTGATTTATGTCCTGTTTTTTATTTTGAGATCATCCTCTTGCACATCCTAGCTTGTATAAATTCTTTCTTTTAAGGTTACACGGTGGTCAGCATTCATAGTTAGGAATTATCGAGACACAACACACATGTTAAAATAATTACTTTGCTTAATATTAGGAAAGTAACATTCGATGTTTCGACCTCTGTATTGAGGTCATCATCAAGAAAATACATATGTATAAGAACCAAGCTACATGCTACTGCATTATACAAAGGTAAAATGAATCTAACTGTTCATTTATCTTTTACCTAGCCTGACCTTTTGTGGAAAAACTAAATTAATAATATTAAATTTAAAAAAAAATTGAATTTAAAAAAATAAATTAAAAACAGATTAAAATATTAAAATAAATAAAAAAATTAAATTAAATATGAGTTTTAGATATTATTTCTAACAAGCCATTGTCAGAGAACAAATGTGGTGTGCTGCTGTTTGTTACCAGTAAAATATATTTTCATGTTTTGTGAATTTCCTTCACAGAATATGTATGCAGTATATAGTTTTTTACAATTGAGTCTCTGAAAAGAAGCTACATTATGAACCTGGGTAGGATAAAATACATCATATTAAATAAGTCCATTTGTTTAAATGAAATTTACATTTCTGAGTGAGAAAGAATTGATGCATTCATTGCAATTCAGAGACACTGAGATGTCTATTTCATTGGCTATGTTCAAAAGGCTGTTTATTGAGGTTGCAGATCTTAAATTGTTTAAAATATGAACATATTGTATGCTGCTGTTTCAATTTTTATATGTTATATAAATATATCCATGCTGATCAGAAAAATTTCTGACTAGCATAGACAATTTTTTACAAAATATGAAATTTTTTTTTTGTATAATAAAACGGAACAATATACTGCATATGGCCTAATAGGCTGTTGTCTGTTTCCAGTAAATGTGTACTTCTGATGTGCACATACATACACTTACATACATACATCTTCAAGGCCCACTCTTCCTAATTGGGTTGTGGAGGCAACAGCTGCAAGAGGAATTTCCAGTGGTCACGATCCACTGCCACCAAGCGTAGGTGTTCTGGTGGGATTCCCAAATGTGTCCACCCAAGGTTTTAGATATAATCTATCCAGCGAGTCCTTGGCCTTCCACGTGACCTCCCACCCTCTGGCTTGGCAAAGAGGGCCTGCTGAAGGAGCCTCTCTCGTGGCATTCTGACCAGGTGCCTGTACCAGTGTAACTGTGATCTCTCAACACGGAGAAGCAGCAGTTGAGTATTGAGGGTTTCCTGAATTGCAGAGCTTCTGACTCTGTTGAGTTTTGTGAGCCCCGCAACCCCTCGAAGGAACCTCATTTCAGCCGCTTGGATTCGTGTCCGCATTCTTTCGGTCATTACCCAACTCTCATGACCATAGGTGAGGATGGGGACATAGACTGTATTGAAGACAGCAAGCTTTGCCTTCTGCCTTAACTCCCACTTCAATACTACCGAACGGCCAAGCTCCTGCAATATTGAGCTTGCTAAGCCAATTCGAGTATCTAGCTCTACATCCCATTTTCCATTATTCGTGAATATGGACCCAAGGTATTTAAACTTCTCCACCTGTCTCATTGGGACTCCACTTACATTTAGAGTGCACTGGGATGGTTGTCTTGAGACCACAAATGTTTCAATTTTGTGGTCTGGAGGTCATCTGTGGAAGAGCTAAGCAGAACTAGGTCATCCAAAAAGCAGACGTCCAATGCTACATTTTCCAATTCTGACACACTCACTGCCTCAGCTGTGCCTATCAATCCAGTCCATAAATATTATGAAAAGGAGGGATGACTGAACACAACCTTGGCGGAGGCCAATGGAGACTGTGAAAGGTTCAGACTTTGTGCTGTTTACCCAGACACAAAACTCTGAGCATTCATACAGGGACTTGATGGCAGCTAATAGTTGACCATCCACTCCATACTCCTGTACTACTTGCCAAAGCTTATCCCGAGGAACCCGGTCATAGGCCTTCTCCAAGTCCACAAAATGTGTAGACATTCTTGGCATGTTCCCAAGATTTCTCAAAGACTTGCCTTAAAGTGAAGATTTGGTCAGTTGTACTTCTACCAGGATGAAAGCCACATTGTTCTTCCTGGAACTTTGACTCAACTATGCTTCTGCACCATCTTTTCAAGCACTTAGCATACACTTTCCCAGGCAGGCTGAGCAAAGAGATGCCACGATAGTTACTGCAATCCTTCTGGTCTCCCTTCTTAAAGACTGGTATTATTATGTCTGTCTGCCATTGCTTTGGTGTTTGCCCAGATATCCAAGCAGCCTTACACACTCGAGTCAACCAGAGAACACCGTCTCGATTTAAGGCTTTTAGCATTTAGGGCCGAATTTCATCATCGCCAGCAGCCTTGCCCGATTTTAGCGATTTTATTGCTAAATGGACCTCTTCTGCTGTGAGACTAGTCATTGCCCCGATCTGCACCTCTTGGATGTCCACAACTGCTGGGCCACCTGGGTTAAGAAGGCTCTCAAAGTATTCCCTCCATCTGTGGAGGATATCCTTCTCGGTTGTTAAAAGTGCACCATCAGAGGCTTTAATTGCCCTTGCTGTGCACGATTTCCTCCCTCGAAGGTGGCAGATGGTCTGCCAGAATACTTTGTTTGCATTTGCATAGGATGAGTCTAATCTTTCTCCAAAGGATTCCCAAGCCTTCTGCTTTGCTGTCTTTACTGCCTTAGCAGCAGCTTTTCGTGCCTCAGCATACCACAAACGCATCTCAGGTGACCTGACTCTAAGCCATGTTAGGTAGGACTCCTTTTTTGCCTGGACAGTTTTTCGGACTTCTTGGTTCCACCAAGGTGTCCTTTTCTCACTGCCCGTTGCCACGCCGAGCCGCTTTCTGCCACACCATGAGAGTGCAGCTGTTCTGAACAGCTTCCATTCCTCCTCAACATCTGCAGTATGCTTGGGAATCTCTTTGAACCTGAAGGAAATGTCATCTGCAAAATTCTTCCTCACAGCCTCATTTTCCAATGTCTCCCATTTCACGCGGCATAGCTGCTTAGGCCTACCAGCGTTGATGGTAGCATCTGGTTTCTGAAGCCGTAGAGTGCACACAACAAGGTGGTGGTCAGTTGACAATTCTGCCCCTCTTTTCACACGAACGTCCAACACCGAGGAAAATAGGTCTGCCGAGACTATAAAGAAGTCAATCAGAGACCTTTGTTCTAGTGTATCCCTGTACCAGGTATACTTGTGGACTTCTCGGTGCTGGAAGAAGGTATTCATTATGGACAAGCTGTTAGTACAGCAGAAGTCCAATAATTTCAACCCATTCGCGTTAAGGTCAGGGGCACCGTTTCTTCCAACCACACCCCTCCATGTCTGGTCATCTGTTCCAACATGTGCATTGAAGTCACCCATTAGCAGGACTGATTCCATGTCTGCCACCCTGTCAAAAGCAGCATCCACTTCCTCTAGAAAGGCAGAGTATTCTGACTCTAGATTAGGTGCATAGGCTTGCACCACAGCCAAATCATGGTTTTTCATCTGAAGCTTTAACACACACACCGTCCCCCAATGGGATCCACTCAGCAACACAGTCTGACAGCTGGGGGCTTGTGAGTATCCCCACACCTGCCTGAACAGACATTGTCGGGCTCACACCAGAGTATTAGAGCTTCCACCCCTTATCCAGGTCGACAGTTCCAGAGCCTCTCCTCTTGGTTGAAGAAAGCCCGACTAAGTCTAGTCGGTACGCTTGGCTTCCTCAACCAGTTCCAACTCCTTCCCTGCCAGAGAGAAGATGTTCCAGTTGCCTAAAGCCATAGTCTGGTGCCATTGTCATTGCCATTTCCATCCTTTTGCAGAACCATTTCTTTGCGCTGCCTTATGAGTTCTCCCTGCTTTGGGTAGCAGGGAGAACTCATAAGAATAAAGGACAATTTATTGAGCTTTTGCAGGTCAACTTTCTCAACCAGCAAGTGTTTGTGGTATCACTTACTGAATGGGAAGAATATCAGCAGTGCATGGGAGGCTTTGAAAATATACTTAAATTATGAATGTGTCCCTATAGTTTTAAGAGCATATAGCATGGGAATGAAATCGATGTGTAATTTTATTAAGCAAGAGGTCTGTAAGAAAAATTGATGTGGAAGGAATATCATGAGAATAAGGGTGAGAGTAGTTAGGAAATATATAAAACTCATGCCATTGCTAGTACTGTGCAGAGTATGAAAAGAAATTGATTATACAAGCTAAAGGCAACTTAAAATTATTGAAATATAAAAGGAAAGCTTTACTGAATGAAGATGATACGTTGTGTCAGAAGCTGATGAGATTGTTCAAATAATGAATGCCCACTTAGCTAAGATCTATCAACCTGGTATATGTATCATGATGCGCTTGGTTACCAATACACTGAATGGAGAGAGAGAGAGAGGTTGCATATAATCTTGATGAGAATTTGGCAGTAGGCACAGATAGTATATCAGCACTGTGCTAAAGGAATGTTCAGCTGAACTGTCTAGGTCCCTGGCTTATATGTTTAACTGAGTCTGAGTACAGGAAGATCCCACAGAAATGGGAGGACTTTGATATAACACCACCCTCATAGCAGAACTGTTGTACGAGGGTGGTGCAAAAACTGATTTGTCAAACTACTGACCTGTCGGTATCTCTGGATTGGTGGTAAAGATTTTCGAGAAGTTAGTAAGAATTTGCATACAGAAATGATTTGATGGACAAGCTGCACTTTGTAAAGAACAGTATAGGCTTGCTGAAGGGCAGTCATGTTTAAGCATTTGCTTATTATATAATAATGTTATGACTAAATTGAATAAAGGGAATGGATACATTATGATACTGTTGCATAAACTGGAAAATATGGGATTGGAATATAAACTATTGACTTGGATAAGTGGATAATTTATATGGATAGTTATTAGAAATTGGTGTATCCCAGTGATCAGTTCTTGGACTGTTGTTCAGTGTATACGTTAATGATATCGAGAAGAACCTGACAGGAAATTTTCAGTTGTTTGGTGATGACGCAAAGATAGACAAGCTAATCACCAATTCTACTAATATAATAGTGCTTACAGAATGCTTTGAATAGGCTGGATGGGGAAATGATAATGGTTGTCAGTTCAATGTTAATACGTGTAAAGGTATCCACTTTGGTGTGATGAGATTTCCAATATCATATTATATTGGTATGGTTATGCTTGGAGAAACTAATGAGGCTGAGGGGATCTTGAATTTATGATGGGTAAAAATTTGAAATTCAGAAATCACATACCAAAAGTTGCAAATACAATTCAGAGGATAATTGCAATGCTGAAGTGAATATTAACATAACTGTAGTCTCCCCCCCCCCTTTTTTTTTTTTTTTAACAAGGCCTTGATGATGTTACACACTTGGATCACCTGAGTTCTGAGGAGATAAAGAAGCTGGAGAAGGGATGCAAAGACAAGTTAAAAAGGATTATAGAATGTAGATTATAAAAACAGATTGAATGCATGCTGCGAACGCTGGTCAATAGGAGAAAGTGAGGTGATATGATATTGGTCTATCATATCACCTCACTATAAACTTCTGAAAGGATTTTGTAGGATATTGGTCAATGAAATTTTTTGTTATATGGAAGGGGTAGACAACAAGGGTCTCTGTGAAAGTCAAGTTTATGTGCAGTTAAAAATGGGGTCAGAGCTGGATTTTTCTGAATGGAACAGTTTGCCTGTTGAAGTAGTGCATGAGTTCAAGAGAAGGTATGACAGCTGGTATTTGTGAGTTATCTCTGGCCTTGATGTGATATTATTAGAGCCCTTGATGAGTCCTTGCTCTGGAGGATAATAATAAGGTAATCGACCAAGGGATAATTCAAGCTTTGAAGACATGCTACTATAAAATGCTTTGAACTATATTGTATTAAATTTAGACATTTCAAAGGAATACAGCGTTGATGTTCTTGGAGCCATGCACTTGGTTTGTGTAGCATGAGTGAAATAATAAGTGACATCATTGCTAACTGTTTCAGAAAGTGAAAGGCTTTTAAACATTAAGCAAGTCAAACTGACGATGGAAACAAAGAACAGCAAGCTTTTGAATAAACATAAAAATAAAATACAGAAGTCTGATATTTCTGTGGTATAGCAAATGTTCATTGGCCTTCTGATATATAGACCACAGAATTAGTAACAAGAACTGGATTTCTTAAAATAACAATAAACCCAACATGTTTAATGGTTTTGTTATATTGGAAAGGATAAGGGTGAAGAATTTTATCATAGAAGTTGATAATTAAGTTCCATTGAGAAAAAAGTTAATTCAAGGTGTATCAGTTGTGCAGAAGTAGTCCACACTGAGGAGAACTAACTGAGTCAATGTGGAAAAGATTGTAAATCAGTCAGCAGTAGTAGTGTAGCTGAGGGATTATTGTTGGAACTAGTTTGTCAACTAGAATAAGGTGGTTAACATTCACTTTAGAGTGAATTAGAATGAATATAGGTATATTTAATCAGAAAACCTTAAAATTGTGGAAGATTTTTAAGTTTAACCTTCCAAATGTTACTATAATTAATCTTATGACAGGCTACACTGTATTCTTTCTCAGTCAGCTAACACTCAATAGAACAACACAACACTTATTATTTCGAGGGGAAAGTACTTCTGTACATCTAACATCCGACATTTAATTGACACAACACCACAGCTAAGGTCAAAATATATCTGACGGAGATAACTGTTATTGCTTCACAGGTTATAGAAAGGACAACTCTTACCGGTTTACTGCTTCTACACATCGAATTCGCATAGGCACATTTGAAATTCTTGTTGACTTTTACTTTATGGCAACACAATTCAAAAGAAATCTTCCTCTATAATAATTGAATTATAGACACAGAAATGCACAAGTCTTGATGCACTTGGTTTAAGTTATCTACTAATTCCTTATTTTCTTCTATGTATCAACTTCAGTTCTGCACTGTTCTTCTACTAAACATTTGGAATTTATTGTAGTATCAGAACTCCCATAGAAATAATTCGAAAAGCCTATTAATTCCCGGTCCTTCCTAGTCGATTTACGGTATATATAAATTCCCCCTCTGCCACTCACTACCTATCTCTATGCTGTCTCTAGGGCTTCTCCCTTTACGTTTGTTTTCCAATCAACTACGTTCTCTTCTTTCCTGCCAAAATCCGGTTCTAAACAGTTCAGCATATATCAACTGGCTTTTCTCTTCATATACAATAGTTCATGCTCTTAGCACGAGCTAACTAAAAATAACTCCGTTTCTCCGTCAGCAGCCAATCAAATCTCATCAGTAGAATTCCGTAAAATTACTTTCTCTTACAGAAATATCAAATAAAAAAACATATCACAATTCTTATAAGGTACATTTATTTAAATTTATATACGCACAGTTTCTTACAATAAATTTTACAGAATAAAGTAAATTAAATGAATGATATTTTTATACAGTCTTTTTATTACTATTACATATCTTAAGATTATATTATTAAATAATAACAAACAAAACTCAATGCAATTATATAAATAACACATTATAAGCAAGAGACTAACAACAAATAATATTTACAAACCTTGCTTATGACATGGTCGATTATGTTAAATATGAATGAAGTATTATAATTTATAAAATACCTTCATTCACAATTTAACAATACTCACTAGAGAAACTGGAATCACAGAATATGGATTTCTGTGAATAAGGATTTCATTGTCATGCTAACGTCATTCCTGAGGATTATTGAATAAATATGCAGTTAGGCTGCAGATTGTTACATTTGATTCTTATTTTCTTCCTGCCATTCAGTTTAGTAAGCAGTAGCTTTTTGTCTTGGAACTAGCTTTGTTGTTTTCCAGCTATTGTAATATTTATTTCAATGAATTGAAACATGAGTAGATGCTTTAAGAAAAATTAATACCTTGGAAGAATTTAGTTTTATTTGCATAAAATTTTTGCAGTTATCAAGATCATCTTTCTGTATGAATTCAAAAATCAAGTATGATACGAGCTACATAACTGAAGAATTAACAACGTGTATATGCATTGCTTGGAAAGAAGTTAATGGACACCATAGTGTGAAAAATAAGCATCCATGGCATCCACCTTAATAAGATATAGGACTTCCTTTCACTGTGATGACTGCAGCAATCCTGTGGGGCATATGTTCCACAAACGTACAATAATGATCAATGTGCATTTATTCTTCCTTTAGGCATGTAATGAAGTCCCCTGCAATTGGGACAGATGTCCCTTGACCTCATCCAACACTCCACTTCATCCCACAGATGTTCACTAGGGTTGAGATCAGGACTCTGTGGAGGCCAGTCAAGTGTGGTGATTCATGTCCACAAACCACACAGTTACAGCAGCAGCCTTCTGACATGGTGCATTGTCTTACTGAAAGAGACAATGGTCAATTCTTTAGAAATGCCACAAAGTAAGAAGCATTTCATTATCCAGAATGTTCAGATACCTCTCAGAGTTCAATATTTGTGGCACCACAAGCCACTCTGAGACCAAACCAGGAAAAATAGGACTATACCATCATACAGCCATCTCTAAATTTAATAGTTGGGGTTATGCACTCTGATAAGAGACATTCACCAGGCATCTGCAACACCCATCTATCTGCTTAGTAGAGGGTGTAGAATGATTCATCGCTTCATAACGCAGCTTTCCAAGCTTCCATATCCTACTGTACATACCCTTTGTACCACTAAAGATGATGCTGCATGTTGGTTCAAGTAATGTCAGGTTTGCATATTGTGATCCTACCATGGAAACCCATGTTTTGAGCCTCAGTTCTGAATGTTTTGTGCAGATACATGTTCCAGTTGATGCTCAAAACTGTGCATTCAACATGTCAGCTGATGGTGGTTTTTACATATCCTTTGTACCACCCTATGGTCACTTTCGATGAGTATGGTGGGTCATCCACTGTGTGTGTGTGTGTGTGTGTGTGTGTGTGTGTGTGTGTGTGTGTGTGTGTGTGTGTGTGTGTGTAGCACTTGCAGTTGACTTCCTGTGCTTCCATCTCAGTATTGTATCATTGATTTGGAGTGGCCCAATTTGTCAAACAGATACTCCTGTAACATGTATCCTATCACAATGGCTCTTTCAAACTCCATCAGTTCCCTTCTTGCAGCCATTTCACCCAGACACAGTTGCACTGACTTGGAAGCATTACATAACTACAATTCATACTGGCTACAAACATGTAACTCATTACGTGCCATGATGCACCTTGCCCATAGGGTGTCCATTGATTTCTTTCCAAGCAACATGAAAATGAGTAGCTTAGTCTGAGCTGTTTTAAAATCCTAATGACATTTTTATCTGTTTATTATATATTTAAAAAAAAAAACAAATTGAATTATGTGAAGATGAACAATTTCCTATAAGGGGGATCTTAAGCCCATCAGATTTATTCAGATTAGGATGATGTTGCAAGGTTTCATAGCTTTCTTTTGTAGAACCACTCCATAAGACAACAGCTTTGATATAGATCTCTCCACTGAATCCTTTTTTCGGAGGAGATGGCATGTTTGGCAAGTCCAAATTGTTGGCTCGTGGAATTTAATATAGTCTAGATGCTTCTCCCCACACTTCAACCAAACCAGCATATCTGTCGGTTTGGTTGAAGTATGAGAGGCCCTAAGTGTGTGTGTGGGGGGGGGGGGTTGATAAATGTTATGATAATCTAATGGGGGAAGTCTCTTTTGCAAAGCCTTGAAAGGAAGCATGAAAGTTTATTAATCAGCCGAAAGGCCACACTGTTATGAATGGACCCAAGTAATTTGGAGATTTGTTTAGATATGGCTTTGACTTAGGGGATGGTGATACAGTTAACAACTTTTTAGGAGACTGATGATGGAGAAATGCTATAGCTGTTAATGACTTTTATAGATGACTCATTAAAGCAGTTAGACAAGATTGCGGTTTTAATAAACTGCATTTCTCTTGTCAATGTAGCCTCAATAGAGCACAAGGAATGAGTTTGGTGGTTAAGAGTTTTAATGGCATTAGATTTTTGACAAGGATGGTGGTAGTGTGACAGAATATGAATATAGTGGCTGATGTTTGTTTTCTTTCTATGAATGTAGTGACTGATGTTTGTTTTCTTTCTAAAGATGAAAAACTGAAGCTTCTGTTTTTCATCTTTTGAAGAATAAGCTGTAGAAAATTATTGGTTAATTTTCAATTTCTAGAGTAAATTGTATTAATTTTTCTTAAGATTCATGTAATGTGACTTGGAGGAACAGGGATTAGAAACTCGTGGTTGAATGGAGCAGTTGTTATAGATGTTAAAATTTTCTCATTCTTGGACTGTATTGACAAGAAAAAAAATTCTAACTCTTGTATTGGATTTCACTTCTAGTCATTCTAGAATGAACTGGTTGATTACATTACTGGTTACACTGATTGATGCATCAAATTGTTCATGTTATCAACAGCATTTTTACATTCTGCTCAAATGTTATCATTTGTAGGCACTGCAGCAATGAGACAAAACACCACAAAATAGGTTAGGAATACCATGTCACTTGTGGCATAATAAAGTTTATTAGATATACGTATTCACCAGAATATAATAATTTTATTACTGTAAATATTTCAACACACAATATTCTATGTTCCAGTATTAGCCTTTTACATCGGTTTAGGTTTCAGCAGTTATTTAAAGAGTGAGCACTTCTACACTGCCCATATTTAAAGTAGAATGACTCCCTCTCTGCAAGATTTGGGAGAGTCTCATCCTCATAAATGACAATCAGTAGTGCACTCCCTGTAATTTAATTTTTAAAATTTCATTAATATAATGTTGTGTCACTCATTTCATTATTTAAATTACATTTAATTTTATTTCAAATCACTTGTTTAAATCTCTCTCCCTCATCTTCTTTATACCCTCTTTTACCTTGCGGTGTCGAGAGTTAATTAATCATCGGATCTCAAACCATTCACAGGATAAGGTGGTCAGCCCTATGCCTGTAGTGTTGTTCTCAAGGCCGGTTTGCCTGATTTATGGGATGAAAAACCCCAGGATAAACTGGGGAAAAAACCTTACTGTCCACGCCCAAGACCGGCTAACTTGGCTATGGCTGAGGAAGATCCTTTAAGAAGCTCCTCACATCACGGACAGGAATCAAACCTAGGATACTCCTTACCCAGGCATGTGGTTGCAAAGTGCACAGCCACTAGGCTAACCATGCAAATTTAAATTAAGTTTAAATTCTAGCATGTGGCTTAGCTCTGTAAACAGGATTAATATTCTTTGTTCTAGCTTTGCCTTCTGATTATGCTTGTACACTAATGATGACCAGTTAGTTTACTGGTTTAAATATTTTTAGTAATGAAATTATTATGTTCTTGTGTGTGTAATAAAACTGATATAAGTCAAATGCTAGAATGTAGTGATAGTCTCTTCAAATGTAGGTTTTCTGTTACTGGTTGATAATTTAAGATATAAATGAATGAATGGATGGTATACACAAATTAATGGTGAGAAGTGGATGTTCTAGATTCTTCTATGTTTAGGTTAATGCTACTTAAACTTAAGGGCTGCAGCCCTTAAGTTTAAGGACTTAAGTTTAATTAGCATCTTTATAAATACTATAATGAAAATAATAGTCCTTAAAAAGAGGGATTTTTAAATGTAGTGAAATACCAGGTAAGTTCTTTGAATCTAATCTTATGTTATGAGAAATTTTTGTATTTCTCAATAAATGTTTGCTTTTCTCTTACGTATAAAACATGATTTGCTATTCTTAATTTGAATGTATCATATATATTACTATCATAAGACTTCAATTTAAGCCATTTTTTTTAGAGTTTGTCATTTTAAAAATGAGTGATGCATAAAGATTTTGATAGGGATTTATACAAAATCTTTAGTATATGGTTTTTTTTTTTAATCTTTTTGTTTCAGTTTTTTATAAATCGTATTTTCCATTAGTTAAAAGCAAATTTCCTCTTGAATCTTTTAACTTCTAGATATTCTATTGCAATGTCTTTGCGTGACAAGCAGCGTGTAATATATACCACACCTATTAAGGCACTTAGTAATCAGAAATATAGGGAATTTTATGAAGAATTTAAAGATGTTGGATTGATGACTGGAGATGTTACAATTAATCCTTCTGCTAGTTGCCTCATAATGACTACAGAGGTAATTTTTTTTTGTCTGTGTTGATTTTAGATTTCTTATATTGATGAATTGTATTTTTATATCATCTTTTGCTGTAATAAATCTAGGGGACTAATGCATAACAGACTATTTGCCATCAGAAATCTCATTTAATATAATAATTTAATTTAATTGTTTTATTTGACATTGTTTATGACTATTTAATTTTGCTGCTTTTCAGATAATTTTATAAGATTAATTTGACTGTGTTTTCAGTAATTGTGTATATAGTTTTTTTTTTTCTATTATATATATTATTTATATATTGATATAGTGTCTGTGAGCACTAACATACATCAGATGGTGATAACATATTGCAGTTCTCTTCTCTGTGAATAGGAGAGTGACTATTGTTTATCATGTATATTAATGATATTGGAGAGGATCTTGAGTGTGATGATACTAAGCTAGGGAGAGTGATAATGAATGCAGCTGCATTCACAATCTGTGCAGGCTGATTTGAACAGATTGGTTATATATGTACAAATGACAATGAATGTCAATTCAGTATTGCCAGAGACATTGAGACAATGTTGTTATTGACAGTGTGTTAAAAAATTTTAGGAATAAAATTGCTGAGCTGGTTAAGTGATTGCATCAGAGAACATCACTTCTTAAAAAGATTACTGATTTCTAGCAATAAGGAAGTATTCCCTCTTTACAAGGTTTTGATAAGACCACATCTGGATTACTGTATACAGATATGGTCAACCTGGGTTTCAAGGAGATAGAAAGTCAGTTGAAAAGATTCAGTGACAAGTAACTATGATCAAAACAAACCTGTGGAGTTTAGTTATTATTGTGGTTACTTGTTGAGTACTTAGATCATATTGAGGGAGTGTGCTCTTCACCTTCAAAGTTTAAGGAATAGGCCAAGCAGAGGAGATGATTTAGCATCTCTTTTGTACAAATTAGTTTAAGATAACATTCCACTATAAATACAAATGGGATTTTGCAGCTTATGGATACCGGCTAAGAATATGAGGAATCATCCAGGTTCTTGTTATAGCTTGTGGTTAGTGGATTGAATTGGAAAAACAGGCAAAACGAGCAGAACATCACACGTAATTAACAACATGATATACTGGTCTCACAGCCTTAGTTGCTTCGACCATAAATCCAAAACAAAAAAGCATCTTCAGTAAAAATATGATCAAGGAGAGATATAACATATATGAGCCCTCTCTCTTGATGAATCCTTAGAGATGCATTCATTATAATAATGATGGCTTTGTCCCACACTGTTTTTCTTTAAAAGATTTACACCAACTGCAATGCATTATTCAAGTTTGACTAGATAGTCAAATCATTGCACTAGCTTACTTACATCATACAACTTTATACGAAGATAAATAAAACTAATGAAAAAATTTAGATTTCTGTTCTGTACTTATCAATTTTTGCAAATATACTTGAAAATAGACTGAGAAAAATTAATCTAGCTGGTTTATACCAAATAGAACTTTTTAGAAGAATACAAGAATAGATTTTACATTATGACATTATAATTGAGAAATTGTAGGAACCTAAATAAGGGTAATGAGCATAATTTGTCAATCTCTAAAAAACATGATAAAATACTAAGAAAAAAATTATGCAAGGGCTATTTACTGATTTTTTTTTTTTTTTGTTGGGGAGGGAGATAATTATCCCCCATATACTAAAGTTAAACACAAATGGGGAATTAGATATGTATAGAAAAGTGGGTTTGTTGTTGTTATTTCCATATTCAAATTTCCTTAACTGTTGTAATGTTGTATTTCCTTAAATGTTATATTACCAAAGTAATCCTCACCAGCATGAATACATACATTCCACACAGCACCCTGAACTGCCATTCCCTAATGAAACCCTGGTTCTCCAAAAGATGTGCCAAGGATGTAGAGATGAAACACCAGACATACAACAACTGGCTGAAATCAAGAACCCCATCCTCCTTCAAAGCTTACACCGAAGCCCATAATAAATGCAAAAATCAATCGACACTTCCAAAACAGAGTTCGGAAGAGCAAAAAGCAGGAAACTAGCAGCCTGTCCAAACGGCAGCCAAACCTTTTGGTCTCTCGCCAAAGCAGTTGGCCGTAATTTCTGCCCAACACTATTCCCACCCCTGATGGCTGCATCATCACCCACAGAAAAAGCCAATCTTCTGGCCTCATACTTTGCTTCAAATGCATGCATAACTGACAGTGGTAAATGTCCCTCAACCATTCCAGACACTCAATATACAATGCCCCCATACCCCTTTTGCCAGGATAAGATCAGAAAAATACTGTCCAAATTAGACAAAAAAAGTCTCCTGGCCTTGATGGCTTTCCCCAATTGTTCTGAAAGTTTGTGCTCCAGAACTGACCCCCTATCCTATGTCACCTATATATACAGGGTGTTCGGGATAAATTTGACATATTTATAATTAATTATATTTTTCCGTAAGTTACATGTATTAACACACACTTCTCTTCATTTAAAAGTTTGGACCCTTCTTCATTCATATACAAGATGTCAGAAAGGATGGATAGCTGGAACCCACCTGAATCATGGAAGAGAATAACTTGTATCATGATGATTCGTGCCCGCCATCAAAATAAGGATATTACGACTGCTGCCCAATGCTTCCTGAATACAGTAAAAACAATCAGGCATGAACTAGAGACTTGCAATGGTGACTACGAGGATGTAGCAAGAAGAAAGATCCCTAGCAGACGATCTGATTGCGTTCGTACAGCAGAATTCCTCGCAAATCTGCAGGAACAGGTGTTGAAGAACCCTGGCATTGGAATTCGGGCTTTGTTCGTGGAGTTGCTAACTGTAGTCAAGCCCTGGATAACAAGGGTAGCCAATGGTAGGCCGTATGTATGGCAGCAGGATTCGGCCCCTTGCCACACCTCTGGGAAAAGTCAAAAATGGTTGTCTGAAAATTTCTACGACTTCACCAGTCCAAATGTTTGGCCTCCAAACTCCCCAGACCTTAACCCCATGGATTATTTTGTATGGGGCGCAGTTGAAAAAGACACGAATCGCACTTCCAGTAATACAAAAGCCCAGTTAATGGATAAAATTAAAACAGTTTTTGCGGCCCTTCCCAGGGAGACTGTAGCATCAGCTTGTTCGAGGTTCCGAAGCAGAATTGAAGCTGTGATCGATGCTAATGGTGGTTATTTTGAGTAAATCTTGTTGATAGTATTGTAATTAACTCTGCCTGTAATGTTTTTTTGTCAATTCATTAAATTTAATAGATACAAAGAAGATTTTCTTTTTCCTTACGAAACTGTCAAATTTATCCCGAACACCCTGTATATATATACTCTCCTACTCCACTGGAATCAATCCCACAATCTAGAAATTGGCCTATATTATTCAGCCCATCCCCAAGAAAGATGACAGGTCACTGCCATCCAATTACCGCCCTATCTCGCTTACCTCAGTCCTGTCAAAGATAATGGAAAAAATCATCAGTTCCCATCTCTTACACCATCTTGAAGACACTCGCCAAATAAATGACCGCCAGTATGGATTCCGCCACTGCCGATCAACAGGAGATCTACTCACGTACGTCATCCATCTCTGGACGAAGGCTATGGAGAGGTTTGGCGAATCTCAAGTGGTTGCACTAGATATCTCCAAAGCCTTTGACCGGGTCTGGCACAAAGGCCTACTAGGCAAACTACCATCATTCGGTCTGACCCAGGGCTCTGTAGATAAATCGCCAGTTTTTTGTCTGGATGCACACTGTGTGATGGTGGACGGCTCCCTATCCTCTCACCACTCAATTAATGCTGGGGGTCCCACAAGGTTCTGTCCTCTCACCAACCCTCTTCCTGCTATATATCAATGACCTACTGCAATTGACCTCCAACCCAATACACAGCTTTGCAGATGACAACACACTACACTCTTCGCTTGCATTTGATAAGCCTTACCATACACAACTGACCTCAACCTACAGAACATCAACCACCGCGCCCCTCAACTCGGATCTCCAAGCCATTCTCCAATGGGGTTCAGATAACCTCATAAATTTCAATGCTAATAAAACATTTGTAAATGTTTTATTGGCATTGAAATTTATGGGAAATAGACAGTTCTGTACTATTTCCCATAAAAAAGAACCATTTTTTCCCAATATCCTTTTTAATGATACCCAAATCTCCAGACAGTTTGAGATCTCACTCCTTGGAATCACCCTCACATCAAACCTCTCCTGGCATAAACATATCTCAAACATTGCATCCTCAGCCTCAAACAAACTAGGTTTCCTCTTTCGCTCAAGATGTTACTTCACCCCCGAACAGCTATTAACATTATACAAGTCACAAATCTGCCCAACTATTGAATACTGCTCTCACATATGGGGTGGGGCCCCAAAAAGCTCTCTCAAAATGCTCGACTCAATATAATAGGAGAGCAATTAGACTTATCAACTCCCTCCCCCCTGTTTCACACAGACATATGGTCTCTGCAGTATGTATATTCTACAAATATTTCCATGGGAAATGCTCATCGGAAATATCATCAATAATTCCTCTGCTCACTACTAAACTCATTGGAACACGTACAGCTGCTGCACAACATCCCTTCACAGTTCACCTAGAAACAAACAGAACAAGTTTCTTTTCCTCTTCCTTCATCCCTGCAACTGCTGCACTGTGGAACAGTCTCCACCTGCTGTGTTTTCCAAGGAATACAATTTAAAGTCATTCAAATCAAATTACAAATTCTTCCTTTCCCAACCTGTACACGGTACTAATGTACTATAGGTTGACCAACCAACCTCCTGTGTATGGGCTCAACATAAAAAAAAAAAAAGATTCATGTTGAAGTTTCTGGAACAAGAACTATGTGGAACTGGAATGAAAATAAATGATTTACTAACTAAATTAATTATAAGCTGACATGAAATCAAGCTAGCAAAGTACTTTTTCAGCAAATACCTAGAATAAAATAAGCTAAATAACTAGCAAACACCTAGAATGAAACAACTAAGACAAGCACAGTTGCATTCATAGAGGACAAGAGTGGCTTTCTTTGTAGTGATCATCATGCAAATTTTATCTTTTATTCTTAAATGCATAACTACACTTTTCAACATTAAACTGGAATCAATTATCATTTGCTCATATTGTCAGCCTGTTTAAACTGGTTCAGCAATCTCATTGTAATATTAATCATCTTGAGTATTATGCTGTCATTGTCATGATTAATTGTTATACTATCCACTTTTGCATCATCAGCCAACAACTTGAATATTTACCATCAAATCATTTCCTCCATTTTGATGTACAAATTAAATATCAGTGGTTTAAGCAAAGAATGCTTTGTGGCACACTGTTAGTCACCTGCCTTCCCCCTGTATTCTTTCTATCTGTCCATCTACCACCCTCATATCCATATCCATCTTCGTATTCATCCCACTAGTTACAGTTTGTGTAGCAGAGATCCATGTGGTATCTTGTGAAATGCCTTCACAAAATCCAGCAGTATCATTGTGTAGCCATTCCTTTTATCCAACTAAGATATCACACTATTAAAATACATAAATTATGAATGCATGCCCTGTCCTTCACAAAGCCACGCTGTCTCCTATAGAGTACCACATTCTTATCCACCCATTCCTGAATTTTATCTTTGAAAAGCTTTTTTCAGTATCTTTACCACTACTCCTGAGATACTAATTTGTCTATAATTTGCTATCTCTGTCTTGGAGCCTCCTAAATTTTTGCAGTGGAACTATTTTTGCTTCCACTCTCTTAGGATTTTACCACAGCCAAGACTTAAATAATCTAGCCAGAGGCATTTCCGGTTCCTGTACATTTCTCATAATACACAAGGCTATATCCCATCTACTCACATGGTGTATTTGCATTGAGATTCTGAGATATCCTAAGTACTTCCAGCTCATTGAAGTTTATTCCCACATTTTCTTCATCATATTTGTCACTGCAGTATTTTTACCTGGATGACATATCTTTGCAAAGTTGTTGCTCACTCTATTTTGTCTGCTGCTTTTACCACTACTATCAACAGTCATTAAAGTTATCTTTATGTAGCCCTTCATTTTACTTACCACACAGTGAAAGAACTGTTTGATATTTCCTTTGGTTTTCACAGCTGATTTTTTTCTCGTAATCTTATTTTGTCTTCCTTGCAATGTTCATCAACCTTCTTACCTGTGCTTTGTAATATTTTTAAGCATGCTGATCATATTTCTCCTTATATATCCTCCACAACATATTTTGCAGCTTCTGCTTAAATGATAATACTCATCCATCTAACTCAGGGGTCAGCAAAGTTTGCTGACCCCTGAGAAGAAATGGAGCTAGTGGAGGAATTAGATAAGTACCAGATCGACATAATAGGGGTGACTGAAACAAAAAAGACAAAAACTGGTGAGTGTTTCTGAGCAATAACTACAAAATGTTATATTCAGGCAATGACAATCAAGGAAAAGGAGGAGTAGCCATAGTATTCAACACAAAATACGAGGCTCATCTTCTTGAATGGCAGTCAGTCTCAAGTAGAGTGATGTGGGCAAATATCAGAATGGGGAACTGGACAATGAGACTTATTTATGCCTATGGTCCCACAGAAGGTTCTACTAAGGTAGAAGAGGAGGAATTTTTTGAGGCTAGAGAAAGCTACTGACACAATAAAAAAGGAAAAGTTGGTCCTTGTTGGGGATCTAAATAGCAGAGTAGGAAGTGATTGTCAGACATACAAAAATGTTTTTGGAAAATTTGGAGAAAAGAGCAAAGCTAATAATAATGGCAAATACCTGTTGGATTTCTGCTCAAGATATGGACTGGTTATTACTAACACCATGTTCCAGCATAAAAATGTGCACAAATTCAAATGGAGAGAAGAGGCAAGGAATAAGAAAAGTCTCATTGACTATGTTATTGTTGATAGTGATGTTTTCTCCCTGGTGCAGGACACCAGCGTGTTCAGAGGATTTGAAATTGGAAGTGATCACTATTTAGTCTTGAGCAGGATAAAATTGAATTTCATATTGAAAAGAATAACATGTAAGAAAGTTTTAAAGTGAATGAAAGTTGAGCATCTCTCAGATGTGAACTGTAGAGTAAATTACACAAAGATTATTGAAGGAAAAATGAAAGAGTTTGAGAACAGGAACCAAACCTTGGAGATCCAATGGCAAGCCTTGAAGAAAACCCTAATTGATTCAGTTGGAGAGGCATGTGGTGAAGTTGTCTGCAAGGATAGAAAAATTAGAACTCCATGGTGGACACAGGAAGTTAAAGAGGCAGTGAAGGAAAAGAAGAAAGCATATCAAAAGTTCCTGGCAAATAAGTCAGCTTGTGCTCTTAGAGAATACAGAGACAAATGTAAGAAAGCTAAACAGTGTGTAAAACTAGCTAAACAAAAGTCATGGGAGGACTTTGGCAAGAACATAGAAAATAAATATCAAGAAGGTGGCAAAATATTCTAGAGGTTGTTGAAGAAGCTTAGTAATGGAGGAAAGAGTGCTGTAAAAGAAGTTAGAGATGATAAAGGTGACATGAAAACGGGAGAAAAAGATATCCTTCAAGTACGGAGTAATTACTTTGAAAATTTGCTAAATCAAACAAGCAGTGATGACAGCACAGTGATAAAAAAAAACACTGATCAGGCATGCAGTCAAGAATACATATCCATACTTTAAGTAGAAAAACCCATCAAAGACTTGAAATGTGGAAATGCAGCAGAAGTAGACGATATCCGACCAGAAATGCTGAAGTATGGTGGTATGAAAGTCTTACAATGGCTGCACTGCATAGTTCAGAATGCCTGGACAGAGGGATGAATTCCAGATGATTGGAGTAGAGCTCTCATAGTATCCATATATAAAAAGGGAAATAAAACTGAATGTGAGAATTACAGAGGTATATCCCTATTGAGTGTTCCTGGTAAGATATATATGAGAAACGGTTGAGAAGAATTGTGGAAGAAAAGCTTGGTGAAGAACAAGTTGGATTCAGGTCAAATAGAGGCTGTCAGGATCAGATCTTCACTTTATGACCGATAGTGGAGAAATCATGGGAATATAACAAAGATCTGTATTTAAGTTTTGTAGACCTTGAAAAGGCATATGACAAGGTGCCAAGACAGAAGCTATTCAATACACTACAGTTATATGGTTTCAATGGGGCATTATATCAAGCAATACTTAGTCTTTATTTGAGTTGTAAGTCAGCAGTTAGAATTGAAGGAAGTACAGGAAGATGGTTTAATGTTAAATCTGGTCTGAGACAAGGATGTACATTATCCCCTCTGTTATTCATTATCTATATGGATCACATTATGAAGGAAAGTGGTATTAAACATGATATCAAAATTGGAGGTGTTAATGTCAGCTCTTTGCTTTATGTGGACGATGTTATACTTCTAAATAAATCCACTACAAGTCTGCAAGATTCTCTGACTAAATTGAATAACTGTTGTAATAGATATGGTATGAAGGTCAGCAATACAAAGACAATGAAAATAAGCAGAATCATTGAAAATGGCAACTCTGTTGTGAATGGAGAAACTGTGGAACAAGTAAAACATTTCAACTACTTCGGCACGAGTTTTAGTGAATATGGTAAATTAAATATAGAACTAGACAACAGAAACAGCAAAGCTGGTATGCTGGGAAGTCAATTGAATAAATTCATATGGAATAAGAGAGAAATTAGTCGGAACACTAAATTAGCTGTATACAAGACATTATTCAAGCCAATTTTAACTTATAGATCTGAGAGCTGGGTCAGAAGTAAAACACTTGACCAAAGACCAGAGACCGCAGATATGAGAGACCTGAGAAAGATTAGAGGCATGAACAGATGGCATCAATGGCAATATCATATTAAAAACGAGAATATTAGGAAAGAACTTGACATTGTTGGCATCCAGGAATGCGTTAGCAGAGCTAATCTCAGGTGGTATGGTCACTTAAACAGAATGGGCGAGGAACGATTAGCAAAACAAGTGTTCTCTGCCAAGTTGGCAGGAAAACGACCCAGAGGTAGACCAAGATATAGGTGTATTGATACGGTACAAAGTGCCTTAGACGATAGAAATATAAGATCTGGTAACGTTGGAGTCTTGATAAGTAACAGACTGATTTGGAGGAAAATTGTTGATAAGAAGTTAGTAATGATGTAAATTTTTCATGTAGTACTATCATATCCTGTACATCCCTTGAGGGTACATGGCAGGAATTTGATTATGATGATGATTTCTCAATTTAGAAATAATAATTCCTTCACCCTTTTACATAATTGGCACATGGTATTGTTTCATTGGTAAATGATGTATAAATCCAAATTTTAAAACCTCTTGTGAATACTGTCGACACTTCTCACTATCAGGGGCCACCATTATGGGCACTATAACTTTAAAAAAATACATAAATTCAAAGTTATCAGATCACTGAACACCACTCTGATAGTTATGGGCAATAAATGTGCACTAGCCTTGATTGTCACTGTTCTAGATGCCTTAATCAGGGAGAGCATGCACTTCTCTCTTGTTGGCTCAGCTGATCAGCCAGTTGGCATTACATGTTTACTAGGTATTACTCAAAATTGTTTTAGATGTTTTTTGATCCCCTTTTCACTCCTAGACATTTATCGATCCCTTGAATAGCCACATCGACCCCTAGGGGTCGATATTGACCACTTTGCTGACCCCTGATCTAACTCCTACTTGATTTACCCACATGATTTTAGCTATCCAGTATGATATTGCTTCTTCAGTCTTTCTCCTAAGCTTGTCATAATCACCTTCCTTGTTGTTCCATATAAACCATTTTATACCTGAAAATTCTTGCATCCTATATTTTTTGAATAACTGCTTCACATGTTTTTAATACTTGATCCTCACGCAAAAGACCACAAGACCTATAGCACATTTGTGTCGTTTGTGGGCAAGAGGAATAGAAGACAGAAGTCTTTAAGAGAAAACTAAATATAATTTATTACTCCTGTATATATTTCTCAGTATATCATGAGCTTCTTACAGGGAGAAGAGAGAAAAACTGGTAACAACATTTAAATTCTAAATACAAGAACAAGTCATACAGCATGCGTATGTGACTATTCGGTCACAGTTGTCCAGTAGAAAGAAACACTATTAGATTTCAGAGACGTGGAAATAGCAATAATCACTATATATTTTTCTCAATATATCATGAGCTGCTTATAGGGAGAAGAGAGAAAAACTGGTAACAACATTTAAATTCTAAATACAAGAACAAGTCATACAGCATGCGTATGTGTCTTGGTCACAGCTGTCCAGTATCAATGAGGGAGTGAGCGACTCCCTCATTGAGCATTTTCTACTAATGCAGGAGTACCTCAGAGCTCTATTCTATCACATACTACATAAATGACCTTCTAATATGATTTTAAGTTATTACTGATTTTAAGTTAAATGTTTTCTACCTTTGTGCACTTATGGAGAAAGTTTCTGTATAATAGACATATTCCTATTACATATTCCACAAGTTCACAAAATATGTGTGAAGCCAACTTTTTTTTTTTTTTTTCCCTCATCCCTGTTTAGATTTTACGTAGTATGCTCTACAGAGGTTCCGAAATCATGAGAGAAGTAGGCTGGGTAGTGTTTGATGAAATACATTACATGAGAGATAAAGGTGAGACTGATGAAAGACTAAATTTATTAGTACCTAATTAAGTTTTGACAAGATATAATTGACATAAGGCAGATTTAATTTATGTGTATATTTTATTGGTATAAAATTTTTGCCCTAATATCAATGGCATCTTCAGTATGACTTTCAAATTAATCAGTTTCTCTTCTTACTGTTCATTTTGAGTCATACTGAAAATGCCCTTTATCGGGTGAAAATTTTATACCAGTAAACACACATTCAGTTGACTCTTGAACAACGCTATTTTGAACTGCATGGGACCATATATGTAGATTTTTTTTCAATAAATATTATCTGAGACCTCCAGGGAGTCGAGGACTCATCAAGGGAGGCTATAAATCACCCAAACCTGCTATCATACCTTCCCTTTAAATTCATTCACACTAGATGTACTCACTATCCCTAAGGGCAAATTATTCCCACTCACTCACTGGGAGAAAAACCTACTCTTACACCTTTCTTGACTGTAATCAAACTTAACTTCCATGGATGTCCCCTATGATCTTTCCCCACCTTCCATATAATGAAAATTTTCATCACCTATAACTCCCATTCAAAAGTTTATAGACCTCGATCATATCACCCTCTTTCTCCTGTTAACCAGAGTCTGCAATCCACATACTCTCAATCTGTCCTCATAATCTAAATCTCATAATCCAGATATAATCTTTGTATAGTTTTTCTTTGCACCCTTTCCACAGCCTCCTTATCCCCTTGGAATCCTGGAGACCAAATCTGTGCACATCCAGGTGTGGTCTCAGCAAAGCCTTATAAAGAGGCAAAATAACTTCCTTATCCTTACATGTTTAGGTTCACTTCAACATCGCAATTATCGATGGAAGTTATTTTCACTTGGCTGTGCCACCAATTATATATTTGGTTTAATCCTTAATCCAAGTGTAAGCAAACAAGTTTGCTCCTGGGGTATTTTCAGGACTGGGGCAACTTGTGGTAAAGGTGATATAAGTTCTCATCACTTGCCTTAATATCTCCCATAATGTAAAGCACATCTCTTTGTGGACATATATAATGCTATGCCTTCCCTTAATGCACTACCCAGACCGGTTTCAACCTTTATTGAGGTCTCAGAGATACTAAGGCAAGTGATGAGAACTTATACCACCTTTACCACGAGTTGCCTCGCATCTGAAAATACTTCAGGTGCAAACTTTGTTTGCATACACTTGGATAAAGGATTGAACCAAATATATAATTGGTAGCATAGCCAAGTGAAAAAACTTCCATCAACTTATCTCTAATCCAGAGAATTTAATAAGAAAGTGTGACATCTTTTGGCAACTGGTATAGGTAAATATGACTTCTCCATTACTTTCACTTTAGTATCACCACATCTGGATCTGGCTCCCACTGATGGAACCTCAATAAAGGTCGAAACCAGTCTGGGTAGTGGCCCTTCCCTTAATGCATAGCATTATATATGTTTGCAAGGAGATGTGCCTTGCATTATGAGAGATACTAAGGTAAGTGATGAGAACTTATTCCACCTTTACAACAAGTTGCTGCAGTCCTGAAAATACTTCAGGTGCAAACTTTGTTTGCTTACACTTGGATAAAGAATTAAACCAAATATATAATTGCAATTATCCTCTGAATAGTATTTGCAACTTTTGTTATGTGCCCTTTGAACTTCATTTAAACGAATTCCTATCCATCAATATGCCAAGATCCCTTGCCTCTTCAGTTTCTTGTAGCATAGCCCTGCTAATATAATATGCTGCTGTAACTCTAATCATGCCAAAGTGCATACTTTACATTTACTAACATTAAACTCATATGCATTTTCGTTTGCCCAAATTTCCAGCCTATTCAAATCATTTTATAATTGCCTAATATCAGTAGCATCCCTGGTTGCCCTGCCTATCTTCACATTGTCGGCAAACAGTTGCACATCTAATGTTAGATCCTGACTGATGTCATTAATGTATAGATTGAACAATAATAGACCAAAGACTGAACCCTGAGGTACACCACTGGTCACCTTAAATCTGGCAGATTCACAGCCTCTATATACCACTTTTTGATATCTGTCTATCAATCATCCCTTGATCTAAGACGAGTTTATTTTCCAATCCCATATTCTTCAGTTTATGCAACAGCCTTTCATATGGTATCCTATCAAATGCCTTAGAAAAATCCAACATTATCATAGTGTATCCATTCCCTTTATCCAACTCAGCTGTAACATTGTTATAAAATATGAGCAAATTGCTAAAACATGACCTTCCTTTAGTAAACCCATGCTGTTCCTTGCAGAGTATAACATGTTTGTCTTCCCATTTCTGTATGTGAATTCTTGCCAACTTCTCTAAAATCTTCACTACCACACTAGAGATACTGATAGGTCAGTAGCTAGACACATCAGTTTTTGCATCACCGTTGTAAAAATGGAATTATCATACATTCCTGTGGTATTTCCTGAGCTGAGACTCAAGTTATACAAACATGTGAAAGACCTATTTGCTAAAGGAATGTTCAGCCAACTCAGCTGAACATTCCTTTATCAAACGGACTGATATTCCATCTGTCCCTGTAGACAAATTCTTATTCAGGTGCAAACTGCAACTGTTCTTCAACCTCATTTTCATGCACATCTAACTGTTCATCCAATGTAACAGTAGTACTTTGCACCATATTACATTCATCTGGTTGATATATCTTAGCAAAGTGAGCTCTGAACAATCTCATTAGCTTCCAACACTCAAGTATCATCTGCATTCAATAAAGTTATTCTTACACATTCATTCTTTCTTTTGCTTGCTGCATAACGATAAAATTTGTTTGGATTGCAATTAGCTTTCCTCAAAATACTCGTTTCTTTTCTGGCCTGAGCTTTATATATTTCATAACTCCTCTCACTCTTATTCTCACGATATTCTTTCCACACCATTTTCTTGTGGATCTCTTGCTTAATAAGGTTGCACATCCATTTCATTCCCAACTTATTTATTCTTTGGACACTAGGGATATATTCGGATACTGTCTCATTTAAGCACTATTTAAATTAAGGGGATGTTAAATCCCACATTGTTTTTAAACCGAATAAGAAACTCAAAGATTGGAATCAGAGAGTTTCATGCCGAATATAGTATAGTAAACTATGAAAGTATCGGCGACTACTAGCGTGAACTAATGCACGTAGTCCAAGTACGTAGCACAAACTCGGGCAACTCGCAGCAAAGGTGGTAAGTAGGCGAGTTGCCCGAGTTTGTACTATGTACTTGGACTATGTGCATTAGCTCATGCTAGTAGTTGCCGATACTTTTATAGTTTACTATACTATATTTGGCATGAAACTCTCTGATTCCAATCTTTGAGTTTCTTATTGAGTTTTAAAACAATGTGGGATTTAATATCCCTTTAATTTAAAAAATGTTTATATTGCCGAAATGAAGCCTATTGGCTCTTTATATTTAAGTCATTTAAGCACTTTTTCAGAGATTGTCATGCATTGCTGACATTTTTCCCATTCAGTAACTGATACCATGGGACCAAAGATAGTATTCTCCTAAGTTAATCATAAGTTCCAGCTTTGTAGTTCAGCATGTAACCTGTTTTAATTGGAGCATCAATATAATTAGATACTTCCCAAGAAAGAAAGTACAGCATGATCGCTGTCACCAGTCAGTGGTAAAATAGCCATATTCTTGACAGAGATCCCTTCTGATGCTATGAGCAAATCCAACACACTCTTTGACCTCGAGTTCCTTCTTTCACATGCTGCTTGAGAAAGTTGTCTTATAACAATTCAATGAATTCTTCTTTCTTATCATGAGATTTCTCTTCTACCCAATCAATGTTTTGAAAATTAAAGTCACCCATAATGAACATTCGTTTGGTACCTATAAGGCTAAATTGGTGATACATTTCTTTGTCCCATGAAATCCCATAACCTAGAAATATAGAAAAATTGAGTTATGTCATGAATTCATAAAATATATTGTTATGTCCCTATTCTATCTTACAATTTTTGTTTGTCTTACAAATTGCCTTCGTCTATATTCTTCTAACTACTACTTTCAAGACATCACCAAATTTTCTACTAATATCTGAGTTATTGTTCCCCGTAGTATCCCTAGTATTTGTATTTTAACTGCGCCCTTTGGGATATTTAGTTTAAGATAATTTTTACATAAACAGAGAAAAGGAACTCAAATATCTGAAAGTGTAACCATTGCAGTCGTGACACTATTTCTTGTTACTCAACATTAATTCCTTAAACTTCCTGTTTCTTAACATTAATTCCCCGCGTGATTAGGCTCGAATGTTTCTAAGCGGTGCATTGGATTAGCAATATCAGACAACTTTTTTTATCATTAAGCAAAAGGTTTATTATTTCTCTAAACATGGTACATATCAAAATACTCAACTAAATTACTTACACACTAAAATTTTCTTAATACAAGTAGTTGGGCTATGATTCGACAAAAGTTACTACGATCATGCCGCCACAAAATTTCATACAAAACATGAATTCACTTAACATGGACAAATTAGATCACCACACATTATTAGATTATTCAACTTCAAGCACACTAACAAAATCATTAACTACTCTAGCACATACTTATGACAATTCCGATTCTCTACACATCACACTAGGCATTCAAATTCCTCAGACTACTTGATTACTCAATTCACACTAATCAAACTCAATATCACAACTATGTCATTAACTTTCCTTTTACAATATAGTAGGCACTCAAGATTCTTAGGATAATTAATTATTCACAAATTATCAACACTAGCTAGCTTACTTTTAACACTCTCTATCAAATTCTAAAGTCTTATTGTAATATCTCCCTAATCACTTTAACAGTTCCGTATTATGACAATGGTACCTATCACAAACAACTTCTAGTTAACATAAGACAAAATTCACAATACCTTTCTTTAGCTTCACTTACTGGCCTTTACCTTCTACTGAACGAACTTGCTTGCATAACTTCTTGCAATTCAGGGCTATATAAACATCTGCGCCGTCGGCTGTACTATCCGAAATGAGGACATCGATATCTTCACAGTTTCCTATGACTCTATGGCATATTTCGCTTTCTACATAGGAATATGGGAATAGCTTTCCCGCTCACCTTCGATTCCTTGTTGTGGCATGAGGATATAAGCCATATCTCTCCACTCAGGAACACCGTGAAATCCACTAGAAAACCAAACTCAAACCACCGCGACTATCCAAACGTTTCTTCTCCTCTGGCAAAAGGCAAAAAGGCCTCAAGCCTCCTTGACTATCTAAACGTCTTCCCCAAAACCCAAAAGAGCCTGCTCTTCGAAAAGCCCTTGAGGGGGTTACCAACCCTTTTATAGCTGCACCCCTAACGGCGCCCTTTCTTACTTCTTTTTCCTGCCTCCTACTTGTTTTCCGTCTGTCTACCAATTGGGTAGCAATTGGTAGACAGACCAATTTTGCCGCCATACGTCATTTTAATCGGCAGCTCGTAACGAAGTTTCTATCCAGGTATAGGCCCTAAGCGATAGTCCGTTATTTCTCTTGTTAGCCTCTATCTTAACCCCCTTTTAAACCTTTTCTCAGAATTCTACTTAATGCTTAATCTGTAGCCTCTTACATAGCGTATTTCATGACTCATTCTTTTATACTTATGCACTTAACTCTTTCATTCTTAATTGTATTACTACATTAATTCTTAGTTAGCTACTTATTTAATACAAAAATTCCTTGTTTAGTCATAATACATCTTAATACATTCTTTTCTTTTGTTATCTTAACTAAACAATAGACCTCTACATTTTACTCAATTTATACTGGATGCAAGAATATTTTATTAATAAAATTATCCTTTTTATGCAGGGGTTTTTATTTATGTTATTTATTTTTTTGTGTTACACCATGATAACTGAGAATACTATATTCTCAAGATATCAGGTGTAACAATATGTAGATAGTAGTCTATTTTATCATTTAACTACCATAAAATATACACAGACATATTATAAAAAGTTAAGATTTATCAAAAAAATTATGCACACAAACACTTACAGACTGGATATGCCACTATTTGTGTTGAGAGAAATGTAAGCAAATGTAAAGATGCAATATTAAATCATCACAGTATAAAATTAACTTATTAATTAAATTTAATAAGAATAAAATATTTGCAATTTATAATGATTTGTTCATTAGTGTATAGCTACTGTGAAGCAAATGTATCGATTACACTAGGCTACCATAAAAAACTCATATTGCTGCTGCTTCGTTATCAACGCATGAATCGTTACACCTGTAAATAAATATGAATTTCTTTTTCAAATTATGTTTTCATTTTTGATGTCGTCATCATCAAATTCCTGCCATGTACCCTCAAGGGGTGTAGAGGATATGATAGTACTACATGAAAAAAATTACATCATTACTAACTTCCTGTCTACAATTTTCCTCCAAATCAGTCTGTTACTTGTCAAGACTCCAACATTATCAGATCTTATATTTCTATTGTCTAAGGCACTTTGAACTGTATCCATCTACCTATATCTTGGTCTTCCTCTGGGTCGTTTTGCTGCCAACCTGGTAGAGAACACTTATTTTGCTAATCTTTCTTCGCCCATTCTGTTTAAATGACCATACCACCTGGGATTAGCTCTGCTAATGCATTCCTGGATGCTGACAATGTCAAGTTCTTTCCTAATATCATCGTTTTTAATATGATATTGCCATTGATGCCATCTGTTCACACATTTAATTTTTCTCAGGACTCTCATATCTGTCTTCTCTAGGCTTAGGTCAAGTGTTTTCCTTCTGACCCAGCTCTCAGATCAATAAATTAAAACTGGTTTGAACACTGTCTTCTATACAGCTAATTTAGTGTTCCGAATAATTTCTCTCTTATTCCATATGAATTTATTGAATTGACTTCCCACCATACCAGCTTTGCTGATTCTTGACTATTTCTATATTTAATTTACCATATTCACTAAAAATCGTGCCTAAGTAGCTGAAATGTTTTACTTGTTCCGTAGGTTCTCCATTCACAACACAGTTGTGAATGGAGAACATTTTCAATGATTCTGCATATTTTTTTCAACAACACAGTCGACATTTTCAATGATTCTGCCTATTTTTATTGTCTTTTTATTGCTGACCTTCATACCATATCTATTACAACAGTTATTCCATTTAGTCAGAGAATCTTGCAGGCTTGTAGCAGATTTATATAGAAGTATAACATCATCTGCATAAAGCAAAGAGCTGACATTAACATCTCCAATTTTGATATCATGTTTAATACCATTTTCCTTCATAATGTGATCCATATAGATAAAGAAAACAGAGAGGATAATGTACAACCTTGTCTCACACCAGATTTAACATTAAACCATTTTCCTGTATTTCGTTCAATTCTAACTGCTGACTTACAACTCAAATAAAGACTATGTATTGCTTGATATAATGCCCCATTGACACCGTATAACTAGTGTATTGAATAGCTTCTCTCTTGGCACCTTGTCATATGCCTTTTCAAGGTCTACAAAACTTAAATAATCTTTGTTATATTCCCATGCTTTCTCGACTATTTGTTGTAAAGTGAAGATATGAGAGCTCTACTCCAATCGTCGGCAATTCGTCCCTCTGTCCAGGCTTTCTGAACTATGCAGTGCAGCCACTGTAAGACTTATATCAACATAGTTCGGCATTTCTGGTCGAATATCATCTACTCCTGCTGCCTTTCCATATTTCAAGCCTTTCAGCGCTTTTTCTACTTAAAGTATGGATATGTATTCCTGACTACATGCCTGGTCAATGTTTTTTTACCACTGTGCTGTTATCACTGCTTGTTTCATTTAGCAGTTTTTCAAAGTAATTACTCCATACTTCAAGGATATCTTTTTCTCCCATTTTCATATCACCTTCATCATCGCTAACTCCTTTTACAGCACTCTTTCCTCTATTCCTAAGCTTCTTCAACAACCTCCAGAATATTTTGCCACCTTCTTGATATTTATTTTCTATATTCTTGCCAAAGTCCTCCCATGACTTTTCTTTAGCTAGTTTTACACAGTGTTTAGCATTCTTGCATTTGTCTCTGTATTCTCTAAGAGCACAAGCTCACTTATTTGCCAGGAACTTTTGATATGCTTTCTTCTTTTCCTTCACTGCCTCTTTAACTTTCTGTGTCCACTATGGAGTTCTAATTTTTCTATTCTTGCAGACAACTTCACCACATGCCACTGAATCTCCAAGGTTTGATTCCTGTTCTCAAACTCATTCATTTTTTCTTCAATAATCTTTGTGTATTTAGTATTCAGTTCACATCTGAGAGCTGCTCAACTTTTATTCACTTTAAAACTTTCTTACATGTTATTCTTTTCAATATGAAATTCAATTTTATCCTGCTCAAGACTAAATAGTGATCACTTCCAATTTCAAATTTTCTGTACACTCTCGTGTCCTGCACCAGGGAGAAAACATCACTCTCAACAATAACATAGTCAATGAGACTTTTCTTATTCCTAGCTTCTTCTCTCCATGTGAATTTGTGCACATTTTTATGTTGGAACATGGTGTTAATAATAACCAGTCCATGTCCTGAGCAGAAATCCAACAGATATTTGCCATTATTATTAGCTTTGCTCTTTTCTCCAAATTTTCCCAAAATATTTTTGTGACTCACAATCATTTCCTACTCTGCTATTTAGATCTCCAATAAGGACTAACTTTTCATTTTTCATTGTATTTTTTGAGGCTTTAGAAAAAAGCCTCAAAAAATTCCTCCACTTCTACCTTAGTAGAACCTTCTGTGGGACCATAGGCATAAATAAGTCTCATTGTCCAGTTCCCCATTCTGATATTTGTCCAGATCACTCTACTTGAGACTGACTGCCATTCAAGAAGATGAGCCTCATATTTTGTGTTGAATACTATGGCTACTCCTTCTTTTCCTTGATTGTCATTGACTGAATATAACATTTTGTATTTATTGGTCAGAAAGTCCTCACCAGTTTTTGCCTTTTTTGTTTCAATCACCCCTATTATGTCGATCTGGTACTTATCTAATTCCTCAGCTAGCTCCATTTCTTTGCCATTCAGACTTCTTATGTTGATAGTACCGATCTTTAACTCTGGTGATGTCGAGTTGGGGTTTGTTTTCAGATTTGTTCCAGTAGCTGACTTTTCGCTGTTTTCCCTGGTTCCCTGGCGAAAACAACAGGGGCCCTTGTTTAATCAAGCGATGCCCAGGCTAGCATGAAATTTTGTCATGTTGTGCCATCATTTTTTATTTTGGTTTAACGAATAAGAATACAATTTGGTATTCTTATTGGTTTAACAGCACCCATAATTAATAAACTAAATCCCAAATTTCCAGCCCATCCTCGTTCGTTCAGTATCCAAGTAGATACCCAACAGGGTGCACCACGAAAAGGTGAGGATTGGACATTAGGTCAGAAGCCCTGGTCGGTTCTCGGCATTCCTTTAAAGGCTATGTGGAGGTCTGCTCTCAGTTATACAGCTTTGACCCTTAAGCATCCCATTTTTTGATGTCTAGTGTTAGTAATATGTAGAACATCTATAGTGTTTTGTGTTCATCTTGTAAACAGATGATGTAAATTAATGGTATCGATAAATGTGAAAGGTGGTCTGAAAATTTCTCGGCATAACAATGAAAACTGAATTTATAATTTCAAAATTATTTTTATTTTTCAACATAATCATCCTTAAGGAAGAGATAGAAGTTGGAGAGAGAGCCAAAAGACATTGTCATCATCCAGGAATGCATTAGCAGAGCTAATCTCAGGTGGTATGTTCACTTAAACAGAATGGGCATGGAAATATTAGCAAAACAAGTGTTCTCTGCCAAAACGATCCAGAAGAAGACGAAGATATAGATGAATTCATACTGTTCAAAGTGAATTACACAATAGAAATATAAGATCTGATAATCTATGACTCTTGATAAGTAACAGACTGACTTGGAGGAAAATTGTAGATAGGAAGTTAGTAATGATGTAAATTTTTCATGTAGTACTATCATATGCTGTACACCCCTTGAGGTTACATGGCAGGAATTTGATGATGATGATGATGCTCTCCCTTAAGGGTAATACATTTATTCTAGTGATGCTCCAGCACCATTATCCTGTCCTTGTAGTGGTTCTCAGTAAGATCTGCAAAATATCTCTTTACAGCTGCAATCACTCTTGATTTGAAGAAAAACACTGACCAGCAAGGAAGAGTTTTAGTTTTGGGAAGAGATCGAAGTCAGAGAGAGCCAAATCAGGGCAATAGCTGGGATGTTCCAACAATTCATATTATAGATCCCTTAATTTTTCCATTGCCAAAACACTTTTGTGGGCAGGTGCATTGTCCTGATGAAAGATGATTTTTTTTCTTATGCAAACCGGGTCTTTTCTCACAAATTTTTTCGTGTAGTCTGATTAAAAGATTGGAATAATATTTCCCAGTTATTGTTTTACCCTTTTCAAGATAATTAATAAATAAAATGCCTTTGGCATCTCAAAGACAATGCCATGACCTTTCATGCTGATGGAACTGACTTTGTCTTCTTTGGCGCTGAACAACTGGATTCTGTCCAGTGTTTTGACTGCTGTTTGGATTCTGGTGAATCCAAGTCTCATCCACAGTAATAATTCGATGCACAAAATCAGTTTTATTCTTGTTAAAACACTCCAAGTACTGTTCAGAGATTTTCATGCGAGTGTGTTTTTGATCTGCTGTGAGAAAGCACAGCACCCATCTTGCACAAAACTTTTTCATATGCAATTCTTCGTGCAAAATATATCCTACATGTTCTTTTGAAATGCCTGTATTCTCAGCAATTTCACACACTTTGACTCGCCAGTCATCCAATATCATATCGTGCACTTGATCAATGATTTCTGGTGGTGTTACACTTTTGGATGTCCTTCATGCGGAACATCTTCAAGACTGTTACGGCCATGTTTAAACTCGGGAGCCCATTTCTTATTTGTTAAAAATGAAGGAGAAGAGTGCCCATAAACTTATGAACTTCGAGTGAATTTCATTTGCTGTTAAACCTTCTTTTACAAAGAATTGTATAACTGCATGATACTCAATTTTACCCATTTCAAATGATACAGACAACACTTTTGCTTCAGGCGGCTGTATAAAACAAACTACTTGATAGAATGACTTGCAATTTCAAATGGATGCTTAGGACAGATGTACCAACTTAGAAAAAAAAAAATCGTGCCAATAGTGTTGCCATCTGTGGTGGAGGCCGAGAACTTTTCAGACCAACCACCCTCGTACAGTATAGTACTGTAAATATATTTTCTTTTCCTTATGATTTTCTTAATAACATTTTCTTTTCTCTAGGTTACTTTATTGTAAGAATACAATATATAATACATAAAACATTCAAAATATGTTGTTTATTATTTTAACGGTATAATAGAACACAGAAACTAAGTAAATAATTAATTTATTAACTTGATGCTGATATTTCGCTGGTATTATAACCAGCATCTTCAGAGCACAAAAACACTGTTTGTCACAATACGCGAGACTAAAACAACATGGTGTACTTAAAATTGTAGCAGCAACACAAAGACTAGAGTCCTGATTTTGGCGCCCTCTATCTGAGAGAGATAAAAAAAAAAAAAAAAATGCTATCATATATTACTAGAGTCCTAGAAAAGTGCTAGTTTTTTCTTAATATGACTGTCTCCCAGATCTTCGGCAAGTTAATACAGCCATATTTGTTGAGATTTGGAGTGTGTTTTAGGGCTTCTGTCGCCTCTAAGAACTTTTGTGTTTTTGTGCTCTGAAGATGCTGGTTATAATACCAGCGAAATATCAGCATCAAGTTAATAAATTAATTATTTACTTAGTTTCTGTGTTCTATTATACCGTTAAAATAATAAACAACATGTTCGACGAACACATAAGTCTGTCCACACATTCAAAATATGTGCTAATTGCCTATTTATGTTACCGGTAAGGCTTCTGGTCAACAGTAGGCTATTAATAGTTAAGTTTATGGAGTCAGAAGTTAATACATGTATTTTTGAACTATACAGGGGATCGGTGTGCCCCCCCCCCCCACAAACCCTACCTTGTTCAAGGGTCGACCATATATATAAGTTAAATACATTTTATGTTAATTTTTAATATACAAAGATATAACTACAATCTATAAAAATTTTCCCATATAATTTTTTTAATGTTGATCCTATACATGAGAGGTCAAATGACCTGTAAACTCATCAGTGTTGGGTGAGATTGAGAAGTTTGGACAGAAATAGAATAATAGGAAGAGGAGAAGTAGGTTTAGTTTGTTTGCAGTTGTGTAGAAAAGGTGTGCACAACTACAAATGTACTTCTTTGTAGTTGTGCACACCTTTTCTCTTAGGAAATTGCTGCTCTTGTATTAACAGTTGCAACAGAAAGCTGAAGAATGAGAGGTGCCAGTTCAGTGGAGCAGTGACCCTTTAAAGTACCTGTAGAAGAGACAGTGTGTCATAACATTGCATCTGTGAGATGCATTATTGTGGCACCCTGAAGAGGTTGAAGTGAATATGTAAGACAGATCAGTATGCAGAAAATTCATCAAAAGACGGTTTCTCGAACAGCTATTTTCTAAAAGGCAATTTAGTGAAAAAAACAATCAAAAAAATAATCCATTGAACAACAGTTAATTCAAATATCAATTTATTGATCAGTAGCATTTTGTATTTTTTTTTGTATTTTGGTTTAAGCCAATAAGAATACAATTTGGTTGGATAAATCCCAAATTGCCAGCCCATTCTCGTTCGTTCAGTATCCTGGTAGATACCCGGCAGGGTGCAGCACGAGAAAGTGAGGATTGGACATTAGGTCAGAAGCCCTGGTCAGTTCTCCGCATTCCTATAAAGGCAATGTGGTGATCTCCTCTCAGTTATACAGCTTTGACCCTTAAGCATCCCTGTAATACATTTGTAAGTTAATTTATAGCTGCCTCTTGTGATGTATATGTATATATATATATTTTTTTTTGTATTTCTCTTTTCGTGTTATACATGCAATGAAGTTTTCTAACAAAAACAAAACTAGTTGTGGGCTGAAATAATAAATAGTATTTTTTTTCTCTCTTTTTGTATCTTTTGACTTCTAGTCATTAAATTTTGACACAATGAAAAAGGAAAAGTTGGTCCTTGTTGGGGATCTAAATGACAGAGTAGAAAATGATTATCAGACATACAAAAATATTTTGGAAAAATTTGCGAAAAGAGCAAAGCTAATAATAATGGCAAATACCTGTTGAATTTCTGCTCAGAACATGGACTGGTTATTACTAACAATATGTTCCAACATAAAAATGTGCACAAATTCACATGGAAAGAAGAGGCAAGGAATAAGAAAAGTCTCATTGACTATGTTATTGTTGATAGTGATGTTTTCTCCCTGCTGCAGGACACCACAGTGTACAGAGGATTTGAAATTGGAAGTGATCACTATTTAGTCTTGAGCAGGATAAAATTGAATTTCATATTGAAAAGAATAACATGTAATAAAGTTTTAAAGAGAATAAAAGTTGAGCAGCTCTCTCTCAGATGTGAACTGTAGACTAAATTACACCAAGCTTATTGAAGAAAAAATGAAAGAGTTTGAGAACAGGAACCAAACCTTGGAGATTCAGTAGCAAGCCTTGAAGAAAACCCTGATTGATTCAGCCAGAGAGCCTTTGTGGTGAGGTCTGCAAGGATAGAAAAATCAAAACTCCATGATGGGCCCAGGAAGTTAAATAGGCAGTGAAGGAAAAGAAGAAAGCATAGCAAAAGTTCCTGGCCAATAAGTCATCTTGTGCTCTTAGAGAATACAGAGACAAATGTAAGAAAGCTAAACAGTGTGTAAAACTAGCTAAACAAAAGTCATGGGAGGACTTTGGCGAGAACATAGAAAATAAATATCATGAAGGTGGTAAGATATTCTGGAGGCTGTTGAAGAAGCATAGAAATGGAGGAAAGAGTGCGGTAAAAGGAGTTAGAGATGATAAAGGTGACATGAAAACGGGAGAAAAAGATATCCTTGAAGTATGGAGTAATTATTTCGAAGAACTGCTAAATGAAACAAGCAATGATAACAAAGTGGTAAAAAAACACTCAACAGGCATGTAGTCAGGAATACATATCTTTACTTGAAGTAGAAAAAGCCATCAAAGGCTTGAAATGTGGAAAGGCAGGAGGAGTAGAATAATATTCGACCAGAAATGCTGAAGTATGGTGGTATAAAAGTCTTACAGTGGCTGCACTGCATTGTTCAGAAGGCCTGAGAAGGACGAATTCCCGATGATTGGAGTAGAGCTCTCATAGTACCCATATATAAAAAAGGGAAATAAAATCGAATATGAGAATTGCAGAGGTACTTTCCTACTGAGTGTTCCTGATAACATTTATGCAGGTATATTGAGAAACAGTTGAGAAGGATTGTGGAAGGAAAGCTTGGTGAAGAATTTTCACTTTACAACAAATAGTTGAGAAATCATGGAATATTTCATGTATTTAAGTTTTGTAGATCTCGAAAAGGCATATGGCAAGGTGCCAAGAGAGAAGCTATTGAATACGGTACAGTTATATGATGTCAGTGGGGCATTATATCAAGCAGTACTTAGTCTTTATTTGAGTTGTAAGTCAGCAGTTAGAATTGAAGGAAATACAGGAAGATGGTTTAATGTTAAATCTGGTGTGAGACAAGGATGTACATTATCCCCTCTGTTATTCATTATCTATATGAATCACATTATGAAGGAAAGTGGTATTAAACATGATATGAAAATTGGAGATGTTAATGTCAGCTCTTTGCTTTATGCAGATGATGTTATACTTCTGATTAAATCTGCTTCAAGTTTGCAAGATTCCCCTGACTAAATTGAATAACTGTTGTAATAGAAATAGAAACTCTTTGAGTTTCTTATTCGGCTATGAAACAATATGGGATGTCATATCCCTTAACTTAAATAAGTTTATGTCGCCGAATTGAAGCCTTTGGCTCTTCATATAATTAATAATTCATTATGACACCTTCTTGGCAATTCTCATAGTAGGGTATATGGAGTTCTGTTTGCTACAAATTTGGTATTTCTAGATCTACGTACTCACTGATGAGACCTCAATAAAGGTTGAAACCGGTCTGGGTAGTGACCTTCTCTCTCACTCATAATGTAGAACAGTAATACAGCTCCTAGGAGCTGGGTTTCACATTATGGAGAAATATCAAGAATAGTGATTGGAGTTTGCTCCACCCTTACCATGAGTTGCCTCAGTGTTGCACTCCCTATAGCGTCAGTTGTAACACTATCCAGGTATTTGCTTACACTTGGACTCGCCGAACTTTATATATATTTACTATATTCGGCATGAAACAATATGGAACTCTTTGAGTTTCTTATTCGGCTATGAAACAATATGGGATGTAATATCCCTTAACTTAAATATGTTGTAATAGATATGGTATTGAAGGTCAGCAGTGAAAATAGGCAGAATCGTTGAAAATGTTAACTGTGTTGTGAATGGAGAACCTGTGGAACAAGTAAAACATTTCAGTTACTTAGGCACGATTTTTAGTGAGGATGGTAAATAAAATATGGAAATAGACAACAGAATCAACAAAGCTGGTATGGTAAGAAGTCAAATGAATAAATTGATATGGAATAAGAGGGAAATTAGTCGCAACACTAAATTAGCTGTATACAAGACAGTGTTCAAACCAGTTTTAACTTATGGATCTGAGAGCTGGGTCAGATGTAAAACACTTGACCAAAGAATAGAGACCACAGATATGAGAGTCCCGAGAAAGATTGGAGGCATGAATAGATGGCATCAATGGCAATATCATATTAAAAATGAGGATATTAGGAACAAACTTGACATTGTCAGCATCCAGTAATGCATTAGCAGAGCTAATCTCAGGTGGTATGGTCACTTAAACAGAATGGGCAAGGAAAGATTAGCAAAACAAGTGTTCTCTGCCAGGTTGGTAGGAAAACGACCCAGCGGAAGACCAAGATATAGGTGGATTGATATGGTACAAAGTGCCTTAGATGATAGAAATATAAGATCTGATAATGTTGGGGTCTTGACAAGTAACAGACTGATTTGGAAGAAAATTGTAGATAGAAGTTAGTAATGATGTAAATTTTTCATGTAGTACTATCATATCCTATCATATCCTGTACACCTCTTGAGGATACACGGCAGCAATTTGATGATGATCAGTAGTTCATCAAAAAGACAGTCTATTGAAAGACAAATTACCAAAAACCAAAAATTTTCAAATTATCTAATAATGAACTATAGCGTGAGGAGTCTTTTATCAAGTAAAGGAAAAGAGAAAGTTGCACAACTTGTCCAAGTAGATTGTAGATTAGACTTCAGTATAAGAAAAAGCAAGGTTCTGATTTTGTCTGTACACAATTAAAAACAAAGCAGTTGAATTGGTTGCTTTGGTGAATTGGTTATCTGGGAGGCCTTTAGTGTGTCTGGTATTTTTTCTTATAAAGTTCTTCAAATTTTCTAATTTGTTTGACTTTATTTAACTGGAAAGTTTTTTCATAGCTCTGTTCTATCATGTGGTCTATATTATTCCAAGTCATGTAATCTAAACTATTAGAAATGTCATCAAAATAGTTGCAGCAATTAACATCGCTTATATTCAATTCGTACCTGATTTGTTGGATTCCTTCTCTGAGTAGTGTCAATGAAGTCCTTTGGTAGATTCTTTTGACTTGTATGGATTGAATATGTACTTTGATGATAAGGAATTTGGGGATGATAGAGAAATCCCTACACCTTTTTAGGAATGTTAGATGATTCAGTAGCTTGGCCTTTCTGCATTTTTCCTTTTCTAGGCACCGTACTTTGTGTTTCATTAGACTATTTAAATTATACATATTTTTGGTCGTAAAATGTTAAAAAATATAAGACTTATTGATAAACTGACCATAGATTTTTAATTCGTACGTATGTTCGTACAACATTGTCTACCGGTTTCGCTAGTAACTGACTAGCTTTATCAAGGCTTGCACAGTACAAAAATAATGATAAATGCAAATTTATCATTTTTAGATTTAGCACATTAAAAGTGATGTGCTAAACCTAAGATCTGCTAGTTTCTAAGATCTCCTAAGGACAGTGTTCCATTTTATAAATATCCAGGTGTGTATAATATTCCATGCATGTGCAGTCTTTCCTACATTGGACAAACTTCGGGAAATAAGATAGAAAGAACATGTTGGTGATGTAAATCACAACAGAACAATCACCTCTGGTTTAGCACATCACTTTTCAACTTCGAATCACACTATAGACTGGGATAACAGCTCTATGCCCTACTATGTAGATGATGATTACAGACATTGATTATTCAAAGGAGCAACAGTAGTGCTACATACAGGCAGCAACCTAAACAGAAATCAAGAAGCCATACTGAACTATACTTGGAAAAATCTTTTTCTTTGCTTTTCTTCCCGTATTTGCTCTACTTCTCCTGAGTCTTTTTCACTATCCTTTTTCCAGACCACCATCATCATTGGGATCCAATGCCCTGCTGCCGTGTTTGCCGTGCGGTGCGACTCGTGGACATCCGGAAAGGGGGATCCTGGTAATCTTGCACTACTTTGGCCTCTGCTTCGGCAAGATGGGTGGTCCTGGATGGCCCAGCCAGGATCAATCGGCTAGTGGGCTTGCCTGCAAGGGTCAACAGTGTTGCAGTAAGTCTCTCACCCCATGGTCTGGGGTCGAGATCGTAGACCTGCTGCAGTGCTGGTATAGCTTCCAGTGTAGCCCTGGCGTTCCACTCCTGAGCACAGTCTTTGCTTGCTGGGTAGTTGGCATCCATGTGTGGCTCCGTGGTGGGTGGGAAGCTCTGACGCCGAATTAAAAATTTCATCATTCTCAAATGCTTCAAGGACCCTAACAAAGACCCAATCAAGTACTGATAATATAGACACAGCATATGGAAGCAGAAGTAAGAAACAAAAGATATCAGATGCTAACATAAATGTACCAACCTTCTTAAGCATTCATGTAACAGATAAAAAATCAATTGGGAAAATCTCATCCTGTCCACACAACTATTTGACATTCTCACAGTATCTATCATACCTTGCCTTAAACTCATTCGCTGTCATAGCACCCACAACAGACTCTGGCAGCTTATTCCACTCATTTACCACTCTAAAAGTAAAGAATCCAGCTCTAACACCCTTACTAACCACACTCTTGCCCAGCTTCCATAGATGTCCCCTAGTCCTCCCACCACCAATCCTGATCTCAAAAATATCCTCTGAATTAATCCTATAGAAACCCTTCAGCAATTTGAATGTCTCAATCATAGCTCCTCTTTTCTGCCTATCAACCAATTTCTGCAACCCACAAATCTTCAACCTGTTCTCATAAGGTTCATTCCATAGACCTGCTATCATATTGATCATTCGCCTCTGGATCCTCGCAACCTCCTCCCCATCAACAAGAAAGTGCAGAGGATACAGTAACTTGCTACAGAGGTACAGAGGAACAATAACTTGCTTATCTCTGCTCATCAAAGTATTCTTCAGCAACCAAGTAATTTGATGAGCTGATTTAGCCACTTTTGCAATGTGCCCCCTAAACTTCATCTCCCTATCCACCAACACTCCCAAGTCCCTGGCCTCATCAATCTCCTGGAGTACAGTTCCACCATTGTGGTATACTGCTGCTAATCTTTTCATCCCAAAATGCATAACCTTACATTTTGTCACATTAAATTGACATCTATTCTCCTTAGCCCAGACTTCATATCTATCCAAATCATCCTGCTAGTTTTGACATCTTCTGTATTCATTATTGCCCTACCCAACTTTGCATCATCAGCGAACAAATGAATCGTTCCTCTTAGATCCATCCCTATATCGTTAATGAACAAATTAAATAGAAGTGGTCCAAGAACAGAACTCTGCAGCCCACCAATTGTCACAGGCTATCTTTTGGAATCTACTCCTGAATAAACTACTCTCTGATATCTCTCCATCAAAAAATACTTTCTCTCATCTTGCAAAATGTAATGCTGATGCCATCAGTCAAACACCTATTAATGAAGCTGTAAAATATATAACGGAATGCATTGTCCAGGCAGCAACAACCTCCATCCCAAAAACATCATCTCGATTTCCAGTCTAACCAAAGCCTTGGTGGAACCCAGAATGTCAGGCAGCCAAAAAAAGATCAACATAGAGCATATTTCGTAGATACCCCAAACATCAAATTTAATAACTTTCAAGCATGCTCGAGCAAAAGCACGTTATGTAAGACGCCAGAGTCAAAAACAATCATGGATCCAATTTACTACATCAATTAATCAAATGACCAATCAAAAAATTGTATGGGATAAAATCCAAAAAATGAAAGGCAGATATAGTACGCTGTTTGTCCACCTTAGACTATAATGGAAGTGTTCTTGCTGATCTCAAAGCTATTGCAGATACTTTGGGAGAAACATTTGCTAAAATCTTAGCAACAGCTTCATGTTCTCCAGAATTTTTAATACGGAAAGAGCAGCAAGAGAAACAAAGGCTTAATTTTTCTACCAACATTCTTCAGCCATTTATCAAGGAGGAACTAAAAAGAGCTCTCCTACAATATCACCCTAGTGCAGTAGGACCTGATGACATCCACTATGAAATGATAAAGCATCTACCATCATCTGTGGATCTTCTTCTCTTATTACAGAATAGAATACTTGCAGAGGAAGAGTTTCCAAAATCTTGGCATATGTCAATTGTCATTGCTATCCCAAAACCAGGAAAAGATCCAACACAAGCAAATAATTATCGACCCATTGCTCTGACCAGCTGTCTTTGTAAGATACTAGAGAAAATGGTTAATGCCAGACTTCTCTGATATTTAGAAAGCAACAGTCTTCTCTCCAATACATAGTGTGGTTTCCGTAGACATCAATCGGCTTTAGACTATTTAGTACGGTTAGAAACTTGTATAAGAGATGCATTTCTGAAGCGAGAACATCTTGTCTCAGTTTTTTTTTTACATGGAAAAAGCTTATGACACAGCCTGGAGATATGGCATATTAAAAGACCTCGGTCTCAAAGGACATCTCCCTATATTTATTAAAAAATTTCTGTCCAGGCGAACTTTCCATGTCAGAGTGGGAAGTATGCGATATCTTGACATCAAGAAAAAGGTGTTCCCCAAGGCTCTGTCTTAAGTGTAACCCTTTTTGCTATTAAAATTAACTCAGTCATTGAACAGCTTCCTCCCACTGTAGACAATGCTCTATATGTTGATGACTTCACAATTTACTGTCACTCACGTAACATGAGGGTAATTGGAAGACAACTTCAGCAAGCAATATCATGTCTCTCTGTGGGCTCTTGATAATGGGTTTAGGTTTTCAACAGAAAAAAGTGTCTGTGTACACTTCTGTCGAAAACGCACTCATCACCCAGATCCTGAACTGAGAATGGAACATACTGTTATTCCAGTAGCTACAGAAATCAAGTTCTCGGGACTCAGCTTTGACAGAAAACTCACATTTCTAGCACACATTCGTCAACTAAGAGAAAAGTGCAAAAGAACTTTGAACCTCCTTCGCACTCTATCCTCTACTGAGTGTGGTGCTGATCGAGCTTCACTGCTCCATCTTTATCGTGCATTTATACGTTCAAAGCTGGATTATGGGTCTCAAGTCTATGGTTCGGCAAGTCAGAGTAACCTACGATGGTTGATTCCATCCATCATCAGGGTATATGGATAGCTACTGGTGCCTTTCGCACCTCACCCACTCAAAGTCTCTATGTTGAAGCAAATGAACCGGCTCCATCACTTTGACGGAAACAGTTGTCTCTTAATTACACCCTAAAAATAAAATCTCTCCCAGATCACCCTTCATGGAATAGTATCTTCTCTGTGCATTGGGGAAGCTCAATATCACGCACATCAAACTGCTATACATCCTTTTGGTATGCTTATTAAAGAAACTGTGCAAACTGTTAGTATAAATGTTGACAACATTAGCTACACTAAACTTAACAGCATTCCTCCATGGCAGATTTGCACACCATCCTGTAATCTCTCACTTTGTCAGCTACAGAAATCTTATACCCCATCATCCATTTACCTGCAATTGTTGAATGCACATGCTGATTTCTTACCCATCTATACTGATGGTTCAAGAACTAACACCTCTGTTGGCTGTGCTACTGTGTTTCCTGACATTATTATCTCAAATCAGATCCCACCAGACTGCAATAATTATACAGCAGAGTTTCTTTTATATTGCACTTGTGCATATAAAAGAAAACTGCTACCAAAAGGGTATAATTTATACAGATTCATTGAGCTTTTTACAGGCTATCTCCTCTCCTATGTATAATCCACATCCAGTACTTTATGAGGTGCTACACCTGCTTCACAAAATGAAAATCCTTAATTTCGATGTTCAGTTCTGCTGGATTCCCAGCCACATCGGAATCGAAGGAAATGAGGCTGCTGCTGCTAAATCAGCTCATACCTTCTCCACATACTGTTTGACAGTTCCATATACAAACTACAGACAACTTATAAGATTAAAGCTAATTGCTCAGTGGGAGTTAACATGGCAAGAAGCATCAACAAACAAATTATATAACATTAAATCTGAAATTAGACACTGGCATTCTAGTCAACGTACAAAGAGAAGGGAGGAGGTTGTCCTTGCTAGGCTCTGCATAGGTCACAGTCACCCTATGCATTCTCATTTACTGAGAGCTGATGACCCGCCCATATGTGAAAAATGCAACGCACATCTCGCTATTCATCATATTCTGGTAGATTGTCAAAAATTTACATGAGAGAGGAATGAAATTTTCACCTATCTAACCAAGCCATATACACTCGGGGATATGCTAGGGGACTCAGGCAAATTGCATGATGTTTTTAATTTTTTAGAAAGAATTAATTTGCACAAACACATTTGCCCATCAATTTGTTTATATGTAAATACTTTTTTGCTTAACTTAACTTTTAAACATACATATTATTCATTAGGTTAAATCTGACCAATTATGTATTACCATAGGCCTTGATCTTGTATATTTGTATCACCCTGCTGTAATTTTGTTAATATGTAAATACCATAAAGCTAAACTTAAATTTTATGCATCAGTGCTTTATAATAATTCCTTTCTGACCTCTTAAGTATTAGTATAATAATGTTTGTTGTAATCTTACTAGATGTAGACACTGCTTTCTTTGACTTGTTTTGTATATACATATGTTAACCTATAGTTATCTATTTATGTACTGCTGAAATCTGCAGTAATTTTGTTTATATGTAGATACTGCATCACTTAACATACATTTTGTGTATGCATCTTATTTACTACTTTATTTTTTGAATAATCATATAGTGCTGTAGGAATCTTACCTATTTGTGTACTTTCTAGTAATTATGTTTATACTGCATTGCTAAATTTAATTTTCATCCATGCATATTGTATAATAATCCTTTTTTGCCTATTTTTGTACTGCTATAAAGGCCTCTATTATAATTTTACATATATTTAGATACTGCATTCCTTGGCTTAGTGTTTCATATATTATGTATTAACTTATATTGTTAACTATTTTTGCACTACTGTAATAACCTCTGACCTTGTGTGTTGCTGTGCCCTCTGCAGCAGTTCTGTTTATCTAGAGATGCTGCTTTGTGAAACTAGATTCTTGTAGAGACATATTGTTTACAATTTTCTGTAAATGCTAATGTTGTAACCTTTAATATGGCACAGTATGTCCTTTGTAGTTTTTGTGCCAAATAAACTATAAACCAACAACCAACAACAACCTAGTGTCCTAATGGTGCCTGCTAGCAGGCTATATTGGGTTGTCTTGGCTGTTGGACTGATGTTCTCATGATGCACACTTCATGATACATGTTTCATGATACAGGGCAGTCTCATGCTACCAAATTTGTTGAGGTTTGGAAAGTTTTTTTAGAGCTGAGGCTGATTCTGTGAACAATCTTTCATATTTAAAGTTACTGTGGTGTGTTAACATGGCTTTCTTCCAACGTATTCTGTGGCGGGTATCCAGAGCATGGTCTGCAAGCCCAGAGTGTAGTATCACAAAGATTTCAGAACACAAAGACTACAGATGTAGTCTTTGTGTTCTGAAATCCTGACTGATGTGTTCACTATTTGGCTACATGGCTCAGATGCATTCCACTCCTTCTTAACACACTTAAACAGCCAAAACCACAGAATCCAGTTCACCTTAGAAAAAGAGGAAGACAACAGTCTCCCTTTCCTAGACACTCTAATCACTCGTCAGCCTGATGGATCCTTGGTCTTCTCTGTTTACAGAAAACCCACCCATACAGGCAGATACATTCACCAACAATCCCACCACCCCCTCACAACAATATGGGGTTATAAAAAAACACTATATAACAGGGCAAAATTAATCTGTTCAGATGACAATGCCCTAACCACTGAACTAAACCACATCCTTAATACTTTCTTAACCAATGGCTGCAACCCCAAAAAAATATTAAAACCAGTTAACCACACCCCCAGCCTCCCCTACATAACAAAGATTATACTAAATCCATCACCATTCCCTGTATCTAGGGAGCCTCTGAAAAAATAACCAAAATCTTAAAAAAATATGACCTGACTTCTTGTTACAAACCATATAAAAAATTGGCATCCCTTATCTGCTCCACCAAAGACCAGCCACTTCCCCTAGACCAACCTGGGGGTATACCAGGTCCCTTGCAGCTGTAAATTGTCCTACTTTGGCTAAACAGGCAGGACAGCAAATGTGAGGGTTTCAGAACACAAAGACTACATCCAGTTTCACCAGTGCAGTCACTCCGGGTTTGCAAACCATGCTCTGGATACCCGCCATAGAATACATTGGGAGAAAGCCACGTTAATACACCACTGCAAGTTTAAATATGAAAGATTGCTCATAGAATCAGCCTCAACTCTAAAAAAATTTTTTTCAAACCTCAACAAATTTGGGTGCATGAGACTGCCTCAAATTTGGGAAACATGCATCATGAGAACATCAGCCCAACAACCAAGACAACCCAATATAGCCCGCTAGGGGGCACCATTAGGACTCTAGGAACAACAGTAGTTTCTCTCTTCTGCCTCATTTGCTTTTTGTGGTGCCTGTGTGCACATGTCATAGTTATATGTTCCCAGGAAGATGGCAATGTGACATTGCCGAAATATAGGAAGTATTATTAAAGTTTCTTTTAATTAATATTCCAGTGTATGTTGTAAATTCCTTAAATAATTTAATAGTCAATAGTTATTTGGTCATCTGAAAACAAAATGGTATTAAGTATAGTTTCACAATCTGGTTTAAATGCCGGTTTTGGATTTTCTTTCCATTGCTTTACTTTTTCTTCTATGTAGATATTAAATAACAGTGGTGACATTGGGCATTCTTGATTGTGTGTGTATTATGTTCCATTGAGTCGTTTTCGACTAGTGGTGATTCTATGAACATACTCTCCATTCAGATCTGTCCCTGGCCATATCTTTCAGAATTTCCAAGCACATTCCAGCTGATTCTTTAACTCCATCCACCCATGTAATTCTTGGTCTTCTTCTTCTCCTCTTCCATCAACTTTAGCAAGCATCATCTTCATCAGACTTTCATTTGCTCACATAACATGTCCAAAGTATGACAATTTTCTTGATGATCATAGCTTCAAGGGAGCAATATGGCTTTATTCTGTCTATCACCGATTTATTGGTTTGCTTTGCAGTCTAGAGTATTCTTAGTAAGCATCTCCAAACCCATAATTCAAATGCATCTATCTTCCTTCTTCCACTCTTTCTCAGGATCCAACCTTCACATCCATTCATTACCACAAGGAATACCATTGCTTTCATGATTCTGATTTTTGTTGCAATGCTAATATCTTTATCTTTAAAGATCTTGTTTAAATTTGTCATTGCTTTCTTTCAGAGTAATAATCTTCTAACTTCTTACCATCTTTATCAATTGCCATCTAGTACAATTACCATCTTTATGAATTCAGGATCCTATGAGCACAAAATTGTTAACTATTTCCATTTTCTCCCCATCTATTTCAAAATCATTAAATTCACATGCTGCCATAACTTTTTTCTTTTTGAGGTTAAGTTTAAGACCATATTTAGCACTTTCTTCTTTAACTTTCATAGTAAGTTCCCCCAAATCTTCTTTGCATTCTGCTAGCAAGGTGGTATCATCTGCATACATACCTCATTATTAATATTTCTTCCACCAATTTTAATTCCAACTGAAAACTCCTCCAGCCCTGCCAATCTTAAAATGTATTCGCTGTACAAGTTAAATTTAAAAGGTATGGAGATAAAATACATCTTTGTCGCACCCCTTTACCTATTGTGAAATACTCAGTTTCTTCAAGATCTGTTCAGATAGTAGCTTCTTGTTCTTAATAAAGATTACTCCGAAGGATAATGAAATGCTCTGGTACCCCCCATTGTTCTTAACACACTCCACAGTTTCACATGATCTACAGAGTCAAAAGCCTTACTATAGTCAGGAAACAAAGGTAGATATTCTTTTGATATTCCTGTGCTCTTTCTATTATTCATTTCACATTGGCGATCTGATCTCTTGTTCTTCCTCTGCCTTTTCGAAATCCTGCCTGTTCATCTGGCATTTCTCTCTTCATGAATGGTTCCAGTCTTTTATGAACGATCTTAAGTAAGACTTTACTTGCATGAGAAATCATTTTTGCACTCTCTCTCTCTCTCGCATCGGTTTTCTTCAATAAAGGTATATAAACTGACATTTTCCCCCCATTCCCTAGGGGCCATGTATACCCTTTGTCCCAAAAGAAACCAAACTTTTGATAGAAAATAAAACACAGGGGATTATAATTATTCAAATCATTTATTTCAATCAATATACTCTCCCTTAGCTTTGATACAGCATTTGGCACGGTCAATTAATTCGTTAAATGAGTTTTTTATATTGATTTTTGGGATACTGTTGAGGGTCGTGGTTACTGCCGCTTGAACGTTTTCAATGGTGACGTATCGCTTTCCTTCCATCAACAAATGAAGTCGAGGGACGAGAAAGAAGTTACAGGTGCTAAATTAGGTACATACGGTGAGTGATCAACACACAAACTTGGTTTTTGCTCATAAACTGTCTCACAATTTTCGAACGACGAGATAGTGCATTATCGTGCAAAAGTGACTAGCTACCTGCATCACGATATTCATGCCATACGCAACAAATTCTCGCAATCAATCGCTTCAAAACTTCAAGATAAAACTTGCCATTGATCGTTTGGCCAGGTGGAACGAATTCTTTGTGGATAGTGCCCTTGGAATCGTAGAAACAAATCAGCATTGTCTTTACTTTTGACTTCTTCAAGCGACTTTTTTTTTTTTTCGGATGTCCTTCTTATGGTGGTCTCCCCTCAGCACTCTGCTGCTTTGTTTCGGGCTCATACTTAAAAAAAAACACCACGTTTTGTCACCAGAAACGATTGTTTCAAGGAAGAAGTTTGAGTCCTCGCGAATGGTTTTAATGAGGTCCTTGCAGTATTCAATTCGATACATTTTTTTTTTTGGTCGTTGGTCAACTTGTGGGGAACAAATCGCGAATTCAATTTACAAAGGCCCAAACGAGAGTTTAGGCTTTTCTAAATGTTGTGCTCAGTTGATTTTGGAATCCCAATTCATCTTCAATCAATCTCACGGACGATTTTGGGTTTTCTTTGATGAAATCACACACTTTTTGGATGTTAACTTCACTCACTCCAGGTTTTGGATGGCCTGTCTTTTCGTCGTCCTCAAGTGTCTCACGACCACATTGAAATCGCTTAAACCGCTCGTAAACTTCAGTACAGGAGCATTCATCATTGCATGCTTTTTGAATCATTTGATGCATTTTGGTAAAACGTTTACCAAGTTTAACACAAAAGTCAATCACAGCTCTCTGTTTGAAACTTATTTTCCTGCTGTTCGTCAAAACACACTGTCACTCTTGGCACTATAACTCAACTTTTAATGAAAGAAATGTGATAAACAGTTGACACAACACTAATGAAGGTTGCTGCTTTCGACACAAAAAGATACAATAAGTGGCGCCACTAGTTTCTTCTATTTCCGAGAAGTTCGGTTTCTTTTTGGACAGAGGATGTAGTTGTGATCCAAATTCGCTGACATAGGGCTATTAAACTTTTAACTGCTTCTTCTCCAAGGGTTTTGAGCAGCTCAGTAGGTATTCCATCCCCTCCTGGTTGCTTTCTTACTGATAGCTGTAGCAGGGCCACTTCACTTCACTCTCCAGTACCACTGGAGAGTGAAGTGTGCTCCTGTGTATAATCCCTGTTCATATTTCTCAGTGATTTTGAAGTTCTCTCTGTAAAGGGCTTCTGTATACTCATTCCATCTTTCTTTGATGTCTGCATCTTCTGTAAGATATCCTTTGTTTGCTTTTCAGTATTGTCACCGTGGCACTAAACTTCCCTGATCTTTTTGAAAAGATCTCTAGTTTTTCCTTTCTTGTTTTTGTCTTCTATTTGTTGGCATTCCTAAAATATTTTTCCTTGTCTCTACTGGCTTGTTGTTGAAACTCTGCATTCAAATGCTGTACTTCCTGCAAATTTCCTATGGCCTTTTTCTTCCTTTCCTTAGCAGTTTTGATGGCATCTTCTGACAGCAGTTTAAACTTCTTCTTACAAACTGTTGGAATATTCTTCTTTGCTTCTGTTTTAATTATATCTTTAATCTCTTCCCATAGTTCATCTGGTTCTCTTTCCCACAAATTGAGTGTGTTGAATCTGTTCTGTATACTAATATTGTATTCATCTGGTATGTTTCCAAGATCATATCTGATTGACATTTGTTTCAGTTTCCTTAATTTCACATGTATCGTAGCCGCTAACAATTCATGGTCTGTTAAACAGTCTGCACCTGGAAGTCTTCACAGACTGAATTGCACTTCTCCATCATCTTTGTCGAAGTATATAGTCAATTTGATTTCTGTATTGTCCATCAGGTGATATTCATGTACAATCTTCATTTGTGCTGTGCAAGTGTAAGCAACAAACAAAGAATTCTCTGCACAAAACCCAACTGGTCTCTTCCCATATTTGCATTCCAATTTCCTATAAATAGCTATAAATCTCGCTTTGGTGTTGCATCGATCACTTCTTGTAACTTGCCATAAAATTCTTCTATGTCTTTTTCTGGTGCCTCTGTAGTGGGTTCATAAACCTGTATGATGGACATTGGGTCACTCACTGGATTATAACCTAATGCATACCTAGCCATCTTTTTCCTGAATAAGAAAGATACTCCAGTTTTACAACTTGTCTCATGTCCTGAGTAATACACCATATATAATAAATTTAGTTTAATCCATTTATCCAAGTGTGAGCAAACAAAGTTTGCGCCTGAAAGTATCTTCAGGACTAGGGCAAGGTGATACAACACCAGGGCAACTCGTTGCAAAGGTGTAGCAAGCTACCAACACTCCTGTCTCAGTATCTCCCTTAATGCAAAACACATCTCCTTGCGGATATGTCTAATGTTATGCATTAAGGGAAGGGCCACTACCCAGACTAGTTTCGACCTTTATTGAGGTCTCTTCAGTGGGAGCCAGGCCCAAGCTGAGATACTAGGCAGAAGCATTCGTAGGTCATCTCTACCTATAGGAGTTGCCAAATGGTGTGCCACCTTTTTTAATAAATTACTCTGGATTTAGAGAAAGATGTTGAAAGTTTGTTTTTCACTTGGTTAGAGTATAATAAATTTAGTTTAATCCATTTATCCAAGTGTGAGCAAACAAAGTTTGCGCCTGAAAGTATCTTCAGGACCAGGGCAAGGTGATACAACACCAGGGCAACTCGTTGCAAAGGTGTAGCAAGCTACCAACACTCCTGTCTCAGTATCTCCCTTAATGCAAAACACATCTCCTTGCGGATATGTCTAATGTTATGCATTAAGGGAAGGGCCACTACCCAGACTAGTTTCGACCTTTATTGAGGTCTCTTCAGTGGGAGCCAGGCCCAAGCTGAGATACTAGGCAGAAGCATTCGTAGGTCATCTCTACCTATAGGAGTTGCCAAATGGTGTGCCACCTTTTTTAATAAATTACTCTGGATTTAGAGAAAGATGTTGAAAGTTTGTTTTTCACTTGGTTAGAGTATAATAAATTTAGTTTAATCCATTTATCCAAGTGTGAGCAAACAAAGTTTGCGCCTGAAAGTATCTTCAGGACTAGGGCAAGGTGATACAACACCAGGGCAACTCGTTGCAAAGGTGTAGCAAGCTACCAACACTCCTGTCTCAGTATCTCCCTTAATGCAAAACACATCTCCTTGCGGATATGTCTAATGTTATGCATTAAGGGAAGGGCCACTACCCAGACTAGTTTCGACATTTATTGAGGTCTCTTCAGTGGGAGCCAGGCCCAAGCTGAGATACTAGGCAGAAGCATTCGTAGGTCATCTCTACCTATAGGAGTTGCCAAATGGTGTGCCACCTTTTTTTAATAAATTACTCTGGATTTAGAGAAAGATGTTGAAAGTTTGTTTTTCACTTGGTTAGAGTATAATAAATTTAGTTTAATCCATTTATCCAAGTGTGAGCAAACAAAGTTTGCGCATGAAAGTATCTTCAGGACTAGGGCAAGGTGATACAACACCAGGGCAACTCGTTGCAAAGGTGTAGCAAGCTACCAACACTCCTGTCTCAGTATCTTTCTCTAAATCCAGAGTAATTTATTAAAAAAGGTGGCACACCATTTGGCAACTCCTATAGGTAGAGATGACCTACGAATGCTTCTGCCTAGTATCTCAGCTTGGGCCTGGCTCCCACTGAAGAGACCTCAATAAAGGTCGAAACTAGTCTGGGTAGTGGCCCTTCCCTTAATGCATAACATTAGACATATCCGCAAGGAGATGTGTTTTGCATTAAGGGAGATACTGAGACAGGAGTGTTTGTAGCTTGCTACACCTTTGCAACGAGTTGCCCTGGTGTTGTATCACCGTGCCCTAGTCCTGAAGATACTTTCAGGCGCAAACTTTGTTTGCTCACACTTGGATAAATGGATTAAACTAAATTTATTATACTCTAACCAAGTGAAAAACAAACTTTCAACATCTTTCTCTAAATCCAGAGTAATTTATTAAAAAAGGTGGCACACCATTTGGCAACTCCTATAGGTAGAGATGACCTACGAATGCTTCTGCCTAGTATCTCAGCTTGGGCCTGGCTCCCACTGAAGAGACCTCAATAAAGGTCGAAACTAGTCTGGGTAGTGGCCCTTCCCTTAATGCATAACATTAGACATATCCGCAAGGAGATGTGTTTTGCATTAAGGGAGATACTGAGACAGGAGTGTTGGTAGCTTGCTACACCTTTGCAACGAGTTGCCCTGGTGTTGTATCACCTTGCCCTAGTCCTGAAGATACTTTCAGGCGCAAACTTTGTTTGCTCACACTTGGATAAATGGATTAAACTAAATTTATTATACTCTAACCAAGTGAAAAACAAACTTTCAACATCTTTCTCTAAATCCAGAGTAATTTATTAAAAAAGGTGGTACACCATTTGGCAACTCCTATAGGTAGAGATGACCTACGAATGCTTCTGCCTAGTATCTCAGCTTGGGCCTGGCTCCCACTGAAGAGACCTCAATAAAGGTCGAAACTAGTCTGGGTAGTGGCCCTTCCCTTAATGCATAACATTAGACATATCCGCAAGGAGATGTGTTTTGCATTAAGGGAGATACTGAGACAGGAGTGTTGGTAGCTTGCTACACCTTTGCAACGAGTTGCCCTGGTGTTGTATCACCTTGCCCTAGTCCTGAAGATACTTTCAGGCGCAAACTTTGTTTGCTCACACTTGGATAAATGGATTAAACTAAATTTATTATACTCTAACCAAGTGAAAAACAAACTTTCAATACACTATATAGTTAAGATATAAGACTTATTATTGTTTATGTGACCATAGGTTTTTTTAATTACTATATATGTTCATATAATAACGCCTACCAGTTTCGCTAGCAACTGTCGAGCTTTCTCAAGGCTTGAACAGTAAACACAAAAAAATGATAAATGCGCAAAGTATAAAGAATACAAACCCGTTAGTAACTATAAGGTAGCTAAGTTGTTACATTCTCGTGACAATGTCAGCATGTATTGTGAATTTTTAGTCCACGTCCTGAACACGTGCTGCATGAGCACGCGTTATATGATTGTTGGCGTACTGTAGTTCCGTCAAACTGAGTGAATTGATTAAATTTTTTCAAGTCTCATTTAGTATGGCAACTTGATTTCTGTTTAGGTTGCTGCCTGTTCGTAGGACTACTGTTGCTTCTTTGAATAATCGGTGTCTGAAATCATCGTCTACGTAGGGCATAGAACTATTTTCCTAGTCTATAGAATGGTTAGAAATTGAAAAGTGATGCGCTAAACCGGAGGTGATCGTCCTGTTATGATTGACATCTCCAAGATGTTCTTTCTGTCTGATTTCGAGGATTCTGGAAGTTTGTCCAATGTAGGAGAGGCCACACGTACATGGAATATTATACACACCTGAATATTTGTAAAATGGAACATTATCGTTAGGAGATCTTAACACCTGTCTAATTCTAGTAGTTGGTTTAAATACAACTCTGATGTTATGAGCTTTTAACAATCTCACTATATTGGTGGAAACCGAACCCATAAAGGGGATGACGACCATTGAAACCTGCTGAGAGACTGTTTCTTGTTGTCGGTGGTTATCCAGGAATTATACAGGATAACCACCGACAACAAGACATCCATTTTGAGATAGTGTTGTAACAATTTGAGACAGTTCTGTCTGAACCTCGTCTTCGTCTGAGACAAATTTGCAGACTCTATTTCCCAGACAGAACTGTCTCAAATTGTTACAACACTATCTCAAAATGGATATCCTCTAAACATTGTCAACAAATTCCTGTATAAATATAACCACCGACAACAAGAAACAGTCTCCCAGCAGGTTTCAACAGTCGTCGTCCCCTTTATGGGTTCAGTTTCCACCAATATAGCGAGATTGTTAAAAGCTCATAACATCAGAGTTGTATTTAAACCAACTACTAGCATTAGACAAATGTTAAGATCTCCTAAGGATAGTATTCCATTTTACAAATATCCAGGTGTGTATAATATTCCATGTACATGTGGCTTCTCCTGCATTGGACTAACTTCAAGAATCCTCGAAATCAGACAGAAAGAACATGTTGGAGATGTCAATCATAACAGGACGATCACCTCTGGTTTAGCACATCACTTTTCAACTTTAACCATTCTATAGACTGGGAAAATAGTTCTGTGTCCTACGTAGATGATGATTTCAGATACCGATTATTCAAAGAAACAACAGTAGTCCTACGAACAGGCAGAAATCAAGGCGCCATATTGAATGAGAGTTGGAAAAATTTAATCAATTCACTCAGTTTGACGGAACTACAGTATGCCAATAATCATATAACGTGTGTTCAGGACACGGACTAAAGATTCGCAATACATGCTGACATTGTCACGTGAACGTATCAACTTAGCTACCTTATAGTTACTAGTGGTTTTATATTCTTTATACTTTGTGCATTTATCATTTTTTGGTGTCAAACCAAAACCTGTTTTGAGAGAAAATTTAAAGAGTCATGTGAAATGCTCAAACACAACTCAAATCCCAACAAAAATGATGGCCTAGCCATTTCAAGAATGTGGAGGACCCATCTACAACCTGTATAACAACCTAAACTAGCTGTAGAAAAATCCCACTACAAGAAGACAACCTGGTGAAGTGTTTGTAACATTCAACAGCAACTGAAAGAAATCATATTATAACAATCAGAACTATCCAAAAGAATATTAATACATGAGGACTTTAACAGTTTATTGTAGTTGTATTTATTTTTTTTTTATATTTTATTTTTTATCACTAGAGGTCAGGCTAGGAAAAAGGATTAATTAACTACGTAGATTTAGTTTACCAGTATACAGGGCATGGCATGTAGCTTGGTTCCTTATACACTTGTATTCTTCCGATGATGACCTCAATACAGAGGTCGAAACATCAAGTATTATTTTATTAGTAATTAATAAAATAATCTGTTCAACACGTGTGTCTTTGTGTCCCTAAATTTACAAATATGAGTATAATTTTTTGTGTTTACCGTTCAAGCCTTGAGAAAGCTAGACAGTTGCTAGCGAAACTGGTAGGTGTTATTATATGAACATATATAGTAATTAAAAAAAAACCTATGATCACATAAACAATAATAAGTCTTATATTTTAACACTTCATGACCAATATGAATACTTTAAATACACTATATAGTTCCCTGACTGAAAATGGCCCATTCATGTCCATCTAAGTTCACTTATTCCCAATATAATCCAGATTCTTGTGCTCCATTTCCAGCTTTCCTTCATTCATATTTCTAACATTCCAAGTTCCAATGTTATGGTTTCTTGTATAATTATGGTTTCATTCCAAGTTCCAATGTTATAGTTTCTTATAATAATTCCTAGTAAGGAAATTATCCCTTACCCCCATTCTTGATGGACCCTTCCATTTATTCATTTCCATTCTGTAACTTTTTCATTGATTCTTACAGCTCTTTGGTTGTTCTGATACATGTTACTTATTGCACAAGCAGCTAATTTGGAATGTTTAGATTCTTGAGTACGGTTCACAGTTTGTTCCTTAAGATCAAAGCTTTCTGGTAGTCCACAAATGCTGTGTGTGTTGGTATGTAGTATTTGTAATGTTTTTCCATTAAGATTTTTAATGTAAAATCTTGGTCAGTGCACTCTCTTCCTTTTTGAAAGCCACTTGTTCTTTGCAAACTTTATCTTTTACATATGTTTTAAGTTTTGAAGTTAATATTTGTGCATATAATTTATAACCAGTATTTATAAGACTTATTCCTTTGTAGTTTTCACAGTTGCGCTTATTCCTTTTTTATATATTGGGATGATAATTGTCAATTCCTTGCTGCAAGATATTGTTAAATAATTTTAAAAGTCGTTTGAATAGGATGCCTCCATATTTTATAAGTTACATATTTATTTCATCTTCTATGGGATATTTTACTGATTTGCTTTGCTGTATTGCTTGTTGGATTTTGGCTTGTTGATCCAATAAGCTTTGGAAGAAGTCAAGCCACTGGCCTAAGTTTCATAATAGGAACCTGAAAAAAATAAAATAAATCACTATAGCAAAACTTTGATTACTAAACATATTACTATAGTAATTAATTTAAAATTTAACATACATGAAATATATGATTCTGATGGGTTTTTTTTCCCTATATAATGCACTTTAATGATGATAATTAAAATGAATCTATTTTGATTTGATTTCAGCTTGCATTCCATGTTTTTCATTTCATTAGAAAATTGTTATGAATTTCTTTTACAAGAAAAAAAATCAAACAGTCTTGTCTTTTAGATGAGGAACACATCTCCCCAGTTTCATCATTGCTTTCTCATAATACAAATCTCTAATTTTACATAACAAATGCATTTATCAACAATCCTGTTAATGATATATTATAAAGACATTTTCAGATTAAAAATGTAGTGACACACTATTTTTCTACTTTTATATCCAAATATGACTTCTACCAGATTTAGCTCTCAGTATATCCATTGGTCTAGCTACTGCTGAGACCTGAAAGGTTGAAATCAGTCTGGGTAGTAACTCTTCCCATAATGCATGCTACATATACATCTAAAAGGAAGTGTGCTAGGCATTATCTAACTCCATATCTAAGTAGCCTTGTTGTAAAGGTATTTCATTTGCTCACACCTGGGGTAAAGGATAAAAACCAAGAATATTATTATTATGTGGCACCTCAAGGGAGAGCACCTAATCTACAATTCTCTGTCTCCAACACTTAATCCATCAATTACAGCAAACTGCAACTACCATCTTCTTCTACACTGTCATCTACTGGCCACCACCACTAGTATTTTTTGTCTGTAAATTGCATGTGCTCTTAAGTCCAGTCTGTATGTGGGATGAAAAACCTAAGTTTCCAGAAGGGGGAAAACCCGCTAACTCTACATGAGATCGGATAACTCACCTTCAGTTGAACAAACACATAAAGAACTCTCTCATCATGATGAGACTCAAACGGCCTTTTCCAATCATCGTTCTTCCAATTGCAATAGAGAGGCTTTAAAAGTTCATCTAGTTAGCGACTGGAATTGAACTACAATGCTCTTTCTTTGGGTGATCTAGTGAGGTAGATGCCACACATCACTTCTACTGAGCTACAGGTGCTCCATATATATAATTTCTTATTAAGTATAATTTAATATGCAACAGACTTTAGGTCAGAATAGTAATGTCTTTATAATATATCATTAGGAGGAGATTGATAGGATTGTTGATGAATGTATTTGTGTATGTGATTAGAGATTTATATACTGGAAAAGAAATGATGCCACTGGGGAGATGTGTTACTCAAGTGCCTAAAAACACGGAATGTTTGCTTTTTTTCTATAGTAAATTGGATTCTGGGATGTTTGCTTATGGAGTTAGTGGAGGAATGTGGTCAAATAGGGAACACATCATTTGTGTACCCAATGGTAGGCTTAAGAATTGATGGTATGAAGCCTTTTTTTTTTTTTTTTCATTTTTTCTTTCAAGAAGTACCAGTATGGATGAAAAATTATAAAATTTTGTAATGGTGATGAAGGAGAAGGATTTTGTTTCTTCTTTGCATGTTTAAGGAGTATATTTATGAAGAGGAAAGAAACGTTAACACTAACCATGATGAGTTGTTTTGATTAAAATTTAGGTATGTGATTTGAAAAAAAAATGTTTTTTTTTACATATATGAAAAAAAGATATGGCTTACATTGGAAGGTGGGGTGAGGATAATGTTCTAGTCAATTGCTAATCTGAAATCATCCACTAATAGAATGGGGAAAAAAAGCAGTAGTGGTCCTCTTGATAGGATCTTAAAAAGGAATCCTATCAAGAAGAGCTCTTCTTGATAGGACTCCTTTTCAAGCTCTTCAAGCCTATTCTGATATGTCAGAATTAAGGAGTGGCAGCCATGAGGTGCATTTTAAACTTCTTGCACTTAAACTTTCTGCATCTGTATGAACTTATATGCAGCATATTTCAGCTGTCCGGTTAGGCTGTACATACTTATTCCACTTGGATTTTAAATATCAGAAATGTGGGCAGGTGTAAAATTGCTTGCTATTATATCATCTGTATTGTATTATTTCACAGAGAACAATAAATTGTTCTCTGTGAAAAAATCTAAATGTATCACTTATTGAGATAGACCACCCAGCCTATTTCTGTACATGCCAAAAATGGAAAGAAATGAAAAAGAGATATCAAAGATCAAGATTGAGAAGAACCTCTATTGTCAGGATGCAAAGAAGAGCTCTTTTCAAGCCTATTCTGATATGTCAGAATTAAGGAGTGGCAGCCATGAGGTGCATTTTGAACTTCTTGCACTTAAACTTTCTGCATCTGTATGAACTTATATGCAGCATATTTCAGCTGTCCGGTTAGGCTGTACATTCTTATTCCACTTGGATTTTAAATATCAGAAATGTGGGCATGTCTAAAACTGCTTGCTATTATATCATCTGTATTGTATTATTTCACAGAGAACAATAAATTGTTCTCTGTGAAAAAATCTAAATGTATCACTTATTGAGACAGACCACCCAGCCTATTTCTGTACATGCCAAAAATGGAAAGAAATGAAAAAGAGATATCAAAGATCAAGATTGAGAAGAACCTCTATTGTCAGGATGCAAAGAGGAAGCATGAGGCCACACTACCTGGCATGAATTTTTCTTATCATAAGAAAGTGAGATTTAAGGAAATATCACATGGGCAAGGCACAAATCACCATGACTACTCCACCATCCCACAATTACAACATACCTGAACATTATGATTTTCTCTTGTTTCTCTTTAGAGCACATTATCAGCATTAACTTTTATGTGATCTCTCCTGTAACTACTACTAAAATCATTCTGCTGAAAGACTCCTCTAATCAAACATAAAATTACCAGTGGCATTGAGACTAGCACATTAAAGGGGAAAATACTTCCACCCATCCATTGCAAAATGAATATATGTCCACTGTGAACTTAACAACTTAGATATATTAAGCATTTTTCTGGAAGAGGAGGAGGAGGAGAATATGAAATACAAGCCAGAGAATGGTAAGCATTCAACAAGTAGGAAATTAGATAAATCTCTCAGATAAATTGGATACATTTAATAGGGAAATTCTCACCAAAAGAATTCTTGTAGTGGGCTGTCTTGAATTCTGCCATGATGAAGTCTTCCTTTGTCTCCAACAATGAGCCATACATTCCTGTCCATCTATCAAAATCCTCTAAGGGAAATTCTTTAATAGGGAAATTCTCACCAAAAGAATTCTTGTAGTGGGCTGTCTTGAATTCTGCCATGATGAAGTCTTCCTTTGTCTCCAACAATGAGCCATACATTCCTGTCCATCTATCAAAATCCTCTAAGGGAAATTCTTTAATAGGGAAATTCTCACCAAAAGAATTCTTGTAGTGGGCTGTCTTGAATTCTGCCGTGATGAAGTCTTCCTTTGTCTCCAACAATGAGCCATACATTCCTGTCCATCTATCAAAATCCTCTAAGCTTGATGTACACACACACACATGTAAATTATTTTGACAGATGAAATACAAACTTTTGTTAATAGTAAAATTTCTTTGGTATAACACTAGCATCATCAGGTGAAAATTTAAAGGAACAAATCAGGTTGCATACAGATAATGCTGAGACACATGAATCATGCTTAAAAATGTGATTCAAAACTAGCAATTACGGTCCTATGTGAGCAGTTGTCAGCTTCAGTGGTATTTAGAATGCTGCAGGAATATTCAAAATATTCAAGTGATTTCAGTTTTCTTTCTAGTATGTTCAGTAGGATCGTTAATCCTATTGAACATTTGTGGAATGAACTGGAGCTTTGGGTGAGGTTAAAGGATGCCCCCCCCCCCCACACACACACAATAGATCAGGACCTCATTACATGTCTACAGGAAGAATTGGTCCAAAGTCACTATCACATGCTTGTGAAAATTATGCCTTGTAGGATTGTTGCAGTCATATAGCAGTGAAAGTAGGTTGTACATTTTATTAAGGTGGATGCCGTGGTTGTCATTTGACTTCTTTCCAAGTAGTGTGTATAAAATATTCAATAACCAGTTTGTCTTATGTGTGTATTAGCAAATCTGTTAAATAGTATCTGTTAATCTCCATCTACACTCTGTTTCATTATCATCATTGCCAAACCAGATAGTAAACAACAGCTATTGTACATATGTGTACCTCCTGCCAGAAGACTTGCTACAGAAGTTCTCCAGTTAATATCTATTGCATTGCTTAACTGACATTCATCAGAGATCCAACCAGAAGTTAGAATAAGCTTCAACTTTTAATGTCACATATTAGTACTTGTTTATTTAGATAGTTTGTGATATTGTTCTGATTTCTGAGAATTTACACACTTCTGGAACTCCAATAGTGAATTGGTTGCACTGTTCTCAATACCTAAGGGTTAAGTTATCTAGGAATCCATCTCTGGAAGCCAAATGCAGTCAACTCTCCTTATAGAGAACTTCATAGTGATCACAAATATAGTTTGTTATAGTGGCTAATTTGCTGTAGTAAATTTCCTTTAGAATATTATTTTGCTTATGGGATTCTGCTTTGTTATTGTGCTTGTGAATCTTTATAATGGTGTTGCCATAGTGAGATTAAACTGTGCCTGCTTTTTCAAGCTGAATTACTCTCCAGTATTCTCACACTGAGCAGTAAAAATTGTCAACCAGTCTAAAGAGTTAAACCAACATTTATGTCCTAGCGGGGTTTGTGTTCTGATGTATTTGCAATATGGTCCTGTTCAGAACTGGAACTTAATAATTTCTTGAAAAAAAAAATTGAACTTTTATGTGTTAATTGAATTTAATGTTGAAATAGCATCTGTTTAGGCACACTTTTTAGTGAGGATGGCAAATTAAATTTGGAAATAGCCAGCAGAATTAGCAAAGCTGGAATGGTAGGAAGTTGACTGAATAAAATTATATGCAATAAAAGAGAAATTAGTCAGAACACTAAATTAGCATACAAGATGTTGTTCAAACCAATTTTAACTTATAGATCTGATCAACATAAGAAGCCTGAATGGCAATGAAATGGAGCTAGCTGAGGAATTACATAAGTACCAGATTGACATAATAGGGGTGACTGAAAAAAAAAGACAAACACTGGTGAGATCTTTCTGAGCAATAAATACAAAATGTTATATTCAGGCAGTGACAGTCGATGAAAAGAAGGGGTAGCCATAGTATTCAACACTAATTACGAGGCTAATATTCTTGAATGGCAGACAGTCTCAAGTAGAATGATGTGGGCAAATATTAGAATGGGGAACTGGATAATGAGACTTATTTGTGCCTATGGTGCCACAGAAGGCTCTACTAAGGTAGAAGAGGAGGAATTTTTTGAGGCTCTAGAGAAAGCTACTGACACAATGAAAAAGGGAAAGTTGGTCCTTGTTGGGGAGCTAAATAGCAGAGTAGGAAGTGATTGTCAGACATACAGAAATGTTTTGGGAAAATTTGGAGAAAAGAGCAAAGCTAATAATAATGGCAAATATCTGTTGGATTTCTGCTCAGGACATGGACTGGTTATTACTAACACCATGTTCCAACATAAAAATGTGCACAAATTCACAAGGAGAGAAGAGGCAAGGAATAAGAAAAGTCTCATTGACTATGTTATTATTGATAGTGATGTTTTCTCCCTGGCGCAGGGAGTATTTGAAATTGGAAGTGATCACCATTTAGTCTTGAGCAGGATAAAATTAAATTTCATATTGAAAAGAAGAACATCTAAGAAAGTTTTAAGTGAATAAAAGTTGAGCAGCTCTCAAATGTGAATTGTAGACTAAAATACACAAATATTATTAAAAAAAATGAAAGAGTTTGAGAACAGGAACCAAACCTTTAGAGAACCAGTGGCAAGCCTTGAAGAAAACCCTGATTGATTCAGTCAGAGAGGCATGTGGTGAGATTGTCTGCGATTATAGAAAAATCAGAACTCCATGGAGGACACAGGAAGTTAGAGACAGTGAAGAAAAAAAAGAAAGCATATCAAAGGTTCCTGGCAAATAAGTCAGCTTTTGCTCTTGGAGAATACAGAGACAAATGTAAGAAAGCTAAACACTGTGTAAAACTAGCTAAACAAAAGTCATGGGAGGACTTGGGCAAGAAAATAGAAAATAAATATCAAGAAGGTGGTAAGATATTCTGGAGGTTGTTGAAGAAGCTTAGAAAAAGAGGAAAGAGTTCTGTCAAAGGAGTTAGAGATGATAAAGGTGACATAAAAACGGGAGAAAAAGATATCCTTGAAGTATGGAGTAATTATTTCGAAGAACTGCTAAATGAAACAAGCAATGATAACAAAGTGGTAAAAAAACACTCAACAGGCATGCAGTCAGGAATACATATCCATACTTGAAGTACAAAAAGCTATCAAAGGCTTGAAATGTGGAAAGGCAGCAGGAGTAGATGATATTCAACCAGAAATGCTGAAGTATGGTGGTATAAAAGTCTTACAGTGGCTTCACTGCATAGTTCAGAAGGCCTGGACACAGGGACGAATTCCTGATGATTGGAGTAGAGCTCTAATAGTACCCATATATAAAAAGGGAAATAAAACTGATTGTGAGAATTACAGGGGTATTTCTTACTTGAGAAACAGTTGAGAAGAATTGTGGAAGAAAAGCTTGGTGAAGAACAAGCTGGATTCAGGCCAAATAGAGACTGTCAGGATCAGATTTTCACTTTATGACAAAGAGTTGAGAAAGCATGGGAATATAACAAAGATCTGTATTTAAGTTTTGTCGATCTGGAAAAGGCATATGACAAGGTGCCAAGAGAGAAGCTATTCAATACACTACAGTTATATGGTGTCAATGGGGCATTATTATCAAGCAATACTTAGTCTTTATTTGTGTTGCAAGTCAGCAGTTAGAATTGAAGGAAGTTCAGGAAGGTGGTTTAATGTTAAATCTGGTGTGAGACAAGGATGTACATTATTCCCCTCTGTTATTCATTATCTATATGGATCACAAGGAAAGTGGTATTAAACATGATATCAATATTGGAGATGTTAATGTCAGCTCTTTGCTTTATGCAGACGATGTTATACTTCTAAATAAATCTGCTACAAGTTTGCAAGATTCCCTGACTAAATTGAATAACTGTTGTAATAGATACGGTATGAAGGTCAGCAGTAAAAAGGCGATGACAATGAAAATAGGCAGAATCATTGAAATTGTCAACTGTGTTGTGAATGGAGAACCTGTGGAACAAGTAAAACATTTCAGTTACTTAGGCACGATTTTTAGTGAGGATGGTAAATAAAATATGGAAATAGACAACAGAATCAACAAAGCTGGTATGGTAAGAAGTCAAATGAATAAATTGATATGGAATAAGAGGGAAATTAGTCGCAACACTAAATTAGCTGTATACAAGACAGTGTTCAAACCAGTTTTAACTTATGAATCTGAGAGCTGGGTCAGAAGTAAAACACTTGACCAAAGACTAGAGACCGCAGATATGGGAGTCCTGAGAAAGATTAGAGGTGTGAACAGATGGCATCAATGGCAATATCATATTAAAAACGAGGATATTAGGAACAAACTTGACATTGTCAGCATCCAGGAATGCGTTAGCAGAGCTAATCTCAGGTGGTATGGTCACTTAAACAGAAAGGACGAGGAAAGATTAACAAAACAAGTGTTCTCTGCCTGGTTGGCAGGAAAACTACCCAGAGGAAGACCAAGATATAGGTGGATTGATATGGTACAAAGTGCCTTAGACGATAGAAATATAAGATCTGTTAATATTGGAGTTTTGACAGGTAACAGACTGATTTGGAGGAAAATTGTAGATAGGAAGTTAGTAATGATGTAAATTTTTCATGTAGTACTATCATATCCTGTACACCCCTTGAGGGTACATGGCAGGAATTTGATGATGATGATTTGAGAGCTGGGTTAGAAATAAAGTACTTGACCAAAGACTTGAAACCATAGAAATGAGACTCCTGGGGAAGATTAGGGATATTAGGAAAGAACTTGACATTGTTAGCATCCAGGGATGTGTTAGCAGAGTTAATCTCAGCTGGTATGGTCATTTAAACAGAATGGGAGAGGAAAGATTAGCTAAACAAGTGTTCTTTGCTAGGATGGCAGGAACACCAAGATGTAGGTGGATTGATACAGTAAAAAGTGTCTTAGAAAACAAGTATAAGATCTGATAACATTGGAATGTTGACAAATAGCAGGCTTATTTGTTGGAAAATTATTGATAGGAAGGAAGTTATTAATGAAATAGTTAACTTTTCATGTAGTACTATCATAAGAACCTGTAATCCCCCCCCCCCAATGGTATTTGTCAGGAATTTGATATTTTTATACCCACTATTGTTGCAAAATTATGTAATTATGTGACATTTGAACATGTCAAAAGGTGTATGTCAGAAAACCTGTGCTTTTCTTGTGATTATGAATTCAATTACTAGCTTGGAAGATTTTTTACTAAATGTTTTAATAAGCATTTACTATTGGGCATTCTCAGGTGAAATAGCATTCAAGTTCCCAGGAGAATGGGAGCTGTTAGACTTACTCTCAATTGACATTCTTGCACTTTTGAAGGTACTTTACAAGATTCAGATTAAAATTTATGCTGATTATTCTAACCTTTTCACTCTTATTTTTTTTTCAAACCATATTGTTCTTGCAACAAGACTGTATTATTGTGTTGATCTTTGATGTAGTTTCTTTTATATAATGTCACATGCTATTCAACTCCAAATTGACCAGAATGTTAATATAATGTGTATTCATTTTTGCTTGCATTTATATTGCTAGCCTGGTTGGCTGAGTGGCTAGCGAATCCACTCTCCAGCCAAAATGCTGCAGGTTCAAATCCCGCTGTGGACATGGATATTTGTGATTCACTGTGAAAATATCAGTGGTGGTGGGTGGTTGATGGCTTTGGTGTAGTTGCGTTACGTTGTAGGTAGTGGAGACAGAGCTGTAGAGCAGGTGCTCTCCCTCAATGAGTCCTTTGGACTCTCTGGAGGTAATAATAATAAAATAATAATAATAACAAGGGTGTCTTGAGTCTAAACCAGGAAAGGCAGTCCCTTTCTCCACACAGAACGTGATGTGTCAAGAAGGGGATTGCCTCTCCATGCAGTTTTGGTGTAGGATAGTACCCACTGGTAAATAACTCTTGTCAGCCACTAAGCTCAAAGATGCCTGTCTGTTTTGAAGAATATACTGTATATTATAATTCAACTTCAAATTACAGCTTTCCAGTTGTTCTCTTTAGTTTAAGACAAACTGCAAATTAAGCCCATTCATTATTTTGGGCTGATGTTTAGCTTGTATGTAAACCATCCATAGCTACTGCAAACAGCCCAAATTAAAGTTTATAACATTTTTTTTTATTCTTGTGATGACATCTAGATGGCATAGAGGAAAATATTAGTCATGTATTTAAGTAATAAACCTAATTACAATAAATACATTTGGTAACCTTGTTTTAATATTTAAAATAAAGAAATTGTGTTGACTTTTGATTGATATAAACATAAAATCAAAATGTTGCAGCTAATTACTGTTTCCATTTCAGAAAGAGGAGTGGTTTGGGAAGAAACTATAATATTGCTTCCAGATAGTGTTCATTATGTTTTCTTGTCAGCTACTATTCCAAATGCTAGGCAATTTGCAGAATGGATTTGTCACCTTCATATGCAGGTAATGAGGCATATATAAGATACTTTTTTTTTTCTCTCTCTCTCTTTTTTTTTTTACTTCAGGGTTATTTTAAATATATTTACTTACTATTTCAAATTTAACATTTCCTATTTGTAAAAATTAGTGTCGTCTATTGTTCATTTCATTCTTACAAATTGCTTTACTTGAATATTTTGTGGAAACAAATTGAAGAGTGCTGTTAATTGCTTTATTTGCTTACTTTAATTATTTTCTGGTAATAAACAGTTAAATAAAGGAAAAAATATTACATCATTAGTATCTTAAAAACAGCATCTAAAAGGCCTAAAGTAGCTGTAGTCAGTCATCTTTCACTAGCCAAAATAGCATTTACTTTAAACACTCAGAAAGATTGTAAACCTCTCATACGTTAATACTCTGATTAAGCTAATATTAGATAAACTATACCAGATGAGATCAAACATGAAAATTTTCAAGTCACTTGAAGCTTTCAATAAGCAGGATGGTCTCACACTAATGATGAATCACTACAACATGACTAAAACATTCACATACATCCATACCGTTTGGATTTGAACCCAGAGATTGTTGGTTTGAGAGAGCAGTTATACTAACTACTCAGCCAGCAGCCTGAACTTATCTAGTCTGGTTTGATCTGATCTAAGTGTCTGTTAGTAGTCTTGGATATATCTCCCAACCTATGGGCATTAAACCATCACACCAAATGATACTTTCTTGTCCTTTCCTCTGATGGTATGGAAGCCACACCTTGAATCACTTATGTTATGCCTTAGCAAGTAATATTACACATAAGTGAAAGATGAGGTGTTTTTTTGCCAAGTGGGATATCACTTTTTTTTATTATATTGGGGCTTGAAGTAGCCATAAATGACAGAAATAAAACATTTCTTTCTTTTAAAAGCAGATCAAATATGATACTAATACTTCAGGCAGGCTCACTTCAGCTGATGAATGATTGTGTTGCTATTATTCTGTCTGATGGGCCTGGTGAGAGTCAAAGTGGTGTAAATAGATAGTCAAAAGTATATTAAATTTAATACCCAGTAGAACTGCTGAAGCCATGATTTGCAGAAGAGCTGGAAAACATGTATGGCTTGTCCTTTTGAACTTCATCTTATCTTAAACTATAGCAGCCATGAAAAGTAAGAAAGAGATAGATTATATGCAGATAAAAAAGGCATCCAGGACTGAAATGCTGGGAGAATATCATGTTGGAGGATAAATGGAGTAAAATAGCACTGAGAAATGATTAAAAAATGCTATTTACTTCTTCCAGTATTTGTTTGAGTCATGAGAATATCTTCAGGGAGTATAATATGAGAATTGTCACATGCCCATGCACACACAAAGGCAATATAGATCTAAATGAAACACAAGCACAAAAGACTAGTCATAACTAAGTGAGGGTGCCCTCTATGAACACCTGTTGGCAGCTTCTGATATAGACTGGTATCTCAAAGCATTGGTGTTTTCCACATTTTGTGAAGTTTTATGCAACCATATTTATTCAGGTTAGGCTGATTTTTGAGAGCAGCTACAGATTTAAGATCTGCTGCTGCTTTCAAAAATCAGCCTACCCTGAATAAATATGAGTACATAAAACTTCCCAAAATATGGGAAATACTATACTACGATTTTACTACAATCCCAATTTACATCCAAGGACCTCACTTAGGATTATAATCTTTCATATGTGTTTCATTTCTCATATTGTGTTCCTTGAAGATGTCTTTGTGACAGATGAAATAGTGGAATGAAATGGTATTTTTTAATCCTTTCTCAGCACCTTTGCACTTAAGCCTCCAACATGAGAGAATGGGGGGGGGGGAGGCAAACCTCCCAATACCCATAGATCCATTTCACAGTTATGCATATACTCATTTTTCAACTCAGTGATGTGATATCTCCATTCCACAAAATGCATCTACTTTTTGTAACACTCAACTTTCATCTTCATCTCACTTTTTCTAGTTATACACTGACTCTTTTTGTCTCATGAGCACATTCTTACTATGATATTCCATGTCATTGTGAAGTAGTACAGAATTTTATTTTTTATTTTGTTTTTTTGCTGAAATTTTTTGTGCCTTATTTATCAGTTATTTGCTGTCTGTATTACTCTCACTATGCTACTAATCATTCTGAACTGTTTTCTTTCTTTCTTTCTTTTAAAGTTCATTTACACAGTTCAACTTTCCTAATAGCAAACTATTTCCTCAGAGAGTTTATTTTTTACACCTCCAACATCACATCTTCCAGCTGCACTGATCCATCAGGTAGAGATGCCAAGACATTTTTGCTCAACAAGCAGTGATCTCACACAAACTGTTTATGTTACCTATCAAGAATACCGGATAACCAGTATCCATTCTCCAAACACTACATTTTTTCTCACTAATAAGAAAGTAGTAAGAGATCTAAGTAATGTAGTGCTGATTTCTTCTCCTTGGAGAAACCCCTCACAGAGACACTTGGGATATAATATAGACATTGTAATAACACATGAGAACATACAAACAGTGGAAGATATTAGATTAGAAGCTAAGTTCCTTAATGGGATGTTATGGGGGTTGGTAGCTAGGCCTAGACAGTTCGGTAGAAGGTCTAAAAATAGCATTTTCTCAAATCTTGGGAAGTTTCACCACCTTCACAATTATTAAGACTTGGTTGGTTATTTAGATTTGCTGTAATGAAGCATAGTAGTTTTTTTCCCATTTGATTCTGTACAAGATATCTAAGTCATGGTCAGCTAACGCCAACTGACCATAGGTGACAGCTATATTTCTTGTGTTCAAGATGGATTTTGGCACATCTCCCTTTTTGTACATGCCAAGTTGCAAGAACAAGGAACCTTGTACACACACCTGGAACAGAGAAAAAGAGGTAGTTTTTTGTTCTTGTGTACAATGTTTTTTCCTTGTTCTTGAAACTTGTATATTGGCAGACTGGAGATCTGCCCATATCCACCTTGAGGAACACAAGAAATATATCTGTTGCTACAACTATGGTCAGCCAGGTCTAGCTGATCATGCTTTGGACACTTTGCATAGATGTTTCTCCAGCAAATACAAAGTTGAAAGACTGGTTTTTGTCATCAGCAGATTTAAAAAAAAAAAAAAAGAAAAAAAAGAAAAAAACAACCAGTCTTACTTAATAAATATGGTTATATACCCAACAGCCAGTATTAGCTGAGTTGTCTTTTCAATAATCAAAAGAAATTAATCAAATGGGATAGGGGTAAAAAAATAAGGATATTTTTTTTAATGCAGCTCCTTAATGAAAGTTTGCAAACCTATAGTACATTACCTCTGGAGAATAAGAATTTTTTAAAATTTATTAATTTATATATGCTATTTTATTTTATTTTTGTTTTATCTTTTACATAATCAGGAAATCCTCCTCTAGGGACCAAAGCAGACTACTAGAAGACTACTAGATCTGCTAGAACTGTAGCAGAGAGGTAGTCTCACACCAGGTGATGAAATTCATATCTTGTCTAATGACAATCGCAAACATCTGTGTCAACAAGTACTAGTGAATACAAATGAAAAATGAATGTCTTACTTAGAGATTGCTAATAGATATTCATGAATTTTAAGAAGGCTATAAATTCTTGCAGAGGTGGAATGTTTTAATTTCCTAATGGTATCTAATGGGTACATGTGATTAGTCTGAGAAACATGATGTTTTACTTTTTGATGTGGTCATTTGGGTTATAGCCTTCTGATTGGGATCACAAGCCACAGAAACCTTAACTCACTGAAACCGATTAATTTCTATTAGGTAAGTTCTGTTGACAACAACAGTTACATTAGCTGTTAGGCTTTGATAACTATGGTTATTAGTTTTCAGTGTCTTGATAGTTACTGATTATATTTTGACTCATTATTTGATTCATGTTTTGAATATTAATGTTAATGGTCTGTCTCTCTGATGCCCACATTGGATGAAATATATTGGAGTTTTGAATAAAATTCTATATATTTTTGTTACATGTGGAAGCCGTGAAAGTTTTAAATACCTCCCACTGAGCCAAACTTAGTCTGGCAGGCAAACCTTGCCACCTCACCAAATGTTTGCTGAAAGCAGCAACAGGCAAAACCCAATGAACCAACAATCCCCACGAACTATTCATTCTTATTGCAGACCATATAGCAAAATGAAAGGGTTACAACCCTCTGGTAAATATATGTAGATAGTTAACTCTTCTAACATGATGGATTTATTGGATCTGTATTCCTTTATCCCTTTGTCAATGCCAAGTATATTGTTTTAATTCTGTGTCAAAAAAAAAAAAAATCTGAAGTGAATGAACTCTTGGTAGTTGCATTGCATAATATTAAAGTATAGATTAAAAAAAATTATTTGAAATAAATAAGAAAATGCAGTGGAAGATATCATAAATCCATTTGTGTAGATAAATATAGAAAAATGAGAGAGTTATGTTCTCATTAGCCCTGGTAACTTCAAAATTTTCTTTCTTCATTTAGCAATAAAATATGGATGGTTCCTTTCATCATCATCTTAACAATGCCATATTAAGCCTCTCAGCTCTATGTTTTAACATTTGATGTTTTATTTTATTTAGGGGAAGCAAAACTTTTAGTTTCACTTGCCCTACATTCTTCATTTCAGTTGTATGAAATAAACAGGAGATATTAAAGATCCATGCTGATATTTAATAACGACACCCATCCACATTTATATACATACAGAAATTGGAAAGTTTCTGTGTGTTAAATCTTATTAGAAAGCAATCCTCTACATTGGAATTGCTTTATATTGCAATAAGTAAATTTTCTAAGTTTCTCTTACATACATGGCTATGAAATATGGATTAGTTTGTTTGTTTATTTAGAACTGAAAAAACCATTTATGCTATTCTGTGATAATTACTTTTATACAATGACTGCAGTTCACTTATGAAAAATATAACTCTGACATGGAACTGCTTTGGCACCAAATAAGAGTTTTGGTTCTCTTAAGGTTTCTGCCTGATCTCTAATGAGTACCAACAGCTAGAAAGAGCTGTCAGACCAGCAAAACCTGAATTAAAAAAAAAAAAAAAAATAATAATAATAAATTATTAATCACTAATAAAAGGTGAATATACAGCAATCCCTCTATTAGTGTGCCTAATGCGTTCTTTAAAACAGGCACATTAATTCAAAATGCACTAATCGAATACAGTAACCTATGGGAAAAAGTATAATTCGTTCCTCATATTTCTTTCTTGAACCTTAATTTTTTTTATAAAAGAATTAAGATAGTCTCAGGGCCTAGTTAAAGGAAAACAATGAAGCTGAAAGACAATAAAACATATTCAGAATATAAATTTTATTATTCAACTTCTTAACAAAGAAGTTGAGCTAACGTAGTTTGGCAAGAATTTTGTTTCTTTTTTTCATACAACTGACGGTATGGCCCTATTGCCTCTTCTGCAAATTTTACTGGTTTTCTCTTCACCAGGGTCAGTCTCTTAGCAAAGTCTCCACTTCTGTGAAGACAGAAGTCTCCACTTCTGTGAAGTCTCTTTGGCTGACTATCAGTGGTTAAATTTTGTTCATATTCTTCAGGATCTTCCCGATGTGCATATAAATTTAGCAGGTCGGAATCACTCGGTTATGCAGAATGAGATTTAATTAACTCTTGGACATTATCATTGAAGGGGCAAAAGAAATGATGGGCACACATGATTTTGCCAACACGCGAAATCATGTGCTTTACAGATAAAATTTCCCAACTGTTATACATGCAAAATAGTTACCACTTTAAAAACTACAGTGATCATAAAAGAGAAGTTAATTTTCCGACGTGTAATAATAAACAACTCATCCCAGAAGACTGATTAATTACCCTATTATCAGAATAGATTCTCTTTTTTGTGACATGTGTAAAAGTGTCGAAGGGTCTTGAATCTGTGGGTGTACTATATCAGATGACATAAGTTTTGGCAGTAAAAATTTGGAACATAGTGCACATGAAAGTATTGCAGTATGCATTAAAAATAACTTTATAAAATATTTTAAATCAGTAACTAAATTATTTCATTCTGGTGAGTGATTTTTTAAAATAGTTAACCATAAAAATGTATAGATAGAAAATTTTTAAAATCTGTTACATTTATTTTTAAGATGTATATAGGTGCACTAATCGAATTTGGGTATCGAAAAAAATGACGCACTAATCGAGGGATTACTGTACTGTTGATTGGGCTGCACTCATGTTTTTTAAGTAGTGCAAACTACGACATATTGGATGCCATGTGTTGTATTCTCAAAAGCTCTTATTCCATTATGAAATAAGGATGTGTTTTTATTTTCCCATTTTAATGTGGTTATATGGTTAAGTAAATATTATTACACATATTTTTCAATTTTCTTCATTCTGCAGTTTGACTGAAGCACCAAATATTTGGCCAGAGCATACTGAATTACATTTTAAATATTATTAATTAACTTTTATAAACAAAAAAAAAATTATTTTTTTTTATTAATTATTAATGAATGTATTTTTATTTTTTTTAATGAAATTTAATTCACTATGCCAGTTGAATATTCAGTGCATCAGCCCAATTTCAGTTATTTGGCCAAATCGTGGTTTGATGCATCCCTACTTAGAATCATGACCATCAAAGTATGAGGTAACCAAAAAAGTTTGCAGATTTTATAATAGAGTTTGCAGCAGTGACTGCTTTATTTCGCAGTGGTTCACGGAGTGCAATTTTTTTATGTTCAGCATAAGGCAGCACAGATATGCTTCAGTCAATCAACTTGGTTCTAACTTGCTGTGTACTCTTTTTCTGTGAATTTGAACCTTTTTAAAATGTCAGTTGAACATGGTGTAATTCGGGCTTGTTTGCTTTACAAATTTAAACTCAGTTTGAAGGCTACAGAAGCATCCATAAGATATGTGTGACATTTGGAAAAGATGTGATAGCAGAACGTACTGTGCAGTGCAGAATGTACTGCACTGCACTGCAGAGTACATTTTGCGTAGACATTAGACTCTACTTGTTTCCACGTAGTGTCAACATGTGGTGCATCTTCAAGTGATTCATCACCAGTACGTTCTGCTATCACATGTTATCCAGATGGTTTAAAAAAAAAATTTGTTTCTGGTGATGAAGCACTTGAAGATGCACCACATTCAGGAAGACCCTGCATACATGCCGCTGTTGAAAATAATTCTACATTAACATGTCAAGAACTTTCACAAATGTTTAATGTGAGTGGTGCAAGTGTAAACAATTTGTTTACACTTGTATCAACTGAGAAAATCATGGAAGCTAAGCTGTTCTTCACTTCTTTCATGTCATAAAAACAAGCTGTTTTTGGATTACTTGCTCACTTGTGATGAAAATGGACCTTGCAATCTAACGGGAAGTGAACACTTATCATAGACTGTCACCAAACGATCCTGCCACACACTTCAAAGGCACTACTTCATCCCCAGAAGACTATGTTTTGTGTGTGGTGGACTGGAGCCGATATTGTCCACTACGGGTTTCTCTCTGCAGGCCAAACAATTACGGCCGAAATGTTCTTGAGCTTGTGCAGGATACTTCAGAAACAGCCAAGACTAGTTAATCAGAAGAAAGTGCTATTCTTACATGACAATGCAAAACTTACTTATGTGAGAAGATTTGTGCTGTAGGATGGGAGATACTCCCTCATCCTCCATATTCTCCTGACATTTTTTAAAGCAGTTATCACCTTTTTTAGGTACTAGGACAATCACATTCACATAACAGAATAGACAATTCAGCAATAAAATAGATTGAAGCAGAGGTTGCTCAGTTTATTACTTGTAAAGACAAAACGTTTGATAAAAGTGGAATTTACAAACTTGTATCTCGTTGAAAAAGAGTTATAGATTTGTGAAGGTGCTTATTTTAATGAATGAAACATTTTATGAAAATTTCTATAGTTATGAAAAACTGCATGAACATTTTTGGTTATCTGATACTTTCAGAGTAGACACCACTCAAAAATTGCACTGGTGAGATAGAGGCTGAAGCAAATTTGTAAGAGTGGGATCATTATAAGCTGAAATGTTCTCCTCTGGACAACATGATGAATCTAAAACTTTACTATAAATTCTTGATGTGTCTGGAGGAGAACAATTTGGCTCATTATGATTCCACTCTTACTTGTTTCCATGTAGTGTCTACTCTCCAAGTACTTCACTGAATTGGCAACCATCATTTCTTCACTTTCTACCTGTTAATAGAGGAGTGACTTCCTATGCCCCTTTTCATTGCAACTACAAACATACCCCAAAGAAGGATTAAACCAAGGTAACTTTTTGCATCCTTAATTTACAAGCACACCCTATCTGATTCTTCTCTTCTTTCGTTCTGGCTATCTGCATCCTCCGAAACAGCCTTTTGCAGGAAGTATTCCTTACCAGTCACATTTGCAACTCTTCAACAAAAAAAAAAAAAAAAAAAAAAAAAAAAAAAAAAAAAAAAAAAATTCAGGGGGGGAGGAGTCATTGTCTGCATTCCACATATGGAACTGATGTACTTATAGGTTCTTTAACCTCTTGTGTTTGGGATCAGTATTAAAAAAACTACTCAATCAGGATAATAAAATCAGATAGGAGTTAGTTGGATGCATACCATCATTAAGCAGAAGTTGCAGATAATAAAAAAAAATTATGGAGAGAATATAAAGAAAAAGGTGATTAGCACACACAAGAATGGTGTGACCTTGTATGATAAGAAAGTCAAAGCTGTTTATGAGAGGAAGCTAGCTGATGAGGAAAAAAGAAATCCTAGAGCTCTTTTGCTATGTGACAAGTAAAAGGAGGAATAACTATGGAAGGATAGTAGGGAGGTAACAGTAGCAAACCAAATAGTCAAGTGATTAGATCATTTTGCATGGGTATACCATCCTTGGTGATATTGCAATGCTGGATGTGACATTGACTGATGGGATAATAGTCTGAAGAATTGAAGGTGATGATGATGATGATCATCATCAGTCTTGGGACTGGTAGCTCAGCAGCAATTTCCTCCATTCTGCTCTGTCATTGGCTTTCTTCTTAACCTCCTGCTGTCTTTGACTTGGTCAAGAAAGCTTTTCCTTGGTCTGCCTCTTCTTCTTTTCCCCTTTATTTTGCCTTCAGTTATTCTTTTCACAAGTCCATAATGTCAAAGTATATGTCCAAACCACCTATCCCTTCTAATTTTGATCGATTTAATTAGCATTCTTGTTTCGTTTCTCTCTCTCAGGACTTGTTGGTTTGATTTTTTTTTCTGTCCATTTTATTTTGTTCATACGGCACCAGCACCACATTTCAAAAGCCTCCAGTTTTCTTACATCTTCTCTGCCTATCCAGGTTTCACATCCATACAGTGCAATGCTCCATATCAATGCCTTTACTAATTTTTTTTTCAATTGTAGGTTGAGGTTTCCTGTTAAAATGCTTTTCATCTTAGAGAATTGGGCTTTTGCATTGTTTATTCTCGATCTTATGCCTTCTCTTGTTCTGCCATCTTCTGTTATTAGGCTTCCTAAATATTTAAAGCTTTTCACTTGTTTTATTTGTTGATGTCTATATGCTCTATATTGATAGGGATTTTAGTCTTAGCTGTGTTGATTTTCATTTTATATTTTTCAAAATTATTAGTTAGTAATTCTAGCATTGTTTTTAATGTTCTTCTGTTTTCTGCTACAAGGGCTATGTCATCAGCAAATCTTATACACGACTTGCTCACCATTTATCTTTATGCCACTATTTATTTTATCTTTAGTTTCCTGAATGGCCTTTTCAATATATAAATTAAATAAAAGTGGTGAAAGTATACATCCTTGTCTTACTCCACTCCTTATATTTATTATTTTTTCCTTATCATTGATTTTAATCCGTCCATTTTGATTTTTGTAAATTTGATAAATTATTTTCCTATCCCTCAAATCTACTGCTATTAGTTAGACAATTTAGGAGTATTTGCTGGTTTACTTTATCAAATGCTTTCTCTAAATCCAAGGAAACAAATGTAAGTATGTTGACTAAGATCTAATCTTCTCTCTATTATTGTTCTTAAACAGAGTATTGCCTCTCTTGTTCCTTTATTCTTTCTGAATCCAAATCGGTCTTCATTCAATAGACAATCTATTTTTGAATAAATTCTATTTTGAATAATTTTTAGCAGAATTTTGCTAACATGTGGTATTAAAGCTATTGTTCTAAATTGGCTGCATTTGTTTGCATTATTCTTTTTTGGTATTGTATTATAGTTGATTTCATAAACTCCTTTGGTATTTCTCCTCTGTCATAGATTTGGGCTATTAATTGATAGAGTAAGGTTTTTGTCTCATCACCTAGATTTTGTAGCAGTTCTATAGTTCTATATATTGTCTACACCTGGACTTTTTCCCTTACTCATTTTGGACAGTGCTTTATCAAATTTTTCTCACGTTATTGGGGGTCCTAGATTATCTTCATTTTGATTGTCTATGCTGATATCAACATCAAGTCCATCGCCATTATAGAGATTTTAATGGTAATTCTTCCATTCCATTAATATATCCTCAGATTCTATTAGTAATTTTCCATTTTCATCTTTGATGGCATTGTTTTTGCTGTTCTTATTAAATTTGAAAGTCAGTTTGTTAATTTCTCTATAGGCTTTCTCTATGTTTTCTTTTTTAAATAATTCATCTATGTTATTACTGTTCTTCCAGGTATTCTTTTTTGGCATGTCTACATTTTCTTGTAATTTGATTCTTAAGATATTTGTATTTGGCCACATCATCTTCTTTAACAGCATTTTTATATTTTCTTCTTTCATCCATAAGGCCAAGTATTTCATCTGTTATCCAATGTTTTCTTTTTCTGCATTTTTCAATAATTGATTTGATGAATTTGTAATTAACTCTTCAATCATATTCCATTGGTTTTCAATATTATTTTGACTATTTATGTTTTCTGGAATGTTATGATCAGTTGCCTCTTGGTATCCTCTTTTTAATTCTTTACTCTTTAATTTTTCAAGGTTCCATCTTATTGGTTTGTATCTTTGGATTTGTTTCCTATGTTTTAGTTCTATTTTCATTAAGACAAGGTTATGGTCACTACTAATGTCGGCACCTGGATAGCCACCAAATATATAATCTATTTGAATCCACAGGCACTTTCCAGGTGTATCTTCTTCTTTTTGGAACTTGAAATAGTGTATTTGCTATAACTAATTGTTTTTGTACACAAAACTCTATTAATTGCTTTCCTCTTTCATTCCTATGTCCAAGACCAAATCTTCCTGAAACATTATCATTGCTCTCTTCTCCCACTATAGCATTCCAGTTTCCCATTATTATTGTATTGTCTCTGTCTTTAAAGCTGCTCCAGATTTCTTCTATTTCTTCATCGCTATGTTGTGATGTTGGCATGTACACCATTGTAATATTGAGGTTTACTGGTTCATTTTGAATGCTTATCACCATGATTCTGTCACTGTGGTTAATTATTGTAGTGATTAACTTTCCAACTTTTTTATGAAACATTATTGCAACACCTGACTCGCCCTTCTTTTGTCCTGAATATGTTATCCAAAATTCTCCACTCCAGAAATCACCCTGTCCCTCCCATGTCTCACTAATGCCCAGAATGTCTATTTCAAGTCTTTCCATTTCTTTTTTCACATTTTCTATGTTACCTGGTTCTAGCAGTGTTCTTGCATTCCATGTTCCAATATTCAGCTTATTTCTTGTCTTCATTTTTGAATAAGTACCAGGATTTCATTGGCTGTCAACCTGAGAAGCCTGGTTACTTCTCCTGCCAGACATGACTCCTTCAGTGAAGTCTCCATCGCCAATCTTGACTTCATTTTTAACTTCCATTGCTGCTTTTACTTGGGAATGTAATGTGGTGGTTTCCCCTTGCCTTCCGCATCGCAGTATTGTAACACATGTGCTACAGGAGGTTAATACAAGTAGCGCTGCTGCCCACTACTATAACTATTAGTAGTTAGTTGAAAGAGGAGGAAACACCCCTATCCCTCGAGTACTCTAATAGCTTCAGGGAGAATGGAGGACCTCCTCCTGGGGTTAGTAAGCAAAAAAAGAGACAGACAGAAAGTTTTAAGTAAACAATCCTCATTAGGAAGAATGTTAGTATGAGGGTAGAAGCAGGAAGTGGAAGAGTTAGAGAAAAGTATGACCAAAAGCTTTGAAATAGATCATACTTAGCTCTGGGACCCTGGGTTTAGCTATTCCCATGCCTGCAAGTCGCAAGCCCCATGGGGACTTGCGATTACTATTAGGTGATGATCACCTAATAGTAAATGTCATCAGAACTAGCACTAATAATTTCTCCTCTTTTTAATAAATGCTTTGAAACATGTGCAGCTGCCACCCAACACCTCTTCATGGTCCAACTTCAAACTCACAAAACAGGTTTGTCTTCATCCTCTTTCATTCCTGCTTTTTCTGTTGCTTTATTCTGGAACAACCTTCCCTCCTGTTTGTTTCTCAAGGAATAAGATCACAAGCCTTTAAATCTAATGTGAATGAGTTCTTTCATTGTTAAATGCCTTCCCATACACTAATAATGTATTATAGGTTAAAATGTAGGATTGACATTTATTTTAAAACATACTGTGTGAAGTAGTACATGACTAGTTTCTGTAGAGTTGAAGTAGACTTCATTAGTTCTAAATTCATTGCTTGATTGGATTTTAGAACTCTATTCAGTCTCACTATCATCTTTTTGATTTTTATGGAAATTGTTGTGAATCTCAAAGGATACTTATTATTTTTCAAATTTTTCAAATTTTTTTTTTTTGGTTCCCATCCGCAAAAGGTTAATTTATAAACCTTTCAGTTTTCATATTGGTCCTAGACCAAACCAGGAAAAACAGTACCATACCATCATGTCATCCCCTCAAAATTGCATAGTTGGTTAGGGTGATGTGGGCTTGAATATTGCAGTTCTACAATGGAAACCCATATTGTGATCCTCGGTTCTAAATGTTTTTGTGCAGATTCATGTTCCAGTTGATACCTGGAACTCCGCATTCAACATGTTGGCCAATGAATTGTGCTTTTTACATATTATCCTTCTTAGCGCTTATGGTCATGTTCAGTGAGTGTAGTGGGTCATCCACTGCAGGTAGCACTTACAGTTGACTCACTGTGCTTCCATCTTTGTTATTGCTGACTGTTGACTTGGGATTGTCCAATTTGTCGTATTGCTGAACAGATAGGTCCAGCGTGGCATTCTAGTACGTCTCTTTCAAACTGTGTCAGTTCCCTTCTCACAGCCATTTCAGGCAGACACAGGTTGCACTGACTTGGGACATCATATTCCTCCAATTTATACCAGCTACAAACACTTGACTCATTACATCCAATGATGCATCTTGCTCATGGGGTGGCAGTGCGTGTGTGTGTGTGTGTGTGTGTATATATATAGAAATATTCATGTAACAAAAACTCATTGAGATAAAGTCTATTGGATGAAAGTGAACCAAGTTGCTTTGTTTTGTGCCAAGTGATAAATGTAAGATGGTTCATGAGCCTCATCTTCAAAGAGAAGTTTGCTTATTTATTACCAAAACTGTTTTCTTGATCATCCTCGCTCTCTCTCTCCATTAGTTGGTCTGTAGAGAGCAAGAGCACTGTGAACATAGGTAAAAGTGGGTGATGTCTAAGTTTGTGCCCGAACCATATCAGTTGACTTTTTTTTGTGTGTGTCTGTTAGGGTTTTTGCTTGCTTTCTTTGAGAATGTGACAATATTAGGAATGTGATCTTGCCACATATATCCTAGTATTGTTCGAAAGCGTGTTGTCACAAAGTTATTGATGATATTAATTGATTGTTGAATAGCGACATTCCATGTTTGGGCACCATGTGTAAATGGTTGACTGGTGGTTTTGTGCAGACAAATTTTAGTGTTTGTGGTGATGAGATTGGATTTCTAGATATTAGACTTTTATTGAATTGAAGAGTTTTCTGCTTTCTTTGCACTGTGTCTGTTAGTGTATTGATGGAACTAAGGTACGTGAAATCATTTACCTTCTTTAAGAATGTGGTCATTTAGCATAATATTTCCTTCAGTTCTGTTCTTTAAAACTTTTGTTTTATTGCTGATAACAGCCAATGCTCTATTTTTACATAAATTATCTAAGCGATTTTGAGCAGTCTGCAGTACAACATTATTTGCAAAACAAAGACTACTTTTTTGGGTTTGTCATGCTGTATCATCAAGAGTTATTTTGTACCAATTGTGAGTCTGAATACATAAGGGCAGTAATAAAATAAATATGACGCCATAGTCTCCCTGAAGAACTCCTGTGGAAATAGGAAAGCGTTCAGTCAACTCTGTTAACTGTCACTGTTGCATGATAATTCTGGTATAACTCTGTTGTTGCATTGATTATTTTCAAGGATATGCCATAACTGAGAATTTTGAAAATTCTTTGTCAGCTGATTGAATTTAAGGCTTTTGAGAAATCCATATAGTTTAAGGGAATTCTCTTTATCTTTTGCTAAGGGAATTCTTTTTTTATCTTTTGCTCCTTCTAGCAACCTTCTAAGGCAGTGGATGTGTTCAACAGTGCTTCTGTTTTTCAAGAAACCTGCTTGATTTTTGAGTAGAAGAGGTTGTTAATATTTTTAGTTTTTTGTAATTTATAGTTTATTTTATTATATTGTATTGTTTATGACGTTACTTCTTTATTCTGTTTATTTCCCTTCTTACTTTATTATTTTTGTGATTGCTTGAGCTTGTACAAAATGCCTATATTGTCTAATCTCTAACTCACGTATAATACTATTATTTAACTTTAGTCCTTTCGTAATCTACTTAGCTTACTCCCCCCCCCCCCCCTCAATGCCGTAAAGTATACTCTCACATGTGCTAGTATCGTGGACTTAGGAAAAACCCCTGGCTGGGACCAAAAATTAATCTACGTTGCTATAATTCAATTGTATTAATCCTTAAAACTTTATTTTTGTTAATGACTGCACCATTAAGGATCATGTAAAAGAATTTTCTATCTTTCCTCTTGTATACAAGAGAATATTTCAGCTAAGCATATATAATAACCCTTAAATCAATTTTATCTCAAGCAACTTCTAATTACTCAGTCATGGCTGTTACTTTACTTAGGTCACACAGGTTTGATTTGTTTTTATGAGACAGTGCATTGGCTAACAAAGATCAGGCAAGCTATTAACAAAACCAAACATATTCTAACTAAGACAATTAATATACAAAGGAAATAGGACATATCACGTGCCTGATTCTCCACACATTCATTAAAACAATTCACTTAAAGCATTAGACAGGGAAATTATTTACACTCAACTTATTAGACACGTGAATGGATTTTAGCACATATAACCTTACTCTTATTACAAATAATATAAGGCAAAATTATACTATACGTATTCTAAGCATTACTCAAGTCTACAGTATTCTTTTTAAGCACAATCAAACTCACGTTCTGCTTTCTGACCTCTTCAACAATTAATGCCATTAGTTAAACAGAATCAACATCTACTGTCTGTACAAACAATCTAGGCCAATGACATAAAGCAAATTACTTACAAATTCGCTATATCATGTAGTCCTGAATCCAAAAGGATTATGGATAAATTCTGCTGGTTTCTTTTTCCTTCTTGCACGACGGCTGTGATCGGGCACTATCCAACGGTAGTCGTCTGGCGATTTCCTCCCTTGTAACAGTACTGCATTTCTTTGGCAATGTCAGGAACTGGTTCGGCTGCGACAATTCAGCATGCACGTAGAACAGTACACTCGTTGAAGAATTTCACAGAAGGATATCTTGTAATACTGCCAGCGAACTCCCCATGATCTCCGGGACCACTGCTCGCAGGACCCCAACTCTTCCCCTTCTCGAAAAGCTTGCCCAAGGAACAAAAAAAATAAGAGAGAGAGAGAGAGAGCCTTTCTCCCCTCAATCTCCGCCTTTTATATCATTTTGCCGTCCCTTGGCATTCCTTCCAAAACTTCGCGGATTTACTGGAGGCGCCCTTATCACGCATGCTTACTCTAGGTTTCGGTGGCAAAACTCATATAATCCAGTGACCTTTGAAACTGTTGACCTTCAGTTTACTAACCTAATTCTGTCTGATCTTTTTTAGTTACAATTGCTTGTGGTTCTACATTCAGTTATTCTTAAATTATATTATCATCATCATCATCAAATTCCTGCCATGTACCCTCAAGGGGTGTACAGGGTATGACAGTACTACATGAAAAAATTACATCATTACTAACTTCCTATCTACAATTTCCCTCCAAATCAGTCTGTTACTTGTCAAGACTCCAACATTATCAGATCTTATATTTCTATCGTCTAAGGCACATTGTACCGTATCAATCCATCTATATCTTGGTCTTCCTCTGGGTCGTTTTGCTGCCAACCTGGCAGAGAACACTTGTTTTGCTAATCTTTCTTCGACCATTCTGTTTAAGTGACCATACCACCCGAGATTAGCTCTGCTAACGCATTCCCGGATGCTGACAATGTCAAGTTCTTTCCTAATATCCTCATTTTTAATATGATCTTGCCATTGATGCCATTTGTTCACGCCTCCAATCTTTCTGAGGACTCTCATATCAGCGGTCTCTAGTCTTTGGTCAAGCGTTTTACTTCTGACCCAGCTCTCAGATCCATAAGTTAAAACTGGTTTGAATACTGTCTTGTATACAGCTAATTTAGTGTTCCGACTAATTTCTCTCTTATTCCATATGAATTTATTCAATTGACTTCCCACCATACCAGCTTTGCTGATTCTGTTGTCTATTTCTATATTTAAATTACCATCTTCAGTAAAAATCGTGCCTAAGTAGCTGAAATGTTTTACTTGTTCCACAGGTTGTCCATTCACAACACAGTTGACATTTTCAATGATTCTGCCTATTTTCATTGTTTATGTCTTTTTATTGCTGACCTTCATACCATATCTATTACAACAGCAATTGAATTTAGTCAGAGAATCTTGCAGACTTGTAGCGGATTTATTTAGAAGTATAACATCATCTGCATAAAGCAAAGAGCTGACATTAACATCTCCAATTTTGATATCAGGTTTAATACCACTTTCCTTCATAATGTGATCCATATAGATAATGAATAACAGAGGGGATAATGTACATCCTTGTCTCACACCAGATTTAACATTAAACCATCTTCCTGTACTTCCTTCAATTCTAACTGCTGACTTACAACTCAAATAAAGACTAAGTATTGCTTGATATAATGCCCCATTGACACCATATAACTGCAGCGTATTGAATAGCTTCTCTCTTGGCACCTTGTCATATGCCTTTTCCAAATCGGCCAAACTTAAATACAGATCTTTGTTATATTCCCATGCTTTCTCGACTATTTGTCGTAAAGTGAAGATCTGATCCTGACAGCCTCTATTTGGCCTGAATCCAGCTTGTTCTTCACCAAGCTTTTCTTCCACAATTCTTCTCAACCGTTTCTCAAGTATACTTGCATATATCTTGCCAGGAACACTCAGTAGGGAAATACCTCTGTAATTCTCACATTCAGTTTTATTTCCCTTTTTATATATGGGTACTATGAGAGCTCTACTCCAATCATAGGGAATTCGTCCCTCTGTCCAGGCTTTCTGAACTATGCAGTGCAGCCACTGTAAGACTCTTATATCATCATACTTCAGCATTTCTGGTCGAATATCATGTACTCCTGCTGCCTTTCCACATTTCAAGCCTTTGATGGCTTTTTCTACTTCAAGTATTCCTGACTGCATGCCTGGTCAGTGTTTTTTAATCACTGTGCTGTCATCACTGCTTGTTTCATTTAGCAGTTTTTCAAAGTAATTACTCCATACTTCAAGGATATCTTTTTCTACCGTTTTCATGTCACCTTTATCATCTCTAACTCCTTTTACAGCACTCTTTCCTCCATTCCTAAGCTTCTTCAACAACCTCCAGAATATTTTGCCACCTTCTTGATATTTATTTTCTATATTCTTGCCAAAGTCCTCCCATGACTTTTGTTTAGCTAGTTTTACACACTGTTTAGCTTTCTTACATTTGTCTCTGTATTCTCTAAGAGTACAAGCTGACTTATTTGCCAGGAACTTTTGATATGATTTCTTCTTTTCCTTCACTGCTTCTTTAACTTCCTGTGTCCACCATGGAGTTCTAATTTTTCTATCCTTGCAGACAACCACACCACATGCCTCTCTGGCAGAATCAATCAATCAATGTTTTCTTCAAGGCTTGCCACTGAATCTCCAAAGTTTGATTCCTGTTCTCAAACTCTTTCATTTTTTCTTCAATAATCTTTGTATATTTTAGTCTACAGTTCACATCTGAGAGCTGCTCAACTTTTATTCGCTTTAAAACTTTCTTACATGTTATTATTTTCAATATGAAATTCAATTTTATCCTGCTCAAGACTAAATAGTGATCACTTCCAATTTCAAATCCTCTGTACACTCTGGTGTCCTGCACCAGGGAGAAAACATCACTATCAACAATAACATAGTCAATGAGACTTTTCTTATTCCTAGCCTCTTCTCTCCATGTGAATTTGTGCACATTTTTATGTTGGAACATGGTGTTAGTAATAACCAGTCCATGTCCTGAGGAAATCCAACAGATATTTGCCATTAGCTTTGCTCTTTTCTCCAAATTTTCCCAAAATATTTTTGTATGTCTCACAATAATTTCCTACTCTGCTATTTAGATCCCCAACAATGACCAACTTTTCCTTTTTCATTGTGTCAGTTGCTTTTTCTAAAGCGTCAAAAAATTCCTCCACTTCTACCTTAGTAGCACCTTCTGTGGGACCATAGGCACAAATAAGTCTCATTGTCCAGTTCCCCATTCTCATATTTGCCCACATTACTCTATTTGAGACCGACTGCCATTCAAGAAGATTAGCCTCGTATTTTGTGTTGAATACTATGGTTACTCCTTCTTTTCCTTGATTGTCATTGCCTGAATATAACATTTTGTATTTATTGCTCAGAAAGATCTCACCAGTTTTGGTCTTTTTTGTTTCAGTCACCCCTATTATGTCGATCTGGTACTTATCTAATTCCTCAGCTAGCTCCATTTCTTTGCCATTCAGGCTTCTTACGTTGATAGTACCGATCTTTAACTCTGGTGATGTTGAGTTGGGGTTTGTTTTCAGATTTGTTCCAGTAGCTGACTTTTAGCTGTTCGCCCTGGTTCCCTGGCGAAAACAATGGGGGCCTTGTTTAACCGGGCGACGCCCCAGCCGGCATGAAATTTTGTCATGTTGTACCATCATTTTTTATTTTGGTTTAATCAGTAAGAATACAATTTGGTCGGCTAAATCCCAAACTGCCAGCCCATCCTCGTTCGTTCAGTATCAAAGTAGATACCCAACAGGGTGCACCACGAGAAGGTGAGGATTGGACGTTAGGTCAGAAGCCCTGATCGGTTCTCCGCATTCCTTGAAAGGCTATGTGGAGGTCTCCTCTCAGTTATACAGCTTTGACCCTTAAGCACCCCTAAATTATATTATAAAATTTATTACATTACAGTAGGTTACATGCATTTTTAATTATAAGTATCTTATGCCCCATGTAAAATCGATATAGGCGAAAAATATTTCTATTTTTCACCACAAGAAATTTTACAGTTGCATATGGTTAAATTCAGTTTAGAAGCATCCTCTTATAGATTTTCAGTATATTAGTAAGTAGCATGATTCCTCTGTTATTTTCTGTTGTTTAGATTGCCTTCTCCCCATTAAGATGAAATGTTGTATGTACCTAGAGCTGTATTACAGATATTTAATAGTTGTCTCCACAGCTCCTTTCCTCCATATTTAATGCAGGTGTTTACATCATTAACTTCCTGATATATAGCTACAAGGGGTACAATGGGACATTATGAACATGCTATCGATAGTTTTCTATCAAATTAGTTCCGTTCTGTCAGGATGTCACCATTGTCATTTTGGTCTTCTAAGACACTTCTAAATTCATCAATCCACCTATGTTCATCTTCCTCTGGATCTTTTCCTGTCAGCCTGGCATCAAATACCTGTTTTATTGATCTTTTCCCATTCTGTTTGTGATGACTATGCTGCCACATGAGGGCTCTGCTCATCTATTACTGAATGCTAACAATCTGAAGTCCTTTCCTAATATCTTTATTTTTCATTTATGCTACTTGATGTCATTTATTTACTTGGATTTTTCCTCAGATTTTTCTTAAAACTCATATCCATTTCCTCCAGGCTTTGATCAACTATTTTTTTTCTAATTTAGCACTGAGACCCATGAACTCTGCCTTTATATACAGCTACTTTATTGCTTTGACTATTTTCTGCCTTATGTCATATAAACTCCCATAACAGATTAGTTTATTCTATTTTCTATTTCCATATTTATTTGCCATTTTCACTAAAAGTAGTGTCTAAATAGCTGAAATGTTTTACTCATTCTATTGGTTTTCCATTCGGTGCATCTGATATTCTCATAGTCAGTCTTTTTATCGTTGATTTTGATACCAAATTTTTACAGTGATTATTTAATTCTGCCCACATGTACTGGATTTATTTTTGAGTATAACATTTGCTTAAAGCAAACAGCTGAGATGAACATATTCAATTTTTATATTAGAAATAATGCCGCTAATGTAATATATTGCAATAGTGTGAACCTTGTCTTTCACCTGATTTTTTACATGACACCATCTACCTGCTTCAATTCTAACTACCTTGATAAAAATTTTTATTTCTGGTCATTTCTTTGTTGTTTAATAATCTTTGCTTTTTTTATGAATATAATTTAACATGGTAAATTGGTAATTCGAAATTAGAATTTGTGTTACTTTTTCAGCGTGTTTCATATTAAATGTGCATCTTAGAGAAAATTTTGGAAAATTAAGTATTTGTAGAATACTCATTTTATTTATTTATTTTTTAATATATATATCTAGCAATGTCATGTGGTGTACACAGACTACAGACCTGTACCACTCCAACATTATATATTCCCAGCAGGAGGTGATGGACTTCATTTAGTTGTAGATGAAAATGTAAGTATATCTGTTCCCCCCCCCCCCCTTGGCTGACAAATTGAATTATTTGTCTAGTTAATGAAATTGATTGTTATAGGGCTCCAGATTTGAGGCCCACTCAAGGCTTGCAAATGTATGTCATACTAAGTAATTTCATTCACCCATTGTGATTCTCCCTTCTATGTTCTTCACTCTCATCCTACTTCTTCTTTCGCTATGCCTTATCCCGTGTTAAACGGGGTCGGCGTTCACATCTTTAATCTTCTTCTTCCAGATTCTCTGGTCCAGGGTATCTTCCCGATTCCATCCTTTCTCCCTCAGATCCTCTGCCACCTTATCCTTCTATCTGAGTTTGGGCCTGCCTCTTTTCCCCCTTCCCTCCACCTCCTTACACTCCATTCATTTACCAACATACTCCTCACTCCTTCTATCTACATGACCGAACCACTTCAGGCTGCTTTCTTGTACCTTCTTACTGATCGGTCCCACCTTGATCGTCCCTCTGATTTAGTCATTCCTTATTCTGTCCTTCTTTGTCACACCACTCATCCAGCTCAACATCTGCATCTTCACCACCTCCATCTTCCTCTCCTGTGCCTTTGTTATAGGCCACGTCTCTGTGCCATGGAGCATCGCTGGCCTCACCACCATCTTATACAGCTTTCCTTTCATCTTACAACTCACTCTCTTGTCGCACAGGACCCCGCTCATCTTCCTTCAGTTCATCCATCCGCATGTTATTCGGTGCTTATTCTTATTGAGAGGCTTATACGCTGGTTATACACGATAACTAATAATTAAGGAATTGACAGCGTACACCGGAAATATAAATTAAATAAACTTTAATATATACTTTCCGATATTTCGGCAAACGTCACGTTGCCATCTTCTTGGGAACTTATTACAAAGACACATGCACACAAGTACTACATAACAGCAAATGAGAACAGAAGCTAAGAAGTTAACGTTTTCCTAAAGTCCTGATGGTGCCCCCCCTGGCGGGCTATATTGGTAGTTCTTGGCCTTTGGGCTGAAGTTCTTCTGATAAATGTTTCCCAAATTTGGGGCAGTTTCATGCATCCAAATTTGTTGAGGTTTGGCATGTTCCTAAGGGCTGAGGCTGATTCCATGAATAGTCTTTCATATTTGAACTTGCTGCGGTGTATTACTGTGGCTTTCTTCCATCTTATTCTGTGGAGAGTATCCAGAGCATGGTCTGCAAGCCCAGAGTGGCTGTGCTTGTGAAATCGGATGTAATCCTTGTGTTCTGAAATTCTGATATTTGCTGTCCTGCCTGTTTGGCCAAAGTAAGACTTTACAGCTGCAAGGGACCTGGTATACACCAGGTAGGTCTAGGGGAAGTGGTTGGTCTTTAGTGGAGCGGATAAGGGATGCCAATTTTCTATGTGGTCTGTAACAGGTGGTCAAGTCATGTTTTTTTTAAGATTTTGTTGATTTTTTCTGAGGTGCCTCAGATGTAGGGAATGGTGATGGATCTAGAATAATCTTTTTTGTGAAGGGGGGGGTTGTGGATAACTGGGTTAAGTATTTTTTGGATTCTTTTTTTTTTTTTGGGGGGGGTAGCCATTGGCTGAGAAAGTGTCACGGATGTGATTTAATTCAGTAGTTAGGGCTTGATCATTAGAACAGATTATTTTTGCCCTTTTGAATAGTGTCTTAATAACTCCATATTGTTGTGAGGGGGGTGATGGGATTGTTGGTGAATGTATCTACCTGTATGGGTGGGTTTTCTATAAACTGAGAAAACCAAGGTTCCATCAGGTTGGCGGGTGACTAGTGTGTCTAGGAAGGGGAGGTTATTGTTTGCCTCATTTTTCAGGGTGAACTTGATTCTAGGGTGTTGGTTGTTTAAGTGTGTTAGGAAGGAGAGGAGAGAGGAGTGAATCTGGGCCATGTGGCCAAATAGCGAACACATCATCAACGTAGCGAAGCCATATGGTAGGTTTTGGTGGGGCTGAGTTTAAGGCTTTCTCTTCAAAAGTCTCCATGAAGAAGTTAGCCAAGGGTGGGGAAAGTGGTGAATCCATGGCTGTCCCCTCTATTTGTTTGTAGAATTTTTCCTGCCAAACGTTGTTATTCGATGCCGTATTTCCTCATCCAGGTCACCATTCCTGTCGACGACCGACCCAAGGTACTTGAATTTCTTCCCTGAAGTTAACCTTTCACTCTGGAGTCATATGATCATATCCTCGTCACTCCCCGTCGACATTTATTCGGTCTTTACCCGGTTAATTTTCATGCCTCTCTCCTCCAATACATATCTCCACTCTTCCAGGGTCTTTTCAAGCTTCTCTCGGGATGATTCGCAGAAAACAATAGCATTGGCAAACATCATGTTCCCTGGCACCTCCTTCTTAACGTCCTCCACTAGTACATTCATGACCAGATCAAAGAGGTAGGGGCTTAGAGTTGATCCCTGGTGGAGCCCTATGACAATGGAGAACCCCTCTGTCATGCCGACACTATACCTGACCTGAGTTTTCGCTCCCTCATACATCTTCTTCACCAATCTTGCGTACTTTTTGGACACCCCTTCTTCCTCATACACCTCCATAACTCCTGTCTGGCCACTCTGTCGTACGTCTTTTCCAGGTCTATAAACACCATATGTAGCTCTGCCTGCATTTCCCTATATTTCTCCATCAATCGCCTTAGCTCAAATATTGCATCTGTTGTCCCTCTTCCTGGCATAAATCCAAACTGCTCCTCACCAATTTTAATTTCCTGCCATATCTTTCCTTCAATTACTCTTTCCTATATCTTCAACATGTGTGACATCAGCTTGATCCCTCTATAGTTGCCATAATCTTGAACATCTCCTTTTCCCTTTTCAAAAAGTATGCCAAAACAACATTAATTTGATTGTCCAGTTATTCTACTGGCTTAGCCAACTGCTAATGAGGTGGGAGGGAAGAGAACTGCATCAAAGCTATATCCTATTTTTGGCCACAGAGCAAATTATATATTTTTTTACAACAATTAGTGGCCTGATCAACAATTTAACATAGGTATTATATTAAGGTTAACATCCTGTAATCATAATTCTAATTTACAATGATTTTGAAAAGCCAAACGGCTTAACTTACAATGATTTTCTTAGAACAAAAGGTTATGTAGGTAGAATATGTGCCATCCATATTCTTGGGATTTTTATAACAATCATTATTGTTGAGATTAGGGTGATTGATTAGAATTTCACATGCCTCCTTAGATTTGTGCTCATACTAAGTTTTGGGTGTGATGTAATGAATAGATGCCTTTCTAGTAATTCTGTTCAGAGTATCCAGGGTATGATCAGAATTTACCAGTAGTAATAGTCCACCACTATTGCTGTACGAAAAGTATTAAAAAATTATATGAAGATTGTTGTTTGGCCATATAAAAATAGGATATAGCTTTTGTAGTCCCTCCCCCTCACTAGAGGTCAGGCCAGTAGAATAAAGGTTTATCAAATTAGTGTCACTTTGGCATACCTGTTTGAATATCAAAATGAAAGCTGATCACTGTATACCATTTGAGAGAAAGTTTTATTATTATTATTTAGAAATGGCTCAAGTAGTGTTGTTTTTGAATAAAAGTGCACATCAACCTAAATTTTATTATTAAACAGTTCTTTTGAGAAAATGCACCATAGTAGAGTATAAAGTATCCTCTGGTTTTTGGAAGATTTTGATTTTTTTAGTAGCAATTTACATGATATCCAAAGTTTGTTTAACTGACTGAGGCTTAACTTACCTTAATCTTCTAATTGTCAGGCATGATTGTTGAGCCTTTTGTTTGCCTTGTCTTTGTTTTATGTATGTAATAATTTAAAACAAAAACATACAATTGCATCCTTGCACATTATTTTTTGATATCACTTCCACACATGAAAGGTTGCAGAACCCATAGAAAATTGATGCCATGTATTGGCAGTGTTAAGAAAGAAAGGATCTGTTGATCTTTTTTGAAGAACTGGAAGTTGTAATGTTTGGGGGAATACTTTGTGGAGAAAGCTGCTCCAGAGTACAGAGTTAGATGGAATGTGAAGAACTTTCATGTTCATATTATTTAGACTAAGATGTATGTAATTTGTTTTGTCAAGGATTTCGAGCTTTATAGTCCCAGTGTATATTCTTTAAGTGGAGTAATTTGGTGTTGATCTTGTAATAAAATCGGCTAAGTACTTAGAGTGGAAATGTCAGTTTCATTCTCCTTCCATATCATATGAATTATAAAACAAATCTGCAAAAATATATATACTTAATCCTTCATTAGGAGGGGCTCCACCTAACCCCCAAAAGGGATGGGAGAGAAAGGGGGGGGAAACTCCATTTGAATAAATAAATAAATTGCCAATATAGTGTTGCCTGTCACATAAAAAGGAAAAGAAAAGTATAAAATAAAGAGAATCATTCATAAAGTAATATGTTATAGAACTCTCAAAGGCAGTTCTCACACACACAACTTTAGTGGTGCAAACTTCGGGGGGGGGGGGGGGAAATAAAGTACTGTCACTTTCGTTTAATGTAAATTCCAACCACAAAAGATTGCAAACCTATTGTACATGAGTTCCATATATGGGTGAAGAATCAGATACTCTGGAGATGACCTGAAGTGGCTTCAGTAAGCAGGATGGTGAATTTGCACAAAGCAATAAAATTCATCTGTCACTTAGACATGAACAAATGTCCACACTCACAATCGGATTCAAACCCAAACTAATAGTTGGATAGCAGAGAAGCTAATATTTTGGCTATCAGGACCAGTGTAACTTCACATACTTTTCATCTTTTGTAATTTATGCAGTTTGATGAGCTGCATGTGGTCTTGCCATTCATAAATATCTTTGGCTGTTTGCCTGTAGTATGACAGATTGCATGAACACAGTACTTGGTATACTCCAGGTAATATCATCATTTAGAGAGGATAACAGGTTTCGAAGGTGACAATAAGGTGTTATTTTTTTATAATCTTCGCTACTCATTCAGCGATGCCTTTGATGTAAGGTATGGGAGTTCTGTGGTGTTATACTTCTTGAATGTTGTCTTGGATTGGTATTAACAATTTTTTGTGTTGTACTTGGGTTGTATCCATTTAGTGTAGTTCTTTGTTTAATGGATTCTGATTTCCTATTTGAGCAATTCCCCAGGGGAACAAATCTTGTGTGCTCTGATCAGTAAGATTTTGTGATTCCATATTTCTGAAATAGTTGATGTATGGTGAATATAGCATCCTGTGAAAGTCATTTTCAGTAGTTGGAAGTAGAAAGAAATCCATCCAGGTTCCATTGAATATGAACATACAGAAAGAAAATTACTCTTGATGTTTCTTTTCTAATGTGAATTTAATTTGGGGATGTAGGTTGTTTTTTTGTAAAAATTAATGGAATTCTTGTTCTGTGTCATTCCATACGCCAAACATGTTATTGTATTGTAGCCAAATAGATTGTTTTGGATCTAAAGCAACGATTTTTTCCTCTAAGTGAGTTTCTTAATACCTTAATAAAATCTCTTTTAATGCTATACCAAAGAGAACAATCTGATTGTCAACCCCTTTCTCAGAGATTGACTCCAGTCACTCTCTCAAAGATGTTTGGTTTCTTTTCTGTCTCTTCTATAGATACTTTCATGGATGCTGTTCTACAGAACTGACCATCATCATTCCTGTTCTTTCTTGTAATAACAGGAGGATACTTAAATAATAAATAAATAATTCATAATGGCATTTCATTCTTCTAAGTGTGACATCATGCAGAGCTTTGAATGCATTGAGAATGCTGGAGATGGGACTGATTGGTAAACTTGATGTTAATAAGGTAGGAGGACTACATGAAATGTTACCACATATTTTGAGAGAATGTTCCAGCAGGTTAATGACAACTATGTCAATACTTATTTAACAAGGGCCTTGCAATGGACAGATCTCAGATGAGTGGAAAGAAGACAGAATTTTCCTCTTCACAAAGCCAGCAGTAAGACCAGTGCATACAATTATAGACCAATCTGTTTGTGTGGAGTTGTGGTTTTAAAATTACATATTATTCTTATTACATAACACCTCCAGGGAGTCCAAAGACTCATTGTGGGAGGGCACCTACTCTACAACTCTCCGTCTCCACCAACCACAACTACATTTCATCATCTACACCAATGCCATCTACTGCAGACCACCACCACTAGTATTTTCAAAGATGATCACAAACATCCATGCCCACAGTGGGATTCGAACCCGCAACATTTTGACTGGAGAGTGGATACACTAACCACCAGGCCAGCAGTATAACATAATATTACATAATATATATACATCTCTCATTGGACATGGGAGATGTGTATAGTGGTAGTATATTTTAGATTTTGGAATGCCATTTGATAGATGAAAATGTATAGATGAGACCTCCAGAGAGTCAGGGCCTCATCAAGGGAGGCCACATACTACATGCACCAGCTATCATACTTATTCTTGAATTCATTTGCACATACCACATCCAATGGCAATCCATTCCAATCAAGCACCACCCTATGAGAGAAAAATCTCTACTCTCACCACCTTTTACTGGAATTCATTCTCAGCTTCCATGGATGCCCTCTTGTCCTTTCCCCACTCTCCATAAAATGAAAAATTCCATTAATTGAAATCCACTATGACCCTTTCAGAAGTTTGTAAGTCTCAATCATATCATCCCTCTTTCTCCTGTTTGTTAGTGTCTGCAGTCTACAAACTCTCACTCTGTCTTCATAATCCTGCTAATGCTCTCCATTGCACTCTCTCTCTCCAATATATCAGAATCACAAAGGAGACCAGACCCACACACAGTAGTCCAAGTGAGGTCTTATCAAGGCCTTGTAAAGAGACAAAATGAAATACTTTTCTTTATATGTGAACTTTTGTTTCATTCTTGCAATTATCTTTTGCATTGTATTTGCAATGTTTGCTACTCAGCCCCTGAACTTCAACTCCCTATCTACTAACACTCCAAGATCCCTAGCCTTATCAGTTTCTTCAAGCATAATCCCACCAATATAATACAACATTGAATATCTAATCACGCTGAAGCAAATGACTTTATATTTACTGATATTAAACTGACATTCATTTTCCCATGCCCGTATTTCCAGGGTATTCAAATCATTCTGCAGGTACTGCATATCAGCAGCATTCCTAATTACTCTACCTATCTTTGCATCATCAGCAAATAGCTGTATGTCGCTTGTCAAATCCTTCCCAATATCATTAATGTATAGATTGAACAGTGGACCAAGCACTGATCCTTGTGGTATACTACAGTGGACCACTGCTTACCTTAGATCTTGCAGACTTACATCCCCATATACCACTTCTTGATATGCTAGTCAGCCAGCCTCTAAGTCATGTTAATATTCTATAATCCAAACTCATATTCTCCAGTTTATGAAGCAGTCTACCATTCTGTATTCTGTGAAAAGCTTTAGCAAAATTCAGAAGTATCATGGTGTATCCATTCCTCTTGTCTAGTTCAGTGGTAATTCTTAAATTCGTTCATTCTCCATTCTATATTAAATTCTTGTTCCTTATCTAAGATTGGTTCTCCAAGAAGTATGCCAAGTTCTTACAATAAAGAACAGGGAACATCGAAATTGGCTTGTTTTATAGAATGTGAGCAAGTTGCTAAAACATGATCTTCCCTTACTAAACCACCCATGTTGCTCATTACAAAGTAGAGATTCACTGTCAACCCACTTCTAAATGTGAGCCCTAGCCATTTTTCCAAAATCTTCACCACACTCCTGAGATATTAATTGGTTGATAGTTGGATACATCAGTCTTTGTGCCACCCTTGTGCAATGAAATTACCATACATTCTTTCCATTCCTGCAGAATTCCTTGTTTTTGAGACTCATATTAAATACCCTGGTCATAGGAATAGCCAATTCAGTGAAGCTCGAAATTGTTCATACCCTGTTACTCCCACCCCTGATCTTATCCATCATATCCTTCTCCTTCCCCAAAAATTTTTTATCTTTCACCCCCTCCCAAATAACTCTGCCCACCCTTAAAAAAATCCAGGTTTTTAAAATTCACATACCTCTTGCCTTGCCAATAATTCTTTCACATCTCCCTATCCCCACATTTTCAACCACTCTTCCTTTATTCATACTTCGACAGCAGATAAATGTATATCGACATACGGCAGATGCTGCTGAATAAGAAGACAACCAGCAACATCCTACAAAGGTATGTCCAAATTATTCTTCCTATATATTCTTCATATATCTTTCTATAAAACATTGGTAATGCCCTAAAGATTGAGTAAAAAGCCCATGACATTATAAAAAGGGGGGTACTACTAAACAAAAATGGCTAAATAGCCATAAAAATAAAATTTACTTAGAAGAGTACCATGGGAATATTTACAGAAATAATACCTATATATAAGTTAACCTGGTTCTTTGTGAAATTGCTCTGAAGTTTTGTAACAAAGTGCAATGAGATTACTTTTTCCTCTCCATCAATTTAGACAAAGCCTGTGAACAAATAGCTATTAATTCTGTGTTAATGTACATTAAATCTCTCTCTCATATGTCTTCAAAGTAGTATAGTCTGAATGATAATGCACATGAGGTTAAAAATTTTTGCCTGAGTATCATGGCATCATCATTACAAGAACACAAAATAGCAGTTGAACATGAACAGACAATTCTGTAAAGTGCCACCTAGGTAGCTAATGAAGATAACTAAAAAGGTCAGTAAATTTCCTAACTTATTTATAATAATAAAACTATATATATTTAGAGACAAAACAAAGTTAGGGAAGATTAGCTAATAGAAAAGTTTAGATCTTACCTGTGATTCAATCATGAGATTTATAAGGGTAATACTGTAATATCTTCTTTTGTCTATATATATAATATCTTTTTATCTTTATACTTCATTCTAATTAGCTGTGCACGCTTTCTCTCTCTGAATCTTTCTTGCTTATATTATTACATACTATGTTTATCTACCTCTCGCACTACGAGTCTTATGCCTAAGATACTAGAAAATTTATTTAACTGAGACTGCACCACTAATATCATTAATTAGCATAAAACTCAATAATACGGCCGGTAGATTTCTCTCTCTCTAACACAAATTCCTTCAATAAAACTTTACACAAACAGTCGTGGTCTACTCTTTTACTTAACTTTACGCTTTGGCTATCTCACTTAGTTTCCCACTCACAAGTCCGATTTATTTAGGAACAGTGCAGTTGTAAAAATAAACAATCAGGCAGCACTCCTTTAACAAAAAAATCAAAACACATTTTATTTACATTACTATGAAATATACATGAATTAAACAAGGGAGATTGCTTTCTCTCTCCATCTATAAAAATTCTTTAGCACAAATTAGAACCTTTTTACTTCAACATTAATTAATCTCTTTAATTCAAAACCTATTAACTCTCTGCTTACAAATTTAACTTATTAAACTCCTAGTTTACTTGCAAAGAGGTTAAAGTTATTTTTACAAATTTGATATCAATTTCCAACACCAATTTGACTCTCTTAAGGACACTTCTTATCACTATTAAACAAAAATCTTAAACATCCTTCTATAACAACTATAAGATGGAAAATACAAAAGTGTGTAACTTACAAAGGCTCTGTATCACACATTCAGTCAAAAGGCTTTCACTAAAAGTTCTATGGCAATTCTTTCATCTCAGATCTCGAGCTTCCTTCAGGAAATTTGGCTTCAGTAGTATCTCATCGGAAAAATAGCGGGCTGAAAACTCGTACAGCTCTGGCTAAAGGTTGCTTTCCCACGATGAAAAGAAAAACTTCCGAGCGAAGGTGCTTAGGTAATTTGCCTTGCCTTTTCTCCTCTGCTTGGGCTCGCCGAAAATGCCTGGATGATTGCCATCTCGAAATAGCTCAAATTGCCACTTCCACTAACTCGAACTGCCGCCAACTGTCTCACGAGGATCCCTCTCTCTGGACTGGAAACTTTTCTCCGGCGATTGGAACTTCTCCTTTCAACAATTTGAAGCCCTGTCTGCGGCCTAGAAGCTCTGTTTCTGCAACTGCTAGAAGCTGGAAGCTCTATTGCTACGTCTGGAACCAGGTAGCCTTTTTCTCTAGCGACTTTTGAATCTGGGAAGCCCCCTATGCTTGGCTCTGTTCCTTTTTGTTATGCCTTCTCTGAGACCTCGCACGAAGTTTGTAATCCCTGAAGAATTCAGCATGATTCTTTCATCTTAAGTTTCAAGTTCGGTCAGCTCTTTGTCCTCTTCCGAGCTTTCTGTTGATTGTAATTTGCCGGCCATCGGAAAGTTGTTTGAACCTTTCTGACTGACTTTGGAGGTGTTTACCTGCAGAGCTTGTAAGCCTTTCTCATACACACAAAGTTTATAAAGATCTACATGGCGGCATATATTCTTATGCTGCCATGTAGATCTATTACATACAGCTCTGGCAGCAAAACATTGCCTTGTTTTTTAACACTCTGAAATATTCTTATTAAAGGAATATATACAGTTAACTTCCAAAGGGTTATTTACAAAAATATCTAGTACAAAATATACCGGGACAAACAAGTTATTTTTACAACATTGTCATGGGACTTGACCTCTGTAAAAAAAAAATTGATGCAATGTGCTTTTGAATATTTAAGCTACAATCAAGTTTCTACAATAGCGTATGTTACTCTGTATTACTTAGGTTGCTAAAGTCTTTTTTTTTTTACATTAATTAAAAAAATATTACTGATAACAAGTATAAATATTTTCAAATGAATTATGGTAAATTTAACACCCACCCTGAATACGTGTTAACCGAGAATGCCAGATAATTCTAACAAATCTCTAGATATTCTACATCTCTTCCTCTCTAGTTACTGTTCTGAGTATATTGTGGATATTGTCCTCTACAATCTAGTGTTTTATTTATTCTTGGATGTAGCAATGCTCACACAACAACTCTCATTTATGTTTGGCATTATAAGAATGACAAACAAGATTATCTTTGACTTCATTCCTCATTTCTGTGATTGGATTATTATTTTTAGTCTTTTGAACCTAACATTAGTATTATCAATTAATGCAGTTATGGGAACATTCATTCTTCATTCTATTTTAAATTCTTGTTCCATATCTAAGATTGGTTCTCCAAGAAGTAATCCAAGTTCTTACATTAAAGAACAGGGAACATCAAAAATAGGCATTGTGAGTGTGCAGCTTTCTGCGCCAGTCTGGCAAGTAGGTAGCATCATCCTGTGTAAATTGTTTTGTTGTTCTGGCTGCTTTTTTGTTAGTGATTACAAACAAGTTTGGCAATTTTGTGATGGATGACCAAGGAACAGAGAGTGCATGAAATTTTTCTTTTGGGTAAAACTGTAGCTGCACTATTATGCTTTGACAAGCAGAAATGATAAACATCAAAAAGGGGGTTGCCAGTCAATCAGTGATCGTCAAAAAAGCATTGAGCAAGTTTCTGAAGAGATGAATTTGTCATGGAGTTCTTGTCAGTGAATTTTAACAGAATATTTGCAAATGAAACGTCTCCTAAATTTGTGCCTTGTTTACTGACAGAGGATTAAAAGGAAAAAAAAAAAAAACCCTACTCGCCTGATCTCTGATCCATGTGACTTTTTTTTTTTTTATTCCCATGAATAAAGAAAACCATGAAGGGGCAGCGATTCGTTGATGCGGACGAAGTGAAAGAAAAGTCACTGGAGGTCATAAGCAGTATTACAGTTGAACAGTTCAAGAACTGTTTCCAGCAGTGAAAAAAACATTGGGACATGTGCATTGACTCACATGGAGAGTACTTTGAAGGATAGTAGAATGTGGTTGAATTGGATTTTAACGATATTGATGCGAACACAGATTGTTAAGAAAATACTTTTTTATTTATATATATTTTTTTATATATATAACTTAAATGCTGCCTAATTAGGACTTTAGTCTTGTGTTGCACGCTGCAATTACTTATACTAGCCCCACTGTTACACCGGATTGTGGTTGTCTTGCTATTGTAACAAACTGTGTTTGTGTGCTCTGAAGATGCTGGATATAATACCAGTGAAATATTAGCTTTAAGTTAATAAATAGTTATTTTCTTAACAATCTTTGTTCGCATCAATACCATTAAAATCCAATTCCACATGTGTGAAGAACACATAAGCCTTTCCACATAGTAGAATATGGTATTATGAACTTTAATATATATATTTTTTTTAATTATTCCGGTTATTTTTGGGTACCCCTTGTAAAATGCAAGTGGATGTATACTATTCTCCATTCTAGTACTGTATTTATTCCAAAAGATTTTGTGCTTGATACTTTAATATGTGATTATGCAAGAGTTCACTTATGATGAATTTAACTTTTTGACATAGGATTGTTGTGGTATACATATATTTAACAGGTTGTTGCTGTTTTAAGGTTTCTGTATAGTTTATGATGGAACTGTTCATTCCCATCACAGACCGTGATACTTAATCAATGTACTAATTAAAAGGCAAGCACATGGTTCATGTGCAGAGTTCATGTTATTTAATAGTGCAATCTAAGGCAACTCAGATGACAAAGTTTGTTCTGATAAATTCTCTGGTAAATTTTAGAAAGTTTCTTTCTACATATGACTATAAAATGTTATTACATGATACCTCCAAGGAGTCCAAAGACTCATTGAGACATCAAAGACATACCATTGGATCCATAACATACTCCATTTCACTATAACTGTCATTAAATTTTTTAGAAATCATTTCTTCTTCTTCTTATTGTGCTATCTTCTATCAAAGGTCAGCTACCATCTTGGCGAACAAACTGCGGTCTTGTGCTAAGAAAGCATTTACTTAAAGTAATAATATAGCATAAAAATCAGAACAAATATTTCACTTAAATTAAGTGAAATTGCACTTATTTCCTCAAATAAGAAAATAAAAGTATTAATGGAAAAATTATTTTCAATTGTGAAATATAGAGAATAATTATGGATTTATTAATCAAAATGAATTTGCAATAAATTATATGTTGTTGGAAAAGATTTTTTTTTTGACAATTTTGGGAGAAACATGGCTGGTTTCTTCATATTTATTTATTTATTTATCGTATGGCTTGTACATACGTTAAAAGACAATAAGGTATTTATTATTATTCCTCATACCTCCAAGGAGTCCAAGACTCATTGCGGGAGGACACCTATAATACACGAGTATAGATAAGATACACGTATACACATATATTAAGGGGGGAGAGTAGATATACAGTCTTTAGGGAGGCAATTGAATGTATGAATGAATATAATATGCCCGAGCAAATAAGGACAACAAATCAGAGTGGGATAGTTAATATAAGGCATCAAGGTAGGGTTGGGGCTAATGGGGGTCTTAAATTCATGTACACTAATGCTAGGAGTATTAGGAACAAGAAGGAAGAGTTTTTGGCCATGGTTGGCACTTCCAGACCACAGGTTATTGGTATTAGTGAATCATGGCTGACTGTAGGTGATATAGCTAGTGGGATTGAATGTGATGGATATAGTATGTTCAGGAATGACAGGGAAAATAAAATGGGGGGAGGAGTATTGTTGATGATAGCTGATGAGCTACAGCCAAGGAGAATAGAAGTTGAATTGCAGGATAGAGAAAAGAGCACATTTGAGGCCATTTTGTGTGAGATTGTGGCTAGCAGAACAAAATATACAATTGGGTGCTGCTATAGACCAGGTGATGGAAAAGATGGTGGTGACAGTATGCACAAGCAAATAGAAGAAATGAGTGGAAGGAGAGTAATTATTATGGGAGATTTTAACTATGGTCGCATTGATTGGAGTGAGGAGAGGACACATGGGAGGAAGGAATTGGATTTTATGCGGTTATTAAGGGATAACTATCTGCGACAGCATGTAATGGAAAATACTAGGGGTCAGAAAGTGCTTGACCTAGTAATTACATCTGAGGATTTGGCTGTAACAAATATGACCACATTGCCACCAATTGGTGAGAGTGATCATAGGGTCTTGACTTGAGAGGTGGCTAAAGGTGTGAAATTTTCAGTTAAGACAGGGTACATGTGGAATCGTCGGGCTGGAAAGTATGACAAGCTTAGGAGTTTGATTGGTTCGGTGCTATGGCATGTACAACTGCAAGGACTAGAAGTTGATAGTGCATGGGAGGCAGTTAAGAAGTGTTTGCATGAAGCAATGGCTGATTGTATACCTAGAGTCCGAATAATAAATCAAGTAGGGGTTAAATGGATGAATAACACCATTAAGCTTGAGCTGCAAAAAAAGAAACAACTATGGAGGGAATTTAAGGAGAAAGGTGACCGGCAGGCACATGAACGGTATAAAGTGCAGGCCAGTAGGGTGACGAGTGTGGTAAGAAAAGCAAAAAAGGATTACGAAAGAACATTGGCCATGCAGGCTAAAGAGAATCCTAAACAGTTTTTTATATATGTAGCAAGTAAAAGGAAAAATGTACATGGCAGAATGATTTTAAAGAATGCCGATAGTAGGGAGGTAACTGAATCAGTTGATATAGTTGAGTTACTGAGTGAGCACTTTGCAAGTATATATTAATCAGGTGGTGACATTGCAGAAACGAATAAACCGTAGATTATACGGGAATTGTGGTGAATGAAGTGGAGGTGAGTAGTCTATTGCATAACCTCAATGTCAATACATCTGCGGGGGATTTGGATGGTATACCAGCTCGTGTCGTACGAGAAGCAGCTAAAGAATTGTCAGTACCCTTGACCATTTTGTTTAATTTTAGTCTCGGGTCAGGGTTAGTCCCGAGGGGGTGGAAAGAAGGGAAAATAGTTCCACTGCATAAAGGTGGTTCCAAGACTGCTGTTGTAAATTACCGACCGATTAGCATATCAGGAATCATTGTCAAGGTCTTAGAGAAATTAGGGATATTGTATGGGGGACAACATGGTTTTGTGAAGGGTAGATCTTCCGTCAGTAACTTGCTCACGTTTTATAACACAGTGACGACTGAACTGGATAGGGGTAATGGGTTTACAGTGATACTACTGGACCTTGCCAAGGCCTTTGACAGGATACCACATAGAACCCTAATCAGTAAACTGGAGCAGATGGGGATAGATATAGGGTTGGTGAGATGGATAGGAGGATTGTTGAAGGAGAGATACCAGAGAGTGCTTTATTCAGGAGTGGAGTCTAAGAGATGGCTTGTGACTAGTGGTGTGCTGCAGGGCTCTGTTCTTGGACCACTGCTTTTCAATTTGTTCATCAATGTTATAGGAAAGGATTTGAGAGGAAGTGTTCACTTGTTTGCTGATGATACAAAGTTGGCTAGAGCAATTGTGAGTGCACAGGATGTCAAAATTTTACAGGATGATTTGGATAGTTTGGAGGACTGGGCTAGGAAAAATGGATGTCAATTTAATGTGGCAAAGTGTAAGGTTATGCACTTTGGGGTGAAAAGAATAGCAGCAGTATATCGCATTGGTGGAACCGTGCTCCAGGAGATTGATGAGGCCAGGGATTTGGGAGTGTTGGTGGATAGGGAATCAAAGTTTAGGGAGCACATTGCAAAAGTGACTAAATCAGCTCATCAAATCACTTGGCTTCTGAAAAATACTTTAACATGCAGAGACAAACAAGTTGTTGTTCCTTTGTATCGAGCCTTGATAAGACCCCATCTGGACTACTGTCCAGATGGGGTCTTATCAAGGCACCAGGGTTTCTTGATAGGCTTCTTAATCAAGGCACCAGGGTTTCTTCGTGATGGGGAGGAAGTGGAGAGGATCCAGAGACGAGTGACCAAGATGATAGCAGATCTGTGGAATGAACCTTATGAGAATAGGTTGAAGATTTGTGGGTTGCAGAGATTGGACGATAGGCGAAGGAGGGGTGATATGATTGAGACATTCAAATTACTGAAGGGTTTCTATAAGATTGATCCAGAAGATATTTTTGAAAATATGACTGGTGGTGGGAGGACTAGGGGCCATGCATGGAAGCTGGGCAAGAGCGTGGTTGACAAGGGTGTTAGAGCTAGGATTTTTACTTGGAGAGTGGTGAATGAGTGGAATAAGCTTCCAGAGTCTGTTGTGGGTGCTACGACCGTGAATGAGTTCAAGGCAAGGTATGATAGATACTGTGTCAATGTCGAATAGTTGTTCATGACATGATGTTAGGGGCCTCCCTCGATGAGTCTGTCGACTCCTTGGAGTTGCCCGGAACAATAACAATAATAATAATAATAATATGATTTAAAAAAATAAAAAGTCTACATTCAGACAAATACAAATATGAAATTTATGACAAGCATCAGATAGAAGATTAGTCATATTTTAACATTCAGGTTTCTGATCCAGTTGATCACCTCTGGGGATAGGTCAAAGATATCCTTAAAGTCACCTGGATATGCTCGCATTCCTGTACTGTAATGGTAAATGGTTTGGGTCTCAGCTCCACAGGGACAGTGGGGATTTGTATCTTACCCCCACTTTGAAAGTAAGTCTCCACATATACCATGGCCTGTACGAATCCTGTTAGCCCTCGTCCATATATTCCTGGGCAGGTCAAATTCAGATGGTTTTTGGAAGATGTTTATGTGATTGTGAACTTCAGGTGATACTGCTTGGGACCACAGTACATCCCACTTACTCTCCATACTGTCATTCTGACTAAGAAGATTACGGGCACTTTTTATGGCAGGTCTTCTGGATTTTAGTCTATCAGATAAAGCATCTGGAATAAATTCATCTATTGGGAGATTTTGGTTATTTAAAATTCTTTTATATTCACGAAGCAAGGCTTCCTGTCATCGCAGGTTTCTTCATAAATATTTCCCTATCTGAAAAAACTGTTTCAATGAATATGCTAGTAGCTACTGCCAAAACAAATTTTCAGAGAAAATTTGTTTTGGCAGTAGTTTATTTTTGGATTTTTTTTTTATTTTTAAGCAAGTGAGTATGGTCTATTATTCAATGCATTCATTTCAGCAATAGTGTAATGCAGAGATTTTGCTTGTTTGTTATCTGCATCCTTTTTTGTTTGTTTAGATTATTTGTTAATGTCAAATAACATCTGTTGATTTGGTGGATTTCTTTTAGATTCTGACTGCTTGCTTATTGTTGTTTGATATTTCAGTTTCATTGTTTTGTTTTACAAATTCATTTTTACATGATTAATAATGGATATGTACTTTGTTTTTCCCACCAAGATATTTTTGTTTTGAATATTGTACATTTTTCAAATTTTTAATCTTCGCAAATCATAAAACTTCTAAATATTGCTTTTTAAAATTATTATTTATGGCCAGAACTTTTCTTTTACTCAGTGTTTAAAAAAAAAAAATTTAATACTTCATAATAGAAACAGTTTTCAAGATTGCATAATATAAACTGAAATAAAAACACTAAAGAAAGTGTCAATAGCAAACACAACAAGCCTTGAAGTGGTGCAAGATAAGGTGAGGCTTTTAATGATTTGCTGCATTTGTTATGATGCACATAACAGAATTTTTCTGCTTCTGCCAAACGAATATCTGAAAAATGCTCTGAATTAGCCAAATACCAAAACAAAACCAAATATTCAACGCATCCCAAACATAACATAGGAGAACATAACTTTCTCATAAGCTGTCTTGCAAATTTTTGAACCTTTTACATTTCTTCTATATTTGTCTGTAAAATCTGGATCAATTCATAATATCCTCCATTTTAATATCTTACTTTTGCGAAATTGAAGTCTCTAGGCTCTATATTTAATATTTAATTATGCACATCATAAATTTATCATGAATGAAATCAGAGTTTTCACTCATGATAAATTTAACTTTGACATAGTGCTATGATATATTTAAAAGATAGTTTTTGCTCTCTGAAGGTATCATGAGAACCAAGAGTTGAAAACAGCTGTTAGGCCAGTGAAACCTAATCAGTACCCTAATAAATGAAAGGCAAACTATATCCATACATAGTCATTAGCATAGTTTATGTTTTAAATAGGGCACACCTATGTATGGCCTCTTATCTAATACGATCATTTCAGCCATAAAGTTAAAAATGATGGCCTTTAAAGGACAAGATCCAGTAAGAACTAAAATAGTAATAGATAACAAGATTTTAGAACAGGTGAATTCATTTAACTACCTAGGATGTATGAATACATATGAAAAAGATATAAACCTAAAAATTACAAAATATTTAAAAATAACAGGTGTAATTAACTCTATATTTAAACCTAAGCTAGGTCACAAAGAAATCAGGCTAAAAGCATACAATACATTAGTCCTACTAGTCCTATTGTATGGAAGTGAAATCTGGACAACAAAACAAAAAGATAAACAAAGATTAATAACAGCTGAAATGAAGTTTGAGAAAAACTGCAAAATATACTCTATTTGATACAAAAGAAATGAAGAAATTATGAAAACCAGGAATCAGTAATGGAAAAAATGAAAAAATATAAGTAGATGGAAGAATGAAAACAGAAAGATTACCAAAACAAGTCTTAAATTACAAACTACTAGGAAAAAGAAAACCAGGACATCCCCTAGAGAGAGAGAGAGATTCAACTATGACTTCTAAGGCCGGAACAGGGCCTAAATCCTTGAAAAGCATGGTGATATGAGGATAATGTCTGCATCCTGTTTTTTTAAAAAAAATTAAGTTAATGTCAAATAATATTTGGTGGATTGTATTGACTTGTTCTTTCATTGTGGTTTGATATTTCAGTTTCATTGTTTTGATTTACAAATTCTTCGCTATTGCGTGTGTCTTTACATGATTAATCATAGATGTGTATTTCCTTTTTTTCTGTATCACTGAGATATTTTGTTTGCATATTTTATATTACAAAATTTTGAATCTTCATAAATCATAAAACTTCAGATGTCATTTTTTATGTAAATAACTATTTGGGAACATTTGATCAAGTGTAAATGGATAAGTATTTTAATACCGACTAGTTTCACCAAACTTAAGCTGTTGGCATTGTCAGGGTACAAACACTGAGGTTAAAACATATTACAAAATAGATCTTAACTGTAAATTTTAAAATTATAGTTATAAACTAAAATAGCATTAAACATGAATAATACACATATTGTGTGCACATGATTTGCTAGTTGTTGCTAAGCAACTTTCTATAGTTAACATTAAAGTTCATTTCGTGTGTGTTCAGAGATCTAATTAGGATTTTCCATATCTCTGGAAGCATTAAACCTTACTTCCTGTTAAGGTTATCTGTAGTGCGTGCAACTGTGGCTGCTTCTTTAAACATTCGAGAGCGGCAGTCTTCCTCTATGTAAGGGGTACAATTTTTGTCCCACTCAATGATATGTTTGTTGTGGAGAAATGTGATGACAGGCCTGATATGTCTTGTCTGTTATTTTTAACATAACCAATGTGTTCCTTCTGCCTAATCTCGAGGCTTCTCGAAGTCTGGCCGATGTAACTTGAACCACACGAGCATGGGATATTATAGACTCCAGTATACTCATAAAAAAGGATGGGCATCTTTTGGAATCGTAGTAGTTTACGAATTGTTTCTATAGGTTTGAATGTTGTTTTTTATTATTATTATTGATGGCCAAAATTGTACCCTTTTGAGTATATTAAGACAAATTTTAAGACTGCATAATATAAACTTTAAAACATCAAAGAAAGTAAATGCAACAAACCTTTGTTACATATGTTATGACACACATGATACCAAATCTACTGATTTTGCTGAATACCGAAGAAACCCAAATATTAGGGTGCATCCTTAATATATACATATGAGAAATTAATCCACAGAAAGAACTTAAAATTTCTCCTTTTATTTTTACTTATTTTGCAAATGATTTTGCCAAATACTGAAACAAAACCAAACATTAGGCTGCATCCCTAATATATACATATATGAGAAATTAATCCTTAGAAATAACTTAAAAATTTCCCTTTTATTTTTACTTATTTTGCAAATGATTTGTACTACTCTATTATGTTTAGAGATCAAAAGCTGATCATTGTGAACAGCTTACTTCAGTACACTGTTGGATGAATGCCTCTCCATGCTTCTTCCATTTTGGCCAGTCTTGTGCAACTCTCCACCATAAATGTCCATATCATTTTGCTATCTCATCTCCCATCTTACTTCTGGTCTGCCTTGTTTCTGATAACCAGTTCCTGGTGTCCGTTCTGTTGTTCACTGTCCATCTGTTGTCAGATGTTCTCATCATATGTCTTGCTCTGTGCCATTTGTTGCCTTTTATCACTAATGCAATGTCCATTAACTTTGTTTGCTTCCTTATCCAAGTATTATTCTTTTTATCAAACTGGGTTTTTCCGAAAATGGCTTTTTCCATCTTTCTTTCTGCAGGTTTCATTACCATAGGTTATGTTGGGAGTACACACTGTCATAGATCTTTCTTTTTAAGCAGTTTAGTAAATTGCTTTTAAATATCTCTCTATAATGGTTAAAAACTTTCCATCCTGCTATTATTCTAGTTCAAAGATCATTATGAAGTTTATGGTAATTGGTAATGATTTGTCCTAGATTTGGCAGCCTGGTTGGCCAAGTGGTTAGCATATTCGCTCTCCAGCCAAAAGGCTGTGGGTTCAAATCCTGCAGTGGGCAAGGATTTCTTTGAAAATACTAGTGGTGGTAATAAGCAGTAGATGGCATTGGTGTAGATGATGCGGTTTGCTGTAGTTGGTGGATTAAGTGGTGGAGACAGAGTTGTAGAGCAGGTGCCCTCCCTCCATCAGTCTTTGGACTCCTTGGAGGTGTCACATAATAATATTAAAAAGTAAACATATTTGTATGAACTCAGTATTTCAAACTGTCTTTTATTTATTTCAGTTTGTTTTCATTCTGGAGTATTTTAACATCTCCAAATGTATCATTTAATTCAGTAATCATGTATTCTGCTATTAGAATGATATCATCAGCAAATCATATGTTTCTTAAAGTATTCTCCATCAATATTCAGTCATTTAAATTTATTATTGATGAACTTCTCTCATATATATGAGTTAATATGTTAATATAAATATGCTCTATTCCTATATGTTTTAAAGCTTCAATCATTTTACATAGGTATTGAGTTTTCATAAATTATGAAAGCCAAAGAAAATGGTGTGTGTGTGTGTGTGTGTGTGTGTGTGTGTGTGTGTGTGTGTGTGTGTGTGTGTGTGTGTGTGTGTGTGTGTGTGTTGTATTATCTCATTTTCCTTTTACCCTCTTTTACCTTGCAGTGTCAAGGGTTTATTAATCATCGGACCTCAACCGTTCACAGGATAAGGTGGTCAGCCCCACGCCCTGGTGTAGCCTATGTCCTGTAGTGTTGAGTTCTCAAGGCTGCTTTGTGGGATGATAAACCCCAGGATGAACTGGGGGAAAAAACCCTACTGTCCATGCCCAAGACCAGCTAACTTGGCTATGGCTGAGGAAGATCCTTCGGCTCCTCACGTCACCGACAGGAATTGAACCTAGGACACTCCTTCCACAGGCATATGGTTGTGAAACGCACAGCCACTAGGCTAACCGTGCGGACACACACACACACACATATATATATTTATTTAATTTAAGGCTTTTACATGATCTAAAGTGGAGAATGATGTGATGTTTTGAAACCTGCCTGTTCCTTTGGTTAACGAAAATTTAAAATATATTGTTTATTGTGCTATCTGTAATTTTTGTAAAAAGCTTATCAAGGACTGGAGATGGGTTGGCAGTGTCATTTTTATCATCTTTCTTATAAATAGTATGGCGGGGGAAAAAAGTACTGAATAACTATAACAATATATGTTATGGAGTAAATGTGTTTATTAACGAAGACCTATATGTTTACACCTGGTGATATGCGCATCCACAGCTATCAGTGGAATCTTGGTTGAATAAAACATTAACGATGGTAGATTACATCTCCAAAATGAGCACCTTGTCTTTCAAGACATGGTGTATGCGCTATAATACAAAAGTATTGTAGCACATGCAAACATTCTCTGTCATCTTGGAGAACAGAGGTTGGGATACCTGCTGGACGTATCATATAATTTTATTCATATTTCATCAAGATTTGAAGACAGTTGGAATTTCCATACAATTTTGCTAGTTATGTATGCAAGAGATCTTTATTTTTTATTGACGTTGCTATTAGCATTCCATCAAGTCCAGTGCCTTTCCTTTCATTCTTGTAAGTGCAAGTTTTACTTCATCTTTGACTGTATATTCATTATAGATTTCAGTATCTTTTCTCTATTGTTGTCTATTACTTTCTCTTTATTTGTATATAATTCTTGATAAAATTTAGCTATAATCTTCAACATTCTTGTTTGATTTGTAATCAGTATTCCATTTTCATCTTTTACACCTGTTACATAAAGATTGCCTGCATTATTAAGAAGTATTCATGTTTTCTTTATACTATTGTAAATCTGATATCTTTCATAAAAATGCTTTACACGACATTTTTGAATTGCTTAGATACTATGCACTGCAAAATTTTTTACACAGTTATTGGGCTAATCTTCTCACCTCCCAATGTATTCTTATCCCATTAGTGTATGAGTATTTGTGTTTTCAGGAGCAGGTGTCATGGCGATGTGTGCATTTTTACGCTGTTAATTAAACTTGAAACTGAACCATTTAAATTTCTTTGAAGGGTGATTTCAAGGAAGAGAATTTTAACACTGCCATGGCTGTTCTACAGAATGCAGGAGAAGCTGCTAAAGGAGATCAAGGAATGAAAGGAAGAAAAGGAGGCTTTAAAGGTAAATCTTGATTACTCTCTCACTATTGAGACGAATAAGTTTTTAAATGATATTCTCCCCCCTCCTTCCAATTTTATGAATTAACTACATCAAAAATTTACATCATTACTAACTTCCTATCTACAATTTTCCTCCAAATCAGTCTGTTACTTGCCAAGACTCCAACATTATCAGATCTTATATTTCTATTGTCTAAGGCACTTTGTACAGTATCATTTCACCTATAATCTTGGTCTTCCTCTGGGCAGTTTTCTTGCCAACCTTGCAGAGAACACTTGTTTTGCTAATCTTTCCTCGCCCATTCTATTTAAGTGACCATACCACCTGAGATTAGCTATGCTAATGCATTCCTGGATGCTGACAATGTGAAGTAATTTCCTAATATCCTTGTTTTTAATATGTTATAGCCATTGATGCCATCTGTTCATTCCTCTAATCTTTCTCAGGACTCTCATATCTGCAGTCTCTAGTCTTTGGTCAAATGTTTTACTTCTGACCCAGCTCTCAGATCCATAAGTTAAGACTGGTTGAAAACTGTTTACAGCTAATTTAGTGTTCCGAATAATTTCTCTTTTATTCCATATGAATTTATTCAGTTGACTTCCTACCATACCAGCTTTGTTGATTCTGTTGTATCTTTCCATATTTAATTTACCATCTTCACTAAAAATTGTGCCTAAGTAGCTGAAATGTTTTACTTGTTCCACAGGTTCTCCGTTCACAACGCAGTAGACATTTTCAATGATTCCACCTATTTTCATCGTCTTTGTCTTTTTATTGCTGACCTTCATACCATATCTATTACAACAGTTATTCAGTTTAGTCAGGGAATCTTGCAGACATGTAGCAGATTTATTCAGAAGTATAACATCGTCTGCATAAAGCAAAGAGCTGACATTAACACCTCCAATTTTGATATCATGTTTATTAACACTTTCCTTCATAACGTGATCCATATAGATAATGAATAACAGAGGGAATAATGTACATCCTTGTCTTACACCAGATTTAACATTAAACCATCTTCGTGTACTTCCTTCAATTCTAACTGCTGACTTACAACTCAAATAAATACAAAGTATTGCTTAATATAATGCCCCATCGACACCATATAACTGTAGCGCTTTGAATAGCTTCTCTCTTGGCACCTTGTCATATGCCTTTTCCAGATCAACAAAACTTAAGTATAGATCTTTGTTATATTCCCATGATTTCTGAACTATTTGTCGTAAAGTGAAGATCTGATCTTGACAGCCTCTATTTGGCCTGAATCCAGCTTGCTCTTCACCAAGTTTTTCTTCAACACAATTCTTCTCAACCGTTTCTCAAGTGTACTTGCATATATCTTACCAGGAACACTCAGTAGCGAAATGCCTCTGTAATTCTCCCATTCAGTTTTATTTCCCTTTTTATATATGGGTACTATGAGAGCTCTACTCTAATCATTGGGAATTCATCCATCTGTCCAGGCCTTCTGAACTATGCAGTGCAGCCACTGTAAGACTTTTATACCACCATATTTCAGCATTTCTGGTCGAATATCATCTACTCCTCCTGCTGCCTTTCCACATTTCAAGCCTTTGATTGCTTTTTCTACTTCAAGTATGGATTTGTATTTTTGACTGTATGCCTGTTGAGTGTTTTTTAACACTGTGCTATCATTGCTTGTTTCATTGGCAATTTTTCGAAGTAATTACCCCATACTTCAATGATATCTTTTCTTCCTTTTTTCATGTCACCTTTATCATCTCTAACTCCTTTTACAGCATTCTTTCCTCCATTCCTAAGCTTCTTCAACAAGCTCCAGAAAATATTTTGCTACCTTCTTGATTTTTATTTTCTATGTTCTTGCCAAAGTCCTCCCATGACTTTTGTTTAGCTAGTTTTACACACTGTTTAGCTTTCTTACATTTGTCTCTGTGTTCTCTAAGAGCACAAGCTGCCTTATTTGCCAGGAACTTTTGATATGCTTTCTTCTTTTCCTTCAGTGCCTCTTTTACATCTTGTGTCCACAATGGAGTTCTGATTCTTCTTTCCTTGCAGACAACCTCACCACATGCCTCTCTAGCTGAATCAATCAGGGTTTTCTTCAAGGCTTGCCACTGAATCTCGAAGGTTTGGTTCCTGTTCTCAAACTCTTTCATTTTTTTCTTCAATAATCTTTGTGTATTTTGGTCTACAGTTCACATCTGAGAGCTGGTCAACTTTTATTCACTTTAAAACTTTCTTACATGTTATTCTTTTCAATATGAAATTCAATTTTATCCTGCTCAAGACTAAATAGTGATCACTTCCAATTTCAAATCCTGTGTACACTCTGGTGTCCTGCACAAGGGAGAAAACATCACTATCAACAATAACACTCTACTCCTTAACACACTTAAACAACCAACACCCTTGAATCCAGTTCACCTTGGAAAAAGAGGAAAATAAGTCTCCCTTTCCTAGACTCTAATCACTCTCCAGCCTGGTGGATCCTTGGTTTTCTCTGTTTACATCAAATCCACCCATACAGGTAGATACATTCACCAGCACTCCCCCCCCCCCACAACAATATGGGGTTATAAAGACACTATATAACAGGGCAAAATTAATTGTTCAGATGACAATGCCCTAACCACTGAACTAATCACATCCTTAACACTTTCTTAGCCAATGGCTACAACCCCCAAAAAATATTAAAACCAGTTAACTACAACTCCCTCTCCCCCATCATAACAAAGATTACGTTAAATCCATCACCATTCCCTATATCTGGGGGCACCTCTGAAAAGGTAACCAAAATCTTAAAAAAATATGACCTGATTTCTTGTTACAAACCATATAAAAAATTATCATCCCTTATCTGCTCCAAAGACCTATTGGGGGCTGTACCAGGTCCCTTGCAGCTATAAACTGTCTTACTTTGGCCAAACCTGCAGGACAGCAAATGTCTGGAATTTGGAACACAAAGTGTACATCTGGTTTCACCTGTACAGCCACTCTGTGCTTGCAGACCATGCTCTGGATACCCGCCACAGAATACGTTGGAAGAAAGCCACGTTAATACACCTCAGCAAATTTAAATATGAAAGATTGTTCGTGGAATCAGCCTCGGCTCTAAAAAAACTTTCCAAACCTCGACAAATTTGTGTGCATGAGACTGTCCCAAATTTGGGAAGCTTGCATCTTTAGAACTTCAGCCCAACAGCCAAGACAATGCAATATAGTGCACTAGGGGGCACATTTAGGATTCTAGAAACAACAGTAGTTTTCTCTCTTCTGCTTCACTTGCTTTTTGTAGTTCATGCTTGCACTTGTCATTGTTGTATGTTCCCATGAAGATGGCAATGTGACATTGGTGAAATATAGGAGGTATTTATTAAAGTTTCTTTTAATTAATACTCCAGTATACATTATAAATTCCTTAAATAATTTAATAGTCATCTGATACTAGGAGTTCCTGAGTCATCTTGCAGATAGGTTTGCCATTGCATATCCTATTAGATGTGCTTGGAGGCTGTATGAGGAGTGCTATATTGGGTATTGGAGCTTTGTTGAGGTTGTTTGGACTGAATCATTCCTGCCATTCTATATCCCACCTTAAATTTTCTCAAACATTTTATGGGGAAAAAAAAAAAACTAAGAAAAAATCATTAGCAAAAAATGAATACATTTTGCACACACACAAAACCAAAATGCTAAGCTTAGGTGATGTGGTTTGTTGTCCATATCTCCAATCCAAAAAAACTATTTGCTCTTTTTGATGGAACCTGTTATGTTCCTCACCTTGCACTCCCAATTATATCCTAATCAGTTTTCTGCTACTAAGATGTCTTCATTTTTTATGATTCATTAGCTGCCTTTGATGCTCACCTGTTGAACAGATTGTCCCCCCCCCCCTTTTTTTTTTTGTGTTTAATGCTAAGACAAGGTTTTATGCTGAGAAACTTCTCTCAGTAAATTCAACATCAACTAGCTGATTCAATCACAACTATGCTTAGTTGTGGGTAAGAGAGAAGGAATTACATTTGTTTAACATTGAGATTAGTCTTTCATGATTATTCCATGGGAAAGATGACTTTCGGGGAACAGAATAGACAGAGGAAGAAGAGAAGATTAGCTGGGGTCGAAGTTGAACTGTAAATGAATATTGGCAAGTAGCTGTTTCTATTTTTATAGACTTGAAGGAAGAATATAAGCTGGTCCAAGGAAATGTCATCCATTGGAGTACTTGTCATAGTGAAGGTAGAAACAGAATATCTCTGAGAAAGTGATTGGGTAAGTCTGTGAGTGGAAAGATAAACATGTTGATTTCTTCTGGATGTCATCTAGAATTTTTAGAAAGATTTATTAGTACAATACTGTATTAGCAGCTGTACAAGTAGTATTTTAAGGGGAAAATTATACTTTTTTTGGCACAGAACTTCAAGTGTGGTGTGTACTAGCTAGGAAGGGATAAAGGCATAAATCTGCCTTAAATCAGATATATGAACTTGTCTGGAGACATGGTGTATTCAGTGGTAAAGGGAGGCAAAGTGAAATCTTCTTGTGTGAGGTGGAAGGTCCAACACTTAATAAAACATGATTCTCAGACATGTTAAAAATATAGTAGTTTAACACAAGCAAAAATTTAAATTAAAGAGTTTAACACATGGAAAAATTAAAATTTATTTGGTTTTTTTATTTCACTGCTTTTAAGAAGGGCATCTTTTGAGAGAATGATAAAACTACTTGATAAGAAATTATAATATTATTATTATTATTACTTGACACCTTGAGGGAGGACATATACTCTACAACTCTCTATCTCCACCAGCTACAATGAACCACAACTACGCGAATGCCATCTACCGTTCACCACTACCACTAGTATTTTTACAGACAATCACGAACATCCAAGCCTACGGTGGGATTTGAACCCGCAGCCTTTGGCTGGAGAGCGGCTATGCTAACCACGCGGCCAACCAGGTCGGCAATTACTAAGCATTGATAAGACTACTTTCAAAATGTCACATGCATCACATTTTTAATACTTCCTGGTTGCAGATGTAGGTGCAGAAGAACATACTATTAGTTCAGAAGAACTTGTGAAAATTTTTAAAAATTCACCACAGTGAAATTGTCATCAAAATTTATGAGTCTACACTCATGTCCACAAGGAGTATACAAATACTACTGTATAATGGTACTACATGCTAGCAGTGTTTCCTTCCTTAGTTTTTCTCAGAAATCTTATGTCTACTTTCTAGTTTTTGATTAGTTACTGCTTTATTTCTGATTGGGCTCGTTGATCCATAAATTTAAATTGGTTTGAATCATGTTGTATAACAGCTAGTACTAATTTCTGTCTGGTTCCATGTAGATTTATTCAGTTGATTCCCCCCTTACTGCTTTTCATATTCTGATGTCTGATAAATGCTATCATTATTATATTTTTATTTTTCTAGCTTTGATTAATGAAGTGATACATCATTATTATATTATTTTGGTTTTGGTCATCATTATAGGTTTTGGTTTCTTATTGTGAGTAGAATGATTTTTATCTGTTTTGTTGTGTTTTTTTCATCAGAAAATTAGAGTGTATTATAGTGTATTAGTATAGATTTTTGTGTTTTTAGAGTATTAGTATATTTATAATCTTTTTATTGTGATATTGTCAGCATGTCACCAGTGCAATGAACAGTGGCTGCAAAGACAACATTGTCTGGCTATTTGAATTTGTAGGATATTATTCAGTGCAGTGTATGCGAAATGTATGTGTCGAGTAAAATATACAGAAGGAAATTGAAACTGGAGAGAATGTATGTATTAAGTGTTTTAAAAGTGACTGTCTGTTACGAGGGCTGTTCGATAAGTCTGTGCAGAGTCTAAGAGATGGTGCCGCCAGTACGTATTGAGGTTATTTTTAGTTGCTGGCAACTGTCGGAGGATCACACACTAAGTTTCAGTCAAATAGATCTATTACTCTGTGTTTGGCATTCATTTGAATCAATCAAGTGCCGTGATTTGTGAAAAATGGATGAGAAAGAATTTCATGTCATGATTAAACATTACTTTTTTGAAAGGCAAAATGGCCCAGGAAACCAAAGCTAAGCTTGATAAACATTATGGTGTGTCTGCACCTTCAATTAGAATGGTTTATAAGTGATTTAGTAACTTTCGAAGTGGCCATATGAGCACAAGTGATGCTGAACATTCTGGATGCCCTGTTGAGAGCACTACTCCAGAAATTATTGAAAAAATCCATGATATGATGATGGATGATAGAAGCGTGAAATTGCTAAGGCTGTGGGCATCTCAAATGACTGCGTACATAATATTTTACATGAACATTTACATATGAGAAAACTATCTGCAAGATGGGTGCTGCGTTTGCTCACACTGGATCAAAAGCGTCAATGTTTTGGTGTTAGGTGTCTGGAGAGAGCTTTGTTCACCGAGCATGCTGTTGTGCACATTCAGGGAAACATAAACAATTAGGGTGAAAGCAAGTGAGTTTGTGTGAAGGCACCCATGAAGCGAGTGTGAGAATGATCAAGTGTGGAATCTAGTCTCTCAAGCAAAAATATTGAATAGGGTAGTCAATTAAGAAAGGCGGGTGGGAGAATAAAGGAATGTTGCTGTTTCTATATACTAATGCCAGAAGTATCAGGAGGAGTTTTTGACATTGGTTAATGCAACCTTTCCAAAAGTTATAGGAATTGTGAGACTTGGCTAACAGCAGATAACATAGTTTGCAGGGAATGAATGTGAAAAGTTTAGTATTTTCAGGTAAGATAGAGAAGATAGAATGGGGGCAGGAGTACTGCTGATGACAGCAGATGAATTGCAACCAAAAAATAATAGGAGACAGGTGGGATGGTGGTTGTTCATTTGAAGCAGTCTTGTGTGAGATTAAGACCAATAAGACAAAATATACAGTTGGTTGTTGCTATATGCCAGGGAGTTCCACAGATGATCTGGAAGACATGCATCACCAAATTAGTACATTGGTACAGGTTAAGTAATTATTATGGGGGACTTCAACTATGGAGATATAGACTGGAAGGAAGAAAGATCACATGGCAGAAAGGAAACAGAATTTATATACTTGCTGAGAGATAATTACTTAAGGCAGCATATGATGGAGGGAGCTAAGGCAGTACAGTATTGTTGGTTCCCTGGGCAAAGCAATGCACTCGAGCCTCTACCCACCCACCTATGGGAATAAAAATGTAAACAGTCAATAAAATTAAGGCTATAGATTTATTTTATACTTTTAACAAAATCAATGTTTAAACATAAAAAAAAAAAAAAAACATGCTGTAAAGCGAGGATTATTCAACGCAAGCTTTTGCAAATTTCTTTGCAAAGAATTGATTTATAATTGGCTTATAGTGAATAGTCTTCAGAATGTCATTTTCCATACACATGAGTGAAAGCCAGTTCAAATGCTGCAGCGCTGTTCTGCTGCGAAGTTGATTCTTTGTAAGTGTCAATCTTGAAAATGAATGTTTCCCTGTACTGTTGGTCACCATCATGCACATGAACACTGAGTATAATTTCAACACAGATTTCAAGTTCTCCGAAATTATTTTTCTATACGATGCAGGGAGAGTCTCACAGTTTTCATCAAGAACCATGTGGTGTTTGAGATGTTTGCATTAATTTAGAAGGTCTCCATAATCGAGGTCTTTGGGACGCACATTTGCCAGATGTTCACACTTCTTGTTTAGCTCGTCAGAATCAATTGTTTTCAATTGACTGAAGAAGGAAAACAAATTTCCAAAACATGAATAAGCTTCTGCACATTTTGTGAGATCAGAGTTAGGAGAGTCCAGAACAGGGAAGAATGCTTTCATCTTGAACTTTTCACTTTTGTTTAGAAGTATCTCTTCTTCTGATTCATCATATCCAGTAAGACATACATTTCGCTTTCATTCCCATATCTTCACATCACTATAATCCGAATCTGGACATCTACTCCTGGCATTCAGTTCATATTCACTAAATTCATCTCTAATTTCCTGAAGATACATTTTCAAAGACTCAAGAGGATTCATGGCAAAGTATGTCCACATCTTTTGATTGCAGGACTGTATTTGTTTTGTTCACTCTTTTGATAATGTCATTCCAAAGAATTGTCAGAAATATCGTTTTCATGTTCTGCATTTTCTTGCTCAATCCTTTTGCCTCTCGCATTGCATTCACATCCTGGTCAGTGTCAGCTGATACAGAATCCAGTGCGTGTTTAATTTTCTCAAAACCTCCATGCAGAGCATGGACAGCATCAAAATGTGACAACCATCTTGTGCCAGAGACGCTTGACCATAATATGATCTTTTCCTAATGATTATGTCAGAACATTCTGTTGATATGTAGGAAAAAAAAAAAAAAGGAATACAGATGCTGAACAAAGTCAAAGAATTTTACAATCTGTAGACAACACTCTGCTGCTTCTACTCCCACCAAGTTCAGGCTGTGTCCAACACAGGAAACATAGACGGTGAGCTCATTCAGTTGATGGATCCGTGCTTGCAATTCAGTATAGCGTCCAGACATATTTGAGTCATTGTCATATGACTGACCATGGCAGTTTGATAGCAGAATTTTGTTCTCATTTAGCAAATCCACAACAGTGTCAGCTAGATTCTTTGCTCCATGAGAAAAGATGGGGGGGGGGATGAACTTGATGAAACACTCCATTGGCTAAAATCCTCGAATGTGCCGGTCAGTGTGTGAGAAGTCTGGAGTGGAATCCACACTTATCGAATAATACTTCCAGAATTGCACAAAGAACATGTTGTTCCATTAATTGAATAAATTCCCCACAAATGCTTGCCGATAGGTAGGTACTCTTCCAAAAAAGGGTCAAATTCACTCAAGCTTTTTGATTCTTTCCAAAGAATCAAACAAAACTTTTTGTTTGATTCTTTCATGGAAAGAACAAACATAGTTTGATTCTTTCCATGAAATGCCAAACCTCTGGAGGCAAGAAAGCGAAAGACAGAGACCACATGTGTCAATACTTTATGCCAGTACTCCTGCTCTGAGCAATGATGTTTGTTTAATATAGAATCTATATATCCAATTTCTTTATGCTGAATCAAATATGTTGTCATGCACTTGTTTTGTTCTTTTCCATTTTCATGTTCTACAATAACATTACTGTGTTTCCAGTAATTTAATCCTGATGTAAGAAAGGGAGATTCTTTCTTGGACAATAGGCGACATGCAAAGCAGTACAAGTGACTTGGGATAGTGAATAGAGTAGCCATTCACGTTTTACACACTCGCCATTCCACAGTTTATGTTTGAACACTTTCTTTGATAAATGTCTTGTCTGAGTTCTCTCTCTCTCCTCCAGTCCCATTGTACACTCGGCATGACTTTGAAAGGTTTAAATCATGATTCATGCTGATGTTGTCGAATCCGGTAATTCACTATATTAGTATTCTTAATGTCCCATACCCCAGGATCTGTGACGTGAATCGCACACTCCTTTGCCCATTACAGATGTGTGTATTTCCACTTGTGGAATGTCTACAGCAGGAACAGGTAATGATATGTCTGGAACTGGATGATTTGATGCAGGAGTGGATGTAGATGGTGATGCTGTATTTGGAGGAGCACTACTTTGGAAATTTGCTCATTTTTTCTTTGTCCTCTGCAGCTCTTCTGTGTTCCACTCATAAAAGTACACTTTATTTCTGCTCAAAGGTTTATCCACCTGGAAGAAAAAAATATTTTTTTAAAATTTTATTTATAGTATAGTATGAAAAGTATTCAGTTATTGATGTATTGTATGCTATCTCCAGTTCTCTTTCTTAGTTCAGTGGTCCAGTGAGAGGTCACTGGACTCTGCCAAGAGATCTCTCATGAACAATATGGCAGCATGGGGACCTCTGAACAACTGCTCAGTGTGCCCAAGCCTTATGATGGCCCTGGACTAGGGATGGGAGAGTATTGGACCTGGTCATAGGATCAGAAGAGCTGTCCATAAACTAGGTTTTGTTGTCAACATTACCTCCAATTGGTGAAAGTGACCAATGCAGTCTTGACTTGGGAGATTGTAAAACATGAGGAATATTCAATCAAGAAGGGGTATTTGTGGAACTACAAGGCAGGTGATTATGACATGCTTAGGAAAAAGCTTAAATCTGTACCAAGACATAAAACACTACAGGGTAAGGATGTTAGTAGTGCATGGGGTATAGTTAAAGGTCATCTAAAGAAAGCAGTATTAAATTGTATACCTAGGGTAAGGAGGGTTAATTGGGTAGGAGTTAGATGGATGAGTAATATCATTAAGCATGAGCGGCAGAAGAAGAAAATGCTGTAATGCTGTGGAAGCCTATATAAAGAGAAAGGTGACCAGCAAAGTGATGAACAGTACAAGGCTCAGGCAAGGAAGGTGATCAGCATGGGAAGGAAAGCAAAATCAGATTATGAGAAGAATTTAGCCAAACAGGCCAAAGGAAATCCCAAAGAGTTCTTTCATTATGTGGCAAGTAAGAGGAAGAATGACTATAGAAGATTAACCTTAATGAGTGATGATGGTCACGAGGAGACAGAAGCAGATAAAATAGTTGCTCAAAGGTTTATCCACCTGGAAGAAAAAAATATTTTTTTAAAATTTTATTTATAGTATAGTATGAAAAGTATGAAAATAATTGAGTTACTGAGTGACCACTTTGCAAGCATATATATCTTCCTAGTGAGGTCTGCTTTAACATATGTCACAGACACTAATGTTGGAACAGAGGTGGATGAATTTGAGGTTCTTAGGATATTGCAGAATCTCAATGTAAATACAGCTGTAGGATTAGATGGAATATCAGCTCGGGTTTTACAAGAAGGTGGTTGTAATATACCCACTATTAATGCTAGCAGCGAAGTAACTGGCTGGCACTCAGCCTCTGGGAGCACGGCTAGATGGGAGGAATGACGTCACCATGCTCAATCCACGAGGCTTGCATGTTTTTGCATGGTAAATTTAAAGGCGCGTTAATCAAAACTATAGCAAGGGATTGCCACAATTAATTTCGCTGCGTTAATCAAATCCTTTGTTAAACAAGGGGATACCTGTACTATAAAAATTGGTAAAAAAGAGAATTCAAGAATGCATGGATAAAAATATGATACTGTATGAGGGGCAACATGGCTTTGTGAAGAGTTCGTCATGAATTAGTAATTTACTGACATTTTATAATGGAGTAACAGCTGAGTTGGATAAAGGAAATGGATACAGAATGATTTTGCAAAGGCATTTGACAGTATTCCACATGGAACATTGTTACACAAATTAGAATAAATGGGAATGGATATGACACTGGTTAAGTGGATAAGAAGGTGGATGCTGGACAGATATTAAAAAGTAGTATATGGAGGGCAGAAGCGAGGCAAAAACAGGTGACTAGTGGTGGGCCACAGAATTCAGTGCTGGCACCATTTCTATTTAATTTATACATAAATGATATAGGAAATAATCTGAAAGGTAATATTCAGTTGTTTGCTAATGAGGTAGAGTAATAGTTAATCAAAGCAATGTGGAGTGCTTGCAGGACGATTTAAATAGGTTGTCAGTATGAGCAAAAATTAATGGGTGTCAGTTTAATATGGAGAAATGTAAAGTTACGTATTTTGGGATAAACAGATTACAAGCCGTGTATCACATTGACAGTTGTACATTAAATGAGTGCTGGACAGCTGCTGCTCTTGTATTAAGAGGTGTGACAGGAAGTGAAGCAATGATGGCTGCCAATTCACTGGAGCAGTGATCTGTGAGGGATCATCTGTGAGCAGAAGTGCTCTCCTCTGGACAGCATGAAGAATTTTTAGAGAAGTTTTAGGTGCTCCATCTCAAATATGGCTGAGTTTGGGATTTGTATATAGTTAAGAGTTAGGTAGGTTTAAAATGGCATCTTGAGCAAAATAGACTGCCTATTTTTTTTAATTTTTATTTTTATATATTTTTTTTAATTTTGAGGATGCTATTGTGTGATGTGTTTGTGGCAGGAGACATTGGAGGTGAATGTTAGCCCAAGCAAAGAGATCTGATCTTGTCTGGTAATTTGTATAATTACCGAGGGTAAGAAAATATGAGCTGAGATTTCTTATTTGAGAGAAGAGGTAAGAATGAGTTTGTAAAAATGATTTAAAACTTTTGTTATAATTGTGTCCGATACTGTATGTCTTTATATATCTAAAAGTGTGCAAGTCCATGCTCAGTGTATGTTCATTACACTAGATGTTCATCAATATCTGCTTGGCAAATTTTGATCAGTTGCTTCTTTGTCTTCGATAAAATGTCTCTGATGAAATCCAAATATATCACATCATAGATTAGACTTGTGCATATAAGACAACAAGATTGCATTTTCTTTTCACTTGATATAACTTGGTTTTCATATTCAGTACTTCTGAATGCAATTAACATTAGTTTTTCTTCTAATTAACTGGTTTTTAGCAAATTTTTAAATGAAAAAATAAATTACATTTATTGTGATAGAAAGTTGAATGAGTATGAATGAAAATAAGTTTTTTTATTTATTTTTCTAAGGTGACTCCAATTGCTACAAAATAGTAAAAATGATAATGGAAAGAAATTTTGCTCCAGTTATTGTGTTCAGTTTCAGCAAGAAGGAATGTGAAGCTTATGCACTACAGATGGCAAGATTAGATTTAAATTCTAGTAAGTTGATTTTGTTTTCATTTGTTGTTTCATGTAGTAGTACTTTATTAATCTTTTATAATGGCATTACCATAATTTGATAGAACTACTTGTTCCTAAATAAGTCTGTCAAACTGTGGTATTTGCAAATACACTCTAGCCTACCAAATAAATAGTAGCTAATTGAATATCCAGCATGAGCATTCATTATTTGGATTTTGACTCCATTCATTCACTGGTGTTCATGACTAAATGAACAAATAAAGTTAACACGTTTGCTGCCATGCTACTCGGGCATGGTTTGTTCCTGTATGCCAAGCAATTTCACTTCTTCAAGGTCAGTACGGGTAATCTCGTTGCCAGCGGTAATCGACATATGAGTATATTCGTAGTTGGCTTGTGTGGCTTATATACCATCTACGAGTATACACACTTTTGCTGCTAGCTCCACAAGCCAAGCATTTTCACTTCTTCAAGGTCAGTATGAGTAATCTCATCGCCAGCGGTAAGCGTCATATGAGTATATTCGTAGCTGGCTTGTGAGGCTCATATACCAACTATGAGTATACTCGTAGTTGGCAGCGAACGTGTTAATCAAGACAATTTTAAAGTTTCCTTTCTTCATCCTATTGGCAGCAATTAAGTGAATAATTTGTTTCTCATCTGAGCAAGGTAGTTTACTCTCAGAGTAGTTTATTATTATTATTAAACATTATTTAAGTGTACTAGATAAAGATTTTATGACATAAAACATCTTGGAAAAATTTAGCCCAAGATGCTCTGATTATAAAACTCTGGTCTTCGGTTCCCCTCAAAGGCTTACTTTAGTGAGTATGGGAGTGGCACACCCAAGGTACCTCATGTTGAACCATGCCTTACTTCATATAATATACATCTGTTATATTATCTGTAGAATGGTCCCCCCCTCCAGTGCTATTAGAGTATTCGAGGACTATGGGTGAATCTTTGCTAATTTGCTATTTCATTTTGTCTTATGCAGTAGGATTCTGCCCTTCTCTCATGGATATTTGTCTTACCTAATAGGCTGAAGTCCCAACCCACCTGGTCAACATGGGATGAATTGGGACCAAAACCTTTCGGATATGTGAAAAGGGCCTTTGCAACTCAGACTTCACTTCAAAAATGTTATTTGGGTTTTGCCTTATAATACTTCTCATGCTGCATCGGTTGTCACACAGAATAATCAGTCACATTCAGGGGTTAGGCAGAGAGTCCAGTTCAAGAGGCATATGACAGTCTCCAGTAAAAGTCAGTGATGTTGTGAATGAGAATATAGAAGGTATGGAATTAATCTTAGAGGAGCATCTTTACATAGGCATATGGAATGTATGTGGTCTACAGATGGGTAATCTCTTGATATTGTCTGTAAAGAGATGGAGAGGTATAAAATTTACATCATGGAAATTACAGAGACCAGATGGAATGGAGAAGGTCACTTCAAAAGATAGGATGGTAAGCCAGTTGTTTATTCAGATGACTCAAAGCATCATGGGGGGGGGGGGTAGCTGTGATACTGAAGACAGTTTAGACAAGAACTCTTCTTGGTTCTAATCCTGTTAATGACAGGATACCGTGTATTAGACAAAGCTCATCCTACCAATGTGTTACTCGTGGTAGTTTATGCACTCCACACAGATAGGCCTGAATGAAGAGAGTCAGGAATTCTGTGAAATTTCTTGATATAGAAACATTTTCATTGCAGTCTTCGGAAAGAGCAGATGTAGTGAGTAAAAATTCATCTACTTCTGAATAAAAATGAATCTTGTGTATTATAAGAACTGGATTAAACAAAATACTGTGAGATATCTATTACTGATAAGACGGAATTGCTGCTGACAGAAAAAAGGAAAAAAAAAAATTTATGTAGTGAAGATAAAATTTGCGAAAGGATGAGTCCGATGATGATTGGGAACTACCATATTTACTTGAATATAACTCGCCCTCACTTATATCTCTCACTCCTGATTTTACTTTACGAAAAAAGAAATTAAAAAGTTTCACATACCTTGCACACGAAAAAAGTTTAAAACTTTAAAAAAATAGATGGTGAATGTTGCTGTGACAGTTGCAAATATTTCGGAATACGGTTGAAGAGAATCAGCATTTCAGCTCAGCAATTGCCGACTTGTTTTTGTTGTTGAGTCACAAGATCTTTTTGTTAATACCCACCAGTCATATGCATGTCTTCATAGCTGTGCTATCTCTACCAGCTTATCATTGCTGTCCATTTCGCTCTTCGCTTTCACTTCTCATTAGTCATTGTGAAGGATTGTTCATAGTGTATCTCAAGTGTTGTAAATTACTGGTAATTTTTGCTTGAAATATGGAGAAACATTCAAGTTACAGTACTGGTTCTCAAAGATCATTAATATTCAAATAATATTCAAATACAGGTAACCCTCGTATTCTCATATAATGCGGTTTCAATATAACGCGATCTACAAATTGTAGTAACCCTTGTTCAACGCGGTACTTATACAACGCGGTTTCGATATAACACGGTCTACATATTGTAGTAACCCTTTATCTTTTTATATGTTTTTCACCGCGTGACTTAAAAAATCAAATTTATCTTCGTTAAATTTGTGTCTACCCATATAGTGCATGTAATTATGAGCGGTGAATTCATATTAGAGGAAATACCTTTTAGTCACATGTACGTTAATTGTTTACCGTATAAAGTGTTTATTGTTGATAAATTGTCTTCATTTTCTCCCAGGAAAGCGCATTAAAAATCATAAGTGTATTAATCTCAAGCTGTATATTTTCTGGTGAGTTACATACGTAATTAATATGTAATGCTTTTTTTATGTAAAAAAATTATTTTTATAGTAATGGTCACTAAAACTGAAACGAAAGGGGAAAAAACCAACGTTGAAAAGAAAATTCATTTCTCTCGAAGAAAAAATTAATATCTTGGATTGGTTGAAAAATGGAGAAAAACTGGAGTTATTGCAGGCAGTGGTGCACCCAGAGGGGGAGGCCAAGGGACCCTGTCCCCCCCCCCCCAAAGGGGAAAAAACAATAGAAAATTTTCCAAAACTCTTTTCCTAATTAAATTTTTTTTTTTTTAAATTTATGTTGTGTCATGTCTTCTATTTCTATACTACTTATGAATTAGCAATCATTGCAGATGCTCAGTCATAGGTTGTATGCAATGCATAGTTTGTATTCTCAAATCATCTACTCAACTTGCCTCTTCCCCAAGATTAAATCCTGAATGCGCTACTGGTTGCAGGTACTTTGAATTTAAATGAATCAACAATTCTAACAATCAAACAAAATGAATGGTAAGTGCAAACGCGTTGCTTGTGTACATGATATTTTAATAGAAAAATTGGATAAATCTCTAATGATTTGGATAGAAGGTAGCACTCAAAAGAAAATTCCTTTGGATGGAAAGCTTATTGAACAAAAAGCTCGCAAAGTTTATAAACATTTAAAAGAACCCGATCAACATTCTTCAGTGGAAAGCTCTCAGCATGGATTTTGCGCCAGTAAGGGTTCGTTCAAAAACTTTAAAAGCATTTTTCTTTGCATAATCTTAAAATCCAGGGAGCATCAGCAGACGTAGAATCTGTTGAAAACGAAATTAGTGAATTAATTGATCGGGAGAAACAGATTTAAATGAGGAAGAACTGATACAATTAATAGATGACGTTGAACCAAATGGTGGTGAACGTTCTGCCGAAATTCTGATTGTGATGATTCCATTAAAGAATTCAGTTTAAAGAAATTAGCAGAAGCATTGGATTTGGCAAGATAGATAGTAAGTTATTTTACGGATAATGATCCCTCAATGGAGCACTCTGGAAAATTCAAGAGACAATTGGATATTTTTTTAGTTCCATATTATGAGCTTAATAAAAAATTGTAGCATAGTGGTAAGCAAGGTCTTCTTGATAACTAAACCAGCCGAAGTATGCAATGAGAATTATACAAATGATATACAAAAGATTCAAGTAATGACGATGTCCAGCCACTCCTAAATAAATAACATCTATGAAATGTCAGTTTTGAAGACAGTGATGACGATTAAAATATTCACTTTATTTTATTTTGCCTAAAACATTTATGCATTATGTGCAATGAAGTTTACCTACAATTTGTAAGTAAATTGACGTCGAACCAAACCTTGGTTAATTTGTTTCATAGTTTGTATGTTTTCTTAACTTACATGAATTACCTGAATTATGTGCAGTATGATAAACTGTGTGTATAGCAGTGGACCTCAAAGATGCGTCTTTGACTCCATGGAGGTATTTTATAATAATAATAATCATTGCTGTTTATATAATTTAACAAAAAAAAAAAACGATTTCGGAACATAACCCTACTTTTTCTAGGTGATGTGAGTCCCCCATAATGCAATTTACATAACGCGCCATTTCTATGGAACCTAACATCTGCATTATACTAGGGTTCCTGTATATTGAGGATGAAGGTGAGCTGCTGATCACATAAATAACATCGATGATTAAAATTTAAATGCATTCATTTTTTAAATAATATAAGAAATTTTAAATTATAATGAATACCGAGGATTTAATTATAAACGTCAATTTAGCTTTATCCTGAAAAACATTAGTTTCCAAAAATCTCCGCATATATCTTGCACTACAATTTTTTTAAATTTAATTTTGGGAAAAAATGTGAGTTATATTTGAGTAAATACAGTGTGTGTGTGTGTGTGTGTGTAAAATTGGTTTGAATGACTATATACCGAGAATGAAAAAGAAATGGTTTTTAAGATACTACTAGTTTCGTTGAATAAATCAACTTCTTCAGGTATCATAGGCAAAGAATTATATAAAATAACACATGATATTTTATATAATTCTATAAGATGATATTTTATAGAGATGATGAGACATGATAAAATTACATCAACAGATCTTGTATAAAACACAATAGTACATTTTAAAACAGGAATGCATGTTGGAGTTCCATTGAAGTTTACTATGCGTATGAGCTGTCACGAGTGCGCCAATACTGGACAGTGGCAATGTGTGCATCAGAAAGATTGTAGCTAAGGCTGTTATTAATATGGGATGAAGCGAGCGATATTTCTCTAGATTCGATAATCTTTCTTTCGAGTTCATCATAACACACATGGATATTAAAAGTTTGTGGCCAGTCTATGAGGTGTTGGCAGCCTTCATCTGAGTTGATAGAGAAGAGAACGTGGCTAGAGAGAGCACTGGCCCCAGTCCTATTGTAGGAGATGTCTCTTTGATGTTCTTCCATATGTAAAAGGATGGATTTAACTGTCTGGCTGTAATATAGTTTGCCACATTCACACAAAATCTTGTAGACTCCTGGATACTGAATAGGAAGATGTTTCACTTTAGGTCTACTTAGTTTGGAGCGAAGTTTTGGAAATGTAGTGAAGCAAGTTCTAATGTTGAATTTCTTAAGAATTTCTGCCAGTTTTGGGGAGAGAGAGAGCTGATGTATGGCAACAATATAAAAGCTCTTGGGGGAGAAGAATCTTCAATAGCAGTTGAGCGATGGAAAGAGAAAAATTTATCAATCTTTTTAAGAGAGAAACCATTGTTGACAAAAGTTCTTTTTAGTAAATGGAGTTCATTTTCAATTTCTGTTTCATCTGTTCCAGCTCGTTTACCTACGAACTGGAATCCAACAACTGTCTCCCCTTTCTGTACATAAAACTTACGAGATGTGCTGAAAATATCAAAATCTCCATTTTTAGAAAACCCATATACACAGACAGATACTTTCATGTTTCTTCCCATCACTACCCTCCGCAAAAATTTGGTATTATTTCAACCCTGGCACATTGAGCCAGATCTTTACTAACAGATGAAACAGAAATTGAAAATGAATTCCATTTACTAAAAAGAACTTTTGTCAACAATGGTTTCTCTCTTAAAAAGATTGATAAATTTTTCTCTTTCCATCGCTCAACTGCTATTGAAGATTCTTCTCCCTCAAGAGCTTTTATATAGTTGCCATACATCAGCTCTCTCTCTCCCCAAAACTGGCAGAAATTCTTAAGAAATTCAACATTAGAACTTGCTTCACTACATTTCCAAAACTTGCTCCATACTAAGTAGACCTAAAGTGAAACATCTTCCTATTCAGTATCCAGGAGTCTACAAGATTTTGTGTGAATGTGGCAAACCATATTACGGCCCGACAGTTAAATCCATCCTTTTAAGTATGGAAGAACAAGAAAGAGACATTCTTTGGTGTTCATCTTTTGGTGTAGCCATGTTCTCTTCTCTATCAACTCGGATGTAGGCTACCAACATCTTGTAGACTGGCCGCAATCTTCTAATATCAACGTGTGTTATGATGAACTCGAAAGAAAGATTATCGAATCTAGAGAAATATCGCTCGATTCATCCCATATTAACAACAGCCTTAGCTACAATCTTTCTGATGCACACATTGCCACTGTCCAGTATTGGTGCACTCGTGACAGCTCACGCAAGTAGTCAACTTCAATTGGAACTCCAGCATACATTCCTGTTTTAAAATGTACTATTGTGTTTTATACTAGATCTGTTGATGTAATTTCATCATGTCTCTGTTATTTTATAATTCTTTGCCTGTGATACCTGAAGAAGTTGATTTATTCAACAAAACTGTAGTATCTTAACATTAAACCTTTTCTTTTTCATTATCTATATATAGTCATTCAAACTAATTTTTTATAACATTATCTACTGAGTAAATATGAACGATAATATATCATCATCATCATCATCAGCCATTATCGATCCACTGCTGGATGAAGGCCTTTCCAAGATTACTCCAACACTCTTTGTCCATGACTCTCCTTTTCCATGTCACTCCTGCAAATTTGATGATATCATTAATCCACCGTGATTTAGGTCAGCGTCATGGTCGTTTTTCCTCTCCAGTACTTCTTTTGTCCATCACCGATCTTGTCTTCGGGTAATATGCCCAGCCCATTGCTACTTCAGATGTTTCACTCTTCCTATGATGTCAGAGACTTTAGTTTGATTTCTTATCCATGTATTCCTTTTGTGATCCAATCTTGTGATACCAAGCATACTTCTTTACATACTAAATTGTGTTGTTCTTAATTTTTGAATTTTCTTTGCATTCAGTGTCCATGTTTCACAGCCATATGTGAAAAGTTTTTAACCAGTATAGGAAGAATACACTGGTTAAAAAACCTTTCTCTTCAGGCATAATGGTAGTTGGCTTTTGAATATTGAATGTAATTTTCTAAATACTTTCCATCCACGCATCACATGCCTTTTAATTTCATCCATGATATTTTGTTCAATTGATATCTGTTGTCTTAAGTATATGCAATGATTCACTTGCTTAATTTCCTCGTTATTGATTTTTATTATTTCTGGTTGGACATAACTATTGAACATAACTTGGGTCTTCTTTAGGTTTATCTCTAGGCCTGCTGTTCTGCTAGCAATTTGGAGCTCATGGATACGAGTCTGTAATTCATGTGCAGTTGAAGTAAAGATAACTTTGTCATCTGCAAAGCATAAATGGCTTAAATATCTTTTATTTATCTTCAGACCTTTCCCTTCCCAATCAAGAAGTTTGAATATTTCTTCTAGGCACGCTGTGAATAATTTTGGAGATATTGTGTCACCCTGTCTTATACCTTTCTGTATTCCCACAGTAGAGATGTTTCCATTGAAATGAATTGCTGCTGTGGTATTGGTGTATGCTGATTTGATGGTTCTAATGTAGGGATCCTCCACTTGTTGGTTTCGTAATTTTTTGTAACTTGTTGGTTTAAGTATTGCACAAGTTTTAAGTGAATCAAAGGCTTTCTCATAGTCAAAAAAACCAAGACATAGTGGTAATTGATATTCATTACACCGTTCAATAATCTGCTGTACAACTTGAATATGGTCCATTGTACTAAAGCCCCTTCGAAAGCCTGCCTATTCTTTTGGTTGTGCTAGGCCCAGAGTCGCACAAAGTGTATTAGCTAAGACTTTTGGAAACACTTTGTAGACCACTGATAGGTCGGTACTTCGTCAAGTCTTCTATCTCACCTTTTTATGTATCAGAATTAGGGTAGCCTTCTTCCATGTTGTTGGTACATCATTTTTCTTCAGGCATAAAGTAAATAGTAAATAGATAATATATATATATATATATATATATATATATATATATATATATATATATATATATATATATATATATATATATATATATTACTGTGTAAAATATATACTGATCTGCAGAAAATAAAAGAAAAATTCTTCGAAAATAAAGCAAAATATAAATAAAATGTAGAAATAAATGCCCATAACAAGCACAACAAATTGTCCACACAGGTTGCTGCCCCATTAACCTGCATATATTCCTGCCATGTCTAGATGAATCAACAACTGCTGTTTATTATTAGTTATTTATATTTCTGATATAAATATATTTTCCTCTCATCATAAGCTTTTTTTTTTTTAATTATATTCATCATAAATGCAAATCTGCATGTCTAGTTTAATGAATCACATTATGGGCTCCACCCCAGTAGTTCATAGGACAAACACATGTAATATCAGAAATGCAAATAATTAATAATTCATTTTCTAGTAATGAAAGTATTCTATTCACATCTGTTCTTTCTCTCCTATTTTGCCATTCTCACATGGATCATTAATGATGGTTCACACATTTACACCTTTCAGTAATTCAAATATAACATTCTCCTTAATTATTTTCTAATATATCCTGAAGCAGCCCCCCTCCCTCCCAGATTTGATTACATACACACACATGGGAAATTGTGCTGTGGTGAGGTATTTTCTCTCAACTAATCAGAAGGTCAAGGTCGCCATTCTTGACATAGCATGACAGTAATCATGCTATACTGACTTTTGATGTCCCAATTAGGACAGGTTTCATGCTGAATTACAAAGCAGGAAATTATGACAAACTCCAGATCATCTGTTCCATCTGTGGGAATTCTTTGACTTCTTAACTTGTTCAAAGTTAAGGATGTGACTGTTTTGATACCAGTTGATGACAGTAATCATGCTATACTGACTTTTGATGTCCCAATTAGGACAGGTTTCATGCTGAATTACAAAGCAGGAAATTATGACAAACTCCAGATCATCTGTTCCATTCCATTGGTATCAGTTACAGATTGGGGGAAATATCATCAATGGATGTAAAGCTTTGAGAAGGTGATTAAATGAGGCAACATCTGAATGTGTCCCTGAAATTTGTAGAACAAATAGGGTGAGAGTGAAATTTAGCCAGTTCAGCTGAACATTCTTTGAGCACCCGTGTTGCTATTCTCAGTCCCTATTGCTGAATTCTTATTCAGTTTATGCAGTAGCTCTAATACCTCCTCTACATACACTTGAATTTCTTCATTTAGTGAAGAGGTAGCAGTACTCAAGTGTTGCATACACCAGGTTGATAGCTTTTAAAAAAATGGGCACTCATTAGTGAATATTTTCTTCTACATCTGTCACCTTCACACCATCTGCATTCAGAAGAGTTATTCTTTCTTGTACTTACAATCTATTGATAGAATTCTTGTGTGTTGTCTTTAGCTTGCAGAGCCAGTTCCTTTTCATACTTAGAACTTAGCTTTCCATACTACACTTGACTATTCTAGCCTGCTGCTTATAATTTTCATAATGGACATCATCCTTATGAACATGGTATTCCTTCCACATCAGCCATTTCTTACGAATGTCTTGCTTAATAAGATTACACATCCATTTGCCTCCTACCCTATTTATTTTTCAAAATCTCAGGACACATTCTGATATTGCATCATTTAAGTATTTTTTAAATCCAGATCTGTAACAACACCCTGCTATGTAATTGATTTTGTTAGATTCCACCTCTAATGGCTTGATATTCATTGCCACATGAAATACTGTTACTAGTACAACGATCATAGGTGTCAACACTAACTAAATTCAAGTCATCCAAGATCATTAGCAGCATGACCCTTACTCTCTTATGCCACCTATCCTTCCTAAAAATACTGTACCCTTTTTACTCAATACCAGTTAGTATATATGATTCTGATAGCCAAGTCTCACTAATGCCTACAATCTGAGATATCAACATATTGACCAATGCAACAAACTCTACTTCTTCTGATACTCATAGCATTCATGTATAGTCAGAATAATCTACCTGCATGTTCTTTTGTATACTCGTATCTGTAGTATGCATGACACAGTTGGACAACTTGCAGATCTATATTCTCTGCTGCTTTATACATGAAGACATTTTTGCACAAGATTGATGAGACCGAACCGGATTAACACATTATCATAGAAATGACTCCTCATAGTCATTTCCATGATAATGCCCATTCCTGTCATTAGCACAACTATATAACATAGTCACTCTTACATTTATATTCTCACCATTCTTCCCATTATAATTTAGTTTCCCTGACTCTGCATTAAGTTTTTATACCAGTTATTAGTTTTTCAAGACTCCTGATACCAAACACATTGAAGTATAGTCTGTCCCTCTTATACAAATCTAATCCTCAAACTCACTCCACACATTCAAGAACACTCATCCATTCCTTCTACATAGCCTGTGCATTGAATTGTTTGTCATCATTATGCTGCAAGTTAAAGAAAGAAATGAATGTGGAAGAAAAATTTTACTGAATGCAAATGGCTCTCTTGAATTAGAAGCAGGTGTGATCAAACAATGTTTACTCAACTTCACTATGGTCTCTTGACCTCGTGTGTGTGTAACATAGAGCACAGTACTACTACTACTACTACACTATATTAAGTGAAGAGATAGAGATGATTGAGAATGAGGTTAGACTGTTGCATAACCTGGATGAGGATATGGCAGTAGGGACAAATGGAATAATTAGCATGTATGGTAAAGAAATGGTCAACCAAACTGGCTAATCCATTGACATGTTTGTATAATTTCAGTCGTAGCTCAGGAAAGATTCTACAGGATTGAAGAGAATGCATGATAATTCCATTTTCCAAGGGATGGCACAAAGACTGATGTGGCTAACTGTTATACTTTGCAAGGAACAGCATGGGTTTACTAAAGGGAGGTCATGTCTGAGCAATTTGCTCAAATTTTTATTTCCTTTCCACTATTCAGGGTAAATTGCAGGTATATTGGATTTTGTAAACACTGGGTGAGGAAGGGATCTTTAAATGAGCTAAGTGCACTTTTTAATTTTGTGGATAGTTTGAATGTTGGTTTAATATTGCATTTGCATTGTTCTATTTTTTTTTTTCCCCTGATATTCCACTAATGTATAGTACAGGTGTGACATTTTTATAATTTTTATCTTTGATGTGTGTAGGTTTATGGTAGACCATGAAGGAAAGACAGTCTGAGGGAATACCTGTAACAAGTGTTCGTAGAAAATTAAGAGTTATTGTTTTCAGTGTCGATGGAAAATTTGGATGTGTTTGTGTTGTTTGCTCAAGTGGCTTAGAAATTATTTAATGTTTGGTGTCCATGGCACCAAATGGCAAATATATTAACATATATAAGCCATACTTTACACTTGCTGAACCTAGCGCTTGTAGTTTGAAGTTTTCATATAAAAATCACCTGTAATACTGGGGGAGCCCATGGCCAAACCTTCTTTTTGCAGGTAGAAATTATTTTGCCACACAATTACCAGAACAAATTATGTGGGCAAAGAGGGATGTGATATTGGATGGGAATTTCTTCTGTATGAGAAGAACCATGTCATTAATCAGGACATTCCTTGAAAAGGACAGTCACGTCAAAACCGACTAAACTAATAAATCTTTATTGTTGAGGGTGATGTATTTTATTTTCTTCATGAAGTATTTTTATTTTTTATGTAGGAGAGGGGAATGACCTTCCAATTCTAAATTAAGATTCCAAGAAATTATATTCTTGGTTTAATTCCTTTAGCCAAATGTAAGCAAAGAGTTTGCGCATGAAGTAACTTCACGACTGGGCAACTCATATGTAGGGGCTAATGACTTCACATCATTTGCCTTAGTATCCCATAATGCAAAGCACATATACTTATGGACAATTATAATGCTGTGCATTATGGGAAGGGTCACTATCCAGACGGTTTCAACCTTTATTGAGGTTTTTATTTCGAAATTTATCACTTCTGGGTCTGGCTCCCACTGAGACCTCAATAAAGATTGAAACTGGTCTTGGCCCTTCCCATAATGCATAGCATTGTACATGTCCATAAGGATACTAAGGCAAGTAATATGAAGTCATTAGCCCCCTATATACAATTTGCCCAGTTGTGAAGTTACATTTGGATGAAGGATTAAACTAAGAATATAATTTCTTAGCATCTTTGATTTATAGTATAACCTAGTGGAAAAATTTTCAATATCTTCAACTCCTTGCGTGCTGCTATTAGTTTCTTGGCTAAGTGATAATTCACACCGAATTTCTTCAATTATAAGTCTCAGCGGCGTGTTTGCATGTTTTTGGCAGACCATAAATTCTAGGAGCACAGGCATAATGCAGTAAGAGTTTTTTTAAAATGTTACTGCTGATCACATGGCGACTAACATGAGTCTCTTTTCTTTTTGATGTGGTTTGTTGGTTTATAGTTAACCAGTTGGTACGTGTTGTCAGATACCAGTGGATTCATTTTTTCAAGGTAAGTGGTTTGTTCAAAAAAGAGGTGACGAAATACCTCTTCAGCACTTTAATTAAAATTTAATTGTAATATAACGATCCTCCCTTTTTGAAAAAACATGATCCTAAGCAGCTAAAATAATGCAAGCATTTTCTGGGAGGAGATGATTACATCAGTATTAGGAATTAAATTAATAATTAATATTATAATTATTTTGCACAGCTTTTTGTTAACTCTTAAAAGTAAAAAAAATCATAAACAGAAGTATCCAAGGAACAAAGCAAAATTAATATGCTCAATGATGGATGTGAGAGTTGCACTCCATCTGGTGACCAGTCCTTTATAATCAATACTTTTGGAATGATAGAATAATGCATCAAGTTTTGTTTAAAACCACCTTAAGTATACTGTTAACAACCTAATTCTCTATACCTGTTTCTATTGTTTCGGTTGGTCTTTAAGTGAATTGCTTAAAAACCCACATAATATGACAGAATTATTTGAATGAAATTCCTTATGGTAATAACAAATTATTCATTTTTTCCCCCATGTCACTATATTTATATATATTATAACTTTTATTAATGTTCATAGTTTTTATTGCTGAGTTTCATACCAAATCTGGTGTAGCTGTTATTCAGTTGAAATGTTGCAAGCTGGTAATGGATTTATTCAAGGAAATGACACCATCATGAAGCTAGAAATTGTATATCCTCTTTATGACATCAAAATTCATATCATCTCTCGCACTGTAAAAAACCTATTTAAAAAAAAAAATTTGCCAAAGTTCCCTAGGCACCTGCTGTTCAAATAGAAATTCACTATAAGCACCACCCTCTATTATAGCAGTGGTGTTCAACCCGTCGATCGTGATAGACAGGTCAATCATGGAGCAATTTTTGGTCGATCTCTTGTTTATTCATCCTTCCTTACAAATTTAATTAAAACTGAAAACATAATATTTTATTTATCATTATTTTGTATTATTTTTTAATTCTCTTTAAGTGTATTGCTATTGTTTATTTATTTTTCGTTAAAATTGTCAAATCAGTAATTTTCTTATAAATCCGGGTAAATGAATTAATTTGGATCAGTGGAAGTCAAACAGCGAGCCGAGTGAATACGATTATAAGAAAAGCACATCGTATGCATTTCGTTTATGATTGTGTTTACTCATAACTACATCACACGCTTCTCACTACCTACTGTTAGATTTCAGTTGCTCTAAGTTTATTGTTGGATTTACCATTATTTTGTTCACTAATTGATAAGTTATAAACATTTTTTATTTTAATAAAATATTTAAGAGTTATTTTTTTTTAATTTGAGGATAATCATGAGTGTATCAAAGAAATTGAAGACGTATCATTTTCACAAGGAATGGGAAATGGATTATTTCTTTACAATGGTAAATGGAAAGTGTTGTTGTTTGATTTGTAATTCATATGTAGCAATTCCAAAAAAAAAAAAAGCTAACACTGAGAGACATTTTAGATCGCTACATGCAAAATATGAAGATTTTCCCCAAAATTCCGAAATACATGAATCAAAAATTATTAATTTAAAGGCAGGACTTTCTGGACAACAAAATATTATTTCAAAAGTAATAAATAAACCAATATCGGCCACTATTGCATTTTTGAAAGCGTGTCATTTATTAGCAAAAGCAAATATTTAAGATGGAGAGCAAATAAAAGAATCATTTCTTGCAGCAGCAGCAGAATCTTTATTTTCTGATTTTAAAAATAAAAATTTTTGTAAGCTTCTGGTGTCATTTTTTTTTATGTCAGTATTATCTATCCAAAGATCTGTAAAGTAATCCAAGAATTGTTTTACATCTATTTTAAAATTTATGTTTGCAGTTTATTTTATATTTGCATTCATGTGTTTTAGTATATTATACGCATTGGGTCTTATTTTGTATGTATATGTCATTTTCTAGATGTGATACAAATTTTTACCAGCTTCTCTGTGTCTCTTTCTGGTTTCTCTTTTTTGGCTGTTGCTCATCTTTTTTTATATTCAATTTCATTTTCTTGTTTTTTGCTACTTAACCATCTTTTAAAAGCCAACGTTTTATTTTCAATTGTTGTTTTTATTTCATTGTCCCATATATGTAATTTTTTATTTTATGATATTTTTTGTGTGTTCCTAGACTTTCGTATGCTGATGCGATAATTTCTTTTAAAGAGTAAAATGAGTAGAGATATCTTGGAGAATGATTATTAAAGTTTAAAGAAATCGTTTGGGTTAGTCGAGAGGGCATATGTGGAAGCTGTATTCAAACATAGAACAAGAAGAACTTGATTTGGATACAGGAGATTAAATATGCAGTCCATGGAGAAAGAGAGATCATGTAAAGAGTTCCTGGCTAATAAGTCAGCATCTGTTACTAGAAAATATAGAGAAAAATGTAGTTAAAGGTAAATTTGTGTACAAATAGATTAAACAAAAGCTATTCATGGAAAGATTTTAGGAAGAATATAGAAAATAAATGTACTCAACTCCTGCTGTAATAACTCTATTATAACCAATAGCTGTAAAGTCCACTTTGAGTCCCCATAGGCACAATGGTATTATAAAGAAAATTCATATAGGAAACTATCTTTGTATAAAGCTATATCTATAATCCCTACAAATTGCAGTAATGAGAATTAGCTGTATATATAAAGGTAGCAAAGTATTTTAAAGGATGTTAAGAAATCTTTGTAGCAGAAGAAAGAATACAGTAGATCTCTGCTTTTATGACTTAATTGGTTCCTTAATTGAATCCCAGTGTTCTGTAACCTTCATGTTGATTGCAGAGCATATTCACTCTCTGAGGTTATGTGTTCAAATCCTGCCATTGGCATGTATGTTTGATTGTCTTTAGATGGGTGATAAACTTCATCGCCAAGTGCGATTAAGTTTACATCTCCACTTATTGGTTGCATAAAATGTCTTGAAAAAATTCCATAGTTGGTCACTAGAGCAGGGTTTCCAGAGTATATAAAAATATAAAAAAATACCCAAAATGTTGATAACATAAACATTTTTTTCTTAACCCACACACAATACGAATTTGCTATGGGTTTAGAGAAAAACCTTTTGTGGGTGGGAGCTACATAAATAAGGCATTCCTAGAGATATACTTTCAACTGTAATAACACAAATAACAATCATTTTTTTATTCTTTAAGAATAAACAAAATGATTGTTATTTGTTTATCATAGAATTAGATAACTAAAACATGGAAGCAGCTTCCATCAATTTCATTCCAGGTTTTCAGGAAGGCTTAAAATGTCTTGTTTATCTTTTTTAATATTATTGCTTTTTTGTTTTAAGGATTTAGTAGTCTCAAATTCAGTTTTCTTCTTGAGAAAAATTGAATTTGAGGGCACAAATATATACTGTACTACACTGTAAATTCGAACTTAAACTAAGAATCACTGGAGTGCTGGATGATCGGCTGAGTGATTATCGTATCAGCTCTCCAGCGAAAAGGCAGCGAGTTCGAATCCTGCCATGACGTGTTTGTGATTGTCTGTGGAAATACTAGTGGTGGTGGATGGTAGATGCAGTTGCTGGAGACGGTGAGCAGGGTAGGTGCCCTCCCTTGATGATTCTTTGGACTCCCTGGAGGTGTTACGTAATAATAATAATAATAAAGTGCAAACTTGCAGCATTGTACTTCAATCATAACCTGCACAATAACATCTGTCAATGATCCGGACATGGTGATAGATTTTTAAAACCAAATACATACAGTATATGTATTTGGTGAGAAGTTAGTTATTAGATTAAATAAAACACTCAAAAAGAATTAAAATAGAATTTAATACTTCCTATATTTCGTCCTAGTCACTAGGACATCTACGGGGATTACAAAGATAATTAATGTAACATGCACACAAAAACTTACAATACTAAGCCCAACCACGTGGGTGACAATACAGTCCTATCTAGGTGGAGCGCCCTCTAAGGGCAGTTGTAGGTGGCCTGGAATGTAAGGTAGGACCTCTGGTGATGACTGTTTCCGAAATCTTCGGAAGCTTAATGCAACCGTATTTGTTAAGATTTGGTTGGTTTTTGAGAGCTGCTGCTGCTTCTAAGAAAAGTCTCTCTTTCTTGAATTTGCTGTGGTGGAGCATGGCGGTTTTCTTCCATGATACTCTGTGGGTGGTGTCCAAAACGTGGTCAGCCAAGCCTGAATGGCCATAGTTGTGTTTAACGATGTACGACTTGTGTTCCTCCAGGCGGATGGATGCTGATCTGCCTGTCTGTCCAAAGTACGCAAGCTTACAGGAACAGGGTACTTTGTAAACTCCAGGCAGAGAGAGAGGAGGGAGCTGATCTTTTGTAGAACGGATAAGGGTAGCCAGTTTGCGGTAGGGCTTATATGCTGTGTGTAGGTTATACTTTTTTAGTATCTTGGCTATTTTTTCCGAAGTGCCACGGATGTAGGGTATGGTGATGGCATTTTTGAATTCTTGTTGAAGAGAGGGACGGGGAATGGGGGAGGAATTTATTATTTTTTTGATGCTGTGTTCGCTGTAGCCATTGGAGAGGAAAGTTCTGTGTATGTGGTTAAGCTCAGTAGTGAGGGCGGTTCCACTGGAACAAAGATTGTGGGCTCTCTTGGTAAGGGTTTTAATGATGCCATATTGTTGTGAGCGGTGGTGGTGGGAGAGTTTGTGAATGTATCTGCCTGTGTGTGTGGGTTTTCTGTATACAGTGAAGGCAAGTGTATCATTAGGCAGGCGCGTGACTAAGGTGTCTAGGAAGGGTAAACAATTGTTCTTTTCCTTTTCCATAGTAAACTGGATTCTTGGATGTAGGCTATTGAGATGACCAAGGAAGGAATCTAACGTGTCAAGGCCATGAGGCCAAATAGAGAACACATCATCTACATTCTAGTGGTAAGACTTATACGTTGGTTAGACATAACTGGTAATTAATTTACGGAATTAACAACGCATGTAAAGTAAATTAATTAAAGATAACTTTAATGAATCACTTCTATATTTCGACAATGTCACATTGTCATCTTCAGGAACATAAAGATATGGTATGTGCACTAAAGGAACTAACAAAGCAAATGAGGAAGAAATTAAGACACTAATTTTGTTCCTAAAGTCCTAATGGTGCCCTCTTGCGGGCTAATTTGGTAGTCTTGGCCGTTAGGCTGAAGTTCTCATAATGAAAGTCTCCCAAATTTGGGGCAGTTTCATGCACCCAAATTTGTTGAGGTTAGGAACGTTTTTTAGAGCTGCTGAAGATTCTTTGAATAATCTTTCGTATTTAAACTTGCTGCGATGGATTATTTTTGTCTTCTTCCAACGAATTTTATGGTGGGTATCTAAGGCATGGTCTGCCAGCCCAGAGCGGCTGTACTGGTGAAACCGGATGTAGTCTTGGTGTTCTGAAATCCTGATATTTGTTGTTCTGCCTGTTTGGCCAAAGTAGGACAATTTGCAGCTGCAAGGGACCTGGTATACACCAGGTAGGTCTAGGGGAAGTGGTTGGTCTTTGGTAGAGCAGATAAGGGATGCCAACTTTTTATATGGTCTGTAACAGGAAGTAAGGTCATATTTCTTGAGGATATTAGTTATTTTTTCAGAGGTGCCCTGGATGTAGGGGATAGTGATAGACTTGGTGTAGTCTTTATTGTTGAGGGGGGGAGAGGGGTTGTGGTTTTCAGGTTTTAGTATTTTTTGGATTTTTTTGGGGTTATAGCCATTGGCTAAGAAAGTGTTGAGGATGTGGTTTAGTTCCATAGTCAGGGCCTTGTCATCTGAGCAAATTAATTTTGCCCTGTTATATAGTGTTTTTATCACCCCATATTGTTGTGAGGGGGGGGGGGGGGATTGCTGGTGAATGTATCTGCCAGTGTGGGTGGGTTTTCTGTAAACAGAGAAAACCAAAGATCCATCAAGCTGGCGGGTGATTAAAGTGTCTAGGAAGGGGAGGGTGTTGTTTTCCTCTTTTTCTAAGGTGAACTGGACTCTGGGATGTTGGTTGTTTAAGTGTGTTAGGAAGGAGTGGAGCGAGTCTGAGCCATGTGGCCAAATAGCAAACACATCATCCACATAACGAAGCCAAATAGTGGGTTTTTGTGGGGCGGAGTTTAAGGCTTTTTCTTCAAATGTCTCCATGAAGAAATTGGCCAAGGGTGGGGAAAGTGGTGAACCCATGGCTGTCCCCTCTATCTGTTTGTAGAACTTTCCTTGCCAAACGAAATAGCCTGAGTTCATTGTGAACTGAAATAGGGCTGAGATATCGGGAGGAAACTTGGCTTGGATGAGCTCAAGGGTTTCTTTGAGTGGGACATTAGTGAATAGGGAGGAGACGTCAAAACTGACCATTATGTCAGTGTGTTGGAGTGTGAGGTTTTCTATACTGGCTTTAAAGTGGGCCGAGTTTTTTATGTGTGATGGTGTGTTGCCAGTGTAGTGTGTGAGCGTTTTGGCTAAATGTTTGGCTAATTTATATGTGGGGGAATCAATGCCATCCACTATGGGACGTAATGGCACATTTTGTTTATGTATTTTTGGGAGTCCATATAATCGGGGGGGTCTAGAGTTATAAGGTTTAAGCTTGTTGGTGACTTCCACAGGCCAAGAAGTGACTTTCTTAAGGAGTCTGTGGATAGTTCTAATCTGAGAGCTGGTCGGATTATATTCAATGGGGAGGTAAGTAGTACGGTCTCGTATTAAAGAATTTAGCTTACCTTTGTAGTCTTTTTGATTGAGTACCACAGTGGCGCTTCCCTTATCAGCTTTGGTGATTACTATTTTTTTGTTGTTTTTTAATTCTTGTAGGGCTGTATATTCGTTTTTGGATAAGTTGGATTTTGGAGGTTTGGCTTTAGTGAGAACACCGACTACATCCAGTCTCACGTTGTTGGCGATATGGATAGGCAGGTTGCGAATTCCACGCTCTATTTGAATCGTGATTTCTTCAGCAGGAATCCTTTTTGGAGCTAGGGCGAAATTGTGACCACGTGAAAGTGCGGTGAGTGCTTCAGGCTTTAAAACTGCCGACGAGAGGTTGACTACTGTGTTAAGTGGTGGCTGGGGTACAGAAGCAGAAGTCTTGGTCAGGTTTTCGTATTTTTTTACGTGCCGACTACGTATTTTTTCGAATTCCTTTCTTGCCGATGTGCATGATATGTCATGGAGTATCGACCATAGATCAAGGCCGAGTGTGTTAGAAAGCTCTTCCTCTAGCGCCCGTACGTTTTTGTTTTCGTCGGCAAGGAGAACGCGCGCCGCGGTAATTTGTTCTCTTAACAGGGCGAAGCTAGTGCGGTTATAAATGCGTAGAGCTTTCTCGGAAGTGAAACGGTGCTTCTATTTGACACAGTTGGGGATCACTTTGTTATCCCGGCAGCGTTTTAGGAACATCAGGCGATTTATTTGCCTCGATATCTTTAACCTCAATTTGCCGTATTGACGGGCCTTTCGTGCGATTGCATCTCCGTGGATGATCATGATTCTAGTGGTAAGACTTATACGTTGGTTAGACATAACTGGTAATTAATTTACGGAATTAACAACGCATGTAAAGTAAATTAATTAAAGATAACTTTAATGAATCACTTCTGTATTTCGACAATGTCACATTGTCGAAATATAGAAGTGATTCATTAAAGCTGCAAATTCCTTGCAGCTGCAAATTGTCCTACTTTGGCCAAACAGGCAGAACAACAAATATCAGGATTTCAGAACACCAAGACTACATCCGGTTTCACCAGTACAGCCGCTCTGGGCTGGCAGACCATGCCTTAGATACCCACCATAAAATTCGTTGGAAGAAGACAAAAATAATCCATCGCAGCAAGTTTAAATACGAAAGATTATTCAAAGAATCTTCAGCAGCTCTAAAAAATGTTCCTAACCTCAACAAATTTGGGTGTATGAAACTGCCCCAAATTTGGGAGACTTTCATTATGAGAACTTCAGCCCAACGGCCAAGACTACCAAATTAGCCCGCAAGAGGGCACCATTAGGACTTTAGGAACAAAATTAGTGTCTTAATTTCTTCCTCATTTGCTTTGTTAGTTCCTTTAGTGCACATACCATATCTTTATGTTCCTGAAGATGACAATGTGACATTGTCGAAATATAGAAGTGATTCATTAAAGTTATCTTTAATTAATTTACTTTACATGCGTTGTTAATTCCGTAAATTAATTACCAGTTACATCATCTACATATCTAAGCCAGATAGACGGTTTGAGTGGGGCTGAGTCTATGGCTCGTTTTTGAAATCTTCCATATAGAAATTGGCAAGGGGGGTGAGAGGGGGGAGCCCATGGCAGTTCCCTCTATCTGCTTGTAGATTTTGTTATTCCAAGCGAAATACCCAGAGTTGATGGCAAAGGAAAAGAGATCTAAGATGTCAGGGGGAAAAACGTTTTCTAAGAGAGATAAAGTGTCAGTTAAGGGAATATTGGTAAACAAGGAGGAGATATCAAAGCTTACTAATATGTCTGTATTATTCAAGGTTAAATTTTCTGTGAGGGCTTTAAAGTGGGTCGAGTTTTTTATATAGGAAGCTGAATTTCCGGTGAGGGGGGACAGAGAGTTGGCCAGCTGTTTAGACAGTCTGTAACAAGGTGCATTGGTGGCATCTACTATAGGCCTGAGTGGGGAATTAGATTTGTGGATTTTTGGTAAACCGTATATTCGGGGGGGACGGGAGCGGAAAGGTTTAAGTTTTTTCGTGGCGTCGGGGGGCCAGGAGGTTACTTTTTTAAGTAAGATTTTTAATTTCTTAACTTGCGTTTTTGTGGGGTCGTGTTCTAGCGGGATGTAGGTAGCGCGATCGCGGAGGATAATGTTCATTTTACGATTGTATTCACTCCATTAAACAAAAATCCATTAAACCTCCAACATAATGTCCTCACAGCACTTAAGCCTCTTCACAAGATTAAATAAAATTAAACCACACTAATTCAGTTATTAAAAATCATTCATATTTAGTTAAAATGTTTCATTCTCAGTTGTGAGCTCTGGTCTTGGTCAGCAACCTGCCATTTAGTATACGCATTTTTTTCACCTCATTTCTGTAGCTCGGCATATCATACAATCATAATAGCAAATTTATTCCAGTTGTAAAAAGTTGTAAAAAAAAAGGAGTCTGCTATAGGAATTAAAGTCATCAATGTGATTACAAAAAAATTTTGTATACCTGCACTAAAAATATGTATTAAATTATTATTTCGAAAAATTACGAAATTCACAGTATGCGAATATTTTATGTAGAAAAACCATCAGAAGCCTGTAGTGCAGAAAGGCAACTTGAGAATTTGATATAAAATGCTGAACCATAGTGGTATTCAAAATTTTTCTTTGGCAACATTATGTTATCTAGAAGGCTTTGTCACATGCTTAAGGGTTTCATTATATTTTGTAAAAAGGAAAGTAAAACATTATGTTATACAGAAATTTCCTTCCCAAATGTTATGTTCCAGGAAGGATTTATACAAGCATACTTGAGAAATAATGACTGTGAAAAGTTGGGGGGGGGGGTAAGTTGCATTCAGGCCAGACTGAAGTCACCAAACAGAACTCTGTTTGGCATAAATGGAACCTTATACTGAGCAGTATAGTCTACCCTAACTATATCAACATCATAGGGACCAGGGTAGTTTATTTTAGTGAATAATTTATTACTTATAGCATTGTGCCTATAGTTTGATGCTGAATCAGGTATAAGGTGGGGTTGTATACAGTCTCCACTATTTGTTTGTTAAGACTTAAATGCTGAAAAAAAACCATGATAAAAGTTTAATGGTTTAATGGAGTGAAACAGCACTAGGAAATTATTAAAAAACATATTTAATACTTCCAATATTTCATCTCAGTTACAGAGATATCAACAAGGTGTACAAAATGAGACGTAATGCACACACACACACACACACACACAAAGGCAGCACAAAACTAACTGAAGTACATGGACAAAAAACTTGAGTCCTAACTAGGTAGTACCCTCTATGGACATGTGTCAGCAGCCTAGGATTTAAACTGGGATTGCAAAGTATGTGTTTCCCATATTCTGGGAAATTTTATGCAACCATATTTATTTAAATCAAGATTGATTTTTAAGAGCAGCAGCAAGTTCAAAAATACAGTCTCTCTCTCTCTTTTAAATTTGCTATGATGGAGCATGTGGTCTTTTTTCAGTTGATTTTGTGATCTGTATCCAAATCATAGTCTGCAAGGCCAGATTGACCATAGTCATAACTGCAGTTATGTTCTTCCATTTGGATGAGAGCTGATCTTCTTGTCTGTCCATAGTATGCCAACTTGGAGAATTTCTGTTTAGTGGAGTGGATAAGGGTAGTTAGTTTTAAGTGGTGCAAAGATTGTATTTCTTTAAGATTCTGGATATTTTTTATGATGTGCCTCGGATATAGGGGATAGTGATAGTATTACTAAAATCTTATCTTTCTGAAGAAAAGGCCATGAATTGGTGGAAGGATTGTTTATTTATTATTATTTATTTATTTATTTTTGATATTGTGAGAGCTGTAACTATTAGAAAAGTGTGGTGTATGTGATTGAGATCTGTTGCAAGATGTTGAAAGTTTATTTTTCTGTTGCAAGAGAGGTCTCATTTCAGATGGTATCATCACTTTAGAATAGAAGATGAAAGATTAGCAAAGCATATGTTTGAGACAAAAATTGCAGGAAAAAATTCCAGATTTAACAACCAAGATAAATGTGTAAATTCAATCATATAGTGCTATCACATATTCTTACTGTACATCAAATGAAAGGTGTGTGTGTGATGTAATGTATATCACAAATTTTGCATATACAATATTCCGATTTGATGGTGATGATAAAGGTGGGTTGATGCAAGTCCTACTGTATATAAGTCAGATTTGAAAAATAATAATCAGTTTGGAACAAGTTGTTGATTGTAAATTGATTACAAAATATTAATTGCATTAGATTACCACATCTGTACATCCTATGAGGGTACTCCAAAAAATTATATTGATGATTGATATATCTTTGCTTAATACAGTAAACCCTTGATTTAATGGACTTTGGATTTAACTGACAAAATTTACGGCCTGTATGTCACATGAAAATTAACACCCTGTTAATTTTAAAATGCTTTTAACCAAGATTTGCTTAATTAAATTAACAGGCTATTTTTTGTTATTAATTTCCTGTTATTTTTAACAAATTTTTGGCAAATTACATTACGTTACATTAGCCAGGCGCTATCAGCCCGGGGGAATTTTGGCCTCAAGCACCACATGTTGTCACTGGGCACGGTCCTCTGTGACTGTCTGCCACGTTCTGGTCTCCAGCCCGACAGCCTGCAGGTCTTCCTTCTCCTGATCCGCCCATCTCTTTCTTGGCCTCCCTGATTGGGGTTGGGCCTCCCATGCTTGTCTCACAGTCCTTTCAGGGCCCATACGGTACAGGTGCCCCAGCCACTGAAGGCTCGCAGCTCCATCAAGACGTCTGCCAAGTTGTATAAAGCGTGTATGGCAGCATTGGACCGCCTCCTCCAGACTTTGTCTGCCATGACCCCTCCATAGATACGTCGTAGCATCTTGTTCTCAAATACTCTAAGGTGATCGGCTTGTCTTGCCGTGAGAGTCCACGCTTCAGCATCGTAGAGGAGAACAGGCCTGATCAAAGTCTTGTATAATCCCACGTTTGTAGTCCAAGACAGCAAGTGTGAGGCGAAAAGGGAACCCACCTGATAATAGGCCACATTCGCAGTATTTATCTGACTCTGGACATCAGTCTCAACTTTGTTGTCTTCAGTCACGAAAGAACCCAAGTACCTAAATACCTTCACCCTCTCAAACTGTGCAGCTCCCTCTGGATCTTGAGCAGCATGGCGACTCATAAAAAGGTATTTTGTCTTCTCGGCATTTATTTTCAGGCCAACTTCTTTTGCAGCTTCTTCAATAGCAGTAATCAGTGCCATCGTGTCGTCCCGTTGATGCGCCATAACATTGAGGTTGTCAGCGTAGCTAAGAATCCTAACTTGCATCCCCATGTCGACTCCACCTGCCACTTGCTGTGTGTCTCTAATTACTTTTTCCAGCACTAGATTGAAGAGAATTGGAGAAAGCCCATCACCGTGCTTCACACCAGTCTGTACTCCAAATGGGTCCGAAAGGTCATCTTCTGCTTTCACTCTTGCTCTCGAACCAGCTACGCACACCTGTGCCATTTTTTGGAGTTTTCGAGGAATTCCCAGCTTTTCTAACACATGCCATATTTTTGGGCATATCATTGAGTCATAGGCTTTAGAAAAGTCTGAAAATATTATGAACTTCCCGGTTATATTCCCAGCACTTTTCAAAAACTTGGCGCAGCGTGAAGAGTTGGTCTATTGTAGAACGGTTCCTCCTGAAGCCCGTCTGGTAGTCACCAAGGCACTCTTCTGCATATGGTGTGAGGCGCATTAGCATGATGTTAGACAGTACATTGTAGCCAGTCGATAGCAGTGAGATGTCCTTATAGTTGCTGCATTGAGCCTTATCTCCTTTCTTTTATACTGGGGGTGATCAGCGACTCCTTCCACTCGTCTGGCAGCCTTTCTTCTCACCAGATCGTCGAGATTAGCCGGTGCAGCTGCTCCAGCAGGATGTCCCCACCATTCTTCAGGAGCTCCGCCGGTATGCAGTCCACTCCTGGAGCCTTATTATTTTTCAGCATGCAGATAGCACCAGTAATCTCACTAAATGTCGACTCATCAATAAATGGTTCAGCAGTTTGATAAGGAGTATAATCCTCCGATATTGATGTTCCAGCATTGACATTCAGCAAGTTTGCAAAATATCTACGCCACCGAGCGAGAGCATCTTTTGAGTTTGTTAATAGATTTCCGCTCTCATCTCTTATGGTTGTCACTTGTGTCTGGGCACCTCACATGGCTTTGATCATCCGGTACATCTCCCGTCCATTATTCGTCACCCTATTTCTCTCTATACTAGCCACTTTCTCATTAAAATACTTCCGCTTTTCCCTGCGTAGACATGTATTCACCACTCTTCTCACCCTCTCATATGCAGCTTTCTTCCTACTATCTGCTAGGTAGTTCAATAGTGTTTCCCTTCGTTTCGCTATAGTTTCTTCACACTGTCTATTAAACCATGCTTTTCTTCTCCTCTTTCTCTTTTCCACAGTTCTCGAGGCAGCTAACACGATCGTATTTTTGATGGTGTCCCATATCCTATCTGGATCATCCTCTTCCTCCTGTAACTCCCCAAACCGCTTCTGCAACTCTAACTGGAAAGCCCGCTTGCCTTCCGCTGTTTTCAACTTGTCCAGGTCCCATGCTGATCGTATGGTAGGACACGTGGGCTTCTGAACTGCAATTCTATGCCTGAAATCACAGGCTATCAGATAGTGGTTGCTATCTCCATCTGCTCCTCTGAAACTTCTCACATCCGTACATGGTTTATTTGGTTAGCTGTTCTACCATCTGACGATCTCCAGGTCTGTTTGTGGACATCTTTATGTGCAAACATAGTGCTCTTTACAAAGCATCCCATAATGGCAGCAAAACTCGCAAGTCGGATCCTGTTATCATTGCACTCCTCATGTAGGCTCTCACTACCTACGAAAGGGCGCCACACACGCTCTCTCCCCAGCTTCGCGTTGAAATCTCCCAACACTAGCTTCACATCATAGGATGGTAGATTATTACAAGTACGCTCAAGCACTTTGTAGAAACAATCTTTAGCTTCCTCTGAGCTCTCTTCAGTAGGTGCATAACAGTTCACAATAGACACATTTTGAAAATGTCCCTTAACTCTAATAGTACACAGCCGATTGTTCACAGGTTTAAAATTTAAAATATTACAAAAAAAGTTATCACTAACTAAAAACGCAGTTCCGAGGACTCTTCGTCCTCTGTCGTCACCACTATAGTATAGCGTGTACCCCTGATTGCAGGTCGAGCCTTGTCCTGGCCAACGTGCTTCTTGTACAGTACAAAGTTCAATTTTATACTGTCGTAAGACATTCATTACATTAAAAAGAGCTCCTTCTTTCACGAAACTACATATATTCCAGGTCCCAAAACGATTAATAATCATAGTTGCAAAGGCGTCCGAATTCCGAGGCTTCTATGGTGCTTGTTTCGTAACCAATAGGGTTTTTACAGGAGGGGTGGTTGGCCCCTTGCTACCCCCCCCCCCCCCCGTATATTAGGATTCCTTAATTAAATTGAGTAGCATAGTACTAGCGACAGAAATTCTTAAGCAGTTGCATACAACAAAGTACTATAATAAGCTTCTACTCAAATTAGGCTTAGTTGCTCGCACATTCTCTACCACTACAGTTTCATAAAGTATACTCACTAAAAACCAATAGACAATTTACACAAACCTATATGCAATGTGCTCAACCTAAACATCATAATTTTAAAAGAAATGCTCCTCAACAAAAATATTTCACTAAAACGCGTAAACAACTTTATACAGCTAAATCAACCACCAGCCACACGTCACAGTGCCACCAATTTTGGCAAATAGGCTATCATATGTTGGAAAAACACTGTAGTAATTTAGCCAACATAAATGAGTTACTGCTCATAAAACATGTTCGCCGAATGATCAGGACGTGATCACACCAATCCCACTGTAATTGTCTCTTTTGTCGCATGGCGTGATTTTCTGTGGCAGTTTTATTACACACATTTTCGTAATTTTAGGGAGTTAATTATGAAAAAAACAGCAGAATTCAATCAAAAGTTTAAAAAAAATTTATTGTTTTTTTCAAAGCAGGATTACCAAGGTTTTAACCAAGCACCTCAACATTAACTTCACATCTAAAAGTCTGAAAAATGTGTTAAAAATTGTGTGTATTGTGTGTATTAGCACTGTAATAAAAAAACAATTTTTTTGTTATTACAGTGCTAATATTTATAAAATTGCAGTATAATGTTACAGATATTTTTATTTTAAAAAATTCGCTATTTAACGGACATCCTTTAGCCCCTATTAGTCCATTAAATCGAGGGTTTACTGTAATGTGTACTAAGTAGGTTCTATTATTGAATTTGTTACTCATGTTAGAAAACATGAATTACTTTGTTTTCCTCTTAATCTGCTTAATTTAATTTTGCTACAGATATATTTCATAAATCCTTGCATTTTGGACAATTCTAATTATCTAAAAAAATTTATAGATGAAGAAAAAAATCTTGTGGAAGAAGTATTTAAAAATGCCATGGATGTTTTATCTGATGAGGATAAAAAACTTCCTCAGGTAAAAAAAAATATATATTTTAATTTAGCAAATGATTCATATTTCAGTGAAATCTTCATAAACTCCTCACTTTTTAATGTGATATAAGCTTTTGATATTAAAAGTTCTTCAATATTTTAAGTTGTGTTAATAAACTTTTTATAATACCAATATTTTTATAGTGTTAGAGACCATTTTCAAGCTATACAAATTTTGTTGGGAGCATACAACAGCTAATGTAAACTGAAATTAATCATAATAAATTATCTGTAGTAATTGTATTTGAAGAGCATGTCAACACTACATAATTCATTTACCATTAATTCTAATATATCGATAATAAATTATTTTAATCCTTTATCCGAGTGTAAGCAAACAAAGTTTGTGACTGAAAATATCTTTAGGACTGAGGTAAGGTGGTGCAACACCAGGCAACTCCAAGCAAAGATGGACCAAGCTCTCATCACTCCTTGTCTCAGTATCTCCCATAATGCAAAGCACATCTCCTTGCGGACATGTATACTGCTATGCATTAAGGGAAGGGCCACTACCCAGACTGGTTTCGACCTTTATTGAAGTCTTGTCACTGGGAAGCAGATCCAAATGTGGAGATACTATTGTGGGATACTATTGCATTATGAGAGACACTGAGACAAGTAGTGATGAGAGCTTGGTCCACCTTTGCTCGGAGTTGCCTGGCGTTGCACCACCTTACCTCAGTCCTGAATATATTTTCAGGTGCAAACTGTTTGCTTACACTTGGATAAACAATTAAACTAAATTTATTATAGTCTAACCAAGTGCAAAACATAAACTTCCAACATCTTTCTCTAAATCCAGAGTAATTCAATAATAAGGTGGTACACCTGTTGGCAACTTGTATAGGTAAATATGACCTCTCCTATTGCTTCTGTCTTAGTATCTCCATGTTTGGGTCTGCCTCCCACTGACGAGACCTCAATAAAGGTCGAAACCGGTCTGGGTAGTGGCCCTTCCTTTAATGCATAGCTGTATACATGTTCACAAGTATACATGTTCCCATAATGCAAAGCACAAGGAGATGTGCTTTGCATTATGGGAGATACTGAAACAAGGAGTGATGAGAGAACTTGGTCCACCTCTGCTCAGAGTTGCCTGGTGTTGCACCACCTTACCTCAGTCCTGAAGATATTTTCAGGCGCACACTTTGTTTGCTTACACTTGGATAAAGGATTAAGCTAAATTTATTATAGTCTAACCAAGTGCAAAACATAAACTTTTAATATATTAATCGTATGCAATATATAAAGTGCCTCCATAATGCATTGCGATGATGTGACATTTATCATTCTGTTGAAATGACTTTACATAGCAGCTAACATTGCATGCAATAAATACATACAGGGTGATCGTAAAGTGGCATCTGAAAGTTTGAATTTGTACCAGTTGTTTCCAAATCATTATAATCATTCCTTATGCCATTAGATGTCACCCTCATATTATTACATGTACAGGTTGTTCTCAGTGTAGCTTTGTTCATTGTGGAAGTGAAATGTCTTTTCCCAGCCACAATGAGTTTCATTTTGAAAGTTATTTCACTGATCGCTCTTATGCATTTGTTGCTGAGGAATTTTGTGAGGAATATACAGGTACAGCAGTCCCTCAAAATTCAACAATAATGAGATTAGTGTAGTGTTTTTGTGAACTGGATCTGTTGCAGATAGGAATCGTTCTGGAAGATCCTCCATTTTGACTGATGATAAAATGAATGAGATAAAGTGAGAGCACTGCAGGGAGTCCCCAACAAAAAGCCTCAGGAAACTTGCCATGCAATTATCAGTATCATACAGTAGTGCTCAGAAAGCTATGAGATTGTTACACCTTCATCCATATCATGTGCACTCAGTCCATGAACTGAAGGACCTTGATAAAGGCAAATGAATAATCTTCTGCAGATGATTACGCTCACTCATTGATGAACATGGTAAAGAGAGAGAGGGATGCTTAATATGGTTTTCTTCACTGACGATGCCTGGTTTCACATCAGTGGGTATGTGAATAGTCAAAACTACAGAATATGGTCATGTGAAAATCCACATGCTTTTTATGAAATAGTTTTGCATTCTCAAAAAATTGGAGTTTAATGTGTGATATCACACTGTCGTATAGTGGGACCAATTTTCTTTGAAATGATGGTGAACAGTTCCATCTTCCAAGACATCATGCAGTTCGCTTGATGTCAGTGAATGCCATTGTTAGTTCCAACAAGACAGTGCTACATGCCACGTCTAATAGTACCATACATTTTTTGCCAGAATGTTTCGGTCATCTCACTTTGAAAGAATTCAAGCTCCCAAGATCCAGATTTATCACCAAGATTTTTTCCTTTGGGATGTTGTTTATCAGAATAATCCTCTTCACACACTGGATGAACTAAAAATGAACTTTTAAACAGTAATTGAAAACATCAGGTGCTTTATAAGGTAGCATCAAACCGGTAAAAAGAGCATGAATTTGCATTTTCATGAAGGAGCTGGCCACTTTCAACATTTGTTATGTTGAGGTTAATTACAGCATTTGTTGTAATTAACCTCAAAACAGATGTTATTTCTTTGTTGCATGCTTCACAATCACCCTGTTTAATACACTGGCCTTCTGGCATTTTGGCTGCAACTCAAAACCAAAACTGCTCATTTTGAAAACAGCCATTAGAGTTTATGCACTCTTTATGAAGTAATGATACAGTAAACCACATTTAATTTTACCTTGCATCAGTATCTCATGTAATCCAAATTGAAACTATCCCTCACGACGCACCTATAAAATATAGTCTTGCATTCCTCTCATCCTCTGACTTTCACTCAAAGGGTTGCAAATCTATAGTACATTTGTTCTCTTGTTAGTCACATTTTCTAAGGATATTTTGCTAATTGATACATTTTCTAAAATTCAGGCAATTTTGGCAGTTCTACTTCGGTTGAATTTTTCAATAGATGAAGCTTTGTCTGGTCTCTAGAGCAGGGTTTCCACATTAATTATATAAATTATATTATATAAATTATATAAAAGCAGGGTTTCCACATTAATTATATAAATTTCTTCCAGCCACTTCAGGGCTCCAGTAAGTGGGATTAGTGATCTTACACTGATAAGTTCATTTTTCACTTAAAGATATTTGCAGACATTTATGTCCCTGGTGAAATTCAATTATGCCACCAGTTAATTGAAGAATGGTTACTTTAATCATTGGGGAAGAGCCGCACATGCTTGTCAGTGTATTTAATTTGACATATGCTTAATTTCTAATACAAATACAAACTGCATCCATGGGATTTATATAATTCTAATGTGTACAGTTTCATCATTGCAAAACAGTCTTCCTTCTAGAATTTTTGTCTTTAACATTTGAGACTTTTCAAAGATTCATATCTTCAAGTGCCATCTCCTATTGGAGGTCGGCAATCACCTTGGCAAATTTTGAGCAATCCTCAGCCATTCTGAACAGTCCTTCAGAGCTCATTCCAATCCATTGTCTGATGTTTGCCAGCCAAGATTTTCTTCATCTTCCTTGTCCTCTTCTTCCATTCATCTTCCCTTTTATAATCAATTGAAGTATCTTATATTTTTCATTATGAAGTAGGTGACCAACATATGCAGTTTTCCTTATTTTTTATGGTATCTAAAAGTTCACGTGATTTCCCCATTTGTTCCAGTACTTCTTTATTGGACATTTTTGCTGTCTGTAGGATTTTTAACATTCGTCTGTATAACCACATCTCAAAGGCTTCAAGTTTTTTACTGATGTTGTCTTCAAGGTCCAAGTTTCTGCACTGTACAGCAGTACAGACCATACATAGCATTTAACCACGCATACTCTAAGCTCTAAATTTAAATTGCAGTTACACAGTGTTGATTTCATCAAGAGAAAATTTTTTTCTTGTCATTTCAATTCTAATTTTATTTCCATTTCTGGATTGCATTTTTCGTTTAACCAGCATCTGAGATATTTAAACTTTGTCATTCTTTCTGTTTGTTTCCCACTTAAAGAAAGTGCTGAATTAAGAATTGGTTTCTTGATATTGAGTTTTAATCCCATTTTTTAACTCTCCTCATTCACTAGTTCCAGAAGATTTTGAAGATCCTGAATATTGTCAGCTAAGAGAGCTGTGTCATCAGCATATCGGATGTTACTGATGATTTCACCATTTACATTAATCGCTTCCTCTCTTCCTTTTAAGATTTTTTTTTTTTTTTTTTTTGAAATGTGGCTTCTGATTATATGTTAAAAAGGAGAGGCGACAGCACACATTCTTGCCTTACTCCTTATTTGATGTAAATGGAGTCTGTAATAATAATGTTATCAACTTGAACAGATGCCCCTTGGTTCCAATATAAGTTTTCAATGATCCTGATGTTTTTACCATCTAATCCAATTCTTTTTAATAGTTCAATCGTTTTCGTATGTTGGACTTTGTCAAATGCTTTGTCAGAGTCGAAGCAAGTGAATACTTCCTTTGTTTTGGTCACTACATTTTTGGAATAAGATTTGATAACAGAAAAGAGCCTCTCTTGTTCCCAAACTGTTTCTGAAGCTGAATTGGGTATCACTGATGACGTCTTCACATTTTCTGTATATTCTTTTTGAATTATTTTCAGAAACATTTTGAGAACGTGACTCATTAGACTGATCATTCTATAATCATTGCAAGTTTTTACATTTGCTTTTTTAGGTAGCATGATGAAGGTCGACTGTAACCAGTCTTGAGGTATTATGCCTGTATTGTAGATCATATTAAATAGTTTTACTAATATGGTAATGTTGTTGCCTTCTAATAACTTTACTATTCCTACTGGTATATCGAGGCCTAAGGCTTTAACATTTTCAGCTGAGTTCAGCACACATTCCACCTCATCTTAGAATGCAGGGGTCTTCCATCTGTTCATAAGTATTTTCTGGGTTTTGTCTGTTATCAGTAAAGAGGTCTTCTACATATTTAACCCATTCTCTTATAAAGATTCATATAAAATATATAGGGGTGCTTAAGGGTCAAAGCTGTATAACTGAGAGGAGACCTCCACATAGCCTTTAAAGGAATGCGGAGAACCGACCAGGGCTTCTGACCTAATGTCCAATCCTCACCTTCTCGTGGTGCACCCTGTAGGGTATCTACTTTGATACTGAACGAACGAGGATGGGCTGGCAATTTGGGATTTAGCCGACCAAATTGTATTCTTACTGATTAAACCAAAATAAAAAATGATGGTACAACATGACAAAATTTCATGCCGGCTGGGGCGTCGCCCGGTTAAACAAGGCCCCCATTGTTTTCGCCAGGGAACCAGGGCGAACAGCGAAAAGTCAGCTACTGGAACAAATCTGAAAACAAACCCCAACTCAACATCACCAGAGTTAAAGATCGGTACTATCAACGTAAGAAGCCTGAATGGCAAAGAAATGGAGCTAGCTGAGGAATTAGATAAGTTCCAGATCGACATAATAGGGGTGACTGAAACAAAAAAGACCAAAACTGGTGAGATCTATCTGAGCAATAAATACAAAATGTTATATTCAGGCAATAACAATCAAGGAAAAGAAGGAGTAGCCATAGTATTCAACACAAAATACGAGGCTAATCTTCTTGAATGGCAGTCGGTCTCAAGTAGAGTAATGTGGGCAAATATGAGAATGGGGAACTGGACAATGAGACTTATTTGTGCCTATGGTCCCACAGAAGGTTCTACGAAGGTAGAAGTGGAGGAATTTTTTGAGGCTTTAGAAAAAGCAACTGACACAGTGAAAAAGGAAAAGTTGGTCCTTGTTGGGGATCTAAATAGTAGAGTAGGAAATGATTGTGAGACATACAAAAATATTTTGGGAAAATTTGGAGAAAAGAGCAAAGCTAATAATAATGGCAAATATCTGTTGGATTTCTGCTCAGGACATGGACTGGTTATTACTAACACCATGTTCCAACATAAAAATGTGCACAAATTGACATGGAGAAAAGAGGCTAGGAATAAGAAAAGTCTCATTGACTATGTTATTGTTGATAGCGATGTTTTCTCCCTGGTGCAGGACACCAGAGTGTACAGAGGATTTGAAATTGGAACTGATCACTATTTAGTATTGAGCAGGATAAAATTGAATTTCATATTGAAAAGAATAACATGTAAGAAAGTTTTAAAGCGAATAAAAGTTGAGCAGCTCTCGGATGTAACCTGTAGACTAAAATACAGAAATATTATTGAAAAGAAAATGAAAGAGTTTGAGAACAGGAATCAAACCTTGGAGATTCAGTGGCAAACTCTGAAGGAAACATTGATTGATTCTGCCAGAGAGGCATGTGGTGAGGTTGTGTGCAAAGATAAAAAAATCAGAACTCCCTGGTGGACACAGGAAGTTAAAGAGGCAGTGAAGGAAAAGAAGAAAGCATATCAAAAGTTCCTGGCAAATAAGTCAGCTTTTACTCTTACAGAATACAGAAACAAATGTAAGAAAGCTAAACAGTGTGTAAAACTATCTAAACAAAAGTCATGGGAGGACTTTGGCAAGAATATAGAAAATAAATATCAAGAAGGTGGCAAAATATTCTGGAGGTTGTTGAAGAAGCTTAGGAATGGAGGAAAGAGTGCTGTAAAAGGAATTAGAGATGATAAAGGTGAAATGAAAACAGGAGAAAAAGATATCCTTGAAGTATGGAGTAATTACTTTGAAAAACTGCTAAATGAAACAAGCAGTGATGACAGCATAGTGATAAAAAACACTGACCAGGCATACAGTCAGGAAATATCCATACTTGAAGTAGAAAAAGCCATCAAAGGCTTGAAATGTGGAAAGGCAGCAGGAGTAGATGATATTCGACCAGAAATGCTGAAGTATGGTGGTATAAGAGTCTTACAGTGGCTGCACTGCATAGTTCAGAAAGCCTGGACAGAGGGACGAATTCCCGATGATTGGAGTAGAGCTCTCATAGTACCCATATATAAAAAGGGAAATAAAACTGAATGTGAGAATTACAGAGGTATTTCCCTACTGAGTGTTCCTGGCAAGATCTATGCAAGTATACTTGAGAAACGGTTGAGAAGAATTGTGGAAGAAAAGCTTGGTGAAGAACAAGCTGGATTCAGGCCAAATAGAGGCTGTCAGGATCAGATCTTCACTTTACGACAAATAGTCGAGAAAGCATAGGAATATAACAAAGATCTGTATTTAAGTTTTGTCGATTTGGAAAAGGCATATGACAAGGTGCCAAGAGAGAAGCTATTCAATACGCTGCAGTTATATGGTGTCAATGGGGCATTATATCAAGCAATACTTAGTCTTTATTTGAGTTGTGAGTCAGCAGTTAGAATTGAAGGAAGTACAGGAAGATGGTTTAATGTTAAATCTGGTGTGAGACAAGGATGTACATTATCCCCTCTGTTATTCATTATCTATATGGATCACATTATGAAGGAATGTGGTATTAAACGTGATATCAAAATTGGAGATGTTAATGTCAGCTCTTTGCTTTATGCGGATGATGTTATACTTCTAAATAAATCTGCTACAAGTCTGCAAGATTCTCTGACTAAATTGAATAGCTGTTGTAATAGATATGGTATGAAGGTCAGCAATAAAAAGACAAAGACAATGAAAATAGGCAGAATCATTGAAAATGTCAACTGTGTTGTGAATGGAGAACCTGTGGAACAAGTAAAATAAAACATTTCAGCTACTTAGGCACAATTTTTCTGAAGATGGTAAACTAAATATAGAAATAGACAACAGAATCAGCAAAGCTGGTATGGTGGGAAGTCAATTGAATAAATTCATATGGAATAAGAAAGAAATTAGTCGGAACACTAAATTAGCTGTATTCAAGACTGTGTTCAAACCAATTTTAACTTATGGATCTGAGAGCTGGGTCAGAAGTAAAACACTTGACCAAAGACTAGAGACCGCAGATATGAGAGTCCTGAGAAAGATTAGAGGCGTGAACAGATGGCATCAATGGCAATATCATATTAAAAATGAGGATATTAGGAAAGAACTTGACATTGTCAGCATCCAGGAATGCATTAGCAGAGCTAATCTCAGATGGTATGGTCACTTAAATAGAATGGGAGAGGAAAGATTAGCAAAACAAGTGTTCTCTACCAGGTTGGCAGAAAAACGACCCAGAGGAAGACCAAGATATAGGTGGATTGATACAGTACAAAGTGCCTTAGACGATAGAAATATAAGATCTGATAATGTTGGAGTCTTGACAAGTAACAGACTGATTTGGAGGAAAATTGTAGATAGGAAGTTAGTAATGATGTAATTTTTTCATGTAGTACTGTCATATCCTGTACACCCCTTGAGGGTACATGGCAGAAATTTGATGATGATGATGATAAAATATATAATTATCAGTAGCAGGTTTCACCAAATTAGCAGCCATTGGTTGCCTGGATGACTTCTGACTTTCAGCTGAATAGGCTGCATCCTCACTCCTTTAATGACTTTAGCACATAAGGTACTGTTATCAAAAAATTAATATTTCTATTATTTTCATAAAATAACTTTCTTTAATGCCTAATATTCTGTTGGCTTCCCTGTTCAGTTTTTAGTAAAAATAGTTTAAAAATCCTCTTTCTAGGCCATATCAGAATTCTCCTCAGAAAAGCAATGAATATCACTACTGCAATTGCTGTGTGTGAGAAGTTATGGTAGTGTCATAAAACATGCTATTAATATTAGGTTTTGCCTCTTTAATTATTTATTCATTTATGGGATTCTTTCATTCCACTACCTCTTTGAGCACTTATTAGCAACGATTCTTTGGTTCATATGCAGTCTAGGATGAAAGGAACCTTTATAAGGACTTTTCAGTTGAAGGTAGTTAGTTGAGCTCATAGCGGTAGCAGTGTTTTTCATTACACATAGCAGGCAGACTGGTCAGAATAAATTGCACTGAGTTGTATCCTTAATTGCTATTTTGTCCATGATTCCAAGTTACATTATCAACCACTTCTATTAGCCATTTACTAACAGATTGTCTTCCTAGTGATGGCTTTGAAGGCAGTCTCTGCTCAGCTGTGGAATGCCAGTTGACAGTGTTGAGACGGTGCTTGACATACTGAATAATTTTGTTGTCAGTAAAAGCAGGAGCTAATGGATTGCTATTAATTACATAAAGGAGTGCAACACATGATTCACTTACTTTTAAATTTAAGCCTGTAGTTCATAAAATTATTTCTTGGAAACTTGAAAGTGGCAGAATGATAATATTTAACTTAGAACTACATTTAACAGCATGCCAAATGTTGGCCCTAATGATTCATATAACGAGAGTGGTCAATGACTTGCTCAGTACTTCGCTTGTCATTGTCATAACTTATTTCAATAAAACACCTGTTCACAAAGTGAAAAAGAAAACCTGATTCGAGTTTTGAAGATACTGTATAAGCAGGGTGAAATGTTTGAACATTTGCTTCTAACAAGAATGAAAATTTTGAAGGGAAAAAAAAAACTGTAAAGTTATTATAATTAGCATTTACAGTGGATGAAATGGGATGGGGAAGAAGCAAATTTTCTTACATCAATCTATGGTGTGTTAGTGCTGTGGGTGCACTAAGGATTATATAATTTGGAAGCACTACTGTTAAGACCAAACATGGTACTTTCTCAACTCACTTTATGCCTTGAATAAGCAGGGTGATGGCCTTGCACCAGGCTCTGAAAAAATGTTTGCTATATGAACTCTTTGTCAGAAATCTCTGCTACAGTGGGATTCAAACCCACAGCTTGTTAGTTATTCATAATCATGGTCTGCTCACACAAACCAAGCTTTATTCAGAGTGGAAATTAGTTCTTTGCTTTATCGCACTGAAACACAAATCTAATGGACCTAACTTCTTAGGGTATACTAAATTAGTTGCTGTTGTCAAATCCTTTACTTTTCTCATTCTATGCATTCATTTGTTCAGTAAAAGAAAATAAACCATAAATATAGAATATCACCAACTTATCTCTTCTGATATTCTGATATAGAATATCAGAAGATAAGTTGGTGCTTTCAATGTTAACTTCATAACACTCGCTTTGTGGCTTGGGATACAATGATATTGATAAAGCCTTTTGTATCCTTTTTTAAATTCAGAGTTCAATTTAAAAAAGTGTACAGAACACTTTTGTGCAGTTGTTTAATACATATATGCATACATCGACATTTTTTAGAAAGATCTGTTTGTAATTATGTTCAAACATTCCCATCTTTGTTGCAATCAGAACTGATCGATAATGACTTGAAATAATGTCAGCTTCTCGTATTATTATTCATACAGTCATCTATCAGTTTGTATATTTAATAGTATTTTCACCTTTTCAGCAACCTATTCAGTGATCATGATGATACTCAAAATTTATCTGTGTGGATTTTGATCACACTTTATTGGTGCTGCTCTGCTTGCCTTTGTTCATCTGAATTGAGTATTCAATTTCACCACTATTAATCACATTTACTGACAAATTTAAACTAATGAATAGAACTTCAATAATCCATCCTGATTTATAATTAGACCCACACTTTTACCATGCAGATGTTGGAAACCAAATCTGATGGAATAAGGTGACTAATCCTTTAGTGTCCAATGTCTGTACATCACCTGTGTCTTCTTCTTCCTGGGTTGCCTGTTTTGATGGATGAAAAACCCAAGCTTCCAGGAGGGGGGGGGGGAACCTCTATCTTTATATGAGACTAACTCACTATTAAAAACACCCAATAAAATTTCAAGTCATAGGCTGGATTCTAATCCAGGTCCTTTCCAGCCAGAGAGCTAGACTAAACCAACTGTGCTACAAACCCACTACACAACTCACTTCAACCCATAGAATATCAACCACAACTACCCTTAATTCAGACCTCCAAGCCATCCTCCAATGGGACTCAGATAACCTCGTCAACTTCAACGCCAGTAAAACCCAGTTCTGACTTATTTCCCACAAAAAAGAACCATTTTCTCCCTGTATTATTTTTGATAACACTCAAATTCCCAGACAAGATGAAATTTCTTTTCTCGGAATTACCTTGACATCAGGCCTCTCCTGGTATAAACACATCACAACCATTGCATCCTCAGCTTCCAAAAAACTAGGATTTCCCTTTCGCTCAAGATGTTACTTCACCTCACAACAGCTGTTAACCTTATACAAACCACAAATCTGCCTAGCTATTGAATACTGTTCTCACATTTGGAGTGGGGGCTCCTAAAAACTCCCTCAAAATGCTTGACTCAATACAGAGGAGAGCAATTAGACTGATAAATGATCCATCTCTTACCAACTCCCCCTGCCCCAACTTTCGCATAGATGTTTCGTCTCTGCAATTTGTATATTCTATAAATATTTCCATGGAAAATGTTCATCGGAAACAGCATCAATAATTCCCCCCACTCTGAGCCCATTGAAAACGTACAGCTGCTGCCTAACATTCTTTCACAGTACACCTTGAAACCCACAGAACAAGTTTCTTTTCCTCCTCCTCCATCCCTGCTACTGGTACTGTGGAACACTTCCCCCTGATGTATTTCCCAAGGAATACGATATACGGGCTTTTAAATTGAATGTCAATAAGTTTCTCCTTTCCCATCCAACTACCCATATACAGTACTAACGTACTACTGTATATGGGTACAGGTTGACCAGCCAACCTCTCATATATGGGCCCAACATTTAAAAAAAAAAAAAAAAACGATGCTGTGTGGTGACTGATGCTCGGTGATGTGCCACACCAGACCTCACCGTAGTCCTATTGTATGCATTTCTGGAGGCTTCAACTCTCTGAAGATCAGTCTTACTCCACGCACACCATCCATTTATCTCATTGATGGTCTATCCCTTCCCACTTTTTCCATGTACTGTACCTTCTATTACTGTTCTGAGAAGTCCTCCTTCCATCTTTTCAATGTGTCCAAAATATTTTAATTTTCTTTTGTTAATATCCTTAAGGAGCCCTAAAGTTCTACTGATCTTTTCTAACATATATTCATTTGTAAGCCTTTCAGTATATGATATCCTCAACAACCTTCTGTAACACCACATCTCAAAAGCAGCTACAGCTATCCTTATCTTACTTCTTTAGGTTCCAAGCCTCACAAACTTCTTTAGGTTCCAAATCCATAAGTCACTGTTGGAAAAAGAACTGCATCCAAAATCCTCAACTTTCTTCCCATGGAGATAAATCCTTCCTTCCAGATTTTAGACAAGTCTCTGACTGTTGTTTTAGACATTACTGATCTTCTGATGTCTTTTGAATAGCAATTCTTCAATATAATAATGGATCCCAGGTACTTAAACTGAGCCATAAAGGCTCACTTTAATAATGCATTTCTAAAATTGTTTTCTGTAGTTTTCCTCTAAGTGCTCTTAAAAATTGGGGTGAAAAAGTCAGGTTTTGATTCCTCCTGTATTAAGCACATTTATTGATTCTTTGTGTCTCTTTGATAGTTGTAAGATGCAATATTAACCTTCTCCTTAGGATTGTCACAATCTCCTAGTTATTAGCAGTAATGTAGCATAAGATCAAATTTCATGTTTATGTCCTAAAAATTGATTTCATTAACTTTTTTGTAAACATCCCAACTTTCCTCAAAACCCACCTGGTCCAAACATGCTGTATTCATATGGAATGGATTAACAGATAACTAGTACTACTGTTGCAAAAATGCACCACATATTTAGACAAAAATACAAATTAATTTTCTGTTTTATGCTTTTTGGTTACTTTTAAATCCTCTTAATTTCGGATTTATGCTGTTGATGTCCTGTGAAGATAGAAGGAAAATATAGTTTTAAATGTTTGTTAATTGAAATGTATCTGGTAATCTCAGATAATACAGTTTCATTAACAATCTCAACAACCAACAATGCAAACATATGTTTGCATTGTTGATACTTTCATCTTATATACTTGTGCTTTATAAAGTTCCAAATTTTTCATATTAAACATGCCTGCAATATCATAAGGAAAAGTTTTTATGAATAAAAATATTTTTTCTAAATAATCATAGCTTATTTTTGGTCTTAAAATGCTACGAAAATCATTTCTTCAGTGCAGTCACCGATTTATTCTCCCCGTACAGGTAGAACATGTATTGCCATTACTCAAGCGTGGTATAGGTATCCATCATTCAGGTCTTCTCCCTATCCTGAAAGAAACTATTGAAATCCTATTTGCTGAAGGGTTAATAAAAGTAAGTTTCATTTCTTCTGATATATTGGTATGCCTATACCATTTATCATTTATATCAATTAAGGAGAATTATATCTCTCCATTTAATTTCTGGTATTGAGACCACTTGTTTCTAAACATAAAACAGGTTTATTAAAATAAACATAAAATTCACTCTCAAACTGGAAGATCATAGAAAATTACTGTTCCTTGACATCCTTGAAGTATCTGAGGATGAAAAAAGATTGCTCTTTTCAGTATACAGAAAACCAGTGAATAGAAGATTTTACGTTTCTTCTGTAGTGTAAACCACAATTGCTGGATCAGCTGCAGTTGTGGTTTATGTTATATATAGGCGAGACTGGAAAGGTATGCTGATCAGAACACCTCAAGGATGAACAAAAGAAGACACAAAATCAGGACTGACAGTGCATACAACTGAAACAAAATATCAAGTGGTGTGACAACAAAGAAAATGTCCTACATAGATTCTCAAGAATTGTCTGAAATGATGAAACATCCTGTGCAGTGCAACAAAACATAAGGGATGATTTTACATAGTTTGTTCTTCAATAATTCATCACAACACTCATATCTCCCAGTAGTATACAGCAATCCATGAATGAGCAGCCAGCATAATGAATGAATGCTTTCTATTATTATCCTGATGAAGTGAAACAAGAATTTCACAAAACTAGTCGAGAAAATAATAAAAATAATTTTTTATTCTATGTGATAATTTTATTTTTGTGGAAATACTGGAAAACATTCTTAAGATGCATAGCCTCTTTCGACGAGTCCTTGACTTCCTGGAGGTCTCAGATAATAATAATATGATGATGATAATTTAAACCACTGATATAGTCTGCAATAGCCTGAATAGCTATAGTGTAGATATTGTATGTATTTTATGTGTACATTAAGGTGGATATTGGCAGTTCTTTCAGTTTTGCCAAACTGTGCATTTTATGTGGAAAGTGATGTCCAGTTTGTTTTCTTCTTAACTTGACTTGTTTTGTCATGCAGATTTCTCCTGAGTGACCAGTCTGTCCAATGTAATGAATAGCACATTTACAAATTTCCAGCTTTTTGTAGGATTTGATGTGACATTTTGAGTGGATGATCTAGAAATGTGGCAACTCTGTCGGAATTGTAGGTGACTATTTTTCTCCTAAGCTTTAAAATCATCACGTGTTCTATTTACCACTCAGTTTTCCTGCTATATGAAGGTTATCTGGGTGATTGATGAAGAATTTGTTTAGTTTTCCTGTTCATAAAATCATTTTGTGGTAGGATTATGCTAAAGAGCTCTAGTTGTTAATTTCTCTTCTCTTCATCTCTCGATCTTACACACCAAGAACTAGAACTTCTTGTGTAATGCAAATTTAAAAAAAAAAAAAAAAGTTAGCAGTCTTCAGAGATGCTTGAAATGCGATAACAATCAAGACTAATATGTGCAACTCAGTGAATAGATTAGTGATGTGTAGCATTTTGATTAATATAAAAAGGTGTCCCCTGAAAAATCAAACATCCATCCCTATTAAATTTAGGATTTATAAACAAACATAAATTATAAAGTTATTGCTTGTGAGAAATCTGCATGGCAGAACATGTCATGGATGTCAAAAAGAAAAATCTAAGTCTAGATTCATATCATATGCAACTGAAGAGTATCCAGTACTTTGGCAAGTACTTGATTACTATATGTAATTACTGTAGGTAATGCGTTGCCTACAGTAATTACATCAGAAAGTCCAAGAAGGCATTTGAAATGTAACACATCCTTAACCTTGTCTAGTCTTCTTTTATTAACTGATGCAGAATTAGGATTTTATGGACATTACAGAGTCCATCTTAATAGTATTGCATACAGATGATATAGTGTACTTGGCAATATTTGATATGTTAATTTATCAGACATTTTCATTATTTGTATGGTGTCAGTTTTCTTTAATAACATCATAGTTTTGTACTTTTCCTGACTTCTGTGCCATAAAAATTGCAAAACTAGTAGAGCAGTAGACACAGAATTTCTTTTCTTTTATATTTTGTTTATTCTGGAACACCTCCCAAATTATTCATTTTCTTTTTTGTTTTGCAAAATCTTTACCTTTGTATTTTGAGAATTTAAGTGGATCTTCTGCAGCTGAACTGTTATTGTATAATATAACATAAGAGAAAGGCAAGCAATTAGTTTCTCTCTCCAGACACTATGATTTCCTGAAGTTCAAAGAAAAAAAGCTCAACACTAAAATCCACAAGTAATGAACACTCCTCTAATTTGTTGTGTGAAACTTAAGAAACATGCTTATTTCATGGAATTTCTGTTGTTACTTATCTATAATGATTAAGTTATGTAATATTCCTGCTTCCCTCCCTTTCTGTTTGACTTTTGTCTTAATTCAGTTATGCTACATTGGATGGTAAACCTTTATAAAGTGTGTATTTACTCTGTAAGTGTAAGTCAGACACAGTGTAATAATATTGTGTTTGACTTGCAAAATAACTATTTTGAGGAGCATACATCAGATCGCTTAGTTTTGTTAATAGCGTCCATGCTAGCCTCCATTTTAAATATCAAATAGCAATAAACTCACTAATTCACTAATAGAAATAAAATAAAATCTAGGTTACCTTAGAAGGAATAGTAAAAATACATGTTTCTAAGGACATATGTTCTTTGAAACATGTATTGTTCATGATCAGGTTGAATAATCTATGTAAATTACAGACTTAAATGTACATTTAAAATGAAACATAATTGTCTGATAAAATGGTGCAAGTAATCAAGGTAGAAGCATACTAAGGGAACTGCGTACTAAAAGAAATAAGTAACACAGCGATTAAAGACATACTATTAATGAACACTTTTTCTCCTAAAGAAAGGAGAAATGAGGAAATTCAGAGGTCAGCTCATAAACCTTATGAATATGGGATTTAAAAACAGATGAAATATAAAGCTATTGGCACAGGCTACTAATGGAAAAACATTACACTTAGGCATTTTGCCTTTTCGTGGACTTTTCTAGACATTGAACTTGTGATAAACACTTCACTGCATCCTGATGGTCTTATGCTCCCCATTTCCTTACCCGGAGTCCTCAGTGCATTAGAATGGAGTGACAAAGAGATTAATATTAATTTATGATATGCTGATATTGATAATATTGTAGCAATAACAAACAATAAAAGAGAACCTAACCGAATGAATTAAACATAGTATTAAATAAAGTAAGATTATATGTAAAGAATGAAAAGACTAAAATACTGACAGATATTAAAATAAACTAGATAACAGTCATTCTATCAAGTAGTTTGTTTTATAAAGTTGTCTGAAGCAAAAGTGTTGTCTGTATCCCTTGAAATGGAGGAAATTGAGTATCGTGCGGTTATAATATTCTTTATAAAACACCAAAAGAAATTTATTCAGAGTTCATAAAAGTTTATTGGCACTCTGCTCCTTCGTTTTCAACAATTAAGAAATGGGCTGCTGAGTTTAAATGTGCCCGTACCAGCCTTGGAGATGATCCACGTGAAGGACATCCAAAAAGTGTAACAACACCAGAAATCATTGATCAAGTGCACGATATGGTATTGGAATACTGGTGAGTCAAAGTGTGTGAAATTTCTGAGACTATAGGCATTTCAAAAGAATGTGTAGGATATATTTTGGATGAAGAATTGCATATGAAAAAGCTTTGTGCAAGATGGGTGCCATGTTTGCTCACAGCAAATCAAAAACACACTCGCATGAAAATCTCTGAACAGTGCTTAGAGCATTTTAATAAGAATAAAACTGATTTGTGCATCGATTTATTACTATGGATGAGACTTGTGTTCACCATTACCCACTTGAAACCAAACAGCAGTCAAAACAGTGAACAGAAGTTGGTTGTTCAGCGGCGGCAAAGAAGACAAAAGTCGGTTCCATCAGCGGGAAAGGTCATGGCATCGCTGTTTTGGGATGCTAAAAGCATTTTGTTTATTAATTATCTTGAAAAGGGTAAAACAATAACTGGGGAATATTATTCCGATCTTTTAACCAGACTAGACAAAAAAATTTGTGAAAATAGACCTGATTTGCAGAAGAAAAAATCATCTTTCATCAGGAAAATGCACCTGCCCGCAAAGGTGTTTTGGCAATGGGAAAATTAAGGGATCTGCACTATGAATTGTTGGATCTGGGGAACAGGGTGGATGTTCCACCCTATTCCCCAGATTTGGCTCCCTCTGACTTCTGTCTCTTGCCAAAACTAAAACTCTTCCTCGCTGGACAGCATTTATCTTCGAATCAAGAGGTGGTGGTAGCTGTAGAGTGGTATTTTTCAGATCTTACTGAGAACCACTACAGGGACGGGATAATGATACTGCAGCATCACTGGAATAAATGTTTTAGTCTTAAGGGAGATTATGTTGAAAAATGCAAAATAATTTTGAATTTACAAGTTCGTTTTTTCATTGTTAGGCCGAGAACTTTTCAGACCACCCTCGTTTGAAGAAATAAAAAGGAGAATTCAGCTAGGCCAGTTGGTTTTTGGCAAATTGAAAATATTCCTGTGCATTCAGCTAAAACCAGAAAATACCTAACTTTTCAGCCAGTTCATCATCTCAATTATAACATATGGATCAGAAACATGACCAATAATCACACAAATACTGTTTGACAAAATGAGGAAAACTGAGCACAGAATGGAGAGAGCTATGCTAAACATCAAACTGAAAGACAAAATAAGTAATGAAGATGTAAGAAAAGGAACAAAAGTGTTGGGTATAGGGAAAGAGATTTTAAATGGACATGGGCCGGACATATTGCTTAAATGAAATGCAGTAGATGGACAAAGACAGAGACATCTCTCATTCTCTAGAAGTGTGTGTGTCTGTTTGTTTGGTATCATGCTTTCTTAGTTTTTTTTTTTTTTTTAATGAAAAGTGTTTATATCTTGTGTTGATACCCAACAAGTAATGTAATTAAATACACAGTTTTATTCACAGTATGCTTCACATACATATAAAAAAAAAAGTGGAAATTTGAATAATTTAGTAAAAAAATGTTTTTAATATCTGAAAGAAATCTTTTTTTTTTTTTCATTTTAGGCTTTGTTTGCTACAGAGACATTTGCTATGGGTCTTAATATGCCAGCAAGGACAGTGCTTTTTACCAATGCACGCAAATTTGATGGCAAGGACTTTAGATGGGTATATCTCTCTCTCTCTCTCTCTCTCTCTCTCTCTCTCTGTGTGTGTGTGTGTGTGTGTAAAATAAGTAGATAAATTTAATGAAGTTTGACTTTTTTCACTCATGAAGTAAACTTATAACACATTAATACCATGGATGGGCTAAGGAGTTTTCTATTTTATTTTACATACTTTCTTGTATTTTTATTTATTTTTATTTTTTGTATAATCCAGAAACACTTCTCAAGAGACAGATATGGATCTTTTTCAAGAACAGATGTGCTAATCATTTGGACAAGCAGTTTTGTTTTCATTTATATGCAACATCTACTACTAGAAAGGGTGGGGGGTTGAATGAAAGAAACTGAAATGCATTTGGAATTCTCCCTTGCACTGTCATTCATGTAGTTAACTCTTTTTTGTAGTATTTAAAATGTAATTCATTTTATGATGAATTACTTGAAATATGGAAAGACAGTAGGAGTAGATGATGTTCAACCAGAAATGCTGAAGTATGGTGGTATAAAAGTGTCTTACAGTGACTGCACTGCATAGTTCAGAAAGCCTGGACAGAGGGACGAATTCCCGATGATTGGAGTAGAGCTCTAATAGTACTCATATATAAAAAGGGAAATAAAACTGAATGTGAGAATTACAGAGGTATTTCTCTACTGAGTGTTCCTGGCAAGATCTATGAAAGTATACTTGAGAATTGGCTGAGAAGAATTGTGGAAGGAAAGCTTGGTGAAGAACAAGCTGGATTCCAGCCAAATAGAAGCTGTCATGATCAGATCTTCACTTTACGACAAATAGTTGAGAAAGCATGGGAATATAACAAAGATCTGTATTTAAGTTTTGTCGATTTGGAAAAGGCATATGACGAGATGCCAAGAGAGAAGCTATTCAATACGCTACAGCTATATGGTGTCAATGGGGCATTATATCAAGCAATACTTTACATTTTTTGTAAAGTTATACTGTTACAATTTTTGATTCATTTTATTCTTATTTCATTAAGCAAAAAATGTATTTTCTCCATTTCTTATTCTGCTTCCTACAAAACACATACCACTCAAATTTGTAATATATACATTTGTAGGATGTTTCAAAAAGATGTACGCAACTTTGCAGGAGAACCAAGAATAACTTGGAAGATGTAAAAAATCTGAATGAGTGTCATAATGTAGTGAAACACATCAGTTTTTGGTCACGTGACTTTATTACCGGGGTGCTTAAGGGTCAAAGCTGTATAACTGAGAGGAGACCTCCACATAGCCTCTAAAGGAATGTGGAGAACCAACCAGGGCTTCTCACCTAATGTCCAATCCTCACCTTCTCGTGGTGCACCCTGTTAGGTATCTACCTGGATACTGAACGAAAGAGGATGGGCTGGCAATTTGGGATTTAGCCGACCAAATTGTATTCATATTGGCTTAAACCAAAAGATAGAAATGATGGTACAAGATGACAGAATTTCATGCTGACTGGGGTGTCACCAGGGAATCAGGGCGAACAGTGAAAAGTCAGCTACTGGAATAAATCTGAGAGCACACCCCAAATCAACATCATCATAGTTAAAGATCAGTACTATCAACATAAGAAGCCTGACTGGCAAAGAAATGGAGCTAGCTGAGGAATTAGATAAGTACCAGATCGACATAATAGGGGTGACTGAAACAAAAAAGACAAAAACTGGTGAGATCTTTCTGAGCAATAAATACAAATGGTTATATTCAGGCAATGACAATCAAGGAAAAGAAGGAGTAGCCATAGTATTCAACACTAAATACAAGGCTAATCTTTTTGAATGGCAGGCAATTTCAAGTAGAGTGATGTGGGCAAATATCAGAATGGATGACTGAACAATGATAATTATTTGTGCCTATGGTCCCACAGAAGGCTCTGCTAAGGTAGAAGTGGAGGAATTTTTTGTGACTTTAGAAAAAGCAACTGACAGAATGAAAAATGAAAAGTTGGTCCTTGTTGGGGATCTAAATAGCAGAGTAGGAAATGATTGTCAGGCATACAAAAATATTTTGGGAAAATTTGGAGAAAAGAGCAAAGCTAATAATAATGGCAAATACTTGTTGGATTTCTGCTCAGGACACGGACTGGTTATTACTAACACCATGTTCCAACATAAAAATATGCACAAATTCACATAGAGAGAAGAGGCAAGGAATTAAGAAAAGTCTCATTGACTATGTTATTGTTGATAGTGATGTTTTTTCCCTGGTGCAGGACACCAGAGTGTACAGAGGATTTGAAATTGGAAGTGATCACCATTTAGTCTTACGCAGGATGAAATTGAATTTCATATTAAAAAGAAGAACATGTAAGAAAGTTTTAAAATGAATAAAAGTTGAGCAGCTCTCAGATGTGAACTGTAGCCTAAAATAGACAAACATTATTCAAGAAAAAATGAGAGAATTTGAGAACAGGAATCAAACCTTGGAGCATTGGCAAGCTCTGAAGAAAACATTGATTGATTCAACCAGAGAGGCATGTGGTGAGGTTGTATGCAAGGATAGAAAAATTAGAACTCCCTGGTGGACACAGGAAGTTAAAGAGGCAATGAAGAAAAAAAGGAAGCATATCAAAGGTTCCTGGCAAATAAGTCAGCTTTTCCTCTTAGAGAATACAGAGACAAATGTAAGAAAGTGAAACACTGTGTAAAATTAGCTAAACAAAAGTCATGGGAGGACTTTGGCAAGAATATAGAAAATAAATATCAAGAAAGTGGCAAGATATTCTGGAGGTTGTTGAAGAAGCTCAGAAATGGAGGAAAGAGTGCTGTAAAAGGAATTATAAATGATAAAGGTGATATGAAAACTGGAGAAAAAGATATCCTTGAAGGATGGAGTAATTACTTTGAAAAATTGCTAAATGAAACTAGCAGTGATGACAACACAGTGATAAAAAAACACTGGCCAGTCATGCAATCAGGAATACAGATCCATGCTTGAAGTAGAAAAAGCTATCTAAAATCTGAAATGCAGAAAGGCTGCTGGATTAGATGATATTAGACCAGAAATGCTCAAGTATGGAGTATAGAAGTTTTCCAGTGGCTACAGTGCATAGTTCAGAGGACCTGGACAGAAGGTCGAATTCCGGATGATTGGAGTAGAGCTCTCATAGTACCCATATATAAAAAGGGAAATAAAACTGATTGTGAGAATTACAGCGGTATTTCTGTACTGAGTGTTCCTGGTAAGATTTATGCCAGTATACTTGAAAAATGGTTTGAGTAGCTTGGTGAGGAACAAGCTGGATTCAGGCCAAATAGAAGCTGTCAGGATCAGATATTCACTTTACGACAAATAGTGGAGAAATCATGGGAATATAACAAAGATCTGTATTTAAGTTTTGTATATCTGGAAAAGGATATGAAGTGCCAAGAGAGAGAAACTATTCGAAACGCTACAGTTATATGGTGTCAATGGGGCCTTATATCACGCAATACTTATTCTTTATTTGAGTTTTAAGTCAGCAGTTAGAATTAAAGGAAGTACAGGAAGATGGTTTAATGTTAAATCTGGTGTTAGACAAGGATCTACATTATCCCCTCTGTTAATTATTATCTATATGGATTACATTATGAAGGAAAGTGGTATTAAACCTAATATCAAAATTGGAGATGTTAATGTCAGCTACCTTGCTTTATGCAGATGATGTTATACTTCTAAATAAATCCGCTACAAGTCTGTAAGATTTCATTACTAAATTGAATAACTGTTGTGATAGATATGGTATGAAGGTCAGCAGTAACATGACAAAGATATTGAAAATAGGCAGAAGCATTGAAAATATCAGCTGCATTGTGAATGGAGAACCTATAGAACAAGTAAAATATTTCAGCTACTTAGGCATGATTTTTAGTGAAGATGGTAATTTAAATATAGAAATAGACAACAGAATCAACAAAGCTGGTATGGTAGGAAATCAACTGAATAAATTTATATGGAATAAGAGAGAAATTAGTCAAAACACTAAATTAGCTATATACAAGACAGTGTTCAAACCAATTTTAACTTATGGATCTGAGAGCTGGGTCAGAAGTAAAACACTTGACCAAAGACTAGAGACCACAGATATGAGAATCCTGAGAAAGATTAAGGGTGTGAACATATGGCAATATCATATTAAAAATGATGATATTAGGAAAGAACTTGACATTGTCAGCATCCAGGAATGTGTTAGCAGAGCTAATCTCAGGTGGTATGGTCACTTAAACAGAATGGGCAAGGAAAGATTAGCCAAACAAGTGTTCTCTGCTAGGTTGGCAGTAAAAATACCCAAAGGAAAACCAAGATATAGGTAGATTGATATGGTAAAAAGTTCCTTAGAAGATAGATATATAAATATAAGACCTGACAATATTGTAGCTTTGACAGGTAACAGATTGATTTGGCAAAAAATTGTAGGTAGGAAGTTAGTAATGATGTAAATTTTTCGTGTAGTACTATCATATCCTGTACATCCCTTGAGGGTAAATGTCAGGAATTTGATGATGACTTAATTACCAAATGACGATGCCAGATGGCGTGATACCTTATACCATTTGAAAATGGCAACTTTTGATGGTGCAGTGTGAGCTTGTTTTGGTGTGAGAAAAAAGAAGTCTTAATACAAGTTCAGAAGAATTTCCATGCACAATATAACAAAGAACCTCCTAGTGAGTGCATGATCTACATGTGGCACAGGAATTTTGTGGAAACAGGCTGTTCTGTTCGTCATCCAAGGTCAACAGGAAGGCCAGTGCTGCCGATGCTGTTGTGGAAGAAGTTCGGGAAAGTTTCTAGAGAAGCCGTGGAAAGTTAATCAGATGAGCTTCTCATCAAACTTGAATTCCACTTGTGACTGTGTGGCATATTTTTTATGACGACATCTACGTTTAAGGCTTTACAAATTTACCCTTATACAACATTTGAAGAAAGATGATAAGAAGATACACCAGGATTTCTGTATGGAAATGATCAGTAAGATGGAACAAAATGAGGACTTTTTGGACACGATTGGTTTCAGTGATGAGTGCACTTTTCATGTAAGTGGACAAGTAAACATTCAACTGCAGAATTTGAAAGACTAGAGACTACAGATATGAGAATCCTGAGAAAGATTAAGGGTGTGATTAAGCGGAAGCGAAAATCCACACTCCATTATAGAACATGTTTGCGGCACCCCAAAGGCTAATGCTTTTGGCACCATAAGCAAGAAGAAAGTGTATGGACCCTTCTTTTTTTCGGAGTCTTCTGTTACTTGTGGTGTATATCTGAACATGCTACTTGGGTACTGAATACCACAATTAGATGGAGCTCCTCCTCCTTACCTGACAGATGGAAGGTTGTATCTCGACAGCCGTTTTACAGGTTTGGTAGAGCTGTGACTGTAGCATTGCCACCACATTCTTCTGACCTTATACCATTAGATTTTTTTTCTTGTGGACTTTTGCAAAAGCTCAAGTGCTTGTACTACCACTACCAGCCAACTTGGATGAGCTGCATTCCAGAGTTACTACTGCTATTGCTGAAGTTAAGCCAGATATGCTTTGCTGCATGTGGCAGGAAATTGAGTACAGATGTGATATCTGCAGAATTACTGGAGGCAGTCATATCGAACTTTAACTGTCTTTGTTAAAACCCTTCAAGTGTTATGCTACATTTGCACGGTAATAAAAATTGTTCATCTATTGCTATTTAACTTCTGTTGGCATTCAAAGTCGTGTACCCCCTTTTGAAACACCCTGTATAATACAAAACAAAAGTTAATTCATTTTCATCGTATGTCCCACTTCAAAATATTTTCAACTAAAACTAGGTAACATCGGGAGAATATATTCAGATGAGTGGTCGAGCTGGTAGGAGAGGACTTGATGAACAGGGAATTGTAATTCTGATGGTAGATGAGAAAATGAGTCCATCAGTGGGAAAGGATTTAGTAAAGGTAAGTGAATACAATCATTATATCTAACAGATAAGCTTAGGTGTGGATGGTTATTCATGACTTATTTTTCACGGTATTAACAACACCACGCACTTTTATCACAAAGATGTTTTATTAACGCTTATATTTCGCTGATTTTCAACTCAGCATCATCGGAGCACAACACACTTGTACACGCGACAGTGAGTGAGTGAAACAATATAATTGCAAAAGACAAAAGATCTAAAGTCCTATTTTTGGTGCCCTCTAACGGGGAAAAAAAAAAAAAAAAACACAGCTATGCAGGAATTTTTCTTAGGATAGCTGTTTCCCAAATTTTTGGCAAATTAATGCAACCATATTTGTTAAGGTTGGGAGAATTCTTCAAAGCCATTGCTGACTCAAAAAATAATCTTTCAGATCTATAATGACTCCTAAATAGCACATTCGTTTTCCTCCATCTAATCCTGTGTGAAGGAGTGTCCAAAGCGTGGTCTGCCAGTCCCGACTTGCCATAGTAATAGTAGCGAATGTATTTTTTTAGTTGTCAAGCTGGCAACTCTGAGCGGATCAGAGTTGCCAGCTTGACATGAGGTTTGAAAGTGGTGAGAAGGCCATGTTTCAACAATACTTTGGCTATCTTTTCCAATGTACCTCTGATATAGGGAATAGAAACGGTCATGTTGTATTCTTGTGTATTAGGGGAGGGCAGAGTAATGGGCCTATGTAGTATTTTATCTATTTTGTAAGGATTGTAGCCGTTGGCTAAGAATGTATGGCGCAGATATTGGAGCATATATAAGAACGTATGGTGCAGATGTTTGCGGCACCCCTGAGGCTAATGCTTTTGGCACCATAAGCAAGAAGAAAGTGTATGGACCCTTCTTTTTTTTTTGGAGTCTACTGTTACTTGTGGTGTATATCCGAATATGCTACTTGGGTACCTAATACCACAATTAGATGGCGATGACGACAATAAATGCTTACATTTCCAGCAAGATGGAGCTCGTTACCTGACAGATGCAAGGTTGTATCTTGACAGCCGTTTTACAGGTTTGGTAAAGCGGCTGTCATTAACATTAACAGAAATATGCAAGATCTCCTATGTGACAGTTCCACATATCAAATTATACATTGAGACCCTACGATGTCTCAAAAGAAAAAAGTCCGAAAATTACTGAAAAAAGTGACATCATGGCCCAAAGAAATCATCAGGAAAAAAACAATTCACGTTAAACCACCCTGTATTTAATTTTGTGGATTACCAAAAATCCACAAAACTAATATCCCCCTATGCCCCATAGTCGATAGCATAGATAGTCCCACATATAAACTGGCCCGGCATTTAGCCAAGTCGCTTGCCCCCCCCCATTACTGTCAACTCCTCTACTTTTGTAAAAAAATTCAGTCCATTTCAAAACACTGGTTAAAAATCTAATCCTAAAAGATTCAGACATAATGGTTAGTTTCGATGTCACCACCTTATTTACCAATGTACTACTTATAGACACTCTTGATTTAATCAAGTCTAAATTTCTCCCTGATATTTTTGAATTATTTCAATTTACCATGAATGCAGGTTACTTTACATGGGGGGGGGGGAATTCTACAAACAGATTAATGGTACTGCTATGGGTTCCCCCTCTCTCCCCCGTTAGCAAATTTTTACATGGAACACTTTGAAAACAAAGTGCTTACCACGGCTACATACAAGCCACAAGTGTGGTTATGCTATGCAGATAATGTGTTTGCCATCTGGCCCCATTGACAAGACATTTTGAATACTTTTGTCACCTACCTAAACAGCCAACCCCAAAATCCACTTCACAGTAGAAAAAGAATCAAATAACTGTTTACTATTTCTTGACACATTAGTCACCCGCCTTTCAGATGGATCACTATCTTTTTCTATTTACAGAAAGCTTAAACACACACACAGGAAGATACCTACATAAACAATCACATCATCAATCATCATCCAGTCCAACAGTACACCATTTTAAAAACACTTACACACAGAGCCAGAGCCATTTGTTCTAACGATACAGCTCTGACCACAGAACTCCAATATCTGCGCCATATGTTCTTAGCCAACGGCTACAATCCCTACAAAATAGATTAAATACTACATAGTCCCATTACTCTGCCCTCCCCTAATACACAAGAATACAACATGACTGTTTCTATTCCCTATATCAGAGGTACATTGGAAAAGATAGCCAAAGTATTGCTGAAACATGGCCTACTCGCCACTTTCAAACTTCGTGTCAAGCTGGCAACTCTGATCCGCTTGCCTAAGGATAAACTTCACCCTTTAGCACACTCAGGAGTGTATGAAGTTCTTTGCGACTGTGACTTGGCCTATTATGGGCAAACAGGAAGATCAGTGAACATCCACCTGGAAGAACATGACGGATACATTCGCTTCTATTACTATGGCAAGTCGGGACTGGCAGACCACACTTTTTTGAGTCAGCAATGGCTTTGAAGAATTCTCCCAACCTTAACAAATATGGTTGCATTAATTTGGCAAAAATTTGGGAAACAGTTATCATAAGAAAAACTCCTGCATAGCTGTTTTTTTTTTTTTTTTCATTAGAGGGCGCTAAAAATAGGACTTTAGATCTTTTGTAATTATATTGTTTCACTCACTCACTGTTGTTTGTTCAGTTGTGTTGTGCTCTGATGATGCTGAGTTGAAAATCAGCGAAATATAAGGCATATATATTCGAAGTATAATAAAACATCTTTGTGATAAAAGTGCGTGGTGTTAATACTGTGAAGAATAAGTCATGAACAATCATTATATAATGTTAATGCACACAATTAAATGCTATCTATAGGTCATCTTTTAAAAAAATTGGAAAATAAAATTCAGTTTTTGTAAATAATGCAATCTGTTTTATGTATTTTGCAAAATGTATCATCATTTATTAGATTTATTTTTTTCGGTTTTTGATGCTAGCTAGACAGAGTTTATTAAAATTCATTCTTTGGAGTCCTTTCAAAATTGTTAACTCATATTTCTACTCTGGTTTGGAATTTAATAAAATTTCCATACACCAAAACGAGCTCTTGACTCAGTTGTGATAAAGAATTTATAAAGTTTATTTATGTAGCATTGTTAGTCATCATTACTCTTTTAATGTTTGTAAAAGGTTAGAATTAACTTTTCCTTTTCTGCTCTATGCGAATCATTTGTTTGTAACAGAGGGTTTTTCCCAGTGATGATACTTCATCTTTATCTGTTCTTTCCCTTCATGTTCTTTGCTTGATTTCTACTGTCCTATTTTCCTGACCACTGTTGGTGGCATCTAGTGCCATGTGTTGTAGCCTGTGGACATCTTAAAAAGGGTGGATTATAGCACTCTTATGCTAACCTGCCCCCTGTTTTGGTAAAATGGTAGTGCTGTATATCTGGGCCAGTCAGCTAGTGGGTTTGTTGACAATGGTCAGCATTTACACAATAAATCTCCTTTCTGCATATCCTGGGGACAGAGCACAGGGCTTACTGTGGTGCTGGTGGGGGTATACATGGCATCCCACTTCTAAGTGTAGTTGTTGTTCCGTGTGTCCATGGGGTGGCCTCATGTGATGAGCTTCAGTGTTGAATTTTCCCTCCTAATTAGTCTCTAATCCACAGGTTTATCTGAGTGGACTGCTTAATAAGCCCCATTATAGAAACCATAACATCAAATACAAGAAACAGAAAACGTCTTTTATTATATGTTCAACTGGTGAATGCCCAAATGGGAAAATATCAGCTTTTTTTTTTTCTTTTTTTTCCTCCTAAATAAAATTGTTGGGCAGTGTTCTTATTGAAGCACCTTCCCAGAAATGACTGGATCAAACTCCTTCATGCTACATCATTCCAGAAATATATACCAGTTGATAATCCCCACAAAACTGAACATTTTTCGAGTAGTAATGGTGAATCTAATCTTCCTTGATAAACCTGACAAGATTTGTTCCAGAATAAAAAGTCCAGGAAGAACAGCAATTAAGAATAATCTGTAGGGAATGTATCTTAGTAATTACCAGAAATATTTAATCCCTTGAAATCCCCAACATCAATGAAAGCAGAGAATTTAATTGCTCTGTCGACTCTATTCTCAATCCATTGCACTGATTTAAATGTCAGAAATACTCATGCTCAGACTGCCTGTCATGGTTCTGCCATCTATGCTCAATGTTGCATTAAAGAAAATGAGAATACTGATAAGTGCAAAACACCTACATGCTAAAGGTGGAAGGAAGAAAAGGAGATTCAAAAGATCAAGACTAAGTGGGACATGCCATTTGAGGCAGTGAGGAGAAAAGTAAGCACATGATGTTTACAACAACATTTAATGGAAAACTCTTACACTGAAAAGGTAACACTAAAAAATTATCCAAGGGGACATTAATATGTTTGACTGTCTCTCCTTTTCACAGTGGATGATATGTGCTTACTCACAACCTCATCAGAGCAAATCAGAGAGAAAATGAGTATGGCTTCACTCCTGAAAACACTCCAAAAATGACTGCAATCTGCTGTACAGTAATACCCACCAGTGAAAAGAATAATGGACTGTACAACTCAAAGAATATAATCTTATGGACATGCATTCAGATCCACAAATAGATAGGCTGGCTTATGTTCCTTCCACCACAAAAAATAAAATAAATAAATTATCTAATATTTTATTTTCATGAGAAGCAAGAAATAGTCTGTCCACAATTTCTACCCCCCCACTCCTGGGGGGGGGGGAAATCAACCACTGGAAGCAAGACAAATTCAGTAGAAAAATAGGTAATGGAATTACTTACTCCTATAATGGAAATGCTGCAGATTCTGTCAGAATATGAATAATATTGAGACCCTCTTGCAGAAGTATGAACTACTGGACTTTTGCCCTCAGGAGACATATACTTAAAGCCTGACAACTATTTTCCATTATGAAATGTTCTCATCATCTGTAAGGACAGGGTAGGAGATTAAACTGTACATTGAAGAGTTCCACTCAACACATAGTTGCATCTACCTCTCATTTGGTCCCTTATTAAGTATGCTGCATCTATTACCACTCTCACTGCTGATATCTCCTGGAATGACTCGATGTTGTAGTTGCTTTTTCTCCTGTACATCAAATGGGGATTTAAGCATCCACAGCAATCTTGGGTTAGTGTTTGTACTAACATCAGGAGTGAGTTTGTGGTTGTTCAAAAAAAAATATTCCTTTTCCCTCTCAAACACTTGTCACATGCCTACTCTAGCATTTGTTGCCATTGACTTGGCAATCTGCTCATACTTTTTCTTTCTCTTGCTTTTCTTGCTGTTTAATTGGGAAACTGATAATTTATATGGGAGTGAGTGATCATTTCCTCATGATATCCACTCTTACTTGGGCGACCATGTACTCCATCTTGGAATATGACAGTGAAAAGTACAGTAAGCTGACTGGTTCACATTTTCTTCTGTACCAGCATTTGATTCTTCAATTCAGCTTAATAACTGTCATTGGAGGCAGTGATTCAGATTATGGAATATATAACAGAAGCTGTTATAGCAGCAATACTAAAAGCATTTGGTAAATTCCTACCTTTCTGTAAATCATTGTAGAATGCTGAATGCAAAGCAGCCAAGATATCTTAGAAAATTTTTGGAATATCTTCTGCTGATATTTTGCAACAGATCTAATAGCCTTTCTGGTATGGTTATGTTTGAGCACAGTATGCCTGTTATCAGAGCCAAAAAGATTCTTGGATCCAATACACATATTCTATAACCAATTCAAACAATGCCAGAGTGGTCTGAGATAAAATCTAGAAAATGAAGGGCAGCTATACCACCCACACACCCACTCACTATTGTCTTAGAGCACAATAGGCATGCAGTTGATGACCTAACAGAATTACAAACATTTAATTCAATTCATTAGACATCGTTAAGCACCTTCTCTTATACATAGCTACTATACAACACTTCCGATGGCAAAGCATTGCCTTTGTTATTGACATTCTAGAAACTTTAGTTAAAAACAGTAAATACAATCAATTCCCATAGGGTTATTTACATTAAAATTTAACAAAATATACATAAGAGACAAACAAGGTTATTTTTGTATAGTTCTCATGGGACTTGACCTCTATAAAAATCGATGTAAATCGCTTTGGTATTTCCACCCTACATCGGGTTTTACAGCACTATTGCTGTATTTAAAGGTTAATATGAATTTGATCTCCGACAACAAAAACAACACATTAAATTTAACAACTATGGCAATTCTGGCCTCTGATCATGCTCTACATGTTCTATACAGAATGGACTGGACAGGCAGCTTTGATGTAGGTTTTTTTTTTTTTTTTTCACCAGTGATCAGACAATGAAGTAATACTTTATGACATCAGTGATTCTTTGCCATACTTTTTGAATTATAATGCATTTTGTTTATGTTATGCTTGTTCTATAAGTTCTTAACTGGGAGACGCAGTTGGCATATTCAACGTTTCTGCTTGTTTTTGTTGACTTATACTGGATTTATATAGGCATATAACATCACCTACATAAAGTAAAGAGCTAAGATTAACATCCCCATTTTTGATATCAGGTTTACTATCACTTTCTTTCATAATGTGATTGATATAAATGATGAAAAAAGTTGATATAATGTGCACACTTGTCTCATACCTGAATTATCTTCCTGTATATCTTTGAATTCTAACTCGTAATCACAACTCAAATGCAGACTATATATCATCATCAACAAATTCCTGATATAATAGAGGTGTACAAGATATGATAGTACTACATGAAAAATTACATAATTTCTAACTTCCTATCTACAATTTTCCTCCAAATCAGTCTGTTACTTATCAAGACTCCAACATTATCAGATTCTTATATTTCTATCGTCTAAGGCACTTTGTACCGTATCAATCCACCTATATCTTGGTCTTCCTCTGGGTCATTTTGCTGCCAACCTGGCAGAGAACACTTGTTTTGCTAATCTTTCTTCGACCATTCTGTTTAAGTGACCATACCACCCGAGATTAGCTCTGCTAACGCATTCCCGGATGCTGACAATGTCAAGTTCTTTCCTAATATCTTCGTTTTTAATATGATATTGCCATTGATGCCATCTGCTCACGCCTATAATCTTTCTCAGGACTCTCATATTTGTGGCCTCTAGTCTTTGGTCAAGTGTTTTACTTCTGACCCAGCTTTGAGATCCATAAGTTAAAATTGGCTTGAATACTGATTTGTATACAGCTAATTTAGTGTTTTGGCTAATTTCCTTTATTCCATATAAATTTATTCACAGAATCAGTTTTGTTGATTCTGTTGTCTATTTCTATATTGAATTTACCATCTTCACTAAAAATCGGGCCTAAGCAGCTGAAGTTTTACTTGTTCCACAGGTTCTCCATTCACAACACAGTTGACATTTTCAATGATTCTGCCTATTTTCATTGTCATCGTCTTTTTGCTGCTGACCTTCATACCATATCTATTACAACAGTTATTCAATTTAGTCAGGAATCTTGTAGACTTGTAGCAGATTTATTTAGAAGTATAACATCATCCGCATAAAGCAAATAGCTGACATTAACATCTCCAATTTTGATATTAGGTTTAATACCACTTTCCTTCATAATGTAATCCATATAGATAATGATTAACAGTCAAATAATGATTACCAGAGGGGATAATGAAGATCCTTGTCTGACACCAGATTTAACATTAAACCATCTTCCTGTACTTCCTTTAATTCTAACTGCTGACTTAAAACTCAAATAAAGAATAAGTATTGCGTGATATAAGGCCCCATTGACACCATATAACTGTAGTGTTTCGAATAGCTTCTCTCTTGGCACTTCATATCCTTTTCCAGATATAAAAAACTTAAATACAGATCTTTGTTATATTCCCATGATTTCTCCACTATTTGTCGTAAAGTGAAGATCTGATCCTGACAGCCTCTATTTGTCCTGAATACAGCTCGTTCTTCACCAAGATTCTCTTCCACAATCCTTCTCAACCATTTCTCAAGTATACTTCCATATATCTTACCAGGAATACCTCTATAATTCTCACATTCAGCTTTATTTCCCTTTTTATATATGGATACTATGAGAGCTCTACTCCAATCATATGGAAGCTCTGTCCAGGCCTTCTGAACTATGCAGTGCAACCACTGTAAGACTTTTATACCTCCATACTTGAGCATTTCTGGTTGAACATCATCTACTCCTGCTGCCTTTCCACATTTCAGGCTTTTGATGGCTTTTTCTTCAAGTATGGATATGTATTCCTGACTGCATGCCTGGTCATTGTTTTTTACCACTGTGTACTGTCATCATTGCTTGTTCCATTTAGCAATTTTTTGAAGTAATTACTCCATACTTCAAGGATATCTTTTTCTCCTGTTTTCATGTCACCTTTATCATCTCTATTCCTTTTACAGCACTCTTTCCTCCATTTCTGAGCTTCTTCAACAACATCCAGAATATCTTGCCACCTTCTTGATATTTATTTTCTATGTTCTTACCAAAGTCTTCCCATGACTTTTGTTTAGCTAGTTTTTCGCTTTCTTACATTTGTCTCTGTATTCTCTAAGAGCACAAGCAGACTTATTTCCCAGGAACTTTTGATATGATTTCTTCTTTTCCTTCACTGCCTCTTTAACTTCCTGTGTCCACCATGGAGTTCTGATTTTTCTATCCTTGCAGACAACCTCATCACATGCTTTTCTGGTTGAATCAATCAGTTCTCACATTCCATTTCCCATTCAAATTCACATTCCACCTGAATCTCCAAGGTTTGATTCCTGTTCTCAAACTCTTTCATTTTGTCTTGAATGATGTTTGCGTATTTTCGTCTACAGTTCACATCTGAGAGCTGCTCAACTTTTATTCATTTTAAAACTTTCTTACTTTTCTTATTTTCAGTATGAAATTCAATTTGATCCTGCTGAAGACTAAATAGTGATCACTTCCAATTTCAAATTTTCTGTACACTCTGGTGTCCTGCACCAGGGAAAAAACATCACTATCAACAATAACATAGTCAATGAGACTTTTCTTAATTCCTTGCCTCTTCTCTCTATGTGAATTTGTGCATATTTTTATGTTGGAACATGGTGTTAGTAATAACCAGTCCGTGTCCTGAGCAGAAATCCAACAAGTATTTGCCATTATTATTAGCTTTGCTCTTTTCTCCAAATTTTCCCAAAATATTTTTGTTTCTCTGACAATCATTTCCTACTCTGCTAATTAGGTCTCCAACAAGGACCAACTCTTCCTTTTTCGTTGTGGCAGTTGCTTTTTCTAAATCCTCAAAAAATTCCTCCACTTCTACCTTAGTAGAAACTTCTGTAGGACCATAGTTACAAATAAGTCTCATTGTCCTCTTCTCCATTCTGATATTTGCCCACAGCACTCTACTTGGGACTGCATGCCATTCAAGAAGATTATCCACACTAAATATGAGGCTAATCTTCTTGAATGGCAGGCAGTCTCAAGTAGAGTGATGTGGGCAAATATGAGAATGAGGAACTTCACAATGAGACTTATTTGTAACTATGCTCCCACAGAATAGTGGCTACTGCTTCTTTTCCTTTATTGTCATTGTCTGAGTATAACATTTTGTATTTATTGCTCAGAAAGATCTCACTAGTTTTTGCCTTTTTTGTTTCAGTCCCCTCTATTATGTCGATCTGGTACTTAACCAATTCCACATCTAGCTGCATTTCTTTGCCATTCAGGCTTCTTATGTTGATAGTACCGATCTTGAACACTTGTGATGTTGAGTTTGGGTGGGTTTTAGGATTTGTTTTAGTAGCTGACTTTTTGCTGTTTGCCATGGTTCCCTGTCGAAAACAACAGGGGGGGGGGGCTTGTTTAACTGGGTGATGCCCCAGCCGGCATGAAATTCTGTCATTTTGCACCATCATTTTTTATTTTGGTTTAAGCCAATAAAATACAATTTGACTGGCTAAATCCCAAATTGCGAGCCCATCCAGGTACAGTAACCAGGTAGATTCCTAATAGAGTGCACCACAAGAAGGTGAGGATTTGACATTAGGTCAGAAGCCCTGATCAGTTCTCTGCATTCCTTTAAAGGCTATGTGGAGGATTCCTCTCAGTTATATAGCTTTGACCCTTAAGCATCCCCAGACTATATATTGTTTGTCTAATTTACACCATATAATTGTAGAGTTTTGAACAGCTTTTTCTTGGCATCTTGTCATATGCCTTTTCCAGATGTATGAAATTTAAATACAGATTCTTGTTATATTCTGTTATTTCTCAGTTATTCTTCTTAAAGTGAAAATCTGATCCTGACAGCCTCTGGTTGACTTGTTCTTAATCAGGTTTCCCTTCTGCCATTCTTAGCCTTTTTTTAAAGTATGCTTGCATAAATCTTACCAGAACAATCAGTAGAGAAATTCCTCTATAATACATTCACTTCTATTTTCCTTTTCACAGATGTGTACTATGAGAGCGTTATACAAGTCTCTGGGATTCATCCTACTGACCAGGGCTATTCAGTGTTATACAGTGTAGCCACAGTAAAACTTTTATTCCTCCATATTTGAGCACTTCTAGTCAAATATCATCTACTCTAGTTTCTCTTCCACATTTCAGGTTTTTGATAGCTTTTTCTACCTCAAGCATTGATATGTTCTTCTGATTGCATTGCTCTTGAATCTTTTATCACCATGATGTCACTGCTGAAGTCTTTACTCTTATTGTATACTTTCATCACAAGACATCAAACAGATAAACAAATGAATATGTAGGTTGCTTATAAAAAATATATCAGAAAGATGTATTTACATGGAAAATCTGCAAAACATTTGTTATTGTACACTTCATTCAAAAAAGCAAAGCATCAGTTTGTCTTCAGAAATTTATATAAAATATATGGTTTCAAATGGAAAACTGCAAAACATTTGCTCCGTGTTTCGAGCAAAGCATATTTTCCATAAAGCAGTGCATCATTTCACACTGTTATTCTATACAATGAAAAGAATACTTTGTCATGTAACATTATATAAAGTACATTTTTTTTTCTATAACAAACCATTTTGTTAAACTCTTGTATTATTAACCTTTCTTTGAATATGTTTGAACAGTGAATGAATAGCACTAGATTCATCTATGAAAATTGTAGTCGATTTTAGTTAAATACCTTGAATAAAATTATATTCTGTGTTTTGACATTTGTGTTATTATGGGTACCTTCATGAAGTCCAAAGACTCATCACAGAAGACAATCTATTATACCTCTCCTTGAACCCATTAACAGATAAAGCACTAACAACTGGCTCTGGCAACCCATTCCATTCATTCACAACTCTTCAAGCAAAAAATCTACTCCTCATACCCCTACTGACCACACCTTTATTCAACTTTTAGGGATGATCCCCATGTTCTGCTCCCTCTGGCCAAGTTCTAAAACATTTCTCCTGCATCTGTCCTATAAAATCCTTTAAGCAAATTAAATTTTTCTATCATATCCCCTCTTTATCTCCTATCACCCAACTTCTGCGATCCACACACCCTCAATTTATCTTTACAGGGAACATTCCACAGGTCACTCACCTGTGAATCCTCTCTACCACTTCCTCATCCCCAAGAAACCCAGCAGATGTATATTTTTGATATTTCCTATTCTCTTGAAATGAATTTTGTCTTTTTAAAGTTGAAACTGAGACCATACTGTTTGCTGCACTTGATAGTTTCATCTGTAAGAATCTTGTGGTCATATTTGTTTTCAGCTAGTAGAACTGTGTCATCTGCATATCTTAGGTTATTACTATTTCTGATTCCTACAGTGATTTCTTTGAGGTTACTAATTTTATTAAATATTTCTATTTAATATGTTAAAGTGAATCGGAGACAAGACAGCCTTGTCTGACACTCTTCTGAACTGAGAATTCTTCTGGGGGCTCTCCATTTATTCTGAAAAATGCAGTCTGTTCCTTGTAAAGATAAGTTATTAGCCTAATGTCTTTTCCCACCATGCTTATTTTTGAAAGGATTTCAATTAGTTGCTCATGTTGAACATTGTCAAAGTTTTTCTAGATATCTTTCTATGCTGGATCTGATGTTCAAAATTCCTTCTCTTGTACCTACGTTTTCCTTGAAGCCACTTTGCATATCATTTATTTCTATGTTTATTTCTTTTAAGAATAACATATAAAGGACTTTTGATACTTCACTGATGAGGCTAATTGTTCTGAACTCTTCACCTCTTGTATCTTTACCTAAATCTCTAGCTTCATCTATTTCCTGGAGTACATTGCCATGTATGTGATACTCCTCTTGCAATCTATTTATCCTGAAATGCATGAATTTACATTTCTCCATATTAAACTGATACTATTTTAATGTGGAGAAATTCCTACTGACAGACTGTTTAAATCATCCCACAAGCTCTCCAGATCGCCTTGATTAACTATTACTCTACCTAATTTCGCATCACCAGTCATTATTTCCTATTATTATTACGGGCAACTCCAAGGAGTCATTAGACTCATCGATGGAGGCCCTAACATCATATCAAGAACAACCATTCAACATTCACACAGTATCTATCATACTTTGCCTTGAACTCATTCACAGTCATAGCACCCACAACAGACTCTGGCAGCTTATTCCACTCATTTACCATTCTCCAAGTAAAAAACCTAGCTCTAACACCTTGCTAACCACACTCTTGCCCAGTTTCCATGGATGGACCCTAGTCCTCCTACCACCAGTTCAGTAATTTGTGGGTTGCAGAAATTGGTTGATAGGCAGATAAGGGGTGATATGCCTATCAACCAATTTCTGCAACCCACAAATCTTCAACCTATTCTCATAAGGTTCATTCCATAGTCCTGCTATCATCTTGGTCACTCGCCTCTGGATCCTCTTCACCTCCTTCCCATCAAGAAGAAACCCTGGAGCCCAGATCTGGGCACAGTAGTCAAGATGGGATCTTATCAAGGCTCGATACAGAGGAACAATAACTTGCTTGTCTCTGCTTGTTGCAAAGTATTCTTCAGTAACCAAATGATTTGATGAGCTGATTTAGCCACTTTTGCAATGTGCCCCTAAACTTCAACTCCCTATCCACCAACACTCCCAAATCCCTGGCCTCATCAATCTCCTGAAGTACAGTTCCACCAATGTGCTGTACTGCTGCTAATCTTTTCACCTTAAAATGCGTAACCTTACATTTAGCCACATTGAATTGACATCCATTCTTCTTAGCCCAGTCCTCCAAACTATCCAAATCATATCCTGCAAAATTTTGACATCATGTGCATTCACTATTGCTCTACCCAACTTTGCATCATCAGCAAACAAATGAACAGTTCCTCTCATATCCTATCTTATATCGTTAATGAACAAATGAAATAGTAGTGGTCCAAGAACAGAACCCTGTGGCACACCAATAGTCACAGGCTATCTTTTGGAATCTACTCCTAAATAAACTACTGTCTGATATCTGTCCATCAACCACCCTGCTATCCATCTCGATATGCTGCAGTTTGCTGATTAGAATTCCATGTGGTATCCTGTCAAAGGCCTTAGCAAGGTCCAGCAGAATCATTGTAAACCCATTACCCTTATCCAGTTCAGCCGTCACTGTGTTATAAAACATGAGGAAGTTACTGAGGCATGATCCACCCTTCACTAAACCATGCTGTCCCCCATACAATATCTCATTTTCATCTATCCATTCCTGTATTTTCCTCTTGGCTACTTTCTCCAAGACCTTGAAAACGACTCCTGATATGCTGATCAGTTGATAATTTGCAACAGCAGTCTTGGAACCTCCTTTATGCATTGGAACTATTTACCCCTCTTTTCACTCCCTAGGGACTAACCCTGACCCGAGACTCAAATTAAACAAAATGGTCAAGGGCACTGACAATTCTTTAGCTGCTTCACGTACGACACGAGCTGGTATACCATCCAATCCCACAGATGTATTCACATTAAGGTTTTGTAATAGACTATTCACCTCCACTTCATTCACCACAATTCCCGTATAAGCTGTTGGTTCCTTCATTCCTGCAATATCACCACTGGGATGATATACCCTTGCGAAGTGCTCGCTCAGTAATTCCACTATGTCAACTGATTAGGTTACCTCCCTACCATCCATCGGCATTCCTTAAAATCATTCTGCTGTATACATATTTTCTTTTACTTGCAGCATATCGAAAAAACTGTGTGGGATTCTCTTTAGCTTGCATGACTAATTTCCTTTTAAAATCTGCTTTTGCTTTTCTTACCACACTCATTATCCTTCTGGCCTGCGCTCTATACTGTTTGTGTACTTGCAGGTCACCTTTCTCCTTAAATTCTTACTCCTTCCACAATTGTTTCTTTTATTGCAGCTCAAGCTTAATGGTGTTATTTATCGATTAACCCCTACTTGATTTACTATTCGGACTCTAGGCTACAAACACTCCTTAACCACCTCCCATGCACTATCAACTTCCAGCCCTTGCAGTTTTACATGCCACTGCACTGGACCAAGAAATCTCCTAAGCTTGTCATACTTACCAGCCTGGTAATTCCACATGTACCCTGTCTTATTGAAAATTCCACACATTTAGCCACTTCCCAGGTTCCTTGTGATCACTCTCACAAATTGGTGGCAATGTGGTCATATTCATTACAGTTGAATTCTCAGATGCAATTACTAGGTCAAGCACTCTCAAACCCCTAGTGTTTTCCATTGCATGCTGTTGCAGATAGTTATCCCTTAATAACTGCGTAAAATCCAAATCTTGCCTCCCATGTGTCCTCTCCTCTTTCCAATCAATGTTACCATAGTTGAAATCCCCCATAATAATTACCCTCCTTCCATTCATCATGTCTATTTGCTTATGTACACTATCTCCACCATCTATTCCATCACTTGGTCTATAGTAGCCAACTGTATATTGTTCTACTAGTCTCAATCTAACACCAAATAGCCTCAAATGTGCTCTTTTCTCTATCCTGCAGTTCAACTTCCATTCTCCTTGGCTGCAGTTCATCAGCTATCGTCAATAACACTCCTCCCCCCATTTTATTCTCTCTGTCCCTCCTGAACACACTATATCCCTCACATTCTATCCCACTAGTTATATCATCTTCTGTCAGCCATGTTTCACTAATGCCAACGACTAGTGGCCAGGAAGAGCCAACAAGGCCAAAAATTCTTCCTTCTTGTTTCTAATACTCCTGGAATTAGTATACATGAAATGCAGAAGTCCGTTAGTTCCATCCCTATCTTGTGCCTTATACTAACTATCCCATTCTGATTTATTGTCTTTTGTACTAGCTCGGGCATATTATACACATTCTTACACTCAACGGCCTCCCTGAAGTTTGCACATCCACTTTCACTTCATTCAACAACACTTTTTCCCAGTCTTTGCACACCAAATCCATTCAGATGCAAACCATCCATCATATATAAATCTTTTCGCCCATCAAACTCACTCCCCACGTCCACAAACTCTACACCACTCCTCCTGCATAACTTGCGAATAGAGTCATTTGCAATTATGGCCTTCCTTCTCAACTCTTCTCTGTCATATTGCGGCAACAGATGCACTATCTTAACTCTCTCACTCTTTTCTTTTGCTACCTCTAGTAATTTCTTCAAGTCTTCTCTCATTGCAATTTTTTCTCCTTTTAAATTATTCGTTCCTCCCACTCCTGTTATTTCTTTCACCCTCTGCTTTTGCACTCTAATAGACTCACTTACATCCTTAATTTTCACACCCAGTAAGTTCGATTTTGTGAAACTCTCATCTATTACACCGCTTACTAATGAATCACCATACAACACTCTCTCCTTCATTTTCCTTACATTCCTGATCATACTCTTATTTTTCTTATCACAGATTTGCTTCTTTCCGTTAGCTGATGCGCTCGGTAAACAATTTTGCAATCGCTGTAGCTGCCACTTCGTCCTATGTATCACTCCGCGCAGCCATGCGATCTCCCTCATTGCAACTAACCCTTCATTTATTTTTACCCGTTAAACCATTCTCCCTCTCTGTATTTTTACTTTCACTCTCACTTTCAACACCGCTCTCAATGCTATCTGGTACTACATCGTAAATTCCTTTCATATCACTATTTTCTATCACATCCGACTTTCATCAATGACATCGATCTCACGACCTGAGATACACTTCAAATCCTTACTTTCTTTACACTTTCAGCTCATTTTCTCATCACTATCATTATCGAATCAAACTCGAGCCGCTCTCGGAAAAACATACATCCCGCAATCGTTACACTGAACAAACTCCCTGAAGTTGAAGTATTTAAATAAAGACAGCGATGATTTGGACGCCATTGTCTTTCTTCTCGATGGTGCCATGCACTACGCTGTCTATCTTATCTTATAAAAATATTAATTTAAATAATGCAAAAATCACACAGACACACTAAGTTACCAAAAGTAAACAATACTACGTTAAGATTCAAGCAATATTGCCAATTATTACTCAAAATAACACTAATCTTTTTGGGAGCTCTCTACAGATCACTCTATATAATCATCCTATATGATTTATGTGCAAAATAAACTGCATTGGTCCCAGCATTGAACCTTGTGGCACACTACTAGTCATCTGTCTGTTTTTGCCTCGATTTCCTTATTCAAGGGAATTGAGGCAAAAACAGGTGATTAGTGGTGTGCCACAAGGTTCAGTGTTTCTTTAATACTGCTTTAATACTATTTTCCAAGTCCCTTGGAACTCCACCAGAGCTAAAACTTAAATTTAAAAAGTTTAGTCAAAGGCATTGCCAGTTCCCTTGCACATTCTCACAAAACTAGCTGATATCCCATCTTATCCTACTACATTGAGAATCTGCAATATCCTAAGAATCTCCAATTCATTCACCTCTCTTCCCACATTAGTGTTTGTCACATAGGTTAAAGCAGTAACCTCACTAGAATGATATACTCTTGCAAAGTGGTCACTCAGTAACTCAACTATTTTATCTGCTTCTGTCTCCTCATGACTGTCATCACTTCTTAGGGTTACTCTTCCATAGCCATTCTTCCTCTTACTTGCCACATAACAAAAGAACTCTTTGGGATTTCCTTTGGCCTGCTTACCTAGATTCTTCTCATATGATTTTGATTCCTTGCCGTGCTGGTCACCATTCTCTTTATATATACCCTCCACAGAATTTTCTTCTTCCTCTGCAGTTCATGCTTAATGATATTACTGATCTATCTTACTCCTACCTGATTAACCCTCCTTATCCTAGGTGTACAATTTAATGCTGCTTCCTGTTGATGACCTTAACATATATCCCATGCATTAGTAACATCCTTACCGTTTAGTGTTTTATGCCATGGCACAAATTTAAGTTTCTTCCTAAGTGTGTCATAATCACCTGCCTTGTAGTTCCACATATACCCCCTTGAGAAAATTCCTCATGTTGTATAATCTCACAAGTCAAGACCACATGGTTACTTTCATCGATTTGAGGCAATGTTGTCACCTTGGTTATGGATAGCTCTTCTGATCCTATGACCAGGTCCAATATCCTCCAATCCCTAATCCCCCCCCTCTATCACATATATCAATCATCTTCAGAAGTACACATATTTTTGTACTTCTAATACACACACACAAACACACTGATACTCTCTCTCTCTGGGAGGAGGAGGAAACCTCTGTGTATCCTTTTAAGGAACGTGGAGAAATCTGATCTAATACCTATTCCTCACCTTCTTTTGGTGTACCCTTTTAAGTGTCTATCTGGAACCGAATAAACAAGGTTGGGCTGGCCATTTCACATTTAGCCGACCAAATTGTATTCGTATTGGCATTAAATTTACTATAATGTAGAATGATGATACAACATGACAGAATTTCATGCAGGCTAGGGTATTGCTATTTTAAACAAGATCTCCATTGTTTTCATCAGTGAACCAGGACAAATGCCAAAAAAGCAGCTACTTGAAGAAATCCCAGAATGTATCCCAACTTATTATCAGCAGAGTTCAAGATTCATGCCATCAACATAAGAGGCATCAATGGAAAAGAAATGGAACTAGCAGAAGAATTGGATAAGTACCAGATTGACATAATAGCTGTTTCTAAAATAAAGAAGACAAAAACAAGTGAGATCTTTCTATGGAACAAATACAGGATATTATATTCGGGCTACAGTAATCAGGGAAAAGGAGTAGCTATAGTATTCAACACTAAATAAGAGGATAATATTCTTGAATGGAGTGATATCAACTAGTGATGAGGGCAGATATATTAAAATTGGGAACCAGACAGTGACTTATTTATTTGTGCTTATGGTCTCACAGAAGGTTCTACTAAGGAAAAAGTGGAGTTTTTTTGAGGCATTATTGAAGGCAGTTGACACAATAAAAATGGCAATTTGTCCTTGTTCAAGACCTAAACAGCAGAATAGGAAATGATTACTAGACAGAAATATTTTGGGAAAATTTGGAGAAAAGAGAAAAGCTAATAATAATGGTAAATGGCTGCTGGATTTCTGTTCAGGACATGGATTAGTTAATACTAAACACAATGTTCCAACATCAAAATGTGCACAAATTCGCATGGAGAGAAGATTCAAGAAATTAGACATCTCATTAACTGTTATTGTTGATAGTGTGCTTTCCCGTTGGTTCAGGACACAAGAGTATACAGAGGATTTGAAATAGGAAGTGATTACTATTTAGTTTTGTGAAGGATAATTTTTTTTTTTTATCTTTTCATATTGAAAAGAAGAAAACTTTAAGCCAAAGTTTTAGAGGTGAACCGTAGACTCAAATACCAAACATTATTCAGAAAAAATGAGTGTTTGAAAAAGAAGACTCAAACCTCAGAGATTCAGTGGCAGATCACCCTTAAGAAAACATTGATTCACCTACAGAGGCATCTAGTGAGGTTGTCTGCAAGGGTAGAGAAGTCAGAACTCCATGGTGGGTGAACTCAGAAAGCATATTGATAGTTCCTGGCATGTAAGTTAGCTTCTGCTCTTAAAGAATACAGAGAAGAAAGCTAAGCACTGTGTAAAACTAGCTAAGCAAAAAGTCATAGCACGACTTTGTAAAAACATAAAAAATGCATATCAGGAAGGTGGCAAAACATTCTGGAGACTATTGTAAAAGCTTAGAAATTGAGAAAAGAGTACAGTAGAAGGAATCAGGTGATCAAGTTGATAAAAATTGAAGATAAAAATATTTTGGATGACTCAAATAATTACTCTGAAAGATTGCTAAATGACACAAGCAGTGCATTCCTACTGAGTGGTAGAAAACACTCAGCAGAAATGCAATCAGAATCGCATGTCAGTACTTGAAGTAGAAAAATGGCATTAAAAACTTGATGAATCGAAAACCATTATGTGGAAAGGCAGCTGAAGTAGATGATATTTGACCAGAAATGCTCCAATATGGATACATAAGCTTTTTATAGAGGGTAAACTGTGTAATTCAGAAGGCTTAGTGAGAAGGTCAAATTCGTAATGATTGGAGTAGAGCTCTGCATCTCCAAAGAGAAATAAGAATTGAATGTAAGAATTATAGAGAATTTCTTTATTAAGTGTTCCAGGTAAGATTTATGCAAGCATACTTGAGAATAGGCTTAGGAAATTGAGAAAAGAATACTAAGAAAAGTTCTGGAAAAGTAACTTAGATGAAAAAGCTAGGTTAAGGCCAAACAGAGGTGCAAATCATTTCACTTTACAACACTTAAGTGAGAAATGTTATTTAATTTGTATAGATCTGGAAAAAGCAACCATAGTGTAAATAACCCATTTACAATATGGTGTAAATTGTTATATGAAGTAATACAGTTTATATTTGAGTTGTAAATTAGTAGTTAGAATTGAAGTGAGTATTGAAAGATGATTTAATGTTAAATCAGGTCTGAGACAGTGGATTATCTCCACTGTCTAAGACCTGAAAGAAGTATTAAATCTTATATCAGAATCAGAAATATTAATTTCAGCTCTTTCCAGCAGATGTTATATTTCTGAATAAATCTAGCACAAATCTGCAAGATTTGTTGACTAAATTGTGAATAACTGATGCAGTACATTTGGTATGAAATTCTGCAATAAAAAGACAAAGATGATGAAAATAAGCAGAAACATTGAAAACCTCAACTGTATTATCCTGAATGGTGAACCCCAGAATAAATGAAATATTCAGCTATTTAGGCACAATTTTTAGTGAAGGTGGTAAATTAAATATGGAAATAGATAGCAGAATTAGCAAAGCTGGTATGACAGGAACTCAACTTAATACATTTTGTATGGAATAAAAGAGAAATTAAACAAAATACTAAACTATTGTTGAAAGTTTATTTTTCACTTGGTTAGACTATAGTAAGTTTAGTTTCATCTTTTATCCAAGTGTGAGCAAACAAAGCTTGCGCCTGAAAGTATCTTCAGGACTGGGAGTAAGGGAGTACAACACCGGGCAACTCATTGCAAAGGTGGAGTAAGCTAACATCACTCATAGGAGTGATTATTTGCTCACACTTGGATAAAGGATTAAACTAAACTTACTATAGTCTAACCAAGTGAAAAATAAACTTTCAACATCTTTCTCTAAATCCAGAATAATTTAATAAAAAGGTGGCATGCTGTTTGGCAACTGCTATAGGTAGAGATGACCTTGCTAATGCTTCTGCTTGGTATCTCCACTTGGGCCTGGCTCCCACTGAAGAGACCTCAATAAAGGTTGAAACTAGTCTGGGTAGTGGCCTTCCCTTAATGCATAACATTATACATATCTGCAAGGAGATGTGTTTTGCATTACATTATGGGAGATACTGAGATAGGAGTGATGTTAGCTTGCTCTACCTTTGCATCCTGAAGATACTTTCAGGTGCAAACTTTGTTTGCTCACACTTGGATAAAGGATTAAACTAAACTTATTATAATACTAAACTAGTTGTGTACAAGACAGTGTTTAAACCAGTTGTAACTTATGGATTTGAGAGCTGCCTTAGAAATAAAATCTTTGATCAAAGACTGGAGACTACAGACATATTAGAGTTCTGTGAGAAGAATATGGAAATGAACAGATGGCAAAATTAAAAATTGAATGGTTAGCAAAACAAGTGTTCTTTTTTTAGGATGGCCGGAATAAGATCCAGAGAAAGACCAAAGTCTGAGTTGATTGATATAGTGAAAAGTGTCTTCAAAGACAGAAATATAAGATCTGATCATTTTGAAGTCTTGACAGATAACAAATTGTTTGGGGGAAAAGTTATATGAATTAGTAATGATATAACATTCAGGTAATACTGTGATAATATCCTGTACACTCCTTGAGTATATATCAGGAATTTGATATCTTGTTATTAATCCTTGTAATTCATCCTACTACTTTATATTATTATAATTTACAGCTGTCTTGTTTCACCAGGTTAGGTCTTTTCAGTTAATATCTTTGCCCGAAGTTTTTGTTAACTGTGATTAGCCTTGCCCAAAAGTTCTGTTGGAGTGGAAATGAGAAATTGTACATGTATTGTTGGGTTGGGGGGGGGGGAGCTCTTTGACTCCTATTAACATTGCTGTTGCAACCCTGTCAGGTTTAAAGCAGCCAGTTCATAATGTAATCTTTATGTTAGTTGGTAGAGCTTGATGAGCCTGAGATTGTTGCTACAAGTTTGAACTCTAGGCAATCTGAGAGAACGAGTTGTTGTCGGGACTGGATGTGCATTGACTGAATTCTAGGCATTTTAAAGCCTTCTTTGCTGTTTAGATGTAGTTGTTTCATGAAGGTCCCATAAGTGTGTTTAAATTTTCTTTTGAACTGTGTTCTCGTTGCAACGAATTGTCACCTGTACTTTTTGAATCACTCCCTGTGGATATTTCCAATACCTTATCTGAAAATCACATCAGTTGTTGGCTTTGATTTTGACAGGTTTGCAAGAGTAATGTCAACAAGATCTCACACCCACCTCCAACATCCCCCCCCCTTCCACAATTCTTTGCAAATTTCCATTCCAACAGGATTCTAAGTCAAATACAATAAGTCTTCAGTAAAGGATATTAACTCAAACTCTGGTGAACCAGCACTCAAAACTATAAATTATTATGGTAATAGTGGCAGGGTTGATAAAAGGATTAATAACATGTCCAAGAATTAATGTCTGAATTAATTAAAAGTTTTTTTTTTCCCCCACTATTATAGGTCAGACTAGGCAAGTGAATTGTTAGTAGTCATATTGTAGTATAATGGAGGACATTATTATAGTGTCTTTTGCTTTCATGTAGTGTGTGTAGGATAATATTTCTGAAGATGACTTTCATGTCAAGGTCAAAATTTAGTTAGAAGATAATTTTAATTTTATTAATTATTTAACTCCAGACAGTAGTTGAAAAGTCCCATAATGCCAAGATATTTTAAAGGAGATTTGCCAGCCAATGTTCTATTGTAATAAATTATTCTTTTGGTCCTTAAAGTTCACTTTAGTTGATTGCATATACTCATGAGTTCATATTACAGTAAAATTCATGCTTGATTGTAGAAATTATTGAAACTTTTGCTTGAACATTTATTTTATGCAGGGCTTGCCAGATCCTATTAACAGTGCTTTTCATCTTACCTACAACATGGTTCTTAATCTGTTAAGAGTTGAAGAAATAAATCCAGAGTATATGCTAGAGCGATCTTTCTATCAGTTTCAGAATTATGCTTCAATACCCCAGTTTTATGATAGTAAGTTTCATATAAAACAATTTCCTAATTTGATTTTAAATTATTTTTCATTATTGCCATTAACTTGTTTTGATTATTCTTAGAGATTTAGTTACATGCTAATTTCCTGATTCTCCCAGTTAATATAATAATAATCTTAATGGAGAACCGTTAATTCAATCAGTTGTTATATAGGCACATATAAGGAATCCAAAGACTTATCAAGGAATGCCTTTTAATTCATGCAACTTATTCCACTTGTACATTGCATACCTTCAGCACTTGCCATGAATTGAAAAATTTTTCCTGCATCTTTAAATGCACTAAGTAGTCTCAGTACTAGCTTCTGTGTTTTTTTTTCTCTCGCACAAGCTTATATTTTCTTCAAATTGCCTGACCAGTAACATCAGAAGCCAGATAATTTTTAATCATCATTGTCTTCTCTCCATTTAAGCCTTGTATCTGAGTACAGTAGATTGCTTGTGGCATTATCAGATTTGTAAAAGGAGAGCTCTTATTCCTACAAGTTTGTATTCATTGTAATCGCAATATTACACTTCAGCAAGTACACCTTTGAATGTCAATTTCCTGTCCACAATCACTTATGTTTCTTGCCTCATGAGCTGCTTTCCATCAGATTTCTATTATTATAATATTCATCTAATCTCTTCAGTATAGAATGCATAACCTTACATTTGGCAAAATTGAAATGACACCATTTATTATTTGCCCAGTCTGTCCAAATCATCCTCATAGATTTAGTAATAAAAACATTACACACCACGTTATTATAAATTAAATAATGATTAATACACATAAATAAAATATAGAATATTTTATTTTACTGCTATACATTTCTTCCTTGTTACAAGGACATTGTCATTGAAAATAAAATATTCACTAGCAACATTCAGAAATGACAAGTCACATTTCAAATGATGTTAACTGTTTTGACTTTTAATGAAGAAATGTTTGTGTGTGTTCATATTATTTACTGACTAATTCTGAGAATTAGAAAAACAAATTAATTTAATCTACACATAACATTCCTTTCTTTTAGGGTTACAAAGTGATCAGCATTCATTTTAAAAATTTTATGGAATTTACAACCGTGTTAAAAAAAAACTTTTTTTATTATCCTGATGTTTCGATCTTCACATCATCTGGAGCGTACATAAATATACAGGACAAGCTGAGTTACATCATTAACTGTAAGCTAGAGAAACAATGATTTGATCACATGTTATTCTACTGGCGTGACCTCTGGTGGAAAAAAATTTAAAAAAATAAAAAATAAATTTTAAATCAAGCTAAATTCTATTTTTACAATGACAGGAATAAACATTCTTTTAGATGGTTTTCTTTCAGAAACAATTGGTGTCCTATTTTTAGTATTACAATTCTTATTTTTGATTTACAATACTGGATTTTCTACAGTCCTGTTTATAGTTGTTCTTGGTGAGGAAGGTCGAATATATACCTTCCATATGTTTGGGATTTTTTTAAACCATCATTGTTGTTCAGATTGAGGTGGTTGCTGATAATCTCACAGGCTTCCTTGAATTTCCGTCCATACCATGTTCTAGTGTGATGTAGACAGCTGGTGGTTTTCCAGTCAATTCTGTGTAAGGTATTCAGGGCATGATCAGAAAGGCCAGCTTCACCATAATTATTATATTTAATGTGTCGTTTTATGTTCTTTTTGTCTAATAGGAATAGTGTGTCCTGTTTCTCCTATATATGGTATGTTGCAAGTACAATAAATCCGGTATACTCCAGGGTGAGTTAGTGGAGGGAGTGGGTCTTTGGATGAGGTGAGTAAGCTTTTTAATTTTGCAGGAGGTTTAAAGGTGGCTTTGAGGTTGTACTTTTGTAGTACTCTGTTTATTTTGTCTGATATTCCTTTAATGTAGGGAATGGTTATAGTTTTACTGTAGTCTGGTTTGTCTTTGTTTTTTATTGTGGTTTTGTAGAGAATTTTGTTTATAGTGTTTTGGCTGTATCCGTTTTTTTGTAAGTTATTACTGATAATTTTAAATTCGTCTTTCAGTGCCTGTTCACTGGAACAAATCACCTGGGCTCTGTTTTTTGGCGTGTTGATGACACCTAGTTTTTGTGTTGGGTGGTGGTAGGAGTTTATGTGTATGTATTGTCCCGTATGTGTCGGTTTTCGGTAAACAGTGAAGGAAAGATTGCCCTAGGGAAGACATGTGACAAGTGTATCTAGAAACGGAAGTGTGTTGTGTTTTTCAATTTCAGTTGTGAACTGCATGCGTTTGTGTTGTTTGTTTAGGTGGCTAAGGAATGTGTCTAATGTCTGGCAGCCATGGGACCAGATTGCGAAAACATCGTCAACGTATCTAAGCCAGACTTTAGGTTTTAGAGGGGAGGAATCTAGGGCAAGTTGCTCAAAATGTTCCATGTAAAAGTTAGCAATGGCGAGGGATAATGGCGGGCCCATGGCTGTGCCTTCTTTTTGTAAGTAGAAGGCGTTTTGCCATTCAAAATAACCTGACCGTAATACATGCTCAAAAAGCGCCGTGATATGTGGAGGGAATTTGTTCTGTAGGAGAAGGATTGTGTCATTGATTGGGACATTCGTAAAGAGGTCAGAGAAGTCAAAACTGACTAATAAATCATCTTTTTCTAATGTAATGCCTTTGATGATGTTTATGAAGTGTTGTGTGTTTTTGATATAGGAAGGGGAATGACCTACCAACTCCTCGAGTGTTGCCGCTAATTTTTTAGCTAAGTGATACGTCGGGCTATCAATTCCTTCAATGATATGTCTTAGTGGGGTGTTTTCTTTGTGAATTTTTGGTAGCCCATAAATTCTAGGGGACGGACGTAATGAGGGAACAGTTTTTTGACTGTATCTTCGGGCCATGTGGTAATTAATTTAAGTAGTTTCTCTGTTTTGTTTTTTGTTCTGTTAGTGGTTGTAGTTAACTAATTTGTATGTGTTATTGTCAGAGACCAGCAGATTCAATTTTTTCTATATAAGTGGTACGGTTTAAAATGACAGTGGCATTTCCTTTATCGGCTCTGGTTATTATTATGTTCGGATTTGTTTTAAGTGATTTTATCGCTGTTAATTCGTGTTTAGTTATGTTGCTTGTTATTGTTTTGTTATGGTTTAAAATGTTCGCAGTTTCTATACGTATTTTGTCTGCTATGTTATTAGGTATCTTAGGCCTCTTTCCATATTACAAATAACTTCAAGTTTGTCTATCGTTTTCAGTGCTATAGCAAAATTTAAACCTTTGTTAAGTATAGAGATTTTGTCTTTGTTTAGAGAATGGTTAGATAGGTTAATTATGTTATTGATACCTGCGGGTGATTTGTAGCTCCTGTTGTTTCTTGCTTCTGGTTGGTTGTTGTTGTTCACTGTGGCAAACTTTGAATATGATGGCTGGTTTTGTCGTTCTTTTAGTCTTTGAAATTTGGAAATTAGGTTTTCTTTCTTCGTTTGTTGGATGTGGTTTGCTGTGTTGTACTTAATCCTTTCTAGGATTATCCAGATATCTGCGTTAGTAGCTGGTTTTGTGTAGCAGCTAGGTTCTTTCTGGTAGCTTGGATCTGCTCTCTCAGTAGCTTTCTCCATGCAGTGGTATATTCTTTGTGCATTTGTTGAAGTGAATTTTCTCTTTGGCCTGATGCAATTAGGAGTGATATCGCTGTCCCTACACCGTTTTATGTACGCTCCAGATGATGATCTTGATGTAAAGATCGAAACATCGGGATAATAAAAAAAGTTTTTTTAACACGGTTGTAAATTCCATAAAATTTTTAAAATGAACTACAGACAACATGTTTCGTCGGAATGCAGACTTCTTCAGGCATGAGAACATTAAAAGCAAACACAAAAAACACCATAAAGAAACATTGTACACAATAATAACAGACTATAAAGTGAAATTAAGTTTGAACTGAAGCTACTGTCCAGGCTAAAATTCTGTTGTTAGGCATATGTGAGCGTGTGACTTTATAAGAGTACCAGTATCTGATAGCAGAGCTATGTGAGTCTGGAAAACTCTTAACTATGGTTACTGTTTATGTGAGAAGAGTGAGCCATATATATATATATATATATATATATATATATATATGTTAAAGATACCAAGCAATTTTATAAGCTAAGTTTTAATCCTTTTTTTCCCAAGTAAGCAAACAGACAAGTAAGTCAAGTTTGTGCCTGCACGTAGTGCAAGTCTGAGGCAACTTGTGGCAAAAAGTCTGTGGTGGAGTGAGCTCCGATCACTTTCCTTAGTATTTTTCCCTAATGCAAAGCACATCCCCTTGCGGAGGTGTATGATGCTATGCATTAAAGGCAAGGGCCACTATCCAGACCGGTTTCGACCTTTATTGAGGTCTCGTCAATGGGAGCCAGACCTAAAAATGATAAGGTTGAAGTAATGCAGAGCTTATAAATTTTACCTAAACAAGTTGCCACAAGGTGCTTTGACCTTATTAAATAAAAATCTCAGGATGAGAGTAAGATCCTGATCACCAAAACGGGAAATTACACGACCAGGAAATGACTCGTGCAGTAATTGAATTGTTTCTCAGGCTGTATGGCATGTGGCACTGGCTTGTTGAAACCACATATCGTCCACATCCATATCTTGCAATTTAGGCACAAAAAACTGGATTATCATGTTGCGATAGCGAACACCATTAACTGTTATTGCCTTACCAGCCGCATTTTCGAAGAAGAATGGACCGATGATGCCTCCAGCCCAAAATCCGCACCAAACAGTGACACGTTGTTGATGCATTTGTTTCTCAACAATCACTCGTGGATTTTCGGAACCCCAAATGAGACAATTTTGTCGATTAACAAAGCCATCAAGATGAAAATGAGCCTCATTTTCATCTTGATTCGTTCGAATCAAGATGTTCGAAAAATAAGCATCCACTTGTTGTTGTTCCACAATCCATTCAACGAACTCTCTTCAGTTCTTGAGTCAGTTGAACTTTGTAAGCATAAAGTTGCAAATCTTTTGTGAGAATACGCTGTAGAGAGCTTCTCGAAATGCCCAATTCAAGACCACTGTGCCAAATTGATGTTCCTGGACTCTCAGCAACACTCTCACGAACTGCTTCGATGTTTTCTGTTGAACGACTTGTTGAAGGACGGCCAGAGTGTATAAGATCACTAATTGATCCAGTTTCCTTGAATTTTTTAATTAATCTTTTCACAGTTGATGAAGTTAAATCACTATTCGGACCATATTTTGTACAAAAATTGTGAACTGTAGTTGCCAAACCTTCATTATTTTTAAAATATTGCTAAACAATGAAAATGCATTGTTCTTTCATGTAGCGCTCCATTTTTAATAACCCTGAACTGTCAGCTGTCACGCTGTCTTTTTTTTTCTTGTTGGCAACACTTTACTGCGCAAATGGCGCTAAATTTAAATCTTGCGTGAATTTTTGGACACCCTTTACTATATTAAAGATACGTAGCAATTTTATAAGCTTAACTTGTCTGTTTTTCTTACTTGGGAAAAAAGGATTATAACTTAGCTTATAAAATTGCTTGGTATCGTTGACATAGTATATACCCAAGGTAAAAAACTTTCTACACATATACAGGGTGTTCGGGATAAATTTGACAGTTTCGTAAGGAAAAAGAAAATCTTCCTTGTATCTATTAAATTTAATGAATTGACAAAAAAACATTACAGGCAGAGTTAATTACAATACTATCAACAAGATTTACTCAAAATAACCACCATTAGCATCGATCACAGCTTCAATTCTGCTTCGGAACCTCGAACAAGCTGATGCTACAGTCTCCCTGGGAAGGGCCGCAAAAACTGTTTTAATTTTATCCATTAACTGGGCTTTTGTATTACTGGAAGTGCGATTGGTGTCTTTTTCAACTGCGCCCCATACAAAATAATCCATGGGGTTACGGTCTGGGGAGTTTGGAGGCCAAACATTTGGACTGGTGAAGTCGTAGAAATTTTCAGACAACCATTTTTGACTTTTCCCAGAGGTGTGGCAAGGGGCCGAATCCTGCTGCCATACATACGGCCTACCATTGGCTACCCTTGTTATCCAGTGCTTGACTACAGTTAGCAACTCCACGAACAAAGCCCGAATTCCAATGCCAGGGTTCTTCAACACCTGTTCCTGCAGATTTGCGAGGAATTCTGCTGTACGAACGCAATCAGATCATCTGCTAGGGATCTTTCTTCTTGCTACATCCTCGTAGTCACCATTGCAAGTCTCTAGTTCATGCCTGATTGTTTTTACTGTATTCAGGGAGCATTGGGCAGCAGTCGTAATATCCTTATTTTGATGGCGGGCATGAATCATCATGATACAAGTTATTCTCTTCCATGATTCAGGTGGGTTCCAGCTATCCATCCTTTCTGACATCTTGTATATGAATGAAGAAGGGTCCAAACTTTTAAATGAAGAGAAGTGTGTGTTAATACATGTAACTTACGGAAAAATATAATTAATTATAAATATGTCAAATTTATCCCGAACACCCTGTATATATATAATATGTATCAGTAATAAACACGTTTTTCTTTTATTTATATGGTGTTATTTAATTCATAATGTTGACAACATATTTTTTTTTAAATATCTAATTACTCATCACACTTTCCAAATTTTGATCATCCTTTCAACACTGTCTTTTTTGAACGCTGCTTATCCTAACTATATTTATTTGCCAGCCTAGTTGGCCAATTGGATGATGTCAATCTTCTCCACTTAACTGGATATTGGTTAAATCCTACAATTGTTTTAAACATCTGTGGAAGTTCAAGAATTTGCATGAGACTGGCATCTTGCTTATTGGATGCTTGAAAAATGTTTCTTGTTTGGTCTCTGCTACAGGGTTTCTGCATCATCTAATGCTTAGCCCACTGATGGTGAGCCTTTTAGGCTAGGCATGTAAAAAATTCAGAAAATCTCTAAATTTGACTCTGCTCGCATCCCTTGTCCCCCAAACAAAAGAGAAACGATTCTTTACATATTCATTTATTTAAAAAAAAAAAATACTGTCCAATCATGTCTGGTGTTATGCATTGCATTGCATTACATATTGAAACATCAAATAATTACAGAAATGAATTATAAGTAAATCAAACTCAGACTCATGTAGAATAATAATAATGAAGAAAGAGATTCATTATTAAAACAGTTTCAAAATTATTTCAAAAATCAGTTCAATTCAAAATTACCAATTTTAGTAGTAATTTTGAATTGAACTGAAAAAAAAAAAAAATGGAACACATTGCATTTGATTTGATAACATCAATTAATTGCTTTTTATTTTTTTTATTGCTGAGTCTTATGAATAAGTCTGAAATTGAAGGTAGGTTCTTTGTGCACTTCAAGCCCAATTAAGTAGCACTAACTTCATCTGTCAGTTGAGTTCTTTTGTCTGTTTTAATGTTGTTTAATGCCAAGAATGAAAAAATTGTGAGTAAAGCCATCGCTAGATTTTTAAGGGTGCTAAAAGTTTCTGGTATTCAGTTTCAAGTATTCAAAATTTCTTGTTCATAGTGGCACTCTTCATTCTGCAGGCAATTTCTTTCCAGATCCTAAAGTGAATCCTCAAGCCCTTGCATATCAAGTACCAGCACGATTTTAAACTCAGTTTTAGATTAGAGATCAGTTTGGCAGAAGATATAATCAATTTAGAAGTTTAGAACAGAAAATTAAAATATTTATCCGAATGTATATAGTAGTATACACTATTATGGAATTAAATGATTTCCAATTGCTACAAATTAAAAGATTAAAGCTGCAGTTGGATGAGTTCAAGGCCAGCATCTGGACTCAAGTGTTCATCTAACTGCAACTTTAATCTTTTAATTTGTAGCCATTGGAAATCATTTAATTCCAAAATAGTGTATACTACTATATACATTCGGATAAATATTTTAATTTTCTGTTCTAAACTTCTAAATGGATTATATCTTCTGCCAAACTGATCACTTACTGAGTTTAAAATCGTGCTGGTACTTGATATGCAAGGGCTCGATTTCATTTTGCACATCTGAGCTGACCTCTTTGAAATGTTTTTTTAAGCAACTTAATTTCTTCATAGTATTCCACAAATCTTTCAAAGACTTTTCCTTGGCTTAACCATCTCACATTGTTGTACATCAGCAGTCCACTGTAAGGTGATTCAACCTCCTGCAGTAGTGCAAAAAATTCTCGCTTGTGATGGAATTGAGCAGTTTTGTTACAACTGTCATTACATCATATTGTTCTGTGAATCCTGCCTTGGCACACAACACTTCCTTATAATGCAGTGAAACAGCACAACTGGATGTCCAATAGCTTCCATGAACAGTTGCACAAATCGAACTCCCTACCACCATACTGGATGGCCCATCTGTCATCACAGACTACTTTAGACATATCAATGCTCTTAGGTCACAAAGCATTTTTAGAATAACATTGCATATTTCGTTCTCTGATGTACTTTTTGGCATTTTTTCTAGCTTTAGCAGTGATGGCCAACTGAGCTGATGAGGTGACATCAATAATTTCATCAAGACAAATCAGAAAATATTTGCAATTATTTGTCTCCTTTTAATTGATTTCAAAGAGCACATTGTCATCACTCTGTCTTTAACCCCCCAACTGGCTGAGGTGGATGAAATAGTTAGCCCTCCCTAGCTTTTTTTTTTCATGCATCAAAACTTGTTCGGCATTCTACCTTTTATCATGGCATTACTTTCCTCCGCCGATAACCTCGTTGTGGCTAGTCTAGGGCTATTGGTGGATTAACTGTTGCTGAGCAACCTTTGTGTCCCCCTGTCTTTACATCTATTGTGTTGCTTGGAATTTCCTTTGCTGTCCTAAGATATTTGACTTTTTTTGCCTCTAAAATGATTTATTGTGTCTCTTCCAAAAATTGAAACGAATTCCACATGTGCGAAAATAATCAATCCTGAAATGACCACCGATCAGCCTTCGCAGTGAATCTATTTAGTAATAGTAAATTTTGTGTATTTTATTCTACAAATCAGTGCACCAGAAGAGTTGCACTGATTGTTCTTTCACTTTACTTATAAGAATACAGAAACAATTTTTTTTGAATTTCAGAATTTTCAAATGTTTGCTTTGAAAATATTATATCAAATATTTATATTTTTAAATAATATTTATTGAAATAAATATCTCCTTTTGCTTTCGTTCCTAGCTAAATACCATTATATGGATCATCACATTTCAGTTTAGAAACGATTTTTTTATTTTATTTTATTTTGTCTTTATGAACAACGAATGTTAAAATGTTAAATTGCATTACTCGGTTTCTGATTGTGAGTCTTTTTGGTATCAAAAATTTATATCCAGTGATATTTTAGCAGTGATTCTTCGCCTTTGATGTACTTCTCTGATTATGCACATTATGATAATATCCAGTGCATATCCTCGTAGGTAGATATGTTGAAAATATAATATAAAAAAAATTTCTTATATGGAATGATTCAAAATTTTTGCTCGTTTTGAAGATTTTCTAATGCTTACTCCTTATCTTCTCGTGGAACTCAATTGCATAACTACTCTAAATTTCTACAGGGTTGAAAGCTTTTCTATACAGTATTCAAAATCTATTACTTCATTTTACCATTTTGACAAAAGAAATACGGCAATCAGATTGTTGTATCGTGAAGCTTCTAATTCTGTACTATTTATTTGCAATCTAAAATCAGCTGTTCTGCTGTCTGCTGACATTATTTGAAATTTGAAATTTTAGAAATAATATGCTATATTTTCACCATGCAAAATTGTTTATATGCATACCACACAAAAGAAAGTTCAGTAGTATTATTTTTGCTTGTTTTACTTTAAAAAATCTAAATATTACTTCTTCTGCTGGTTGCTATTTCTGAAATAATCCATGTCTTAAAAATACTTCATAATATCCTCTTAGCTGGAGGAAATGCTAAAGGCTTATTACTCTCAGTGCTATTGAGAAAGAAAAGAGAGAACACTAAAGTCACACTAAAGTGCCTCAAGCTATAGTGCAGAATACATCAATATTGTCTTGTTTCCTTTTCGATTGTTGATTACAGATATCCTAACAGAAATACTGACATTTCTTTTACATGCTGATACATTATTTATGCCAAAATAATTTCTTAATTTATAATGATCAGTTTCACTTTTATTATCGAAAAATTATAAATTATTTCATACAATTATCTTGAAAAAGAGGATTTGAATTATTTTCAAAGAAAAAGTGCATATGCTTTTCATAATCTTTTTTTTTGGGGGGGGGGGGGGGGGGGAATATAGACCTATTTAATCTGCAGATATTTCAGAGAATTTATTTTATAAATCATTCGCAAGACAATTACAAACATAAATCACTTGGGGAACATGCCCATTCATTTTAGTGTAAAATAGTAGCAAAGGTTTAGTTACTTTAGTTATCTAACCTAGAAGAAAATGTTGTCTGCTGATATTAGAATCTTTCATGAATAATTTTTTCTGACATGATTTCTCTATTCGTTATAATGTAACCAATTTCCAGAGTTTTTCCCTCCTTCATACTCCATGTTATATGCAGTGATTTCTTCTTTGTACTACAAGAAAAAAAAATCAGATAACAGAAGAAAAATATGTAGTATTTTCTTTTTCATTGGCTGAATTTACAATTTTCTTTCTTTGTGTTTTGAAGAGAAAGTGCAAATGATTTTTTCCTTACTATTTTTGCCATTATAGCATCTGATATAATTATAAGAGTGACATTTTGCCATTTTTCTCCCACACGAGAAACAGAAATAAGGTAGTAATAATATTGTTGATTCTGTTAAACTTCATTGTAGCAGAAATTTTTTTTTTACAAAACTATATACTATATATATATATCTCCGAAACAAGAAATTTGGAACCCATATCACATCAGTATTGAGTGTTGCCAAGGTGAAAATGTTCATGTTATTATTTATATATTTTATTTTTTTGGTGAAATAGTTTACCTGGAATACTCTTTCCAGTTCAAAAGGAACTGAAAAGAGTATTCCAATTCCTCTTATATTTTATTCCTTCGAAAATATGAAAATATCATTCTGTGTTATAAAAGAACTTAAAAATTTGCCTTCAATATGAAATGGAAACAGTACATCAGGTATCTCTCTATCAATATATGTAGTCCTGAAAAGGAATGGTTTGATGGCCCTGAAAAGAAACATTTTGTATTTCATACTTATTCCTTTCTGCCCAGTAATAAGCTCTAAGCTAACGGAGATTACTAACCCCCACTGAGAAACAGAACATGCACAGTAGGCAGCACACTAAAGAGCCTCAAGCAATATCTGAATATTTTACAGGCAGAAATTTCTTGTTTGGTTTTTTCCATCGTTCTTTATTCTGATATTACATTTGTAGGATGACAGTGATTTTTATATATTAATTTCGCCTATTACCGAATATTACATAATTTCCTGATTTATAATAATCACCACATAGTTTCTGTATCGAAAAAAAGTTGTGGGACAATTACTAGAGAAAAATAACGAATTAAATAAAAACTCTACCTATGTTTCATAACAGTTTTCGGGTGTGTGATAGTGATGCAATGGGGGGGGGGGTAAACTATCAAAGCCGAAATAAAGTTCGATCCATATTGTAAAAACATGGAAATGAAATTTCACATTTGATGCATTTGGTATACATATTTTGAATGATAAAATATAAGCAAATGTATAGCTTTAAAAATTGGAGTGTAATATCTGAATTATGCAGAAAATATATACATATAAATTTAAATCACAACTGTTAATGTAATTTTGTAATGACCAATTATACAAGGAAACCAAGAACGTGAAAGTACAAAGAACAGTAGATTACTATATAAAGAAAAAAATTAGTGATATGATTAAAGAATTTCACGTTATTCTCTATAAAGCAAAGTTGATCAAGCACGTCCTAAAGGAAATCTGTGAAGTATTATTTGATTTCGATGATTTTGAACAAAAATGATATAATCTGGAACGTCAACAGCCAGTTTTCTTTTTTTTTTTAAAAAAATATTTCAAATTATCGCGAATTAATTTCTTCAAGAACAAAGAAAATGTTTTGTCGAGTAAGAGATTAGAAAAAAATTACTGCAAAAAAATTAAAAATGAAATTGGTTCTCCAAGTAAGGCATTATTTAAGTGAAGAAATTATTCAAGGATCTTTATTTTGTCCAGACATTAAAATTGTATTGTACAATAAAAAGAGAAAACAAAAATATAAATAATTTCGATATTTTTAGTCTATCCAATATAACTAAGATCCAGTTATCCAGCATAGAACAAGAAAGTGCGTTTCTTGTTATAGGCAACTGAGAGGCAGCTGTGAACATGAGATAATCCGATTAACTGTTCTCTTCAGCATGATGGTTTATCACACCTTCTAATGGACATTACAGTCAAATTGCACTTTTTATCCCTGTTCTTTCAACAGATGGGCTGAATCATATCCAGATTTAGCTAGGTGTCTATAGACGTCTTGGCCGTTTGGGAGGTTAATGGTATTTCTACTGACTGATAAATCAGAAATGCACGTAATAATAGAATCTTTAATTTGCATTTCTTCAAACAAAAAAGGTGCACATTTCAGAAGAGTTTCTTTAATAAATTCTCCTTCACTTAGGACTTTTCCATGCTGAGCTAGGGAGTGAGCAATGCTGAAACTTGCAGATGTTAAATTTGTAGGGCCTCTTAAAAATTTAAGGAAGTTATTTGATTGACACTCTTTGCAGTGTAGCTGCTGAGAAACGTATTCCTTCCTTCCTTTCTTCCTCACTTAGAATTTCACAAGAAATGAGAAATTGTTGAAGTGGCACAAAATAATGCAACACACTACTTATTCACATGAATGTAAAAACTGAACTGAACTCAAACAGGGAGAACAGTTGTTGGGTGTTGGTTAACACTGGCATGTCATAGGTTCACCATCAGTGGCTTATCCCACCCGCAGTACTAATCTAAGTTTGTTTGCAACCTTTTGTGGATAAGAATTACATTTAAAAAAAAGTATTTCTTTTATATCAATCATATATGAGTTTGCAAACATTATAGTAGACTGATTCCTTAACAAAGATGTTAACATTGCTAATATTTATTGATGTTTAAAGTCACTTTGGTAATGAATAAAGTTTCACTCAGTCTACCCAGAGGCAGACTGAGTGAAATCCTATTTATAAGTTAGCTTAAACAAGTAGGTTTAACCTCTAGAAGACTGTTTCAATTAGGTCCTCTGATTAGAGGACTCTAACTAGGTTAAAAGAAGTATTTTAAAATGGCTCAAGATATTTGATTTTAAATAATTACATCATTAGTGATTTGGAGAAATCACTAAAGACATCAAAATTTGGAGTAAAGAGCAAAGCTAATAATAATAATGGCAAATATCTGTTGGATTTCTGCTCAGGACATGGACTGGCTATTACTAACACCATGTTCCAACATAAAAATGTGCACAAATTCACATGGAGAGAAGAGGCAAGGAATAAGAAAAGTCTCATTGACTATGTTATTGTTGATAGTGATGTTTTCTCCCTGGTGCAGGACACCAGAGTGTACAGAGGATTTGAAATTGGAAGTGATCACTATTTAGTCTTGAGCAGGATAAAATTGAATTTCATATTGAAAAGAATAATATGTAAGAAAATTTTAAAGCGAATAAAAGTTGAGCAGTTCTCAGATGTGAACTGTAGACTAAAATACAGAAAGATTATTGAAAAGAAAATGAAAGAGTTTGAGAACAGGAATCAAACCTTGGAGATTCAGTGGCAAACTCTGAAGAAAACATTGATGGATTCTGCAAGAGAGGCATGTGGTGAGGTTGTCTGTAAAGATAAAAAAATCAGAACTCCCTGGTGGACACAGGAAGTTAAAGAGGCAGTGAAGGAAAAGAAGAAAGTATACCAAAAGTTCCTCTCAAATAAGTCAGCTTGTGCTCTTAGAGAATATAGAGACAAATGCAAGAATGCTAAACACTGTGTAAAATTAGCTAAACAAAAGTCATGGGAGGACTTTGGTAAGAATATAGAAAATAAATATCAAGAAGGTGGCAAAATATTCTGGAGGTTGTTGAAGAAGCTTAAGAATGGAGGAAAGAGTGCTATAAAAGGAATTAGAGATGATAAAGGTGACATGAAAACGGGAGAAAAAGATATCCTTGAAGTATGGAGTAATTACTTTGAAAAACTGCTAAATGAAACAAGCAGTGATGACAGCACAGTGGTACAAAACACTGACCAGGCATGCAGTCAGGAATACATATCCATACTTGAAGTAGAAAAAGCCATCAAAGGCTTGAAATGTGGAAAGGAAGCAGGAGTAGATGATATTCGACCAGAAATGCTGAAGTATGGTGGTATAAGAGTCTTACAGTGGCTGCACTGCATAGTTCAGAAAGCCTGGACAGAGGGGCGAATTCCCGATGATTGGAGTAGAGCTCTCATAGTACCCATATATAAAAAGGGAAATAAAACTGCATGTGAGAATTACAGAGGTATTTCCCTACTGAGTGTTCCTGGCAAGATCTATGCAAGTATACTTGAGAAACGGTTGAGAAGAATTGTGGAAGAAAAGCTTGGTGAAGAACAAGCTGGATTCAGGCCAAATAGAGGCTGTCAGGATCAGATCTTCATTTTACGACAAATAGTCGAGAAAGCATGGGAATATAACAAAGATCTGTATTTAAGTTTTGTCGATTTGGAAAAGGCATATGACAAGGTGCCAAGAGAGAAGCTATTCAATACGCTGCAGTTATATGGTGTCAATGGGGCATTATATCAAGCAATACTTAGTCTTTATTTGAGTTGTAAGTCAGCAGTTAGAATTGAAGGAAGTACAGGAAGATGGTTTAATGTTAAATCTGGTGTGAGACAAGGATGTACATTATCCCCTCTGTTATTCATTATCTATATGGATCACATTATGAAGGAAAGTGGTATTAAACATGATGTCAAAATTGGAGATGTTAATGTCAGCTCTTTGCTTTATGCGGATGATGTTATACTTCTAAATAAATCTGCTACAAGTCTGCAAGATTCTCTGACTAAATTGAATAGCTGTTGTAATAGATATGGTATGAAGGTCAGCAATAAAAAGACGATGACAATGAAAATAGGCAGAATCATTGAAAATGTCGACTGTGTTGTTAATGGAGAACCTGTGGAACAAGTAAAACATTTCAGCTATTTAGGCACGATTTTTAGTGAAGATGGTAAATTAAATATAGAAATAGACAACAGAATCAGCAAAGCTGGTATGGTAGGAAGTCAATTGAATAAATTCATATGGAATAAGAGAGAAATTAGTCGGAACACTAAATTAGCTGTATACAAGACAGTGTTCAAACCAGTTTTAACTTATGGAACTGAGAGCTGGGTCAGAAGTAAAACACTTGACCAAAGACTAGAGACCACAGATATGAGAGTCCTGAGAAAGATTATAGGCATGAACAGATGGCATCAATGGCAGTATCATATTAAAAACGAGGATATTAGGAAAGAACTTCACATTGTTAGCATCCAGGAATGCATTAGCAGAGCTAATCTCAGGTGGTATGGTCACTTAAACAGAATGAGCGAGAAAAGATTAGCAAAACAAGTGTTCTCTGCCAGGTTGGCAGCAATACGACCCAGAGGAAGACCAAGATATAGGTGGATTGATACAGTACAAAGTGCTTTAGACGATAGAAATATAAGATCTGATAATGTTGGAGTCTTGACAAGTAACAGACTGATTTGGAGGAAAATTGTAGATAGGAAATTAATAATGATGTAATTTCTTTTCATGTAGTACTATCATATCCTGTATACCCCTTGAGGGTATATGGCAGGAATTTGATGATGATGATGACATCATTAGTGTGTTGGATATAAATATTTAAGTTAATAAATGAGGGAATATCATGGCTTTTAAATGATAAACTATGACAGTTTATCATCCAGTTCTATGTACCATAGAATTGGATGATACCTACCTTGTTTTATTCATAATATCAGATAACAACAGCTTTGCCAAGTAAATTAAAGATGTCAAAATATTTATATTGTTTGTTTCTTTCCTTATTGAAGTGTAAGCAAACAAATGTTTGTACATTAAGTCACTTCTCTACTGGGCTACTTGTATGTAGAGGCTAATGACTTCACATCAATTGCCTTACTATCCCATAATGCAATGCACATATCCTTACAGACATGTATAATGTTATGTATTATGGAAAGGGCCACTACCCAGACTGGGTTTTGACCTTTAATGAGGTCTTAACAGTGGGAGCCAGACCCAGAAATGATAACAGTGTTGAAGTAATGCAGAAGTCATATTTCCATATACAAGCAGCCAAAAAGTGTCACGCCTTATTATTAGAATGCTCTGCATTAGAGATATTATGTGATCTCTAACCTGTTGTGTAAGGTATATAGTAGTATATATTAAGTATTCCATTACCTCTGTATTTATCTCTTACTTAAGTAATTTTTTTTATTGTCAAGTATAATTTAACATAATCTAGGATTTTTTTATTTTTTATTTTTTATTTTTTTTTTGTTGTTGTTGTTTGGAAGTTAATTTCATAAAATTTATTAGAACTAAAGAAGCTTCAGGAAGAATATGATTCTATTACTATTTTGCGTGAATCTGAGGTAGCAGCTTATGAGAAGATTCGCCAACAAATGATTACCCTAGAGAAAGAATTTCAGTCTTATTTAGTAAAACCACAGTACTGCGTGCCATTTCTGCAACCTGGGAGAATGGTTCAGGTGAATTGTTTAAAGTTTTATTAAAAGTTCTGTTGTGTTATCGATATAAACCAAAGAAGGCTTATGAGTTTTCATTCATTAAAAATGAACATTTAAAGTTCTTTTTATTAAGTTTGGATAAAATTTGATTTACATCATAGATATATATATATATATCTAAGGTTTATAGCTTGATTGAATTAAAAGTGATTGAATTTTACATAAATTCTCTCAAATTTGTCTTTTTTATATAAATCCTATCAAATGGCAGCTGACTTTTCCTGTATTTGAATGGTAAATACTGTATGGCAGTTTAAGTCTGACCAAGTGAAAAAGTTTATTTTTCACTTGGTCAGACTATAATAAATTTAGTTTAATCCTTTATCCAAGTGTGTGCAAACAAACTTTGCACCTGAAAGTATCTTCAGGACTGGGGTAAAGTGGTACAAAACTGGGCAACTCCTTGCAAAGGTGGATCAAGCTACCAACACTCCTATCTCAGTATCTCCCGTAATGTAAAACACATCTACTTGCGGATATGTATAATGTTATGCATTAAGGGAAGGACCACTACCCAGACTAGTTTCGACCTTTATTGAGGTATCTTCAGTGGGAGCCAGGCCCAAGTGGAGATACCAAGGCAGAAGCATTAGCAAGGTCATCTCCTCCTATAGGAGCTGCCAAACGGTGTGCCACCTTTTTATTAAATTACTCTGGATTTAGAGAAAGATGTTGAAAGTTTATTTTTCGCTTGGTCAGACTATAATAAATTTAGTTTAATCCTTTATCCAAGTGTGTGCCAACGAAGTTTGTTCCTGAAAGTATCTTCAGGAATGGGGTAAAGTGGTACAACACTGGGCGACTCCTTTTAAAGGTGGAGCAAGCTACAAACACTCCTATCTCAGTATCTCCCATAATGCAAAACACATCTCCTTGCGGATATGTATAATGTTATAATAAAGGATTTATTATATTTATTTATATTTATATATATTTATTATATTTATTAATGAAGTTTATTTTTCACTTGGTCAGACTATAATAAAGGATTTATTAGATAAAGGTCTATAATAATAAATATAATAAAGGATAAAACTAAATTTATTATAGTCTGACCAAGTGAAAATAAACTTTCATCATCTTTCTCTAAATCCAGAGTAATTTAATAAAAAAGGTGGCACACCGTTTGGCAGCTCCTATAGGAGGAAATGACCTTGCTAATGCTTCTGCCTTGGTATCTCCACTTGGGCCTGGCTCCCACTGAAGAGACCTCAATAAAGGTCGAAACTAGTCTGGGTAGTGGCCCTTCCCTTAATGCATAACATTATACATATCTGCAAGGAGATGTGTTTTGCATTATGGGAGATACTGAGATAGGAGTGTTGGTAGCCTGCTCCACCTTTGCAAGGAGTTGCCCGGTGTTGTACCACTTTACCCCAGTCCTGAAGATACTTTTAGGCGCAAACTTTGTTTGCACACACTTGGATAAAGGATTAAGCTAAATTTATTAATGTTTTTGGTTTATGCCCAAATTGTACAACAAAGCATTTGAGTAATGTTTCTGTACAAATAATTTTCAATTGGAAGTTACTTAAGATGCATGAAGTTAATCTCAGATAAAATGAGGCTGGAAACTTTATAAGCAGTTGTGTGCTGGAGGTTCTAGTTAATGCTATCTTTTCATGATTAAGGTTTTTATATCAGTTGAAGACGAGAGTTTCTGCTCTCATATTTTTGGAACTCCTCCAACAATTGAAACTTTTTCATTAAATCCCATCTCTGTCATCCAAATGCTGGATAACTGCTTCCACTTCCTTTATTGCTAAGTTATAAGTTCACCTCATAAGCATGGATTTGGATTCCTCTCTTATTATCCATTCCTCTGTTCTATGAGATCATCAGATTCATGTACGTACTATGTTGTAGTTTCTCACTACAGCCTTTTTAACTTGCTAATAGCTAGTGCAGTGGACCATTTTGGATGACATTAATATCTCTTATCATATTTAGAGTATTAACACTCCATAATGTTAAAACCATGCACAGTCTTCCTCCACACTTTATTTAACAATTTTTTGACTTTTTCCCAAGGAATCATGAGTTCCATTGGCCATCGTAGTATCAAAACTAATTTTGATATTATGACAGACTAATGTTTCAATAAAATGAACAAAATAATTCCTGCAATTCTTAAAATACAAGGTGAATGTGCTTTTGCACAGCCATGCATTGCTCTATGCAGAGCCTGATTTTCTAATTCCTCCAATATATATATATATATTTCTACTAATCATGTTGTAGGTTTAATAGAGTATTGACAACACTAAGAAAGATTTAAAACTATTCTTTCTTTTAGGGTTACATGGTGATCAGCATTCATTTTAAAAATGTTATGGAATTTACAACCGTGTTAAAAAAAATTTTTTTATTATCCCGATGTTTCGATCTTCACATCAAGATTATCATCTGGAGCATACATAAATATACAGGACAAGCTGAGTTACATCATTAACTCTAAGCTAGAGAAACAATGATTTGATCACATGTTATTCTACTGGCGTGACCTCTGGTGGAAAAAAATTTAAAAAAATAAAAAATAAATTTTAAATCAAGCTAAATTCTATTTTTACAATGACAGGAATAAACATTCTTTTAGATGGTTTTCTTTCAGAAACAATTGGTGTCCTATTTTTAGTATTACAATTCTTATTTTTGATTTACAATACTGGATTTTCTACAGTCCTGTTTATAGTTGTTCTTGGTGAGGAAGGTCGAATATATACCTTCCATATGTTTGGGATTTTTTTAAACCATCATTGTTGTTCAGATTGAGGTGGTTGCTGATAATCTCACAGGCTTCCTTGAATTCCTTGGGGAAAAAAAATGGATTAAAAAACTAATTTTAATGCTTCGAATATTTCATCTCAGTCATATCTGCCATCTCAGTCAAATGTGAACTATATGCGTTTGTGTTGTTTGTTTAGGTGGCTAAGGAATGTATCTAATGTCTGGCGGCCATGGGACAAGATCGCGAAAACATCGTCAACGTATCTAAGCCAGACTTTGGGTTTTAGAGGGGAGGAATCTAGGGCAAGTTGCTCAAAATGTTCCATGTAAAAGTTAGCAATGGAGGGAGTGATAATGGCGGGACTATGGCTGTGCCTTCTTTTTGTAATTAGAAGACGTTTTTCCATACAAAATAACCTGACCGTAATACATGCTCAAAAAGCGCCGTGATATGTGGAGGGAATTTGTTCTGTAGGAGAAGGATTGTGTCATTGATTGGGACATTCGTAAAGAGGTCAGAGAAGTCAAAACTGACTAATAAATCATCTTTTTCTAATGTAATGTCTTTGATGATGTTTATGAAGTGTTGTGTGTTTTTGATATAGGAAGGGGAATGACCTACCAACTCCTCGAGTGTTGCCGCTAATTTTTTGGCTAAGTGATACGTCGGGCTATCAATTCCTTCATTTCTAGGGGAGCACGCGTAATGAGGGAACAGTTTTTTTACTGTATCTTCGGGCCATGTGGTAATTGATTTAAGTAGTTTCTCTGTTTTGTTTTTTGTTCTGTTAGTGGTTTTAGTTAACTAATTTGTATGTGTTATTGTCAGAGAGCAGATTCATTTTTTTCTATATAAGTGGTACGGTTTAAAATAACAGTGGCATTTCCTTTATCGGCTCTGGTTATTATTATGTTCGGATTTGTTTTAAGTGATTTTATCGCTGTTAATTCGTGTTTAGTTATGTTGCTTGTTATTGTTTTGTTATGGTTTAAAATGTTCGCAGTTTCTATACGTATTTTGTCTGCTATGTTATTAGGTATGAATCTTAGGCCTCTTTCCATATTACAAATAACTTTAAGTTTGTCTATCGTTTTCAGTGCTATAGCAAAATTTAAAACTTTGTTAAGTATAGAGATTTCGTCTTTGTTTAGAGCATGGTTAGATAGGTTAATTATGTTATTGATACCTGCGGGTGATTTGTGGCTCCTGTTGTTTCTTGCTTCTGGTTGGTTGTTGTTGTTCACTGTGGCAAACTCTGAATGTGGCAGCTGGTTTTGTCGTTCTTTTAGTCTTTGAAATTTGGAAATTAGGTTTTCTTTCTTCGTTTGTTGGATGTGGTTTGCTGTGTTGTACATAATCCTTTCTAGGATTATCCAGATATCTGCGTTTAAGTAGCTAGACAGCTCCATTTTTTCTTTTAGTAGCTGGTTTTGTGTAGCGGCTAGGTTCTTTCTGGTAGCTTGGATCTGCTCTCTCAGTAGTGCTTTCTCCATGCAGTGGTATATTCTTTGTGCCTTTGTTGAAGTGAATTTTCTCTTTATCCTGATGCAATTAGGAGTGATACACTGTCCCTACTCCGTTTTAAAAACGCCAGTCGATTGATCAAATTTGAAACTTGGATCTTCAGCTTACTGTATTGATTACATCACTTGTGGGTCGAATCTCCATGAATTATCGTAATCCTTTCTTTTAGGGTTACACGGTGATCAGCATTCATTTAAAAAATTTTATGGAATTTACAACCTTGTTAAAAAAAACTTTTTTTATTATCCCGACGTTTCGACTTCACATCAAGATCATCATCTGGAGCATACATAAATATACAGGATAAGCTGAGTTACATCATTAACTGTAAACTAGAGAAACAATGAATTGATCACGTTATTCTACTGGCGTGACCTCTGGTGGAAAAAAATTAAAAAAAAATAAAATAAAATAAAAAATAAAATTTTGCATCAAGCTAAATTCTATTTTTACAATGACAGGAATAAACATTCTTTTAGATTGTTTTCTTTCAGAAACAATTGGTGTCCTATTTTTAGTATTACAATTCTTATTTTTGGTTTACAATACTGGATTTTCTACAATCCTGTTTATAGTTGTTCTTGGTAAGGAAGGTCGAATATATACCTTCCATATGTTTGGGATTTTTAAACCATCATTGTTGTTCAGATTGGGGTGGTTGCTGATAATCTCACAGGCTTCCTTGAATTCCTTGGGGAAAAAAAATGGATTAAAAAACTAATTTTAATGCTTCGAATATTTCATCTCAGTCATATCTGCCATAGAAGGTGATGCCATTGAATCACTTCTACTCCACCCTTCCCTCCACCCCGGCATCACCTTCTATGGCAAATACGTAGACGATATTCTATGCATTGGCAAACCCTCACACATCTCCGCCTTACAAACATCCCTCAACGATTTTAGCAACAGACTACAATTCACCATGGAAACAGAACAGAACAAATCCATCAATTTCTTAAATCTTACATTAATCAGAAGCCATAACAGAATTGCCACGAAGATATTTCACAAGCCCACATGTCAGAAACTACCTCCATTTCAATTCATACCACCCATATTCCGTTAAAAAATCAGTCATCCTATCACAATTTATCAATGCTTACAAATTCTCCACCAACAACAATTTTCTTAACACTGAACTCAAGTATTTAACACAGGTTTTCAAAAATCGAAACTACCCCACGCATCTAATAAATTACGCGAACTTTACGGCAAAATGCCGTCTTAACAATAATACAACAAAAGCAGACTTCCCGACACGCATGGTCATCAAATTGCCATACATCCAAAACACATACAAGGCTTACAAATACATTTTCAAAAACACGAACTATAAGCTAGTATTCACCACAAACCATAAATTAGGAACTCTCCTAAAACCTACTAAATCTCTCACTCATAAAGAATTATTCGAACACCACAACGTAGTCTACAAATTTCCTTGTCAAAAAGACTGTGACGTCACCTACACGGGCTCTACAATTAGGTCGTTATGGACTAGACTACAAGAGCACTTCAGGGATTGCAATATTCCCATTCCAGAATATCTGAACACGAAAAAACATCGCAACATCAAAAAGAAAAACAAACCACGGAATACAGGGAAGACTGAAATTGCAGCTCACGCCCTTGAACTAAAACACATTCCCCAAATTGACAAAGCCATAATCATTGACAAACAAGAAAACGAAACGATGCTTAGAATATCCGAAACTATTGCCATAAAATGTGATGGTAATTCTATCAACATCCACCGCCCCTACCTAATTTCCGAATGTTGGACGTTCCAAAACTTACAAATTAAGCCACGCCTCCGGCCATTTAGCGACAACAAATGCCCAAATTTGGCAGATACATCTTGCAGCCTTGACATAGCCCTACAGTCATTCCCACAAAGTTCCGACGATGGTCAGACGATGACCGAAACGGTCCACACCCCGTAAACCCTTGCCCCAGTTTCCACATACGGATACCCTTCCCCCTTCCTTCCCCCCCCCTCTCCCCACAACAAAATAATATATATATATATATATATATATTTATATATATATTATTAATTGTAACCTGGGTTCCCAAACTTACTTCCCGTGTCCCAAGTAAATCCCCATGTTCTTTCCCTCTCTTCCCCCAACCCTTCCACAAGAGCTTGGATTTAGAAGGCATCTTTAAACCAAAATCAAGGTATGTACATAATTTTTCAACATTTTTTATTCTGCCATAATTGCCTTCTACACTTGCCCGTAATGTCCTAAATTATATATATATACCCCTTTTGAGTTATGTTAGCCAATGTATTAAATATAAGGGACACTCCTAAACAAAAACAGGCTAAAAAAGCCGTTAATTATATTAATTTAAAATATTGATTTCTTAATTTTGTTTCGTAAAAGTAGAGTTCATCTTATACACTGAAAAATACGGTAATCATTCCTTCCCCCATTCTTCAGCCATCCCTTAGAAGGATTTCAAGAATGCCATCACCATCCCCTACATCTGGGGCCCATTGGAAAAAATAGCCAGGTCTTTAAAAAAGTACAATTTCTACGCAGCTTTTAAGCCCCACTGGAAACTTGCTATCCTTGTCTGTTCTATCAAAGATCAGCTCCCTCCTCTCTCAGTGCCTGGAGTATAAAGAAACCTGTTCCTGCAAGTTGTCTTACTTCAGACAGACAGATAGATCAGCCACCTGTGTAGATGAACACAAATTGTTCATCTGCAATCTAGTCTTGCAGACCATGTATTGGATACCATTCACAGGATCTTCTGGAAGAAAACCACCATACTCCACCATAGTAAATTTAAAAAGAAAAGATTTTGGATTCTGCAGCAGCACTCAGAAATCAATTTAATTTTAACAAATTTGGATGCATAAAACTTCACAAACGGGGAAACAGTAATAGTCAAAGGTCCCAGTTTATATCCTAGGCTGCCTACAAACACCATAGAGGGCACACCACCTAGATAGGACTTTGTCGCCCATGTGTATCACTGATTATTATTTGTACTCCCTAAAGATGACTCAGTGACTGAGATGAAATATATTGGAAGTTAAAATTAGTTTTTAATCCTTTCTTAGTGCTGTCAGTTCTCTATTAAATTTTCAACGTGATGTCCTCCCAGCACTTAAGCCTTAATGTACAGATATTTCTATTCTGCATTAGGACAGTGATACTTTGTTGCTTTGAATCTTCATTGCAACTTCTCTCCATTATCAGTGTATATGCAATCCAGCATTTGCTTCCAAAACAGCAATCATTGTGGCAGCATATAAAATGTGTTGTCATGTATCATCCCCATTGATCATTGATGAAGGAGGAAGATGAACAACATTGATATTTGAATAGCTGTGGAAATTGGTTCATTGCATCTGCAGCCACACGAAGTTTTTTGATTAATTAAAAAACATGTTGCATTTCATAAAGCAGCCAAATCAACTATTGCTTGCAGTAAAAATGAACTAGGCCTTAATTTTTAGTAAACTTTTTTTTTTTTTTTTTTTTTTTTTTTTTTTTTTTTTTTTTTTGTACAAACTAGTTGTCCTTACCTGAATGATCACTATGAATAAAGGATACTTGTTTTTGGGTTTTGGTATTAGTTCTGGTTGCCAAAGTTGTTTCAATAAGCATAATTTATTAACATAATACTTATGCATGCCTATTGATTTTCAGTTCAAAGTTGGCAGATTATTTTGATAGTTGTATTAAAGTTTTGCAGTTATTCATAATCAAGCTTTTTAAGCACTCATTTTCATGACAAAATTTAGCCTTTTCTTTAAAACATATTTCATCAAAAGGGTAGATGAAACAGATTGATTTTAAAAATTTTGAAATTAAAAGACCAAAGCTAGTTGTGTTAACACAGTAACAGCCAAAACAGTACTTCATAGTACTCAGTCAAAATGTAATTTTTCACATCTGCAATGTAATAAATTATGATTAGGTTTTTGATAGATGGCATATAAATCATTCTTATTCCTTGATTCAGTCTCTTCATTCCAATCAATAGCCATAATTAAAATTACCCTTTTTTTGTTGTTCCTTAAGCCATTTTGTCTATTCATTTCTTTGTCTCCATCCTCCACATTACCCAACTAATATCTTATTCTATCAGCCTACACCTCACACCATACTGCTTCCAAACCTGCCACTATTTTCTCCTTGTATCTCAGACTTCTCATCTTTGTGTGGACATAATTCCCCTGCTGTCATCAACAGCACTCTTCTCCCTTCTTCCCTCCTCTTGAAAAAACATCATACCCTCCCATTTCTATTACCATTAAGATATCATTCAACTACCCATATTTCACTTATTCCAACTATTTTCAGGCGAAGAAACTCAGTGTAATAGTTTCATCTCCCTTACTTTTGATTACTCCTGGTCTTCATGGATGTTTAAACATAGCACTTCATTTCTTGGTCTGTAACCATTCCTACCCATGCCATCCCTCATTTGTGACTTATAGACATCTGCTCATGTCTACTCACCTTCATAACCCTCTGCCTTATATCTCTCTCCAAATTCAACTACTCATGCATCCCAGGCCATCACATACCAATACTGACCATCCCCATACATGCATTCAGTTACTGCTTCCAGAATCCACTCTTCTTGCACTGTATCTTTTTGTACACCCTGACTCCATCTGTTTCCCTGAACAGCATGCATTCCTGTTCTCACATTGTCATCCATTATGAAATGATAAATTTCATAACTGAGATTTATCATCTAACCATCTCCTATGGATCTCCACACTTATTGTACAACATAATACTTACTTGGGATGAGGAGGTACTGGATTTATGTCATGACAGAATTGTCATTATCTTATGCCTCTCATTACCTTATCCGTTGTCTTAAGATGTATCATGCTTTGCTGCCAGAGCATGCTTTTAAAACTCATTCATTGAACAACTTCCTACAGTAGGCAGTGTGCTGTATATTGATGGCTGTACCATTTTCTATCATTCTTGTAACATGACAGTCACTGAAAACCATTCATCAAGCAATTGATCAGATATCTTTACATGGTCTTAGTAATGGCTTCAGATTTTCAGCAGAAAATATATAAATTTTTGTGAATGCGTTCTTTATCCCTGACACAGAGTTAAGAATGGGACAGTCCATTATAAGTATGTTATTTTTGACCACAAAATTAATGTAATAAAAAAAACACTGGATTTATTGGTCATAAAGATTTGCTACTACTAGTTACCTATTAGTTTTGCCACATAAACCAGAAGCTTCATCTGGGTTTGGATGAACATACAAATATAAATAAACAGCAAGCTTTGATTATGAATCGATACATAACTAAAAAAAAATACCGAATGCGTAGGAATGCGTTACACAAGTACAATAGAAACACTTGGAGTGTGGATGCTGGCACATGGACAGTCATTGTTCAGCAGGTGTATCTGATTGCTAGCAGAGAAATTAAACTCTGATGATGATTGGAGATCTGATTACTGACTTCTAGTCACACAGAATCATCCCGTGATTCTGTTTAGGATACCATGTGAGTGGATAACCACTGTAACCTCTTATGTTGTGGGAGCTGTAGTCTTCTATGTATGGCATGGAGATCTTATCCTATTCAATGTTGTGGTGAGTGCTGGAGAAATGGAATGCCAACCCTGAACTGTCCTCTCTGTTGGAAGTTTATTTTGCACTTGGTTAGACTATAATAAATTTAGTTTAATCCTTTATCCAAATGTAAGCAAACAAAGTTTGCACCTGAAAATATCTTCAGGACTGAATAAGTAAGATGGTGCAACACCATGCAACTCTGAGCAAAGGTGGACCAAGCTCTCATCACTCCCTATCTCAGTATCTCCCATAATGCAAAGCACATCTCCTTGCAGACGTGTATACTGCTATGCATTAAGGGAAGGGCCACTACCCAGACCAGTTTCAACTTCCAACATCTTTCTCTAAATCCAGAGTAATTCAATAATAAGGTGGTAAACCTGTTGGCAACTCGTATAGGTAAATATGACCTCTCCTATTGCTTCTGCCTTGGTATCTCCACATTTGGGTCTGCCTCCCACTGATGAGACCTTGATAAAGGTTGAAACCGGTCTGGATAGTGACCCTTCATTTAATGCACAGCAGTATAGATGTCCGCAAGGAGATGTGCTTTGCATTATGAGAGATACTGAGAAAGGGAATGGTGAGAGCTTGGTCCGCCTTTGCTTGGAGTTGCCTGGTGTTGCACCACCTTACCTCAGTCCTGAAGATATTTTCAGGCATAAACTTTGTTTGCTTACACTTGGATAAAGGATTAAACTAAATTTTTTAATGTCCTCTCTGTTGTTGTTGATGTCTTCAATATGTTCCTTTTGTCTTATTTCTAAACTCCTCAAAGTTTGTTCTATGTAGTTAAGGCCCCAAAGAACATGGGATGTTTGTTGAAAAAGTTGTGGTTCTTGGGCGAGCATAATGAATTTCGTACTCTCATAACTTGGTTTGAATGCTACTCTAATGTCATAAGATTTCAGGAGATTAAAATTTTTTTTTGCGAAAGTTTGCCAACAAAAGGGATGGAAATTGAAGTTCTGTAATGAATGTCATGCATTTGTTGTAGAGAGGTATTAGAGAGTAGTGTTCTTTTTGTTATTATTTTTTAGGATATGCATTACTGATCAATAGTTGAATAATAGAATGTAATTCTTCTGTTAGTGTTTCTTCATCTCTTATAATAGAGATCACCTTCTTTTTCATATGTACAATGCCCAATTTTTGTGAAATATGATGCAATGAGGAGAAACGTTGCATCATATTACGGTACACACTGAGAGGAATATCTTCATCTGCTTGTTTTGTAATTAAAATGAAAAAAAAATTTAATTTTCCTTCATTCTCCAGTTCTAAGATGAATTTGATTTTAAGGTAGAAGTAATATGATTTTCTGGCTTCTATTAACTCCTTCCACCATAAAATCAAATTCATTTTAATAACGAAGATGAAGGCATTTCTCTTAGTGTGTATCATAAGCCGACCCACACAGGTTGTTATCTACATTTCTTCTTGTTGCACCATATTTCATAAAAATTGGGCATTGTACATATGCTGAAAAAGAGGGTGATCTCTATTATAAGAGATGAAGGAACACTAACAGAAGAATTATATTCTATTCTCCAAATATTGATCAGCAATAGATATCATAAAAAAATAGCAAAACAAATACTACTCTCTAATTTCTCTCTACCACAAATCCATGACATTCATTACAGAACTTCAATTTCCATCCCTTTTGTTGGCGAACTTTTGCAAAAAATTGCTAATCTCCTCAAATCTTATGACATTAGAGTAGCCTTCAAACCAATGTTATGACAGTACGAAATCTGTTATGCTCACCCAAGGACCACAACTCTTTCAACAAACATCCTGAAGTTTACAACATCCCATGTTCTTTGTGGCCTTAATTATATAGGACAAACTTTGAGGAGTTTAGAAATAAGACAAAAGGAACATATTGGAGACATCGACAACAAAGAGGACAGTTCAGGGTTGGCATTCCATCCAGCACTCACCACAACATTGAATGGGTTAAGAGCTCCATGCCATACATAAGAGGTTACAGTGGTTATCCACTCACAGGGTGTCCTAAACAGAAACCAAGGGATGATTCTGTGCGATTGGAAGTCACTGATCAGATCTCCAAACACATCAGAGAATTTCTCTATCGGACTCATTTGCTGAACAATGACTGACCATGTGCCTGCATCCACACTTGAAGTGTTTCTATTGTACTTGTGTAACAGTTCCTACGCATTAGGTGTTTTTTTTTTTTTTTTTTAGTAATGTATCGATTCATAATTAAAGCTTGTTGTTTATTTATATTTGTATGTTCATCCAAACCCAGATGAAGCCACTGGTTTACGTGGTGCAACTAGTAGGTAACTAGTAGTATCAAATCTTTACAACCAATAAACACAGAGCTAGTTATTTTTATTACAACGGAACAGTCCATTATTCCAGTAGCATCTGAAGATTGGTTTCATTTTTTTACAAAGAACTGAGATTGCATTCATCCGCCTAAGAGAGAAAACTGAGGAAGGAGTATTGAATCTCCACTGTGCTTTATGCTCTACAGAATAGGATGCTGATCAGTGTTCCCTGCTTTGCTTTTATTGTGCACTTGTTGTTTGCTCAAAGTTTGATATGAGTTGCAAGAGAGAGATGTTAGATCCTTTACATCTTCATAGTATATGAATAGCTGCTGGTGAAATTTGCACATTACTTATTCTGAGTAATGAGTGTATGGAGGAGCAATCAAACCCGCTCTCTCACTTGAGCAAAAACAATTGTCATTTAACTATACCCTACAAATAGTCTTTCCCCAATCATTCTTTTCAGCTAGTTTTTATAAACTGTTGGTATGAATGTACTTAACATTAACCACAATCTGAACATAATAGCAGTCCATGGGAGGTTGCACTCCTTTTATCCTCTCACTTTGTTAGGTAATGAAGTTGCTTACTCTTATCATTGTATTGGCAGTTATTCGGATGCACACAAAGCAGAGCAGAGTACTCTGATTTCTTACCTGTGTATACTGATAGTTTGAGATCTGAGTCCTCTATTACATGTCCTGCTGTCTTTTTTGTGATTTCATTATCTCAAGTTATTTCATTTGAATGCAGTTGCTATACTGTATGTTGTACAGCTTGCACTTCTACATATATATGAGAAAATCACTACAAAAATCATACATATAGATGCTGAATTCTTTATAGGTGATCTCTTCTGGTGTGTACAATCCACATTCAATGTTCTATGATGTTCTACAGTTATTAATAATCAATATTAACTGTCTAATATATATATATATATAGAGAGAGAGAGAGAGAACCAAAAAAAACACAGTATGTGGGAAAGTATGAGCTTAATAAAAGTAGTCAACTGCATATGTAGAAATGGAGGAAAGGAAGCTATTCTTGCTGGGTTCTGCATAGGCTGCAGTTATCTAATATGTTCTTATACATTAAGGCAGATGACCTGCCATTGTATGAATGCTGTAACTCTTGCCTTACTATATATCATGTTGTACTTAGAGATTCAGTATTTCACGAAAGGAAATAGTGACACTACTCGTATACGACTCACATAAATGAGGTTTTGAATGGCTTGTTTTTTCTTACATTAAGAAACTACTATTGTGGTCAAGATTGCGAAAAGAAAAATGAATTGCTGATGGAAGTAACATATGAACAAAGCAATGGTTCTTCCCTTCCGGACTTTTTTTTTTAATTCTTTAAGTCAAGGAATACAATACAGGAATAAACATCTGGTTAACATATATAAGGATATACCTTGAAATGGTTTTGGAAAAACTTAACGCAGACTGTTTTGTAGGTAAAACATTGTTTAGTTGTACATTCCACAAAAACAGCACTAGTCAACTAAACAGATTGTTTAGTTGACATGCATTCACATTGTGATAGCCTGATGTGAATGCAACATTATTATTACATTTCAGATCATGTACATATATTATCTTCATTAAGATCCATTGGTGGCTAAAGGAAAATGTTAGCTTAACACTTCATTTATTTAATCATGATCTCATGTTTCATTTTTCTGTTAACACCATTAAGTAGGGTTATGGTCTCACACTGAGTGATGAAATTCATCTTCTACCTCAAGTCATTCACAAATATTCATGCTTACAACTAGATTCGAATCTGCCACATGATGGTTGGACAGCAAGCGTGTTAACTACTAATATGTATAGAGGACCTGCCAACATGGGGAATTCAACTTCCCCATGTTGGCAGGCATTGCTAAATTTTCTTAGCAGTTACTGTGTAGGGACAGTATAACTTTGTAAAAGGAATGCTGTGCCATTGTTTTTATTGCACATTTTGAGCTATGCATGCTGACTCTTTTTTTTTTTTTTTTTTAATACTTTAAAATTCTCTTGAAACTTTTGTCTTAAGGTGTCATGAGTTTTTTGGCAATACAGATAGTAATGTTACTTATTTAAGTAGCAGTTGTATGTAATTATTATTTATAATTATATTTTACTATTTAATATTTACTTTATGTATTCATGCATTTTTTTTATTACTATACAATAATTATATTTATTATTACTTAAGTAAATAATAAATAGCATACATAGTAAACAAGTCATGGAATACACTGGCAAGAATAAAGTAGATATATATATATATATACATATATATTAAAGATACCAAACAATTTTATAAGCTAGGTTTTAATATCCTTTTTCCCAAGTAAGCAAACAGACAAGTAAGTCAAGTTTGCACCTGCACGTAGTGCAAGATACCAAGCAATTTTATAATTGCTTGGTATCTTTAATATACCATATACCCAAGGTAAAAAACTATCTACATCTTACTCTCATCCTGAGATTTTTATTTAATAAGGTCAAAGTACCTTGTAGCAACTTGTTTAGGTAAAATTTATAAGTTCTGCATTACTTCAACCTTGGCATTTTTAGGTCTGGCTCCCACTGACGAGACCTCAATAAAGGTCGAAACTGGTCTGGGTAGTGGCCTTTGCCTTTAATGCATAGCATCATACATCTCCGCAAGGGGATGTGCTTTGCATTAGGGGAAAATACTAAGGAAAGCGATTGGAGCTTAATCCACCGTTACCATGAGTTGCCTCAGACTGGCACTTCATGCAGGCGCAAATTTGACTTACTTGTCTGTTTGCTTACTTAGGAAAAAGGATTAAAACCTAACTTATAAAATTGCTTGGTATCTTTAATATACTATATACCCAAGGTAAAAAAAACTTTCAACATATATATATATATATATATATATATACACCTTTCTGATATATATATCAGAAAGGTGGCAAATTGTTCAAGATTCAGGGATAATAAATGTGACATAAAAACTGAAATTAATGATACTCTAGATATCTGGAGTAATTACTTTGAAAGACTTAAATGAAACCAGCAGTAACAGAACACAGGGAGTACATATTAATACTTGAGGTAAAAGAGCTATCAAAAGTCCGAAGTGTAGAAAGACAGCAGAAGTGAATGATATTCAACTAGAAATGCTTTAAATATGGAATGTATATTAAGTATTTTGCTGTGGCTATACTGCATAATTTGTAAAGCCTGTTCAGAAGGTCAGTTGATTGGAGTAGAACTCTCATTGTTCCCATTCTATAAAAAGGGAAATAAAAATGAATGTGAAAATCACAGAGGAATTTCTTTACAGTATGTTCCAGGTTAAGATTTATGCAAGTATACTTGAGAATAGGGAGTCCAAAGCATTTCTAGTTGAATATCATTCACTTCTGCTGTCTTTCTACACTTCAGACTTTTGATAGCTCTTTTACCTCAAAGGAAAAAGGATTAAAACCTAACTTATAAAATTGCTTGGTATCTTTAATATACTATATACCCAAGGTAAAAAAAAAACTTTCTACATATATCAGAAAGGTGGCAAATTGTTCAAGATTCAGGGATAATAAATGTGACATAAAAACTGAAATTAATGATACTCTAGATATCTGGAGTAATTACTTTGAAAGACTTAAATGAAACCAGCAGTAACAGAACACAGGGAGTACATATTAATACTTGAGGTAAAAGAGCTATCAAAAGTCTGAAGTGTAGAAAGACAGCAGAAGTAAATGATATTCAACTAGAAATGCTTTAAATATGGAATGTATATTAAGTATTTTGCTGTGGCTATACTGCATAATTTGTAAAGCCTGTTCAGAAGGTCAGATGATTGGAGTAGAACTCTCATTGTTCCCATTCTATAAAAAGGGAAATAAAAATGAATGTGAAAATCACAGGGGAATTTCTTTACAGTATGTTCCAGGTTAAGATTTATGCAAGTATACTTGAGAATAGGGAGTCCAAATAGATCATTAATGTGAAAATCATTCACATTATAACAGTTAGGTGAGTAACCATTGTATTATTAACAAGGATCTGTATTTAAGTTTTATAGATCTAGAAAAAGCATATGACTAGGAATAAGAAACGAAAGCTGTTCAAAATGCTGTAGTTGTATGGAGTAAATTGAACACAACTTAAATATAAGTTGTAAATCTGAATTAGAATTGAAGGAAGGTTTGATCTAAGGTCAGATGTGAGACAAGGATTACTCATCTTCAGTCTTACTAATCATCTATATGAATCACTTTATGAAAGAAAATGACATTAAAACTATCTATCAGAAATCTATCTTATTAATCATCTATATCAGCGCTTCCCAAACTGTGGGCTGCGGCCCCCTTGGGGGCCGTAGGTTTTGTTAAGGGGGCCGTGAAATAAAGAAAACAAATTTAAAATGTTTTAAGACTAAGTAGATTTTTTTTATTTTAAAAGAAACGTATTTAACTTTTATTATTTATTATTTCTTTTTTGTTATTTTTTATATTTTAATGGAAAAATTCACACATTGGTGTTGGTTCACAAACTTTTCTTCCTCGTATTTCGGCGCTTAATGAATATTAGTAAATATTGTTTATTCATATGTTTCATTTCAAAGCAGTGGTTAATTGTATTTACTTCGAATGCTCTCTAGGAAAGCTCCAAATCTTCCGGTCCCTTTCATCACGCATTCATAATCAGGGACTGTTGATATTGACTTTATATACATATCAAAACTCGTTATGTATTATCACTGTCATCCGAGCTAGTTTTCTGTTACCAATAAAAGTTTCGCATATACTTCACACATGAAAAAAAGCTTAAACAAGTTCATGTGGGGAGATAGTAACTCGCTTGCAGTGGTAAACAACACGCCCTCCCTAACAGCTACTATATACTGCAGAGGCAATAAAAACAAGTACTTTTATTATGCCAGTGAATAAGATATGAGGAGTCTGTGTAATATATTTCTCAACAAATAGTGCAATTAGAGACAACTGGAATAAAAACACACTAATTAATGAATCACATGTCCCCTCATACAGAAACTATGCTGTATAGGCTGAAACAAAACCATATGTTGCATGGGAAAACACAGTATCTAACTAAAAACTATTGTTATTAATTAGATGTGTGTGGGTTCAATTTCCCAAGGCAGCAATAAAATTCAACTGAACGTGTTAAAATTCGTTAAAGTGTTAAAACTAAGTAATATATATATACTGCCATAACATTCATTATATATATATATATATAATGAATGTTATGGCAGCTTCACATATGGAAATCGGTTGAAGAGAGTTAGCATTTCAACTCAATTGTCAGCTATGCTTTTATCTTTCGGTTGCGTGATCTTTTGTTAATACCACACCAATCATATCCACGTTTTAATAACCTGCCTTTGCTGTCTGTTTTGCGTTAGGCTTAATTACCGTAAAGGGAGAAAAGTCACAAAAGAGAAAAATGTTCCTGGTCCGGGAATTCCCTTATTGAGGTAATATTCACTAATTTCATGTTATCAGTCTGTGGTGTGCCAGTATCAGTAAGTGGTGATATTATTTGATCTATTCTACGTTAAAAAATTTAACCCTGAGATGGATAAGTGGCTGATAAAAAAAAAAAAAAAAAAAAAAATCCCGCGAACAATCAGAAGAAGCAGAAACAGACTCAAAAAAAAAGGACAGTATTTCATATTTTACCAGAACAGCCCGCATCGTCTTCAGAACCAAACGGTAAGAGGCAAAAAATGTAATATATGCATTTGATTTTTGCAATATTCGCTGTGTATGTTTTGTATTGAATATAAATACAATAAATATTATAATAATATATCTCTCTATTACGATTTTTTTTTCAAAGGGGGCGGTGAGATATTTTAATTTTTGCAAAGGGGGCCCTGACATCCAGAAGTTTGGGAAGCACTGATCTATATGAATCACTTTATGAAAGAAAATGACATTAAAACTGCTATCAGAAATGGAGATATCAAACAGTTCTTTGCTTCATGTAGATAATGTTCTAAACATATTTAATGCAAATCTCTAGGAGTTTTAACTAAATTATATGGATGATGTAACAAATTTGGCATAAAAATTAGCAATAAAAAAATGAGAACTATGAAAGTAGGCAGGAGCATGGAAAACTTCAATTGCATTCTCAATGGAGAACATGTAGAACAAGTAAAATATTTCAGTTATGTAGGCATAGTTATGACACATTTAATATGGAAATAGACATAGAGTAAACTAAGTTGGTGTGGTTGACTCATTTGATTAAATTCATATGGAAGAGAGAAATTAACAAAATCACCAAACTAGCAATGTACAATGTGTTCAAACCTATTTTAACTTTTGGATCTTAGAAATGAAGCAGTTAATCAAAAAAAAAGTAGAGACCAGATGTGAGAGTTCTGATAAAAATTCTGGGAGTGATTAGATGGTATCATTGGCAAAACATATTAAAAATGAAGATAATGTAATTGGCATTTTTAGCATTCAGGAGTGTGTTAGAAGAGCTAATCTAAGGTGATATGGTCACTTAAAGAGAATGGAAGAAAGAGTTTGCAAAACAGGTGTATGATGCCAAGATAGCAGGGAAAAGATTCAGAAGAACACCAAGATCTAGATGTGATTCATGCAGTTAAGTATCCTAGGTGACAGAAATATAAGATAAGATTATATTGGAGGAGATGCTAACAAGTGATAGAATATGGAGGAAAATTATTGACAGGATATTAGTAATAATGGAAACTGTTGAAGTATCTTCTACACTCTCTTGATACATATGAGGAAAGTGATGGTGATAGTTATATTTTCATAACAGTTCTTTAATATCTTAATGTATACAAATTATAATGAAGCAATAAAATTTAGCTGCCATGTAATGCAGTAAGCCGTGTTGTATCATTATTGGTTATAAAATAATAGTAAAATCTATAAAAAGGTATTGGAAATGCATATTTTTGCATACAAATTTAGTTTATTTTTCTTAGGTGCACACATTTTAAACAGAACTGACAATCATTGCATGAAGTAGGACATGAATTGCAGCAGTATCATTAATATATTGAAATTACTGAGAGTAGAGGCCAAAACAGCAAAACGAGATTTTTCTAAACAAAAAACTTATGATTCTGTCAATAAATTAGTCAGAAGAAAATCAAACATGAAGATAAACTTTTTGAATTGGAGGCAGTTGGTTAGTGATAGGGAAATTTTAAAAAGAAAAAATTGAATACTCATTGTTAAAAATTATGGAAGCAACTACCATGTTGTAGTAAAACTTGAGTTTAATATAAACCAAAATAATCGCTCAATGTTTTGATCTTCATAACATGGTCATCATCTGGAGTATACACATATATACAAAGAAACAAGCTACATTACAATCTACATGGTATGTCTGAAACATGGTACATGCTGAAAGTCAGTCATTTGGTCAGCTCTTAAAACTACTAGCCTGACCTATGGTGAAAAAATAAAAACCTTACTACATCAAAGCTAGAGTCCTGATGTTATTATTATCTATTTGGTTGCAATTCATTAAGAAGTATATTAAGCTAGAGAGCAACATGCTTCCACATAAAGTAGGAAAAAAACAGTACAGATTGTGGCCAATAAGAGCTGAAATTATTGCTTAATCTTAAGATAAAGGTTTTTAAGTGGGCTAAAAGTGTGCCATCCAAATTCTTGGAATTTTTATGCCACATTGTTATGATTATAATGATTAATCAAAATTTCACAGTCATCTTTATATTTGTATTCATACCAGGTTTTTGTATGGTGTTAGGAACCAGCACTTTTCTAATCAGTTTGGTGTAGGGTGTTAAGAGTGTTCTGAGAGGCCCTTCACCAAAATTGTTAAATTCAGTGTATTATGTTCTTTTTTTTATTGATAGGAGTTGTGCACTCAGTTTCACCAATATAAGGCAAGTTACAGATGCAATAGATACAGTGGGCCAGTGTGGGGAGAGAATCCTTTAAAGGAGTCGAATATGTTTTTTAATTTTATAGGTGGTTTTAAAGTAACTAATGGTGTAGAATTATATTTATAATTCTACACCTTGGTATCTCTTCTGGTTCTGACTCATACCATGTGACCTCAATAAAGGTCAAAGTCAGTCTGGGCAGTGGCCCTTCCCATAAAGCATAGTATTATGCATTATGGAAAGGGCCAAAGCATACATCTGGAAGTGTGTGTGTGTGCGCGCATTGCATTATGGGATACTGATGCAACTGATGCAAAGTCATTGCCTATATATATATACAAGTAGCCCAGTTGTGAAGATACTTCACATGCAAAGATTAAACCAAGAATATGAATTTTGGGCATCTTTAATTTATAGTCAGACTTATGTACCTGCAATCTTCATTGGTAGCTCCTTCCACACAGACTCACTACATGCCACTAGAAAAACCTAGACCTCATATGCTTCCTAACGACTCTTTTGCTTAGTCTTCAGGAATTATCTTTCACTCTTCTAAAGCACTCTATACATCAAACTACCTTATTACATCTTCCTCTGGTTATTTTTCCTGCCATTTTTGCTTCGAAATAAGTGTTCTGTTTAGATTTCTTTAAGTAACTATACCATATTAGATTAACTCTGTTTACACATTTTGAATATTGACATTGGTAAGTCATTTTTTTCTGATACATTGTGAAATTTTGTTAATTAAGAAAAAACTAATTTTTTTTTTTTATCTTGCCTGTAGGTTAAGAATGGAAATTATGACTTTGGATGGGGAGTTGTTATAAATTATCAAAAAAAAACAATATCTTCAGTAAGTGCCAAAGATTATTTGTCATCTATTTATTGTGAAAGTTATGTACTAATATGTAAGATAAAATTTACTTTTGGCAGGATTTTGTAATTTTGACTATTTTATGTACTTTTAATTTCATGGGCAATGTTTGTTTCACTTAGTTTGTTTAGTGTCTATGTTATGTTTTATTCTATTTTTTATGTTATTGTAGTGTTTTGTAATGGTGCCAAAACCAACCATTATAATGGTAATTAAAACATCGTTCAGGAATTTAAAATAATTGTGTTGTGGATCAAATTCCTTTGAATTGTGTGCATGTTTTTCTGGATGGTTATTATTATTATTATGGGCAACTCCAAGGAGTCCTTAGACTCATCAAGGGAGGCCCTAACATCGTGTCAAGACCAACTATTCAAAATTCATACTGTATCTATCATACTTCGCCTTGAACTCATTCACAGTCATGGCACCCACAACAGACTCTGGCAGCTTATTCCACTTATTTACCACTCTCCAAGTAAAACACCTAGCTCTAACACTCTTGTCCAGTTTCTATGGATGGCCCTTAGTCCTCCCACCACCAGTCCTGTTCTCAAAAATATTCTCTGAATTAATCTTATAGAAACCTTCAGTAATTTGAATGTCTCAATCATATCACCCCTTTTCCGCTTATCAACCAATTTCTGCAACCCACAAATCTTCGACCTATTCTCATAAGGTTCATTCCATAGTCCTGCTATCATCTTGGTCACTCGCCTCTGGATCCTCTTCACCTCCTCCCCATCAAGAAGAAACCCTGGAGTTTCTTCTTGATGGGGAGGATCCTCGTCAAATCTGGGCACAGTAGTCAAGATGGGATCTTATCAAGGCTCGATACAGAGGAACAATAACTTGCTTGTCTCTGCTTGTTGCAAAGTATTCTACAGTAACCAAGTGATTTGATGAGCTGATTTAGCCACTTTTGCAATGTGCTCCCTAAACTTCAACTCCCTATCCACCAACACTCCCAAATCCCTGGCCTCATCAATCTCCTGGAGTACAGTTCCACTAATGTGGTATACTGCTGCTAATCTTTTCACCCCAAAATACATAACCTTACATTTAGCCACATTGAATTGACATCCATTCTCCTTAGCCCAGTCCTCCAAACTATCCAAATCATCCTGCAAAATTTTGACATCATGTGCATTCACTATTGCTCTACCAAACTTTGCATCATCAGCAAACAAATGAACAGTTCCTCTCATATCCTTTCCTATATCGTTAATGAACAAATGAAATAGTAGTGGTCCAAGAACAGAACCCTACAGCACACCAATAGTCACAGGCTATCTTTTGGAATCTACTCCTAAATAAACTACTGTCTGATATCTGTCCATCAACCACCCTGCTATCCATCTCACCAACCCTATATCCATCTCGATATGCTGCAGTTTACTGATTAGAATTCCATGTGGTATCCTGTCAAAGGCCTTAGCAAGGTCCAGCAGAATCATTATAAACCCATTACCCTTATCCAGTCAGCCATCACTGTGTTATAAAACGTGAGCAAGTTACTAAGGCATGATCTACCTTCACTAAACCATGCTGTTCCTCATACAATATCCCATTTTCATCTATCCATTCCTGTATTTTCCTCTTGACTACTTTCTCCAAGACCTTGAAAACGACTCCTGATATGCTGATCAGTCGGTAATTTGCAACAGCAGTCTTGGAACCTCCTTTATGCAGTGGAACTATTTACCCCTCTTTCCACCCCCTAGGGACTAACCCTGACCCGAGATTCAAATTAAACAAAATGGTCAAGGGCACTGACAATTCTTTAGCTGCTTCACGTACAACACGAGCTGGTATACCATCCAATCCCACAGATGTATTCACATTAAGGTTTTGTAATAGACTATTCACCTCCACTTCATTTACCACAATTCCCGTATAAGCTGTTGGTTCCTTCATTCCTGCAATATCACCACCTGGATGATATGCTCTTGCAAAGTGCTCGCTCAATAATACTATATCACCTAATTTGGTTACCTCCCTACCATCGGCATTCCTTAAAATCATTCTGCGGTATACATTTTTTCTTTTACTTGCAACATGTCGAAAAAACTGTGGGATTCTCTTTAGCCATGCTAATTTCCTTTCATAATCCGCTTTTGCTTTTCTTACCACACTTGTTGCTCTTCTTTCCTGCGCTTTATACCATTCATGTGCCTGCAGGTCCCCTTTCTCCTTAAATTCCCTCCACAGTTGTTTCTTTTTTTGCAGCTCAAGCTTAATGGTGTTATTCATCCATTTAACCCCTACTTGATTTACTATTTGGATTCTAGGTATACAGTCAGCCATTACCTCCTGCAAATGATCCTCCCATGCACTATCAACATCCAGCCCTTGCAGTTTTACATACCATGGCACTGAACCAAGCAATCTCCTAAGCTTGTCATACTTACCAGCCTGGTAATTCCACATGTACCTTGTCTTATTGAAAATTCCACACATTTAGCCACTTCCCAGGTCAAGACCCTATGATCACTCTCACAAATTGGTGGCAACGTTGTCATATTCATTACAGTCAAATTCTCAGATGTAATTACTAGGTCGAGCACTCTCTCGAACTCCTAGTGTTTTCCATTGCATGCTGTCGCAGATAGTTATCCCTTAATAACTACATAAAATCCAATTCTTTCCTCCCATGTGTCCTCTCGTCCTTCTAATCAATGTTACCATAGTTGAAATCCCCCATAATAATTACCCTCCTTCCACTCATTGCATCTATTTGCTTATGCATACTACCTCTACCATCTATTCTGTCACCTGGCTTATAGCAGCACCCAACTGTATATTTTGTTCTGCTAGTCTCAATCTCACACAAAATAGCCTCAAATGTAATCTTTTCTCTATCCTGCAGTTCAGCTTCCATTCTCCTTGGCTGCAGTTTATCAGCTATCATCAATAACACTCCTCCCCCCATTTTATTCTCTCTGTCTCTCCTGAACACACTATACCCCTCACATTCTATCCCACTAGTTATATCATCTTCTGTCAGCCATGTTCCACTAATGCGAATAACCTGTTGCCAGGAAGAGCCAACCAAGGCCAAAAATTCTTCCTTCTTGTTCCTAATACTCCTGGCATTAGTATACATGAAATGCAGAAGCCCGTTAGTCCCATCCCTATCTTAATGCCTTATACTAACTATCCCATTCTGATTTATTGTCTTTTGTACTAACTCGGGCATATTATACACATTCTTACACTCAATTATGGTCCTCCGCTGGAAGTTGGGGCAGCAACAACTTTCATCCTGATCAGCAGAAGATCACCATAAGTAACAATGGTGTAAAGGATACGGTGGTAGGTGGATAATCATGAGGAATGAGAAATGACTAGCACACTGAGCCTCTCTAGAAGACTATTGCTGGACAAGGAAGGCAAGGGGGATACCACCTTGTTCTATTTTTCCCTAGTAAGATAGCAGTATGAATGGACATTCTAAAAGACAGTAAAGCGCACAATGGCTTAATACTTGTGCACGGCAGGAGAAGATGTAAGGCTTCCCAGGTCGTAAACCAGCAAAATCCTTGTACATTCATTGGGACATGGAATGTGAGAACCATCCTGCAATTTGGAAAATTGGAAAATTTGAAGAGAGAAATGGATAGATTAAAAATAGCCATATTGGGAATTAGTGAAATGAGATGGACTGGAATTGGAGACTTTTGCCTTCACCAATGACTGCAGTGAATAAATGACTCTGTAATCACCAATTAGTGGTGATTACGGAGTCATTTATTCAGGTGATGAGACAGCAAATAATGGAGTCGCGGTGGTTCTCAATAAGGAATGGGGAAGAAGAGTAATCAACTCAGTAAAATGTAGTAGCAGATTGATAATGGTAAAAATGGTAAAGAAAAACCAACAAATGTTATAATAATACAAGCTTACATGCTTACTAGCGACCACGGTGATGATGATGAAGTTGAGAGAGTATATGTAGATAGTGAGAATCTAATCAAACTAACCAAAAAGGAAGATAATCTTATTGTCATGCGGGATTGGAATGCAGTCATTGGTGAAGGGAAAGATGGTAGAGAGGTGGGAAAGTATGGACTTGGATGCCGAAATGAAAGAGGAGACAGACTTGGAGTTCTGCCATCAATTCAATCTGATCATTACTAATACCTGGTATGAGGTATACCAAAAAGAAGAAGGTATTCTTGGAAAATGCCAGGGGATATAGGAAGGTACCAAATAGATTATATTATGACAAGAAATAGATTTAAAAATCAAGTAAAATCATGCTTAAGGGTCAAAGCTGTATAACTGAGAGGAGACCTCCACATAGCCTTTAAAGAAATGCAGAGAACCGACCAGGGCTTCTGACCTAATGTCCAATCCTCACCTTCTCGTGGTGCACCCTGTTGGGTATCTACTTGGATACTGAATGAACGAGGATGGGCTGGCAATTTGGGATTTATCCGACCAAATTGTATTCTTATTGGTTAACCCCAAAACAAAAAATGTATGGTACAACATGACAAAATTTCATGCTGACTGAGGCGTCACCTGGTTAAACAAGGCCCCCGTTATTTTCACCAGGGAACCAGGGCGAACAGCGAAAAGTCAGCTACTCGAACAAATCTGAAAACACACCCCAACTCAATATCACCAGAGTTAAAGATCGGTATTATCAACATAAGAAGCCTGAATGCCAAAGAAATGGAGCTAGCTGAGGAATTAGATAAGTACCAGATCGACATAATAGGGGTGACTGAAACAAAAAAGACCAAAACTGGTGAGATCTTTCTCAGCAATAAATACAAAATGTTATATTCAGGCAATGACAATCAAGGAAAAGAAGGAGTAGCAATAGTATTCAACACAAAATACGAGGCTAATCTTCTTGAATGACAGGCAGTCTCAAGTAGAGTAATGCGGGCAAATATGAGAATAGGGAACTAGACAATGAGACTTATTTGTGCCACAGAAGGTCCTACTAAGGTAGAAGTGAAGGAATTTTTTGATGCTTTAGAAAAAGCAACTGACACAATGAAAAAGGAAAAGTCGGTCCTTGTTGGGGATCTAAATAGCAGATTAGGAAATTATTGTGAGACATACAAATATTTTGGGGAAATTTGGAGAAAAGAGCAAAGCTAATAATAAGGGCAAATATCTGTTGGATTTCTGCTCAGGACACGGACTGGTTATTACTAACACCATGTTCCAACATAAAAATGTGCACAAATTCACATGGAGAGAAGAGGCAAGGAATAAGAAAAGTCTCATTGACTATGTTATTGTTGAGAGTGATGTTTTCTCCCTGTTGCAGGACACCAGAGTGTACAGAGGATTTGAAATTGGAAGTGGTCACTATTTAGTCTTGAGCAGGATAAAATTGAATTTCATATTGAAAAGAATAACATGTAAGAAAGTTTTAAATCAAATAAAAGTTGAGCACTCTCAGATGTGAACTGTAGACTAAAATATACAAAGATTATTGAAGAAAAAATGAAAGAGTTTGAGAACAGGAATCAAACCTTGGAGATTCAGTGGCAAGCCTTGAAAAAAGCCCTGATTGATTCAGCAAGAGAGGCATGTGGTGAGGTTGTCTGCAAGGATAGAAAAATCAGAACTCCATGGTGGACACAGGAAGTTAAAGAGGCAGTGAAGGAAAAGAAGAAAGCATATCAAAAGTTCCTGGCAAATAAGTCAGCTTGTGCTCTTAGAGAATACAGAGACAATGCAAGAATGCTAAACACTGTGTAAAACTAGCTAAAGAAAAGTCATGGGAGGACTTTGGCAAGAATATAGAAAATAAATATCAAGAAGGTGGCAAAATATTCTGGATGTTGTTGAAGAAGCTTAGGAATAAAGGAAAGAGTGCTGTAAAAGGAGTTAGAGATGATAAAGGTGAAATGAAACTGGAGAAAAAGATATCCTTGAAGTATGGAGTGATTACTTTGAAAATTTGCTAAATGAAACAAGCAGTGATGACAGCACAGTGATTAAAAAACACTGACCAGGCATGCAGTCAGGAATACATATCCATACTTGAAGTAGAAAAAGCCATCAAAGGCTTGAAATGTGAAAAGGCAGCAGGAGTAGATGATATTCGACCAGAAATGCTGAAATATGGTGGTATAAAAGTCTTACAGTGGCTGCACTGCATAGTTCAGAAAGCCTGGACAGAGGGACGAATTCCCGATGATTGGAGTAGAGCTCTCATAGTACCCATATATAAAAAGGGAAATAAAACTGAATGTGAGAATTATAGAGGTATTTCCCTACTGAGTGTTCCTGGCAAGATATATGCAAGTATACTTGAGAAACAGTTGAGAAGAATTGTGGAAGAAAAGCTTGGTGAAGAACAAGCTGGATTCAGGCCAAATAGAGGCTGTCAGGATCAGATCTTCACTTTACGACAAATAGTCGAGAAAGCATGGGAATATAACATAGATCTGTATTTAAGTTTTGTCGATCTGGAAAAGGCATATGACAAGGTGCCAAGAGAGAAGCTATCCAATACGCTGCAGTTATATGGTGTCAATGGGGCATTATATAAAGCAATACTTAGTCTATATTTGAGTTGTAAGTCAGCAGTTAGAATTGAAGGAAGTATAGGAAGATAGTTTAATGTTAAATCTGGTGTGAGACAAGGATGTACATTATCCCCTCTGTTATTCATTATCTATATGGATCACATTATGAAGCAGAGTGGTATTGAACATGATATCAAAATCGGAGATGTTAATGTCAGCTCTTTGCTTTATGCGGGTGATGTTATACTTCTAAATAAATCTGCTACAAGTTTGCAAGAATCTCTGACTAAATTGAATAACTGTTGTAATAGATATGGTATGAAGGTCAGCAATAAAAAGACAAAGACAATGAAAATGGGCAGAATCATTGAAAATGTCAGCTGTGTTGTGAATGGAGAACCTGTGGAACAAGTAAGACATTTCAGCTACTTAAGCACGATTTTTAGTGAAGATGGTAAATTTAATGTAGAAATAGATAACAGAATCAGCAAAGCTGGTATGGTGGGAAGTCAATTGAATAAATTCATATGGAATAAGAGAGAAATTAGTCGGAATGTGATCCATATAGATAATTAGCTGTATACAAGACAGTGTTCAAACCAGTTTTAACTTGTGGATCTGAGAGCTGGGTCAGAAGTAAAACACTTGACCAAAGACTAGAGGCCGCAGATATGAGAGTCCTGAGAAAGATTAGACGTGTGAACAGATGACATCAATGGCAATATCATATTAAAAATGGGGATATTAGGAAAGAACTTGACATTGTCAGCATCCAGGAATGTGTTAGCAGAGCTAATCTCAGGTGATATGGTCACTTAAATAGAATGGGAGAGGAAAGATAAGCAAAACAGGTGCTCTCTACCAGGTTGGCAGGAAAACGACCCTGGGGAAGACCAAGATATAGATGGATTGATATGGTACAAAGTGCCTTAGACGATAGAAATATAAGGTCTGATAATGTTGGAGTCTTGACATGTAACAGACTGATTTGGAGGAAAATTGTAGACAGGAAGTTAGTAATGATGTAATTTTTTCATGTAGTACTGTCATATCCTGTATACCTCTTGAGGGTACATGGCAGGAATTTGATGATGATGATGATGTAAAATCATGCAGAAGTTACCTGGGAGTTGATGTTGATAGTGACCACAATTTGGTTTTATTGAAATGTAATCTGAAATTTTAAAAGTTGTCACAACCAAGGAAAAGGCTCAAATGGAACATAAGTAACCTGAAAACAGAGGAAAACCATAAACACTATAAACAGCAAACTTATGAAAGCATGAAAACTGCAGAGAGGGAAAAGAAAAACATAGAGGAAAAATGGACTCATTTGAAGGATACAATCATCAAGGATGCAAATGACTGCATTGGATTAAGAAGCAAATAAAAAATCCATGGATCACCCAGGACATTCTAGATCTAATAGATGAAAGAAGAAAATACAAAACCTCCCTAAAGGAAGAAAGCAAAGACAAATATAAACATTTAAAAAATATGATAAATAGAAAGTGTAAAGAAGCAAAAGAACAATGGTATACAGAGAAGTGTAAAGAAATAGAAGATCTAACGAAGACTGGAAGAATCGATAAAGCTTATAATAACTTTATAAAAGGAATAAGCCAGCAAAACAAGACAAGAAGTACAATTATCAAAAATAAACAGGGGAACATACTTATAGATATGGAAGAAATTTCGGAAAGATGGAAGGAGTACTTAGAAGATCTATATAGTGGAAAAGATCTAGATGCCAAGGCTATTGAAGATGAAACAAGACTTGATATGGAAGAAATTGGTCCAACTATATTAAAAGTTGAATTTGAATATGCACTGAATGAATTGTCAGCCAACAAGGCTAACATCCCTTCAGAATTAATAAAATACTCAGGAAACATAACTAAGTCATACCTTTTCAAGATCATAAAGGATATTTATGAAACCGGGATCATCCCCAAAGATTTTACACAATGCTCTATATACCCATTCCTAAAGTAAATAATGCAAACGTGTGAAAATCATCGAACAATAAGCTTAATATCACATGCTTTGAAAATACTACTCAAAATCATACAAAAAAGACTAACAAAGAAAGTTGAAGAATATGTTGGCAATGACCAGTTTGGATTCAGGAAACACAGGGGACAAGAGAAGCAATTCTAGCTCTAAGAACAGTTATTGAAAGAAGATTGGAGAAGAATCAAAATACTCTGATAGTCTTTCTTGACTTAGAGAAAGTCTTTGATAGTATTAACTGAATCAAATGTTTCACCTCCTAAAAACAATAAAGGTAGATTGGAGAGATAGGAGGCTCATATTTAATCTTTACAAGCATCAAGAAGCCCTAATAGAAGCAGCCAGCAATACAACAAAAACTGCAATAGCAAAAATACATAGAGGTGCAAGACAGCGATGCTCTCTTTCACCTATATTGTTTAATCTGTACATTGAAGATGCAATAAATAAACTGAAAGAACTAATGGAAACCAGAATTAAGATAAATGGAATTGATATTAACTGGCTACAGTTTGTGGATGATATAGCAGTTTTAGCTGATAACGAAAACAAACTGAAAGCCTCCCTAACAAAGATGGAAGAAATCTTCACACAGTACAGCCTAAAAATTAATTATAAGAAAACAAAATTATTAATTACAAATAAAGCAAATCCAATGAAAATAAACCTGGAAATAAATAATAACTTACTACAACTGGTATCCTCTTTTAAATATCTTGGAAGTCTTATCACAGAAGATGGAAGAAACCAATCAGATATTAAAGCATGAATAATCCCAGCCAAAAAAGCATTCTATAACAGAAGAAACATTTTAACCAGTAAAGGACTTAGCATCCAGCTCAAAAAAAGGCTAGTGAAAACATACATATGGAGCATTGCATTATATGGTTGTGAGGCCTGGACTCCAACAAAACAAGACATGAAAAAGTTGGAGGCATTTGAACTTTGGTGCTGGAGAAAGACAATGAAAATTAGTTGGACAGAAAAGAAAAGTAATGAAGAAGTTCTAAATATAGTTCATGAAGAGTGGCCATTAATGAAACACATCAATAAGAGAAGAAAAAACCTAATTGGACACCATTTGAGGCATGGGGGACTGATTACAGAAATAATGGAGGGGACTGTAGAAGGAAAGAGGCCACGAGGCAGACCAAGAATTTCATATATAAATAACATAATGATTCTAACTGGCACTAAGAGTTATGAAGAGATAAAAAAGGAAGTCACAAGACAGGATGTTGTGATGTGCTGCTATATTTACCAATTTTCGGATTGATGGGAAAAAAAGAAGACACTCAAAGGCTCTCTGAAGTCTGTATATCCCTCCCCCCCCAATAACTCTAGTTTCCCTGATTCTGCACATCCACTTTCACTTCATTCAACAACACTTTTTCCCAGTCTCTGCACACCAAATCCATTCAGATGCAAACCATCCATCATATAAATCCTTTCGCCCATCAAACTCACTCCACACCACTCCTCCTGCATAACCTGTGCATAGAGTCATTTGCAATTATGGTCCTCCTTCTCAACTCTTCTCTGTCATATTTTGTAGGGTGAAAAACCTGCACTCCCAGGAAGAAAAATGATGCTGCCAGCTAATTCACCTTTAGTTGAAAAGCTGGAGGAGGGGCAGGGATTTGTGGGATACAGTGGGTGTGTTCAATGTATTCTATCAAAAGTGTGTTGTCTGTGAGTGAAAAAGGCAAGAGGTGTGTCTGTTATGCCAATGGATGTCAGAATTGAACGTTGTGGAGAAAAGAAAAGGGAAACAGAGATAATGAATGAATTGGGGGGAAAAAAGTAATAAAAAAATGAAGAGAATAATGCATTATTTAGGCTTATGTGTTGATTTAAACTTATTAAGTTCAATGGAAAGATTACAACATAGAGGAAATTAATAAATTTATACAAGTTTGTTAGATCCTGTATTTTGTTTCTTCACAGAGATACTCTTAAAAAAAAATGCACATACAAAAAACACTTAAAACAATAAGTGGAAAAAACTATGCTGAAAGCTTGGAGTCTGACAAGGAGTGCCCTTTGTGGGTACTATTGGACGGGAGGCCCAAGTATTAGTTTCCCAGTCATGGGAAAGTTAATACAACCATATTTATTAAGATTAGGATACTTTCAGTTTTAAAGCAAAAAAAAGTTGAGCAGCTCTCAGATGTGAACTGTAGACTAAAATACACAAACATTATTCAAGAAAAAATGAAAGAGTTTGTGAACAGGAACCAAACCTTGGAGATTAAGTGGCAATCCCTGAAGAAAACATTGACTGATTCAAGCAGAGAAGCATGTGGTGAGGTTTTTCTGCAAGTATAGAAAAATCAGAACTCCATGGTGGACACAGAAAGTTAAAGAGGCAGTGCAGGAAAAGAAGAAAGCATATCAAAAGTTCCTGGCAAATAAGTCACCTTGTGTTCTTAGACAATACAGATACAAATGTAAGAAAGTTAAACACTATGTAAAACTTGCTCAACAAAAGTCATGGGAAGACTTGGATAAGAGCATAGGAAATAAATATCAAGAAGGTGGCAAGATATTCTGGAGGTTGTTGAAGAAGCTCAAAAATGGAGGAAAGAGTGCTGTAAAAGGAATTAGAGATGATAAAGGTGACATGAAAACTGGAGAAAAAGATATCCTTGAAGTATGAAGTAATTACTTCAGAAAATTGCTAAATGGAACAAGCAGTGTGTTATGTCGTTATTTTTCCTTATATTTGGTTTAGTTTAATTATAATCTTGCTTCTCTACTTAGACTCTTAGACTCTTCCAATATCTTACTGACTTAAATATCTCTATCATTTCCTATGTTCTTACTCTATATGGGAAGCATCATATTTATTGGGAATCTTAAATCTCTAGATTGTACACGTGCTTATTCCAATTAGTAAAGATTAATCCTTAACAAAGAAAGTCCTTTAATCTAGCTGTCTGGGGCAGTCCCTTTTCGGATCTTGGCAAAATTTATTATTTTCTGCTGCGCCAGCCAATATTCCTATAATAGAAGACTCTTATTCAGGGGACCTTTTCCAGACTTCAAAAGCACATTTCTGAACAATTTTAGTACCCTCACTCATTAAACTAAACACTCTACTAAGTTATATAATCCTTGTTGGCAGTCATGACTTCTATTACAACATACTATACTTTCTTTCCCCTTTCTCCTGCTATGGTTCAGATTTTGTAAGTGGTAGGTTTGGTTCATATTATAGGCAACACACAGATATACAAGAAACATCATATTTATTGGGAATCTTAAATCATATACAGCTAATCATATCTCATATTCAACTAAGTCAATGCTATATTCAATCAAACTATGTGAAACTAACTGACATTCTAGCACATGAAAATAAACACATTCCTTTAAGTTAAATCATTAAACCACATATTATATACACCAAATAGATCCAATTACCATTCTGCTTACAAGGTTAATTACACTCACTAAATATGACAGAAACTTCTATAATCATTTCCGGACAAGCTGTCTAAAGGAGACTATCTGCTACTAAACAAATACTTAAAGTTCTCTAATTCAGTCCACACTTGATTATTACTTTATGAACTTCCTTTTCTTATCTAACAGGGAACAAATATCAAAATCTCTACATTACCACGTCCGCAATACGATCTTCAGATCGGTCTGGTTCTACCTTCTTTGTCCTAACACGACACGTGACTTCCATATGCTTGCTTCTACGTGGTGGGAATTTAGCTAGTTGTCCATTCAAACATCTGCTCTGCTCCTGGCATTATGTCCACGACATTCTGGTTCTGCTTTCGATGATTCCTGGTGTTCTGCCGTAGGAACATGGGATACTTCCACGATTCATTTAGATGAAATCTCCAGCGAAACAACGTGGGCAACACATGGCGATATCTTGCGCTTAGCGCCGTCCAGAACTTCGATCATCAAAGGGATAAGCTCACTGTCCGACATCGGAATAACATCTCGAATCCATCCGAGATCTGCCTGTCCGCAGGAGGGAACAAACAAGCAAAAAAAAAAAGGAGCAACGGAGAGCGAGGGAGGGGTGCAAACTCCTTTTATTCTACCTTCTATCTCTTGGCACCCTCTTTTGGCCCGAAACAGACCTTCATTGACTGCTGCAATACGGTACCTCACGTGATTTTCGAGTAACATCTTCGCAAAATTCAGCGTACGTCATCTTCCAAGATTAACACTGCCTCAGGCTCAGCGTTTGCCCTAAGGGCTCACGCGTGACCCTTGAACTATCATTTACACTGTGTCTGTTCCTTCATTGTATACAAAATACCTTATAAGAACTGTACTTTATACAAATTCTCTACATGATTTCAGAGGGGGTTAACACTAAGTTCTGTAATTCTGCATAAAGAGGTAAAATTCTAACATTATTTACAGCAGACATTTTATCCATTCTACTCGAGTACAAGTTTTTTTCTTATCTATTGTTTTAGACTTGTAACATCCTGAATGAATAAATTCCTTTCAAAAATGTTTCATTCAGGATGTAACAAGTGATGACAGCACACAGTGGTAAAAAAACACTGACCAGGCATGCAGTCAGGAATACATATCCATACTTGAAGTAGAAAAAGCCGTCAAGAACCTGAAATCTGGAATGGCAGCAGGTGTAGATGATATTCGACCAGAAATGCTCAAGTATGGAGGTATAAAAGTCGTATAGTGGCTGCACTGCATAGTTCAAAAGGCCTGGACAGAGGGACAAATTCCAGATGATTGAAGTAGAGCTCTCATAGTATCCATATACAAAAAGGGAAATAAAACTGAATGTGAGAATTGCAGAGGCATTTCATTACTGAGTGTTCCTGGTAAGATATGTGAAAGTATACTTGAGAAACGGTTGAGAAGGATTGTGGAAGAGAAGCTTGGTGAAGAACAAACTGGATTCAGGCAAAATAGAGGCTGTCAGGATCAGATGTTCACTTTACGACAGATAGTTGAGAAATCATGGGAACATAACAGATATCTGTATTTAAGTTTTGTAGATGTGGAAAAAGCATATGACAAGGTGCCAAGAGAGAAGCTATTTAAAGTGCTACATTGTGTGGTGTCAATGGGGCATTATATGAAGCAGTACTTAGTCTTTATTTGAGTTTTAAGTCAGCATTTAGAATTGAAGGAAGTACAGGAAGATGGTTTAATGTTAAATCTGGTGTCAGACAAGGATCTACATTATCCCCTCTGTTATTTATTCATTATCTATATGGATCACATTGTGATGTAAAGTGATATTAAACCTGATATCAAAATTGGAGATGTTTATGTCAGCTCTTTGCTTTATGCAGATGATGTTATATTTCTAAATAAGTCCACTATAAGTTTGCAAGATTCCTTGACTAAATTGAATGACTGTTGTAATATCTATGGTATGAAAGGCAGCAATAAAAAGACAAAGACCATGAAAATAGGAAGAAACATTGAAAATATCAACTGCATTGTGAATGGAGAACTTATAGAACAAGTTAAACATTTGAGCTACTAAGGCATGATTTTTAGTGAAGATGGTAAATTAAATATGGAAATAGACAACATAATCAACGATGCTGGTATGGTAGAAAGTCAACTGAATAAATTTATATGGAATAAGAGAGAATTTAGTCAAAACACTAAATTAGCTCTATACAAGACAGTGTTCAAACCAATTTTAACTTATGGATCTGAGAGCTGGGTTAGAAGTAAAACCCTTGTCCAAAGACTAGAGAGCACAGATTTGAGAGTCCTGAGAAAGATTAGGGGCATGAACAGATGGCATCATAATATTAAAAAATGAGGATATTAGGAAAGAACTTGACATTGTTAGCATCCAGAAATGTGTTAGCAGAGCTAATCTCAGGTGGTATGGTCACTTAAACAGAATAGGAGAGGGAAGATTATCAAAAACAGGTGTTCTCTGCCAGTTTGCAGGAAAAAGACCCAGAGGAATACATGTACCCTCAAGGGGTGTACAGGAAAAGACAGAAATATAACATTTCACAATGTTGGAGTCTTGACTGGCAACAGATTGATTTGGAGGAAAATTTTAAATAGGAAGTTAGTAATGATGTAAATTTTTGTATGTGGTACTACCATATCCTGTACACCCCTTGAGGCTGCATGTCAGGAATTTGATGATTGATACTTTCACGAATATGCAGCTAATTCTAAGAAAAGTCTTTCAAGTTTATATTATTTTCAATGTTTTTAGTACACACACACACACACACACACACACACACACACACAGAGAGAGAGAGAGAGAGAGTAGTCTCGTTATCCACCGGGATATGTTCCAAGGCGCACTGTGGATAGTACCAAACTCTATATATAAGTTGGTTTTTCCTATATATACATACCTATGATAAAGTTTAATTTATAAATTAGACACAGTAAGAGATTAACAACAATAACTAATAATCAAATAGAGCAATTATAACAACATAGTGTAATAAAAGTTATCTGAATGTGAATGGAATCTTAGCAACCTCAGCATACGTTTTTTGTTATTACTTATTATTTTATGAAGTTGAGAGCTTTCACCTTTTTCACTTAAAAGGAAGCACTTTACAGTTTCTCTTTGGCACATCTAAATTGCCAGCATCACTACTCTTGTGCTTTGGGGCCCATTATTAAATAAAATAAGGGTTACTTTAACACAAGCACTGCAATACCGCAACAGTCAATCTGATAACTGAGAACTACTCAGAACGGTGCACAATTTAAAACTAATAAAGTGTCTATTATTAAAAGAAAGAGACATAATGGCTTAATTTTGGTGATGTTAAATTATATAAGCAAAGTGGATATTAGATCTAGCATTATTTCAAAGCCGAATATTTGTAGAAACTATGAAAGTTTTGTAAACTCTCAGGTCAAGTTATGAAACTTTCACAGTTTTTATGAACATTCGTTTTTGAAATAATGTTGGATTTTTAATATCCGCTTTACCAATGTAATTATAATTTTTTTATTTCTGGAATTTTCCATTTAATATTTTCGGACCTGGATTGACCCTGAATAGCAAACCCGCATATAAGAGAGCCGACTATGGTATGTGTGTGTCTCTCTCTATATGTATGTATATATATATATATATATATATATATATATATATATATATTTATATTCTGTCTTGACAAGTAACAAACTGATTTTTGGAGGAAACTGTAGATAGGAAGTTAATAATGATGTAATTTTTTTCATGTGGTACTATCATATCCTGTACACCCTTTGAGGGTACATGGCAGGAATTTGATGATGATGATGGTTATATTCTGTGCATGGTATGCAAAACATTCAGGTAGGCAAGAACATAATAATCATTAGAGCCAACAAAGGTAATGTTATTGTGCTTATTAGTGCTAATGATTATTATAATTAGAAAATGAATGTATTACTCAGAGACTGCACTACCTTTAATCCTCTGGATTATGATCCTGCCAGTTCTAAGGGGAAAAAATATTAAAAGGCTTCTACAAAAAGATTACTATTTGTCTTGGCTTCCTGAAACTGTTAAAAGATTCCAAACTGTTTAGTTCTGCCCCCATTTTCAGATATACGAAAATGCATAAACCTACTTACCCTCTCTCTCCAAGAGTCGATGCTATTGACTTCCCATCTTTTAAGTTTGCTTCTTAATTCAAAATTTAGTTTTAAATAATAATAATATCATGGTGAGTCAGCTCTTTACTGAAAAATGCCTTCCCTCCCCTTCCTTCTCTGAATATAATTCATATTTCCAATTTTGCCATCTATGCTGGCATTTCTCTTGGAAGGATACCATACACACACACACACACACACACACACACACACACACACACACACACACACACATAGTAAAACCCTGTTTTTACACTTTCCAGGGGACTGATGGAAAAAAGTGTAAATAGCAGGAAATGTAAAAAACATTTAAAAAAGGCTAAAAATAAATGCATTTACAATGACTTACATTTATCTATTTAAAAAAAATCTTTAATTGTTGATTGTTTTTGCTTTTTCTGCACTGTTTATAAGTTCCTCTCCATAGTGTATAAGGCATTAAATGCCCCATCGTCTCCTGATGCACTTGCAATATACCGCCTCAAAACAGAGATAGCTTCCATTGCTTCTTTACTAGTAGGAACGGTAGGTTCTTGATCACAGTCTTCTTCAACCAATTCTTCCTCTTCTTCATCATCAAGGTGGTTGGAAAGGATGTCTTCTACTTCTACCATTGATGTGATCACACCAACATCAACATAATCTTGAAATGAAGACTCATCCATCACATACCAGTTGTTGGGCTCTGACATATCTTCTTCTTCCTGTAGTTGTTCCTCCTCTTCACAAACATAATTCCTGCCTTCCGGAAACAGTGGGATATGGTTTCAGGAGTAACATACAACCATGCTTTGGCCACATAATGCATGGCATCAAGGATTCATATGGTCATTTGTTTTGGGTCCATACCATTATCATGCATAAACTCAGCTTTTTCAAGAAGTATTTTTCCATATTTCCATTTAAATACATGGATGATGCCCAGATCTAATGGCTGAAGCTCACTTGCAATTAGGGGGAAAGAACACTTTATCTAATGTTTCTGAATTGCAGATCTTCAGCATGTACAGGATATGTGTCTAGCAGTAGTAGTATTTTGCTGTGATTTTCCCCCATTTTAGCTTCCATAGCATGCATGGTGGATGTGAAGATGCTGCTGGTCATCCATGCCGTGCTGTTGGCATCACACTTAGTAGGCAGATTTTTCACATTCTTAAAACACCTTGGCTTTTTAAATCTATACCAATTACCAGTGGAGGTAATTTTTTTGATCCATCAGCAACAGTTACCCTCTGCTTGCTGAGTTTTCCATCGTGACACTTCTCTGCTTTAAAACACAATGTTTTGCTTGGCAGAATGTTATAAAACAGCCCAAAAAAATATTTTCAACATTTTTTGGGGCTGTTTTATTCAGGACTACGAACCAAAAAAAAAAAATTTTTTTTTGGTTCGTAGTCCTGAATAATAGTCTTTAGTTCATGTTTCCACTGGTTTACAGTTTCCACTGCAACACTATTACTTTCTCCACACACTTGATTATACACAATATTGTGAAGAGTCTTGAAGCAATCAATATTGTGACGAGTCTTGAAACAATCAATCCATCCATTTGACATAGTAAAACCATTAATCCCCAACCTCGTAGCAAATTCAAGGGCTTTCGCTTGGAGTAGTACCATCGACTGGAATACCCGATGCTCTCGTAGAAACAAACTACTCCGCCACAAGTTTATCCAATTCATTGTATGTCGATGTTCAGATATATTTTTGTTTTTTTGACATAGCGCCAGATTGCTTTGCATTGAGTTCAATGCTTGACTTGTTTTTTACTATCGTGTTCGAAGTGGACACAGAGATTCCAGGAACCTTTGCTAATTGCACACGTATTCCGGCATGCCAATCTACACGTCACAGAATTGCCATCTTTTCTTCTACCAAAATATATTTTCTGTCTTTTTTCTCCATGTTAGTAACATGGATCAACACCATCTGGGAACAGAAATGCGCAGATTTCCGCAGAAATCGATTTGAACGAGAGGAAACGATTCGAAAATCAGTGTTGCCACCTGAGAGAAAACTGCAAATCATGGGAAATAACGTCCACATCAAGTTGTTAATAGTGGGAAAACAATATATCATAAGAATAGGCCTTAAGATGGGACCCACAGAAAATAACGTAAACTTAAATTGCAGGAACGTAAAAACGTGTGTGTGTGTGTGTGTGTGTGTGTGTGTGTGTGTGTGTGTGTGTGTGTGTGTATCCACATATAGATAGGGGGTACAGCCATGGGCTCTCCCTCTCTAGTCAGTTTCTATATGTAACACCTTGAAAAACATACCCTTGATACTGCCATTCTCAAACTTTTTATCCAGCTAAGATATATTGGTGATGCATTCTATATTTGGCCACATGGCTCTGGCACATTAGACTCCTTGTTCCTCTACCTCAACAGCCAACATTCCAGAATCCACTTCACTTAAAAAAAATAAAAAATGTTGAATCTTCCTAATGGCTCCCTTTCTTTTTCGATTTACAGAAAACACACAGGTAGATATATACCTAAACTATTCCATCATCCCCACCCCCCACCCCCTCTGAACAGTATCGTATTATCAAAACCCTTGTCAATAGTCTCCAATTTCTGTTCCATGCAGTCTTCCCTTTCAGTTGAACTCTCCTTTATTTGCCAATGGTTACAATGCTAAAAAGATTGATAAATTGGTTTGTCCTTGTTTCTCACATCCCTGTTGACAAACAGACTATAGTAATGCTATTACTGTTTGCTATATCTGGGGCATCTCAGAAAAAAAAAAATAGCCAGAACTCTGAAAAAAAAAAAAAAATTTATACTGCTGACTTATTTGATAAGAACTTTTAGCATGCTTTCTTCTTTTTAGGACCACCATTGTGTTCTTATTTTTTTTATCCTTGCAGACAACTGGAATACCTCATACCTTCCTAGCTGAATCAAGCAGTGTCTTCTTCAGAGTTTGCTATTTCCATACTCTTAGCAAAGTCTTCTTATGTCTTTTGTTTAGCTATTTTTGCACATAGCTCTCTTACATCTTTTTCTGTATTCTTTTAGGGCATCCTCTGACTTATTCTAGGAACTTTTGGTATGCTTTCTTCTTTTCCGGGATTGCTTCTTTAACTTTCATGGGTGTTATTATTTTTTATCATTGCAGACAACTTCACCACATACCTTCCTGACTGAATCAATGTCTTCTTCAGAGTTTGCCACAGAGACTCCAAGGTTTGATTCTTGTTTTCAATTTGTTTCATTTTTTATGCTATAATGTTTGTATAGTCAAGTTTATAATTACTTGTAAAAGCTGCTCAACTTTAATTCTTTTTAAAACTTTCTTACATACTGTTCTTTTCAATGTGATATATATTTTTATTCTGCTTAGTACTAAGTAATGGTCACCTCTAATTTTGAATCCTCTGTACACTTTTGTATCCTGAATGAGCTTTATGATATCACTATCAGTGATGATGTAGTCAATGAGGCTTTTCTTATTTCTTGTGTCTTCTCTCCCTGTGAACTTGTATGCATCTTTATGTTTAAACATGGTGTTAGTAATGATTAATCTGTGTCCTGAGAAGAAGTCCAGTAAATACCATTATTATTAGCTTTGCCCTTTTCTCCAAACATTTCCCAAAATGTTCCTATGCTTGGTGGATTCATTTTCTATTCTGATGTTCAGATCTCCAACAAGGACTACTCTTATTTTCTTTGTGTCAGCTGCCTGTTCTGATGATGCAAAATAATTCCTCCTCTTCTTTAGAACCTTCTGTGGGACCATAGGCACGAATAAGCTTGATTGACCATTTCCCTATTTTGAAGTTTGCCCACATAACTCTACTTGAAACTGTCACTACTCTTTCCTTTCCTTGATCATTATTGCCTAAAAATAACATCCTGTATTTATTATTTAGTAATAATAATATTGCTAATACTACTACTAATAATAATATAATAGTACTAGTAATAATAATAAAACCTGTTTTTGTCTCAGTAATGCCAATTATGTTCACGTGATACTTTTCCAGATCTTCTGCTAGTTCAATTTCTTTTCCATGAATATTCCTTATATTGATGGTTCCTGTGTTCATTTTTCTGATGTTGGGTGTACTTTCTTCTTCTTCTTCTTCTTGTAGACATTAAGTTTTAGCTTGTTCCAGTAACTGACTTTTCACTATTCACCTTGGTTCCCTGATGAAAACTTTTCAAATATACAAAACTTAACTGTAGATTATTATTATATTCTCATGATATTTGTGTTATTAAAATAAGAATGAAAATTACACCATTTACAACTCATCACTTTTTAAATTTCTTGAGAAAGTCACAAAATTCTAAGTTACTATACTTAATTACAATCTTAAATTAATCTTAATGAAATCGAGATTTTTATTGAAATATTCCTCATGGCTTTGCCTGGTAAAGATAAGTTTGATATCCCATATTCTATAGGAGAAACTTTGTTAGCACTTTTTTTCAGGTTAAGCAATTAGTTCAGATGATAGATAGCAAGTGTAAATGACACACAGCAGAGACTATGGAGACAATTAACTGTCTTATCCTAGCAAAACTTCATAAGCACCAAGTTACTTGCTCAATGGCCATTGAGCATAATATGAGTAATGATTCTATCTTTTAATATTTTCATCTCTGTAGTTAGCTGTCTTTTTGGCAGTCATTGCTCTGTAAGAAACTACTGAAATGTCCCAGTTTAATCTCCATAGGAAAAATGCTCTTCTGATGAAAACCACTGTATCAAACTATCCACCATAACAAATTTGTTATATTCAGTCACGTGCATCTGTAATTATATCAGCTCCTGATTATCATATTTGTTCCAGTAATGAATTTTTAATAATAAATTTTCTCCTGTATATTACATTAATAATTTACAAAAATCAATGTTTACAGGAAAATCCCATAGATAAATCTTCTGCTGTGTACATAGTAGACGCTTTGTTACATGTAGCAAAGGAAAGTGCTCAGACAAAAGTTACGTCAAATATAAAGCCACCACCAGCTGGTGAAAAGGGTGAGATGCAAGTAAGTTTAGTGTTTTTTTATATTAATACTACTTTGATAGTTTTATCTAATAGAAGGACAGTTTTCATTTTGTTATTTTTTTTTCATTTTCTAGCCTAAAGTATTAATCATCATTGGCATCCAGTGCTCTCTTCACCATTCCTTGCTATTTCTATCTACCCACTCAAATCTTGGAAATTCTTTCCATGTCATTCCTTCACAGCATCTTCTCACTCTTGTCTCATCCATCCTGTACTGTTCACACTATCCATTATACCGAACATCAAGGTTTTGAACTTCCTACTGTTATCCATCCTGCAGACATGTCCAAAAGAGCTTAACTTTCCTTTGAATTATTTTCCTCATTAGATTCTCTTTGCAGTTTACATTTCTGTATAGTTTGTTGATTACTTTTTTCATCCATCCAATTCGTATAACTTTCTATAACATGTTCTTTCAGAAGTCAATATTCGTCTCAGAGTCTCTGACTATTACCCTTGCCTGACAACCATAGAGCGTGCATGTGAACATGCTTGTTTTTATGCAGTCGTAGTTTTATGGCACTGATTTGCTTTTCCATATATTGTCCATTCCATTAAGGTTTACTTTTGCTTTTTTGTTATCTGAGTTCTTACTTGTTTTTCACAGTTTAAATTGTGTGTCATGTTGCTCCCTAGATACCTGAAGCTCCTAATCTCTTACAACTCTTATCTGTTGAACTTTATTTGCCTTTTTTCATCTTCTCTCTGAATATCATTTTTTCTTTTCTTTTTTTTTTTTTATGTTCATTATCAACACCTCTTTCTTTCCATCTTTCTTCACTTAAATTGAGCACTGCTCTTTCTTGTTCATCTTCTTTAATAATGACTGTCATCTGCAAATTGTAAGTTATTGAATTTTGTATGTTGAACTGAAATTGCCCTTTTATTTATATTTATGATATCCATTGTTCTTTCCAGCAGCATGATAAAGATGGATACTGGGTTATGTAAGAAAGTTTGCTGTAGTGAATTTTGTTTAAAGTAGTTGCTGTTGCTAAGGTCTTTCTTGAGTAGGACCTTTCAATAATTTGCTGTAATGCTATTTTCTGTAGTGAGATTTGATTGCACTTACTAAAGGGATAGTGGCTGCACTGCATAGTTCAGAAAGCCTGGACAGAGGGACGAATTCCCGATGATTGGAGTAGAGCTCTCATAGTACCCATATATAAAAAGGGAAATAAAACTGAATGTGAGAATTACAGAGGAATTTCCCTACTGAGTGTTCCTGGCAAGATGTATGCAAGTATACTTGAGAAACAATTGAGAAGAATTGTGGAAAAAAAGCTGGATTCAGGCAAAATAGAGGCTGTCGGGATCAGATTTTAACTTTATGACAAATAGTCGAGAAAGCATGGGAATATAACAAAGATCTGTATTTAAGTTTTGTCGATTTGGAAAAGGCATATGACAAGGTGCCAAGAGAGAAACTATTCAATACGCTACAGTTATGTGGTGTCAATGGGGCATTATAATAAGCAACTTAGTCTTTATTTGAGTTGTAAGTCAGCAGTTAGAATTGAAAGAAGTACGGAAAGATGGTTTAATGTTAAATCTGGTGAGAGACAAGGGCGTACATTATACCCTCTGTTATTCATTATCTATATGGATCACATTATGACGGAAAGTGGTATTAAACATGATATCAAAATTGGAGATGTTAATGTCAGCTCTTTGCTTTATGCGAATGATTTTATACTTCTAAATAAATCCGCTACAAATCTGCAAGATTCTCTGACTAAATTGAATAACTGTTGTAATAGATATGGTATGAAGGTCAGCAATAAAAAGACAAGGACAATGAAAATAGTCAGAATCATTAAAAATGTCAACTGTGTTGTGAATGGAGAACCTGTGGAACATGTAAAACATTTCAGCTACTTAGGCACGATTTTTACTGAAGATGGTAAATTAAATATAGAAATTGATAACAGAATCAGCAAAGCTGGTATGGTGGGAAGTCAATTGAATAAATTCATATGGAATAAAAGAGAAATTAGTCGAAACACTAAATTGGCTGTATACAAGACAGTGTTCAAACCAGTTTTAACTTATGGATCTGAGAGCTGGGTCAGAAGTAAAACACTTGACCGAAGACTAGAGACCGCAGATATGAGAGTCCTGAGAAAGATTAGAGGCGTGAACAGATGGCATCAATGGCAATATCATATTAAAAACGAGGATATTAGGAAAGAAATTGACATTGTCAGCATCCAGGAATGCGTTAGCAGAGCTAATCTCAGGTGGTATGGTCACTTAAACAGAATGGGCGAAGAAAGATTAGCAAAACACGTGTTCTCTGCCAGGTTGGCAGGAAAATGACCCAGAGGAAGACCAAGATATAGGTGGATTGATAAGGTACGATGTGCCTTAGACGATAGAAATATAAGATCTGATAATGTTGGAGTCTTGACAAGTAACAGACTGATTTGGATAAAAATTGTAGATAGGAAGTTAGTAATGATGTAAATTTTTTTTCATGTAATACTATCATATCCTGCACACCCCTTGAAGGTACATGGCAGGAATTTGATGATGATGATACTAAAGGGATAACAGCTGTTATAATTAGTGAGTGTTACTTCCAATTATATTTTGAATAAAGTAGAGTCATATTATATTCTTCAGCTAACTTCTTAAGATAAAAAGTCCTCATTATTATAAAATGAAACATGAATTACAAAAATAAATGTAATTTTTGTAATTAAATGTAAAATAAATGTAAGATCACTCTTAGTGATCTTACTGTAACAGTTCCTTGCCAAAACTGAATCGTCATTGTTATTGTAATAAACTACTCCTTCATCTCTATAAATTTAGAATAGCAAGAATTGCCTTTAAGAGAAGTTTGGTGATCATTTACAAATTAAATACATTTAGGTGTGTGTGTGTGGAAAAAATGCTGGAAACCAATGATTTGTTAATGATTTTAATTGCCCTCTTCTGTACATAATCAAGAAATCTTCCAGCTGTTATGAGTGCACAACCTGAAATGTAAGAACAATATCTTAAGATCAATTAAATTTTGGATTTATAAAATCCTAGGATTTGAGCAGGAGAGTAGTTTTAAGTGAAAGAAAGAATACTGAGTTTTTAAAAAGCTGAGGCCGCTATGGTTATAATATGCTTATGCCAGCATAATCTAGATATGAAGATCAGCCCAAGAAGAGAACTGATTTTGACTGGAAATTAGAACTTTATTAAAAGTAAGAGAGAGTGAAGTAGGATCTTTCCTCCAGCTAATAAGTCAGAACTGGCACCCCCACTTGAGAATGTTGAAGATCATTGTTTAAAAACATTTGTTTTGGAAAATCTTTTAGCCTGAATCATTTGAGTACTGTAAGGATTGAAAATAAGAAGAGAAATGGCAAGTATTATCAACAAAACTGTGAATAGAATTTGAAATTAAAGAGAGAGGCAGTCATTTATGTTAAGATTTGAAGTTCCATTATAGTACAGAACTCTGAACTACTCCAACATTATAAAAAAAATAATTTAAATAAAAAAATAAATTAAAAAAAACTGATGGGGGGGGGGAACCATGACATGTAAGGAATGGCCAGAGAGAAAACTGGCAATCTAATCACAAAGTTGACAGCGGCCATAAGATGGTATCTTTCTAAGATCTTGTTGCCAGATTTGATCAAATGCATTTGAAATATTAAGTGTGACTATGTGAGTTTCTGTCTTTTTTGTAGCCCAAGTCCAAAGGGGGGGGGGTAGAGTTAGCAAGTAGGTCTGCTGTAGAATGAGAATAGTGGAATCCATATTGGTGAAGACTAACTAACTAATGAGTCTCCAGTTTGTGAAATAGGTGGTTGTTGATATGACCTTTTCCATCACTTTTGAGAGTACTGAGGTGAAGGCAATGAGACAGTAGTTTTTGTGGTTGACTTTTATTGGGGCAGGCTTGCTTAAAATGTTGTTAGTTAGATTCCAGCTTATAATGTCAGCTTATGTTATAATACAAGTTTGAATATTAATTCAGGAACTCAAGTTTTAGTATGGCTAGAGAGTGGTGACTTATTAGTATCAAGCCTGATGAAAAGCTTTTCTGATGTTCTAATGAAAGATCAGTAGAGGCATGCCTTGGCTGTTGGGCAAAACTGCTGCCCAACTGTTTCCACCTCTCTTTCTGTCTTGGCAATTAACTAGAACACTTGCATGCCATTAGAGCTTGAGGTAGGCTTAGTGCATCTAGTTCTTATAAAGTCTGCTTTGGATTCATTGGTGATTTGTTTTTATGGTCTGTAGCATAAGCTGAGTTAGGAGCTGGAATTTTTAACTAGAGCCATTGAATGTATGTTAAAGTTTTGTCTTGGTCTGCTTTTCAGATTTGTTAGTAAAGTAAGGCTTGAGATTAGGGGCAGGGATCTGGGGTAGAGCTAGGTATCAAAGCACTCATTCTAGTAATAATAATTTCAGTTATATGAGGGGAATGGAAACAAATCATGAAAAGAAGTATATATAGAAATCCCAAAGGTTATCCTAATTATCACTTTTGTAGTCCCTTAGGACAAGGTTGGGATTAATTGAGAGATATCTATAGAAAAAGAAACAGACAAGTTTTTAGTCAGAGTTGCCAAGAGGAGAGTTAACATCATCCATGCAGTGGAGAGGCTAGTTATGAAAAGGTCCAGAGTGGGAGAATTATGTGAACCACATGATTCTCCCATTCTGGACAATTTGTATTAGATCATTGGCAACATGATTCTGCTTCTCTTCCAGCTTGGTCTGTGAAGTTACAGAATGGAAACTGATGTGAATTATGGATATACAATACTAAATCTCCAAGGAATATGCTTTCACTGTGTGGGTAATCAGATTTTAAGTAATTGACTTTTAGAGATGAATAAATAAAAAGGTCAATATACTCATAATTAGGAGAACTTTAAAGACAGCAAATGAAGCAAAGTGAGGCAATTAAATATTTATTTATTATTTGACACCTCCAGGGAGTCCAAAGACTCATCGAGAGATGGCACCTGCTCTACAACTCTGTCTCCACCATTCCACCAACTGACTAGAAGGCTTGCATGCCATTATTGAACTACACCAATGCTATCTACCGCCGACCACCACCACTAGTATTTTCAGGACAGTCACAAACATTCATGTCCATGGCAGGATTCGAACCCTCAGCCTTTTGGCTGGAGAGCGGATATGCTGAGGGCTCGAATTTTATTGGTTTATCAGATTTTGGGGATATATTTTTTGTTTAATTTTTGATATTGTTTGAATTTTCTTTGTTTCTTTTTGTATGAGATTTTATTTTATCCACAGCAATACTGTAATGTATTATGCTATCATGGCAGTGAATATTGGGAAAATCTATAGAGCATATGTATGTAAGAGTGCCCATGCTCTATAGTTCTATACCCATGCCTATGTTCTGTAAGAGTGATTTGGACAACTCCCACAGAAAGAGTACCCAGATGGCAGTCCAAATGTGTTCTCAGCAGTGTCTTTTGCAAGCTGCTATACTTAAAATACAACTTACAAAGTGAACAGGAGCCAGTTGATAAGGAAGCACTACAAGTGATTCAGTCTTAAAATAAGGTTTCTTTTTTAGACAACACCATGTGGGCAACCTGTTCATAGTAAAGGGCTCCCACTGATGAATCCCCCTTTTCATAATATTAGCCTCTTTCATTCCTCCTCTTTTTCCACACTGTTCTTCTTGTATACAACTGGATAAAACTTGCGGAGTGAACATCAAGAGAATTATTTGCTGGTAAGGAAGCATCCTGCATCGATCTACTTTATAGTCTTTTTCCTATCATATCATGATCACTATCACTAGTATCCCTCCCTCCAGGTTTTCCATGAGGATGCAGTGGATCCTGGTAGTTTACATCTGAGGTAACTCTGTCATTAACTGTTGAGCTCATTTGTTGCCTGCCAGATAGTAGGCATTCACATATAGCCCCACTGTGATCGAGGGTCACTTGCAGGAATCCCTTTAAGCATAATTCCTTTCTCAAAATTTTCAGGGTCTTCACAAGTTCTAACACCAAGTATAAATACTATAGAATGGATGATGATGATGTTTTTCATCATTCATGCAACATGTCAAAGGCCGATAGGTAAAGTGCCACCCTTCTTTATTTAGAAGGGTATTCATGATATTCATGTATTTAGGTATATCAGCAGTATTCACAAAACCTGCTATAAGCATCATCATCATTTAGGAGAATAACAACACCACTCTCTCTCTCTCTCTCTCTCTATGTTCACTGGGCATCGACAGATGCCGTATGGTCACTCCGATGCTCGGTGAAGTTCAACACCAGGCCTCGCCATGTAGTCCTGTTGTTTGCTTTTCTGGCAGTCTCAACTCTCTGAAGATCAGTCACTCCACACACACCATCCATCCATCCATCTCATTGATGGTCTACCCCTGCCTCTTTTTCCAGGAACTTTACCTTCTATTACTGTTCTGAGAAGTCCTCCTTCCATCCTTTCTATGTGTCCAAAATATTTTAACTTTCTTCTGCCAATATCCTTAAGGAGCCTTAAAGTTCTACTAATCTTTTCTAACACCCATTCATTTGTACACCTTTCAGTATATGATATCCTCAACAGGCTTCTGTAACACCACATCTCAAAAGCAGATATCCGTTTCTTATCTGACTTCTTTAGGTTCCAAGTCTCGCATCCATAAGTCGCTGTTGGAAAAACAACTGCATCTAAAATTGTCAACTTTGTTCCCATAGAGATAGATCCATCCTTCCAGATTTTAGACAGGTCTCTGACTGTTGTTTTAGCCATTCCTAACCTTTTTTCTGACATCTTCTGAACAGCAATTCTTCACATTAATAATGGATCCCAGGTACTCAAACTTGCTGACTTCCTCAATTCTTTCTCCATTAAGATACACTTGTTTCTCAAGAGCTTCTCTGTTTGTTTTTCCTTTGAGAACCCTAATCTTTGTCTTGCTAGAATTGAGTTGAAGTCCTCTGTTATTACTGATCTTGTTAACTTTGTCAAGAATTAGTCCTAGTTCTTCCATGTCATTACAAAGGAGTACTGTATCATCAGCGTACCTCAGATTACTGATCAATCTACCTCCTATCGTAATTCCTGTCCTGAGCTCATCCAATGCTTCACGCATGATGTCCTCTGCATATATACTAAACAAGTGAGGAGAAAGTAACATCCTTGTCTAACTCTTTTTCCAACTTGAACCCAGTCAGTCAATCCAACACCTGTTCTTACTGTGGCTTCTTGCTCCTTATACAAGTTTGCTATCGACCTGATAGTGTGTTGAGGAAAACCCATTCTTTTCATTACTTTCCACAGTTTCACATGCTCAACACAGTCAAAAGCTTTAGAGTAGTCTAAGAAACACATTACCAGAGGGAGTCTGAATTCTTTATATTTTTCTATGATCTCTCTAAGGCAAAGGATCTGATTTCTGGTGCCCCTACCTTTCCTAAAACCTGCTTGTTCCTCGGGCATCTCTGCCTCAACTTTGGCCTCAATTGTATTTAGCATGATCTTTAATAAAATTTTGCTTGCATGAGATATCAAACTAATAGTTCTATAATTCTTGCATGCCTTCATATCACCTTTCTTGTGTAGTGGTATGAAAACTGACTTCTTCCAGTCTCTAGGCCATGATCCTGTCTCCCATATCCTTGTAATCAATTTATGAAACACTCTTATCCCTCCATCTCCTGTGGCCTTAATTAACTCTGCTGGGATTTCATCTGCACCTGGGGCCTTATTGCTGTTGAGCTGCTTAACTGCTCTTTCAACTTCATGCCTAAGTGGAGGAGGTTCCAAATCAAAATTTTCTTGGTGGGAGGACTCCACATTTTCTTTATCCACTCTGCTGTACAGTTCCTCACAGTATTCTTTCCACCTGTTTTTGATTTCCAACTCTTCTGTTAGTAATGATCCATTCCTGACTTTGATGACATTCAATTTAGGCTTAAACTTGTGCTTTAAGTCACGAACTAAATAAAACATCCTTTTATAATTATGCCTTCTCATCTGGAACTCTATTTCTTCACATTTATTAGTATAGAACTTTTCCTTGTTATCCATGGAAAATCTGATATCCGTGGGTCTCTTGGTTTTCTTATTGGGCCGAGATACATCTTCACTGTATCCTGTATTATCATCTTGACTCCTTCCCAAAGCATTTCTGGTGAGATTTCCTCATTGGTCTCCAAAAAATCATCCACCCGAGTTGATGTTTCTTCTGTGAATCCACTAGGAATTACTCTAACATCCAATCTAGTGGAATGTGCCTGACCTGGAAGTTTTCAGAGTCTTAGTCTTACTTTGGCTCTTACCAGCTGATGGTCTGTACCACAATCTGCTCCAGGACAAGTATGCACATCAGAGATGCTTGTCTTCCACTGCTGGAGAGCCAGGATGTAATCAATCTGGTGCCTTGACCTATCAATGTTAGATGTCCAAGTATAGGTCTGTCGTGGATGTTTCATGAAGCAAGTATTGATAATAACTAATCTGTTAGCATGAGCAAATTCCAACAGTCTTTCACCATCGGTGTTACGTTCACCCAGACCAAACATGCCACACTCCAGCCTGACTCTCATACTCTTTCCCACTTTTGCATTTAAGTCTCCTAAGATGTACAGTATGTCTCTCTTTGGTAGGCAGTCCAAAACAGTTTGTAAGTTTTCATAGAATTTTTCACTCTCTTCTTCAGGCCTATCCGTGTTGGGTGCATAAACTACCACAATTGATACATTGGTAGGCTGAGCCTTAAGTCTAATGGAGAGTATCCTATCATTAATGGGGTTATAACCAAGAAGGCTTCTTGGTTATAACAACACCACATAAAACAAAATATTAAAGTATTCTAGAACAGTGCTTCCCAAACTTCTGGATGTTAGGGTCGGGCCCCCCTTTGGAAAAATTAAAATATTTCATGCCCCCCCCCCCCTCAAAAAAAATTGTAATATAGACATATATTATTATAATATTCATTGTATCTATATTCAATATAAAACATACACAGTGAATATTGCAAAAATCAAATGAAAATATTACATTTGTAGTATCTTACATATACATTTAACATGACACATTATCTCATATATTGTTATTGTACATTTGCAGTACAAGCACGTGAAAAGTAAAACGATTAGTAATAAAGAAAGAATTAAAAACACAAAATAAGTTTAATGGTGTGCTTAAGGGTCAAAGCTGTATAACTGAGAGGAGACCTCCACATAGCCTTTAAAGGAATGCGGAGAACCGACCAGGGCTTCTGACCTAATGTCCAATCCTCACCTTCTCGTGGTGCACCCTGTTGGGTATCTACTTTGATACTGAACGAACGAGGATGGGCTGGCAATTTGGGATTTAGCCGACCAAATTGTATTCTTATTGGTTAAACGAAAATAAAAAATGATGGTACAACATGACAAAATTTCATGCCGGCTGGGGCGTCGCCCGGTTAAACAAGGCCCCCGTTGTTTTCGCCAGGGAACCAGGGCGAACAGCAAAAAGTCAGCTACTGGAACAAATCTGAAAACAAACCCCAACTCAACATCACCAGAGTTAAAGATCGGTACTATCAACGTAAGAAGCCTGAATGGCAAAGAAATGGAGCTAGCTGAGGAATTAGATAAGTACCAGATCGACATAATAGGGGTGACTGAAACAAAAAAGACCAAAACTGGTGAGATCTTTCTGAGCAATAAATACAAAATGTTATATTCAGGCAATAACAATCAAGGAAAAGAAGGAGTAGCCATAGTATTCAACACAAAATACGAGGCTAATCTTCTTGAATGGCAGTCAGTCTCAAGTAGAGTAATGTGGGCAAATATGAGAATAGGGAACTGGACAATGAGACTTATTTGTGCCTATGGTCCCACAGAAGGTTCTACTAAGGTAGAAGTGGAGGAATTTTTTGAGGCTTTAGAAAAAGCAACTGACACAATGAAAAAGGAAAAGTTGGTCCTTGTTGGGGATCTAAATAGTAGAGTAGGAAATGATTGTGAGACATACAAAAATATTTTGGGAAAATTTGGAGAAAAGAGCAAAGCTAATAATAATGGCAAATATCTGTTGGATTTCTGCTCAGGACATGGACTGGTTATTACTAACACCATGTTCCAACATAAAAATGTGCACAAATTCACATGGAGAGAAGAGGCTAGGAAAATGAAAAGTCTCATTGACTATGTTATTGTTGATAGTGATGTTTTCTCCCTGGTGCAGGACACCAGAGTGTACAGAGGATTTGAAATTGGAAGTGATCACTATTTAGTCTTGAGCAGGATAAAATTGAATTTCATATTGAAAAGAATAACATGTAAGAAAGTTTTAAAGCGAATAAAAGTTGAGCAGCTCTCAGATGTAAACTGTAGACTAAAATACAGAAATATTATTGAAAAGAAAATGAAAGAGTTTGAGAACAGGAATCAAGCCTTGGAGATTCAGTGGCAAACTCTGAAGGAAACATTGATTGATTCTGCCAGAGAGGCATGTGGTGAGGTTGTGTGCAAAGATAAAAAAATCAGAACTCCCTGGTGGACACAGGAAGTTAAAGAGGCAGTGAAGGAAAAGAAGAAAGCATATCAAAAGTTCCTGGCAAATAAGTCAGCTTTTACTCTTACAGAATACAGAGACAAATGTAAGAAAGCTAAACAGTGTGTAAAACTAGCTAAACAAAAGTCATGGGAGGACTTTGGCAAGAATATAGAAAATAAATATCAAGAAGGTGGCAAAATATTCTGGAGGTTGTTGAAGAAGCTTAGGAATGGAGGAAAGAGTGCTGTAAAAGGAATTAGAGATGATAAAGGTGAAATGAAAACAGGAGAAAAAGATATCCTTGAAGTATGGAGTAATTACTTTGAAAAACTGCTAAATGAAACAAGCAGTGATGACAGCACAGTGATAAAAAACACTGACCAGGCATGCAGTCAGGAATACATATCCATACTTGAAGTAGAAAAAGCCATCAAAGGCTTGAAATGTGGAAAGGCAGCAGGAGTAGATGATATTCGACCAGAAATGCTGAAATATGGTGGTATAAAAGTCTTACAGTGGCTGCACTGCATAGTTCAGAAAGCCTGGACAGAGGGACGAATTCCCGATGATTGGAGTAGAGCTCTCATAGTACCCATATATAAAAAGGGAAATAAAACTGAATGTGAGAATTATAGAGGTATTTCCCTACTGAGTGTTCCTGGCAAGATCTATGCAAGTATACTTGAGAAACGGTTGAGAAGAATTGTGGAAGAAAAGCTTGGTGAAGAACAAGCTGGATTCAGGCCAAATAGAGGCTGTCAGGATCAGATCTTCACTTTACGACAAATAGTCGAGAAAGCATGGGAATATAACAAAGATCTGTATTTAAGTTTTGTCGATTTGGAAAAGGCATATGACAAGGTGCCAAGAGAGAAGCTATTCAATATGCTGCAGTTATATGGTGTCAATGGGGCATTATATCAAGCAATACTTAGTCTTTATTTGAGTTGTGAGTCAGCAGTTAGAAATGAAGGAAGTACAGGAAGATGGTTTAATGTTAAATCTGGTGTGAGACAAGGATGTAAATTATCCCCTCTGTTATTCATTATCTATATGGATCACATTATGAAGGAATGTGGTATTAAACCTGATATCAAAATTGGAGATGTTAATGTCAGCTCTTTGCTTTATGCGGATGATGTTATACTTCTAAATAAATCCGCTACAAGTCTGCAAGATTCTCTGACTAAATTGAATAGCTGTTGTAATAGATATGGTATGAAGGTCAGCAATAAAAAGACAAAGACAATGAAAATAGGCAGAATCATTGAAAATGTCAACTGTGTTGTGAATGGAGAACCTGTGGAACAAGTAAAACATTTCAGCTACTTATGCACAATTTTTACTGAAGATGGTAAACTAAATATAGAAATAGACAACAGAATCAGCAAAGCTGGTATCGTGGGAAGTCAATTGAATAAATTCATATGGAATAAGAAAGAAATTAGTTGGAACACTAAATTAGCTGTATACAAGACTGTGTTCAAACCAATTTTAACTTATGGATCTGAGAGCTGGGTCAGAAGTAAAACACTTGACCAAAGACTAGAGACCGCAGATATGAGAGTCCTGAGAAAGATTAGAGGCGTGAACAGATGGCATCAATGGCAATATCATATTAAAAATGAGGATATTAGGAAAGAACTTGACATTGTCAGCATCCAGGAATGCGTTAGCAGAGCTAATCTCAGATGGTATGGTCACTTAAATAGAATGGGCGAAGAAAGATTAGCAAAACACGTGTTCTCTGCCAGGTTGGCAGGAAAATGACCCAGAGGAAGACCAAGATATAGGTGGATTGATACGGTACAAAGTGCCTTAGATGATAGAAATATAAGATCTGATAATGTTGGAGTCTTGACAAGTAACAGACTAATTTGGAGGAAAATTGTAGATAGGAAGTTAGTAATGATGTAATTTTTTCATGTAGTGCTGTCATATCCTGTACACCCCTTGAGGGTACATGGCGGGAATTTGATGATGATGATGATGAAGAAGTTTAATAACAATTTAATGTAATGGATGTGTTTCAATACTGCTACACAAAAAGTCAATATTAGGTGAAATATTTGAAACTGCAATTCTTAGATTTCTGCTTTGAAATTAAACTTATATGAATAAGCATATATTTGCTAATATTCATTAAGTGCCAAAATACGCAGCTAGCAAAACTTGTGAATCTGTAACAATGTGTGATTTTTTCCCATTAAAATATAAAAAATAACAAAAAAGAAATAATAAAAATTAAATATGTTTCTTTTAAGATAAAAAAAAATCTACTTAGTCTTAAAACATTTTAAGTTTGTTTTCATTATTTCACGGCCCCAAAGGGGGCCGCGCCCTATAGTTTGGGAAGCGCTGTTCTAGAAGAATGATATCATATGGGAATCTCCTACATGTTCCAGATGTTTGGAGCTTAAACATAAAGGAACAACAGGTATGAGGCACACCCTAATACCATAGGGATGATGGTCTGGTTCTGAACTAGAAATAGCATACCCACTTTTGTCACACTTAAACTTCCAACATCTGTAAAAGTATGATATCTCAAATCTCTGTTAAGTTTTACAAACCTAATCCACTAAGATTTAAATGTAAAAAATACTGTACCAACAGAGCTAGAAGGATGAAAATGAGAGACAGAAGATAAATGAGCAGAACATCTTATATCAGGATTCAAAGAAGACTATCACCACACTTTTTCGGAAAAATGTTGTGAAAGTATGGTGAGAAGGTAGCAGGTAAGAAAATATCAAGACCTGTATGTCTGTCATACCATCTGATAATTTTAGAATACTCAAATTTTGATGATCATGAGTGCTTCTCTCTCTCTCGTGCTCCTGAAACAACTTTTAAAATGAACCTGCTAAGTGCCCACTTGTCAAAAAAAAAAAAAAAAAAAAAAAAAAAAAAATCATGAAGCAAGTACTATATGAAGTAAAACCATGAGAAACTTCGACAAAAAAAAAAAAATGGATATTTTTATACAGATGATGCTAATAAGCTTTTTTTTTTTTTTTTTTTTTTTTTAATGATGGACATTGGCTATAATTTCTTTCTTGATTTCCTTGCACATATTCTTCAATTAAAAGAAAAGTGAAAAAATATTGAATATCCTGTGCTCTTTATCCTCTATATAGTGGAATGCTAATTAATGTTTCTTGCTTCAGTTTTCTTGTGTATATATTTTCTCAAAGCTTGATTATGGATCACAAGTTTGTGCTTCTGCAAGGGAGAGAGTACTCTGCAGTTGTTAAATTCTATCCATCTTCATGGTTATATGAATAGCAGCTGGTCTGATGGCACCAATTCAGAGCATTCATGTCAACACATATGATTCTGTTCTTTCACTTCGGAGACGGATGTCACTTAGCTATGCCATAAAAGTAGTCTTTGCCCAAGCATTTAATGTGAATTAGTATTTTCTTTCTGCATTCAGAAGTTGCACAGACAACTCAGACTGCATTGCCTGTTTAGTATTCATGTGAAATTAATTTTTTTTCCCGACTCTTGCCCATGCAAGGTTGTAAAAATTAAATACCGAAGTACTATGGATGGGATAATACAAGTTGTCAGGGTGAATGTATGTAATATTACTTCATAGATCATGGTAGTATTCTCCCAGATGAGAAGTTTGCATTCCATCATGCAATTATCACTGTACATGCAGCTGTTTAAATGTATGAGTGGAGTACCCTATTTCTAACATGTCTGTATTGACAGTTTGAGATATAAATCCTGTGTTGGATGTGGTGCTGTGTTTGCTGATTATATTGACTCAAGTTGCATTCTAAAAGTAATGCCTCAATTGTGACACCCCCCCCCCCATCCCAAAAAAGGGATATGTCAGTGAAAAAAATATTTTTTTTATTATTTCATCTTCTTCATATTCTAGATCTCAAAATAATCTTCCTTTCTTTCAATACATTTTTTTCCACTGTATTGCAAATTTTTCAAATTTGTTTTTAATAAATATCTTTAGATTGTTTTCTGAAGTACTTTCTCAACTGCTTTAGCCCGAGGATTGCTTAAGGGCAAAAGCTAGATAAAAAAGCTGGAGAAGACCTAGACATAACCTTATAAGGAATGCAGACAACCAACTGGGACTTCTGACCCTAGTGTCCAATCTCACCTTCTTGTGGTGCACTTGAACAACTGCAGAAGCCACAGCTATTTCCTAAATTGATGATATATCTCCAGATATCCATTTTGAAACGGTTGAACAGATAGTAAGAAAATGACTGCAACTACCTGAAGAGTTGCTTTGACAAAACATGAGTTTTCAAAATCTTGTTATGCAGTGCAGCAAATGTATTGGAGGGAGAGAGGAACTTATGTTGAGAAATTATGTATGAAAATGGACTTCAAACTATCTTTTAATTTTGTATTTTACTAACATATCAATTTGGTGATGAACTATCATAGTTGAAGATATTACTCTCAGAATATCTCTTGGGGATATCTTTTGACACTTCAAGAATTCTGGAAGTTATCTTTTAGGGTAAATACCCTGAAGTCAAGTAATGTCTTTTTTTACATTTATTTCAAGGACAAACTTTATGGTTCTGGGAAGACTACAGTTTTCACACACATACACAGTTTTAAAAAAAAAAAAAAAGTGGGGGGCTTCTAAAGAATTTGTGAACAGCATTAAGAAAGACAAATAATATGCAAAATTTAAAATGCCAGGAAATGATCTCTTGTTTAATCCTTTATCCAAGTGGATGCAAACAAAGTTTGTTCATGAAGTTTTTTCATGATTAGGCTAATTGTATGTAGAGGTTAATAACTTCACATTAATCATAATGGGAAGGACCACTGCCCAGTTCATTTTCAACCTTGTGTGCTTTCATTGTGGGATATTGAGGAAATTAATGTGCAGTGATTAGCTTCTACATACATGTAATTTAATCTTGAAGAAACTTCACGTGCAAAATTTGTTTACACTTGCATAAAAGATTAAACAAGAATATAACTGCTTGCCATTTTTAACCAAGTGGAAAAATCTTTCTACAAATGATACACTATGCCCTATTTTAGCTCTATTCAAGTAGTGCGAATCAGATGCCAGTATGCAAGAGAATGACATTCAGTATCATCAGTGAAAGAAGCATACGTGCCAAATGACTAGCACAGAGAAAGTGTTGCACCATTATGTTAGTTGTAATTGCTGATGACAGGAAACCTCCATCATACGTATTCAAAAGAAAGATGCTTTTCGCGAAGAATAGCTTATCAGGCATTTTCATATAAGTACACAAGAAACGGATTATGACTGAAAAGTCAATGAGTTTCTGTCCAAACATTGGAGTAGAACGCTGGACAGATATTTTGCAATGGCAGTCCATCTTTCTCCTGGCCACCTTGATGAAGCTGAAACACAAAAAGGTGCAGTCCTGTCATATCTAAAAGTATAAGAAAAATATTCAATTTTCTTAGTATAGCTGTAAAACATTCTTTAAAAAATTTTGAACTTCTCTGCATACCTGTTGTGAACTCAAAGCAGGCCACTTTATTGAAGGTTAATCAGTGGTGCTTGTGGACTTTGACTGCTGTTCTGCATCTGATTTCCAAGATCTAAGCGACAAGAATTTCATTTGAGAAATGAGAAACTGTTAGTGAAGATAGCGGTGAATGCAATGTGAACAAATATGAATAAACAGTTGGCAAACTTTTATTTCATCACATCACAATTTCTGCCTGTTTTAGCAAAGATTGAGATAGGAGGAATCTGATATGTGTCTTCAAAAGCTGGTTGTTATTATTATTGTTATTATTATTATTTGACACCTCCAGGGAGTCCAAAGACTCATCAAGGGAGAGTGTGTGCCAACAGCATCGAATGATTGGTCCCCTTCCAACCACTAACCATGCTCAAACTTAACTAAGCCATTAGTAGCAGAAGCTCTACCAATCGACCTAGTTATAGTTGGAAATACTTTGAGGGAAACTGTTCGAGAAAGAGAAGCAGATTTGATTAGGTGGAGGGGGGGGGGGAGAGTTGCAGTTTGACTACAAAAGAATGTTGGGTACTTGCTGCACATTTCTGACAAGCAGAGTGGAATATTGAGGAATGATGAATGTCAGTCTAATGAAGGAGTACATCCTCTGTCAAAAAGACATATGATCGAAATAAAATGTTTGAGGTAGTGGTTGAAAGGGAGTCATTGAAAGGAAAGAATTCATGGGGAGCTTTTGATTCATGGCCCCATGAATAAGAATCTATTCAAAGGACAAGTGGATTTGGGCTGTTCTGCCATTTCATACCTTGAGTAGAAACGAATGGAAAGTTTCTTATTGAATGAGGAAACTCTTGATGCATTGTGTTTGGCAGTAAAGGCTAGTTGTAAATGGAGTTCAAGAAGAAAGATTTGATCATGTCTAATGATTTATGAGAAAAAAGCAAGGACTGTTTTGATAATCAAAGTTGACAAGAACATCTTTACCCTATTAAATAATATTATATTAAGTCAGTGATGGCAGAAAATCTTGAAGCTTTGGATACAAAGTTTGTTACAGGTTGAATGGGGTGTACTATCATCAGCCAAACTATGGATTGAGAGAAGGTCATTTATTTATAGGAAAAAGAGGATAAGTGATAGAACATGGCTCTATGGCACCTACATTTGTAAAGATGCATGAAGACAGAGCAATCTACTGTGAAACACTGACTAAATAGTGAAAAGTTGCTGTCTGATTACAGAGGGCAGGCCAGAGGATGGTAATTAAATGCTTATGAAATGACAAGACAACAACACAGATTTCTCTCTAAACTTTTTCCATGGCATGCGTGCAGAAATGAATGAAACTGACATGAGCACAGAGAAGCAGAATCCATATTGGTGTCATTGACTAGTGATCCTTCAGGTATTGAAGATGTTGACTGGAGGTAACTTTCTTCCTTATTTTAGAGAGGAATTGACTGGTAGCTTGATGGCAAACGTATATTTCCTTCTTGTGAAATCTTAAAAAGAGGTTTGTTTCCATGCATTGAGATAGATGCCTGCTTAGAATAAAAAAGTGTAGATGCAATATTTTATATACATATACACAGATTATCTGATCAAAAATATCTGGGGGTGGGGGTTCAGTTAAAGATGTGACGGCTATTCTTCCTATAGTTGGTGACAATGATCATGCTTTACTGAACTGGAAAGTTGCTAAGTATATGGATGTTCCATTCAGAAAAGGTTACGTGCTGATTACAAAGCATAAAATTATGACTGAGGAGTATGCTGGATTCTGTCTCTCAGTATTGGTTGTTAAGTAGAAAGGTTATCATCAGTGCATTTAAAATATACTTAAATGATGCAATATTGGAATGTATCCCTGATTAAGAACAATTAGGTGGGAATGAAATGGATGCACAATCATGTAAAGCAGAAGATATAAGAAAAGTATGTGGAAGGAATATGTGTGCAAAAAGATGTCAGTTATGCAATCTGTAAGATGCAAGGCCAGAAGAGTTACAGGTATTGTATATAAAGTTAAGTCTGGGTATGAAAAGAAACTGGCTCATCAAACTAAAGACAACCCAAAAGAATTCTATTGTTATGCTTCAATTAAAATAAAGAATGATTGTGAAAAAATTTCTCTACTGAATGCAGATGGTAGTATTGGGTGACAGATACAGAAAAGATTGTTCAGCTAATGAGCATTCTGTATGCAGACCTAACATTGAACTCAATGCTTCACTGGATGAAGAAATTCAAGTGTATTGAAGGCAATAGGGATTGATGAAATATCAGAATGGATACTAACAGAGTGTTCAATTGAATCAGTGCCTTTGACCAGACTATACAATTTAAGCCTCGGAACAGAAGATTCCAGAGGAGTGGAAACAATGTGTGTTAATCCCATCACAGAAGGGTGGTGCAAAGATCTCACATACAGTAATTGTTGATGCTGAATCTAACTTTGCAATGAACAGCATGGGTTTACTAAGGTTTACATGTTTAAGTAACTTGCTCACATTTTATAATAATGTTATGGTTGAGTTAGGTGAGGGGGGAATGGATACACCATGATACTTTTGGATTATGCAAGGCTTTTGGCAGGATATAGCATGGACGGCTTGCCTGTATTGGAGAATATGGAATTGGATTACAAAATATTGGAGTGGATAAGAGGATGACTGACAGCTATCCAAAAATATATAGGGCAGGGGCTACAAGATTTAAGGTGACTGGTGGTGTGCCACTGGGTTCAGTTGTTGGTCCATTGTTATTCAATCTTTGCATTAATGACATTGGGAAGGATTTGACAGATGACATTCAGCTGTTTGTTGTTGATGATACAGAGATAGGCAAGGTAATCAGATGACATGCATCTGAAGTTGAAAGTTGAAGTTCATTGGTGCCATATATTAAAGATTATAAATACAGCTCAGTGGATAACCGCAATACTGAAACAACATTGATGAGGATAAATAAGTCATTTTGCCTCTTTGCGATAACTTAATCTGCATCGTGTGCATTTCTGGTTTCCAAGATGATGCACTGGAGATCCAGTGGAGAGAGAGTGCAGGGAAGAGCATTAAAGATGATATTGAGACTGTGGCGCGTAGATTACGAAGACAGAATTTGTGGACTGCAGCCACTAGAAAATGGAAGAAAGAGGGATGATATAAATGAAAGGATCATACAGGTTCCAGTAGATGGAATTTTACATTTTATGGAGGGTGGGGAGTGCATGAAAAGGCACCCATGGAAGTTGAGGATGGATGAATGCAGTCAAGAGAGCGGTAAGAGCTAGAATTATCTGGTGACAGTTGGTGTGGGTGATATGGGGCTCCCTCCATGAGTCCTTGGCTTCCATGGAGGTCTCTAGTAATAATAAGTATTTTATATCCATCTTTGTAGCACTAATTTATTAGTTAATTTCGTATTTTTACAGTATCATTTAATGAAGTCTCATAATACAGAAGAAAAACTAGAAATAATTTTTTGAATCTAAAAACTTCTTTTCATTGAAGGCAGAATTTTTGACAAAGTTTCTTGGTCATTCTCACTACTGTCATCCAACAGATGTAAAGATCCTGATCAAGCAGAACAGAATAACAGTTAAATACCATACAGATGTACATCTTGAAGAAAGCACATGTAATACAGTTAGAATACATTACAAATGCTATTAAAGAAAGGTTCAGTTGAGTATGAATTTATGTTGCCCTCTTCTACCTTTTATACTGTCGAGGTTTTTTATTCTTGCAACTGCAACCATCTCGAGGATAAGGTAGTTAGCCCTATGCCTCCTGGTGTATCCTATGTCTGTAGATGGGGCCAATTTGCCTGTTCTGGGGTATGAAAAACCAGAGTTTCTGGGTGGGGGAAAAAAAAAAAAAAAACATATCTCCTGCCTTTACTTGCCACTCATATATGACTTAATTGCTTGGCAGTCACGATGACCCTTGTGGAAAACCCATGTTTGAATTCCACTGGGATGCTAAGGACTTCTATACGTTTATTACTAAAGATGAATTATCCAGTCTCGTCAATCCGAAACACACGCACACACAAAATTAAACGACATTACCGCATACAATCATGACATAGCGTTTGTTGCTTCGACTATAATCCCAAACAACCAACTAAAGACAAATATTTCATAACAAGCAGAACATGCTATAAAGTCAAGTGACATCGCTTAGAGACGTTTGTTTCTATGTAATGTCGTCGAGTTTGGTTTCTCTAACAAGACCATGGAAGCTTCCGTGATAAATCATACCTTACCAAGAATACAAGCTAGTCGAGTAGGCACACTAGAAAATATGAGTGTATTTAAGGGAATGTCATATTAATATACCAGAATATATGGATTAAGTTGGATTAACTAATTTAAAAGTACTTGAAGTGTCATTTAATTTTTCTCCCTCAGAATTGTGTGTATTTTCTCAGGTTCAGCAATAATTGTGCTTTACTTTTTATTTCTATTTTATTTGTGTATTTTTGTCATTAGATATTTCTAATGTTCCCTGTGTTTCACTTGACAGACTGTGGGATCAAATCCAACTGTGGGCAGCGGTGTTTTCGAAATTTTTCTCCTGTATGCAATCACTACCCTGTTTATTGCCAAACATTTCATTGTGAAGCCTGAAGTGGCTTAACAGTGCATCATGTGTTCGGTCTGTAGATAGACCAAACACTGTTTCTGGATTATCTAAGATGGTGCATTTGTATAAATAAGTTAGACTACAATATACATATGAAAGTGTGTGTTGAATATGAAAGTTTGTGAGAGAGATTTATTAAGAAGGAATTACTTGGGGAAAGGGGGGGGGGGGGGGCAGTTCAAAACGACATACAAGACAATGTATACTGTTCCAGTCGGTATAAATATACATTCCAGTCAATCATATACTTCTTAAATTGAATGATCTGCAAATACATCCAACAAAGCTTGCTTTACTGTTTTTAAAATTGGAACACTGCCATCATTTGCGAATTATATGTCTTGCATTGTGCATTAAATCATAAAAAATCTAAGGTGTACTGCAACGATTAATCCTTTCTGCATGTCCAAACCTAATAATGTGTTGAGGAAAATCTATTACTTTCGTTATCTCCAATTTTATCATTTAAGAATTGTGTCTACTTTGGTTATATCTATTCACTTAATATCATTCATGCATTTGGGAAAAGAAGCCTTTATATAGGTCGATAAATAGAATTTTTCAGGCTTCATAATACTAATTTTATGATGCTTCAAGAAGGATCTAAATGCTGTTGATAATTTTTTTTTTAAATTTATTTATATGTTTCTTTATTCTCTTACATGCCACACATGACAACTGTTTTTACTCTTGATATTAGGTAATTCCTATTAAAATAACTTTAATAGCACAGATTAGTTCAGTTCGAGTTAAATGTCCTGATGACTTACGTCCTTTAGACAACAGAATGGCTGTTCTGAAGTCTATTCAGGTAAGTGCTTTTTTAATAATCTATCTGCAAGCTTTATTTGTGAATTATATATGGTTGTCGAAATATGAATCGCTACATACATATCCTTAGATAAATCTATAAATTTTACTTCTCTTCAAATATTTTAATGATCTATTCATCTATTTAAAAATCAACGTGCCTTTTACTAGTTCTGAAATAGAAAACTTTCATAGGTACTCGGTGATTTTTTGAACAAAATAGGACAGTTTCATCCTGTTATATAACTTATTTGAGATTTTTTCATGCAACAAGCTGACATCTTTTCCTTTTTTAAATTAACATATTTTCCTGTCTTGTATTTATCATTTGAGTTGTAGATAGATAGTTTTTTTCACTTAGAAAGTAAATTATGCTTTACAAGAAATTATGTTCTTGTTTTAACCTTTTACCCAAGCATAAGAAAACAAAAGTGTATTCTTGAGTTATCTTCACTACTAGGCTACTTGTTTACTTAGCTTGGGTATAGGAATACAACATGATATTATTATTATTATCTAAGACCTCCAGGGAGTCAAGGACTGATCGATGGAGACTATAAATTACCCAACCCAGCTATCATACCTTCCCTTGAATTCATTTATACTAGATGCACTCACTACCCGTAAGGGCAAATTATTCCACTCACTCACTGTTCTCTGGGAGAAAAACCTAGCTTTTAACCTTTTCTTGACTGTGAACAACCTTAACTCCCATGGATGCCCCGTGTTCTCTCTCCGTCTTCCATATAATGAAAAATTTCATCATTTGAAATGCTATAACACTAAGTTAAATGTCCAACCAGAGTCTGTAATCCACATACCTGCAATCTGTCCTCATAATCTAAATCCCATAATCTGGATATAATCTTTGTAACTCTTCTTTGCACCCTTTCCACAGCTTTTTTATCCCCTTGGAACCCAGGAGACCAAATCTGCGCACAGTAATCCAAGTGTGGTCTTATCAAAGCCTTATAAAGAGACAAAATTACTTCCTTATCCTTACATGTCAAGGTTCGCTTCAACATAGCAGTTATCCTCTGAGTTGTATTTGCAACTTTTGCTATGTGACCTTTGAACTTTAAATTCTTATCCACCAGTACACCAAGATCCCTTGCCTCTTCAGTTTCTTCTAGCATAATCCCACTAATATAATATGCCACTGGAAGTCTAATCATGGCAAAGGGCATAACTTTACACTTACTAACATTAAACTGAGAGCCATTTTCATTTGCCCAGATTTCCAGTGTATTCAAATCATTTTGTAATTGCTGAATATCAGTAGCATCCCTGATTGCCTTGCCTATCTTCGCATCATCAGTAAACAATTGCAAATCTGATGATAGACCCTGCTTGATGTCATTAATGTATAGATTGAACAATAATGGCCCAAGGACTGAACCCTGAGGTACATCACTTGTTACCTTAAATCTAGCAGATTGACACCCACTGTATACCACTTTTTGATATCTGTCTGTCAACCATTCCCTGATCCAAATCAGTAGATTATGTTCCAATCCCATATTCTCCAGTTTACACAACAGTCTATTGTGTGGTATCCTATGAAATGCTTTAGAAAAATCCAACATTATCATAGTGTATCCATTCCCTTTATCCAACTCAGCTGTAACATTGTTATAAAATATGAGCAAATTGCTAAAACATGACCTTCCTGTAATAAACCCATGCTGTTCCCTGCAGAATATAGAATGCTTGTCTACCCATTTCTGTATGCGAGTTCTTACCAACTTCTCTAAAATCTTCACTACCAAAGATACTAATAGGTCGGCAGTTAGACACATCAATTTTTGCACCACCCTTGTGCAATGGAACTATCATACATTCCCATATTTAATACAATATGGAATATCATAACTTGTAAATCATATATGGATTTCTTTCTACTATGAAAATATTAGGCTTTTCTTTCAAATCTAAGAGTCAACATTGATGTTGCTGTTACACGTGACAGGAACACTGTGAATTACTTTGCCATTTTATTTGTCAACTAGGCATCAGCTGTACTTGAATGGAATAAAGGTAGTAATTTTTAGTTATTATTTTAGTAATTTTACCAATGTATCAATGTGTAGATAATTAAATGTGTTACTAAAAGGTGTAATAGTCTGTTAGTTATATAATTTATATAGTAAATTTTAAGTTGTATTTTGTTTTGATTAAAAAATAAGTAAATTTTAATTTAAAATCAAGAGCTATGCCCAAAAGATGTAAATTTATCATCATTGAAAGAAGAAATTTGGAAATAATAATTAAAAACTGTACAACAAAAAGTTGTTTTGCTCCTAAACCGTAACACAAGTAATTTAAATCAATCTAAATTTGTCACTCTTTGGTGACATGCTGTTCGACCAGAAGAGTACCGTTTTGGATCATTTATGGTTTTGTGAATTTACAATTAAAAAAAAAACACTTTTATAATAATGAAATTGTATGAAATATAGGCTATTAATAATAAACAGGAAAATAGTAACATTTACATGTCACTCCCTTAAAAGTCAGAGTTGTCAATATATTTACTATTTGTAGTGAATGGCACCATTTGTCCAAGCTTATACACGTGCATGTTGGTTTATAAACAAATAATCAGACTCAATAATATTAAGTTTGCTGCCTTCTGAGGATAATTGTGAGTGCTTTTGTGATAAATATGTTGTTTTATAAACTGAACAATCAGATTGAATAACATAAAGTTTGTTTCCTTCTTAGGATAATTGGGAGTTCTTTTATGGTAAATTTTAATAGTTTTAAAATTTTCACAAGGTTCAATGTGGGTTCTAAAATAAAAAGTAAATTTAATAAAGACTTACAAAAAGGGATTGTTTTCTTAAGAAAATAAAATCTGACAGTGAACATGAAGTGACATATTTGCAGAACAAAATTTTCTATATCTCATATTTACCCCCATTTTGTCCCTACCTGTCTTTCTAAAAATCTGATCACCTGTTTTACTTTATTATTTCCCAGAAAAAGGAATCCAAATGTATGTATTGGAGTTCACTAATTTACCTGGAGAAATATGTTTTAATCACTGATTATTTTAAATCTTTTGGGGTAAATTCATTCTATCAGAAAAAATTATTTGTTTTTCATTTATCCAAATGGATGGATTACCATAACTGATTCCATGAAAATTGCCTATCAAATCTTTGAACATCATAAAATTCATCTTCATTAAAAGTTACTTTCAATCATTAACTGCAAATAACTATTGCATGCTGCACATCTTTATTTGCTAGCATGAATTTATTTTTCTTGTAATGGATTTTCAACAGTTGGACAACTTTGTTATCTGTTATATATATTTTTTATGTTTATTATGGGCTGAAGAAGACACTAGTCTTTGCCACTAGTTTTTTTGTTATGCATTTAGAGAACATAGGAGCAATAAGCACTCTGCAAATAATGAGGCTGTTTTAGCAAAGGAGGAAAAAGGCGATTACTATTATTATAAATAAAAATAATTACCATAATTCATTATTAGATATAGTAACCGATTCCATCACTTCAGAAGAGAACTAATACATGTATAATAATTAAGAAAACCAATATTTTTGGTTGCATAAAAGTACATAAAATCTGACTGTTCAGTATGACCTGATACATCATTGCTGTTGTATCACTGGCCTAGTCGGGTAAGTAATTAGCATGTTCATGCCATGCACCACAAATTGTATCATTTGGTGCTCACCTGAATGGGATGGAACACAACAAATTCTCACACTTTCAGTTTGTCAACTATGGGGTACGTGACAAATCTTTACATGTAATAATTTCTAGAGAAACCAATGTTATGCTAGCAGTGAAATGGTTTTACTTTCAGGTTTTATATATATATATATCATCTTCCTTTCCCTCTTTTACATTGCGGTGTTGAGGGTTAGTTAATCATCGGGCCTCAAACCATTCACAGGATAAGGTGGTCAGCCCTACGCCCCCAGTGTATCCTATGTCTGTAGTGTTCAGTTCTCAAGGCCGGTTTGCCTGCTTTGGTGGATGAAAAACCCTAGGATAAACTGGGGGGAAAAAAACCTACTGTCTACGCCCAAGACCGGCTAACTGTTATGGCTGAGGAAGATCCTTCAGCTCCTCACGTCACCAACGAGAATCGAACCTAGGACACTCTTTCCCCAGGCATATGGTTGCAAAGCGCACAGCCACTAGGCTAACCATGCGGACGTGTATATATATATATATAAATTCACTGAAAATTAAGAGAAGTTCTGTAATTGCTTGTATTTTTAAATTTATAAGGGTGTAGGTAATTATATTTCAATCCACACTAATCGATATTGAACCTTTGGTATATGGCAGGTATGTCTGAAGGAAAGAATAGGCATGCGTGTAAATGGATTTGTTACATTCAAATAAATATTCAGTTTACAGTCATGGTATTAAGGATAGCACAGTAAAATACTCCAATGGAGAATGAATTACTCGTCATCTTATTAACTCTCTAGTTTCACATATGTGAATTTATTAAGGGCATATTCAAAAAAGAAAGAAAAAAAATGCAAGAAGTGGTGTTTGTTTTGCGAAACAAAATTAACCAATAACCAGTAATAAATGTTTCGTATATATCATTAGCTTAGTATATATGATATATTTTTGTATATATCATTAGCTTAAAAAAAAAAATGTTTCTTCAATATTATTATTATGTGATACCTCCAGTGAGTCCAAAGACTCATCGAGGGAGAGTGTGCCAACAGCATCAAATGATTGAACCCTTCCGACTACTAACCACGCTTGAACGTGCTTACCTTTTTGCTGAGCCATTAGTAGCAGAGGCTCTACCAATCGATTTGTTTGGTAGAGCCTCTGCTATTTGATTTCCCACTAGAGGCTAACTATGTTTTTTTTTTTTAATTTAAATATATTTTTTGATTTGTTTACTGTTGAATAGAAATTTCATATTGTTAGATTGGCTCAAGGGCTTTCTTTTGTGTCCATTTTCTAATTCCTAATTTCAGTCTACCCACTATTATATAGGTTAGCCTTTCATGTGCATTCTTGAATATTAATGTCATGTAATTTTTTTTTAATGGAAACTTCTGTTTTGCTTGATTGCACAAGTCTAGTCAGTTTTCTTGTTCAGCTAGTTACTGTTGATTCTGGTCACTAGCTTAAAAGATCTACTTCTAGGTTTTTTTTAAGCTATTTTTTTCCTTAGGCAGTTTCTACTAGAAACTAATAACAATCTTTATCCAGGAAGAAACTCCAGTTTTTAATCACACAGGATAGCACCATTGAGACTCAGTAAAGGTTGAAACCAGTTTAGAAAGTGACTCATTGCGATGTATGGTCACTCTCACTATCCTGAGAGTCATGTTATCATGTTATCCTGAAGTTGTATTTATTTAGTGTAGTCTTTAAGTTTCTAATCGCTGTCTTTGTGGAATATATCAGAACTTCATAAGTGTTGCTTTTCTTGTAAATTCTCTTGGTTGTGTTACAAAATATGTTTATATGGGTGGAGTAACTTGACTGCATTCTCATCAATGCATTTTCCCCCCTACCTATAGATATCAAGTATATATATATATATATATATAGATATGATAATATGATTTGTCATTGCAGAAAGTATGGGAAAATTTTCCTGATGGAATTCCAGTTCTTGATCCTATAAGGGATATGAACATTAAAGAAAAAGGAATGGCTGAAGTCTTACAAGTAAGTTTTTATATTCTTTTCATCTGAGCTTTATTGTGTTAGTTGTAAATTATCTGCAAATATGATGTAAAAATTAGTTTTTGTCTATGACTATATGTTATTTTTTAATATCTATTTGATAGCTACAACAAATTTGTTTCCATCGGTTCTTTCAGTTTGCCATCTTTTCTCAATTATCAGGTTTTTCTCTGTAAACAGGGTTCACATCATTTCAATAATGCCTGGATACAATACTGACCAGTGAGTTGCAAATAAAGAGCAGTGACTTGAATGCGTATTCCATTCCTCAGTCAACTGGGGGGGGGGGGATCAATTTCCTTATAGACTCCTTTTCACAGAATTGGTTTAGTGGTATAATGTCTTGGTTTTAAGCTATTTAGTCTAAAATGAATTACAAACATATATTTTTATTGCATTACTCATTTAAAAAATAAATAAATAAAATTACTTGGATTAGCATGGCAGGTTATTGGATCCCTTTTTTTTTTAAATCAAAAATCAGCTGTTACAGCCAACATTAATTAACTCTCTGTAGTCGTTTTTTTTATTGTTGAAAACTTGCTTTTTAAGATAAAAGCAATAGTCAAGAACAGGAACAGGAAGAGTGAAATGTAGAAGTTTCCTGAGTTTTAAATATTAGTATAAAATTCCTTAAGGCCTACAAACTCCAACTATTCAAAATGAATTATCAGTATGTTTCTTGATGATAAAAAAACAGGAAATTTTTTTTTCTGCTTTCAACCAAAAATTTTGCTGTTATTTGTCACTATTTATGCCATTTTTTATAATCTATATTCAAGGTTTGTATAAAAAAGAATGCCAATATTTGAAACACAGATATTTTTCAAACTGAACTGCTGATAAATATCTGTTATAAAACAGTTGTAATTTAATCATTTTTGTGCATCTGACACAAACCCATTATATTATTGATTTTGACCAGGGTTGTGCTGTTAATTTTTTTAACAGGTAGCTTGCTAAAAAAAAAAAAATAAATAAATAAATGATTCTTCCTTTGTGAGAATTATGACACCCTAAAAGTATAAATACATTCCATTATCAACAACATAAACACTTCTGCTTGTCATGAACCTAATAATGTTTTTAAGTTCACAATAATTCTAAAATATGATATTTTTTGCAGATATTATGCATGGGATTGTCATTACCCTAAAAAGTGATCCAGGCAAAAGTGATAAATAATATTCCTGTAATTTGCTAATAGAGAGAATCCCTACACAGGGATTATCTGCCATGTAGAGAAGGGAGAAGGAAGCACAAAAAAGAAGCACACCCCAAGTTGGATTTTCTACATCACCATATTGTTCAAGTGTTGCTAGCCATTGTAGATTGAAGTGTGCGTTTGTGCACATGCAGACATGATGCTCTACAGTTTATAACCATTGTTAGTTTAACAGCCAGCTCACAAAATTCTTGAAAATTTAAACAGTTGGCTTGCAGCGAGCTGGCTACAGGACACTGCTAGTTTTAACAGATGAGAACTTAATTGTATCTTATTATTATTACACCAACCTTCATGGAATTGGCAGGTTCACTGTGGTAGGGTCCCCTCAACCAACTGTTTATCATAATGAACTTAAATTTCTTAACACTCCCTGCATTCAAAATAAATTTTTCACCTGCATTCACAATGAGTCCTTGGACTCACTGGAGGTGTCATATAATAATTTTTTATAATCTATATTCAGGGTTTGCATAAAAAAGAATGAATGGAACACATTACCACAATTCTCCATGTAAAAAATTTACTCCTTACACCATTCTTTATTGTGCTTTATGCAACTTCCAGAGATGTCATCCTTTTCTCCTCTCTCTTATCTTCTACTCTTTTTTATAATTCTCTCTGTATAAATCCAATAAAATCCTCTCATTTAAGCATTTCTCATATTACTTCTTTTCCTGCTATCCACCAAACTTTGTAGTTTACATTCCTTTAACCTTCCATAAGCAACATACTAATCTCTGGACCTGCTCCTAGTTTTCATAATGAAAACTAGGTGATCGAAATGTGACCTGACCTTTGCTTTATACAGTGGCACAATTAGCTTCTTATTTCTAACCATGCTCCTTATCATAGCTGCAATTCAATGTACAATCTTCACAACACTTGTGTCCTCTAAACTACAGTCTACTGTCAACATCTAGATCTCAAATCTCATCTGCTTCCAGAAGCAAATTACCATCAATACAGTACACAGCCTTATGTCTCTGCACTCCAAAATGCAACACACCTTGCACTTGATAATATTAAAACTGCAACCCTGCTTATTTGTCCAAGCTGAGAGTCTATAATTCTTTCCAACTTTGCATCATCAGAAACAACTTCAGATTCTTCACATATACTAACATTTTCAACTTCCACTGTTAGTTAATGCAATTGCTCTGCTATCATTAACAGTACTTCTCCATTTCCAAGCCAAAATATTTAAGTAGTTCCAGATTTATTCCATTCATTTCCTGGTGCCTTTCTGTTGTTCATTTTTTTTTTTTAGTTGCAGTCAATTCATCTAATGTTATGGTTTCTAATTTGTTACTATTACTTATTATGTTAGGAGCAGTAAAACCATTGTCTCTCTGTAAGTTTTTATAATATCTATATTACCTTGTTAGGTATTTCAAGATTTTATATGTTGATGATTGTGTTCTGTTTAACTCAGTTTCTAGTTCTTTTATGGTTATTCTGATTTTCTCTAAGGTTTTTATTCCCATTTTAGCTGTGGCATTCTTTCTTTTATAAGTGGCCGGCTGGGTGGTTAGCACATCCACTCTCCAGCCAAAAGGCTGCAGGTTCAAATCCCACTGTGGGCATGGATGTTTATAAGTGTCTGGGGAAATACTAGTGGTGGTGGTGGTAGATGGCGTTGGTGTAGTTGCAGTCAGTGGATTGAGTAGTGGAGTCAGAGTTGTAGATGAGTGATGAGTCCTTGGACTCCCTGGAGGTGTCAAATAATAATAATACTAATATAATTTATTTTTGATTATATAAGAGGATAGCCATTTTCTGTAAGGTTCATTTTAATCTTTTTTTTTTTCCCTTCTATATGTTCATTCCAGTTCCTCATATCCCTTTTCCTGTGCCATATTCTTCTACTCTTTTTCAATATTTTCATCTCTAGTAAATTCTCTTCTAATTTTCTTGGTTACAGTTTTCTAACATTTTCTATCTCTTACTTTGAATACACTTTCTGTTGGATTTTTTGTTTTCAACTTTAATAGAATGTTAATATGTTCCAATAACTGCATAATGATTTCTATCTAAATTTAAGCTTCTATAAAGTGTGACACCTTTAAAGTTTGCAACTTTTTATTTTTTACTTCAAGATTTAAGGCCTTTTGTTTCCCATGCATGTTTGTGTAATTCATGCCTAGAAAAGGAGTTTGCTATTTTCAGATTATTGAATAAGGCAAAGTCAGTTAATCTTAACTCATTTTGATGTTGTTCTGTTGTGTCATTCCTTTTTTATTATTAGTATATATCTCACAACTTTACCTTTATTCACTTCTATTTATTCTCGTGTCCAAACTACGCTTAAGAACCTAACTTAAAATTTGGCTTCGGTGCTAGTTGCAGAAACACTATCTACACAATTTGGTCAATTCCTAGATTGATCAAGAGCATTAATTACTTAGACAAAGAGTATGCCTTGGGCAGAAGACAAATCCTTTGTTTCGACTGTCTGGAGTTACTTCCTGATAAAATACTGGCAAATTTATTTGTTTCACTGCACCAGCCAATACCATTAGGTTAGAAAGACCTCTTAACCAAGGCAGAACTCTCAGATAATGTGCAGAGATAATCAATCTATCATTAATATCTAGTACTAAATTATCTATATCACTCGTTAACTATCATTTGCAGTCATGATTTTAAACATGCTATTCTGTTCTGCTCAGGTTCCGATAAAAAAATGAGTGGTGCATTGAATTCATTCTCAGGCCAAGAATCGGGTAAAATTCACAATACATTTATTGAAGTCATAAGAATACATATTTACATTCATACACTCTACTAAATTATTGTCATTCTAAATTAGGGAATTGTTTAAGACAACTGAGCTTCAAATCAAATAGATTCAATCATGAATATATATATATATATATATATATATACTTGATATCCATAGGTAGGGGGAAAAAACTGCATTGATGAGAATGCAGTCAAACAGAAACTGAGTTAAACAGAACACAATCACTACCTTCATACAATATATGGATCTAAATACTCATCCATACAATTACTCTACTAAGATTTATCAATCACCTTGTAATAACATATTTGACACAATTCATCTAATAACATCCTCTAAAGGAGTTATCACAGGAGTTATGCCACTGCTACCTATTCTAATCACTTAAAAGTCCTAGACTAGAATGACTTTGTACATTAATTCACAACATTTCATCTTTTCAAATGGAAAAGGTAAACAAAACTGTATATTACCAACTCCTATGACGTTCAGCGGGTCTGATACTTAGTTCATAATTCAGCTTGCACTGCTCGATCTTTTTCTTTCAAATTGTGATTAGACATCTCATTCTGGCTTTGATCCACATGGTCACTCAAGGAGGTCATTCGATCTGGTTATCCAGAAAGCTGCCTTTGTGCCTGTGCGTGACGTGCTCCATCGCCGCATGTCTCGTCTGGATTTGCATCTCAGCTATTCCTCTCCGAAGTCATACCAAGCCTGAACTCTGGAACAAACTGGTGTCAACATCAAACAGCAGAAGGCAATCCATAACCCTCGATGAGGCAGGAGAGAGAGCGACCCGACATCCAAAAAAAAAAGCCCTGTGAAAGGAGTGCAGGCTCCTTTTATGTTGCACCCTTTGCGCCCTCTTTACTGCTATGTTTTCCACTCGGCATCGATTCCTTTTTTCCACATGAGACGTTTCTCCATACTGTCTTCTTGTGCACATGGGACGATCTACTCCTTAGCGTCTTCTGAGAAATATGAACGTGCTACTGCCGCAGACCAAGCATTCTCCTGAAATTTTGCCAGTGGACTTGGAACTTTTGTTTTTACATTGTGATAAACACTTCACATAGAACACCTTTTAATTGTTACGCTTTATAAACAGATCACTTTACTTAAATATATTTTTGCAATTCCACTTTAACGGCATTCATTTATAGCCCTTTTTTCAATTTGCTTTATTTAAACACAGGTATCTCTTTATTGATTTGTTATGTTTGTTAAATCTTGAATGAAGTATTTCTATGATGAAAGCACTTCATCCAAGATCTAACAAACGTTTCCCCTTTCTCTAAAAAAATTTTAACAATTTTTTTTCTCCAAACTATCCTTTAATTTTCTGGAAAAGACCTTTCCATTTCGCCTGGGTCTTAATTCAAATCTATCCTCTGGCACGAATATACATGCTGAGGTTTCCCTAAGACTCATACAACATGCATTTCTATGGCCCTTTGCCTTTTTTAGATATATACTTGTCACCTTCTAGTTTCTTACAGGTTATCTTAGTCTTTCTTTCAATACTGACATAGTTAACCCTTAATTCAAACCTATCCTTAGGCACAAATATACATGCTGAGGTTTCCCTAACTGTCTTACTCATACAACATGCATTTCTATGGCCCCTTTGCCTTTTTTGAGATATATACTGGTCACCTTCTAGTTTCTTACAGGTTCTCTTAGTCTTTCTTTCAATGCTCCTTTATAGATTGCATTCTATAAATACCCCAATGCTCCTTTATAGATTGCATTCTGTCTCTTGCATGCAGTTTCTTCATCCACTGGTGCCTTAACTTCTTTCTCCTTCGATGGGGATATCTGATCTGATTCTGATTGAATGCAAGCCCACAGGGTTTTTCTCCCTCAGTCAGTTCTGCTTAATGGGGTGTTTCCTTCACCTAAAGTTTGTGAATTTTGATCCCTCTTGCTAATTCTCCTTCTCCCAAGAAAACATACCTCCCCTCTTGTATAATCACATCAGAATTTGTATTTCATCAGAAAATCATTTCAGAATCAACAAAGCTGGTATGGTAGAAAGTCAACTGAATAAATTTATATGGAGTAAGAGAGAAATTAGCCAAAGCACTAAATTAGCCATATACAAGACAGTGTTCAAACCAATTTAAACTTATGGATCTGAGAGGTGGGTCAGAAGCAAAACACTAGACCAAAGACTGGAAACTGCAGATATGAGAGTCCTGAGAAAGATTGGGGGATGCAAACAGATCGCATCAATGGCAATATCATATTAAAAATGAGGATATTAGGATAGATCTTGACATTGTCAGTATCCAGGAATGTGTTATCTGAGCTAATTTTAGGTTGTATGATCACTTGGACAGAATGGGAGAGGAAAGATTAGCAAAATGTTCTTTGCCAGGTTGGCAGGAAAAGGACCCAGAGGAAGATATAGGTGGATTGATACAGTAAAAAATGCCTTAGAAGACAGAAATATAAGATCTGATAATGTTGGAGTTTTGATAGGTAACACTGGTTTAGAGGAAAATTGTAGATAGGAAGTTAGTAATGATGTAAATTTTTCATGTAGTACTATGATATCCTGTACACCCCTTGAGGGTACATGCCAGGAATTTGATGATGATGATGATAAAAAGTAAAGCCTCTTGAAGGCCTCAAGTTTGCTTAAAAAAGTTCCATGTTTGGTCTCTAGAAAATATTATAGAAAAAAATGAAAGGCTGTGACATATTTTGTTCCATTAATTTCTCACAAAGTCATTACTCACAAGCAAACCTTTCTTGCCATAACTTGACCAATCAGTTATTAAGGCACATCTTCAGGTGACTGTTATTTACTGTAGTCTTTATTTTTACTCCTTCATGTAACAGTTTTATTACATTTCCAGATTTCACTCCACATGCCATTTTTCATTTTTTTTTTTTTTTTTATTCTTGTTAAAAATCTGATCCAAAAATATTGGTGATTGTTAATTATAACAGTCAGAAGAAGCAATAATACTACTTACTATTATAATAATGGAATTAACTCAAGTAAAATATTCTTTATTCATAGAATTTTCGCCTGAGTATCACAGGCATCATCAGTACGAGTACAAAGGTTAATTAAACAATAACTGTTATATTCACAAAGTGCCACCTAAGTAGCTAAGGTTAAATTTCCTAAATTTATTTCAAAAATAAAAAATTATATATGTATATATATATATACTAGGGGGATCAGCCCACCCCCCCGAGTTCCGGACTGGTAGGCCGGTTCTCTATGAATTCTGGTGACTCGAAAGGGGGGTTTCTCCCCCCCCTTCCCCGAGTTCCGGACTGGTGGGCCAGTTCTCCTTGAATTCTGATGGCTCGAATTTTGAAGACTCAAAAGTGGGGTTCTGCCTCCTTCTCCTGGCGCCTACAGCCCCCCCCCCCCGAGTTCCGGACTGGTAGGCCAGTTCTCCTTGAATTCCGATGACTCAAATTTTGAAGACTCGACACTCAGGGTAGACCCTGAGTTTCAAAACGTTTCAAATAACTTGACAAAAAACGTGACACAAAAACGTTACAAAAAAAGCCTTATCATTTTATATTAAAGAGTAGATATATATGTATACAATTACAAGTTAGGAAAAATTTCTGATTTATAGAGTATTATCCTCCCCCACAAGGGGGAAAGATGCAGACCTTCGGATCTGTTTGAGTTAGGGGAGTGAATGACTTTTGTGAATGACTTTTGTCTTGTTCCATTTAACTCTATGTCTAGTGTTGATGGCATGCTCTGCAAGTCCAGACTGTTCAGGTTCAAGGTACTGGATATACGACTTGTGTTCTTCTAACCGGATCAGAGCAGATCTTGTTTGTCTAAAATATGATAACCCACAAGAGCTGGGAATCTGGTAGACACCTGGATAGCTGAGATGTGGGAGCTTGTCCTTTGGAGACATGAGGAATGTGGAGATTTTTCTGATGAGTCGAAAGGCCACACATATATTTAGTGGTTTTAACACTTTAGCTATGCATTTGCTAACGCCTTGCACGTAGGGGATAGGTATATGCGTAGGTTCTTCTGTATTTGAAGAAGATGCTGAAGCACGACTACTTAAAGCTCTTTTTATGAAGGAATTCTTATAACCATTGGATATGATGGAGCAATTAATATATTGTAATTCTTTTCAGAAGAAATATTACAAAAAGAATTACAATATATTAATTCCTCATTCATATCCAATGGTTATAAGAATTCCTTCATAAAAAGAGTTTGCTCACACTTGAATCAAGGATTAAACTAAATTTATTATAGTCTAACCAAGTGAAAAATAAACTTTCAACATCTTTCTCTAAATCCAGAGTAATTTAATAATAAGGTGGCACACCTTATGGCAATTCATATAGGTAAAGATGACCTCTCCAGTGCTTCTGCCTAGTATCTCCACTTCAGGGCCTGGCTCCCACTGAAGAGACCTCAATAATACATAACATTATACATATCTGCAAGGAGATGTGTTTTGCATTATGGGAGATACTGAGATAGGAGTGATGTAAGCTTGCTCCACCTTTGCAACGAGTTGCCCGGTGTTGTACTACCTTACCCTAATCTTATACTTTCAGGCGCAAAGTTTGTTTGCTCACACTTGGATAAAGGATTAAACTAAATGTATTACATATTACGTTTATTGACTTTGAAAAAGCATTTGGTAAAGTTAAAAGAAGTATTCTATTTAACATATTAAAAGAAAGGCAAATGCCAAATAATATTCTAAAAGCTATCATAAGTATGTGTGTGTGTGTGTGTGTGTGTGTGTGTAATTTATTTTTTAACTTGGGAATGTTGTATATTAAGGTTACCAAGTAATTTTATAAGCTTGGTTATTTAACTCCTAATCCCAAGTATGCAAACAGTTAAGTTTGTGCTTGAAACATAGTTCAAGTCTAAAGATGGTACAACACCAGGGCAACTCATTGTAAAGGTGGGTAAAGCTCTGATCACTATTCTTAGTATTTTCTCATAATGTAAAGCACATCTTACTAAAAGATGTATACTGCAATACATTATTGGTAGGGTCACTACCCAGACCTGTTATGGTAATTTTATAAGGTCTTTTTTTGAGGTCTCCTCAGTTTCAAAAAAAGGGTTGAAACCTGTCTGGGTGGTGACCCCACCTATAATGTATTGCAGTATACATCTTTTAATAAGATGTGCTTTACATTATGGGAAAATACTAAGAATAGTGATCAGAGCTTTATCCACCTGTACAATGAGTTGCCCTGGTGTTGTACCATCTTTAGTAAAAACTAACTTTAGTAAAGACTCTAACAATTTTAGAAAAAATTAAAATTACATACTTATCCTTTAGCAGGAAAAATGTGTTTTTTATTTGTAACCACTGTCTGTATAATAATTTTGTGAATTTTGAAACTTATACCTGAGTGTCTAGAATAAATATAGGTCAGATAAAAAGGGCAGAATAAGAGAGAATTATTAACAAAATAATGTAAAGAAAGAATGCAAATTATTTCAACAATATAGGGTAAAGATCACCCTAAATGCAGTAAGGTCAGAAAAATACCTGAGGGCACTATATCTTGGAAAGCACACTGACTCATGCGTTCCCCGAACCAAAAAGTCCCGTATGTAAATCGGTAGTCACCCGAACGGAGACCAATGAGTAAAGAGGTGGAAAGTTTCGAATGCGAAAAGATGGCGCTCTTGAAGATGGTATATAACCCTAATAGGGAAGGAAATCCCCCCTGTTTTTTCTTATTCCGAAAGTTTCTCTCCGAGTGCTTCAAGAAACCGTCGCGGCTCAGCTCTCATATTTGAGGGCTGGCTTTCGACAGAGTTCAAGTATGTCACCGTTGTAGAGTCGGCAAGAAAATCGCTGGCTGTAGTAGAAGTCCATACTACGAAAAATCTAGGCAGGAACCAATGAGCACGTGTAAAACCACGAGACATTGGTATCGAGAAATCCAGATTCGAGAACAAAGGACGGCAAGATCCGAAGATAGAAGAATTAGATAAGTACTCTCACTTATTCTACCCTTTTGAGATTGACTTACAATTTAAAATGTGGAATTTAAGATAGTATTACAGGAAAGATTGAAAGGCTTTTATCTGAATATAAATGATTACGTTTTCTTGAGATGAACTTTTGGAACTTTTAACCCGATAGAGATTCTGTATTGATTGTTCTAAGAGAATTCGAAGAGAGTGTTAAAGTGCCTAAAATGAGAAAATGAATTGTAAATTTTAATGTAGCGTATACTGATTTAATGAGGTATTGAGTTTTGCTGATAATTTGAATTTAATGTGTAAAGTAAATTGCAAACTCTAAGTGTAATATGTTCTGAGTCATTAAGATATTGGAATTTTGCTCATATTCTGAAATTAGTGTTAATATTGGATTGTAATCGCAAGTGTATTATGTAATATTGTGTAATGAAATATTAAGACATAGAATTGCTGATATTTAAGGTAGAACAATGAAATTGATTAATTACTGAAAGAGTGAATGAGAGATAATGTTTTAACCTTAGAACTTAATAATTAATTTAATTTGTGTAGTATCTTCAATTGGTTTTAAATAAATGTTTTATTCTTTAAATGTATGTGTATCTGATCATGTTGACTGACCCTGACCCTTCATAAAAATCGAATCTGAGCAAGTGTGAGCGTGCGGGAATATCCCAAGTGAAAGTAAGGCCACGACTGCAAACATGAATAAGATTATGCCAGAGATTCCAAGTTTCTAGAAGTTTAAATATATTGCTAGTAACACCTGTGATTCTGTAGTTAAAGCTAGAGTCTATCCCTAACTTTAATGTTCAAACTGGCGCAGCAAAAAAATAAATTTTTTTGAGTATTAAGGATAATATATAGGATTCAGGGAACAGATAATCTTCTGGTGGCCCTAAAGATTAAGTTAAGTAAGAAAATCATAAAGGAAACACGACATAGGGCTTAGTTTGTTATTACTAAAGTAGAACGCAAGTCTACTCTACATAAAATTGACATTTGCAACGCTAGTAATAATAAAAATGATAATAAATAAGAAAGAAGCCTTTATAACAAAGGTGCATCCGACCCCTTTTATAACAATAACAACTTGTATATAGAGGCTTGTATGTTGGGTGGCTTGTATATAGAGGCTAATGATTTCACATCAGTTGCCGTAGTATCCCATAATGCTATACATACATCCTTAAGCACATTTTGAGATCTCATCAGTGGGAGACAGACCCAGAAATGATACCAAGGTTGAAGTAATGCAGAAGTCATATTTCCATATACAAGTAGCCAAAAGATGTCACACCTTATTAAATTACTTCAACCTTGGTATTACTTCTGGGTCTGGCTCCCACCAATGAGATGTCAAGAGGGTTCAAAACTGGTCTGGGTTGTGGCCCTTCCCATAATGTATAGCATTATACATGTCTGGAAGGATATGTGCATTGCATTATGGGATACTAAGGTAATTGATGTGGAGTCATTAGCCTATACGAGTTGCCCAGACTTTGTTTACTTACACTTGGATAAAGGATGAAACCAAGAATATAATTTCTTGGTATCTTTAATTTATAAAATATCTAATTTACTGGATGTTCCAATTGAATACATCATATAGACTGAAATGAATATTTCTTAAATTTCACCAAAGCCTCAACAACATCACTGTTATTCCCATAAAAAAAATATATTTTTTGATAACTAGATTTCACTCCACATGTTGTTCTTATTAAATTCTTATTATTAAAATAAAAAAAATTAGAAATTTTAATTAAAATTAAAATAAAAAATCTTATTAAAAATGAGACATGAAAACACAACTTCAAGGATATAGTTCGTATATAATACAACCTATTTTCTGTTTGGATGGAAGGAGAAACAAATTTCATCTCTCATCTGTGTCATTTTAGAGTTGAATCACTCATTTATAACTTTGAAGTTTTCTTTGCGGGGTGCTTAAGGGTCAAAGCTGTATAACTGAGAGGAGACCTCCACATAACCTTTAAAGGAATGTGGAGAACCGACCAGGGCTTCTGACCTCATGTCCAATCCTCACCTTCTCGTGGTGCACCCTGTTGGGTATCTACTTGGATACTGAACGAATGAGGATGGGCTGGCAATTTGGGATTTAGCCGACCAAATTGTATTCTTATTGGTTAACCCCAAAACAAAAAATGTATGGTACAACATGACAAAATTTCATGCCAGCTGGGGCGTCGCCTGGATAAACAAGGCCCCTATTGTTTTCGCCAGGGAATCAGGGCGAACAGCGAAAAGTCAGCTACTGGAACAAATCTGAAAACAAACCCCAACTCAACATCACCAGAGTTAAAGATCGGTACTATCAACGTAAGAAGCCTGAATGGCAAAGAAATGGAGCTAGCTGAGGAATTAGATAAGTACCAGATCGACATAATAGGGGTGACTGAAACAAAAAAGACCAAAACTGGTGAGATCTTTCTGAGCAATAAATACAAAATGTTATATTCAGGCAATGACAATCAAAGAAAAGAAGGCGTAGCCATAGTATTCAACACAAAATACGAGGCTAATCTTCTTGAATGGCAGTCAATCTCAAGTAGAGTAATGTGGGCAAATATGAGAATGGGGAACTGGACAATGAGACTTATTTGTGCCTATGGTCCCACAGAAGGTTCTACTAAGGTAGAAGTGGAGGAATTTTTTGAGGCTTTAGAAAAAGCAACTAACACAATGAAAAAGGAAAAGTTGGTCCTTGTTGGGGATCTAAATAGCAGAGTAGGAAATGATTGTGAGACATACAAAAATATTTTGGGAAAATTTGGAGAAAAGAGCAAAGCTAATAATAATGGCAAATATCTGTTGGATTTCTGCTCAGGACATGGACTGGTTATTACTAACACCATGTTCCAACATAAAAATGTGCACAAATTCACATGGAGAGAAAAGGCAAGGAATAAGAAAAGTCTCATTGACTATGTTATTGTTGATAATGATGTTTTCTCCCTGGTGCAGGACACCAGAGTGTACAGAGGATTTGAAATTGGAAGTGATCACTATTTAGTCTTGAGCAGGATAAAATTGAATTTCATATTGAAAAGAATAACATGTAAGAAAGTTTTAAAGCGAATAAAAGTTGAGCAGCTCTCAGATGTGAACTGTAGACTAAAATACACAAATATTATTGAAAAGAAAATGAAAGAGTTTGAGAACAGGAATCAAACCTTGGAGATTCAGTGGCAAACTCTGAAGAAAACATTGATTGATTCTGCCAGAGAGGCATGTGGTGAGGTTGTGTGCAAGGATAAAAAATTCAGAACTCCCTGGTGGACACAGGATGTTAAAGAGGCAGTGAATGAAAAGAAGAAAGCATACCAAAAGTTCCTGTCAAATAAGTCAGCTTGTGCTCGTAGAGAATATAGAGACAAATGCAAGAATGCTAAACAGTGTGTAAAACTAGCTAAACAAAAGTCATGGGAGGACTTTGGCAAGAATATAGAAAATAAATATCAAGAAGGTGGCAAAATATTCTGGAAGTTGTTGAAGAAGCTTAGGAATGGAGGAAAGAGTGCTGTAAAAGGAGTTAGAGATGATAAAGGTGACATGAAAACAGGAGAAAAAGATATCCTTGAAGTATGGAGTAATTACTTTGAAAATCTGCTAAATGAAACAAGCAGTGATGACAGCATAGTGATAAAAAACACTGACCAGGCATGCAGTCAGGAATACATATCCATACTTGAAGTAGAAAAAGCCATCAAAGGCTTGAAATGTGGAAAGGCAGCAGGAGTAGATGATATTCGATTAGAAATGCTGAAGTATGGTGGTATAAAAGTCTTACAGTGGCTGCACTGCATAGTTCAGAAAGCCTGGACAGAGGGACGAATTCCCGATGATTGGAGTAGAGCTCTCATAGTACCAATATATAAAAAGGGAAATAAAACTGCATGTGAGAATTACAGAGGTATTTCCCTACTGGGTGTTGCTGGCAAGATCTATGCAAGTATACTTGAGAAACGGTTGAGAAGAATTGTGGAAGAAAAGCTTGGTGAAGAACAAGCTGGATTCAGGCCAAATAGAGGCTGTCAGGATCAGATCTTCACTTTACGACAAATAGTCAAGAAAGCATGGGAATATAACAAAGATCTGTATTTAAGTTTTGTCGATTTGTAAAAGGCATATGACAAGGTGCCAAGAGAGAAGCTATTCAATACGCTGCAGTTATATGGTATCAATGGGGCATTATATCAAGCGATACTTAGTCTTTATTTGAGTTGTAAGTCAGCAGTTAGAATTGAAGGAAGTACAGGAAGATGGTTTAATGTTAAATCTGGTGTGAGACAAGGATGTACATTATCCCCTCTGTTATTCATTATCTATATGGATCACATTATGAAGGAAAGTGGTATTAAACCTGATATCAAAATTGGAAATGTTAATGTCAGCTCTTTGCTTTATGTGGATGATGTTATACTTCTAAATAAATCCGCTACAAGTCTGCAAGATTCTCTGACTAAATTGAACAGCTGTTGTAATAGATATGGTATGAAGGTCAGCAATAAAAAGACAAAGACAATGAAAATAGGCAGAATCATTGAAAATGTCAACTGTGTTGTGAATGGAGAACCTGTGGAACAAGTGAAACATTTCAGCTACTTAGGCACGATTTTTACTAAAGATGATAAATTAAATATAGAAATAGACAACAGAATCAGCAAAGCTGGTATGGTGGGAAGTCAATTGAATAAATTCATATGGAATAAGAGAGAAATTAGTCGGAACACTAAATTAGCTGTATATAAGACAGTATTCAAACCAGTTTTAACTTATGGATCTGAGAGCTGGGTCAGAAGTAAAACACTTGACCAAAGACTAGAGACTGCAGATATGAGAGTCCTGAGAAAGATTAGTGGCATGAACAGATGGCATCAATGGCAATATCGTATTAAAAATGAGGATATTAGGAAAGAACTTGACATTGTCAGCATCCAGGAATGCGTTAGCAGAGCTAATCTCAGGTGGTATGGTCACTTAAATAGAATGGGAGATAAAAGATTAGCAAAACAAGTGTTCTCTGCCAAGTTGGCAGGAAAACGACCCAGAGGAAGACCAAGATATATGTGGATTGATACGGTACAAAGGCACTTTGTACCGTATCGTATATTAATTGTACCGTATCGTCTAAGTGCCTTAGACGATAGAAATATAAGATCTGATAATGTTGGAGTCTTGACAAGTAACAGACTGATTTGGAGGAAAATTGTAGATAGGAAGTTAGTAATGATGTAATTTTTTCATGTAGTACTGTCATATCCTGTACACCCCTTGAGGGTACATGGCAGGAATTTGATGATGATGATGATGAAGTTTTCTTTGCTAGTAAAGTGATTTCATGACAAAATGTTTTGTGAAATAAACATTGTTTATTTATTTAAAGTTGCCTTGAATAGATTTTTTTTTTATAAACTGTTTATCAAATTGCTTTTCTATTATTGTTTATATGATTAATTAATTTTTACTTAATTTTGGAAAATTGCATTCCAGCAGATTGTCTTCATACCCAGTGATCAAGCAGTTTAAGTTGCTGAAACATTTGCCATCACCAGTTATCTCAATACAATTTGAACACATCTTTGAAAATATTAGATAATTCTAATCACTCTCCAAACACTCTTAAATTATCTGGTGTTGATCTGTTCTGTGCATTTGTGTGTGCAAATATTTGGATCAGAAGACTGATTCAAATATTGCAAATACTTGAATCAGTCTTCTGATCCAAATATTTGCACTAAATGCACAATATAAGCAATTCTTATTTGAATAGAAATAATCATTCCTTATTTTTTAAATTCTTGTCATGCCTTGGTTCTTCAAAAATTTTTCCAAGGTGTATAACAGAAGAATCAAACACATCATGTTATCACTGCAATTTTTATCACATGTCAAAAACAGGAAACTTGCATCATATTTAAATGTTAGTCATACTTCTTTTTTGGCCTCTTCACAAAGCTGTTATCAATTACTTTTGTCCATTGTCCATCCCAGTTTCCCACTCTTTTTTTTTTTTTTTTTTCACGTGGATGATTCTATTGCAGTTTATGATCTTCATGATGTTATCCTGCCATCTTTCAAACATGCAATAATCAATGCCACTTTAATTTTTCACAGAAAGAGATCAGAAGAATCCAAAACCAGGAATACCAAAGAAGTATCCCTATCTTGGTGGCATTTCTGTGATTGTTCCAAAAGTTTTTTTCTCTAGAGTCAACTATTGCTTTATGTCATGTTTTCATTTTCTCTTATTCCACTCGGATCTATTATACTAATGGAAGTTGGAAGTAAGTCCATGTTCAGCCTCTTCCTAAGGATGGCCAATCTTTACCATCAAATTGTCATCAGTTCTTTTTTTTTTTCTCAATGCAGGAGGAAGGCAGGCAGGATTTTAACCTTTCAAAAGTCCTGAGTTTCCATAACAGTTTTTGACTAATTCATTTAAAATTAAAGAAATATTTTTTGGGAAATGTTTTAATTTGGAAACTTAAATCTTACAAGGCATTCATAGTGCAGAAGGAGAGGCAGGCACCCTGTTTCTGATCTATTGCTTTATGCTTAGTTCAGGTTTTGCAGGATCATTTCTTTTATTTTGAAATTACATATAAGTTCATGTCAAAACAATGAATTAGAGTGTGGGTGGTGGTGGTGGGGGGGATGCTGCATACTCCTGCTTGAAATTGAATTTGGGATGTTTTTTGTACCTCCATATTTCACTGGTTGAATTTGGTATCTCTGACATTATAGCAAATAACTTGCTATCAGAAGTCCCAGAATCATTGCATTCACTTTCAAAGTTATCACCAGTGTGGGTATTGTCTAAAATGCCCTACGGATCAAACTTGTACAAAATATCCATGGCTTATTTTTCAAAATTCCTCTTTTTTTTTTTTTTTAAGGCAGTTAATTGTTCTGTTAGAAAGTATTTTGACATAACATTAGTGCTGAATTATCCAGTAAATTATTTTCACATTTAAGCAGTAAATGCAAGAACACTGGAGTTAGTAATCCAGCAAACTCAGAGGTGTGTGTGTGTATTGTGTTGTGTTGTGTGCATACATGCAAAGTAAATGATAATTTAACACTGGCGATGTAGAGATGATTAGTATCTCATCCCTTCTCTCAGGCTGACCAGCTTTACTTGGCTCTCCAGGTACTGCTGGTGGGCTAGTAAAACACGGTTTTGAATTAGACAGTTCAGGCTACGTATTGTTTTAATTATAATATTAAAATCTTCAAAATCTGGCAATATAGAAATGATTAGTATCTCAACCCTTCTCTCTGGCTGACCAGCTTTACTTGGCTCTCCAGGTACTGCTGGTGGGCTAGTAAAACACGGTTTTGAATTAGACAGTTCAGGCTACGTATTGTTTTAATTATAATATTAAAATCTTCAAAATCTGGCAATATAGAAATGATTAGTATCTCAACCCTTCTCTCTGGCTGACCAGCTTTACTTGGCTCTCCAGGTAATGCTGGTGGACTAGTAAACACTGTTTTGAATTAGACAGTTCAGGCTACGTATTGTTTTAATTATTCTATTAAAATCTGATGCTATTCTATAGAAAGGCAGAGAATAATTTATTGAGGTTTAATTATAAGAATATTAAAGTACTAAGGGGGCTATGCCCCCCCCCCCGCATGTTCTGAACTGGTAGGCTGGTTCTCCTTGAATTCTGATGACTCGAATTTTGAAGACTCGAAAGTGGGGTTCTGCTCCTCCCCCTGGCACTTACAGCGCCCCCCCCCCCCCCCCCCCCAAGTTCCAGATTAGTAGGCCGGTTCTCCTTGTATTCTGATGGCTCAAATTTTGAAGCCTTGAAGGGGGGGGGTCTGTTGCCTATGCCGCCCAACCACCAAGTTCCAGACTGGTAGGCAGTTTCTCCTTGAATTTTGAAGAACTCTACACTCAGGGTAGTCCCTGAATTTCAAAACATTTCAAAAAATGTGATACAAATGTGACATAAAAAGGCTTATCATTTTATATATATAGGGTAGATATTTATTTCTTATTGGGTTCCCCCACCCTCACCTTCCTTGTCCCTTAGGGCCTAGAGCTAGAATAAGTAATTAAACTTTTATGTGAGGAAAATGACTAGAGGTTTTTGGTAGTGGGAAACCACCTGACATTAAAATTATTTAAAATACTACAAAAAGATTTTCTCGCACGCACGTAAATTAATTTCAGAATTTAAAAAGAGTAATTATATTAATAAAAATTCATTATAATGCTCGGATGTGATCATGAAAATTTATGATCAGAGAAATGGCAGAATTGAATTCTGAATAGGTTATAATTATATATACATGACCTGTAAAATTATTATTTGATACCTTCAAAAAAGTCCAAGGACTCTTCATGGGAGCTACTTCACACTACAACCCTACGTATTGTTTGAAGCACTGTTAGAGAGTAGGGACATGAAGTGAGAGAAGTTACTGTTGAATGAGTTACCCATAGTGAGAGCACTGATTCTCTTTGCCATAATTTTACCTTGACAGTATCAATACCACATTATTCAGACTTTTTCCAGACATGGCAGGTAGCAGAAGGATTATGCATCAACTGATTGGGAAGCTTCCTGATGTGTTATCATCACATTCAGTTTGGCATCCAGCCAGTCACAGTTCCTTTATACAAGGATACTTACTGTACACCCAAATGGAGAAGGCTCTGGATCTTCATAGTGTGTTTCACATACTCATGAAGGGGAATTAACCTGGCATTAGTAAGGTGTCACAGTTATTTCTTTCTATATCTTTGGGGTCTATGACACCCCACCTTACTAACGCCAGGTTAAAGTAGAAGATGAAACTCCTGCTCTGAAGACCAAATGTGAAATTAACATTCCATCTCCACCATGCAATGGTGTGGTGATATTTAACAGGCCTTGAACAAGGCATTCATCACTTAGCAGGCCTTGTTGGCATTTCTTCATTACATTTAATTACGAGTGTAGTCTGAAAAGTTCTCGGCCTCAACCATAGATGGCAACACTATCGGTAAGATTGTTTTGTTTTTTTTCTAAGTTGGTACATCTGTCATAAGCATCCATGTGAAATTGCAAGTAGTTTGTTTTATACAGCTGTCTGAAGCAAAAGTGTTGTCTGTATCCCTTGAAATGGATAAAATTGAATATCGTGCAGTTATAAAATTCTTTGATAAAAGAAGGTTTAATGCCAAAAGAAATTCATTCAAAGTTCATAAAAGTTTATGAGCACCCTTCTCCTTTGTTTTCGACAATTAAGAAATGGGCTGCTGAGTTTAAACGTGGCCTTACCAGCCTTGAAGATGATCCACATGAAGTACGTCCAAAAAGTGTAACAACACCAGAAATCATTGATCAAGTGCATGATATGGTATTGGATGATCGACGAGTCAAAGTGCATGAAATTGCTGAGACCATAGGCATTTCAAAAGAATGTGTAGGATATATTTTGCATGAATTGCATATGAAAAAGCTTTACGCAAGATGGGTGCCGCGCTTGCTCACAGCAGATCAAAAACACACTCGCATGAAAATCTCTGAACAGTGCTTGGGGTGTTTTAAGAGGAATAAAACTGATTTTGTACATCGATTTATTACTATGGATGAGACTTGGATTCACCATTACACACCAGAATCCAAACAGCAGTCAAAACAATGGACAGAAGCCGGTTGTTCAGTGCCAAAGAAGACAAAGTCTGTTTCATCAGCAGGAAAGGGCATGGCATCAGTGTTTTGGGATGCTGAAGGCATTTTGTGTATTAATTATCTTGAAAAGGGTAAAACAATAACCAGAAAATGTTATTCTGATTTTTTAACCAGACTAGATGAAAAAATTTGTGAGAAAAGACCCAGTTTGCAGAAGAAAAAAATCATCTTTCATCAGGACAATGCACCTGCCCACAAAGGTGTTTTGGCAATGGGAAAATTAAGTTATCTGCACTATTAATTGTTGGAATATCCACCCTATTTCCCAGATTTGGCTCCCTCTGACTTCTATCTCTTCCCAAAACTAAAACCCTTCCTCGTTGGTCAGCGTTTTTCTTCGATTCTAGAGGTGATTGCAGTGTAGAGGGGTGTTTTTCAGATCTTACTAAGAACCACTACAGGGACAGGATAATGGCCCTGGAGAATCTCTGGAATAAATGTATTAGTGTTAAGGGAGATTATTTTAAAAAATAAAAGTTATTTTGAAATTATAAATTCGTTTTTTCATTGTTAGGGTGAGAACTTTTATATCCTCATATAAATAATGGCTCATTTGCCTGCTTTAGTAAGATCAACCCAAACAGTTATCTCTAACCCAGCTATGGCACATGGTATATGCATAGATGAGATCATTTACAGATTAATTGCATAATTTTATTTTTATTTTTTTATTATATTTTATTTATACCTGTAATTGCAATACTGGTGACTTTTTGTCTCTTTAACAGAAAATGGAAGCTTTTAAGGAACGCATGGAAAATCATCCTTTACATTGTGATGTGCAGTTACCTAAATTATGTGCCATGTATAATCAAAAATTACAAGTAAGTCATTTTCTTTTTTCTCTTGTTTCTTTGTCTTCATTGATATTCTGATAACTTTTCTGAATTGGGATCAATTCCAAGGAAGATTAGGAAGAAAGGAAAGGTCAGTTATATTTTGTAGCCATATAGCTAATAGATAGCAGTTTGCTGTTACCTAAGTGAATTTATAAAATTTTTTAATCCATAAGTGGAATCTGTAATACATTGTCAGAATTCTAAGCTAAATTACCCTTTACTCTAAGGTTCTGAGCATACTGGAAATTATTTTATGGTTTTAAGTAGAACTGGATATATTTTAGCAACTTCAAATGATATGAATATCCTTTTGTGTAAAATGGTTCTGTATTACTGAAATTCTGTACATAAATGTTATGCTATTTATTGCCTTTATAAGAATACTTATGCATTAAATGCTTGTTATGACAAATTTATATGAAAATCAATAACCAGAAAGTAAGAATTAGGCAGGAAAACAAGTTGTGTTCTCAATGGTCATCTGATAGAGTAATTAATTGACAGAAAACTTATCAAAAGGAGCTGTTTGCATATTGATTCCCATGACCATATTTTTCCCAAAACTGTCATTCTTCAAAAATCAAACTTAATAGTTAAGGCAAGGTAATTTGATCGTCAGACATTGTGCCCAAACAGGAAACTTCAAATAATAATAAACCCTTTTATATAATATATTCATAGTACATAATATTTACATAATACATTCACAGAAATTGTAACAATGACTAAAAATTTCATTTGCATCCTGTATGTGAAAGAAACATCATTAAAAATAAATAAATTCAACAGATCCTTTAAAAATAACTGTGAAAATTCAGACAGCACACAAAAATTTCTACCATTGTCTTCAACAATGGCATCATCAATTTCCTGATATGTACTTCAAGGATGTGTACAGGATACTACGACAGTACCACATGTTTAATTTTGCATTATTACTAATCTATCAACAATTTTCCTCCAAGTTGATCTGGTTCTTTTGAGCACTTTGGTATTGTCGTATTTAACATTGTGGTCTTCTTGTTCTTTTCATTCCATCTAAATATCAAATACCTACTTTGCTAGTCTTTCCTCTCACATTCTTGAATACTAGCAATGTCATGTTGCCTCCTAATATCTTCATTTTTAATACGATTTTGTTACAGATACCATCTGGTCACTTTGTTGTATGCATTTTTCCAGATCTATAAAACTTATTACTATTTTACTACTATGTTATTACTACAAAAGTATATACAGATCCTTATTATATTTCCATGATTTCTCAACTTTTATTTCCCATTATGTAGATGAGAACTATGAGAGTTCTACTTCACTCATCTGAAAATTGGCCTTCTGAATTATACAGTATAGCCACTGCAAAACTTATTTCTCCATTTTTGAGTATTTTTGGTTGATTATCATCTATTCTGTCTCTCCACATTTCAGGCATTTGATAGCTTTTTTCCCCACCTTAGTATTGATATGAATTCCTGTAATAAATTTAGTTTAATCCTTTATCCAAGTGTGAGCAAACAAAGTTTGCGCCTGAAAATATCTTCAGGACTGGGGTAAGGTAGTACAACACCAGGCAACTCATAGCAAAGGTGGCCAAGCTACCATCATTCCTATTTCAGTATCTCCCATAATGCAAAACACATCTCCTTGTGGATATGTATAATGTTATGCATTAAGGGAAGGGCCACTACCCATACCAGTTTCGACCTTTATTGAGGTCTTTTCAGTGGGAGCCAGGCCCTGAAGTGGAGATACTAGGCAGAAGCACTGGAGAGGTCATCTTTACCTATAGGAATTGCCATAAGGTGTGCCAACTTATTATTAAATTACTCTGGATTTAGAGAAAGATGTTGAAAGTTTATTTTTCACTTGGTTAGACTATAATAAATTTAGTTTAATCCTTGATTCAAGTGTGAGCAAACAAAGTTTGCCCTGAAAATATCTTCAGGACTGGGGTAAGGTAGTACAACACCAGGCAACTCGTAGCAAAGGTGGCCAAGCTACCATCACTCCTATCTCAGTATCTCCCATAATGCAAAACACATCTCCTTGTGGATATGTATAATGTTATGCATTAATGGAAGGGCCACTACCTATACCGGTAGTGGCCCTTCTTTCTTCCACTGAAGAGACCTCAATAAAGGTTTTGACCTTTATTGAGGTCTCTTAAGTGGGAGCCAGGCCCTGAAGTGGAGGCACAAACTTTGTTTGCTAACACTTGGATAAAGGATTAATATAAATTTATTAAACTAAATTGTCGAGCCACTTCATTTGGACCATTTTAATGCCAAAATATGTGGGCAAATATCAGAACAATTAGATTTATTTGTGCTTATGTTCCCGTAGAAGGTTCTATCAAGGAATGAATGGAGGAATTTTTTGAAGCATAAGAGAAGGCAGCTGGCACAACAATGAAAAAGTAAAAGTTGGTCCCTGTTGGAGATCTAAACAGCAGAATAGGAAAAAAATTACCGTACATAAAAAAAAATGTTTTGGGAAAATTTGGAGAAAAGCATAAAGCACAGATCCAATATTCCCTGCCTAAATTGAATAACTGTTGTAATAAATTTGGTGTGAAAATCAGCAATACAAAGACAGTGAAAATAGCCAGAAACATTGAAAACAAATGTATCCTGAATGGTGAACGTATAGAACAAGTAAAACATTTCAGCTACTTAGGTACAATTTTTAGTGAAGTAGGCAAATTAAATATGGAAATAGACAACAGAATTAGCAAAGTTGGTATAGCAGGAAGTCAAATTAATAAATTTATATGGAATAAGCAAGAAATTAGTCAAAATACTAAACTAGCTGAATATAATACAGTGTTCAAACCAATTTTAACTTATGGATCTAAGAGCCAGGTTAGAAATAAAACACTTGACCAAAGACTAGAGATCACAGATATGAAAGTCCTGAGAAAGATTAAGGACATGAATAGATGGCATCAATGACAATATCATATTAAAAAGAATATTAGGAAAGAACTTGCCATTGTTAGCATTCAGGAGTGTTAATAGAGCTAATCGCAGATGGTATAGTCACTTAAATAGAATGGGAGAAGAAAGATTAGCAAAACAAGCGTTCTTTGCCGGTTGGCAGGAAGAAGACCCACAGGAAGTCTAAGATTTAGATGGATTTTTTTTTTTTTTTTTTTTTTTTTTTTTTTTTTTTTTTTTTTTTTTTTTAAGTCTTAAAAGAAAGAAATATAAGATCAGATAATGTGTTGTAGTCCTGACAGATAACACATTAATTTTGAAAAAAATAGTTGATCACAAGTTTGTAATGATGTGACTTTTTTCATGTGGTACTATCATAATTCTCCTGCACACCCCTCCTGGGTACATATCAGGAATTTTATTATGATGAACATATACCAAAAATCACTTAATTTTTCAGATATTTTGATGATGAATGCTATCACTTTAAAAGAATACAAAATAGTTTTATAGTATCGCATTGTTTCTGACATAAAAGCATTTGCCCTAATCTGTTAGCAATTTTTTTTATTTTTCCTTTCTATAATTCAATAATTCAAACCTAGTTTTATGTCTGTACTTAAACAAGTTTTTCATATCAAAGTATTTTTTCTTTTATTTAATCATAGTAATATAATTTTGTTTTTAGTATAAATGCATGTTATTGTGTATATTCAGATTTGCAGATTCATTAAAGCTACGTTTATCCTCTGCCTATTATAGATTGAAGCAGAAATAAAATCCATTAAAACAGAATTAAAAAAATCAAGATCTTTACTTCAGATGGATGAATTGAAATGTAGAAAAAGGGTTCTCCGTCGTCTTGGTTATTGTACTGCTTCAGATGTTATAGAGCTTAAAGGACGAATAGCCTGCGAGATTAGCAGGTAAATTTCATCTCACTACTTTAAAATATCTTGTGTGGGAGAAAAAGGAGAATAGTGTATTGTATGTGGCATTTGCAAATACATGATGTAAAATGCATCTGTGTGAATACTTTTTGTAGTAGTTTTTTTGTTATGAATTTCTTACTATTCTAGCTGAATTGGTCATATTGAAACATTGTATTTGAAATCTATAAGGAGCCTCTTTTAAATAAATCATATATCCAAAATTTGATTTTTAAAAAATGTTTCTAGATTATACAAAGCAGTAATTCTGCTCTGACTGAATGGAATTGGATGAAATTTGGTACTTCAGATGCATGCAATATCCACTCAGCTCAATTTTAATTGATCAGATCATTTTTATTAGTAAAACAGTTTGAAATGATATTAGCAATAATGCTATGACTAGTTTAATGATATTTGGTATTTATGAACTCAAGTAAATTTTATTGAGTGAATAAGTCCAAAAGGTTCAGTTGTAATAATGCCTGGTGTCATTATTACAACTTCTATTAACAACTTTTATGAACATTCATAAGAGTATTCTTGCCAACCTATGACTTTATAGTCTTTTCAGTCAAATAAGCTTTTGATCAGCCTCTATTTCTACCTCTGTCTAACTAGTTCCTACAATCCATTTTGCTTCACTTTCATGCGATCTGTAATCTCTGGGAGGAGGGGAATTAGAACCGTTAGCGAATATTACCATTTTAACTGAGTAGCCAGTTTTTTTAGAGATGCTTACCAAGTAGTGTATGCAATTACTATGAGCATTCAAGCAAGCCTTGGTGTGCGTGTCCATCAAGATAGAGTAGAGCCACTACCATTCCTCTACATGAGTAGAAGAATGATATTGGCAGTTGGATGGAGCATCATCCATGGGAATGCTTATAGAAGAGACATTAATGCAGCAACAGATTATCTATGGAAAAGCAGCTCAAGGGGGTCAGTGAGAGGGATCATCTGTTAAACTAATAGTCCTCTACAATCAAGCATTTTAAGATCAGGTGGAAATGAGATTTATGGTATCAAGAGTTGACCAAAAGGAGAAGTGTTGCTGAGAACAAAAAATACCATGCTTTCTTGGAGGCTGAAGAGTTTTTTTTTTTTTTAACAGATTATTGACAAAAGGGAGCGTTTTGATCTTTAATGTGAGCATTAACAGTCACGCAGTTATCCTCACCTTATTTAATAATGGCAAGACGATCAGTATTTAAGACTTGTTATAGAAGATCTTGAAGCCTGAATAACCTGAACTACAATTTTGCAAATGAAGAAGAGGAGTGAAGAGTACTATCATCAAGAAAGCTGTGAAAAGGATTAAAATAATAGAATGAAACTAGAATGAAAGCTGGGGATCTACTCACAAGGGTAGGAAGCATACCATAAGATAACTTGGTAAAAATAGTAATGCTGATCTTGACATCAACATTCCCAAACATGACAGAGACCAGTTCTTTAGTGTAAGTTTTTTGTGTCACATCACATATCTACATATACGTATATGTATATATGCAGTTTTCTGAATTAAATAAAAGATTTGTATTAACAATTAAAAAAAACAAAATTTAAATGTCACTGATCACTTATGCAATAAGCCTGGATTGAGTGTGTTTTTTGTGTGTATGTACATGTTATTCAAATAATTACACATTTCTGTCATTTCATTATTTTTTTTTTTAATTTTTAATATTATTTCTAGCTTGATTTTCTCTGTCAACAGCTCATGTGGAATGTATGCTGTTGAAGAGGTTTTTTATATTTTTTGAGGATTGGTAATTATTTTTCCAAGGAACTGGTTGGGATGTTACCCACAATTTGGGAAAAACTGTTTGAAGCATGATTTAAAAAGAATCAAAAGGTGATTTTTTTTGTAGACGTATAAATTTTTCAAAATCTGAAATTTATAATGAATGACAAGATTTGTTAACTTCCTAAACTAAACTTGATATACTTGTTACATGGAGTTAGATGTTTAGATCTTGTCCAGTTGTTTAAATCATTTTAGATAATTCCTATTGTTCAAAAATGTTTGACCTCAGAAGTTTTTTAAGCATGAAAATCAGTAAAGGTCATTGGTTTATGGCTTGTTTTTATGCATTTTTATATAATTTTTTCTTTGTTTATTAAACTGTAAAAAAATATACACATTAAAAGGATAAACATAGCATTTAAATTATATAACAGAAAACTATTAAGAAAGAAGAAAGGAATGATGTTTCTTTTGATGTGTTTTATCTTCTATGCTATTTGATGCAGAAAATAAATTGAATGCCAGAAGATAAAATGGTACGGTGTCTTGTTTTCTGTGCTGGTGTTATTCAAGTAACAGTTGGCCGTGTAGTGTAAATTTTGCTTTAAGTGTTGCATGGCTTTGGTGACAGATGGGTGCTGGTTTTCACTTGTCTTGGCAACAGTGAAGAGGGAGTTATACATTGTGTGTTCTGCTGTGCAGGAAGTAGATGCCAATAATCTTCATGGCTTTGTGTCACATTAGAGGCAGTGTCAGCTGCTCATGAGATTATCCCTCTATTTTCAGGACAGGTCGGAATGTTCCTAGGATGTTGCAAAAGAGTATGCGATTGCCTGAGTTGGAATTTGTGGAACTGTGTTGCAGTAGGCAAGATGTGCCACTGTTTCTGGTCTGAAACACCATGTCGTAGAGATCTCAGTGAAAGTTGAATGGTCTGTTTAGGTTTGCAGATGCATATGCAAAGGATAGGGCTGAATGCAGTAATATGAGGAAGCAATGTATTTTCTTGAAGTTATTGGGCAGAAGTGGTAGAGAGGATTCAGAAGATACAATCTATGTGTTGATGAAAGTTTTCAGTAATTTGGATTCATTCCTTGAGATAAGGTGATATACAGGGTGCCCCAAAATTCACGCAAGAAGTAATTTTGATAGAAAACACAGGTTTTTAATTAAAAATTGTAATTTCTTATTGATTCATAAAGTATACAGTATAGGGTTATGCATGGAATAGCATATCGGGTAAATGGCCTCCACCGCTTTGCTGGCACATACGCACTCTTTTGTCGAAATTTTCCATGACCGTTTTGCATAAATGTGGCTGAATTTCGTTGATACAGTGCTCAATTTCCTCCTTCAAGGCATGGGTGGTTGTGGGCTTGTTGGCATACATCTTAGACTTCAAAAAAATCCCAAAGAAAAAAGTCCAATGGCGTTAAGTCACATGATCTGGGCGGCCACTTCTGATCACCAAAACGGGAAATTACACCACCAGGAAATGACTCGTGCAGTAATTGAATTGTTTCTCAGGCTGTATGGCATGTGGCACCGTCTTGTTGAGACCACATGTCGTACACATCCATATCTTGCAATTTAGGTACAAAAAACTGGATTATCATGTTGCGATAGTGAGCACCATTAGCTGTTATTGCCTTACCAGCTGCATTTTTGAAGAAGAATGGACCGATGATGCCTCCAGCCCAAAATCCGCACCAAACAGTGACACGTTGTGGATGCATTTGTTTCTCAACAATCACTCGTGGATTTTCTGAACCCTAAATGCATCAATTTTGTCGATTAACGAAGCCATCAAGATGAAAATGAGCCTCATCGCTGAAGATGATTTTGTTCGAAAAATAAGCATCCACTTGTTGTTGTTCCATAATCCATTCAATGAACTCTCTTCGCTCTGTGTGGTCAGTAGGCTTCAATTCTTGAGTCAATTGAACTTTGTAAGCATAAAGATGCAAATCTTTCATGAGAATACGCTGTAGAGAGCTTCTCAAAATGCCCAATTCAAGACCACGGTGCCGAATTGATGTTCGTGGCCTCTCAGCAACACTCTCACGAACTGCTTCAATGTTTTCTGTTGAAGGACGGCCAGTGTGTATAAGATCACTAATTGATCCAGTTTCCTTGAATTTTTTAATTAATCTTTTTACAGTTGAAGTTAAATCACTATTCCGACCATATTTTGTACGAAAATTGCGAACTGTAGCTGCCAAACCTTCATTATTTTTAAAATATTGCTCAACAATGAAAATGCGTTGTTCTTTCATGTAGCACTCCATTTTTAATAACCCTGAACTGTCAGCTGTCACGCTGTCTTTTTTTTCTCATTGGCAACACTTTACCGCACAAATGGCGCTAAATTTAAATCTTGCGTGAATTTTGGGACACCTAGAAAGAAAGACTTTTATAATGGCTGTTTGTGCATATTGCATTGTTGCTTTTGGTATTTTCATTGATATATGTTGAAATTTTGACAATTTTCCACTCAGGTTATGGGTCAGGAGGTCGCCTATGCTCCTTATTCCTCAGTTTCATGGTAGGAAACAAAGGATTTTGTATTTATCACATTTCTGTTTGAAAATGGATGCTCTGTGAGCATAGCTGTTAGAGATAATCCAGTTCCCTGTGTGATGAGCTTCTGCAATCTTCTAGCATTATAAAGCATCTCTGTAGAATGAAGGTAGATTAGAAGGAATTGGAGCACTATGTCTTCAGAGGGCTGTGGATAGTGTGAGGCCTCTGTTGAATTTTTTCAGGATAAGTGCAACATTTGTTTTATGGGACTGTGATTGGTCTGAAGCAGATGTGAAACCTGAATATTTATGGTGAGGATAAAGAATTTGATTTGAACTTTTGAAGGGAAAATCCTTGGAAGAAAAATACTTGGTCCAGTGAATGAAAATGGTCTCAATACAACATAAGTTATATCATCTCTATAAAGAACAAGTTCAGAAAGTTGCAATGTGCAAGATATCTTTTTCATATGGAAAATGACAATTATTTTAAGAAGACTAAATAGTAAAATTCTTGTTAAGACAAAAAGGAAAACCAAGAAAGAGATATAGATAACATTAATCAAGATAATATTGCATGTCCAAACTTGAAGTAAGATTTTGGACAGGCAGAAGTGGAAGCAACAAATCCAGGAAGCCATAGGAAGAAGAAAGATTAGTCTGAAATGTCTTAAAAATAAAATTACATCATTTAAGACCTGATTTTGGTTTCCAAGGAGACTAGGCTCCAGTCTACCTTGTTTGAATGGCTTGCAGAGTGCTGTGTGGGTTGATCAGCCAGTTTTTCCAACAAAATGTCTGATGTGGGCAGAGTACACTTGCAGGCATTTGACCAACTGAGAGTTATAATTCTTCGCCTGGGTGAAGAGGTTGCACGTATGTTGTTCCACTTACCCAGCACTTGTTTGGAGTGGCCGTTTAGCTGTATCTATCCAGTTCAGCATGTTACCAAGATGGATGCCTAAGTACGGTAATCCCTCGATTAATGCGCCCCTGATTAGTGCATTTTCAATTAGTGCGTCATTTTTTTTTCGATACCCAAATTTGATTGGTGCGCCTATATACATCTTAAAAATAAATGTTACAGATTTTAAAAATTTTCTATCTCTACATTTTTATGACTAACTATTTTAAAAAATCACTCACCAGAATGAAATAATTTAGTTACCGATTTAAAACATTTTACAAAGTTATTTTTAATGGCATACTACACTACTTTCATGTACACTATGTATGCTATGTCCCAAATTTTTACCACCAAAATTTATGTCGTCTGCTATAGTACATCCACAGATTCAAGACCCTTCGACACTTCTGCGCATGTCACAAAAAGGAGAATCCATTCCAATAATAGGGTAATCAATCCATCTTCTGGGATGAGTTCTTTATTCTTACACATCGGAAAATTAACTTCTCTTTTATGATCATTGTAGTTTTTAAAGTGGTAAACTTTATACGTCCTTTATTCTTTCTCCCCTTCAATGGTAACGTCCAAGAGTTAATTAAATCTCATTCTGAAGTCGGAATCATGAAGAAATGATTCTGACCTGCTAAATTTAGATGCACAGTGGGAAGATCCCATAGAACATGAAGAAAATTTAACCATTGATAGTCAGCCAAAAGAGATCTCACAGAAACAATTTGAAAATATTTTTCGTACAATCGAAGTTTTTAAACAGCAATACTTAGAAGCTCACCCTGATGAAGAGAGAAGCAGTAAAATTTTCAGAAGAGTAGAAGAGGCAATAGGGCCATACCGTCGGTTGTATGAAAAAAAGAAACAAAATGCCCGCCAAACTACGTTAGCTCAATTCTTTGTTAAGAAATAGAATAATAAAATTTATATTCTGAATATGTTTTATTGTCTTTCAGCTTCATGGTTTTCCTTTAACTAGACCCTGAGACATACCCTAATTCTTTTATAAAAAAATGACGGTTCAAAAAAGAAATTTGAAGAACGAATTATACTTTTCCCCATAGGTTAGTATATTTGATTAGTGCATTTTTGATTAATGCGCCTGTTTTAAAGAACACATTAGGCGCACTAATCGAGGGATTGCTGTACTTTTGTTCTTTACATGACTAACTACATTTGATAGGAGAGTCACTTCTGGACTTCAGTTTGTTGTATCCACAAGCCAGTGGTTCATCCCAAGTTTAGCACCAGAGGCTTGTGCTTATAGCCTATGCGCAGTGTATATTTCTTTTATTTACTCCTTGTTGTTAATGATTATTATACCATCAGCATGTGACCTTCAGATGCAAATCTTGTATTTGTGTTTGTTTGGAGCATATAGTTTCATGCCATTTTTCTATGAATGGTGCAATGGCTAGTATATATAGGTGCCCAGAGAGTGGATATCCTTGCTTTATTCCTTGGAAATAAGGTAATGTGCCTTATTTGGATAATGAGATATCCATATCCAAATGCCCTTAGAACTTCTAAAATGTATTTTTGCTCTATTCTGCCAAAGATTTTTTCTTGAGGCTAATTAGCACTAAGTTTTATTTTTGAGTGTTTGCAATGTTGATGAGATCTTGAAATGTAGATTATCATATTGATCTTTGAGGTACTGAGTAGGGTTGATAGTGTGCATCAGGTAGCATGGGCTTCAGTTAGTTTGCAATTACTTTAAAATGATTTTGTAGTTTGTGTTAATTGGCGAGATTGGATGTTAGTTTTGGAAATCCATGTAGTCTCTCTCATTAAGAATAAGATAGGCTATTGAGGTTGTGATATATTATTATTATGTAATAACCTCTAGGGAGTCCAAAGACTCATCGAGGGAGGACACCTACTCTACAAATCTCCATCTACACCAACGCATCTACTGCCAATCACCACTAGTAGTATTTTCACAGACAATCACAAACATCCATACCCATGGCAGGATTCGAACCCACAGCAGATATGCTAACCTCAGCCACCCAGGCCAGGATATATTGTGGAAGTTCATTTAAGTAAGCTTGCAGCATTTTAAGGAGAGGTCATCCATGTTAATTCTTAGAAGGCTTGGAAGAAATCTGATGTGAGTCCATGTAGTCCAGGAGATTTGTTGTTGGGTAAAAATTTGTATGCTGTTTTCAGTTTTTTTTTTTTCAAAATGTTTTGTGATGTGAAAGAGATTGTTTGCTCTTGCACTAAGGATTTCATGGATAGCTTCAGCAAAGGCCTTTTGGAAATTATATTGCCTTATAGTATTTCAATATTTCTGATATAATTTTATCTAAATCTTCTGTAATGTTGCCATCTTGTGGTTTGATGATTCACATGCAATTTGATACCTTGTTTTTTTTTTTTAGAGAGAAGTATTTTGTGGATTCAGATTTATATTTGTGTGCTGTGACCTAATAGTGCACCTTTGGCATATAGTTCTAATTGTATTTGTATGGTAGGGAGATGTTAGAGCAGTTGTTTGAATTATCTGATACTCATGATCTTCTGTTTACTTTACAGATGACTGGAAATTTGTGTGAATGTTTTGAGTTTTCATTTCAAGTTGGACCACCATGTTTTGCTCAATTCTGTTGTTTCTTTTGATTGAATAAGATTTGTTATCAAAGCTTCAACCTTCAGTATATATATACTGACTCTTAAAGAAGATGTTGTTGAACATCCATTAGGTACTTGGTTTGAATGTTTTGGAGAATAATGAGAGTTCTTTATGATGGTCTTATGACAAATAACTATGATGTTACAGTTTAACTAGTCTATCACTATTACAGTAGAAAAAAGAAACCTTCACATCACTTTTAATTATGCAGACGTGCGATGCTACAGTTTAACTAGTCTATCACTATTACAGTAGAAAAAAGAAACCTTCACATCGCTTTTAATTACGCAGACGTGCATACAAGTTATATGAACTAATCACTCTCAGAATGAAAAAATAGGGGAAATCGGAGGAGATATAGATGTAGAAAGTATTTTTAACTTGGGTATAGTTATGTTAAAGATACTAAGCAATTTTAAACCTTACTTACAAGCTCTGCATTACTAAATCTTGGTATTTCTAGCCTAGCTCCCACTGATGAGACCTCAATAAAGGTCGAAACCGGTCTGGGTAGTGGCCCCTTGCCTTTAATACAAAACATCATACATCCCCTTCTTGGAGATGTGTTTTGGCATTAAGGGTAAATATTAAGATTAGTGATCAGAGCTTGCTCCACTTTTACCACGAGTTGCCTTGGTCTTGCACTACCTGTGGGATCAGCTAGTCTTGCATAAATTGCAGGCGCAAACTTGACATTTTGTCAGTTTGCTTACTTGGGAAAAAATGGAGTAAAACCAGGTTTAAAATTGCTTGGTATCTTTAACATAACTATACCCAAGTTAAAAATACTTTCTAAATATAAAGAAAATGGATAGGATAACTAAATTGAATGGACAATAGCAGACTGCCAAAATTACTGTACAAATATAAAATAAATCAAAAAAGAATTCAAAGCTTTTCCAAAATACCAATTTTTGGAAAAAAAACTTTGAAACAAATTTTGTCCAAATGCTTTTGGAATGCATTTTCTGTCTTGATATTGGAACTTGATATTCATGATAACTACCCTGGATCATGGCAGAAATCCAGCAGGTACTAGCTTGCTCTGCTGCATAATCTCCTACAAGAATCAGCTTTTCTTTATCTGCTAACTCCGATTTGAAAAACTTTCTCTAATTCTATCATCATATGGAAGACGTGGGACCATGGCCACACGTCTCATTGTCCACTGCCCTATTTAGAAATTTGCCCCATTACTTTACTTTCCATTGCTCATATTCAAGAAGTTTATACATTTGGTGTTGAATAATGTAACTGCTTCTTCCTTTCCCTAATCACTATTGTCCAAATGTAACATATAATTATTATTTTTCAAGCATGATTGGTTGAATGGTTAGTATAACGCTTTCCATCCAGTAGACTGCTCAAATCCCACTTTGGGCATGGATGTTTTTATGACTGTTTTAAGGTAGTTGATGAATTTTATCATCTGGTATCAAACCATCATCCTACTTATTTAGACGCCTGAAGTGGTTTGATTGTAGAGCAGGATTTTCATATTATCCAATTGATAGCTTACTCACAATACTGATATACATGTATTATGAGCTAATAGCATTTCATGGGCAGGATTCACATTTAAAAAATAATAATTATTATCGAAATAAAAATCTCACTGGTTTAGTCTTTATCATATCAGTAACAGCAGTAATGTTGAAACAGTGTTAAAGCAATGTGACTACAATTTTCAAGAAAGATTAACTATTGAATTAACAGATATTTCAGGTTATTATATCACAAAACATCAAAGAAGGACATGGTGCTTCTTTAATTCTTCATTTCTACTGAGGTTGAGTTTGTTACAATAATTAACTTTTTTGCTGTTTTCCCTTGGTTCACTGGTGAAAACAGTAGGAGCTTTGTTTAACTGGGTGATACTCAGTTAAACAAATATCTGATACAAAATACAGCTTGGTCAGCTAAGTCCCAAACTGACAATTCATCCTCATTGTTTCATTATCTAGGTAGATACATGATAATAATGGGATGTGCTATCGAGGTGTGTCTTGTATACATTGGAGTAGATAACAGAAGAGACATCCATATTGCCAGTAAGGGACACAAAAAGTTGATGATATGGAGGTCTCCTCACACTCATCTGAATTTGACAACTTAAGCAACCTTCAAATGCTGCTTATTGGCATTATTTAAATAAACAGAAATAAAATATTAATTTTAAAAAATGCATTAATATACAAAGGGTAACTTTCATGGACTTAAATTAAAATCTTGCTTTGCTGCCAAGCAAATATATAAATATTTCACATAGAAATATTTCTTTCTTGTGGTGTATCTTTTATTTTGTACAGTTATCTAATATCATTAACTTTTTGTGTGTGTTTTTTCCAGTGCTGATGAATTACTCTTAACTGAGCTGATTTTTAATGGAGTTTTCAATGATCTCAATGTACATCAGGCTGCAGCACTCCTTAGTTGTCTTGTATTCCAGGAGAAGTCAAATGAAATGCCTAAACTTACAGAAGAGTTATCTGGTCCACTTCGAATAATGCAGGTAGCATTTCTGATTTCTTTGATGCTAAATTAGAACTTGCTTAAATCAGTGCCCAAAGTCTGCATTAAATAAATTTGCAGTATTCAAAAATATTCCACACAGCTGCAAGTTATAGTAATATATATTTGGATATTTGGCTTTGTTGTGTAAATAACTGTTATATTTAAACATTCTGTATTTAAATAATAAGCCGAAAAGTAAATATGAAATATATTATATTATAATTAACATCCCAAACTGCACAGTTTAATTTAGCATACATATTCTAACAGTAGTCAATTACTAATGTGATTATGATTTACTTTTAAGTAGTTTTTTACTAAAATAAAGAGCCAAAAGGCTTCACTTCGGCAATGCAAAATTATATAAATTAAGTGGATATTAAATCCAACATTATTTCAAAGCCGAATACAGAAACTATAAATGTTTTCTGCCAAATTTGACCAGAGAACTAACGGGAATGCACTTGCCACCATACTATGAGTTGTCCTAGCTGAACCTAATAGGAGACATAAAGCTAGCCCGAGTGTCCATATATTCGCCTCCTATTGGTGCATTTTGATAAAGTTTCACTGGCCTGACAGCTGTTTCAAACTCATTAGTTTTCGTCAGAGACCAGGCAGAAACCTAAGAGAGCAAAAACTCTCGGTATTAAGGAACTCGAAGCATCTGTATTTTCCGTAAGCGAGCTCTCGGCCAGTTTGTAAAGTAGTTAGTACTTTATTACTTTTAAGTGGTTAGTACATTAGGAGTTCGCGCAGTTATCCTAGTGGCTTTGCACTTCGCAACCATATGCCTGGGGGAAGGAGTGTCCCAGTTTCGATTCCCCCTTGAAGACATGAGGAACTGGAGGATCTTCGTCAGCCATAGCCAAGTTAGCCGGTCTTGGGCGTGGGCAGTAGGATTTTTTCTGCCTGTTTAACTGGCGTTTTTCATCCCGCAAGCAGCCCCGTGAACATATGCTGCTACAGTCAAAAATATATCCCCCCTCCAGCGGCAGACCAGGTGACAGGTCGTTTGGGAGAGTACTAACAAGAAGTCGCATCTAAGTAACACACGAACCCTGCATAGGAAGCGGGAATAACGCATAGTGAAAGAAGAAGAAGTTAGTACATTAGGAAAATGGACTAGGAGTTTTATTTCTGCCTAACTTGCTGGGAATTCTATTAGGAAAATTGAAGAAAATTCATGTTATTAACTGTTTTAGCAGTAATGTAAAAATATATACTTCACTTCTACAAAATGAGTCTTCTCCCCCCCCGCTGTCAAAAAAAAAAATAATAATAATAATAAAATGAACCAAAAAGTATTCCAATAGAAAATCAACATTTACTGTGGCAAAACAAGCATTTTTCATGGTATACTAATTCACCATCATCATTAAATTCCTGGGGTGTACAGGATATGATAGTACTACATGAAAAATTTGCATCATTACTAACTTCCTATCTACAATTTTCCTCAAAATCAGTCTGTTACTTTTCAAGACTCCAACATTATCAGATCTTATATTTCTATCGTCTAAGGCACTTTGTGCCATATCAATCCACCTATATCTTGGTCTTCCTCTGAGTTGTTTTCCTGCCAACCTGGCAGAGAACACTTGTTTTGCTAATCTTTCCTCACCCATTCTGTTTAAGTGACCATACCACCTGAGATTAGCTCTGCTAATGTATTCCTGGATGCCGACAATGTCAAGTTCTTTCCTAATATCCTCGTTTTTAATATGATATTGCCATTGATGCCATCTATTCACGCCTCTAATCTTTCTCAGGATTCTCATATCTGCGGTCTCTAGTCTTTGGTCAAGTGTTTTACTTCTGACCCAGCTCTCAGATCCATAAGTTAAAACTGGTTTGAACACTGTCTTTTATACAGCTAATTTAGTGTTCCGACTAATTTCTCTCTTATTCCATATCAATTTATTCATTTCACTTCTTACCATACCAACTTTGTTGATTCTGTTGTCTATTTCCATATTTAATTTACCATCTTCACTAAAAATCGTGCCTAAGTAACTGAAATGTTTTACTTGTTCCACAGGTTCTCCATTCACAACACAGTTGACATTTTCAGTGATTCTGCCTATTCTCATTGTCTTTGTCTTTTTATTACTGACCTTCATACCATATCTATTACAACAGTTATTCAATTTAGTCACAGAATCTTGCAGACTTGTAGTGGATTTATTTAGAAGTATAACATCATCCGCATAAAGCAAAGAGCTGACATTAACATCTCCAATTTTGATATCATGTTTAATACCACTTTCCTTCATAATGTGATCCATATAGATAATGAATAACAGAGGGGATAATGTACATCCTTATCTCACACCAGATTTAACATTAAACCATCTAACTGCTGACTTACAACTCAAATCAAGACTAAGTATTGCTTGATACAATGCCCCATTAATATATAACTGTAGCATATTGAATAGCTTCTCTCTTGGCACCTTGTCATATGCCTTTTCCAAATCGACAAAACTTAAATACAGATCTTTGTTATATTCCCATGATTTCTCCACTATTTCTCCATTATCCAGCTTGTTCTTCACCAAGCTTTTCTTCCACAATTCTTCTCAACCGTTTCTCAAGTATACTTGCATATATCTTAAGGAAAACTCAGTAGGGATATACCCCAATAATTCTCACATTCAGTTTTATTTCCCTTTTTATACATGGGTACTATGAGAGCTCTACTCCAATCATCGAAAATTTGTCCCTCTGTCCAGGCATTCTGAACTATGCAGTGCAGCCACAACAAGACTTTTATACCACCATACTTAAGCATTTCTGGTCGAATATTATCTACTCCTGCTGCCTTTCCACATTTCAAGCCTTTGATGGCTTTTTCTACTTCAAGTATGGATATGTATTCCTTACTGCATGCCTGCTCAGGGTGTTTTATCACTATGCTGTCAGCACTGCTTGTTTCATTTAGCAGTTTTTCAAAGTAATTACTCCATACTTCAAGGATATCTTTTTCTCCAGTTTTCATTTCACCTTTATCATCTCTAATTCCTTTTACATCACTCTTTCCTCCATTCCTAAGCTTCTTCAACGACTTCCAGAATATTTTGCCACCTTCTTGATATTTATTTTCTATGTTCTTGCCAAAGTCCTCCCATGACTTTTGTTTAGCTAGTTTTACACACTGTTTAGCTTTCTTACATTTGTCTCTGTATTCTCTAAGAGTACAAGCTGACTTATTTGCCAGGAACTTTTGATATGCTTTCTTCTTTTCCTTCACTGCCTCTTTAACTTCCTGTGTCCACCAGGGAGTTCTGATTTTTTTATCCTTGCACACAACCTCACCACATGCCTCTCTGGCAGAATCAATCATTCAATGTTTTCTTCAAGGCTTGCCACTGAATCTCCAAGGTTTGATTCCTGTTCTCAAACTCTTTCATTTTTTCTTCAATAATCTTTGTATATTTTAGTCTACAGTTCACATCTGAGAGCTGCTCAACTTTTATTCGCTTTAAAACTTTCTTACATGTTATTCTTTTCAATATGAAATTCAATTTTATCCTGCTCAAGACTAAATAGTGATCACTTCCAATTTCAAATCCTCTGTACACTCTGGTGTCCTGCACCAGGGAGAAAACATCACTATCAACAATAACATAGTCAATGAGACTTTTCTTATTCCTTGCCTCTTCTCTCCATGTGAATTTCTGCACATTTTTATGTTGGAACATGGTGTTAGTAATAACCAGTCCATGTCCTGAGCAGAAATCCAACAGATATTTGCCATTATTATTAGCTTTGCTCTTTTCTCCAAATTTTCCCAAAATATTTTTGTATGTCTCACAATCATTTCGTACTCTGCTATTTAGATACCCAACAAGGACCAACTTTTCCTTTTTCATTGTGTCAGTTGCTTTTTCTAAACCATCAAAAAATTCCTCCACTTCTACCTTAGTAGGACCTTCTGTGCCACAAATAAGTCTCATTGTCCAGTTCCCCATTCTCATATTTGTCCACATTACTCTACTTGAGACTGCCTGCCATTCAAGAAGATTAGCTTCGTATTTTGTGTTGAATACTATTGCTACTCCTTCTTTTCCTTGATTGTCATTGCCTGAATATAACATTTTATGTTTATTGCTCAGAAAGATCTCACCAGTTTTTGTCTTTTTTGTTTCAGTCACCCCTGTTGTATCGATCTGGTACTTATCTAATTCCTCAGCTAGGTCCATTTCTTTGCCATTCAGGCTTCTTATGTTAATAGTACCAATCTTTAACTCTGGTGATGTTGAGTTGGTGTGTGTTTTCATTTATTGCTCAGAAAGATCTCACCAGTTTTTGTCTTTTTTGTTTCAGTCACTCCCTATTATGTCGATCTGGTACTTATCTAATTCCTCCACTAGCTTCATTTCTTTGCCATTCAGGCTTCTTATGTTGATAGTACTGATCTTTACCTCTGTTGATGTTGAGTTGGGGTGTGTTTTCACTAAATTTAAAAGTTCAATACCATGTGGTAAATTCAGAACAAGGGTAATGCACAGTGCTTTATCACATTCTTTGCACGTGCACCTGGAGTTAGAACATTTTTATGGAGTTTATACCCTCAGCCATAGCCAAGTTAGCCGGTGTTCGGCATGGACAGTATGGTTTTTTCCACAGTTTATCTTAGGGTTTTTCATTTTGCAAAGCAAGCAAACCGGTCTTGAGAACTCAACACCAGACTTAGGATACACCAGGGCATATGACTGACCACCTTATCCTGTGAACGGATTGAGATCCATTGATTAATAAATTCTTGACACCATAAGGTAAAAGAGGTTATAAAGAAGATGAGATGAACATATAAATTAAAGATGCAAAGAAAGTATATACTTGATTTAATCCTTTATTCAAGTGTAAGGAAACAAGTTTGTGCCGGAACTATTTTCTGGACTGGGGCAACTCATGGTAAAAGTGGTATGATTTCACATCACTTGCCTTGGTATCCCATAATGTAAAGCACATATCTTGCAGACATATATAATGCTATGCCTTATGGGAAAAGTCATTACCCAGACCTGTTTTGACCTTCATTGAGGTCTCATCAGTGGGAGCCAGGCCCAGAGGTGATACCATGGTTGAAGTAACGCAGAAGTAATATTTTCATATACGGGTTGCCAAAAGGTGTCACAACTTATTATTAAAATACTCTGGATTAGAGATAAATAGTTGTTGAAAGTTTTTACTTGGTTATTCTATAAATTAAAGATACCAGGAAATTATATACTTGGTTTAATCTTTTATCCAAGTGTAAGCAAACAAGTTTGCTCCTGTACTATTTTCAGGACTTGGGCAACTCGTGGTAGAGGTGGTATGACTTCACATCACTTGCCTTAGTATCCCATAATATAAAGCACATATCCTTGCTGACATGTATGATGCTGTGCATTATGGGAAGGGTCATTACCCAGACTGGTTTCGGATGAGGTCTCGCCAGTGGGAGCCAAACCCAGAGACCTCAATAAAGGTCGAAACCAGTCTGGGTAGTGACCCTTTCCATAATACATAGAATTATACATGTCTGCAAGGGCATGTGCTTTACATTATGGGATACTAAGGCAAAGTGATGTGAAGTCATACCACAAGTTGCCCCAGTCCTGAAAATAGTTCAGGCACAAACTTGTTTGCTTACACTTGGATAAAGGATTAAACCATAGAAAAACTATCAGCAACACACAAAACATTCTTAGTTGCAGTTTTTCCACTAGTAGTAGAAGGCACAATAACTGGAAAATTGTCAAATGTAAGGGATCAGATGTGGAAGATCTTCCTCCAACTTTAGGTGACTTCCTTGGTGTGCTGTATTGTTGAGTTTGCTGGTGAATAACCTGAAGTTGGCCAGCTGAGGTTTCTTTCTAGGTTTCACCAGAAACAGGTTGTATGCATTTATTTATTACAGAAATGTTAAGCAAATTTGACCAGAAATGCTCAAGTATGGGGGTATGAAAGTCTTACAGTGGCTGCATTGCATAGTTCAGAAGGCCTGGACAGAGGGGCGAATTCCCGATGATTGGAGTAGAGCTCTCATAGTACCCATATATAAATATAAAAAGGAAAATAAAACTGAATGTGAGAATTACAGAGGTATTTCCCTAATGAGTGTTCCTGGTAAGATTTATGCGAGTATACTTGAGAAGAATTGTGGAAGAAAAGCTTGGTGAAGAACAACCTGAATTCAGGCCAAATAGAGGCTGTGAGGATCAGATCTTCACTTTTACGACAAATAATTGAAAAATCATGGGAATATAACAAAGATCTGTATTTAAGTTTTGTCGATCTGGAAAAGGCATGTGACAAGAGAGAAGTTATTCAATATGCTACAGTTATATATTAATGGGGCATTGTATCAAGCAATACTTAGTCTTGATTTGAGTTGTAAGTCAGCAGTTAGAATTGAAGGAAGTACAGGAAGATGGTTTAATGTTAAATCTGGTGTGAGACAAGGATGTACATTATCCCCTCTGTTATTCATTATCTATATGGATCACATTATGAAGGAAAGTGGTATTAAACCGGATATCAAAATTGGAGATGTTAATGTCAGCTCTTTGCTTTGTGCAGACTATGTTATACTTCTAAATAAATCCACTACAAGTCTGCAAGATTGCATAACTGTTGTAATAGATATGGTATGAAGGTCAGCAATAATAAGACAAAGACAATGAAAACAGGCAGAAGCATTGAAAATATCAACTGCATTGTGAATGGAGAACCTATAGAACAAGTAAAACATTTCAGCTACTTAGGCGCAATTTTTAGTGAAGATGGTAAATTAAATATGGAAATAGACAATGGAATCAACAAATCTGGTATGGTAGGAAGTCAACTGAATAAATTTATATTGAATAAGAGAGAAATTAGTCAGAACACTAAATTAGCTCTATACAAGACCATGTTCAAACCAATTTTAACTTATGGATTTGAGAGCTGGGTCAGAAGTAGAACACTTAACTAAAGACTGCAGACTACAGATATGAGAGTTCTAAGAAAGATCAGGGGCATGAACATGACATGAATGACAATATCATATTAAAAGCGAGGATATTAGGAAAGAACTTGCCATTGTCAGCATCCAGGAATGGATTAGCAGAGCTAATAACAGGTGGTATGGTCACTTTAATAGAATGGGCGAGTAAAGATTAGCAAAACAAGTGTTCTCTGCCAGGTTGGCAGGAAAAAGACCCAGAAGTAGACCAAGATATAGTTAGATTGATACTGTAAAAAGTGCTTTAAAGACAGGTAACAGACTAATTTGGAGGAAAATTATAGATAGGAAGTTGGTAATGATGTAAATTTTTCATGTAGTACTATCATTTCCTATACACCCCGTGAGGGTACATGGCAGGAATTTGCTGATGATGATGTCAAGGAGATGAAGGTAAAGTTTTATGTACCATTTCTTTGATTTTCTCAGTGTAAGAAACTCATTTGTGTTATAATCCGACAAACAAGCAGGATGGTTTTTCAATTTTTTGCCCTTACTTTCTGCCAGCATTATATATAGTCACCACGATATCTTTATGAAATGAAATCAGCATAAACAGATCACATTATCATGCCATTTTACTGAAAGCAATTCATCATAAGTCATACTCATGTTCATCCTGTTTTTCTTTCAGCCAAATATTTGAACAAATCTGGATCTTGTGTGCAAGTTATCAACAAGTAAATATCTTCTATCTAAATATGGTCTTATTGTTACTAGATCTACCAAAGGCATAGTTGACAGTTGTGGCGGAACCGATATAAACAGTAGTGTCTAATATACCGCTTGGAAAGAAGTTAACAGACACTATCATAGTGTAAGAAACAAATAGCAGTGGTGCCCACCTTAATAATATTTAGGACCTCCTTTCACTGTGACTGCAGCAATCCCACGGGACATACTTTCCACAAGTATATGATCAGTAGGAATTTTGGACTATTCTTCCTGTATGCACGTAGTGTGGTCCTGGACTGTTGTTGGGATGGACATCCTTTGACTTCATCCTCTCCAGTTCATGCCATAGATGTTCAGCAGGATTGAAATTAGGGCTTTGTGGAGGCCAGTCAAGTGTGGTGACGTTCATGTCCACAAACCATGCAGTTTGTCACTAGGCAGCACTCTAATGACATGGTGCATTGTCTTGCTGAAAGTGATGGTCATTTCCATAGAAAAGTAGGAAGCATGGCATTGCCAGAATGTTCAGCTACCTCTCAGAGCTCAATGTTCATGGCACCACAAATAGAGATCTGAAGCCAAACCAAAAAAAAAAAAAAAACAGGATCATACCATCACCATCATCTCTGAATTTCATAGTTGGGGGTTCGCACTCTGGTGAGAGACATTTACCAGTCATCCACCACACCCATTCATCTGCTCAGTATGACTGCAGCAATCCCACGGGGCATACTTTCCACGAGTATATGACAGTGATCAGTAGGAATTTTGGACCATTCTTCCTGTATGCACGTAATGAGGTCCTGGACTGTTGTTCGGATGAACATCTTTTGCCCTCACCCTCTGCTCCAGTTCATGCCATACATGTTCAACAGGATTGAGATCAGGGCTCTGTGGAGGCCAGAGATCTGAAGCCAAACAAAAAAAAACAAGATCATACCATCACCACCACCACCACCACCTCTGAATTTCATAGTTAGGAGTTCGACTCTGGTGAGAGACATTCACCAGGTGTAGCTTGATTTATTGCTCCATAACACAGCTTTCCAAGCTTCTACATTCCTCTGTATCACTGAAGATAATGCTCTATGTTGGTTCAGTTAATATGGGACTTGCATATTGCAGTCCTATCATGGAAAATCACGTGTGAGCCTCGGTTCTGAACGTTTTTGTGCAAATTCATGTTCCAGTCAATGCCCAGAACTCAACAGTCGACATGTCGGTTTTTACATATTATCTTTCGTAGCACCCTACAGTCATGTTCAGTGAGTGCGGACGGTTGTCCACTTGCAACTGACTCCCTGCTCTTTCATCTCAGTATAGTATCACTAATTGTTGACCTGGGATGGCCCAATTTGCTGAACAGATGGGCCTTCAACATGGCATCTTATCACAATGCCTCTTTCAAACTCTGTCAGTTCTCTTCTTGCAGCCATTTCGCCTGGACACAGTTACACTGACTTGGAAGCATCATATTCCTCCAATTTATATACCAGTTACACACATGACTCATTAAATGGCATGATGCATCTTTGCCTATGGGGGGTGTCCATTGACTTCCTTCCAAGTAGTGTGTAACCTGTTTCACAGTCACAAAGGACAAACACTTTTTTTTATTCCAAAATGATATCTCTTGAAGGAATAAACTAACTGCCTAAAACTCAATGTGCCCTTCCAACCACCATATTTTGTTGATACACAGGTTTCTAAATGAGTAAAACATGTCAGCAAATTTTTTTCAAATGATCAGTCACACTTTTTTGTCATGTACAGTCTCTCTCCTCAGACTGGTTATGATTATCACAAAAATGCAGTAATTTCAGAAGTAGTTGAAATCTGTCTAGTTGTATAGTTTTACCTAACATGAGCATTAGGTAACTAAACGGTGGGTTATCAGAGGAAAAAAAAACACATTTCCTGAAATGTGGTTTTCGTCCATTTCTTTAAATTAAAGATCCCAAGAAATGATTTCCTTTGGTTTATACTTTATCAAAGTGTAAATAAACAAATTTTGCACATGAAGTATGTTCACGAGTGGGTAATTGTATATAGAGGCTAATGACTTTACATCAGTTGCCTTAGTGTTATGAGATATTAAGACAATTGATGTGAACTTATTAGCCTCTGTATACAAAGTAGCCTGCTCGTGAAGATACTTCACGTTCAAATTTTTTTTGCTTACACTTGGCTGAGTGGTTAGCATATCCGCTCTCCAGCCAAAAGGTGCAGGTTCAAATCCTGCCATGGGCATGGATGTTTGTGATTGTCTGTGAAAATAGTAGACGTAGTGGTCGGCAGTAGATGGTGTCGGTGTAGATGATGAAAGTAGTTGCAGTTGGTGGATAAGGAGAGTTGTAGAGTAGGTGTCCTCCCTTGATGAGTCTTTGGACTCCCTGGAGGTGTGTTATGTAGTAATAATAAAGTATAAAACCAAAGTATAATTTCTTGGCATTTATACTTTAACGAAGTGAAAAAATTTTCAATTCTTTTAATTTTTAATTTCAGTATTTTTCATGACAAAATTGCAATGCCTGTTAATCTCAGTAGCAATATTAAAAAAAAAAAAAAAAAAAAAACTTGTTATTTTCATTGTCAAAGAACATTGTAATGCTATCATTCAGAATTGGGAAAACTTGGATGTATATCGAGAGTGTTGTTGTCAGCAATTTCCACAGCACTATCAAATTTTTTAGTGATATGAAACACATTACTGCATTTAAAACGACTATCTGAGCTTCCTTCACTTTCCTCTGAATACCAGTAGTCATAATCTGACTTGAATCCTGTCAAAATACAGCCATTTTCCTCAGCAGTAGTGGCATTGCATTTACAGTAGCCAGCCACCTTGATTCAGACTTTTGCAATCACTTGATTCACTTTCTTTACTACTTTCACAGTCATAGAAAATTGTTTACTGTAAATCTTTTATGGCATATAAATACATTTGGGTAAGTTGGGAAGGTTGCTAAGAGATAGCAGTGTCGCTATACAAAAATTCAAAAGCCAGTGTAAATTTATAGCTTGCAGAAGTTAAAATTTGATGAATGCATATATACATCAATACTGTTTTGAGGATAGAAGCATGGGGATGGGGTGCTTAAGGGTCAAAACTATATAACTGAGAGGAGACCTCCACATAGCCTTTAAAGGAGAACTGACCAGGGCTTCTGACCTAATATCCAATCCTCACCTTCTCGTGGTGCACCCTGTTGGTATCTACTTGGATACTGAACGAACAAGGATGGGCTGGCAATTTGGGATTTAGCGACCAAATTGTATTCTTATTGGTCGCTAAAACCAAAATAAAAAAAAATGATGGTACGACATGACAAAATTTCATGCCGGCTGGGGCGTTGCCCGGTTAAACAAGGCCCGCGTTGTTTTCGCCAGGGAAGCAGGGCGAACAGCGAAAAGTCAGCTACTGGAACAAATCTGAAAGCACACCCCAAATCAATATCACCAGAGTTAAAGATCAGTACTATAAATATAAGAAGCCTGAATGGCAAAAAAAAATGTAGCTAGCGGAGGAATTAAATAAGTACCAGATCGACATAATACGGGTGACAGAAACAAAAAAGACAAAAACTGATGAGATCTTTCTGAGCAATAAATACAAAATGTTATATTCAGGCAATGACAATCAAGGAACAGAAGGAGTAGCCATAGTATTCAACACAAAATACGAGGCTAATCTTCTTGAATGGCAGGCAGTCTCAAGTAGAGAGATGTGGGCAAATATCAGAATGGAGAATTGGACGATGAGACTTATTTGTGCCTATGGTCCCACAGAAGATTCTACTAAGGTAGAAGTGGAGGAATTTTTTGATGCTTTAGATAAAACAACTGACACAATGAAAAAGGAAAATTTGGTCCTTGCTGGGATCTAAATAGCAGAGTAGGAAGTGATTGTCAGACATATAAAAATATTTTGGGATAATTTGGAGAAAAGAGCAAAGCTAATAATAATGGCAAATACCTGTTGGATTTCTGCTCAGGACATGGACAGGTTATTACTAACACCATGTTCCAACATAAAAATGTGCACAAATTCCCATGGAGAGAAGAGGCAAGGAATAAGAAAAGTCTCATTGACTATGTTGTTGTTGATAGTGATGTTTTCTCCCTGGTGCAGGACACCAGAGTGTACAGAGGATTTGAAATTGGAAGCGATCACTATTTAGTCTTGAGCAGGATAAAATTGAATTTCATATTGAAAAGAATAACATGTAAGAAAGTTTTAAAGCGAATAAAAGTTGAGCAGCTCTCAGATGGGAACTGTAGACTAAAATACACAAAGATTATTGAAGGAAAAATTAAAGAGTTTGAGAAGGAACCAAACCTTGGAGATTCAGTGGCAAGCCTTGAAGAAAACCCTGATTCATTCAGCCAGAGAGGCATGTGGTGAGGTTGTTTGCATGGATAGAAAAATCAGAACTCCATGGTGGACACAGGAAGTTAAAGAGGCAGTGAAGGAAAAGAAAAAAGCATATCAAAAGTTCCTGGCAAATAAGTCAGCTTTTGCTCTTAGAGAATACAGAGACAAATGTAAGAAAGCAAAACACTGTGTAAAACTAGCTAAACATGGGAAGACTTTGTCAAGAACATAGAAAATAAATATCAAGAATGTGGTAATATATTCTGGAGGTTGTTGAAGAACCTTAGAAATGGAGAAAGAGTGCTGTAAAAGGAGTTAAGAGTTGATAAAAGTGACCTGAAAATGGGAGAAAAACATATCCTTTAAGTATGGAGTAATTACTTCAAAAAATTGCTAAATGAAACAAGCAGTGATAGCACAGTGGTAAAAAAACGCTCAACAGGCATACCATCAGGAATACATATCCATACTTGAAGTAAAAAAAGCCATCAAACGCTTGAAATGTGGAAAGGCAGCAGGAGTAGATGATATTCGACCAGAAATGCTGAAGTATGGTGTTATAAAAGTCTTACAATGGCTGCACTGCATAGTTCAGAATGCCTGGACAGAGGGACAAATTCCAGATGATTGGAGTAGAGCTCTTATAGTACCCATATATAAAAAGTGAAATGGAACTGAATGTGAGAAATACAGAGGTATTTCCCTACTGGATATTCCTGGTAAGATATATGCAAGTAAACTTGAGAAACGGTTGAGAAGAATTGTGGAAGAAAAGCTTGGTGAAGAATAAGCTGGATTCCGGCGAAATAGAGGCTGTCAGGATCAGATTACGAAAAATAGTTGAGAATGCATGGGAATATAACAAAGATCTGTATTTAAGTTTGGTCGATCTGGAAAAGGTATATGACAAGGTGTCAAGAAAGAAGCTATTCAATACGCTACAGTTATATGGTGTCAATTGGGAATTATATCAAGCAATACTTATTGCTTGATATAATTCATGACAATAAATTGAATAACTGTTGTAATAGATATGGTATGAAGGTGAGCATGAAAAAGACAATGAAAATAGGTAGAATTTTTGAAAATGTCAACTGTGTTGTGAACAGGGAACCTCTGGAACAAGTGAAACTTTTCAGATGCTTAGGCACGATTTTTAGTGAAGATGGTAAATTAAATATGGAAATAGACAACAGAATCAACAAAGCTGGTATTGGTAGAAAGCCAATTGAATAAATTCATATTTAATAAGAGAGAAATTAGTTGGAACACTAAATTAGCTGTATACAAGACAGTGTTCAAACCAGTGTTAATAACTTATGGATCTGAGAGCTGGGTCAGAAGTAAAACACTTGACCAAAGACTAGAGACCACAGATTTGAGAGTCCTGAGCAAGATTAGAGGCGTGAACAGATGGCATCAATAGCAATATCATATTAAAAACGAGGATATTAGGAAAGAACTTGATATTGTCAGCATCCAGGAATGCGCTAGCAGAGCTAATCCCAGGTGGTATGGACACTTAAGCAGAATGGGTGAGGAAAGATTAGGAAAACAAGTGTTCTCTGCCAGGTTGGCAGGAAAACTACCCAGAGGAAGACCAAGATATAGGTGGATTGATATGGTACAAAGTGTCTTATACAGTAGAAATATAGGATCTGATAATGTTGGCAAGTAACAGACTGATTTGGAGGGAAATTGTAGATAGGAAGTTAGTAATGATGTTAATTTTTCATGTAGTACTATCATATCCTGTACACCCCTTGAGGGTACATGTCAGGAATTTGATGATGATGAAGCATTTGGATATATATACACAGCATTACCACTGAAAGGACATGTGACATAATGATCAAGGAAAAGCTTTTTAAAGGGACAGGATTAGTAATAATGGTATGTTATTGGATTTCTGTGTAGGACATGGTGTAACACCATGTGCCAACATAAAAATATGCATTAATTCATGTGGAAGGAATGCACACATGCAAAAGTCTTATTGATGACATTATTAGTGATATCTTCTGAATTGATCCAGATTACACTCTTGTATTATGGGTCACTTGAAACTATTGGGTAGAGATGAATATTTTATTGAAAAAAATGGGTACTGGATACTGAAGTTCTGAAAGGAATGAAAATTAAGCCATGTTTAGGTGAACTATAGATTCAAATATAAAAATATAACATTTAAGTAAAAGTTGAAATTTTAAGTTGGCTAAACCTAATGAAATCATGAGTGCCCCAAGTAGGAAAACACATGGCAAATCTGTCTGCAATGATAGAAAAATAAGAATACTCTGGTGGATACAGGGAATTAAAGATTCAATCGTATAGAAAATTTCTGCCCAGTAAGTTAGCATGTGCTGTTAAAAAATTATAACAAAAAAAAAAAAAAAAAAAAGAAGGAAAGTTAAGTTATATGTGAAAATAGCTAAACATCTGTGGGGAAATTTTCAGAAAACAACTCAGTGGTATAAAAAACAAAAAAGAAGAATATTCTGGATGTGTAACATTCAATTACATGATGGACTGTGAAAGTATTAAATTCTTTATCTCACCTAATATTTCATTATCCCTAATGACTAGCATCTTCAAAGCACTTCGATAAAGACAGAAAATCCATAAGAAACAAGAAACAATTGTAAAAATACTCAGTATGTCCAGGAAGAATGCAGCTGGATATGACATGGCCATCAGTAATATGACCTAAAGATGAATAATGGTATTTTAATTATTCAAAATTAAGTGGATATTGAATACCACATTATTTCTTAGCCGAATAAGAAACTCAAAGATAGGAAATCTAATCTAAGAGTTTCATGCTGAATATAGAAAACTATAAACATACAAACTTATTGTTTTAATACTGACCATATCGTAATGCGTACAAACATCTTACATTCTTTGCCTACCAGTTTCGTTAGCAAACTGTCTAGCTTTTTCAAGACGTTCACGGAAAAGCATAAAAAAACTAGTAAATGCAAATTGAAAGGAACATAAAAATGTGAACAATCTAGTAGCTAAGGTTACACGTTCGCGTGACAGAGACTGAGAGGGCTTGTTGTTCTTATTCATCATCATGCATGCGTGTATGTTGTAAACGTGTAATGTGATTACTGGCTAGCTGTAGTTCAGATGGATTTAGAGAAAGGATTTTCATCAGGCTTTTCCATGAACCGTTCAGAATAGTGCCCTGATTTCTGTTGAGGTTTCCACCGGTTATTAACACTGTTGTGGCTTCCTTGAATAAACGATGTCTGTAGTCGTCATACAAATATGGCATGGAGCTGTTTTGCCACTCTATCGTGTGGTTAGATGTACAGAAATGATGTGCTAAGCTGGAAGAAATACTTCTGTTGTGGTTTACATCACCAACATGTTCTTTTTTGTCCGGTCTGTAAACTCTGTGAAGTTTGTCCGATGGAGGCAAGACCACAGGAGCAAGGAATGTAATATACTCCTAGATATTTGTAGACTGGCACCTTATCTTTTGGGGATCCTAAAACCTGTCTGATGCTGGTGGTTGGTTTGAAGGCTACTCTGATGTTGTAGGCCCTTAGTATTCTGGCTATTTGATAAGAAATTGACCTGATGAAAGGGATCACTACAGTAGAAATGTGCTGGGAGCTTGATTCTTCTTGTCTGGGGTTGTCACCGTATAGATATTTTTTGATGATGTTCGGAGGATATCCATTTTGTGATAATGTGTTGGCTATCAGTGAGAGTTCAGTCTGTGTATCCTCCTCTTCTGATATAAACTTTCGGGCTCTATTTTTCAACATGTGGATAATGCTCAGTTTGTGTGTCCTGTGATGGTTTTAAGTATAATGAAGATATCTTCCAGTGTCTGTAGGCTTTCTGTAAATAGATAATTTGACACTATTTGATTGTCTCTTTATCAAGATGTCTAAAAAATGCAGTTGGCTGTTGTTTTCCACTTACAGAGTGAATTTTATCCTGTTATGTATTGAGTTGATTTTATTCACAAACGATTTTAGGTTTTTTTAAGCTGTCTTGCCACATCATGAAAATATCATCTACATATCTCCACCATATAGATGGTCTAGGGGAGATTGTGGAGAAAATTTCTTTTTCAAGTTTTTCCATGAAAAGGTCTGCACAAGATGGTGATAGTAGGCTTCCCATTGCTAGGCCTTCTTATTGTTGGTATATAGTGTTGTTAACCTTGAAGAAATTAGACTGAAGGCAGTGTTTAAACATCTGTGTGATGTCTAGAGGAAAGAGGTCTTGAATGATGTTTATTACCTCTTCTACTGGTACATTGGTGAAAAGGGATACAACATCTAGACTGACTAGCATATCTGTTGGTGCAGTCTTAATGGCTTTGAGTTTATTTACAAAGTGCTGACTATTCTTGATATAGGATTCTGTTGATCTTATTTTATTATTTAATAAGTTTGCAAGATGCTCAGCCAAAAGTAAGTTGGGGATGACCTTCCATCAACGATTGGACGAAGAGGTATATCCTTTTTATGTATTTCAGGTGTCCCGTATAGTCTGGAAGTGATGGAATGTGAGGATTTTAGTGTTCTCTTCACTTCTTCTGGCCAAATGTTACAATTTCTGATTAGTTAGCTTGTTTCATTATGATTTTTTTATGGTGGGGTCTCTGTCTAGGATCTTATAGGTAGAGTTGTCTGATAGTAATACGTTTAACTTATCATGATAGTCTTTAGAGTTAAGGATAACTGTTGAATTTCCCTTATCAGCCTTGGTAATGATGATATCTTTGTTTTTCTTCAAGTTGAGGATTGCCTTTCTATCATAAGGAGACGTGTTGAGAATAGGTTGTTTCGCATTGGCTAGGATTATGGTACTTTTGAATCTAATGGTGTTGGCTATGTATTGTGGTAGTGGATATAGGCCTTTTTTCAATTCCACACATGAAATCCATTTTAGGAATGTGTTTGGGCATAATCGCAAAGTTAAAACCATTTTTGAGAATGTCGGATTCATTTTTTGTGAGACTATGATTCGACAAATTAAAGATCACTTTGTCGTCTAGGAGGTTGTTCTGTGTCCAATATTTTTTCTTGTAAAGTTCATTGAATTCCTGAATTTGTTTTGTCTTTATAAAGTTTGAAAGTTTTTTCAAACTTTATAAAGACAAAATGATACAACGCAGTTATATCATTTGATCTAATTGATTCCATATGGTATATTCTAAATCGTTAGAAATATCATCAAAGAACTCATGGCAATTAATATCACTTTTATTTAGTTCGTACCTCGTGTGTTGAATTGAATCCTTTCTCTTACAATAGCCAATTATTAAGCACCGATGAAGTGTGTAGATAAATTTTTTTAGCTGAGATAGAGTTGATATGACCTCTGACTATGAGGAACTTTGGAATGATGGAGAATTCCCTGCAACGTTTAAGGAATGTTAGATGGTTCAAAAGTTTAGCCTTTCTGCATTTTTCTCTTTCCATGCACTGAACTTTGTTTCATTAAACTGTTTAAATTAAACATATTTGTTTGTTTGAAAAATAAACATACAAACATTGTTTTAATACTGACTATATAATACTTTTTTAATACTTTTCTATGTATATATATATATAGAAAACTATATATATATATATATAAAGTTCGGCGAGTCCAAGCGTAAGCCAACATCTGGTAGTGCAATGCTAGGGAACTTGTAGTAAAGGTGGAGCAAGCTCCGATCACTGTTCTTAGTATTTTCCCATAATGTAAATATATATATATATAATTTTCTGTATTCGGCTAAGAAATAATGTGGTATTCAATATCCACTTAATTTTGAATAATCTTACTTCGCTGAAGTGAAGCCTGTTGGCTCTTATTTTCAGTAATTGTATTTGTGCACCTTTTGGCAACTCGTACAGTAAAGACATAAGCTCTGACTATTGAAACCTTAGTATTACATCTAGGTCTACCTACTCACTGATGAGACCTCAAAAACGGTCGAAACCAGTCTGGGTAGTGACCTTCTCTCATAATGTGAAACAGTAATACATCTCCTAGGAGCTGTGTTTTACGTTATGGGAAAATACTAAGAACAATGATCAGAGCTTGCTCCACCTTTACTACGAGTTGCCCTAGCATTGTACTACTAGATGTTGGCTTATGCTTGGACTCGCCGATCTTTATATACAGGGTGTTCGGGATAAATTTGACAGTTTCGTAAGGAAAAAGAAAATCTTCTTTGTATCTATTAAATTTAATGAATTGACAAAAAAACATTACAGGCAGAGTTAATTACAATACTATCAACAAGATTTACTCAAAATAACCACCATTAGCATCGATCACAGCTTCAATTCTGCTTCGGAACAAGCTGATGCTACAGTCTTCCTGGGAAGGGCCGCAAAAACTGTTTTAATTTTATCCATTAACTGGGCTTTTGTATTACTGGAAGTGCGATTGGTGTCTTTTTCAACTGCGCCCCATACAAAATAATCCATGGGGTTAAGGTCTGGGGAGTTTGGAGGCCAAACATTTGGACTGGTGAAGTCGTAGAAATTTTCAGACAACCATTTTTGACTTTTCCCAGAGGTGTGGCAAGGGGCCGAATCCTGCTGCCATACATACGGCCTACCATTGGCTACCCTTGTTATCCAGGGCTTGACTACAGTTAGCAACTCCACGAACAAAGCCCGAATTCCAATGCCAGGGTTCTTCAACACCTGTTCCTGCAGATTTGCGAGGAATTCTGCTGTACGAACGCAATCAGATCGTCTGCTAGGGATCTTTCTTCTTGCTACATCCTCGTAGTCACCATTGCAAGTCTCTAGTTCATGCCTGATTGTTTTTACTGTATTCAGGGAGCATTGGGCAGCAGTCGTAATATCCTTATTTTGATGGCGGGCACGAATCATCATGATACAAGTTATTCTCTTCCATGATTCAGGTGGGTTCCAGCTATCCATCCTTTCTGACATCTTGTATATGAATGAAGAAGGGTCCAAACTTTTAAATGAAGAGAAGTGTGTGTTAATACATGTAACTTACGGAAAAATATAATTAATTATAAATATGTCAAATTTATCCCGAACACCCTGTATATATATATATATTTTTTTTTTTTTTTTAAGAATTGAATGACTAGAACTGAGATCAATTCTTTTTAAACAAAATATGTATGTTAACTGAGTTAATGATCATTCTTTCATATATATATATATATATATATATATATATATATATATATAATTTTCTATGTTCGGCATGAAACTCTTAGATTAGATTTCCTATCTTTGAGTTTCTTATTCGGCTAAGAAATAATGTGGTATTCAATATCCACTTAGATTTGAATAATCTTACTTTGCCGAAGTGAAGCCTTTTGGCTCTTATTTTCAGTAATGGTATTTTAAAATTGTTCCCATTTGGCATTGATTTGCTATAGGTACTACATTCTCTAGGGTGTGGGAGTGATAAAAGTTAATTTCCTGTTTTGGATAACCACTTCCCATATCCTTGAAACAAGCAGGGAGTCGTTCTCATTGAGATTCAGTTTATTATTTGTATAGTTCAGCTTTCTTGTGTTCTTCTCATTTTAGCAATGTGCAGTTTGTAATACTCAGGCTGAGAAAGTTTATAAATAGCCTTGAGAGGATAGTGTGCAGTCAACAGTCACGAGCATTGATGTCTGTGAATGAATGTCATTCCCCAGTGCAAGACTATCCCACTTATTGGGTTCTTGAGGTGGTTGGGAAAAGTTTCATAATAGGATTTTTGTTTACAGTCTTTCATTAGGTAAATTCATATTACAATTTCAAAAAATAAACAAAAAAAAAAAAGAGAGAATGATTATATTAACATCATGGATGAATTTTATTTTTAACCATAGGTTATTTGATGGAGGATATTTTGATGGAGGTTATTTGATTTTTTGATGGAGGATATTTTCCTTGCAGGCAAAAAAAAAAATATGTTGATGTTGACCTTCTCCCATCATCCATCTAGACCAGTGTTTCTGAACAGGGGGAAACAAATTAGTTTTTGGTGGGAAAAAATACTAGGAATCACCATAGCCAGCAATGTAATACTACCAGATGAAAGATAATGGACATACATAACAAATGAAAAACTATATGCATAATTTTTAAAATTGTGAATAAATATAGAATATCCCGTTGAGGGATGATGTATAGGATATAATTCATAGACTATGATTTTTTAACGATACTTGTGATATAATGATTAGAAATATATACACGTTAGCACAAGAATAATGTTTAATATGCCAAATATTTCAGTCTGAATATTACAGACCATCTTCAGTGGCTACATAGGAATAGTTTTAAAAAACAAAGTGGAATATGAACAAATGATCATTCATACATAGAACACGGCGCGTGATGTCATATCGCTAAGTATTAGAAGAGTAAACATTAAAAAAAAAAAACATAATTAAAGATATTAATTCATAAATTCATATAATGATTTTAAATAATATTATACTGATAAAAAAAACATAATTAAAGATATTAATTCATAAATTCATATAATGATTTTAAATAATATTATACTGATAAAAAAAATAAATAAATAAAAAATAATAATAAAAAAATAAAAATTTAATGTGTTATCCTGATTAAACTTTCCCAAATTTTTTGATATAGATAGAGTCATTACGATTCAAGTTAGGACATTAAAGTAAGGCCTCTACACTTTCTTTAAATAAACGTTCAAATTTGTAGCGACATCTGTGTAGGAGGAGAGTCTTGGACCAAAGGATGTTGTGATTTGTTTCTAATCCATGCTGAGCTAATCCAGATTTGTATATGGCCTCTCGACAGAGACTCCTTACCTTCCTTTTACATCCTCGTATAAAGTTTACCATGGAAATTGAAAAAGACAACAAGTTATCCTTTTTAGACATCCTTCTCATCCATTCACCTTCTGGTATTCTTACAACAAAAGTTTACAGAAAACCAACTTTCACAGGTCATTACATTCTCAAAGAAACTGCTCATCACCCTTGTCAAAAAACAGGAGTCACAAAATGTTTATTATGACAAACAAAAACTAACTGTTCAACTTCTCATTTATTACAGAAGGAACTTTCAACTATCAAACATCACATAAAACTAAATGGCTTCTCTGAAAAGAGTACACATCTTTTTGATTCTTACAATCCAACACAGAACAGCAAAGATTCAATACGTCGAATTCCAATTCCTTACATTTCCGGGATTTCAGAACCAATTTCGAGAATTCTAAACAAATATGATCTAACAGCCACTTATACACCTATTAACAAATTATCCACCCAGTTTCCTTCATCTAAAGATAAACGCTCAACCTTGTCTCTACCTCGTGTGTATCAAGTTCCTTGTAATTGTAATCTTTCTTACTTTGGACAAACTGGACGTTCCATAGAAAAAAGAATTCAAGAGCATCAGTCATCAATTCAACACAACAAACATGAGAAATCTGGATTACCTCAGCATGGATTATAAACAAACCACAACATCCTTTGGTGGGGTGCTTAAGGGTCAAAGCTGTATAACTGAGTGGAGACCTCCACATAGCCTTTAAAGGAATGCGGAGAACCGACCAGGGGTTCTGACCTAATGTCCAATCCTCACCTTCTCGTGGTGCACCCTGTTGGGTATCTACTTGGATACTGAAGGAACGAGGATGGGCTGGCCATTTGGGATTTAGACGACCAAATTGTATTCTTATTGGTTAAACCAAAATAAAAAAAAAATGATGGTACGACATGACAAAATTTCATGCCAGCTGAGGCATTGCCCGGTTAAACAAGGCCCCCATTGTTTTTGCAAGGGAACCAGGGCAAACAGAGAAAAGTCAGCTACTGGAACAAATCTGAAAACAAACCCCAACTCAACATCACCAGAGTTAAAGATCGGTACTATCAACATAAGAAGCCTGAATGCAAAGAAATGGAGCTAGCTGAGGAATTAGATAAGTACCAGATCGACATAATAGGGGTGACTGAAACAAAAAAGACGAAAACTGGTGAGATCTTTCTGAGCAATAAATACAAAATGTTATATTCAGACAATGAATCAAGGAAAAGGAGTAGCAGCCATAGTATTCAACACAAAATACAAGGCTTAATCTTCTTGAATGGCAGGCAGTCTCAAGTAGAGTAATGTGGGCAAATATGAGAATGGGGAACTGGACAATGAGACTTATTTGTGAAGAAGGTTCTACTAAGGTAGAAGTGGAGGAATTTTTTGAGGCTTTAGAAAACACAACTGACACAATGAAAAAGGAAAAGTTGGTCCTTGTTGGGGATCTAAATAGCAGAGTAGGAAATGATTGTGAGACATACAAAAATATTTTGGGAAAATTTGGAGAAAAGAGCAAAGCTAATAATAATGGCAAATATCTGTTGGATTTCTGCTCAGGACATGGACTGGTTATTACTAACACCATGTTCCAACATAAAAATGTGCACAAATTCACATGGAGAGAAAAGGCAAGGAATAAGAAAAGTCTCATTGACTATGTTATTGTTGATAATGATGTTTTCTCCCTGGTGCAGGACACCAGAGTGTACAGAGGATTTGGAATTGGTAGATCACTATTTAGTCTTGAGCAGGATAAAATTTAATTTCATATTGAAAAGAAAGAAAGTTTCTTTTCAAAATTTCTTTTGAAAGAAAGAAAGAAAGAAAGCATGTAAGAAAATTTTAAAGCGAATAAAAGTTGAGCAGTTCTCAGATGTGAACTGTAGACTAAAATACAGAAAGATTATTGAAAAGAAAATGAAAGAGTTTGAGAACAGGAATCAAACCTTGGAGATTCAGTGGCAAACTCTGAAGAAAACATTGATGGATTCTGCAAGAGAGGCATGTGGTGAGGTTGTCTGTAAGGATAAAAAAATCAGAACTCCCTGGTGGACACAGGAAGTTAAAGAGGCAGTGAAGGAAAAGAAGAAAGTATACCAAAAGTTCCTCTCAAATAAGTCAGCTTGTGCTCTTAGAGAATATAGAGACAAATGCAAGAATGCTAAACACTTTATAAAATTAGCTAAACAAAAATCATGGGACGACTTTGGCAAGAATATAGAAAATAAATATCAAGAAGTGGCAAAATATTCTGAAGGTTGTTGAAGAAGCTTAGGAATGGAGGAAAGAGTGCTGTAAAAGGAGTTAGAGATGATAAAGGTGACATGAAAACGGAAGAAAAAGATATCCTTGAAGTATGGAGTAATTAATTTGAAAAACTGCTAAATGAAACAAGCAGTGATGACAGCACAGTGGTATAAAAACACTGACCAGGCATGCAGTCAGGAATACATATCCATACTTGAAGTAGAAAAAGCCATCAAACGCTTGAAATGTGGAAAGGCAGCAGGAGTAGATGATATTCGACCAGAAATGCTGAAGTATGGTGGTATAAAAGTCTTGTTGTGGCTGCACTGCATAGTTCAGAAAGCCTGGACAGAGGGACGAATTCCCGATGATTGGAGTAGAGCTCTCATAGTACCTATATATAAAAAGGGAAATAAAACTGAATGTGAGAATTACAGAGGTATATCCCTATTGAGTGTTCCTGGTAAGATATATGCAAGTATACTTGAGAAACGTTTGAGAAGAATTGTGGAAGAGAAGCTTGGTGAAGAACAAGCTGGATTCAGGTCAAATAGAGGCTGTCAGGATCAGATCTTCACTTTACGACAAATAGTAGAGAAATCATGGGAATATAACAAAGATCTGTATTTAAGTTTTGTCGATTTGGAAAAGGCATGTGACAAGGTGCCAAGAGAGAAGCTATTTAATATGCTACAGTAATATGGTGTCAATGGGACATTATATCAAGCAATACTTAGTCTTTATTTCAGTTGTAAGTCAGCGGTTAGAATTGAAGGAAGTACAGGAAGATGGTTTAATGTTAAATCTGGTGTGAGACAAGGATGTACATAATCCCCTCTGTTATTCATTATCTCTATGGATCACATTATGAAGGAAAGTGGTATTAAGCATGATATCAAAATTCGAGATGTTAATGTCAGTTCTTTGCTTTATGCGGACGATGTTATACTTCTAAATAAATCCGCTACAAGTCTGCAAGATTCTCTGAATAAATTGAATAGCTGCTGTAATAGATATGGTCAGCAATAAAAAGACAAAGACAATGAAAATAGGCAGAATCATTGAAAATGTCAACTGTGTTTTGAATGGAGAACCTGTGGAACAAGTGAAACATTTCAGCTACTTAATCACGATTTTTACTGAAGGTGGTAAATTAAATATAGAAATAGACAACAGAATCAGCAAAGCTGGTATGGTAGGAAGTCAAATGAATAAATTCATATGGAATAAGAGAGAAATTAGTCGGAACACTAAATTAGCTGCATACAAGACAGTGTTCAACTGTCTTGTATGCAGCTAATTGTCTTGTATAACTGTCTTGTATAACTCCCCCAAAATCACATGAGACTAGGACAGGGTGTTCGGGATAAATTTGACATATTTATAATTAATTATATTTTTCCGTAAGTTACATGTATTAACACACACTTCTCTTCATTTAAAAGTTTGGACCCTTCTTCATTCATATGCAAGATGTCAGAAAGGATGGATAGCTGGAACCCACCTGAATCATGGAAGAGAATAACTTGTATCATGATGATTCGTGCCCGCCATCAAAATAAGGATATTACGACTGCTGCCCAATGCTCCCTGAATACAGTAAAAACAATCAGGCATGAACTAGAGACTTGCAATGGTGACTACGAGGATGTAGCAAGAAGAAAGATCCCTAGCAGACGATCTGATTGCGTTCGTACAGCAGAATTCCTCGCAAATCTGCAGGAACAGGTGTTGAAGAACCCTGGCATTGGAATTCGGGCTTTGTTCGTGGAGTTGCTAACTGTAGTCAAGCCCTGGATAACAAGGGTAGCCAATGGTAGGCCGTATGTATGGCAGCAGGATTCGGCCCCTTGCCACACCTCTGGGAAAAGTCAAAAATGGTTGTCTGAAAATTTCTACGACTTCACCAGTCCAAATGTTTGGCCTCCAAACTCCCCAGACCTTAACCCCATGGATTATTTTGTATGGGGCGCAGTTGAAAAAGACACCAATCGCACTTCCAGTAATACAAAAGCCCAGTTAATGGATAAAATTAAAACAGTTTTTGCGGCCCTTCCCAGGGAGACTGTAGCATCAGCTTGTTCGAGGTTCCGAAGCAGAATTGAAGCTGTGATCGATGCTAATGGTGGTTATTTTGAGTAAATCTTGTTGATAGTATTGTAATTAACTCTGCCTGTAATGTTTTTTTGTCAATTCATTAAATTTAATAGATACAAAGAAGATTTTCTTTTTCCTTACGAAACTGTCAAATTTATCCCGAACACCCTGTATGTGATTAAATAAATATATCATCATGATATTGATGATGTAGCTTCTCTGCATTGTTTGCTGTTTACTTCTTTGATTTAACCGGTAGTTACCAGTTTCATTTATTGTGAATGTTTGCGAGAAATAGAAAACTTTATTAACTTTATTTTTTTGATTGTGTTTTATTTATATTTTTATATTTTATTAAATTTAATAAATGTTTATTAATAATTTTTTAAACACGGATAAGTTTCTTAAAAGAAAACATTGAGCAAAAGTCGCAAAGAAAGTGATAATTTTTTGGTGAAGCATGCAGCCAAAATATTGCAAAAAAAAAAAAAAAAGTTAAAACAACTAATGAAGAAAAGATATCTACAACTATGTGATCATTACTGTCTCCACTGAAATAAAAAAATACAGCAATCTGATGCACCTTGATATTTACTGCATGTTGTCTGATTGTAATTAGCCATATTACAAAAAATTCATAGAAACCATATAGAGAAATGCATATGAGAGATAAGGCTTCAGCTCTGCCCAGTCATGCACTAAATTCTGCAGCTCCAAAGGCCAACCAGTCTACTAGAAACCTGGTAGAATGGGACACATCAGAGATCTGACATTGATTCTATTTTGAGATTGAAATAAAGATATCAAAAAATCATCTAAATATAAATCTCACCTACAGTTTATCAGGCTTATTAGCTGCATTTCACCCATGGTGAACACAAGATGATACACACACATTCAACGTCAGCAAGTTCAGAATAATTTCAAACAACAATCTATTTCTGATGTAATGGCAGTTACTCTATTTCTAATGTTTATTGTGTGTGTGTGTGAATTTTGTGATGTTTTATGTGTACCATATGAAATTCTTGAGAGTAGGACTAAACTCGTTTTTAATAATCATTCCTATTAGGATATGGCCCATAGGATTGCAAAGGTTACCAAAGAGGCCAAATTAAATATTGAAGAGGATCTTTATGTGGAATCATTCAGGCCCCATTTGATGGATGTGGTTCATGCTTGGAGCAAAGGAGCATCTTTTGCACAAATATGCAAAATGACCGATATATTTGAAGGTAACTGCACATTATATCGGATATTCAGTTTAGCATATATCTCATTATACTCATTTTGAGTGCGATGCTACATGTGTAATATTATTTAGAATTTCTGTATATGATAAGACCTTACCTAACAGTTTACTCATCATTTACAGAACATGTTTTTACTCTCCTTCTACTAATATGATCAACATTATAAATTCCTGATATTAAGGAAATATAGCAGGGGTCGGAATCCAATGGCTCCAGAGCCGCATGCGGCTCTTGGCTGAACAAAGTGCGGCTCTTTTATATTGAATTAAAAGATACATAATTATTCCTTTCTTTTAGGCTTGCACGGTGATCTGAATGCATTTTTGAAAATTATGGAGACAGCTACTGTGTTTGAATAAAAACTTTAGTTTAATATAACTAAAATCTACATTCGACGTTTCGACCTTTATGTCAAGGTCATCTTCTGGAGCATACAACTATACACAGGAAACAAGCTATACTACAATCAAACTGGTTTGTTAAAGACACTGACCAACTGCTACAACAATTGTTAGCCTGACCTCTGGTGGGAAAAAAATAAATAAATAAAAAATTATACATCAACGCTAGAGTCCTGTTATTAGTGTTGTATACTATATACATATATTAACATCATTCCAGCCAGTTGATATGGAATGGTTTCTAATACTAGCTGAGGATTGGCTAGAGTCCTGACTTATGCTGGATCTTACATATTAGGTAGGCTGAATGTGTGCCATCCAGATCCTTGGAATTTTCATGCCATCTTTGTTGTTGATATTTGGGTGGTTTATCAGGATTTTGCAGGATTCCTTAAAAGGAAATTTAAGGATCTGGATGGCACACATTCAGCCTACCTAATATGTAAGATCCAGCATAAGTCAGGACTCTAGCCAATCCTCAGCTAGTATTAGATACCATTCCATACCAACTGGCTGGAATGATGTTAATATATGTATATAGTCATCATCATCATCAAATTCCTGCCATGTACCCTCAAGGGGTGTACAGTACTACATGAAAAATTTACATCATTACTAACTTCCTATCTACAATTTTCCTCCAAATCAGTCTGTTACTTGTCAAGACTCCAACATTATCAGATCTTATATTTCTATCGTTTAACGCACTTTGTACCGTATCAATCCACCTATATCTTGGTCTTCCTCTGGGTCGTTTTCCTGCCAACCTGGCAGAAAACACTTGTTTTGCTAATCTTTCCTCTCCCATACTATTTAAGTGACCATACCACCTGAGATTAGCTCTGCTAATGCATTCCTGGATGCTGACAATGTCAAGTTCTTTCCTAATATTCTAATTTTTAATATGATATTGCCATTGATGCCATCTGTTCACGCCTCTAATCTTTCTCAGGACTCTCATATCTGCGGTCTCTAGTCTTTGGTCAAGTGTTTTACTTCTGACCCAGCTCTCAGATCCATAAGTTAAAACTGGTTTGAACACTGTCTTGTATACAGCTAATTTAGTGTTCCGACTAATTTCTCTCTTATTCCATATGAATTTATTCAATTGACTTCCCACCATACCAGCTTTGCTGATTCTGTTGTCTATTTCTATATTTAATTTACCATCTTCAGTAAAAATCGTGCCTAAGTAACTGAAATGTTTTACTTGTTCCACAGGTTCTCCATTCACAACACAGTTGACATTTTCAATGATTCTGCCTATTTTCATTGTCTTTGTCTTTTTATTGCTGACCTTCATACCATATCTATTACAACAGCTATTCAATTTAGTCAGAGAATCTTGCAGACTTTTAGCGGATTTATTTAGAAGTATAACATCATCCGCATAAAGCAAAGAGCTGACATTAACATCTCCAATTTTGATATCAGGTTTAATACCACTTTCCTTCATAATGTGATCCATATAGATAATGAATAACAGAGGGGATAATGTACATCCTTGTCTCACACCAGATTTAATATTAAACCATCTTCCTGTACTTCCTTCAATTCTAACTGCTGACTTACAACTCAAATAAAGACTAAGTATTGCTTGATATAATGCCCCATTGACACCATATAACTGCAGCATATTGAATAGCTTCTCTCTTGGCACCTTGTCATATGCCTTTTCCAAATCGACAAAACTTAAATACAGATCTTTGTTATATACCCATGCTTTCTCCACTATTTGTCGTAAAGTGAAGATCTGATCCTGACAGCCTCTATTTGACCTGAATACAGCTTGTTCTTCACCAAGCTTTTCTTCCACAATTCTTCTCAACCGTTTCTCAAGTACACTGGCATAAATCTTGCCCAGAACACTCAGTAGGGAAATACCTCTGTAATTCTCACATTCAGTTTTATTTCCCTTTTTATATATGGGTACTATTAGAGTTCTACTCCAATCGTCAGGAATTCGTCCCTCTGTCCAGGCTTTCTGAACTATGCAGTGCAGCCACAACAAGACTTTTATACCACCATACTTAAGCATTTCTGGTCGAATTTCATCTACTCCTGCTACCTTTCTACATTTCAAGCCTTTGATATCTTTTTCTACTTCAAGTATGGATATGTATTCCTGACTGCATGCCTGGTCAGTGTTTTTTATCACTGTGCTGTCATCAATGCTTGTTTCATTTAGCAGTTTTACAAAGTAATTACTCCATACTTCAAGGATATCTTTTTCTTCTGTTTTCATGTCACCTTTATCATCTCTAACTCCTTTTACAGCACTCTTTCCTCCATTCCTAAGCTTCTTCAACAACCTCCAGAATATTTTGCCACCTTCTTGATATTTATTTTCTATATTCTTGCCAAAGTCCTCCCATGACTTTTGTTTAGCTAGTTTTACACACTGTTTAGCTTTCTTACATTTGTCTCTGTATTCTGTAAGAGTAAAAGCTGACTTATTTGCCAGGAACATTTGATATGCTTTCTTCTTTTCCTTCACTGCCTCTTTAACTTCCTGTGTCCACCAGGGAGTTCTGATTTTTTTATCCTTGCACACAACCTCACCACATGCCTCTCTGGCAGAATCAATCAATGTTTTCTTCAGAGTTTGCCACTGAATCTTCAAGGTTTGATTCCTGTTCTCAAACTCTTTCATTTTCTTTTCAATGATCTTTCTGTATTTTAGTCTGCAGTTCACATCTGAGAGCTGCTCAACTTTTATTCGCTTTAAAACTTTCTTACATGTTATTCTTTTCAATATGAAATTCAATTTTATCCTGCTCAAGACTAAATAGCGATCGCTTCCAATTTCAAATCCTCTGTACACTCTGGTGTCCTGCACCAGGGAGAAAACATATGTATATAGTAGACAACAATAATAACAGGACTCTAGCCTTGATGTATAATTTTTAATTATACATCAAGTATACACCCAATATATGTATGCTCCAGAAGATGACCTTGACATAAAGGTCGAAACGTCGAATGTAGATTTTAGTTATATTAAACTAAAGTTTTTATTCAAACACGGTAGTTGTCTCCATAATTTTCAAAAATGCATACATAATTAATACAAACAACTAAATATTGTTTTTTGATACGGCCTGTTTGCGGCGCTAGATACTATGCATGTGACGTGTGTTATGCATGAAATTTTATGACATGAACAACTGACAACTACGTTACATTTGAAATACCTCTAAATGTTAACCCTACCTAAGGTAACTAGCGCCACGACAAAAATTTGAACTAATTGATCATCTGTCTCCTGTCAAACACCATGGTTTTTAGATACATAGAGATTTTAACTGTCAAAATAAATATTCTGTTAACTTATTTATTGTGGTACTAAACTGTTGTTTAATTTAGTGTCAGGTAATGTTATACACAAATAATTTTTATTATGTTGAATTTGTGTTTTTACTTGCAGGTAAATTTGTGATAATAATAACCTTCCTCATATGAGTTCAAGAAAAAGAAAAATAATCAAAGAAAACAGAGGATTCAATAAAATGTGCATAGAGAAATTTGCATTTATAACAGTAAATGGAAATCGGCAGTGTTTAATTTGCCATCTACGACTTCAAAATAACAAATCAAGTAATATCAAATGATATTTTCAAAGAAAACATTTAGACTTCAGTAAAAAATATCCTGAGGGTGATAATAGAAAAAAAGCTATTGAAGAATTACAAAATAAAACATTGCTTCAGCAAAGATATTTATCAACTTGGACAAAATCTTCGTCGAATACTACTGAAGCAAGTTTTTTGTTATCCCTTGAAATAGCAAAAGAGGGAAAACCTTTTACCGATGGTGAATTTTTAAAAAAATTACATGTATAATGTCTCTGAAATTCTATTTATCATCATCAATTTCTTGCCATGTACCCACAAGGGGTGTAGAGGATATGATAGTACTACATGAAAAATTTACATCATTACTAACTTCCTATCTACAATTTTCCTCCAAATCAGTCTGTTACTTGTCAAGACTCCCACATTATTAGATCTTATATTTCTATCATCTAAGGCACTTTGTATCGTATCAATCCACCTATATCTTGGTCTTCCTCTGAGTCGTTTGCCTGCCAACCTGGCAGAGAACACTTGTTTTGCTAATCTTTCCTCACCCATTCTGTTTAAGTGACCATACCACCTGAGATTAGCTCTGCTTACGCATTCCTGGATGCTGACAATGTCAAGTTCTTTCCTAATATCTTCATTTTTAATATGATATTGCCATTGATACCATCTGTTTACGCCTATAATCTTTCTCAGCACTCTCATATCTGCGGTCTCTAATCTTTGGTCAAGTGTTTTACTTCTGACCCAGCTCTCAGATCCATAAGTTAAAACTGGTTTGAACACTGTCTTGTATATGGCTAATTTAGTGTTCTGACTAATTTCTCTCTTATTCCATATGAATATATTCAATTGACTTCCTACCCTACCAGCTTTGTTGATTCTGTTCTCTATTTCTGTATTTAATTTACCATCTTCACTAAAAATCGTGCCTAAGTAGCTGAAATGTTTTACTTGTTCCACAGGTTCTCAATTCACATCACGGTTGACATTTACAATGATTCTGCCTATTTTCATTGTCTTTTCTTTTTATTGCTGACCTCCATACCATATCTATTACAATAGTTATTCAATTTAGTCAGAGATTCTTGCAGACTTGTAGCGGATTTATTTAGAAGTATAACATCGTCCGCATAAAGCAAAGAGCTGACATTAACATCTCGAATTTTGATATCATGCTTAATACCAATTTCCTTCACATGTGATCCATGTAGATAATGAATAACAGAGGGGATAATGTACATTCTTGTCTCACACCAGATTTAACATTAAACCATCTTCCTGTACTTCCTTCAATTCTAATTGCTGGCTTACAACTCAAATCAAGACTAAGTATTGCTTGATATAATGCCCCATTGACACCATATAACTGTAGCATGTTGAATAGCTTCTCTCTCAGCACCTTGTCACATGCCTTTTCCAAATCGACAAAACTTAACTACAGATATTTGTTATATTCGCATGATTTCTCCACTATTTGTCGTAAAGTGAAGATCTGATCCTGACAGCCTCTATTTGACCTGAATACAGCTTGTTCTTCACCAAGCTTTTCTTCCACAATTCTTCTCAACCGTTTCTAAAGTACACTGGCATAAATCTTGCCCAGAAAACACTCAGTAGGGAAATACCTCTGTAATTCTCACATTCAGTTTTATTTCCCTTTTTATATATGGGTACTATTAGAGTTCTACTCCAATCGTCAGAAATTCGTCCCTCTGTCCAGGCTTTCTGAACTATGCAGTGCAGCCACAACAAGACTTTTATACCACCATACTTAAGCATTTCTGGTCGAATTTCATCTACTCCTGCTACCTTTCCACATTTCAAGCCTTTGATATCTTTTTCTACTTCAAGTATGGATATGCATTCCTGACTGCATGCCTGGCCAGTGTTTTTTAACATTGTGCTGTCATCACTGCTTGTTTCATTTAGCAGTTTTTCAAAGTAATTACACCATACTTCAAGGATATATTTTTCTCCCATTTTCATCTCTAACTCCTTTTACAGCACTCTTTCCTCCATTCCTAAGGTTCTTCAACAACCTCCAGAATATTTTGCCACCTTCTTGATATTTATTTTCTATGTTCTTGCCAAAGTCCTCACATGACTTTTGTTTAGCTAGTTTTACACACTGTTTAGCTTTCTTACATTTGTCTCTGTATTCTCTAATAGCACAAGCTGACTTATTTGCCAGGAACTTTTGATATGCTTTCTTCTTTTCCTTCACTGCCTCTTTAACTTCCTGTGTCCACCATGGAGTTCTAAATTTTCTATCCTTGCAGACAACTTCACCACATGCCTCTCTAGCGGAATCAATTAGGGTTTTCTTCAAGGCTTGCCACTGATTCTCCAAGGTTTGGTTCCTGTTCTAAAACTCTTTCATTTTTCCTTCAATAATCTTTGTGTATTTTAGTCTACAGTTCACATCTGAGAGCTGCTCAACTTTTATTCGCTTTAAACTTTCTTACATGTCATTCTTTTCAATATGAAATTCAGTTTTATCCTGCTCAAGACTAAATAATGATCACTTCCAATTTCAAATCCTCTGTATACACTCTGGTGTCCTGCACAAGGGAGAAAACATCACTATCAACAATAACATAGTCGATGAGACTTTTCTTATTCCTTGCCTCTTCTCTCCATGTGAATTTGTGCACATTTTTATGTTGGAACATGGTGTTAGTAATAACCAATCCATGTTCATGCTTTGATCTTTTCTCCAAATTTTCCCAAAATATTTTTCTATGTCTGACAATCATTTCCTACTCTGCTATTTAGATGCCCAGCAAAGACCAACTTTTCCTTTTTCATTGTGTCAGTTGCTTTTCCTAAAGCCTCAAAAAATTCCTCCAGTTCTACTTTAGTAGAACCTTCTGTGGGGCCATAGGTACAAATAAGTCTCATTGTCCAGTTCCCCATTCTCATATTTGCGCACATTACTTTACTTGAGACTGCCTGCCATTCAAGAATATGAGCCTCGTCTATTTTGTTGAATACTATGGCTGCTACTCCTTTTCCTTGATTGTAATTGCCTGAATATAACATGTTGTATTTATTGGTGAGAAAGATCTCTAATTCCTCAGCTAGCTCCATTTCTTTGCGATTCAAGCTTCTTATATTGATAGTACCGATCTTTAACTCTGGTGATGTTGAGTTGGGATTGTGTTTTAAGGTTTGTTCCAGTAGCTGACTTTTTGCTGTTTGCCCTGGTTCCCTGGCAAAAACAACGGGGGGGACTTGATTAACCGGGCGACATCCCAGCCGGCATGAATTCTGTCATGTTGTACAATCATTTCTATCTTTTGGTTTAAGCCAATAAGAATACAATTTGGTCATCTAAATCCCAAATTGCCAGCCCATCCTCATTTGTTCAGTATCTAGGTAGATACCCAACAGGGTACACCACGAGAAGGTGAGGTTTGGATATTAGTTCAGAAGCCCTGGTCGGTTCTCTGCACTCCTTTAAAGGCTATGTGGAGGTCTCCTCTCAATTATACAGCTTTGACCTTTAAGCATCCAGAAATTCTGATTTTGCGGTGCAGAAATTTTATTTAAGGATATGAAAAATAATGACGATATGTAAAAAAAAAAATTAAAGATTTACCTCTTTTGGCTAGAACTGTCAAGGAGAGAATTGTAACAATTTCTGCAGAAGTTTCAAATATGCAAATTATGGATATTAATTATGCCGATTTTATATATATTGCGGTTGATGAATCAAATGATATTTCCGATATGGCACAATGCTGCTTTATGGTTAAAATATCACATCTTCCAGTATTTGAGAACGTCTTGATCTGCTAACACTTAAAGGACACACTACAGGTTAAGATATTTCAGAAAACCTTCTAACAAGTTTACAGAATAAAAATATAAATATTAATAATATAGTATGCATTGCGACTGATGGCGTGCCTTCTATGATTGCAAAAAATAAGGGGTTTGTTAAATTATTCTCCACTCATATTCCACATGGAGTTATTTCATTTCATTGCATTTTGCATCAAGAAGCTTTAGTTGCAAATTCTTTGGGATTATTACCACAACTAAAAATGATGGATGTTGTTGTGCTATTGATCAATTTCAGGCGTTGAATCACAGACTTTTTGACACATTTTTAGAGGAACTAGGTAGTCAACATAAAGATTTAGTGACATTTATATCTGTACGATGGTTATCAAGAGGAAAAGCATTAAAACGTTTTTTTCACTGCTTAAAAGAAGTAGCAGTTTTCTTAACCACTAACAATTATAACATTAATCATGTAGAACTTCCACATGATTTATTATTTATTAAATTTTTTTATTCAGAATGGATAAAAAATTGTTTTTTGCTTGATGCTTGATATGACAGAACATTTTAATAAGCTAAATTTGAAGTTGGAAGGGAAGGGAAGCACAGCCTTACAATTACTAGAGGAAGTCCTTACCTTTGAACAGAAACTAAGAGTGTTTTTCAAAGATGTTACTGAAGAGAAATTTATATATTTTGAAAATCTAAAAAATTATAGATAGAATTTAAATCAAGAAAAACTTGATTGCAAAATATTCACCTGAAATTATTACTGTAATTTTAGATTTATTTACAAGCAGATTTCAGGATTTTAAAAAAAAAAACATCAGGAGATGATGAAATTTATATTACATCCGTTAAATTGCAATTTAAAATTAATTGATATTTAAGCTTTTCCCAGAATATCAATTGCAGAAGTACAAATGGAGCTTCTGGAAATTCAGAATAAAAGCATCCGGGTACAAAAACTTCAGGAAATTGTGGCACAAATTGAAGACAATGTGAGGAAACTATGGAAGAAACACCACAGCAAATTATATTCAAATGTTGGAATTCTTTCCCAGCTAATTATTCAAATGCCACGCGACTTGCTTTTGGGGTTTTGACTCTTTTCGGTTCAATGTACAATTGCGAACAATTTTTTTCTTCAATGAATTACATTAAAAATAAGTATAGGAACAAATTGACTGAAAGTTTGAAAGCCGAATTACTATTAAAGTGCACATCTCTTAAAATACATAATATAGTATTTTTGTTCGGACTAATTCTTTTTGCAATACAAATCTGACTTTTTTTGCAATATTATACTTGTTTTATTTATTGAACATATACAAAATTTATATGCAAACATAAAAGTGGTATTTGATATCTGGAAGTATTGAATTAAAAACAAATTTACCTAAGTTTGAACTAACTGCAACTTTGAGTCAAATTGTAGTTAGTTCAGGAAAACTCGAATTGAAGTTGTGGCTCCCAAAATTGTGTTTTAATTATTATTTTTTTTGATGGAATGGCTCTTTGGTTCAAAAAGGTTTCCAACTCCTGTATATAGGATACTTTGATGGTGTCAATAGTTTTTTTTTTATTATCGATGATATATTTATTTATTCTTGAATGCTGAAATGCTAACCAGGTTCATCTCCTATGGAAATGCTATTACTGTCTCAGATTTAAAATATTTAACTTAATTCAAAGAAACCTTGATTATGGCTGAAGTCAATAATTATTCTAAGTGTTTCCAAAAATAATTTAATAAATTAGATATCTACAGTAATTATATAATAAACTCATAAAGGCAACTCATTATATTGTAAATTAAATATTAATTCACTCTCACACACTTTCTCAATTTAAACTTCACAAAGAAGAATGTGCATTGGGCTCAACTAAAAATTGTAATCATAAATATATAGGCCAAGTTATAAAATAGTAATCCATCAATTACACTCCAAGAAACTTCAAATTTTTCTTTCTTTATTACTTAGTTCCTCAGTTTTTTACCACTCAGATTAAGCAGAGCAACAGTTATTGTATTGAATTCTCATTTCAAAGTTGATTAGTCATCCACTCTACTTTCAACAAAAGAAAGAATTTAATTGAAGCAACAAATTAGTTCTAAGGAATAAGAAAAGTCTCATTGACTATGTTATTGTTGATAGTGATGTTTTCTCCCTGGTGCAGGACACCAGAGTGTACTGAGGATTTGAAATTGGAAGTGATCACTATTTAGTCTTGAGCAGGATAAAATTGAATTTCATATTGAAAACAATGACATGTAAGAAAGTTTTAAAAGCGAATAAAAGTTAGGCAGCTCTCAGATGTGAACTGAAATACACAAAGATTATTGAAGAAAAAATGAAAGAGTTTGAGAACAAGAACCAAACCTTACAGAAAACCCTGATTGATTCTGCTAGAGAGGCATGTGGTGAGGTTGTCTGCAAGGATAGAAAAATCAGAACTCCATGGTGGACACAGGAAGTTAAAGAGGCAGTGAAGGAAAAGAAGAAAGCATATCAAAAATTCCTGGCAAATAAGTCAACTTATGCTCTTAGAGAATACAGAGACAAATGTCAGAAAGCTAAATACTGTGTAAAACTAGCTAAACAAAAGTCATGGGAGGACTTTGGCAAGAACATAAAAATAAATATCAAGAAGGTGGTAAGATATTCTGGAGGTTGTTGAAGAAGTTTAGAAATGGAAGAAAGAGTGCTGTAAAAGGAGTTAGAGATAATAAAGGTGACATGAAAACGGGAGAAAAGGATATCCTTGAAGTATGGAGTAATTACTTCGATAAATTGCTAAATGAAACAAGCAGTGATAGCACAGTGGTAAAAATCACTCAACAGGCATACAGTCAGGAATACATATCCATACTTGAAGTAGAAAATGCCATCAAAGGCTTGAAATGTGGAAAGGCAGCAGGAGTAGATGATATTCGACCAGAAATGCTTAAGTATGGTGGTATAAAAGTCTTACAGTGGCTGCACTACATAGTTCAGAAGGCCTGGACAGAGGGTCGAATTCCTGACGATTGGAGTAGAACTCTAATAGTACCCATATATAAAAAGGGAAATAAAACTGAATGTGAGAATTACAGAGGTATTTCCCTACTGAGTGTTCTGGGCAAGATTTATGCAGTGTACTTGAGAAATGGTTGAGAAGAATTGTGGAAGAAAAGCTTGGTGAAGAACAAGCTGTATTCAGGCCAAATAGAAGCTGACAGGATCAGATCTTCATTTTAAGACAAATAGTTGAGAAAGCATGGGAATATAACAAAGATCTGTATTTAAGTTTTGTCGATCTGGAAAAGGCATAAGACAAGGTAGCAAGAGAGAAGCTATTCAATACACTACAGTTATATAGTGTCATTGGGGCATTATATCAAGCAATACTTAGTCTTTATTTGAGTTGCAAGTCAGCAGTTAGAATTGAAGGAAGTACAGGAAGATGGTTTAATATTAAATCTGGTGTGAGACAAGGATGTACATTATCCCCTCTGTTATTCATTATCTATATGGATCACATTATGAAGGAAAATGGTATTAAACATGATATCAGAATTGCAGATGTTAATGTCATCTCTTTGCTTTATGCGGACGATGTTATACTTCTAAATAAATCCGCTATAAGTTTGTAAGATTCCCTGACTAAATTGAATAACTGTTGTAATAGATATGGTATGAAAGTCAGTAATAAAAAGACAAAGACAATGAAAATAGGTAGAATCGTTGAAAATGTCAACTGTGTTTTGAATGGGGAACCTGTGGAACAAGTAAAACATTTCAGCTACTTAGGCACGATTTTTAGTGAAGATGGTAAATTAAATATGGAAATAGACAACAGAATCAACAAAGCTGGTATTGTAGGAAGTCAATTGAATAAATTCATATGGAGTAAGAGATAAATTATTCAAAACACCAAATTAGCTGTATACAAGACAGTGTTCAAACCAGTTTTAACTTATTGATCTGAGAGCTGGGTCAGAAGTAAAACACTTGACCAAAGAATAGAGCCCACAGATATGAGAGTCCTGAGAAAGATTATAGGCGTGAACAGATGGCATCAATGGCAATATCATATTAAAAATGAGGATATTAGGAAAGAACTTGACATTGTCAGCATCCAGGAATGCATTAGCAGAGCTAATCTCAGGTGGTATGGTCACTTGAACAGAATGGGCGAGGAAAGATTAGCAAAACAAGTGTTCTCTTCCAGGTTGGCAGGAAAACAACCAGAGGAAGACGGTGGATTGATAGATTGATTGATTAATATAGGTGGATTGATACGGTACAAAGTGCCTTAGACGATAGAAATATAAGATCTGATAATGTTGGGGTCTTGATAAGTAACAGACTGATTTGGAGGAAAATTGTAGATAGGAAGTTAGTAATGAGGTAAGTTTTTCATGAAGTACTTTCATATCCTGTATACACCCTTTGAGGGTACATGTCAGCAATTTGATGATGATGAAGTGTAGTCCTATCTTACAATAGGCGAGAGAATATTCAGACATTGCTACCATTTAAAATAAGCTCTTGCATAACATAATAAAGGCTTATATTAATTTAGCTGCTTCTGTTCCAGTCATCCATGATAGTATGGATATCATTTGATCATTTACTTCATTTGCACAAATTTGAAAATATCAGTATACATCAATTGCCACCAACAGAATGTCTGTTAGTTACAATTCTGGACATGCATTATTCCATTACATTCTAGAATTTTTCTCTTTTTCTCTGTACTCCACTATTTTTCTCTGCTCCATAGGTTTATTTTTTTTAGCATTGTCTATTGCTAACCAAAGAAGTGATGTGATCAGAGTTAGTTTTGTTTTCATAACCACTCTGCTTTGGTGTCAAGAACATAGGCTGACCTAGCATTATTTAACTTAACATTGCTAATATATATTTCCAATATACATTCATTCTTAGTGACTTTTATATCATCAATATTTTACAACACCCATACACATCACAATAAAATATTATAAATAATTAACACAATAGTACAGTGGACTTTAAGTATAGTAAACACCATTGTAACAGATAATTCACTATAATAAACTACTGAAAAGTCGTAATCAAAGTCCATTAGGTGCAAGGATATGATCAAAGAAATTTATTATAGCAAACTATCTGCAATAACAATTACTATAGTCTATTGAAGTTTGTTGTAGAGAAAGCTGACTATACTACATAATTAAGTTTACATTATTACTAGCCTGTCAACATCATTTTGTGTATAGGATATTACAATAGCGTGACATAATTAAGTTTGTTTTGCTGTCTTCCTGTTAAGTTTTCTTGCAAATTAATCTGTTAGGTGAATCCCATCCACAAAAGATCATTCACCTATTATACATTAGTACCATGAGTGGGCTAAGAGTTTAGATAACTCAAAAATCTGCTAATGCAGAAAGCAGAGGCCAAATGTAGAACTTTTTCAATCGTCTTCAAATTTCTGATAAATAAGGTATATCTTACACCAGATGATGAAATTCATCTCCCATTTAAAAACACTTACATCCATGTCCACAGTGGAATTTCAATGCACAATCTATTGGTTGGAGGAGAGATGCTAACCACTCAACCAACTAAGCAAGCATAGTAAGATTTTATCAATCCACTTACTTCTTCCAGCTTTTCCTGCTGTCTTGGCATCAAATACTGGTTGTTAGATTTTTCTTTCCTCCATCACCTATATGGAATACGTTCAGATCTACATAGATGATCATTGATAGAGGAGATAGCCTTGTCTTACACATTATTTTACATGAAACTATCATATGCATCTTTTAGTTTTTCCTGACTTGAACCTTACATATAGGATATATATTGCTTATTATAATGTTCCATTTATACCATATAATTGTAGCGTAAGAATTTTCCCAGAAGAATATGTGTGTAGAGGCTTAAGCCCAGAAGAATATGTATAATTGTAGTGCTTTGAATAGCTTTTCTCTTGGCATCTTATCATATGCCTTTTCCAGATTAACATTCACTTTGGGCAACGATGATATTATCTTGTTCATTGGGACATGACACAAGAATTTGCTTAATAATTCCTTTTTGTATATCTGGTGGATGGACAAGCTCACAAATCATGGCATGGGTTATGATTGAAACCAGAAGTGTGAATGGGAGAGGAGGGAGGAGGGTAAAAAGAATATGTTTGTTTCAGGATATGTCAGAGGCTAATAATTAACTTCTTCACTACTAAGTTTGAGTTATCTCTAGCAGTTTAAAAATGTGTGTGTTTGTTGATGTTGAGTATTCTTGAGCACATTTTTGCATTTAAAAAACTCTTCCAAAACAACTTTTAAACATGTTTGAATTTTGCAGGCATATGGAGACATTTTGTTATGAATGTAGTTCATTTAAACTCAGGCACTTCACAGTCCTCATCTGATTCAGGAAAATATTTGCCCATAGCAGAATTCCCCCAGCTGATGTCACATGATCAGTGTATTCCTATGGATAGTAAAATAGGAGAAAATGTGCATACTGACCATAAGTCACAAAAATTGCATGAAAGGAATCAGGAAAGAGAAACACTTAGACCACTTGGCTAATAATGATGTAACAGAATATTATAAGACTAACATGACAAGCTAGAAATGAACATTTCTGCTGATGGTTTTGTTAGGACTGGATGCAGTACAGAAAGGTCTATTCTATGGACATAATAGTTCTAAATTGTTGGGCGTTGTATGAAGCAGATACTGGGAAAAAACATATTTTCAGATTTTCAACTGAGTAATAAGAGAAAGTTTTCAAATTTTCCAGATGATGAGAGCAGTCACTACAATGGGATGTATATCATTAATGTGTGTCCAAATGCCTCATTTGAAGAGAAGAAAAAGAGATAGCAGATGTGACATGGTGCCCTATATATATCTACTGCTGTTTCAAAAAATATTACATAATTGATTAATTTTGAAAGTACAATGGAGGCAATACAGAATGTTCAATATTGTTTAGAAATATGGAGAAATAAGGTTTTGAGTAAGACAGTTTGGATTAACTTTGAATTTGGGGACCTAAAGTTTCAGATTTTTAATTTAAATTATAAGTCAGCAAGGAGAGTTTGGTTGGGTTCTATTTTTTCAGCAGTGAAAGGGTTAAAAAGAATCCAATATTTGATTGGTATATTTTAATTACTTAAACAGTATAAATATATGAATCGACATTGAGATACTGTGTGATCATAATTGGCACCTATGAGGGCAAGGGTAGCTGTGATGCACAATGAAATGCATGTCATCCTGTTATTTCTCAACAGATTTTGTGCTGCTCGTTATTGTGTATTTCTTTCTTTTTTTTTTATTTATATTTTGCTTTTTATTTGTTTTCTAAGAACTTTTTTTTAATATAGTAATAAAGCCTAGGTGTGCTAATATTTTGTTGGAGATCATCCAATGCGGTCCTTTTTTGTCAAGCATATGATTCATTTTTATTTATAGGAATAAACACAGTTTTACTCACTACATCTATTCTATCCTAGGACTGGAATGAAAACGTCCCTGTGAAGTGAAAAGCACCTCCCTTCCCATGTTAAATACAGCTCCTTGTTGTATTTCTCAGACTGTTCTCAGTTGTTCATCTTAATTTCTTGTCCTGGTGATACCTGTTGGTCCTAAATCCAGTTTTTCTTCCACAGGTTTTCTTCACCTTTCTCAAATATGCTTGCATAAATTTTATCTGGAACATTCAGCAGGGAAATTCTCTATAATTCTTACATTTTTTAGAGTACTCTGCTCCATTCATTTTGGAATTCACAATATCATCTGCTCAAATATCAAACAACTCCTGATTACATTCCACTGCCATGATTTCTATCACTATTCTGTGACTACTTATTTCATAGAAAGACTTTGTTGAGAATAAAGAAAATAAATATCATGAAGATGCCATTGAAAGATTACTGTATGAAGAATATCTGAAACAATTACTTTAAAAGACTGCTTAGATATCTTATTTTATACTTCTCTGTACCCTTTCTAGGTACCTGCTGATTTGTTATGGCTTCTTCTATTTCAGGACGGTCTCTTGAACTTCTTGAGTCTCCACTATATGCTTCCTGGGCATATAGTGGAGACGTTCTAAATCGCTTGTATTCTGGACCACTATGAAGATATCACATCAACAATGATGTAATAAAGCTTTTGTGTCGGAACATGGTGTTAATAATGACTATTTCATATCCTGAACAGAAATCTAGCAATGCTCTGCACTTTCCTTTCCAAGAAACTCGATCTCTATGCTCAAGCGTCCATATATTGGCCTCCTATTGGTCCATTTGATATGTAGTGAACCTTATCAAAATGGACCAATCAGAGGCAAATATACAAATATGCTTAAGCATAGCGAACGTGTCTCCTATAAGGTTCGGCTAGGGCAACTCGTAAATGCCGGCAAGTGTATTCCCATAAGCTCTCTGGTCAAATTTCACACGAAACTTTTGTGGTTTCTGTATTCAGCATTTGAAATAATGCTGGATTTAATATCCACTTGATTTTTATAATTATCGATATGTACTCCTGATTGCATTCCTTTTGGGTTTTTCTTACTTCTATTCTGTCATTTATTACTTTATTAATAATGAGGCTGGTTGATCCAGCGTGTTCATGTACAGACAAGCCCCCCCCATGGATTGCTTCTTTAACTTCTGTAACTCCTATGCACACAATAAGCAGCAAAAAGTGTAGTAAATCAACGCTGTTTGTAGATAGGAATCAAGAGAAAAGCAATCTATTGATATTCCTTTTGAAGAGTTGGAGATTTTAGTCTTTGCAAAATACCTCATGGAGACAGCCGTTCCAGATGCAAATGGAATGAAAGATGAGATTAGGTGGTTCAGTGAGTTAGCAGTTCAATTTAAACGGGTGCTGGATAGCTGCTTGTGTTATTATATGATAAGCAGAAATGGGGATGGAAATTTTGAATGCCACTTATAATGAATATTGCCCATTGAAATATCAGAAAAGACAATACAAAAAAATGACCTTGAGATAGTGGGGGGGGGATCATCGATTAGCTGAACTGCCCTTCTTTGGATATTATCATGAATTGTTAGATGGATTTTTTTGATGCACCACCTCAAATTTAACAGCAGTTTTTTAAAGTTGGACAGGTGGGTTTGCACTGGATTAATAGCTGGACAGATGAAAAGTAATGTCTTGGGAAAAAAGAATGTCAGGTTTTTTTTGGAAGCTATAGAAGTGATTTTTATGCCAAGGGTGTCAGTGCAAGAAGAGAGATCAGGTCTGCATTATTGAGTGAAGCATTGTAAAAGGTAAGGGGAGAAGGATCATTGTTGCAAAGGGGAAAAAAATTGTGTTTTTGAAAACATTGATTAATTTTTCATCACCTCATCTTTTGTATGTCATATAAGTAAGAGGAAAGGAGAATGCTACCATCAACAAAACTATGAATGAATAGGGTTTTGAGGTTACTGAAAGAAGGTCATTTATGTATATAAGAGCTCTAAGGAACACCTGCATTAATAGGAAACTGAAGAGATGATACATTACACATAATGAACTGAGAGAACACTCAAAATCCTTACAAATGGAGAAAAGAGGACATTAGATGGCATTTTGCCAAGAAAGCCTTCAATATCAGACATCACGAATCATGTGCCTTGGAAATGTCAAGTACAATAGCACAGGTTTCTTCAAACTTTTCCATGGCTGTCCAGAGGTGGATAACGTAGGTAAAAGGATTCTGTTGTGGACCTTGATATGTGGTCGATCCATGTTGGTTGATATTTCTCTAGGTGTTGAAGAAATTGACCATTGATGACCTTCTACATTACTTTGGAAAACACTGAGGTAATGGGTCAATAGTTGGATTGTAGATACAGAGAGTGTACAGGATATTATAATAGTACTATATGAAAAGTTAAGCCTTCACTTATTGACAATTTTCTTCCAAATTAATCTGCTATTGGTCAGTATTATCAGATCTTATAATTCTGTCTTCTAAGGCACTTTATACTGTATGTATCAATCCATATTAGATCTTGGTCGTCCTTTGAGCCTTTTTTCTTGCCATCCTGAAAAAACAATCCTTGTTTTGCTAACCTTTCCTCTCCTATTCCTGAATGCTAACAATGCAAGTTCTTTCCTAATATCCTCATTTTTAATATGATAGTGCCATTGATGCCATCTGTTCACTCCACTAATCTTTCTCAGAACTGTCATATCAGAGGTCTCCAGTCTTTAATCAAGTGTTTTATTTCTAACCCAGCTCTCAGATTCATAAGTTAAAATTGGTTTGAACACTGTCTATTTCCAAATTTAATTCACTATCTTCACTAAAAATTACGTCTAAATGTTTTACTTTTATATAGGGTAGTTGAGGTTTTCAATTTTTCTGCCTTTTTTTTAATTGCTGATTTTCATACCAAATTTATTATATAATTATTCAGTTTACTCGGGGAATCTTGCAGACATTTACTGGATTTATTTAGAAATAAATCCAGTAAATGAGAGTGGTCTGAAAAGTTCTTGGCCTAACAATGAAAAAACGAATATATAATTTAAAAATTATTTTTCAACATAATCTCCCTTAAGCCTAATACATTTATTCCAGCGATGCTCCAGTGACATTATCCATTCCTATATTGGTTCTCAGTAAGATCTGAAAAATACCCCTCTACAGCTGCAATCATCTCTTGATTCGAAGAAAAACGCTGACCAACAAGAAAGAGTTTTAGTTTTGGGAAGAGACAGAAGTCAGAGGGAGCCAAATCTGGGGAATAGGGTGGATGTTCCAACAATTCATAGTGCAGATTCCTTAATTTTCTCATTGCCATACCTTTGTGGGCAAGTGCATTGTTCTGAAAGATGATTTTTTTTTTCTTCTGCAAACCGCATCTTTTCTCAAGAATTTTTTCGTCTAGTCTGATTAAAAGATCGGAATAATATTCCCCAGTTATCGTTTTGCCCTTTTCAAGATAATTAATAAACAAAACATTATTAGTATCCCAAAACACCGATGCCGTGACCTTTCCTGCTGATGGAACAGACTTTGTCTTCTTTGGCACTGAACAACTGGCTTCTGTCCACTGTTTTGACTGCTGTTTGGATCTAAGTCTCATCCATAGTAATAAATCGATGCACAAAAAGCAGTTTTATTCTTCTTAAAATGCTTCAAGCACTGTTCAGAGATTTTCATGCAAGTTCTTTTTTGATCTACTGTGAGCAAGCTTTTTCACATGCAATTCTTCGTGCAAAATGTATCCTACACATTCTTTTGAAATGCCTATAGTCTCAGCAATTTCACTCACTTTGACTCGCTGGTCATCCAATACCATATCGTGCACATGATCAATGATTTCTGGTGGTGTTACACTTTTTGGACGCCCTTCCCGTGGATTATCTTCAAGGCTGGTATGGCCACGTTTAACCTCAGCAGCCCATTTCTTAATTGTTGAAAACAAAGGAGAAGAGTGCCCATAAACTTTTATGAACTTCGAATGAATTTCTTTTGCTGTTAAACCTGCTTCTACCAAAGAATTTTATAACTGCACGATACTAAATTTTATTCATTTCAAAGGATACAGACAACACTTTTGCTTCAGACAGCTGTATAACACAAACTACTTTCAATTTCACATGGATGCTTATGGCAGATGTACCAACTTAGGGAAAAAAATCTTGCTGATTGTGTTCCCATCTATGGTCGAGGCCGAGAAACTTTTCAGATCACTTTCATACATATATAGAAACGTTTCAAACTTCGTAGTAGATGTAAACTACATGTAAAACTACATTATACGCTCAAACAATCATCTCTCCCGTATAAACTATAAACTACATTTATGTGGGACTGGTGTCGAGGCTAGCTGGTGAACGGAGAGCTCCTGAGAGATTTGTGTTTTTTTTTGTTGATTTATTGGTGTTTTGGATTCAATTTAATGGACTTAAGTGTTTAATTTTGGTATATTATTAGAGCTTTATTAACGTGGTTAGTGTACTAAAGTGTTTTATAACATAATCTAGTCGGGAAGTCACCGCTAGATGAATTCGTAATGAGTAGTGTTCGTGCAAGCTCCAGATAAGATAAGTATCATTTTCAGTTATTGATACAAATTACTTAATATTGTGTAGTTTTGTTTTGTTTGCCTTGCGTATTTTGGTGTGTTATAACGTTTAATTTGACAAAACACGTTACAGATAAATATGGCACCTGTGCGTAGGAAAATGGCGGCCAGTAATGAAGGTTCGCCATCGTTATCAAAGAACGGTAGCATAAAAGAAATGAGTCAACATAGATGATGAATTAATAGTGGAGATAATGTTTACTTTGTCTCACCAAACCATCTTCCTGTACTCCTTCAATTCTAACTGCTGACTTAACTGTTGAGTTATATGGTAACACTTGAGTTACCATATAACTCAAGTGTTTTGAGCAGCTTTTCTCTTGTAACCTTGGCATGTCTCTTACAAATCTACAAAACTTTAAATACAGATCCTTGTTATATCCATGATTTCTCAACTATTTGTCTTAAAGTGAAAATTTGATCTTGACAACCTGTGTGGCCAATCTTCCCACAGGTTTTTTTTTTTTTTTTTTTTTTTTTTTTTCAAGTATACTCACATAAATCTTATCAGGAATACTTGACAGAGAAATTCCTATGCAATTCTCACATTCAGTTTTATTTCCCTTTTCACAAATAGGTACTATGAAAACTCTGTTCCAATCATCCAGAATTCGACTGTCTGAAATGTAAATCTTTTACATTTCAGACAGTCTGGTTGAATATCATTTAATTTAGCTGCCTTTCTACATTTAAGGTTTTTGATGGCCTTGAAGTATCATTACTTCAAGTAATGATACGTATTCCTGATTGCATCCTGTTGAGTGTTTTCTACCACCATGCTGTCGCTGCTTGTTTCATTTAGCAGTATTACAAAGTAATTACCCTAAACATCTGGAATATCTATCTTCAGTTTTCTTGTTACCATTTCATCGTTGATGTTCTAACCAAAGTCTTCCCATGACTTTTGTTTAGCTAATTTTACACAGTCATTCACTTTCTTATATTTTTCTTTAGTCTCTGCTTACAAGCTGACTTAATTGCCAGGAACTCTCGAACTCTTTTCCTTGACTGCCTCTTTAACTTCCTGAGTCAACATGGAATTCTGATTTTTGAATCCTTGCAGAGTATCTCATCACATTCCTCTCTGGCTGAATCAGTAAATTTCTAGGGTTTGGTTCTTGTTTTCAAAGTTTATCGAATAATGTTTTTATATTTGAGTCTACAGTTCGCCTTTGAATTGTGTTAAAACTTTCTTATACATCATTCTTTTCAATATGGAATTAGATTTTTACTACTCAACAAGAAATGGTGTGCTTAATGAGGGGAAAACCTTGACAATAACATAGTCAGTGAGACTATTTTTATTTCTTGCATCTTCTCACCATGTGAATTTGTGCACATTTCTATGTTGGAACACATGGTGTTTGGTAATAACTAACACCTTATGCCAGCCTATCCTCATTTGTTCAGTATCTGGGTAGATATCTAACAGGGTGTAAGATGAGTAGGTGAGGATTGGACATGGGTCAGAAGCCCTGGTTGGTTCTCACCATTCCTTAAAAGGCTACATGCATGTCTCCTTCCAGTTATCTTTTGATCCTCAAGCACACCTCAAATATAATATAGTGTAGTATTTCGTTCAATTTTTTCACTGAACCTGTATGAAAAGCTTCATTCAAAAATAATTATCAGAAAGGAAATTTTGACAATGAGCAGCTGTCTGCAAAACATCTTAAGGAAACATATGACACATATTACAAATAACAAAATATACTGCTACAGAAATAAATTGATCAAAAATATTCTCACTAAATGCACAAATCTCAATGAGAAATATGAGCTTGCCAGAATGAAATAAATTATCGATGTTTTGTGTTTATTAGAGGTAGTCATCAGAAATAACCTTTTTCTGTGTTGTTGCATAAGCACACTGAAGGAAAACAATGCTGTTTTCTTAAAGGCCCATATTTGCTGTTTAACAAAATTTATCAAGTAATAAATTGTTCTTGAAATTTTTCAATATGTCTATGGAAAGATTTGCTAACATATCTTCTTCATTCATATGTAGAACTTTTATTATATTCCTAAAACTTAATGGTTAAAAAAAATAAATAATAATAATAAAAACTTGGATTATGACTTAAGAAATGGAATTAATAAACAAAGTGGTTAAAACAGTTCAAAGGTCTCTATCTAGTGTTCTAACAGTTGTTAAAATGCTGCATAGGGATAGGATGTTATTCCTCTTTATTATTATTATTTTAATGGGTAAAGTCACAATGAACTATAGAGCTTTTCCTCCTTCAGTAACAAGATGATGTCAGCTATTCATTCATTTATGTTAAACCACTTCAAAATGCTTTTCTAAGCTACTTAGGTCTGTTGGTCTTCAAGTGGCTTTCAGCCTTTGTTTCTAAGTTCTGCAAGGTACAAACTTCTCCCAGGCATTGTGTAAGGTGACTACCACCTAGCATTGATAGAGCAGGATAAGAATAAGTATCCTATTGAAAAGAAAAAAAATGCACTAAAGTTTTAATGGTATGAAAGTCAAACAGCTCTCAGATATGAACTGGAGAAAAATGTAGGATGGCTTAGTTATGTGTAAAATGGCAGCACTTTCATGAAAAAATTTTAGAAAGAATAGAGATGATAAATACAATAAAGTAGCCAAAGAGATCATTAATGTCTCATACAAAATGAAGATTATTTCCACGGAACTATTAAAACATAAAGCAACAAATAATTGTTAGTATAACATTTATGGTATTCATTTTTCTGGGCACTACATCAATGAGAAACATTTCCACACCATTATACCACTACCATGACACTTGACAGATGAACCAGTACACTCTAGTAAATAACATTCCCCCATCATACCTAGATTATCTGATTTGAAGAGTCTGTATATGCCACTTAGCAGTCCACAGTCCAGTTATACAAGCTATGCACATACAGTTTGGCTTATACAGATATGAACTGAAATTTTTTTTTATATGAATCCCACCAGTGAATAGTTGCAAACCTATAGCACATTAGTATTAGTACAGTGGGTGAGATATAACACTGAATATGAACTTTTTTGAGTCACTGGCTGAAATCTCCAATGAGCATGGTGGTAGTCTCACACTTGGCAATGAAATTCATCTACCCCTAAAGACATATATACAAATATCCATACCCAGAGAGTGGAGTGTTTTCAATGAACAGTTGGTTGGCTATTGGATATGCTATCCACTCAGCTGACGAAGCTAGTAATGTTTAAAGGAGGAGGAATGCACAATCCTCTGCTGTGCATATCTGCCTTAATTTATTTTTTCTTTCTTTTGGTTTATTTGGCATCATGGTGCCATTTTTCAGTGATATGATAGAATGATTTTAGGCACGTTAATCATGTTTCATTCGCATGGACTTAATGGCAACATGATTAGAAACATTTATGGAAGTCTTAACTCTGAACTGAAAGTCCAAACTGTGTGCCCTTTCCAGTAATATAATTAGAGTTTTGGTATGTTTTTCCTGTATACGTTACTGTATAAAAATAAATAAATATATAAAAATGAAACTTTTTTTTTTTTTCTCTCCCACATATATTACATTTATATGTAATTTTAGGTATTATTAGTTCCAGGAAAGATTTCTTTCTGTGATATATTACTTTTAGGTGGTCAGGATGCTTTCCTGTATCCAAATGAACATTATTGACTATTGAAGGTGAAAGATTGTAGAAACCATATCATTATAATTTCTAATTTTGGAACTTGTGTAATGATTTCTTATTGTCACAGGATAGATTTTGCCAAAAGGGCTATGGCTAATAACCACTAGGAGGGATGGAGGTTGCTGGCCATAACTGTAGTGAAATAATTTAACTAATTCAAGAATAACTTTTTTTTAATTAGGAAGCATTATCCGTTGTATGAGAAGATTAGAAGAATTACTGAGACAGATGTGTCAGGCTGCCAAAGCTATTGGAAACACAGAACTAGAGAATAAATTTTCTGAGGGTGAGTGTATTATTAAAAACTTTTTCATTTAAAAAAAAAAAAAAAATGCAAAGACATTTATTTATTTAAAATAGTTAAATCAGTGATAGCCTTGGACCAGTTATCTCTGATTGGCTATCAGTGGAGACTGAACTGCCAACTCAGTCTCCAAAAAGTTAGATAGGGCTAAAACTGCCTCATTACTCCCTATACTGGAATATAAAAGGCATTAGCTGAGCTGAAATAAATTTTATTTTAAAGAAATGTGCTTTATATATATCATCAAACTTTTAAAAATGTGGCAGTACTGCATGATTAATCATGTCAGATCAAATTTTATCTTCTAGGACACATGATTGCATCAGTCCATTTAGATCAATGTTTTTCAAACTTTTCTAAAACTCACAATAAGAAGTACATTTTACATTATAGCCCAACACACAAACACACACTAAGCTGAAATAAAAGTTTCATGCACCAATGTGTGCCCAACAAAAACCTGACACGGTTAAAGATCAGGCAGGATACTATTAACGTTTAGATACAACACAAACAGAAATTAGGAAATATTTTATTTCACATGAGACAATTTTATTTATGTTAAATTAGTAATTTTTATTAATTAATAATTAGTTTTTAACAACTATACTTACATATAACAAAACCATTACATTTCCCTATCATACTATAATTCAAAATCTTAACAATAAAACGCATCGTAGGGCGATTGGTTATTGCCTATACCGTGGCAGCTGCTTCTCAGCAGCAGGCACCGCACAGTCAGTACACATTTGTGAAAACGTATTGTTTTTTTTCCTTCTAATTTTGTGTATAACTAAGGACATCGACAGGGTTTTAGGGTCCCGGTAATAATAATATTTCTGCAGTTCCCTATTACATTAGGGTTTTTGCTTAACCCTTTTGATGCCAAACATGGCACGCCAATGACTTTTTTCTGGCACGCAACCCAGGGCTAATATAAAAAAAAAAAAAGCAATAAGAAACAAAGATCCTATTTCCAAGTCATCTATCTCCGTGATATACTAATATACAAGTTTCGTTCAGTTCAGTTAATAATAGGTTGGTACACCAGTTGGCAACTCATATAGGTAAATATGACCTCTCCATTGCTTCTGCCTTAGTATCACCACTCTGGGTCTGCCTCCCACTGATGAGACCTCAATAAAGGTCGAAACCGGTCTGGGTAGTGGCCCTTCCCTTAATGCATAGCAGCATACATGTCCGCAAGGAGATGTGCTTTGCATTATGGGAGATACTGAGACAAGGAGTGATGAGAGCTTGGTCCACCTTTGCTACGAGTTGCCAAGGGATGTACCACCTTACCTCAGTCCTGAAGATATTTTCAGGTGCAAACTTTGTTTGCTTACACTTGGATAAAGGATTAAACTAAAGTTATTATAGTCTAACCAAGTGCAAAATAAACTTCCAACCACCAAAACATTCAAATGAAAAGGATATTAGACTGAAAAATTTGGCATGATTAAGAAAGATAATAAAGCATTATGCATTTTATGTTCCAAATCTGCTGTAAAGAGACATTTTGAAACTGTTCATAATAAATTAAGTAATAAAAGTGAGCAAGAACAAAGAGAATTAATAAACTGAGCAAGACAAAAAAAAAAAAAAAAAAAAAAAACAGTCAAATACTTTGATGAAATTTATTTCAGGTAGGCTTAGTTGCTGCTAGTTTTGAGGTTTCAAAAGTTATTGCCCAACATGGAAAACCACTCAGTGATGGGGAGTATATTAAAGAAGCATGGCTAGAATGTGCTCCTTTTCTTTTTGACAATCTTTCAGAAAAGGTAAAAATTATTCAGCGCATTAAAGAATTGTCTGTGAGTAGAAAAACAATTAAGGATAGAATACTTAAGTTAGAAAGGAATACAGCAGAACAATTAAGATTTGGCTTCATGTAAGTTCTTTTTATTTGTGTTGATGAGAGCACAGACATTATATCATCAGCTAGGCTGGCAATCTTTGCTCGATTTTGCAGGGATGATGAAGTATGTGAAGAGAGGATTAACCTTGTAACACTACCTGAGCATATCAGTGGGGTTGAAATATGTAAAGCAGTTATGAACGAATTATCTATTCGACAAACTGATATTTCAAAAGTGGTATCTGTCACAAGAGATGGTGTGCCAAGCAGGATTTGTAAATCTGTTTGTAAAATATGTTAGTCATCCACTGATAGGTTTCATTGCATCCTACATGAGGACAATTTATGTGCAAACAGTAACCAAGGTTGTTAATTACATTTCTGCACGTGCTTTGAATAAAAGGCAATTTCAGAATCTATTGAATGAGTTGGATTCGGTGTATGTACAAAGGACTAATAATGTACAACAACGTTCATTGACTTAGTAGAGGTGTTGATCTGAAGACAGGACACAAAAACATCTTCAAATAAATTTGCAATATTTTCGTGGATAAATATGGATGATTTTGAAATGCAATTGATTGACCTCAGAGTTGATTTGGAAAATATTGAAAAGGAGTAACAGAGAGAAGTGCAGAAAAAGAGGTACTAAGAAGTTGGAATGCTATTCCCGAAACTTTTGTATTTTTAAAAACCCTTGCTACAGCATTATTATCCATTTTTGCATCTACATATTCTTGTGAATCATTGTTCTCAGTGATGAACTTTGTTAAGTCTCATAGCAGGAGTAGCCTTACAGATGAAACTAGTAACGCACTACAGGTTACAAAATATAAACCTGATATAAATTATCTGTCATTAGTGATGTAGCAGAAGTCTCATTGATGCTAAATAAATAAAATGTCCACTATTTTTCTTTCTTTAGTTTTAATTTGATGTTTTCTGCTAAAAATGGTAAAGATTAATTTCTGTTTAATATATTATATAGGTAAAATAACAATTTATTTTGTCTGTAATTTTTATGTATTACTCATAACGGATTAAGAAGTAATAAAATTATATCTTTAATTTTATTTTCTTTTATTGTGCTTTAGTCAAGTAAAACGATTATGAGATTGTAATAAATTTAGTTTAATCCTTTATCCAAGTGTAAGCAAACAAAATTTGCATCTGAAGTATCTTCAGGACTGAGGCAACTCGTGGTAAAGGTGGACCAAGCGCTCATAACTCCTTGTCTTAATATCTCCCATAATGCAAAGCACATCTCCTTGCGGACATGTATAATGCTATGCATTAAGGGAAGGGCCACTATTCAGACTGGTTTCGACCTTTATTGAGGTCTCGTCAGTGGGAGCCAGATCCAGAAGTGGTGATACTAAGGCAGAAGCAATGGAGAGGTCATATTTACCTATACGAGTTGCCAAAAGGTGTACTACCTTATTATATTAAATTACTCTGGATTTAGAGAAAGATGTTGGAATTTTTTTTCCACTTGGTTAGACTATAATAAATTTAGTTTAATCCTTTATCCAAGTGTAAGCAAACAAAGTTTGTGCCTGAAGTATCTTCAGGACTGGGGCAACTCGTGGTAAAGCTGGACCAAGCTCTCATCATCCTGGCTCCCACTGATGAGACCTCAATAAAGGTCTGGGTAGTGGCCCTTCCCTTAATGCATAGCATTATACATGTCTACTAGGAGATATGCTTTGCATTATGGGAGATATTAAGACGACCACTAGTTGCCTCGGTCCTGAAGATACTTCAGGTGCAAACTTTGTTTGCTGACACTTGGATAAAGGATTAAGCTAAATTTATTATAGTCTAACCAAGTGGGAAAAAACTTCCAACATTGAGTTTGTGCACTGTAATATATTGGAAAAACTTATGTCTGATTGATCCTTATAAAAAAAAAAAAAATCAGAATTATTGTTTACTCTTGCATCTTTAAATTGTGTGGCTTTATATGGCAGCTAGAATTACACTTAAATGCAAATAAAAAATATTCACGCTGTCACTAGTTTTTACATTCGTTCAATCTTACATGACTTACAATATTCTTTGATTTTTGATTATTTGAAAAGGTCTTCCCAATACTTAAAAGACACCAAATAATAATATGTTCCCAAAATTACCACCTGAGATTAGCAGAGCTAATCTCAATATTCACTTAAACAGAATGGGAGAGGAAAGATTAACAAAATAAGTGTGCACGAAAAATACCCAAAGGAAGACCAAGATATAGGTTAATTAACACAAAAAGTGCCTTAGAAGACAGAAATATAAGATCTGATAATGTTGTAGTCTTGACAGATAACAGATTGATTTGTAGATAGGAAGTTAGTGATGATGATGTAAGTTTTTCATGTAGTAGTATCATATCCTATACACCCCCTTAAGGGTACATGTCAGGAATTTGATGATGGTGAAGTAGTGATCTTATCCTGATGAAAAAAGTATTGTTCTAATTTTATATTTTAAAGGATTTTAGCCAACTTTATAGAAATAGAGCTAATATAAGGAAGAGTAATAAAAATTTTTACTTTCAACATCATCACTAGAAGTGTGCTAAGTGTTTTGGTAGGAAAGCAGTCATTGTGTAGCAATGTTGTAAAAAGACCTTTTCAAAAACTGGGCAGAGTTTTCAGCACTAGAAAAAAGAGAGCTCATGATTTGAGGAAAAGTAAACCAAAGAGCTCTATCTAAATTCTAAGAAGCAGTTTAAAAAAAAAAAAAAAAATGGCCATAATCAAACCACCTGTCATCTTGAGACCCCTTAGCAAGACTCAACACACTTCCAGTTATTACCTTGGTAATAACCAAGGCATTTTCATAGGCTCAAAGGTTAAAATACTTCTACTTGGATATAATTATTCAAATTTTATCCATTAAAAAGAGTAAATTTGGTAATAATTTAAAAACATGCACTATAGCAAACACCACAATGACAAAGTCCCAGCCTAAGTTCCATAGATCCAAACAGTAAAAGCTAAATGGTAGACTGCACCCATTAAAATCAAAAATTGAGCTCAAAACATATAATTCTAAATTAGAATAGTTTTTTTGCCTTATGAATAAATAAATCTTCCAAAAATGGAAAATTGTGTTATCCCACACAAAATTTCTTCCAAAAATGGAAAATTGTGTTAGTCCACACAAAATTCGTAATGAATTTAAACCTTGAATTAAAGAAATACTGTATATTGGACCTTATTTCTATAATTTATAGTTCTAAGAGAACAGCAGCTATTATGCCAACTGCCTGTCAATGAGTCTCAATCAAATTAGGAAGCTGACTTGTTCACATGCCATCTGTGCCAATTCCTTTTTCTTTGCACTCCCTCCCTAAGTTCACTTGTGTTGGCCTCTCTTTTTGTAAATGGAAAAATCTCTTATAATAGCAAATACTGAAGTTTTTGCTATTATAAGAGATTTCCAGACTTGGGTGTCATCGAGCAAGGCCTATATCAACCATCCCAGTCGTCATACCTACACACCACTTGCACTCATCACCTCCAAGTAATCTATTCCAGTAATGCATCTCCCTATGAGAGAAAGCTCTAGTTCTCATCCCTTTTGAGACTGCATTCATTCTAAAAATTCTGGGAATGTCTTCTCACCTTTCATAAAATTTAAAATTTCTTCTACTGATATACTATGTGACTCATAACTTTGCAGATCTCTATATGGCAAACTATTTCTATAGCACATGTCTACTCTATCTCTTTGGTTGATCAAGAATACATTTCTGCATCAAAATTTTTATGTGGACTCACATATTTGTAAATGTGATTAAAGATTTATAAATACAACTTTGCATGAAACATGTATGCAGTCAACTCTCAATATAACGAACTACTGAGATATCTCAACCATTAACTTTATAGATGCACTACTATGCAAAAAAGAAATTCACTATGGTAAATTATTTTTATGGTGAGCATTGATTGTGCATGTTTATATATATATAAGAAAGACAACGAAAATCATTGTTCGTAGCTTATGATCATGTATAGTAAAAGAATTAGAATTCTTTACTGTATTATTAGTATAGGAGATGTAAATAAGTTTTAGATATAGATAATAAGTGACAAAGTTTGGATATTAGTTTGGAAAATACATTAAAACATTAACTTTTATCATCATACATCATGAAACTTATGGAAACAACTACATTATAAAGTTTTGGTTTATGTTAAATTAAAGTTTTACTCTAACATGGTAGTCATTTCTGTAATTTTCATGATGTATTCTGATCGTCGTGTAAGCATGAAGGAAAGGATTAACTGTATCAATTTTTCCTATGTTTCAGCTATTAGGCTTATGAAGAGGGACATTGTTTTTGCTGCAAGCCTCTATCTGTGACCAGAAGCATACAAACCTGTATATTTTGATATGTAAATAAAAAATAAATAATACATTTTTAACTTAATGATTATTTCATATATAAGCAAAAATGGTTTTGCATGCCTTGTTAAGACCAGTAATTCTAAGTATTGTTTCTTTCTAGCTTTGATATTAATCAAATAAGTATATCAGGCTTATAGTTTAATTGCAGAGGTAAATATCAGCCACATGCAAGCGTTCACTGTGCCTACCATGTGAAGCAAAGATAACTCAATCGAGGCCGAAAACAAGAAATTCAATGCCATTATTCTGAACTTTCCAATGGAAATTAGCAAATCACTAAAAGATGACATCGGCAAATTAGCAGGAGAATGCAACTTTGATTTTAAAAATATCATCAGGTGCCATAGTTTCAGACCCACAAATAAAAGAAAGGATGGCACGAATTTTCCATGTCTCATAAAAGTGACTTGCAGCACACCATCAAGTTCATCTAAACTAATAACAGCCATTAATAATAAGTTCAAAGGCGCTTGCCCCCAGTCGCATATATATACTTGACCTGACCCAACTTTTGACCCTTTTGAGAACAGGGACATTAATATCAAAAACAATTTGAAGAAAAACACCAAAATGGAGACAACAGTTGTTCGACTACAAACGAGGAAAATTGATGCAGAAATCATGTGCCACTGTGGAGACCAGGATGCAGGCAGCACTGCATAGGAAATGTGCAAGACTTTTGTGGTCAAATATAATGCCCCACAGAGCCTTGCATATCCACTTCACTAATATCCATGGCCTCGACCCCAATACTTAAGTGTCCACTGACATCTCTAGTCTACCAAACCCCCACTTACTCTTCTTGGCAGAAATCCAAATGTCACCTCCCCTCAGCACTACTCAACTTTCCAAACTACACGCTCTTTAATTCCTTTTGACCCAAGGGTGGCATCGGCACATGTCTGCTCTGGCAAGGTATGCCAAAGTTCACTCTACTTTCACATTGTTTGGTTGAAAATCTCCCTTCCCCACTCAAATTCATTTGAGTTTGACTGGTTTTCTCCAGTCTCACTTCCCCAACAGTGAAATCATCCTGGCAATTTTACAGTCCACAACACCAACTGGCTTTCTTCCAGTTGTATAAATCTAGCAGGCAGAGACCCAGGTGGATCACAAGAAGGTGAGAATTGGACATTATATCAGAACTCCAATCTGTTCTCTATATTTTTTAAGCGGCTACATGGGGGTGAGGGCTCCTCCCAATTATACAGCTTTAAGCACTCCAGAACAGTGGAATGTGTTCTGGAACACATCCCAGCTAAACATCAGCAGAGTTCAAGATTGGTACTATCAACAGAAAAGAATGGAACTAGCAGAATTAGATAAGTGCCAGATTAACATAATAAGTGTGACTGAGACAAAAAACAGGTGATCTTTCTAAGCAATAAATACAAATTGTTATATTAAGGTAATAACGATCAGGAAAAAGGAGTAGCTATAGTATTTAACACTAAATATGAGGATCAAGTAGAGTGATGTGGGCCAATATCAGAATGGGGAATTGGATAATGAGACTTAATTGTATTTATTGTTACAAAGAAGTTTCTACTAAGAAAGAAATAGAGGAAGTTTTTTAAGACATTTTAGAAATCAACTGACACGATGAAAAAGGAAAAATTGGTTCTTCTTGGAGATTTAACAACACAGTAAAAAATGATCACTACATAAATATTTTAGGAAAATTTGGAGAAAAGATCAAAGCTAATAATAATGGTAAGTGCCTGATGGATTTCTGTTTAGGACATAATTAGCTATAAATAGTCTGTTTTAATATAAAAATGTGCAAAAATTTACATGGGGAGAAGATGCAAGAAATAAAAAAAAGTCTTGTTGACTATATTATAGTTGATAGTGATGTTTTCCCACTGGTTCAGGACACAAGTATACAGAGAATTTGAAACAGGAAGTGATCACTATTTAATTTTGAGTAGGATAAAAATGAATTTCAAATTCAAAATAAGATGTGTAAGAAAGTTTTAAAACGAATCCAAGTTGAGCAGATTGAAACTGCAAACTAAAATACATGAGTATTATTCAAGTAAAAATGAAAACATTTGAAAACAATAACTGATTCAGCCAGAGAGGCATGTGGTGAGGTGATCTGCAAGGATAGAAAACTCAGAACTCTGTGGTAGACTCAGAAAGTAAGAGACAGTCAAGGAAAATAAGAAAGAAAACATATCAAAAGTTCTTGGTAAGTAAGTCAGCTGGTGCTCTTAGAGAATACAGAGAAAATGTTAGAAAGTGAAGCACTGTGTAAAACTAGCTAAGCAATAATCAGAAGACTTAGTAAGAACATGGAAAATAAATATCAGGAAAGGGGTAAAATATTCTGGAGGCTATTAAAAAAAACTTAGAAATGGAGGAAAGTACTATAAAAGGAATCAGATGATAAATGTGATGTGAAAACTGAAGGATAAAAGGAATCAGATGATAAAGGTGATGTGAAAACTGAAGGATAAAGATATTCTAGATGTATGGAGTAATTACTTTGAAAGATTATTAAATGAAACACATGGTGTTTCATTTAACAATCTTTGAAAACAGTCAACAGGCATGCAGTCAGGAATACATATCAATATACAAGCCATTAAAAATGTGGAAATCAGCTGTAGTAGATTTCAATCACAAATCCCCAATTATGGAGTTTTAATAGTTTTACAGTGGCTGCATCAAAATTCAGAAGACCTAGTCAGAGAGTCTAATTCCGTATGATTGGAGTAGAGTCTCATAATACCCATTGATAAAAAGGGAATTAAAACTGTGAGGTATTTCCAGAGATTTATGCAAGCATACTTGCATAAATTAAGGATCAGAAAAATTGTGGAAGGGAAGCTTGGTGAAGAACAAGCTGGATTCAGACCAAATCAGTCTCAATACCCATTGATAAAAAGGGAATTAAAACTGTGAGGTATTTCCAGAGATTTATGCAAGCATACTTGCATAAATTAAGGATCAGAAAAATTGTGGAAGGGAAGCTTGGTGAAGAACAAGCTGGATTCAGACCAAATAGAGGTTATCAGGATTAGATCTTCAGTTTAAGAAATCAGTATAACAAGGATTTGCATCTAAGTTTTATAGATCTAGTCATCTGCATGGTTAGCCAGGTGATTATACACTTCGCAACCATATGCCTGGGAAAGGAGTGTCCTGTGTTCAATTCCCATCGGCAACGTGAGGAGCTAAGTATCTTTCTCAGACATAGCCAAATTAGCTGGTCTTGGACGTGGACTGCAGGGTCTTTCTTCCCAGTTTATCTGGGGTTTCTCCTCCTGCAAACAGGCAAACCAGCCTCATGAGCACACATTTCTACAGACAAAGGATACCTCCAGGAATAAGGAGTAACCAACCTATTCAGTAGGATTTCGGTTCCAAATGCCTACACGGTAAAATGTGTAGGTGAGTGTAAATCAGGATCAGGGGGAGATCTAGTCAAGGTATATGACAAGGTGCCAAGAGGAAAGCTCTTCAAAATTAGTTATATGGTGTAAATGGGACATTATATATCCAACTTTGTAATTAATTTATGATTTTTGTGGGATGGTTCATCAGAAAATAAGTTTTTTTAGGAGCCATTTTCGAGAAAGTGATATACCATCCTGTGGTTACCCAGAAATTAATTACAAAGTCACAGTATCCATGCATCATATGTAGGCAATGCATTGAGAAAAATAGCCAAAATATTACAGGCAATCAACATGAGAACAGACTTCAAACCCATGAACACCTTACAAAGCTTTCTATGCTCTCTCTAAAGACAAAGTTTCATTTTATAAACATTCAGGCGTATACAAGATTCCATGTTCTTGTGGAATATGTATATAGGTCAGACTGGTAGAAGTTTCAAAATCTGCAATGAAGAACATACTGGCGATGTTGAAAACAAAGGGGGGGGGGGGGGGGTAAATGGATTCGTAGTGCACATCCTCAAAGAACACGAAGTGGTAAATTTGCATGTGTTCTCCATGCCCTACTTAGAAGATCATTACTTTGATAGGCTGTTCAAGGCTCTGCATGCACACTAAATAGAAACCAAGGAATAATCCTTCAAACATTTGGAATGTCATTAATTTATGTGTAACAACATTCAACACCTCTCCTATGCCAGCAATCACATACAGAGTTTACACGATAATGCAGAGACAGCATGTAACATACCTAATGATACTCATTAACATATCATTCCAGACTTTTCAATTTATAGATTATTAACAGCTGTTGGAAAAGGTGTTTTTTACTTATGTTAAGCAACCTCCTTGAAGATGCTGTTAGCCACTGTAACATGTTGAGGAACTTTGTTATTGTTATCCAGTTATTTTCGACTCTTAGTGATCTTGTGAACAAAGGCTCTCCATTCCACTTGGCCTTAGTCTGCTGTCGAGGAAATACATTTAGTATAAATAAAAAAACGTACATGAGTTAAAACCTGATTTATTGTTCTAGCAAATTGCATTTAGATGATGACTTCTATTAAACAAGATCAGTAATAACCTGCTGACCTTGGGGTTCAGAACTTCTTTGGCCATGGAGAATCTTTGTGTCTCTGGGTCATAGTGATGAAGCCATGTTTCATCAACAGTCATAATATAAGCGGGGAAAAAATTTGTGCCTAATCTCTTGAGATGACAGCACAGATTCTCTCTTTTGGCTGGCATTCAAACATTTGGGGACCCACTTTGCTGATAGCTTCTGCATGACCAGATGTTGGTGGATAATGATGCAAACTCATTCCCTGGATATCCTCAGACTCTTTGCAATGTTTTTGGCTGGTATTAGTCGATCATGGCATGCACTGCATCAATGTTTTCTGGTGTAATCGCTGTGGAAGGTTTTTCCTGACCTGGGGGGCATCTGTTGTGTTGTCTCAGAATGCCCAGTTTTAAACTTGGCTACCCATCTGGCAACTGTTGGATATGCTGGGGCACAGTTCCCTAAAGTATCACACAGTTTGGTGAATCTCAGTTGTGGACTTGTAGGTTATGATAAAATACCATTAGTATTATATTGTCTTCTAATTACAATTTTGCCATCAAAAGTATAGATTAAAAAATGATTTAACTGTTACCTATATATCCCTGTAAGGAACATTAACAAATTTGATAAAGGATTTAATGTTTGCAAAAGAAAAAGAATGGTTATATTTCAATACATGCTTACACTGCAACAGCAGCTAGAAGCAGTTTTGAACATATTTCAAGGTTCTGCCTCATTACTGGTCTCTTCAAATCACAGATATTAGAAGCAAAAGTTGAATATGGAATTATCTAAAAGAACATTGTTGCTAAGGGCAACAGAACAGAGAAATGTAGAGAGCTTTTGTGGTAATAAGCTTTCATTAAGAAATAAATTTTTGCAGGAATGTGCTATCTGAAGAAAAAATGAAGACATTTTATCATTAAGTTTTGGAACATTTTCTGAATATTTCAGCTAATCTAATTGTATACAAATCAAGAGTAGATTTTTTTTTTTTAAAGTTCATATCATAAGAATTATCATTATTCTGGATGTTGAAGAGAAAACTAAGTGAAATTATATGACAGTATCCTGGTGAAAAGAGGTAAGAGATTTTCTTGCTTTGAATGTTTGTGTGTGAGATTTCAGTGTTAGGCAGTAAAGATACATCTAAAGAACTTGAATGATCATGAGCAAATTTCATGGTAATTTTCTCTGCTGAAGACAAATTTATTCTTTAATTCATTGATCTGAAATTTTTTCAAAGTCAGAACATGTTAGAAAAAATCAGAATTACTTTTTTGGAAATTATGGAGACAACTACCGTGTTTGAATAAAAACTTTAGTTTACTATTACTGAAATTTTTACAATTCGACGTTTCGACCTTTATGTCAAGGTCATCTTCTGGAGCGTACAAATATACACAAGAAACAAGCTATACTACAATCATGCTGGTTTGTTAAAGACACTGACTAACCGCTATCACAGTTGTTGGCCTGACCTCTGGTGGAAAAAAAAAAAAAAATTATACATCAACGCTAGAGTCCTATTATTTGTGTTGTCTATTATATACATATATTAACATCATTCCAGCCAGTTTGAGTGGAACGGTTTCTAATACTAGCGGATTGGCTAGAGTCCTGACTTATGCTGAATCTTTCATATTAGGTTGGCTGAATGTGTGCCATCCAGATCCTTGGAATTTTCATACCATCTTTATTGTTGATATTTGGGTGGTTTATCAGGATTTCGCAGGATTCTTTAAATTTTCTTTCGTACCATGTTTTTGTGCGGTGTAAGGTGTTAAGTGCATGGTCTGAGAGGCCTGCTTCACCATAATGGTTATATTTAATGTGTCTAATGTGTTCTTTCTTGCGTATAGGGATTGTCCGTCCTGTTTCACCAATGTACGGTAAGTTACAGGTGCAGCAGATGCAATAGACTCCAGGATGTGCTAATGGGAGGAGAGGATCCTTAGAGGAGCTGAATATGGTTTTAAGTTTAGTGGGTGGTTTAAAGGTGGCATTGAGGTTATAATGTTGTAGGATTCTGTTGATTTTTTCTGATAACCCTTTAATGTATGGGATGGCTATGGTTTTACTGTAATCTAGATTCGTTTTTGTTGTGGTTTTATAGAGTATTTTATTGACAGTATTTTTGTTATAGCCATTATTTATGAATGTGTCACTAATGATTTTTAGTTCTTGTTTCAGGGCTTGCTGGTTAGAGCAAATAGTTGTGGCTCTGTTTTTAAGGGTGTTTATGACTCCATATTTTTGTGCTGGGTGGTGGTATGAATTCGCATGTATCTATTGGCCCGTGTGTGTCGGTTTTTCGGTAGACCGTGAAGGATAGATTGCCTGAAGGAAGACGTGTAACTATTGTGTGTCTAGGAATGGGAGCGAATTTTGGTTTTCGATTTCGATGGTAAATTGTATGCGTTCGTGTTGTTTGTTTAGGTGGCTGAGGAATGTGTTTAGCGTTTGTTGCCCGTGCGGCCAGATCGCGAACACGTCGTCAACATATCTGAGCCAGATTGTCGGTCGAAGCGTGGCGGAATCAAGAGCCCTTTGCTCAAAGATTTCCATGTAGAAGTTCGCGATTGAGGGGGATAATGGTGAGCCCATGGCTGTACCTTCCTTTTGTAGGTAGAATTTGTTTTGCCACACGAAGTAACCGGACTTTAGTACGTGGGCAAAGAGGGCCGTAATGTCGGGCGGAAATTTGTTCTGTAGTAGGAGAATTGTGTCATTGATGGGGACATTAGTGAAAAGGGCAGAAACGTCAAAACTGACTAATAAGTCGTCTTTGTCGAGTGTTATGTTTTTGATTATGTTTATAAAGTGTTGTGTGTTTTTTATGTAGGAGGGGAAATGACCCTACCAACTCCTTGAGTGTTGCCGCCAATTTCTTGGCTAGGTGGTAATTGGGACTGTCTATTCCTTCCACTATTGGTCGAAGGGGAACATTTTGTTTGTGTATTTTCGGAACCCCATATATTCTGGGGGGGGGGGGGCGTAGTGGGGTTTGAGTTTTTTAACTGTGTCTGGTGGCCAAGAAGTGACGGACTTTAGTAGTTTTTCTGTTTTGTCCTTTATCCTCTTTGTTGGGTTATAATTTACCATTTTATATGTGTTGTTCACACTCGACAAAGACGACTTATTAGTCAGTTTTGACGTTTCTGCCCTTTTCACTAATGTCCCCATCAATGACACAATTCTCCTACTACAGAACAAATTTCCGCCCGACATTACGGCCCTCTTTGCCCACGTACTAAAGTCCGGTTACTTCGTGTGGCAAAACAAATTCTACCTACAAAAGGAAGGTACAGCCATGGGCTCACCATTATCCCCCTCAATCGCGAACTTCTACATGGAAATCTTTGAGCAAAGGGCTCTTGATTCCGCCACGCTTCGACCGACAATCTGGCTCAGATATGTTGACGACGTGTTCGCGATCTGGCCGCACGGGCAACAAACGCTAAACACATTCCTCAGCCACCTAAACAAACAACACGAACGCATACAATTTACCATCGAAATCGAAAACCAAAATTCGCTCCCATTCCTAGACACACAATAGTTACACGTCTTCCTTCAGGCAATCTATCCTTCACGGTCTACCGAAAAACCGACACACACGGGCCAATAGATACATGCGAATTCATACCACCACCCAGCACAAAAATATGGAGTCATAAACACCCTTAAAAACAGAGCCACAACTATTTGCTCTAACCAGCAAGCCCTGAAACAAGAACTAAAAATCATTAGTGACACATTCATAAATAATGGCTATAACAAAAATACTGTCAATAAAATACTCTATAAAACCACAACAAAAACGAATCTAGATTACAGTAAAACCATAGCCATCCCATACATTAAAGGGTTATCAGAAAAAATCAACAGAATCCTACAACATTATAACCTCAATGCCACCTTTAAACCACCCACTAAACTTAAAACCATATTCAGCTCCTCTAAGGATCCTCTCCTCCCATTAGCACATCCTGGAGTCTATTGCATCTGCTGCACCTGTAACTTACCGTACATTGGTGAAACAGGACGGACAATCCCTATACGCAAGAAAGAACACATTAGACACATTAAATATAACCATTATGGTGAAGCAGGCCTCTCAGACCATGCACTTAACACCTTACACCAAATCAACTGGAAAAGCACCTGCTCCTTACACCGCACAAAAACATGGTATGAAAGAAAATTTAAAGAATCCTGCGAAATCCTGATAAACCACCCAAATATCAACTATGAAAATTCCAAGGATCTGGATGGCACACATTCAGCCAACCTAATATGAAAGATTCAGCATAAGTCAGGACTCTAGCCAATCCGCTAGTATTAGAAACCGTTCCACTCAAACTGGCTGGAATGATGTTAATATATGTATATAATAGACAACACAAATAATAGGACTCTAGCGTTGATGTATAATTTTTTTTTTTTTTTTTTTCACCAGAGGTCAGGCCAACAATTGTGGTAGCGGTTAGTCAGTGTCTTTAACAAACCAGTATGATTATAGTATAGCTTGTTTCTTGTGTATATTTGTACGCTCCAGAAGATGACCTTGACATAAAGGTCGAAACGTCGAATTGTAAAAAATTTTAGTAATAGTAAACTAAAATTTTTATTCAAACACGGTAGTTGTCTCCATAATTTCCAAAAATGCATTCGGATCACCGTGCAAGCCTAAAAGAAAGGAATCAGAATTACCTTTCTTTCCATCTGTCATTAAATTCTGACTTATTGCAAGTCATAACTTACTTTGCTTTAAGGTGTATATGAAATTATTCCATGCATGGGATGTGTTTGCCAGTTTTATTGTAGTGATTTATAGTTATTTTATTGTAAAATCTTCTAATTGGCGTATAAGACGCACCCCTTTTTTGTACACATTTTTTAGGAAAAAAAAGATTTTTTAGATCCTCTTCCTGATTCCATCAAGTTCTTATCATTTTCTCAGTTGAGGGTGGCCTGAAATGCCTCTCTACAGCATTTCAGGCCACCCTCATATGGGGTGGCCTGAAATGCTATAGAGAACATGGAAAGTTCTTTAGCACTGCGTATGCTAAAGAACTTTCCATGTTCTTTAGCATACGCAATCACATGTAGCTTGTAGGCAATATTGTAGCAATGCCGACGTTTTTCAGCCACAATTTGCCAAGAAATTTAGAGAAAATTCAACGGCAGAAATTTATCACCATTCACAACAACCGGAAAGTTTAAACGAACAGGAACACAGCTGTGATCATCCACACATCCACTGAACTCTACGTAACTGGAATGCTCTCACACACACCGCAAGAAAGAAATCGCGTTACTCGGAACAGAGAAAATTTCCAGAAATGAAAGTAGCATAAAACTTTAGTATCGGCGTATAAGACACACCCTGTTTTTCAGATCTATTTTCAAAGAAAAAAAAAGTGTCTTATATTCCGGCAAATACAGTACTTTTGTTATTAAAGCATATTTTTGTGAGTGAGTCTTTCCTCAAAACTAGAAGTTATTTTATTTTGCCATTTGCTCAGCAAGAAAAAGTAAATTATCATCCAGAAAAGAATACCATAAGTGGTTTTCTATGCCACCCAACACAAAATATGAAAGTTAATAAAAGACCCAAAAAATTATTTGTATAAAAAATACAAACTTTTATTTTTATTTTTTAAATAAACATTTTCTTTTTGAAATCTAAATATGTGCTCCAGCCTCTTAAAATTTAATTTGTCTTTAATCTTGAGATATATACTTAAATTACTTTCTTTAAAAATAGCACAATAATATACTTATCTGGGTAATTAGGGAAACCCTAGATGCAAGAACAACTAATATCTCTTACTAATCTTGAGAGTTTCCCGGTGTTGTACTACCTTACCCCAGTCCTGAAGATATTTTCAGGCACAAACTTTGCTCACACTTGGATAAAGGATTAAACTAAATTTATTATACTCTTACTAATCTATAGAATATCATCACAAAATTTGCCAGTATCAAAGAAGTTTACAGGCATTACTATCTTCTTGCAAAGTCATGTTTACCACTTCTGAGATGTTGAATGATGAAGATCAGAGGATTTATCCTGATATGCATCAGTGCTTCTGCTTGAAAACATTTGTACGTACCCACACATGCATACAAACTGCAGGGATTCATTGTCTTGGGCAACCCATCGAACAGTCCAGACTTTCATCTTGTGGTGAAGATGTGGTTAATTCCATTCATTACTATCATAATGGATTCCAGAAGTTAACCAACCACTGGCAGAAATGTATAGATTGCATAGGAGATTGTGAAGAAACATTACTGTGTGAAACTTAAGAAAAAAAAATAAGTGCCCATTTTTTTTCACTCCTAAATGAAATATCTACTCCTGCTTGGGGAAGGGGGGGGGGGAGTATTTTTGGCAGAGCTGAAAAGTGTTAGTGAAGATAAAAGTAAAGCAGAATGAAAACAGGAACCAACATTAAAAAGAGTGTATAGCTGTGTAAAACTATGCCCACAACAGAAAATAAGATCTCCTTAATGGATGCATGAAATAAAGCATTGATACATATAGACTGGTTTCTATAAACTAAGGAACAAAGAGAAACATTAAATTTTTTTAATTAATTTTATGTTAATTAATCGCATTAGTCAAGGTATTTGATTTATGTGGGTGTTTCACATCTCATAGCATACTGCTTTTCACTGAATTCAAAAAATTATCCTAGTTTTTTTAAGTCATTATTGTTCTCTTTGTTCTTTAATTTATGGAAACCAGGATAGAAAGCTGACAGTGAAAAAATCAGCATATACTATTAAACAGCACAGAAAAACATTATGAAAATTGAAAAAGAAACATAGAAAATGATCACAAATTATAATTTGCAATAGAAGGAAATATTGATGACATCTAAATAATATCTTTCCTGCTGACGTCTTTCAATTCTGTAGAAAGAATGTTTATATAATTTGTGAATGTTTGTAAAAGCAAGTCCTGAGTTTATAATGCTTGTCTTAACTGAATCATCCCCCCCCCACTGTATATGTATTAGCTTATACTATGATCATCCTCATTGTTATTTTAAGTTAATGAATTTTCTCTGTAATCACAGTTATGTATCACTTGCATTCCTTTCTGTATCCTTTTCTGGTTTTTGAACGTTATGGAAGATACTGGAAGAGGCATCAGGAGCTTTTAAAGTAGTACAATAATCATAAGCTATGTCATTTAATGCACATAATTTAGGAAGTATCTGAAAGAAATTGAAAAAAATCAGTATTAAAAAAAAAATCGACTCCAATAGACATTTTGCTATAATTAATTATCAGCTCTTTATAATAAGAAATTCTCTTAAACACATCTTACTTTTAACAGTTAATAGATGTTAACTGTCATTATAATAAACTGAAAAGTCCCTAGCAAAGCTTCATAGCAAACTAACCAACTCCACTATCATGAACTATTCATTTAGTGTCTACAAGTTTGCTTTAGTAATAGCATCAGCTGTAACATAGTTGTTTTGCATATAGAACAAAAAAGCTAAGTTTATTCTATTCTAAGACCTACAGGAGAGTAGCTGAAAAAATATCTGAATTTAGTGACAAAATTATTTGTCAAATATCCATATTGAAAAATCTAGTTTCAAGTAATACAATTTTCAGACTGTTCACATTTGTAATTGATATAATTTATGAAAGGATCAGCAGCATTTTTGTGCTTGTATTTAAATCTGGCTTCATTCATAAATGGGACCATATGACTAGGCATTAGGTATGTAAACAGAGAGAGAGAGAGACAAAAAAACGTTTTCTTAAATTAAGAAATAATTCTTGTTGTACAATTTTATTCATTCCGATTACCTTTCTCTGTCAGCTTAAAAGTAGAATAATGTTCTCCATGTCAGGTGACTAGCCTGGTGATGAATATGCCAGTGGTAGGGCTGCTACCTTAAGGCTTCTGAACTAGCCTACTTCCAAATTTAAACCCATAGGAGGAATAGGGTATATTGAAGGAGAAAGAGTAGAATTATAGTTGAGGGTTATAGACGGGGGGGGGGGGGGGGACATAGATATAGGCCAAAAATGGAGAGACCCATGTCCCCTGAGTACTCTAATAGCATAAGGGTCATAAAATAAGAAGAGTTAACTGTTTAAGCCTTATAGGAAGAACAGAAAGAAAATTTAAAACATTTGTTTATAAAGCTAGATTATTAAATGACACAAATATACAAAGAATTAACCAATATTTAGATAAAATAAACAAAATGTCTTAATATAAAAACAATACTAAATATAGCAGCAAATTAAAGCTTAGGAAAGACCTAAAAATTCAATAAAAGAAAAAAACTGAAGATATGAGATGATGCAATTAAAGAAATAATCAAAATAGAAGTCTCTCATAAATGGCTAAGCAGTAAAAGATAGAATATAAAAGAGAAGACAGAGACTCATGGAATAAATTTGTTTCTAACTTAGAACATAATCAAAATTAGAAATTTTGAAACACTCAAGTATAGATACTAAAGAAAACATAAAATTAAACACAGAATTGAAATTAGAAGAATTTCTATACAGAATTGTTGACAGATAAAGATTTAATGAAAATGAAAATAACTAAAGAATTAGAAATCAGCCTGAAAGAAACAAGAAACAGAAAATCACCTGGAAAAGATAAGTTAGGTTCAGAATTATATAAATATGCAGGAATAAGGTTCAAAGAAAGACTCCTATTATTTTTAAATAAAATCTGTTCAACTAGTAACCCCCCCCCCCCCAATAGAATGGAAAAAAGCAACAATTGTGATCCCTATCTTTTAAAAAGGTAGTAGAAATGACTCTAAAAACTAGAGGCATAAGTATACTAAATTCCTGTTACAAAATATATAGTAGAATTTTAAATAAAAAACTAATAAAATATTCTGAAAACTTTATTTTAGAAGTACAGAACGGATTTAGAAAAGGACAATCATGTATAGACCTGGCCTTTTGCCTAAAATTAATAATAGAGGAAAGAAGAAAATACAATTTAGAAACACATATTGCATTTATTGACTTTGAAAAAGCATTTGACAAAGTTAAAAGAAGCATTTTACTTAAATAAGACGAATAATATTCTAAAAGCTATGAGTATATATGAAAATAATCAAATACAAATAAGATTAAAGCATGAGCAATCATATACAAGAGAGATAAACCAAGAAGTCCAATAAGGACGTCCACTTTTAGCAACTCTTTTTAATATTTATCTAAATGGAATAAAAATTTCCATCAAGGTATTAAACTTTTTCCTACTGTGAACTTAAACACATTCCTTTTTGCAGATGACCAAATAATTACAAATTCCGAAGATAACTTACAGAAAGATATTTTAAATCTAAATGAGATTAGCCAAAGATTATGAAATGATAATATCAACAGACAAATCAAAAACTATGGTGTTTAAAGGACAAGATCCAGTAAGAACTAAAATAGTAATAGATAAGATTTTAGAACAAGTGAATTCATCTAACTGCCTAGGATGTATGATTACATATGAAAACGATATAAACCTAAATATTGCAAAATACTTAAAAACAACAGGTGTAATTAATTCTATATTTAAACCAAACCAGACTTACTTTACTTTCCGAGTCCAGAACACCAATCATATCCTCTCCATCCAAAAAACAGCGGCTTGTATCGCCTTATCATTGACCATCAGAATGTCATCCATGGAGCACATATCGATTAGATCTGGGCAACATAAAAGATGTTTGTCAGTTTGGGCATCTCTGCAGTCACAGCTGTCATCATCTGCATAACCCCATTTCATCAGGTTACTTCTGCATCTGGACACTTCCACTCTAAGACGGTTCAGAGTCCTCCAGGTGCTATAGGGTAAGTGATATTCCGTGGTTAATTCTTCCTTAATTCTGGGGGCTTCTTGAAGTTGAACTGATTCCCTCCATAGAACAAGGCGTTGCTCCTCAGGTTTATGGATCAATAGTTTAGTTCTTTGCATAAAACTATGCCTTGATTTGAGGTCGAGAAGCCGTGATGATATGGCTGTACATTGGGTGTCTTTCGTCCGTCATCTGCTTTTTTTTTCTCCTTCTCACCAGCCACTTATGCCTGGTGGCACTATGCCTGCTAAAAGATACAGCTTGTTGACTGGAGTTGGTCTTAGGCATCCGGTTATGATCCTAATGTTATCATTTAAAGCCACATCCACGTGTTTTGCATGGGCGGATGCCACCCACACTGGGGCAGCATACTCCCCTGCAGCAAAACAAAATGCCAAAGCCGTTCAGCGAAGTACCTCTGGTTGAGCTCCCCACATCATGCTGGTCATTTTTATTATGATGTTATTTCTTGCATAGATTTTTCCTTTTAGATCGTATAAGGTACATTGCGATCCAGCTTAACTCCAAGATATTTGGGATTGCTGCAGTGTTCAAGGCGTTTTGCTTCCCTGTTGCGCAAATGGAAAGCGCATACCTGAGTCTTGTTTGGGTTAGGCTTCAGGCAATTGGTCTCATAGTAATTGGAGAGTATTTCTAAGGCTTCTGTCAACCTCTTCAAATCTCCTTGCTTGACTGCATATAACTGTGTCGTCGGCATAAATAAACCTCCTCTGACAGACATCGTTGAATCTCTTAAGAGATTCAACGGTGTCTGTCAGAGGCCTAAAGTTTCATCTTCAGTCTCTAGAGGAGTTATCTTATAGTTGCAACAATATTTATTTTATCATTTCTCATATAATAGATTATATGAGAAATGCTTTCTATCTTGACAGAATAGACCACAAAATGGTTCTCTTCTAGCTAAAGGAACAAGTAGAGATAGTTTGAGTCACTGTAGAAAGTAGCTAGTATAAAGAAAAAGGCTGGTTATGTTCCTCAGAAATGTCCACATATATGTGGTCTATGTAAAACCTCTAAAAATTCTCGATGCTGTCCAGAGGAAGAGAGTACATTTTAAAGATGACTCTTCCCGGAGAGGCTAACTTCGGGTGTGTGTGTATATATATATATATCTCAGATTCTCCAATATATATATCTCAGATTCTTCTACAGCTAATTCAATGGTCACTGAATTGGCAAATATCATTCTTCCACTTACTGATGGGCTTGTTAAAATAGGAGCAGCAGCCAATATATATATATATATATCAAATCTGCCTTTTCCTCATTTATTCCAAGTATCTCCCTCCAAAACTGCCTTCCCCATAATGTGTTCCCCAACAACTGCTAGCTTTCTTTGTTCTCAATCCTTATCTGTGCCTCACAAGTGGTACTGATGTGCTATAAGTTCTTGTACCTCTTGTGTGTGTGGGATAAACAGTTGTCCAATGTATCAAATTTAATCCCAGATCTGGTCAATTTGTAAGCTTTTGTTAAATATATGCCTAGTTTAACCAATCTCTCTTGTATGGGCTCAACATAAAAAAAATAATAATAAATTAAATTTTATGAAATCAACTTAGTGATAAACAGTCATATAGAGCAGCACTGTCAGAATGAGAGGAGTGGTAAGGGCTGCAAATTAAGGCTATAAAGTGAGGTATGAATTTCAGCCAGAGCAGATCCAATAGCAGGGATTCCAGATTGGATAGCCTTTGGTAAGGGATATCCAATTAGATTAAAGCACACATTCCTCCCTTTTCTTGCAGAATGCTTCACACAAGATGAACTGGGATAGTTGAGGTAGCTGTAGTTAGGAAGTATGCAACTGGGGTTAGTTAAGAATATCAGATCAGGTTTTGATGCCTGTATGTGATATTGTATATCATTAATGTTTGTATTGATGAAATGGATGGGGAAGTATTTATTATTATACAGGGTATCTCCATTGAGTCAAGACTCCATGAAGAAATTATTAACACAATAACTGTCATACTTCTCTTTAAACTCAAGGCACTCACAACTACCTCTGGAATCCATTTCATTAAGAGAGACCTCCAGGAAGTCAGGGACTCATCGACTTTAAACCATCAGGGACTTTAAACCATCAAGGCACTCACAACTACCTCTAGAATCCATTTCATTAAGAGAGACCTCCAGGAAGTCAGGGACTCATCGAGAGAGGCTACATGCACCAGCTATCATACTTGTTCTTGAATTCGTTCACACTCTGCTTGCATCCAATGGAAATCCATTACAATCATGCACCACCTTATGAGAGAAAAATCTAGCCTTCATTCCCAGCTTCCAAGAATGCCCTCTTGTCCTTTCTCCCACTCTACATAAAATGAAAAATTGTATTAAACCTGATATCAAAATTGGAGATATTAATTTTAGCTCTTTACTTTATGAATATGAAATTACTATTATTAGAGTTCTTCTCAATGTCATTAATGTACAGATTGAATAACAGTGGACCAAGGACTGATCCTTGTGGTACACCACTGGTTACCTTAAATCTTGCAGACTCACATACCACTTTTTGATATGTCAGCCATCCTCTTATCCAAGCTAATCTTTTATAATCCAAACCCATATTCTCCAGTTTATGCAACAGTTCCATGCTGTATGCTGTCAAAAGCATTAGGAAAATCCAAAAGTATCATGGTGCATCCATTCCCCTTGTCTAGTTCAATGGTAACATTATTATAGAATGTGAGCAAGTTGCTAAAACATGACCTTCCCTTAGTAAATCTATACTGTTCATTGCAAAGTAGAGATTCACTGTCAGCCCATTTCTGAATACAAGCCCTAACCAGTTTTTCCAAAATCTTCACCACCACTCCTGAGATACTAATTGGTTGATAGTTGGATACATCTGTCTTTGCACCACCCTTGTGCAATGCGATTACCATACACTCTTTCCACTCCTGCAGAATCTTCCCTATTCTGAGACTCATATTATATAGCCTGGTCAAAGGAATGGCCAGTTCAGCTGAACGCTCTTTTAGCACACGTGCTGATATTCCATCAGCCTGTATTGCTGAATTCTTATTCAGTTTGTGCAACAGCTCTAATATGTTATAATGTTATACTTCTGAATAAATCCAGGAGAAGTCTGCACGATTCCCTTACCAAATTGAATAACTGCTGTAATAAATTTGGTATGAAAATCAGCATTAAAAATATGCAGAACATTGAAATTAACTGCATCCTCAATGGAGAACCTATAGAACAAGTAAAACTTTTCAACTATTTAGGCACAAGTTTTAGTGAAGATGGCAAATTAAATTTGGAAATAGAGAGCAGAATTAGCAAAGTTGGTATAGTAGGAAGTCAAACGAATGAATTTATATGGAATAATAGAGAGTTGAGTTAAAACACTAAACTAGTTGTATGCTAGACAGTGTTCAAACCACTTTTAACTTATTCATCTGAGAGCTGGGTTAGAAATGAAACTCTTGTTCAAAGACTGGAGATCTCTGCTATAAGAGTTCTGAAAAAGATAAAGTCGAATCAACAGGTGGCATCAATGGCAGTATCACATTAAAAATGAGGATAGTAGGAAAGAACTTTCCATTGTTAGCATTCAGGAATGTGTTAAGAGAACTAATTTCAGTTGTTATGGTCACTTAAAAGAATGGGAGAGGAGACATAGCTAAACAAATGTTCTATGGCAGGAAAAAGACCTAGAGGAAGTTCAAGATGTAGGTGGATCGATACAGTAAAAAGCACCTTAGAAGACAGAAATATAAGATCTGATAATATTGAATGTTGACAGATAACAGGCTAATGTGAAGGAAAATAATATCTATCATTATTAACTTCTGATAAGAAGTTAATAATGATAGATATAACATGTTCATGTAGTACTATCATAAGATCCTGTACACCCTCTGAGGGTACATGTCAGGAATTTGATGATGATAAATTGACAACCATTGTCCTTTGTGCATACTATCAGTTTATTTAAATCATGCTGAAAGTTATAGCATTTGTCAAACTATTACCTTCCCTAATTCTGCATCAGCAATCCTGGAAAAAACTCTTGGATTTCCTTTGGCCTGCTTAGCTAATTTTCTCGCATCTGATTAACATAACCATACTAGCTGCTCTTCTTGCTTGTGCTTTGTACTGCTCATAAGCATGCTAATCACCTTTTTGTTTATATTCTTTCCAGAATGCTTTTTTTTTTTTTGCAGCTCCCGGTTGGCCAAGTGATTAGCGTATTCACTCTCCAGCCAATTAGCGTATCCGCTCTCTCAAGCTGCGGGTTTGAATTCCACTGTGGGCATGGATGTTTGTGATTGTCTGTGAAAAATATTAGTGTCGGTGGTAGATAGTGTTGATCAGGGGTCTCCAAACTATGGCCCACGGGTCAGATGCAGCCTGCAATATGATTTTATCCGGCCCGCCAATTGGACTAATTTTTCAATAAGAATTCGCAAAAAAAAACACGGGGGTGTTGATAGATTTCAAATGCATTAATTAAAATTGTGTTCAAAATATATTCCCGAATAGCAAAAAGTAACCGTAATCCAAGTTATAGTCTTTCTGGCTGTAAAAGGTCAGTTAAAATGGACTAATGAAGAAAAAAAAAAATTTGAATTTAACAAAATTTTACAAGCAAATTTGAAGAAATTTGCTTATAAATTTATCTCTATTTTTGGGACAACGTATCTTTGCAAACAAACTTTTTCCCAAATGAAATATATCAAGTCAAAATACAGGGCAAATTTATCTGATGAACATTTGAAATCGCTACTTGTAATTAGCACTGCAAAATTTGAACCTGAGTTTAATAAGATTTTAAAAACACAAACACAGTTACATCATTCACATTATAATTTGTGATAAAAATATGAGAATTTGCTGATAGTGTTCATTGTCATTAATATACGATAATTTAATCTCACATACTCTGTAATCAGTTTTTATCTGCTTTCAATAAAACTCGTATATCTGGTTCTAGAGGATTTTTTTTACTATGGCCTGCTGAACAGTGCTTAAGTACCCAATGTGGCCCTCACAGCGAAAAGTTTGGAGACCACTGGTGTAGATGATGAACGTAGTTGAGTTGTGGAGTAGGTGCCCTCCCTCGATGAGTCCTTGGACTCCCTGGAAGTGCCATGTAATAATAATAATAATAATGCTACTTATCCATCTAATTCTTACTCAGGTTATCCTCCTGACCCTGAGTATGTAGTCTAATACTGTCTCTTCAAACAATCTCTGACCACTTCCCATTCTTTCCTTGTTTCCTTCTTATGCCATGGCACACTATTCCAAGCTACTCCTAAGTTTTAATTGCTAGTTTTGTAGTTTCACAAAAATCCTTTCTTGACTGAGAAATGTCACGTATTTTAGATACTTTCCAGAACAAGATTGCATCAATTATCCCAATCGGAGGTAAGGTTACTATTGCTACTGTAGTTAAGGATCTTCTGCTGCTATTACCAGAGATCCCACACTCTCAAATCCCTGGTTCTCTCCGTCACATGCTGTTTTGGATAATTATCCCTTAAACAACTAGAAAAATTCCATTTTCATCTTGTCATGTGCTATTTCCTTCTTCCAATCTATATCCCCATAGTTGAAGTTCCCTGTGATAACTGCTCAGCCTGCACTCAACATGCTAATCTGACATTGCATGACATTCTCATCTTCCTGCTGACCTCCTGTCTACAGCAGAAACCAACAACATATTTTATCCTATTGGCTTCTATCTTACATCTCAAATGAGCCATCACCATCAAATCTAAAATCCTCCTTAACTTCTATTTTTGATGGTTGAAGTTAATACACTTTCTCTTCCTATTCCCTCTACCTTTTTTGAAAATACAATATCTCTTACATTCTATAACACCATTTTCTGTTAAACGGGTCTTGCTGATTCCAATAATTTTTGGCCAATTCAAATTGACCAATGCCCAAACCTCCTCTCCTTTATTTCTGATACCTCTGGCATTCATGTACATACATTTCAACACCCACCCCCTTGGGCCCACAGTTACCTTTACACAATGTCATTACCAATCCATTCAAATTCAAAACCCGGGGAAGGAACTGCATTCACCTCATTTGTCCTAGTGGTGGCTAGACACATGCTTGGTTACAGCCTTCCCTCCCAAATATCTCTAGTTTCCATGATTTTTGCTCTTCCAGCCTCTTTCTCCAAACATCTAACTCCAAAACCACTGAAATGCAGTCCATCAGACATACAAGTCCTTTTATCCATCAAATTCACCTCATACATCTATAAACTTCCACATTTCTCCTACACAATCTCCTCATGGACTCATTAGCAATCCTGGCCTTTCTCAATTCTGTTCTTCATATTGAGGCAGTGGATTCAGTCTTTACTTTCTTAATCTTCATTTTCGCTTCTTTCAACAACTGTTTCATATCTACTCTCACTGCATGTTTCTCAACTTTCAAATCATTTGTGCCAGCCAAAACAATCAATCAATTGTTGATTTGTCTCCCTTCTGTAATAACTTCATTAACATCCTTGATCTCTTCACACCTGGAAAACATGATTTTTGTCATTTTCTCATTAAGTATGCCTCTTATCATCAAATCACTATAAAATACTTTCTCCTTCTAGTTTCTTGATTTTATACTTTCCTCGTTTTTTTTTTCCTTTCATTCTCCCTCCTGCTGTGCCATGCACCAAAGATTTCTCCAGTTACTCAAGCTCATGTTTTGTCCAGTTAAGCACTACGTTTAAGCATGCTATTTCTCTCCTTGCTGTCACCTCATCATCCACGTTATTTTCAGCCACTTCTTTCACACACTCATTCATATTTCATACAATATCTTGAACTCATGAAATGTCTTGCTCATGACATATTCTCTCTTGTTTTCATATCACAAAGTATATACCACATACCATTCACTCTCAGTAATGAACACATTTAACACACATTACATCACCCTAAACAAGATTTTAACATGCAGCCACCATTTTCCTCCTATGCACTGGCACAAACATAGAATCATTTTTAAACTCACTTAATAAGATTCACAATTAAACACACTCAATTACACAATCAAAAATAAAGACAATACCTCTAATAATGATTAGCAACATCGTAAATATTTTCTAAAAGTAAACACTTATCCGAACAACATGTACACAATGCTGCCACTTCAAAAACCAACAACCTGCTTATTTGGAGAAACTTTGGTATTTTAATAACACTTATTGATTCAAATTCTACAAATACTACCACTGGGTACAAAATAAGCAAATCAAGTGTCTATCTTAGGTTATTGTGCTGCAATTACTGATTACCTCATAATGTAATCACTCTAAATATAACATATCGTCTTCTTAGTCCTATTATATTATCACAAAAATCACAAAAGAGGTGTTTGTAATAACCGGTATGCCACACAATGGGCATGATAATGTAAAATACAAAAAAAAATTATGAACCATGCCGCAGAATTAGCTTCATGTAAATAAAAATGATGGTTAAACAGAAATTGCTCTTCTGATTTATGAATTTTTAGCTGATGAGTTAAAAACTTATCAGCTAAAAATTATCACTCATCACAAATCAGTACCTTTTTAAAGTAGTTTGACCATATGGGTTTTTTTTTATTATTATTTTTTTTTTTTATTTCAAGCCATTGTTTATAGGTTTGAGAACAAAGATGCTATCCAATTAGCCAACCTTGTCAGCATAGTCATTTGAGCTATATTTTTTACACCTAATAGAAACAAAATAACATAAAAAAATAAAATAAAATAAAAACTAAGCCACTTAGAACACTTACGGGTGTCATTTTACTGATCTTGCACACATTGATAGTATTCTTCATTTCCAATTCTTTCATTAATTGATTTAATTTATTAGCTTTTCGTAATTCATTCTGTTCGATAATAGTACAAAGATGTCCTGTAAGTTGTTCCTTTCGTTCCATTGTTTGGAAAAGTTCAACTTTTGCTGCAACAAACTCCTTTTCTGCTTTTTGGTAACGCTTCCTATAATGAAAGCAACAGAAATAACAGAGAATACAATACAATAAAAGAAATTATCATTATTGATTATTTAAAAAAAAAATTAGCATTTCTTTAAAAAAAAGCATTGGATCTAATTAAAATATACATTATAGTTGACACTCATTATAGCAAACTCACTAAAATATAAACTACAAAAAATGTTTTGCCAGTCTGATAAGCCTTATTGCTATTCTAATGAAAACTCAATACTGCAACCATATGCTGTAATTTCCTTGGTCCCTAAGAGTTCACATTAGTTTCAATTAATTGTGCAAACACATTTAATTACTTGAATTTAAAAAAGTATTTGAATGTGAGACCAATGTCCTGCTTAGCTTGATGTGGCTTGGGGGGAAAAGTTTCATGTTTGGTCTCCAAAGAAGGGTTTCCAGATTATTTAAAAATATGAATAAATAAAATTTTAAAATAATTTAAAAAATCCTTAACCTTTCTAGGGTACTAAGATACTAATTATATTTATTTTCTAGGAATTTTTGAATTTCATCAATTATTTTTTAAAAAACAGAATTTTTTTTATGTCATAAAGAAATAAATACAACAGAAAACTATTATAGACTCAACTAAGAAAAGCCCAGAGCAACATAAAACAAGCCTGATGTTTGATTAACAAGATTCTGTAAAAAATTACTTGTGATTATATAAGCCGGGGGTCGGCAACCAGCAGCCTGTGGGCTGCATGCAGCCCAAACGTGCATTTTTGGTGGCCCATAAAAGGTTGGCCATACTTACATGGCATGTGACCTGTATGTTGAGTTATTTAAATAATACATTTTATAATATGAATAATAACTTAAAAATAATTTTACACCTATACTTCGTGATATCGCCAGTGTAACAAATCTTGTTGATTTTATGAAAATCAACAAGATTTGATTTTCATAAAAATAGCATTGAAATGCAATTATGTTTGAACCCTTTTAATGTTGACATTGATGACGTACCAAACCAACTAACAGATGAAAGTTTTGGAATCACAACACAGTCAAACATTAAAGAAGCGCATTTTCGTTAGAAAATATCCAAAAATTTTATCGATGTTTACCAAAAAAATTTGATGTATTAATCAGTTTCGCAAAGAAGATGATAGTTGCATTTGGAAGCACATACATTTGCGAATAAGCATTTTCTGCAGTTTTAGAAAAAAAAAGTTTAGAAAAAATTAATTTTCTTCTCGACTGACTGATGAACATTTGCGTTCTTCGATTCGAATTTGCACCTCAGGTTGTAAAGTGGATATAGATAATTTGGCTAAGGGAAAACAATCGCAAAAGTCACATTAAGCAGGGAGACACACATATTGTGATACATAAATAATATATTACTTTGATTTTATGTGATAATGTTTCATTTTCATGCTTGTTTCATATCTCGTATGTTAAATATTTCTGTATTTTTTTAATTGATATAATAAAAATTGATAAATTAAATATTTTTTTCACTTTCTATTTTCTCTTAATTAAACACTTGCAGCCCGATTATTAAAAATAAAAGTTGAATGTGACCCGCCAGTCTGAAAAGGTTGCCGATCCCTGATATAAGCCAAAATCCACAAACCTGGTTCCAAAGTTTGGATCTAGAAACAGGTATAGTCAGAGCTTGCTAGCTGACCCAAAGTAGTGAGGATAGCTAGTATAATCTATATGATTATAATTAAAATAATACTCCAAAATCAATAGGGTTCTGCTTCTTTGCTAACTATAGAATATGCAGAGAAAGGTTTTGCTTCGTTATAAACTAAACTTGCCAAAAAATTATATTTTTTAATCATTTATCCATGTGTAAACAAACAAATTAAAATAATTAAAATAGTATTCAAATAATATGACAAATTCACATCAAATCGAATTAAAATTAAGTTATATAAAGAAAAATAAATAGAAGAATTAATTTGCATATGAAGTATTTTCATAACTAAGCTACTTGTATAAAGGCTAATAACTACACATTAATTGCGCAGGATTATACATGTCCAAAAAGATGTGTGCTTTGTATCATGAGATACTAAGGCAACTAATGTGATATTATTAGCCTCTATATACAAGTAGACTAGTTGTGAAGATGAAGATACTTCATATGCAAACTCTGTTTGCTTACACTTGGACATTATACTGAATATAATTTTTTGACAAGTTCAATATAAAATAAAATATGCATGGTAAATAAATACTCTGAGCTAAAAGCAATTGTGAGCTACATTAGCCAGTAGCTTACACTTTGATAGCTGTGCAGTGGTAAATTATATCCATAGCCATCAGAGTATAAAATGCCATATTTTAAAATCAGAATGAAAAATCCTTATGTGATGTATCATTTAATGATATAGGAAAGGGAAAAAATTGTACATCCTCAGAGTGGTATATCCCAGAAGGCCTGGATTTGAAAAAAAAATTATATGCAAAAGTTGAACAATATTTAGTATCAAATATAATTAACTCTTTGTTCTTAAATGAAAATGTATTACATGCACCATCTGTGTTTGTAATACATTTTCATTTAAGAAAATGTATTACAGTTTATTAAGTTTCCATTTCATCTGTCTGTCTTTAGCCAATGTCCATCATGTCAAACCTTTAGATCATCCCTCCATCTTGTTCTTTGGCAACCTTTGCGTCTCTTGATATCCACTCAGTGCTTGCTTGTGTCCACCTTTCATTTGGCAGTCTACTAATATGGCCAACCCATCTCCATTTACATGCTTTACAACACTTCACAGTATCTTCTGCTTCACTCATCTCTTCCAGTTCAAGTATTTTTTATTCTATCCCCCCCTTTTTTTTATGTGAAGCATTCTCCTCTCTCCAAGGCTCTTTGAGCAACACGCAACCTCTCTTCCTGTTTTTTAGTTGTTGTCCATGTCTCATTTCCATAGGTAACACACTGGAATAATGCATATATTATAGAGCATTCTTTTTAGGCATACAGGTAAATCTCCTAATAGATAATTTTTGTACAGCCAAAATGCTTTGTTTCCTTGTCTGATTCTTCTATTTATAACTTAATTTTAATTCGATTTGATGTGAATTTGTCATCAGTTTGGTTTTAGTTAGATTAATCTTTACTGCGGAAGATAGTTGTCTCTCAAGAACTCGAGAAATTCACTTTCCTTATCCCCAAATGCTTTCTCTTCATTTCCAATCTATACTACCATAATTAAAATCATCCATAATAATCATCCTTTGCTTGTTCACTAACCAAGTTGCTTATACATTTCTTCACTTCCACCTTCACTGGCCTATAGCAACATCCAACTAAATCTCTCTCTCTCTCTCTCCCCCTCTCTCTTCCTGTCAACCTCCAACTCTATAAATTCAATTTATTTTGTATAACAGCTGGAAGTAAATGAAAATCAAGCTTATTAAATTAATTTTTTTGTTTAATGGTGTCTGATTTTTAAGAGTGGTGACTGCAGGTTATGCAAAATGTTGTTTAAGAATTCTTGATTCCAAATAAATCTCCGAATGCCAGGTGGGTGTCAGTTTATAACAATGGGTGAGAGTTGAACATTGCCCCTACTGCCATATATTAGAAATATTTCACCTTTCGAAAACAGTCAAGCTAACATTTAGCCTGAGGGAGACAGTGTATGTCCCCCAGGCTAAATTTCATTCATTATCAAGTTAATTGATAGTGAATGAAATGTTTTAAAATGAAAAAAACATGTAAATTATGCAAAGAAAATAAGATAACATTTTTAGTGCATTTAGAAGGCAGCTCAAAATCTCAGATAACTTGCCCATGGCAAGTGGGTGAGGAATTTCTGGAACCTTGGATGTAGTGAATGATAAATTCTATCAGATACATGTATTCTAGTTTAAATTTCCCTACTAATTTTACTATCATGAGTAATTCTGTTCCAAGATATTTGAAATTTCTGGTTATTGAAAGTAAAGTGGTCATTTTCCTCCTGTGGTTATTGTTTCTATCTATATACTTTTCAATATTCAGTTTCATATTAGTAGATCTGTAATCCCATTTTTCAGTGGTTTTGAGTCTCTGAATGTTATCCAAATGTCTTCAGCATTTTCACCAACTAGGTAAACATCTGCATACCATAATAATATTGTTCTTGTTATATCTTTTACTGTTTCTATATATCCAGCGACGGCTCGTGCATAGGTACTGCAGCACCCCCAATTTTTCTCGATATATAAATATATTTATTAATTTATTTATATTTGCTTGTAATATTTAATTTTATCATCAACAATCCTATACAACGCTCTTATTTTGCATAAAAAATAATAAAAATCCTTGTAGCACTTAGGAGGGCAAAGGACGCTGACACATGCAAGCATATGTGTCATAGTGAGATGCAAGCTATTAGCGTAATGCGACACTGTCCGTCACGCAGTTCCACTGTTGTTTATATGCATTTTACGCCAGTAGTAGAGTGTTCATAGTGCTTATTGTTTTTATTCCGTAAACATGGTATATCCCATGATCAACAAAGAAAAACTTGAAACTGAACTTTGAAACTGAACTTCGAGTATTCTACAGTAGACCCGACGTGCATGATTATTGTAAATTAATTGACTTGTTAAATTTTATAACAGAAAATAATTTAGATTGTGTTCTTAGTGAAATTACTGTATTGATAAAAATTCTCTTGACAATTCCTATGATTATCAGCGCCTGAACGCTGTTTTTCAACATTAAAGAGAATAAAAACATTTCTGAGGAGCACTATGAATCAGGATAGGTTAAATGCACTTGCGATGATTTAAACGGAGAAAAAATTCTTCAACAGTCACACAAACATCAAGGAAAAAGATATTGACCTTTTCGCTTGAAACAAAACAAGAAGAATAGATTTTATTTTTAAGTAATTTTGAATTACAAAAATCTGTATAATTTTATCGATAATAAAAAATATTTATTATGTTTAAATTTTACCATAATTTTGATATTTTATCCAAATACATATATACACTGTACTTAAAGTGTGTATGTATATTTTGAAAGTTGCAGCACCCCCACGATTTCAAGCCACGAGCCGCCACTGCATTTATCTAAATCTAAATTAGATAGATAAATAGTTGGTGTAGTTGTGGTTCGTTGTAGTTGGTGGACTGAGTGGTGGAGACAGCTGGAGAGCAAATATGCTAATCAAGCCAGGAAAAAAGGCTTAAAAAAAGTTCCTCTAGTCGGCAAATAGACTTGAACTTAAGTCAATTTTTGAGCGGTCTAGGACTAAGGAGTGCAACACCACTTCCACTGAGCTACTAAGTGGGATTCAAACCCACTTCCAGAAGACTGGACTGTGACCTAAACACAGTGCCTTAGACCACTTGGCCATCCTGACTTCAATAGTCTTAATAGAAGAAGGTCCAGATCTAATTCCATTAGCAAATACTATGCTTCAGATGTTAGGACAAATTTTGATTACATTTATTACCCTATAACATATTCCCAAGTTCATTTAATACCCCTCCCATAGGATCTCTCTCTCTCTCTCTCTGAATGCTGGTTATTTTGAAAATCTATAAATAGGATAAGGACAGAATGATTCCCTTTTTTTTTTCCTCTCTAAACTTTGTCTTCATGTAAAATCTGTCAACTGTGGGCCTATTTCGTCAGAATCCTGCTTTATATTCATTCAAATATCATCTTCAGCATATGGTTTAATTATTTTTAGCATAACATTAAATAAAATTTTTAACCAGTGTATTCACTATTGAAGTTATACTCCCCCCCCCCCTCCTGCAGTTTCACACTTTTTTGTTTCATTTTCAGTATAGCATATGATTAGTGATTCTTTCCATTCTGAGGGTATATCTTCATTTTCCCATGATTTGCTAATACCATACTTGATGAGTCTGGTTGCTATTCCATCAGGACTTGGCACTTCGTTGTTCTTGAGTTGCTTTATATTTTCTACTTCATCTAATGGTGATGTAAGTATTTCTAGTTGACAAGTATGATAAGTTTTCTGTTCAGAAGTCTCAGCAGGTTCATCACAGTTTAGAAGTTGGTAAAAGTACTTTCTCATTTTTTTAAATTCACCTCTGGTAGCTAATATTTGACCACTGCTACTGTTAATTACTGTTGCTCTCATATGTTGACTTCTTTGGTTTCTAATTTCATAAAGAATTTTATTTATTTACTATAAATTGTTTCTGGATTTCTTCAATCTGTTCAGAGATGGATTATTAAATCAACTACTATTTTTTCTTTACTGCCCATTCATGAAAGCATTTTTGTTATATTTTACTCTGGATTTCAACTGCGTTTTCTGCTGCTACTTTTATATTATCCTTGATGCATTTATTTTACTCTGATTTCAACTGAGTTTTCTGCTGCTACTTTTATACTATTCTTGATATAATAAACAGTGTGCCATTTAAGTAATGAGATTCTTTACAGGACAGCCATTTGAATAAAAGTAACAAACATGTTTATAGTTTCGACCACTAGACTGTGTTGTAATCACAGGTGCAACTTACAAGTCGGGTGACGCAGGTTTTAGTGTTGGCACACTAAAATCTGCGTCAGTTCTTCCTACTTTATGATAAAGTAGGAAAAACTGCTACAGAAGTGTACCAAGACCTAAAAAAAAATTTACGGTGATGACTGTCTGAGCCATTCACGGGTGTTCCGTAAGTTTTCAACATTTAAAGAGGGGAAGGAGTTTTGGAGGGAACGGCCAGTTTCTCACAGACAAATGAAAATGTGGTGAAAGCTAAGGAAGCTGTTGTCCATGAGAGACAAATAGCCATTATGCAGCTTGGTGTCAGTAAGGAAACAGCCAGATTAATCTTAAATATTTCCACAAGAAGGTTTGTGTCACACATGTTGACACACGAACAGAGAGTACTGGCTTGCATGTTGTCAAAAGTTTATCCATGCAGTTGATCAAGACTGATGTGTTGCAAAGAATTGTCACTGGTATCGAAAGTTAGTGTTTTCAGTTTGATCCAGGAATGAAATGCCAGAACATGGAATAGAGTGGAGAAATGTCTTCTCCCCAGCAGAAGAAAGTCAGGTTGCAAAAATCATGTGTCAAGACACTGATTATTGTGTTTTTTGATGCTGCTGGAATTATCCACCATGAATTTGTTCCTGAGGGCACCACAGTAAATGGTCAGCATTATTTAGGAGCAATGCAATGCCTGTACATCCTCATGCAACAGGCAGGAAAAAACTGTTCCACAACAACAATTGGTTTCCATTGCATGGCAATGTGCCCGTGCACTGCCTTTGAAGTCGATCTGTGTGATCGAACATCCTCCCCTATTCACCAGATTTACCTCCTGTAGACTTTTTGCTCTTCCTAAATATGAAGTGTGCTTTGAAAGGAGGAGTGCTTCAACGACATTGAAGACACCCAACACAGCGTGACCCAGAGGACTGAAGGACTTCCACCATGCCTTCGAACACCTGTTTCAGCAGTTGTAAACATTATGTGGAGTTGGAGGGAGATTATTTTGAATGTGTGTAATTGACAATTCCAAATATAGTTCTTTGTTTTTTGATATAATTGTTGTCTCATTACTTAACGGGCACACTGTATAATTGCAATATTTTCAATTTCAGCTGCTTATTTTTCAATTTTTGTTTTAATTCAATCTCATAATTTTCTTCAAAACTGTATACATCATTATTCATGTAAATACAATTAAATCTCTACTTTTACACTTTCAAGAAATAAACAAAATTCATATTTATGAACAATACACGGACTAATAAATTGGGATCCCTAATTCATAAACAAACACAAATCCTTGCATTAAGAACACTTTGTGCTGCTTGAAGTTCACCAATATTTTACAATGCACAAGGAAAATGTTTGTTTAGTCCAGTAATTCCTTCCTTATTCTATGTCATACTGAATATTCTTCAGTTGAGAAACAGTCTACATAATTGCATATTTCAAGGATAATAATAATAATAAAAAGGTATATATAAATGTATTGTTCTATTTTTTATTGCCCATGAAATATGGAAAACAAATGGAGATGTAGTGATTGTGAAAGTACCAAAAAATAATAATAATCAGACTGAGTTCAATAAAAACTGAACTGGACAAAATTAAGTGATCTGAAAATTCCTTCAACTGGACATGTTTATAACGTCACTTGTTTTAACAGCTGCAGCAATTCTAAAAGACACAAAAAATTTCTCAACTATACTTGCAGTGCAAGCCCTGTTCCAAAGTTATTTGTAAAATGAAATATCATCTTCAAGGAAATGGAATACTGTTTAATGCAATTTGAATTCAAAATTCACATTTCCACCTCAGTTAACACAAAAATTATATCTGGCACTTTTGCTATGGCAAGTCGGATCTAGCAGACCATGCTTTGGATACCCTGCACATAGGATTGATTGGAAAAAAACAAAAGTGCTGCACAGAAGCTTTTACAAGTCAGAGAGGTTGTTCCTGGAATCAACAGAAGCCTTGTAACATACAACCTCAACAGTATGGCTGTATAAATCTACCAAAGATTTGGAAAACAGTCATCTTAAGACCAAATTAATATCTGCTTTCTCTCTCGTTTTTTTTTTTTTCAAACTTAGATGGTGCCTAATTAGGACTTTAGTCTTACAGTTGCAAATTATGAGCAAAGCTACAATTGCTCATATTAGTCCCATTGTTATACCGGATTGTGGTTGTCTTGCTACTGTAACAAACTTTGTTTGTGTGCTCTGAAGATGCTGGATAGAATACCAGCGAAATATTAGCAATTAAGTCAATAAATAGTTCTTATCATATTAGCAATTAAGTCAATAAATTATTTTCTTATCAATCTGTGTTCGCATCTATACCGTTAAAATCCAATCAACATCACTTCAAGTGCAGAATGGCCATGTAGAATGACAACTGATTATGTTGGAAGTTTTTCCACTTGGTTATACTATAAATTAAAGATGCCAAGAAATTATATTCCTGTTTAATCTTTTATCCAAGTGTAAGTAAACGGTTTGCAACCGAACTATTTTCAGGACTGGACAACTCTGGGCAAGCTAATGACTTCACATCACTTGCCTTAGTATCCCATAATGCAAAGCATATATTCTTACGGACGTATGATGCTATGCATTATGGGAAGGGTCACTACCCATCTCCTATGAAAATAAATGACACTTTGGAAGTGGTTTTTCTTCATGATATTCTTCGATCTCTTCTCATCTCTTAATGTAGTCATTACTTTTTGACCACTGTTGCAGCAATTATTTTGAAAACTCCAGTTATTAGAATACTGTCTCAATACTCTACTCATGCTTGCTTGAGAACATTTCAATTCTTTAGCTATAAATTGTTGAGTGTGGCCTTCTTTGTGTAGAGACACCATGCAAAACTTCTTAGCTTCTGATATGTCACTCATTCGACCCATGCTTAGCAAATGATTATCTGAAATCCACATACAAATGGTTCCTTCAATGAGTCAGTCCCGCAGCTACTGAAACATATGCTATTTCTATGCTCTCCTAAAAATCAATCAGAAAAATTTGGAATATTCTAATATTTTGAACCACATTAAAAATTATTTTAATTTTGTCAATGTATGCTTATAATTTATATTACATCTTTGTCTTTACATGGTTATATAATCTACAAAGTATATAGATTTAGATGATGTTAATTCATGTTTGGTAATAATTATTTTCTATGCAAATCATTCAACACATTTTCTTTGATTACTCTAATTTTTTGATTAGAAGGTGTATAGTAACATTATGAGATTAGAGATTGTTTCTATAAAGAAGATTTTTATTCCAAGTGTTTAGTATTTACATAAGGGTTCAATTCCGATTGATGAAATAACTTTTAACCGTTTCTTTTAGAATCTGGAAAATCAATGACTCAAGACCAAATACAAAAAAATATACACATTTAATGAAACTAAATCAATATATAAACTTTAAATAAAATTACATAACTACAAAATACTGGATCCAAGATCTTCTAAAATAAATCTACACTTCAGAGATTATTTTATCCAAAAATATTAAAATTACCCATTCTCTGATCATTCTATTACTGGATTGTTTAACATATACTTAATCACGTCTACCAGACTAAACACCTCGTTTCACAATAACAGAAATGTTAATAGTCAGTTTCTTTGTTAGAGACCTTCCTGAAAATATTAACATTTCCTTTTCCATGGGATCCTTTCTTATCACCCTTATGTTGTATACAATATTATTCCTTATTAACTCACTTGCAGTTCTATTTGATGCCTTAGTATCCCATTTACAATTTACTGTACCAGAGAAAAAAGTTTCTTCTAGCAAAGGTTGGTCGATTGGTAGAGCTTCTGCTACTAATGGCTCAGCAAAAAAGTTAAGTTCGAGCGAGGTTAGTAGTTGGAAGGAGATCAATCTTTCGATGCTGTTGGCACATTCTCCCTCGGTGAGTCTTTGTACTCCCTGGAGGTGCACATAATAATAATAATATCTAAGTTGAACTAATTCCTTTGCCTTTACCAGTAGAAATAACAAACATATCCAGTATCCTTAAGACAGATGAAACTTTCCAATCAGCATTTCCTCAAACATTCAATTAGAACATTGACTGCAATATCTTCTTTTATTTACTAAATACTTGTTGACAGTCTCAACTCCTCCAGTTTATAAATTCACAGTTCTACAATTCCTGTTTGGAATCTTCTATTAATATTCTTCCGACTGTCATGTAAAAACTTAAAATCTTTCTAACAACAAAATGTCTCTGGTCTGCGTTCTTAAAATTCCATCAGCTCTCTTGTTTTTCTCATTACCCTGATGCTGAATGTGCTCCCTGCCAGCTGTCAATCACTCATCAAACTCCTCGGCAAGCATGCACACTCCATGTAAAATGGCAAGCAAGAAGTTACATATAATGGTGACATGTTGTCTCCGATAGCATAATGAGAATGTCTATACAAAACACAACACTTGATAATTTTAAATTAAAATAACAAGGATTGAAAGCAACATAATTTTCAAATGCTTTACATTTCATTTTGAGAATAATAATATCAATCACGGACACATCGCAAGTGCCGATAATGCATGTTATGAAACAAAAACTAATAATATTGGAGAAATTAGTGAGGGACTATATACAGAGTTGGGCAGATGAAGGTAATATTATTTGTGAGAATCAACATAGATTTGTTAAGGGATGCTCTTGCTTTAGTAATATGACTGCCTTTTATAATAAAGTGACAGGAGCAGTTGATGAGGGAAAGGCATATACTGCCATTTTTTTAGATTTTGCAAAGGCATTTGACAGGGTGCCACATGATAAGCTGATATTTAAGTTGCAGCACATGAGTTTAGATGTCGGGTTAGTCAACTGGATTCAGGATTGGCTGTCTGATAGGTATCAGAGAGTTGTGTATGGTGAGACAATATCAAGGAGGTAGAAGGTTACAAGTGATGTTCCACAGGGCTCAGTATTGGGACCTGTATTGTTCAACATTTATATCAATGACATTGTCAATGGATTGCAAGGGGATATTCAGTTGTTTGCGGATGATGTGAAGCTGGGAAGGGTTATCAGTAATAGTGCAGATGTGGCAGCCCTGCAAGAGGATTTGAATAAACTAGACAGATGGACAAATGAATGTGGGTATCGGTTTAATGCAGCAAAATGTAAAGTCTTGAAGTTTGGGAACCATCGATGGGAGGACGCATACTCAAATGGATGAGTTATACTGGAGGAAGTAGGGGAAAGAAGAGATCTGGGGATGATGATTGATAGAAAACTGAAATTCAGGGAGTATATTGCAAAGGTGGTGAAGGTAACACAGAGGATTGCTGCAATACTGAGAAGGACGCTGACCTGCAGAGATAAAAGAGTTATCATTCCATTGTATAAGACCCTGATCAGACCACACTTAGACTACTGTTTTCAGGATTTGAAGGGGATAAATTAACTGTGGAAAGGGTACAGAGGCAGATAACAAAGATGGTTTCAGGACTGTACAATGTCAGTTACGAGGATCGACTGAGGGAATGTGGACTGCAGAGTTTGGTGGATAGAAGGAGAGGTGATATGATCGAGACTTTTAAACTGTTGAGAGGCAGTTACAGGGTAGGCATTGGGGAGTTTTTTTGCTTGGTCGAACAGCAGGAAGGAGTGATGACAAGGAGCCATCCCTGGAAGTTATAAAAGGAGAATGTGAGCAAGAGGGTGAGGAGTGGTTTCTTTGAATGGAGGGGGTGGTTGAACCATGGAATGCATTGCCTGAGAGAGTGGTTAGAGAAGGAACAGTCAATGGGTTCAAGGAGTGGTATGATAAACTTTGTGTTTCCTAAAAAGGACCTCCCACGATGAGTCTTTTGACTCCATGGAGGCCTGGATAATAATAATAATAATAATATACTAACACAAACAATTTGTAAAAATATTCATAATTTTAAATTATGACTATTTTTACAGTAGCTATAAAAAAGCAAAACACTCATTATGTATAACTTACTGTGCCACTGTATATGCAAGACTTGCTAACTCAATTTGATCTCTAAGGAATGCAACATCGCCAGTAATGTGAGAATCTAAACGTATCAGTTCGTCTTGTATTTTTGTCAATTTCTGCACTTCGGCTTGAGTTTTTTCCTTTCTAAAATAAATAAAACCATTAAGTATATTGCTTGTATGCTCTGTGTTAATATTTATTTCCAAGTGTACCTATATATGCACAAGGGTTCACTCCGATTGGTGCAATGATCTCTTTTTTTACTATTGCTTTCAGAATCCAAAAATCACTAACTCAAGACCAAAATACAAAATAAACACATTTAATAAAACAAAAACAATATATATACACTTCAAACAATATTACATAACTACAAATTTAATTGGATCCAAGGCCTTTTTAAAAAGAAACTTACACTTAAGAATAGACTAAACACTTTGTTTTCACAATGACAAATGTTCATAACCAGTTTCTCTCTGTGTCAAGACCCTTTTCCGAAGCTATATAACTTTATTCTTCATTTTCACAGGATCCTTTCTCATCACTCATGTAGCACACATTAATTCTTCCTAACTCAATTCTGTCTCTGTTTAGTAGAAATAATAGTTAGATCCGGCATCCTTAATACAGATGAAACTTCCTAATCAGAGTTTTCTCGAATATTCCTTTAGAACATAAATAGCAATTTCTTCTTTTATTCACTAATGCTTATTGACAGTCTTAACTCTTCCACTTTAAAAAATTCACAGTTCTACGATTCCCTTTTCGGAATCTACTATAAATCTTCCAATTAGCATTTCCTTGAATATTCATTTTAAAATGCCTATTGCAATATTTCCCTTTTATTTATCAATACTTATTCCACGATTCCTTTTTCGGAATCTACTATTAATTTTCCTCCAACTGTCACATAAAAAAAAATCAGTTTCCTCTGAATCTAAATGTCTGTCGGCCTGTGTTCTTATTTCCTTCTGAACACTCTTCTTGTTTACTCCCGTTACTACGATACTGAACGCTTTCTGTCAGCTGTCAATCACACATCAAACTTCTCGGCGAGCATGCGCACTCCATGAAAGTGGCAAGCGAGAAACTAAGTATAATGGCTGACACATTGTCTCTGTTAGCGACAAGAGAATGTCTTCAAAAAATACAAACACTTAATAATTCTAAACTACAATAAAATTCCTTTAAAGTAACACAACTATTCAAATCTGGTAAGTACGCCAATTTTTTTTTAACTTCTTTACAATTCATTTTGACAAAACAATTTCAATAACAGGCACATCGCAAGTGCCGACAAGGCATGTTATGAAACTAAAACTAATAAACAATACGTAAAAATATTCAGAATTTTAAATTATGATTATTTTTACATCACCAGTAATGTGAGAATCTAAACATATCAGTTCGTCTTGTATTTTTGTCAATTTCTGCACTTCGGCTTGAGTTTTTTCCTTTCTAAAATAAATAAAACCATTAAGTATATTGCTTATATGCTCTGCATAACCCTTGGCATCATTTTGTATTCTATATCTAATAAAAGAAATGCATAACTTTTTATGCATTTCTTTTTAAATGATTGTAGATTGTACTTAATGAAGAAAAGAGCCTGAAAGGCTTCAATTCGGCAGTGAAACTTATTTAAAAGGAGGATATTATTTATACCAACTAGGCATGTAAATCTATTACAAGAAGAAGAAATCATTAGAATGCTATATTAACCACGATTAACAGATTACCAAAAAGAAGACAAAATTAATGAAGAGGAAGAAGAATGGAAAACTTTAATAAATATAATTCATAAGGCAGTCTCTGAAGTACTCAAAAAGAAAAAGAAAATATTAAAAAAGAAAACATTGAAAATTTGGAACGTAGCTACAGAAAATGTGATAAAAAAAGGAAACAAAAATATAGCTAAAACTACAATAAAGTTATCAAGATTCTTGGAGAAAGATTTATTAATAAAACAGAAAAAGATATACATGGAAGATAAGATATAGCCTAAAAAATATTAAAGAAATCAAACAAGAGAAAAAATTGGTAGACCATTGTAAGAATGTATTATATGCCCCCAATTTATCAACAGAATATAAAATTGAAGAAATCAGTATTGATATAGAACAATTAGATAGGAAGAACTAAAAGGAACAAAAAAAAAAAAAAATAGAGAATCAACTGGGTTATATGGTATAAGGAGCCTTGTAGCTCAAGTCAGTATAGACGAAGCCCTTTGGTTGGAAAGACCTGGGTTCGATTCTTGTCTATGACATAAGGAATCTTTATCTGGTCTCTTTTAACAAAAGGTGAGTTAGTTGGTCTCATATGGAGACACGGGATTTTTTCCCCCCAGAAACTCGGGTTTTTCGTCCCCCCAGAACAGGCAAATCGGCCCTGTGAACACACATGGATTATAGTCATGAATATGTCCCAGCCATATGCCGGTCCTGAGCCTGGATAAAATCAGGGGGTTGGGGAAAGCGATGGTGAACTACCCTGTAAAAATCTCACCAGGAATACTTTGTGGGCGATGCCTACAAAGTCACCTACAGTAGAAACGAAAGAAAGGTAAAACCAGGTTACTTGGGTTTTTCATCCCTCAAAACAGGCAAACTAGTCCCGTGAAAACACATGGCTACAGTTATAAAATATAAGTAAGGCAATGGGAAACCACCTTGCTTTATAATCATCTATCTAGTATGATAGCATATATAACTACCCACACCAGCACTATGGCTGAGGGAATAGGAGATGGTATAAATACCAAGCTTTTGGAAGCATCGTTGAGAATATTTACATAAAAAATTCTTAAATAGCTACTCAAGGAAATGTGAAGTTCCATCAGATTAGTTACAAGCTAAGTTATATCTATTAAAGAAAGGAGACAAAGATGATTATGGAAATTACAGAAGAATAAGCTTATTTGGTAATTAGTTTACGGAATTAACAACGCATATAAAGTATATTAATTAAAGATAACTTTAATGAATAACTTCTATATTATCAAAGAATCTTCAGCAGCTCTAAAAAACGTTCCTAACCTCAACAAATTTGGGTGCATGAAACTGCCCCAAATTTGGGAGACTTTCATTATGAGAACTTCAGCCCAACTGCCAAGACTACCAAATTAGCCCGCAAGAGGGCACCATTAGGACTTTAGGAACAATATTAGTTTCTTGCTTTCTTCCTCATTTGCTTTGTGTTAGTGCCTGCGTGCACATACATCTTTATGTTCCTGAAGATGGCAATGTGACGTTGCCAAAATATAGAAGTTATTCATTAAAGTTATCTTTAATTAATATACTTTATATGCGTTGTTAATTCCGTAAACTAATTAGCAGTTATGTCTGACCAACGTATAAGCCTTGCTACTAGAATCGTGATCATCCACGGAGATGCTATCGCACGAAAGGCCCGTCAATACGGAAAATTGAGGTTGAAGATATCGAGGCAAATAAATCGTCTGACGTTCCTAAAATGCTGCCGGGATAACAAAGTGATCCCTAATTGTGTTAAATTGAAGCACCGCTTTACTTCCGAGAAAGCTCTGCGCATTTATAATCGCACTAGCTTCGCCCTGTTAAGAGAACAAATTACTGCGACGCGCGTTCTCCTTGCCAACGAAAACAAAACCTTATGGGCGATAGAGGAAGAGCTTTCGGATACACTCGGCCGAGATCTATGGTCGATACTTTATGACGTCTCATGCACATTGGCAAAAAAAGAATTCGAAAAAATACGAAAACCTGACAAAGAATTCTACTTCCTTACCACAGCCACCCCTCAACACTGTAGTCAACCTCTCATCGGCAGTTTTAAAGCCTGAAGCACTCACCACACTCTCACGTGGTCACAATTTCGCATTAGCTCCAAAAATAATACCTGCCGAAGAAATCATGATCCAGATAGAACGTGGGATTCGCAACCTGCCTAACCATATCGCCAACAACGTTAGACTGGATGTAGTCGGTGTTCTCACAAAAGCCAAACCTCCAAAAACCAACTTATCCAAAAACGAATATGCAGCCCTATAGGAATTGAAAAACAACAAAAAAATAGTAATCACCAAGGCGGATAAGGGAAACGCCACTGTGGTGCTCAATCAAAAAGACTACAAAGGTAAGCTAACTGCTTTAGTACTAGACCGTACGACTTACCTCCCCATTGAATATAATCCGACCAGCTCTCAGATTAGAACTCTCCACAGACTCCTTAAGAAGGTCACTTCTTGGCCTGTGGAAGTCACCAACAAACTAAAACCTTATAACTCTAGACCCCCCCCGATTATATGGACTCCCAAAAATACATAAACAAAATGTGCCATTGCGTCCCATAGTGGATTGCATTGATTCCCCCACATATAAATTAGCCAAACATTTAGCCAAAACGCTCACACACTACACTGGCAACACACCATCACACATAAAAAAACTCAGCCCACTTTAAAGCCAGTATAGAAAACCTCACACTCCAACACACTGACATAATGGTCAATTTTGACGTCTCCTCCCTATTCACTAATGTCCCACTCAAAGAAACCCTAGAGCTCATCCAAGCCAAGTTTCCTCCCAATATCTCAGCCCTTTTTCAGTTCACAATGAACTCAGGCTATTTCGTTTGGCAAGGAAAGTTCTACAAACAGATAGAGGGGACAGCCATGGGGTCACCGCTTTCCCCACCCTTGGCCAATTTCTTTATGGAGACATTTGAAGAGAAAGCCTTAAACTCCGCCCCACAAAAACCCACTATTTGGCTTCGTTATGTGGATGATGTGTTTGCTATTTGGCCACATGGCTCAGACACACTCCATTCCTTCCTAACACACTTAAACAACCAATACCCCAGAGTCCAGTTCACCTTAGAAAAAGAAGAAAACAACACCCTCCCCTTCCTAGACACTTTAATCACCCGCCAGCTTGATGGATCTTTGGTTTTCTCTGTTCACAGAAAACCCACCCATACTGGCAGATACATTCACCAGCAATTCCCCCCTCCCCACAACAATACGGGGTTATAAAAACACTATATAACAGGGCAAAATTAATCTGCTCAGATGACAAGGCCCTAACTACTGAACTAAACCACATCCTCAACACTTTCTTAGCCAGTGGCTATAACCCCAAAAAAATCCAAAAAATACTAAAACCAGTAAACCACAACCCCCCTCCCCCTCCTCCACAATAAAGATTACACCGTCTATCACCATCTCCTACATCCAGGGCACCTCTGAGAAAATAACCAATATCCTCAAAAAAATATGACCTTACTTCCTGTTACAGACCATATAAAAAGTTGGCATCCCTTATCTGCTCTACCAAAGACCAACTACTTCCCCTAGACCTACCTGGTGTATACCAGGTCCCTTGCAGCTGCAAATTGTCCTACTTTGGCTAAACAGGCAGAACAACAAATATCAGGATTTCAGAACACCAAGACTACATCCGGTTTCACCAGTAAAGCCGCTCTGGGCTGGCAGACCATGCCTTAGATACCCACCATAAAATTCGTTGGAAGAAAAAAAAAAAATTCATCGCAGCAAGTTTAAATACGAAAGATTATTCAAAGAATCTTCAGCAGCTCTGAAAAACGTTCCTAACCTCAACAAATTTGGGTGCATGAAACTACCCCAAATTTGGGAGACTTACATTATGAGAACTTCAGCCCAACTGCCAAGACTACCAAATTAGCCTGCAAGAGGGCACCATTAGGACTTTAGGAACAATATTAGTTTCTTGCTTTCTTCCTCATTTGCTTTGTGTTAGTGCCTGCGTGCACATACCATATCTTTATGTTCCTGAAGATGGCAATGTGACATTGCCGAAATATAGAAGTTATTCATTAAAGTTATCTTTAATTAATATACTTTATATGCATTGTTAATTCCGTAAACTAATTACCAGTTATGTCTGACCAACGTATAAGCCTTGCTACTAGAATAAGCTTATTAAATACAGGTTACAAAATATACACTAAAATTTTGAATAAAAGACTTGGATATATATTGCAAACAATTTATTCTCAGAAGAACAAAATGGTTTCAGATATGGAAGATCATGTACAGACAATATTTGTATTTTCAAACAAATCATTGAAAAAAAAATATAAGAATTTCGAGACTCATTTGGCCTATATAGAGTATGAGAAAGCTTTTGATAAAATACATAGAGAAAAATTATGGAGTATAATGAAAAAAGCAATGATGTCCATTACATTTAGTACAAGCTATACATGGTTTATATAAAGACAAAAAGTTGCAAATTAAGTAATAAATTAACAAATGAGATAGAAATTAATCAAGGTGAAAGACAGGTGTGGTTAACTCCAACTCTATTCGACGTTATTATTAATAAGAGAGACCTCCAGGGAGGCCACATACTACACACACACACACACACACACACACACACACACACACACACCAGCTATCATACTTATTCTTGAATTCATTCGCATTGCTTGCACTCACAACATCCAGTGGCAATCCATTCCGATCACGCCCCACCCTTTGAGAGAAAAAATCTAGTCCTCGCCCACTTTTTAGTGGTTGCCCTTTCTCCACCCCATCCTCCATAAATTGAAAAATTTCATCAATTGAAATCCTGTATGACCCTTTCAAAGTTTGTAAATCTCAATCATATCTCCCCTCTTTCTCCTGTCTGCAGTCTACAAATTCTCAATCTGTCTTCATACTTAGTATTATCCAATCCTGATATCATTTTTAACACCCTCCTTTGTACTCTCTCCAATATATCAAAATCACAACAGAAACCAGGAGACTAGACCTGCACACAATAGTGTCCAAGTGAGATCTTATCAAGGCCTTGTAAAGAGGAAAAATAACATCCTTTTCTTTACCTGTGAACGTTCGTTTCAGCATTCTTATAATAGTTTACCTTATTATTATGGCTATAGGCTAGTGGGTGCCCTGTTCCCACCACCTGGGCATCAACTACCCAAATGTCACCATCTCTTTTAATCACTAAGTCAGGCTTATGCAAATCCGTAGAGGTCCTATAATGTGATCCTTAAATCTTGCAGACTCGCATCCCCCATACCACTTTTTTGATACCTGTCAGTCAGCCATCCTCTTATCCATCTAATATTCTATAACTAAGCAGCAGCAACAACAATTTTTTCCTGAAGAATTTTGCAAAACAACTGAGAAGGGGTACATGTGAGAGCAAGTCTTTAATGCAAGTGAGTCTGGGCTTTGCAGGAAGAGAATGACTAACAGGTTCTATGTTACCCAAGAAGAAAAATAGATGCTAGGATATCAAGCAAGATAGAGTGAAACTTTAATTTGTTCAAATACAGGAGATGATATAATCAAATCCACTATGCTTTACTATTCCAGAAACCTGAACTTTTATTGAACAGTGACAGCTGGATGTACATTTACTTAAGAAACAATGTGTTTTCTGAGAGGTGAGTAACTGGGGTGGGGGGGGCATCAATTATTTCAAGATTTTTGCTATTTGCAGTAAGTCTTGGAATGTGTCCCCCACAAATATTGAGGAAACTATACATAATATGAAATGCATGGAGGTAACTTATTATGTCTGTACACAAATGTCAGGAGTGAACAAAGGGGTTGAGTTTGTCGCCTTGGTGAATACATTGTGGCTTAAAAATACTGACATTAGTGAGATCTCACTATCAGAGCCAGATACACTAACTAATATCAAGTGTAAACCGAACAGTATTTGTAAGAAGGATGGACAAGCTAGGAGAGCAGGGAGTGTGACAATATCAGATGATTTGAGTCCAGTTAAGACTCAAAGCTATGATTACAATACTGGTAGCAATTTTACATGTAGCAGTAAAATTGCTCCTGTAAAAAATTGTAGCAGTAAAATTGCTACCTTAAAGTTTAAAGCCATCTCATGTGAGGTGGGATCTAACAAGATCAAATACGTAGTGGGGTGTTGTTAGAACTAATGGATCAGTTGCTGATGAAGATGAAATACATCAGCAAATAAACCTACTAGGTACTAAACATTTTTTCGAACATTGGGTAGCAGTGAAATCTCATGAAAAGAATGAAGCCAAATTTACCGAGTTGTTGTGAGATAACTTCCTTAACAGCATGTGACAGAAGGAACTAAAAGTCAAAGAGTATTCAAGTTGATTATAGTGTCAAGAGGATTTCAGCTAAAGACATGACTGTTCTGCCTCCACTTGATGATAGTGATCATACTTACCTGGAAGTGGCTATGTATATGAATGTTCCATTCAGAAAAGGTGACATGCCAAACTACAAAGCAATAAATCATATCCAAGAAGAATACTAGATTCAGTGCCATGGTATCAGTTGCTAGATAGGAAGGATATCAGCAGTGCATGGGAAGTAGTAAGAAAAATACATGAATGAGTTATAATCATTGTACAGGCTGTATCGAAACCTAAATGCGAGTATAAAAAGAAAGAGATTCTGCAAATTAAAGACAACGCTAAAGAATTCTATCATTATGCAACAAGTAAAAAAAAAAAAAAAAGAAGAAGAACAAATGTGAAAGAATAACTCTGCTAAATGTGGATGGTATGTGAGTGTGTTCGACTAATAAGTGCCCAATTTTCTAAAAGCTATCAACCTGGTATGCAGCAATAGTGCTCAATGCCACTTCTATAGCAACTGAGTTAATTAAGAAGCTGCTGCAAAAACTAAGTAAGAATTCCACAATATGGGCTGACATGATGTCAGATCAGAAGCTAAAAGAAAGTGTGTGCAGAAATCTTGCAGAAAAAGTCTGCAAGATTTAAGATACTCCAGAGATCAAGCCTTGGTCCATTGTTATTCAATCTCTACTTTAAAGATATTGGGAAAGATTTTGTAGGAGACTATAGATAACTGCTGACAATGCAAACATAGGTAGGGTAATCAGGACTGCAACTAACATGCAATAGATGCAGAATAATTTGAACAGGCTGGAAGTGTAGGCATATGAAAATGGCTCTCAGTTCAATGTTAGTAAATGTAAAGTTATGCAATTTAGTGTGATGAGATATTGAATGGCATATTATACTGACAGGATTATGCTAAAAGTAACTGATTAGATTAGATTAGGTATCTTGGCATTTTAGTATATGGGAAGCTGAAATTAAGGGCTGCATAAGCAAAGATTGCATATACAACTCAGAGGATATCTACAATGTTGAAACACTGACATGTAAGGAATAAGAAAGTTGTTTTGCCCATTTCCAAGGTTTTGGTATGACCTTATCTGGATTACTGTGCACAGATCTTGTCTGCTGGTTTCAAGGGTAGTGCAGGGTGCAATGCGACTATTATAGATGATATCAAGAACTAATAGATGCACATGAGAACAGATTGAAAATTTGTGGAGAGCAGATGTTTATTAGATTTTAGTAGAATTTTCTCTCATAGAGCATGTATGCTTGGAATGGCTTGCCTTTGGAAGTGGCAAGTGCAAGTAATGTGAATGAATTTAAGAGAATGTATGCATGTGGTGCGAGTGATGTGCGCACTCTCTTTATTAGTCTCTGACTCTCTGGAGGTCTCTTGTAATAATAATATTCATGTTTACTAAAGAAAGAGCCACACGGCTTAATTTTTTGGTGATGTAAAATTACATAGGCAAAGTGGATAATAGATCCAACATTATTTCAAAGCCGAATGTTTGTAGAAACTATGAAAGTTTCAGAAAATTGACCTGAGAGCTTACAAGAATACATCAGCGTTGCCTTAACTTGCACTACTTAAAAGACAAGAATGCTGTTCAGGCTTCCATATATTCACCTTTTATTAGAGCATTTTTTTAAGATTTCACTGGCCTGCCAGCTGTTTTGAACTGGTTGGTTCTCTTCAGAGACCAGGCAAAAACCTTAAGAAAGCAAAAACTCTTATTCAGTACTAAGGAAATCAAATGTCGGAGAAATGCATTTTTCGTAAGTGAACTCTTGATCAGTGCATAAAAACAATTACTAAAGAAAGAGCCATATGGCTTCATTTTGGTGATGTAAAATTACATAAGCAAAGTGAATATTAGATCCAACATTATTTCAGAGCCAAATGTTTGCAGAAACTATGAGTTTTGTAAAATTCACCTGAGAGCTTATGAGAATGCAATCCTCGGCATTGGATTCACCTTAGCTTGCACTACTTAAAAGAAATGTCTTTTAAGTAATAAATTACTTTTAAATATTCCAAAATACATTTCTCTGATATTTGATTTCCTTAGTACTGAATGAGAGTTTTTGCTCTCTTAAGGTTTTTACCTGGTCTCTGAAATAGAACCAACTAGTTCAAAACAGCTGTTAGGCCAGTGAAACCTTAAAAAAATGCACTAATAAAAGGTGAATATATGGAAACCTGAAGAGCACTCATGCCTTTTAAGTAGTGCAAATTAAAGCAACTCCGATGTATTTTTGTAAGCTCTCAGATTATGAAACATTTGGCTTTGAAATAATGTTGGATCTAATATTCACTTCCTATGTGATATTCATGTTGATGTTTAGTGGAAAAAAAAAAAAAACTTCAGGCCTTGCCAAAAATTAGCTACTGTTATCGTCTCACCTAAAGATCCTCTCCACCACCTGAACCATACTGGGATGTACAGTATTCCTTGTTCCCACGAGTTCAAATACTTCATATAAACAGGAAGAACTTTTAAATCTGTCTAGAAGACAGAATATATCCTTCATCTACACCACACTACAGTTGTTCTAGGGTGGCATATCATAACATAGATACAGATCACTGGATCCAAAAAAAAAGGGGGGGGGAATCCCCTCCTATACAAAAATAGATTAAAATTAGACTATTTCTGGAATCTGCCACACCACAACAACATTCCACAGACTTAAACAAATTTGGCTGCATAATAACTTTCACAAAAATCTAGGATACCATCATTTTGAGACCATCAGTGAATGTCCATCATTGCACACAGTGAAGACCATAGGAGCCCACTTCTACAATCAGTCTGTGTTTGCCTTCATAGCAGAAAGGCACATCCATGAAGGCACACTAGTTAAGTATGCCTGCATGCATATGCTCAATATATTGCTTTATGCCCATGAAGATGCCTTCATGACCAAGGCAAAATATTGGTTTAGTAATCTAATTAGCTAAATAAATAAGTTTAGTTAGTTAATTATTAGAGCTTTACACATCTGCTTTTCCCCACAAAACATAAACATGAATGATAGTCAACATCCAAGCATCCATACCAGATTATAATAATAATAATATGTATTCATTTTATTATATTATTCCATTTAATTATTATTATTATTATGCGACACCTCCAGGGAGTCCAAAGACTCATCGAGGGAGGGCACCTACTCTACTTCTCTCCGTCTCTGTCACCATCTACTGCCTACCACCACTAGTATCTTCACAGGCAATCACAAACATCCATGCCCATGGTGGGATTTCAACCCACAGCCTTTTGGATGGAGAGCAGATATGCTAACCACTCGGCCAACCAAGCCAGCAAAAAGGCTTAGAAAAAATCCTCTTGCAAGTGACTAGAATCGAACTGATGAGCTCCTTCATTGAGTGCTTTATTAGCACTGAAGAGGGCAAACACCACTTCTACTGAGCTACACAGGCTCTACGCCTATTAGGTCTGGTTGATTTTCAGATGTGAGCATATGGCCTATGATGGGATTTATTAGTAATAATAAGAAAATTTTCATATAGAAGACAGCAAAACTATATGTATATTTATAATTTTAAGTTATATGATTTAATACATTTTCAAAAACAGCAAATTTCTATTTGGCACAAATTATGACATTAGACAAAGAATAAGGAAAATTTTTTCTCAGTTTCTTTTCTTATGAAGCAATGAAAAAAAAATGAGGCTAGAAAATGTTTCAATTTTCTGATATCCAGCAAGGTTTACTAAAAATATATGGGACCATGTTAAAAAAAATAAAATAAAATAACATAATACTAACTTCATAATTTTCAGAAACATACCTTTCTGCAATAGCTTTTGCTAGAAGGGATTTGCGTTTGGCATTTTCTTCTTTCATTTGTTTCTGTCTTTGCTCAAACTCATAAAGTGTATTTAGCCTATATATAATTTTTAAAAAATGAGCACAAAAAATTTAAAACAAAAACAATGTTTATTATTAATTATCAAAAGGGCTCTTATAATAATGTTTCTTCCTTATGGTTATAATATACTGAACATTTAGTGTTATAAGTTTAAAGGGTGCAATGATATTTTTATGAAAAGACAGAGTTATTGTATGACAGGAAGGCTACTTTTAAGTCATAACAATGACCCAAGTAACCAAATATTTAAATTTTTAAAGCCTTAATTCAGTGATTTCTACTGATATACAATTATACAGCTGTATCTGGTTTCTTTTGTGTGTATAAATGTATGAAAACAAAGTGAATAACTGCAACCTGTACTTTTTGACATGATTTTTCATAATTTACAAGCCTGTTTAAAGAAGTGTGGGATTGATATATATATATAAAAATTAAAATGAGAGTATGTAAAATATCATCATGGGAGGCAGACACTATTGCACACAATGCTCATTGAACCATGCCTTAAACTGATTCAGTGTGTTTACATTGACAACACACTCAGGCAATGCATTCCACTCACCAACCACTCTCCATGCCAAGAACCTACTCCTCACTCCCCTGCTCACACCCTGCTTATACATTTCCCAGTGATGGCCTCTTGTTATATACCCCCACTCCACAATTCTCTGAAAAGTCTCTTCCATGTCAACCTGATACTAACTCAATCATATACCCCTCCTCCTATTCACAGGGCTTTGCAATTTACATTCTCTCAATCTGTCCTCGTACTCCACATTCCAAAGGCCACTGACCAACTCTGTGAATCTTCTGTGGACCCTTTCTAACATATCCTTGTCACCATAAAAATCCAGCAACCAAATCTCTGCACAATAATCCATATGAGGCCTGATCAAGTCTTTATACGATGGCATCATAACCTCTTTATTTCTGCATGTCAGGGTCCTCCACATCATCGCCACCATCGGATCCGACGTTTTCACAAAATTTGCAATGTGGTTCCTGAATTTCATGTCCTTTTCCACCACCACCACTCCCAGACCTCTCATCTCTCTACCTCCTTTAAAGTTTCCCCACCAAGTGTATACTTTGCATCCCATCATTGTTTATCGAATTTCAAAACATTACACTATGCAACATTGAACTGAATTGAATTGAACCACTTACTTGCCCATTCATGCAATCTGTTCAAGTACTCCTGTAGAGCCACAACATCTGCTTGACTCTGCATTGCTCTCCCCAATTTTGCATAATCTGCAAACAGCTGCATATCACTAGTTAAACCAATCCCAATATTATTAATATATAAAATGAACAACAATGGTGCCAAAACTGACTCCTGCAGTACACCACTAGTGACTTTCCTTTTTTGGGATACTGCACCCCAATACACAACTTTCTGATATCTATCTGACAGCCAGTCACTGATTCAACTCAGAAGTCCAATCCCATCTGTTTCAATTTATTTAACAGCTTGTTTTGTAGCAGTCTATCAAAAACTTTTGCAAAATTCAAGTATACCACTGTAAATGCATCTCCCCTGTCCAAGGTATTTGTCACCTTATTATAGTACATAAGTTAGTAAAACATGATCTCTCTTTAACAAAGCCATGCTGATAACCACAGAGAATACTGTTGTTATCTCTAGTACTTTCCACAATTCCAGATATACAGATTGGCCTATAATTTGAAGCCACATCCTTATCATCACCTTTATTCAGCGGAACAATTTTACCTTTTTTCCACCCTCTTGAAATCTTTGCTGTTGTAAGATTCTTCTTATATAGGCATGCCAATGCTACTGCCAATTCCCTTAAGATGTGCAGTGATATGTCATCAAATTCTATCGTCTTATTGACATTAAGGTTATTTATTTCCTCAAATACCTCCTAATCACTCACAATTAAGCCATCCTCTCCTCTACACTTACATTCCTCATTATTCCACTCTGATCAGGATGAAACACCCTTATAAATTGATCACTGAATACCTGCAGCAGTTACCATTCTATCATTTTCATCCATTAACACCATCTTACCATAATCATTCCTCCTTCTACTTGCAATATATCTAAAAAAAACACTAGGTTTTGTTGAAAATTTTTCCTTGGTTATACAATAAATTAAAGATACCAAGAAATTATATATTTTGTTTAATCCTTTATCCAAGTGTAAGCAAACAAAGTTTAAGCCTGAAGCATTTTCAGGCGCAAACTTTGTTTTATAGTATAACCAAGTGGAAAAACTTTCAACAACTATCTCTAATCCAGAGTATTAAAATAATAAGGTATGACAAATTTCGGCAACTTGTATATGAAAAATATGACTTCTGCATTACTTCAACCTTGTTATCACCTCTGGGTCTGGCTCCCACTGATGAGACCTCAATAAAGGTCGAAACCAGTCTGGGTAGTGACCCTTCCCATAATGCAAAGCATTATACAAGTCAACAAGGAGATGTGCTTTGCATTATGGGATACTAAGGCAAGTAATGTGAAGTCATACCACCTTTACCACAAGTTGCCCCAGTCCTGAAAATACCTCAGGTGCAAACTTTGTTTGCTTACTTACACTTGGATAAAGGATTAAACCAAGTATATAATATCTTGGTATCTTTAACTCTCTAGGGTTTTTCTTCACCTGATTTGTCAATTTCTGCTCATATTGCACTTTTGTTTTCCTTACTAACTGAGTCACTCTTCTGGCTTGTTCTTTATACTCTTCATGTAACTGATTACCATTATTCATCTTGTACTATCTCCAAAGTGCCTTCTTTCATATTTCATGCTTTCATTCATCCATTTTACACCTATCTTATTCAGCCTTTTGGCCTTCAGAATACATTCACACATTGATGGGGTTATGTATTTCTTTTCAGTTACCAAGCAGCATTTATTTCCTTACCCTCGACTCATTCCATGCTATAGATCCAAACTATCTTCTAAGTTTGGCATAATCATCCTTGGCATAATGCCACATATATCCTTTCCTGTCTGCATGGCTAGCCACAACCCAGGTGATCATTTCATGATCACGCTCACCAACTGGAGGAAAGTGTGAAACCCCACTCACAATTACATCCTCGGATGAAATGACCAGATCTAAAACTCTCGATCTTTGCATACTTTCTTTTACATGCTGCCTGAGATAGTTATCTCTCAAGAACTCGAAAAATTCATTTTCCTTATTTCCAAGTGCCATCTCTTCATTCCAATTTATACTGCCATAATTAAAATCACCCACAATAATTACTCTTTATTTGTTCACTAATCCAAGTCGTTTATACATTTCTTCATTACCACCCTCCACATTCCCTGGTCTATAGCAACATCCAACTAAATATGTCATCTTGTCAACCTCAACTTTACACCACACTGCCTCATAACTATTCCCACTGTTTCCCCCTCTTTCATGTCTACCCGATGTAGACATAATTCCCCTGCTATCATCATTAGCATTTCCCCCTCCCTACTTCTCTTTTCTATCCTAGCAAAAAAATACTATATCCTTCCATTTCCATTAGGATATCGTCTTCATTCAACCATGTTTCACTTATTCCAATGATTTTGAGGTAATAAACTCAATCAATGAAACCATTTCATCTCCATTATTTCTGATACTTCTGGCATTTGCAAACAAACAAAACAGCTCATTTTTAGGTCTATAACCAGTCCTGTCCAAGCCACTGGCTAGTTGTGTTTTTCCCCACCACACCTGCCCGTGCCACTTACCACATATGAGGCATGTTCAAAAAATGACCGAACTTTTTAAATACCATACCAAGATAGCAGCCACAGTACAGAGAGTGTGCTCTGGCTACTAAGCACACCTAGCAACAAACTGTCATTTGCCACGTTCTGCTAAGAGCATTATTCGTCGAGTTACATCCGCTAAAGTGAGCACGTTTACAAGCTATTTGTCAGATTAGTGACAAAGTGACAATGAAAGAGCTTGAAGAACGTGTGTGCGTGCGTATGTGTGTGTGAAATTTTGCTACTAACTTGGTAATAATTTTACAGAGGTATTTCAATTGAAAGTGGCACTAGTCATTAGTGAACATGGCGGTAGTGTTGAGTTGTGCTGGAAAACATGTAACTGATTTTAAATTAAAGTATAGTGTGCCTTTTTGTCTCAAATTGTGCTGCAGCTGTGCTTCGTTTGGATACAAGTGTCCTTCAGTGGTGTTATCGTTTGGAACTTTGTTGTATATATTGTGTTTTCGTTGCTGTTTGTTTCACTACTATAGTGACTAAAGATGGCGTCCAACAAGAGACATACGTCAGCAGCTCAGAAGACTTCTATACGAAAGTCTGGCTCAGCACTGGATTTTTTGCAGTGGATGCGTTGTGGAAACTGTTATATGTATGCGCTGAGGAATGTGAAGGATCTGTGGACTGTTTGGCTAAACGAGAAGAATGAAAATGTTGACGTATGTGAGAAGTGTTAGGCTGGAGCAATTAGGAATGGAAGCAGATGTCGAGACCGTAGCAGATGAACTTCGGCAGGAGTTTGGGAAAATGAAAAGTGACCTTCATCTTTTGCAAGAGGAATTGGAAGTGCTCGGTAAGGGAGTTCTGGAAATTAAAACTGAGTTAAATGTGTTGAATAGAGAAATTAGGACTATGGCGATTACTCTAGCTGAAGTAACTAGAATAGGATTAAGTATGGGAGTGTCCTTGGTGATTGATGAAGAAATAAATAGTATGGGAGTGACTGAGAGTCAACAGAATGAAAGCACAAGAGGTCTAGAAGAAATGAGATGTCATGAGAGTGAGGGAGTAAGTAAAAGAGCATTGAGTAATGAAACTGGGAAAGTCATGCTGAATAACATAGAAAATGAGGCCGTGAGTGACTCTTGTTTGTACTTGTATGAAGTTATGAGTGGTAAAATATATGGTGATTCTATGATTAAGGGTATGGAGAGCGGTATGCCTGAGGAGTGCTTGACTGGTGGAACAATAGAGAAAGACAGTGGCTTTAGCAATAAAGAGAGGGCATGATGCAGAAAAGATGATAGTTATGGTGGGTACAAATGACCTGAGTGGTAGTATAAATCGGGTAGCAAAAGATTTAAGAACATTATTAGATATCATGAAGAAGAAAAGTGTCAATGGGAAGATAGTGTGTGTGCTACCTTGTTTTGACAATTATGAGTTAAGTAGACGAGTGATGATAATGAATGATATGACTGCAAAAATGTGCAAAAAAGAGGTCTGGAATTTGTTGATGTCTGGAGTGTGTTTGAAGGCAAAAGACAGCTGTATGCAAGAGATGGGTTGCATCTGAACATGGAAGGTCATAAGCGATTGAAGAAGTTACTGTTTTCTGAACAAGTTGAAGTAATTGAGCAGGGAAACTAAAATTGAAACGGTTGCGTGTAAGAGGGAGAAACTTAAGCAGTGATTGTATAATTGTTGATTCTTATTCGCGGAATAAATTGCAGAATAGAGGGGATAAAAATCGGCATGGGACTACTGAAATTAGTGACATTTATATCAGTTCTAAAGCTGGTACAAGAACTAAAGGGAATCTGCAATTTTTGTATACAAATGCAAGAAGCATTCGAAATAAGAGGGAAGATTTTTTGGCATTAGTCAGTGCAATCTCACCAAAAGTTGTAGGCATTAGTGAAACTTGGCTGTTAGCAGAAGATGTGGTCACTGGAATTGAATGTGATGGATACAGAATTTTCAGGGAGGATAGAGAAGATAGAATGGGGGGGAGGAGTACTGCTGATGACAGCTGAGTTGCAGCCAAAGAAAGTAGTATATCAAGATGACAGACATGTGAATGATAGTAAATTTGAGGCGGTCTGGTGTGAAATAGTGACCAATGCAACCAAATATACAGTTGGTTGCTGCTATAGGCCAGGGGGATATAGGGGGTGATATTAAATTAATGCATCAGCAAATTAGCGAAATGAGTGCAGGGTAGTGATTATTATGGGGGATTTTAATTATGGTGATATCAGTTGGAAGGAGGAAATATCACTTGGCAAAAAGAAAATGGAATTCATACATCATTTACAAGATAATTACTTGAAACAGCACATAACTGAAGGGACGTGGTGTGAGAGTGTTGGACCTGGTCACTGGTTCAGAGGATATATGCATAAGTAAGGTGTCCTCGTTACCTCCAATTGGTGATAGCGATCATATGGTATTGACTTGGGAGGTTGCAAAATTTGTGGATTTCTCTCTTAAGAAGGGAGATACAGGGTGTTCGGGATAAATTTGACATATTTATAATTAATTATATTTTTCCGTAAGTTACATGTATTAACACACACTTCTCTTCATTTAAAAGGTTGGACCCTTCTTCATTCATATACAAGATGTCAGAAAGGATGGATAGCTGGAACCCACCTGAATCATGGAAGAGAATAACTTGTATCATGATGATTCGTGCCGGCCATCAAAATAAGGATATTTCGACTGCTGCCCAATGCTCCCTGAATACAGTAAAAACAATCAGGCATGAACTAGAGACTTGCAATGGTGACTACGAGGATGTAGCAAGAAGAAAGATCCCTAGCAGACGATCTGATTGCGTTCGTACAGCAGAATTCCTCGCAAATCTGCAGGAACAGGTGTTGAAGAACCCTGGCATTGGAATTCGGGCTTTGTCACGTGAAATGAATGTTGCAGCCTCTACTATGAAGCTTGCACTCAATGAAGACCTCCGCTACTACTCATACAAGCGCCGCAAAGGTCAGCTGCTTACAGAAAAGGCCCGTAAAAAATGTTTGATAAACGCGAAGAAACTTCTAAGCAGAGTGAAACATCCTGCGGAACCACAAACAATCTGGTTCTTTTCCGATGAGAAAAACTTTTGCCAGGATCAAAAACACAACACGCAGAATAACAGATGGCTTGCATACAGTACAAAGGACATTCCTCGTGTAATGCAGACTAAATTTCCCCAAACTGTGATGGTTTTCGGATGTGTATCCTCTGAAGGCAATGTGATGCCTCCGCATTTTTTCCAAGAGGGCCTCAGGTTGACTTCAGATGGCTACGTGGAGTTGCTAAACACTGTAGTCAAGCCCTGGATAACACGGGTAGCCAATGGTAGGCCGTATGTATGGCAGCAGGATTCGGCCCCTTGCCACACCTCTGGGAAAAGTCAAAAATGGTTGTCTGAAAATTTCTACGACTTCACCAGTCCAAATGTTTGGCCTCCAAACTCCCCAGACCTTAACCCCATGGATTATTTTGTATGGGGCGCAGTTGAAAAAGACACCAATCGCACTTCCAGTAATACAAAAGCCCAGTTAATGGATAAAATTAAAACAGTTTTTGCGGCCCTTCCCAGGGAGACTGTAGCATCAGCTTGTTCGAGGTTCCGAAGCAGAATTGAAGCTGTGATCGATGCTAATGGTGGTTATTTTGAGTAAATCTTGTTGATAGTATTGTAATTAACTCTGCCTGTAATGTTTTTTTGTCAATTCATTAAATTTAATAGATACAAAGAAGATTTTCTTTTTCCTTACGAAACTGTCAAATTTATCCCGAACACCCTGTATATATATATACAGGGTGTTCAGGATAAATTTGACACCCTGTATATATATATACAGGGTGTTCGGGATAAATTTGACAGTTTCGTAAGGAAAAAGAAAATCTTCTTTGTATCTATTAAATTTAATGAATTGACAAAAAAACATTACAGACAGAGTTAATTACAATACTATCAACAAGATTTACTCAAAATAACCACCATTAGCATCGATCACAGCTTCAATTCTGCTTCGGAACCTCGAACAAGCTGATGCTACAGTCTCCCTGGGAAGGGCCGCAAAAACTGTTTTAATTTTATCCATTAACTGGGCTTTTGTATTACTGGAAGTGCGATTGGTGTCTTTTTCAACTGCGCCCCATACAAAATAATCCATGGGGTTAAGGTCTGGGGAGTTTGGAGGCCAAACATTTGGACTGGTGAAGTCGTAGAAATTTTCAGACAACCATTTTTGACTTTTCCCAGAGGTGTGGCAAGGGGCCGAATCCTGCTGCCATACATACGGCCTACCATTGGCTACCCTTGTTATCCAGGGCTTGACTACAGTTAGCAACTCCACGAACAAAGCCCGAATTCCAATGCCAGGGTTCTTCAACACCTGTTCCTGCAGATTTGCGAGGAATTCTGCTGTACGAACGCAATCAGATCGTCTGCTAGGGATCTTTCTTCTTGCTACATCCTCGTAGTCACCATTGCAAGTCTCTAGTTCATGCCTGATTGTTTTTACTGTATTCAGGGAGTATTGGGAGCAGTCGTAATATCCTTATTTTGATGGCGGGCACGAATCATCATGATACAAGTTATTCTCTTCCATGATTCAGGTGGGTTCCAGCTATCCATCCTTTCTGACATCTTGTATATGAATGAAGAAGGGTCCAAACTTTTAAATGAAGAGAAGTGTGTGTTAATACATGTAACTTACGGAAAAATATAATTAATTATAAATATGTCAAATTTATCCCGAACACCCTGTATATACAGGGTGTTCGGGATAAATTCGGGAGACCATGGGGTTAAGGTCTCCCCAGACCTTAACCCCATGGATTATTTTGTATGGGGTACAGTTGAAAAAGACACCAATCGCACTTCCAGTAATACAAAAGCCCAGTTAATGGATAAAATTAAAACAGTTTTTGCGGCCCTTCCCAGGGAGACTGTAGCATCAGCTTGTTCGAGGTTCCGAAGCAGAATTGAAGCTGTGATCGATGCTAATGGTGGTTATTTTGAGTAAATCTTGTTGATAGTATTGTAATTAACTCTGCCTGTAATGTTTTTTTGTCAATTCATTAAATTTAATAGATACAAAGAAGATTTTCTTTTTCCTTACGAAACTGTCAAATTTATCCCGAACACCCTGTATATATATATATATATATATATATATATATATATATATATATGGAACTACAGGTTAGGCAATTATAACAAGCTTCGGAGTGAGCTTGCAGCAGTCCCATATCAGAACATATTGCAGGAGAAAGATGTTAAGCAGTGCATGGGATAAAATCAGCAGGTATCTGAGGAAGGCAATATCAGATTGTATCCCCATGGTCAGGAAGACAAACAAGGTAGACATTAGATGGATGAGTAGCAGTATCAAGCTTGATCTGCAAAAAAAGAAAATGTTATTGAGAATTTACAAGGAGAAAGGCGATCAGTATACCCATGAGCAGTACAAGGCTCAAGCTAGGAAGGTTACCAGCATAGTAAGAAAAGCTAAATCAGATTATGAGAAAACCTTAGCCAAAGAGATCAAGGGAAATCCCAACGAGTTCTTCCGCTATGTGGCAAGTAAAAGGAAGAATGACTTCGGAAAGATAACCTTAGTGAATGCTGATGGTATCGAGGTGACCAATTCAGATGTAATAGTAGAGATACTGAGTGATCACTTTCCAAAAGTCTATCACCCAAATGAGAATATCTCTGTACCTGTAGCAATAACTAATGTGAGATTTGAAGTTAAGAAATCAGAGGTACTTAGTATATTGCAAAATTTAAATGCAAACACTGCTGTAGGTTTAGATGGAATATCAGCTCGGGTGTTGCGTGAATGTGCAAAGGAATTGTGAATGCCTCTTACTTGGTTATTTAACTTAAGTTTGAACTCTGGTATGGTCCCTAGGGAGTGGAAAGAAGGTAAAGTAGTTCCTTTGCATAAAGGTGGCTCTAAAACTGCGGTAGTTAATTACAGACCAATCACCATCTCGGGAGTAGTGGTAAACATATTGGAAAAGTTGGTTAAAGACAAAATTCAAAAATGGGTGGATCAGGATATGATACTCTATAGGGGCCAACATGGTTTTGTTAAAGGTCAATCCTGCTTTAGCAATTTATTATCTTTTTATAATAGAATGACATCTGAGTTGGACAAAGGAAATGGCTACACGGTGGTACTTCTTGATTTTGCTAAGGCTTTTGACAGGATACCCCATGGAATACTGTTGTGCAAATTGGAGCAGATGGGGATGGATACTAAACTGGTGATATAGGAGAATGTCTCAGGGAGAGATACCAGAAGGTGGTGTATGGAGGAGCAGAGTCCATAATGAGGCAGGGCAACCAGTGGTGTGCCTCAGGGCTCTGTGCTTTGGCCATTGTTGTTTAATTTGTACATAAATGATATAGGAAATGGCTTAAAGGGAGATATTCAGTTGTTTGCTGATGATGCAAAGTTGGGTAATGCAATCAAGCTGATGTTGAGAGTTTGCAGCAGGATGATTTAAATAAGCTGGTAAAATGGGCAAAAGGAAATGGATGTCAGTTCAATGTGGAAAAGTGTCAAGTTATGCATTTTGGGATTAAAAGATTACCAGCTGTGTACTACATTGATGAAACGGTACTCCAAGAGATTGATGAGGCTAGGAACTTGGGGATGTTGATAGATAGGGAGATGAAGTTCAGGGGACACATTGCTAAGGTGACCAAGATTGCGCATAAGATTACTTGGTTATTGAGGAATACACTAACATTCAGAGAAAAAGAGGTTATTATTCCCCTTTATAAAGCATTGATACTTCCACATTTGGATTACTGTGCTCAGGTCTGGTCACCTGGATTCCTTGGAGATGAGGAGAGTGACTAAGTTGGTGAGGGATGTAAAAAAATGCTCCCCAGATTGATAGATTGAGAGTTTGTGGATTGCAGAGGTTGGTTGATAAGTGGAGAAGAGGGGATATGATAGAAACATTTAAATTACTAAAAGATTTTTATAAGATTGATGCAGGGGAAATGTTTCAGCTGTGTGATAGTGATGGAAGAACAAGAGGTTATCCCTGGTGGTAAACATGGGTGTGAGAATGAGGTTTTTCACCTGGAGGGTGGTGAATGAGCGGAATGCATTGCCTGACTCAGTTGTGAGTTCTTCATCTGTAAATGAATTCAAGAAGAGATATGATAGATATTGTTTTGATAGTTTGGGTCTCCCACGATGAGTCTACTGGCTCCATGGAGATACCCGTAATAATAATAATAATTGCTTAACCAAACATATGGAGAAGACTGTATGAGCCAAAACAAGCACAGATGAGTCAGTCGAAGATCAAGTTGATGCTGGTTGTGGTGTTTTTTTTTTATTGAAAAGGCATTGTCCGTTATGAATTTGTACTACGTGGTCAGATGGTAAACAAAGAGTTGTACCAGGAAGTTTTAGTGTGTTTGAGGGATGCTGTGTGCAGGAAAGGCCTGAATTGTGGGAAAACCAGACATGAATGTTGCACCATGACAATGCGCTGGTTCACACATCAACTCCTCATTTGCAGTTATATGGAAAAACATCAGACATCCATTGTGCCCCATCCACCCTATTCTCTGGACTTAGCTCCAGAAGCCTTTTTCCTGTTTTCTAAACTTAAAACCACTTTGAAAGGATGTCATTTCCAAACCATAGAGGAGATTCAGGAAAATGCAAGAAGAGAACTGCGCACCATCACAGAAAGTGCATTCAAGGAAGCATTCCAACAATGGAAGAAACACTGGAATGGTGTATCGCCAATAGAGGGGACTACTTTGAAGGGGACAGTGCTTAAAATGTTGTACAACGAGCAATAAAGTCTTTAGCAAAACTTCGGTCTTTTTTTCTTTTTTTTTTTTTGAACACGCTTTGTATATCTACTCAGTCACAACTTCCCTGCCCACGCTGCAATATGCTCCATCTCCATACACACATTCACTGCTACTTTCAACATCCACTCTCCTATATGCAGCCCGTCACGCCTGCATAATTCTATTCTCTCCTCAAATGTATGCCATACATCCACAAACTGTACTCCCTTCTCTTCACACAGCTCCATTAGCATGCCATTCATGATTCTGGCTCTCCATCTCAACATCTAGATATGACATCATTGTCATACCTTGACAACATACTGACTTTTCCCACTGCTGTTATCTTTCACTGTTCTCAATAACCTCTGGATATTCATCCTTACATACTCTTTATGTTCACTTAAATCATTTGTCCCCACAACTACCACTAGTTCTCTTGCTCATTTCCTCCTCATGTCCAACACCTGAATTATTTTCTTCATTCTTCTTCTTCCTGGATAGCAAACCTTATGAACTCTCTCATTAACTAATCCTATAACTATGGAATCTCTATACACTGCTATTCTGGAATCACTCATCACCTCTTTTACCCCTTTTTCTTTCATTTTATTCTTTTGAACACTTTTTAGTTTCCACAAAATGTCTAATATCACTCTGCATATTCCTCATTTCATTTTTAATAACTGTTCATCAAATCTTGCATTCTGGCAATTTCACTCTCTGTTGCTCTCATAGTCTCGCTATCTCTCAATTCTGCCTTACTTCCATTATCTCGTTTATACTTCCTTTCACTCCCTTATCACTAACTTTCACTTCTACATTCTTGCATTCTTTCACTCCCTCAGTTTCACTAGTAACCTTTTGTGGGTGGCAACAATATAGAAATTAAAAAATTTTTGTTTCATTTCTGTTTCTTTCATTTACGCCATCTTTTATCTTTTCGATCTGTTATGCATTCATTGACTCGTGGTCTAATAATATATTGCATTTCCTACAAATCCATACTCGTCTCCCATTTTCATTCTCTCCACAAACATATGTCTTACACTCTGCCATGCATATATATTACACTCATGACATCAAACCATTTTTGAAAAGTCTGTCGTTAATACCCCTTGATTTTCATGGCACTTGCTTAGTGGCACCAGCATGGATGACCTCGGGAATACTGCCATTGTGTTCACACATCAACACACATAAACAGAAGGCAATTTCGATTAATAAATCACACAGAAATCACACCAAAAATCTTATAGACACACACTTCATCATCAAAAATAAATAGTACAACACTAAAATCTGAGAAATATTGTCAATTATTACTCAAAATAGCATTTATCTTATGGTTGACATTTAACTTATGGCTTTCTGTACAATACATATCTGCTGATATACTGATTTCCACAGAGTAAAGATTTCATTTTAGAATAAAACTTGTTGATCTTTATTTATTTATTTTTTTGGCTGCTTAAACATCATAGTTATATAACTGGGAGATTCTCATTGAATGTATGGAATATAGATAAAATTATGACTTCTGATCCAATTTAAATCCTTGCCCTCTTGTGGCACATCGTGTTATTAGGTAACTGCTTCTCTATGAGCTGGCCTGGTTGGCCAAGTGGTTAGCGTACCTGCTCCCCAAAAAATAGGCTGGAGGGTGAATCCTGCTATGGACATAGATGTTTGTGATTGATCACCTGATGAGACCAGTGCCCTGCTTATTAGAGGCCAAAAGTGGCTTGAAGCTCCATGTTTGGTCTCTAGAGAAGGGTTTTTGGACTATGTAAGAAATAAATGAAAAATACAAAAAATAGAAAAAATAAATATATATACTTTTTTTATATATATATATATATAAAATCTAACCCGCCCATGGTACAAAATGTACTACAGGTTTACAAGTAACCTTTTGTGGGTGGCAACAACATAAAAATTTAAAAAATTTTAATGTTTGTTTCAGTTTCATAACCACATATGATCATCCCTTGCAATGTGCCTAATAAGTTGATATTTATGTTTAATGTACTTAGCAGATATACGATAATTGTAATAATTTCAACATTCATTTCTGTAATTCACAACAGCTAAATGTTCGGTGATATCTGTCGGTTGTACTAAAGATATTCTCCTATTGCTAATGACAACATGTCAGCCATTACAGATTCCTCAATTGCTAGTTGAACAAGTGCACATGCTCATCAGAGGTTGACAGAGAGAGAGAGATTCATTCAATAATGAGATAAAGGGAAGAAACAAGAAAAGAGAGAAAATGGAAGTTTGAGAATACGAGTACACAGACTAGAGAACTTTGTTTTGGGAAGTTTTTAAAAAACTTTACAGTCAGAACGTGTCAACAGAGGATTCTGAAAAGGAATCATATAAATAAATCAGCTAACGCCTTTTATTTCCTCACAGGGAGTAGGTGAGGCCTTTATACCCTATCTAACTTTTTTTAGAGACTGAGTGGGCAGTTCAATCTCCACCAGTAGCCAATCAGAGATAGCTGGCCCATGTCTATCACTAATTACAGCAGCCACCGATGAAGAGGCTGGAAAACAAGTGCTGCCATCTCTTGGTACCTAACCCTAACAAGATATGTCACTGTCTGAAATAATGTGGGTACTACGGTTGAGTTTCTCGAGTTTATGGGAGGAAAAACCTGCTTGCCCATGCCAGAGATCGACTACTCGGGAACCAGTCAAAGAAAGACTTAGAAAAAGTTCCTCCAGTCAGTGACTAGACTTGAACTTAAGTCAAACTTCGAGCGACCAAGCATAGAGGACGCAAGCGCCAATTCCACTGAGCTACACAGGCCTGAAAAGGAATCATTATGGGATTTAATGGAATAAATACGGCAAATATAAATAAATAAACAACATATTTAATCACTCTTATATTTCATCTCAGTTACTGAGACATAGTCAGGGAAACAATATTAAAATTGCAAAAACACATACAAATTTGCACAAACAATAAGTGGAAATGATTAGATTGAAAGCCTTAGGTCCAATAAGAGGCATATGCCTGCTGTTATTCAGCCATAGCTATCTCTAGTGGGAGGGTTAAGAATTACAGTTTCCCAAATCTTGAGAAGTTTAATACAACCATATTTATTATGATTAGGTCAGTTTTTTTAATTCTGCTGCTGATTCTAAAAAAGTCTTTATTTATTTATTTTATTTATTTTTTTTTTTTTTGTGGCGAAGCATAGTAGTTTTTTTTATTTATTTGATTCTGTGCAATGTATCCAAGGCATGGTTAGCAAGCCCTAAGTTATCATACTTATGATGACAGATGTATTTTTTACGTTCTTCAGGGCAGATGTTAGCATAACTATCAGTTTGACCATAATAAGATGAGTTGCAGGAACAAGGAACTTCGTAAACACTTGGAACAGATAGAAGAGTTAGAGGATCCTTAAGAGAGTGGATGAGGATAGCCAGCTTTAGATAAGGTTTGAATGCCATGCAAATGAACTTTTTTAGAATTCTGACTATTTTTTATCAGGCGCCCCATTTGTAAAGAACAATGATAGCTGAAGAGACCTCAATAAAGGTCGAAACTAGTCTGGGTAGTGGCCCTTCCCTTAATGCATAACATTATACATATCTGCAAGGAGATGTGTTTTGCATTATGGGAGATACTGAGATAGGAGTGTTGGCAACTTGCTCCACCTTTGCAAGGAGTTGCCCGGTGTTGTACCACTTTACCCCAGTCCTGAAGATACTTTCAGGTGCAAACTTTGGATTAAATTAAATTTACTATAATAAATTTAGTTTAATCCTTTATCTCAGTGAGAGCAAACAAAGTTTGCGCCTGAAAATATCTTCAGGACTGAATATAGTGTTCTATATTCAGTCCTGAATATAGAACATTATATAGCTCCACCTTTGCTATGAGTTGCAACACCAGGGCAACTCGTAGCAAAGGTGGAGCAAGCTACCAACACTCCTATCCCAGTATCTCCCATAATGCAAAACACATCTCCTTGTGGATATATATACTGTTATGCATTAAGGGATTGGCCACTACCCAGACTAGTTTCGACCTTTATTGAGGTCTCTTCAGTTGGAGCTAGGCCCAGAGTTGGAGATACCAGGAAGAAGCAATGGCAGGTCATCTTTACATATAGGAGTTGCCAAAAGGTTTAGCACCTTTTTTTATTCAATTACTCTGGATTTAGAGAAAGATGTTGAAAGTTTATTTTTCACTAGGTTAAACTTTCTGAAAAATAAACTTTCAACATCTTTCTCATTGGTGTTGCACTACTTACCCAGGTAAGATAGTACAATACTATATTCAGCCCTGAAGATATTTTCAGGCGCAAACTTTGTTTGCTCTCACTGGGATAAAGGATTAAACTAAATTTATTATAGTCTAACCTAGTGAAAAATAAACTTTCAATAAATTTACTATAGTCTAACCAAGCGAAAAATAAACTTTCAACATCTTTCTCTAAATCCAGAGTAATCTAATAAAAAAGTATCACACCATTTGGCAACTCCTATACGTAAAGATGACCTGCCATTGCTTCTGCCTTATATTTCCACCTCTGAGCCTGGCTCCCACTGAAGAGACCTCAAAAGGTCGAAACTAGTCTGGGTAGTGGCCCTTCCCTTAATGCATAACATTATACATATCTGCAAGGAGATGTGTTTTGCATTATGGGAGATACTGAGATAGGAGTGTTGGTAGCTTGCTCAACCTTTGCAAGGAGTTGCCCGATGTTGTACCACTTTACCCCAGTCCTGAAGATACTTTCAGGCGCAAACTTTGTTTGCACACACTTGGATAAAGGATTAAACTAAATTTACTAGTCTAACCAAGTGAAAAATAAACTTTCAATATCTTTCTCTAAATCCAGAGTAATCTAATAAAAAGGTGGCACACCATTTGGCAACTCCTATAGGTAAAGATGACCTGCCATTGCTTCTGCCTTGTATCTCCACCTTTGGGCCTGGCTCCCACTGAAGAGACCTCAATAAAAGTCAAAACTAGTCTGGGTAGTGGCCCTTCCCTTAATGCATAACATTATACATATCCGCAAGGAGATGTGTTTTGCATTATGGGAAATACTGAGATAGCAGTGTTGGTAGCTTGCTTCACCTTTGCAAGGAGTTACCGGTGTTGTACCACTTTACCCCAGTCCTAAAGATACTTTCAGGTGCAAACTTTGTTTGCACACACTTGGATAAAGGATTAAACTAAATTTACTATAGCATTACTATAGTCAGCACATTGAAAGGAAGCGAGGAACAATTAATTTATTGGCCCTGTAGCCACTGGACAGGAAACTGGAAAATAAAGGAGAATTCAGCAGTAAAGAATTTCTAAAAATTAAGGAGAAACACATTAAGAAATATAATGCTCTGCATAGATTTTTTTCTCAGCTGTAGAAGTTGAAAAGGATTAAACTAAATTTATTATTATTCTCAGCTGTAGAGTCAGCCATTTCAAGTTTTAAATTTTTCATCTAAAGGGTTGATGAAACAGCCATTAGCATCCTTACCTTCAGCCACAACTTTAGTACCAAGGCAGGTTCTATCTTTAGACTTCATGCTGAACATAGAATGTGGTATTCGCAACTTGCTTCCTACCAATGGCAACAATATCAGGCTTGACATAGAAAACATCCTTTCTCAAATTTCGCTAACTAGAAGAAATTTCTTTCTGACAGCCAACTCCTCTCTTTCTGTAAATTATGCAAAGAAAGTAGCATAATATTCACTAAAGCTGAATATGGTAACTCTGCTGTGGTCATCAGTGCCAGTGAATATAATCAGAACATGAATGTGTTGCTCAAAGACTGCACTACTTAAAACCATTGGATTATGATCCCACTAATTCTCAAAAGGAAAAATTAAAAAGGCTTCTTAAAAAGGTCACATCTTGGCCTCCTGCAATAATTTAAAAACTCAAACCATCCTGTCTATATGGACTGCCAAAAATTCATAAACCCAATAACCTTCTCCATTCCATAGAAAATGCTACTGATTTTCCTTCTTAAGTTAGCCAAACAGTTAGCTAAATCCTTAACTATACTTACTGGACATTCTTATTCATATATTAAAAATTCAACTCGTTTCAAATCTTTAATCCAAAATTTAGTTTAGACAATAATGATATCATGATAGGCTTTGATGTTTCCCTCTTTACCAATATCCATCTTTCTGAAACTTTAAATTTACTAAAAAAATGTTTTACCCCTGGATAACATTAATCTTTAATTTTACCATTCATTCTGGCTATTTCACTTGGAAAGATACTATTTATAAACATGTTGAGGATACAGCCATGGGCTCTCACACTCTAACCAATTATTATTGTATAGAGCATTTTGAAAAATATGCTCTTGATATTGCTGTTGTCAAACCTTCTATCTGGCTAAGATACATTGATGATGTGTTCTCTATTTGACCACATGACTCAGACACATTACATTGCTTCCTCTTCCATGTCAACAGACAGCACCCCAAAATTTATTTCACTACAAAAAAAGAAAATAATAATAGCCCACTTTGTTGGCTGAGTGGTTAGCATATCTGCTCTCCAGACAAAAGGCTGCAGTTTCAAATCCTGCCACGGGCATGGATGTTTGTGATTGTCTGTGAAAAACTAGTAGCGGTGGGCTATAGATGGCATTGTGTAGGTGATGAGGTTCTCTGTAGTTGGTGGAGTAGAAGAATTGTAGAGTAGGTGCCCTCCCTCGATGAGTCTTTGGACTCCCTCGAGGTGTCATGTAATAATAATAATAAATATTCTAATTACACATCATTTCAATGGTACCCTTTCTTTCTCAGTTTACAGGAAACTCACAGACAAACTTTCCCATCATTCCCTCCTACCCAACAGTATGGTATTATCAAAACCCCTGTTAATAGAGCTTCCAATCTCTGTTCTACTGAGACTGATCTCAGTAGAACAGAGTTCTTTCCACTGATGAACTCTCCTTTATTCACCAGACTTTCCTGGCCCCTATAGCTTCAATACTAAAAAGATCAACCAATTAATTGTTCCTCTCATCTTCTCACATCCCTCTTAACGTGTTGACGACAGTAATGCATTGTTCCTTTCATCTGGGGCACTTCAGAAAAAATAGCCAGAACTCTAAAAAAAAACTCAATCTCAGCATGGCATTCAAACCATGTCAAAATCTGGCTACCCTCATCTGCTCTCTCAAGGATCCTTTATCAGTTCCAGGTGTTTACAAAGTTGCTTGTTCCTATCTTCTTCTTTCGCTATGCCTTATCCCGTGTTAAATGGGGTCGGCGTTCCTATCTTTAATCTTCTTCCAGATTCTCCAGTCCAGGGCATCTTCCCGACTCCATCCTTTCTCCCTAAGATCCTCTGCCACCTTATCCCTCCATCTGAGTTTGGGCCTGCCTCTTTTCCTCCTTCCCTCCGCCTCCATACGCTCCACTCATACATACTCCTCACTCCTTCTCTCTACGTGACCGAACCACCTCAGCCTGCTTTCTTGTACCTTCTTACTGATCGGCCCCCACCTTGACCGTTCCTCTAATGTAGTCATTCCTTATCCTGTCCTTCGTTGTCACACCACTCATCCATCTCAACATCCACATCTCCGCCACCTCCATCTTCCTCTCCTGTGCCTTTGTTATAGGCCACGTCTCTGCGCCATGGAGCATCGCCGGCCTCACCACCATCTTATACAGCTTTCCTTTCATCTTACAACTCACTCTCTTGTCGCACAGGACTCCGCTCATCTTCCTCCAGTTCATCCAGCTGCATGTATTCGGTGTTGTATTTCCTCATTCAGGTCACCATTCCTTTCGATGACCAACCCGGGGTACTTGAATTTCTTCCCTGAAGTTAACCTTTCACCCTGGAGTCGTATGATCATATCCTCATCACTCCCCGTTGACATATATTCGGTCTTTACCCAGTTAATTTTCATGCCTCTCTCCTCCAATACCTTTCTCCACTCTTCCAGGATCTTTTCAAGCTTCTCTCGAGATGATTTGCAGAGAACAATATCATCGGCAAAAATCATGCTCCATGGCACCTCCTTCTTGACGTTCTCCACTAGTACATCCATGACCAGATCAAAGAGGTAGGGGCTCAGAGATGATCCCTGATGGTGCCCTACGACAATGGGGAATCCCTCTGTCATGCCAACACCAGACCTGACCTGAGTTTTCGCTCCCTGATACATCTCCTTCACCAACCTGACGTACTTTTCCGACACCCCCTTTCTTCCTCATACACCTCCATACCTGCTCTCTTGCCACTCTGTCGTATGCTTTTTCCAGGTCTATAAACACCATATGTAGCTCTGCCTGCAACTCCCTATATTTCTCCATCAATCGCCTTAGTGCAAATATTGCATCTGTTGTCCCTCTTCCTGGCATTAATCCAAACTGCTCCTCACCAATTTTTGTTTCCCGCCATATCCTTCCTTCAATTACTCTTTCCCATATCTTCAACGTGTGTGACATCAGTTTGATCCCTCTATAGTTGCCACAATCTTGAACATCTCCTTTTCCCTTGTAGATTGGGACGAGAATGCTTTTCCTCCATTCCTCTGGCATCTTTTCCTGTTGGGCTATTTTCCTCATCAGATCCCATAACATGTCTATGCCCTCGCTGCCCAAGCTTCTCCAGGTATCTGGTCCACCCACCACATCCTTTCCATTCTTCCTTTTTCTTCATTTTAAAAATTAAGACTTTTAAACTGTTGAAAGGTGGTTACAAGGTTGACACTGAGGAGTTCTTTCGCTTGGTTGAACAGCAGGAAGGAGTGATGACAAGGGGCCATCCCTGGAAGTTACAAAAGGAAACTGTGAACAAGAGGGTGAGGAGTGGTTTCTTTGCATGGATGGTGGCTGAACCATGGAATGCATTGCCTGATAGAGTGGTGAGAGCGAGAACAGTCAATGACTTTAAGGAGTGGTATGATAGACTTTGTGTTTCCTAGAAGGGACCTCCCATCTCACTTATTATCAGCTCTTCTGACGCTATGACCAAAACTCTTGAACCTCTTGTTCCCTCTGTTACATGTTGCCTAAGACATTTGTCTCTCAAGAATTTTAGAAATTCCATCCCCTTATTACTACATGCATTTTCCTCTTCCCAGCTTATACTGCTGTAGTTAAAATTTCCCATAACAATCATTGTTCTTGCACTTGCCAAGTTCAACTGCCAAAACATCTCGTGCTCCCCACCCTCTGTGTTCCCTGGTTTGTAGCAACATCCCACTAAATATCCTGTTTTGGCCATTTCTACCTCACACCATATGCTTTCAAAACCATTAGTGTCACCACGTTCCAAAAAAGCCTCCACTCTTAAATGATGCAAGTCATCACTTATCATAAGCAGTACCCCACCACCACGTTTTCCCCTCTTATCCTGCCGAAAAATGCTGTACCCTGCTACTTCTATTCCTGTTATTATATCATCTTCCGTCAGCACGTCTCAGTGATCCCAACATAATCTTTGGCCAGTCTGACACTATCAGCACCACCAATTCATCTCCTTTATTCCAGATACTCCTGGCATTAGTATAGAGCATAAAAATGTCACTGCTTCTGTGCCTATCATTGTCTCCTCTTGACCGCACTAGACTCAGTGTTACCTGATGTCATCCCCCTTCCCCCAAGCACCCATTCCCACAAGAGGCTGTTTTCTGACTTGTTCAGAAAACAGCAATCTCTCCAGATGCCTTTGTCCTTCCTCATTCAAATGCAAGCGGTCTCTCGCATACAGTTCCCTTCTGTCCTCAAACGCCCTCCATGCATCCACATATTCCAATTCTCTCTTCTGACACATTCTGGCTATTATGCTATTCGGTATTACTGCTCTTCTGCTCAGCTAGTTACTATCATACCTGGGCAACACACACAATCTTTCCTGTCTGCATTTTCTTTTGCATAACCTCAAGCAAGAATCTCAGATCTCTCACTGCCCAGTTTACATTGCCTCTCAAAGTCATTCATGCCCACCATCACAATCGTTTCATTTATCGTTAAAGATACCAAGCAATTTTATAAGCTAGGTTTTAATCATTTTTTCCCAAGTGAAGCAAACAGACAAATAAGTCAAGTTTGCACCTGAACGAGTTGCCTCAGACTTGAACTACGTTCAGGCACAAACTTGACTTATTTGTCTGTTTGCTTCACTTGGGAAAAAAGGATTAAAACCTAGCTTATAAAGTTGCTTGGTATCTTTAACATAGTATACCCAAGCTAAAAAATTTTCTACATCTTACTCTCATCCAGAGATTTTTATTTAATAAGGTCAAAGCACCCTGTGGCAACTTGTTTAAGCAAAATCTATAAGTGCTGCATCACTTCAACCTTGGCATTTATGGGTCTGGCTCCCACTGATGAGACCTCAATAAAGGTTGAAACTGGTCTGGGTAGTAGCCCTTGCCTTTAATGCATAGCATCATACATCTCTGCAAGGGGATGTGCTTTGCATTAGAGGAAAATACTAAGGAAAGTGATCGGAGCTTACTCCACCTTGACTACGAGTTGCCTCTGACTTGAACTATGTTCAGGCACAAACTTGACTTATTTGTCTGTTCGCTTCACTTGGGAAAAAAAGGATTAAAACCTGGTTTATAAAATTGCTTGGTATCTTTAACATAGTATATCCAAGTTAAAAAACTTTCTACATATACATTTCATCCATCCTTTCACTCCTCTTGATTGCCATAACCACATTTTCTATCGTCCCTCCAGGCAAACACACCTCTGGCATCCTATCTTGCACACCAGAAATCATTGAGTCTCCATACATCACACCTCTTACCACTCTGTTCCTTGATTGCTCACCTGCATCCCTCACTCTCTCACCTCTAACCCTTTCTCTCTGTGTTCCCCTACTTACCTGCTGTCCTGGCATCACTCTAAACCTGGTTCCAGCACTCTCTCGCATTCTTCTCATTTCTTCTCTCTGACTGTTTCCATTCTCCCCTCCTCTATCATTCCCATACCTCTCTCTCATTCCCTCTCTTCTACTGCTCCAATTCTTTCTCTCTCATTCCCCTCTCCTACTGTTTCTATACTCTCCTCTTCTGTCATTCCCAAAACTCTCTCTCACTCCTACTCTGATTCATCTTGTGTTCATCTCTTCCATTCTCCTAATCTCATCTTTCATATTTCTCATCTTGTTCACAAGACATTCCATCTCTTCTTTCACCTCATCTATCCCTTTCTGCAAGTTAGTCACTCTTACTCACCATTCATTTTCCCAATCAAGACCATCTCCAAAAACTTCACAGTCATTCAAGCCTTCCACACTCCCGGCTCTTATTTTCTCATTCATATTTTCTCGTCATTCTCTCCTATCACATTACTTGTCTCCTAAGATTCATTTCCCGTACCTGACGCAACTAGATCAGTTATCAAAATATCTAATTCACTGAATTCCTCCCATTGCCTACATTTTGTGCATATATGCGCTCCCCCCTTCTCTCACCCACCACATATCCAACTCCCGGGACACATACATGCCACAAAGTCCTTTATTATGTTACATATAATAGAGTTCTTAGCTACCATTCACTGTCATCAGCGAAAAGGCGAGGTCACAGTCGGCAGCATTTGCAGTGGAAGAGAAGATGTTTTCGCTATTTAGTATAGTTGATTATAGCATTTATATCTATCTATCTATCTATATATATATATATAAATGCTGTAATCAACTTATATAAATAATCAACATATATATATATACCTATATATATATATATAAATGCTGTAATTATATATATATATATTCATTTTTAATATAAACTGACTTAAAACCCGAGAGTTATAACAAAATGAGATTTATTTGAAAAACGCAACATGTTTGGTCGAGATTGACTTCATCAGGCGTTAAGAACATAGAAGGTTATTAAAAGACACTGAAACATTTATATATATATATATATATATATAAATGCTGTAATCAACTATACTAAATAGCGAAAACATCTCTTCCACTGCAAATGCTGCCGACTGTGACCTCGCCTTTTCGGTAATCCAAAAATAACATAATATATAACAACGAAACTCCAAAAGCAGAACCACAAAAGAATACTTGTGTTACTGAGAAAAAAAAATGTAGGCACAATTCACAAAAGAATTCACACTGTACACCTTTTAAAAAACACTTTTATTTTACCACAGCTCAAATCCACCACCATGTGCTTCTTTTCCACAATTTTTCTCAGCCTCTTTCCACATATGCTTTTATAAATCTTACCTGGAATATTTAGTAGAGAAATTCCTCTGTTATCACATTCGGCATTATTCTGTTTTTTATAGATGGGTACTATAAGAGTTCTACTTCAATCATCTGGAATTTTGCCTTCTGACCATGTCCCAGGAATTATTTATCGCAAAACATTTATGCCATCACATTTGAGAATTTCTGGCTGAACATCTACTCCAGCTGCCTTTCCACATTTCAAGTTTTTGATCACTTTTTCTACAAGTATTGGTATGTACTTCGGTTTGTATTTTTATCGAAAATTTTCTACTACAGTTTGTCACCTGTTTCATTTAACAGTGTTTCAAAGTAATTACTCCAGACATCTAGGATATCCTTATCTTCAGTTTTCATGTTACCATTATCATCTTATTCCTTTTACAGTACTCTTTGTCATTTCTAAGCTTTTTCAATAGACTCATGAACATTTTGCCACTTTTCTGATATTTATCTCCTGTACTTTTACCAAAGTCATCCCATGACTGGTGTTTAGCTACTTTTACATACAACTTAGCTCTCTTATATTTTTTATATTTTTTTCGGGCATCTGCCACTTATTTGCTAGGAACTTTCAGTAAGATTTCTATTTTTTTTTTTTTTTTGAAGACTGCTTCTTTAACATGAAGATCATCTGTATGGATATACTTCAGAATTTTGTTTATGTACATAAGTGTAAACTTAGTTTCCATTTAAAATTATTTTTGGTGGTTAGTGCATTTGTGCTGTGAAATCTGCACTGTTATATATATACTAGTGCATATACTAGTATGCCAGAAGTATCAGGAACAAGAGGGGAAGAGTTTTTGGCATCTGTTAGCACAATCTTGCCAAAAGTTATAGGCATTGGTGAAACTTGGCTAACAACAGATTATTATTATTACGGGTATCTCCATGGAGTCAGTAGACTCATCGCGGGAGACCCAAACTAGCAAAACAATATCTGTCATATCTCTTCTTGAATTCATTTACAGATGAAGAGCTCACAACAAAGTCAGGCAATGAATTCCACTCATTCACCACCCTCCAGGCAAAAAACCTTGTTCTGACACCTTTGTTAACCACACTCTTCTTTAATTTCCAGAGATGACCTCTTGTTCTTCCATCACTATCACACAGCTGAAACATTTCCCCTGCATCAATCCTATAAAAACCTTTTAGTAATTTGAATGTTTCTATCATATCCCCTCTTCTTCGCCTATCAACCAATCTCTGCAATCCACAAGCTCTCAATCTATCAACGTAGGGAACATTTTTTATATCACTCACCAACTTGGTCACTCTTCTCTGAACCCTCTCCACAGCCTCCTCATCTCCAAGGAATCCAGGTGACCAGACCTGAGCACAGTAATCCAAATGTGGAAGTATCAATGCTTTATAAAGGGGAATAATAACCTCTTTATCTCTGGATGTCAGTGTGTTCCTCAACAACCAAGTAATCCTATGTGCAATCTTGGACACCTTAGCAATGTGTCCTCTGAACTTCATCTCCTTATCTACCAATACCCCTAAGTCCCTAGCCTCATCAATCTCTTGGAGTACCTTTCCATCTATGTAGTACACAGCTGGTAATCTTTTAATCCCAAAATGCAAGACTTTACACTTTTCCACATTGAACTGACATCCATTTTCTTTTGCCCATTTTACCAGCTTATTTAAATCCTCCTGCAAACTTTCAACATCAGCTTGATTTTTTATTGCACTACACAACTTTGCATCATCAGCAAACAACTGAATATCTCCCTTTAAGCCGTTTCCTATATCATTTATATACAAATTAAACAACATTGGCCCAAGCACAGAGCCCTGAGGCACACCACTGGTCACCTGCCTCATTCTGGACTTGGCTCCTCCATACACCACCTTATGGTATCTCTCCCTGAGCCATTCTACAACAGATGATGTAGTTACAGGGATAGAATGTGAAGGATATAGTATTTTTCAGAGAAGATAGGATGGGGGGGGGGAGTTTACTGCTGATGACAGTGGATGAATTGCAGTCAAAAAGAATAGGAGATAGGCAGAGGCGTGGCTGTTCCTTTGAAGCAATCTGGTGTGAGATCAAGGCCAATATGACAAAATATAAGGTTGGTTGTTGTTATAGGCCAGAGAGTTCCATAGATGATCTGGAAGACATGCAACGCCAAGTTAGCACAATGAGTACAGGTTGAGTGATAATCAGGGCCGAGCCATGCAGTTGTGCAGATTGTGCAGATAATAAAAAAATATATATATATATAAATTTTCTTATTCTTGAATTATATCCTACTATATAAATATCACAATTACAAATTAAACTTAATGCAATAAAAATGAAATTTTAAATCAGTCAAATTATTATGAATTCTTAATAATCTAACATTTTTAACTTAATACATCACCAGTTTTTTATGATTTGTTTGAAGTGAAACGTTATCAATATTAGCACAGATTTTATTTCACAGAGTAAGCATAGACTCAGCGAAAATTGTATAAATATTCTCAATTGTTTATTATATTTTTAGTAGAAATTGTTAGTTTAAGACAGACCATACCATGAATTCATTCTTACACTGTGCTTTGCCTATTACCATCGACAGGGTGTAGCATACAGTCAGCCTGCCTCAGGACGCTGCTTAATAAGGGCGCTCGTTCAGCCGTATTACGGCAACATGATATTTTACAAAAATACAGCATTTAGTTTAGCAAATAAAAAAGGCACCAGTTCCCATTGACAGTTAAATATGTGCTTATTATATTTTATTAATATTTTATTAATAAAAAAATTACAGTCATACATACTGAAAGTAAACATTTTAGAACCCACTTATTAGATACTTAAGGAAACAACCCATAAAGTATCATACAATGTGAATTTCATAAACTTTTATAGTCTATATATATATATATATATATTAAATTATATTATGCATGAATTCTCCTACTCAAATTGCAAATCACTATCGCCCCGACTTTCACATTGGAGGGATAACTCGCTCCCTGCAGTAAACAATACGTCCTCCACAACAGCAACTATACTGCAGAAACACGAAAAAACGATTAGTTTTATCATGTCACTGAATAAGGCTCACAGACATTTGCAGACCGTGTAATATATTTTTTCAACAAATAGTGCAATTAGAGACAACTGGGAATATATAAACACTAACTAATAATCACATCTCCCCTCCAACAGAAAGTGCTGTACAGACTGGAGTAAACCACATGTTGCAGGTGCAACATATGGTTTTGCTTGACACTACCCTGTCATGAACGTGTTAAAACTAAGAAATATATAGCGAATGCATTTCAGATATTATGGAAATCGGTTTAAGAGAATTAGCATTTCAATTCAATTGTCAGCTTGTTTTGTTTGGGATCTTTTGTTAATACCGCACCAATCATATGCACTTCTTAATAGTTGCTTTTTCTCTACTGGCCTACAATTGCACACATCTTTCACTTCTCATTAGTAATTTGTCGAGGATTGTTCATTACGTATCTCGAGCCTTAAATTACTGGTAATTTTTGCTTGATATAATGGGAAAGAAGATGACTCTATTTGGTTAGATAACTTTGATTACACACAAGGAAACCACTCTCTAGGACAGAAGAAGTGATGGAAAATAGAAGCTTCTTGGTAAGTCATACCCATTTTCAGTTTTTTTTTCTGAAACCTTTAGTTTCCGAAAATCCCCGCATATATCTCGCACCACGATTTTTTAGCTTTCATTTTGGGAAAAAAGTGTAAGTTATAGTCGAGTAAATACAGTAATTTTTTTAGCTTTCAAATTCTTAAGTATGGATCATTGGTTAAAGACTGGATTTATAAAACGCACAAAAGAGAGCAATATAGCAGATATAGAAATACGCAATTTCACTTGTCTCATTGATGATAAATTATTTATATTAAGTAAAAATGTATAGTATCTTTATAAATGTTGTTCTATTAAAAATAAATCATATTTTATATCTAAATTCAAATAAAATAGACATTTACAATGAAATATATTTTTATTTATTATTATTATTATTTTGATAAGGATATTTTGAAAAGGTCCTTGGTAATCAAGAAAATTAAAGAAGAGGTGCACGGATATCTGAAGTTTCAGAAACACTGATCTATCCAAATATTTAGTCTGACACATAGGTATATTACGATGTTCGTTTTCTTAAATTCCACTTAGAATTTGGATAGACAAAATAGCATCTATCCAAATATGCACTACTTATATTTTTTTCAGCGTCGTTTCAATTTTGAATGTGAAACATACTGAGTATATTGTGTATTCTGTGTTTAAGTGACTTTGGACAATTTTTTAATTTGATTTTAATTGTGTACTTATTTTTGGATTTTTGATAGACAAATAAAATTTTAAAGATAATAGTTTATAAATTATAAACATATTAATAAGCTGAGGGACCATAGCTAAAAATCCTGTATATATGCAGGGTAGACTATCAGCCCGTCAGGTTGACGCAGATCAAATTAAATTAATAAACATAGGTTATTTATGAGCTATAAAACTCTTTAGATGATCCAAGTTTGTTTACACATACTGCAATTGGCCCTTTCTTGATACTTTTTTGGTGTATTTTTGCATCATTTCATTTTGTGCATTACAGTGCAGTTGCCTTTTGTTTTATAAAATATATTTATTGTTGTTCAGTAAATTTTTTGTGAATTTGGATTATTATTCACGTAAAGTAAGTATGTCTATTATATTTTTGCTAAGTTTGAAAATCAGTTAAATTGTTTCATTTTAGTTAATTATCTTATTTTGAAAACAAAAGATTTTTATCTTATGTTGGGTAGATGTCTGAAAAATAAATAATTTTCAAGAAGAGATTTATTTATATATTTGTTCTTGTTCTGGTTGGAAGATATTGGGGTTGGGGTCCTTTTACTAATTTCTTTAATAAATAATTTTAATATTCTAGAAATTTCTGAATTATTAAACAAATACCAGAATGTAAAAATATTAAATAAATATCACTGAGAAATCAATCAGTGGCTAATATTCTCTACATCTTAATTTTCAAAAAATACCTAAAATGTAAGCATATTTATTATTCAAAGCCTCTGAAAAATCAAATTCTGTAATAATAAAAAAAAATATTCAGTCTTGGGCCATTCACCTTAAAAATAATAGTCAGTTAAGGGGTTAAAGATAAGTTTAAGGGAAAATAGCAGAAATTATTTATTTTGGTGGACAACTTTTAACGCTCGTCTTAATTTAAAGTCTAACCAAGTCTGTTAACCCCTAGATGTCAGAAAAAAAAGCCCAAGAAGTTATCTGGTGCACAAAACAGGAACAGACAATTGCAACGATACAACTGGAACATAAATTGGCTGGATCGCTGAATAAATTTTTAACTTCAGGACCACATAAAAAACGAAGAACAGAAAGTTCTGACAAAGCAAGTACTCCGTGTAGCTCTACTGCAGAAAAAGAGAGGACACAATATAGCTATGAAGAAACAAATGTTACATGCAAAAATGAGTAAGGACTCCTGGAGTCGCCAGAAATAATAAAAATAAATAATAATAAAAAAATGAAACTGGCCTGTCTACAGAAGTTGCAGCAGAAGAAATATTGGATTCCAATTCAGCAAAACACAAAACTTCAAATTTTACTTTTAATGTTAGTGATCCAGGTACTTGGCCGAATCATAACTACCAAAGTTAGAGATTGTTTAGTTGAGCATTGCCTGCATCAAGTAGTTAATAAAGAATTTCCCAAAGATGAATCTGGCTGCAAGTTTTCCGATTCATACTATTATCAAACTTTAGCAAATGGAGAAAAACTTTTAAGAAATTATTTAGTTTATTATGAATCACGAAATTCGGTTTTCTGTTATTATTGCAAAATATTTGGTAGTCAAAATTCCCAACTTAATAACGAATACGGATAACAAATTGTAATGATTGGTAACATTTGAGTCATATACTAAAAATACACGAGACAAGTTCCGCACACATTAAAAACTGCAAACTTAAAATGTCGTTGATTAAGAAATGCATTATTAATTGCACACAACAAAGATTATACGAAACTGAGAAAAAATATTGGCAATCTGTGATAGAACGGTTAATCTACATAATACAATATTTATCAAGACAGTTATAGCTTTTAGAGGTACTTCACAAAAACCTTTTGAAGTGATAACGGCAATTTTTTAAAGTTAGTAGAAACTGTCACTAAATTTGATTTGATAATGGCAGAACACTTGCATCGCATCCAAACATCACAAAAAAGGAACACTGCTCATTATTTAGGTGAATAAAATACAAAATGAAATCATCCATATAATTTCTGAAGCTAGAAAACAAAAAATTTTAGAAATGGTTAAAGAGGTGAAATATTATTCATTTATTCTTGACACTACTCCGGACACAAGCCACACAGAACAATTATCTATTATTATTACATTTGTTAATCAAAATAAAGATATAAATATAGCAGAAATTCATGAACATTTTTTGGGTTTTAAATCTGTAGAAGATACCACTGGGCAAGGACTATTTCAATTTATAAAAAATTATTTAAAATTATTGAATATTAACATTTCGGATTTACACAGCCAAGCTTATGATAACGATTCAAATATGCAAGGCAAACATAATGAATGGACTGCAGAAAAAAAAATCCTTGAAATAAATTCAAGGGCTTTCTTATTCCGTGTGATGCTCATTCATTAAATTTGATAGTTAATGATGCAGCGAAGATATCCTTGGGAAACTGTAAATTGTTTGGGGGGTAATACAGGAATTATATAATTATTTTTCAATATCTGTGAAGCGTTGGACTATATTAAAAAAACATATTCGCATTTTAAATTTGAAACCACTTTCTGCTACTAAGTGGGAAAGTAGAGTAGAAGCAATAAAGCCACTTAAAAATAATATCAAGGAAATTTACCAGGCTCTTTTTGATATTACGGAAGATGAAACTAAAGATATCGATTCTAGAGTTAAGGCAGACAAATTAATTTCAAAGATTTATTCGTTTAAATTTATTTGCTCTGTTCATGTTTGGTATGAAACCTTAAGTATCGTAAATGTTGCAAGCAAAATAATGCAGAATCCGACATTTGATATAGGAAAAATTACAGAAAATCTTGATTATGTTATACAAGAATTAAATACTCGCCGAACAGACCAATATTTTGAAAATATTATTAGAACTGCAAAAGAAGTAGCAAATGATCTTAATATTGATCCTATTTTTACAGACATTCGCAAAAGAACAAAAATGTTTGGTTATGAAGCATCAGATGAAACAACGCATGATCCTAAACAATTTTAAAATAAATTTTTTCTTCGCGATTTTAGACACGACAATAACTTCAGTCACGGAAAGATTCATACTCTTAAAACAACATAGCAAAGGCTTTAAAGTTATAAGAGACATTAGCAAATTAAAAGATTGGAGCGATGAAGATTTAATGAAACATTGTAAAGATTTGCACTTAAAACTGAGCGACAATCAAGATTCCGACAATCGCAATATTGATTGATGGTATGACTTTATTTGAGGAATTAAAAACTTCGCAATTTTATTAAAAGAGTTGGCTCCTCGGGATGTTTTAAATTATATATACGAAAATAAATTAACCAATACGTTTCCGAATACTGTAATTGTGATGTGTATTTATTTAACATTACCAATATCTGTAGCATCAGGGGAAAGAAGTTTTTCAAAACTGAAACTAATAAAAATTATTTGCTGTCAACAATGTCTGAAGAGCGTCTAACGGATTTATCAATTATATCAATTGAAAATAATATTATGGATTCATTAGACATTAAAGATATTATTAAAAATTTTGTGGCAGCTAAAGCAAGACGGATAAATATATAAAATAAACCTACATTTATCCTAATTGTTATATAGATAAAAGCATATCTCCAAATTATCTTTGTTATGTAATATTTCTTTTTATATTAAAATAAAAGTAAATTTTGTTTATATATATCTGTTGTATTTATATATCAAGGAATAAACATTTTTGAAAATTTTTATTATTATTAAAAATTCCTTATTAATGAATTAGGAGGGTGGTTGATGGAGAGAGATATCAGAGAGTGGTTTATTCAGGAGTAGAGTCCAAAAAAGGCTTGTGACTAGTGGTGTGCGCAGGGTTCTGTTCTTGGATCACTACTTTTCAATTTGTTCATTAACAATATAGGAAAGGATCTGTGAGGAAGTGTTCACTTGTTTGCTGATGATGCAAAGTTGGGTAGAGCAATAGTGAGTGCACAGGATGTCAAAATTTTGCAAGATGATTTGGATAGTTTGGAGGACTGGGCTAAGGAGAATGGATGTCAATTTAATGTGGCAAAGTGTAAGGTTATGCATTTTGGGGTGAAAAGATTAGCAGCAGTATATCACATTGGTGGAATCGTACTCCAGGAAATTGATGAGGCCAGGGATTTGGGAGTGTTGGTGGATAGGGAGTTGAAGTTTAGGGGGGCACATCACAAAAGTGGCTAAATCAGCTCATCAAATCACTTGGTTGCTGAAAAACACTTTAACAAGCAGAGACAAACAAGTTATTGTTCCTCTGTATCGAGTCTTGATAAGACTCCATCTAGACTACTGTGCCCAGATATGGGCACCAGGGTTTCTTCTTGATGGGGAGGAGGTGAAGAGGATCCAGAGGCGAGTGACCAAGATGATAGCAGGTCTATGGAATGAACCTTATGAGAACAGGTTGAAGATTTGTGGGTTGCAGAAATTGGTTGATAGGCAGAAAAGGGATGATATGATTAAGACATTCAAATTACTGAAGGATTTCTATAAGATTAATTCAGAAGATATTTCTGAGAATAGGACTGGTGGTGGGAGGACTAGGGGCCATACATGGAAGCTGGGCAAAAAAAATGTGGTCAGTAAGGGTGTTAGAGCTAGGTTTTTTACTTGGAGAGTGGTGAATGAGTGGAATAAGCTGCCAGAATCGGTTGTGGGTGCTATGACTGTGAATGAGTTCAAGGCAAGGTATGATAGATACCGTGTGAATGTCGAATAGTTGTTCTTGACATGATGTTAGGGCCTCCCTCGATGAGTCTATCGACTCCTTGGAGTTGCCCGAAATAATAATAATAATAATTTCAGTGATTACAATGTTCTACTACTGTTAAATAAAATTTATTTTTATGTATGTGTATAAACTGTTTTGTACTTTTAACAAAGTAAAATTTTTTGCAAAAATGTTTCATGGAAACTTATTTTATGGGGGCGCTGAAAAACGTTTTGCACAAGGGCGTCTCCTACCCATGGCATGGCACTGGTGATAATTATGTGGGGACTTCAACTATGGAGATATAAACTGGAAGGAAGAAAGATCACAGCAAGAAGGAAATGAAATTTATATGCCTATTAAGAGATAATTACTTGAGACAGCACATGATGGAGGGGACTAGGGGTGTGAGAGTACTGGAACTGGTCACAGGATCAGAGCTCTCCATAACCAACAGTGACCACACTGCCTCCAACTGGTGAAAGTGATCATTCAGTCTCGACTTTGTTGATTGTAAAAACATTAGGATATTCTGTCAACAAGGCAGATGATGATGACAAGCTTAGGGAGAAAATTAATCTGTGCCATGGCATAAAACACTACAGGATAAGGAAGTTAGTAGTACATGGAGAATAGTTAAGGATCATCTAGAGCAGTGTTTCTCAAAGTGTGGTATGCATACCCCGAGGGTACGTGGCAATTTTCAGCTATGCATCATTAACACATGGAATCATTATTAAGAAAAAAAAAAAAGAATTATTTTAAACATATATATAAACGAGTTACTATCGCCCTAACATTCATGTTGGCGCGATAGTAACTCGCTCCCTGCGGTAAACAACACACCCTCCCCAACAGCCACTATACTGCAGTTGCAAGAAAAACAAGTAGTTTTATTGTTTCTCAAAGTGTGGTATGCATACCCCGAGGGTACGTGGCAATTTTCAGCTATGCATGATTAACACATGGAATTTACACATGGATTAACACATTAAGAAAAAAAAAAGAATTATTTTAAAGATATATATAAACGAGTTACTATCGCCCTAACATTCACGTTGGCGCGATAGTAATTCACTCCCTGCGGTAAACAACACACCCTCCCCAACAGCCACTATACTGCAGTTGCAAGAAAAACAAGTAGTTTTATTGTCACTGAATAAGTTATAGAGATATTTCAGGCTTTGCAATATATTTCTCAATAAATAGTGCAATTAGAGACAACGGCATTAACTAGTTAATCACATGTCCCCTCCCACAGAAATTGCTGTATAGACTCAAGCAAAACCATGTGTTGCACTGGCAACAAATTTTGCTTGACACCACCCCGTCATGAACACGTTAAAATTAAGAAATATGTAGTGAATGTGTTTCAGATATTATGGAATTTGGTTGAAGAGAATTAACATTTTAACTCAACTGTCAGTTTGCCTTTAGGTCGCACGATCATTTTTTAATATCGCACCAATCATATTCACATCTTCATAGCTGCTCTATCTCTAGTGGCCTACCATCGCTGTCTGTTTCGCGCACTGCTTTCACTTTTCATTAGTCATTTGTGAAGGAGTGTTCATTACATATCTCAAGTCTTGCAAATTACTGGCAATTTTTGTTTGAAATAATAGGAAAGAAGATGATACTATTTGGGTAGATGACTTTGAAGAGGAAAGAGCAAAATCCATGGTCGGTTCCAAAAAAAAAAAAAAAAAATACTGGTTTCAAGGATTCAAGCTGTTGCACTAGATGCAAAGTCGACACACTGCTGCATACACAGGTAGGCTTTGGCTACACATATGATGTCTACAGACCTAAGAAAAGTTCTGGACGAAGCTGTAAAAATCATAAATTATATTAAAGGCCATCCTCTAAATGCCAAACTTTTCTCTCAACTTTGCAAAGAAATGAGAAGTAATCATACACAACTTCTTTTCAATACCAATGTTTATTGGCTTTCTTGTGGAAAAGTCCTTACTCATTTATTTGAACTTCAGAATAAACTACAAGTTTTTCTTAATGAAAAGTTTGAACTGAAAAAACCTTTTACATAATTGTAAATGGCTCAGTCAATTAACATACTTGGCAGATATAATTACTGTATTAAATAATCTTAATTTGTCTTCACAAGGCAAGGAAATGCCTTTGTTTCACATCCAAGATAAAGTTAACGACACATTGGCAAACATGTAGTTATGACAAAAGCAGTTTGGTAACAGAGAATTTGACGTGTTTCCATCTCTTCATGAATTGCTCACATGTTCAAATTAACAAATTGATGATGATGATGTGAAAATTACTATCATGCAGCATTTACAAAGTTTACAAATGAATCTAGAAAATTATTTCCCTCAACTGGACATTAATATTGGGTGGATAAGATACCCTTTCAATATCAACTAATCTATGCCAAAGGATCTATCACCAATAGAAGAAGAAAAAGAACTTTTAGAATTAGTTTCTAAAAGCAGATCTGATCTAACCATCAGATCCTAAGCAGATCTGATGGTTTCTTAAAAAATAAATACGAGAATATGTTATCAACATTTTGGCTACAAATACAGAATGAATTTCCCGAGTTAACAGATAAAGCTCTAAGGTTCATTTTTTTTTCCAAGTTCATATCTGTGCAAAGTTGGATTTTCAGCCCTTGTAGATATTAAGAGGAACTGCCATATACATGGCAAACTGCATCCAAGATTAAAATTAACAACTATGGAGCCAAATTTTGCTGAAATTTTATCCCACCATAAGCAATTTTATTCCTCTCATTGATGATAAATTATTTAAATTAAGTAAAAATTTATAGTATCTTCATAAATTTTGTTCTATTAAAAATAAATCATATTTTTTGTTTACATGTATTTCAATGAAATATATTTATTTATTTATTATCATTATTATTTTGATAGAAAACCTTGTCTGAAAACCAGGAGAAATCTCTTGAAAATAGTAACATGGAATGTCAGAACACTCTACGAGACAGGCAAATTAGATAACCTACTCCAGGAATTAGAAGTGATGAAGGCTGATATTGCAGGTATCAGTGAAGTGGACAGATACAGGCATAACAAGAAGAAAAAATCACACTATAATCTAGTCTGGCAGTGACTTACACCTTAATGGATTAGCACTTGACTTAAGTAATAGAACTGCAAAATCTCTACAGGGATATTGGCCCATAAATGACAGAATCATAACAGCCAAAATAACTGCACAACCATTCAACCTGTATATTATCCAAGCATACGCGCACACCCAGATGAAGAGTTGGAACAATTTTATGAAGACATCCAAACTGCAATCTCCAGTGCTACGTCAGATGATGTTATTATAATGGTAGGCGACCTAAATGCAAAAGTGGGCTCAGAAAAAAATCTCATTTTGCATGGGAAACCAAGGGCTTGGAATCAGAAATGAAAGAGGTGAAAGATTAATTCAATTCTGTGAAACCAATGACCTAATAATTGCCAACACACTGTTTAAACATCCTCCCAGAAGACTATATACCTGGAAAAGCCCCGAGGACATCTATAGAAACCAAATTAACTATGTAATAATAAGCAAAAGATTCTGAAATGCAATAACACAAACAAAAACATATCCTGGAGCAGACATAGGATTGGACCACAACCCAGTGATTGCAAAAATCAAAATAAAACTTAAGATACCAACCATTCATAAGAAAAACTTATAATTCAGACTCACTTAACAATCAAGAAGTTAAAGACTGATTTATAAAAGAATTCACAAAATCCCTTAACAAGTCTGACACCACAACTCACACAGAAAATAGAACACCAATTGATGAAATTAACATGAGCTGGCAAACATTCAAGAATAGCATCAATGAAGCAGCCAAAAATACAATCCCACAATTAAAAAGGAAAAGGAATAAACCTTGGATGAATGAAAAAATACTGATGTTGATGGAACAAAGAAAAAAGTTAAAGAACAAACCTGAATATAAAAGCATGAATAAAGAAATAAAAAAAGAATGCAGGAAAGCCAAAGAGGAATGGATTAAATATAAATGAATAGATAGAAAATCTTGATAGAAAACACAGAAGCAGAGAAATGCATGAAAAGATCAGAGAAATGACAAGCAGGACAAATACAGCAAACCATGCAAGTGTCATTAGAGACTCAAGAGACCATATTCTAATGGATAAAAAAGAAATCATGGAAAGATGGATTGAATACACAAGGAAATTATATGAACAACAAAGAAATGATATTCCTGAACAGACTGATTTAGAAGGCCATCTATTGTTTTCTATGAAGTTGAAAATGCCGTCAGAAAACTAAAACCACATAAAGCTGCAGGAATAGATAACATCTTGGCAGAATGGTTGAGGGCTCTCGATGAAGGGGGACTGAAATTTCTAACAAAATTATGCAATAAAATATACAAGACTGGATTTCTACCCAAAGATATTAATCACTCAATTTTCATTACAATTCCCAAAAAAACAAAGCTACAAGATGTGAAGAGTTCAGGACAATCGGCCTCATCAGTCAAGTATCAAAAGTCCTCCCATACGTTATTCTTCAAAGAAATAAAAGAAAAATAAACATAGAAATAAATGATACACAAAATGGCTTCAAGGAAAATGTAGGTACAAGAGAAGGTATTTTCAATGTCAGAACCATCATAGAAAGATATCTAGAAAAAAAAAAAAAAAAGATGTATACCTCTGCTTCATAGATTACAAAAAGGCATTCAACAATGTCCAACATGAACAATTAATTGAAATCCTTTCAAAAATAGGCATGGATGGAAAAGACATTAGGCTATTAACTAATCTTTACTGGGAACAGACTGCATCTTTGAGAATAAATAGAGAGACCTCAGAAGAATTCCCAGTTCAGAAAGGTGTGAGACAAGGGCTGTGTCTTTTCTCCGATTCTCTTTAACCTATACACAGAAGAAATATTTAATAAAATTAGTACCCCAAAGGAATCACTGTAGGGGGGGGCAGAAATATTAATAACCTAAGATATGCAGATGACACAGTTTTTCTAGCTGAAAACAAATATGACCTCAAAACTCTTATAGATGAAACCCTCAAGTATAGCAAACAGTATGGCCTCAGTTTCAACTTTAAAAAGATAAAAATCATGATAATTTCAAGAGAAAAGAAAATACCAAAAACATGCATCAATATAAAAGGAAATAAATTAGAACAGGTGCAAAAATACATATATCTCAGACACTTGATCACAGAGAATGGCAGGACAGAAGATGAAATTAGAAAAAGGATTGAAATTGCAAGGTCAACTTTCAACAGGATGAAAAATCTACTAACATCTAGAGAATTAAATCTGAAAACAAGACTAAGAATCTCCAAATGCTACATATGGTTTACATTATTATATGGAATAGAGACATGGACACTCTCCAATCTGAGTGTGAAAAAACTAGAGGTCTTTGAAATGTGGATGCTGCGAAGAATTACGAGAATATCAAGGAAAAACAAAAAGACAAATGAAGAGGTACTAGAGATGGTAGGCATAAACAGGAACCTGATGAAAGAAATTAAAAAGAGAAAAGTCAGATATTTTGGACATATTCTGAGACATAACTGCCTACAAAGGACACTTCTCAAAGGAACTGTTGAGGGAAAGAGGAAGACAAAGACTGGAGTGGATGAAAAATATAGAAGACTGGACCTATCTCTCATATGAGGAATGCAGCAGAGAGGCACAGAAGAGGACATGGTGGAGACAAATGGTAGTCAATCTCCTGGAGGGAGAAGACACTTGACAGGACAGGAGGATTTTGATAAGGGGATACTTGATAATAATGAAAATTTAGGAAGGGGTATATAGATATCTGAACTTTGAGAAACACTGATCTAGAGGAAGCAATAATAAATTTTATACCTAAGCTAAGAAGGGTTAATCAGGTAGGAGTTAAATGGATGAGTAATATCATTAAGCACAAGCTGTATAAGAAGAAAATGCTCTGGTGGGTATATAAAGAGAAACGTGACTAGCAAACTCATGAACAGTACAAGACTCAGGTAGGAATGGTGATGAGCATAGCAAGGAAGGCAAAATCAGATTACAAGAAAAATCTAGCTAAGCAGATCAAAGGAAATCCCAAGGAGTTCTTTTGTTATGTGGCAAGTAAGAGGAAGAAAGACTATGGAAAAACAACTTTAATGAGTGCTGATAATCATAAGGTAACAGAAGCACATAAAATAGCTGAATTATTGAGTGACCACTTTGCAAGAGTACATCATACAAATGAGGTTAATGCTGACATATGTGATAGAGACTTATGTGAGAACAGAGGTGGATGAAATGGAGGTTCTTGGGATAGTGCAGAATCTCAATGTCAATACAGCTGTGGGATCACATGCAATATTATTATTATTATTATTATTATTATTCAGGCCTCCATTGAGTCAAAAGACTCATCATGGGAGGTCCTTCCTAAGAAACACAGTCTATCAAGCTCATCGAGGAGAGGTCACACCCCCTGAGAAACACAAAGTCTATCATACCACTCCTTAAACTTATTTACCGTTCTCGCTCTCACCACTCCATCAGGCAATGCATTCCATGGTTCAACCACCCTGTATGCAAAGAAACCACTCCTCACCCTCTTGCAAGCAGTTTCCTTTCATAACTTCCAGGGATGGCCTGTTGTCATCACTCCTTCCTGCTGTTTGACCAAGCGAAAGAACTCCTCAGTGTCAACCCTGTAACCACCTCTCAACAGTTTAAAAGTCTCAATCATATCACCTCTCCTTCTTCTATCCGCCAAACTCTGCAGTCCACATTCCCTCAGCTGATCCTCATAACTAACATGGTACAGTCCTGAATCCATTGCTGTTATCTATCTTTGTACCCTTTCCACGGTTAATTTATCCCCTTCAAATCCTGGGGACCAAATCTGAGAACAATAGTCTAGGTGTGGTCTGATCAGAGACGTATACAACGGAATGATAACCCTTTTATCTCTGCAGGTCAGTGTCCTTCTCATTATTGCAGCAATCCTCTGTGTTACCTTCACCACCTTTGCAAAATGTCCCCTAAATTTCAGGTTTCTTTCAATCATCAACCCCAGATCTCTTGTTGCCCCTACTTCCTCCAGTTTAAATCCTCCCATAGAGTATGCAGTGTCCCATCGATGTGTCCCAAACCTCAAGACCTTACATTTTGCTGCATTAAACTGACACCCCACATTCATTTGCCCATCTATCTAGCTTATTCAAATCCTCTTGCAGGGCTACCACATCTGCACTATTACTAATAATTCTTCCCAGCTTCGCATCATCTGCAAACAACTGAATATCCCCTTGCAATCCACTGACAATGTCATTGATATAAAGGTTAAACAATATAGGTCCCAGTACTGAGCCCTGTGGGACCACACTTGTAACCCTCTGCCTCCTTGAAACTGTCCCACCATGCCAATCCTGAATTCAGTTGACCAATCTGACATCCAGACCCATGTGCTGCAACTTAAATATCAGCTTATCATGTGGCACCCTATGCTTTCGCTAAGTCTAAGAAAATGGCAGTATATGCCTTACCCTCAACTAATGTTCTTGTAACTTTATTATAAAAGGCAAGCATATTGCTAAAACAAGAGAGCCCTTTCATAAATCCATGTTGACTCTCACAAGATAACATTACCCTCATCTGCCCAATGCTGTATACGGTCCCTCACTACTTTCTCCAAGATCTTAACAACTACTGATGACCCACAGACTGGCCTATAATTAGACACTTCCAGTCTGTTACCACCCTTATGCAATGGCACTATCTTACCTTCCTTCCATTCCCTGGGCACCTTTCCCACAGCCAGACTTTCATTGAAAAGCCAAGTTAAAGGCACTGTCAGCTCCCTAGCACATTCTCTCAAAACTCTTGGTGAAATACCATCCAGTCCTAAAGCTTTACTGACATCCAAAGTACTCAGTATCTGAAACACACTCCTCCTGTACCTCTAAACCTCGAACCATCCCTATTCCTCTTGCATTAAAACTGACTCCTCTAGGATGAAATACTCCAATAAAGTGTTCACTGAACAATTCCACTATGTCCTCTGCATCAGTCACTCTATTCCCATTTTTATCCTGCAATATCATTCTTCCACAATCATTTCTCCTCCTACTGGCCACATAGCTAAAAAATTTCCTAGGATTTTCTTTGGAGCTTAGGGCCAATTTCCTCTCATATTCCAGTTTCGCCTTCCTTACCATACTAGTCACTCTTTTTGCCTGTATTTTATATTCTTCATGCATCTTCTCTTCACCTGTCTCCTTATATCTCTTCAATAGTCTCTTTTTCGCATGAAATTCCTGCTTAATATTGTTTGTCATCCACTTTACTCCAAATTGTGTCCACTTCTTCGCTCGTGGTATACAACTTACCATTGCTGCTAACAAATATTCTTTCACAATTTTCCACGCACTAATGATATCCTGGCCTTCCAATTCCTCCCTCCATGAAACTTCCCCAAGTTGACGTCTTAGACTATTATAATCACGTGCCTTATAATTCCACATACGTTCCCGTATCTTTGATACTCCTGCATGTCTATTCATTTTACAAGTCAAAACCTTATGGTCACTCTCTCCAACAGGTGGGAGAGATGTCATCTCAGTTATTATCAACTCTTCTGATGCTATAACCAAATCCAAAACTCTTGAACCTCTTGTTCCCTCTATTACATGTTGCCTAAGACATTTGTCCCTCAAGAGTTCTAGAAATTCCATTCCCTTATTGCTACATGCATCTTCCTCTCCCCAATTTATACTGTGTAGTTAAAATCTCCCATAGCAATCATTCTTCTTGCACTTGCCAAACTCAACTGTCTAAACATCTCCTGGTCTTCACCTTCTGTGCTGCTGGGTCTGTAGCAACACCCCACTAAATATCCTGTCTTGCCCATGTCTACCTCACACAATATGCTTTCAAAATCATTAGTGTCACTGCCTTCCAAAGCCTCCACTCTTAGAGGACATAGGTCGTCACTTATCATAAGCAGTACTCCACCACGCTTTCCCTTCCTATCCTGCCGAAAAATGCTGTACCCAGCGACTTCTATTCCTGTTATTATATCCTCTTCTGTCAACCACATCTCAGTGATCCCAATAATTTTTGGCCAGGCTCATGCTATCTGCACCACCAATTCCTCTCCCTTATTCCGGATACTCCTGGCATTAGTATAAAGCGTATAAATGTGTTTGTTTTTCTATATCAACTTGCATTTTGAGCAAATATGCAAGGGAACTGGCAGTGCTTCTGACTGCTTTTTAACTTAAGTCTCAGCTCTGGTAGAGTTCTAAGGGAGTGGAAAGAGGACAAAATAATTCTCTTGCATTAGGAAAGTTCTAAAGACTGCAATAGAAAATGATAGACCAATCAGTATCTCAGGAGTGGTGGTGGTAAAAGTAGTGGAGAAATTGGTCAAAAATAGAATTCAGGAATGGGTGGATAGGAATATAATACTTTGTGAGGGAAAACATGGCTTTGTGAAGGGCTGGTCATGCTTTAGTAATTTACTAACTTTTTATAATAGTAACAGCAGAATTAGATATGGGAAATGGCCAAAATGATTTTGCTGGATTTTGCAAGGCATTTGACCAAATACCACATAAAACCATGTTATGCATGAAATTAGAACAATTGGAGGTGGATATGATACTGGTTAAGTGGATAAGAGGGTGGGGCAGATATCAAAAAGTGCTGGTGACTAGTGGTGTGCTGCAAAGTTCAATGTTAAGACCACTACTGTTTATTTTACATAAATGATACAGGAATTAACCTGACAGAAATATTCAGTTGTTTGCTCATGTTGCAAAATAGGCAAAGCAACAGTGAATCATGGTGATTTGGAACCTATTTTAAATATCCATTGCAGGATGTTTTAAATAAGCTGTCAGTATGGGCAAAACATAATAAGTAACAGTTTGATGTGAAGAAATGTAAATTATGTTATGGGATAAATTGATTACTGATCCTGGAAATGGAATTTTCCAAGCAACATCCTCCTATCCATTGTCCTGCATCATCTGTTCGATCCAAGCAGAAAGAAAGCATCGTTTTGCCCAAATGCAGGCATTATATAAAAGAATACAAGTATTGGTACTAGAACAATACTAGATGAGTAGCTCCTCCTCCAAGTGAGATGCACAAAGAGTTTGTCCGCTTTTGGAGGAATTTCTTTTTCACTTCATGGCCATACCTACCTGATTTTATTTAGTCCTCCCTTCTGTTTCCATCCATCTTCTTTTCATGAAATAAAGTCTTCACTTCCAACTAGTTCATCAGCTGCAGGACTAGATGACTTTACTGCTGCGGAACTTCAACATGTTCCTCTGCCTATCTTGCAAGATTTAATTGATATACTTCTATTTACCAAATGTCTACCATCGTATCTTTGCCAGTCAAGAACAGTATTCATTCCAAAGAAGGAAGATGCATCTGTACCCTCTGACTACTGTTCGAGTACAGTTGCTCTTGTTCTCTTACATCTCTTTCATAAAGTGTTATCTAAACATCTGCAATTATACATCTATCAGATTTTAAACAAACAGCCTTCATCCCTGTGGATAGCTGTGCTGAGAATATCTTCATTCTTTCCTCTCTTCCCTATGAATCCTGACACCAACTTCAGCCTCTCTTTATGGCATCCACAGACTTCCAAAAGGCCTTTGACAGTGTATTCCTTCAAAATATGCTTCGAGTTATGTCTATTGCATGATGTCCAGAGCTTACCTACTTACCTACATATCAGAGATTTACTCTGTAAATTCCCTTACTATCACTCTGGACTCTAAATCGACATCCATCCCAGAACTTTGGTGTATGCCAAGGCAACCCCCTTCCCTCTTCTCTTCAATCATGTCATTGATGAATTTCTCTGTTCTCTTCCAAGTCATACTAGCTACTCTATTAATACAACTACTGTTCCATGTTATAACATTTGCTGATGACCTTATACTCAGTGCCTCTACTAGAGAAGGCTTGCAGGAGCACCTCAACCAAGCAGTCAATTTCTTTCAAGTGCGAGGATTAAACATCAGTGTCACAAAGTTGAACATACTTTCTCTTGTTCCCTCAGGCAGAGACAAGAAACTGAAAGTTGAGAACTTAGTTTTCTCTGTACAGCATGTCCTTACTTTTGATCTCGATTCTGCAGGAATGGAGATACCTTGGTGTTCTCTTCTCTCTGACAAACTGTTCCTCTTTCTCATCCACTCTAGGATCTTTTCTTTCTTCTCTCTGTAAAGCTCCACTTAAATGAAATAGCATTAGAATAGTGCATAAGTATAAACCAAATTAAAAATATAAATCCTGTGTGTATGATTATTTATATTAAAAAGAAACAGCAAGAGGAGCAGATAATTAATGAGTTAAATGATGTTTTATCAGATATTTACAAAAATAAGTACCATGAATCTGAAGACTTCTTGAAGATCTCGCTTTCAAGAGAATTTTCTTTTTCTGAAAACAAAGATGGCTGTACCAGATTTTCACATTCTTTTGTTATAGATGATTCTACAGACACATTTTTTGTTTGTGGATTTATGAGTTCCACTTTTGTAATGACTTTTGCACATTTCATGTTAGCAAGATGAAGCTGTGTTCTCTGACAATTCACACGAGTATCTGAGCGCTCACTGCCACTGTTAAGAGTCAACTGATTATTTCCCTCATCAGTAGAAACATGTACTGTTTGACCTCGATAATTCTCTTTAGATGTTATGATATCTGAATTCATGCCAGACCCCAGTGAGTCAGCCAGTTGGTTTTGCACAGATACTGGTATCCTTTTTGGTTTTACTTCGTCAAGACATTCTCTTTCAAGTTCAGATGATTCTGAAAGTCAAATTAGTACAATGGTGACCACTATATAAACATTCAGTTAAATGAATTTAACAAAAACAAAAATGCTATATTACATAATACAATATAGTGACAATCGAATAAATATTCAAAAAATCCATATATTCTTGCATCTCGGAAGTATCTACTTAGGTTTTTCAAATGGTCACCAGATGTGATGATTGCTAATATTTTTTATGTATCACTGATAATTGTTTCTCTTCACCTTTTAATGTGCCATGCTTAGATCAAATTTCTGTATGAAATACTGACATTGTAAATAATGAGTTCTGTCTTTTAGAATAATGTAACTCATGTATCACTTTGGTTTCTCTCTGAATAAAAATATAAGTATCACTGGCACAATGGACAATAGGTAAACCATTTAATTGGAAACACACTAGCTTTCGACAACTATACTTTAAATTTAAGGTTTAGATACTGCAATCCCTTAAGAAAAATAAAGAGCCAGGAGACTTCAATTTTCAACCAAAATTATTAAAAGAGATGAAAATACAGTCGACTCTTACAGCAAATATCATTATAACAAACTCATTCTCCCTAACAACTTAAAAGTCCAGACTAAAGCTTTGCAAGCAGAATGCTGTACTAAAGGAAATTTGATTTAACAAATTATCCACTATAAGAAGAAATTCCTGTAGTCCTTAAGAAGTTGCTGTAGTGCAAATATACTCTGTTATTTTATAGACAAACAGTTTTTGGTTTTGAAACTTTTAAAGTTTCCAAATGACAATGAGAACAGAACTAGTAGCTTATTATTATTATATGGCACCTCCATGGAATCTGAATATGCATCGCAGGAGATCCAATCTATCCACAAAATCTATCATATCTCTCCTTGAATCCATTAACAGACAAAGCACTCACAGCTGACTGTGCAAACCATTCCACTCATTCACAACTCTCCAACCAAAAAATCTAATCCCCATACCCCTACTAACCACACATCTATTCAACTTCCAGGAATCCTTGATCTGGTCCCCCTCTATCCAAGTGCTGAAACATTTCCTCTGCATCAATCCTATTATAATACTAATTACAATACATTGTATCTAACCTGAAGCAAGTTAAATGTTTCTATCATATCCCCTCTTTTTCTCCTATCAACCAATTTCTGCAATCCACACACTATAAATCTATCCTCATAGGGAACCTTCCACAAGCCATTCACCTCCGAATCCTCTTCACTGCTTCCTCATACCCTAGAAACCCAGAGGACCAGACTTGAGCACAGAAATCCAGATGTGGACATCTCAAGGCCTTATTAAAGAGGAATAACAATTTCCTTATCTCTACATCTATATTGTGTTCTTCAGCAGCCAATTAATCTTATGGGCTACCTTAGTAACCTTAGCAATACGTCATCTAAACTCTCTGTCTACCACCCTTAAATCTCTAGCTTCATCTATTTCCCAGAGTACATTGCCATCAATATGATACATAGCTTGTAATCTATTTTTCCCAAAATGCATAACTTTACATTTCTCCACATTAAACACGCCCATTATCTTTTGCACATACTGACAGCCGATTTAAATCATCCTACAAGATCTTCACATTGCCTTGATTAACTATTATTCTATCTAATTTCACATCATCAGCAAATAACTGAGGAGATTTCTTAATTTTGTCGGGGGTTTGAAGGTAGTCTTCATGTTGTATTTGTGTAGTGTTCTGTCTATTTTTTTCTGAAATGCCTCATATATGGATATGGTATTCTTAAAATCTTTTTTGTTTTTGGTGGTGTTTTTGTGGAGGACCTTATGGATTGTTTTTTATTATAACCATTTTTTTTATAAATGTATGATTAAATATGGTTTTGACTTGGAAAATGAATAGACATGCAGGAGTATCAATGAGACGGGAACTTATGTGGAATTATAAAGCAGGTGATTATAATAGTCTTAGACGTCAACTTCGGGAAGTTTCAAGGAGGGAGGAATTGGAAGGCCGGGATATCATTAGAGCGTGGAAAATTGTGAAAGAATATTTGTTAGCAGCAATGGTAAGTTGTATACCACGAGTCAAGAAGAGGACACAATTTGGAGTAAAGGGGATGACAAACAATATTAAACAGGAATTGCATGAAAAAAAGAGGCTATGGAAGAGATATAAGGAGACAAGTGAAGAGAAGATGCATGAAGAATATAAAACACAGGCCAGAAGTGTGACTAGTGTGGTAAGGAAAGCGAAACTGGAATATGAGAGGAGATTGGTCCTAATATCCAAAGAAAATCCTAGGGAATTTTTTAGCTATATGGCCAGTAGGAGGAGAAATGACTGTGGAAGAATGATATTATGGGATAAAAATGGGAATAGAGTGACTGATGCAGAGGACATAGTGGAATTGTTCAATGAACACTTTATTGGAGTATTTCATCCTAGAGGAGTCAGTTTTAATGCAAGAGGAATAGGGATGGTTCGAGGTTTAGAGGTACAGGAGGAGTGTGTTTCAGATACTGAGTACTTTGGATGTCAGTAAAGCTTTAGGACTGGATGGTATTTCACCAAGAGTTTTGAGAGAATGTGCTAGGGAGTTGAAAGTGCCTTTAAACTGGCTTTTCAATGAAAGTCTGGCTTCGGCAAAGGTGCCTAGGGAATGGAAGGAAGGTAAGATAGTGCCATTGCATAAGGGTGGTAACAGACTGGAAGTGTCTAATTATAGGCCAGTCTGTGGGTCATCAGTAGTTGTTAAGATCTTGGAGAAAGTAGTGAGGGACCGTATACAGCATTGAGCAGATGAGGGTAATGTTATCTGTGAGAGTCAACATGGATTTGTGAAAGGGCGCTCTTGTTTCAGCAATATGCTAGCCTTTTATAATAAAGTTACAAGAACATTAGATGAGGGAAAGGCATATACTGCAATTTTCTTAGACTTAGCAAAGGCATTTGACAGGGTGCCACATGATAAGCTTATATTTAAGTTGCAGCACAATGATCTGAATGTCAGTTTGGTCAACTGGATTCAGGATTGGCTGTCTGATAGGTCACAGAGCGTTGTGTATGGTGGAGCAGTTTCAAGGAGGCAGAGGTTACAAGTGGGGTCCCACAGGGCTCAGTACTAGGACCTATATTGTTTAACCTTTATATCAATGACATTGCCAGTGGACTGAAAGGGGATATTCAGTTGTTTGCAGATGATGCGAAGCTGGGAAGGATTATTAGTAATAGTGCAGATGTGGTAGCCCTGCAAGAGGATTTGAATAAGCTAGATAGATGGGCAAATGAATGTGGGGTGTCAGTTTAATGCAGCAAAATGTAAGGTCTTGAGGTTTGGGAAACATCGATGGGATGCTGCATACTCTATGAGAGGAGTTATACTGGAGGGAGTAGGGGAGACAAGAGATCTGTGGTTGATGATTGATAGAAACCTGAAGTATAGGGGACATATTGCAAAGGTGGTGAAGGTAACACAGAGGATTGCTACAATTATGAGGACACTGACCTGCACAGATAAAAGGGTTATCATTCCATTGTATAAGTCTCTGATCAGACCACACCTAAACTATTGTTCTCAGATTTGGTCCCCAGGATTTGAAGGGGATAAATTATTATTCTTTGAATTTATTATTGTACCAGGCTATGGATAACAGCTGTTATGCTTAGTTCGCTATAGTGTATGACAATGTATCTTGTGATCCAGTGTGTGTGTGTGTGTATACAGTGGCATATTTAGGTATAGACCCGGGCCTAGAACAGCAAATTTTGAGGGGTGGCAGAAATTTCCGGGCTCTAATTTTTGTAATTATATTTATATTACGAATTTATGATATAAATAGGTTATGATGATAAGGATATTTTTTCACCTTTTCTATTTATTTTTATATACTTTTTTGTATTTTTATTTATTTTTTACATAGTCCAGAAAACCTGCTCTAGAGATGAAACATGGAAAGTTTTCAAGCCACTTCAGGCCTCCAATAAGTGGGGCAAGTGGTAGTTTCACGCTGGGCAGTGAAATTCATCTCACTGTGTGTGTGTGTGTGTGTGTGTGTGTGTGTGTGTGTGTGTGTGTGTGTGTGTGTGTGTGTGTGTGTGTGTGTGTGTGTGTGTGTGTGTGTGTGTGTGTGTGTGTGTGTTTTGCATTTTCCTCCCAATAGTAACCCTGCCAGGAGGTAATTTATTCCTACATGCATATAATTCTTATATGGATAGATAGACAGATACATTCTCTGAAGTCGGGAAATACACTTGTAACGGACAGAAAGATTCTTTAAACGCCTCAGTAGCGCAATTGGAAGAACGACGGTACGTTGCGCCCTTCAATTAGAAAAGGCCTAAGTTCAATTCCCGTTGTGATGGAAGGAAACTTTATATGGACTTTTTCACTTAAAGGTGAGTTAGTCGATCTCATATGGAGGCAGCAGGGTTTTTCTCCCGCATACAGACAAATCAGCCCTTCAGAACACACACAATTTACATACAAAAAATATTTGTTGTTGTGGTGGTAGGAGGTAGATGACGCTAATGTAGTCGATGGGTAGTAGAGGTTCGGCATAGTGGTAGAGATGGAGAGTTGTACAGTGGGTGTCCTCCAGTGATGAGTCTTCGGACTCCTTGGAGGTGTCACTAATAATAATAATAATAATAATATTACATGTAGCTTACAAGTACTGATTAACATTTACATTTATATTTTTGTATCAATATTCACATTTACATTCATATTTTTATATATCTATATATTAACACCATATTATTCACACAATATCAGTAATTTATGTTAGATTACAAGCACTGGAAGTTGATCTTATTGGCAAATTTAATTAATTCTGAGTAATACTTTTCGATAAGTCTCTGTTTTGATACTGACCACTTGTCTCCGGAAGTGATGACATGTTGTATTAGTGGTATCCGGATGGAGTACAGTAGCTGACAGTCGTAGAATATTTGGTCAGCAGTCTGTTGAAAGTGTGGACTACAAATGCATGATGGCAATTCCAGGATATGGAATCTGTGTAAGTAGTGTCTTAGTTTCCATGTCCTGCTAGTAGTGTGGTTAAACCTGGAGAAATGGCGTGTCTCTTTTCAGCCGGAGTCTCTTCTGATGCTTGGCAAGAATTCTTTTGTTGTTGATCCGTTTTTTGATATCTTCCATTCTTCTACCCACAAGTCTAGGCTTTTCTCTTCTGCAAGTGTTTTTATAGCAGATTTAGAATACTTTTGGTAACTTGTTTCTAGCCATTCTAGTTTCGCATCTAGTTGCTTCTTTGCGCTGATCCGCTCTCTCGTTTCCAGTATGCACGTTCACCCAGCAGAACTTGATTTCCCATCCCTCTAGAGTGAGATTCCAAATCAAATTTCATGTCTGTTCTATTTATGCTATATGGTTGTTTTGGTTTTTTATGCTGTCTATAGTGCTTTTACTATCACTAAATTGTTGCTGTCTTTTGACGAGAGGTGTTGAGGTCTCCCGGAGATATGTAAGTGACTGAACTATAGCAAGTTGTTCTGCTTAGTTGTTGGAACAGAGAGGATGCAGCCTAGAGCAGCGTTCTTGTATAATGGACGGTCTGTTGTATGCAATGAAAGAACAACTGACATTCCCTTCGGTTTTGCTTCCGTCAGTGTATATTTGAAAATTGTCACTTTTGGAGCTTTCCTTCTCCTTAATATATGCTCTCTTTGCTGAGTGAGGCCACCTACTGTAGTGAAGTGGACGTTCGTAGTAATTTGGATCGATGTTGTAACTTTCATTATATCTTCTGGAAGTGACGTCATATACAATAGATAATTCTTGTATTTTCAGGTAGATTGGTGTTAGAGCTGCAATAACGCAAGCTGCCTTGAAAGATATTGTCCTATATCCTTTAATTATACATATGGCTTTAAAGCCTTGAACTCTATTTAGTTTTTGTCAGTTTATCTTTGATTTCAGTGTATGTTTTCAGGCAGGTGCAGTATAAGATATCAGTGGTAGTATAGAACAGGTATATATTGTTTTCAGCGCTCGTTGGCCTAATCCCCACTTAATCCTTGCCGACTTAGCTAGGAGGTTCACTACTTGTAAGCTTTTTTCAGCAACATGTGAGATGTGCTTATTGAAGGTAAATTTTTCATCCAGTATTACTCCTAAGTATTTTAACTCACTGGCTACCTCAAGAACCTCTCCATTTAGGAAGACCGTTACAGGTTGTTTTGATTTTTTTGTGTGAGATGTAGAGCACTTTAGACTTGGTGCTATTGAAGGTAACTTTTTTCTCACGTGCCCACTCTGCAATTTTAAAGAGTTCTTCATTGACCGTTACTTCTAATTGTAAGCAGTCGTGTCCCCGAATAATTATCATCGCATCATCGGCAAAGGCTATGACTTTTGTTTCAGTAGTGAAAGGAAGTCTTAAAAGAGTCGTACTGGATGTTCCAGAAACCTGTCCCACAACAGGAACTTTGAGAGCAGCCTCATTTGACTTCTTTCACTACAGTTGTGGTTTTTAATGTCGTGGTTGCTCTTCTGTCTGTAAATAATTTCTAGTAAGGCAGAGTAAGTTTTTTTAGGAATTTTAAATCTATTAACTGATTGATTATGGCTGGCCACCACGCAGCATCGAAAGCTCCTTGCACATCGAGTGAGATCAGTATCATGTCTATTTTTTGCTGTAGACTGTCTTCTGTGAACTCTTTAACCTCCATAATTGTGTCTACTGTGCTGGATTGAGGTCTAAATGCATATTGTTTGCTGCTTAATAGGTTTCTTGAGTAGATATAGTGCATTATTTGGTTTATTGGGAGTTTTTCTAGTACCTTACCAGTAATGTTTATGAGACTGATTGGTCTGTATTTGCTAATTTCATCGGATGTTTCTTTTCCTGGTTTGATGATGGGTATAATTTTTGAGCGTTTTCATACTGAAGGAAATCGACTTATTTTTAGGCATTCGTTGTAAACTGTTGTTATGAATTCGGGGAATTCGAGAAACACTCTTAGGAGTATATTGCTGGTTATTCCATCTTCTCCGGGAGTTTTTTTTTGGATCCATTGATCTTAAGTGACTCAATTTCATTAGATGTAAATAAGTGTCATCAGGAGTGCCTATGAATGTAAGTTTTGTGGATTTCTTCATCTGTTGATTCATCGTCATCAGGAATGAACTTCTTTATCATAATAGCTGCAGTTTCTGCTAAGTTTTTAGTGTAGATGACATCTGTTTTATTGATAGTTGATAATATAGGTGTTCTTGCTTGTTGCTAATTTATATATGCAATTCCAAGGATTCGATACAGTTGAAACGTACAGAATTTTTTCCATGATTCTGTTTTTGCATTTGTAATTTTGGACTGACAGCTGTATTTGGCTTTATAGTAGTTCTGTCTTCTACTCTCTCTCAAATCTTGGTTATTGTATGTTCTTTGGTATAGTCATCGGAGTGCGTTAACATGTTTTCTTAGGACTGTTAGTTCATCATTCCACCAAGGTATTGATTTTCTTCCATCAATGTTTAGCTTATTGGTTGTTCTGAGTGTTTGATCGCTGGATTTTATCAGACCTGATGAAAGTGCAGAAGCAAGGAAGTCTGTGTCGGTTTGTACTAATGCACAGATGGCTAGGTTTTTGTCTAAGCTTAGCTGTTGTTTGCTGTTCGCATTATAGTGATCTTCTGAGATTAGGCGTGAAAATTCTCTTTTTAATGCTTTTATAAATTTCTCTAAGTTGGTTTTATTGGCACCCGGGGTAAAATAGAGTTGTTTGCTATTGTCAGATCAATGACGCTGCTTCCTCTGGTATTTTCAAATGATGGACTGTTACAATCGTCGTTTGGTATGTGTGGGAATTTGATGCTATGAACTCTTCCAAATTTTTTCCTCTATTGTTTGTGTTTTCATTAAACCATAATATCAAATGGGTGTTGCTATCCATTCCTAGAATTAGGCCGTGGTCGATGGTAAAATCCACGATGTTGCCCATTTTTTTTTGGTCGTATTTTATGTCAGCATGATAGTTTAGATACATACTTGCAGCAAAAGTTTTAATTCCTCTGTATGTAATTTTGATAAGTACCGAGTCCTCGTTGCTGTGCTGAGAAATTAATATTGCCTCGACTTCAGGGTTGATCACTAGTATTGCAGCTCTCTTTCTTTCTTTGAAAATATTTTATAATTACTTGGAAAGCAACATATTTTGTTGTTGATGTTGTAGGGTTCTTGTATTAATGCTAGTCCTATATTTTTTCTATTTATGAATTCTGCTAAGTTATTTTCAGCCTTCATAGGGCATTGAAGATTTATTTGAAGGCATACCAGGGAAGTAGTGCTGTTTCTGCTAGCTTTATTATTACTTTCCATAATCTGTGTTTTGAATTTTGAGCTGTCTGTAGTAGTTGTATGTCTGGCAGTCTTTGCTTAGTGCCATGTGTTTGCAGTCGTTTTTGGTTTTGGCAATTTATTATTATTATTCAGGCCTCCATGGAGTCAAAAGACTCATTGTGGGAGATCCTTCCTAAGAACATAAAGTCTGTCAAGACTCATCGAGGGGAGGTTCCCCCTAAGAAACACAAAGTCTATCATACCACTTCTTAAACTCATTGACCGTTCTCGCTCTCACCACTCCATCAGGCAATGCATTCCACGGTTCAACCACCCTTCACGTAAAGAAACCACTCCTCACCCTCTTATCGCAGTTTCTTTTCGTAACCTCCAGGGATGGCCTCTTGTCATCACTCCTTCCAGCTGTTCAACCAAGCGAAAGAACTCCCAAGTGTCAACCCTGTAACCACCTCTCAACCATTTAAAAGTCTCAATCATATCACCTCTCCTTCTTCTATCCACCAAACTCTGCAGTCCACATTCCCTCAGCCGATCCTCATAACTAACATGGTACAGTCCTGAATCCATCACTGTTATCTGCCTTTGTACCCTTTCCACAGTTAATTTTTCCCCTTCAAATCCCTGGGACCAAATCTGAGAACAATAGTCTAGGTGTGGTCTGATCAGAGACGTATACAACGGAATGATAACCCTTTTATCTCTGCAGGTCAATGTCCTCATAATTGCAGCAATCCTCTGTGTTACCTTCACCACCTTTGCAATATGTCCCCTAAACTTCAGGTATCTATATCAATCATCAACCCCAGATCTCTTGTCTCCCCTACTCCCTCCAGTATAACTCCTCTCATAGAGTATGCAGCATCCCATCGATGTTTCCCAAACCTCAAGACCTTACATTTTGCTGCATTAAACTGATACTCCCATTCATTTGCCCATCTATCTAGCTTATTCAAATCCTCCTGCAGGGCTACCACATCTGCACTATTACTAATAATCCTTCCCAGCTTCGCATCATCTGCAAACAACTGAATATCCCCTTTCAGTCCACTGGCAATGTCATTGATATAAAGGTTAAACAATATAGGTCCTAGTACTGAGCCCTGTGGGACCCCACTTGTAACCCTCTGCCTCCTTAAAACTGCTCCAGCATACACAACTCTTTGATACCTATCAGACAGCCAATCCTGAATCCAGTTGACCAATCTGACATCCAGACCCATGTGCTGCAACTTAAATATCAGCTTATCATGTGGCACCCTGTCAAATGCCTTCGTAAGTCTAAGAAAATTGCAGTATATGCCTGTCCCTCATCTAATGTTCTTATAACTTTATTATAAAAGGTGAGCATATTGCTAAAACAAGAGCGCCCTTTCACAAATCCATGTTGACTCTCACAGATAACATTACCCTCATCTGTCCAATGCTGTATACAGTCCCTCACTACTTTCTCCAAGATCTTAACAACAACTGATGACACACAAACTGGTCTATAATTAGATGCTTCAAGTCTGCTACCGCCCTTATGCAATGGCACTATCTTACCTTCCTTCCATTCCCTAGGCACCTTTGCCGAAGCCAGACTTTCATTGAAAAGCCAGTTTAAAGGCACTTTCAACTACCTAGCACATTCTCTCAAAACTCGTGGTGAAATACCATCCAGTCCCACCGTTTTAGTGACATCCAGAGTACTCAGTATCTGAAACACACTCTCCTCCTGTACCTCTAAACCTCGAACCAGCCCTATCCCTCTAGCATTAAAACTGACATCTCTAGGATGAAATACTCCAATAAAGTGTTCATTGAACAATTTCACTATGTCCTCTGCATCAGTCACTCTATTCCCATTTTTATCCAACAATATCATTCTTTCACAGTCATTTCTCCTCCTACTGGCCACATAGCTAAAAAATTCCCTAGGATTTTCTTTGGATCTTAGGGCCAATCTCCTCTCATATTCCACTTTCGCTTTCCTTACCACACTAGTCACTCTTCTGGCCTGTGTCTTATATTCTTCATGCATCTTCTCTTCACCTGTCTCCTTATATCTCTTCCATAGCCTCTTTTTTTCATGCAATTCCTGTTTAATATTGTTTGTCATCCACTTTACTCCAAATTGTGTCCTCTTCTTGACTCATGGTATACAACTTACCATTGCTGCTAACAAATATTCTTTCACAATTTCCCACGCGCTAATGATATCCCGGCCTTCCAATTCCTCCCTCCATTAAACTTCCCGAAGTTGACGTCTAAGACTATTATAATCACCTGCATTATAATTCCACATAAGTTCCCGTCTCTTTGATACTCCTGCATGTCTATTCATTTTCCAAGTCAAAACCATATGGTCACTCTCTCCAACTGGTGGGAGAGATGTCAACTCAGTTATTATCAACTCTTCTGATGCTATAACCAAATCCAAAACTCTTGAACCTCTTGTTCCATCTGTTACATGTTGCCTAAGACATTTGTCCCTCAAGAATTCTAGAAATTCCATTCCCCTATTGGTACATGCATCATCCTCTCTCCAATTTATACTACTGTAGTTAAAATCTCCCATAACAATCATTCTTCTTGCACTTGCCAAACTTAGCTGTCTAAACATCTCCTGGTCCCCATCCTCTGTGCTGCTGGGTCTGTAGCAACACCCCACTAAATATCCTGTCTTGCCTACCTCTACCTCACACCATATGCTCTCAAAATCATTTGTCTCACTTCTTTCCATAGCCTCCACTCTTAGAGGACATAGGTCATCACTTATCATAAGCAGTACCCCACCACCACGCTTTCCCCTCCTATCCTGACGAAAAATGCTATACCCAGCGACTTCTATTCCTGTTATTATATCCCCTTCTGTCAACCACGTCTCAGTGATCCCAATAATTTTGGGCCAGGCTGATGCTATCTGCGCCACCAATTCCTCTCCCTTATTCCGGATACTCCTGGCATTAGTATAAAGCATATAAATGCCATTGTTTCTATACCCAGCATTATCCCTTCTAGACTCCACTGGGCTCAGTGTTACCTGACATCTTCCTTCTCCCAAGTATCCATTCCCACAAGAGGCCAACCCTGCTATCATCCTCCCTGGGACACACTGACTCATTCAGAACAGCAATCTCTTCAGATGCCTACGGTCTTCCTCATTCAAATGTAAGCGGTCTCTCGCATACAATTCCTCTCTTTCCTCAAACGCACTCCAAGCATCCACATATACCAGTCCTCTCTTGTCACACATTCTCGCTATTATGCCATTCAATATCACCCCTCTTCTGCTCAGCTCATCATTATCATACCTAGGCAACACGCACACTATTTTTCCTCTCTCTTATGCAGTTCATCTCGGACTTATTTCATGGGCACTCGCTGAACTTATGTTCTTTAGAGCAGAATGGACAGGTGGTTTTATCAGAACAGTTACATAGTCTGCACAATGGCAAATTCTCTGCAGAATTTTGATACCAGTTTTTAGCAATCTGGTCCTCACCGTTGAATCAACTTCAATAATTAAGTTTCTCTTGTTCGAATTTTTATTTGTCATGATAAATTTCTGTGTCAGCTTTATATCAGTTCTGAAGAGTTCTTCATTCTGCATGCAGGTTGAGTTGATTGCGTTGTTCGTATCAATTTCACTGGGAATATCATATATAATTAGTCTTGGAAGATATTTCTTCCTGGGATTTGCTACTAACGTGTCTTTGCATTCCTTCGTGATTTCATTATGTAGCAAGTCTATGTCAGTCTTTTCTTTGAATTCAATTAATACTTTTCATTTTTGTTATTCCAATTTTGATTTTCCTTGGAGCTATTTTTTCTTTGATGATATTTTTAGTTTCCTCGCTGTTTAGTTGAGCTATCAGTTTCACTATTAGTTTATAGCATGGAATGTTTTCAAATTCCGCTTTGTTTTATCATTGTTTTTAACAACTTGCGAGTATAGCTGAGTAGGCTGAGCTAAGTTAACCTGTTCCTGGTTGTTTGTAGCTGCTTGTAGTTCTATTGCTACTTTAGTTTCATTTTTCATTTTATTGAAAACCTTCGTTAGTTCGCTAACTGTGGTTTGTATGTCCTTGTGTGAGAGAGAGAGAGAAAATGATCTTGATATAAAGACCAAAACATCAAATTTCATTTTAATTTAATTCAAGTATGTTCATTAGCATCGTAATGTGACGCCATAATTCATCATAATGAATTCTTGGACAAAAGACAATAATAGAAAAATTATGTCCACTCAGGATAGAGATGAACAAGGTATCTCTGAGGCTATTTGATGTGAGATGAGATAAACAGAATAGGCATACTAATAGGATGTGGTATGTACAGGACAGCAGCAATTATGAAATATTTAGACAAACTACAAACTAGCAAGATAATTAAAAAAGGAGCAATCTTAGTGAAGGAGTTTAATTATGGAAATAAAGACTGGAAAGAGAAAATTAGATATAGAAGAAAAGAGAATGAATTTCTGGACCTCCTGCGAAATAATGATCTTAAGCAGCGATCTGATGGAAGTATTGAATATTGTAAAATATTTGTTAGTTATTCTTTTTCTCTTTTCTATCTATCTATGTCTTTACTTAAATTTATTTTTGTCCCCTCCCCTTTTTCTGTGGTTAGTTAGATCTCGTGTAGTATGCCTATCTAACGTAGCAGTTCCTAAGCATTCGCGCAAAATCAATTAAGAAATTTATATTTTTGTAACGACTGCGCCACTTAATTGACCTTCTATTGCTTGAAAGTTAGGGTGAGAAGATAACAAAATTAAATTAATACGGTTACACAATTTCTTTACATGCAAGTCGTGGCAAACTATCCTTAGATCATATAGGTTCGATTTTTATGAGCAGTACATTGGTATGCAGGAATCAGGCAAATTATTTGGCAAACATAACAATTTATTCCTTCTAATTGAAAGAAAGTACAAAAGGGTCAATACTAAAATCAAAATATCTCTCAGGCTCTATACTTTTCACCAATATTAGCTTGGATTCAAATTAATCAACCTAGCCTTACAATTCTGCTTTAAACAAATTGACTAATGCTAATTATTCCAATCATTATTCATACACTAAAACAGATTTGGGCATACTACATCATATTTTTAACTCAGACATTAAATTATATCATGCACTCTAAACCTTCACATATGCTAACTCTATCTTAACACACATAACTCAGCAGGTTATTTCACAAAATTAAACTCATGACATAGAGTCCTTGTTAATGATCTTAACTCTAACAAAATTTTCAGTACAACAGCAATCTCTTCCACACATTTCACTTCTAGAAATTCTAATACAAGGCCTTACTTGGTCGTATAGTCCGCAATTGTAGATCCTTCTTTTACCTTCCGTTGTAGCTCAGTACCAGGCACCTATTACGATATCGAAGATATTTCATCAACGGAAACCTTTAAAAAACTTGGTGGCTGGAATTTTAGAACTGATAGTCGTTACTGCATAATCGAGCCTTCTATTACTTCCGGATGTCTGTTGGCAGGATGTGGATCTGCGACCTTGAGTCTGCAAGACATACTGGAATTCCTTGCATCTAGGGCTGGAATCGAGAGCCGGAACAATGTCTAGGTAAAGGCTATGACAAAACCAAAAAGTGCATGCCTAAGAGGGACACGCCACCAACGAGAAAGAGCCTTCTTACTACCTGCGGGAAAAGGAGCGCACCTGAACTCTCGATCCATCCCCTTTTTATTCTCTTCCTTCGACCTTGGAACTGCTACCAATTTTAATCTCTTGGATTAAGGGAAGGGCCACTACCCAGACTGGTTTCGACTTTATTAAGGCCGTATCACTAGGAGCCAGACCCAGAGGTGGTATCACCACCTCTGGGTCTGGCTCCCACTGATGAGACCTCAAAAAGGTCAAAACCGGTCTGGGTAGTGGCCCTTCCACGCCACCTTTTTCATCGTTGCTTTAAGGCAGGAAACCCTCGCACATACTTGACCTTCAACATAGTAATTGCTTAAGGTCATAAGTTAATCCGTCTGGAATATTTCTTTGTCTGGAACTTTCTTTTGTCACAATTTAATTCATACTTAACTTTCTTTGTTCTTTACAAAATTTTGGTAGTTAAATTATTTAACAATTCACTAAAAATTATTTCCGTATTACTAACATTAAAAAATTTGCTAATTAACCACAAGTATTTAGTATGGATGTTCGTTTTCCAGAAAAATCGGTATATACGGCAATTTTTACCAAAATCCTTCTATACACGATTTTACGATATAATGACAACCTCACTGGATGCAACTGTGAATGAAGTTTTAAAAGTACCACCAGTGAAATGTGATGTACTGACTTGAGAGATGGCCAAGCAGAGAAAGGTTTCAGTCAAAGAAGAATACACTATGTTGAAATAAGTACTGGTACAGTTTTAAACAGTATGGAGAACAACTATGTTATAGGAAAACTTCAGTTTGTGCCATCCATATTCTTGGGATTTTTATGCCACCATTAATGTTTAGATTAGGATGGTTGATCAAAAATTTCATAGGCTTCTTTAAATAAAGATTGAGGTAAGGGCACATGGCAAGATGGAAATTGAAATTATACAGTTACTAAAAGATAATTATCTGAAACAGCATATAATGTAGAAGACCAGGGAGTATGAGAGTTTTGGATCTTGTAATAGAATCAGAAGATCTATAACTACAATAGCAACTCCCTCTGATCAGGGAAAGTGACCATGCAGCCTTGCTCTGGGAGGCTGCTCAACATTTGGAATTTTCAGTCAAGAAAGTATTATGTGGAATTACAAAACTGGAAATTATGACAATCTTAGAGCAGTGCCATCGCATAAGAAGCTATGTGGAATGAATGGCATTAGTGCATGGGAAGGGTCAGTGATTGTTTGAGAGGCAGTGTTAGACATGCTCAGGATCAGGAGAGCTGCAAAAAAAAGACAGCACTGTGGAGAAAATATAAATGAAAAAAAATGATCAACATGCTCATAAGCAGTATAAAGCCATCCTAAAAGAGTAGTGACACTAGCAGAGCTCTGGGGCACTCCACTAGTCAATTTCATTTGCCTTGATTCCACTCCACCATACATTGTCCTGTTTGTCTGTCAGTTATCCCTATCCATGCCATCAGCCTCATATCCATTCCCAATTATTCCAACTTATATAGTAGTTTTCCATAAACGTGTGGACAGACTTATGTGTTCGTCGAACATGTTGTTTATTATTTTAACGGTATAATAGAACGGTATAAATAGTCCCACATACAAACTGGCTAGACATTTAGCGAAGCTACTAGCCACCCTCACTAACAATTCTCCCTCCTTTATCAAAAATTCAGCACACCTAAAAAGCATCTTACAACACCTCACCCTAAAAAGCTCAGACTTAATAGTAAGCTTTGACATCACTTCACTATTCACAAATGTACCACTAATAGAAACCCTCAATCTACTGAAGTCACACTTCCCCCCTGATATATTTGAACTATTCAAATTCACAATACATGCAGGATATTTCACATGGAAAGGGAAAATATACAAACAAATTGATGGGACAGCCATGGGCTCCCCCCTTTCTCCCCCCCTAGCCAACTTTTACATAGAACACCTGGAAAAACAAGCAATCAATACAGCCACTCTCAAACCAACACTTTGGCTATGCTATGTTGATGATGTGCTTGCTATTTGGCCACATGGCCCTGAGACATTGAAAACATTCTTAGCACATTTAAATAGCCAACATCCAAAAATCCACTTTACTATGGAACTGGAAGCCAACAACTGTCTGCCCTTCCTGGATACACTCATCACACGTCTCCCAGATGGTTCCTTATCATTTTCAGTTTTCAGAAAACCCACACACACACAGGCAGATACTTACACAAACAATCACACCATCATCCTTCTCAACAATATGGCATATTAAAAACGCTAACCCATAGAGCGAGAGCAATCTGTTCAAATGACAAGGCTCTCACTGCTGAACTGACTCACTTACGCCACACCTTCTTGGCCAACGGCTACAATCCACAAAAAATAAACAAAATACTAAACACTCCTAAGAAACCCCTCCCACCATCCACCACAGAGAACTACAACAAAACAGTCACCATCCCTTACATTAAAGGTACATCCGAAAAGATCTCAAGAATTCTCAATAAACATAAACTACGCACTACATTCAGACCATGTAGCAAATTAGCCACCCTCATCCACTCACCCAAGGACAGCATTCCTCCTTTATCACATCCAGGAGTCTACCAAGTACCCTGCTCATGCAATCAAGCCTACTACGGTCAAACAGGAAGAACTGTGAACATCCGCATCAGCGAACATAAACAATACGTCCGGAAATATCATTATGGGAAGTCAGGCCTAGCAGACTATGCTCTGGATACCCCTGCACACAGGATCAACTGGAAAAACACAAAAGTACTACACAGAAACCCATATAAATCAGAGAGATTGTTCTTAGAGGCGACAGAAGCCCTAAAACACACTCCAAATCTCAACAAATATGGCTGTATTAACTTGCCGAAGATCTGGGAGACAGTCATATTAAGAAAAAAACTAGCACTTTTCTAGGACTCTAGTAATATATGATAGCGTTTTTTTTTTTTTTTTTTTTTTTCAGATAGAGAGCACCAAAATCAGGACTCTAGTCTTTGTGTTGCTGCTACAATTTTGTTGAAGTACACCATGTTGTTTTAGTCTCGCGTATTGTGACAAACAGTGTTTTTGTGCTCTGAAGATGCTGGTTATAATACCAGCGAAATATCAGCATCAAGTTAATAAATTAATTATTTACTTAGTTTCTGTGTTCTATTATACCGTTAAAATAATAAACAACAAGTAGTTTTCCATGTAGCATTCTGTAAATTGCAAGAAGGATGACTAGTATGGTAAGGATAGGTTAGCCATATGATGAAAGAAAACTACCCAAGTAGGCCAAAGTAAATCCAAAAGAGGGTTTTTTTTTTTTTATTATTATTATGTAGCAAGAGAAAGAGAAGAAATGGTTATGATGATTATGGAAGGATAACTTTAGTCATAGCTGATGGTAAGAAAGTCAAGAAGAAGTAAAAATAGTTTATCTATCAAGTAATCAATCACTTTGAAAGGATGTATCAACCAAGTAGACTTAATAGTTATCAACATAACTGAAGCTGATATGAACATTGAGGTAGACAAACTGATGGTGCAGAGCATAAAAAATATCTGTGTGAATACAGTAGTTAGACTAAACATTATGATGCGGAGGACACTGACGTGTAGAAGTAGGGAGATTCTTGTTCCGTTGTATAAGGCTTTGATTAGGCCACACATGGACTATTGTGCCCAGATTTGGTCACCGGGTTTTCAGAAGGATGAAGAGATGTTGGAAAGGGGCCAAAGGAGACTAATTAAGGTAGTTTCTGACCTCTGGAATGTCGAGTATGAGGAAAGATTGAGAAGATGTTATTTGCAGAGTCTGGTGGACAGGAGGAAGAGGGGAGATATGATAGAGACCTACAAGTTGGTAAGAGGTTGTTATAGGATCAATGCTGGAGAAGTTTTACAGAGAATAGTGGGAGATCAGGGGAGAACCAGAGGTCATCCCTGGAAACTGTATAAAGAGGGTGTGAGTAGGGGAGTGAGAAGCAGGTTTTTTTCATGCAGAGTTGTGAATGAATGGAATGCCTTGCCTGAGAATGTTGTGTCTGCAAAGAGTTTGAATGTGTTTAAAACACGGTATGATGAGCTGTGTGTGTGTGTGTGATAAAAGGACCTCCCAGATGAGTCTTTGACTCCATGAGGTCTTGGGGTGGTGGTGGTGGTGTTAATAATAATAATCTCATGTGCTATGAGAATGCACAAGAGAACTGGCAGCACCTATGACAAAGTTGTTTAATTGAAGTCTCAGCTCTAGCAAGGTTACATGGAACTGGAAAGAGGGTAAGATAGTTCCATTATATAAATCTAGCCCCAAGGCAGAAGTAGCAGACAAAGTATCTCTGGAGTGGTAGTTAAAATACTGGAAAAGTTAGTTAAAAGTAAAATTCAGGAATGGGTGGATAGGAATAAAATTATAAGCAGTAGCATGGCTTTGTAAAAGGTAGGTCCTGCCTTAGTAATTATTCACATTTTATAATAAGGTGTTAGTGGAAATGGATAAAGCAAATAGCCACACCATGGCAAAGGCAATTTACAGAATGCTACATGGAAAACTACTATATAAGTTGGAATAATTGGGAATGGATATGAGGCTGATGGCATGGATAGGGATAACTGACAGACAAACAGGACAATGTATGGTGGAGTGGAATCAAGGCAAATGAAATTGACTAGTGGAGTGCCCCAGAGCTCTGCTAGTGTCACTACTCTTTTAGGAAAGATTTGATAGTGAAAGATTTGAGAGAATATTCTGCTGTTTGCTGACCATGCAAAATGTAAGGGCAATAGTTGATAAAGGTGATGTAGCTATCCTGCAGGCTGATTTAAATAAATTGGCAGAGGAAGCAAAGGACAATGGTTGTCAATTCAGCATTGCAAATTCAAGGTAATGCATTTCTGGATGAAAAGAAGAAATACTTTGTATAATAATAATGGTACCGGATTAAAGAATTTGAGGAGCCTAGGAATCTGAGGGGCAGTGGTGAGGGATTTGGAATTCAGAAAACATTGCAAGAGTTGGCAAAATAGTGCAGAGGATTACTTGAATGTTGAACACATTTGGTCACATGTTGACTACTACACACAAATTTGGTCACCTGAGTTTCTTGGGGATCAGAAAGTGGTGGAGAAGAGTGACCAAGCTAGCAACAGGTTTATGAAATTGCTCTCTATGAGGAAAAGTTGAAGAGAGAGAGAGAGAGTGTGTGTGTGTGTGTGTGGTGTTGCAGACTTTAGCTGACAGGCAGAGGAGGGGATGATAGAAACTTATAAATTACTAAAAGGATTTGCATATGTCAATATGACATATGATATATATGTGGAATTACAAAGCAAAGTGATTCTGACAAGCTGAGGAGTCAGTTTTCTGCACTGCCACATGAGAATTTTGGAGAAGAGAGGAGAGATGTTAATGGTGCATAGGAGGTGACTAAGGGGTGCTGTGTTTGAAGAAAGCAGTATCACACTGTATACCCTGAGTTAGAAGGATAAATCAGGTAAAGAAAATGTGATCAGCATACCCATGGGCATTATGAGGCACATACAGAGAAACCTGTATGGTTAATAAAGGCCAAAGCTAATGAGAGAAAGCTAGCTGATGAGGCCAAAAGAAATCCTAAAGAGATCTTTCATTATGTGGCAATTAAAAGTAGGAATGAATATGGAAGAATGACTTTTAAAAGTAGTCAGGGTAGGGATGTAACAGAAGCATAAATAGTTGACTTAATGAATGATCATTTTGCAAGGGTATACCATGCGACCATGACCATTGGATTAAATATGGCATATCAGCCATGCATTACGAGAATATGCAAGGGAATTATCAGCTCCTCTGACCAAGCTGTTTAAGTCTCAAGTACTGGGAAGATGCTAATGGAGTGGAAAGAGGACAAAATAGTCCCACTGCATAAAAAAGACTCCAAGACAGAAGTAGCAAATTATAGGCCAATCTGTATCTCTGGAATGATCATTATGGAATTGGGAGAATTGGCAAAAGACAGAATTCAAGACTGGGTGGATAGGAATCACCCAGTGGCAACATAGTTTCATAAAAGATAGGTTTTGCCTTAGTAATTTCCTTACTTTTTATAATAAAATGACAGTGAGGTTGGATAAGGGAAATAGCTACTGTGTGATACCGCTGGATTTTGTAAAGGCATCTGCAAGGATTTTACATATAAACCTCTATTGTATAACTAGAGCAAATGTGGATAGATACAAGTCTGATGATTTGGATTAGAGTGTAGCTGAGGAATAAATATCGAGTGGTGTATGGAGGAGGTGAGCCCAGAAGAAGTCAGGTGTATATGGGGCTCAGTGCTTGGTTCTCTGTTGTGTAATTTGTATATCAATGATGTAGAGATCCTGCAGATGGCTCATAACAGACTGGCAGTATGGGCAAAGGTAAATAAATGGCTGCCAGTTTAATATGGCCAAGAGTAAGTAAGATGCATTTTGGGAAGAAAAGATAATAATCTGTGGTATGTAAGTGGTGGAGAGGGTGAGTGACAAAGATTATGGTTGGTCTCTATGAAAATAGAGCAAAAGTATGCAGGCTCTGAAAAGTAGCAGATAGATGGGGAAAAAAATGACACATAATAGAAGCATATGAGTTTTATAGGATCAAAACTGAAAACTTTTTTTTAGTATATGGCAGGAAAGGAGAACAATGGGTCACCCATGGAAATTGTGTAAGATTTAGGAAGGGTGTTAAGACTAGATTTCTTGCATGGAGGTTGTGAATGGGTGGAATGGGTTTCGAAAGATAGTTCTGAGCACTTCATCAGTGAACAAGTTCAAAGAGTGAGATAATAGGTATTGCGTGAATAACGAATTTCCCACAATGAATATTCTGACTATATAGAGATACCCATATAATAATAATATTAATAATAATGTCCCAGAAAGAAAAGTAATCAGCAATTTCTTCTTAGACATTATGTGCAACTTATTTACTAAGGGCATCTCATGATTTCATAGGATATTACTGTACACTGATAACAAAAAGGTGAGGAGAATTTTAAGGACTGATGCTTATGTCAAGTCTCTCCAAATCAATGCTGTTATATGTACTGCCAAGGTATGAGGAGTTGAAATAGCAAGTAAGAATTATGAGTGGTATGTTGGCAGAGCTATGGGAGAAGGGGGGGGGGGGGATAAAGGGTGCAGTTTCTTAATGTACAAGATGCATTTGGAGACGGATGGAAATGTTCAAACCTGATGGACTGCATCACTTTTGTACAATACTTCTTACTTCTTCTGTTCACAAAGGAAGTAAGAGGTTATATAAAAGATCAGGAAGGTGGAAAGTGTGAAGCTCTATTACTTGTGAAAGGAGAGAAGAGTACTGTGAGAGATGAAGGTCAGAGAAAGGAATGCAAGCTGGACAGTGGGGTGGGTGTGATGAGATGGGGGGAGGATAGGGAGAATACTGAATAAGCTGAGGGGAGATCAGAAGCAGTAGTGATACACACATTCACGTGTGTGTGTGTGTGTCGAGACAGCCAGCACAGAAATGGCATGGTATGGCCTGGAATGTAAGGGGACTAGATCTCTTCTAATTCTTCCTATAATGGATTTTAGGCTAAGTGGCCTGTTCTGGTCTTATGCCATCAGTTTTTTGGTTTTCCAATTCTTCTTTTTCCATTTATTTTATATCCCCATAGTATTTTTGGCAGTCTGCTATTGTCCATTCGATTTAGAAGTTCCATCTGTTTTTGTTTGTATTTACTTATAGTAGTTAAATTGGTTTTGTATTATTATTTTATTATCATTTGACCTCCATGGATTAAGAGACTCATTGTGGGATGTACAATACTGCACACAGCACTCATCCAACCATGCCTTAAATTGATTCAATGTGTCTACATTCACAACACACTTAGGCAATGCATTCCACTCGCCAACCAAAGAACCTGCTCCTCACTCCTCTAATCACACCCTCCTTATACAGTTTCCAGTGATGGCATCTTGTTCTACCACCCTCTCCCATTTTAGGAAAAAATCTCTTCCATGTCAACCTGATAATAATCCATGACTAGTTAAAAGTCTCAATCATAAACCCCCCCCCTCTTCCTCCTATTCACGAGGCATTGCAACTTACATTCTCTCAATCTGTCCTTGTACTCCACATACTAAGGACCACAGACCACTGACCACCTTTGCGAATCTTCTCTGGACACTTTCTAACATATCCTCATCACCATAAAAACCTGGCAACCAAATCTGTGCACAATAATCCATATGAGGCCTGATCAAGGCTTATACAGTGACATCATAACCTCTCTATTTCTGCATGTCAGGGTCCTCCGAATCATTGCCATTATCCAATGTGACGTCTTCACAACCTGAGCAATGTCATCACATTTAAAGTTTTCCCACGAAGTGTATAATTTGCATTCCATCGTTGCTTACCAAATCTCAAACCTTACACTTTGCAACAATGAAATGACAGTTCCACTTACCTGTCATTCATGCAATCTATTCAAGTCCTCTTGTAAGGCCATAACATCTGCCTGACTCTGCATTGCTCTCCCCAATTTTGCATAATCTGCAAACAGCTGCATATCACTAGTTAAACTCATCCCAGTATCACTAATATACAAACTGAACAATTGTCCTAAAACTGACTCCAGCAGTACACCAGTAGTGAACTTCCTCTTTTTGGGATACTGCACCCCCCATATACAACTTTCTGATACCTATCTGACAGTCAGTCACTGATCCAACTCAGACATCTGTTATCCAAACCCATCTGTTTCAATTTATTTAAGTTTGTTGCATGGCAGTCTGTTGGATTTTGCAATAGGCAGTCTATTGCAAAATCCAAGTATACCACTGTATATGCATCTCCCCTGTCTAAGGTATTTGTCACCTTCTGATAGTACATAAGTAAATTTTGTAAAAGATGATCTCCCTTTAATAAATCCAAGCTCGTAACCACAGAAAAGAATGCTATCAACCCATTTCTGTATCCTACTTCTTGCCAATCTCTCCAGTATTTTCACCACAACTCTTATTAAATAGGCATGCCAATTCCTGGAATATTCCCTTAAGATATGTCACCAAATCCTATTGCCTTATTGACATTAAGGTTATTTATTACCTCAAATACCTCCTGCTCACTCACAATTAAGCCATCCTCTCCTATGTCCTCTGCACTTAAGTTCCTCATGATTCCATCCTGATCAGGACAAAACACCCTTATAAATTGATCACTGAATACCTAAACAATGTCTTCTCCAGCAGTTACCATTCCACCATTTTCATCCATTAACATCATTTTACGATGATCGTTCTTCTTTCTACTTGCCACATATCTAAAAAAACTCTCCACGAGTTTTTCTTTGCCTGATTTTCCAATTTCTGTTCATACTGCACTATTGTTTTCCCTTACTGAGTCACTCTCCTGGCTTGTTCTTTATAAGGGTGCAAAAATTAAGGATGTAAGTGAGTCTATTAGAGCACAAAAGCAGAGGGTAAAAGAAATGATAGTAGGTGCAGGAACGAATGATTTAAAAGGAGAAAAAATTGCTATGAGAGAGGACTTGAAGGAATTACTAGAGGTAGCAAAAGAAAAGAGTGAGAGAGTTACAATAGCGAGTCTGTTGCCATGGTATGACAGAGAAGAGTTGAGAAGGAGGGCCATAATTGCGAATGACTGTATGTGCAGGTTATGCAGGAGGAGTGGTGTAGAGTTTGTGGATGTGTGGAGTGAGTTTGATGGGCGAAAAGATTTATATATGATGGATGGTTTGCATCTGAATGGATTTGGTGTGCGGAGACTGGAAAAAGTGTTGTTGAATGAAGGGAAAGTGGATGTGCAGAATCAGGGAAACGAGAGTTATTAAGTGGGGGGGGGGTGGATATGCAGACTTGAATGTGTATAATATGCCTGAGCTAATACGAAGGACAACAAATCAGAACGGGATAGTTAGTATAAGGCATCAAGATAGGGATGGGACGAACGGGCTTCTGCATTTCATGTATACTAATGCCAGGAGTATTAGGGACAAGAAGGAAGAATTTTTGGCCTTAGTTGGCTCTTCCTGGCCACAGGTTATTGGCATTAGTGAAACATGGCTGACAGAAGATGATATAACTAGTGAGATAGAATGTGAGGGGTATAGTGTGTTCAGGAGGGATAGAGAGAATAAAACTGGGGGGAGGAGTATTATTAATGGTAGCTGATGAACTGCAGCCAAGGAGAATAGAAGTTGAACTGCAGGATAGTGAAAAGAGCTCATTTGAGGCTATTTGGTGTGAGATTGGGACTAGCAGAACAAAATATACAGTTGGGTGCTGTTATAGACCAGGTGATGGAATAGATGGTGGAGATAGTATGCATAAATAAATAGACGCTATGAGTGTAAGGAGGGTAATTATTATGGAGGATTTCAAGTATGGTAACACTGACTGGAAGGAGGAGAGGACACATGGGAGGAAAGAATTGGATTTTATGCAGTTATTAAGGGATACCTATCTGTGACAGCATGTAATGGAAAACACTAGGGGATTTGAGAGTGCTTGACCTAGTAATTGCACCTGAGAATTTGACTGTAGTGAATATGACCATGTTGCCACCAATTTGTGAGAGTGATCATAGGGTCTTGACCTGGGAGGTGGCTAAATGTGTGGAATTTCCAATTAAGACAGAGTACATGTGGAATTACCAGGCTGGTAAGTATGAAAAGCTCAGAAGATTGCTTGGTTCAGTGCCATGGCATGTAAAATTGCAAGGGCTGGATGTTGATAGTGCATGGGAGGTGATTAAGGACATCGTTTGCAGGAGGCAATGGCTGACTGTATACCTAGGGTTTGAATAGTAAATCAAGTAGGGGTTAAATGGATGAATAACACCATTAAGCTTGAGCTGCAAAAAAGGAAACAACTGTGGAGGGAATTTATGGAGAAAGGTGACCTGCAGGCACATGAATGATATAAAGCGCAGGCCAGAAGGGTAACGAGTGTGGTAAGAAAAGCAAAAACAGATTATGAAAGAGAATTAGCATGCAAGTTAAAGAGAATCCCAAACAGTTTTTTCGATATGTTGCAAGTAAAAGAAAAAATGTATATGGTAGAATGATTTTAAAGAATGCCGATGGTAGGAAGGTGGTTATCAGTTGATATAGTGGAATTACTGAGCAAGCACTTTACAAGAGTATATCATCCAGGTGGTAATATTGCAGGAATGAAGAAACCAACGGCTTATACGGGAATTGTGGTGAATGAAGTGGAGGTGAATAGTCAATTACAAAACCTTAATGTGAATACATCTGTGGGATTGGATGGTATACCAGCTCATGTCGTATGTGAAGCGACTAAAGAATTGTCAGTGCCCTTGACCGTTTTGTTTAATTTGAGTCTCGGGTCTGGGTCAGTCGTGAGAGGGTAGAAAAAGGGGAAAATAGTTCCACTGCATAAAGGAGGTTCCAAGACTGCTGCTGCAAATTACCAACTGATCAGCATATCAGGAGTCGTTGTCAAGGTCTTGGAAAAAGAAGTCAAGAGGAAAATACAGGAATGGATAAATGAAAATGGGATACTGTATGGGGACAGCATGGGTTTGTGAAGGGTAGATCATGCCTCAGTAACTTCCTCATGTTTTATAACACAGTGACAGCTGAACTGGATAAGGGTAATGGGTTTACAGTGATTCTGCTGGACCTTGTTAAGGCCTTGGACAGGATACCACATGGAATTCTAATCAGTAAACTGCAGCATATCGAGATGGATATAGGGTTGGTGAGATGGATAGCAGGGTGGTTGATGAAGAGATATCAGAGAGTAATTTATTCAGGAGTAGAGTCCAAAAGATAGCCTGTGACTAGGGGTGTGCTGCACGGTTCTGTTCTTGGACCACTACTCTTTAATTATTAAAAACAACACGTAAGTCCACAGTAATAACTTTAATTAATAAATAAGGTAGATATTTCGTACTAAAAATAATAGTACATCTTCAGTGTTACAAACAGATAGGAATAGAATATAGTAACGAATATTCGGTGGATCACCTATTAAAATACAATGTTGTCGCGAGCTAGGAAATGAAAGAAATTAATAAATAATTAATATTTAAGATAATTAGTTTTTTTAATGATTACATAAAATAAAAGTCTCCCAGATCTTCGAGAGAGAGGCAATCATTTCAATTTAAATTCGGTCGGTGTAAAAAAGCGTCACAACTTTCTTTAAAGAGGCGTTCATATTTGAACCTGCATCTATGAAGTAAAATAACTAAATGTAGGGGATTGGAACTTTATCCCACTGGATATTATGGGTAGTAGTAATACTGTGTTGTGCTATTACAACAAACCCCAGACTTCTGAGGTTTGTTGTAATCAATATAATATTGATGTTATTTAATTCTTTTTTCCACAGAATGGCCAGTTTGTCCAAAATAAGAAACATCGCATTCACAAGGAATTTTGTAAACGTCATTCAAAGACAGAGATGACAGTTTATCCTTTGTAGAAGGCAATATGGAAGAAATTTTGTTGATAGGAATATAAGTGAGAATCAATTGGTACTTTTTTAAAATTCTACCTATAGGATCTGAGATTCCTGGAATGTAGGGGATTGGAACTCTGCGAACTGTTGAAGAAGCCTTAGGTATTGGAACATAAGATTCAATTATCTGTAGGATTTGATTAGGGTGGTAATTATTAGATACCATTAACTTTTTAATGATGGAAAGTTCTTGTTGTAAGATTTCTGGAGAAGAGCAAACTTTATGTGCCCTATTAATTAGAAATTTAAGAATGGCAAATTTTTGAGATGTATGGTAAGCAGACATTTTATGAATGTATCTGCCAGTAAATGTGGGCTTTCAAAACACTTGTAGATAAGGTACCAGAAGAAGTTTGAGTAAGAAGGATGTCCAAAAATAATCAAGTACCAGAATTTTCCTTTTCCATGGTGAATTGGATACGAGGATGAAGGCTATTTATCTGTTGCAGAAAGGTGAAAAGCTCATCTTCAGTATGTGACCAAATGGCAAAAACATCATTGACATAATGATACCAAAGAGATGGTTGAGGGTGAATGGGTGAAAACATAGTCTCTTCGAATTGTTTCAAAAAAATAGTTAACCAAAGGTGGAGACAAAGGACTACCCATGGCAGTACCTTCAACTTGTTTGTAGAACTTGTTTTTTCAACTAAAATACCCTTTAAGGTTATTTTCGTTGGAAAAATAAGTTCTAAAACAAGTTCCAACTAAAGTTTATTTTAGCTGGAAAAACAAGTTCTACAAAGTACCAGAATTTTCCTTTTCCATGGTGAATTGGATACGAGAATGAAGGCTATTTATCTGTTGTAGAAAGGTGGTTATTTCAGTTGGTTATTATTTTAGTTGGAAAAACAAGTCCTAAAACAAGTTCCAACTAAAGGTTATTTTAGTTGGAAAAACAAGTTCTACAAACAAGTTGAAGGAACTGCCATAGGTAGTCCTTTGTCTCCACCTTTGGCTAACTATTTTTGGAAACAGTTCGAAGAGACTATGTTTTCATCCATTCACTCTCAACCATCTCTTTGGTATCATTATGTCAATGATGTTTTTGCCATTTGGTCACATACTGAAGATGAGCTTTCCACCTTTCTGCAACAGATAAATAGCCTTCATCCTCGTATCCAATTCACCATGGAAAAGGAAAATTCTGGTACTTTATCATCTACAAGCATGTTTTGAAAGCCCACATTTACTGGCAGATACATTCATAAAATGTCTGCTTACCATACATCTCAAAAATTTGCCATTCTTAAATCTCTAATTAATAGGGCACATAAAGTTTGCTCTTCTCCAGAAATCTTACAACAAGAACTTTCCATCATTAAAAAGTTAATGGTATCTAATAATTACCACCCTAATCAAATCCAACAGATAAATGAATCTTATGTTCCAATACCTAAGGCTTCTTCAACAGTTCGCAGAGTTCCAATCCCCTACATTCCAGGAATCTCAGATCCTATAGGTAGAATTTTAAAAAAGTACCAATTGATTCTCACTTATATTCCTATCAACAAAATTTCTTCCTTATTGCCTTCTACAAAGGATAAACTGTCATCTCTGTCTTTGGCTGCCGTCTACAAAATTCCTTGTGAATGCGATGTTTCTTATTTTGGACAAACTGGCCGTTCTGTGAAAAAAAGAATTAAAGAACATCTATATTATACTGATTACAACAAACCCCAGAAGTCTGGTCTAGCACAACACAGTATTACCACTACCCATAATATCCAGTGGGATAAAGCTATTCTACTTCATAGATGCAGGTTCAAATATGAACGCCTCTTTAAAGAAAGCTGTGAAGCTTTTTTAAACCGACCGAATTTAAATCGAAATGATTGCCTCTCTCTCTCTCTTTCTCTCTCTCGAAGATCTGGGAGACTTTTATTTTATGTATTCATTAAAAAAACTAATTATCTTAAATATTAATTATTTATTAATTTCTTTCATTTCCTAGCTCGTGACAACATTGTATTTTAATAGGTGATCCACTGAATATTCATTACTGTATTCTATTCCTATCTGTTTGTAACACTGAAGATGTACTATTATTTTTAGTACGAAATATCGACCTTATTTATTAATTAAAGTTATTACTGTGGACTTATGTGTTGTTTTTAATAATTATACAATGCCACAGGTCCCTCTAGAAATAAGAATCACTACTCTTTACTTTGTTCATTAACGATATAGGATCTGAGAGGAACTGATAATTTGTTTGCTGATGATGCAAAGTTAGGTAGAGCACCACATGATGTCAAAATTTTGCAGAATAATTTGGATAGTTTGGAGGACTGGGTTAAGGAGAATGGATGTCAATTTAATGTGGCAAAATGTAAGGTTATGCATTTTGGGGTGAAAAGATTAGCAGCAGTATATCACATTGGTGGAACCGTACTCCAGGAGATTGATGAGGCCAGGGATTTGGGAGTGTTGGTGGATAGGGAGTTGAAGTTTAGGGGGCACATCGCAAAAGTTGCTAAATCAGCTCATGAAATCACTTGGTTACTGAAGAATACTTTGACGAGCAGAGACAAGCAAGTTATTGTTCCTCTGTATCGAGCCTTGATAAGACCCCATCTTGACTACTGTACCAAGATTTGGGCACCAGGGTTTCTTCTTGATGGGGAGGAGGTGGAGAGGATCCAGAGGCGAGTGACCAAGATGATAGCAGGTCTATGGAATAAACCTTATGAGAACAGGTTGAAGATTTGCGGGTTGCAGAAATTGGTTGATAGGTGGAAAAGGGATGATATGATTGAGACATTCAAATTACTGAAGGGTTTCTATAAGATTAATTCAGAGGATATTTTTGAGAACAGGACTGGTGGTGGGAGGACTAGAGGCCATCCATGGAAATAGGGCAAGAGTGTGGTTAGCAAGGGTGTTAGAGCTAGGTTTTTTACTTAGAGAGTGGTGAATGAGTGGAATAAGCTACTAGAGTCTGTTGTGGGTGCCATGACTGTGAATGAGTTCAAGGCGAGGTATGACAGATACTGTGTGAATGTCGAATAGTTGTTCTTGACATAATGTTAGGGCCTCTCTCGATGAGTCTAAGGATTCCTTGGAGTTGCCCCTAATAATAATAATAATAATGATCTTCATGTAACTGATTATTACCATTATTCATCTTCTACTGCCTCCAAAGTACCTTCTTCCAGATTTTATGCTTAAGCTCCTCATTCATCCATTTTACACCTACCTTATTCAGCCTTTTGGCCTTCGAAATACATTAACACGTTGATGCTGTTATGTATTTCTTTGTCAGTTCCCAAGCATTTCTTTATCATTCACATATTTCCTTACCACTCAACTCCTCATTCCATGCTATAGCTTCAAGCTGTCTCCTAGGCTTGTCTTAATCACTATAATTCCACATATAGCGACAACCGATGTGATCATTCATGATCACGCTCACTAAACTGGAAGAAAGTGAAAATGAAAGACAGATCTAGGAGTGATGGTGCACCTGAAATTCAGGGACCACATTGCAAAATTTGTGAACATGTCACATTGAATAATTGCAATAATGCAGAGGACCCTGACATGCAGAAATAGAGAGGTTTTGATGTCATTGTATAAGCCCTTGATCAGGCCTCATATGGATTATTGTGCACAGATTTGGTTGCCTGGTTTTCATGGTGATGAGGACATGCTGGAAAGGATACAGAGAAGATTCACAATGGTAGCCAGTGGTCTTTGGAATGTGGAGTACAAGGACAGATTGAGAGAATGTAAGTTGCAGAGTCTCATGAATATAGAGGAAAGGGAGAAATATGATTGAAACATATAAGCTAATCAGAAGTTGTTGTTGGGTCAACATGGAGGAGATTTTTCATAGAATCAAAGGGGGAGGGGTAGAACAAGAGGCCACTGCTGGAAACTGTATAAGGAGAGTGTGAACAGGGAAGTGAGGAGTAGATTTTTGGCATGGAGAGTGGTTGGTGAATGGAATGCATTGCCTGAGCGTATTGTGAACATAGACGCATTGAATCAATTTAAGGTATGGTTGGATGAACACTGTGTGCAATACTGTACCTCCCAAGATGAGTCTCTGAATCCATGGAGATCAGATGTTAGTGATAATAATAATAAAATGAGTTTAAACAGCACATTATTCTAGTGTGTTTTTGTACCAGGGATGGCTTAAATTATTATTAACACCAGACCTCCATGCAGTCAAGACTCATTACAAGGAGATTTTTTATAGTGTTATACACAAAGCCCATCAAACCCTGCTTTAAATTCATTCAGTGCATCACCACAATGCCAGGCAACTCATTCCACACACCAACAACTCTCCATGCAAAGAACCTGCTCTTTATGTCCCAGCTCACATCCTCCTTTCTTACATATTAATCTGGTAACAACCCTTTACCAACTTAATTGCCTCAATCATATCCTCTCTCTTCTGCCTATTTACAAGGTTTTGCAAACTGAATTCTCTCAATCTGTCTTCATATGCCAAAGACCATTTACCATCTTAGTCAGTCTTCTTTGGAGTCTTTCCGATATATCCTCATCACCATGACAACCAGGGGAACAAATTTCTATGCAATAATCCTCATGTGAACCCTGATCAAGGCCTTATAAAATGGAACCAGAACCTCTTTATATCTGCACATTAAGATCCTCCTCATTACTGCCATTATCTGATGTGTAAACTACACAATTTGTGCAATGTATCTTCTGAATTTCAGATTCTTTTCCACAATTACTCCAAGGTCTCTTGTCTCCTCAACTTCTTCCAAAATTTTCCATTAAGTGTATAGTACGCATCCAATTGTTGCCTACCATATTTCAGAACCTTACACTTTGTAACGCTGAACTAACATTCCATACTGTTGCCCGTTCATACAATCTATTGAAGTCCTTATGTAGGGCCACAACAACTGCTTGATTCATCATCACTTTCCCCAGTTTTGCATCATATGCAAACAGTGTATATCATCAGTTAAACTCATTCCAATATCATTAATATATAAATTAAATAAAAATTATTTCGAAACAGACCACCAGTGACTTTACTCTTCTGGGATACTTGCTGATACCTATCTCAGAGCGAGTGGCCTATCCAACTCGCAAATCTATCATCCAGTTCTATCTGCTTCAGTTTAGTTACTAAATTGTGGTGGCAATCTATCAAAAGTCTTTGCACATGTAGTGGTAGTGGTATGCTTAAATTTTGCAATCTCCCTTGCCCAAAACATTTGTCACCTTGTTATAAGTATATAAGCAAGTTGATAACACATGACCTCGCTTTAACAAACCCATCCTGACAAGCACAAAGAATATGAGTGTCATCAACCCAATTTTGTATCTAATCTCTAACCAATATCTTAAACACAACCCCAGGCATACAGATTAGCCTATAACTTGTAGCCTTATCACCATGTTTGTGAAGTGGAACAATTTTACTTCCTTCCACTCCTTTGGGACTTGTGCTGTTGCAAGACTCTTGTTAAACAGGTAGGCCAACGCTGATGCTAACTCCTTGGAATATTTCCTTAAGACACACAGTGATATGTCATGAAATCCTATTGCCTTCTTGATATACTTAACTCCTCATAAACCTCTTGCTTGATAACCATTAAGTCTTGTCTCATTTCATTCATTACACTTAAGCTTCTGATTTCACACTGAGGATGAAACATCCTGATGAACTGCTCACTGAATACCTCAACTACTTCCTCTGCATCAATCTCTCGCTTTTCATCCATTAACATCATCTTACTATAATCATTCTTCTTTCAATTTTCCATGTATCGAAAAACTCCAAGTGTTTTTCTTGGACTGATTTATTTCTGTTCATGCTGATCAAGGCCTTATAAAATTGAACCAGAACCTCTTTATTTCTGCACATTAATGTCCTCTGTGTTATTGTCATTATCCAATTTGATGACTTCACAACTTGTGCAATGTAACCTCTGAATTTAAGATTGTTTTCTGCTTTTGCTGTCCTTACTTTTATAGAGACCACTTTTATGCAAGATGGAGTACCTCCCCACGTTGCATGACAGTTACAGCAGCTTCTACATTTTTGGTTATGTTACTTGAAGGGCATTGTCTATTGTGGCAGAGTCTCGAACTTGACAACCTTAAAGGGCAATGTATCACAGACTATGGCAAACACTCCTACAGGCAGGTTATGTTCTGCTGTTGAGAATGCTGTGTGCAAGGTGCAATTTCTTGTCTATAAGAATGGTAGCCACCACATTGAATCATGCCCTCTTTTGTATGGGTGAACTCAATGTGCTCGAGTTGTGCAACAGGTTTGTGACAACATTTAAAGTGCAGTAACTGTAATACCATACTTACATAATTACTGTGCTAAATTAAATTGATATTAAATTTATAAAAATCAAGTGGATATTAGATCCAGCATTATTTCAAAGCCGAATGTAGAAACTATGAAAGTTTCGTAAAAGTAAGTTGACAGGAGAGCTTACAGCAATATGCCCACTGGCATTTATGAGTTGCCCCAGCATGGACCACCTTAGAAAACAAACACACTGCCCAGGCATGCATATATTTGCTTTCTAATTTGGTCCATGTTTTAGGATTCACTGGCCTGACAGCTATTTCGAACTGGTTGGTTCATCTTTAGAGACCAGGCAGATACTTAGGTAATGCTCTCTAAAAATTAAGCGATCCCACCAAACCACTCCCTACGAGTGACCGAAAAATTGTCCAACTCAGCGTTAGTTCTACTCAGTGACAGGCTCACCCTACCACTGAACAGAACTGCTCATATCTGGAGGCAAAGCATCCACCGACAAAGACCAAAATGGGCATTTTGCTGGAGACTCAAGTTGCTCTCAAGGCAACCCCCCCCCAAAAATCTTAAGCTCCCCCCCCCCTCACCAGGAGCTAGACTTTGGAGAAAACTTAAGAGAGCAAAAATCCCCTTGCAATAATAAGGAACTTGAAATGTCAGAAAGTGTATTTTTCATAAGCGAACTCTTTGTCGGTGTGTAAAAGTATTTACTAAAATAAAGAACCAAAAGTCTTCACTTCACTGATGCAAAATTTATAAAAATCAAGTGGATATTAGATCCAGCATTATTTCAAAGCCGAATGCAGAAACAAAGAATGTTAAATAATGCTGGATCTAATACCCACTTGATTTTTATAAATTTTGCATCACCAAAGTGAAGATTTTGGCTCTTTATTTTAGTAAATATTTTTATGCACCGACAAAGAGTTCGCTTATGAAACATACACCTTCCGACATTTCAAGTTTCTTAGTATTGCAAGAGGGTTTCTGCTTTTTTAAGGTTTCTTCTAAGTCTAGCTCCCGGTGGAGGGGGGGGGGCTTAAGATTTTTTTTGGGGGGGTTGCCTTGAGAGCAACTTGAGTCTCCAGGGAAAGTGTTTTCCGGCATGACCCATGTGGGTCTTTGTCAGTGGATGCTTTGCCCTCAAATATGAGCGGTTCTGCTCAGTGGTAGGGTGAGCCTGTCACTGAGTAGAACCAACGCTGAGTTGGATGATCTTTCGGTCACTCGTAGGGAGTAGTCTAGGGGATCGCCTAATTTTTAGAGAGCATTACCTATGTATCTGCCTGGTCTCTGAAGATGAACCAACCAGTTCGAAACAGTTATCAGACCAGTGAAACCTAAAACATGGACCAAATTAGAATGCAAATATATGCACGTCTGGGCAGCATGATTATTTTCTAAGATGGTCCATGCTGGGCCAACTCGTAAATGCCAGTGGGCATATTCCCGTAAGCTCTCTGGTCAACTTACTTTTATGAAACTTTCATAGTTTCTACATTCAGCTTTGAAATAATGCTGGATCTAATATCCACTTGATTTTTATAAATTTTGCATTGCCGAAGTGAAGGATTTTGGCTCTTTATTTTAGTTGATATTAAATGTTTTACTGCTGTGTTATAAGAGCAACACATAAAGGTAATCTTTCATTTCAGTTTAGTCTTTGTTATTCATTTGTCTGTCTATTTTAATGCTTTTTTTACACTACCATAATCCCACTATTGGCAAATTCCCCCCCACACACACACACAATCCTTCTTTCCATGTCTTGATCAATCTCCTTGCCAAATTTGTTGACATTTTGGTTAAATCGAGTTACATAAGGCTCTGAACAGGGGGAAGTGTAATTATGGCCACCCTATATATTAAAAAACAGAAGTGATATAGATCCTTGCCATACTCATTTTAATATGCCCTTCCATTCTGATATTTGTTCTGATTTGATTGATATTTTATTGCCTGTGTATATTTCTTGAATAGACTAAGTGCTGGTTTGGTATATGTAGATCAATGAAAAATTTAAATAATTCTTGTCTATTAATTTTATCAAGTGCTTTTTCATAATCAATGAAGGCCATGTGTGTTTCTTTTTGAAATTCTCTTCCCTTTTTGCTTAATAATTTTAGAGTAAAAATTGAGTCTATACAAGATTTGCCTTTTCAGAATTCATTCTATTCTTCCAGTAGTTTGTGATCTACAATAATGTTTAGTTTCTCTTTTAATATTCCTGCATATATTTTATACCCTGCATTTAGCAGACTAATTTCCCTATAGTTATTGCTGTCATCTTTATTTCCTGTTTTAATAAATTAGGATAACATTCTTTTTCCTAAGATTTGAGTTTTTACAGAAATCCATGTCGTGTTAAAGAATTTCTGAAGTCTTTCATTAAATTTTTCACCTATATTTTTATACAGTTCCATGTTTATATTGTGTTCTCCTGGCGTTTTCCTATTTATTATTATTATCATTATTATTCCAAGACCCCATGGAGTCAAAGACTCATCTAGGAGGTCCTTTTATCATACACACACAGAGCTCATCATACCATGCCTTAAACACACTCAAATTCTCTGCAGACACCACACTCTCAGGCAAGGCATTCCAATCATTCACAATTCTGCATGCAAAAAAACCTGCTTCTCACATCCTCCTCATACAGCTTCCAGGGATGGCTTCTGGTTCTCCCCTTATCTCTCCACTGTTTTCTGTAGAACCTCTCCACATGGATCCTATAACAACCCCTTACTAACTTGTAGGCCTCTATCATATCTAAGCTCTTCCTCCTATCCACTAGACTCTGTAAATTGCATCTTCTCAACTTTTCATTATTCGACATTCCAGAGGTCAGAAATTAACTTAGTCAGTTGCCTCTGGACCCTTTCCAACATCTCTTTGTCCTTTTGAAAACCAGGTGACCATATCTGTTCACCAGGTGATCATATGCGTGGCCTAATCAAAGCCTTATACAATGGAACAAGAATCTCCCTACTTCTACAAGTCAGTGTCCTCCACATCATTACCAGAAGTCTTTGTATTGTCCTCACAATTTTGGCATTGCGTCCCCTAAATTTCAGATCCTTATCCACTATCACCCCAAGATTTCTTATTTCCTCCACCTCTGATAATATATCCCCACCAAGCATAAATTCTACATCCCATCTTTGTTTCCCAAAGTTTAAAACCTTATATTTTGCAACAATGAACTCGCATTCCAATTCACTCAATTTATTCAAGTCTTCTTGTAAGGCCACAACATCTTCTCTACTGTTCATAGTTTGCCCCAACTTTGCATCATCTGCAAACAACTGAATATCTCCATCCAAATCTTTGCCAATATCATTAACATTAGGAATGGAAGGAGGGCAAGATTGTGCCCTCCTTCCACTCCTATTTAAAAAAGGAGTGGAAGGAGGGCACAATCTTGCCCTCCTTCCACTCCTTTTTTAAATAACAAAACCTGTGGAGCGATCATAATTAAAAGAAACACACGTATTAACCACAGTGAAAATTATTTAATTGTAAATATTTCATCCTAAGTATCTTAGGACATCATCGGTACAGTAGTTTAAAACAATAATAGAAATAACATACAGTTAGGGCGCATGATTACAATAGAATCTCATTAAACATGCATAACGTGCTACAGAAGTTTAAAAAAAAATTATTTAACACAATTTTGTATGACAATTTCCCATACTTTAGGAATAGTAAGAATGTCGTTGCGGTTTAAGTTTGGTCTGTGTAGTAGGGCTTCAGAACTTTCTTTGTATAAACATTCGTGTTTATATAAAGATCTATGTAAAAGTTTAGACTTTTCCCAATGGATCCTATGGTTTGGATTTTCGATTCCGTGTTGAGAGAGGCCAGATTTCTGTGGTTTAAAAAGACGAATGTGGTCTTCATGTTCCGAGATGCGTTTCTGAACAGACCTACCTGTCTGTCCAAAGTAAGATAATTTGCATGAGCATGGAATCTCATAAACACCAGGCAACATCAAAGGTGATAGTTTGTCCTTAGGAGAAGGTAACAAGTTGTAAATTTGGTTGATAGGTTTGTAAGTAGTGGCAAAATTGTATTTCTTCATAATTTTAGAAAGGCGTTCGGAGATGCCTTTAACGTAAGATATGGGAATCCTATGGACCTCTTCCTGTCTGGTTTGATGTGTGGAGAAGCGACTGATGATTTTTTGAGTTGTTTTAGGATTATATCCATTTAGGATGGCTGTATTTTTGATTACTTCTAATTCCTGGTTTAAAGATTATTCAGAGGAGCAGAATTTGTGTGCTCTGGAAACTAGTGATTTAATAATGCCAGTTTTCTGAGATGGATGATGAGCAGAAGAATTGTGAATGTTGCAACCTGGGAATGTAAGCTTGCGAAAGACAGACGTGGCGATGGAACCGTCTTCTTTTCTTTGGATGTGTAAATCCAAAAAGGAGATACCCTGTCGAGATTCTTTTTCTTTATAAAGTAAGTTATTAATGATAAGAAATTATATTCTTATTTTAATTCTATACCCAAGATGAAATTCATTTCCTTTTCAGGTGAATTTCATTGCATGGCATCAGACCACTGTTCCACTAATATTGGAGCCCCAAAGTGGCTTGACAAAGTTCCATGTTAGGTCTCTAAAGCAGGGTTTTATGGACAATGCAAAGCTTGCCTATAGTATGAATGTGTAGGTTTTTGAAACCTTATGTAGGTGAAAGCCACATAAAAAAAAAAAAAAAAGTGTATACAAACCAAACTTTGCATGCAAAGTATCTTCATGACTAGTCTTCTTGTATATAGAGACTATTGACTTCACATCAGTTGCCTCAGTATCTATAATGTAAACACACACTTTCTTTTGAACATATGTATCGTTATGTATTATGGGAAGGTATTATGACCACTATTTAGACTGATTTTTTGACCCTTATTGAGGTCTCATCAATGAGAACCAGACCCTGAAAGATACAAAGTCAATGGAGAAGGCATATATTTCCTACTTTTTATACATCCCCAAAACAGATCCCTGCTGCATAATGCTACTGACTTTCCTCATTTTGATACCATGTCTCGATAGACAACTTATTGATATCTGACAGCCAGTCACCTATCCAACTCAGTAATCTAGCATCTATCCTCATTTGTGCTAATTTAATTATTAACTTGTTATATGGCAGTCTATTATCATCCGAATCCTGTATCCTAGCTTCCACCAGCCTTTTCAACATCTTAACTTTACACAAATCCAGATACACAGTTCAGCCTAAAATTTGTATCCTCAGTCTTATTACCTTTGTGAAGTAGAACAATTTTATCTTCTTTCTGCTCCTTTGGGACTTGTACTGTTGCAAAATTCTTGTTATGCAGGTATGCCATAGTTACTGTTAACTCCTTGGATGTCTTAAATCAATGTTCCAAGGAACATTGATTTAAAACATGCAGTAATATATTATCAAGTTCTAATTAAGTAGAAAAGTTGATGTTATTGGCATCGAGTTTTCTATTTAATTCCTTATATACTTCTTACTTGTTTACCATCGGTCAGTCTTCTACCATTCCCATTATATGCAAGCTTCTTATGCTATCACACTTATGAGGATACGCTTGTTGAATACCTCGACTCTATATATCATCTGCAGCAGTTACCAGTCTGTTATTTTTGTGCATCATCACCATCATCTTTCCATAATCATTATTTTTTCTGCTCGCCACATATTGAAAGAACTGCAGTATTTTTCTTGGCCAAACTGGTTAAATTTAGTTCATGCTGTATTTTTGCTGTCCTTACCAACAAAACAATATTTGTTTTGTATTCAGTATATGTACTGACTTGTTTCGTCAGTACATATACTGAAATTGGAACGATACAGAGAAGATTAGCATGGCCCCTGCACAAGGATGATATGCAAATTCGTGAAGTATTCCACATTTTTTACCAGCCTGGTTGGCCGAGTGGTTAGCATATCCACTCTACAGCCAAAAGGTTGTGGGGTCAAATCCTGCTGTGGGCATGGATGTTTGTGATTGTCTGTGGAAATACTAGTAGTGGTGGTGGTGGGCGGTAGATGCGTTGGTGTAGTTGCAGTTGGTGGATTGTGAGTGGTGGAGACAGTCGCAGTGTAGGTGCCCTCCCTCGATGAGTCCTTGGACACGTGACATTATTATTATTATGTGACACGTAATAATAATAATAATAATAATAAAATCATCTGCTTGGCCTGCTTCATACAACTGATTATTACCAGTATTTAACTTGTGCTGCCTCCACAGTTCTTTTTGAAGATTACTTACTTAATCTCTTCATTCATCTATTTTACACATACCTTATTTAGTCCTTTGACTTTCAGAATACATTCACATATTGCAGCTAAATAGAATAGTTCTTAACCACTTCCCAAGCAGCATTCATCTCCTTTCTGAGGAGTACAAAAACAAATTACCAAACAGCAACAATTTGGTATAATAGTGGGACTAGTTTAAAATAATTGTAACAGACAACAACACAAGGAACTAAAGTTCTAATTGGCACCATCCATTGTTGGATAAAGAAAGAGAGAGAAAAAAAAAAAGCATTAATTTGATCTTAACGACTGTGTCTCAGATTTTTGGTAAATTAATACAGCCATACTTGTTGAAGTTTGGAGAAGTTTTAACATTGCTGCTGATTCCTGGTCCCCCAAAAAACTGATAACAAACTTAGGTATTTTTGTGTAAAAACACCCAGAATATATCGAGCCCCTTAAAATTCAGAAACAGGATACACTCCATTCAATTTTGGATAGTATAAAAAGTCCTCTATACAAACTTGCTAAACAATTAGCCAAATTACTACCCCCACCCCATCACAAGTAATTATGTTAGTGGAAATGTGTGAGGAGAAGGAGTGCAATTTGTTAATGTGTGGAATAAGTTTGAAGGATGAAGTGAACTGTTTGATGGACTGCGTTTGAGTAGCTTTGGTGTGAGTTGCTTAGAGAGACTGCTGCCTGGAAGGTAGAGAAGTGCGTGCAGAGAATGAATCGGATCAAGTGGGAAGCAATGTGGAAAAACAGAAGAGTAAGGCAGGAGAGATTGAAGAGGTGGTTATAAATGAAGAAGTGAGTGGCATGAGTATGAGAAATAATGAGAAAACAGGTGTGCAAGATAGACAGGATAACAGGGAGGCTCTGGGTGAACAGGGGAACACAAAGTGAGAAAGGTTGATGTACCAAAAGGATATGAATGCATGTATTGACAAAAAGGGACAAAAAGACAAAAACCTAGGAAAATAACTGAATTGAATTGAATTGAATCAAGGGAAAACAGTTGGATTTGAAGAAGATTCTAAGATGAATAAGGAGAAAAAGAAATGGCTCGAGTTAAGCATGGAAAAGTCACATCAAATAAATGATGTCAGTGAAACTAGCTATAGATTCAGGAATAAGCTGCTAGTATTTTTTGTCTGTAAACTGCATGTGTTCTGAAGGGCCGATTTGTCTGTATGCGGGATGAAAAACCCGTGTTTCCAGGAGAAAAAACCCTGCTACCTTCGTATGAGATCGGCTAACTCACCTTCAATTGAAAAAGTCCATATAAAGATTCCTCCCGTCACGACGAGAACCGAACTTAGACCTTTTCCAATTAAAGGACGCAACGTACCATCGTTCTTCCAATTGTGCTACGGAGGCACTTAAAAAATTTATTACAAGAGTCAGAAGGTTAAATAAGGTAGGTATGAAATGGATGAATGAAGAGATTAAGCAACAATACAGAGAAAAAAGGCATTATGGAGGCAGCATAAGAGAAGTGGCAATAACCAATTCCCTGAGGATTACAAAGACCAGGCAAGGAGAGTGACTTGGTTGGTAAGGGTAGCAAAAGTGAAGTATGAGCAGCAGTTAGCTAATGAAGCCAAAATGAATCTTAGGGAGTTCTTTCAATATATAGCCAGCAAAAAAAAAAAAAGAATGATTATGGAAGGATGACACTGATTGGAGAAAATGGTTTAAGGACAACTGTTGCAGAAGATATAGTGGAGATATTTAATGAGCAGTTCATAGAGGTCTTTCATTCTTGTGAATATGTCTTCATGGAGAGATTGAGAGCAGTTGATGATAGAGAGGAGAGACTGACTGTAAATAAGCAAAAGGTGTATGGGGAATTGAGCAAACTTCATGTTAATAATGTGGGACTTGGTAATATATCACTACGTATTCTGAAGGAATGTGCCAGGGAGTTGACATCTACCTTGACATATTTTTTTAATATGAATCTTGCACTGGTGAAGTTCCAAAGGAGTGGAATTAATTAAAAGAAGCACACATATTAACCACAGTGAAAATTATTTAATTGTAAATATTTCATCCTATGTATCTTAGGACATCATCAGTACAGTCTCTATACATAATTGACATTAAATCCTTGTGGTTGTATTTAAAGTGTTTTAGGAAATTATCTTTCAATAGTTGCATAAATTCAGTTTCTTTTTTCCACATGTCATTTCTTCCTTCTAATTTATATCATCATAGGCAGAGTTCATCACAATTACTTGCTCTGTGTTCACTGAATTAACTTACTGATACATGTCATCTATCTCTCTTTGCACTCCCTAAGTTTACAGCATACAGCAGCCAACTATATATTTTGGCCTGCTGGCATTTTAAACCAGACAGCCTCTTCCTCAATCTAACCTTTCTGCTGAATTATTAATTGCAATTCTTTGAATATCATCTGCAATATTCCTCATTCTCTCTATTCTCCATTAAAATACAACATTCCTTACACTCAGTCTCTATTTTTCTTCATCAGCCATGTTTATAATGCCTGTCTTTGGCCAAGTAATGTGAAAACTTACCCTTGTTTTAGATTATTATTTGACATTTGTATGCATGCAATACAATATCCCTTCAGGCTCACAAGTATCTCATTTTAAATGACTGTCCCATTCTCATATTACACCTAAGACACCACAATCAGCATTCTTTGATCTTTAACATTTGCACACTCATCTGTATCCCCCTCCCTCCACCAAACAGCCCTAGTTTTCCTAATTTTGCACTTCCATTCACTTTCTCTCAATGTACCACTTTTTATCACACAGCTAACTCTGAAACTCATTCAAGTGCTATCCAACATCCATATAAATCCTTTCTTCCATCAAATTTATTCCATACATCTCAAAACTTCACACGCCATTCCTCCTACACAATCTGTGTAGGAGGAATGGCATGTAACCATTACCTATCTACTCTATTCGCAATAGACATTACTTTGTTATTCATTTCACTTCTTTCAGTAACTCTGCATACCCTCATACATTCCCCACTTGTCACTCACATATACCAAACTTTTAACTCTTTCACTTCCCTCTTCCAACAGTATCACTGGTATCTTTGATCTTCGCAACAGGGAAAAATACTATCATCAGGCATTTAAACTATCAATTTTAATGGAATTGCTATACAATATGCCAGCCTGGCTGGCCGAGTGGTTAGCATATCCGCTCTCCAGCCAAAAGGCTGCGGGTTCAAATACCACCGTGGGCTGTTTGTGATTGTCTGTGGAAATACTAGTGGTGTTGGTAGATGGCATTGGTGTACTTGCGGTCAGTTGGTTGAATGAGTGGTGGAGACAGTTGTAGAGCAGGTGCCCTGCTTGGATGAGTCTTTGGCCTTCCTGGAGGTGTCAAATAATAATAATAATATTGTTGATCGATTATATGTGCAAAGTTTCGGATAGACCATTCCCTCTTCCCATGTAAAAATATTCTGTTTTCTTATCGAGTTAATAGAATAGCCAAAAAACTTAAAAAACAGTCCACCAGATATACGAAATCACGCGGGACCACAATCTGTAAATGGTTTTTTTAATTAGTTGTTTTATAAATTTTCGTAATATTTGTAACCACTGTTTAAACAAACTTACCATGAAGTGTATTCGTTTTTTTCAAGCACTGAACACGCTGGATATCTTCATCAGTAAACCCAGTCCATCCTCTCTCCCTAGCCATTACAAATAAATTGATTTTTAAAAAATCGATAATGGAAAAGTGAGTGCAATAAATTCAAAATAGTTAACAAAAATCACTCCAGGAAGACATACTAATTCTTTGTATAATGTCAGTAAACGAAATAAGCTTAAATATTACACTCTTCACACCCACACGCGTGTAGCACACATACCGCTCACCATTCCCCGTTTTAGAAGCTCGGTAACGTCGTCTAGAACACAAAACTTATTCTTTATTGACAGTGTTGTCTTCACATTGATTGGTATTAACAAAAGCCATATTCCTAGGTTCTGAGAATTTTTATGTAAAACATATACAGTTCATTTCGAAGAGTTAATTTGTTATTACATCATACTTTCAACTCAGTGTGTATTATAACGATTGCTTTTTTTTTTTAACTCGCCCATACTTCATTTTATAGCGATGCGAATATTTCCACGATACTGGCGCCACATTCTCGCCGCTATTCATGATATTTTCAACTACTTTATATAATTGCTTCTACTGACAACGAATGCGATCATGAAAGTAATCACCTTCTGACTGTGTACTTCCGCGATGAGTCTTTTAAGTCCATGAAAAAAATCAAAGAAATCCACTAACGCCTTTTATTTTCATATAAGAAATATGTGAAGCAATTAGCTCTATCTTACTTTGGAGACTGAGGGGGAAGTTCGATCTCCACCGGTAGCCAATCGGAGACAGCTGGCACATAACTATCACTAATTATAAAAGGCATCCAAATGAAAAGACGGCTGACAAATTCCACCACCCTCTTAGTCACTAATCCTAACAACATATATTTATTCTCTGAGGTAGTATGTGTTCTACGTCGATTTTCTGGAGTTTACGGGGCCAAAAACCCGAGTTTCTGGGAGAAAAACCCCGTTTGCCCGTACCAGAGATCGATTTATTCGGAAACCAGTAGAAGAAATGCTTGGAGGTTTCTGTAGTTGGTGATTAGATTTGAGCCTAGGTCTTTCTTTGGGCGGTTAAGTGCCGGGAGTGCAATACCCCTTCCACTGAGCTACACAGGCTCCTTGGACTCCACGAAGATATCATTAACAACAACAATATTAATAACGGATTTTACCCCAAAGGGAGTAAGTAGTCTTAACAAACTTGTGGGAAGATAGTCTGTAGTAGTAGCTGTTGCAAACAACTCAGTTTAGTGCTATTTGATGATTTTAGGCATCCAGGAGGGAGAGAGCAGACAAGTACCACCATTTGTGAGAACCTAAACCCTAATACTCTTATTATTATCGAAAAAATGTTATGTTCTCCAGTCGGTTCTTTGGGTATGCCAACTTGATAATACGAATTTCAGGAAGAAGAGAAAAAAATTGCCTTGTGCAACAGATTAACTCATGAACAAATTACACAAATAAATAACAAAGACCTAAGATAAATTTTTGTAGTTGGTGACTAAAATTGAGCTTATAATGATATTTTTTCTGGTGATCTGGCATTAAGATGCCACAAATATCGACAAATGACTAAATAAAATGGAAATGCACGAATACCATTTAATATGGAAGAGAAATGTTGTTTTCCAAGGTTATTCTTGAAATAATTATTTCACACTCTACATTATGCAGAAATATTTATTTGCAATATCATTTGGTTTCGTGCGCATTAATAAGCATACAATAACGATGTACTATCAATCATCATCATTAGTGTTTTGTCTCTTGAGAGGTCCAATGGTATAACTCAGCAGATTCTCTTCCTCCAATATCCTCTGTCTCTTGCCTTCTCCTTCATTTCCTGATATTCTCTTGTGCTCAGTATATCATCAAGCATCATTAGTTGTCTCATTCCTCTTGTTTGCTTTCCTTCAAATTTCCCTTCTATCATTCTGTTAAGTAGGCTGTCTCCTCTTAATACATGTCCTATCCAGTTATGCTTTCTTCTGCTTATGGTCTTTAGTAAATTCCTTTCTTCTTCAACTCTTTGTAATTCTTCTTCATTGGTAATTTTTTCAGTCCACTTTATTTTTTCCATTCTCCTCCTTCATAACCACATTTCAAATTCCTCCAACATTTTAGATTCTTTCTTCCCACCATGTTTTTGACGCTTATAAGGTCATGAAACATGGACAAATCTAAAGGAAAAGAACCTTTTTCTTTAGATTTATATTCATTTTATTAATAAAAATTTTTCTTGTTATAAAATACATATTTTCCTTTGTTAATTCTTTCTTTTATTTCCATGTCACATTTTCCATTTTCTTATATTATATTACGAAGGTATTTATATTGTCTCACTTGCTATACACTTTCTTCATTCATCACCTTGATACTTCCTGGAGACTCTCATCACTTTTGTTTTTTTTTGTGTTAATTTTCATACCATATTTCTTGCATATACTTTCAAATTTTTGCAATAGGTGCTGTAGTTAATTTTCAGTATTAGCTAATATTGCTTGATCATCTGCAAATCTAATATTTTGTATTGTTCTTTCACCAATAGTGATTCCTCTTTTCTCTTCATCAAAAGCTTCTTTTATCATTTCTTCTGCAAATATATTGAAGAGCGTTGGTGTCAGGCAGCATCCCTGTCTTACACCTCTGCCAATCACACATTTTTTTAAATTTTCTTACTTTTGTCTTTATTATGGCCGTCTGGTTCATATATAATTCAGCTATTAACCTTCAGTCTCCCAATCTAAACCTATTTTGCGTAACATTTCGATCAGATTTTCCTACTTCACCATGTCAAATGCTTTTTCAAGGACGACGAAACATATATAAACTTCTTTATTTACTTCTATATTCCTTTTGCAAATGGTCCTCATTACTCCAATTGCATCTCTAATTCCTCTGTATATTTTCCAAATCCAAACTGATCTTCCCCATAAAACACAATCTACAAAAAACTCTATTATACAATCACTGATTTAATATTCTTAGCAGTAGTTTGGAGGCATGTGAGAGTATGCTTATAGTTCTGTAGTCACTGCAGAATTGCTTTTCTTTTCAATTGGTATAAGAATACTCTCTGAAATCTTTAGGTCATACTCCTGTTTTGTAAATGAAGAATTTTGCAGAGTCTCCATGTTTCTGTTATACATTTGTTCTCCAGTTGTTTAAGGATTTCACTAGGTATTCCATCCACTCCTTCCACTTTCCACTTTTTAATTCCTTAATTGCTGTTTCTACTTCTCTTTAGTATCTCAACAGAAGAAAGAGGTCTGTTGAGATTTCATTTTGCTCTTCCAATTCAATTTTTTTTGGTCTTTCATTTTTTGCATAAAGTTCTTCGATGTATTCCTTCCATCTTTCACCTTGTATTTCAATATCATAAATCAATTTTCCTTGCTTATCTTCTATGCATACTATCAATTTCATAGCCAGCCTGCCGACCGAGTGGTTAGCGTATCCACTCTACCCAAAAGGCTGCTGGTTCGAATCCCGCTGTGGGTGTGGATGTTTGTGATTGTGTTTGGAAATACTAGTGGTTGTAGATGGGGTTAGTGTAGTTGCGGTCAGTTGGTGAATTGAGCGGCAGAGGCAGAGTTGTGAAGCAGGTTCCCTCCCTCGAATGGTTTTTTGGACTCCCTTGAGGTGTCTAATAATAATAATAATAATATTCCATACTATCAATATGGAATATCAATATCACTGATATTATATTTTTCAATTTATTCCTGTTAACACTGCCCTAATTGTTTTCTGGATTCGTGTGATGATTAAAATTAAACACAATATACTAATGTTTCATGAAGACAATTTTCGAAACATAAACATTGCATGACATTCGAGGGCACAGACAATTTGTTAGTGTCACAGTGGATTTAAACCTCCCAGAAGACGAGGCAGAGTGGTTTCCATGAAATCAGTGGCTGTGATTGATTATTGAGTTAACCAATCCAATTTAACGTTGTCATTTGTCATGAGTTACTGTTTTTTGTTTTCTAAGTTTCATCTGTTTTAAGTTCATGAAGTGTGAACTGACATCTTTCGGACACCGATATATACATACAACTTTTTAATATATAATTTTATATAAAGTAATAACTTTTAACCATATTTACAATGGAAAATAGTTCTGACGATCTATTGAATGTTCCGTTTTCTGGCAGCGCTTTTGTGGATTGTATTATATAAAGATTGCAGTCGGAGGTAAGCCGTGTCCTAATTTTATATTATTATTATTATGTGACACCTCAAAGACTCATCGAACGATTGAGCCCTTCCAAACTACTAACCGCGCTCAAACTTGCCTAAGTTTTTGCGTGAGCCATTACTAACAGAGGCTCTACCAATGGTTCACGCAAAAACTTAAGCAAGTTTGAGCGCGGTTAGTAGTTGGAAGGAGATAAATTAAGGCTCCAAAGAGAAAGTACGCTTACTTGCCGCCATTTTGGATCTCGCCAGAGTCGCATTCGTTCGAGCTCTTGATTTTTTCGACTTTATAGCGAAATGGGAGGTTGTTCTTTATGTTGAAATTTTTCTTGATAATTATTCATAAGACTATTACACTTTTTTATAAAATCTTTACCAAGTAGCTTTATTTTTATCCTCCTACATGTTTCGCCAATCTGTTTCTATTGGCATCCTCAGGGAATATAAATCAGTAAGCACAAAATGAAGGTTACAAACTAGGTTATAACCGATGGTTCTAAATCATACAAAAATTGGTATTGTGCGTGTCTCGTTAACGTGATTTATTCGTGATGACTCATGACGTAATTGTTATGAAAGTTCATTTCTTTGATATTTAATGATCTGATAAAAGTTTTCCAAATTTCTGGTAAAATTAGACCTTGATTCTTGTTCAGGTTTTCAGTTTTACGGACGACTGTAGCTGCTTCTTTAAAGGTTCTTGAATGGTAGTTATCTTCTATGTATGGCATAAGGCTCTTATCCCACTCAATGTGATGGTTAGTAGAGGCAAAGTGGCATGAAAGGCCTGAAATGTCTTGTCTGTTATTTCTGACATATCCTATGTGTTCTTTCTTTTTCGTTTCGAAGCTTTTAGATGTCTGACCTACGTAATTAATACCACATGAGCAAGGAATATTATATACTCCAGAGTATTTGTAGAATGGGTGAGGATCTTTCGGTGATCTTAAAAATTTCCGAATAGTATTGATTGGTTTGAATGCCACCCTGATCTTATGTGGTTTTAAAAGGTTAGCTAATTTTTTGGAAAGGTTGTTGACAAAAGGAATCGTAATTGTACTGATGTATTGAACGTCATCACGTTGTCGATGTGGTATATCAGTAAATAGAAACTTGTTATAGAGTCTTTTAGGGTAACCATTTAAAGAAAGTTCTCTGGATATTGTGGTTAATTCCGTTAGTAGGTCATCCTTGTCTGTCGTATACTGTATAGCTCTTTTCTTGAGACTATAGATAATGCTAAGTTTCTGAGCTATGTGATGAGCTGAGTTGAAATGGAGGTAACGTCCAGTATTTGTAGGTTTTCTGTATACAGATAGGTTGATACTATTATTGGATTGTTTCTTTATTAAAATGTCAAGGAATGGCAGTTTTTTTATCTTTTTCCATTTCTAATGTGAATTTGAAACAGATTGGCGAAACATGTAGGAGGATAAAAATAAAGCTACTTGATAAAGATTTTATAAAAAAAGTGTAATAGGGAAGTTGTTCTGTTCCAAATTGTATGTGTATATATATATATATATATATATATATATTTTTTTTTTTTTTTTTTTCATAAAGAATTGAATGACCAGAACCGAGATTTAAGCAAAAAGGTTTTAATGTAAAAACACGAATAGTTTCGGCTTTGTAACAGCTTTCATCAGGTGACATTATAAAAGAAAGAAAAAACACTAAAACACTGAAGCTTAAATAAACTATGATCATCATAGAGAGTCTCTATACATAATTGACATTAAATCCTTGTGGTTGTATTTAAAGCTGTTCTTTCGTTAGTTGTATTGTTGGGAAAGTGTGCTAGTAGCATCTCGTAAACGCCAGAACATGATTACAGCTGATTGACAATCTGGGAGGTTGTAGCTCAAGTTATTATTTAGATGAACAGGATTGAAGATGATTTCTGTAAATTCCACGATTTTTCTCTCCAGATCATCATTGCAACGAAAGATGTTAGTAGATTTTTCCCAGCAGACTTTGTGACTTTAGTTTTCATCATTAGGATTAGCCGAAAACCAAAGTCACAAAGTCTGCTGAGAAAAATCTACTAACATCTTCCATTGCAATGATGAACAAGAGAGAAAAATCGTGGAAACTAGAGAAATCATCTTCAATCCTGTTTATCTAAATAATAACTTGAGTTACAACCTCCCAGATTGTCATTCAGCTGTAATCATGTACTGGCGTTTACGAGATACTACTAGCAGGCACTTTCCCAAGAATACAACTAACGAAAGAGCAGCTCTTTAAATGCAACCACAACGATTTAATGTCAATTATGTATAGAGACTCTCTATGATGTTCATAGTTTAAGCTTCAGTGTTTTAGTGTTTTTTTCTTTCTTTTATAATGTCACTTGATGAAGGCTGTTACAAGCCGAAACTAGTCGTGTTTTTATATTAAAACCTTTTTACTTAAATCTCGGTTCTAGCCATTCAATTCTTTATAAAAATATGTATGTTAACCGAGTGAATGATCATTCTTGTATCTATCTATATATATATGTATCTATCTATCTATCTATATATATATATGTGTGTGTGTGTGTGTGTGTGTATATATATATGAAAACATAAATAAATTATAAATTATTATTGACCTGCTTACTTTTTAAAAGTTCATATTGAAATATAAGAAAAATCTTAAGAACTTCATACAGTACATATATAGAAATACTGTTATTCTATTACACAGATCTCCCTGTATGTATGTTTATATATGTAAACATAAATTACTTATAAATTATCATTGTTTCAAAGATAATTACAAATCATATGTCTAGTTTTGTTTTATTTTATTATTAATATTATTACATGACACCTCCATGGAATCCCAAGACGTCCAGTTCCGTATTTTAATGTACGGATTTAGACAATGCAGACTTTCTAAACTTAATAACAGTATTTTATCAAAATCGCTAATTCATATAAAGCAGTACAACAAAAAATAAAGGCCATGGGAAGTGTTTTCTTTACGAATTCACGAAAAATGAATGCTTATGTGCGTTATACAGCCACTTTTATTTACTGATAAATGATACGAGCTCTAACCACCTACTCCAAAATGGCGCAAGTACGGGGGGGGGGGGGGGTCTGTGTGATAGAATAACAGTATTTCCAATACATGTACTGTATGCAAGTTTATAAGATTTTTCTTATACCCTTCCCCCAGCTACGCCTCTGTGTGACACCTCCAGGGAATCCAAAGATTCATCGACGGAGAGTATGCCAACAGCATTGAACCTAAGGCTCTAAATAGAAAGCACGCTTACTTGCCACCATTTTGGATCTAGGGTTGCCCAAAGTCGCATTCGTTCGAGCCCTATATTTTTTTCGACTTTATAGCGAAATAAGAGGGTGTTCTGCTCCAAATTGTATGTATGTGTATATACAGTATATATATATATATATATATATATATATATATATATATATATATATAGCGAAATAAGAGGGTGTTCTGCTCCAAATTGTGTATATATATATATATATATAAATAAACATAAGTTATAATTATCATTGACCTGGTTGCTTTTTAAAAGTTCATATTGAAATATAAGAAAAATCTTACGAACTTAGAGAGCCTGTGTAGCTCAGTGGATGTGGCGTTTGCACACCACGGCGATTGGCAGCACGAAGGAAGACTTGGTTTCGAGTGTAGTCGGCGACTAGAGGAAATTTTTCTAAGCCTTTTTTCGACCGGTTTCCGAGTTAGTCGATCTCTGGCACGGTCAAGCGGGTTTTTTCTCCCGGAAACTCGGGTTTTTCGTCCCGTAAACTCAAGAAAATCGACCGTAGAACCCACATTATTTCAGACATTAAATATATTGTGTTAGGGACCACGAGATGGCGGCACATTTGAGCCGTCTCTCTTCACTGTGTACCGCTTAATTAGTGATAGCCTTGGGCCATCTATCTCTGATTGGTACCAGTGGAGATTGAACTGCCCACTCAGTCTCCAAAAGTTAGATAGGGCTAAATGGCCTCGCCAACTCCCGTATACGGGAATAAAAAGGCGTTAGCTGATTTTTTTTACGAACTTACATACAGTTCATATATTGGAAATACTATTATTCTATTACACAGTTCCCCCCCCCGTACTTGCCGCCATTTTGGAGATATCTTAGCGGTTAGAACTCGTATCATTTATCAGTAAATAAAAGTGGCTGTATAACGTTCATAAGCATTCATTTTTCGTGAATTCGTAACATAAAGAAAATACTTCCCATGACCTTTATTATTCGTTGAACTGCTTTATATGAATTAGCGATTTTGATAAAATACTGTTATTAATTTTAAAAATTCTGCATTGTCTAAATCCGTGCTATAAAATACGGAACTGAAATTAATAATAAAATAAAACAAAACTAGACATATGACTTGTAATTATCTTTGAAACAATGATAATAGTAATTTATGTTTACATACATACATACATTCAGGGGGGATCTGTGTAATAGAATAACAATATTTCCAATATATGTACTGTATGCAAGTTCATAAGATTTTTCTTATATTTCAATATGAACTTTTAAAAAGCAGGCAAGTCAATAATTTCTAACTTATGTTAGTGTGTGTGTGTGTGTGTGTGTGTGTGTGTGTGTGTGTGTGTGTGTGTGTGTGTGTGTGTGTGTATGTATATATATATATATATACACACACACACACACACACACACATACGATTTTGAGCAGAACAACCACCCATTTCGCTATAAAGTAGAAAAAATCAAGAGCTCGAACGCGACTGTGGGCGACCCTAGATCCAAATTGGCGGCAAGTAAGCGTACCTTCTATTTAGAAGGTCCTTAGTCCGGGGTGAGCTGTGCACACCAACAAAATAGCGATATCACCGATATCATATTATAGTTTTGCATTTATTCCTGTTATGAACTCCTCCAATTGCTTCCTGGCTTCGGATGATTCCTAAAATAACACACATTAAACACATATGTTAATGCTGCATGAAGTGAACACTTTTCGACGCGTAGACATTGCATCACATTCGCGTTAATAGTCCGAGTGTGCGGTCACAAATACTGACAATTTTGAGCCCATAGACATGCAAATGGCGCACCTTGTAAAATCCTTAACTTTCCAATGGTTTTAAACGGCCCAAATGGCGAAGCAGGGTGTGAGCTGGGACAATAGTACCTAGAAATCAGTATCTGTGATTGTGTCAACCAATTCAATTTAGTGTGATCACGAGTTGCTGTTTTTAATTTGAGTTTCATCTGTTTCACGTGCGTGAAGTGTGAACAGACGTGTTGTAGACAAGTTTTTACACCCTCTGTCGAAAAGAAACTAAACTTCTCAAAAATAGAAGAAACTAGTTACGCGACCTGTTTTATCTTTTTGTAGTCGAAAGAGATAACCTTCATTAGTGTTGTGTCAACTTTATGACATTTGTTTCATTGGAAGTGCCAAGAGTGATTGTGCGTTTTGACGAACGGTCAGAAAATGAGTTTCAAACAGAGAGCTGAGATTGACATTTGTGTTAAACTTCGTAAATGTTTAACCGAAACGCATCAAAGGCTTCAAAAAGCATACGGTAATGAATGCTTATCCCGTATTCAGGTTTGCGAGTGGTTTAAGCGATTTCAAAGTGGTCGTGAGACGCTTGAGGACAATGAAAATTGGGCTGTCCAAAAACTGGACTGAACAAAGTTAACATCCAAAAAGTGCGTGATTTCATCAATGAAAACTCGAAATCGCCCGTGAGATTGATTGAAGATAAATTTTGGATTCCAAAATCAACTGTGCAAAACACTTTGACCAAGAGCTGGGGCCTTTCTAAATTTAATTCGCGATTTGTTCCCCACAAGTTGACCGACGACCAAAAACACTGCAAAGACCTCATTAAAACCGCTCGATCGTTACTGGTGACGAAACGTGGTGTTTTGAGTATGAACCAGAAACAAAGTTCTTGTGTAGTTCTTGTGTAGAGGCTTAAGTGCTGTGAGGACATTATGTTGGAGGTTTAATGGACTTTTTACAACACTCAAAAAGAATTAAAATAGAATTTAATACTTCCTATATTTCGTCCTAGTCACTAGGACATCTACGGGGATTACAAAGACAATTAATGTAACATGCACACAAAAACTTACAATACTAAGCTCAACCACGTGGGTGACAATAAAGTCCTATCTAGGTGGAGCGCCCTCTAAGGGCAGTTGTAGGTGGCCTGGAATGTAAGGTGGGACCTCTGGCGATGACTGTTTCCCAAATCTTCGGAAGCTTAATGCAACCGTATTTGTTAAGATTTGGTTGGTTTTTGAGAGCTGCTGCTGCTTCTAAGAAAAGTCTCTCTTTCTTGAATTTGCTGTGGTGGAGCATGGTGGTTTTCTTCCATGATACTCTGTGGGTGGTGTCCAAAACATGGTCAGCCAAGCCTGAATGGCCAAAGTTGTGTTTAAAGATGTACGACTTGTGTTCCTCTAGGCGGATGGATGCTGATCTGCCTGTCTGTCCAAAGTACGCAAGCTTACAGGAACAGGGTACTTTGTAAACTCCAGGCAGAGAGAGAGGAGGGAGCTGATCTTTTGTAGAACGGATAAGGGTAGCCAGTTTGCGGTAGGGCTTATATGCTGTGTGTAGGTTATACTTTTTTAGTATCTTAGCTATTTTTTCCGAAGTGCCACAGAAACAAAGTGCTGAGTGGAGACCACTAGAATAGGGGCATCCGAAAAAAAGTCGCTTGGAGAAGTCAAAAGTAAAGACAATACTGATTCGTTTCTATGATTCCAAGGGCATTATCCACAAAGAATTCGCTTTGCCTGGCCAAACGGTCAATACTGAGTTTTCTCTCGAAGTTTTGAAGCGATTGATAGCGAGAATTCGTCGTGTACGGCATGAATATTGTGATGCAGGCAACTGGTTACTTTGCACGATAATGCACCATCTCATCGTTCGAACGTTGTGAGACAGTTTTTGAGCAAAAACCAAGTTTGTGTTGGTTGGATCACTCAGTGTATTCACCTGATTTAGCACCCTGTGACATCTTTCTCTTCCCCCGACTTCATTTGCCGATGAAAGGAAAGCGATAGAACAGCACTGAAAACGTTCAAGCGGCAGTAACCACGGCCCTCAACAGTATCCCAAAAACCGATATAAAAAACTTATTTAACGAATTAATTGACTGTGCCAAACGCTGCATGAAAGCTGAGGGTATATTGATTGAAATAAACGATTTTAATAATTATAATTGGCGTGTTCTATTTTCTATCAAAAGTTCGATTTTTTTGGACAGAGGGTGTAACATATAACTTTTTTGCCCATACTTACAATGGGAAATAGTGCTGATGATGTACTGAATGTCATCTGTGAGAGCATTCGCAGATTCTGTGATTGTAGTCGAACAAGGTTGGACTTGTCCATAATAATAAGTAAAACGAGTTATTTCAGCCCTTTGATTCAATTCGGAAAAATAATAATTTCCCAAGTAATTAATTTTTCCGATTTCTGTGCGTATTATATGGCTGTATTTAAAAATTGCATAAAAATTTAAATTATTTGTGTCTTGCTTATGCCTCCGTAGCGCAATTGGAAGAACGACGGTACATTGCGCCCTTCGATTGGAACAGGCCTAAATTCGATTCTCGTCGCGACGGGAGGAATCTTTATCTGGACGATTTCAATCGAAGGTGAGTTAGCGTAAGGAGGTAACAGCGTTTTTTCTCCCGGAAACTCGGGTTTTTCATCCCGCATACAGGCAAAGTTAGTACAGAAGAAAAGAATGTTGAAGATAAGAAGGGATACATCAGAACAAATAGAAGAGCAATATAGAAGAAAGTGTAATAATGTGAAAAAAACAGTCAGAATGGATAAAATGAAATGGTTAGGAGCCCAATGCAACAATATAGAACAGCACTATGGAGAGCACAAAACAGGGGAGGTATACAAAATGATCAGAACCATTAATAGAAAGTGGCAACCAAAACAGACCACAATTAAAGATGAAAAGGGCAAAGTATTGATGAATAAAGAAAAAATTGTACAGCGGTGGACAAGATATTGTAGTGAGTTATATGAAGAAAAACTAGATTCAGATAGCATTGGGAAACTCACTGAAGAATTGAAGCAGATATCACCACCAGGTAATGAGCATGATATGGACATTTTAAGAGGAGAGGTAGAAAAAGCAATAGGACGGCTAAAACACAACAACAGTCCTGGTAACGATAACATTACTGGAGCAATGATTAAATATGGTGGTGAAAGTATGGTTACAGAAATGCACCAGCTATGCAATATGGTATGGAAAGAAGAGAAAATGCCAGAGGAGTGGTTGAAATCAATATTAGTAACATTATACAAGAAAGGAAATAAGCTAGAATGTAAAAATTATAGAACAGTTGCCTTGATAAGTCACCTTGGTAAAGTGATGATGACCATATTGACAAAAAGATTGAGAACACAATTGGAAGTATACCTTGCAGACGAGCAAGCAGGATTTAGGAAGGATAGAACTACAATTGAATAGATTTTGACAATGAGGTTAATAACAGAGAAAGTTAGGAGAAAAAACAAAAACATATATACTTGCTTTGTTGATTTTCAGAAAGCATTTGACAATATTGACCAGAAAGTGACATTAGCAGTTCTGGAATCCTATGGAATTGATAAAAAACTAATAGCTATATTAAAAGATGTTCATCAGAATGCAGTTGCAGCAGTTAGAATAGGTGATGATTTGGGGAAATGGTTTAAAACAAGCAGAGGTACAAGACAGGGAGACCCAATATCACCAAGCATTTTCATCGCACATCTAGAAAGAGCAATGGATAAAATGAAAGATGCCAAAGGAATATCTGTACACAGAATGAGAATTAACAATCTGAGATTTGCAGATGACATTATTATTATTATTGAAGAAGATGAAAGAGAACTACAAAAAACACTGAAACTGTTAAATGAGGAAGGGAAGAGATTTGGACTTGTTATGAACTTGGAAAAAACAAAGATAATGGTATTTGGTGAGAAGAACATGAAACAAAAGATATGAGTGGATGGAACTGATATAGAAAATGTAGAACAATTCACATATTTGGGAAGTAAACTGACATATGACTTGGACTGTAAAAAAGAAATAAAGATCAGGATTGCAAAGGGAAGAACAAATCTGAAGGCCATGGATAACATCTGGAAAAGTAAAGTGATCAGTCTGCAAACAAAACTAAGAGTATTGGAAACATGCATCTTCAGCAGTTTACTGTACGGATCTGAAACGTGGGTAATAAATAAAGAATCAAGAAAAAGAATTTTGGTATTTGAAAGAACTTGTTACAGGAAGATTCTAAGAATAGGATGGGTACAGAAAATCACCAATGAAGAGCTCTATCAGAAGATACAACCAAAACAGAACCTAATGCAGAAGACTATAAAACGGAAGCTGCAATTATTTGGACACATCTGTAGAATGAGTGAGGACCGGAAGATAAAGACAATTATGTTTGGTATTTTGGATGGTTTAAACAAAAGAGGTAGACAATACAGAGAATGGATAGACGACATGAGTGGAATGGGTGTAAAAAACTGCGACACTGTGCACTGGACAAAAAAATAGTGGAGGAAGATAGTGAAACAGGCAGTGAGCCCATGGTTTGTGATGATGAGGATGATGAATATATTAACCAAGGCAACAAACTCTACTCCTTTGTTTCTGATACTCTTAGCATTCATGTACAGACAATAGTTACCTGTATGCTTTCTTTTGCATATTCTTGTCTGTGGTCTGCATGACACAGTTCAACAACTTGCAGACCTCTATTCTTATCTAGTTCTTTACTCATGCAGACATCATTACACATGCTTGTTAGGTTTGAACTGGATGATCACAGAATTTTCCTCTCTTCATAATCATTTCCATAATAATAACCATTCCCGACACAGTTACCTAACATTGTCACTCTTACACATAGATTATCCCAATTTCTCCCATCATAATTCAATTTCCCTGACACTGTGTTAAGTGTCATATTAGTTAATTTTTCAAGACTCCCAGTGCCAAACACATTCAAGTGTAGGCTATCTCTGTTATATAGATCCATTCTTCCCTCAAACTTACTACACACACACACATCCAAATACTCGCATCAGTTCCTCCTATGCAGCCTGCACATTGAATCATTTCCCTTCGTAGCTCTTCTTCGTAATTCATTTCCATCATATTAGGTAATATACTAATGATATTTACTTTCTCACTCTTTACTCTACAGCCTATTAGCGATCCAACTGGTTGATACTTACTTGAAATATTCTTCTTTTATAGATAATTGAAAGTCATCATTATCATCAAATTCCTGCCATGTACAGAATATGATAGTACTACATGAAAAATTTACATCATTACTAAATTCCTGTTTACAATTTTCCTCAAAATTAGTCTGTTACTTGTCAAGACTACAACATTATCAGATCTTATGCTTAAGTAACTTAAGAATGGGCCATGGATAACATCCGGAAAAGTAAAGTGATCAGTCTGCAAACAAAACTAAGAGTACTGGAAACATGCATCTTCAGCAGTGTACTGTATGGATCTTTAACGTGGGTAATAAATAAAGAATCAAGAACAAGAATTTTGGCATTTGAAAGAATTTGTTACAGGAAGATTCTAAGAATAGGATGGGTACAGAAAATCACCAATGAAGAGCTCTATCAGAAGATACAACCAAAACAGAACCTAATGCAGAAGACTATAAAACGGAAGCTGCAATTATTTGGACACATCTGTAGAATGAGTGAGGACCGGAAGATAAAGACAATTATGTTTGGTATTTTGGATGGGTTAAACAAAAGAGGTAGACCATACAGAGAATGGATAGACGATATGAGTGGAATGGGTGTAAAAAACTGCGACACTGTGCACTGGACAAAAAAATAGTGGAGGAAGATAGTGAAACAGGCATCAGACATCAACAGGCAGTGAGCCCATGGTTTGTGATGATGAGGATGATGAATATATTAACCAAGGCAACAAACTCTACTCCTTTGTTTCTGATACTCCTAGCATTCATGTACAGACAATAGTTACCTGTATGCTTTTTTTGCATATTCTTGTCTGTGGTCTGCATGACACAGTTCAACAACTTGCAGATCTCTATTCTTATCTAGTTCTTTACTCATGCAGACATCATTACACATGCTTGTTAGGTTTGAACTGGATGATCACAGAATTTTCCTCTCTTCGTAATCATTTCCATAATAATAACCATTCCCGACACAGTTACCTAACATTGTCACTCTTACACATAGATTATCCCAATTTCTTCCATCATAATTCAATTTCCCTGACACTGTGTTAAGTGTCATATTAGTTAATAATTTTTCAAGACTCCCAGTGCCAAACACATTCAAGTGTAGGCTGTCTCTGTTATATAGATCCATTCTTCCCTCAAACTTACTACACACACACACACACATCCAAATACTCGCATCAGTTCCTCCTATGCAGCCTGCACATTGAATCATTTCCCTTCGTAGCTCTTCTTCATAATTCATTTCCATCATATTAGGTAATATACTAATGATATTTACTTTCTCACTCTTCACTCTACAGCCTATCAGCGATCCAACTGGTTGATACTTACTTGAAATATTCTTCTTTTATAGATAATTGAAAGTCATCATTATCATCAAATTCCTGCCATGTACAGAATATGATAGTACTACATGAAAAATTTACATCATTACTAAATTCCTGTTTACAATTTTCCTCAAAATTAGTCTGTTACTTGTCAAGACTACAACATTATCAGATCTTATGCTTAAGTAACTTAAGAATGGGCCATGGATAACATCTGGAAAAGTAAAGTGATCAGTCTGCAAACAAAACTAAGAGTACTGGAAACATGCATCTTCAGCAGTGTACTGTACGGATCTTTAACGTGGGTAATAAATAAAGAATCAAGAACAAGAATTTTGGCATTTGAAAGAACTTGTTACAGGAAGATTCTAAGAATAGAATGGGTACAGAAAATCACCAATGAAGAGCTCTATCAGAAGATACAACCAAAACAGAACCTAATGCAGATTATAAAATGGAAGCTGCAATTATTTGGACACATCTGTAGAATGAGTGAGGACCGGAAGATAAAGACATTTATGTTTGGTATTTTGGATGGTTTAAACAGAAGAGGTAGACCATACAGAGAATGGATAGACGATATAAAAGACTGGTGTGGAATGGGTGTACAAAAACTGCGACACTGTGCACTGGACAAAGAAAGGTGGAAGAAGATAGTGAAACAGGCATCAGACATCAACGGGCAGTGAGCCCATGATTCGTGATGATGATGATGATACAGGCAAATCGGCCCTTCGGAACACACGCAATTTACAGACAAAAAATACTAGTTGTGGTGGGCGGTAGATGGCGTTGATTCGTAGTAGAGGTTCGATGTAGTGGTTGAGACAGTTGTAGGTATCCTCCCGCGATGAGTCTTCGGACTCCTTGGAGGTATCAGGAATAATATTAATAATAATAATTTACCAATGATAATCTAATCTCACCAAGAAGTGTAAACCCACTATGTTTCTCACATAAAGGGCAGGTGTGAGGCACAGCTATTCTTCATTTGACTATGTTTTCCATATTTAAAATTATATTACTTGATAAATTAAAGTATTCAAAGTTATCCTACAATTAATTGCATTGGACCAATTAAGATGCTTTCTCTTAAAACTTTCATACATCGATTAAATTCAATGGGCACACGATGCCACTGATATTTACCGTATTTTTTCCGTGTATAAGACAAACACTCAATTTAATTTTTCCTATAAGGTCTTATCAGCCAACTCTTCTTATTTTATGACCTCTATGCTATTAAAGTACTTGAGGTCCATGGGGTCTTTCCATTTCTCGCCTTATAACCATGTCCCCCTCTATAAACCTTTACTATAATTCTATTCTATTCTACTATAATCTACTCCTTCCCCTTTAATATACTTGTAGATCTGAAATAGGCGACTTCAATTTTACATGATGTCACCATTCCAGAATCTAACAATCAACAAAAAAAAAAAAAAAAATGTATATGCATACTTATCTTTTAGCACAGTGTAACTATATTTTTTTTATAACAACATCTTGTATGATGAACTGTAAATTATGTGAATTTAAATTAATGTATCTATATGTCTAGCATGAATGTAAGTCAGCAAAAAGGGGCAGATATGAGAGAAATCATTAGTGAAATGTTATAAATGAAAGAATGCATATTATTCAGCAACACAGGGCAAATATCGCCCTAAGTCTATAAGAGCAGCGTAAGCACCCACAGACATCACATCTGAGAAGACATCATGATGCATACGTTCCCGGAAACAAGAAGTCCCGTATGTTGATTGGTGAAGTCACCCAGCCTGATATCAATGGGTAAAACGATAAGAGAAATTCAAACTCAGAAAGCTGGTGCTCCAGGGGAGCGTATAAAACCTGCGACACGGAAATAAATAACCCCCGTTTTTTCTTGTTCCTGCATTTCTATTCGTGTGCTCCAAGAGTTCATCGCAGTTCAGCTCTCATTTTTGAGGGCTGACTTACGAAAAGTTCTGGCATGACACCACAGCAGATTTCGGCAAGATCAACCGTAGGCCATCAATGAGAAGGTCATCGACGTAAAACCTTAGCAGAGATATAGTGCCCAGCTCAGGCGAGCACGTGTACCCTACGTGGCAATAAGATCGAGACAACCAAAGTCGAAACAAAGAAGGAAGGATGGAATTAAACCGATAAAGAATAGATAAGTACTCTCACTTGTTCTAGCCACTAACAGTGTTAAGAGAATGCATCTTAAAATTTGTAATGGAAGAAAGAGTGAAGAACTAGGATTTATGTAAATGACTATGCTTTTTGAAATGAACTTTAAGAACTTTCAGTTAGATAGAGATTCTGTTGTAATTAATCCGAGAGAGATTATTTATGTGCTAAAATGCCTAAATGTCCAATTGAGCTGTAATTAAGAATGTATTATATGTTGAGTTATTGAATTTGCTAACATTTTGAAGTCAATGCATAATGGTTTTAAGAGTGAGAGAATGAAAGAATGGTAGAAGCTAAAATTAGATTTGATAACTGCTTTAACTTGTATGGCATTATATAATGAGTTTAATAAATATTCTGATTCCTTACTTACATGTGTTTCTGATCATGATGACTGACCCTGACCCTTCGTAAAACATCGAACCTGTGATCGTGTGTGTGTGTGTGTGTGTGTGTGTGCAGGAATACTCCAATTGAAAATAGTAGGGCACGACTGCAAATAAAATAAGCCAGAGAACCCAAGACTTCTAAGAATTCAGTTAACATTATTAGTGGTACTGATAATCTATGTTTATCCTAAAGGTTAAGTTTATCTCTAACTTTAAGACCCAGGCTGGCACAGATAAAAAAATAAATTTTGCCTGAGTGACCAGGATAACTCATAGAATTCAGGGAACAGGTAATCTCTGATGGCCCTTAAAAGGTTAAATTACGTAAGAAAAGGTATAAAATAAGCGAGACATAACGATAAGACTAAAATTAATGAAGATCACATAACAATGATGCAACCGACTTAACAAAGTGGTGCGTGCGATAGAATTTGGTATAGCGGCTGAAGTAGGAAAGGATAAAGTTAAATATATTGCCTCGATATATCAATATCAGAGATACACGATGCAACAATACCCTATTCCTTCTATGGGTTTAAACTTGGAAGGCTAGTTTAGTAGCCTTAAGGTAGCAGCCCTGCCACTGAACTATCCATCGTCAGGCTAGTCACCTGAAATGGAGAACATAATTCTACTTTTAAGCTGACAGAAAAAGGATAATCGGAATGAATCTATGGAAAACGACTCTGGAATGGAAATGGTGAAACGAACTGGAATGTAAGAAGTTAGCATATAAAGAAAATAGAATTAGACCAAATATTAAATGAAAGAAATTTTAAAATAGCAATAATCACTGAAACAAATAAGAAATTAAAAGGAACTATGAGAACCGAAAATTTTAATGCGATATACAGTGGAGTTGACAGAAATCAAGGAGCACAAGCAGGAGTCATGATTGGATTCTCCCTTTCAAAACAGTTAAAACATTATAAATTTTGGAATGAAAGAATAATAGAAGCTGGAATAAAAATAGACAGGTTATTTATCAGTAATCGGTTTATATACCCCAAAAGAAGGAAGAGAACAGGATAATATTGAATTTTATAATCAGCTACAAAATAGTTATAATAAAATAAATAAAAAAAAATATTATGCAATTTTAGGAGGAGACTTAAATGCAAGAATTGGAAACAGGAAAATTAATAATATAGGAATATACACAGGAATGGTAAAAAATTGATTGACTTTGTAAATCAATTTACATTAATATTTATAATAGCCTAAAAATAATGAATTCTTTCTATAAAGATAAAGACATACATAAATATACTTGGGCAGCAGGAGGATGGAAATCAACATTAGATTATTTTGTTTTAAATGAAAAGACCTCAAAGTTTTCGTTAGTTTACAGAGGATATGAAATAAGTAGTGACCACTTCCTCGTTAAAATAAAATCAAGATTACCACCTAAATGGCTACAAGTAACAAGAACAGAAAGAAAATTTAAAACGTTTGTTTATAAAATAGACTATTAAATGACACAAATATACCATGGCTATATGAACAAAGAATTAACCAATATCTAGATAAAAATAAAATAAAACAAAATGCAGAAATTGAAATAGAATGGCTTAATATAAAAATGATACCAAATGCAGCAGCGAATAAAAGCTTAGGAAAGACCAAAAAAGGAAAAAACTGAAGATATGGGATGATACAACCAAAGAAATAATCAAAATGAAAAAAGCCTATCAAAAATGGTCAAGCAGTAAAAGATTAGAAGATGAAATAGAATATAAAAGAATAAGAGCCATAGCTAAAGCAGAAGTCAGAAAAAGACAGAGGATCATGGAACAAATTCGTTTCTAATTTAGAACATAATTTATATAAAATAAGACCCAATGTATATAAGATTTTGAAACACCTAAATGAAGGTACTAAAGAAAACATAAAATTAAACACCGAATTGAAATTAGAATTTCTAAATTTCTACACAGAATTGTGGACAGATAAATCTTTTAAAAAAGACAACTGGCAAACATTTAATGAAAATGAAAAAAAAAAAAAAACTCAAGAAGAATTAGAAATCAGCCTGAAAGAAACAAGAAACGGAAAATCACCTGGAGAAGATAAGCTAGGTTCAGAACTATATAAATATGCAGGAACAAGATTCAAAGAAAGACTCCTATTGTTTGTAAATAAAATTTATACAACCGGTAACCCCCCAATAGTATGGAAAAAAGCAATTGTGATTCCTATCTTTAAAAACTATAGAGGTATAAGAATACTAAATTTCTGTTACAAAATATATAGCAGAATTTTAAATAGCAAACTAATGAATATTCCGAAAACTTTATTTTTGAAGTACAGAATGGATTTAGAAAAGGACGATCATGTATAGACCCAGCCTTTTGCCTAAAATTAATAATAGACAAAAGATGAGAATACAGTTTAGAAATTACATTTATTGACTTTGAAAAAGTATTGACAAAGTTAAAAGAAGCATTTTATTTAACATATTAAAACAAAGACAAATACCAAATAATATCCTAAAAGCTATCATAAGTATATATGAAAATAATCAAATACAAGATTAAATCACGAACTATCATATACGAGAGAGATAAAGATAAACCAAGGGGTCCGACAGGGATGCTCCCTCTCAACAAATCTCTACCTAAATGAAATAATAATAAAATGGAATAAAAATTTCCATCAAGGTATTAAACTTTCTCCTACAGTGAACTTAAACACATTCCTTTTTGCTGACGACCAAATAATAATTACACATTCTGAAGATAACTTACAGACAGTTATTTTATATCTAAATGAGATAGCCAAAGATCATGGTATGATAATATCAACAGAGAAATGAAAAACTATGGCCTTTAAATAACAAGATCCAGTAAGAACTAAAGTAGTAATAGATAACAAGATCTTAGAACAGGTGAATTCATTTAACTCCCTGGGCTGTATGATCACATATGAAAATGAAAGATATAAACCTAAAAATTGCAAAATATTTAAAAATAACAGGTTTAATTAACTCTATATTTAAACCAAACCTAGTTCAAAAACAAACCAGACTAAAAGTATATAGTACATTAGTCCTACCAGTCTTATTGTACGAAGTGAAATCTGGACAATAAAACAAAAACACAAACGAAGATTAATAACAGCAGAAATGAAGTTTATGAGAAAAACTACAAAGTATACTGAGGTTGGGTGTAATGGTTGGGACAGTTGTAGATGTCCTCCCGCGATGAGTCTTCGGACTCCTTGGAGGTATCAGGAATAATATTAATTTGATCACAAAAGAAATGAAGAAATTATGAAAGAATTAAACGAAGAAACAGTAATAGAAAAAATATAAACATAAATGGATGGAACACGTTCAAAGAATGAAAATAAAAAGATTACCAAAACAAGCCATTAGGAAAAAGAAAACCAGAACGTCCTCTTAAAAGATTTAATGAAGACTTCTAAGGCTGGAACAGGCCACGCTAGGCCTAAATCCTTGACATGCATGATGATGATGATAAGACGAACTCTACTTTTTCGTACCCAAAATTAGGAAATCAATACTTTAAACATAAAATAGAACACATTTGATATTTTTAAAATATTCAAAGTATATTTAGTACTTAGATAATATTTTTAAGATACATACTAAGAAATTATGCATCACATTTTCTTCATCACTATTAGTTCCAGATATTTCTTCAACCTCTACTGCATCACTGTTGTCTTCTGAGTCACTGTCTATATACCAGGTGATCCAAAAGTAACAGAAAAAGTAAAAATTCAATAATTCGAAAAGTATAGACAGAATGATGCGGTTTTCACAGAAATGCACAGAAAGACATGGTGTTGGATTGTGATAGAGTGGAATTTTAGGAACTCCTATCTTATCGCAATCTAACAATGTTTCCAAACAAAAAAGGAATATAAATACAGGTGATTGCCTCTGAGTATAAAATTATTGCTATGTAAATATATCAAGCAAATTTTACTATGAGAAATTAAATAAGTGTATTTAGTACCACTCACAAATGAGTTAAAATCAATAATGGAAGTGTAAAACCTTTAGCAGAGTTTTATTTTATAAAATAATATGTATTAATAGATATAGAATGTTAGCACAAATTCAACGAGGGGGGGAGTGAAGTCCAAAGGTCACGGAGCAGTGACGCGAGGGAGCGGCTCGCCCCAAGCAAACAGCGTGACGTCAGCGCACGTGCGATAGCGGAGAAGGCTGGATGCCGTGATGTAGGACCACGTGAGTGTGCTGGCTGGACATCGCGAAATGCGAGAAAAAAGAGGGAAATATAATGGTCATGCACCCCTGAAAAAAAGGGTTTGTGGTTGGACCTACTGAGCCCACTCACCACAGCCCAACAGGAAGATCAGATGTTTTGGATATCGTAATACTTAAAAACATCCCATACCAATACCAACTAGAAACAATAGAAGAACTTTCATCAGACCACAACCCCATTCAGCTCAGGCTAGGCAATCAAGAACAGTTCTCACCCCAGCACTCCTTTATAGCTTGGAACAAACTCGCAAAAACTCTACCAGAATACATTGGTCCACCACCCATCATACAGAAAAAAGAAGAGATACAGGGTGTTCGGGATAAATTTGACAGTTTCGTAAGGAAAAAGAAAATCTTCTTTGTATCTATTAAATTTAATGAATTGACAAAAAAACATTACAGGCAGAGTTAATTACAATACTATCAACAAGATTTACTCAAAATAACCACCATTAGCATCGATCACAGCTTCAATTCTGCTTCGGAACCTCGAACAAGCTGATGCTACAGTCTCCCTGGGAAGGGCCGCAAAAACTGTTTTAATTTTATCCATTAACTGGGCTTTTGTATTACTGGAAGTGCGATTGGTGTCTTTTTCAACTGTACCCCATACAAAATAATCCATGGGGTTAAGGTCTGGGGAGTTTGGAGGCCAAACATTTGGACTGGTGAAGTCGTAGAAATTTTCAGACAACCATTTTTGACTTTTCCCAGAGGTGTGGCAAGGGGCCGAATCCTGCTGCCATACATACGGCCTACCATTGGCTACCCTTGTTATCCAGGGCTTGACTACAGTTAGCAACTCCACGAACAAAGCCCGAATTCCAATGCCAGGGTTCTTCAACACCTGTTCCTGCAGATTTGCGAGGAATTCTGCTGTACGAACGCAATCAGATCGTCTGCTAGGGATCTTTCTTCTTGCTACATCCTCGTAGTCACCATTGCAAGTCTCTAGTTCATGCTTGATTGTTTTTACTGTATTCAGGGAGCATTGGGCAGCAGTCGTAATATCCTTATTTTGATGGCGGGCACGAATCATCATGATACAAGTTATTCTCTTCCATGATTCAGGTGGGTTCCAGCTATCCATCCTTTCTGACATCTTGTATATGAATGAAGAAGGGTCCAAACTTTTAAATGAAGAGAAGTGTGTGTTAATACATGTAACTTACGGAAAAATATAATTAATTATAAATATGTCAAATTTATCCCGAACACCCTGTAGATATAGCCATAATCAATCTAACAAGCCAAATGCAGAAAGCAATAGCCTCAGTAAAGCAAACCACTCTCCACCACACCACCAACAGGATCCCAGAAGAAATCATGGACCTGATTAGAACCAAGAACAAAGCAAGAAAGAGATATCACAACACTAGAGCACCACAGGACAAAACAACACTAAACAAACTCAACAGAAAAGTCAGAGCTCTACAAAACCACCGAAATCAAGAATGGGAAACCAAATTAACCACACTCAACCCAGAAGATCACTCCATATGGAAACTCTTAAAAATCCTAAGCACCAAAAGGCAACCCTTACCTCCTATACAAACCAAACAAGGAATAGTACACACAGACAAGGAAAAGGCAGAAGCCCTCATAGACAACCTGGAGGAGCAGTGCAGCCCATCGTACAAAAGTCTTAACATTAATTTCATCTATAAAGTTCATCGCCATGTCAGGAAAGCATTAAATCTCACTGATACCTCAGAACCCATCTCCCCCACTACCCCAGGGGAAATAACCAAAATCATAGCACAACTGAACAACAAAAAGGCTCCAGGCCCTGATGGCATCACCAACAGAACACTAAAGTTGCTTCCAAGAAAAGCAATAATACATATTGTTAATATAACAAACGCGATCATCAGATTTCAGCACTTCCCGATAACCTGGAAAACAGCAGATATCATACCTATAAAAAAGGCAGGCAAGAATCCTCAACTTCCAGAAAGCTACAGACCCATTAGCCTCTTATCAAGTCTTGGAAAAGTCACTGAAAAGGTTATACTCATAAGGCTACAAGCAATCACTGACAAGCTCGGAATCATCCCAAACGAGCAATTCGGATTCCGCAGAGAACACTCCACAGCACAACAAATACACCGTCTGGTAGAATACATAGCAGGAGGCTTTAACTGGAATCTCCAGATGGCTGCAGTCTTCATCGACATAGCGAAGGCTTTTGATAAGGTATGGCATCAGTGACTTCTCTACAAACTTATACAATTTAACTTCCCAATAAAACTAGTCAAACTAATTAAAGCATACCTAAGTGACAGACACATGCAAATCAAACGCAAGATCCGTGCAGGCGTGCCACAGGGCTCCCTCTTAGCACCTCTACTGTTCTCGATCTATGCAGCTGATATCCTCCCAAACCCGAGAAATATCATTACAGCATTATATGCGGATGACACCGCGATACTTTCAAGATCTCGCAGCCCTCAGCTAGCAATTAGAAGACTGCAAGGCAGCATCAACACACTAGAAACTTGGCTAACAGATTGGAGGATCCAGGTAAACCCCCTGAAAAGTTCTGCTGTGGTATTCTCCAGAAGAAAAGTCACCAGTAAGGATGACATCCAGCTCCACGGACTCAAGATCCCATGGGTAACAGAAGTAACGTATCTTGGTGTGAAACTGGATAGCAAACTGCTATTTAGTAATCACATCAAACTAACAGGAGTGAAGACATCTAGAGTAATTGCACAATTTTACCCCCTGATAAACCGCAAAAGCAAACTAGATGTAAGAAACAAGCCAACTCTGTACAAAACTGTAATTCGCCCAGTTATCACCTACGCCTCTCCAGCATGGAGTCATACATCAGAAACCAACATACAAAAACTACAAAGAATCCAGAACAAGTGCCTAAGAATGATCCTAGATGCCCCATGGTACATAAGAAACTCCCAGATCCACCGAGAAGTAAACATCCCTTATATCCGCTCGCATCTCCACGACTTAGCTGAGAAATTCTTTTCCAAGGCAACCCTGCACTCAAATCCACTGATCAAACAAGCCAACAACTACAGTGAAGCAATACACTGCAAATACAGAAGACCAAAATCTATTCTACTACACACCGAACATCACTAGCTTCAGGCCCCAAGAGGGCGAGCAGGTAGCTCAATAATACCTCATTCACAGTATCACTTACAGAGATAAAGGGGAAAAAGAAAAGCATTTTTGCTTCACCCATCCAGCCAGTAACGTTATGCGAAAAAAAGGGTTTTTTGTTCCTGGATCTCCTAGTGTTCATCTCGCGGTGGTAAAGGGTGGCAGTGCCTACATACCGGAGGATTCCGATAAAGGCAGCAGCGGAACTCTGCGGTCGTATCTCCGCGGACGAAATGAGCCCGGCAGTCCATAGAAAGCCAGATTGAAGCACGTGGACATTTCACTTAAGGAGAGGCAGATTCCGGTAGACCATTGATGCAATACAGAACCAAAGGGTAGATAAGTAGACTTTATTTGTATTTCACTGAATGTGAGATTTGTGCCACATTGATAAAGCAGAAAAGGGAACATTAATGATATTAAGACTGTGTTGCTATTGTATTAGAGAGGGTTGCCTTAAATCTTACTGTCTACCACTGTGATAAAGTTCCTTAATATGTTACAGGAAGTTACGAATATGTCTAGAGTGAGGAATTACTAATTTATAAAGAGACTGTAAAAGATATAAATGCTATCTTGTGTGGTTTCACAGAACTACTGAAAAAATAGAAAAATTGTGATAATCATGCATGATTAAGGCATTTAAGAGCATAAATAAGATTCTTACTTTAGAAAATTACAGCATAATCAGTTAAGTATATTTGTAGTATTGTAATATTTTAACTCTATCCTGACTGTCAGGAACTCCCTTAAGATGGGAATTAAGCTAATAGTATTGAATGCACATTATTTAAATTAAGGGGATATTAAATCCCACATTGTTTTAAAACCTAATAAGAAACTCAAAATTTGGAATCAGAGTTTCATGCCGAATATAGTAAACTATAAAAGTATCGGTGATTACTAGTGTGAGCTAATGCAAATAGTCCTAGTACGTAGTACAATCTCGGGCAACTCGCAGCAAAGGTGGTAAAGTTCTGTCGCTATTCTTGGTATTTTCCATAATGTAAAAACACATTTCCTAGGAAATGTATGCTGTTATTAAATTATGGTGGGAGGTCACTACCCAGACCAGTTTCAGCCTTTTTTGAGGCTTCATCAGTGAGTAGCGAGACCAAATAGATACCAAAGGGTATAACGAAAAGAACTTTTATTTATACTCTGCTATACGAGTTGTCAAAAAGGTGCTACGTACTAGGATTACTTGCATTAGCTCACGCTAGTAATCGCCGATACTTTTATAGTTTACTATATTTGGCATGAAACTCTATGATTCCAATCTTTGAGTTTCTTATTCGGTTTTAAAACAATGTTGGATTTAACATCCCCTTAATTTAAATAATGTTTATATCACCGAAATGAAGCTTATTGGCTCTTTATATTTAAGTAATTCAATGTACATATTCTTGATATATAATAAACCTTGCTTTTGTATCTAAGACTCTGTGATTTCTGGAATCCGATGCACCTCTTATATAAAAATAATACGAACCTATGCGGGAGACTAGAGAAAGGTAAAGTTTGGCCACATCTGCAAAGTTACTAGGTATCATTTAAGTACTGTCCTGGGATCACCTCTTGATTGATAATATTGTTAATCTAATAGGGTAAATGTAGCTAAGTGGCGCAGCGAAATATAAATTTTCTTGGCGTTTTACAAGAGGTAGATCTCAGACACTCTGGTGTCGCCTCGATCTTGAGGAAATGCCATTGTCCCTCAGAGGTACCACGTGATACCCGTATGGAATTTTAATGGGAAACTGACCCAAAGACTAAAGAAGTTATATGAGTAGAAAGTCGACACAATGGGTTTTTTTTAATAACAAAAAATTTTATTACCAGAATAGTTACATTTGCCACCGACAGGTGGCGCTTCAGTTATGTCAGTAGTTTGTGCAGTCGCACAGTTCGCAACGCAGCTAGGATTACAAATGTTCAATGTGATCGCCGCCATTCTTGAGAATGGACGTGGCATGACACCCTGCACAGCATCGAAGAGGGTTTCGGTTGTAATTCCTGTCACATGATGGCGAATAGCTTCTTTCGACATGGCCAATGACATCGGCCGACCTCTGTACACCTGTGACTTCAAGTAGCCCCATAACCAAAAGTCACAAGGCGTAAGGTCTGGAGATCTTGGTGGCCATTCGTGCAGGAAAGAGCGACTGAGGACACGGTCATCGCCAAATGTCGATCGCAGCAGGTGCTGGACAGGACCTATAATGTGCTCCATCCTGCATGAATGTTACACTATGGAGGCTTGCCTCTCTTGCACATTCGGACTTCTGATAATACAGCTTAACTAAAAGTGCTTTATCTCGTAACGATAACATGCCTCACCTTGGCAGAATGTTTAACTTCAGTAATAAATGTTAAATGCTGAAAGTTTAACTTCAGTATTCACTACATCTGAAATTTATGTACCTCGTGGTTTAAATAGTGACAGGTAGCAGCTCCGGAGCTGCTACAGTGCCAACTGTTGGCGATAAATGTAACTATTCCGACAATAAAATTTTTCGTTATTAAAAAAAAATCCCATGTTTTTCTGTGCATTTCCGTGAAAACCGCATCGTGCTACTGTCTATACTTTTCGAATTATTGAATTTTTATTTTTTCTGTGACTTTTGGATCACCCGGTATATATATATATGAGATCATCCTCAGTTCCATCCATGGCATTGCTGATTCCACATTTCTTGAAGGACTTCACCACCTCTTGCTTGACTCCATTCCATTTGGACTATTTGCATACCTCAGTAATGGTTGTTTTCACTCTTCCTGTCAGTGTCAAGTTATTACCTGCTTTTTGCATCCATTTATTCCATTCTTCTTTCATCAGAGCTTTAAACGGCTTGTTGATAGAAATACTTAGTGGCTGTAACTGACCTGCAAGTCCACCAGGAACAGAGGCGGCTCGTGCATAGGAACTGCGGCACCGCCAATTTTTTCAAGTAATTTTGAATTATACCAAACTGTATAATTTTACCGATAATCAATATTTTTTCATGTTTAATTTTTTAAAATAAAATTTTTTTTACCATAATTTTGATATTTTATCCAAACACGTATACACTGTACTTACAGTGTATATGTATATTTCGAAAGTTGCAGCACCCCCACAATTTGAAGCCACTGACCAGGAATAACTGCTAGCTGTGTTTGCAAATCCACTGCAACCCTTTTTGTCTTTTCTGTTAAATGTGCTCGGAACTGATCAAACACAAGCAGAGCTGGAATCTTCGACAGCCCTCCAGGTCTTCTAGACCAAATCTTTGCAAACCAAATAGTCACGATCTCTTCATTCATCCAGCCATTCTCATGAACTTGGACAAGAATGCTAGGTGGTATGCTCTCTTTAGGATACGTTTTCCTCTTAAAAATGAGCATAGGAGGCAGTTTGGTACCATCTGCACAACATGATAGGACAGCAGTATAGTGTGTCTTTTCATGACCACTTGTTTTGACCTCTTTAATATCAACAGTTCTGTTGGAAGGCACATCAAAACTGAGAGGCACCTCATCCATTTTTCCAATCTGACTTGGTTCAAAAGCATATTTTTTCCGAACTTTTATGACATAGGAGTAAAACTGATTTTATTCTCATAAGCTGGTGGCATTTTCTGGGCTAACTTGGTTCGTGTTCTCATGGCCAACCCTCATGAAGTTGAAGCACCATTTTGCCTTTCCTGTGAAATCAACAATGGTCATTTCTCTTGAAAACCTTTTTGCCTCATATTGAAAAAGCTTGATTGACACACATATTCCACTCTGGCACATTAATCAGGATTAGTCTTTGCCACAACAGGGGTTACCAAGTTGAGCAATGTTGGGTGCATGTTTAAATTTACATTAAAAAAAACATTCAGAAAAAGTATTTTAAGGGAGAGAGAGTTCTGTAGAGAACTCTCCCTCCCTCAGAGGAGGAAGAGAACTCAGCCATCTAATATAGAAATTCTTTATCTGGTATTGATAAAATAATATTCACTTAATGCACGAACTTCATATTTAAATCCAAATGGAAATTATTCTGTTACAACAGAAATGAAAATTCAGTGATCTATCTTTTCTCAGTTTATTTGTTTATGAATATTCAAATTAAGGAATTAAAAACCAACTTAATTTTATGTAATAGTTATATAAATACAAAACAGTGATAGAAGTAAACACATAATTGCTCCAGCAATGCAGCATGCAAAGTCCCCTGGACTTTACACAATGTTACCTCATTCACTTATAGAAAATATTAAATTTTACAGATTTTCTAAAAGTAAATTCTGATGTTTTGTAAAATTCACTATGCACTTAGAAAGCAAAAGCATGAATGCATGCTATAACATACATTTTAAATGTCTGGAGATAGACAGGTCCTGAGCTAAAAAAAAAAAACTTTATAGTATATATTTTTTAAATGTTTAGTGCATGTGATTTTATTAAGAACCAGAAACAAGATGTCCAAAGTTTATTAACAATATTTCTTTAATCTCATCTAGACATTATGAGAGAAAATAAATAAATGAACAGTTAATACTATTTACAAAATTATTTTTTTATTATGATACCAAATATATCATGGGCACAAATTAACAAATAAATAAATATATACATGCGCGTGTGTGTTCTGAAAGAGAGAGAGAGAACATTTAAAGATCACAAAAGTTAAGATATAAAAAGGTAAGGATGAATATGCTTATAAATGAACTAAAAACAAAAAAATTTCCACCATGCTCACAGTACTTTTTTTCAAAGAAATAATACATAACTATTTTAGTTTTTCCAAATCAAGTATATAAATAACATGAAAAGTTAATGACAATGGTAAATTACTGAAAAAAATTGAAAAAATCATATTTTAGTGTTTTATATTAAGAAAATAAATAAAATAAAAAAATATTTTTTTTACATTTTCAAAAAACCAGCATTATATACAGTTCCACAACCAAATATGCAAGTTATTTTTATTAACAAAAAGAAGTATAAGACTGAACACAGAATGAAAGTTTATTTTTTTGATATATGGTCATTCCGTTTAATACTTATTTAATTTAATTAAAGTGCAGTGCGTTCATCATAAACGACAACTGCTTCATTATCAACTAAGGAATCAGTATCTTTATGAGAAAATGGAATAGTTAAAAAGGTACTTCGGCTTTTATTCACAGCAATAGCTGCTGCACTGTCATTGCGCATTCTGTTCTTACGTTTTTTGCTAAAACTGACCTGGAAAAAAAAAAAATAGGTTGCTTCATATGCTACTAACAGAAAAAAAAGGGCAAGTTAATAAAACATGGTACATTTAAATAATAAAACTACTTGACAGTATTACAGAAGATTAATAAGTAAATGAAACTAAAATACATAGTAGCCACAATTAAGTCACGAAAATACAGCACTGTTACACAACTGAAAACAAAAAAAAGTCATTAATAAGGAAAGAGCATGAAGTTGTATTAAAAAAGTAACCTGCATATAATAATCATTGCAAATGCCATTTTAGTCCTTTCTAACTTTTGGAGACTGAGGAACAATCCATTTTCACCCATAGCCAATCAGAGATAGCTGGTCCAAACTATCAGTGATATTAAATGGCATCTGGTGAAGAGAATGTGGCAGACAATATTATTATCATTAAGAGAGACCTCCAGGGAGTCAGGAAAAAGTCATCAAGGGAGGCTATATTATTCGCACTAGCTGTCATACCTGTTCTTGAATTTATTCTCAGTGCTCGCACACACAACATCCAAAGGCAATCCATTCCAATAATGCACTACTCTATGAGAGAAAAATCTAGCCCTAAACCCTTTCTTGATAGCACTTATTCTCAACTTCCATGGATGCCCTCAAGTCCTTTCCCCAACTACCTCTAAAATGCAAAATTCCATTTACTGAAATTCTGTATAACCCTTTCAGAAGTTTGTAAGTCTCAATCATATTCCACAATCTATATTTGTGGAATAATCTATATTCCATAATCCTGATTTTTGACTCTCCTTTGCACCCTCTCCACTATATCAGAATCACCAGGGAAACTAGATCTGTGCACAATAGTCCAAGTGAGGTCTTATCAGGGCCTTGTAAAGAGGCAAAATGACTTCCTTATCTTTACATATCAAGTTTTGTTTCAGCATTGCCATTATTCTTTGAGTTGTATTTACAATTTATGCTATATGACCTTTGAACTTCAACTTCCTGTCTACTAAAACTAAGATCCCTAGCCTAATCAGTTTCTTCTAGCATAATTCCACTAATATAATATGACATTGGACATCTCATCACACCAATGTGCATGACTTAACATTTATTAACATTGAAATGACAGCCATTTTCACATGCCCGCAATTCCAGCCTATTCAAATTATTCTGCCGGTACTGCATATCAGCAGCACTTCTGATTATCCTACCTATCTTTGCATCATCAGCAAATAGCTGTATGTCACCTGCCAAATCCTTCCCAATGTCATTAATGTATAAATTGAATAACAGTGGATCAAGGACTGATCCTTGTAGTACACCACTGGTTACCTTAGATCTGGCACTCACATTCCCCCATAAACCACTTTTTGATATGTCAGCAAGCCATCCTCTTATTCATGCCAATAATTTATAATCTAATCCCATTTTCTTCAATTTATGCAACAGTATTCCATGCTGTATTCTGCCAAAGGCCTTAGCAAAAGCCAAAGTTTCATGGTGCAACCATTCCCCTTTGTCTAACTTAGTAGAAACATTATAAAATGTGAGCAAGTTGCTAAAACATGACTTTCCTTAGTAAACTGATGCTGTTCATTGCAAAGTAGATTCTCTATCAACTAATTTCTAAATGCAAGTCCTAACCAACTTTTCCAAAATCTTCACTACCACTTGTGAGATATTGATTGGTCAATAGTTGGATACATTGGTCTTTGCACCACCCTTGTGCAATGGGATTACCATACATTCTTTCCACTCCTATGGAATCTTCCTGTTCTGAGACTCAAATTATATAGCCTGGTCAAGGGAATAGCCAGTTCAGTTGAACACTCTTTTGATATGCACATACCAAATATAAAATTTGACCAAAAAAAGGTTTGAAAGTTAACACTGATGTAACTTCTACCCAAAGAAAGATATGTTCAATTCTGGTCGCAATTGCAAGACAATTCCTCAGATAGTCAAGCTTTAGCACAGGTAAGCAGTAGTGGTTTTCATCCACAGACTCAAGTTTTCGACTCCAGAATAAGAAGAAAAAAAAATAAAATAAATAAATAACACTCAGGATTAGAAATGCGTATTTGTGGCAATACTCTGCACTATAATTAAATATCATTGGGTAGAACTGAACTCTGCTATCCACAATGATGCAGGGCACTAGCAGATTATGAATTTCTAAAATTCTACATTTCTGCTGGCTGCTCCCTTTAGAAAATCAAAGGCATTAGGAGTTATTTTTTTCTTTTAAATAGCAAGTGAAACTGACAATAGCATTTCCCATTTGCATTATCTTTTAGAAAAATTACAGTAAATACTATTCATCTTGAGTTTTTTGTAACAGTTAAAAAAATATTGTTGGTTAAAATAAAGAACTTTTATTGTTAAAAGAACCAGAAAAATGATAAAATATACAAAGAGCCAACAAGTTTCACTAGCCACTGTCTAGCATTTTCAAGGCTGAACTGGTGTGAAAACATATGCATTAAGTTACATGTGAAACATACACTTTAGTAACTTAGGCAGTTACATTTGATCATTCGTGTTTGATGGCGTGCATGCGTTCGAATGCTTCAGTCAGAATCCGGTACATGACCACGTGTTATGTAGTTTTTTGCATATTGTAGTTCTGTTGAACTGAGAGACATGAGGAGATTTTTCCATATGTCTTTAAGAATAATACCTTGATTTCTATTTAAATTATTGCCAGTGCATAGTACCACAGCTGCTTCTTTGAAAGTTCTGTGTCTGTAGTCATTCTCGATGTAAGGTATAGAACTGTTTTTCCAATCTATAACGTGATTTGATGTTGAGAAATGATGAGCTAAACCAGATGTGATGATTCTATTATGATTGACATCCCCCACATGTTCCTTCTGTCTTATTTCAAAACTTCTAGAAGTCTGACAAATGTAAGAAAGGCCACACATGCATGGAATTTCATATACTCCAGGACATTTGAAGAAAGGTACCTCATCTTTGGGTGATCTTAAGATTTGTCTCATCATGGTAGTTGGTTTAAAAACCACTCTGATGTTATGAGCTTTTAACATTCTCGCCAATTTTGTGGAAACTGAATTAATATATGGAATGACAGCTGTGGACACATTGGGGCACCGTAACGCGTTGTTGGTGGTTGTCTTTAAATAGCAATTTGTTTAAAATGTTAGAAGGGTATCCATTCAGCGATAGAGTGTTAGCTATTAGTGACAGTTCTCTCTGTACATCTGCTTCTTTTGAAAAAGACCTTAAGGCTCTATTATGGAGCATGTGAATGATGCTGTGTTTTTGTGATCTATGATGGTTGGATGAATAATGTAGATATCTACCTGTATCTGTGGGTTTCTTGTAAATGGAGAGTTAGATCATTCACATGCTCCGTAATAGAGCCTTAAGGTCTATTTCAAAAGAAGCAGATGTATAGAGAGAACTGTCACTAATAGCTAACACTCTATCTCTGAATGGATACCCTTCTAACATTTTAAACAAATTGCTATATGTTTTTAAACCAACTACCATGATGAGACAAATCTTAAGATCACCCAAAGATGAGGTACCTTTCTTCAAATGTCCTGGAGTATATGAAATTCCATGCATGTGTGGCCTTTCTTACATTTGTCAGACTTCTAGAAGTTTTGAAATAAGACAGAAGGAACATGTGGGGGATGTCAATCATAATAGAATTATCACATCTGGTTTAGCTCATCATTTCTCAACATCAAATCACGTTATAGAGTGGAAAAACAGTTCTATGCCTTACATCGAGAATGACTACAGACACAGAACTTTCAAAGAAGCAGCTGTGGTACTACGCACAGGCAATAATTTAAATAGAAATCAAGGTATTATTCTTAAAGACATGGAAAAATCTCATCATTTCTCTCAGTTTAACAGAACTACAATATGCAAAAAACTACACAACACGTGGTCATGTACCGGATTCTGACCGAAGCATTCGAATGCATGCACGCCATCAAACACGAATTATCAAATGTAACCGCCTAGCAGTTATTACTAAAGTGTATGTTTTTCATGTAACTTGATGCATTTGTTTTCACCAGTACAGCCTTGAAAATGCTAGACAGTGGCTAGTGAAACTTGTTGGCTTTTTGTATTTTGTATATTAGCATTTATCTTCTGGTCTTAACAATAAAAGTTCTTTATTTTAATACATCAGACCAAATATGTACAATTTAAATATTGTTGGTTAACTATAATCCTACTGCATACAGATTAACGCCAACCCAATTATTTTTTTAAAAAAAGTTTCATTTTGAAAAATGTACAAATGTAGTTTTAAATCAATTGTGTTTAGCAATCTATATGTGCCCCCTTCCTTTCTGTTTTAATAAACTTTTTAATCCATTTGGCCTTTTTTTTTCTTTGTAAAGGAAAGGAATTTTTCATTTATTTTTTTTTTAAAGATATTCTTTTTATATTTTATATTCTTTTAATATCAGGTCATAATGCATCCTTCTTTGAGAATTTTTTTTACTTCCACATCCAATTTTTTCAAGGTTTGGAAATTGCATAGTTTTATTTGCAACTCTCAAATTTACATCATTACTTAGTAATTTCCCTTTAGGGTATAGGGCGTGTTCCCCCCCCTCAAAAGCAATAATCTCTAACCCCCCTATTTAGGACTCAAATCTATTTTAATAACTGGGGTCTCTGAAAAGAAGCAAAAATAATCACCCACTCAAAATCTCAAGCAGGCGATATTTTTTTTTATAAATAACCTACAACCCACATCAACAAAAGCTTGGAAAAAATGAAACCAGGCCACACAATTGCTTGAAAACATGATCATTAAAAGATCGATTGCAAACAAAATATTTTTCTTTTTTTTTTTAAAAAAGACATTTGTAAAATTAACAGAAATTTACCAATGGGCTCATTGTGTCATATTTAACAGGCTATCTTCAAGAGTTGTTATAGTTATATCCATGTTACTGTATATATTTCCCTATTCAAATCAGCTATGAATAAACTGTGAGAATGACATTTAATAAATTATATACAACAATATGATTATCTAGTCTGGCTCAGACTTGGATAAAATGGCTGGTTAATTGAACAAACTGAATAGGAGAGGGTGATGTTATAACAACAGATATTAACATGCAACAGTAATGTGTAACAACACAACCCACTAATATCATGAAGGCTATTTTAGGCTAATTAATGAATAATATAACTCATCACAGATTCTTTTTGAATAAAATATCACTACAAATTAAACAAGAATATAATTTATGAGGACCTTTTTCTTGACCACTAGTATTAATAAATAATTAAAGACTTATTTTGTAAGCTAGCCAAGTAAGTAACAGTTTAATATCCAACATTTCACTGGCTAATATCTGTCAGCATTTTCAAAGGAATACGCTGGTAGGCGATAGAAAGTAACAAAAACTAGGAAACTAACCGACAATTCTAAAAATTATATAAAGTTATTACTGAATGTATCATATTACTGTTTCACATTCAGTGATAACTTTATATAATTTTCATTATATAATAATGAAATGTCAATACTCAGACCAGTTTCAACCTTTGAGATCTCATCAGTGGATGCCAAACCCAGGAAGATACCAAGGCTCAATGAAGTAGCATAACACAAGTAGCCTATCATAAAGATACTTCGCATGCAAACATTTTGCTTATGCTTGGATAACAGATTAAACAAGAATATAATTTTACTTTGTAAGCAAGTGAAAAATCTTTCTCAACTATCTCTGATCCAGAGTATGTTAGTAAGGTGATACACCTTTTTACTATTTGTAAATGGCAAATATATGACTTTTACACTGATTCAACATTAGGATCTTTCTGGGTCTGGATTCCACTTAACTTAATAGAGGTTAAAACCAGAGGTGGCTAATCTTTCATTAATGCTTTTGCATTATGAGATACTGAGGCAATTAATGTGAAGTCGACAGCCTAGTTGTAAAGATATTACATGTGCTAACTTTGCTTTACACTTTGATAAAGGATTAAACAAGAATATAATTTCCTGTCAAATGTAATTTATTATATAACCAACTGAAAAATATTTCAGAATATAGAGTAACAGAATGTATATAAAATATTTTAATACATATATAAGAATATTTTACAATCTTATAATACGCTATGTGCTAACTTTGCTTCCACTATATTCATTATATTCTTATAATTATTTTAAACAAGAATATACATTATATTCTTGTTTAATCCGTAAAGGATTAAACAAGAATATAATTTTCTATCAAACACTATTTATTATATAACCAAGTGTAAAATACTTCAGAATATAAACAGAGTAACTGAATGTATGTATATAGAATTTTTAAGATATATATTATATATATATTAAAACATTCTATATACGTTCTGTTACACTTTATATTTTTATATTCTGGTTTACTTAATAGAATGTCACAGTTTATTATAAAACACCTACCTTTGTTAAATTAAATAACACAGCAATAACTTTTTAAATGAATTATGCTGAAACCAATACATCTATAAAGAGAATTTGGTAATGCTCTTTTCTGTAAGAAAATTTTATAGAGAACATACTTCTCTCTTAATGTATTAACCACCTAACCGGCCATTAAGATGGATACAAAACGCATCCTCATACGCTTCGTATCCATCATATATTTCAATGTAATATTAATGGTATTACAATTTTAATATGCACTTTGCATCCATGATAACCTCGATGTCCATAGACATCTTCGCTGGTCACGTGATTAAGCTCATTGGTCTACCACAGAGAAATTACTTTATATAGCATGTTACATTGTTTAAAAAAATTAACAATAGACAATACAATAACTAAAAAAATTATTTCCAATATTTTTCAACATTACATTGGCAGCTTCAGGGGGAATAGTACACTTGTACTAACGCGTGCATGCAGGCATTACTTCAGTAACTGAGAAAGAACAGGAAGACTTAGTCCTAAATTTATACATTTTTTTTTTTTAAAGTGTTGCTCCCAGCCACGAAAGGTTACTTTGCAAACCTATAGTACATATTTGTACTGTGAGTGGGATAAGGATGCTTTTTTCTATTTTTATCAATTTTATTTATTTTTTTACATAGTCTGGAAATCCTGCTTTAAAGACCAAGCATGGAACTTTTTCAAGCGGAGTAGTGGTCTCACACTTGGTGATGAAATTCATCTCCTGCTAAAGACAGTCACAAACATCCATGGCATGGATTGCATGGATTTGAGCATATAGCCTGTTAGTTGGAGAGTGGGTATGCTAATCACTCAGCCAACCAGAATGACAACCGATTGGCTTTGGTTGAGAGTTCTTAACCGCTGAACTGATTTGTCTAAAAATAAAAGCTTCCCAAATGAGAGGCAGTTTGAAGTAACCATATTTTTGTTCAAGTTATGATGGTTCATGAGGACAGAAGCAGATTCAAAGAAAAAGCTTGCAAATTTGAATTTGCTGTGGTGAAATAAGGTTTTTTTTTTCTACTTGATTCTGTGGTGGGTGTGCAGGGCATAGTCTGCTTAAACCCGAATAGCCACAGTTTCCTTCTGGAAACAGAAGGAAAATTCTACAAAGAGAGAGCACAGCCATGCTATCCTCTTTTTCCCCAGCAAACTTCATTATGGAGATGTTTGAAAAGAATGACACTGTTCCTCTTCAAACCTACTATCTGGCTACATTATGTGGATGACATGTTCACTATTTGGCCACAATTTAAACACTTCACTACAGAAAGGGAAAGTAAAAACAGTCTGCCCTTCCTAAATATTCTAGTTAGAAAACAAGTGGATGGATCCTTGGCCTTCACAGTCTATAGAAACCCCCCTTCCCCCCCACACACATAGGTAAATACATCCACAAACAGATATATCACTCCCCACGCAACAATACGGCATTATAAAAATATTAGTCCACAGGACAAAACTGATTTGCTCTGATAACACTCCACTCATTACTGAAAACCACATACAAAACATCTTTTCAGCCAATGGCTACACCTTTACCATATAAAAAGAATACTAACATCCCATACTCGCCCCCCCCCCCAAAAAAAAGACCACAGCAATTCTCCCACCATTCACTATATCCAGGACACCTGAAAAGGTGGCCAAGCTTCTAAAAAAAAAATACAATTTTGTGACCGCTTATAAACCACACAGAAAGTCAGCATCACTTACTTGCTCTCTTTGACCAAATGCAACTTCTGAATTTACCTGAGGTCTACCAGGTACATAGAAGCTGCAGCCTTTCTACATGTCCAAACAGGTAGGAAAGCCAGTATCAGGATATCATCAGAAAACCAAGACCACATCCATTTCCAACACTGTGGCCACTCAGGTTTAGCAGACCATGCCTTGTATACCTACCATAGAATCAGATGGAAAAAAACACACCTTACTACACTGAAGCAAATTCAAATTTAAAAGGCTTTTTCTTAAATTTGCTTTTGCCCTCATGAACTATCCTAACCCGAGCAAATATGGTTGCATCAAACTGCCTCTCATATGATACATTCATCTGTAGACAATCAGCTCAACTGCCAAGAACTCCGAGCCAAAGCAAATGGGTGATGTTTACATCACCTGTTTGCTTTAGGTACTGCAAGTCTTCTTGTATTTCGCTTGTTTAGTCTCATTTACTGAATGTTTATAGATGGTTCCCACACATGCAAGGTTATTAGTATCTATAGCACATTTGAACTTATGGGTGGGCTAAGTAGCACCTGAGTGTACGTCAATACATTCCCCATAAAAAATACCAACTAATTGGCAAATACTGGAAATAATAATAAAATAATGTATATTAGTTATTTGCCTAACAATAAAATATAAGCACTAGAATGACTTTATGTAAACCTAACAGTAACTTTATTTATGAAATTAAATTTCTGGGAAGAAAACTTTCCAAAAAATGCCACCCAGTTCAAAAGCACTTAAATATTATTAACACCTTAGATAGGATTGAAACTTGACTTTATATATATATATCATAACTGTATTTTGCAAGTAACTGTAGAAACAATTTAAAATATAACTAACATCTAATGTCCTTACATAGTACCCTCTATGCTTCACAGCTAGTAGAGTACTACATCAACTGTGGAGGCTCATGAAGTTGATCATTATTATATTCTAGAATATACTCTCAAGGGAGAACCAAATATTATGATAGTCCAACACTAATAATATTTCATAATAAAGCTTAATGGCTTAACTAACACCAAGAGGAAAAAATGCATTCATTAAACTCACTAATACTTTGTTGGTTTTCTACCCAGCATCATCAAAGTACAATGATAACTGTGACAGACACACAATACTAAACCAAGTAATTGTAGAAACAATTTAAAATGTAACACCTAATATCCTTACATGGCACCCTCTATGGGTCAGATAACTACAAAGTTAATTCAAAGAAGTCCCACTATTAGGTCTTTTAGTCTTCCAGATCATTGATGAATTAATGAAACTATACTTGTTGAGATTGGGAGAGTGCTTCATAGCTGATGTTGATTTTAAGAATAGTCTCACAGACCTGTAACGACTTCTGTGTAATAAAGATGTTTTTCTCCATCTGATCCTATGTGAAGAGTATCCAAAGCGTGGTCTTCCAATCCTGACTTGCCATACAGATAATCTCAGATGTAATTTTTATGTTCTTCAAGATGTGTATTAACTGATCTACCAGCCTGTCCAAAGCAGACTAACTTGCAGACACAAGGAACTTTATACTCTCACAGAGGTTCAAGAGGATGTAGTCTATGTAGAATCAGTATCAGCTAAGATGCACTCTCCCATCCTCAACAAAGTATGGTTGCATTAATTTACCAAAGATCTGAGAGACTGTCATTTTAAGACCCAATAGCCAGACTTCTCTGAATTTACTTTGTAGTTATCTGACTCACAGAGCACACCATGCAAGAACATCAAGTCAGTTACAATTTAAATTGTTTCTAGAATTACTTGGTTTAGTGCTGTGTACCTGTCACAGTTACCATTGTGCTTTGATGATGCTGGGTAGAAAACCATGATATTGAGTTTAATAAATGTATTTATTCCTCTTGATGTTAGTTATACTATTAAGCTTTATTCTGGATAATGAACAACGGCAAAGCCTTTCTTTACATACTATTAATAATATTTCATGGCTAGTTTCCTATCATGACCTTGCTTCCTATCTGGTATATTATCACTTCTAACCGATCAATCTACTGATATCTTGGTCTTTCTCTTTTCGTGCCAATCTTTCATTTTCCATTTCTTTAAGTAGTCATACCATCCTACATTTCTGCTTATATATATATTCTTCAATATTAACAATATCAAGTACCCTTTAATATCTTAATTTTTTATTTGGTTTTGCAAGTGATGTTATTTGTTTGCTCTATTTTTCTCAGAATTCTCATACTTTCAAATATTTAATCAAATATTTGATTTTTAACCCATCTTCACATCCTAAGCTACAAAACTGGTTTGAATACTGTTTTGTATACTGCCAATTCAGCTTTTTAGGCTAATTTCTTTCTTGTTCTCTCTATATATATTTATTAAACTGACTTCCCACTATCCCAGCTTTGCTTATTCTGTTATTTCTTTTTATTTTAATTATTTAATTGGCTATCTTCACTAAAAGCTATGCCTAAAACTAACAACAGATAACATTACATACTCTACAGCTCTCCACCATTCAATCTGCCAAATACAGTGAACAACATCATCTACTGCTCACCACTTTAATATCACTTTCTTTAATAATGCAGTTCATGTAGTTTATAAATATTAGAAGTGGTGATAATAATACAGCTGTGCCTTAACCTGCTTTGACATCAAACCATTTTCCTGTACTTTCTTCCATTCTTTCTATCAATTTGGACCACACAGTATTTTAATGTATTTTTCCTTTGGCAACTTATCTCTCTCTGAAGTTAATGGGCCTTAAATAAGGCCCTCATCATATTCCCATGATTTCTCCACTATTTATAAAGGAAAAAAAAATGTGATTGTCAGAATCAAATTTTAACACAAATCCAGCTTATTATTCTTCAGTTTTGTTTTCAACTATTTTAAGTCCTTTCTGAATCATGCCTGTTTCTTTCTTCAGCCAGTTTCTGCATATTTATTAGTTACATTTTTGTTTCCAGGTAGAGACAGAGAATAATTTTTCTACATTTTATCTCATTGTATGCAAGATATTTTGTGAGAATAGCACTAAAGTGGAAACATTCTATAGTCATACAATCATATAGCACACTGCTATGTATGCTTTACCCATTTTGGGATTTCAGACCATTTAAATATTTTTTATCACTGAAAGTGAATTTTAGTAATTCAATATAATCTTTTTGAATTGTTTACCTAATTAGCACTAAAAAAACTGATGCATTCACTTGCATCAAAATCAAAATTAGTGATTCTAAAAAATTTACAGATTTGAATACACAACTTGATATCATTTGAACAAATTGAAAAGGATGAGCATGTAGCTCTTGTTTTATGCCAATTAAATTTTTTTTCATTAAATTTTTTGCTATAATTTAAATTTTTTTAAAACTAAAACTTAACAGATAATTGTGTTTATATTTTTTAATTTGTTTTTCAGAATTCCAAAAAATATATTTTTTATTTATTTACAATGAACTTTTATACACATTTTCTAGCAAAACAGGAATGATCACAAATGCTTTTTTTTTGTATTGATTATTAAAACATTATCTATATATCTGAATTTTTTTCTATATTGCTGCTATTTATAACAGCAACATAAAGAATTCATATATGATTGAAAAAATGTCTCCAATGCTTGCAGATTATGAAAATCACTTCTAACTTTTTTTTTTGGTCCCAGTTAATCATGAGTAAGCAGAAACCTATGGTATGTATCCGGTCTTTTAAACAAATCTTCTGAATTATAAACAAATGCTAAGCTAAACCTTTTATATTACTATATTTCAGAATGCATATCATTTGCTTAACTGCATTTCTACCTCATGTACTTCTTGACTGCATTTCTTGATTATATTCTACCAGTTAAATAATTTTTCTTAATAATTACTCCAGACATCCAAAATATCTATATATCACTTTTATGATTTTGACTGCCTTTAGTCCCAGTTTTTTTCAATTATGTTTTCTTAGTATCCTCCAAAATATTTGATACCTTATGATTTGTGCCAAAGAGATTACTTAAGGGTCTAAGCTACCTAACTGGAAGGGGACATCTACAAAATCTATAAATGTCAAAAACTAATTGTAGCTTTTCTGATACAATGTCCAATTCTGACATACACGTGCTTGTCCTATTACCTGGATAAATAAGGACAGAATGGCTATTCCAAACTGTATTCCACAATGGCTGAAACTACAATATACATTACGACTGCACAACATAATCCAATATCATGCCAGCTGGGAAACAATCACACATGGCCCCTCTCCTATTACTTTTGTCAAGCAACCAGGATGAACAATGAAAGTCAGCTACTGGAACAGCATAAGAAGCATCAACAGAAAAGAAGTGAAGTTGGCAGACAAATTTAATACCATATTGACAGGATTGGTGTGAATGAGACTTAACATATTCTTGACAAGTATAATTTGTTAAGCCTCAGTCACAAGTCCAGACTACTTTTATGCAGAGGCCAATGACTTCATATCAGTCAGCCACTACCTATCTGTGCCATCAGCCCCATATCCACTTCCATTTGCTTTAATTTATGTAATGGCTTTCCATGCAGTATTTTGTCACACGTCTTTGAAAAGTCCAGCAGTATCACAGTGTAGCCAGTTCCTTTATCCAATTCCACTTTTTTTTTTTAAATGTGAATAAATTACTAAGGTGGGAACTACCTTTTGCAAAGTCATGCTGCTTCTTATTCTTCTCCACCCATTCCTGAATTTTACCTTTAACCAACTTTTTTCAATACTTTTACACCACTCCAGAGATATCAAATGGTCTGTAATTTGCTACTTCTGCCTTGGAGCCACCTTTAGTAATGGAACATTTCAACCCTCTTTCCACTTTCTTGGAAAGTTGAGAGAATATGCAAGAGACTTTCAATTAGATTCAAATACACACAAGAATTTAATCAATTAAACACTAAATCAAACTAGCTAAAATACAAGTGAACATTCTAATAAATAATCAACAACTCTAGCCTCTAAGTTATTCAATGATACACATAACATTCACAATACAAAATTTCTAATCAGATTCTATCTACAATCCTAGCTCCTCATATTAATTTGGTCACACACAAGCATAAGTTTTCAGACAACCAGTCCAATGAAAACACCAATAAATTGCTAAGCATATTAGTCATTCAAAGTTCCTTAAGTATCTGTCCACTAGAAACTGATTCACCTTTCCTTCCAAAACTATTGGAAAATAAGTCAGAAAGTTCTGTACGTTACCATCACTGTGTCTGATTACCATCTCTGCCTGGTCCATCATCTTTTGTTGGATAAGACTGCACTTCCCATCAGTTTGTATCCACGTGGAGGTCATGTTGTTCACCCGATAAGGCACTTAGCGATGCTAGCGTTCATCTCGATCTTTTGCGGGTCACTAAGGTCAGCGTTCCTGCCTTTGGGAAATAACTTTCCGCTGCCTCATTCTGGTAGGACTTCTATCGACGGCCCGAAACAGTGGACGCCGACATCTCATGTACTGCCCGTCCAGTACCTATCAAGCATTCATGGGAGAGAGCTCGCCGTCTGACATCGTAGCACTTTTTTCTGTTGGTCAGCAACCTCAGGTCCAAGCAAGAACAGGCACAAAAACTCAAGAGCTCGAAGCGCGTGCGAATCCTTATTTATTCTATCTCTGTTGCGCCCTCTTTTCTGCTGCAGAAATCTTCACATGGCACTTTCCCTTGCTGTTTTGTCATAACTCTTCTCATCAAAGGGGAACGCAAGCTCAATTCGCCTTCCACATAAGCCTTTGCCTCAGGCATTATGCTAAACTGGGTGGCTAGCATGCGACCCTTTAACTTTTGTTTACACTGGATATACATTTCACATAGAATACATTTTGATCGCTACAACTTACAAAACGGAATTTCTATTTAGACAAACAAATTCATTTTTCCTTTGTACTTCACATTAAAGTTATTCATTTATGCTCCTTTTTTACAATTTGTTTCCTTATTATGGTACAAGCATCTCTTAGTTGTTATTTTATTCTTGTTAAATCTTGAATGAAATAATTTTAATGAAAATTCCTCATTCAAGATCTAACAGTATATGTAACTGGTAATTAATTTACGGAATTAACAACGCATGTAAAGTAAATTAATTAAAGATAACTTTAATGAATCACTTCTATATTTCGACAATGTCACATTGTCATCTTCAGGAACATAAAGATATGGTATGTGCACTGAAGGAACTAACAAAGCAAATGAGGAAGAAATTAAGACACTAATTTTGTTCCTAAAGTCCTAATGGTGCCCTCTTGCGGGCTAATTTGGTAGTCTTGGCCGTTGGGCTGAAGTTCTCATAATGAAAGTCTCCCAAATTTGGGGCAGTTTCATGCACCCAAATTTGTTGAGGTTAGGAACGTTTTTTAGAGCTGCTGAAGATTCTTTGAATAATCTTTCGTATTTAAACTTGCTGCGATGGATTATTTTTGTCTTCTTCCAACGAATTTTATGGTGAGTATCTAAGGCATGGTCTGCCAGCCCAGAGCGGCTGTACTGGTGAAACCAGATGTAGTCTTGGTGTTCTGAAATCCTGATATTTGTTGTTCTGCCTGTTTGGCCAAAGTAGGACAATTTGCAGCTGCAAGGGACCTGGTATACACCAGGTAGGTCTAGGGGAAGTGGTTGGTCTTTGGTAGAGCGGATAAGGGATGCCAACTTTTTATATGGTCTGTAACAGGAAGTAAGGTCATATTTCTTGAGGATATTAGTTATTTTTTCAGAGGTGCCCTGGATGTAGGGGATAGTGATAGACTTGGTGTAGTCTTTATTGTTGAGGAGGGGAGGGGGGTTGTGGTTTTCAGGTTTTAGTATTTTTTGGATTTTTTTGGGGTTATAGCCATTGGCTAAGAAAGTGTTGAGGATGTGGTTTAGTTCCATAGTCAGGGCCTTGTCATCTGAGCAGATTAATTTTGCCCTGTTATATAGTGTTTTTATCACCCCATATTGTTGTGAGGGGGGGTGGTGGGATTGCTGGTGAATGTATCTGCCAGTGTGGGTGGGTTTTCTGTAAACAGAGAAAACCAAAGATCCATCAAGCTGGCGGGTGATTAAAGTGTCTAGGAAGGGGAGGGTGTTGTTTTCCTCTTTTTCTAAGGTGAACTGGACTCTGGGATGTTGGTTGTTTAAGTGTGTTAGGAAGGAGTGGAGCGAGTCTGAGCCATGTGGCCAAATAGCAAACACATCATCCACATAACGAAGCCAAATAGTGGGTTTTTGTGGGGCGGAGTTTAAGGCTTTTTCTTCAAATGTCTCCATAAAGAAATTGGCCAAGGGTGGGGAAAGTGGTGAACCCATGGCTGTCCCCTCTATCTGTTTGTAGAACTTTCCTTGCCAAACGAAATAGCCTGAGTTCATTGTGAACTGAAATAGGGCTGAGATATCGGGAGGAAACTTGGCTTGGATGAGCTCAAGGGTTTCTTTGAGTGGGACATTAGTGAATAGGGAGGAGACGTCAAAACTGACCATTATGTCAGTGTGTTGGAGTGTGAGGTTTTCTATACTGGCTTTAAAGTGGGCCGAGTTTTTTATGTGTGATGGTGTGTTGCCAGTGTAGTGTGTGAGCGTTTTGGCTAAATGTTTGGCTAATTTATATGTGGGGGAATCAATGCCATCCACTATGGGACGTAATGGCACATTTTGTTTATGTATTTTTGGGAGTCCAGAGTTATAAGGTTTAAGCTTGTTGGTGACTTCCACAGGCCAAGAAGTGACTTTCTTAAGGAGTCTGTGGATAGTTCTAATCTGAGAGCTGGTCGGATTATATTCAATGGGGAGGTAAGTAGTACGGTCTCGTATTAAAGAATTTAGCTTACCTTTGTAGTCTTTTTGATTGAGTACCACAGTGGCGCTTCCCTTATCAGCTTTGGTGATTACTATTTTTTTGTTGTTTTTTTAATTCTTGTAGGGCTGTATATTCGTTTTTGGATAAGTTGGATTTTGGAGGTTTGGCTTTAGTGAGAACACCGACTACATCCAGTCTCACGTTGTTGGCGATATGGATAGGCAGGTTGCGAATTCCACGCTCTATTTGAATCATGATTTCTTCAGCAGGAATCCTTTTTGGAGCTAGGGCGAAATTGTGACTACGTGAAAGTGCGGTGAGTGCTTCAGGCTTTAAAACTGCCGACGAGAGGTTGACTACTGTGTTAAGTGGTGGCTGGGGTACAGAAGTAGAAGTCTTGGTCAGGTTTTTGTATTTTTTTACGTGCCGACTAACAGTTCTACAAACAGATAGAGGGGACAGCCATGGGTTCACCACTTTCCCCACCCTTGGCCAATTTCTTTATGGAGACATTTGAAGAAAAAGCCTTAAACTCCGCCCCACAAAAACCCACTATTTGGCTTCGTTATGTGGATGATGTGTTTGCTATTTGGCCACATGGCTCAGACTCGCTCCACTCCTTCCTAACACACTTAAACAACCAACATCCCAGAGTCCAGTTCACCTTAGAAAAAGAGGAAAACAACACCCTCCCCTTCCTAGACACTTTAATCACCCGCCAGCTTGATGGATCTTTGGTTTTCTCTGTTTACAGAAAACCCACCCACACTGGCAGATACATTCACCAGCAATCCCACCACCCCCCCTCACAACAATATGGGGTGATAAAAACACTATATAACAGGGCAAAATTAATCTGCTCAGATGACAAGGCCCTGACTATGGAACTAAACCACATCCTCAACACTTTCTTAGCCAATGGCTATAACCCCAAAAAAATCCAAAAAATACTAAAACCTGAAAACCACAACCCCCCTCCCCCCCTCAACAATAAAGACTACACCAAGTCTATCACTATCCCCTACATCCAGGGCACCTCTGAAAAAATAACTAATATCAAGAAATATGACCTTACTTCCTGTTACAGACCATATAAAAAGTTGGCATCCCTTATCCGCTCTACCAAAGACCAACCACTTCCCCTAGACCTACCTGGTGTATACCAGGTCCCTTGCAGCTGCAAATTGTCCTACTTTGGCCAAACAGGCAGAACAACAAATATCAGGATTTCAGAACACCAAGACTACATCCGGTTTCACCAGTACAGCCGCTCTGGGCTGGCAGACCATGCCTTAGATACTCACCATAAAATTCGTTGGAAGAAGACAAAAATAATCCATCGCAGCAAGTTTAAATACGAAAGATTATTCAAAGAATCTTCAGCAGCTCTAAAAAACGTTCCTAACCTCAACAAATTTGGGTGCATGAAACTGCCCCAAATTTGGGAGACTTTCATTATGAGAACTTCAGCCCAACGGCCAAGACTACCAAATTAGCCCGCAAGAGGGCACCATTAGGACTTTAGGAACAAAATTAGTGTCTTAATTTCTTCCTCATTTGCTTTGTTAGTTCCTTCAGTGCACATACCATATCTTTATGTTCCTGAAGATGACAATGTGACATTGTCGAAATATAGAAGTGATTCATTAAAGTTATCTTTAATTAATTTACTTTACATGCGTTGTTAATTCCGTAAATTAATTACCAGTTATGTCTAACCAACGTATAAGTCTTACCACTAGTAACAGTATATGTATATTGGGACCGCACAACCAATTTATATATATGCAAGAATGAATTTGAAAGACGAAATTATAGAATCCAAAGAAATAGTTCTGGACCCTTCACACATGAACAACAATCTGAGCTACAATTTGCCTGATTCCCATAGCACAGTAATCCAGTACTGGCACTCTAAAATTAGCTGTCACACACCGTCACCTATTCAAATATGACTGTTACTATTCTTCTTCTTTTTATAAGTTTTGTGTTATTTCTTACTCACCTGAAGAAGTCGGGACACTGATAAAGCTAGTTGTGATTTATTAAAGTTTGTGTTATACTTTTTCGGGTTCTAGTCAGTTAAATATTAATTTTATAAATGTATACATCCCGAGTCAATCCAAATAACAATATATATATATATATATATATATATATATATATATAGTCATACCCCGACTTATGCGAATCCGGAGTTACGTGGTTTCTTACGTATTCCCGTCCCGCCTCACCACTAGTCGTATCTTTCAGGTGCCGGCTGCATTCGCCAGTGTCGCACATGCTGTGAACAAGCACCGACATGTTTCGCGCGGTCTCCATTCATACATGATTTTTATAGTCTACAAACCTTGCAACTGTTTAATGTTATGTTCTTGATAAAAATTTTATCATATAAAAAAATGTCATCCAAAAGAAGCAACTCCGATTCTTCTACTGCTAGCAAGAAAAGAAAAACATTGACTTTGGAAACAAAACTCAACATTATTAAGGATTTTGAAGGTGGAATGAAAATTTGTGAGCTAGCAAAGAAGTTCGTTCTACAGGAATCCACAGTAAGAACAATCATAAAAGAAATGTTCACAAATTTTGGAGGACATAGATCCTAACGAGGAACGAATTGTAGCCAAATCATTAGCTTGCTATGAAGAAATTTTGCGTGACAAAAAACAGAGATTATGCTGTTAGACGAATCTAATAGATTTTATGAAACCATCGACAATTATGATTATTTCTTAAAAAATACAGGTGTTTTTGTAAACCTTTGGTCCCAATTGTATGTTTGTATATATAAATTACATGCAAAATTATACCCCAAATTATGCGAATTCGACTTACAGGGTTTTACTGTATATATATATACATATATATAAACAGTGCGAGGAAGACTATTCCAAAGATCAGTGGTGTAGGGAATGAAGGAAGAGAATGAGAAATTGGTTTGATAAGCTCGGAGTGGAGCTTATCAAACCAATGTGCAGTGGAGCAGTGCCCATGGAAATTCTTATAGAAAAAATACAATGCAGCAACGGAGCACATATGGGAAAGCAACTGGAGAGTCATGAAATGAGAGAGGTCTGCGCGGTTAGCCTAGTGGCTTTGCGCTTCGCAACCATATGCCTGGGGAAGGAGTGTCCTAGGTTCGATTCCTGTCGGAGACGTGAGGAGCTGAAGGATCTTCCTCAGCCATAGCCAAGTTAGCCAGTCTTGGGTGTGGGCAGTAGGGTTTTTTCCGCCAGTTTATCTGGTGTTTTTCATCCCGCAAGCAGGCAAACCGGCCCCGTGAACACACAGGGATACAGCCAAGAATACCTTGAGGCATAGGAGTGACCATTCTATCTCGTATTTCGGTTACAAAATCCAAGCATGCATGGAAGGTTGTGGGCCTAAAAAGGTCTGTTAAAGCCATTGGGATAGGATGAAATGAGAGAGGGGGGGTCATTAATTAAATGGATTGATTTCTTCTGAATACAATCAAGTATTCTGAGGGAGATTGGTCCCAGATGCACTATCCTAAACATGGGAACAATATTACAATATCAAGTAGATTTATATGTTAGATGAATTTTAATGTTTAAAAATATTCATAGAAATATCAAAAAATTAAGATACCTTTGCATACAATTCATTAAGATCATCTTCTGTTGATAAAGGTCGTGGTCGAGATCGTCCCCAAGTAGGAAGACTACGTGTTTTAAGTGTTATATCAGGATTAACATGACATAAGGAACTGTAGAAATAGGGTTCATCTAGAGCTGAAAATAATAATCAATAAAAATGCAAGTGACTGTAATTTTGCATAAAGTATACTATGCTAGAAAAAATTACTTCCCACATTGTAATAAAGAGATCCCAATCCCCCCCCCCTCCCTTTTTTTTTCAGCATTGCAAGCATATCAAAGAAGAAATGAAAAATGCTTCTATATAACTGCATAATGCACAGACAATAACTATACCTGCATGGGATCCTTGAGTTAACATTATATGAAAGATTTCTGATATGATAAAGTGTTTAGACAAACAGTTTTCAGTGAAGATATAATTACTCATTTTGATACACATAAAACCTGAATTGTCACTTATCAGGTTACACAAAAAACTACCACTATTTTTAAATACCAGTCAAATTTATGAAGTGTAAGAGAGGATATGTTTGAGAGTGCTCTGCCACAATGCCTCTTTTATTATATTACGAAAACATGACAGAGTTGAACAACTGTTTGTAAGTCTTAAAAGAGGTAAACCGTGAGTAGACATATCGATACAAAATAAATAACGGAAAAAACTCACGTAGAAATATTATTTAATAATATAATTTTCACCTGTGTGTCACAGGCATCTTCAGTACATTAAGCTCAAAATTAAACACTAACTGACAATTCCAAAAAGCGCCACCTAAGTAGCTGGTGTAAGATAACTAAAAAGGTAAATAACTTTCCTAAAAAAAAAAAAAAAAATTAATACAATAAAAAGTTAGGAAAGATTAGCTGATTTGTAAAGTACTATCTCCCATAAAGGGGATAGACATAAGCCGTCGGATCTGTTTAAGTTAGGAGAATGAATTAGAGTTTCACATGTTTCTTTATAAAGGCGTTCCATGAGAAACTGACTTTTGTGAAGAACTCTTGTCTTTCTCCACTGAACTCTGTGTCTAGCGAAGATGGCATGTTCAGAAAGTCCAGACTTTTCAGGTTTAAAGTATTCAATATAAGATTGGTGTTCTTCTAGCCGAACACATGCAGATCTTCCCGTTTGTCCGAAATAAGATAATCCACAAGAGCACGGAATCTGGTAGACACCTGGATGATTAAGATGTGGAAGCTTGTCCTTAGGAGAAGTGAATCCTACCCGGAGTCAATTGAAGAGACTTAATTCTCTTATAGATAATGTATCTACATGGAATGAAGATCAAAAGAAAAAACTTAAAACCTTCTTCGGTCGTCCACCTAGATTGTATGGTCTTCCAAAAGTTCATTAACCAGGCATTCCGTTAAGACCAGTCGTAGATGGTATAGGTTGCCCCACTTACAAAATCTAAAAATTTTTATCAAATTTACTCACCTCTTCAACTAAAAGAACTGATACTTATATAAAAAATACTTTGGATTTCAAAAATAAAATTTCAGATCTTCATTTGGACATTTCTGATATCATGATCAGTTTAGATGTTATTTCTTTATTTACAAATATGCCTCTTTCGGAAAGTATTGAATTACTACAACAGGAATTTCCTTCAGACATTGTAAACGTATTTGATTTTGTAATAAATTCTGGTTATTTTTCCTTTAAAAATAAGTTGTATCAACAAATTGAAGGAACAGCAATGGGTAATCCTCTTTCTCCTGCTATCTCCAATTTCTTCATGGAACATTTTGAACAACGTATCTTTGACAATATTTCTCCCAGACCTACTCATTGGTTCAGATATGTCGATGACATTTTTGCTGTATGGAATGGCTCTTCTGATGAACTTCAACAATTTCTCACTAAGTTAAACGCATTTCATCCTAGGATCAAGTTTACCCTGGAGGTAGAATCAAATAAGCAGTTAGCCTTTTTAGATCTTCTAATTCTTCGCCAACCAGATGGTAACCTACATTTCAGTTTATAGAAAGAAGACTCATACAGGCCATTATATCCATGCAGAATCTCATCACCATCCCAGTCAAAAGGCAGGAACTATTAAAACACTGGTTCATCGGGCCCACTCCTTTTGTTCTTCAGACGATCTTTTTACAGAAAGAACTACAATATATAACTTCTTCCTTTCTATCTAATGGTTATAAGAATTGCTTCATTAAAAGAACTTTGAGTAGTTTTAATATGTCTTCCTCTTCAAACACAGAGGAAATAATGCGCATTACTATCCCTTATGTACAAGGCATCAGTGAACGTATAGCAAAAGTTTTAAAACCACTGAATATTTTTGTTGCCTTTTGACCGTTTAGAAAAATCTCCACCTTTCTCACCTCTCCTAAGGACAAGCTTCCACATCTTAATCATCCAGGTGTCTACCAGATTCCGTGCTCTTGTGGATTATCTTATTTCGGACAAACGGGAAGATCTGCATCTGTTCGGCTAGAAGAACACCAATCTTATATTGAATACTTTAAACCTGAAAAGTCTGGACTTTCTGAACATGCCATCTTCACTAGACACAGAGTTCAGTGGAGAAAGACAAGAGTTCTTCACAAAAGTCAGTTTCTCATGGAACGCCTTTATAAAGAAACATGTGAAACTCTAATTCATTCTCCTAACTTAAACAGATCCGACGGCTTACGTCTATCCCCTTTATAGTACTTTACAATTCAGCTAATCTTTCCTAACTTTTTATTGTATTAATTTTTTTTTTTTTTTAGGAAAGTTATTGACCTTTTTAGTTATCTTACACCAGCTACTTAGGTGGTGCTTTTTGGAATTGTCAGTTAGTGTTTAGTTTTGAGCTTAATGTACTGAAGATGCCTGTGACACACAGGTGAAAATTATATTATTAAATAATCTTTCTACGTGAGTTTTTTCCGTTATTTATTTTGTATTGTTTGTAAGTCACATAACTGTTCAGTTCATTTATGCACTACTTGAAAAGAAGCCAAGAGACACCATAGTGTGAGGAACAAACAACCAGAACAACCACCTTAATAAGATGTAGGACCATCGTTTGCTGCAGTCAATGCAGCGAAAGAAATCCTATGTGACATACTTTCCAAAAGCATATGATAACAATCAATTGGAATTTTGGACCATTCTTCCTGTAAGCATATAATGAGGTCCTTGACTATTGTAGGGCGAATGTCCCTTGACCTCACCTGAAATTCCAGTTCATCCCACTTAACTGGGCTCTGTGGAGGCCAGTCAAGTGTGGTGACATTCATGTCCACAAACCATGCAGTTAGCAGCTTTATGACATGGTTTGGACTTGCTGAAAGAGACAATGGTCAGTTCTGTAGAAATGCCCATAAAGCAGGAAGCATTGCACACTCCAGAATATTGAGATACCTCTCTGAGTTCAATGTTTGCAGCACCACAAACAGAGGTTCGAGGCCAAACCAGGAAAAACAGAACCATATCATTGTACTGCCACCTCCGAATTTCATAGTTGGAATTACTCATTCTGGTAAAAGGTAGTTCACCAGGCATCATCCACCATACCCACACCCATCCATTTGCTCAGTAGAGGGTGTGGCACGATTCGTTGCTCCATAAAACAGCTTTCCAATCTTCATACCACCATAAATGCTCTTTGCAATATCAAAGCATATTGTGGGCCTACCATGGAAACCCATGTTGTGAGCTTCAGTTCTGAATGTTTTTTGTGAAGATTCTTGAATATGGAGATGCCTGGAACTCCATATTCAATGTGTTGGCCAACAAATGGCGGTTTCACATGTAGACCATTGCTACGAAGGATAACATGTGAAACCACCATTTGTTGGTCAACACAATGGTCAACCCACCACGCTCACAGAACACGAGTGTGGTGGGTTGTCCACTGCAGTTAGCACTTGAAGTTGACTCCCTGCACTTCCATCTCAGTATGTCATCAAATGATTGTTGACCTTGGATGGCCCAATTTGTCAAACAGATAGGCCTGCAAAATGGCATCCTATCACAATGCCTCTTTTAAACTATCAGTTCCCATCTCACTGCCATATCACCTGGATACAGCTTCATTGACTTGGGAACATCATATTCCTCCAGTTTATACCGACTACAAACACATCTTCCTGTGTCTCATTTTGTTCTAACATCTGATACACTTGAATATAAAGGGGAGTGGGGTGTAAATGAACTGTTATATACATCTATAAATGAACAGTTTTTATATATACAGTATATAACGGTTACATTGCATGTATATGTTCATATGCAACATAACTTACTTTGAAGTGCACTGACATAATAAAAAACTACTATTAACACTCTTCTCACAAATTTTACTTTCTTGATAAACAATGCATTTTTTTTTTATATAAAATACAGCTGTGAGAAAGTTCATAAATTATTAATTTATAATTTATGAACTTTCAAAGTAAAAGGTTTCAATTTATATCAACAGAAAGATCTAGACAGTATCTTGTGCAGAATCATTAATTTTAGAATTAATCATATTCTTTCAAAGATGTGTATCCCCTTTTTTAAGTGACCTATTTTATTATGAAATTTAGTTTTGTAAATTTCTCATTTAAGCAGTTATGTTTCATTTGAAAAGGTTTTCTTACAGTGTTGTAGTATATGTTCACACCATATTATATTCAGAAAATATGTACAGCAGGCCCTCAATGTTCACACAATTATTTCATGAATGTAATGTTCCTGGAACACTGTTAACATTCAGTACCACAAACTTTTGGGACAGTAGTTTGTTAGCAGATAACGTCTGCTATAGTAAATTTTCTTCATAATAACTTTGTGCTTGTAGGATTTCATTTAGGAATTATAAGTATTTTATGACAGTGAGTAAGTTTCTTATAACAGTGTTTGCTATATGCTTTGCCCAGCACCATGACTTATGGTGCTGGGAAAAGCATGATGTAGAAATAAGGCCATGTAAAAAAATGAACTTCCTTAAAAAAAAAACTTAATTTCATAATTTAACCAAATTTTGTAATTTGGTTTCTTCTGAAGTTCTTTATAAAACTTTCTCTTAGAATTTCATAGCCTGAATGGATTTCTTAATATTCATGGCACTCTTAATTAATTCTCCTGGAAGTAAAATCAGTCAGATTAGAGTGTGTGCCACGCTTCTTTGCTAATATTGCACAACTGTGAGAAATCTTCTTGGTCTACTCAGATGAAAATGTATGTAAGCACGAGCTTTTATCTCTTCAGAATCTTTCTGTTCTGCCTACATATTTAACTATTCTATGAAACTTTGCACTTCAGACATATCAGGTAATCCTAAGAAATCATTAACTGCTCTGGGTAGTTTCTTGCAGTATACAGTATGAATAAAAGTTATCTTATTTAAACATTCTGATGTTGGCAATATGCAGAATTTTTAATGTTCAGCAACTATAGTTTTGGTCCTTGCTAGGTTCAGGTGCTCACAGAAAACAAGCTTCACCATACAAGAGGTATGCTAATAAGCTTTTATAAGAATGATTGTCCCAAATGTTTCTCCTCATCCCACTCTACAAGAAAATCATGGCAAAAGATCATTCTGCACTTGAAGATGTTCTAGCATGCTATTCTTTATGTCTTTTATTTTTCTTAATGAAAAATAACAGTAGACTGAATCCCACATAATCATGACAGGTGATTATGATAAGTTTAGGAGGAAGCTTGAAGCTGTGCCATGGCATAAAAACCTACAAGGGAAGGATGCTAGTAGTGCATGGGAGATAGTTAAGAGGCATATGGCCCACGGTGAGAAGGGTTAATCAAGGAATTAGACAGATGAATATCATTAAACATGAGCTGCAAGCAAAGAAATTGTTGTGAAGGGTATATAAGGGAAAAAGTGTAGATCAAGCTCATGGAAGGGTTAGGCAAGAAAGGTAACCAGTATGGGAAACAGATTATAAAAAAAAAACTAGCTGAGTAGGCTAAAAGAAATTCAACTGGGTTCTTTCACCACACGGAAAGTAAGAGGATGAATAACTATGACAGGATAACCTTAAGGAGTGCTGATGGCAGTGAGGTGACAGAAGCAAACAAAATAGTTGAGTTACTAAGTGACCACTTTGCACAAGGTATATCATCTGAGTGAAGTCACCGCTGTGATGTATGTGACAGAGACTGGTATGGGAAAAGAGGTAGATGAATTGGAGGTTCTTAGGATATTGCAAAATCTCAATGTAAATACAGCCATGAGATTAGATAGCACAGCAGATTGCATTTTACGAGAAGGTGCAAGGGAATTTCAGGAATGGATTGATATGACACTCCATGAAGGGCAACATGGCTTAGTAATTTACCAATTTTCTATAATAGAATGACAAATGAGCCGGATAAAGGGAATGGCTACACAATGATTCTGCTGGATTTTGCAAAGGCATTTGAGAGAATACCATGTGGAGCACTGATAGGCAAATTAAAATATAAATTGGAATGGATATTACATTAGTTATTGGATATTGAGCTGCAAAACAGATATCAAAATGTGGTGTGCGTGTATGTGGAGGAGTAGAATCCAGGCGAAAGCTGGTGACTAGTGGTGTGCCACAAAATTCAGTGCTAGGATCATTACCTCTTAATTTGTACATAAATGATATAGGAAATAACCTGAAAAAAAATATTCAATTGTTTGTCGATGATGCAAAATCAGGTAGAGTAACAGTTAATCAAGGAAATGTAGAAGTTGCAAGATGATTTAAATATGCTGTCAGTATCGGCAAAAAATAATAGGTATCGGTTTAATGTAGAGAAATGTAAAGTTATACATTTTGGGATAAAAAGATTACAAGATCTGTACTCCTGGAAAGAGAAAACAGGGAGGGATATTGAAGTTTAGAGGTCATATTGCTAATGTAGAATTATCTCATAGAATTATCTGACAGATTATTCATATTTATAAGGCTGTTTATATCATATTTATAAAGTGAGAATTATTAAAACGTCTTCAATGCACCTTTTTTTTTTCTGTAAGATTACATTAAGTCATATTTACCATTGCAAGAGGCACACTGGCTAAGAGGAGGAATATCTTGGAGAGTTTCAGAACTCCTGAAGGCAACTTCAGGTATACTGGGCAAGCCAAGAGAAACAAAATACTCGACCTTCTCTGGCACATGGTGTGGATAAATTATACGAGAGGTATGGGAAAGTGAGGATGATGGATTACTTAATGGCGTTAGGTGAACAGGTTGACTTAGAGGTCTTTTTTTAGATACAGCCTTGGACTCCTAAAACAAAGCAAAGTGATGATATCAATAAATGAATTCTCATTCTGAGAAATTTATTAGAATACATCAAATATGTTCAGTCATATTTATACACATGCATTTAATATACTCACTTGTCCATTAAAAATGGGCAAGTATAAAAGCTGAATGAGAATACTTACTTGTCAAAATTATTTGAAAATGGGAGGTTTAAATATTTTTCTGGGAGGTTAGATATTTGTCAAAGATACAACTGTTTATAAAAAATGCTATTTTGCATTAAAAACAAAGTCATTGAGACAAAGAAGACCAATAAAAAAAACTACTCAGAGACATATTTTTGCGGAGAACCGACCAGGGCTTCTGACCTAATGTCCAATCCTCACCTTCTCGTGGTGCACCCTGTTGGGTATCTGCCTGGATACTGAAAGAACGAGGATGGACTGGCAATTTGGGATTTAGCCGACCAAATTATATTCTTATTGGCTTAAACCAATATAGAAAATGATGGTACAACATGACAAAATTTCATAGCATTGCCCAGTTAAACAAGGCCCCCGTTGTTTTTGCCAGGGAACCAGGGCGAACAGCGAAAAGTCAGCTACTGGAACAAATCTGAAAGCACACCCCAACTCAACATCACCAGAGTTAAAGATCGGTACTATCAACATAAGAAGCCTGAATAGCAAAGAAATGGAGCTAGCTGAAGAATTAGATAGTTACCAGATCGACATAATAGGGGTGACTGAAACAAAAAAGACAAAAACCGATGAGACCTTTCTGAGCAATAAATAAAAAATGTTATATTCAGGAAATGACAATCAAGGAAAAGAAGGAGTAGCCATAGTAATCAACACAATTACGAGGCTAATCTTCTTGAATGGCAGGCAGTCTCAAGTAGAGTAATGTGGGCAAATATGAGAATGGGGAACTAGACAATGAGACTTATTTGTGCCTATGGTCCCACAGAAGGTTAGGTTATACTAAAGTAGAAGTGGAGGAATTTTTTGATGCTTTAGAAAAAGCAACTGATACAATGAAAAAGGAAAAGTTTGTCCTTGTTGGGGATCTAAATAGCAGAGTAGAAAATGACTGTCAGATGTACAAAAATGTTTTGGGAAAATTTGGAGAAAAGAGCAAAACTATTAATAATGGCAAATATCTGTTGGATTTCTGCTCAGGACATGGACTGGTTATTACTAACACCATGTTCCAACATAAAAATGTGCACAAATTCACATGGAGAGAAGAGGCAAGGAATAAGAAAAGTCTCATTGACAATGTTATTGTTGATAGTGATGTTTTCTCTCTGGTGCAGGACACCAGAGTGTACAGAGGATATGAAATTGGAAGCGATCACTATTTAGTCTCGAGCAGGATGAAATTGAATTTCATATTGAAAAGAATAACTTGTAAGAAAGTTTTAAAGCAAATAAAAGTTAAGCAGCTCTCAGATGGGAACTGTAGACTAAAATACAAAAAGATTATTGAAGAAAAAATGAAAGAGTTTGAGAACAGGAACCAAACCTTGGAGATTCAGTGGCAAGCCTTGAAGAAAACCCTGATTGATTCAGCCAGGGAGGCATGTGGTGAGGTTGTCTGCAAGGATAAAAAAATTAGAATTCCCCGGTGGACACGGGAAGTTAAAGAGGCAGTGAAGGAAAAGAAGAAAGCATATCAAAAGTTCCTAGCAAATAAGTCAGCTTTTGCTCTTAGAGAATACAGAGACAAATGTAAGAAAGCGAAACACTGTGTAAAACTAGCTAAACAAAAGTCATGTGAGGACTTTGGCAAGAACAAAGAAAATAACAAAAAGTAAGATTCTGGAGGTTGTTGAAGAAGCTTAGAAATGGATGAAAGAGTGCTGTAAAAGGAGTTAGAGATGATAAAGGTGACATGAAAACAGGAGAAAAAGATATCCTTGAAGTATGGAGTAATTACTTTGAAAAACTGCTAAAAGAAACAAGCAGTGATGATAGCACAGTGGTAAAAAAACACTGACCGTGCATGCGGTTAGGAATACATACTTGAAGTAGCAAAAGCCATCAAAGGCATGAAATGTGGAAAGGCAGCAAGAGTAGATGATATTCGACCAGAAATGCTGAAGTATGGTGGTATAAAAGTCTTACAGTAGCTGCACTACATATTTCAGAAAGCCTGGACAGAGGGACGAATTCCTGATGATTGGAGTGGAGCTCTCATAGTACCCATATATAAAAAGGGAAATAAAACTGAATGTGAGAATTACAGAGGTATTTCCCTAATGAGTGTTTCTGGCAAGATCTATGCAAGTATTCTTGAGAGACGGTTGGAAAGAATTGTGGAAGAAAAGCTTGGTGAAGAACAAGCTGGATTCAGGCCAAATAGAGGCTGTCAGGATCAGATCTTCACTTTACAACAAATAGTTGAGAAAGCATGGGAATATAACAAATATCTGTATTTAAGTTTTGTCGATCTGGAAAAGGCATATGACAAGGTGCCATATGCAACAGTTATATGGTGTCAACGGGGCATTATATCAAGCAATACTTAGTCTTTATTTGAGTTGTAAGTTAGCAGATAGAAACGAAGGAAGTACAGGAAGATGGTTTGATGTTAAATCTGTGAGACAAGGATGTACATTATCCCCTCTGTTATTCATTATCTATATGGGTCACAATATGAAGGAAAGTGGTATTAAACACAATATCAGAATTGGAGATGTTAATGTCAGCTCTTTGGTTTATGCGGATGATGTTATACTGCTAAATAAATCCGCTGCAGGTCTGCAGGATTCTCTGACTAAATTGAATAACTGTTGTAATAGATATGGTATGAAGGTCAGCATTAAAAAGTCAGAGACAATGAAAATAGGTAGAATTGTTGAAAATGTCAACTGTGTTATAAACGGGGAACCTGTGGAACAAGTAAAACATTTCAGTTACTTAGGCACAATTTTTAGCGAAGATGGTAAATTAAATATGGAAATAGACATGAGAATGAACAAAGCTGGTATGGTGGGAAGTCAAATGAATAAATTGATATGGAATAAGAGAGAAATTAGTCACAACAATAAATTAGCTGTATACAAGACAGTTTCAAACCAGTTTTAATTTATGGATCTGAGAGCAGGGTCAGAAGTAAAACACTTGACCAAAGACTAGAGACCGCAGATATGAGAGTCCTGAGAAAGATTAGAGGCTTGAACAGATGGCATCAATGGCAATATCATATTAAAAACGAGGATATTAGGAAAGAACTTGACATTGTCAGCATCCAGGAATGCGTTAGCAGAGCTAATCTCAGGTGGTATGGTCACTTAAACAGAATGGGCGAGGAAAGATTAGCAAAACAAGTGTTCTCTGCCAGGTTGGCAGCAATACGACCCAAAGGAAGACCAAGATATAGGTGGATTGATAAGGTACAAAGTGCCTTAGACGATAAAAATATAAGATCTGATAATGTTGGAGTCTTGACAAATAACAGACTGATTTGGAGGAAAATTGTAGATAGGAAGTTAGTAATGATGTAAATTTTTCATGTAGTACTATCATATCCTGTACACCCCTTGAGGATACATGTCCGGAATTTGATGATGATGGCATTTACTAAGATGAGTGATAATGATAATTTTTCTGCAAATGAACTTGAATTCTCCAGTAATGATGTCCACAGGTGCAACTCCAATATACAGCTGCTTGTTTTTAGGAGTGAGAATTATTTGTGAGAAAAGAGCATTAATTGCCATAAAAAGTTCTCTAGTTTTTTTTTTTTTGCTGACAACATTCCACAATTTAATTTAGTTTGTAGATATATGAAGATTACAAGAATCCACTTTGAAAAATTTGGGTCCTGTACTGGAGAGAACATGTTCAAGACTTTTTCATATTAATATATTAATGATAATGGTGTACTATTATTATTATTGCTTAAGTTATTATACAGTATGGTGGGAAAAAACAACTGAATAACTACAATGATATGTTATGGAGTAAACAGGTGTTGAAGTTCAGTACTGTTTTATGAGTGAAACCTGTATTGTTTTCAATTTTATTTTACGGTAGTTTCGGTTATTAATTCAGTTCTTTGTATTCTAATTAACTTTCATATTTGCTGCTTTTGTGTGCCATATAAGTAATGCCAAAGCTGTTTTGGATTGTTATCCCAGAATACTTTATTTTTCCAGATTTTGTTACTAGTGTCATATCTCAACCTTTTTTTTTTTTTTTTTTTTTTTTTTTTATATCTGTTACACTTTTTCTTCATAAGATTTATGCTGTATATTGACTAAAATTTTTTTTTTCTTTTTTTGCTTTTGAACCAGTACTTTAATCTAGTCTGAGTAACCAGGGAGTTCATCTCTTCCTTTTATTTCCAACTGTTCTTTTTCCCAAGTCTTTATATGCTGCTTGCTTAATATTATTTTTAAAAATTTCCCAGCTTTCAAAGAGTTCTGTGTTTTCATTAACTTGCTCATCAGTTCTTCATTGATATAGTATTTTAATGCTTTCTCCCTGTAACAGTTTTACCCTAAACGTTTTTTCTTTAGTCATATGAACAAGTACGGGTTAAATGGATGAATAACACCATTAAGCTTGAGCTGCAAAAAAAGAAACAACTATGGAGGGAATTTAAGGAGAAAGGTGACCGGCAGGCACATGAACGGTATAAAGCGCAGGCCAGAAGGGTGACGAGTGTGGCAAGAAAAGCAAAAAAGGATTACGAAAGAACATTGGCCATGCAGGCTAAAGAGAATCTTAAACAGTTTTTTAGATATGTAGCAAGTAAAAGGAAAAATGTACATGGCAGAATGATTTTAAAGAATGCTGATGGTAGGGAGGTAACTGAATCAGTTGAGATAGTTGAGTTACTGAGTGAGCACTTTGCAAGAATATATCATCCAGGTGGTGACATTGCAGAAACGAATAAACCAGTAGATTATATGGGAATTGTGGTGAATGAAGTGGAGGTGAGTAGTCTATTGCATAACCTCAATACATCTGTGGGATTGGATGGTATACCAGCTCGTGTAGTATGAGAAGCAGCTAAAGAATTGTCAGTACCCTTGACCATTTTGTTTAATTTGAGTCTCAGGGTCTAGGTTAGTCCCGAGCGGGTGGAAGGAAGGGAAAATAGTTCCACTGCATAAAGGTGGTTCCAAGACTGCTGTTGTAAATTACCGACCGATTAGCATATCAGGAATCATTGCCAAGGTCTTTGAGAAATTAGTCAAGAAAAGAATACAGGATTGGATAGATGAAAATGGGATATTGTATGGGGGACAACATGGTTTTGTGAAGGGTAGATCATGCCTCAGTAACTTGCTCACGTTTTATAACACAGTGACGGCTGAACTGGATAGGGGTAATGGGTTTACAGTGATACTACTGGACCTTGCCAAGGCCTTTGACAGGATACCACATGGAACCCTAATCAGTAAACTGGAGCAGATGGGGATAGATATAGGGTTGGTAAGATGGTTAGGAGGGTGGTTGAAGGAGAGATACCAGAGAGTGGTTCATTCAGGAGTGGAGTCAAAAAGACGTCTTACGACTAGTGGAGTGCCGCAGGGCTCTGTTCTTGGATCACTGCTTTTCAATTTGTTCATCAATGATATTGGAAAGGATTTGAGAGGAAGTGTTCACTTGTTTGCTGATGATGCAAAGTTGGGTAGAGCAATTGTGAGTGCACAGGATGTCAAAATTTTACAGGATGATTTGGATAGTTTGGAGGAGTGGGCTAGGAAAAATGGATGTCAGTTTAATGTGGCAAAGTGTAAGGTTATTATGCACTTTGGGGTGAAAAGAATAGCAGCAGTATATCGCATAGGTGGAACCATACTCCAGGAGATTGATGAGGCTAGGGAGTTGAAGTTTAGGGGGCACATTGCAAAAGTAACTAAAACAGCTCACCAAATCACTTGGCTTATAAAAATACTTTAACATGCAGAGACAAACAAGTTGTTGTTCCTCTGTATCGAGCCTCGATAAGACCCCATCTGGACTTCTGTGCCCAGTTATGGGCACCAGGGTTTCTTCGTGATGGGGAGGAAGTGGAGAGGGTCCAGAGACGAGTGACCAAGATGATAGCAGGTCTGTGGAAGAACCTTATGAGAATAGGTTGAGGATTTGTGGGTTGCAGAAATTGGACGATAGGCGAAGGAGGGGTGATATGATTGAGACATTCAAATTACTGAAGGGTTTTTATAAGATTGATCCAGAAGATATTTTTGAAAATATGACTGGTGGTGGGAGGACTAGGGGCCATGCATGGAAGCTGGGCAAGAGCATGGTTGACAAGGGTGTTAGAGCTAGGTTTTTTACTTGGAGAATGGTGAATGAGTGGAATAAGCTTCCAGAGTCTGTTGTGGGTGCTACGACCGTGAATGAGTTCAAGGCAAGATATGATAGATACTGTGTAAATGTTGAATAGTTGTTCGAGACATGATGTTAGGGCCTCCCTCGATGAGTCTGTCGACTCCTTGGAGTTTCCCGGAACAACAACAATAATAATGAATCTGTGTTTTTACAGAATCTTAATTTTTCAATTAATGCATTTCCTATATCAGCTGATGTTAGATTGTGGATATCAATTATTTCTTCAAGTCTAATATTAATATTTGTTATTATATTGTCTATATTGAATAAGATTCCAGAGTTATTTCTCCATGCTATTTTATAATTTTTTTATGTTGGTAGAACGTGCTATTTATTCTTAATTCAATGTGTGTACAAAACTGCAGTATTTTAATTTCATTTTTATTTTATCTAGAGTCTTATAATTCTTTATAGAATGTATTTATTTCTGTTCTGGTTTCCCAATTTCAAGACTATAAACACCAATGAAATTTATTAATATACAAGGGTGATCTGAAAAGTTCTCAGCCTAACAATGAAAAAAAGGATTTATAATTTCAAAATTATTTTTATTTTTCAACATAATCTCCCTTAAGACAAATACATTTATTCCGGCAATGCTCCAGCACCATTATCCCGTCACTATAGTAGTTCTCAGTAAGATCTGCAAAATATCCCTATACAGCTGCAATCACGTCTTGATTTAAAGAAAAATGCTGACCAGCGAGGAAAAGTTTTAGTTTTGGGAAGAAATAGAAGTCAGAGGGAGCCAAATCTGGAGAACAGGGTGGATGTTCCAACAATTTATAGTACAGATCCCTTAATTTTCCCATTGCCAAAACACCTTTGTGGACAGGTGCATTTTCCCGATGAAAGGCGATTTTTTTCTTCTGCAAACCGGGTCTTTTCTAAGGACTTTTTTTTCATCTATTCTGGTTAAAAGATCAGAATATTATTCCCCAGTTATTGTTTTACCCTTTTCAAGATAATTAATAAACAAAATGCCTTTAGCATCCCAAAACACCGATGCCATGACCTTTCCTGCTGATGGAACTGAATTTGTCTTCTTTGGTGCTGAACAACTAGTTTCTGTCCATTGTTTTGACTGCTGTTTGGATTCTGGTGTGTGTAATGGTGAATCTAAGTCTCATCCATAGTAATAAATCGACGCACAAATGCTCCAAGCACTGTTCAATTGACAATTGACATTTATGTCTTTAAGGGTGAAGCAAGATGCTTTTCATATTCCCCGCTATCTGTCGTGGTTACAGTGAGGGTAAAATTTACGAGCAGTTTGCTCGCCCTGAATGGGCATGGAGATTATGCATCGTTATAGGAGGCTAATATAGTTTTTGGTCTTCTATATTTGAATATGTCCGTTGGCTCATATGCTGCAGCTTGTTGAATCAAATCATTGGGGTGTGTGGACGTCTTTAGAAAAAACTTGGAAGCTAAGGATTGTAGATAAGAGAGAATATATGGAATATTTGTGTCTCTATGGAGCTGGCTGTTTCTAACATACCACGGGGCGTTCAGAATCATTCTCAAGCACTTGTTCTGCACACGCTGAATCTTGATAATGTTAGCGTTAGAGGTGTGGCTCCAGGCTGGAGAGGCATAGGTGATTATGGGACGAATCGTCATCTGGTAAAGTTGCAATTTGATTCTGTTGCTGAGCTTGCTATTTCTATTAATTAGCGGGTAAATCTGAGCTATGGCTTTAGATGCTTTTGCACATGCAGACTTGATATGTTGGTTGAAAGATAGCTTTTTGTCGAGAATTACACCCAGGTAATTTGTTTCTGTCTGCCAGGGAATTTTAGTATTGAATAGTAACACATCTCCTGCAGGAGACATTGGCCTTTTTGAGAAAAGAACCGCTGAGCTTTTCAGGGGGTTGACTTCCAATCTCCACCTAGAGAACCAACCCTCCAGCTTTAGAATGTTTTCTTGAAGCTTTCTAGTAACGAAGTGGGGTCTGAGGGATCTGGTTAGTATTGCCGTATCGTCCGCATACAGCGCTAAAATGGAAGTCATCGGATTGTGAGGGATGTCTGACATGTATACAGAAAACAGCAATGGAGCCAGTAGAGATCCCTGTGGCACTCCAGCAAAGATATGGCGCTGGGACGATATAGAACCGTTAATTTTAACTTGCATTGTTCTATTCTGAAGATATGAACGGATTAGATGAACCATTTTTAGTGAGATGCCGGCTGAGATAAGTTTGTGCAGGAGTCCAAAATGCCAGATTTTATCAAATGCTTTAGATAGGTCTAGGAAAACAGCTCCTGTGTACTGGCGCCAGTTGTAGCTGGTGATGATATATTCCACAATTCTATGGATTTGCTGGGTAGTACTATGGTGTTGCCGAAAACCAAACTGTTCTTTAGGGAGGATGTTTAGGTCATTTATTGAGGTTTGGAGTCGTGAGAGGATGACCTTCTCTGCAATCTTACCCAGGTTGGAGATGAGACTGATTGGAAAGCACTGTTCAGAAATTTTCATGAAATATGAGCAAGCGCAGCACCCATCTTGCGCAAAGCTTTTTCATTTGCAATTCTTCACGCAAAATATATCCCACACGTTCTTTTGAAATGCCTATAGTCTCAGCAATTTCATGCACTTTGACTCACCGGTCATCCAATGCCATATCGTGCACCTTGATCGATGATTTCTGGTGTTGTTACACTTTTTGGACGTCCTTCACGTGGGTCAACTTTAAGGCTGGTACCGCCACGTTTAAACTCGGCAGCCCATTTCTTAATTGTCAAAAATGAAGGAAAAGAGTGCCCATAAACTTTTATGAACTTCGAATGAATTTCTTTTGGCGTTAAACCTTCTTTTACAAAGAATTTTACAACCACACGATACTCAATTGTATCCATTTCAAGGTACACGGTCAACACTTTTGCTTCAGACATCTGTATAAAAAACTACTTGATAGAATGATTTGCATTTTCACATGGATGCTTATGACAGATGTAATAACTTAGAGAAAAAAAATCTTGCTGATAGTGTTGCCATCTATGGTCGAGGCCTAGAACTTTTCAGACCACCCTCGTACTATACCCATTCATCTTATTCTCTTAATGAATTAAGTATTTGCTTGTTCCACCTTCACTGGTCTCTCTCTCTTCCCTTGGTCTATATCTGTCCACCTCTTTTGGTAGCTTATATCTTTCCATCCTAAATAAATATTCTTTCCATTTTTCTCTATATTTCTTGATCTTTTCATTTACATTATAAACATCTAGCTCTTATCTGATGTCTTCATTTCTTATATGGTCCAGTTTTTTTGTATTCTTTAATTGCTCTTAAAAATCTCATCTCTGCAGCTTGTATTTTACTTTCATCTTTCTTTTTAACAGTCCATGTTTCTGAACCATATAATAGAGTGGGAATGGCTATTGCTTTGTAAAATTTTAGTGGAGTTTCTCTCTCTCTTTTTTTTTTTTTTATTCTGTGTTCCACAGATTTTCTGAAATTTCTTTATTTTTTTAATCTATATCTTTATCTTTTGGATATTTTATTATGCTGCCTAAACAATTCAACTGTGGCATCTGTTCTATTTATTATATTATATTATTTTATTTTCTATAACTATTTTTCTGGCTCATAAGTTTAATCTTGCTAGTCAAATGTAAGGTTGATGCAGTTCTTTGGGAAGAACAAAAAAAAGAGATCATAAGCCATATATTATTTTGATTGAATTGAACTGCAGGAAACTGATGAAGCTGGGATGATCATGGATGGGTAGTTGAAGTTTAGAATTCATATCGCAAAAGTGCTCAAAACAACACATGAAATTGTGTCATTTTGTAGAACATGCTGACAAACAGGAATAGATGGGTCTCCTTTTTAAACCTTTAAAAAGGCCAAATCTGCACTACTGGCCACAGATCTGGTTACTTGAATTCTGTTGGGGATGAAGTGGTGAGAAGATCTGGAGACTCCCTAAGAGAAATAGATTGAAGATCTGTGTTCAAAAACCAGCTGATTGGTGAAAAAGAGAAGACATGATAAAAGCATATAAGTTATTGCCAGCTTGGTTGTCCGAGTGGTTAGCATATCTGCTCTTCAACCAAAAGGCTGCGGGTTCAAATTCCATCATGGGCATGGATGTTTACGATTGTCTGTGAAAATACTAGTGGTGGTGGAGAGTGGTAGGTGGCATTGGTGTAGATGATGATAGTTGCGGTTCGTTGTAATTGGTAGATTGAGTGGCGGAGACAGCTGTAGAGTAAGTTCTCTCCCTCGATAAGTCTTTGGACTCCCTGAAGGTGTCATGTAATAATAATAATTAGAGAAGTTTTAATGGACTGACACTGAAGACTTTTCTCATTATATGGCACGAAGGGAGACAACATAGAATTACCTCTAGAATATGAGAGTTACCAAGGGTGCTAGAACTAGATTTTTTACTTGGAGATTGGTGAATGGGTTACCAGAGGTGATTGGAAGTGCTTCATCAGAAAATGAGTTTAAGGAAAGATATGATAGGTATCGTATGAACAATAGTCTTCTGTGATGAGACATTTAACTCCATAGAGATACCTGAATAATAATAATAATCCTGGGCCTTTGTTCTGATTTTCTGCGTGGCATTTAACTGGAATGGTGGGATTGTGTGTGTTAAAATGAATGCAATAAAAAAAGAGAGCATGATAAGTGAGATAGAGTATAATTATTATTAATAGAAGGGGAGTATATTTTTTTTTCATGACATGGATCTTGCATAATTTGTCTAGCCATGGGCATGATTTTTTCTGTGTGGCATCCACTTTTCTTCATGGCTAACCATGTACTACATCACTCATATCATAATAACTAATATTTAAGGAATTGACAGCGTATACTGGAAATATAGATTAAATAAACTTTAATATACACTTTCCGATATTTCGGCGAACGTTACGTTGCCATCTTCTTGGGAACTTACTAAAAAGACACGTGCACACAAGTACTAATACAACAAATGAGACTGAGGCTAGGACGCTAGCGTTTTCCTAAAGTCCTGATGGTGCCCCCTGGTGGGCTATATTGGTAGTTCTTGGCCTTTGGGCTGAAGTTCTTTTGATAAAAGTTTCCCAAATTTGGGGCAGTTTCATGCATCCAAATTTGTTGAGGTTTGGCATGTTCCTAAGGGCCGAGGCTGATTCCATGAATAGTCTTTCATACTTGAACTTGCTGCGGTGTATTACTGTGGCTTTCTTCCATCTTATTCTGTGGCGAGTATCCAGAGCGTGGTCTGCAAGCCCAGAGTGGCTGTACTGGTGAAATCGGATGTAATCCTTGTGTTCTGAGATTCTGATATTTGCTGTCCTGCCTGTTTGGCCAAAGTAGGACAGTTTACAGCTGCAAGGGACCTGGTATACACCAGGTAGGTCTAGGGGAAGTGGTTGGTCTTTGGTGGAGCGGATAAGGGATGCCAGTTTTCTATGTGGTCTGTAACAAGTGGTGAAGTCATGTTTTTTTTTCCCAAGAAGATGGCAACGTAACGTTCGCCGAAATATCGGAAAGTGTATATTAAAGTTTATTTAATCTATATTTCTAGTATACGCTGTCAATTCCTTAAATATTAGTTATTATGTCTAACCAGCGTATAAGCCTCTCAACAAGAATAATGATCACTCATATCACGAAAAAATAGAGTAAGTTGACTGACTTCTTCCTCAGAGAATGTGATTCTGTGACAGACAGTTCATCTCCTATGAGTGATTGGTACATTATACAAGCAGCCACAACTGCAACACCTAAAATATCTTGTCAAGTTCTACTTTTTCTAAACCATGGTGGAATGCTGAATGCACAGCAGCCAAGGAAGCTGAAAACAGGGCTAAGTTTATCTTCCTAAGATACTCCACAGCACAGCTGATTGCTTTTAGATGTGAGCTTTCCCCCAAGCAAGATGTATCCATTGTCAGAACCAAAAGGGCTCATCCCTCTATTACCAAATTAACTAGCACTAAAGAGGTCTGAAATAAAATCCAGAAAATGAAGGACAGATACACATTCAACCCACTTTCAGTCTTTGAATATATCATTTATCAAATTCCTGATACATATCCTCAGGGTGTACAGGATTATTATCTGAGACCTCCAGGGAGTCAAGGACTCATCGAGGGAAGCTATAAATCACCCAAACCAGCTGTTATACCTTCCCTTAAATTCATTCACACTAGATGCATGCACTACCCCTAAAGGCAAACTATTCCACTCAATCATGGAAGAAAAACCTAGCTCTTATCCTTTTCTTGAGTGTGAACAAACTTAACTTCCATGGATGCCAGCACCTGTGTCCCCACCTTCCATATAATGAAAAATTTTATCAGATGATATCCTATAACACCCATTCAAAAGTTTATAGACCTCTGTATCCTGTTAACGAGAGTCTGCAGTCCACATACTCACAATCTATCCTCATAACATAAATCCCATACTCTGGATCTTTGTAACTCTTCTTTATGCAGCTTCTTTATCCTCTGCAACCTGGGAGACCAAATCTGCACACATTCCTCATGTGATCTTATCAAAGCCTTATAAAGAGGCACAATGACTTCCCTATAGTAAAATCTCGTATAGAATAAAAATAGAGATTTTTTTCCTATGTCGATTTTACACGGGCAATTAAATTTACATAAAATACTTGTAATTAAATTAATGTATAACTCGCTTTACTGAATTAAATCTGGTAACAAATTGTTATAATATTTAAATAAGAACCGCTAGAAATGGTAACTAAAACCTCAGATAGGATTAGGCAAATAGACCTAAGGCTAGCGACAATCACAATGGCGTGGGTGACGGACAAAGCCCTCCAGTAAATCCAAGGGACTTAAATTGAAGAAGGGGCAAGGTCGGGAGAGTGATATAAAAGGCAGAGATTGAGGGACAAAGGGGCTCTCATTTTTTTCGTGTGCTATGTCTTTTCTGAGGATGGGAAGAGTCGCATTCCGCGAGCAGCATTTCCGACGAAGATGGGGAGTTAGATAGCAGCAGAGACGGTCCTTTCTAACCGCGTGGTTAGCCTAGTGGCTTTGCGCTTCGCAACCATATGCCTGGGGAAGGAGTGTCCCAGGTTCGATTCCCATTGTAGACGTGAGGAATTTGAGGATCTTCCTCAGGCATAGCCAAGTTAGCCGGTCTTGGGTGCGGTCAGTAGAGTTTTTTCCGCCAGTTTATCTGGCGTTTTTCATCTCGCAAACCGGCCCCGTGAACATACACCTCTACAGTCAAAAATATATCCCCCCAGTGGGTCAGTTGGGAGTAGTACTAACAAGAAGTCGCATCTAAAGTAACACGCGGACCCTGCATAGGAAGTGGGAATAACGCGTAGAAGAAGAAGAGACGGTCCTTTCTAGATGTCCTACCATATGATTCTTCGATGATCTATGTGTGTGTGCCAAATTATCGCTGCTATAATTTAGTGCCAACCGGAAATTTTCTGGGAAGAAGCGTAACGTGCCCATAAGCCTTTAGGATCTAGGACTGTATAATGAACAGGCAAGATTGTAAGTAGAATGTTTTGTGTAATATTCTAGATTGTGAAGTTGAAACAACGAATGTTGGTTCTGTTATCTATTAGCATAGATAGTACTAGAGAAGTCAGAAAGCTGTACTTCTGTTTGAATGTGAATAGTAGCATATAGAGTTCTAAAGATTTGCTAATGTTATGTAATGCAAAAAAATTGAATGTGGTTTAAATTTTGCCCTTATTCTGTTTATAACGTGAGTGAAGTTAAAGTGTGTTAAATTCTATCCAAGCGTCTAAAAATTTATGTGTATTTATATGTCTTTGTCTTAAAGCTTGAGCGAAAATGCTTAAATGATTGTGTGGAGAATTAGACACATGATTGTATTGTCTCCATTGTGCTCTTGTTGTCTTTGAACCAGACAAGTGATATGTGCTTTTTGAACTTTGTAAATAATTTGTCTTAGAATGAATAAACATGATTGTTTTGTTAATAGCTTGAGATAGGGTTAATTTAAGAGTTATTTCCATGCTTAACTGAATTTTTGTTTCTCTCGTATGTAAGGAAAAGAAAAACAATTCTTTTACGCGATCCTTAATAGCACAGTACACTTCGAGCACGTAAAATAGCATACTTACAACCTTGGGGGGGGGGGGGGGGATAAAACAAAAGTTATAGACTAAAGGGATTACGAATAAGAGAGTTCTGTGCATGAAGAACTAACTCAAGCAACTGCGATATTAACTACGACAATCAACTATGATGATATTTCTTCTTCTTATTGTGCTATCTTCTATCGAAGGTCAGCGACCATCTTGGCGAACAAACTGCGGTCTTGTGCTAATCTGCGCAGTTGTGCACTGCTCTTTCCTGTCCACGTCTTGATGTTGTCAAACCATGATATTCTTTTTCTTCCTCTAGTTCCTTTGCCATCAATTCTTCCTACCAAAATAGTTTGTAGAAGTTGGTATTTGCTATTTCTCATGATGTGGCCAAGATATGATGTTTTTCGTTTCTTGATTATTTGTACAAGATGTTTAGCTTTGCCAATGGATTTTAAGACCTCTTCATTGGTAATTTTTTCTGTCCATGATATCTTTAGCATTCTTCTGTATAGCCACATCTCAAAGGCTTCGATTTTCTTGATGGTTGTCGCCTTCAATGTCCATGTTTCAACTCCATAGAGCAGAATAGACCACACGTAACATTTCAGCATTTGGCATCTGACTTCCATGTTTAGGTCTTTATTGCAGAATAGTGTTCTCATTTTCATGAAGGACTGCCGTGCAACTTCAATCCTTGTCTTTATATCTATTTCTGGATCCTGCCGTTCATTAAGCCAACAACCAAGATATTTATATCTTGACACTTGATCAATATTTTTCCCATTGAGTGTCAGTTTCATTGATGGGGCTGGATGTTTGCTGATGATTATGTATTTTGTCTTGTTGATGTTTATATTTATTCTCATTCTTTGGCTTTCTATGTATACTCTGTCAATGAGTTTTTGGAGATCCATAATGTTATCTGCAATTAGTACGGTGTCATCTGCATATCGTAGTTTGTTAACAATCTTTCCATTTATTGTGATTCCCTCTGGACATTCTTCCAATGCTTTGTTAAAGATTACTTCTGCATATATGTTGAACAGGAGTGGTGAGAGCACACATCCTTGTCTCACTCCTCTTTTGATGTTAATATCACTGGTGGTAATGTTGTCTAATTGAACGGTAGCTGACTGATTCAAAGATTTGTTATTAGTCTTATGTCTTGTTCGTCTAGCCTTGTTTGTTGAAGGACTTCTATTAAGTTAGTGTGTCTGACTTTGTCGAATGCTTTTTCAAAATCTATGAAACACATAAAGACAGATTTCTGTTTTTCTATGCATTTTTGTATCAATATTTGGGTACAGAAAAGGGCCTCTCTAGTACCAAAACCATTCCGAAAGCCGAATTGTGTTTCACTTAGAGTTTCTTCACTTTTTCTATAAATGCGATTCTGAATTACTTTCAAAAATATTTTTAATGTTTGGCTCATTAGACTAATAAGTCGGAAGTCACCACAGGAATTCGCTTTGGGTTTCTTTGGGATAGTGATAAATGTAGATTTGAGCCAATCTGATGGAAATTCATCACTTTCATATATTTCATTAAATAGTTTTTCAAGAAGTTTGATGTTATCTGGTTCTATTAATTTTAAAAATTCTGTTTGCACACCATCTGGTCCACTGGCTTTTCCTGTTTTACTTGTTCGTATAGCATTCTCTATTTCGCATTTCATGATTGCTGGTGCTTGAATGTTATCTTTTATATTTATAGGCTTCTGTCTAGTATCATTGAAAAGTTCTGTTACATATTTTATCCAAATCTGTGCTTTATTCTCTTCTTCTAGAACTATTTTTCCATTTTCGTCTCTTAGAGACACTATTTGCTTTTTCCTCAGTTTTCCAGAAATTTCGTTGATTTTCTTATACAGATTGAAATTATCATGTTTCTTCTGAAGCAGTTCAATTTCAGTACATAAATTTTTCATCCAATTTTCCTTGGCTTCTTTTATTTTTTTCTTGATGTTATGTGTTTCTGTATACCTAGCTAGGTCTTTGTGTTTGTACATTCTTCTTATATCAATAAGAGAAAGTATCTCATCTGTCATCCATTCCTGTTGTTTTATATTATTCACATAACCTACTTCTTCAATACTTGTTGTTACGATGGCATTCTTTAAGCTATTCCAAAGAGATTCCACACTTTTATTTTCTTCTATGTTAATCTGTTGTAATCGCAGGTTAAGTGTGTCTTGGCACTTTTATTTATGTTTGGGTCTTTCAGTTTTTCTACATCAATTTTCTTTTTCTTCTTTTGTGATTTTTTAGCTGATTTTAATCTAAGACGTACTTCTGCAACTATGGGATTGTGGTCTGATGAGATATCTGCTCCAGGATAAGTCTTTGCACTCTTTATACTACTGTGGAATCTTTTATTTATCAGTATATAATCAATTTGATTTCGGACAATGTTATGTTGGTTATCTTGAGGCGATTTCCAAGTATACAGTCTTCTGGGTGGAAGTTTAAACCAGGTATTTGCTATTGTTAGATCTTCTTCCTGACAGAACTGGACTAGGCGATCTCCTCTGTCATTTCTGGTGCCTAAGCCATGTTCGCCAACAATTTCTCCATCACCCCCCCCTTCCTACTTTTGCATTGAAGTCACCCATCACTATGTTTATATCATGTTTCTTTGTTAGGTTTTTAATCTCTTTTAGGTGTTCATAAAACTTTTCAACTTCTTCTTCACTTTTGTCAGCTATGGGTGCATAAGCTTGGATGATATTTATGTTAACGGGGTTTCCCTTAAGTTGTAACAGCATTATCCTTTCAGAAAATGGAATCCAATTTAGTACTGATTTATTGATTTCTTCATCTACTATTACAGCTACACCATGTCGATGTTTGTTCTCATCATTCCCAGAGTAATACATTGTTATATTATCTTGTTGACACTTTCCAGATCATGGCCATCTTGTCTTGCAAATTCCCAAAATCCGGATGCCCAGCCTCTTCATTTCTCTTGTGGCATTTCTTAATTTACCAGCTTCATACAGAGTTCTGACATTCCAAGTTGCAATTTTAAAAGTGGACACCATTTTGAGCCCGGAGATTCTTCACACCCCTGTCCCATTTAAGGGACGCCGGGAACTTGGGGCCAATTGTAAGGGTTTGCTCGCCATGGTGGTTGTTCTGGAGATAAGGAAGAGCAGTAGTTTCTCCGTTTGATTTCTGCTCCGCAGTATTACAGACGCACACAATATAATCATATTGCCATCTGCAAATCTCTGATCACAAGCTTTTCCATCATCATTTGGCTTCAACCTTGTGTCAGTACTGACAATGCTGCTTCCCAATGTCAGGGGTAGTGACCCCAGCAGGTACTTATTTAATGGCGGCACTACTCGCCATATCACCGAGTTGTCATTGGGCTTTGTGAGGTTTTAAGTGAGACAGAGTTGCCACTTCTGCTCCCCCACGCCCTGATAGCTCAGTCGCTGTTGGTCCACGGCTGCTTATTCGCCAGATTGCTCTGCTTATATCGCAGCTAGCCTCCATATCTGAAGGCTGTTCCCCGATCCGCCACCTGGGGACACACCCGGTAGTAGTCAGCTCTGCCCCGGGAACTATGATATTAAATATAATAATAAATATTAACAAATAAAAATATCACGATAAAAAAAATAGATCTTTTCTATCAGTGTTACACGGTGATCAGCATTCATTTTAGAAATTATGGACTTTACAACCATGTTATGAATAACTCTTTTGATATCTCAACGTTTCGATCTTCATATTAAGATCATCATCTGGGGCATTACAGGACAAGCTAAGTTACATTACATACAGTAAGCTAGAGAAACAATGAATTGATCACAGGTTATTCTACTGGCATGACCTGTAATGAAAAAAAAATAAATAAAAATATAATAATTTATAAACTACATAAAGCAAAATTCTATTTCTGATAACATGAATAGACATTCTCTCTCACAGATAGTTCACATCACCACCATCACAAATTCCTGCCATGTACCCTCAAGAGGTGTACAGGATATGATAGTACTACATGACAAATTTACATCATTATTAACTTCCTATCTACAATTTTCCTCCAAATCAGTCTGTTACTTGTCAAGACTCCAACATTACCAGAGCTTATATTTCTATCGTCTAAGGCACTTTGTACCGTATCAATCCACCTATATCTTGGTCTTTCTCTGGGTCGTTTTCCTGCCAACTTGGCAGAGAACACTTGTTTTGCTAATCTCAAGTGACCATACCACTTGAGATTAGCTCTGCTAACACATTCCTGGATGCTGACAATATCAAGTTCTTTCCTAATATCCTCGTTTTTAATATGATATTGCCATTGATGCCATCTGTTCACGCCTCTAATCTTTCTCAGGACTCTCATATCTCCAGTCTCTAGTCTTTGGTCAAGTGTTTTACTTCTGACCCAGCTCTCAGATCCCTAAGTTAAAACTTGTTTGAACACTGTCTTGTATACAGCTAATTTAGTGTTCCAACTAATTTCTCTATTATTCCATATGAATTTATTCAATTGACTTCCTACCATACCAGCTTTGTTGATTCTGTTGTCTATTTCCATATTTAATTTACCATGTTCACTAAAAATCATGCCTAAGTAGCTGAAACGTTTTACATGTTCCACTGGTTCTCCATTCACAACACAGTTGACATTTTCAATGATTCTGCCTATTTTCATTGTCTTTGTCTTTTTATTGCTGAACTTCATACCATATTTATTACAAAAGTTATTGAATTTAGTCAGAGAATCTTGAAGACTTGTAGCAGATTTATTTAGAAGTATAACATCGTCCGCATAAAACAAAGAGCTGACATTAACATCTCCAATTTTGATATCATGTTTAATACCACTTTCCTTCATAATGTGATCCATATAGATAATGAATAACAGAGAGGATAATGTACATCCTATTCTCACACCAGATTTAACATTAAACCATCTTCTTCTACTTCCTTCAATTCTAACTGCTGACTTCCAACTCAAATCAAGACTAAGTATTGCTTGATACAATGCCCCATTGACACTATATAACTGGTATTGAATAGCTTCTCTCTTGGCACCTTGTCATATGCCTTTTCCAAATTGACAAAACTTAAATACAGATCTTTGTTATATTCCCATGATTTCTCTACTATTTGTCGTAAAGTGAAGATCTGATCCTGACAGCCTCTATTTGACCTGAATCCAGCTTGTTCTTCACCAAGCTTCTCTTCCATAATACTTCTCAAACGTTTCTCAAGTATACTTGCATATATCTTACCAGGAACACTCAATAGGGATATACCTCTGTAATTCTCACATTCAGTTTTATTTCCCTTTTTATATATGGGTACTATGAGAGCTCTACTCCAATCATTGGGAATTAGTCCCTCTGTCCAGGCATTCTGAACTATGCAGTGCAGCCACTGTAAGTCTTTTATACCACCATACTTCAGCATTTCTGGTCGAATACCATATACTCCTGCTGCCTTTCCACATTTCAAGCGTTTGATGGCTTTTTCTACTTCAAGTACCTGACTCATGCCTGGTCAGTGTTTTTTATCACTGTGCTGTCATCACTGCTTGTTTCATTTAGCAAATTTTTAAAGTAATTACTCCATACTTCAAGGATATTTTCCCCCCCGTTTTCATGTCACCTTTATCATCTCTAATTCCTTTTACAGCACTCTTTCCTCCATTCCTAAGCTTCTTCAACAACCTCCAGAATATTTTGCCGCCTTGATATTTATTTTCTATGTTCTTGCCAAAGTCCTCCCATGACTTTTGTTTAGCTAGTTTTACACACTGTTTAGCTTTCTTACATTTGTCTCTGTATTCTCTAAGAGCACAAGCTGACTTATTTGCCAGGAACTTTTGATATGCTTTCTTCTTTTCCTTCACTGCCTCTTTAACTTCCTGTGTCCACCATGGAGTTCTAATTTTTCTATCCTTGCAGACAACTTCACCACATGCCTCTCTAGCTGAATCAATTAGAGTTTTCTTCAAGGCTTGCCACTGATTCTCCAAGGTTTGGTTCCTGTTCTAAAACTCTTTCATTTTTCCTTCAATAATCTTTGTGTATTTTAGTCTACAGTTCACATCTGAGAGCTGCTCAACTTTTATTCGCTTTAAACTTTCTTACATGTTATTCTTTTCAATATGAAATTCAATTTTATCCTGCTCAAGATTAAATAATGATCACTTCCAATTTCAAATTCTCTGTATACACTCTGGTGTCCTGCACAAGGGAGAAAACATCACTATCAACAATAACATAGTCAATGAGACTTTTCTTATTCCTTGCCTCTTCTCTCCATGTGAACATTTTTATGTTGGAACATGGTGTTAGTAATAACCAGTCCATGTCCTGGGCAGAAATCCAACAGGTATTTGCCATTATTATTAGCTTTGCTCTTTTCTCCAAATTTTCCCAAAACATTTTTCTATGTCTGACAATCACTTCCTACTTTGCTATTTAGATCCCCAACAAGGACCAACTTTTCCTTTTTGATTGTGTCAGTAGCTTTTTCTAAAGCATCAAAAAATTCTTCCACTTCTACCTTAGCAGAACCTTCTGTGGGACCATAGGCACAAATAAGTCTCATTGTCCAGTTCCCCATTCTCATATTTGCCCACATCACTCTACTAGACACTGCCTGCCATTCAAGAAGATGAGCCTCGTATTTTGTGTTGAATACTATGGCTACGCCTTCTTTTCCTTGATTGTCATTGCCTGAATATAACATTTTGTATTTATTGCTCAGAAAGATCTCACCAGTTTTTGTCTTTTTTGTTTCAGTCACCCCTATTATGTCAATCTGGTATGTATCTAATTCCTCCGCTAGCTCCATTTCTTTGCCATTCAGGCTTCTTATGCTGATAGTACCGATCTTTAACTCTGGTGATGTTGAGTTGGGATGTGCTTTCAGATATTTGTTCCAGTAGCTGACTTTTTGCTGTTCGCCCTGGTTCCCTGCCAAAAACAACGGGGGCCTTGTTTAACTGGGCGATGTCCCAGCCGGCATGAAATTTTGTCATGTTGTACCATCATTTTGTATTTTGGTTTAACCAATAGGAATACAATTTTGTCAGCTAAATCCCAAATTCTTTCAGTAAAAATTATGTCCTGCTTTTAGCATTACAATTGTTATTTTTATTTAGAATGCTGAATTTTCTACAGTCCTGTTTATAGTTGCTCTTAGAGAGGAAAGTTCTGTGGGTTGGATATATGCCTTCCATATGTTTGGGATTTTTAGATCATCATTATTGTTCAGATTGGTGTGGATGGTAATAATCTCACAGGCTTCCTTAAATTTGAGTTCATACCATGTTTTCTCTGTCTCTCAGAAACAATGCTCCAGACAGGTATATCAAATTTTCTAACCTCTAAGCAGCAGCAGATGTCGCACTAGCAAAAAATTGTAATTTCATAACATCAGATTTAATAAATAAAATATTATCTGATTTGGTTTATGTTTTTGTCTTAGCCATCAGCTGGTCCGCGAAATATTTCTCCTATTTTCCCCGGGTCCACAGGTGTAAAAAGGTTAAAGAACGCTGATGTAGACAACTAGTGCTTTTCCATCAATTCTATGTAAGGTGTTCAAGGGCATGATCCGAAAGGCCAGCTTCATCATAATTATTATATTTGATGTGTCGTTTATGTTCTTTTTGTCTGATAGGAATTGTGCATCCTGTTTCTCCTATATATGGTATATTACAAGTGCAATAAATATGGTATAATCCAGGGTGGGCTAGTGGAAGGAGGGGGTCTTTGGATGAGTTGAGTAAGCTTTTTAATTTTGCAAGAAGTTTAAAGGTGGCTTTGAGGTTGCATTTTTGTAGAATTCTGTTTATTTTATCTGATGTCCCTTTAATGTAAGGAATGGTTATAGTTTTATTGTAGTCTGGTTTGTCTTTAGTTTTTATTGAGCCCTTGTAGAGAATTTTGTTAACAGTGTTTTGGCTGTACCCATTTTTTGAAAAGTTGTTGATAACTTTAATTTAGTCTTTCAGTGCCTATTCACTGGAGCAGATCTTTAGAGTCCTGTTTTTTAGAGTATTAATGACATCTAGTTTTTGTGTTGGTTGGTGGTAGGATTTTTTGTGTATTTTTTGTGTGTAAAGTTCTGATCTACATAATAATATAAGGTAACTCCACAGTCATTATAAACACCAAAAATTATATTACGAAGATCGGGACTTTACTATCTGATCAGTCTACATATTAAACATTAGAGAAAGATCCAACCATGAAAAACTACAATGAGACCAATCTTTTGATTCGCAATATGAATAGATGGCCTCAAGATTTACAAAGAAAATTAAAATCTTTATATCCATTAACACCACACCTATATGGTGTTCCTAAAGTACATAAAGATGAGGTTCTGCTCTGCCCGATCGTAGATGGCAGATACTCTCCTACATACCCTACTAGCCAAACATCTCGCTAGCCTGTTAAAAGAGAAGATAAGGAAATCAGCTTCATACATAAAGAATTCTCAACACTTCGTTGAAAAACTTAAAAACATTAATATATCCAACACAAACATATTGTCTAGTCTGGATTAGTCTCTTTGTTCACAAACGTACCAGTTGAAGAAGTCATTGAGATTATTAAAGATCTCTTTCCAAATAATATTATGCAGCTCTTCTGCCACTGCCTCAAGTTCAACTACTTTAAAGTAAACAACATAGTATATCAACAACTAGAAGGCTTAGCCATGGGCAGTCCCCTGTCACCATGTGTAGATCTGTTCATGGAAAAATTAGAAAATGACATCCTAGCAAAAATAAATCCAAAATCATCAGTCTGGTGGAGATATGTTGACGATGTGTTCATTATCTAGAAAGACAAGGAAGATACCTTATATGATTTGAAGATACCGCCAAAAAATAAACTCTTTCCATCATAAAATTAAATTCACATTAAAATTGGAAAACAACCATCAATTACCGTTTTTGGATGTACTAGTTAAAAAACAAGATAATGGACAAATCAAACTTACAATCTATTGTAAACCTACAGATACTGGATGTTATCTCCATTTTACATCTAATCATCACTATGCACAGAAACTTAGCATCATACATATGCTAAAAAACAGAGTTAAAAATATCATCACAGAAGAAAAAGACGTATGTGCTGAGCTTTCCCTTATATCAAAAACTCGATCACTTAATGGTTATCCTCAAAATATAATTAATAAAATTCTCTATAGAAACAACCTCTGGATACACAGTACATATCATCCATTGTAATATCCTATGCAGGCTCAGTCTCCACCAAAATAGCAAGAATTATGAAGCCTTTTAACATCAGAGTTGTTTTTAAATCTACCATAACTACACGATAGTTATTAAGATCCCCAAAGGATAGCATTGCGTTCCACAAATATGCAGGTGTTTACAGCATACCTTGTACGTGTGGACTGACTTACATCGGCCAAACTTCACGAAGCCTAGAAATCCGAAAGAAGGAACATGTCGGAGATGTTAATAATAATAGAACAGACACCTCAGGGTTAGCACATATTTCTCAACTTCAAACCATTCAATAGATTGGGACAACAGCTCCATGCCATATATCGAAGAGGATTACAGATGTAGAACCTTTAAAGAAGTTGCAGTAGTCCTACAGACAGGAAATAACCTCAATAGAAACCAGGGAATAATATTAAAAGCTATTTGGAAAAACCTATTAAATTCATTAAGTTTAGTAAAATTAAATTATGCGAAAAATTATAAAACGCGACTTAATAACAACGACTAAGTCTTCATGTACATGTTTGATGTCACACGTGCTCTCCAATTTACTGTTTTAAATCGTTACTACATTCCTTTGTCTTTGCATTTAATATTAGTATAACCTTTCTTGTCATGATAAAGCCAGACAGACACAGCTGGCGAAACTAGTCGATGATTATGTATAAATGTTTATCAAAACCATGGTCCAATAAATCCAATATTATATATCAATTTTAGTGAAAAGGACCAAAAAAATAACTATTATAATGAGTTGGTATGTGTTATTGACCAAGACTAGCAGATTCATTTTTTCTACATAAGTGGTTCGGTTTAAAATAACGGTGGCACTTCCTTTATCGGCTCTATTCGGATTTGACTTTATCGATTTTACTGCTGTTAATTCGTGTTTCGTTAAGTTGCTTGTTATTGTTTTGTTATGATTTAAAATGTTGGCAGTTTCCAAATGTATTTTGTCTGCTATGTTATTTGGGATGAATCTTAAGCCTTTTTCTATGTTACAAATAAATTCAAGTTTGTTTATCGACCTTGGTTGCTACGGCAAAATTTAGCCCTTTATTTAATACCGATAGTTCGTCTTTGTTTATACATATGTTCATTTTTTTATGTTTATGTTTAGCAACTATAAACAGGACTATAAAAAATCGGATCCTAAATCAAAAATAACAATTGTAATGCTAAAAGCATGACATAATTGTTACTGAAAGAAAACTATCTGTAAGAAAGAATGTTTATGCACGTTATCAGAAGTGGAATTTAGCTTGATGTAGTTTATAAATAATTAACTTTTTTTTTTTTTCACTAGAGGTCATGCCAGTAGAACTTGTGTTCAATTCATTGTTTCTCCAGCTTACTGTATGTAACGTAACTTAGCTTGTCCTGTATATTTGTATATGCTCCAGATGATGATCTTAATATGAAGATCGAAATGTCGGGATATTAAAAGTCATTTATAACACAGTTGTAAAGTCCGTAATTTCTAAAATGAATGCTGATCACCATGTAACACTAAAAGAAAGGATTATGATAATTCATGGAGATTCGACCTACAAGCGATGCAATCAATACAGTAAGCTTAAGATTAATGTTTCTAGTTTGATAAATTAACTGGCTTGTTTAAAATGTGTAGAGAAAGCAACATCATTCCAAATTGCATCAAGCTTAAGAGAAAATTCACCTCAACAAAGGCCCAACAAACATACCACTGCATGGAGAGCACTACTAAGAGAACAAATCCAAGCTACCAGAAAGAACTTAGCCATTACTCAAAACAAGCTACAAAAAAGGAAAATCGGAACTTTCAAGCTACTTAAACACATATCTGGATGATCCTGGAAATGATTACAGACAACATGGCAAACCATATCCTCCAAATGAAGAAAGAAAAACCCAATTTCCAAATTTCAAAAACTAAAAGATCAACAAAACCGGCTACCATATTCAAATTTCTCCACAGGGAACGATAACAACCAATCAGAAGAAACAACAGGAGCCACCAATCGTCCACAGGTAACAGCAACATAGTTAACATATCCGAACATGCTTTAAACAAAGACTAACTATTGGTATTAAATAAAGAGCTAAATTTTGTTGTAGCACCCAAGTCGATAAACAAAATTGAATTTATTTGTAACATAGAAAAAGGCTTAAGATTCATCCCAAATAACATAGCAGACAAAATAAGTTTAGAAACCGCCAAAATTTTAAATCATAACAAAACAATAACGAGCAACTTAACAAAACACGAATTAACAGCAGTAAAATCATTAAAGTCAAATCTGAACATCGTAATAACTAGAGCCGATAAAGGAAGTGCCACCGTTATTTTAAACTGAACCAATTATGTAGAAAAAATTGATCTGCTAGTCTCGGACAATAACACATACCAACTTACTAACTACAACCCAACCAATAGAATAAAAAAGAAAACAGAGAAACTACTTAAGTCAATTACCACATGACTCGAAGATATGGTCAAAAATCTATTTCTGCACTACGCTCGTTACCCAAGAATTTACGGGCTACCGAAAATTCATAAAGAAAACACACCACTCTGGCCTATAGTTGATGGGATCGATAGCCCAAATTATCACTTTGCCAAAAAATTAGCGGCAACGCTCAAGGAGTTGGTAGGTGATTCCTCCTCCTATATCAAAAACACACAACTTCATAATCATCCAAAACATTACATTAGAAAAAGATGATTTATTAGTCAGTTTTGACGTCTCTGCCCTCTTTACAAATGTCCCAATCAATGACACAATCCTTCTTTTACAGAAAAAATTCCCTCCAGATATCAATGTGCTCTTTGCATATGTATTACGTTCAGGATCTACAAAAAGAAGGCACAGCCATGGGCTCGCCATTATCCCTCCCTATTGCTAACTTTTATATTGAACATTTTGAGCAACTTGCTTCAGGTTCCTCTCCTTTAAAACCCAAAGTCTGGCTTAGATATGTTGACAATCTTTTCGCAATCTGGTCCCATGGCCAGATAGCAACATTCCTTAGCCAAAAACACCTTAGCCACCTAAACAAACAACACAAACATATATAGTTCACAATTCAGATTGAAAAACAGAACACACTTCCGTTTCTAGATACACTTGTCACAAGTCTTCCTTCTGGCAATCTTTCCTTCACTGTTTACCGGAAACTGACACATACTGGCCAATACATACACAAACTCCCACCACCACCCAACACAAAAACTAGGTGTTATTAATACTCTAAAACATAGGGCTCTGAAGATCTGCTCCAGTGAACAGGCACTGAAAGACGAATTTAAAGTTATCAGCAATACTTTTCAAAAAAATGGGTACAGCCAAAACGCTATTAACAAAATTCTCTACAAGACCTCAATAAAAAACAAAGACAAACCAGACTACAATAAAACTATAACCATTCCTTACATTAAAGGGACATCAGATAAAATAAACAGAATACTACAAAAATACAACCTCAAAGCCTCCTTTAAACCTCCTGCAAAATTAAAAAACTTACTCAACTCATCCAAAGATCCACTCCCTCCACTAGCCCATCCTGGAGTATACCGTATTTATTGCACTTGTAATATACTATATATAGGAGAAACAGGACGCACAATTCCCATCAGACAAAAAGAACATAAACGACACATCAAATATAATAATTATGATGAAGCTGGCCTTTCGGATCATGCCCTAAACACCTTATATAGAATTGACTGGAAAAGCACGTTGTCTACATCATACCAAAACATAGTATGAATGCAAATTTAAAGAAGCCTGAGAGATTATTACCAACCACCCCAATCTGAACAATAATGATGGTCTAAAAATCCCAAACATATGGAAGGCATATATTCGACCCATGGAACCTTCCTCTCTAAGGGCAACTATAAACAGGACTGTAGAAAATCCAGCATCCTAAATCAAAAATAACAATTGTAATGTTAAAAGCAGGACATAATTGTTACTGAAAGAAAATTAATTGTAAGAAAGAATGTTTATTCATGTTATCAGAAATAGAATTTGGCTTGATGTAGTTTATAAATAATTAATTTTTTTTTTTTTCACTAGAATCATGCCAGTAGAATAACTTGTGATCAATTCATTGTTTCTCTAGCTTACTGTACGTAATGTAACTTAGCTTGTCCTGTATATTTGTATATGCTCCAGATGATGATCTTAATATGAGGATCGAAACATCGGGATATCAAAAGAGTTATTTATAACATGTTTGTAAAGTCCATAATTTAAAAAAAAAAAAAAAAAAAAAAAAAAAAAAAAAAAAAAAAAAATTTTACACTATCCTTACATGTCAAGGTTTAACATTGCAATTATCCTGTGAGTTGTATTTGCTATGTGACCTTTGAACTTCAAATTCCTATCCACCAATATGCAAAGGTCCCTTGCTGCCTCAATTTCTTGTAGCATAAACCCACTAATATAATATGCTGCTGGAACTCTAATCATGCCAAAGTGCATAACTTTACACTTACAAACATTAAATTTACAGCCATTTTTGTTTGCCCAATTTCCCAGCCTATTCAAATGATTTTTTAAGTGCTGAATATCAGTAGCATCCCTGATTGACCTACCTAGCTTCGTATCATCATCAACCAATGGCACACCTGATGTTAGATCCCTGCTTGATGTCATTAATGTACAGACTGAACAATAATGGGCCAACGACTGAACCCTGAGGTACACTACTGGTCACCTTAAATCTGGCAGATTTCACACCTGCTGTATACCACATTCTGATATCAGTCTGTCAACGATCCCCTGATCCAAGTCAAGACTTTATATTCCAATCCCATACTCTCCAGTTTATGCAACAGCCTTTCATGTGGTATCCTATCAAAAGTCTTAGAAAAATCCAACATTATCATAGTATCCATTCCCGTTATCCAACTTGGCAGTAACATTGTTATAAAATATGAGCAAATTGTTAAAACATGACCTTCCTTTAGTAAACCTATGCTGCTCCTTGCAGAGTATAACTTGTTTGTCTACCTATGTCTGTATGTGAGTTCTTACCAACTTCTCTAAAATCTTCACTATCACACAAGCGATGCCGATAGGTCAGTAGTTTTTGCACCTCCCTTGTACAATGGAACTATCATACATTCCTTCCATTCCTGGTTGATATATCTCAGTGAGCACTCATTAACTGAACAATCTCATTAGCTTCCATCTTTCTTTTGCTTGCAGCATAACGATAAAATTCTTTTGGATTGTCTTTAGCTTGCATGGCCAATTTCTTTTCACACTGCAATTTAGCTTTCCGCACAATACTCGTTACTTTTCTGGCCTGAGCTTTATATATTTCATAACTTATCTCACGACATTCTTTCCACATCTTCTTGTGGATCTCTTGCCTAATAAGGCTGCACATCCATTTCATTCCAACCTATTTATTCTTCGAACACTAGGGATACATTCAGATACCACCTCATATAAGCACTTTTTCAAAGATTTTCCCATTCAGTAACTGATACTATGGGACCAAAGATAGTATTCTATTAAGTTGATCATAATTTCCAGCTCTGTAGTTCACTATGTAATCTGTTTTAATTGGAGCATCAATACAATTAGATACTTTCCAAGAAAACACAGCATGATCACTGTCACCAATTGGTTGTAAAATAGCCATATTCTTAACAGAGACCCGCCCCCCTTCTGGAGCTATGAGCAAATCTAACACTCTTTGACTCCGAGTTCATTCTTTCATATGCTGCTAGAGAAAGTTGTCTCGCAAAATTGAATAAATTCCTCTTCTTTATTGTCATGAGATTTCTCTTCTACCCAATCAATGTTTGGAAAACTGGTCATCCATAATGATCATTCATTTGGTACCCATAAGGCTAAATTGGCGATGCATTTCTTTTCCCCTGCAACTGAGCAGTCAGGTCTGTAGAAACACCCCACTATATGTTTCATTCTGTTAACTTCCACTAAATACCAGATAGGCTTAAATTCACAGCTACATGCGACATTGTTACCATCTGTTTCTACCCTAACTGGACTTAAGTCAACTGATATTATTAGTAGTTCTCCTTCTTTCCCATCTCTTCTGTCATTCCTAAAAATGTATACCGATTACACTTGATCCCATTTACCATATCTGATTCTGTCAGCCAAGTTTCACTAATGCCAACAATCTTAGGTCATATCGTATTCAATAAAGCAACAGACTGAACCGCTTTGCTTCCGATGCTCCTGGCATCTATGTATAGCCATAACAAATTACCACTTACCCTATTCTTATAATTAGATATGCAATCTATTTGGTCTTGTTCTAGAACTTTCTGTTTTCCTTACCCAGACATATGCAAAAGGTCCAAACTCAAAACATATTTTTCTGTAAAAATATGTTTTGAGTTTGGACCTTCGCTACATACATAACCATATTCAAAGACATTCGTATTTTTATCACATTTGCATACCATCACTGAACTGTCACACACACATTTCTCCCTTGATGATCTAGTTTCCCTGATTTGCCCTCTGCATTAGGTCTCATACCAAGAAGTAATTTCTCCAGGCATCCATTGCCAAATGAATTCAAGTGCAGGCCATCCTTCTGATACAAGTCTTTTCTGTAATCAAACACACTCCACACATCTAAAAACTCTCATCCATTTCCTCTACACAGCTTGCACTTGAAATTATTTGATGTCATTGCCCTCCTTCTTAACTCAGTACTGTCATATCTGGGTAGCAATCCCACAATTTTTACTCTGTCATATTTCTTTCTTGCTTCTCCAACAGACCTTTCATATCTTCTGTAATACTATATTTGTTACTACTTAAATTATTAAGCCTCCATGGCTCAGTCGGTATAGACGAAGGCCTGGGTTCGATTTCCACCTGTGACATGAAGAATCTTTATCTGGTCTATTTCGACGAAAGGTGAGTTAGCCGGTCTCATACAGAAGTAGAGAATTTTTCTCCCGAAAACTCTGGTTTTTCATCCTTCAAAACAGACAAACCAGCCAGTAGAACACATGCAATTTGCAGACAAGAATACTTGGAGGCATATGGGTAACCATATGCCTTGTATCATATTACGAGGATAAGGTAACCACTACCTTATCCTCGTAATATAGTTGGGAAGTCCAAGGATACTTGGAAGGCATGGCCGCTTTAGTGCCTCTCAAAGCCACTGATGGATGGATGGATCTCTTTTACTTTTTTTTTGCTTTTCAATTACATTTGTCATATTTTTAATTTTCATCCCCCGGAAACTAGAAGTGGTGACTCCCTTGGCAAGTGCAAATTTTAAGATTAAGTCACCATACCACATCACCTCTTTTTTGTTAAATTTTTCTGCCTTACCTTGTTATTAATATTATGATTACCAAGTTAAGTATTTTCCTGCCTATTATTGTTCTGATCCTTTATCTTATCGTGTCTAAGTTTAGTCAAATGTTTTTCCACCTCTTCCAATTCTCTGGTCGATTTTCTAATAATTTCTTTTAATCGAGATATTTCTAATATCAACTTTTATCCTCAAATAAATTATCATTATCACTGTAGCAGTACTTTTGTTAATCAGGACAAATGCTCTCCTCAGTAGTAAGAACTTGAGCTTTAGACACTGCCTTGTTATGACGAGTTTTCGGTGCAATTCTCAAGAGCAATAAAAACTAATAATATTTCTGCGGTTATGTTATAAAATGCTGTAGTATAATAATTACACTAAAAATCTACAATAATATACTAAAAACACACAATTAAATCTAAGGAAACACTTAATAAATCAACAAAATCACAGTTCTTTCAGGAGCTTTCTAAAGGCACGTCTTTCCACCTGATAGTCCTGACACCAATAATTAATAATAATATATATTAATATATTTATATCATAGTAATTATATTAAAATTAATAAATAATATTTAATTAATTTTATGCAGTTATGTTTAATACCACATCTTTACGTGTGTTTTTTTTTTTTTTACATTTCTCTGGACTACGAATGGCACCATGTACAGTCTGTGTACGTTTGTGTATAAGTGTTTGAGTGAGTAAATTTTCATAAATTTTAACTTTTTATAATAGATTTGTGTATATTTTATGGTAGTAAATGATAAAATGACTACTATCTACATATATTTTATGCACTCACCATTCCTAACTTTATCTTAATTGTTTTCAATATTTCTAGGACATGTGGTTTGTCTGTGAGTTTTTTCCAAATCTCCAAAAAAATTTTTCAATATATTTATTGAAAAAAAAAAAAAAAAAAAAATCCATGTATAACTGGACCCACGCTATTCAAACCGATGTTGTTCAAGAGTCAACTGTATATAAACATACCCTTAACTGAACAAAACAAAGTTGGGAAGAACACTACTAAATTGTATGAAATAAAAATAACACTACTTGAATATTTGAAAGACAAGACTTAGAAATAACATCAAAACAAACAGAAAATGTTTTAAGAAAAATTAGAAATACAGAAAGAGCCTAATAGACAAAATACAAAATGAGCTATCACCATATGGAGGAAGAGAAATAGTAAAAGAAATAGTAATTTCTTTTGCTATTTCTCTTCCTCTAGTAATTCAGTTAACTAAACTATTAAAAAGAAGTGGTTTCTAAAAAACAAATACCAGATGAATTGAGGAAAAACATCGGTGCTAATTTTTAAAAAAAGTGAGTAAAACAGATCCAAATAACTACGGAGGCATCACTCTATTGCCAATCATCCTGAAAATCTGTGCAAAACTTATCTAACAACAAGTTTTAGATCTGGAAGATCCTGTACTGATGAAATATTTGCAGCTAAACAACTAATAGAAAACTTTTTGCCATTTGGCCCCATGGCCACCAAGCACTAGACACATTCCTCAGCCACCTGAACAAACAACACAAACGCATCCAATTCACCACTGAAATTGAAAAAAAAAAAAACAACTCTCTTCCGTTCCTAGACACACGTCTTCCTTCAGGCTGTCTCTCTTTCTCAGTTTACCGCAAACCTACACACACAGAGGCCAGTACATACACAAAACTTCTTATCACCACCCAACACAAAAACTAGGGGTCATAAGCACCTTAAATACAGAGCTCAAACTATTTGTTCAAATTAACAAGCTCTTAACCATGAATATGAGACCATCAAACATACCTTTATAAAAAATGGATACAGTATAAAAACCATTCACAAGATCCTCCACAAAGATACCACTAATAACAAAAAAATTTCAAGAATGCTATTGCTATACCATATGTTAGAGGCATTTCAGAAAAAATAGACAGAACACTACACAAATACAACAACAAAACCACCTTTAAACCCCCGACAAAATTAAGACACCTACTCAGTTCTTCCAAGGATCCCCTGCCACACTTAGCCCACTCAGGGGTTTACAAAATAGATTGCACATATAACATACCATACACAGAGTGAACCATCCCAATCAGAAAGGATGAACACAAACGTCACATAAAATACCTCCACTTTGGAAAAACCGGCCTTTCTGACCACGCACTCCAAACATACCACAGAATTGACTGGAAAGGTACCGTCCCTACACCGCACCAAAACCTGGTTCGAGCAGAAATTCAAGGAAGTATGGGAAATGCTCAAACATGATCCGAATCTGAATAAAAATGATGGTCTAACAATTCCAAGAATGTGGAGGACCCATCTACAACCTTCATAGCAACCACAAAGAAAAATCTCAATACAAGAAGACTTGAAGTTTTTTTTTCCCCCTCCTGAACATTAAGCAGCAACCTGTACTGTACAAATCCAGAAGATAATCATAATATAACAATATAAACTGTATAATTCCAGAAGAATCCTAGTACGTGAGGACTTTAGCAGGGTTTATTGTAGTTTTTATTTTATTTAATTTAATTTTTTTTTTCCACTAGAGGGCAGGCTAAGAAAAAAGATTAGTTAACAATGTAGATGTAATTTACTTGTATAGAGTGCAACAGCATGTAGCTTGTTCTTTTACACATGTATCCTTCTGAAGATGATCTCAATACAGGGGTCGAAACGTAAAGTTATTATTTTATTATTAATCAGTAAAATAATCTTTTCAACACGTGTGTTTTGTGTCCCTAAATTCTTCAATATGAGAACTAACAGAAAAATCAATGGAATATAACATTCTGGTTTTTATGTGCTTTATATATTTGCATAAAGTATTTGGTAGTATAAAATTAGAAAGTCTACAATATTTATAGCAATAATGAAACAAACGCAACTAAAATGAAGAAAGGAATCAGAGTAATTCATTAGGTCCTCTACTACTGCTCAATATTTTAATGGATGAAGTAATAACAGAACTAAAAGATAAGTTAAATGGAATAAAAATTAAATACAGTGAATCTAATCAGATATGCAGATGAGACAGCAGACAGAAAATAATTTACAAAGAGAAGTATTTCATTTCCAACAGCTTTGCAAAAAAAATATAATATGGACATATTAACAGAGAGAACTAAAACATTTGTGATTAGTAGGCAACCAATCAGGTGTAAGCTAGAAATAACAGAAAAATAATTAAACACGTGATGAATCTTAAATACTTATGAATTCATATCAACTCAGGAGGAATAACAGAAAATGAAGTTTAAGACATACAAGATCTCTGGATGTTTAATCCAAAAATCTTGTTCAGAGGCCAAACAGGTGGTAGTGAGAGGGTGCCCTATCTGGGCCATCCCATAGGAAGGCAGTCCAGCCAAGTGTTACAACTGCACCCCTTGTGCACCAACTGGTGTGAGATAAAACACTTTATCATGGAGGAGAACCACATTCATGTTTTTGATGGGCCAAAGACTACAGATGCATTTTATTTCCTTCAACTTTCAACAATACTTCCACGTAACTCCTGAACTGATCATGGTATACACCTCTCCAAAAGTTCACAAGCAAGACTCCATTCTCCGTCCTGAAGTATGGATGTCAAGACTTTGAAATTTTTAACTACTTGTATGCTGCACAGATCCATTTACTGTGGTGGAACTAGAGAATATTACTATCAATTCTGTGACACACAATGCTTTTTAACTGTATTCAAATCAAAAGAAAAAAATAGGAGATAAGCAGCATTACTTTTGTACTATATCTCTTATAAATAGCAGTTGGGCTGAATGTGATCTTAAAATGATCTCAGTGCCAATGCCAACTAATGCTGAGGACAAACTATCTTTAACATATCTACAAATGGTTAATATCCATCCACTTTAAAGAACACAAAAAATAAATATGCTACTATCATTGTGGCAAAGTTACTCATGACTAGGAGACCATGTTGGACACTCTTCACATGGGATTTATAAAAAAAAAAGTTATAAGATTGCCTGGTTGGCCGAGTGGTTAGCATATCTGCTGTCCAGCCAAAAGGCAGTGGGTTCGAATCCCACCGTGGGCATGGATGTTCGTGATTGCCTGTGAAAATACTAGTGGTAGTGGTCAGAAGTAGATGGCGTTGGTGTAGATGTAGATGATGAAGGTAGTTACAGTTGGTGGAGATGGAGAGTTGTAGAGTAGGTGCCCTCCCTCAATGAGTCTTTGGACTCCCTGGAGGTGTTATGCAATAATAATAATAATACTATAAAAGATATTAGGAGCCTGGGAGATAATATTTCAAGTTAGGCAATAGCAATGAAACATTCCCCAAATCTGAACAAGAATGGCAACATTTCACCCAAAATTGGGAGATTTTATGATCACCTAAAGCCCAATCATTGTGCAAAGTACTTTGGTCCATTCCAGTTTCATCATTCCCAAATTACTGACATAAATCCTTATAGGTTATACAAGATATTATATGATAGTACTACATGAAAATTTACATCATTAAATGAAACAAATCATTAAAAGCAATTTTGAAATAATAATAAAAAAAAGAACTAATTACTTCAGTGTATTGTTCATGATGAGCTTTGGTGCTCAAAGAATGCTAGTTTGAAATCCCGCAAAATAACTTCAGTAACTGAATACTGTACATTACTATATTCATTTCATTTTCATGTACAGTAATCCCTCGATTAATGTGCCCCCGATTAGTGCGTCATTTTTTTTCGATACCCAAATTTGATTAGCGCGCCTATATACATCTTTTATAAATTTAAAAAATTTTTAAAAGATGACAGATTTTAAAAATTTTCTATCTATACATTTTTATGGCTAACTATTTTAAAAAAGCACTCACCAGAATGAAATAATTTAGTTACCTATTTAAAACATTTTACAAAGTTATTTTTAATGGCATACTACACTACTTCCATGTACACTATGTTCCAAATTTTATGTCGTCTGCTATAGTACACCTACAGATTCGAGACCCTTCGACACTTCTGCACATGTCACAAAAAGGAGAATCCATTCTGATAATAGGACAATCATTCAGTCTTCTGGGATGAGTTGTTTATTATTACACGTTGGAAAATTAACTTCTCTTTTATGATCATTGTAGTTTTTAAAGTGGTAACTATTTTGCTTGTATAACAGTTGGGAAATTTTATCTATAAAGCACATGATTTCGCGTGTTGGCAGCCAATTCGTACATCCTTCATTTCTTTCTCCCCTTCAATGATAACGTCCAAGAGTTAATTAAATCTCATTCTGAAGAATTGAGTGATTCCGACATGCTAAATTTAGATGCACAGTGGGAAGATCCTGAAGAATATGAAGAAAATTTAACCACTGAAGTCAGCCAAAAGAAGTTTCACAGAAACAATTTGAAAATATTTTTCGTACAATCAAAGTTTTTAAGCAGCAATGCTTAGAGCAGTGGTTCTTAACCGGTATTCCCCAGAACACTTGTGTTCCACGAACTGGTTACAAGTGTTTGGCCGGTGAAAGATGTCATAGTTCTGAGTGTAACTGGCTACTCTGAATTAAAAATGTCGAGGCAACAATTAACAATTATTTGTTAATTGTTCTTATAACAGAACAATTAACAATATTAGAAGAAAATATTTCAAGTTACTTTCTTTCCTTAAATACACACAATTATGACTGGATAAGAAATCCATTTGCCACAGTTAACACATCGAGTTGTGAATTTTCATTACAAGAAGAACAACAATTAGTTACCTTGTCAACGGATCGTACTTTAAAAATGAAATTCTCTGAAATAACTCTTGAGGAATTTTGTATTTTTGTCCAACAGAAATACCCAGCTCTCTCCACAAGGGCACTGAACATTTTGTTAGTTTTCAACATCATATTTGTGTGAGCTCGGTTTCTCAATATTAATGAATATAAAAACTAAAAAGCATGAAAGACTTGCTAATATAGACAAAGAAATAGGGTAGGTATATCACATATTAAACCTGATGTTGCTGAAACCTGCAAAAGCCAACAAGCTCAAGTATGACATTAAAATCAGGGGTGCTTAAGGGTCAAAGCTGTATAACTGAGAGGAGACCTCCACATAGCCTTTAAAAATGCGGAGAACCGACCAGGGCTTCTGACCTAATGTCCAATCCTCACCTTCTCGTGGCGCACCCTGTTGGGTATCTACTTGGATACTGAACGGACGAGAATGGGCTGGCAATTTAGGATTTAGCCGACCAAATTGTATTCTTATTGGTTAAACCAAAATATTGAATGATGGTACAACATGACAAAATTTCATGCCGGCTGGGGCGTCGCCCGGTTAAACAAGGCCCCCGTTGTTTTCACCAGGGAACCAGGGCAAACAGCGAAAAGTCAGCTACTGGAACAAATCTGAAAATAAACCCCAACTCAACATCACCAGAGTTAAAGATCGGTACTATCAACGTAAGAAGCCTGAATGGCAAAGAAATGGAGCTAGCTGAAGAATTAGATAGTTACCAGATCGACATAATAGGGATGACTGAAACAAAAAAGACCAAAACTGGTGAGATCTTTCTGAGCAATAAATACAAAATGTTATATTCAGGCGATGACAATCACGGAAAAGAAGGAGTAGCCATAGTATTCAACACAAAATACGAGGCTAATCTTCTTGAATGGCAGTCAATCTCAAGTAGAGTAATGTGGGCAAATATGAGAATGGGGAACTGCACAATGAGACTTATTTGTGCCTATGGTCCCACAGAAGTTTCTACTAAGATAGAAGTGGAGGAATTTTTTGAGGGTTTAGAGAAAGCAACTGACACAATGAAAAAAGAAAAGTTGGTCCTTGTTGGGGATCTGAATAGCAGAGTAGGAAATGATTGTCAGACATACAAAAATATTTTGGGAAAATTTGGAGAAAAGAGCAAAGCTAATAATAATGGCAAATATCTGTTGGATTTCTGCTCAGGACATGGACTGGTTATTACTAACACCATGTTCCAACATAAAAATGTGCACAAATTCACATGGAGAGAAGAGGCTAGGAATAAGAAAAGTCTCATTGACTATGTTATTGTTGATAGTGATGTTTTCTCCCTGGTGCAGGACACCAGAGTGTACAGAGGATTTGAAATTGGAAGTGATCACTATTTAGTCTTGAGCAGGATAAAATTGAATTTCATATTGAAAAGAATAACATGTAAGAAAGTTTTAAAGCGAATAAAAGTTGAGCAGCTCTCAGATGTGAGCTGTAGACTAAAATACACAAAGATTATTGAAGAAAAAATGAAAGAGTTTGAGAACATGAATCAAACCTTGGAGATTCAGTGGCAAACTCTGAAGAAAACATTGATTGATTCTGCCAGAGAGGCATGTGGTGAGGTTGTGTGCAAGGATAAAAAAATCAGAACTCCCTGGTGGACACAGGAAGTTAAAGAGGCAGTGAAGGAAAAGAAGAAAGCATACCAAAAGTTCCTGTCAAATAAGTCAGCTTGTGCTCTTAGAGAATATAGAGACAAATGCAAGAATGCTAAGCACTGTGTAAAACTAGCTAAACAAAAGTCATGGGAGGACTTTGGCAAGAATATAGAAAATAAATATCAAGAAGGCGGCAAAATATTCTGGAGGTTGTTGAAGAAGCTTAAGAATGGAGGAAAGAGTGCTATAAAAGGAATTAGAGATGATAAAGGTGACATGAAAATGGGAGAAAAAGATATCCTTGAAGTATGGAGTAATTACTTTGAAAAACTGCTAAATGAAACAAGCAGTGATGACAGCACAGTGGTAAAAAACACTGACCAGGCATGCAGTCAGGAATAGATATCCATACTTGAAGTAGAAAAAGCCATCAAAAGCTTAAAATGTGGAAAGGCAGCAGGAGTAGATGATATTCGACCAGAAATGCTGAAGTATGGTGGTATGAGAGTCTTACAGTGGCTGCACTGCATAGTTCAGAAAGCCTGGACAGAGGGACGAATTCCCGATGATTGGAGTAGAGCTCTCATAGTACCCATATATAAAAAGGAAAATAAAACTGCATGTGAGAATTACAGAGGTATTTCCCTACTGAGTGTTCCTGGCAAGATCTATGCAAGTATACTTGAGAAACGGTTGAGAAGAATTGTGGAAGAAAAGCTTGGTGAAGAACAAGCTGGATTCAGACCAAATAGAGGCTGTCAGGATCAGATCTTCACTTTACGACAAATAGTCGAGAAAGCATGGGAATATAACAAAGATCTGTATTTAAGTTTTGTCGATCTGGAAAAGGCATATGACAAGGTGCCAAGAGAGAAGCTATTCAATACGCTGCAGTTATATGGTGTGAATGGGGCATTATACCAAGCAATACTTTGTCTTTATTTGAGTTGTAAGTCGGCAGTTAGAATTGAAGGAAGTACAGGAAGATGGTTAATGTTAAATCTGGTGTGAGACAAGGATGTACATTATCCACTCTGTTATTCATAATCTATATGGATCACATTATGAAGGAAAGTGGTATTAAACCTGATATCAAAATTGGAGATGTTAATGTCAGCTCTTTGCTTTATGCGGATGATGTTATACTTCTAAATAAATCCGCTACAAGTCTGCAAGATTCTCTGACTAAATTGAATAGCTGTTGTAATAGATATGGTATGAAGGTCAGCAATAAAAAGACAAAGACAATGAAAATAGGCAGAATCATTGAAAATGTTAACTGTGTTGTGAATGGAGAACCTGTGGAACAAGTAAAACATTTCAGCTATTTAGGCACGATTTTTACTGAAGATGGTAAATTCAATATAGAAATAGACAACAGAATCAGCAAAGCTGGTATGGTGGGAAGTCAATTGAATAAATTCATATGGAATAAGAGAGTAATTAGTCGGAACACTAAATTAGCTGTATACAAGACAGTGTTCAAACCAGTTTTAACTTATGGATCTGATAGCTGGGTCAGAAGTAAAACACTCGACCAAAGACTAGAGACCGCAGATATGAGAGTCCTGAGAAAGATTAGAGGCGTAAACAGATGGCATCAATGGCAATATCATATTAAAAACGAGGATATTAGGAAAGAACTTGACATTGTCAGCATCCAGGAATGCGTTAGCAGAGCTAATCTCAGGTGGTATGGTCACTTAAACAGAATGGGCGAGGAAAGATTAGCAAAACAAGTGTTCTCTGCCAGGTTGGCAGCAAAACGACCCAGAGGAAGACCAAGATATAGGTGGATTGATACGGTACAAAGTGCTTTAGACGATAGAAATGTAAGATCTGATAATGTTGGAGTGTTGACAAGTAACAGACTGATTTGGAGGAAAATTGTAGATAGGAAGTTAGTAATGATGTAATTTTTTTTCATGTAGTACTATCATATCCTGTACACCCCTTGAGGGTACGTGGCAGGAATTTGTTGTTTTATTTAGGGTCATAATTAGTTTTATGACCCTAATGCTTTTGGTGTTCCCCAAATTTTTCTTATAATCAAAAGTGTTCCTTGACTTTGAAAAAGTTAAGAACCACTGGCTTAGAGGCTGACCCTGATGAAGAAAGCAGTAAAATTTGCAGAAGAGTAGAAGAGGCTATAGGGCCATACTGTCGGTTGTATGAAAAAAAAGAAACAAAATGCCCGCCAAACTACGTTAGCTCAATTCTTTGTTAAGAAGTAGAATAATAAAATTTATATTATGAATATGTTTTATTGTCTTTCAGCTTCATGGTTTTCCTTTAACTAGGACTGGAGACATACCTTAATTCTTTTATAAAAAAATTAAGGATCAAAAAAGAAATTTGAGGAACGAACTATACATTTTCCCATAGGTTATTATATTCAATTAGTGCATTTTCGATTAATGCGCCTGTTTTAAAGAACGTATTAGGGGCACTAATCGAGAAATTGCTGTAGTGCTATGAGTCAATACCACATAGCACAATTTTGTCGTTGGTGTCGTCTTCCTATCCAGGTTCCAGGCCATGTGGCCTGCTCCAGACTCAGTCCATCTTCTTCTTGGTCGTCCCTTATTCCTTGTTTCTTTAGAATTATATGTTAAGATCTTTTTTTTTTTTTTTTTGGTAATCTTTCTCTCTGCATTCTTGCTATATGGTCTAGCCAGCTTTTTCTATATTTAATCATTAAGTCTGTTATGGGATTGATTTTGAGATTTTTAATTATTTCACTATTTCTTTTTTTATTTAATGAAGTGAGTTTTTCTGTTTTCCTAAGGAAGGAATTTCATTTCTGCTGCATGAATTTTCTGTATATCTCTTTCTCCAAAGGTTCAGATCTCACACCCATATAATAATGTAGGTTTAGCTATTGTTGTGTGTTTCTGTATGTAGTTAGGTTTGAAGGTCCTGTTAATTACTCCAGTGATTTTTATAAATTTTGTCATCTTAAAATCAATATCTATTTCATTTATGTAAGATAATTTATAGTCTAGGTATTTGAAATTGTTAACTTGCTCAATTATTTTATTATTTATTACTATTTTACTTCTGACAGGGTTAATTCCATAAAAAGTCATGACTTTAGTTTTCTATGTTGACATTTCTAGGCAATATTATTGTATAATATTATTTAAATTATAAATTGATTTCTGAAGTTCATCTTCAGTTTTTCCAAAGATGATCTGATCATCAGCAAAGAGTAGTTTGTTTATTTTTGTATATTGAGTGATTTGGAAACCACATACATGTATTTACTTCTCTCCAATTTTTGATAATATTGTCCATATATATACGCTGAATAATATGGGTGATAAAGGAGAGCCTTGACGGACTCCTCTATTTATTGGTTTCCAAGTGGATATATTATCATTTTGCCTTATTGCTATTTCATTATTACGGTATCTGTTTAGTACTGACATATATCCTTATGGGAGTATGTTATGATAGCACTACATGAAAATTCATCATTAAATGAAACAAATAATTAAAGGCAATTTATACATCAATGATTCCAACTTTGAAATTAAAAAAAAAAAGAACTGATTACTTAAGTGTATTGTTCATGATGAGCTTTGGTGCTCCAAGAACGGTAGCTTGAAATCCCACAAAATAACTTCGGAAGTGAATACATTACTATATTTATTTTATTTTCATGTAGTGCTATGAGTCAACACCACATTGCACAATATAGCAGTATGATTTAAGTGTACTTTGATAAAAAAAAATAATGTAGAAGTTTAAGAAAATATGAATAATTATTTAATTGTCTGAAAAAAGAAACTGAATATAAGATTCATATTATTTGGTGATAAACATCAAAAATAAACAAACAGCAACTAGGTTCTGTAAATAAAAAGCTTATTATTATTATTATTTTGTGCTATAGATTGGTACTAAACATGGTGGCTTGTATTTGAGCATATGCTTCCATCTTGTTTACTATGCTATCTAAATAGCATAGCAAAAAAAAAAAAAAAAAAATTGAATCATATGATTAAAAATCAGTTATGCTTTTGCATATCCTCAAAAGAATGAGCTGGAAACTCCAATGGATAGTTGGTAATAAAGGATAGCATTAATGTTATCCTAGAGCTGCACATATACTTAAAATACAGTATATAAATTTAAACTCACCATTACTCTTTCTTTTAATGGTACGGACTGTGACCGTGTCAGAACAGTATGGTTGTCTGTTCGAGTTCCTACGCTTCGTGTTGAAACCTGATTTGGCTTAACTCCAAGAAATACTACAGAGTCACTAAAATAGCATTAGTAATGAAATAAATTTTAACTTATTAACCAATTTCATTACATAACTTGTTAATCTCAATACTCAGATATACTTAAGAAGTTATATACAAGGAATTTTTTTAATACTTTTAATTTCTAACCTTGAAAACATCGGTCAACACTTAACAGCAGGAAAAAATGTAACATGCTAACAATCCATCTGCTTGCTACTGAAAGCAGGTGACGTATGAAACCTGCTTTCATACGTCAGCAATAAAAAGACAATGAAAATAGGCAGAATCGTTGAAAATGTCAACTGTGTTGTGAACAGAGAACCTGTGGAACAAGTAAAACATTTCAGCTACTTAGGCACGATTTTGGTAGGAAGTCAATTGAATACATTCACATGGGATAAGAGAGAAATTAGTCAGAACACTAAATTAGCTGTATACAAGATAGTGTTCAAACCAGTTTTACCTTATGGATCTGAGAGCTGGATCAGATGTAAAACACTTGACCAAAGAATAGAGACCACAGATATGAGAGTCCTGAGAAAGATTAGAGGCATGAACAGATGGCATCAATGGCAATATCATATTAATGAGGATATTAGGAAAGAACTTGATATTGTCAACATCCAGGAATGCATTAGCAGAGCTAATCTCAGGTGGTATGGTCACTTCAACAGAATGGGCGAGGTAAGATTAGCAAAACAAGTGTTCTCTGCCAGGTTGGCAGGAAAACAACCCAGAAGAAGACCAAGATACAAGATATAGGTGGGTTGATACGGTACAAAGTGCCTTAAATGATAGAAACATAAGATCTGATAATCTGAGTCTTGACAAGTAACAGACTAATTTGGAGGAAAATTGTAAATAGGAATTTAGTAATGATGTAAATTTTTCATGTAGTACTATCATATCCTGTACATGGCAGGAATTTGATGATAATGATGACTTTCAATTATCTATAAAAGAAGAATATTTCAAGTAAGTATCAACCAGTTGGATCCCTGATAGGCTGTAAAATCAATGATCATAGATATCATAAAATATCAGAGAGGATACGAAAAGGTTGTTGGAAGTGAGAGTGAAGAGTGAGAAAGTAAATATCATTAGTATATTACCTAATATGATGGAAATGAATTACGAAGAACTACGAAGGGAAATGATTCAATGTGCAGGCTCCATAGAAGGAACTGATGAGAGTATTTGGATGTGTGTGTGTGTATGTAGTAAGTTTGAGGGAAGAATGGATCTATATAACAGAGACCGCCTACACTTGAATGTGTTTGGCACTGGGAGTCTTGAAAAATTATTAACTAATATGACACTTAACACAGTGTCAGGGAAATTGAATTATGATGGAAGAAATTTGGATAATCTATGTGTAAGAGTGACAATGTTAGGTAACTGTGTTGGGAATGGTTATTATTATGGAAATGATTATGAAGAGAGGAAAATTCTGTGATCATCCAGTTCAAACCTAACAAGCATGTGTAATGATGTCTGCATGAGTAAAGAACTAGATAAGAATAGAGATCTGCAAGTTGTTGAACTGTGTCATGCAGACCACAGACAAGAATATGCAAAAAAAAGCATACAGGTAACTATTGTCTGTACATGAATGCTAGGAGTATCAGAAACAAAGGAGTAGAGTTTGTTGCCTTGGTTAATATATTCATCATCCTCATCATCACAAACCATGGGCTCACTGCCCGTTGATGTCTGATGCCTGTTTCACTATCTTCTTCCACCTTTTTTTGTCCAGTGCACAGTGTCGCAGTTTTTTTACACCCATTCCACACATATCGTCTATCCATTCTCTGTATGGTCTACCTCTTTTGTTTAAACCATCCAAAATACCAAACATAATTGTCTTTATCTTCCGGTCCTCACTCATTCTACAGATGTGTCCAATAATTGCAACTTCCGTTTTATAATCTTCTGCATTAAGTTCTGTTTTGGTTGTATCTTCTGATAGAGCTCTTCATTGGTGATTTTCTGTACCCATCCTATTCTTAGAATCTTCCTGTAACAAGTTCTTTCAAATGCCAAAATTCTTTTTCTTGATTCTTTATTTATTACCCACGTTTCAGATCCGTACAGTACACTGCTGAAGATACATGTTTCCAGTACTCTTAGTTTTGTTTGCAGACTGATCACTTTACTTTTCCAGATGTTATCCATGGCCTTCAGATTTGTTCTTCCCTTTGTAATCCTGATCTTTATTTCTTTTTTACAGTCCAAGTCATATGTCAGTTTACTTCCCAAATATGTGAATTGTTCTACATTTTCTATATCAGTTCCATCCACTTATATCTTTTGTTTCATGTTCTTCTCACCAAATACCACTGTCTTTGTTTTTTCCAAGTTCATAACAAGTCCAAATCTCTTCCCTTCCTCATTTAACAGTTTCAGTGTTTTTTGTAGTTCTCTTTCGTCTTCTTCAATAATAATAATGTCATCTGCAAATCTCAGATTGTTAATTCTCATTCCGTGTACAATTTGGGACCCCATATTGTAGGCATTAGAGAGAGAGACATGGCTATCAGAAGCAGACATACTAACTGGTATCAAGTGTAAAGTTTATAGCATTTTCAGAAAAAATAGGAGGAGGAGTACTGCTAATGATATCAGATGACCTGTATCCAGTTCGAGTTGAGACCTATGGCTGCAATACCATTAAAAATTTTCATGTAGCAGTGAGTTTGAAGCTATCTGATGTAAGGTGAAGTCTATCTAGATCAAATACATGGGGAGGGGGGGGGCATTGTTACAGACCTGGTGGACTTGTTGCTAGTGACGAAGAAATGCATCGCCAAATAAAAACGATAGGTGTGAAAAGAGTAATCACAATGGGGTACTTTAATTATCTGAACATTGATTGGGCAGTTGTGGAACTGCATGAAAAGAATGAAACAGAATTTATTGAGCTATTACAAAATTTCCTGAAGCAGCATGTGACAGAAGAAATTCATGGTAAAAGAATGTTAAATATGATTATAGTGCCTGAGGGAGTTTTAGTTTTAATGTAAGACGTAACTATTTTGTCCCTAGTTGGTGACAATGATCATGCAGTACTCACTTGGGAGGTGAATAAGTAAAAAATCAACATTGAACTCACCACTACCTCTTCACAGTATGAAGAAACTCCTGTGTATGAGGGGGAAGTAATAGAGCTGTTGTACAAACTGAATACGAATTCAGCAATGAAGCCTGGTGAAAGGAATAGCCAGTTCAGCTGAACTGGCTATTACTTGCACCAGGCTACATAATTTGAGTCTCAGAACAGGGAAGACTACACAAGAGTGGAAAGAATGTATGATAATCCCATTGCAAGGGTGGTGCAAATACCAATGTATCCAACTTATGAGCATCAGTATCTCAGGAGTAATGGTGAAGATTTTGGAAAAGTTGTGTTGGATCGTCCTTCCTGTCTTTTGATTCGCCATCTTGCTTTAACGTTGTTCTTATTAAGGTTAATTAATTGTATGTTGATTACTAATCCAAATATAGGGAAATTTCTATTATACTGTGCCTATATTCAGATTAGTTTATGCAAAATAGTGTAATCAAATATTAATTATCTTTAGCAGTCTAATGTTTACATATAGGCCGAATTTTACATTGACATTTAAGGTTCCCGCTAGGTCCGATAATTTTATGAACGGTGCAGTAGAAAAGAATCAGGCTAACATTAACTTAATCTTTAATTTCAGCACATCGCAGACACACTTGCACTAGAAAATCTACTTATTCCCCATATACTACTTTACAATAGAATCAGCTTTCTACTAATCTTCCTTGAAAGCTCTGGAATACAACATTAACTTCAGAATTCCATGTCAATATTCTGAGTTGTCAATTTACATTTCAATCCTTAGTCACCAGCACTTAATTCTTTGTACTACAGCCTCTTATTTAACTCCATGCTGCCAATAAATTATTTCCTCATCTCTATTGTACTGTTCTCAGTGCCATCACTGTGCTGAGTGCTCCAATTGCACTCAGTCACTAGTTCTCCAGTTCTAGTGCTATGGCTGACTGTTGTGTTCCTTGTTTACTTTTGCTTTCCGTTTTTATACTTTCACTCCTTTTTCCCGCCAAAACTTGTTCTCACTGTCTCGCTCATATCAATTCCATCTCGCGTCCATAACTCACGCGCTACTACACTCGCACATTCTACTTTTAACTCCGTCTCCATGACAACAATTACAGCAGTGCATAAGCATAAGCATTACATAACATTTTACCTTTACATACAGAAACTAAAGAAAAGGATATTTTTCAATTCAAATAATATATAATTAAATATGATGAACACAAATTCTTCTACTATTAATATAGGAATAAATAAAATAATCTGAACGTTATTTTTATACAGAGTCCTTTCTATTATTAATACATATCCTAGATTAAATAATTAAATAAAAAAAACTCAAAGGTAATTATATGAATAATAGTTTATAATAAGAGATTTACATTAAATAATATCTACAAATGTAGCCTTTGATATGGTGGATTATGTTGGAGTCTGAAGGGAGTATCAACAATTTTATTTTCTCTTCATTCTGAATCCAACAGTTGGTTAGGGCTCTCATTCAGAAATGTGTTGAAAGAGAATCCCTACTTTGAAATGAACAGCATGAGTTTACTGAGAGGAAAAGTCATGTTTTAGCAACTTGCTCACATTCTATTATAACATTATCACTGAGTTAGACAAAGAAAATGGATACACCATGATACTTTTGGATTTTGCTAAGGCTTTTGGCAGAATACAGCATGAAAGACTGTTGCATAAATTGGAGAATATGGAATTGGATTATAAACTATTGGTATGGATACGAGGATGGCTGACTGACAGATATCAAAACATCATATATGTGAAGTGTGAATCTGCACAATTCAAAGTAAATTACCAATGGTATGCCTTGAGGATCAGTCCTTGTTTCATTGTTATTCAGTCTGTACATTAATGACATTGGGAAGGATTTTACATGCAACATACAGCTATTTGCTGATGATGCAAAGATAGGCAGGGTAATCTGGAGTGCTGCTGATATGCAGTACTTGCAGAATGATTCGAATAGGCTGGAATTGTTGGCATGTGAAAATGGCTATCAGTTCAATGTTAATAAACATAAGGTCAATCAAACTTTGGTGTGATTATGCTAGAAGAAGTTGTTCAGGCTAGGGATCTTGTAGTTTTAGCAGACAGGAAGTTGAAGGATCATATAGCAAAGATTGTAAATGCAACTCAGAGAATAATTACAATGCTTAAAAAACCTTGTTATTTTGCCTTTTTACAAGTTTCATAACACTTCACCTGGATTGTGAAGTCGTATCAAGCATTGACCAGACATGCAGGTCTGGTCTCCTAGTTTTCGTGGTGACTGATACTGCTATAGTGGAGAGAAAACAAAGGAATGTAAAAAATGATATTAGGATTGTGAAATACTGATTATGAAGACAGATTGAGAATTTATAGGATGCAAGCAGGAGAAAGAGGGATGATATGATTGAGACTTACAAATTTTTGAAAGGGTTATACAGGATACCAAGAAATTAAATTTTTTATTTTATGGAGGATGGAGAAAGGACACAAGGGCATCTTTGGAAGTTGAGAATGAATGAATGCTATCAAGAAGGGAATGAGGGCTAGATTTTTCTCTCATAGAGTGGTATGTGATTGGAATGGATTGCCATTGGATGTTGTGTACAAGTAACATGAATGAATTCAAGAAGAGGTATAACTGCTGGTGAGAATAGTATGGCCTCAATGAGTTCTGGCCTTTATAAAGTCTTTTTTTAATAATAATTTCATTATTATTATTATTTTTATTTTTTTGGAGAAAGATAAGATGAATATCAAAAAAGAAACAGCAATAATATATTACTGTATCTGATCCTAGAAATATTACTTTGCATATGAAAGTTTTAATATTTTCCAGTATTTAATAAATAAAGTCACTGCTTAAGAGTGGGAACTTATATATGTGTGTGTTCATTTTAATATAAACTGACTAAAAATCTGAGAATTATAACAAATTGAGATTTATTTGAAAACGCAACAAGTTTCATCGGGATCGACTTCATCAGACATTAAGAACATAGAAAGCTATTAAAAGACACTGAAAAAAACATTGAGACCTAAAGCTATAATATTCGACTGTAAATTACAGTTATTATGAACTTGAGCTATAGTCCGTGTTAAAGTTCTACTGTTGTACTTGTGCGTGTGTGGAACCACGCGAACTCCAGTATCTGATAGTAGAGCTGAAAGAGACAGGCAAATTATAGCTGAGATTACTGTTCATATGAAGAGGGTCCAAGGTGATTTCTTTTGACTCAACAATGCAGCGTTCTACCTCATCGTGGCAAATGTGTAGGTTTGAAGTTGTTGTCCAATTTACTTCATGTTGGCGGCTTTCGTTGTTCGTGTTTATTGAAAACAGGACATGGCCTGATAGGGCATGTCTTGTTTCAATATATATATATATATATATATATATATATTTTTTTTTTTAATCGAAAATTAAGAATTTTCGATGATTTATCGAAAATACAAAATGAAATGCAACTTTAAAAAAGACTATTTCCAAATTAATCAATAAAATTTGTTGTCATAAAACTAATTTTTTTATTATTATTATTAGGTACATTAGATACTGATGCCTATTCCTACAACAGATGCTATGCATTTGTTTGTCCATCTGCATCACAAGATTGTGTGTGTCGGAATCATTTAATGAAAATTGATTTCATTATTTTACAGCAAACATTCATATTACCATAAAATTAAAGATGCCTCTGGAATAATCTCTATTAGTAAAATAAATAAGAGAAAACAAAACCAAAACAACATCAGGCTGCTTTCCTGAACTTCTCAGTTATCTGTACAGAAAGAAATAATTAAAGTCAATATTACAAATAGAAAATTCTTGCTTAATTTTCTCCCTTTGTGCCAAATTCAGGTTTTCAATTAGTTGACAGTGGTTTTCGAATCTAACAAGCAGTATTCATAAAGAATTGCATCATTTTAAGAAAATATCCGGTTTTCTTTAGGAACAAGATCAGTAATTTTACTTTTATCTAAAGAAGAATCTGTGGTCAATTGTAATGCATGTTAATAAAAATGTTATGTCAATTTTTTTTTTCAAGTTAAAACTCATTGAAAAAAAAAGAGAAGCATGTGCGAGATTCCAAGAATCAGCCCATGGAAAGTTAGAAGAAATCTTTTCAGGAGGCCAGGTGGTTGAATGGATGTCATTATGGTTGGTGCTTTCTGGAATGAGCAGGGCTTAAGAAACGACTTTCTGTTTCATTCATGTTGGATAGATTTTCTTCCCAAAGCATAACATTAACGAAAAACAAATATAATTAAATTGTTCCCTAATTCCAATTCCTATGTCACCATGCCTCTTTCATTTACCATTAGAGATTAGGCCTATGGCTTTTAACTGGAAAATAACATGACTGCTTATAAACCAATGTTTAGTAATGATAATATGGTTAGCTGTCTGCTATGTCTAGCACACCATGAAGCAGTGGATTTGAAGTCTTGCAAGCACTCTTGATTTTCCTCTATAGAATATCTTCCCACTCGAGTGCCATAATGCAGATTTTATTTCATGACAAAATATATCCATTTTAGCAAAGTTCACAGACTATGTTTGCTAAATGATTCTATAAATTCATCCAATGTGCATTGCACTCTCTCTCTCTCACTATACATCTCCTTCGGTAGATAGTCCTTAATATGTCTTATCTCCAGTTGCTTATAATCTTCTCCGTTACTTGATATTCCCAGTCAGAACTTTCATTTCCAAATCTTTCCATTGTGCAAGGTTTGGAGCCACAAGAAGATTTTATGGTATCTTGAAATCATATACATAAACAGCAATGTCTGTTTTCACATGTGTTTACAGGCAAATCTGCCTGTAAACACACACAATTTACAGACAAAAAATACTGTTGATAGCAGTGGTGATGGATGGTAGATGGCATTAATGGTAGTTGTGTGTAGTAGGAGAAGTAAGTAGGGGAAACAGATATGTGTAGCAGAGTGCCTCCCACGCATGCATACAGCATTCAAAATAGTTGAGATTCACATTTCCAAATCTAAAATAACATGAATCAAACACCAAAATGTTAAATTAAAAAATCTTAACTATGGTGCATAGAAAAATAAGTGTACAAGTAAAGAAAACACAAATAGCTAGAATACTCAATAAAACTGTTCCAAGATAAAATCCACAATATAAAGTACTATAAATGCAATTTAAAGCAGTTTTAAAACAACTAAAATAAAAGGATTCTGCACTGGAATGGGAGGAGGGATCAAATTCCTCCACACAAACACACACACACACACACACACACACACACACACACACACACACACACACACACACACACACACACACACACACACACAGTCAAACCTACTAGCCTAGTGAAATACATGCAAACTGAGATCTCATTTTTATTTATATTTATTATTAACCAGATGAGTAGAAATGAATACTGGACTAGGTCATACTTCTTTTCTTTTGGGACTTATAAATGACAAAGCATTTTTTAAAAGAAAACATTTATTGATAATGGGGATGTAATTTTTCTTTTATTTTTACCAATAACACTAAGAGATCACCCTCATTACACAAGTTCTACCTATGTAATAATTTTGTATTTAAAGTAATGCATTTTAAAATAAAGCTTTTAATATTTTAAAACATTTAATATACTGGTGTTCTGTGGAGATCGTTCTTTGAGTGTTTTGCCCAAAAAGTCAAAAGGCAGTGTTTTTTTTAGAACAGTACACAATGATTTAGTGTACCAGCACCTTTATAAAGTAATAAAAATTAATTTTACAGAATATTTTATTTGCAATGTTGTTACAAACAAAAAACATTTATACTTACAAAAAATATATATATATAAAAAAACATTTATATTCATATATTGTATATAAGGTTTATAAACAAAACTGAAATTACCATAAACACAAATGAAAGACAGGGAAAAAGGGAAATTAAAAGATGAATAATGCAGAAATTGTAATGAAATGGGAATTTTGGATCTATAAGCAAGATAAACAATTCTCTCTTATATACAATATAAGAAAATATAAGATAAACAATTCTCCTCTTAATAAACAGGCAAGCCAGCCAGAAAAGCACATGCAATTAACAGATATAATACACAGACCTGAATCCTTAACTGTTATGACTATAATCCAAAACATCGTCATTTATGGTGTTGTTTGGGAAATTATACTGAAGGAGCCCGTGCTACACCATCATTCATGGTGGTTGGGAAATCACAAAGTGAAAATATTGCAGGTATCTAATTACCAATAAATGTCATCATCAAATTCCTAACATGTACCCTCAAGGGGTGTACAGGATATGATAGTTCTACATGAAAAACTTACATCATTACTGACTTCCTATCTACAATTTTCCTCCAAATCATTCTGTTACCTGTCAAGAATCCAACATTATCAGATCTTTATATTATATAGTGAAACCTATGGAGTATTCATAACTAAACATACACAGGTAAACCACAGTAATTAAATTTCTAATAAGTAAATCTTTCATCCTAAGTATCTTAGGACATCATCGATACAGTTATTTCAAACGATAGTAGGAAAACATACAGTTAGGGTGCATGCTTACAATGAAATCCTACTATGCATGCAGTAGCGTGTTATAGAATTAAATTAAAATAAAATAACATACATCACACAATTTTACGATAATTAAGGATGACAATTTCCCAGATTTAGTCATTGTCATCCTTAATAGTGTAAAATTGTGTTTTGAACAGCTTTTCTCTTGGCACCTTGTCATATGTCTTTTGCAAGCCTCCAAAACTTAAATACAGATCTTTGTTATATTCCCACAATTTCTTAACTATTTGTTGTAAAGTGGAAATCTGATCCTGACAGCCTCTATTTAGCCTAAATCCAGCTTGTTCATCACCAAGCTTCCTTTCCACAATCTTTCTCAACTGTTTCTCAAGTATACTTGCATAAATCTTACCAGAAATACTCAGTAGAGAAATACCTCTGTAATTCTCACATTCAGTTTTATTTCCCTTTTTATATATGGATACTTTGGCAGCTCTACTCCAATCATCTGGAATGCATCCCTCTGTCCAAGCCTTCTGAACTATGCAGTGCAGCCACTGCAAGAGTTTTATATCTCCATACTTCAGCATTTCTGATCAAATATCATCTACTCCCGCTACCTTTCCACATTTCAGGCTTTTCATTGCATGCCTGTTGAATGTTTTTTTACCACTGTGAGTGTCATTGCTTGTTTCATTTAGCAATTTTTCAAAGTAATTACTCAATACATCAAGGATATCTATTTTTCCAGTCTTCATGTCACCTTTATCATCTCTAATTCCTTCTACAGTATTCTTTCCTCCATTTCTGAGCTTTTTCAACAGCCTCCAGAATATTTTGCCACCTTCTTAATATTTATTTTCTATGTTCTTATCAAATTCTTCCCATTATTTTTGTTTAGCTAGCATGTTTTCTTCAGGATCTGCCACTGAATCTCCAAGGTTTGGTTCCTGTTCTCAAACTCTTTCAGGTTTTCTTTAATAATGTTTGTATATGTATTTTAGTCTACAGTTCACACCTGAGAGCTGCTCAACTTTTATTCGCTTTTAAACTTTATTAAAGAAAAATTGAATTAACTCATAAACCAATAAATGTTTAGGAGTTAATTAAAAAGGGCATTATGCCTGTTAATTGCATGTATGCTTCTGGCCAGTTTGTATTTTGCGAGAAGTCACTGACATTACTGAATTCTTCGACTGTCACAGGCGGAAGCAAAGTTTGATTTATTTTTAGAATATTAAAAAAGCTGTCAGTTTCCTCATCTTAAATGCAGTCTTTAATGTATTAAGGATTTTTTTTATTAGTGCTAATACATTTCAAATTTCTTTAAATAAAGTGTTAAAAAGAAATTTTTATTCATTTTTATATTTTAAATGAAATGTTTGACACTTTCAGCTCATGAAAGTGTCAAAAACAAATTACTGTTGTGTCCCCCTTTTACCATCCTATAATTGTTAATTACTCTTACAAGTTTATTTTTATCTTGTTTGTAACAAATTTCTTACTATACTTGATATCACCCAAATACAAGGTATCTAAGTTCTTGCTCCCCTTAGTGTACTAAAACATTTATTTTTTTTGCTGTGCCATTTAGAACATTTAGTTTATGAAAAGAATCAAAACAAGAAGCAATTTCTTAAATATGTTTAGGTGTGAAACAATTATGCAATCGTGACCTTGAACTTGCAACTTAACCCCCCCCACACGGCTAGATTTGTACGTTATTATAAGTGGTGCATTGAATGGCAATTTCAGACAACTGAGTTTTCAATGAGCAAAAGTTTATTATACACATAAGCACAATACAATACGTTAAAATTCATTAAAACTTAATTCAATACTAAACTGAACTTTGACCTTAGAAGCAATACTAACAAAACACAAATGATAGGTTATAAAATTCTATGTGGGAGGGACGATTATGCCGCCACAAAAAACTCCACACATATGGTAAAAGGATATCCTCTCAAATGTTAACAATTGACTAAAACTTCTCATCTGTCTGAGCACAATATTATGATACAGTATCTTAATTAAACAGAATTAGTTTACACACGTTAACTCACAAGAGTAATATGGGTTAAACAGTCCTATCGCTACAATAGTAACCACATTCAATTCTTCAAACAGCTCTCAGACAAAATATAGATGACATGCATAAGTTTCCAGCACACGATTATTTATCTATTTATACTGACAAGCTTATTTTCTTTCTATTCTTAAATGAACTAAAGTCCTAGTTCAACTATCACAGCTATGTTAAGATTTGAAATAATGTAAGATTTTACGATACTGTTTGATAAGGATCTTCTATGCTGGTCTCTGTTCTTACTCGTCTATAATTTCTGAGGACGAATTCTTCTGTAGTGGACCATATCTGAGATTTCTCAGATCAAGGTGGGCCTTCACGTCTTCAGCACATCAAGCTTCTTCCAAGGAAACACAATGGATCTGCAATTCTGTAGTCATGAGATTCACTACGTGTGCACCTACTTCTCCACAGATTTTCTTTTTTTTTTTTTGTCAAGAACACGGTTGATATAATATGCAGTAGTTACCTTTCTTCTCAGCTGTATGACGTCCCTCCTTTCTATAATAGGGAATTGGGACCGAAATCCCGCTTACTTTGTTCCTTGTCGTGGCGGAAGGAGAGAACTACTGACCGTCACTCAGGAAAACCACATAAGACAACCCATACAAAGACTGGACCAAGAGACAGAGAGAGAGAGAGAGAGAGAGGGGGTAACCCTTTTATACCACGACCCTACTGGCACCTTCTGCAACTAATCCCCCCCCCCATGTCTGGATACGCTTTCTGTGACCAGTTAGAGTGGCGTTTTTTTGCCGAAATTCCCCCGGGCCACGTGCACGGGACTGACTCGTGGCGATGTTCCAAAATTGGGAACTTTGACCTTACCTTGCCTCTTGCCAACCCTATGAGTCACATTTATCAAACTTTATCAGCTCACCAAAATTTTCCAAGAATCGACATAAACTTATAAACCCTTTTTTCAACTGTTTAACAAAGAGCCCTTACATGCAAAACTTATGACCAACACTCTGCAAGTTAATCATCTTATTTTCACCATACCACAAGAAACCTTCCCATGTGAGTCAACAAATATTCTCAGTTGTATTTCACACTTAGATGCAAGTATATTCCCCCCCCCCTTTTTTTTTTAAAGTCTCCTACTTGTTAAATTGTGATCAAAATAAATTCTTTTTAGGAACTTCATTATCACAAACTTCAACAATACCCAATTCTCTTCTGGAAATTATGTTATCAATAATTCACTATTACATCACCATACTCTAAAACAATTTATCCAGTCTACATGTTTCAAACTCCACGAAATTCAAAATCTGTCTTGAATATAGTGTGCGTGTGTTCCTTTTTCATGCCTAATGAATCAAGTTTAAGATCTGAAACATTCACAATAATACAAGCTCTCCTTCTTTGCAAATAAATGTAATGGGAATAGAGGCAGTGTTTGTTTTTGAATGTTTCAACTTTCCCAAAAACAATGCTGTCAAGTGGAATCAGAAAAACATTACTTCCAGTTTCAGAGATAAGAAATTGCAACTGAAATGAGCCAAAAAAAAAGTTTTTTTTTTTTGCTTGGCGAGTACATGTAGATTTATACATAGTATGCACATAGAACTTAATATTGCATGTGGCATAGTAAGAAGTTGCCAACTTTCAGTAATGCACATCTGATCACTGTGGTTAGCTAGAAGTTTTAGTAGTAGTGCTATCGATATAAGATCAAATTTTCACGATATGTTTGTCAAAAATGAAACTGCAACCTTTTAAACTATTTACTACATAAACAATGACCATGGTTATTTCTTTTTCAATAACTTCTGGTTAAAAATATAGATGCCAAATGTTAGTTATAGGTATTTATCATATTTATATGTACTTGTCACTGTGATGTTTCCTTCCAGAGAAAGCCAAAAAAGAAACGTATACAGTACCTACATAAAAGCACACTGTATGAGTTTTCATATGCACCCCTCCCTCCATAGTGATAATTAAGTAATTAAGGTGGAGATGAATTCCATCACCTCGTTGTGAGACCATCATCCTGCTTCGTGGAGGAGTGAAGTGGTTTCAAAAAGTTGCATGTTTGGTCTCAAACAGCGTTTCTTTCCAGAGTTTGCAAAAATAAAGAAAAAATACAAAAAAACATACATAGAAAAAAATTAAGGGCACCTAGTTGACACTAGCCAATAGATTACTTTTTATTTACAAAAACAGATTTCTCATCATAAATACCTGTTTTGTTAATATAGTAACTCATTTAAATATAAAGAGCCAAAAGGCTTCATTTCGGCAATATAAACATTAATTAAATTAAGGGGATTAGATCCCACATCATTTTAAAACCGAATAAGAAACTCAAAGATTGGAATCAGAGTTTCATGCCGAATATAGTATAAAAAACTATAAAAGTATCGGCGTATACTAGTGTGAGCTAAATGCAAGTAGTCCTAGAACGTAGTACAAACACAGGCAACTCGTTGCAAAGGGGGGGAAAGTTCTTATTAGATCCCACTTAAGATGTGGGATCTAATCCCCTTAATTTAATTAATGTTTATATCACTGAAATGAAGCCTGTTGGCTCTTTATATTTAAGTAACTTAATGGGTGCACCTTTTGGACAACTCGTATAGCAGAGTATGCAAGTTCTTTTTGCTATACCCTTTGGTATTAATTGGTCTAGCTACTCACTGATGAAGCTTCAATAAAGGCTGAAACTGGGCTGGGTAGTGACCTCCTACCATAATGTAATAACAGCATACATTTCCTAGGAAATGTGTTTTTACATTATGGAATATATACCAAGAATAGCGATCAGAACTTTCCCCACCTTTGCAACGAGTTGCCTGTGTTTGTACTACGTTCTAGGACTACTTGCATTTAGCTCATGCTAGTATTCGCCGATACTTTTATAGTTTTTTATACTATATTCGGCATGAAACTCTCTGATTCCAATCTTTGAGTTTCTTATTCAGTTTTAAAACGATGTGGGATCTACTCCCCTTAATTTAATTAATAGTAACTCATGGCTAATGCACTCAGTGCACTTGTATATCATGGGTTGGGCTATGGTTTTTTTTTCCTATTTTTTTTTAATCAGTTTTTAGTTATTCTCACCTGCTCTAAAGACCAAATACGGAACTTTTTCAATCCACTTCAGACCTCCAACTATGCAAAGATGGCGTCTCCCACCAGGTGATGAAATTCATCTACCACCTAAAGACAAGCATGAACATTCATACCTGTGAAGGGATTCGAACTAGCAGCCCTAGCAGCCTGTTAGCTAGACAGCTGATATGCTAGACACTCAGCAAAGTAGAACAGCAATATATAATCACTTTGGGTTTTGCTTTAGAAAGAAACAGCAAAGTGACAAGTGCAACAACGAGTATGTCCTATTCAACATTATTTCTATCATTAGAACTTGGTTGTAATATCAATCTCTTCTGAGTAAAGAGGCATCTCTGATCACTGAAATAAAACTAGAAATTTTCAAGGAAACTAGTGAAAGGAAAGCTATAGGAAGTAAGATGTGGTAAAAAGGTACAGCTTCCAAAAGAATAGTCTTTTAATGATAATCAAGAATAGTTCAAACATTAAATATGCTGTGCCAGCTCTTGCGTAAAATATGGAAATCCAGTACTAGAAAATATTTTACTGACTTGAAGTTTGCTTGAAACAAGAATACCTGTGGACTGCAATGTTTAGAAATCCAAAGATGAAATGTTTGCACTTCATCTTGGTCTGGATTATTTCAAATATTGTTGTTGGCTGGCTACTGCACTTTACAACTTGTGACACACTATCCTTTAAAAGGATACCAGGTGAGACTACCTCAGCAAATCCCAACAATGTGAATACTTAGAATAAAAAAGTTAAAACGTTTAATGAAGGATTATGATGTGAAGAACATGTTTAATGCAGCCGAAATTGTTAGATAAGGTGTGCTTCCAAATAAACAAATGTATAGTGATGAGAAAAGGGCAAAGCGGACCTGACAGGTATGCAAAAACTTGAAGCTTGGATTGACAGTAGACTTTTTTTTTTTTTTTTTTTGAAAAGTGGATACAAAACAATGAAATGATGACAAAGATATGGAAAATTGTGCTACTTGTAGACATCTGCACTGCACATATAGAAATAACTAGTCTTTGGTCAGTGAAACTTGCTTACTTCACACCCCCTTTCACATTACAATTATAATGCAGTCAATGGAAAAAGGAATAAGTCAAGACAAGATACAGAAAAATGCTTCTGAATTGAAAAGATAATTTGAAAGAAAACAGAATTGTGATATTTTTGGTGCTATGCACATGGCCTATGCAACAGAGGATGAAATTAATGATAACCATTTCAGACTCAGGCTTTACAACCAAACCAGGCCTTAATGAAACATTATGAAAATACTGTTCATCAGAGTTCATCTGATGAACAACTAATCATTTGTTAAATACTTGCAAAAAATAATAATAATAATAATTTATAATAAATGCATATATATATATATATAACTGTGTGCACGCGCGCGCACGCACACACACACACACGCGCGCGCATATGATTAATGAGCATTTCTTACAAGTTTTTATTTATTTATTATGGAAATGAAGAATTATAAATATTCAATGTCATTTTATACCAACTTCACAGAAACATTATGAAAGTACTGTTCATCTGCAGAAAACTATGGAGGCTGTTCAATAAGTTATAAGACTATATTTATAAAGAAAACAGATTACCTTTAATCGTCATCATTTACATGGTCTTTTTCAAAGTAACTACCATGAGACGCGATGCATTTATCCCAACATTGCGTCCACCTCTTAAACACATGTGAAAGTCCGTTTTTTGAGAGTTCTTTCAAAACCGCCTCCGCAGCTTTTACACATGCTTTGTTGCTATCGAAATGGCGGCCTCTTAGTTTTCTTGAGCTGAGGAAACAGCCAGAAATCGCATGGTGCGAGATCAGGACTGTATGGAGGGTGTGGTAGGATATCTATGTTGTTCTTCTGCAAAACGTCCACTACACAACCAGCAATATGTAGCCTTGCATTATCGTGGTGCAATAAGAAGCCATTCTTCAGCAATGGACGCTTCCTTTTGATGTGCTGTACCATTGTCCGTAAAACATCCGCATAGCATGAGCCGTTTATAGTATTCCCGGGTTCTACAGCATGTTGGTAAACAATGCCTTCGTAGTCAAAAAACATTATGGTCATAACTTTACCAGCCGATTTTACAGTTTTTGCTTTCTTGGGGGTAGGCGAAGACGGATGCTTCCATTCACTGCTTTGTTGTTTCATTGTAGGGTCATAGTGATACAACCAAGCTTCATCTGCTGTAATGATGCATTTTAAGAAGTTGTTGCCTTCTTGTTCCAGTCTTTCTTTCCATTCTGTGCCCACTCGATGCTGCATTTGCTCCAGTGTCAAGAGTTTGGGAATCCATCGGGCACAAACACGTTTCAGTCCCAAATGTTCAGCCATGATTGAGTGAACACTTCCCACAGAAATATTCAGGACAACATGCAGCTGGCGTACTGTAATTCTGCGATCCTCCTTGATGATAATCACTGCTGTGTTGATCACTGTCTCTGTGATGGACGTTAAAGGTCTTCCACATTTTGCCTTCCTTCCTTAAAAGTTTTATGCCAGCGAAAAACACTTTCCCTCGATATTGCTTCATCGTGGAAAGCTTCATGTATCATGTTAAAAGTGTCTGATGCCGATTTTTGCAAACGCACACAAAATTTAATCGCATAACGCTGTTCCAAGGACGCTTCCATTTCGACTACTGGTTGCGGCTCGTAGACACACCGAAACAAGCTTGTGTTTAGTCACGTGATACTCTGGCACATCAGCCCATATATGCCATCTATCAACCTCTTTTGTTAATACAGACAGCAACATTTCTTTATTCCACAGAAATTAATATTGTGATGAGTGGTTTCGCAACAGTAAAATTAGTCTTATTACTTATTGAACAGCCCTCGTATATGCAGGCAATGATAAATATGTACAATATTCAGAGTACACCACAAAAAGAACAGGTTATTGAAAGCATTCACAGTGGTGAAAGAAATACAAGCAGGTTCACAGGACAATGTTATAGCTAGTTCAGCATCATCTCTACAGAAACCTACAATAATGATGGCAACAGATATTGCTAATGTTAAAAAATTTCTTTGAAGGTCAAGATTGTACTGAACACATATTTTAAAATGATTATGAATAAAAAAATGGCATTTTTAAAGTTACTCCCATGAAGCAACAACATCACTGCTTAAGTCATATATGAAAACATGAAGAATGTCAGTTCCTTTCATTTTACATATAACTGTGTGTGTGTGTGTGTGTGTGTGTGTGTTGATATATATATATATGCATATATACACACACCTAGTGACAAGACATTAAGATGTCTTGTCACTAGTGTATCTAGAAAGGAAAGATAACTGTAACCTTCTTTTTCTATGGTAAAGTTTATTTTTGGATGCTGGCTGTTGAGATGGGCTAAAAATGTATTCATTGTATCTGGGATCATGAAGTCAAATGGCAACCACATTATCAATATTAATGCAGCCAGACCACTGCTTTGAGTGTAGCTATGTTAAGTGTTTGGTTTCAAAATGTTACATAGTGGGGAAAGGTGGGGGGGGGGGGGGAAGGAAGAACTCATAGCAGTCCCATCGAGCTGTTTACATATTTTTCTTTTACATAAGAAGTAACTGGAATAACCTTTTGGCCCTTTATTTTAGTAAGTAACTGGAATAAATGGTGAAACTGAATTCAGTTACATAAGAGCGATAATGCATCTTAACACGTTCATTGCCAAGCTGAAAATTGGAATTTCGTGTGGTGCCAAATTTTTTTTATTTTTTTTATTTAGTTTAGAAACTTGATAAAATGAAACCAAGCAACGGCCAAGCGATAATGCGTGATCGGCCGAACGGTGAGAACTCGCATCACGCGATATCGCGTGATCGGCAATGAACGTGTTAATAAAGTCAAAGGTATACTGGTGAACAATGAAATAATGTCAAGGCTCACTATGATGTTTGAATCTGTCAAGGTTATTTTTTTTTTATTAGTTTTAAAGTGCATGAAACATTTTTTAATAAAAGAATAAGATATGACTGTGAGGGGAGGAAAGTGATTTGGAGAAATGTTTGACCAGTTTGTAGGTGGCGATGTCTATGTTGTCAAGTACTGGATGAAGGAGGTTATTAGGTTTACGGATTTTAGAAATCCATATATCCTGGGTGGTTTGACATGAGGAGGATAAGTTTTTTGGTAATTTTTTTTGGGGCAAGATCTAACATTTTTTAATAGCAGGCCACTATCTGGATATCATTCAGCTAATTACTTTCATCTGTTCTCCTAAAAATAAACTTTGTCTTCTTGAATATTCTGAAATGTATAAAGTTCCTTGTGCCTGCAGTTTAGCCTACTTTGGTCAAACTGATAGATCACTTAATATCAGTCTTGAAGAATGCAAAAATTACACCTGTGATCATCTATATGTCAAGTCAGAGCTACCAGACTAACCATGTTCTGGATACTCCATCACATAGGATTAAATGGAACAAAATATCTGTTTTATACAGAAGTTGCTAAAAACCTGAGAGACTATTTTTAAAATGAGCATCTGCTATGAAGCACTCCCATCCCCAACCTCAACAAGAATGGCTGCATTAATATGCCAAAGATCTGGTAGACAGTCATTATGAGACCAGTTAGCCTGACTTCTCTCCAAATTAACTTTACAGTTAACCAGCCTATAGGGGATGCCTTGCTAGGACATTAGTTCTATGTCAGTTACAAATTGAATTGTTTTTAATGTTTCAGTGTAGTGTTTGAGTACTTGTCACAGTTGTTATCATTATTATTATGCAACACAAGGAGTCCAAAGACTCATCGAGGGAGGGCTCCTGCTCTACAACTTTTTGTCTCCACCACTCAATCCACCAACTATAATAAACTGCAACTACACCAACGCCATCTACTGCCCACCATCACTAGTGCATTCATAGATAATCACAAACATCCATGCCCACAGTGGGACTTGAACCCGCAGCCTTTTGGCTGGAGAGTAGATACACTAACCACACGGCCAACCAGGCCGGCAATAATTTGGCGGTTATCACAACAAGGCCAGTTATAATTTGTGCTTTGATGATGCTGTGTAGAAAACCAGGCAAAATATTAGTAAGTGCAATAAATTAATTTTTTTTTTCATCTGTGTTGTTTATACCATCAAGCACTAATAAGAATTTGCCATTATCACTAAAACTGTTCTTATGTAGCTGAAATATTTTACTTGTTTGACAGGGTTTCCAATGAGAATATAGCCGAGGTTTTCCATGTTCTATCTACATTTCTGCCTGGTTATAGAAGTTACTTAATTTAGTTAAAAAAAATCATGAAACTTGGGAAGGGAATTATTTAGGACTATAACACCAACTGCATAAAGTCAAGCTAATATCTGATTTTCATATCAGTTTTAATGCCAATTTTTTTTATTATTATTATTAAGAGAGACTTCCAGGGAGTGAAGGACTCGTCAAGAGAGGATACACACACACAGGCTATCATACTTGTTCTTGAATTCATTCACACTGCTTGCACGCACACAACATCCAACAGCAATCCATTCCAATCATGCACCACTCTATGAAAGAAAAATCTAGATCTCACCCCCCCCCTCTTAGCAAAATTCATTCTCAGCCTCCAAGGATGCCCTCTTGTCCTTTCCCCACCCTCCATAAAATAAAAAATTCCATCAACTGAAATTCTATAAGACCCTTTCAGAAGTTTATAAATCTCAAACATGTCACCCCTCTTTCTCCTGTTTGTTAGTGTCTGTGGTCTACAAATTCTCAATCTATCGTCAAAAAATTGTCTCCCTAAAATCTCCATCATAATGTCTTCTATATACTATTATTACTAAAAGAGATCTTCAGAGACTCAGGAAATCATTGAAGAAGGCCAGATATCACTCACATGTTACACCTTCTCTTGAATTCATTAATGTCACCAGTACTAACCTGCAAATGCAAGCCATTCCGGTTCATGCACCACTCTAAGGGGAGAAAAATCTATCTCACTCTTTTCTTCACTGTATTCATTCTCAACTTCCATGGATGCCCACTCTTCACCTTCCATAAAATGAAAAATTCCATCTACTGGTATCCTCTATAAACCTTTCAAAAGTTTAGGCTGCAATCATATCACTCATTTTTCATCTGTTTTCTAGCATCTGCTGTCCACAATCTCTCCTTATAATCTACAATCCACAGTTCCAATATCATCTTTAACGCTCTTCTTTGCACCCTCTCCAAAGTATCTACATCAGCTCAGAAATCAGATCTGTGCATTGTGACCAGATGAGGTCATATCAAAGACTTCTAGAGAAGCAAAATTACTTCCTTATTCTTATATGTCAGTGTATGTTTCAGTATTGCAATTATCCTTTCAGTTGTATTTGCAATCTTCACTATATGGCCCTCGAACTTCAACTTGCTATCTACTAAACTTTCAAGACCTCTAAACTGGTCAGTTTCATCAAGCATAATCCTGCTAATAATATGCCACTGGATATCTTCATTACACCAAAGTGCATAACTTTATTGTGTTGAATTTTTTCTTGACAATTATTCATAAGACTATTACACTTTTTTTTTTTTTTATATAATCTTTGTCAAGTAGCTTTATTTTATCCTCCTACATGTTTCGCCAATCCTTTTCTATTGGCATCCTCAGGGAATACAAACTAGTAAGCTAAAATGAAGGTTACAGACTAGGTTATAACCGATAATTCTAATTCATACAAAAAATTGGTATTGTGCGTGACAATGTGCGTGTCTCGTTAACGTGATTTATTCGTTATGGTTCATTACGTAATTGTTATGAAAGTTCATTTCTTTGATGTTTAATGATCTGATAAAAGTTTTCCAAATTTCTGGTAAAATTAGATCTTGATTCTTGTTTAGGTTTTCAGTTTTACAAGCGACTGTAGCTGCTTCTTTAAAGGTTCTTGAATGGTAGTTATCTTCTATGTATGGTAAGGCTCTTATCCCACTCAATATGATGGTTAGTAGAGGCAAAGTGCCATGAAAGGCCTGAAATGTCTTGTCTGTTATTTCTGACATATCCTGTGTTCTTTCTTTCTCGTTTCAAAGCTTCTAGAGGTCTGACCTACATAACTAATACCACATGAGCAAGGTATATTATATACTTCAGAGTACTTGTAGAATGGGTGAGGATCTTTCGGTGATCTTAAAAATTTCCGAATAGTGTTGATTGGTTTGAATGCCACTCTGATCTTATGCGGTTTTAAAAGGACGTCATCACGTCATCACGTTGTTGATGTGGTATATCAGTAAAGAGAATTAACCACAATATCCAGAGAAATTTCTTTAAATGGTTACCCAAAAAGACTCTATAACAAGATTCTCTTTACTGATATACCACATCAACAACGTGATGACGTCCAATACATCAGTACAATTACGATTCCTTTTGTCAGCAACCTTTCCAAAAAATTAGCTAACCTTTTAAAACCGCATAAGATCAGAGTGGCATTCAAACCAATCAACACTATTTGGAAATTTTTAAGATCACCGAAAGATCCTCACCCATTCTACAAGTACTCTGGAGTATATAATATACCTTGCTCATGTGGTATCAGTTACATGTGGTATTAGTCAGACCTCTAGAATCTTTGAAACGAGAAAGAAAGAACACATAAGATATGTCAGAAATAACAGACAAGACATTTCAGGCCTTTCATGCCACTTTGCCTCTACTAACCATCATATTGAGTGGGATAAGAGCCTTATGCCATACACAGAAGTAACTACCATTCAAGAACCTTTAAAGAAGCAGCTACAGTCGCCCGTAAAACTGAAAACCTAAACAAGAATCAAGGTCTAATTTTACCAGAAATTTGGAAAACTTTTATCAGATCATTAAACATCAAAGAAATGAACTTTCATAACAATTACGTAATGAACCATAATGAATAAATCACGTTAACGAGACACGCACATTGTCACGCACAATACCAATTTTTTGTATGAATTAGAATTATCGGTTATAACCTAGTCTGTAACCTTCATTTTAGCTTACTAGTTTGTATTCCCTGAGGATGCCAATAGAAAAGGATTGGCGAAACATCTAGGAGGATAAAATAAAGCTACTTGACAAAGATTATAAAAAAAAAAAAGTGTAATAGTCTTATGCATAACTTTATATTTCCTGATGTTGAACTGACAGTCATTTTCACATACCCACAATTACTTATTCAAATAATTTTTCAAGTACTATATGTCAATGGCATTCTTGGATTACTCTGTCTATGCACCATCAGCAAATAGCTGCATGTCACCTGTTAAATCTTTCCATCATTAATATAAAGACCAAATAACAACAGACCAAGGACTGATCCCTGGGTCACCTTAAATTCTTGCAGACTCACACTCCCTACCATTTTTTGATATCTGTCAGTCAGCCATCCTCTTATCAACACTAATATTTTTTAATCTCCAATCTCATATCCTCCAACTCATGCAACAGCTTTCCATACTGAATCCTGTCAAATGCTTTAGCAAAGTTTCCTTTGTCTAACTCAGCCATGACATTATCAGAAAATGTGAGCAAGTTACTTATTATTATCATCTCTTAGTAAACCTATGCTGTTCGTAGATTTTCTGCCAACCCATTTTTGTATGCAATCTCTTACTAACTTTTCAAAAACCTTCACCACTCCAGAGATACTGACAGGTTGATAGACCCATCAGTCTTTCCACCACCCTAGTGCAATGGGATTACAACATTCTTTCTCAGAACAGGTCAGATTCAAATTATACAGCCTGGTCAAAGAAACACTTATTTAGTATCCTCGATGATATCCCAACAAAGAGAGTCCCTATTGCCAATGTGATGTTCAGTTCATGCAACAGCTCTAGTACCTCCTCATACACCCGAGTTTTTTCTTCCACTGTAGATGAAGCACTGGGTTCAATGTTGCATACACATTGAACTTTTATTCAAATTTTTGATGACTTTTATTAAAATAGTGCATCTGCCACCTGCATACCATTTGCACTGAAGAAGTCATTCTTTCAGACTCATTTTTTTTTTTTTTTTTTTTTTTTTTTTTTTTTTTTTTTACTTGAAACATAATGATAGAATTCTTTTGGGCTGTCTAGCATGCAGAGCCAGTTTCTTTTCATAACTTCTTGTTCTGAACCTTATAATTTTCATAACGACATCATTCTTATGCACACAGCATTTCTTTCACAATCTTTTTCATAAGAATCTCATGCTTAAAAAGGTTTCATACCCCGTTTATTCTTCAAACTGTAGAGACATATTCTGATATTGCATCACTGACTTTTTTTTTTTTTTTAAATCCCATCTATCAAATCGAGATCAAATCTAGCATTCTCGTCAGTCGGTCAGAATTTCCTGCTTTGAAGTTTGGTATGTAATCTTTTCTAAATGGAAACTGATCCATATCAATATAGCATGATCACTGTCAACAACCAGAGGCAGAATAGTGAAGTCTTTAACCAAAATCTCCTCTGATGCTATAATCGAATCTAACACTCTTTGACCTCGAGTTCCTTCTGTCACACTGCTTGAGGAAGTTTTCTTGCAACAGCTCAATAAATTTCACTGCTACTGAATCCATGTTCAGTTAATTAAAGTCACCCATGATGATTAATCATTCAGTATGCATTAGGATTACTTGGTAATACCTTTCATTGTTATTAGCAGCCGATCCATTACATGTATAGCAACACACCCCACCATGTATTTGTTCTTGTTAAACTGTATCTCATACCAAATAGCCTCAATCTCACAGCTACAAGGAAAACTATTACTAATATTGCAATCACAGCTATCTACCCTAACTGGATTCAAATCATCCAATATTGTTAACATCACATCCCTCCTCTTCTGCCTATCCTTCCTAAGAATACTTTACTCCATCACAGTGCATCTGACTAACTGGTACGTATTAGGTCTCATACCAATAAATAATTTCGAGACCACTGATACCACATGTGGTCGAGTGCAACACATGATAACTAACAGCAGAGATAGCATGCAGATTTTTTCAAACCATTCTCAGCTCAGCCAGGAGTGATTAGGTATGAAGTTTTTTTTTTTTTTTTTTTTTTTTTTTTTTTTACAGGAGTTAAGCTGTATAATTCAGGCTGCAAATATCTCTTTGAACTGCCATTCATAAAAAAGTACTCTTCTTTCTCTCATTTGTTGTTGTTGTTCTGCTTAAGCATGTTTGAGAGATTTCAGATTGATCACAATCCTATACTTTCAGTAATATTCTAGCTTTTTAGATTTTAGATATGTAACTGGCATTAGGATCAATTTTTAAACTCAGAACATGGCTATTGCATTATTATATATATTATATTATAAATATATTCTATACAGAACAAGTGTTCTAATTTATACAAGGATTGACACAATGCATGATCAAATTTATTATGACTAACTTATAGCAACAACTTCCATACCAGAGAATAGCACTGCCTGATGACAGATGTGAAAGGTGGTTACTATCTTTCCGTTTTTCTTAAGTGAACCTTTACATGATATGTAAAACATAAATAATGAAGAGTTTAAGATTTCCTCATTGTTTTGCTACATGAAAAGCAATGGACATTTTTTATCCTTTCTTTTAATAGTTTTCAATAACAGTAAAGCTTTTTAAGTTTTCTTTCATGGATATGACTTTAGTGCTGTTTGAGTTTCCACTGCAATGAGAAGAATTTTTTGCTATCATAGATAAATAATGAACAGTTCAAAGCAGCTATCAGGCCAGAAAAAACATGATTTAACTAAAAAAACTAATTAAAAAAAATTATATAGGCTTCTGTAAAGTTTCATTTTTTTAAGTAGTAATATTAACAACTGTTATACTAAAGGTTGAATTCTCATTATGGTTGGTCATTTTAAAACTTCAGAGGTGAGCATTGTTTTGATAGTTGCCTACTATAAACCATAATGGATGACTATTATCCTTTCTTTCAAATAGTTGGACCTGATATTAAAGGAGACCAAGAGAATATAACTTGATAATAAAGATTACGGGTTAGTTTTACCCTACCGATGACTAGTTGTTGCGATAGTAATCCTGCTCAGTATGAGATGAACCGCAGGTTCAGACATTGCATCATTTCACTTACTGGAAGCATGATGTAGCTTGAAAAATTACCATGTTTGATTTTTAAAACAAGGGTTCTTGAATTTTTTAACACTACCCACAATACTAAATGTGCTACATATTTCTAACCTTTCACGGGCAGAACAACATAAAAAAATTAAATATATCCCAATTTTTAATATCCTAATTTTAGAACATACCTAAAATTAGGTATATCAGGTAACATCAAGTAACAAAGCTGTATTTAACAAATCAAAACAAGTATGGAGGTTGTTGGGGAAGCTAGGAGATGGGGGGGAGTTGAAGATGATGAAGGTGACATGAAAACTGCAGAAAAAGATATCCTTGAAGTATGGAGGTGGTGAAAAACATTGACCACGTATGCAATCAGGCACATATGTCCATGCTTGAAGTGGAAAAAGCCATTGAAGGACTGAAATGTGGAAGGGCAGCTTGAGTGGAAGATGTTCGACCAGAGATGCTCAAGTATGGAGGCATAAAAGTCTTACAGTGGCTGCAATGGAAAGAAGGACAAATTCCAGATGATTGGAGTGGAGCTCTCAGGGTACTCATACACAAAAAGGGAAATAGAGCTGAATGTCAGAGTTGCAGAGGTATTTCTCTGCAGGGTATTCCTGGTGGAATTTGTGCAGGTATGCTTGAGAAACAGTTGAGAGGGATTGTGGAGGAGAGGCTTGGTGAAGAACAAGCTGGATTCAGGTCAGGTGGAGGCTGTCAGGATCGCATTTTCACTTCATAACAGATAGTTGAGAAATCCTGGGAATACGACAAAGATCTGTATTTAAGTTTTGAAGATCTGGAGGGGGGCGTGTGCCAGGAAAGAAGCTATTCAAAACGCTACAGTTGTATGGTGTCAGAGGGGCATTACATCAAGCAATACTTAGTCTTTGAACTGTAAGTCAGCAGTTGGAACTGAGGGAGGTACAGGAAGATGGTTTTTAAATCTGGTGTCAGACAAGGATGTACATTGTCCCCTCTGCTGTTCATTATCTATGTGGATCACACTGTGAGGGAGAGTGGTACTGGGCCTGATATCAAAATAGAATATGTTAATGTCAGCTATTTGCTTTATGTGGATGATGTTGTACTTCAAAATAAATCCAGTACAAGTCTGCAAGATTCCCTGACTAAATTGAATAACTGTTGTAATAGATTTGGTATGAAGGTTCAGCATTAGCAAAACAAAGACAATGAAAATAGGCAGAAGCTTTGAAAATATCAACTGCATTGTGAATGGAGAACCTATAAAACAAGTAAAATATTTCAGCTACTTAGGCACGATTTTTAGCGAAGATGGCAAATTAAATATGGAAAGAGACAACAGAATCAATAAACCTAGTATGGTAGGAAGTCAACTGAATAAATTTATATGGAATAAAGGAGAAATTAGTCAAAACACTAAATTAGCTATATATAAGAGAGTGCTCAAACCAATTTTAACTTATGGATCTGAGAGCTGATGGGCCTGTGTAGCTCGTAGAAGGCGTTTGCACTCTATGATGCTTGACTGCACGATGAAAGATTTTGGTTAGAATCTAGTCACCAACTAGAGGAACATTTTCTAAGCCTTCAGTCGACCGGTTCCCAAGTTAGTCTATCTCTGGCACGGGTAAGCGGATTTTTCTCCCGGAAACTCGGGTTTTTCGTCCCGTAAACTCAAGAAAATCTGAAAAAATATTTTCAGACATCAAAAATATTGTGTTAGGGACCACAAGATGGTGGCACTTGCTAACCGCCTTCTTCACTGTGTACCGATTAATTAGCGATAGCCTTGGCCCAGCTATCTCTGATTGGCTACCAGTGGAGATTGAATTGCCCATTCAGTCTCCAAAAAGTTAGGGCTAAAAATGTCATCGCCTACTCTCTATACGGGAACAAAAAAGGTGTTAGCTGATGATTTAGCTGATCTGAGAGCTGGGTTAGAAATAAAATACTTGACCAAAGACTAGTGACCACAGATATGAGAGTCCTGAGAAAGATTAGGGACATGAACAGATGACTTCAGTGACAATATCATATTAAAAATGAGGATATTAGGAAAGAATTTAACATTGTTAGCATCCAGGAATGTGTTAGTTGAGCTAATCTCAGGTGGTATGGTCACTTAAACAGAATGGAAAAGGAAAGATTAGCAGTGTTCTTTGCCAGGTTGGCAAGAAAAAGACCCAGGGGAAGACCAAGATGTGGGTGGATTAATATGGTGTAGGGTGCCTTGGAGGAGAGAATTATGGAATCTTGATAGGTAACAGACTGATTTGGAGGAAAATTCTAGATGGGAAGTTGGTAGTGATGTAAATTTTTCATGTGGTACTATCATATCCTGTACAACCCTTAAGGGTACATGTCAGGAATTTGATGATGATGAACAAGTATGATAAACAGCCATACCTGAATAAGAGTAGGGTTTTTGAAACATAACTATATAATTCAGAACTTTAATAAAATAAAAAAAATCCAGCTTATATGATACATAGGATGCAAATTTCACTTCAAGGAGATAGCAACTGGTGTGAAATATACTGATTAGTAAATAACAAAGGATTTAATATCTTAAAGTATAATGAGACCATACCTGTGTACTATATTACTTCCTCCACTTCCTCCTGTCTGTTTAAAAGTTCCTTCTTCTGGTGTAACATTATCCAGACCTATATGAATAAAAGCAAGCATTTAGACTTAAAATTGAAAAACTACTATCACTTATCTTTAAAAGTTATCTCTTGCATAAAAACATGATAACCTCAGCAATAAACTTTAAGGAAAAGTACAGATATTGCATACTGAAATTAACAGTGCATTGCTGATATGTGGCAACAAGTAATTCCAAACAATATAAGGTAAATAGAAAAACTGATTTATTAATTAGAACAGTTGCCACATGCTAGAGAAATAATATTAAAACTGTTCCTGATATTCACATAAAAGAATTTCCCAAACTTTTGGGGGAGAGAAAGAGAGAGAGTAAAAAACAATCATTCTGATTCAAGTCAGGCTGGTGTAAAAGAGCCTCAACTTTCTATGAAAAGGCATTCATATTTAAAGCTGCTTATATGGATAAGACAAGCTTCATCCCACAGGATACTGTTTAGTATCAATACTATGCTATGCCAGACCATACTTTTGAGGTTTCAGACATTTGATGTAGTACTAATGCTCACTAATTCTCCCCCCCCCCCCTCTACAGAATGGCCTATTTTGCCCCAAGTATATCATTCATATTGCATTCACATGGAATCTGGTAAATACAATTAAAGAAAGAGATAGCAGTTTATATTTTGCAGATGGTAGGACATGAGAAATTTTGTTGATAAGAAAATATGTGGGATTAAGGTGAAACTTCTTCAAAAATTCTGCCGATAGGTTCAGAGATATATGGTACTAGACCCTGCAATCTAGCAAAAAATCCTTAAATGTTGGAAAGCAGAGTCAATTATACACTGGATTTGATGAGGGTTGTAAACATTTAACTCCATTAAAGTTTTGATAGCGAAAAATTCTTGTTGTAAGCCTGAGGGACAAAAGCAAATTATGTGTTCCATTAATTAATGACTTCACAACAACGATTTTTTGATAAGCAGGATGAGCAAAGAATATACGTGCCAGTAAAGGTAGGTTTCTGATAAACACTGGTTGACAAAGTAACAGAAGCAGTGCAAGAAAGGAGGTCCAAGAAGGGCAAATACCAGCATTTTTCTTTTTCCATGGAGAAATGAATACCTGGGTGAAGGCTATTGATCGAATGTAGGAAGGTGGCAAGTTCATTTTCAGAACAAGACCAAACAGCAAAAACATCATCAATGTAGCAAAACCAAAAAGAGGAGTGGGGATTAAAAGATGGAAATAAGATATATTCCATCATCATCAAATTCCTGCCATGTACCCTCAAGGGGTGTACAGGATATGATAGTACTTCATGAAAAAAATTACATCATTACTAACTTCCTATCTAAAATTTTCCTCAAATCAGTCTGTTACTTGTCTCCAACATTATCAGATCTTATATTTCTATCATCTAAGGCACTTTGTACTGTATCAATCCACCTATATCTTGGTCTTCCTCTGGGTTGTTTTCCTGCCAACCTGGCAGAGAACACTTGTTTTGCTAATCTTTCTTGGCCCATTCTGTTTAAGTGACCATATCACCAGAGATTAGCTCTGCTAATGCATTCCTGGATGCTGAAAATGTCAAGTTCTTTCCTAATATCCTTGTTTTTAATATGATATTGCCATTGATGCCATCCATTCACACCTCTAATCTTTCTCAGGACTCTCATATCTGCAGTCTCTAGTCTTTGGTCAAGTGTTTTACTTCTGACCCAGCTCTCAGATAAATAAGTTAAAACTGGTTTCAGCACTGTCTTGTATACAGCTAATTTAGTGTTCCGACTAATTTCTCTCTTATTCCATATGAACTTATTCAATTGACTTCCCACCATACCAGCTTTGCTGATTCTGTTATCTATTTCTATATTTAATTTACCATCTTCACTAAAAATCATGCCTAAGTAGCTGAAATGTTTTACTTGTTCCACAGGTACTCCTTTCACAACACAACTGGCATTTTCAATGATTCTGCCTATTTTCATTGTCTTTTCATTGCTGACCTTCATACCATATCTATTATAACAGTCATTCAATTTAGTCAGAGAATCCTGCAGACCTGCAGCGGATTTATTTAGCAGTATAACATCGTCCGCATAAACCAAAGAGCTGACATTAACATCTCCAATTTTGATATCATGTTTAATACCAATTTCCTTCATAATGTGATCCATATAGATAATGAATAACAGAGGGGGATAATGTACATGCTTGTTTCACACCAGATTTAACATTAAACCATCTTCCTGTACTTCCTTCAATTCTAACTGCTAACTTACAACTCAAATAAAGACTAAGTATTGCTTGATATAATGCCCCATTGACACCATATAACTGTAGCTTATTGAATAGCTTCTCTCTTTTCCAAATCGAAAAAACTTAAATACAGATCTCTGTTATATTACAATGCTTTCTCGACTATTTGTCGTAAAGTGAAGATCTGATCCTGACAGCCTCTATTTGGCCTGAATCCAGCTTGTTCTTCACCAAGCTTTTCTTCCACAATTCTTTCCAACAGTCTCTCAAGAATACTTGCATAGATCTTGCCAGGAACACTCAGTAGGGAAATACCTCTGTAATTCTCACATTCAGTTTTATTTCCCTTTTTATATATGGGTACTATGAGAGCTCTACTCCAATCATCGGGAATTCGTGTCCCTCTGTCCAGGCTTTCTGAACTATGCAGTGCAGCCACTGTAAGACTTTTATACCACCATACTTCAGCATTTCTGGTCGAATATCATCTACTCCTGCTGCCTTTCCACATTTCAAGCCTTTGATGGCTTTTTCTAAATCAAGTATGGATATGTATTCCTGACTGCATGCCTAGGTGTTTTTTTATCACTATGCTGTCATCACTGCTTGTTTCATTTAGCAGTTTTTCAAAGTAATTACTCCATACCTCAAGGATATCTTTTTCTCCCGTTTTCATGTCACCTTTATCATCTCTAACTCCTTTTACAGCACTCTTTCCTCCATTCCTAAACTTCTTCAACAACCTCCAGAATATTTTGCCACCTAATTGATATTTATTTTCTATATTCTTGCCAAAGTCCTCCCATGACTTTTGTTTAGCTAGTTTTACACAGTGTTTAGCAATCTTGCATTTGTCTCTGTATTCTCTAAGAGCACAAGCTGACTTATTTGCTTGGAACTTTTGATATGCTTTCTTCTTTTCCTTCACTGCCTCTTTAACTTCCTGTGTCCACCATGGAGTTCTAATTTTTCTATCCTTGCAGACAACGTCACCACATGCCTCTCTAGCTGAATCAATCAGGGCTTTTTTCAAGGCTTGCCACTGAATTTCCAAGATTTGATTCCTGTTCTCAAATTCTTTCATTTTTTCTTCAATAATCTTTGTGTATTTTAGTCTACAGTTCACATCTGAGAGCTGCTCAACTTTTATTCGCTTTAAAACTTTCTTACATGTCATTATTTTCAATATGAAATTCAATTTTATCCTGCTCAAGACTAAATAGTGATCACTTCCAATTTCAAATCCTCTGTACAATCTGGTGTCCTGCACCAGGGAGAAAACATCACTATCAACAATAACATAGTCAATGAGACTTTTCTTATTCCTTGTCTCTTCTCTCCATGTAAATTTGTGCACATTTTTATGTTAAAACATGGTGTTAGTAATAACCGGTCCATGTCCTGAGCAGAAATCCAACAGATATTTGCCATTATTATTAGCTTTGCTCTTTTCTCCAAATTTTCTCAAAATATTTTTGTATGTCTCACAATCATTTTCTACTCTGCTATTTAGATCCCCAAGAAGTACCAACTTTTCCTTTTTCATTGTGTCAGTTGCTTTTTCTAAAGCCTCAAAAAATTCCTCCACTTCTACCTTAGTAGAACCTTCTGTGTGACCACAGACACAAATAAGTCTCATTGTCCAGTTCCCCATTCTCATATTTACCCACATTACTCTACTTGAGACTGACTGTCATTCAAGAAGATTAGCCTCATATTTTGTGTTGAATACTATGGCCTCCTTCTTTTCCTTGATTGTCATTGCCTGAATATAACATTTTGTATTTATTGCTCAGAAAGATCTCACCAGTTTTTGTCTTTTTTGTTTCAGTCACCCCTATTATGTCGATCTGGTACTTATCTAATTCCTCAGGTAGCTCCATTTCTTTACCATTCAGGCTTCTTATGTTGATAGTACCGATCTTTAACTCTGGTGATGTTGAGTTGTGGTTTGTTTTCAGATTCGTTCCAGTAGCTGACTTTTAACTGTTCGCCCTGGTTCCCTGGCAAAAACAACGGGGGGCCTTGTTTAACTGGGCGACGCCCCAGCCGGCATGAAATTTTGTCATGTCGTACCATCATTTTTTTATTTTGGTTTAACCAATAAGAATACAATTTGGTCGGCTAAATCCCAAATTGCCAGCCCATCCTCGTTCATTCAGTATCCAAGTAGATACCCAACAGGGTGCACCACGAGAAGGTGAGGATTGGACATTAGGTCAGAAGCCTTGGTCGGTTCTCCGCATTCCTTTAAAGGCTATGTGGAGGTCTCCTCTCAGTTATATATATATCTTTCATTTCATTGAAAGCAGTGCATGGAATTCAGCATTAAATAAATTACACAGAGGTAATTTCCTTCTAAACAGTGATGCACCAAGTTCAAAGAATAGTTTTTTAGAATATTCACTTGAAAGATCATAAAGATTGCATTGATGTTATGCAAAAAAATCAAGATAAAGAATCGATTTAGGTGAGACAGCAAAATCACAACATTTAGCTATCACATTATCCTCAGCATCAGTCAACAGATGTCCAGAAATGTTAATTATGGATTTATTAGTGGGAATGTTTCCAGCAGTAAAGTTTTGCATCAGTCTGTGCAAGTTAATAATTGGTCTGAAACACACTGAACAAAATTAAGTAATTCATTGTGCAGAAATGGTGAAATCCACCTTTCAAGATCTGAAATAGATTAGATGCTAAACCTTTTTTTTTCCTTAGCTGCTTAAAGTTGGTTCTGTATCAAGTAAAAGCTTGCATCAGTATAACTACATGAACTCCAGGATATCAAATTGTCTTTTTAAATCTAGCAAATGTAGGAATAGCTTTTGCGTCGCAACATCAAAAAGTTTTTTTTTTTTGTATTATTTTTCTAGCTTGAAATAACAACCGCTTTAATTGGTAATTTGAGTGTTTTTCACCTTATACCTTCTTTGATTCACTTGCTGTTTCCACACACTGAAGATCTAATGCTAATTTTCATCTCTGAAATACCTGTGCTTTTCATTAGAATTTATTACTATGGTTATCATGTTGTTTTTTTTTCCAATACTATCACTAAATCATTGCTCACTGATGCACACAAAGAAAATGTTTCATTAGCAATCAGTAAATTATTCCATAAATTATATAAAATATAAGCATTCACAATTATAATAAAACAGTCAAATGAATTAAAATAATTTGTTATTGACTGATAGTTTCCTGATCTAAGATTTCAAAACAGCTATGACATAAATAAAAAATTAAAAACATCATTTGATAAACAAACATAGAACTTCAGTTTCTGACAATTGTATGAGAACAAACACTGCCAACAATTCAAGTATATGAAGATATGGTAAGATACATAGCGTAGCACATGGCACCAATGCGAAGTAGAGCAATGGCATCCAAATCATCGTCACTGTTTAAAGAATTTAATCAAAGGGAGTTCGGTTTGAGAGCGATAGTGGTGGGAAAATTGTGATGTAATACCAGATAGCATTGAGTTTAAGATTAAAAGTGATACAGTTGAAAGTGAGAGTAAAGGTACAGAGAGAGAGAGAATGGTTTAACTGATATAACGGGGTGATACATAAGGCAAAGCAGCAGCTGGAGCGATTACAAAAATGTCTACCAAGTGGATCAGCTAACAAAAAGAAGCAAGTGTGAGATAAGAAAAATGAAAACACGATTGTGAGTGAAAGAAAAATTAAGGAGTGTGTGTTATACAGCGATTCAGTAGTAAAAGGTGTAACAGATGAGAGTTTGACAAAATTGTGCTTTCCTGGTGTGAAAATTAATGATGTAAGTAGGATATTAGAGCACAGAAGCATAGGGTGAAAAATTATTGTAGTGAGCGGAATGAATGATTCAAAAGGTGAAAAGTTTGCTATAAGAGAGAACTTGAAAGAATTACTAGAAGTAGCAAAAGAAAAGAGTGAGAGAGTTAAGATAGTGAGTCTGTTGCCATGGTATGACAGAGTAGCATTGAGGAGGGCCATAATTGCAAATAACTATGCGTAGTTTATGCAGGAGAAGTGGTGTGGAGTTTGTGAATGCGTGGAGTGAGTTTGACGGATGAAAGGACTTATACAAGGATGGTTGGCATCTGAATAGATTTGGTGTACGGAGACTGGAAAAATTGTTGCTGAATGAAGTGAAAGTGGATGTGCAGAATCAGGAAACTGGAGCTTTTTGGGTGGTGGTGGTGGTGGGGATAGTTGTTGAGTGGATATGCAGACAGTGAGGCAGTTGAGTGTAAGAATGTGTAGAATATGCCTGAGTAAGTATGAAGGATAAACCAGAATGGGATAGTTAGTATAAGGCATCAAGATAGGGGTGGGACTAGGGGGGGGGGGGCTTTTGCACTTTATGTACAGCATTAGGAACAAGGAGGAGGAATTTTTGGCCTTGGTTGGATCTTCCTGGCCACAGGTTATTGGCATTAGTGAGACATGGCTAACCGAAGATGATATATAAATTATATATTTAGTTTAATCCTTTATCCAAGTGTAAACAAACAAAGTTTGCGCCTGAAGTATCTTCGGGACTGAGGCAACTCGTGGTAAAGGTGGTATAAGTTCTCATCACTTACCTCAGTATCTCCTGTAATGCAAAGCACATCTCCTTGCAGACATGTATAATGCTATGCATTAAGGGAAGGGCCATTACCCAGACCAGTTTCAACCTTTATTGAGGTCTCATCAGTGGGGCCAGACCCAGTGGCGATGATACCAAGGTGGAAGTAATGGAGAAGTCATATTTACCTATATGGTTAAACTATAATTTATAGTCTAACCAAGTGAAAAAACTTCCAACAGCTTTCTCTAATCCAGAGTAATTTAATAATAAGGTGTGACACCTTTTGGCAACTCGTATATTTGTATATGAAAACTCGGCTTCACTTTTTACATAACTGTTTTTTCCTGCTGAATTATTATTTTTCTCTGCTGCTTAATTTATGGAAACCAGTGTATCGTATGATCAACATACACATCCAGAGTATCACATACACAAAACAGGCATATGCAACAATACAATGTTTATCTCTACGCACCCTTTGAGGACATGCTAAAGATATTTACAAACCTCAAACATCCTCCAGTTCAAGGGTACAACAATAAAAAGGGACTGCAAGCTAACTGCCAGATAATATTTGGACCAAACCTGTGTCAGCTGGTACATAATGCTGCCACATACTCTACAAAGTCATGCTTTTAGAGGGAATCCGAGTAGTGGCATGTAGGAGGCACTATTAAAGTCATATTAAGCGAAGAAAAAGGACTGGTTCACTCTCTGTATGGGTGTTATGTGCAACAAGAGCATCTCCTTTCAGTGCATGTACCAATTCTATCCATTCAACTAACACGAAACCAAAAATAAAACTTACAAACATAAATAAACAGTGAAAATTTCTCCCTCAAAAACTAATTCCAGCAAAAAAGCTAAATCAAGCACAACATACGCAATGCCAGAATTCTTACAAAAGAAAAACTTTTACAACTATAAATGACATACATCACACTGTCATCCATATTAAACCACCTATTCTTAAAGAAATCAAATCGCAAATTCATCAATTGCAGTACATCTTCAATGTACAAATTATGCACTTCACGATTACTTTCACCACAAGGGTGGTTGGTGGCTGTGCTTTTTTTTTTTTTTTTTTTGAGATCCAGCACTGATGACCAGAATAGTGCTTCACGGTATAAACACCAAGAGAGGCCAAAGAATTTTTTGAATTTACTAATATTTCACTGGTTTTTCCACCTATCATTTTCAGAGCACAGTTTATAACTGTGACAAGCACACTGTACTTAACTAAATCATTGTAGAAAAAATTCAGATAACTGAAAAAGAACCAATGTCTTAATATTACACCCCTGTGACAATCATAAAGTTAATTTGGAGAAATCAGGCTATCTGGTATCAAAATGACTGCCTCCCACATCTTTGACAAATTAATGCAACCATGCTTGTTTAGGTTGGGGATGTGCTATTTGTATCATGGCCTAGACACACACCGTGTGCATTTTAGTGCATCTTAACAACCAATATCCTAAAACAAACTCCACAATAATAAAATGACATTGGATTGTTAGGTGGTATTGTGTGTGTAGAGTGGATTTATCACTCCTGAAGGATAAGTAACATTTTTTTTGTATTTTAGTTGAAAATATTAGATAAACTTATTGTTAACGAGTGTGCACATGAACATTGTATTTTTTTATTATATATATATATATATATATATATATTTTTTTTTTTTTTGTTTAATTATGATATTTGGTATGGCAGCAATGCAGGGTACAACAATGGCAATAAAGACCAGGTTGTCAGGTGATTTGAATTTGTGCGATTTTGTGCAGTGCAGTATGTGTGAAATGTACTCATCATCAAGAAAATTAAAGGATAGGCAGAAGGAAATTTAAACTGAATAATATAAGCACGTAAACACAGGAAAGATAACCAAATATTTCGGTCTGGAAATAGCAGACCATCTTCAATGGCACTACAAGAACAGTTAAAAAAAAAAAAAAAAAAAAGGGGTGGAATACTAACAATAGATCATTTAAAAATAGAACAAGCCGCGTGCTGTTATATCACTAAGTATTAAAGGGAATATTTTTAAGCAGAGACATGATTGAAATAAAGATATTAATTAATAATATTAAATAACATAAAATTAATATGAATTAATGAGTTATCCTGCCCAGATTTTTGATATTGATATACAGTCATTCCGATTCAGGTTAGGACGATGGAGTAAGGCCTCTACACTATCTTAGAATAAACGTTCAAATTTATAACAGGATCTATGTAAGAGGCGAGTTTTTGCCCAAAGGATGTTGTGGTTAGTTTCAATCCAGTGCTGAGCCAATCCAGATTTTTCAGGTTTGTTGTGATGAATGGAGGATTGATGTTCTTGGATTCTTTTTTTCAAGAGAATGTCCAGTTTGTCCAAAATAGGAGAGATCACAGTTGCAGGGAATTTGATAAACTCCAGGAAGAGACATAGTTGAGCATTTGTCTTTAGGAGAAAGAAAATGGGAAGATAATTTGTTAATAGGTGAATATGTAGCTGTTAACTCATATTTCTTCAGAATTCTTGCGATAGGTTCTGAAATCCCGGAGATGTATGGAATTGGAACTCAATGTATTGAATCTTTGTTGTTTTGTGGTGGATTATACGAATCGAGAAGATGTTGAGTACTCTTTTCGGAAAAGACATTGAGTTTCATGTGTTGTTGGATAGTAGAAAGTTCTTTCTGTAGAAAATTAGAAGTAGAACAATTAGTTTTGGCTCTTCTGATTAGACATTTTATGATTCCTGTTTTTTGACAAGGATGATGGGCTGATTCTTTAAGAATATAATGACCTGTGAACGTTGGTTTCCTGTGAACTGTAGTTATAAGAATATTTGAAGGTGACCAGATGAGGAGAACATCTAAAAAAGATAACTGGTTGTTTTCTTCCATTTCCATAGTAAACTTTATATGATGATGTAAGGAACTGATACTATTTAAAAAAGAAGGTAAGGAGTCTTCGTTGTGCAGCCATACAGTAAAGATGTCATCTATATATATCTTACCCAAAAGTTATATGAGTTAACAGCTATGTATTCACCTATTAACAAATTATCTTCCCATTTTCCTTCTCCTAAAGACAAACGCTCAACTATGTCTCTTCCTGGAGTTTATCAAATTCCCTGCAACTGTGATCTCTCCTATTTTGGACAAACTGGACGTTTTCTTGAAAAAAGAATCCAAGAACATCAATTCTCAATTCATCACAACAAACCTGAAAAATCTGGATTGGCTCAGCACGGATTGAAACTAACCACAACATCCTTTGGTCAAAAACTCGCCTCTTACATAGATCCCGTTATAAATTTGAACTTTATTCAAAGAAAGCGTAGAGGCCTTACTCAATCGTCTTAATCTGAATCAGAATGACTGTATATCTATATCAAAAATCTGGGAAAGTCTAATCAGGATAACTCATTAATTCATATTAATTTTATGTTATTTAATATTATTAATTAATATCTTTGTTTTAATCATGTCTCTGCTTAAAAATATTCCCTTTAATACTAAGTGATACAACATCACGTGGCTTGTTCTATTTTTAGTATTCCACCTTGTGTTTTTTTTTAAACTGTTCTTGTAGTGCCACTGAAGATGGTCTGCTATTTCCAGACCGAAATACTTGGTTAATTAAATATATTTCTTGTGTTTGCGTGCTTATATTATTCAGTCTTTATGTCACAAGTATCCTTAAAACATCAAATTTAAATTGGAGAGAGAGAGTGTTAAAAGCTTCAAAAGTGAGTACCTATTAGGTGACAAGAACGCAGCAAATGTTAGTAGAGTAGACAGTACTGACGGTAGGATCGAAAATGATGTTATTAATATCAAACGTGCAGCCATGAAAATAGAGAATGAAATGGATATTAATAAAGAAATAGTGCACTTGAATATTATCCTTTACAGGACAAAGTGCAAAATTGAAAACTTGCAGACGCAGCAAGAGATTAGCAGGGCTGAAAAGAGAAGGAAGCAGGTGATCCGAAGTAAAAATAAAGATCGAGCGAACAAACAAGAAAAACAAGTTAAGGAGAAAATTATATATGGAAACTCTATGATCAAGGGAGTATCAAGAAAGTGTGACAAAATAGTGTTTCCTGATGCAAATATTCACAATATTAGTCACACGATCTGAATGCAAGAGGGCAAGCTGAAGGAAATGATTGTTTTAGTTGGTACAAATGATTTGAGAGGTAAGAAGGTGAAGATTGTAAGTCTCCTACCATGCTGTGATAGAGGTGAACTGAGGAGTGCATTACTAGCTAATGAGTCTATTAGTACGTTGCAGAAGAAATGATGTAGGATTTGGGAATCTGTGGTCGTTTGATGGAAAGGACTTGTACAACTGCATCTAAATAGCATTGCCATTATGTGTATAGAGAGAACTTTGTTCAGAAAACAAGCTGAAGGCACAAATTCAGGAAAACTTAAAGCAATTAGGGTGGAAACAGGTGAGTTTGTTGAAAGCACCCATGAGGCAAGTGAGTATGAGAAAGATCATGTGTGGAATCTAATCTCTCAAGCAAAAATATTAAATAAGGTGGTCAATTCAGCAGGTAAAGGTGGGTGGAAAGCCTAAAGAGATGCTGCAGTTTCTATATACTAATGCCAAAAGTATCAAGAACCAAAGAGAGCAGTTTATGGCATTGGTTAGTGCAACCTTACCCAAAGTTATAGCATCAGTGAGACTTCGCTAACAACAGATGATGTAGTTACAGGGATAGAATGCGATGGGCTAGTATTTTCAGGAAAGATAGATAGGGTGGGAGGAGGGACTGCTGACGATAGCAGATGAATTGCAGCCAAATAAGAATAGGAGATAGGCAGGAGGGTTGCAGTTCATTTGAAGCAGCCTGGTACTAGATTAAGGCCAGTAAGACAAAGTATAGTCCACACTGGATACCCTGTTTCAAAGAATGGTAAAAAATCTAAATGCAGAAATATTTAAGGTTTGGGTTGTTCAAATGTTCCAGAGACTCTACAAGTTTCATCCAGAATTTTATCCTGCACTGAGATGTGGTGGCACTGCTGGACAGGGCTATTGTAGTTTCAAACATGCCGTCAGGAGCAGAGAGTGTGCAAGTTGTGTGGTGGTTAGCTGAGCTGAACTCGATCAAATCAGTGCAGTGTAAGTTCTGTCAGATGTACAAAAACGGCCCAAAGAGTATCCATCTGTGGAAAGAAAATTTCCTAACAATAGGAAGCAATTCAAAACAACATGGAGGAGAGAAGTAGACAATATTGGAAGAGAAAGTAGAATGGATTTGTGAGCCCTTTGTGCAAAGCCTGACAAAATCCGTTAGGAGAATGTCATGCAAACTGCAAATACCCTGCTCCACTGTTCACAAGGTTGCTCATCATAAGTTGCGACTACAAACATACAAAGCGCAGGTGTTGCAGGCAGTGCTGCCCAGTGGGTAAGAGACGCCTTTTGTTCAAAGTTATATTTCAGCACCCCCATAAAATAGAATTTATTATTTATAGTCTCGAAATGGCATCCCTCCTGATCAGGTGCCTCTGTGCAGAACACAACTTGCACAGGATGGCCCTGGTTGCAAGAAATCAAGCAAAATGATAAGTCACAACGAGTGTTTGCAATTCTGCAAACACACGTTGCAGCTGAAATTCTGCAACGTGTCGAAGAGAATCCACATTTTCTTTTCAGACTAAGCCACTTTTCATGTGTCAGTGAAAAAGTGAACAGACACAATGTCAGGATATGGGGAAGTGAAAATCCTCATTGTGTCATGGAACACGTGCTTGGTGTGGTGTAATGCACTACACTATTATTGGCCCAATTTTTTTTTCTTGGAAAGCAATATCGATTGGAAAATACTAGAAAATTTAGTCTTTCCACAACTCCAAGAATTGCAATCCCACATCCTCTTTCAACAGGATGGTGTCCAACAACACTGGCATTTGCAGGTCTGTGCAACGCTTGACAGGGTCTTCCTTCAGTGATTCCCTGGCCACCAAGATCACCACATCTTACCCCAACTGATTTTTTCTTGTGGGGACATGTGAAGGGCACATGTGTAAAGGAGTGCATGTGGAAGTGTACCGAATACACTTTAGTAGTAACACACTGAAACTAGGGTGGTCCAATGTGGACACCCTGTATACAGTTGGTTGTTGCTATAGGCCATGAAGTTCCACAGATGATCTGGAAGACATGCATCGCCAAATTAGTACAATGAGTACAGGTCGAGTGATTATTATGGGAGACTTCAACTATGGAGATATACACTGGAAGAAAGAAATATTACATGACAGGAAGGCAATGGAATTTATACACCTATTAAAAGATAATTACTTGAGGCAGCATGTGATGGAGGGGACTAATGATATGGGAGTATTGGACCTCATCAAGGTTACCACATTGCCACGGACTAGCGAAAGTGACCATGTGGACTCGACTTGTGAGACTGTACAGCATGAGGAATATTCAGTCAAGAAGGTGTGCATATGTATGTATGTATGTATGTATATATATATGGAAAACTACAACGCAGGTGATTATGGCAAGTTTAGGAAGAAGCTTAAATCTCTGCCATAGCATAAAACACTGAGGGTAAGGAAGTTAGTAGTACACGGATAGTTAAGGATCATCTAGAGGAAGCAATATTAAATTGTATACCTAAGATAAGGAGGATTAATCTGGTAGGAGTTAGATGCATGAGTAATATCATTAGTGACAAACTGCAGAAGAAGAACATGCTAGGGAGGGTAACCAAACTCATGAACAGTACAAGGCTCAGGCAAGAATGGTGAGAAGCACGGCAAGGAATGCAAAATCAGATCATGAGAAGAATCTAGCCGAGCAGGCCAAAGGATATCCCAAAGAGTTCTTTCGTTATGTGGAAAGTAAGAGGAAGAATGACTATGGAAGATTAACCTTAATGAGTGATGATGGTCACAAGGTGATAAAACAGTCAAATTACTGAGTGACTACTTTGCAAGAGTATATCATACCGGTGAGGTTACTGCTTTAACATAAGTGACAGACACTAATGCAGGAACAGAGGTGGATGAATTGGAGGTTTTTAGGATATTGCAGAATCTCAATGTAAATACAGCTGTGGGATTAGATGGGATATCAGCTCAGGTTTTGCAAGAATGTGCAAGGGAACCTGCAATGTCTCTGACTAGGCTCTTTAAGTCTCAGCTCTGGTAGAATTCCAATGGAGTGGAAAATAGGGCAAAATAATTCCCTTGTATAAGGGAGGTTATAAGACTCATCATCATCATCAAATTCCTGCCATGTACCCTCGAGGGGTGTACAGGATATGATAGTACTACATGAAAAAAATTACATTATTAATTTCCTATCTACAATTTTCCTCCAAATCAGTCTGTTACTTGTCAAGACTCCAACATTATCAGATCTTATATTTCTATCGTCTAAAGCGCTTTGTATCGTATCAATCCACCTATATCTTGGCCTTCCTCTAGGTTGTTTTGCTGCCACCCTGGCAGAGAACACTTGTTTTGCTAATCTTTCCTCGCCCATTCTATTTAAGTGACCATACCACCTGAGATTAGCTCTGCTAACGCATTCCTGGATGCTGACAATGTCAAGTTCTTTCCTAATATCCTCGTTTTTAATATGATATTGCCATTGATGCCATCTGTTCACGCCTATAATCTTTCTCAGGACTCTCATATCTGTGGTCTCTAGTCTTTGGTCAAGTGTTTTACTTCTGACCGAGCTCTCAGATCCATAAGTTAAAACTGGTTTGAACACTGTCTTGTATACAGCTAATTTAGTGTTCCGACTAATTTCTCTCTTATTCCATATGAATTTATTCAATTGACTTCCCACCATACCAGCTTTGCAGATTCTGTTGTCTATTTCTATATTGAATTTACCATCTTCAGTAAAAATCGTGCCTAAATAGCTGAAATGTTTTACTTGTTCCACAGGTTCTCCATTCACAACACAGTTGACATTTTCAATGATTCTGCCTATTTTCATTGTCTTTGTCTTTTTATTGCTGACCTTCATACCATATCTATTACAACAGCTATTCAATTTAGTCAGAGAATCTTGCAGACTTGTAGCAGATTTATTTAGAAGTATAACATCATCTGCATAAAGCAAAGAGCTGACATTAACATCTCCAATTTTGATATCATGTTTAATACCACTTTCCTTCATAATGTGATCCATATATATAATGAATAACAGAGGGGATAATGTATATCCTTGTCTCACACCAGATTTAACATTAAACCATCTTCCTGTACTTCCTTCAATTCTGACTGCTGACTTACAACTCAAATAAAGACTAAGTATTGCTTGGTATAATGCCCAATTCACACCATATAACTAGAGCGTATTGAATAGCTTCTCTCTTGGCACCTTGTCATATGCCTTTTCCAGATCGACAAAACTTAAATACAGATCTTTGTTATATTCCCATGCTTTCTCGACTATTTGTCGTAAAGTGAAGATCTGATCCTGACAGCCTCTATTTGGCCTGAATCCAGCTTGTTCTTCACCAAGCTTTTCTTCCACAATTCTTTCCAACCGTCTCTCAAGAATACTTGCATAGATCTTGCCAGGAACACTCAGTAGAGAAATACCTCTGTAATTCTCACATTCAGTTTTATTTCCCTTTTTATATATGGGTACTATGAGAGCTCTACTCCAATCATCGGAAATTCGTCCCTCTGTCCAGGCTTTCTGAACTATGCAGTGCAGCCACTGTAATACTCTTATACCACCATACTTCAGCATTTCTGGTCGAATATCATCTACTCCTGCTGCCTTTCCACATTTCAAGCCTTGGATGGCTTTTTCTACTTCAAGTATGGATATGTATTCCTGACTGCCTGCCTGGTCAGTGTTTTTTACCACTGTGCTGTCATCACTGCTTGTTTCATTTAGCAGTTTTTCAAAGTAATTACTCCATACTTCAAGGATATCTTTTTCTCCCATTTTCATGTCACCTTTATCATCTCTAATTCCTTTTACAGCACTCTTTCCTCCATTCTTAAGTTTCTTCAACAACCTCCAGAATATTTTGCCAAGACCTCCCATGACTTTTGTTTAGCTAGTTTTACACAGTGTTTAGCATTCTCGCATTTGTCTCTATATTCTCTAAGAGCAAAAGCTGACTTATTTGACAGGAACTTTTGGTATGTTTTCTTCTTTTCCTTCACTGCCTCTTTAACTTCCTGTGTCCACCAGGGAGTTCTGATTTTTTTTATCCTTACAAACAACCTCACCACATGCCTCTCTGGCAGAATCAATCAATGTTTTCTTCAGAGTTTGCCACTGAATTTCCAAGATTTGATTCCTGTTCTCAAACTCTTTCATTTTTTCTTCAATAATCTTTGTGTATTTTAGTCTACAGTTCCCATCTGAGAGCTGCTCAACTTTTATTCGCTTTAAAACTTTCTTACATGTTATTCTTTTCAATATGAAATTCAATTTTATCCTGCTCAAGACTAAATAGTGATCACTTCCAATTTCAAATCCTCTGTACACTCTGGTGTCCTGCACCAGGGAGAAAACATCATTATCAAGAATAACATAGTCAATGAGACTTTTCTTATTCCTAGCCTCTTCTCTCCATGTGAATTTGTGCACATTTTTATGTTGGAACATGTGTTAGTAATGACCAGTCCATGTCCTGAGCAGAAATCCAACAGATATTTGCCATTATTATTAGCTTTGCTCTTTTCTCCAAATTTTCCCAAAATATTTTTGTATGTCTGACAATCATTTCCTACTCTGCTATTTAGATCCCCAACAAGGACCAACTTTTCATTTTTCATTGTGTCTGTTGCTTTTTCTAAAGCCTCAAAAAATTCCTCCACTTCTACCTTAGTAGAACCTTCTGTGGGACCATAGGCACAAATAAGTCTCATTGTCCAGTTCCCCATTCTCATATTTGCCCACATTACTCTACTTGAGACTGCCTGCCATTCAAGAAGATTAGCCTCGTATTTTGTGTTGAATACTATGGGTACTCCTTCTTTTCCTTGATTGTCATTGCCTGAATATAACATTTTGTATTTATTTCTCAGAAAGAGCTCACCAGTTTTGGTCTTTTTTGTTTCAGTCACCCCTATTATGTCGATCTGGTACTTATCTAATTCCTCAGCTAGCTCCATTTCTTTGCCATTCAGGCTTCTTACGTTGATAGTACCGATCTTTAACTCTGGTGATGTTGAGTTGGGGTTTATTTTCAGATTTGTTCCAGTAGCTGACTTTTCGCTGTTCGCCCTGGTTCCCTGGCGAAAACAACGGGGGCCTTGTTTAACCGGGCGACGCCCCAGCCGGCATGAAATTTTGTCACGTTGTACCATCATTCTATATTTTGGTTTAACCAATAAGAATACAATTTGGTAGGCTAAATCCCAAATTGCCAGCCCATCCTCGTCCGTTCAGTATCCAAGTAGATACCCAACAGGGTGCACCACGAGAAGGTGAGGATTGGACATTAGGTCAGAAGCCCTGGTCGGTTCTCCGCATTCCTTTAAAGGCCATGTGGAGGTCTCCTCTCAGTTATACAGCTTTGACCCTTAAGCACCCCTTTTTTTTTGAATGGGTGGATAAAAATATGATACTGTAAGAGGAGCAACATGGCTTTGTGAAGAGTCGGTCAAGAATTAGTAATTTACTATCTTTTAATAATAGAGTAACAGCAGAGTTGAATAAAGGAAATGGCTACACAATGATTCTGCTGGACTTTGCAAAGGTATTTGATAGAATACCACATGGAACTCCGTAATGCAAATTAGAACATATTGGATGGATATGACACTGGTTAAGTGGATAAGAGAGTGGCTGCTGGACAGATATCAAAAAGTGGTATATGAAGGGGCAGAATCAAGGTGAAAATTGGTGACTAGTGATGTGCTACAAGGTTCGGTGCTATGACCATTGCTGTTTAATTTGTACATATATGATATAGGAAATAACCTGAAAGGATATAGTCAGTTGTTTGCTGATGTTGTAAAATTAGGTGGTGGAGTAATAGTTAACAGTTAAATAGGTAATAGTTAATCAACGCAATGTAGAGAGCTTGCAGGACAATTTAAATAGGTTGTCGGTATGGGCAAAAGGTAATAGGTACAGTTCAATGTGGAGAAATGTAAAGTTAAGCATATTGGGATAAATAGATTACAAGCTGTGTGTCACATTGATGGCACTGTATTTCAGGAAATAGATAAAGCTAGAGATTTAGTGGTTGTGGTAGACAGAGAATTAAAGTTAGAGGACATGTTGCTAAGGTAACCCATAAAATTACTTGGATATTGAAGAACATATAAACAAGTAGAGATAAGGAAGTTGTTATTCTCTTTATAAGGCCTTGATACATTCACATCTGGATTACTGTGCTCAAGTCTGGTGTCGTCTGCTGGGTTTCTTTGGGATGAGGAAGTGGTGGAGAAGATTCAGAGGCATCTGATCAACATGGTGAGTGGTTTGTGGAATGTTCCCTACAAAGATAGATTGATAGTGTGTGGATTGCAGAAGTTGATTCACAGGAGAAAAGAGGGGTTATGATAGAAAAATTGAAGTTGTTTAAAGGAATTGATGAAGGAAAAATATTTCTGCACTTGGCTGGTAGGGGTCATCCCTATAAGTTGAATAAAGTTGTGGTTAGTAGGGATGTGAGGACTAGATTTTTTGCTTGGAGTTGTGAATGAGTGGAATGGGTTGCCGTAGTCAGTTGCGAGTGTTTTATCTGTTAATGGATTGAAGGAGAAGTATGATAGATTGTCTGGATAATTTGTATCTTCCACGATGAGTCTTTGGACTCCATGGAGGCCCATACAATAATAATACCAGCCTCGAAGAACACAAAAATTATATCTGTGATCATCTGATTTGTATGGTAAGTCCGGACTACCAGACCAAACATGCTTTGGATAGTTAGGACATAGGATTAAATGAAAGAAGACATCAGTATCACATAGAAGTCACTATAGGACTGAGAGACTATTTTTAGAAACAGCATCTGTTCTAAAGCAATTCCATGACCTCAACAAGTAGGTTGCATTAATTTGACAAAGATCTAGGAGACAGTCACCATCAAACCAGATAGCCTGACCTCACCAAATTAACTTTATGGATTATCTGGCCTACAAGTAGAAGTAATATTAGAACATTAGAGTTATTTTTCAGTGATAATCTTAAATGTTTCTACAATCATTTAGTTCAGTGTTGTGCGCTTATTACAGTTATAAACTGCGCTTTGAAGATGATAGGTAAACCAACGAAATATTAGTAAGTTCAATAAATTTTTTTTTCTCTCTCTTAGCAGTTTATACTGTGAAATACTATTATAAATAATCAACACCACCTAAGCCTTTCGATACATACAATATGATACATTGACCTCCTCTTCGAAGTTGCCTTGCCCCACTAAGTGACATTAATCTGCTGAATTTAACAGTCTCCAAAAATCACTCTTACCTCATCACCTTCCTATCCATGAAGTTTGACCTTTAGAAATAATGAACTCCACAACAACTGTTAACCCTTTTTCAATGCCTTGGATCAAGCTGGATGAGATGCAGAGATTTTTACTGTAAGCAATAGCTAAACACAAATCATACATCTTTTTAATCAACTCTCCTTCCAGTTACACTATAGAGGTCACCTTTCCTTTTGGTAACTCAGATCTTGCAATCTTGTGCAAGTCTCCTCTCATGTAGAACATCCTCCCTCTAACTACTGCCATTCTTATTGGCTACACAAGTACCACCTGGGATAACCTGCAGAACTTCTACTGTTTTTTTCCTAAGGTTTGACTATTGCTTGTGCTCTTTTAATCTAAATACCTGCTCTAAGTGAGTCAGAAATTATCCTCACTAGCATGCTCCATTCTACCATGAAAGAAATGATATACCAAAACAACTGAAGAAAAAAACTACTTACCACAGGCAGCATGCAATCAAGAACCCCAGCTTCATACTCAGCCTATGCTGAAGCACACAATATATGATAAACCACCACCAGTAAATACAAATCTGATTTCATAAATACTACTAATAGAAAACTTCCCTCTATCCAAATGGAAGTTGTGCCTTCTGATTCCTTGCAAAGGCCATCAGAAGCATTTTTCTCTGATGCAGATGACTCCACTATAATAGCGCCTAAAGATAAAGCTGACCTCCTGGCATCACTCTTATCCTACTACTACTAATTCAGGCTAGAGCACTGCCTGGCCAAACCTTTTATGATAAAAAAGGTTTACCATAAAGGTGTTTAGGAGTACAACATCATCTGTATAAAGCAAAGAGCTAAGTTTGACATCTTTAATTCTAATATCAGGCTTGATGCCACTCTTGCATAATGTGATCCATATGGATGATGAATAAGAGTGGAGATAATGTGCATCCTTGTCTTATCCCCGATTTTATATCAAACCATCTTCCTGTATTTCCTTCAATTCTAACTGCTGACTTACAGCTGAAATAGAGACTATGTATTGCTCAATATAATGTCCCATTTACACCATACAAATATAGTGTTTTGAAAGGCTTTTCTCTGGGCACCTTGTTGTATGCCTTTTCCAGATGTACAAAACTCAAGTACAGATCCTTGTCATATTCTCATGATTTCTCAACTATTTGTCTTAATGTGAAAATCTGATCTTGACAACCTCTATTTGGCTTGAATCCAGCTTGTTCTTCTCCAAGTTTCTCTTCCACAATTTTTTTCAACCTCTTTTCAAGTATGCTTGCATAAATTTTACCTGGAACACTTAGTAAAGAAATTCCTCTGTAATCATTACATTCAATTTTAATCCCTTCTTTTTTTTTGATGGGTACTATGAGAGCTCTACTCCAATCGAATTCTGGAATTCGACCTTCTGACTAGGCCTTCTGAATTATGCAGTGTAGCTACTGCAAAACTTTCATACCTCCATACTTAAGCATTTTTGGTTGAATATCATCAACTCCAGCTGTCTTTCCACATTTCAGGATTTTGATGGCTTTTCTACCTCAAGTATTGATATGTACACCCCTTGAAAATTTTCTAGTATGGTTCTGTCACTGCTTGGTTCATTTAAAATTCACATTTAATTACCAAAAAAAAACATGGTTACAGCAGGTGATGCAGTTTCTATGAACATGAGTGTATATAAAAATCAATCACTATCAAGTACCACTGATTTGTGAAAAAAAAAGGAATAAATAAATAAATAAATAAATAAATAGCAGTTAAACAAGATCTGAGTTTCTGTAGGCTGAATACATGTAGTGACTTTTAATAAAATAACATGAAAAATTCATTATAATAAACACTTACAGTAAGTCTTATCAGGCCTTCCTTTTAACCTACAACAGTGCCATGCTATGATAGCAATTAATATAATAATAATCAATCCTGCAGCACCTATTAAATGGAGAAATAAGAAAAATTACTACTTTATGGAACACTGTCTAGAGAAATAAAATGTTTTTAAGCATGAATGAGTAAGAATATACACTGGTGTCCAAAACCTAAGAACAAACACTATTTCTGAAGATTATTAATACAAATTCGGACTAATCAACTTGTGGCAATTTGTGTATCTGAAGATATCAAGTAGAAAGCAAGTACACCTTCAAATTTTAGAATCGTGTGCAAAGGGATCACATGATAGCACTCAACAGAATAAAAGGCAAAAGGCTGTTCTATGTGAATTGTGTTTGACGGAAACTCTTTTCATGAAGGAATAAAATTGCAAACTTGGATGTCTTGTAATGTCTCAAAGACATCATCTAAATAATTTCATGCGGGGAAGAATTATTGGAAAACTTGAAGACAGCCACAGAATTTCTGATATTGCCAGAGAGTTTGGAATCTCACATAGCATTGTATCCAGGCTCTGGGCAGCATTTCTAACAATTGGAATGTGTTCCAGACATTTGCTAAGAAGTTGCCCTTGCTCTACCATATAGCATGAAGACAGATTTTTGGTTATTACAGCAAAATGTAATCGATGCACCACAGCAAGTCAGCTGCATTCAAACACAGGTAAGTGGATATCTCAACAAACTGCAGGAAGACGTCTGAACAAGTAGACCTATATGCCCAAAGGCCTATAGTCTGCATCGCTTTATCCACAGCTCATTATAGAGCACATTTTTAGTTATGTTGTATCCATAAAAATTGCACAAGATACCAATGGGCTAATGTACTCCTTAGAGAAGAGTCGTTTTAGTCTTTCCTCCGATTCTAGACAACACCTGACCTGGCATGAAAGTGGTACTGCTTACCATTGCAAGAATGTTATTGAAAGGGAGAGATACAGCAGTGTTGGGATCATGGCGTGGGGGAGGCATTATGCTCAATGGACACACCGAGCTACCAATGCTGAAAAAAGGGACTATGACTGGTGAACGATACTGCAACAAATCCTTCAATTCTGTTCAATTGTTCTGTAGTGTGTAGCTGAAGAATTCATTTTTTGTTGATAATGCCACTCCACATCACATCATATATGAACAGTGGAGATACTTCGGGAGACCTAGGATATTAATCAATCGAGTAGCCAGCATGTTCCCCAGGTTAGTTCCTCATACAACACCACATTTGGGATGCAACAGGAGATGCACTGCTGCTTGAAATTTCCATCCAGAAAACAAATAAGGTCTTATCCTTGCTCTGAAGGCGGAGTGGGCCAGTTTGCCTTAAGAGCTCCTGAATCACTTGTGATTCAGGAGCTCTTAATTCTGAATCATTGTGCAAGTTGCATCACAGTTCAGGATGGACATATTCCATACTGAAATGTCTCTCCACATAGTTTTATGAAGTGCTGTACATTAATTCCTTAATTACAAATTACTTATGCTCTTAGGAAATTTGTAGCTTTTGTCAAAAACACATTGTAATTTAATTTGTATGAAATTTATACCACATTTTTGTGTAATATAATTTATTAGTATGCTGGCAATAAATTTATGTCTGTATTTGGCTGTATTCATGAGAACTTTTTCATATACAGGTAAAAATGTATTTCATCCTTAGCCTGTGAGGACACCAGAGTACAATGCTTGGAAAGGAGTCAATGGACACCGCAGAGTGAGGAACAAACAGTCATGGTACCTACCTCAATAAGATAAAGGATCTCCTTTGGTTTGTGATAAGTGCAGCAATCGTATGGGGCATACTTTAAACAAGCACATGATAGCAATCAATGGAAATTTTGGACTATCCTTCCTGCAGGAATATAATGAAGTCCTGGACTGTTGTGGGATAAACATCCCTTGACCTCGCTCGACATTCTACTTCACCAATGGCTCTGTGGAGAGCCAGTCAAGTATGGTAATGTTTATGTCCACAAGCCCCACAATTAAGCAGCAGCCTTATGAGGTGCACTATCTTGCTGAAAGAGACAATAGTCAGTTCCATAGAAAAACACTACAAAGCACTGCACTGTCCAGAATGTTCAGATACCAAACAGAGGTTGAAGACCAAACTAGGAAAAACAAGACCATATCATCACACCACCTCTTCTGAATTTCATAGTTGGGGGTTAATCACTCTAGTAAGAGACATTCACCAGGCATCTGTCACAACTGCCAATCTGTGGTATGGTGTGATTCATCGCTCCATAACACTGCTTTTCAAGCTTCCATGGCCCACTGTACATGCTCTTTGCAGTCCCACCATGGAAACTCGTGTTGTGAGCCTCTGTTCTGAATGTTTTTGCAGAATCGTGTTCTAGTTGATGCCCAAGCTCTGCATTCAACGACAGCTGACAAAAGGTGGTTTTTACATATTATCCTTTGTAGCACTCTACAGTAATGCTTGGTGACTGTAGGGTGCTGGTAGTTGACTTCTGCACTTCCATCTCAGTATGGTATCACTGATTGTTGACCTTGGATGGCCAAATCTGTCACACATATAGACCTGTAATATGACATCCAATCACAATGCCTCTTTCAAACTGCATCAATTCCCCTTTTCACAGCTATTTCACTGGGACACAGTTCACTGACTGGGAAGCATCATATTCCTCCATTTTATACCAGCTACAAACACCTGACTTGTTACATGCCACGTTGCACTTTGTCCATGGAGGTATCTTTCGTGTGTAGGGGCTTAAGTGCTGCAAGGACATCATGTTGCAGGCTTAATGGATTTTTTGCAACACTCAAAAAGGATTAAAATAATTTAATACTTCCTATATTTCGTCCTAGTCACTAGGACATCTATGGGAATTACAAAAACAACTAATGTAACATATACACAAACATCATACAATACTAAGCACAACCACGTGGGTGACACTAAAGTCCTATCCTATCTAGATGTAAGGGTAGTAGGTGGCCTGGAATGTAAGGTGGGACCTCTGGTGATGAATGTTTCCCAAATCTTCGGAAGCTTAATGCAACCGTATTTATTAAGATTTGGTTGGTTTCTGAGAGCTGCTGCTGCTTCTAAGAAAAGTCTCTCTTTCTTGAATTTGCTGTGGTGGAGCATGGTTGTTTTCTTCCATGATACCCTGTGGGTGGTGTCCAAAACATGGTCAGCCAAGCCTGAATGACCATAGTTGTGTTTACAGATGTAAGACGTGTTCCTCCAGGCGGATGGATGCTGATCTGCCTGTCTGTCCAAAGTACGCCAGCTTACAGGAACAGGGTGCTTTGTTAAACTCCAGGCAGAGAGAGAGAGGAGGGAGCTGATCTTTCGTAGAACGGATAAGGGTAGCAAGTTTGGAGTGGGGCTTATATGCTGTGTGTAGGTTGTACTTTTTTTAGAATCTTGGCTATTTTTTCGGATGTGCCATGGATGTAGGGTATGGTGATGGCATTTATAAAATCTTGTTGACGAGAAGGACAGGGAATGGGGGAGGAACTGATTATTTTTTTGATACTGTGATCGCTGTAGCCATTGGAGAGGAAAGTGCTGTGTATGTGGTTAAGCTCAGTAGTGAGGGCGGTTCCACTGGAACAAAGATTGCGGGATCTCTTGGTAAGAGTTTTAATAATGCCATATTGTTGAGAGGGGTGGTGGTTAGGAGAGTTTGTGAATGTATCTGCCTGTGTGTGTGGGGGTTTTCTGTATACAGTGAAGGCAAGTGTATCATTAGGCAGGCGTGTGACTAAGGTGTCTAGGAAGGGTAAACAATTGTTCTTTTCCTTTTCCATAGTAAACTGGATTCTTGGATGTAGGCTATTGAGATGACTGAGGAAGGAGTCTAACATGTCTGGGCCATGAGGCCAAATAGAGAATACATCTACATATCTTAGCCAGATAGAAGGTTTGAGTGGGGCTGAGTCTATGGCTCGTTTTTCAAAATCTTCCATATAGAAATTGGCAAGGGGGGGTGAGAGGGGGGAACCCATGGCAGTTCCCTCTATCTGCTTGTAGATTTTGTTGTTCCAAGAGAAATACCCAGAGTAAATGGCAAAGGAAAAGAGATATTAGATGTCAGAAGGAAAAACGTTTTCTGAGAGAGATAAGATGTCAGTTAAGGGAATATTGGTAAATAAAGAGGAGCTATCAAAGCTTACCAATATGTCTGCATTATTCAAGGTTAAATTTTCTGTGAGGGCTTTAAAGTGGGTCGAGTTTTTTTATATAGGAAGTGGACCTTCAGGTGAGGGGGGTCAGAAAGTTGGCCAGTTGTTTAGACAGTCTGTAGCAAGGTGATTGGTGGCATCTACTATAGGCCTGAGTGGGGAATTGAGTTTGTGGATTTTTGGTAAACCGTATATTCGGGGGGGGGGGGGGAGCGGAAAGGTTTAAGTTTTTTCATGATGTCAGGGAGCCAGGAAGATACTTTTTTAAGTAAGATTTTTAATTTCTTAACTTATTCAATTGACTTCCTACCATACCAGCTTTGTTGATTCTGTTGTCTATTTCCATATTTAATTTACCATCTTCACTAAAAATCGTGCCTAAGTAGCTGAAATGTTTTACTTGTTCCACAGGTTGATCATTCACAACACATTTGACATTTTCAACAATTCTACCTATTTTCATTGTCTTTGTCTTTTTAATGCTGACCTTCATACCATATCTATTACAACAGTCATTCAATTTAGTCAGGAAATCTTGCAAACTTGTAGTGGATTTATTTAGAAGTATAACATCGTATACATAAAGCAAAGAGCTGACATTAACATCTCCAATTCTGATATAGTGTTTAATACCACTTTCCTTCATAATGTGATCCATATAGATAATGTACATCCTTTTCTCACACCAGATTTAACATTAAACCATCTTCCTGTACTTCCTTCAATTCTAACTGCTGACTTACAACTCAAATACAGACTAAGTATTGCTTGATATAATACCCCATTGACACCATATAACTGTAGTGTATTGAATAGCTTCTCTCTTGGCACCTTGTCATATGCCTTTTACAGATCGACAAAACTTAAATACAGATCTTTGTTATATTTCCATGCTTTCTTGACTACTTGTCGTAAAGTGAAGATCTGATCCTGACAGCCTATTTAGCTCGAATCTAGCTTGTTCTTCACTAAGCTTTTCTTCCACAATTCTTCTCAACTGTTTTTCAAGTATACTTGCATAGATCTTGCCAGGAACACTCAGTAGGGAAATACCTCTGTAATTCTCACATTCAGTTTTATTTCCCTTTTTATGCATGGGTACTATTAGAGCTCTACTCCAATCATCAGGAATTCGACCATCTGTACAGGCTTTCTGAACTATGCAGTGCAGCCACTGTAACACTTTTATACCACCATACTTCAGCATTTCTGGTCGAATGTAGAAAGGCAGCCACATTTCAAGCCTTTGATGGCTTTTTCTAATTCAAGTATGGATATGTATTCCTGACTGTATGCCCGTTGAGTGTTTTTTACCACTGTGCTATCATTGCTTCTTTCATTTAGCAATTTTTCAAAGTAATTACTCCATACTTCAAGGATATCTTTTTCTCCTGTTTTCATGTCACCTTTATCATCTCTAAGTCCTTTTACAGCACTCTTTCCTCCATTTCTAAGCTTATTCAACAACTCCAGAATATCTTTCCACCTTCTTGATATTTATTTTCCATGTTCTTGCCAAGATCCTACCATGACTTCTGTTTAGCTAGTTTTACACAGTGCTTCGCTTTCTTACATTTGTCTCTGTATTCTCTAAGAGCAAAAGCTGACTTATTTACCAGGAACTTTTGATATGATTTCTTCTTTTCCTTCACTGCCTCTTTAACTTCCTGTGTCCACCATGGAGTCCTGATTTTTCTATCCTTGCCAGAGACAACCTCACCACATGTCTCTCTGGCTGAATCAATCAGGGTTTTCTTCAAGGCTTGCCACTGAATCTCCAAGGTTTGGTTCCTGTTCTCAAACTCTTTCATTTTTTTTCAATAATCTTTGTATATGTTAGTCTACAGTTCACATCTGAGAGCTGCTCAACTTTTATTCGCTTTAAAACTTTCTTAAATGTTATTCTTTTCAATATGAAATTCAATTTTATCCTGCTCAAGACTAAATAGTGATCGCTTAAAATTTCAAATCCTCTGTACACATTGGTGTCCTGCATCAGGGAGAAAACATCACTATCAGCAATAACATAGTCAATGAGACTTTTCTTATTCCTTGCCTTTTCTCTCCATGTGAATTTGTGCACATTTTTATGTTGGAACATGGTGTTAGTAATAACCAGTCCATGTCCTGAGCAGAAATCCAACAGGTATTTGCCATTATTATTAGCGTTTCTCTTTTCTCCAAATTTTCTCAAAATATTTTTGTATGTCTGACAATCATTTCCTACTCTGCTATTTAGATCCCCAACAAAGACCAACTTTTCCTTTTTCATTGTGTCAATTGCTTTTTCTAAAGCATCAAAAAATTCCTCCACTTCTACCTTAGTAAAACCTTCTGTGGAACCATAGGCACAAATAGGTCTCATTGTCCAGTTCCCCATTCTCATATTTGTCCACATCACTCTACTTGAGACTGCCTGCCATTCAAGAAGATTAGCCTCGTATTTTGTGTTGAATACTATGGCTACTCCTTATTTTCCTCGATTGTCTTGGTTGAAATATATGGCTATTAAATATATAATTCAATCTTTTCCTTGTGCTATCTTGTTAATTTGCGAAACTTAATGCACAAGTATCACTGCTCAGAAACTGTTTATTACTATACATTTTCTGTGATTTTGGTACAGAGTTCTCAAGAAATGTTAGTTTCTCCTGATATATCCAGTAATAATTTTGATATTTTGCTTGGAGAAGAGTTATCATTGTACTTTATGGTTGCAATTAATCAGGTACTCTTAACTACTAGGGTAAAATATCAAAAGTTCTCATATATGGCTGCACTTTCTAAACTTCTTGATTCATTCTCCCCTGATTTCTTGATCCCTGAGGTTTGTTCATTTGAGACCAAGAATAAAGAATTTTCTTCAAAGTGAGAATTCAAGGATTTGTTACATAAAATTCTAAGATGGACTAAACTAAATCCAGAGGTTGACCAGTTGAAAGTGATAAATGCATGAATACTTTGAAAATTCAGTGACTGTTTTTCAGAAGGAATATTGGAACTGTCTCAGACCAGTATTGTAGAGCATTCAGTCCTTGTTAAGTCTGACAAACCAGTCTATGTTAATCGGTATCAAATACGTCTTAAATAATATGCAGACAGCTTGAAGAGTTGAAGAGGGGGGGGGGGGTGTTACAACAATATCTGAGTTCTCAAGAAATGTTAGTTTCTCCTGACATATCCAATATTAATTTTGATATTTTGCATATTTAAGAGGTATTTGATACCGATTAACATAGATTTGTTTCTCACACTTAACAAAGACTGAATGCTCTACAACACTTAAAGATTATTAAACCTTCAACAACTTTGTGGAATTCTCCTTTTTTAGTACTAGAGAAGCCAAATGCTAACTTTAGACTTGTCCTTAAGTGCAATATATAAGATTACAGAACCTACTGGCTATTCTCTACATCAGCATTTCTCAACCGGGGTTCCGCAAGAAATAATAATGAATAGTAATAGCAAATAAATGAACTTAAACAGTGGAAGAAAACAAGAAACATTCTCTGAAAGGAATAAATGTGAGTTCGCGTTAGTTGTATTAATGCTGTCCATGATCCACTTATCATACGGCAACTGGAGCTAGTACTAGTGCTAGCTAGTGTCGCTTATGAGTCAGTGCAAGCAAGAAATGTGAGAAGCGCAGCCGGTCTCTTATCAATCCTATGTGTTTTCTAGCTTGTAGGTACTTATCCACTCATTAATATGAAAAGTTCGTATGTTTTCTCGGCTAAACTCCACTTTATGGTGATCGTAATTTTTGGGAAGGTTACTCCTTTATTTCAGGTTGCAGTCGAAGGTTCGAGCAATCGATTTTTGTTATTTCATCAATTTATTAGTTATATTGTTACAAATTGTGCATTTAGGTGTTATGTATTTATGAAAGTTAGACTCAAATAAATAATAATTATGTTTAAATAATATTATTAATTACATTCTGATCTGATCCTGTGGCTTCCTCTCTTAAGAGGGTTGCAGCTGATTACTAGGGAGATAGTGACCCAAGGTGGTTTCCCATTGCCTTCCTTGCTGTATTTTATGACAGTAGCCTGTGTGTTCACGGGTCTGGTTTGCATGCTTGCAGGATGAAAATCCCCAGATAAACTGGTGGAAAAAACCCTGCAGTCCATACCCAAGACCAGCTAACTTGGCTATGGCTGAGGAAGATTCTTAAGCTCCTCACATCGCCGACGGGAATCGAACCTAGGATACTCCTTCACCAGGCATATGGTTGCGAAGCGCAAAGCCACTAGGCTAATCGCTCGGACATTAATTACATTATTTGATACTTATGCATTAATGGGGGGGGCACCCGATTTTTCACGAGTTTGTTTAATTTCTTTTTATTATATTTTTATTAATTTACTAAATATTATATTACTAACATAACTGAATCTGTTTTATAAACTAATTTTCTCGGCCGTTTAATTTAACCAATGTTTTTCAAAAACTAATACCTTTAATGATAGTGTCACATGTATTAAGTATTTTTATTGTTTCAAGACCAATTTCATTTGAGTTACATGGCAACCACTGTTAGCTAACCTACGTGAAAATATATTCACACTTTTAATTCGATATATCGATAGTTTGTTCTGAATGGTGAACTAGCAGATGCTACTGTTACACCCTGATACCTTCACTATGTGGAATATTCAGTTATCATGGTGTAACATGAAGAGAAAATTAAATAAAACCCTGTATAAAAGCGAATACATAAATTATTTAAAGAAAGAAAAATATTCTTGCATCTAAGTAAAATATATAACAAAAAAGTGTTTGTTGAACTAACTAATAAAAGGAATGTATTACAATTGTGATATGAAAAAATTAGCTAAGTAAGACAGAAAGGATTAATCATAAGAAATTGTATGTGAGAGACTAGAGATTAAAATATTAAGTAAATTCATAGAAAAATTTTGGAAGGGGGATTAATTTAGAGGCTAGCAAAAGAAAAACAATAAACTATCGCTCAGGGTCAATTCCCGAATTGAGATGTCATCACGTGTGAGTCACGGGCTTGACAACCAAAGGATGTTTGGCAGAAAAATGCCACCCTAATTGGTCAGTGAAGTAATCAAGTAAGGGACGGAGAAAAGAAATTAAAGAAGGTGCCGTTAGGGGTCAAGGTATAAAAGGGTTAGCCCCCCACGAGGCTTTTTTCCGGACAGTTTCTTCACGAGCTCCTTCGTATAGGTTTCACGTGGTTTTCCTGAGTGGCGGGATTGGAGTTAATCTCTGTCGTCACAACAAGGAAACAAAAGTGAGTGGGATTTTGATTCCGTATTTCCTATGGTAAGAAACAAGGAATGCCATTTAGCTAAAGGAAAGAAGGTATTATCTATGTGTTTCATCATCCAGTGACAACTATGAAAAAAGGAAATCTGTAAAGAAGTCAGTGTCCACGTGAAGAGTTTCACAGCCATTGTATAGATGATTCAAAGTGTGTCCTTAATTACGAAAAGTTAAGATCGCGTAAGCACAGTTCAATGCCAAAAGAACTTAGGAGTGACCGATTATAGGAGAGATCATACCAGGATAGTTCAATCGGAAAAAGGTAGAGGCCAATATAGAAAACAGAAGAGAAATGGTACTGTAAAAATCTTGTGTTAACTAAAAATCGTCTGTGATTGTAATCATTATTCTATTACTGAACTGTTGAAGAGACTAAGGAAAGTTATACTAGGACTTTAGTGCATGACTGATTATAATGAAAGTATGCTTGTTATTATTAATATTATATAAGTAATTATGTGTCCTGAAATTTATGCATGTGTATTGTAACTTACAGGAAAGTTTTAAATGTCAAATACAGTAAAAGGATAATTTAATCTACATAGTTTTGGTTAGTTAAATAGAGTGAATTGATCACATGTTCATGTGCTACAGCATATAGCGTGTATTCAGACTAATATAGGGTTAACTAATGTGTTAATTAGATCTGGGATTATACATATGATTGTATGAGTTGAATTTGTTATGGCGGCATGATCGCAATACCCATATAGGATCATAGCCAAATTACTTGTGATAAGCTAATGTTAATTTAAATGTTTTCTTAGTATTGAATTGAATTATATTAGAAATTGAATTGTACCATACTAATGAGTTTAATAAACCTTTGTTCATTGATAAAACAGTTGTCTGAAATTGCTGCCCAATGCACCACTTGAAAAACGTACGAACCTAATCACACGGGAAATTAATGTGTAAAAAAAAAACGAGATAAAGTGTCACGACTGCAATATTGTTTCACATTCAGACATATTTTAGTAATTGCTCCTTGTTCTTGTATTTAATATCTCAAACTAAATATCTCAAAAGGTGCAGTATAATATAAATATTAGGGACACTAAGGGGAGAAATTGCTTAAATATTTGTATTTTGGGGTGATATCTCGTGCATAGATAATAGTTGAACACAGATAAGCAGAATTTCACTAGATAGAATAATAATCATAAATTGGGACACAACATAAAGTGTTCTTAAATCAAGTACGAAAAGTAAAGATCGCATAAGCACAGTTTAATGCCAAAAGAACTTGGGAGTGACCGATTATAGGAGAGATCATACCAGGATAGTTCAATCGGAAAAAGGTAGAGGCCAATACAGAAAACAGAAGAGAAACGGTACTGTAAAAATCTTGTGTTAACTAAAAATCATCTGTGATTGTAATCATTATTCTATTACTGAACTGTTGAAGAGACTAAGGAAAGTTATACTAGGACTTTAGTGCATGACTGATTATAATGAAAATATACTTGTTAATATTAATATTATATAAGTAATTCATGTGTCCTGAGAATTATGCATGTGTATTGTAACGTATAGGAAAATTTTAAATGTCAAAGTTATGTGTTAACACAGTGAAAGGATAATTTAATTTACATAGTTTTAGATAGTTAAATAGAGTGAGTTGATCACATATGTCCAGGTGCTACAGCATATAGCGTATTCAGACTAATATAGGGTTAACTAATGTGTTAATTAGATAAGGGATTACACTTATGGTTATGAGTTGAATTTGTTATGGCGGCATGATCGTAATACCCATATAGGATCATAGCCAAATACTTGTGATTAGATAATGTTATTTTGCAAATGTTTTCTGTATTGAATTGAATTATATTAGAAATTGAATTGTACCATACTAATGAGTTTAATAAATTTTTTTTCCATTGATAAAACAGTTGTCTGAAATTGCTGCCCAATGCACCACTTGAAAATCGTACGAACCTAATCATGCAGGAAATTAATGTGTAAAAAAAATGAGATAAAGTGTCACGACTGCAATATTGTTTCACATTCGGACATATTTTAGTAATTGCTCCTTGTTTTTGTATTTAATATCTCAAACTAAATGTCCCAAAAGGTGCAGTATAATATAAATATTAGGGACACTAAGGGGAGAAATAGCTTAAATATTTGTATTATGGGGTGATATCTCGTGCATAGATAATAGTTGAACATAGATAAGCAGAATTTCACTAAATAGAATAATAATCCTAAATTGGGACACAACACTAGCCTATTTAGCCAACATTTTTCATTACATTAATATGCTAAACAAGTCACTGCAGGGCCCTGGAGAAAATATATTAACTTCAAGTGACAAGATTCTTGGATTTAAAAGAAGGCTGAATCTTTGGAAAAATCATGTTGCAAAAGGGAATTCTTGATATGTTTCAATTACTGGTGGAGCTTAAAAGTAAAGAAGAATATCATCAAATTTCAAGTCTTAGTGTAACCCACCTGGAAGAACTGATGATAAAAATCGAACATTATTTTCCGTCCCTTCCATCAAAAATGTATGACTGGGTGAGAGATCCATACCCTGAATCTTCTGCTCATCCTGAGAACTTGACTTTAAGAGAAGAGGAAGAACTTTGTGGGCTGCAATCTGATCGTACATTCAAGATGAGATTTACTGACCTATCCCTGGACCTGTTCTGGATTTCTGTTAAAGAAGAGTATCCTACTATTCATAGTAAAGTAATAAATATATTGCTGCAGTTTTCAACATCTTACATGTGTGAGCAAGCTTTTTCTTGTTTGACAAGTATTAAGAGCAGAGACAGAAATCGTCTCCTTTCCGTTGAAGATGAAATTCGTGTTTGTTTATCTAAAATCTGACCCCAAATGAAGTATCTGTGTACCAAAAGACAAGCACAGGTTCCCCATTAGAAAATTAAACTTTACTGATCATATTTGTTTCAAAAATAACAATTCTTTGGCACATATTTTTGTTTATATGACTTTTACTTTGATTTATCTTATTATTTTGAAAATTACAAATAAACGATAAAGTTATTATAGCACTTATTATTTGTTTTCCTCATGATCTTTAAATTCATAAATAATAAAGAAAGTTACTAACAATGATATATAATAATTATTATGTAGGAGTTCCCTACAACATGGATATTATTTCAAAGGTTCCGCAAGGGCAAAAAGGTTGAGAAATGCTGCTCTACATACAGAAGCTTTTGGGTGAATTAAGTGGTGCTAAAGCCTTTTCAAAACCTGATCTTAATAGTGACTTCTATCAGATACCTTTAAAAGAGGAAAATCAATAGTACTTTGCTTTTTCTACCCAATGGAGGAAGTTCTGCATATCATGCTCCTTCAAGGTACAAGAAACTCTGCACAAAGCTTCTAAGCACTTATGAATTTGATTCTTCCTCATGTTGGAGGCTTAATGGATTTTTTTACAACACTCAAAAAGAATTAAAATAGAATTTAATACTTCCTATATTTCGTCCTAGTCACTAGGACATCTTGGGGGGGGGTGGGGGGGGGGGGGGGTGGGGGGGGGGGGGGGTGGGGGGGGGGGGGGGTGGGGGGGGGGGGGGGTGGGGGGGGGGGGGGGTGGGGGGGGGGGGGGGTGGGGGGGGGGGGGGGTGGGGGGGGGGGGGGGTGGGGGGGGGGGGGGGTGGGGGGGGGGGGGGGTGGGGGGGGGGGGGGGTGGGGGGGGGGGGGGGTGGGGGGGGGGGGGGGTGGGGGGGGGGGGGGGTGGGGGGGGGGGGGGGTGGGGGGGGGGGGGGGTGGGGGGGGGGGGGGGTGGGGGGGGGGGGGGGTGGGGGGGGGGGGGGGTGGGGGGGGGGGGGGGTGGGGGGGGGGGGGGGTGGGGGGGGGGGGGGGTGGGGGGGGGGGGGGGTGGGGGGGGGGGGGGGTGGGGGGGGGGGGGGGTGGGGGGGGGGGGGGGTGGGGGGGGGGGGGGGTGGGGGGGGGGGGGGGTGGGGGGGGGGGGGGGTGGGGGGGGGGGGGGGTGGGGGGGGGAGGTATATTCAACTGACAATATATCTATCAAACTAAATCTTAAAATCCTCAACAACCATCAACAGTTTGGTATAAGATTAAGGCCAGTAAGACAAAATATACAGTTGGTTGTTGCTATATGCCAGGGAATTCAACAGGTAATCTGGAAGACATGCATGCCAAATTAGTACAGGCCGAATGATTATTATGAGGGGGGGGGGGGCTTCAACTATGGAGATATAAACTGGAAGGAAGAACGATCACATGGCATGAAGATAATAGAATTCATACACCTACTGAGAGATAATTACTTGATGAGCATGTGATGGGACTAGGGAGTGTGAGAGTATTGGAAGTGGTCACAGGATCACAAGAGCTATCCATAACCTTTGTGACCAGATTGCCTCCGAATGGGGAAAGTGACCATGTGGTCTTCACTTGGGAGATTGTATAACATGAGGAATATTCTGTGAAGAAGGGGGGGGGGGGTATATGTGGAACTACAAGGCAGATGATTATGACAAGCTTAGGAAGAAGCTTATATCTGTGCCATGGCATAAAACACTGCAGGGTAATGATGTTAGTAGTGCGCAGAAGATAGTTAAGGGTCATCTAGAGCAAAGTTTCCCAAAGCGGGCTCCACAAATCTTGTTTACAAACATTCACTTATTTTTTTTTTAAATTAACAAATCAATGATATGATGCTACAAGTGACGTCCATCATACCAGACTTTGAAAAACTCTGCAGTTCAAAACAACAATTGCACCAGTCATTAAAATGAATTTAATTGTTTTTAAATTTACAGAGCACTAAATTGTAAAATGGCAAGTGTTTATTGATTTTTCTTTTTTTTCATGTTTATTTTAAAGATTGAGTTGCGAGGGTTCTGCAAAAAAAATTTTGCTTGCTTTAGGGCTCCACTTTAGCAAGAAGTTTAAGAAACCCTGATCTAGAGGAAGCAATATTAAATTGTACACCTAAGTTAAGGAGGGTTAATCAGGTAGGAGTTGGATGAATAATATAATTAAGCACAAGCTGCAGAAGAAGAAAATGTTCTGGAGGGTATATAAAGAGAAAAGTGACCAGCAAACTCATTATGAAAAGAATCTAGCCAAGTAGACCAAAGGATATCTCAAAGAGTTCTTTTGTTATGTGGCTAGTAAGTGGAAGAATGACTATAGAAGATTAACCTTAATGAGTGAGATGGTCACTAGGCAACAGAAGCAGATAAAACAGTCGAGTTACTGAGTGAACCACTTTACAAGGATATATCATCCTAGTTAGATTATTTATTTATCATATGTGACAGATACTAATGTGGGAAAAGAGGTGGATGAACTGGAGGTTCTTAGGATAATGCAGAATTTCAATGTAAATGCAGCTGTGAGATTAGATAGGATATCAGCTCGGGTTTTGCGAGAATGTGCAAGGGAATTTGCAATGTCTCTGACTAGGCTGTTTAATTTTAGTTGCAGCTCTGGTAGATTTCCAAGGAAGTAGAAAGAAGGCAAGATAACTCCCTTGAATAAGTTTTAAAAGAGGTATACCGTGAGTAGATATATCGATACAAAATTAATAATGGAAAAAAACTCACGTACAAAGATTATTTAATAGTATAATTTTCGCCTGTGTGTCAACAAATTGAAGGAACAGCAATGGGTAATCCTCTTTCTCCTGCTATCTCCTATTTCTTTATGGAACATTTTGAACAACGTATCTTTGACACCATTTCTCCCAGACCTACTCATTGGTTCAGATATGTCGATGACATTTTTGCTGTATGGAATGGCGCTTCTGATGAACTTCAACAATTTCTCAAAGTTAAACGCATTTCATCCTAGGATCAAGTTTACCCTAGAAGTAGAATCAAATAAGCAGTTAGCCTTTTTAGATCTAATTCTTCGCCAACCAGATGGTAACCTACATTTCTCAGTTTATAGAAAGAAGACTCATACAGGCCATTATATCCATGCGGAATCTCATCACCATCCCAGTCAAAAGGCAGGAACTATTAAAACACTGGTTCATCGGGCCCACTCCTTTTGTTCTTCAGACGATCTTTTACAGAAAGAACTACAATATATAACTTCTTCCTTTCTATCTAATGGTTATAAGATAGAAAGGAAGACTTCATTAAAAGAACTTTGAGTAGTTTTAACGTCTTCCTCTTCAAACACAGAAGAAATAACGTGCATTACTATCCCTTATGTACGAGGCATCAGTGAACGTATAGCAAAAGTTTTAAAAACTACTGAATATTTTTGTTGCCTTTCGACCGTTTAGAAAAATCTCCACCTTTCTCACTTCTCCTAAGGACAAGCTTCCACATCTTAATCATCCAGGTGTCTACTAGATTCCGTGCTCTTGTGGATTATCTTATTTCAGACAAACGGGAAGATCTGCCTCTATTCGGCTAGAAGAACACCAATCTTATATTGAATACTTTAAACATGAAAAGTCTGGACTTGCAGAACATGCCATCTTCACTAGACACAGAGTTCATTGGAAAAAGACAAGAATTCTTCACAAAAGTCAGTTTCTCATGGAACGCCTTTATAAAGAAACATGTGAAACTCTACTTCATTCTCCTAACTTAAACAGATCTGACAGCTTACATCTATCCCCTTTATGGAAGATAGTACTTTACAAATCAGCTAATCTTTCCTAACTTTTTATTGTATTGATTTTTTTTTTTTTTTTTTTAAGGAAAGTTATTGACCTTTTTAGTTATCTTACACCAGCTATTTAGGTGGCGCTTTTTGGAATTGCCAGTTATTCTTTAATTTGAGCTTAATGTACTGAAGATGCTTGTGACACACAGGCGAAAATTATACTATTAAATAATCTTTGTACGTGAGTTTTTTCCCTTGAATAAGAGAGATTCTAAGACTGCAGTAGCAAATTACAGACCAATCGGTATCTCAAGTGTAGTGGAAAAAGTACTGGAAAAAAAATAGAATTTTTTTGCTTGGAGAGTAGTGAATGAGTGGAATGGGTTGCCAGAGTCAGTTGTAAATGCTTTGTCTGTTAATGGGTTCAAGGAGAAGTATGATAGATTGTGTGGATAGTTTGGGTCTCCTGTGATTATTCTTCACACTCTATGGAGGTGCCTGTAGAATAATAATAATCCCTGCATTAACAACATATTCCAGTAATGCATTCTATTCACTGACAATTCTCTGTGTAAAAATATCTACTCCTCACACCCATCCTTCAGCACACTCTTAAACTTCCAAGGATGTTGTCTGGTTCTTCCTCTCTCACCTTCTACTCTTTTTATAATCCTCTTTGGATTAATCCAATAAAATCCTTTTCCTCCTATTCATCAAACTCTGCAATCGACATTTCTTCACTTCACATTCCACAGCAATCATTTCAGAGTCATGATATTGTCTTAGTCACTCTTCTCTTGACTCTCTGCAATGTTTCCATATTATAACGAAAACCAGATGACCAAATTTTGAGCACAAAATTTGGTCAATAAGGAGTAATGGTCAATAAGGAGGTAGTTGTATCTGATACAACTACCTCCTTATCCCTACATGTTAGGGTACTTCATATCACTGGGCACTACAATGTGCAGTCTTTACAACACTTGGCATTATACCCTGTAAACTTCTGTCAACTCTCAACCATCACTCCCAAATCTAAATAATCCACTTTCTGCAATACAGCACCACCAATATAGTAGAGCCTTATATTTCTGCACTCCAAAATGCAACATCTTGCACTAATTAAAATTACAACCCCACTCCTCTGTCCAAGTAACAAGTCTATTCAAATCTTCCTGAAGAGAATTAACATCAACAGTGCTACTTATAATTCTCCCCAACTTTGCATCAGCAAACAACTGAAGATACTCAGTCGGTCCATAAGATATATCATTTTCAAACAAGGTAAACAGCAGATGCCCAAGAACAGAACCCTGGGGGGACATGCCACTGGTTACTTTCCTTTTTTTGAGACACTGTTCAGTCATACACAACAACTTGCTGGTATTGTTCAAAGAGCCAATCCCTTTTCCATCTAAACAATAAACTAACCATTCCCATCGCCTGCAGCTTATACAACAACTTATGTGGTAATCTATCAAACACTTTTACAATATCCAAGAATATCACCATATATGATTCTAACTCAGCGGTGCACTCGGGATTTAATCTTGGGGGGGGGACAGATGAGTAGACGATTTGAGAATACAGACCACGCTTTACATATGACCTATGACTGAGCATCCACAATGATCACCAATATATGATACCCCTAATCTCCTCTGCCCAGCTCAGGCAAATGAAGTAGCAATCGGTCCACCCGAGCACTACTTCGTTCGCTTTGTGTTCACAGCAGCCATGCTCCCTGAAAGCTATAGTGTATTCCCACCTTATGTGACTGCTAATTCATAAATTTTATAGAAATAGAAGAGGCAACACAACATAAATAAAAAAAACGAATTTTAATGAGGAAAAGATTTTTGGAAAATTTTCTAGTGTTTTTTCCCCTTTTTCTTTGGGAAGTGCCAGGCCCCCTTGGTTGGAGTTACCAACCTTTTTGGATCATGCCCCTTAAAATTGTCTACTAACTTTATTAGAAGACAATTTTTAGGTAGTACTATGAGCAGATTTTGAAAAGGAAAATTGTACAGCATGATTTATTTATGCCTATGGTCTAAAAAGAGGTTTTTAGTATAGAATAGAAGGATTTTTTCAAGTCATAATGTGCTTGTGTGTGTGAGAGGGAGCGGGAACAACTGTTCAGGACATTAAATATCCATATCACCTAAAGCAGTAGTTACCAACCGTTCTGGATCATGCCCCACCTCAACGGCTCAAAGATTTTGATCCCCCCCCCCCTTCTAGCATTATAGTCGGCCAATTTCTAAAAAAATATCATCTAAATAGGCATTTTAAATAAAAAAGGAATATAGGTAAAACTGTTTTTAATTTGACTTTCTTCAATGAATATAAATTTTATATTACACTTTGTATATTATAAAACATAAAACATAAATCGAACTGAACTCAGGAAAATAAAATGCAAGTCAATGTGATCCTTGAGCTTGATGTCTGCTGCAAAGACTTTTTATTTGAGGTACTAATTTTGTCAATTTCAATCTCAGATCCCCATGATTTCTTTTTGTCAGTAACAAGTCATTTACAGCACTAAAGCCACATTCAACTAAATATGATGATGGGAAGGACAATAGTAATTTTTTGCAAAACTAGTTACATTTCGGTATTTCGTTTTTGTCTCGTCACAAAGCATGTTCCTTTTATGTTGAATAAAGTTCTAATAAACTCATGATTTTGCTTTTCTGAGAGTTCTTCTTGATACTGTATTTATGTTGACTGCTGTACTAGTGTTGTCAGCTTTTTTTCTCGGAAAGTCAGGGTTGCAACATCGACAAATTTATCGCAGACAATGGCGATTTTTTGATTATAGTGGTGGTGAGGTGACGAATGTAACATCATTTTCCAATTGTCTCGGAAAGTCAGGGTTGCAACATCGACAAATTTATCGCAGACAATGGCGATTTTTTGATTATAGTGGTGGTGAGGTGACGAATGTAACATCATTTTCCAATTGCCCCCCCCCCCCCCCCTGTGGGGCATATACCCCACATTGAGAAACACTGACCTAAAGGTATTCACATGGAAAGAACTAAAGACCACAATTATTATTGCAGTCTTTAGTTCAACTATTCACTTGCATAATTGCAACTATATTTTGTAAAGCCTAACTGCATGCTCATTAAAAGTGCTATCACTCTGAAGTTACTGCAAATGTTGCACTGTATCTATTACAGGTGAATGAAACAAAGCCATATTATCATTATTATTACAACATAGTACTGCCAAGCAAAATAAGCACATGCTTAGGGCATCATGGAAAGGGGGGCACCACAGAATTTCTGCTTTAGTTAGATGACGAATTTAATTTAAATTAACTTTTAATTAGTTTTTCATTGTTTTTATCTTTTCTTACTGTTACCTACTTTGTTTCAATAAATAATGACATGTAGAAGGCCCAATAAAGCTCTAACCACGTGCATGATGGTTCGTTTACACCGTATTATCGCTCACGACGTTTTCTGGCACTACCATTGTGTCAAATGAGGTAATTTTTTATAATTAACATAACCATTTTATTTTCCAATCTGTGTTTAGGTCTTTGTTTTAATAAATTATGTCTTATAAAAGGCTACAGAAGCAAATATAAAACAAATCACGTGGTTGTCTCAGAAAAGCGCCTCCGATAAAAGGCCTAGCTGTCCCAGAAGTGCGACTCTGGTAAAATAATTGTTAATTAAAGCACAAAATTCAGCTGTAAGCCGAAAATTAAATTGTTCGTATGATTTTGCTGTCATATGTGTAACCGTGTTGATTACCACCTAATATTCAACAAAATAAATTTTTTATTTCTGTATTTAACAGATCCCAAGAACCAAGATGAAACGTGTTCAGTTAAGTGGTGCACAAAAGTGAAAACTATCAAAAAAGAAACAAGAGGAGACTTTGGAATTAGATTCCAAGACTGCAAAGCTGACTGATTTCTTCACACAAGTTCCACAACATTCTATACCAATTCCTGATCAGAGCCAATCTCCGTCATCAGAAGTGGACACAAATACCACTTTGATCACTTCAAAATCAAAATATGATGATGTTGGAATCATCAAAGTGTCACAAGCAGGTTCATCTAGCACATGTCTAACTACTGACCTCACTTTGTCTGTAAATACTCTTGATATCTCTACTGCAAATGTTGATGCAAGTTGCTTTACAAAACATTCTGAGGTTGAAATAATTGCTGAAAATGAAAGTTTAGTGGGCCATGGTGATGAAATGATTCTGCAAAAGATGAAGTAAATATAGCAAAAGATCCAGGGTTGTGGCTTGATTTCTCTGCTGATGAGGTGGCTTATTGGACTGCTTGTGGACCCAGTCTGCAAACAGTATTGGCAAACCAGTAATTTGTTGGGACAAAAGCCAATGGTGAGTAATACAAGAGAGAGTGGTTATTGTATTCACCATCAACAGGATCAGTTTATTGTTTTGTTTGTAAACTGTTTGCTCCTAAAAATTTCTCACATTTTGTTACAAGAGAGAGGTTCAGTGACTAGCGAAATACTATTGTAATTGATCGACATGAAAAAAGCACTACTCACCGAGACTCTATGCTAATATACTTAACTCGCAGACAAGGTGTAGGGTGGGACAACAGTTGGAAAAACAAATTTAGGAAGAGTGTGATTACTGGGATCATGTCCTGAGGCATGTCATAACTGTTATTCGCACATTAGCTGAACATGGCTTGGTTTTTCGAGGAACAGAAGAAAGATTTGGATCATTGCAAAATGGGAACTTTTTAGGGCTGCTTCAGCTCATGTCAGTTTGATCCATTTTTAGCAGTCACATTGCGAAATATAGAAATTGTGGCAAAGGAAATCCTTCTTATCTGTCCAAAGCCACCTGTGAGGAACTCATTCAACTGATGGCTCAAAAGGTCCACGTGCTTATTGTTGATGAAGTAAAATCTTCTGGTTATTTTCATTTGTCAGTTGATTCAACAGCAGATCTGTCACATATCGACCAGTTAAGTGTATTACTTAGGTACTTAAAAGATGGACAGCCTATTGAACGGTTTTCGTTAAAAGCCTATTTAATGCTTTTTAACCTTTCTGGAAATGAAAAGCCATACCGGTGCGGAAATGGCAAATCAGGTGTTGCAGTACTTACATAAAGTTTGTCAGCTAAACTTTTCAAAATGTAGGAGTCAGTCTTATGACAACACTGCTAACATGTCTGGGCGTTATAAGGGGATGCAGCAAAAAATTTTAGAAACAAACAAGTTTGCTATACATGTGTCCTGTGCAGCTCATTCACTAAATTCGGTAGGCCGAAGTGCTGTTGACTGCTGTCAAGAGGTGGTTAATTTCTTCTCTACAGTGTGGTTACTCTATACCTTTTTTTTCAGCCTCAACCAGCCATTGGACAATTAAAGGTTGTACTGGAAATGAAAATGTCTTAAAATCCCTCTCTGATACCAGATGGGAGGCACATGCTATGGCAACAGCAGCAATTTTGAAATCTTTCCTTCAAATTTTAGAAGTGTTAGACTGTATAGCCGAAGATCAGTCAAAAAAGGGAGACACTAGAAGAGAAGCAGATAATATTGCAAATAAGATGCAAGAGCTAGAATTCGTTTTTATGCTGAATTTTTGGGATGAGATTTTGCAAAAATTTTCATAGAGTAAGCCAAGTTCTACAGAATGAGGATGCCAACTTAAAAACATTTGCAGATCTATATGGATCATTAGCTGACCAATTGTGCACTTCACGAAATGAATTTGAAAGAAATGAAGCAGCTACAAAGGAAGTGCTACTAGATGTTGATTACAAGGCAGCTCAAACTCAAAACATATCAGAAAGAAGGTACCCAATGATGGAGATGCTCCAATTGTTGACCAACTTGAAACTGAGATGAGAAGAAGAGGAGAGATATATAAAGAAATATCAGAGAGATTTTCTTTTCTAAGTGATGTGCCACATAATGCAACTTCATCATCTACTGAAATTGAAAGATATTCTCAATGTTGTCAAAAGCTGATTGATGCTTACCCAGAGGACTTGAACACTAATTTCTCAGCTGAGCTTCAGCAGTTTCACTCATATGTGTGCCATAAGTTCAGTGCAACAAAAAATGTAAAAACAAGATTCAGTCATGCTGAACTTTATAAAATGATTGTAGAAGACAATATTGAATTTGCCTTTCCAAATGTAGACATCGCCTTTCGTATATTTTTAACATTAATGGTCACAAATTGCTCAGCTGAGTGTTCATTTTCTCAGTTGAAGTATATTAAAATCCCATCAGAACAACTATGCAACAAGGCAGGTTGAATGCCTTATCTTTACTAAGTATAGAAGTACATGTGTTATGTAAGATTAATTTTGAGGATCTGATCAAAAACTTTGCAATTAAAAAAAGTAGGAGAAAACTTTTGAAATCTAAATAAAGTTGAAGTATACAAAAATAAACATTATTTTCCATCTTACTATAAGTTTTGTTTCATTTTGAAAAATAAAAATTTATTTTATGGTTTATTATTGTTTATATTTTAAATTACATATATATGGGGCACCAAAATCTTTTAAGTGCTTAGGGCTTCTATGGGTCTTAATCTGGCCCTGCTGCCATGGAGTCCAAGGACTCATCACAAGGGCCACTCTTCACTACACAACATGCACGTGATCTAGTTCATAGAATTTCTTCAATACAGAAAGCAACTGGAAAAGAGGGATATTTATTTCCAGTGCATGTAGAAATATGGCCTTCAAACCATGCTTTAGTGTATCTATGAACAAACAGCATTAACCGAGATGTTTTCTCACCAGCATGTCCGTGCAAAACACAAGGTCATTGTTATTAACACACACACACACACACACACACACACACACACACACACACACACACACACACACACACACACACAATCTACATTTTGCTGACACTTTTTGAAATGAGATTTTTATACTCTTTTTAAAAAGTTCCAACTTTGCAGTAGATATTCTAGGATTTCAGCTCGCATTTGGCAAAGTTCAGAGACTTGACAATCTACTATTACATGTCTATAAATCTCAAGGCTGATAAGTTAATGAATACCTCTATCTTTTACCATATTTCTGTAGAAAAGTCAGAGTGCTTTGTGAATAGATATAGCGATCTTCCATGCAACTGGGATAGCAAATGACATTGAGAAACGTATTTTTTAGAATACTCATAAACATTGCACTACCTGTTGCAACACGTGGGAGACTCAGTAACAATCTAAATTTCCTCCTTCACATTCCAAACTGCCTCTTGAGTGATGAATGTTTGTTTCACAGATTTTAATGTCCGTTCACCATATACACAAAAAAAGGAGTCAGCACTGTCTGTACATCTATAAAACATCATGCAAGTGCAACTTTAAATGGGTCAGAATTGTAATGTGTGTGGGGCACAGCAACAATGGACAACCACATTATGATGTGTTCCACAGTCACTTTAAACACATCAGCTATAAGAAAGAAAATGATAAATCACATGGGTGCAAAAATGTGGTGTTCAGATTGCAGCCATAACGTCTTGCTCATTCTTCATGGCAGTGCAATTATGGTACATGAATGACATTAACTCACTAGGCCGTAAAGATGACACAGTGTCACATGACAAGATGTAATCCTGTAAGCTGAAGAGTGATGAATGTTGAACTGAATCTGCTGCTAACTTTTACCAAACAAAAGTTTTCTTAAGCACAGTAAGTAATGGTAAAAGAAGGATATCATTTTTGCTAAGGAGCAGTAAGTTTTTTTTTCTTTTCTCTAGTTCGTTCCTAATATGTTTGAAATCTATTTATAATGTCTCCTTACGTGTCCTAGGAATTTCATTTCCTTCCTTATGATTTCCATTTTCTTTTCAATACTTAGTTCTGTTTTATATTGACATAGGATTTCACTGTTTTTTCTTTCTTGTCAATTTATTCCTAGTAATACACTTCAACAGTACAGCAATCCCTCGATTAATGCGTCAATTTTTTTTCGAAACCCAAATTTGATTAGTGTGCCTATGTACATCTTAAAAATAAATGTTAAAGATTTTAAAAATTTTCCATCTATACATTTTTTATGGCTAACCCTTTTAAAAAATTGCTCACAGAATGAAATAATTTAGTTACCAATTTGAAACATTTTACAAAGTTATTTTTTAATGGTATACTACACTATTTCCATGTACACTATGTTCCAAATTTATGACCAAAATTTATGTCGTCTGCTTTACATAGCATTTTGCTGATCATATCTCGTGCAATTGTTTTCCTTACTTTTTTATTTTAAATTATTTTCCTAAACTTTAATCATGAGTAAAAGAATTAGTGAGCAAAACACAGAAGTGTGAAAATGATTTGAAAAGTAATCTGATTGGAAGAAAAACTTGAAATAATAAAGAAAAATGAACAAGGCAAGTCCAGAGCAAAGATAGGACAAGAACACAAAAATGGGTGAATCAACTGCTGAATACAAAGAGAAAGGTAAGGCTGCTTCAAGTTCATCCTGCATGCACTCAAAATCAAAGTATTACAATGATTGAATTAGAGAGACTTCTTTTTACATTGATCGAATATTGTAACCAAAAATGGATCCTGCTAAACACTGGCCTTATTAAATCAAAAGCATTGTCTCTTTGCAACCTGGAAAGAAAGGGCTATCAATGTTGGAAAAGAAGAAGAATTCCATGTTAATGCTGGGTGATTTGAGCGTTCAAAAAGAGAAATAGCCTACATAATCACAGGCGAAGCTGCAATTGTAGATAAGGAGATATCCAGAGATTTTGAAGAAAATTGTGTAAGAAGGGGACTATTGTGATCAACAAATATTTAATGTCGATGAAACTGACCTTTTTTTGGAAGCGAATGCCTTCCAAGACTTTTCTAACCAAATCAGAGAAATCTCAGCCTGGTTATAAAGTCGCAAAGTCGAATGAAATTACTGCTAGCAATATGTGAGCCGTTTGGAAGCACATTCTTCCACATTGTGCAAATGATTTTAGAGGCTTTTCAAATGAATCCCTAAGTTAATTAAATCTTATTCTGAGAAGCTGAGTGATTCCGACCTGCTAAATTTAGATGCACAGCGGGAAGATCCTGAAGAATTTGAAGAAAATTTAATCACTAACAAGCCCAAAGAGGTTTCAGAGAAACAATTTGAAAATAGTTTTCTTACAATCTAAGTTTTTAAGCAGCAATGCTTAGAGACTGACCCTGGTGAAGAGAGAACCAGCAAAATTTGCAGAAGAGGCAATAGGGCCATACCGTCAGTTGTATGAAAAAAAGAAACAGAATGCCTGCCAAACTACATTAGCTCAATTCTCTGTTAAGAAGCAGAATAAATTTATATTCTGAATATGTCTTTCAGCTTCATGGTTTTCCTTTAAGTAGGCCCTGAGACATACCCTAATTCTTTTATAAAAAAAACTTAAGGGTCAAAAAAGAAATCCGAGGAACAAATTATATATTTTCTCATAGGTTACTATATTCAATTGGTGCGTTTTCGATTAATGTGCCTGTTTTAAAGAACGTATTAGGCGCATTAATCAAGGGATTACTGTACATTGCAAATGAGCTGTTGGAGTATATAAGAATATTCAAAACAGATACTTCTTATAAATCTTTAATATTTCTTTTCGCATAACAATTCCTCATTATTATATTTACAGCAATTTTGCCTGCTTCTGTTTAGGAGGGGCACTCCTAAACAGAAGCAGGCAAAATTGCCGTAAATATAATAGTTTGTTAAGAGGAGTAACATGCGAGTTTTCCCAGAAATAATATTCACAACTCCTCATGTTTCCATCTTACTGAAATACAGTTCTTCCATGGTATATGAATAATTTTTTACTTATATAATGGTCCTGCAGTTACTAATTTATCTATTTTATTTCCATCGGTGAATATGAATTTTGAAAATTTCATATGAATTTTCAACCCATCACCATTAATTTAGATTTTTGCTGCACTTATATTAAATCAATAATAAAATAAAATATCTTCCATCCTAAATAATCTATTTAAAACCTGTTCATTCACAGCTAATAAAACCATATCATCTGTAAAGTGTATCACATATATACATCATTTACCTACAGTTAGCTCCATCATTTTACCACTTCAATTGTTCTCTATACATAGGCTGAAGTTATTTTTTGGTGACAATCAATTTTTTAATCTTCTCTCTGTCTCTCTCTCCAGTTCGTAGGCTGAGTGATTAACATACCTGCTCTCCAACCTTCAGGCTGCAAGTTCGAGTCCCACAATGGGCATGGATGTTTGTGATTGTCTTTAAATAGAAGGTAAATGTCACTACCCAAAGTGAAACCACTTCCCTGCTTATTGGAGGCCTGAGGTAGATTGAAAAAGTTCCATGCTTGGTCTCTAGAGCAAGTTTCTGCACCATGTAAGAAATAAATTAAAAACAAAACAATAGATAAAATTGAGTTTAAAAAAATCCTTAGCATATGCAAAGTACAAAATATCCTGTAGTTTTGAAAATAATCTTTTGTTGGTGGGAGGGAGCAACATGTATATATTTAAAAAAAAAAAGTGGATTCCAATTGCTTTCATTATGCATGGAAAAGCATGCTCCATTGTACATTATCAAATGCCTTTTTCAAATATATATATAAAGAAGACAACACATTTATTTCAGTTCTCAGTGTATTACAATTAGTGGTGCTTCTTCAGTTCCCCTTCCGTTCTAGGAATCCAAACTGGTCATCATATATATATAAAACATTCATTTTTTGATTTTATTCTAAAGTTCACCATATTTGACATATAATCTTTTGAAGAATGACTACGTAAGCATTAGTTTTCATTAATTTACTAAACTGAAGAGAGGCGGATCAAGCAGGTGTCAAACCTAGCAGCTGCCAGGGGTCCACAGCTATATGGAAAAATTAAGAGATCTATAAGAATGATATGGATATTATGCATTTTGATGATGAATTGGAACAGTTTCTATTATTATTAAAAGAAGATAAAGAATTCAATACTGCTACACAAGTACACCAAGCTGCAAGAGAAATGTAAACTTTTTCCAAGTGTAAAAATTTTTTTGGGCCATGAATTTTTACCGACAGGGACCTCCAGCTGACTTAATCCACCACTGAAACTCAGTAATGTTCACTGCTTTTCAGAGTCTGGTACATTCCCTTTCTTGAGTATTGTTATCATCCAACTTTCATAGAAATCATGTAGATCCTTCCCCTTTCAATAAGTTAACAATTACTTTTAAAACATCATTTGTTGCATCACCCATATTTTTTAAAAATTGAGCTGGTATAAAGCCTTCCAGTTAGGTAATTCACTGATTGCACTTTTAATTTTTTCATCCACTGACTATGGTCCGAGACATTTCTTTTCAACTTCATTTTCCAGTTCAATAACTTCACTATTCACTATTCACATTTTGAAGTTAGGAGGATAGCTGTTCAGTGACATGCAGAACTTTCACTGGGCATCTACAGATGCTGTATGGTCACTCGATGATGTGCCACACCAGGCCTCGCCATGTAGTTCTGTTGTTTGCTTTTCTGGCAGTCTCAACTCTCTGAAGATCAGTGACTCCACCCACGCCATCCATCTCATTGATGGTCTACCCCTGCCTCTTTTTCCAGGAACTTTACCTTCTATTACTGTTCTGAGAAGTCCCCCTTTCATCCTTTCTATGTGTCCAAAATATTTTAACTTTCTTCTGTCAATATCCTTAAGAAGCCTTAAAGTTCTGCTGATCTTTTCTAACACCCACTCATTTGTATGCCTTTCAGTATATGATATCTTCAACAGCCTTCTGTAACACCACATCTCAAAAGCAGATATCCATTTCTTATCTGACTTCTTTAGGTTCCAAGTCTCACATCCATAAGTTGCTGTTGGAAAAACAACTGCATCCAAAATCCTCAACTTTGTTTCCATGGAGATAGATCCATCATTCCAGATTTTAGACAGGTCTCTGACTGTTGTTTTAGCCATTCCTAACCTTTTTCTGATCTCTTCTGAACAGCAATTCTTCACATTAATAATGGACCCCAGGTACTCAAACTTGCTGACTTCCTCAATTCTTTCTCCATGAAGGTACACGTTTCTCAAGAGCTTCTCTGCTTGTATTTCCTTTGAGAACCATAATCTTTGTCTTGCTAAGATTGAGTTGAAGTCCTCTGTTATTACTGATCTTGTTAACTATGTCAAGAATTAGTCCTAGTTCTTCCATGTCATTACAAAGCAATACTGTATCATCAGCATACCTCAGATTACTGATCAATCTACCTCCTATCCTAATTCCTGTCCTGAGCTCATCCAATGCTTCACGCATGATGTCCTCTGCATATATACTAAACAAGCGAGGAGAAAGTAAACATCCTTGCCTAACTCCTTTTCCAACTTGAAGCCAGTCAGTCAATCCAACACCTGTTCTTGCCGTGGCTTGTTGCTCCTTATACAAGTTGGCTATCAACTTGATAGTGTGTTGAGGAAAACCCATTCTTTTCATTACTTTCCACAGTTTCAATGCTTAACACAGTCAAAAGCTTTAGAGTAGTCTAAGAAACACATTACCACAGGGAGTCTGAATTCTTTATATTTTTCTATGATCTGTCTAAGGATCATAGGATCTGATCTCTGGTGCCCTTACTCTTCCTAAAACCAGCTTGTTCCTCGGGCATCTCTGCCTCAACTTTGGCCCCAATCCTATTTAGCATGAACTTTAATAAAATTTTGCTTGCATGAGATATCAAACTAATAGATCTATAATTCTTGCATGCCTTTATATCACCTTTCTTATGAAGTGGTATGAAAACTGACTTCTTCCAGTCTCTAGGCCGTGATCCTGTCTCCCATATCCTTGTAATCAATTTATGAAACACTCTTATCCCTCCATCCCCTGTGGCCTTAACTCTGCTGGGATTTCATCTGCACCTGAGATGCAGAAAGAAAAGTTAAATTTTAAATTTGTTGTTTGCTAATCAATAATTTTTAACCGTGATAGCTGGTATGCAATATATTATTATTGTATGGGCACTTCCATGGAGTCCAAAGACCCATCGTGGGAGACCTAAACTATCCACACAATCTATCATCTCTCTCTCTCTCTCCTTGAACCCATTAACAGACAAAGCACTCACAACTGACTCTGGTAACTCGTTCCACTCATTCATAACTCTCCAAGCAAAAAATCTAGTCCTTACACCCTTTTTAACCACATCTTTATTCAACTTCCAGGGATGACCTCTTGTTCTGGCCCCTCTAGAATGTTGAAACATTTCCCCTACATCAATCCTATAAAACCCTTTAAGCAACTTAAATGTTTCTATCATATCCCCCTCTTTTTCTCCTATCAACCAACTTCTGCAATCCACATACCCCTTAACTTATCCTCCTCATAGGGAACATTCCACAGAAGACCACTTGCCATCCTGGTTGCTCGCCTCTGTTTCAAATACTGTCTACATTGGCATGAGTGAGCTACCCAATTCTTCATCATCAGCCATTTAATCTTCTCCATCGCTATGGTGGTAAAATTGAAGTCAAAAAAGTTCATTCATGAAAAAGACAAATATAAGCAGTGTAAATTTTTCAAAAATGGTATTATGGCACAGTGAATATACATACGTGTGGAGAGACATTGAGAATGTCTATGTGGAGAAGAAGTGAACAAGCATGAGTATATATATAGGAGGTATGATGTGCTCATCTCCTATGACATCTCTTTGAATGTGAACAGTAACAGGCAAAAAAGTATTTTCAAGATAGCAAGAAAGACAACAAGAATTAACATGATAAAGACAACATGATTAACAAGGAGTCATATGAAAGCAGAGCCAGTGAAGATGAGGCAAGAGATGAAGCATATGCACAGTGAAATGAGAGAGAATTATTGATATGCATGGAAAGATGGAACATCAGACTGATTATTAGAATTTGGAGAGCAGTGGAGAAAATTTTAAGCCACAGCATTTCGTAAAGAGGGTCTATCATTCTCTTGCAAAGATGCGTTACAAGGGTCTGTTTAAAGCTTATTGGTTGGCACATATATTAATGACTTAAGAGGGGTTTACATGGAGTAATGTAGTTGATCAAAAGTTGGGAACAAATATAAGGAGCAAACATTTACGCTGTAGTTCTCTGGAAGGATTCAAATGCTGTCTACATTGGCATGAACTACCAATTTTTCATCATCATATATTTAAATTGATGAAGATTAGAGTTCTGGCGATTTCTTTAATCTTCATCCTCCCACTGCCTCTATCATGCTCTCTTTCCAAGTCTGGGATACCATTCAGATATCAACTTTGTCCCCCCCCCCTTTTGAGTGTTACTTCTTGCAATATTACCTGCCCATTGGCATTTAGATCGTTTAATGGATGTTATGTCTCTCACCCTAGCCTGCGCTCTGACTCAAGTATTGCGCTCTCTACCCAGAATGGTAATACCGAGTAATGGTCTTTCCATTTTCCTCTAAGTAATCCTCAACGAGTTGGTCATTTTTTTTTTTATTCGAAGTCCACGTTTCCCTTCGGTATGTCATGACCGAAGTACACAGCTCTCGATTACTTCTCTTTGAGAACACACCAAAAATATTTAAATTAAATTAATGCCGAAATTTCATTAAAATAGTTTTGATCTCGGGGATTTAATAAGCATAGCACTACTTCATTCTTTCTGCAGAGTCACAAGAAGAAATTTGACAATTAACAAAATCGTTTAGTTTTAAATCATCATCGAGATCCTGAAAACATTTGAAACAGCTAACAAACTGGCATGCAGGCACAAAAGTGATCGATATTTTTGCAACAGCAAACTTTAAAACGAATATTTCTGATTTTATTTATGCAATGTAATAAAGTACCACTTTTATGCGGTATCAATTTACTGGATATATATTTCTCCTTTATCATAGTATAAATCCTATAAAAAATAAATTAGTACGCACCGGCATCATCTTTAACTTTATCCAACTTATGGAGCGGCAGAGGCATCTCCACACTACTAGTTCTCTTCGTTCTCCTGAGTAATGCAAAAATTGACAGAAGCGTCCGTTAATAAAATTTCATCTTTTTTCTAATTTTCTAGGATTCTCACAGTTTTTAAAATAACTAATACCCATTCCATCAACCATCCTTATTAATCAACCGGCTATCACAATAAAATCATGAAACGTGCAGTAATTCTGAATATTATACAATAAATTACGGCACAATTACGAACCCACGCTACTAGTGGACGATCAATATTGAGAGCATTACTGCCACTTGATTAGAGATTGAACAACAAACACGCACCGTTCGTTTTTGCATTTAGAATTGCGGGCACAAATTTGTTGCTTGCTTAGTATAAGATGCATTCTATACATAATATACTACATTCAAAAGCACTCCAACAACTGCACGATGTAAGATAAACCAAGTTGACAAGACACCATACCATACTTATCACATAGTAAGCATGATACTATAGAAAATATAGTACAACTGGAGACGCTTCACTATGACGTCCACAATGTATCCTTCCGTAATTCCTTATGTGCATAATTTTACGACAGTGTCTGAGAAAAAAAAAACGTATAAAGCCCATGGGGGGGGGGATCAAAAGGCACTTGCTAGATACAGGTGAAAATTCGTGATTATACAAAAATACAATTTGAAAATATGCAATATATCAATGTGCTCATGACCACGTCTCATGGCTCCATTATATAGAACACCCGGTTCTACACATTACCTGTTTCTCGTTGCTGTATAAAAATATATTAAAAAATAAACGGGAACAGTAAAATCAGCAAGCATTTCGCTGACAGTAATATTTTTGGAAAGCAAATCAAGAAACGTCTGTTTTTTTGGTAACCTCCGAGAAAAATAAACATTCTGGTGTGGCATCTCAGTTTGATGTTATCCACTGTCACCCTGATACTCAAATACTTTACTGCCGGGTACTTGTGGACATTTTCATATGTAAGCATTTGCGTTTATTTATTTACTTTTTATTTTAAAAAAATCAAATTAGCAAAAGCCTTTTATTACTTATAGGAAATAGGCGATGCCTTTCAACCTTATCCAGCTACTGGAGACTGGGTGGCAGGTTCAATCGACATCGGAAGCCAATCAGAGATAGTTGGACCAAGACTATCACTGATTGTAAGTGGCAACCGATGAAGAGAGTGGCAAATAAGTTCTGCCATCTCTTAGTACCTAAACCTAACAGGATATGTTCTTGCCTGAAATACTCGTAGTGTAAGATTGGAAAAAGTGGAGACTTCACCTCATGTTTCGTGTGAAGCACAATCTTCTGAATATTTATCAAGTTGGGATAAATATTCAGAAGATATGGCTCTAAAACAGACCCCTGAGGCACACCACTAGTACCTTTCCTTTTCCTGGATATAAATATTCATCCAGTGGCGACTTCTCCTCATGTTTCATGTGAAGCACAATCTTCTGAATATTTATCCAGCAGAGTGCAATGATTTGCCATCATTGCACTCTCAACTAACACTTTTTATTCCCTTATAAATAGTAGGCGAAGTAGTACAATCCTTATCTCACTTCGGAGACTGAATGGACTGGTAGCCAAATCAATTCACTGGTAGCCAATCAAAGAAAGCTAGCCCAAGACTCTAACAATTATAAATGGCATCTGATTAAGAGAAGACTGATGTGTTGCCATCTAATTTTCCTCCCACCCTAACAATATCTTATTGTATTAAATAGTTTTGGTTCTCCAGTCGATTTACTTCAGTACGAAAAACCCGAGATTCTGATAGAAAAACTCACTTCCCCTTGCCAAAGTTCGACTATCTTGGGAACTGATGATTGAAGAAAGACTAAACTGCACCTTAAGTCCATGACTAAACTAGAACTTAAGTCTTTCTTCAGGTGACCTAGTGCAGATTCAAGTGTCACTTCCAATAAGCTACACAGGCCTCTTTTTTATCTCCTAGTATGTTGAGAAAACTAGGAGGTATACACTCTTGGCTATTTATAATTACATTAATATCTATCTTCATGAACGAGTTCATAATGATCGCTTTAAATAATTAGATTTTTTTCCAGCTACCTAACCGCAAATTTATTCGACTTAGAAAATCCATTGATTGCTTTCAGTTGTGTTCGCATCTCTAGACTGTTTCCTCCATACAGGGTTAGGAAAGAGGACCAGACTTCTGCCCGAGGTTCGAGAAATTACTAACAGACTACTTTTTAGTTTTCAGTTGAAAAATATTATATTGGCCTCTGCTTTAGGAAAATTATTTTTCTTTTAGTTACTGTTATGGTGGTTCTCTTACATCACTGCTGATTAAAAACAGAAAAAAAAAACTCGATCTACTCGTCCTGAATTATGCTAGCCAAGAAACTTGCTAAGATTTTCTAAGTCGAATAAATTTGCGGTTAGGTAGCTGGAAAAAAATCTAATTATTTAAAGCGATCATTATGAACTCGTTCATGAAGATAGATATTAACGTAATTATAAATAGCCAAGAGTGTGTACCTCCTAGTTTTCTCAACATATGTGGGAGTGGAGGTAAAAGAATGTGGGAGTGGAGGTAAAAACAACTGCATCCCACTCTAAATATTAAGAGAAACTCAATCGGGTGAAATGAGCAAGATATATACGGAAAAACTAGCAAGCAGTAGTATGCAATGCGAGGTTTACATCCAAAGTCTTCTTCAAGTTCAAATTAAGCTAAAGAGAGACCAACAGTGATTACAGATTTGGAACAGGATCCAAAAAGATATCAATAGTAATATATCAATATTATACACTGTAGAAATTTTGTTCACTTGGTTTTGAATTAAACTGAACTTGCCAAGAAAGCATATTTTTGTTTAATATATTTTCTAAGTGTAAAACTTTGCACTTGAAGCATCTTCATGACCGTGCTACATGTATTCACATGAATTGTCTTATTATCTCATAATGCAAAGCGAACATACTTTCAAATATATATAATGCTGTGCATTATGGGAAGTGCCACTACCCATACCCATTTCGACCTTTATTGCAGTCTGATCAGCGGGAGACAGACCCAGACCAGATACTGAGTTGAAGTAATTCAAAAGTCACATTTCTTATTGAACACCACTTGAGGGTACATATCAAGAAATTTATAATAATAATGTTATATTTCTATAACTATCTTTAATACACAGTATTTTAAAAATAAGGTGATATACTTTTTCTTTACTTGTATATGGAAAATTATTATTATTATTATTATTATTATTATTAAAGAGCCTGTGTAGCTCAGTAGATGTGGCATTTGCACACCACGGCCCTTGACCGCGCTAAGGAAGACTTCTTGGTTTCGAATCTAATCGGCGCCTAGAAGAAATTTTTCGTCTCGTAAACTCAATAAAATCTACCATAGAACCCACATTATTTTCAGACATTAAATACGAGTGTTAAGGTTAGGGAACACGAGATGGCGACACTTGTTGAGCTGTCTCTCTTCACTGCGTGCCGCTTAATTAGTGATAGGCTTGGACCAGCTATCTCTGATTGGGTACCAGTGGAGATTGAACTGCCCACTCAATCTCCAAAAGTTAGATAGGGCTAAAATAGCCTCACCTACTCCCTATATACGGGAATAAAAAGGCGTTAGCTGATTTTTATTAATTATTATTATTATTATTATAATCGTGTCTCCATGAAGTCAAAAGCCTCATCACAGGAGACCCTACATTGACACACTAACCATTATTCACACAATACCTATCATACTTCTCCTTAAATTCATTCACAGATGAAGCATTCACAACCACCTCTAGCAACACATTCCACCCATTCAAAATCCTCCAAGAAAAAAATCTAGTTCTAACACCCTTGTTAACCACACTCTTACACAATCTCCAAGGATGGTCTATCGTTCCCTCCTTTCCTGCACTAGTCTTAAAAAACATCACTAGTGATGTTTGCAATATGCCAACCTTTGCAATATGCCCTTTAAACTTAAGTTCTCTGTTCATAAAAACTCCAAAGTCCCTTGTCTCATCAACTTCTTGCAGTTCAGTTCAGTTCCATTATATAAGAAACAGCAAGTGATCTCATCTTCCCGAAGTGCATCACCTTACACTTAGCCACGTTAAACTGACAGCCATTTATCTTTGCCCATACTGCTAGCTTATTTAAGTCATCCTGAAAGATATCTACATCATCTGAATTGACTATCGCTCTTTCTAATTTTGCATCAGCAAACAAGTGGATATTTCCTTTCAAATTATTTCCAGTATCATTAATGTAAAAATTAAACAATATAGGACCAAGCACTGAGCCCTGAGGTACACCACTAGTCACGTAAGTTCCCCCTGGTCTCATCTCCTCCATAAACCACCCTTTTGATATCTATCCACCAGCCATCCTATAATCAAAATCACCAGCTTTGGATCCATACCCATTTGTTCCAATTTATGCAGTAGAGTTCCGTGTGGAATCCTGACAAATGCCTTTGCAAATTCCAGCAGTATCACTGAGTAAGGATTTCCTTTATCCAACTCCACTGTTACTTTATTATAGAAAGTAAGCAAGTTACTAAGGCAAGATCTACCCTTCACAAAATCATGTTGCCCCTTATAAACTATCATATTGCTGTCCACTAGTCCGGAATTCTAATTTTTACCAATTTTTGCAAAACCTTAAGCACCATATATACTGACTGGTCTATAATTTGATATCTCTGTCTTCGAGCCTCCCTTATGCAGTGGAATTATTTCCCCCTCTTTCCACTCTATTAACACGTTACCATAACTGAGGCTTAAATTAAACAGCCTACTTAGAGGAGATGTTAATTCTCTTGCACCTTCTCGTAACACGTTAGCCGAAATGCCATCTTACCCAATGGCAGTGTTAGCATTAAGGTTCTGCAATATACTAAGCACCTATATTTTATCTATCTCTAGACTCATCAGTCAATTATGACGCATTCGGCACTGCAATATCACAACCAAGATGGTATACTTTTGCAAAATGATCACTAATTAACTCAACTATTTGAATTGCTTCTGTAATTTCCCTACCATCAACACTTTTTTTAAAGTCACCCTTCCATGGTTATTCTTCCTTTTACTTGCCACATAGCGAAAAAAATTCACTCCTCAAGACTCCTTAAAACACCAAGAAGCGACCAATTCCTAGACGAAAGTCATTTGCACTCAGTCGACACAAGAACTATGTTTAATATCTCAAGAACCGGCACAACGCCAGGGAGGAGGTACGGGTATCTTTATCAGAAGCAACAATGAGCACATTTATATCGAAAAACCCTCAACCTCTAATGCTGAGATCACAGGAGTGGAAATCTACTCTGTATACAACTCTATCAGCAAACAGCTACTTTAATCCAACTTAGCAAAGATTCTAGACACACACACCAGGCATTCCTGGTATCAGACAACTTAAATGCCAAACACCCACCCTGGAACAGCAGGACCACTAATAGGATAGTTAAAATCCTCAACGGTTTTGCCACCACAAGGAATACTGTAGTTGTAGACCTTTAGGGCCCATACACTATAGCAAGCTAGTACATGCCAATGTCTCAGACATCGCGATATTCCGAAACCAACACTCACAAATGCAAGTTGAATGAGACCTTAGTTCTCAAACCAGTACTTTTTCACTTAGGTTTTAGTGAAGAAGCTATCTGGGAAAGGCTACTTAACACACACACACACTCCCTGAGTTCATAGGTCCAATCTCAACTATCAAACATAAAGAGATTATAACGATTCAAAAAAAAAAACAGTCTTCCAAGCTGCGATCTTTGCAATATCACACTCGAACATCGACTGCACTGCGTTGCAGAGGAAATAAAGAATTTCATCCGCAAGAAGAGAGCAAGGCATCACAGGATGATGGTAGCTGAAGACTGACAAACCTCAGAAGTGCTACCTATTCAGTCCAACAAGCACTGAGCGGCCGTCGGAACCAACAGTGTGAAACAAAACTGTTGTCACCAAACACAGAGAAGCGTTCAACATGAAAGATGATTAAAGTTCTCAGAATGAACCGCCAATCTCTCCCACGATTCCATGGTTAAAATGATTTGGTCTATCATGATGCTGGAAAACCAGGTTTCCCTCTACAGTTTAGAAAAACAAAGCAGACGTAGATTTCTTAAGAAAGTTCACGACAACGGTCAGAGCACGCTAAAACGTGCTCTGACACCCAACTAACGTCACCCGCTAAAATACGAGAAATAGTCAAGAAGCTAAATAACAGGAAGTAGCATGAAACTAAATAGCAGGAAACACCCAGGCCCAGACGAGATTTCTAACAAAAGCACAAAAGCACGAAACTACTTCATAAACAGTCATCATGCATGCTGTAGCAATCATTAATATAATGCTAAGATTTCACGACTTTCCACAATGCTGGTAAGCTGACATAATCTCCTAAACCCGATAAAGCAAAGTATGAGAACTACCGAAATCAGCTGTCCTGTCTAAGAAAGATTGCCGAACGAGTGGTGATACTCACTTGATTGCAGAACTCACTAGGGGGGGGGGGTTCTCATACCCCATGACTAGTATGGCTTCTGCAAAAATTATCCCATTGAATAAAACATCACAGTCGTGGAACACAATAATGAGGAATATAATTGGCGACAGCACACCAGTGTCTTCTTTTTGGCGTTGAAAAGACGTTCAGCAAGATCTGGCATAGAGGGCTACTCTATAAACTAATTGCGATGAAATGCCCTTAAGCTTTGCCAGCCTTACAGGTTTATCTTGTAAGGCTGGCAAATGATTATGTCAGCTGGTAATCTGACATAATCTCCTAAACCCGATAAAGCAAAGTATGAGAACTACCGAAATCAGCTGTCCTGTCTAAGAAAGATTGCCGAACGAGTGGTGATACTCACTTGATTGCAGAACTCACTGGGGGGGGGTTCTCATACCCCATGACTAGTATGGCTTCTGCAAAAATTATCCCATTGAATAAAACATCACAGTCGTGGAACACAATAATGAGGAATATAATTGGCGACAGCACACCAGTGTCTTCTTTTTGGCGTTGAAAAGACGTTCAGCAAGATCTGGCATAGAGGGCTACTCTATAAACTAATTGCGATGAAATGCCCTTAAGCTTTGCCAGCCTTACAGGTTTATCTTGTGGTATGGAAGCTTCATGTGAAATTACGGGGAATCAGATCATCCGAATGCAGGATTACAGCAGGAGTTTCACAGGGCTTCCAACTAAAGCCTTTACGCTTCGGCATCTATATGGCTGACATCCCCTCACGGCCACCATAACAGTGACTCTATATAATCGAGCCAGTATTACGGAGATGACACCGTAATACTGGCTCGATCTCAAAGGCCTAAATTGGTAATCGAAAGCTGCAGACTGCTATCTCAAAATCAAAGCAATGGTTCATGCGGTGGCGCCTCAATGTCACTGTAAACAACGGTGTCGCTGTGTACTTTATCAGGAAGTGGGCATATCCAGAACGTGTGTATGCCAAAGGTTTGACAAACCATCCTTTGGCAGCCAGTCACCAAATACTTAGGCACCTCGACAAAGGATTCAGCTTTGTGTTCCATGTAGATTACACCTGCTCAAAAGCAAATAGGACAACTTGACTCGTTTATGAACCTATGCAGTCGTCTATGTACGGAAACACATGCTGTTCCCATCCAAAACGATGAGCAGACTTATACATGATGTTCGGATCGCCAAGCTTGGAAACACGGATGAGAAAATAATTCAAATCATACAAAGCAAGTGTGCATTCGTATTGCGTTCCAGAGTCCATGGTTAATAAGAGTCCATGGTTAATATTTTTATCCACCCATTCTTGATTTCTTTTTTTTTCCTTTTTTTCCCCAGTACTTTTACTGCCACCCAGGAGATACAGATTAGTCTATAATTGGCTGCTTCAGTCTTAGAACATTTCATATGCAAAGGAATTATTTTGCCTTCTTTACAGAATTTGGAACTATACCAGAGCCGAGACTTACTCAGCTCTGGTAGAACTTACAATGCCTCTGACTACCTAGTCAGAAGCACTGTAAGTTCCCTTGCACATTCTCGCAAAACCCGAGCTAATATCCCATAGCTGAATTTACATTGAAATTCTGCATTATCCAAAGAACCTCCATTTCATCCTCCTCTGTCCCTACATTAGTATCTGTCACATATGATAATTAAGTAGCCTCACTAGGATGATATACCCTTGCAAAGTGGTTCACTCAGTAACTCGACTGTTTTATCTGCTTCTGTCACCTTGTGATCATCATCACTCATTAAGGTTAATCTTCCATAGTCATTCTTCCACTTACTAGCCACATAATGAAAAAACTCCTTGGGATTTCCTTTGGCTAGCTTTTTCTCCTAATATGATTTTGCCTTGCTTACGATGCTGTTCACCGGTGTTGCTTGTGCATTGTACTGTTCATGAGTTTGCTGGTCACCTTTCTCTTTATATACCTTTCACAACATTTTATTCTTCTGCAGTTGTGCTTAATGATATTAGTTATCCATCTAAGTCTTACCGATTAACTCTCCTTACACTTGGTATATGATATAATATTGCTTCCTCTCGATAATCTTTAAGTATTTCTTATGCACTACCAACATCCTTACTCTGCAGTGTTCCATGCTATGGCACATATTTAAGCTTCCTCCTAATCATTACTACCTGCCTTGTAGTTCTACATATACCCCTTCTTGACAGAATATTCATGATGTACAATTTCCGCAAGTCAAATCCGGATGGTCACTTTCACCAATCAGAGGCAATGTGGTCACCTTAGTTACAGACAGCTCTTCTGTTCCTATGATCAGGTCCAATGCTGTCATCTGCCTATTTCCTCTATCACATGTAACCCCAGGTAATTATCTCTCAGTAAGTGTATAAATTTTATTTTCTTCCTGCCATGTGATCTTCCTTCCTTCTAGTCTGTAGTTGATGTCCTCTATAACAATCACTCGACCTGTACTAAATAGACGATCCAAGTGTTATTTCAGATCATCCATGGAACTCCGTGGCCTATAGCAACAACTAATTGTATATTTTAGCTTACTGGCCTTAATCTCATACCAGACTTCTTCAAATGAACAGCCGCCCTCCCACCTATCTACTATTCTTTTGGACTGCAATTTATCTGCTATCATCAGCAGGATTCTTTCTATCTTCTCTAAAAATAATAAACTCTACACATTCTATCACTGCGACTACATCATCTACTGTTAGCCACGTATCATTGATGCCTATAACATTTGTTAAGTTGCACTAACCAATGCCCAAATGTCCTCGCTTTTTTCTGATACCTCTGGCACTAGTATAAAGAAACTACAGTATACCTTTCAGCACCAATAATCTACTTTTTCGAATTGACTACCTGAATATGAAAGCAGCGTAGTCGCAAAGTTAATTTACTCGGAAACTTTGCGTGTGAAAAGAACATAATTTCTTGGCATGTTAAGATCATGCATTTTCAGCATGAAAACATGGGCAAATTGATAAAGGAAGAGTTGTAATCCTGCAGAAAGTCTATTATGAATTCAAGGTGTGATAGATACAGGTGCTGTAGTTAGGATATTAAATAAAGTATCAATGCATATGGCCATATAGATATTGTGCAGATTGCTGCACATGTGAATAGAAAAGATGGATTTAAAAAAAAAACTCATTTGTGGACGTCTTGGGCATTTTGCCTTGCTTAGGCTTATGTAGTTCGGTGTAAGTGGAGTTTCAATCCTCTGTTAAGCTGCCTGAGGAAGGACATTTCGAAGGAAGTTGTAGTCTAGCCTAGTCTTGGACTATAACTTTTTCTAAGCCTTTCTTCGAACAGTTCCCAAGTTACTCGAACTCTGCCGGTTTTTTCTCCCAGAAACTCGAGTTTTCACCTTAAACTGAAAAAAATTCTGTTGAACTCAAATTATTTCAGACAATGACATAAATGTGTTAGCATGGGAAGGGATATCGAGGTGGCGATACAACTTCTTTCATCGTATGCTGCTTTTAATTAGTGATAGTCATAAGCCAGTTATCTTTGATTGGCTACTAGTGTATACTAAACTGGCTACTAAAAAATAAATCAGCTAATGCCTTTTATTCCCTTATAGGGAGTAGACAAGGCCTCATACCCTATCCAGCTTTTGGAGACTGAGTGGGAAGTTCAATCTCCACCGGTAGCCAATCAGCCAATCAGAGATAGCTGGCCCATGTCTATCATTAATTATATCAGCCACCGATGATGAGGCTGGCAAACATGTGCTGCTATCTCTTGGTGCCTAACCATAATAAGAAATGTTACTGTCTGAAATAATGTGGGTACTACGGTCAATTTTCTTGAGTTTATGAGATAAAAAACCCGAGTGTCTGGGAGGGAAAACCCGCTTGACCGTGACAGAGATCGACTAACTCGGGGAATCGGTCGAAGAAAGGCTTAGAAAAACTTCCTCCAGTCGGCGACTAGACTTGAACTTAAGTCTGACTTCAAGCGACCAAGCGCAAAGGTCGCTTCCACCACTGAGCTACACAGATTTTAACACGTTCATTGCCAATCACGCGATATCGCGCGATGCGAGTTCTCACCAAACGGCCGATCACGCGTTATCGCGTTGACGTCGCTAACTAAATAAAAAAATAAAAAAAATTGTTTACGTTAAGGGATATTACATCCCATATAGTTTCTTAGCCGAATAAGAAACTCAAAGAGTTTCATGCCGAATATAGTAGAAACTATATAAAGTTCGGCGAGTCCAAGCGTAAGCAAATACCTGGATACTGCAGCAACTGACCCTAAAGGTAGTGCAAGCTGAGGCAACTCAACTAAAAAAAATTTGGCCACCACACGAAATTCCAATTCTCAACTTGGCAATGAACGATATCGCACGATCACGCGATGCGAGTTCTCACCAAACGGCCGATCACGCGTTATCGCGTGGACGTCGCTAACTAAATAAAAAAAATCATCTAACGCCTTTTTATTCCCGTATACGGGGAGTAGGCGAGGCCATTTAGCCCTATCTAACTTTTGGAGACTGAGTGGGCAGTTCAATCTCCACTGGTACCAATCAGAGATAGATGGCCCAAGGCTATCACTAATTAAGCGGTACGCAGTGAAGAGAGACGGCTCAAATGTGCCGCCATCTCGTGGTCCCTAACCCTAACACAATATATTTAATGTCTGAAATAATGTGGGTTCTACGGTCGATTTTCTTGAGTTTACGGGACGAAAAACCCGAGTTTCCGGGAGGAAAAACCCGCTTGCCCGTGCCAGAGATCGACTAACTCGGGAACCGGTCGAAAAATGGCTTAGAAAAATTTCCGACTAGACTCGAAACCAAGTCTTCCTTCGTGCGGCCAAGCGCCGTGGTGTGTAAATGCCACATCCATTGAGCTACATAGGCTCACTAAATAAAAAAATAAAAAAAATTTGGCCACCACACGAAATTCCAATTTTCAGCTTGGCAATGAAAGTGTTAAAAAATGAGATAGGGTTTAAACTGCCTCACCTGCTATTTATAAGGGAATGAAAGGCATTAGCTGAGTGTACAACAATTGCAAAACCAATTGGTAAATACCACATATGAGAATATTGTGCTTCACACAAAACGTGTGGAGAAGTCTCCAATCTTTCTGCTTATATTTTTTGTTCTTTGTCAATGAAAATAATAGTTTTGTGACAAAATTAGATATAGGTGATAAAAGAACCTCGACTGTTTCAAAGAGACTAAATAGGAAAGATATGCTGTAATAGATGATAGCAACAAATCCTGTACAAACTCCGTCATAGCTGCTTCATTGTAAGATGTACTCCAATTTATTTCGACTACTGCTGAAGTCATTGAATTCCAAAGCTTCCTCCATTGTTCGAGTATTTCTACAGCTTCCTCATACTTTGTGGAAATCTCATCATCTAGGATGATCCAGTTCTGTCAATACAACCAAGACCACGACGAGTAAGAAGGGGGTCAAATTTGACCAAAGATAAACCTCCACTTTCACTAGGAATGACTCGTTGGTTCCTGATCCCAACTCACGATTCTTTTGTTACCATCATACACACATATATATAAGGTGTACATACTTTTCTGAAACATGTTTCTTCATATTTCTCCATATCTCTTTTCCTGGAATACTATCAAATCCCTTTTTCAAAATTAATGAAGACCAAAGGTGTGTTGCTCTTATGGAATCTTTCTGTGGGTCATCTTAGAAGCTGGCTGCAGTTGTTCTCTGGTTGGCATATATAAAAACTGATCTATGCTAATTGATATCAACTCTCATGCAGTTGCTTCTCAATTTCCTTTTCCCATATTGCCATTATGTCACTCATGAGTTTAATTCCTGTTGTTACTGCAGGATGATATCACCTTTGTTCTTACTTTCTGGAATCGCAATGCTCTCTCTGATATGTTTTGGCATTTTCTCATTTACAATGGTTGTTAAATGTGTTTGTTAATAGAGTCACATCCCTTTCATTTAGACAGTTTCATGCTTCTATAGGAACATCATCAGGTTCAACTGCCCTTCCATTTTTGATCTTGAATAGAAAAGGGTTATGTATCTCCATAATCCAGAATTTTCTATTCTGCTATTTCAACGAAATAGCAGAATTTTCTATTCTGCTATTTCGTTGAGTCAGTAATTTCACGAAATATTCTTACATCTATCTAGCACATTCATTTATTTATTTAGTATACAGTGACTTACTCTTCCCTGATCACCTTGCTTGCTATATTACTTTAGTTTTTCACTCCTTTTGTCTGGCTATCCTGAGAGTTCTTTTGATCCCTTTCTCATTAATCAGAATTTCACAGAGATAAGTATAGGCTTAATTTTAATTCTTGCTACTGTTTTCTTTGCTTCTCTATATCCTGCATCTGGCTCGTACATGACAATTTTCGTTTCCCTAAAAAAATTGAGTACTAAGTTTCCTTGAGCACTTTAATATAACTGTTATTTGCTCTGAAACCTCTCTCACATAGTATCACAATCATTTTCTATTTTTCATCTCCTATTGCTTCATTTTCGAACATGTTTCACAAACTCTACTCTTTTCATTTTCTTCTAGCTTCCAACGGATGATTCCTATTCCGTTTGTCAGAGTACAAAGCTGTGCTGCTATGCCTTTCCTGTTATTTCCTTATAATAATCTCGCTTTCATATGTTCTGTTCTGCAGAGTATACAGTCCAACTAGGAATGGTTCTCCCACTCTTGTAACAAAACCAGTAATTTTTGTTAAACGTTTTCAATATAACAACCTTACTATTCCAAAATCAGCAATCTTAGTATCTTTAGAATTCCTTGTGCCAACTCCGTAAATTCCTTGTATTGTACTCCTGCCTTCATTATTTTCGTTGAAGATCACCGCATACACACAAGACCAGAATGCTTATTATGCATTCTATGCCTGGTCTGATCAAAAATTTCCTACCGTCTTTTACATCCAACATGCATTTATCAATAAATTCAAAATTTCACTATAAAGGTGTACACAGATTGCAGTCATTCTGTCTGATTCTCTATTCACGTCTAACCCATTTACTTTTAAGTTCTGATCAGTGGCATAGCTAAGGGAAGGGGGGGAGGGTCCGCCACAGGCGGCACTTTTCATGTGAGACACAAGTTTATTTTTCGACGATCCTTTATATTAACAGGTTGACTGCCAATTACGAAGAAATTTTTGAGTAGTAGGCGATCTGGTCGAGAGGGCCAACTACGAGTTGTTATCTCGTAGTTGCTGGACTTGCCTTTTTCGCGCAGCTGCGAGTATATTCGTAGTATATAAGTGTAACTAAGGATAGTTGGCTTCTGGGAAGAGAACAAAAAATCAAGGCTGGTGTACATGAAGAGAAAATTTATTCATACAGTGAAAATCAAATACAAAGTAATAGAACAATTTTATTTTTTGTGATATTTTTTAAAACAACCTTCCACACAAAGTGCTGGCTTCTCTTCGCAGACTGGACAATAATAACGCGTTTCTCGTCGTTTTTTAGCTTGGGTGCATATTCGACATAGCTTTGTCGGATTTTTTTCGGTAGATGGGATACCCTCTAAATAATGAACTTCTTCCATTCTAACTTTCTTTGAAACTGGTAGAATCTCTTTTCCAATGAATGCTTTGACGAATGTTTCTCTGAATTTTATAAGTTTTACATTAGAATTAGTTTCTTTATGAAAACATTTGAACGCATAGTGTATATAAATAAATAAAATAAACCACTAACGCCTTTTATTCCCTTATAGGGAGTTGGCGAGGCCTTTATACCTTATCTAGCTTTTGGAGACTGAGTGGGCAGTTTAATCTCCACCGGTAGCCAATCAGAGATAGCTGGTCCATGTCTATCACTAATTATAGCAGCCACCGATGAAGAGGCTGGCAAACAAGTGCTGCCATCTCTTGGTACCTAACCCTAACAAAATATGTTACTGTCTGAAATAATGTGGGTACTACGGTCTATTTTCTGGAGTTTACGGGACCAAAAACCCGAGTTTCCGGGAGGAAAACCCGTTTGCCTGTGTCAGAGATCGACTAACACGGAAACCGGTCGAATATATGCTAAAGCGTTCCTCCTGTCAGTGAATAGACTAGGAGGTGGTAAAACGAAAATTGAAAAAAAAGGAGAAGTTTTTTGGCAGTCAAATGGTCATGCTATGGCATGTAAATGGAAAAACCAACCAGGTCTAACTTCGAGCGGCCAAGCGCAGAGGTCGTAAGCGCCACTTCCACTGAGACAGGCCTATGGATAATTTTTATAATTCTGTTATGCTTACGAAATTATTGACTGCACTAAAAACTTATGGATGTGGAACACTACGTAATAACAGAAAGGGAAATCCCATAGAGGTGGTAAAACGAAAATTGAAAAAAAAAGGAGAAGCTTTTTGGCAGTCAAATGGTCATGCTATGGCATGTAAATGGAAAAACCAACCAGGTCTAACTTCGAGCAGCCAAGCGCAGAGGTCGTAAGCGCCACTTCCACTGAGACAGGCCTATGGATAATTTTTATAATTCTGTTATGCTTACGAAATTATTGACTGCACTAAAAACTTATGGATGTGGAACACTACGTAATAACAGAAAGGGAAATCCCATAGAGGTGGTAAAACGAAAATTGAAAAAACAGGAGAAGTTTTTTGGCAGTCAAATGGTCATGCCATAGCATGTAAATGGAAAAACCAACCAGAAGTACTTTTTATTTCTAACATGCATGTTACTGAAATGGTAGAGGTGTCCAGCTGCAATGGAAAATTTTCGATGAAACCAAACATAATTCGAGATTATAATAAGGGACTGTCCGAAATTGATCGATCAGATCATATGCTGTCATACTACTCAGCTCTAAGAAAGACCATAGATGGCCGAAAAAAATTGCATTACGAATTATACAAATATATATACCCTAGTATATATATTTGTATAATATATACCAAGTGAAACTTGGTATATATTACCAAGTGCAACTTCCACTGAGCTTGTGTAGCTCAGTGGAAGTTGCACTTGGTTGCTCGAAGTTAGACTTAATTTCGAATCTAGTCTCCGACTGGAGGAACTTTTTTTAAGCCCCTCCAAACAATAAACCATAAAATAAAAATTTATTTTATGGTTTATTTATTGCACCTGAAACAAAGTTCAAGTCTAATGATGGTACAACACCAGGGCAACTCATTGTAAAGGTTAGTAAAGCTCTGATCACTATTCTTAGTATTTTCCCATAATGTAAAGCACATCTTACTAGAAGATGAATACTGCAATGCATTATGGGTGGGGTAACTACACAGACCGGTTTCAACCTTTTTTGAGGTCTCCTCAGAGGTATTTAGGGTCTAGTTACTCACTGAGAAGACCTCAAAAAAAGGTTGAAACTGGTCTGGGTAGTGACCCCACCCAAAATGCATTGCAGTATACATCTTCTAGTGAGATGTGCTTTACATTATGGGAAAATACTAAGAATAGTGATCAGAGCTTTACTCACCTTAGGATAACCAAGTTTATAAAATAACTTGGTTATCCTAATATACAATATCCCCAAGTTAAAAAATGTATTACACACACACACACACACACACACACACACACACACACACACACACACACACACACACACACACACACACACACACACACACACACACACATATATATACATGTTAAAAATACCAAGCAATTTTAAACCTGGTTTTACTCCATTTCCCATGTAAGAAAACAGACAAACAAGTCAAGTTTGTGCCAGCTATAGGATCAGCTAGACTTGCAAGTGATGCAAGTCTAGCTGATCCTACAGGTAGTGCAAGACCAAGGCAACTCGTGGTAAAGGTGGCATAAGCTCTGATAAGTAATCTTAATATTTACCCTTAATGCCAAAACACATCTTCAAGAAGGGGATGTATGATGTTTTGTATTAACGACAAGGGGGGGCCACTACCCAGACTGGTTTCGACCTTTATTGAGGTCTCATCAATGGGAGCCAGGCAGAGAAATACCAAGATTTTAGTAATACAGAGCTTATAAGTATTTTACCAGAACAAGTTACCATAAGGTGTTTTAACCTTATTAAATAAAAATCTCAGGAGGAGATATAAATGTAGAAAGTATTTTACCTTGGGTATAATAAATGTTAAAAATACCAAGCAATTTTAAACCTGGTTTTACTCCATTTCCCAAGTAAGCAAACAGACAAACAAGTCAAGTTTGCACCTGCAAGTGATGCAAGTCTAGCTTATCCTACAGGTAGCGCAAGACCAAGGCAACTCGTGGTAAAGAGCGCATAAGCTCTGATCACTAATCTTAATATATACCCTTAATGCCAAAACACATCTCCAAGAAGGAAATGTATGATGTTTTGTATTAAAGGCAAGGGAGGGGGGAACTACCCAGACCTGTTTCGACCTTTATTGAGGTCTCATCAGTGGGAGCCAGGCTAGAAATACCAAGATACAGAGCTAGACTTGCATTTTGTCTGTTTGCTTACTTGGGAAATGGAGTAAAACCAGGTTTAAAATTGCTTGGTATTTTTAACATTTATTATACCCAAGGTAAAATACTTCCTACATATATATACATACATATATACATACAGGTAACCCTCGTATAATGCGGATGTTAGGTTCCACAAGAATGCCATATGTATATATATATATATATATATATATATATATATATATATATATATATATATATATATATATATATATATACCCTCGTATAATGCGGATGTTCCATAAGAATGGCGCGTTATATAAATCGTGTTGTACGAAACTCGGATGACATAGAAAAAGTAGGGTTAGGTTCCGAAATCTTTTATTTTATTTATTTTTATTTATTTATTTATTTTTTTAAAGATTATCTAGACAATGACATATCCAACAAAAATATATTTTGTTTAATTTAGGTAATACATGTAAGTTAAGGTAAGATATAAACTATGAAACAAATACATATTATAAAATTATAAAAAATTATAAATTGCACGTAAACTTCATTGCACATAATACATAAATGTTTTAGGCAAAATAAAATAAAGTGCATCTTTTAATCGTCATCACTCTCTTGGAAACTAACATTTCGTAGATGTTCTTTATTTACAAGTGGCCGGACGTCGTCATCACTTGAAATCTCTTGGCCATCATTTGTAGAATTCTCATTGCATACTTCGGCTGGTTTAGTCATCAAGCAGTCAGTAATAAGACCTTGCTTACTACTATATATGCTGCAATTTTTTATTAAGTTCATAATACGGAGCTAAACAAATATCAGATTGTCTCGTGAATTTTCCGGAGCGCTCCATTTAGAGATCGTTATCCATAAAATAACTTTCTTGTCAAGTCCAATCCTGCTGCCAATTTCTTTAAACTGAATTCTTTAACGGATTCACCACAATCAGAATCTTTGGCAGAACTTTCTCCGCCATTTCGTTCGACGTCATCTATTAATTACCAGTTCCTCCTCATGAAATCTATTTCCCCATCAATCAATTCACTAGTGAAGAGATTGGAGCACTAATGAAGAAGATAGCGAAGGTTGAGTCTCATGTGCTGATCGAAACCGAATATATCTTCAGTCTTGTTCAATTGTTAACTTGGCAGTTTACAGTGGATGGGTTTATGCTTATTAACAAACGCGTATATCGCTCTAAGTAGCAATTACTATAAAAATATTTTTTTGCATAAAAAAAAAGCGTCACATATTGTATGCAACTCACCAAAAATAAAGTACCCAGCTTGAGATTAACATATTTATGATTTTTAATGCGCTTTCCTGGCAGAAAACGAAGACAATTTTCAACAATAAATACTTTATACGGTAAACAATTGACGCACATGCGTGCTAAACGGTACTTCCCCTAATATAAATTCACTATTTATAACTGCATGCGCGATACAGGCAATCGCAAATTTAACGAAGATAAAATTTGATTTTTAAATCGCGCGTTGAAAAATATATGAAAAGATAAAGGCTTACTACAGTTTGTAGACCGTCTTATATCGAAACAGCGTTGTATAAATACCGCGTTCAACAAGGGTTATTACTACAATTTGTAGACTGCGTTATATCGAAACCGCGTTGTATAAGTACCGCGTTATACGAGGGTTACCTGTATATAGAATAGTTATTGCCTGTAAACTTGCCAAAAATCCTTTGCATGTAATAATATCATCGCGAAACTAAATTAAATCAAATGTATGAAGTGTGATGTCATCGAGGCGATATTAGTGTATTTCCATATATGGTAATATTATAATTTAAAGATACAGTACCAAAAAATTATACACTTGGTTTTTTCCTTTATCCAAGTGTAAGCAAACAAGTTTGCAACTGAACTATTTTCAGGACTGGGGCAACTCATATAAAGAAGTTAATGACTTTACATCACTTGCCTTAGCATCACATAATGCAAAGCACTTATCTTTACGGACATATATAATGCTATGCATTATGGGAAGGGTCATTACCCAGACCGGTTTCGACCTTTATTAAGGTCTCATCAGTGGGACCCAGACCCAGAGGTGATACTAAGACATTAACATTAACATTTCTAGCTAGATGGGCGAAGCAAAATTGCTTTTCATATTCCCCTTTGTCTTGTAATGAAAGAACTTTGAATGGAGTGTTTGTGAGCTATATGCTCGCCTATTGAAGGTAGTGAATTTAGCTGTGTTCAGCTGAACTTAAGATAGACTTTGGTCTTTTATATTTGTAATTTTCTGCTTCATTATATTCCGAAGCTTCCTTGATTAAAGGGTTTGGATGGTTACTTGTCTTGGTAAAGAACTTCTCCACTAGATTTAGGAGAAGGGAAGAGATATAAGGAGATATTAACTTCTGTATGGATCTGGGTGTTTCGTATCAACCAAGGGGCATCCAGAATCATCCTCAAGCATTTATTCTGTAATCTCTGAAGTTTTAGAATGTTTGAATTCGCGGTGTGGCTCCACGCTGGGGATGCATAAGTGATGACCGGTCGAATTGCCATCTTGTAAATTGTTAATTTTCATTGCGTGTCCAGATTACTTTGTCTGTTGATCATAGGGTAGAGCTGTGCTAAGAATTCGGATGTCTTTGAGGTAATGTAACTAATATCTTTGCTGAATAGGAGTTTACTATCAAGAATCTCCAAGATATTTAACTTCAGTCTGTCATGGAATCTTTACTCCCAATAAATAAATATCCTCCATAGTATGGATTTTCTTTCTAGTAAACAATATAGCTAAGCTTTTTTGGGGTTAACTTGGATCCTCCGGTCTGCCATCCACTTTTCTAAAATGTGTATGCTGGTTTGGAGTCTTTTAGTTGCCAGTTCTGGGCTCAGTGATGTTGCCATCAGTGCAGTTTCATCTGCATATAATGCAGTGAATGTTGTTCTTGGGTTCAGAGGGATGTCCGTTACATTGATTGAGAACAGGAGAGGTGCCAGAAGAGATCCCTGAGATACGCCATCCCCGAGATGCTGCGACTGGTCGAAACCGTTTCGCCGACCCTGACCTGCATATACCTGTCTTTCAGGTAAGAATGTATTATTTTTATTACATTGGGGTTGAGTTCGAGGTTATATGGTAGTGAGTAGTGTTCGTGCAAGCTCCTGATAAGATAAGTATTATTTTCAGTTATCGTTGATAAAATTACTTAATATTGCGTAGTTTTCTTTGCCTTGCGTATTTTAGTGCGTCTGTTTGTGTGTTTTTTGGTGTGTTATAACTTATAATTTGATAAAACACGTTGCAAATAAGTATGGCATCTGTACGAAGGAAAATGGCGGCCAGTTTTTTATACTACCGTTCTTTATCAAAGAACGGTAGTATAAAAGAAATGAGTCAGTGTACTAGCTGTGAAATGTTAGCTTTGCGGAGTGAGGTTGGAGTGTGGTTAGAAGATAATAAAGGATTGAATGTGTGTAGAAAATGTAGGGAGAATGAGGAATTGAAATGTATCTCGGATCGTGAGTGTGATATTTTTGTCAAACTTCAGAATGAAGAAAATAGTGATATGACAAGAAACGACAAAAGATGTACATGAGAATTGTGAGAGTGTGAATGATAGTATTAATGATTTCTCAGAGAATAAAAAAGATGAGATAGATGCATTGAGTGAGATCGCGTTGTTGAATGGTGCGATAGAAAGGGCAAAACAGCAGCTAGAGTGCATGAACAAAAGCCGACTGAATGAACCAACCAATAATAAAAGGAATGACAGGAAAAACAGACGTATGAATGTGAACATGAACAAAATGAAGGATAGTGCTGTATGGGACTCGTTAGTACGAGGTGTGTTAGTAGAGGATTTGACAAAATCGTACCAACCTGGTACGACCATGAAGGATGTAACTGAGTCTATTAGAGAGCAAAAGGAAAGGGTGAAAGAAATGATTGTTGTGGCAGGTACGAATGATTTGAAAGGAGATAAAATGGAAATGATAGAAGACCTGAATGAATTGTTTGAGGTAGCAAAAGAAAAGAGTGAGAGAGTTAGAATGATTAGTCTTTCGCCATGGTATGACAGTGAAATGTTTAAAAGGAGGGCCATAATTGCGAATGACTTTATGCGTGGGTTTTGTATGACGAGTGGCGTGGAATTTGTGGACGTGTGGAGTGAGTTTGATGGGCGAAAGGATCTGTATAAGATCGATGGCTTGCATTTGAATGGTTACGGTGTAAGAAGACTTGAGAAAGTGTTGCTGAATGTAGTGGATGTGCCAATTCAGGGAAACTAGATTTGTTAAGGGGGGGGGGGAGTAGATATAGAGTCCTTAGGGAGGCAGTTGAATGTGATAATGAATATGGAGGCAGTTGAATGTAATAATGAATATAATATGCCAGAGCAAATAAGGACAACAAATCAGAGTGGGATAGTTAATATAAGGCATCAAGGTAGGGTTGGGGGTCTTAAATTCATGTACACTAATACTAAGAGTATTAGGAACAAGAAGGAAGAGTTTTTGGCCATGGTTGGCACTTCCAGAACACAGGTTATTGGTATTAGTGAAACATGGCTGACTGTAGATGATATAGCCAGTGGGATTGAATGTGATGGGTATAGTGTGTTCAGGAATGACAGAGAGAATAAAATGGGGGGAGGAGTATTGTTAATGATAGCTGAAGAGCTACAGCCAAGGAGAATAGAAGTTGAATAGCAGGATAGAGAAAAGAGCACATTTCAGCCCATTTGGTGTGAGATTGTGGCTAGCAGAACTAAATATACAATTGGGTGCTGCTATAGACCAGGTGATGGAAAAGATGGTGGTGACAGTATGCACAAGCAAATAGAAGAAATGAGTGGAAGGAGGGTGATTATTATGGGAGACTTCAACTATGGTCGCATTGATCGAAGTGAGGAGAGGACATACGGGAGGAAGTAATTGGATTTAATGCGGTTATTAAGGGATAACTATCTGCGACAGCATGTAATGGAAAATACTAGGGGTCAGAGAGTGCTTGACCTAGTAATTACATCTGAGGATTTGGCTGTAACAAATATGACCATATTGCCACCAATTGGTGAGCGTGATCATAGGGTCTTGACTTGGGAGGTGGCTAAAGGAGTAGAATTTTCAATTAAGACAGGGTACATGTGGAATTATTGGGCTGGAAAGTATCACAAGCTTAGGAGTTTGATTGGTTCTGTGCCATGGCATGTACAACTGCAAGGACTAGAAGTTGATAGTGCATGGGAGGTAGTTAAGAAGTGCTTGCATGAAGCAATGGCTGACTGTATACCGAGAGTCCGAACAATAAATCAAGTAGGGGTTAAATGGATGAATAACACCATTAAGCTTGAGCTGCAAAAAAAGAAACAACTATGGAGGGAATTTAAGGAGAAAGGTGACCGGCAGGCACATGAACGGTATAAAGCGCAGGTCAGAAGGGTGACGAGTGTGGTAAGAAAAGCAAAAAAGGATTACGAAAGAACATTGGCCATGCAGGCTAAAGAGAATCCTAAACAGTTTTTTAGATATGTAGCAAGTAAAAGGAAAAATGTACATGGCAGAATGATTTTAAAGAATGCCGATAGTAGGGAGGTAACTGAATCAGTTGAGATAGTGGAGTTACCGAGTGAGCACTTTGCAAGAATATATCATCCGGGTGGTGACATTGCAGAAATGAATAAACCAGTAGATTATACGGGAATTGTGGTGAATGAAGTGGAGGTGAGTAGTCTATTGCATAACCTCATTGTCAATACATCTATGGGATTGGATGGTATACCAGCTCGTGTTGTACGAGAAGCAGCTAAAGAATTGTCAGTACCCTTGACCATTTTGATTAATTTAAGTCTCGGGTCTGGGTTAGTCCAGAGCGGGTGGAAAGAGCGGAAAATAGTTCCACTGCATAAAGGTGGTTCCAAGACTGCTGTTGTAAATTACCGACCGATTAGCATATCAGGAACATTTTCAAGGTCTTTGAGAAATTGGTCAAGAAAAGAATACAGGATTGGATAGATGAAAATGGGATATTGTATGGGGGACAGCATGGTTTTGTGAAGGGTAGATCATGCCTCAGTAACTTGCTCACGTATTATAACACAGTGATGGCTGAACTGGATAGGGGTAATGGGTTTACAGTGATACTACTGGACCTTGCCAAGGCCTTTGAAAGGATACCACATGGAACCCTAATCAGTAAACTGGAGCAGATGGGGATAGATATAGGGTTGGTGAGATGGATAGGAGGGTGGTTGAAGGAGAGATACCAGAGAGTGGTTAATTCAGGAGTGGAGTCAAAAAGAAGTCTTGTGACTAGTGGAGTGCTGCAGAGCTCTGTTCTTGGACCACTGCTTTTCAATTTGTTCATCAATATTGGACAGGATTTGAGAGGAAGTGTTCACTTGTTTGCTGATGATGCAAAGTTGGGTAGAGCAATTGTGAGTGCACAGGATGTCAAAAGTTTACAGGATGATTTGGATAGTTTGGAGGACTGGGCTAGGAAAAATGGAAGTCAATTTAATGTGGCAAAGTGTAAGGTTATGCACTTTGGGGTGAAAGAATAGCAGCAGTATATCGCATTGGTGGAACCGTACTCCAGGAGATTGATGAGGCCAGGGATTTGGGAGTGTTGGTGGATAGGGAGTTGAAGTTTAGGGGCCACATTGCAAAAGTGACTAAAACAGCTCACCAAATCACTTGGCTTCTGAAAAATACTTTAACATGCAGAGACAAACAAGTTGTTGTTCCTCTGTATCGAGCCTTGATAAGACCCCATCTGGACTTCTGTGCCCAGTTATGGGCACCAGGGTTTCTTCATGATGGGGAGGAAGTGGAGAGGGTCCAAAGACGAGTGACCAAGATGATAGCAGATCTGTGGAATGAACCTTATGAGAATACGTTGAGGATTTGTGGGTTGCAGAAATTGGACGATAGGCGAAGGAGGGGTGATATGATTGAGACATTCAAATTACTGAAGGGTTTTTATAAGATTGATCCAGAAGATATTTTTGAAAATATGACTGGTGGTGGGAGGACTAGGGGCCATGCATGGAAGCTGGGAAAGAGCGTGGTTGACAAGGGTGTTAGAGCTAGGTTTTTTACTTGGAGAGTGGTGAATGAGTGGAATAAGCTGCCAGAGTCTGTTGTGGGTGCTGCGACCGTGAATGAGTTCATGGCAAGGTATGATAGATACTGTGTGAATGTTGAATAGTTGTTCTTGACATGATGTTAGGGCCTCCCTCGATGAGTCTGTTGACTCCTTGGAGTTTCCCGGAACAACAACAACAACAATAATAATAATAATAATTAACTTGACTGGCAAGTTAAATTTTATCAGTTTGTAGAGAAGGCCTTGATGCCGTACTTTGTCAAACGCCTTCTCTGAGTCGATGAAGATGACAGCTGTATTGAGTTTCCAGTTAAAACCTTTAGTAATGATTTCTACCAGCCGGTGCACTTGTTGAGCCTTACGGAAGCCAAACTGTTCATTAGACAAAATTCCTAACTTATCTGTTTCTGCTTGGAATCTTGAGAGGATCACTTTCTCTGTCACCTTTCCGAGGCTTATGCCCTTGGAATCGTGGAAAAAAAAATCAGCATTGTCTTTACTTTTGACTTTTCTAAGAGACTTTTTTTCGGATGTCGCTTGTCTATTGGTATCCACTCAGCACTTTGTTTCTGGTTAATACTTAAAACATCGCGTTTCGTCACCAGTAACGATCGTTTCAAGAAAGTTGAGTTTTTACGAGTGGTTTTAATGAGATCCTTGCAGTGTTCAATTCGATGCATTTTTTGCTCGTCGGTCAACTTGTGGGGAACAATCACGAATTCAATTTACGAAGGCCCAAACTCCCGGTCAAAATGTTGTGCACAGTTGATTTTGGAATCCCCAATTCATATTCAATCAATCTCAGAGACGATTTCGGGTTTTCTTTGATGAAATCACTTTTTGGACTTATCCAGCTTGTTCTTCGCTCAGTCGTTTTTGGACGGCCCGGCTTTTCGTCGTCCTCAAGCGTCTCACGACCATTTGAAATCGCTTAAACCACTCGCAAACTTGAGTACGGGAGAAGCATTCTATTTTCGAAAAGTTCGGTTTCTTTTTGAACAGAATGTATAGTCGAAAATATTATTTATTCCCTTATGGGATCACTGCCGTATCTTCGAAAGGACGTAAGTCGAGTTACGGCTGTACTTCTTTCAGTTCTAACTGCTGACTTACAACTCAAATAAGTATTGCTTTATAATGACCCATTGACACCATATCACTGTAGCCTTTCGAATAGCTTCTCCCTTGGCACCTTGTCATATACCTTTTCAAGATCTACTAAACTTAAAATACAGATCTTTGTTATATTCCCATGATTTCACAGCTATCTGTCATAAAGTGAAAATCTGATTATGATAGCTTCTATTTGGCCTGAACCCAACTTGTCCTTCACAAGTTTCTCTACCACAATCGTTCTCAAGTATACTTGCATATATCTTACCAGTAACACTCAGCAGAGAAATACCTCTAATTCTCAGTTTTTTTCCCTTTTTATACATGTATGGGTATTGAGAGCTCTACTCCAATCATCTGGAATTCGTCCCACTGAACTATGCAGTGCAGCCACTGTAAGACTCTTATACCACCATACTTCAGCATTTCTGGTCGAATATAATCTACTTCTGCTGCCTTTCCACATTTCAGGCTTTTTCTACTTCAAGTATGGATATGATTCCTGACTGCATGCCTGGTCAGTATTTTTTTTTTTTTTTACCACTGTGCTGTTATCACTGCTTGTTTCATTTAGCAATTTTTCTAAGTAATTACTCCATACTTTATATCTTTTTCTCCTGTTTTCATGTCATCTTTATCTCTAACTCCTTTTACAGCACTCTTTCCTCTATTCCTAAGCTTCTTCAACAATCTCCAGAATATTTTGCCACCTTCTATGTTCTTTCCAAAGTCTTATCGTGGCTTTTAGGCTAGCTAGTTTTAAATAGTTTTCTTACATTTGACTCTGCATTCTCTAAGAGCAGAAGCTGACTTATTTGCCAGGCACTTTTGATATGCTTTCTTCTTTTCCTTCAGTGCCTCTTTTACATCTTGTGTCCACAATGGAGTTCTGATTTTTCTATCCTTACAGACAACCTCACCACATGCCTCTCTGGCTGAACCAATCAGGGTTTTCTTCAAGATTTGCCACTGAATCTACAAGATTTGGTTCCTGTTCTCAAATTCTTTCATTTTTTCTTCAATAACTTTGTGTATTTTAGTCTACAGTTCATATCTGAGAGCTGCTCAACTTTTATTTGCTTTAAAACTTTCTTACATGTCATTCTTTTCAATATGAAATTCAATTTTATCCTGCTCAAGACTAAATAGTGATCATTTCCAATTTCAAATCCTCTGTACACTCTGGTGTCCTGCACCAGGGAGAAAACATCACTATCAACAATAACATAGTCAATGAGACTTTTCTTATTCCTTGCCTCTTCTCCCCATGTGAATTTGTGCACATTTTTATGTTGGAACATTGTGTTAGTAATAACCAGTCCATGTCCTGAGCAGAAATCCAACAGATATTTGCCATTATTATTAGCTTTGCTCTTTTCTCCAAATTTTCCCAAAACATTTTTGTATGTCTGACAATCATTTTCTACTCTATTTAGATACCCAACAATGACCAACTTTTCCTTTTTCATTGTGCTTTCTCTAAAGCCTCAAGAAATTCCTCCACTTCTACTTTAGTTAGGGTTCCCATAATGTTTTACTAAAATCTGAAATTTTTACTTAAAAAACCTGGGACATTTTAAATTTAAGAAAACCAAAAATAAAACTATTATATATGTTGCACTTTAAATTAAATACTCTTAGAAACATATATTAATATTAAATCCACATTAAAAAAGGATTATTAATCACAAACATATTTAATTAGAAAAATATTTATCAGATTTATGGACCGGTTCAAGAATTTTTTTTTCTTTTGATATTTGATCATAGAACTCAGCACAACAGAAAATTTTAAAATATGTCTTTACAATTATTAATGCTTTTACTGTCTCAATTTTAAGTCTGTTTTTTTTCCCTTCTGTTCAGAGCGCATTTATTAATGAAAAAACACGTTCAACAGCTGCATTAGTTCCTGGCAGTGCTAAACAAAAACTAACTAGGCATTTAATACTCCCAGAATGTATACCCTGCTCTGTAAAATGAGTAAAAACTTCACACCATTTATCACCGATACATTGATCCTTCTGTTCACTCCATACTTCAAATTTGCTTTCACAATATTTTTTCACAAATACGAACTCATCAAATTAGTCTTCATTCACAGTAAAACTTGGTGACACTGTCTGCATGAATATGTAGCTTTCTTGTATGTTCTTCCAAGTCACAAGATCCTTTCCCTTCAAATTAATCCAATCCATACACTGAAGCAGTATGAGAAATGGTGTAAATCACTCCTGAATATATTCGATACAGGTGCAGTAGAAATCTACTGCATAGGTTTCAAACTTTTCAACTGTTATGTGTTCTTTTTCTAATTCTTGGAACTGTTTTCTCACAGGAGTTGTAAGAAACTTTTCTGCTTTCCTACAATTTAACTTTCCACCAGTTTGTTTCATCTCTCATCCTTCAAGTACTTTTCTATTTTGCTTTTCAATACATTTAATGGTATCATAAAAGGTTTTTTTAACTGGCTGGCAAGGAAATGGAAGAGTCTAATTGAAAGTGGATTTTGAAAGAAATTTTTGAGACTGATAGGACATTTGTCAATAGAAAGAAAACATGACTTCAATGAAGGGAACATGTCAATAACCCTCTGGATTGCAGGCAAAAGAGAAAGATCTTGTCTTATTGATACCCAAAAGTTTTATACTCTGTTTGTGAATAGGTGCCGGTCCCAAGCCCGGATAAATGGCGAGAGTTGATGTCAGGAAGGGCATCCGGTCGTAAAACTTCAATGCCAGCTCAAACTATGATACGAGTCAAAGAGAAAATGATATAAGGGATAGAGCATACCCCTTAAGAAGTGGACGAGGGCGGGTGCGGTTAAAGAAGCGAGCCCAGCAGGTGGAGAGGATGTTGCGATTTGGAACACTGAATGTTGGAAGCATGACTGGAAGTGGAAGAGAAGTGGCAGACATGATGAGGAAGAGGAAGTTGGACATTTTATGTGTGCAGGAGACAAGATGGAAGGGGGGGGAAAGGCAAAGGAATTGGGAGATGGATATAAACTGTTCTACTCTGGAGCAAATAATGAGGGTGTAGGAATTGTCGTGTGTATGGCAGAATGAAGGGCGAAGTACTGGAAGTGGGTAGAAGGAACGACAGGATCATGCGAATGAAATTGGGTCTTGGAGAAGAGTGGGTGGTCATATTATGTGTATATGCCCTGCAAGTCGGTTGTACAGCAGAGGAGAAAGATGAGTTCTGGAACGTGTTAGATGAAGAAATGAGGGAAATGGAAGAAAATGAGATGGTGATTGTTGGAGGAGACTTGAATGGACACATAGGGAGACAGAATAGAGACTGTGAAAGGGTGCATGGTGGCCATGGAGTGTTAATGATGAACCATGAAGGAGAGAGGGTTGTGGATTTTGCAGCAGCATTTGATCTGGCAATTGTGAACTCGTTTTTCTACAAGAGGGAAGAACATTTGATAACATTTAGGAGTGGTAACAACAGTTCAAAAATTGACTACATTTTGACTAGAAGAAAATATCTTAAGGTTGTGACAAATTGTAAAGTAATTCCAACAGATCAATTAAGTGCTTTCACTTAAAAGAGGAGAGTGTGAGGATCGTTTTAGGGAGAGGGTGTTAGAGACGATTTCAGATCAACTGGAAAGTGTACAAGATTGGTGGAAACATAATTCAAAAGTAATCCTGAGCCGTGCAATCGAGGTGCTTGGTGAGACATCTGGAAAGATTAGAGCATGAGGAGGGTTGGTGGTGGAATAATAATGTACAAGTGGCATTGACAGCTAAGAGGAAGGCAAAGCAGAAGTGGGATGAGTCAAGAGTGGAAAAGAACAGAGAGGGTACAGAGAGAGAAAGGAAGAAGCCAAGAGAGTTGTGGCACAGGTGAAGGCCATGGCATATCAAGATCTGTATGGTCAATTAGAAACAAAGGAAGGACAGAGAAAACTTTACCAACTAGCGAAATGTAGAAATAAAACAGCTAAGGACATCTTACATGTGAGGCAGATCAAAGACACTGAAGGAAGAGTGTTATGGAGGGATGTGGGCATAAGAAACAGATGGAAAATATACTTTGAGGGACTTTTGAATGAGGAAAATGCAAGGACTCAGAGAGAAGATGGGCAGCCTTCTGAGGGGGTATGGTGCAGAACATCAATAGTGGAAGTGACGGAGGCCATGAAGAGGATGAGGAATGGAAAATCGGTGGGCCCCGACAGAATTCCAGTGGAGGCATGGAAGGCACTGGGGGAAGAGAGAATTGACCTGCTGTGGGACCTGTTCATGAAAGTTTGCCAACAGGAATATATATATACCCGAGGAATGGAGGGAGAGTACTCTTGTTCCCATCTACAAGGGTAAAGGAGATGCACAAGACTGTAAAAATTACAGAGGAATAAAGTTGATGTCCCACACAATGAAGATCCTAGAAAGGGTTCTTGATGGTAGATTGAGGGAGGAGGTGGAGATTGCAAAGGAACAATTTGTCTTCATGCCTGGTAGATCAACAACAGATGCTATCTTTGGGTTACGGCAGATGATGGAAAAGTATCGAGAGAAACCAAGGGGGCTACATCTGGTATTTATTGATCTGGAGAAAGCATACGATAGAGTGTCAAGGCAAGAAGTCTGGAGGTGTCTGAGGGAGAAGGTTCCAGAGAAATATGTCAGGTTGGTGCGGGAAATGTACAGAAATGTGAAGACAAGTGTTCGGACCTGTTTGGGACAGACAGAAAGTTTTCAAGTAACAGTTGGCTTGCATCAAGGGCCAGCATTAAGTCCGTTTCTGTTTAATATTGTGATGGAGGTGGTAAGAGAGGAAGCGAGAGATGTGCCTTGGACAATGTTGTATGCAGATGACATCTTGCTGTGTGCAGATTCAAGAGAAGAAGCAGGAACTAAACTGGAAAGATGGAGAAAAGTACTGGAAGAGAGAGGTATGAGACTGAGCAGAAGTAAGACAGAGTATGTGTGTTGTGCAGTGGGTGCAGACAGGAACAGATCTGGAGCTGTAAGGAAATATCATCAGGAAAGTGAGAGACTTTAGATACTTGGGTTCAACAGTGGAAGAAGATGGAGGAGCTGAGAAGGAAGTGGGATGCAGGATACAAGTGGGGTTGGAGGAACTGGATGGAGTGTTATGCGATAAGAGGGTGCCGATCAATCTGAAAGGCAAAATCTATAGGACAGTAGTGAGGCCAGCTATGTGATGTATGCTATAGAAACTGTGGCCCTGAGGAAAAATAACATCAGCAGGATGAAAGTAGCAGAGATGAAAATGCTTAGGTGGATGTGCGGTGTGACCAGAAAGGATCTTCTGAGAAATGACTATGTCAGGGGAACAGTGAAAGTTACGAACTTAGGAGCGAAAATACAGGAGGCAAGGTTGAGATGGTTTGGTCATGTGATGAGGAGGGAGGACGAATATGTGGGAAGAAGGGTCATGCAGATGGATGTGCAAGGAAGGTGGAAGCGTGGGTGGCCAAAGAAGAGATGGAGGCAGCTGGTAGAGGAGGATTTGAGGATGAAGAACTCGGATGTGGTGGCAGCCCAAGACAGGAAGATGTGGAGGAGACTTATTATCAACAGTGACCCCACTTAAGTGGGAGAAGCTGCAGAAGTAGTAGTAGTTTGTGAATTCACAAAATGATTTAAGTTTCTCAACTCATACACAATATATGTGGAAATGTTGGTAAATCTTATTAACTGAAGATGGATAGATAAGCAATCTGAAGCAGTCTGCACAGCATTATGTATTACATGTGCAGGGCAACCGGTTCCAATAAAAATGATTACAGTATTTTCTTGCATTTTGAAGTACAGATTATCCTTTCCCTTTCTCTTCTTTCCACCAAAGTTTGTATTTGTATTATCTTCTGATATATAGCGATAACCTTTTCTGTAACACTTCCAACATATAAGAAAATAAAAGTTCTGAAGTTTCACCACCTAAATTAACGAACTCCAACAGATTCACCTTCACACCTTTTTCTGGATGATAGTATCTAATAACCAGAGGCACTACTTTCATGTCAAAGTGGTTTGATAAATCGATTAGTACTGATATAAAACGAACCTCTTTTAGCTCTTCCTCAATCTGCTTTGTCGCTAATAGTGCAATAACATTGGCTATTATTGCCTTGCACTTTGTTTGCGAACACCTGAATTTATCGTTGAAAATTGTTTTCACGATGGTTGCGGTCCATGGAGTTAAAGCTGTGGTTACTTGTTTCATGCGCTGCCAGTGATAACTCTTTTTCCCTTTCACAATTAAAAAATTACTTATACTGCAGTTGGAAGCCTTTCGCTTTCACGTGGTTGACTACATCTGCCCGACCACCATGCGAAATGCAAAATTTACAGTTACATAAAGTACATTCCACATTTTCTAGAAGAAAGGTGTAGATACCTTTAATGAAAGGAAATTCTCTTCTAATATTATCATTAATACTTCACTTACGTTTCGGCATTATAGGGGTAGAAAACGATAAAAATTATAACACGCAAAATATTGATCATGTAAGATACTGTTATAACAGAAGCATGGGAAAAAAGAACACCCCATTAGTTACGATTAGTATTATTAGTTAGTTATATTATTTATAATACTAATGATTATTATAAGTGATAAATAAAATTTATTATCAACATTGTAATATAAATTGGTACTAAAAACGAGATAAAATCCATTTTTTCCTGAAGGATACTTAAAAAAGTAGGACGAATGGGAACCCTAACCTTAGTAGAACCTTCTGTGGGACCATTGGCAAAAATATGTCTCATTGTCTAGTTCCCCATTCTGATATTTAACCACATTACTTGAGACTGCCTACCATTCAAGATTAGTCTCAGTTAGTATTGAATACTATAGTTACACCTTCTTTTCCTGATTGTCATTGCCTGAATATAATAGTTTGTATTTATTGCTCAGAAAGATCTCACCAGTTTTTGTCTTTTTTGTTTCAGTCACCCCTATTATGTCGATCTGGTACTTATCTAATTCCTCAGATAGCTCCATTTCTTTGCCATTCAGGCTTCTTATGTTGATACTTTAACTCCGGTGATGTTGAGTTGGGGTGTGTTTTCAGATTTGTTCCAGTAGCTGACTTTTCACTTTGTCCTGGTTCCGTGGCAAAAACAACGGGGACCTTGTTTAACTGGGCAACGCCCCAGCCAGAATGAAATTCTGTCATGTTGTACCACCATTTTATATTTTGGTTTAAGCCAATAAGAATACAATTTGGTCAGCTAAATCCGAAATTGCCAGCCCATCCACGTTTGTTCAGTATCCAGGCTGTCTCAGACATAGCAAACAATTTAACAGGGTGCACCACGAGAAGGTGAAGATTGGACATTAGGTCAGAAGTCTTGGCCAGTTCTCCGCATTCCTTTAAAGGCTATGTGGAAGGTCTCCTCGCAGTTATACAGCTTTGACCCCTAAGCACCCCCAGTATAATACTTTGGCATACAAATAACCACACAAATGAAGATAGATATACTACTATTTGCAGATGATCAAATACTATTAGCTACATCAGAAGATGATTTACAAAGATCATTAAATAATATCTTAAAACAATATAATATGACAATATCCAAAGAAAAAACAAAAATAATGGATTTTAAAGGAGAAAACCCAATAAAAGAAAAAAACAGTAATAGACAGTAAAATATTAGAACAAGTAAATACTTTTAAATACTTGGAATGTGATTTATCATATGAACAAGAAAAAGACAGACACTAAAATATCAAACTTTGTCAAAGTAAATGGCATAATAAATAGCATATTTAAGCCATCCCTAGTACAAAAAAACACTAGAATCAGACTATATAATGTTTTGTCAAAACCAACTCTACTATGCAGAAGTGAAACATGCACCATAAAACAACAAAAGATGAAAATCAAATTCAAACAACAGAAATGAAATTTCTCAGAAACACAGTTGGATATACCAAATGGGACGATAAAAAAAATGAAGAAATTTCATCATCATCATCAGATTCCTGCCATGTACCCTCAAGGGGTGTACAGGACATGATAGTACTACATGAAAAAAATTACATCATTACCAACTTCCTATCTACAATTTTCCTCCAAATCAGTCTGTTACTTGTCAAGACTCCAACATTATCAGATCTTATATTTCTATCATCTAAGGCACTTTGTACTATATCAATCCACCTATATCTTGGTCTTCCTCTGGGTCGTTTTGCTGCCAACCTGGCAGAGAACACTTGTTTTGCTAATCTTTCTTCGCCCATTCTGTTTAAGTGTCCATACCACCTGAGATTAGCTCTGCTAACACATTCCTGGATGTTGACAATGTCAAGTTCTTTCCTAATATCCTTCTGACCCAGCACTCAGATTAATAAGTAAAACTGGTTTGAACATTGTCTTGTACACAGCTAATTTAGTGTTCCGACTAATTTCTCTCTTATTCCATATGAATTTATTCATATGGAATAAGAGAGAAATATAATATATATCTGTATTATATTTCTCTATTAAAATAAAAAAAAATGATGGTACAATATGACAAAATGAAGAAATTTTACAATCCCTTAATATAAAACCAATTAATTATTACATAAGACAGTATAAACAAGTCCTCGCGGTTAGCGTAGTGGCTATGCGCTTCTTCGCAACCATATGCCTGGGAAAGGAGTGTCCTGGGTTCGATTCTCGTTGCCGACGTGAGGAGCTCAATGATCTTTCTCAGACACAGATAGTCAGCCGGTCTTGTATGTGGACAGCAGGGTTTTACTCCTCAGTTTATTGAGGATTTTTCCTTCCACAAGCAGGCAAACTGGCCCTGTGAACACATGCAGCTACAGCCATAGAATATACTGGGAGGCATAGGGCTAGTCACCTTATCCTCAGAACAGGTACAACTTACAAGGATTTAAGATAGCTCTCTAACAGGCCAGTAGGCCTAACATGTAGAAGGGAGAGGTAGTAGTATAAACAAAAATGGATTTAACATTTAAATCAAATGGACAACAGCAGACTACCAAAAATGTTATACAAATATAAAATAAGTGGAAAAAGAAGAATCGGAAGATGCTGATTTGAAATCCAGCAAAACATCAGTCAGTTAATAAACTTCTTTTTCTTTTTTTTAAATAGTTCATAGATTATTGACATTCATCAATATGTATACAGAGTTAATCTAAAATGGTATGATCACTTAAACAGAATGAGAGAAAAGGTTAGATAAACAGATGCATATTGTTAGGATTGAAGAAAACTATCCAGAGAAACACAATACTTAGATGAAATTATGAAGTTATGCAGAACTAGAAGATCGAAATACACAATCTCACAAAAACGAATCCTGACAAATAATAGGTTATCTTGGGGAAAACTGTTTGTTTTAGCAATATTTAAAACGTAACTATGCTATCTGTGTCCTGTTATGTCTCACGAGGGCAACAGAAATGATAATTTTTGTCACAATTATATGTTTCTAAAACTACATACATGTGTATGCGCATGTCTGTGTGATAAAGAGAGAGTTGAAATAAATAAACAGCAAGTGTCATGCATTTTGGTTTTCATTTGAAGAGATCGGCACCTTTTAAAAGTGGTGCTTTGAAATGATGTTTCCATGCTTCATCTATTTGTAAGGCATTATTTTGATATGCTTACAATTAATTTTTATTTTTTTATTTGGTCTCTGAGATTCAAAGTTTTACTGAACTTTAAATTTCATTCAATTAGGCACTGAGTACAGGATAGCAATTTGCTGTCTTAAATTTTAAGCATACATTAGCTTAAAATTTAAGCTAGAATAAACATTAACTGCATGGGTAATGGTAACCGTATTATTAATACCTGCCATAAAGACAGTTTTTCCTTACTTCTGTTTTTTAGTAGAAGGTAGCTGAAACTGATGTATCTAATTATTATATATTTGAGCTCAGTTATATATTCTGCAGACATTTATTCAATAAACGATTTATGTATAGAAAGAATTATTACCGACACACACTTGTACTAAATAAATTGGCCAAATTTACTTTGATGTTAAGAATAGTGGGAATGCAAACATGATCCACAGTGATATATTCTCTATCACTGTTTAAGAGTATGGTAAATGACAAAGGTAAAGACACATTTCTCCAATTTTGTTCACTACTACTGCAGATATGAAAAAAACATCTTAATAAAGAAATCATAAAAAAATAACCGTTCATTATAATTAACCTTTTAACTAGTGAGTTACCATATATGTATTTCTGGTTTAAGCTAACAGAGAGTACAACTTTATCGACTAATGTCCCAATGGCAGCTCATCTTCATTTGTTCACTACCCAGTGGATACCTACTAATGAGTCGAACCACATGAAGGTGAGGATTGGACATTATTTCAGAAGTCCCAGATGGTTCTCACATTCCTTAAAGGTGATGTGGAAATCTCCTCCTAGTTACCTGGATTTGACCTTTAAGTGTAAGAATGCTAAGCTCTGTGTTAAAGTAGCTAAACCAAGCATGGGAAGATTTTGGTAAGAATAGACATGAATTTCTGGAAGGAGGCAAAGTGTTCTGGAGGCTATTGAAAAGCATAAAAATGGATGAAAGGATACTGTAAAAGGAATAAAAGATGGAAAAAGTGATATGAAAACTGAAGACGAGGATATCCTAGATATCTGGAATAATTTGAAAGACAAACGAAGCAAGCAGTGACAAAACTGGAGTAGAAAACTTTCAAGAGGAATATAAAGTAATGAGGAGTACATATCAATATTTGAGGCAGAAAAAGCCATTAAAAACTTGAAATGTGGAAAGGCAGATAGAGTAGATGATATTCGACAGAAATACCCAATATGGAGGTAGAAATAGAGTTTTGCAGTAGATATTTCCATTTGATATTTCCAATTCTAATTCTGATATTAGAATTGAAAATATCAAACTAAGCTCTCTTCTTTATGCAGGTGATGCTATACTCTTAAACCATCTAGTGCAAGTTTCCAAAATTCTCTAACTAAATTACATAATAGCTGTAACAAATTTGGCATGCAAATCAGTAATTAAAGACAGAAACTATGAAAATAGGTAGGAACATAGAAAACTTCAGCTGCATTCTGAATGGAGATCCTATAGAAAGAGACCACAGATGAGAGAGTTCTGAGAAAAATTAGGGGAATGACCAGTGGCATCAATGGCAGAATCATATTCAAAATAAAGAATATAGGAAGGAACTTGTGATTGTTAGTGTTCAAGAATATGTGAGTAGGTTAATCTAAGATGGTATCATCACTTAAACAGAATGGGAGATGAAAGGGTGGGAAGACAGATAATTGATGCCAAGATCTACCATGGTTTAATTCAGTTAGATACTACAATATTGGAATGCTAACAAGTAAAAAACTAATTTCAAGGAAAACTATTGGTAGAAGATTAATAAAAAAGTAAATTTAATCATATAGTACTGTTAAAGTAACCTGAACATCCTTGAGGGTACATATCAGGAAATTGATGATAGTGAACAGCGAGTTAGAAAGCACATACCTCTGTGGCATATAGATACACGAAGAAAAAAAAAAACTAAAGATTGCAGCACCTTCCTGCAAAAAACTCCAAAGCTGACAAATTCACAGCTTTACTATATTTAAAATGTTAACATATATATATATATATATATACATTGATAATGTTTTTGGAATAGAATGGTGATGTACATATACTGCTCAAAGTGTGAATGGATAAATCATTAAAGTGAACAACGTTATTATTATTATTAAATTTCATGGCCTTATAATGATTAGCATTATAATAAAATTTCATAAGTTTCATAAAATTCATAAGTATGCCAATGCTTGAATGTTTATTTGCATGGTTGTCAGTCTACAATATGAAGTTCTACGATGATTTGTTTGTTTGAAGAATGCCCATCGATTTAGTGACCTGTATATTTTTGTAACTATGATGTAATTTTGGTAAGGCAATTTGTAGTTGCTTTTCAAATTGAATATTTGTTTAACAAAACAGAGCTGCAGTTATTGAAAAACATGGCATTTAATAAGGCACTAAATGAAGCATTCATATACACATATTGTATGGGGAAGGATGAGAGGTATATATCAAAAACATTTACAAGCATATACAAAAATTACAAATAGGTTTATTAAAATATTATCCCTGATATGAATTGTTTATATATCATAAAATGGAATAAATCATATATAAAAATTGATCTAAAGCAAACTATACATACAATTTGGCTTTGTAAAATGCTTTAATACACAGATCAGTATCACTAATATAGTGAAAAATATACAATCAAAATATATTTATTATACATATTTTCAGCAACTTTTTTTTTATAGTGTTATATACACACACACACACACTCACTGCATATAGTATGCCATAAGAGGTAATTCCTGAGAAGCGAATATAATGGGAAGATATTAATTTTAAAAGTACACAGGATAACCATTGCTCTTTTTTTTCATTTTGCTGATTCTTTTTAACCTTTCATAACCTTGCAATTTCTAAGTCATCCACAGAGAATATGAGAAATGTTTGATCAAAAAATATGTTTGATGAATCTCACAATCATTTATCATTTCAGTGGAATCACACAAAATCTAGAAGAAAAAAATCGAAGAAACATTAAAAGAAAAGCAATTATTCATTAATTTCATGAAACAAAAATATATTTATACTCCTGCATGTATCAGACACCTTCTGTTAAATACTCTTATTTGTTTGGGATCAGAAGAGAAACTAAAGAAATGCTTTTCCAATACTTTTTGTAAATCTGCCAAACATTTCCAAATCACAAATGCTCCCACAATAACATAAAATATTATTGACGGATGGACGGACAGACAGACAGACACACACACCAAGTAATACTTCCATGAAAAATTTCAGCTGTAGTTAATAAAAATTTCATGTTGCCTAAGGAAAAACTGTAAAGAAATAAATCCTTTTTTTTTTTGTTTTTTGGAAGACCTGCTGCTCTACATGTCATAAAACTCTAATGTCATAAATCACCTATGTATGAAACATGAATATCAGTTAAGTGTGTTTGTGTTTTGAGACTCATACCACTCAAAAGCCCTCATATGGGAGTTTCAAAGGTGAACAAACTTTCTGATCGTGGATCATGAACACTAATACATTGCCAGCAAAGAGTTAAGAGTCCTTGTGTTAGTTGTTTATTACTTACTACTGTTCAAAGTTTAATAATGAAAAATTACCCCCCCCCAACTTATAGTTATTCTGTGCTTATTTTCGTAGCTAAAATAAGCACAGAGGTATTAAGCAGCAGACTCTGTAAGTAAAAAAAGTATTATAAAAGTATAGCTGTGGTGTTTTTTTGTACTGTAGACTTGTGTAGGAAATATTACTGGAAACTACAGGGTGCTATTAATACTGTAACATTAAAAAGTACCATTTCAAGTTGAAAGTTCATACAGCAAGAATAACAGCATGAGGATGATATCATTAATAGCAAGCTCTACATACAGGAATTGAACTTTTATTTTCATAAGTAGGGAATATACTAGTGATCATTTAAGGAGAGTACTCAACATAACATGAATTAGTACTACATCCCTAAATAATTTAGGTTCAAATATTAAAGTTAATAGTTCAGATGACCTTAAAAGATTAGAAATGTGAACAGATAAGCAGGTTTAAAATTTAATATGAGCAAATGCAAGAAGAATATGTGGCTTGATAAGGTAATAGCAGATAGATATTGCAATGGAAAAACTTGAGAAAATGTTATGAAGGATTTACATGATTTGGTTAATAGGAATTTAATAGGAATTAAAATACCTGTAAAATCGATCCCGATTTTTACAGGAATTTTAGACCTAAATAATGCAAGATTCCTTTTGTCTGAGAAGAAATTTACTGTATTGAAATTTGTGTTAAATAATTCCTGTTAAAATATTTTACTTAAAAAAATTAAGTCATACTAACATTGTAAGCAAACTATAAGAATAGTGTATCAGAAAAGTTTGCAACAACTTGATTGCCTAAGGCAATCAAGTTGTTGCAAAGGACTTTCAGTGAGAAAGCCAGAGTGACGTCACCATGCCGACGGCTAATTATGGACATTTGAAAGTTGAGAACAAAGAGCAGGGAGCGTATACAAGGGGACTGAAAAAAAAAGGAGGGTTTGAAGAGAGAAGAGGCATTACGACGACGACTACTGCAGCCGCAACCGCTGGTGTTCGGGTTCCCTTATTCGCTGAGTGGAAGAGAAGAGACGAGACGATGGTGTGAAGAACCCAACTGCAGACTTGGCGCCCACCATCAGAGCCACTTTGCTGGCAATCCCTCTAGAACGTTTCGGGAGACTCCAAGGAGTGCTTGGCAACAGTTGTCCCCCCCGCATAACTGACCGTGATTCCCGTGAAAAGTTTGATAACTGGTCAATGAATAAGCCACCGGTGGAACAAGAGAAGTAAAGGACCAGAGTGTCCGAGACAAGAATGTGCCCTGTGTAATGGTAATGATTCAATATGTCCTAACAGAGGTTTAGTTCAGGAAAGAGGACTGTATGTTTACAGAAAGAACTGTGAGAGTAAACAAGTGATATTGTTATTATTTTCCTTGTAACTTAGTTAAGTAAGAATTGTATTTAAGTGTTACAAAACGGTCAATATAAAGTTTTGTTAAATGTAGTATAGTAACTGAGTAGAGCAAGTGTATATGTTCTAACGGTGCAAGAAGAATTCTTGATGGTTGTTATATATGAAGAAAAGTTACTCCATACTTATAGAAAGGTATGTGTCTTATTATGCTAAGTAAAGAGTAAATGATGAGGGTATGCAAAATGTATATATTTCAATGATTTGGTAGTTTGCTGAAGATAGATATGTTGGGAAAGTTAGTTATTCCCCACTGCGCTGTATTCTCAACTGTCTAGTTAAAATAAAATGCTTTGTTTTAGCAACAATGGATCTGATCATTTGCCAATGCACTATCTCAAATAAAATTCGTAACTGTGTGCATGTGTTAATTTAGAATAGCCACGACTTGCTGTACAGTTAAGAGGATTTTAGCTGGGACCTTACTTTTGTTCATACTCTTATTCTTAGACTATATTATTCCTTCCAGGCTGGCACAGTCATTAATAAAAATAAATTTGTCTGGTAGAAGAGTCTGAGAGAATAACGTAAACTAGGATATACATTAAAATAAATTTTAATATACTTCAATATTTCGGCAATGTCATGTTGCCATTTTCAAGGAACTTAAGAACAAGACATGTGCACGCAGACACAACAAACAGTAAGTGAGGAAGAAGCAGGAAGCTATTATTTCTCCAAGTCCTGATGGTGCCCCCTAGCGGGCAATGTTGGTATTCTTGGGCGACTGGGCTGAAGGTCTTCTGATGTAGGTTTCCCAAATTTGAGGCAGTCTCATGCAGCCAAATTTGTTGAGGTTTGGATTGTTTCATAGGGCTGAAGCTGATTCCATGAAAAGCCTTTCATATTTGTATTTACTACGGTGTATTATCGTGGCTTTCTTTCACCGTATTCTATGGCAGGTATCCAGCGCATGGTCAGCAAGACCAGAGTGGCTGTATTGGTGAAACCGGATGTGGTCCTTATGTTCTGAAATTCTGATATTTGCCGTCCTGCCTGTTTAGCCAAAGTAGGGCAGCTTACAGCTGCAAGGGACCTGGTATACACCAGGTAGGTCGGGGGGGGGGGGGGGGTTGGTCTTTAGTAGAGCAGATAAGGGATGCCAATTTTTTATATGGCCTGTAACAAGAAGTTAAGTCATGTTTTTTTAGGATTTTTGTATTTTTTTCCGAGGTGCCTTGGATATAGGGTATGGTGATGGATTTAAAGTAATCCTTGTTGTGAGGGGATAACCAGGTAATTCCTAACTGTGTAAATGCAAGCACTGTTTCTCTTCGCAAAAGGCTCTTCATATTTATAACTGTGCCAGCCAAGCCTTGCTCAGGGAACAAATCGCTACAACTCGCCGTTTCCTGAATGATGCTAACTTAGCTATCCAGGCACTTGAAGATGACCTTTCAAGCACCTTAAGCCATGAAATTTGGTCTATTTTATACGACAACCCGTGCACTGCAGTGGAGAAAGAATTTAAAAAAGTACAAGATCGACACATCAAAAAAATATGAAATTTAAAAAAGAACTCGATCTCGTAACCACAACTTTCTACCGAAACGGTAGTCAACCGTTCGTCATTTACTGTGAAACCTGAAGCACTCGACACCCTCACATGTGGCCACAACTTTGCCATTGTGCCCAGGAGAATACCTGCTAAAGATAATATGATACGGCGGGATACGACACCTTCCAAACCACGTCGCGAATGATATTAGACTGGATGTGGCTTGTGTTCTGACCAAAGCTAAACCACCAAAAGCCAACATGCCCAGTAAGGAAATTAAATCTCTACTATAATTAAAGAAAAACATGAAAATAATAATCACCAAAGCTGATAAAGGGAACGCCACAGTATTGCTTAACCAAAACGAATACACAGGTAAACTGAAAACTTTCTTGTTAGATCGGGCTACTTACCTCCCTATCGAGTACAATCCCGCCAACTTACAAATTAGAAAACTCCACAGGCTCCTTAAGAAGGTCACTTCTTGGCATGTGGAAATCACTAACAAATTAAAACTATTTAACTCCATACCATCCCCCCCCCTGTATTTATGGACTCCCAAAAATACATAAGGAAAATGTGCCATTACGTCCCATAGTGGATGGCATGGATTCCCACACATACAAACTAGCTAAACATTTGGCCAAAGCTCTCTCACACTATACTCTGGCAACACACCTTCACACATAAAAAACTCAGCCCACTTCAAAGCCAGCATAGAAAACCTTGCACTCAAACACACTGACATAATGGTCATTTTTGATGTCTCCTCCTTATTCACAAATGTCCCACTCAAAGAATCATTAGAGCTAATCCAAGCTAAATTTCCTCCCGATATCACAGCCCTATTTCAGTTCACAATGAACTCAGGCTATTTTGTTTGGCAAGGAAAATTCTACAAACAAATAGAGGGGACAGCCATGGGTTCCCCACTCTCCCCACCCTTGGCCAACTTTTATATGGAGACTTTTGAAGAGAAAGCCTTAAACTCTGCCCCATACCATATGGCTTTGCTACATTGATGATGTGTTCACTATTTGGCCACATGGCTCCAATGCACTCCTATCCTTCCTAACACACTTAAACAATATGGAGTCATTAAGACACTACACAACAGGGCTAAACTTATCTGTTCAAACGACAATGCCCTAACCACAGAACTAAACCACATTCTCAACACTTTCTCAGCCAATGGCTACCCCCCCCCCCCCCAGCAAGGATTACTCTAAATCAGGGGTGGCCAATCTATGGCGCATGCACCAAAAGTGGGGCATTGCATGATTAGAAGTGGCGCACTGAACCTCAGAGGGAAAAAAAAAAAAAAATGTATACGATTTTATATATATATATATATATATAACACACAATTAACCTACGACTGAATTCTAGAGTGTGCACTTATTATACTTGTTTGATCTTGAAGCAACAGGCACCGGCAATGCTGACATGCGTAACAAGTTACTCAATCAGTTTACAGCTGACTCTCGTGTCAAAACATTCTATGAACTTCTGATTCGATGTGAGTGAACAATTCTGTGTTTTAGAACTTATATGTTTTTATTAACAGTTCTTTAAGTTTAAGATAAGATTTCTGTTTTCATGAAGGCTGAATATAGTTCTGTAAATTTAAAAATAAATTTTTTCATTTTGAATGCGTATGTCGAGTTCCTGCCCACTCCCCTAAATTGCTGATTACTGAAACTTGCAATTATTCGGTGTATTTGTATGTTTACATGTTTTTTTTTTTTATAAAATATCTTTCCTTTTGATTTACGTATAGTAGGTTTATTCCTAAAATTGAACTGATCATCAGCAAAGCTTTCGTAATGAGGATGTTTGGGTTGTGTGTGTGATTGTCAGCTGATTATGGCAGGAAGCGATCTCATATTTCATTGGACATAATATATTACGAGAGAGATGAAAACTCTCTATGAAAAAAAAAAATATTATTTTTAAACTTATAGAACTGTATTAGGCCTTCATGAAAACAGGAAACTTATCTTAAACTTGTAGAACTGTTTTTGAATGTTCATAATGTTTAAAACGATAAAATAATTTAAATAAATTATTTAATAAGAAGATTTACTTTTTGAAATAATTTTTTTTTACAGTCAGTTACCTATTACTCTGCAAAAGTAAATGAGCAGAAGAAAAGCAGAAGGTGATAGCAAACGCCAGTTTAATGAACTATGAGAAAATGAGTTCTTATTTATTGCGGGTCCTTCAGGAAAGCAGCTGTGCATTGTTTGTGAAAGATAATAGAAGACATGATCTTAACAGACACTATAGAAAACATCAAGCTCAATTAGAAGAAAAACCGAAGTTAGTTCCTGGGTCTGAGTTGCAGAAAGAATATGTGGTTAAGAAAAAGGAAGAAATAAAAAAGAGACAAAATATATTTGTGAAACGAAGTTGTGAAAGTGTGGCAATGCTGGAGGCATCTTATGAAATTGCCTTTGTGTTGGTTAAAAAACACAAGCCTTTCTCTGATGGAGAGGAAGTTGTTAAGCTCTGTCTCGAAAAATTTGCAAAATCTCTTGGTGATAAGAATGTTGAAAGAAAAGTAAACCAAATTGCTCTGTCCAAGCAAACAATTACAAGATGCATCGAAGAACTTTCCCATGATGTTACTGAGCAATTGAAAGACCATGTTCATGCTTGTTCTTTCTTTTCTTTAGCCTTGGATGAATCCGCTGACATATGTAATGTAGCCCAATTAAGCATTTTTATATGAGGAATTGATGGTAATTTTTGCATCTTCGAAGAAATTATCGGTCTTGAGTCACTTCATGGAAAAACCAGAGGGTCAGCATATTTGACAAAGCAAAGTCATGTCTAGAAAATCAACAACTAGCTCATCAGTGTTTGCACTGATGGAGCACCGTCAATGGCAGGTTGAGTTTCTGGGACTGTAACTTTACTTGAAAGTATTTTAGGTCATTCTCTACTAAAGTATCACTGTATTATACATGAAGAATCTCTGTGTGGAAAAACTCTAAATTTGAAGCATGTCATGATACCAGTTGTAAAGTGTGTGAATAAAATTAGAGCAAGAGTGTTATCCTTCATCGTGAGGTGCGCTGGCTTTCTAAAGGACAAGTTCTCAGTAGTTTTGGGAGCTGAAAGGAAGTGTTTGTAATTTTCTGGAGGAGAAAGATGAGCTGCATGAGGAAAAAGCCCTTGTGCGATGAGAAATGGCTATTTGATTTAGCATTTTTAGTTGATTTTACCAGCCACCTCAATGATCTAAATTTGGAACTGCAGGGCAAGAACAAATTGTTCCCTAGCTTAGTAAATTAGTAAATGACATCAGTGCATTCAAAACGAAATTAAAGCTGTTCATCTCCCAGTTAGAAAACGTGGATTTAAGCCAATTTCCACATAAAAGAACATAGTGAATCTGTTGAAGATAATGGCAACTTTACAGAATATACTGAGAAACTCAGATTATTGCAAGAGTCCTTTAACAGTTGTTTTAGCTGAAGAAGACGACTGCATACTTGCATTTATAAATTCCTTTTCACTTACTGAACAAAAAATCTTGACGATGCCTAGTAACATACAAATGGAACTTAATGAACTTTTTTACTTCCAAATGTTTCTGATATAATTAATTTCTGGCGATCGTTGCCCTGTGAACATTTTCCAGAACTGAGAAAATTTGCTCAGAGTTATATCTGTCGTGTTGGAACTACATACAGATGCGAACAAGCATTTTCATCAATGAAAATTATTAAGAACAAACTAAGGTCGGGACTGACTGATTCAAATTTGAAAAACTGATGCTTTCTATAACTGATTTAACTCCAAACATTACAAGCTTAGCAAAAGCAAAGCAATTTCAAAAGTCTCAATAAAATAATTAATGTTCATCTTGTCTTTATATGAAATCTATTTATTTAAAACTGTTAAAAGTGTCTATATAACCATATATATAATAAATCATTTTATGCATAACTGTTAAATATATCCATATTACCATATTTTAAAAAGGTCTGAAAAGTGGTATAAGTTTGTATGGCGCATCTTAACTAAAAAACGAAACAAATATTGACACTTGAATTATAAAAGGTTGGCCACCTCTGCTCTAAATCCATCACCACACCCTATATCCGAGGCACATCGGAAAAAATTACAAAAACCCTAAAAAAACATGACTCAACTTCTTGTTATAGACCATATAAAAAATTGGCATCCTTCATCCGCTCTACTAAAGACCCCCCCCCCCCCAGACCTACCCGGTGTATACCAGGTACCTTGCAGCTGTAAGCTGTCCTACTTCGGCCAAACGGGCAGGACGGCAAATATCAAAATTTTAGAACACAAGGACTACATCCGGTTTCACCAATACAGCCACTCTGGTCTTGCTGACCATGCGCTGGATACCTGCCATAGAATACGGTGAAAGAAAGCCATGATAATACACCATAGTAAATACAAATATGAAAGGCTTTTCATGGAATCAGCTTCAGCCTTACGAAACAATCTAAACCGCAACAAATTTGGTTGCATGAGACTGCCTCAAATTTGGGAAACCTACATCAGAAGACCTTCAGCCAAGAATACTAACATTGCCCGCTAGGGGGCACCATCAGGACTTGGAGAAATAATAGCTTCCTGCTTCTTCCTCGCTTACTGTTTGTTGTGTCTGCGTGCACGTGTCTTGTTCTTAAGTTCCTTGAAAATGGCAATGCGATGTTGCCGAAATATTGAAGTATATTAAAATTTATTTTAATGTATATCCTAGTTTAATTGTAATTTCCTTAAATTATTTAGTAAAAAATGCATAACCAACATCTAAGCCTTTCCACGAGAATCTGAGAGAATAAGTATACCACAATCGTTTAGCCAGCAATAATTGAAAAAACAGGTAGCTCAGCGAGGGGAAGGATAAGGGGAGAATAAAAATTTAAGACAGGAGGGCTTAGCGAACAAAGGAAGTAAGGAAGGTTAGGGATTAATGAGAATAGACGAGACTTAGTGGATAGCATCGTTTTTTACATATGGCACAGCCCAACAAGATTACAAGTTAGCGAGTTAATAATTAGGCCATATATAAGATAGAATATGAATAGAAACGAGTACAATAAATCACACACCCCATTCATAAAAAATTTACACTATCCTTTGGATGGAAAGACCTGGGTTTGAAACCTCTCCAAAATGCAAATAATATAAGGGTGTTTCAACTGAGAGTAAGCTAGATGGTCTTGCGTAGGAATGATAGTGTTTTTTATTCTACAGGAAAGACATACGACCGGAGAACATATGTAAACAACCAATATAATACACTATGGAGATAGAATTAACTGCCACCAGAGCATCAATTAGCCAAGTCACTCCTTTTCTTAGGTTGCTATGAGATGCCATTGAGATTGACATATAAGGGGAAGATGAGATGCAAATTTAAGTTCAAGAAGTAAAGCTCAGGGAATTCTAAACTTGATTAAAGAAGCTTCATTTGAAGGAGAAAGGCAGTTTCAATACCATTATATTAGTCTCTGGTCAAGCCAATGCTAGATTATGGTATTACCAGATAACAGCTTTACTCACCGATTTTTAATGAATTGTTAAAGATTATGTAAAAAATAAATAAATATCCTTAATCCAGCTATAGTACTAATATAGCATAAGTTTGCAACCTTTCATGGGTGGGAGTCACAAAAAAATAAAAAATAAATAAATAAAATAAAATCAGTAATGTTCACAGAGGATAATCAAGCAAGTGGGAGAAGTGTATCATAACAGATATGAAAATCGGTTGGTTGGTTGTAATCTGATGAATTTATCTAACAGGAAACAGAGGTTTAATTGATGTTTTATAAGTCAGTTAAGGATATATAGTGATCTCTCAATTATCTGATTGGAAATAACTAAACCTTCAGCTAACCAACTATTAAATGGGTTAGTATATCAACCAACTTTTGCTGGCACCATGTAACTATATCCTCAGGTAACTGAACCCTCAATTATCTGCCAGCAACTGATTTCCCAATGCGACTGTGTAATTGAGGATTACTGTGTGTGCAAACACAAATTAAATAGACAGATGAAAGATAAACAATGACAAAAGACACCATATTTGAAATAGCTAGAAACCAAAGAACAAAAGGACTTGCTAAGTCATACAAAGTCATAGTGGTCCAAACAAAGAACAGTAGAGCTACTGATATAGTTAGAGATGGGATGTAGATATACTGGAAACGTCAACTTTCCCTGCTTTATTTATGTTGCTGATTTAAATCAGCAACATAGATAAAGCAGGGAAAGTTACAGTATATGTTAAAAGAATGGATTCAATAATTCAAATAAAAATGGACTGATAAAACAATAGCCTTAGAAATAACAGGATATAATAGAAGTTCCACATGATTTGGGAAAGCAAACAGAATTACATAAGAAACTAGCAGGCTCTTCACACTATGCAGATATCAGCACATTACACATAACTTTGACATTAGTGTATCCCACAGCAGAATACTGTTCTTCAGTGTGGCTTAACAGTACTTCCACTTCACTAATTGATGCCCATCTCAACCAAGTCAAAAGATTTATCTCCGGAGCAATGAGATCAACACCAACTTATTGGCTTCCAACACTTAGTAATATGGCTCCTCCTCTGCCATGGAGGGAAAGGGCCTCAGGCAACTTATGGAATAAATGATTCAGAACAGTGATTTGTCTATAAAACTGCCTCTCTACAACTGCTATAAACCAAAACAATCACCCAACATTTCAAGATATCTGAAACATGAATACCTTAAGTGATAAGCTACAATACAACAGACATAGAAAGCCACGCTAATTTGGTCAACCATTAATGCTACTGGCATAACCTCTGGTAACAAAAAATATCAAAGCTACTATAATTAGTAATGATGTAATATATCATGTAGTGCTATCTGGAGGGTATATATATCAGGAATTTGATGATGAGCTATAGTCCTGTTATTTGTTTGGCTAGAGATTACTCACAAATACATTAGAGCAAAAAATAGTACTTATGGTGGCCAATATATGAAAATAAGAGCTAAAATTATTGCTAAGAATCCAATCCTAAAGTAAGAGTTTCATGGCAAAAATGAAACAGACGTTTATTGGGATTTTTAGGCCACCATTATTGTTAAGATTAGGATGGCTGATCAAAATTTCACAGGCTTCCTTAAATTTGTGTTCATACCAAGTTTTTGCATGATGTAAAGTATAGATCACACTCTATACCAAGCTGATTGGAAAGGAACCTTTCCAATCAGCTTGGTATAGCGTGTGATCAGCATGATGAATTTTGTATCCAGTTTCACCAACATAAGGTAAGTTACAGGTACAATGGATTTGGTATAGTGTAGGGTGGGGAGGGGGGGGGGTAAAGACACTCCTTGAAGGAACTGATTTTTTTTTTTTTTTTTTTTTAAATTTTGTACATGGTTTGAAAGTAGCATTAAGCTTATAATGGTGTAGCATTTTATTTATTTTATCTGATATCCCTTTAATGTATGGAATAGCTATGGTTTTACTGTAATCTATATTATTTCCATTTTTAGATGTACTTTTGTGAAGAATTTTATCAATAGCATTTTTGCTTAGCCATTATTTATAAGCATATTGCTAATAATTTATAATTTTTTCTTAAGATTGCTCATTAGAGCAAACTGTTATACTTGAGTGTTAATGATACCTGTAACTTACCAAATTTTTGTGAAAGGTGGTAGTGGTAAGAGTTTGCATGTATTGGCCAGTATGTAGGGGGTTTGTGGTAGACAGTGAAGAAGAGACTGCCTGAGGGAAGATGTAACAAGTGTATCCAGAAAAGGAAGTGAATTTTGGTTTTCAATTTCAATAGTAAATTATATGCATTTGCTTATTTGTTCAGTTGGCCATGAAGGTGTTTCAAGTTTGGTGGGCACGAGTTGCAATCAACGATACAATTCTTCTCTTACAGAACAAATTTCTAACTGATATTATGGTTCGCTTTGCCTATATACTACATTTTGATTACTTCATGTGGCAAAATCATTTTTACCTACAAAAAAGAAGATAGGACTTACCACTATCCCCTCCTACTGCTAAATAGTATGTGGAGGTGTTTGAGGAATGTGCTCTAGATTCTTTTACTTTAAAACGGGGTGCAATTCTAGCTTGCCTCCTCATGGTGCATCCTGGATAATGCTAAAGAGCTGGAGCGATCTGGCAACCAGACTATCTTCTCGATCTCCTGGTTACTGCATACATGAACTCAAACACATGAATTGGCTCTCTTAAGAAGCAAGATGACAAGAAATATTGGACCAGTTGTCTGTATTTGCCAAATTAAGGTTGAGGGAATATGTAGAGCAAAATGTAAATACCTCTCAAAGATTTTATGCGACAACAATGACGATGTTGATTTTGTCCAAGAGACTCACTGGGATGAGGATCAACTCTACCACAGGGGACGAATTCCTGGATACAGTATCATTGGAGCAACTTATGATCATGCACACGGTCTTGCTGCTAAGTATGTAATACCCTAGAAGACTTCCACCTCATTACAACCAACATTGTCAATGGCTTGCATCTGATGACAACTAAGATTATGGAGCATTACCATCACTAACATGTATAACTTACCATCATGCACATAGCCTTGCCACCTATGTATGTAATTTACTAGAAGATTTCCACCTCATTACAAACAACACTGCTGATGGCGTGCATCTGATAACAACTAAGATTATGGAGTATTACCATTACTAATGTGTACAAACCCGCAGCACTCTTGTGGCCTCCGCAAGTCTAATCAGTCCATAACCATCCTGCAATGCATACAGATGACTTCAACAGCCACCACATGCAATGGAAATATGCTTTCAACAATGAATGTGGAGAGACTGATTGAATGAGCAGAAATTAACAATGTGTACCTAATCTTTGATGCAAAAGATAGATCTTCCTTTAGGTCAGCAGCTTGGCAGGGAGTACAACCCTGACCTCAGCTTTGTCACTGAAGACAATAATGGATGAACGTTACCTACAATGAGAAGAGTTCTCTCCAACATTCCACAAAGCCAACACAGACCAATTATATTAGAAATAGGCTTGCAAGTTTTCTCCTTGTCAGATCCATCCAACATCTTCACTGGAACTTTCAGAAAGCCGAATGGGACACATTTGTGGCCAATCTAGATAAATATGTCTGTTGGATTCCTCCAACAAGCAATAATTACAAGAGAATCATGGGAGCTGTGTTGGCTGTAGATAAGAAGACCATACCAAGAGGCTTCAATAAGGAGTATATCCCTGGATGGGATGATAACAAAAACCTGTATCAAGAATATCTAGAGTGTAGCGACCCTGATATTGCAGATGAACTTGTTCACGCCTTGACACCAACCGACAGAAGAAATGGACTAAGACAGTAGAAAAGACTTAATTTTCAGCACTCCAGTAGGAAGGCATGAGGCCTAAGAAAACTAGGTAGTGGCACTCCGAATGTCTGGGATCATCAGTTATTTCTCCTAACCAATATGCATCACATATAGTCAATATATCAAGATATATTGTCAAGGACAAACAACACACTATTCAAATAAAAAGATAATTTACGTATTTGAAGAATAGTAGACCATCAGACCCCTTAAAACCAGAGAAAGCAACAAACCAGAAAATTACTGACCAATCGCCCTGCTTAGTGCCTGTTATAAGCTCCTAGAAAGGCTCAGTCTCAATAGAATTGCCCCTAAAATAATGAAACAAGTCCTAGTGGACCAGGCTGGATTCAGACATAAATAAAGCTGCTGTGATCAGGTCCTGTCACTCACCTCATGTATAGAGGCAGGCTACCAATGACGCCTGAAAACAGCTGTAGCTTTTGTAGACATTACTGCAGCTTATGATACAGTCTGAAGGCAAGGTGCAACTGCAAGTTACTCTGAGTGGTCCCATGCAGAACAATAGCTAAACTAACTAAAACATACTAAACAACTGCCTGTTCCAAGTGGTTATGGACAAGAACAGAAGTAAACAAATAACACTGGATAATGGATTACCACAAGGGGCAGTCCCGGCTCCCCTCCTTTTTAACTAATACATTGCAGACGTGCCTACTACAGCCTCTACGCTGATGACATTGTTCTAGCCACCAGACACACCAACTTTATTACAATGGAAGACATACTAACAAATGACTTGGCAATCCTAGATGCATACTTCTGCAAATGGAAATTATGCCCAAATTCTAGTAAAACAGAAGTTTTATGTTTCTACTTGAACAATAATCAGGCTAACAAAGAACTGATGGTCTATTTCAATCACAAAATGCTACAACAGATTTCAGAAATATCTGGGAGTCACTTTGGATAGAACTCTATCCTTTAAACCACATCTCATTAATACAGCATCTAAGTTAAAAACACGAAAAAACATATTGCAAAAAATTTACAGAACAAATTGGGGTGCCTCAGCAGCAACACTTCGCTGCACTGCTGTTGGTCTCATTTATTCTGCAGCTGAATAACGCTCACCTGTATGGCTGAACACTGCTCATGTGTACTTGGTCGATGCTCAGCTTAATATCACTATGTGCCTCATTTCATTTCAAATAAATAGGTTAAAGGCCAGGCACCTTCCAATCCTAACAGTAAAAAAATCTTGCAGAGACAAATTTTAACATGAAGGAGAAATGGAAAGAGTCCTGGCATATACTTCAACAGGGGACTTCGATGAATTAGTGGACCCAACTCAGATACCTTCGGGTTTTGACCTGCCACAAAAAACTTTGTCTACCCTTAACAGAATTTGCACCAATCATGGCAGATGTACAGACTACCTTTATAAACGGGGCATGATTGCCTCACCCAGGTGTGACTGTGGATCACCTCGCCAGACTTATCACAGTAGAATGTGCCCAACGTGCATACCATAGAAACTTTCATCAAATGCAGCTGACTGGATATCGAATAAGCAACCTAAACATATAGTCATAGTCTATTCCTGAGTGCCTTCTTTAGGACTGTTTTATATCATGTTTAAGTATTCTGCCTATTTTATACTAAATGTTTATACATACTAAAGATTATTGTAATGTAACTTTTCATGTATAAGCCATATGCTAAATAAATAAATACTTTAAAGTCTACTGCTTAGATATGTTGAAAATATTTTTGTTATTTGGAAACATCTATAGTCACCAAATTTTAACACACCTCTAACTTATGTTACCATTCCTGATATAATGCTAGACTAAAAGGTTTTGACCTTCAAAGACATCTATCTATGGTCAACACTTAACTCGATCTGGGAGATGCAAACAGATGCTCCACATTCGAAATGGAATGACTCTAAATACCATGATCGTGGCAATTTAGCCCAGACCATTAATGTTCTTTTATCCTAAAACCTACATGGACTTTTTTTTTTTTTAATGTTAATTTTATCTACATCTTTATTGTGGATTCAGAATCTAACTATTAAAGTATGATGCCTTTTCTGTTTTAAAGGAGTTCATTTTTTAAATGTACAGCATTCATTAAATAATCAACATCATCAAATTACTGATATGTACCCTCAAGGGGTGTACAGGATATGATAGATAGGATAACATGAAAACTTTACATCATTACTAACTTCCTATCTACAATTTTCCTCCAAATCATTCTGTTACTTGTCAAGACTCCAATATTATCATTATCAGATCTTATATTACTATCGTCTAAGGCACATTGTACCGTATCAATCCACCTATATCTTGGTCTTCCTCTGGGTTGTTTTCCTGCCAACCTGGCAGAGAACACTTGTTTTAGTAATCTTTCCTCTCTCATTCTGTTTAAGTGACCATACCACCTGAGATTAGCTCTGCTAATGCATTCCTGGATGCTGACAATGTCCAGTTATTTCCTAAAATCCTTGTTTTTAATATGATATTGCCATTGATGCCATATCTTTCTCAGGACTCTCACATCTGTGGTCTCTAGTCTTTGGTCAAGTGTTTTACTTCTGACCCAGCTCTCAGATCCATAAGTTAAAACTGGTTTGAACAGTCTTGTATATAGCTAATTTAGTGTTCCAACTAATTTCTCTCTTATTCCATATGAATTTATTCAATTGACTTCCCACCATACCAGCTCTGTTGATTCTGTTGTCTATTTCCATATTTAATTTACCATCTTGAGTAAAAATCATGCCTAAGTAGCTGAAATGTTTTACTTATTCCACAGGTTCCCCGTTCACAACACAGTTGACATTTTCAACAATTCTACCTATTTTCATTGTCTTTGTCTTTTTAATGCTGACCTTCATACCATATCTATTAAAACAGTTATTCGATTTAGTCAGGGAATCTTGCAAACTTGTAGCAGATTTATTTAGAAGTATAACATCGTCTGCATAAAGCAAAGAGCTGACATTAACATCTGCAATTCTGATATTACGTTTAATACCACTTTCCTTCATAATGTGATCCATATAGATAATGAATAACAGAGGGGTTAATATACATCCTTGTCTCACACCAGATTTAACATTAAACCATCTTCCTGTACGTCCTTCAATTCTAACTGCCGACTTACAACTCAAATACAGACTAAGTATTGCATGATATAATGCCCCATTAACACCATATAACTGTAGCGTATTGAATAGCTTCTCTCTTGGCACCTTGTCATATGCCTTTTCCAGATCGACAAAACTTAAATACAGATCTTTCTTATATATTCCCATGCTTTCTCAACTATTTGTTGTAAAGTGAAGATATGATCCTGACAGCCTATTTGGCTTGAATCCAGCTTGTTCTTCACCAAGCTTTTCTTCTAACTGTTTCTCGAGTATACTTGCATAGATCTTGCCAGGAACACTCAGTAGGGAAATACCTCTGTAATTCTCACATTCAGTTTTATTTCCCTTTTTATAAATGGGTACTATTAGAGCTATACTCCAATCATCGGGAATTCGTCCCTCTGTCCAGGCTTTCTGAACTATGAAGTGCAGCCACTGCAAGATTTTTATACCACCATACTTCAGCATTTCTGGTCGAATATCATCTACTGCCTTTCTACATTTCAAGCCTTTGATGGCTTTTTCTAATTCAAGTATGGATATGTATTCCTGACTGTATGCCTGTTGAGTGTTTTTTTACCACTGTGCTATCACTGCTTGTTTCATTTAGTAATTTTTCGAAGTAATTACTCCATACTTCAAGGATATCTTTTTCTCCTGTTTTCATGTCACCTTTATCATCTCTAACTCCTTTTACAGCACTCTTTCTTCCATTTCTAAGCTTCTTCAACAACCTCCAGAATATCTTACCACCTTTGTGATATTTATTTTCTATGTTCTTGCCAAAGTCCTCCCATGACTTTTGTTTAGCTAGTATTACACAGTGTTTCGCTTTCTTACATTTGTCTCTGTATTCTCTAAGAGCAAAAGCTGACTTATTTGCCAGGAACTTTTGATATGCTTTCTTCTTTTAACTTAACTTTAACTTTAACTGAATTTTAACTTATTTCATTATATAAATAAATAGAAAATGAATATCAGACAAAGATATATTTTGGGAAAATATGGAGGAAAAAAGAACGCAGATAACAGTGCCTGCTTGATTTCTGTTTGGGATATGGAGTTATTATTATTATTATTTATTTAGCATTTGGCTAAGAAGAATACATGCATATGGTACCACGCACACACAAAATCACTTACAAGAACAAAATGCGTAAAAGAATACAATAGTGTGAAGTGATGACACTGTAGTCATATATACATATAAAAATATACAAATAAGCAGAAAATTAAAATTGCATGTCTAAGCTAGACAACCAGTCAACAGCATCAGTAGAAACTGTTATAAAGTCAGTTAGTGGTCCCATGAAGGCTCTGTGAGGATAGTCAAATGTGATATGTTGTATAGTTTGGTTATCCTCACCACAGTCACAAGATGAGTCTGGTCTTATTCCCCAAGTAAATAAGGAAGCTCTTCACCTACCATGGTTGCTGCGAACCCCATTTAGGGAGGTCTATATTTTTTGAGGTAGGTCTTTAGCCCAAACAGCCCTGATGGAGGGCTGTTTGGGTTAAAGACGGTCTGCCAGATTACCAGGGCTTTGGCAGTCCATTCCGTCTACCATGCTGTTGTTGCATCATAGCCCTCAGTGACAAGTTGTTGTGCCATTATAATAGGTGCGTGTCTTGACTTAAGCCTCGGTGATGTAAAGCTGTCGATATCAGAGTGTATACTAAGTAGTGGGTTCCAGCAAATTTTGTTATATTTGCAAATCAGGTTGTCTTGGTGTCATAGTTGTGGCAGTTGTATGTGGCTCAGAACTGGTAGTCAATATGGAGTAGTCTTTATTGTTCCAGAAATGATACGCATTCAACATGGTATCAATTAATTTAAAGTGTGCACTGGTCAGCCAAACAGCTGAGCAGTATTCAGCATTTGAGTAGACGAGGCCTAGAGCAGGTCCTTAATGTGGGAGTACAACTCCCCCAGATTGTTCTGGCAAGTTTATGCAGTATGTTATTTCTAGTTCTGAGTTTGGCAGCACTATTGGAGAGATGTCTATTAATGGAGAAGGTTCTGTCCAGGGTTATGCCCAGATACTTTGGATTAAAACTTTGTGGTAGTATGTTCCCATTTAGTGGCACTCATAAAATGTCTCGTGCCATGCTATTGTTCAAATGGAAACAGCATGTTTCAGGATGCTAGAGTATACAGCAGACTTAAGACAGGAAGCATTAATTGAATATTTATTTTGAGCAGGATTAAAATGAATATAAATCATCAGCATATGCAAATTTTCTAGACTTTGTCCTTGGAAGGTCAGAAATATACAGAAAAGAAGAGGGGCCAAAATTGACCCTTGTGGGAGTCCACTGTTAAGTGTTCTTGGTTTGCTCATATCATCATCTAGAACTACCTGTATTGTTCTATTAGATAGAATAGTGTCGATTAGATGAGTCATTTTTTTACATTTCAGTATTTTAAGGAGCTTGTAGATCATGGCGTTCCTCCATACAGTGTCATATGCAGCTGTCAATTCTATAAAGATTGCACCAGTTTGAAGGCATTTTTCGAAACCAGATTCTATATGGGTCGTTAGGGCCAACATGTGATTTTCACAGTTGCTCCCGGGCCTGAAACCGGCCTGTTCATGAGGGAGAGTATCAATGGGACATGGAGTAATCATCATTAATACCATGTTTCAAAATAAAGATGTGCAAAAATTCACCTGAAGAAAAGATGCTATGTTATCAATGATAGCAATGTTTTCAATGCTGGTTGTTCAGGATGAAGAGTATACAGCAAACTTAAGACAGGAAGCATTAATTGAATATTCATTTTGAGCAGGATTAAAATGAATATAATATTGAAAACAAAAATATTGACAAAAGTTTTTTTTTTTTTAACAAAATAAAGCCAAGCAGCTTTTGGAGGTAAATTGTATGGAATATACAAAAGTTATTCAAGAAAAAAGGAGTTTGAAAACTAACTTTACACTCAGCAGCAGACTCTGAAAAAAAAACATTGGCTAATTCAGCCAGACAGGCAAATGTAAAAAAGTCATCTGCACGGATAAAAAAAAAAACTAGAGCTGTATGGTAAACTCAGGAAGTTAAAGAGGCAGTCATGGGAAAGAAGGAAGTGCATCAAATGTTCACAGTATGTATTCTCAGAGAATACAGAAAAAATGTAAGAAAACAAAGCAGCATGTAAAAGTAGTTGAACAAAAGTCACGGGAAAACTTTGAAAACAATATAGAAAACTAGGAAAGTGGCAAAATGTTCTGAAGGCTATTCAGAAAACTTCAAAATAGAGGAAAGAATACTGTTAAAGGAATCAAACATGATAAAGGTGACATTAAAACTGAAGTTATTCTGGATGACAAGAAAAAAGATTATGGGATAAGCAGTTACAAACTTATAGTGAAAAATAATCAAGAGGAATGTGATTCTTAGAAACATTAAAACAGTGAACAGAAGGAAATGATAGAATCACATTGAAAATGAAGATACTTGGAAGGAACTTGACACTGTTAGCTACAGGAATATGAGCAGAGCTAATCTTAGGTGGCATGATCATTTAAACAAATGGGAGAGGAAAGGTTAGCAAAAGAAGTATTTGTTGCCAGGATGGCAACAAAAATTTGATGGCAAGAAAAAGATCCAGAGGAAGATCGCAATATAAAGATCTGACAACAATGGAGTCCTGAAAGATAGGAATAATGTAAACTTTTATGTAGTACTATCCAGTGGCGTAACTAGAGCTATCGCCGCCTGGGGCAGTCCCTGAGTTTGCCGCATCTCAATACACACAAAAAATCAACACGATGTATATGGAAATAAATTAATTTCTGTTTTTTTTGAAGTAAAACTTTAATTTCAACATTCTAAAATGTTATTTTTCTTGCTTTTCTGTTAGCAAAATTGTCGATGACATTGGTGAAGTCTATTTCATAGTAATGTAGGTAATTCTTAATCAAATTTTATTTAGAAAAACTCCTCTCACAACTCACAATATTACAATATTTAGAACTGAGTTCTCGAGACTGTTTTTTAGAATTAACTGTAAAAGATCAAAAAGGTTCAAAGTGCCACCCGCCCCCTCCACCCAGCTACGCCACTGGTACTATCATTGTATTACATTTACACTGCATCCTGAGGATACACATCAAGAATTAGAACTGAAGAAGTAAAAATATTGTTTGATATTAATTCCAATGTAAGACAGGGGTGCACACTACCTCCATTATTATTCTTCATCTACATGGATATGAAAAGTAGCACTGAACCTGATATCAAAATTACAGATAGCAAACTTAGCATGCAGCATGCACATGATATTCCACCCTTCAACAAATCCAGTGGAAGTTTCCAGGATTCTTTAACTAAACTGGATAACTACTATAACATATACAAATTTGAAATGTTACAGTTTGAAGATTAAATAGGGTAGGAGGAAATGGATGTGTAATCTTATTAAGCAAGCAAGAGATTACCAAGAAAAGGGTAATATGGAAGGCCCATAAGGATGATGTCAGTTTTAAAAATAAGGAACAGGCCTGAAGATCACAAGTGTTGTACAGAAAGCTAAGTATGAAAAGAAACTGGTTCTTCAACATATCTTAAAAGAATTCTGTTGTTATGCTGCAAGTAAAAGAAAGAACAAATATGAAAAAATAACTCTTCTTAATGCAGATGGTATGAAGGTGACAGATGAAGAAGAGATTGTTCAATTAATGAGTGCTCATTTTGCTAAAAGCTATCAAGCTGGTGTATGCAACACTGTGCTCACTGCTACCTCTTCAATGGATGAACACTCAGATGTAGGAAGAGGTATTAGATTCTGTTGCACAAACTGAATAAAAATTCTGCAATAGGGACTGATGGAAAATCAGCACAGATGCTAAAAGAGTTTTCAGCTAAAATGGCCATTCTTTAACCAGGTTATATAATTTGAGTCTCAGAACAGGGAAGATTCTGCAGGAATGGAAAGAATGCATGGTAACCCATTGCACAAGGGTGTTGGTGCAAAAACATATATCCAACTACTGACCTATCAGTATCTCAAGAGAGGTGGTGAAGATTTTGGAAAAGCTAGTTAGGGCTCACATTCAGAAAAGGGTTGAGAGAGAATCTCTGCTTTGCAAAGAACAGCATGGGTTTACTAAGGGAAGGTAATGTTTTAGCAACTTGTTCACATTCTATATATGTTAAAGATACCAAGCAATTTTATAAACTTGGTTTTAATCCTTTTCCCCAAGTAAGCAAACAGACAAGTAAGTCAAGTTTGCACCTGAACTATGTTCAGGTCTGAGGCAACTCGTGGTAAAGGTGGAGTAAGCTCTGATCACTTTCCCTTAGTATCTCCCCTAATGCAAAGCACATCCCCTTGCAGAGATGTATGATGCTATGCATTAAAGGAAAGCAGCCACTACCCAGACTGATTTCGACCTTTATTGAATGTTCTGTTGAATGAATTGTTGAAAGCAATTTTATAAACTTGGTTTTAATCCTTTTTTCCCATCCAAGGTAAAAAACTTGCATCTTTCTCTCATCCTGAGATTTTTATTTAATAAGGTCAAAGAACCTTGTGGCAACTTCTACAGGTAAAATTTATAAGCTTTGCCTTACTTCAACCTTGGCATCTCTGGGTCTGGCTCCCAGTGATGAGACCAGTCTGGATAGTGGCCCTTTCCTTTAATGGATAGCATCATACATCGCTGCAAGGGATGTGCTTTGCATTATGGGAGATACTAAGGTAAGAGATGAGAACTTATACTACCTTTACCATGATTGCTCTAGTTCTGAAGATACTTCAGATGCAAACTTGACTTGTCTGTTTGTTTACTTGGGAAAAAGGATTAAAACCAAGTTTATAAAATTGCTTGGTATCTTTAACGTACACCCAAGGTAAAAACTTATATATACACATACATATATATATACCTAATTGTTGAGGAGGGTATTCCTCAACAATTTCTTTCTTTGCAGTTCATGCTTAATGATACTACTCATCCATCTAACTTCTACCTGATTAACCCTCCTGACCTTGGGTATAAAATATAATAATCTAATTGAGAAAGGTGACTAGTAAGTTCATGAGCAGTACAAAGGCAAGGCAAGAAAGTTAATAGCATGGTAAGGAAGGCAAAATCAGATTATGAGAAGAAAGACTATAGAACAATAATGCTAATGAGTGCAGATGGTGGTGAGCTAACAGAAGCAGACAAGAGAGTTGAATTGCTGAGTGACCACTCTGGAAGGGAATATCACATAAGTAAGGTCGCAGTTGTGATGTGTGAGACATGGACTGGTGTTGGATAAATGTCGGGTTCATAGGATATTGCAGAATCTCATGCTGAAAGTTTTTTTTTTAGTTGGTTCTATTATAAATTAAAGATGCCAAGAAATTATATTCTTGATTTAATCCTTTACATTATTTGTGTGTGAAGTATCTTCCCAAATGGGCTACCTTGTATATAGAGGTTAATGAATTCACATTAATTGTCCTAGTATCCCATAATGCAAACTATAAAGTTAAACTGCTTAAGCCAAGAATTTCTTGGCATCTTTATAGTATGAACAAGTGAAAAATCTTTCAACATATATCTCTAATTCAGAGTATTTTAATAATAAGTTGTGACACCCTTTGACTACCTGTACATGGGAAGTATATGATTTTTGCACTACTTCAACCTTGTATCTCTTCTGTGTCTGGCTCCCACTGATGAAGTTTAAAGATGTTTGTGCTTGGATTTGCTAAGGCTTTTGACAGAATACAGCATGGAAGAGCTATTGCATAAATTGGACAATATGAGTTTATATGGACAATATAAAATACTAGTGTGGTTAAGAGGATGGAGAAACTGGAGAGAGATGGCTGGAGTGCTATGCGATAAGAGGGTGCCGATCAATCTAAGAAGAAAAATCTATAGGACAGTAGTGAGACCAGCTATGACATATGCTATGGAAACTGTGGCCTTGAGGGAAAAAAACATCAGCAGGTTGCGGAGATGACAATTCTTAGGTGGATGTGCAGTGTGACCTGAGAAATGATTTGTAAGGGTAATGGTGAAAGTTATGAACTTAGGAGCAAAGATATAGGAGGCAAGGTTGAGATGGTTTGGCCATATGATGAGGAGGGAAGAATACTGGGGATGGGAAGATGGATGTCAGTTCAATGTCAATAAATGTAAAATCATTCTCTTTGGCGTGATTAGATATCCAATGCTGTATTGTATTGATGGGATTAGGCTAGAAGAAACCGATGAGGCTAGGGATCATGGGGTGGTAATAGATAGGAAGTTGAAGTTCAGGGATCATGTCGCAAAGGTTGAGATGGTTTGGCCATATGATGAGGAGGGAAGAATACTGGGGATGGGAAGATGGATGTCAGTTCAATGTCAATAAATGTAAAATCATTCTCTTTGGCGTGATTAGATATCCAATGCTGTATTGTATTGATGGGATTAGGCTAGAAGAAACCGATGAGGCTAGGGATCATGGGGTGGTAATAGATAGGAAGTTGAAGTTCAGGGATCATGTCGCAAAGATTGCAAATACAACTCAAAAAATAATTGCAATGTCAAAACAAACTTTAACATGTAAAGATAAGGATGACATTTTGCCTTTTTAGAAGAAGACTTTACTTGGACTATTGTGCAGGGGTCTGGTCTCCTGGTTTCCATTGTGATTCTGATACCGTGGAGAGAGTGCAAAGGAGATTATGAAGACATGTTGAGAATTTGTAGACCACAGACATTAGCAAACAGGAGAAAGAGGAGTGATACGATTGAGATGTACAAACTTCTGAAAGGGTCATACAGGATTTCAGTTGATGGAATTTTTCATTTTATGACGGGTGGGGCAAGAGGGCATCCTTGGAATCTGAGAATGAATGCCACTAAGAAGGGAGTGAGGGCTACATTTTTCTCTCATAGGGCAGTGATTGATTGGAAAGAATTGCCACTGGATGTTGTGTGTGTGTGTGTGTGTGTGTAAGCAGTGAATGAATTCAAGATTAAGTATGATAGATGGTGCGAGCAGTATGTGGCTTCCCTCAATGAGTCCCTGACTCCCTAGAGGTTTCTCTTAATAGTAAGTGATAATATACTGGTTTCTGGATAAAATGGTGACTGATGGATAGATACCAAAAAGTGGTATATGGAAGAGCAGAATCCAAGAGAAAGCAGGTAAATAGTGGTGTGCCCCAAAATTTTGTTCTAAGATTACTTAAAAAAAAAAAAAAAAAAAAAAAAAAAAAATCTGAAGGTGCAAAATTGGGTAGAGTAATCTAGGCAATGTGGAGCGCTTGCAAAATGATTTAAATAGGCTGTCAGTATGGGCTAAAGAATGGGTATCAGTTTAATGTGGAGAAATGTAATGTTATGCATTGAAACTGTACTCTAAGAAGTAGCTGAAACTATTTTTTTTTTTTGGGGGGGGGGCAATAGATAGAGGCCACATAGAGGAAGTTATTCCTCTTTACAAGGCCTTTACACATCCACACATTCTAGATTATCTGTGCTCAGGTCTGGTCACTTGGGTTTCTTGGGGATGATGAAGCAGTAAAAAGGATCCAAAGGCAAGTGACCAAGATGGTGAGTGGGCTGTGAAATGTTCCTTATGAGGAAAGATTGAGGATTTGTTACAGAAGCTGGTTGACAGGTAAAAAAGATATCAAACACACACGTGGTTCAAATAAATACACACCAAGCAAAACAGATAATTTGATATGTATCAGCTGGCCTTATTCAAGAAATTAAAAAAAAAATATGCAAGTAGAAAGCAGCAATTTATCATAATGAACTTAAAATGTTTTGCAAAAGAACAGATGACCTGTATCAGTAGTTGAATGCTAAACTAGAAAGTAATTCCTGATAAGCCCTTGTGAAAAATGAATATCATGATGATACAAAATAAATTTCAATTAAAATTAAGGATAACTTTAATACAGTGAAAGTGTGTATTACATTTATGGATGACAAGAAACAAAACAGGGCTTGAACTGAAGTTTCATTTAGAAACATACAGTTGAAGGGGTCCCCAAAACATTTTTTATGACCCAGGAACTGGATTTTATGATAGTACTATATGATAAATTCATATCACAGTTGACTATAGCAGATACCACTATAACTTCTGTAAAGACCCAACCAAAGCCCATTAAATATGATGCTATGCTCAAAGAAATTCATGATGGCAATCAATTCACTGTAACAAACTATTCCTGTGGTCCCTAGAGTTTGGTATAGTGAGATTAAAGTACATTACTGTCAGAATTTTTCTTCAAACTAGTTGGTTGCATATCAACATCAACCATCCTAGTCCTCTGGGTCTTTTTCCTGTCATCCTTAAAAAAAAAAGCTCTGATTATCTTTCTTCTCCCATTATGTTTAAGTGACTATATTTGATTTTAGATTTGCTCTACTCACACATTCCTGAATGTAAAACAAAGCATAAGTTTCTTCTTAATGTTTTTATTTTTAATATGATTCTGCCATTGTTACAATCTGTTTACTTTCAATTTTTTTTCCCAGTGTGATCATATCTGTAGTCTCCAGTCTGTTTTACTTCTAACCCAACTCCAGATATATAAACTAAAACAAAAAAAGTATCTTGTATACAACCAGTGTAGTCTTTTGAGCAATTTTATCTTATTCAATAAAAATTTAATCACATGATTCCCTCCATGACAGTTTTGCTTATTCTGTTGTCTGTTTCCATATATTTCATTTGCCATCTTTACCAAAAATTGTTTCTAAATATTTGAAATATTTTACTTGTTCTATACATTCTGTTCAGAATGCAGTTAACATTTTCCACGTTCTTGCTTATTTTCATAGTCTTTGTTTTTTATTACTGATTTCCATATCAAATTTGTTGTCAATTATTCAAAACATATTTAAAGTTGTTAAAAGAATCATGAAGACTTGTAATCAACTTATTTAAGAGTATAACATTACATACATAAAGTAATGAGCTGAGTTTAACATCTCCAATCCTGATATCATGTGATTCATATAGATGAAGAATAACAGTGAAGACAGTCAAACCATCTTTCTATTCACACTTCAGTGTTAATTACTAACTTATTAGTTTCAAGTTCTACAGAGCAATGTACATCCACAGGCTGTACATTGCTCTGTATAATGCATAGCATTTTGAACAGCATTTTTCTTGACACCTGATCATATGCCTTTTCCAGTTGTACAAAACTTAAAGATCCTTGTTACATTTCACTGATTTCTTGACTATTTGTCTTAAAGTGAAAAATCTGATGCTGACAATCCTATTTAGAAAAAAATCTTTCTCCATGTTTCTCTTCTATAATTTTTATTAGCATCATCTCATAAATCTTACCTGGAACACTCAGAAGAGAAAGTCTTCTGGCAATCTCATTTCAGTTTTATTTCTCATTTTAAAGATGGATACTGTACCATGAAAGTGCTACTCTGATCATCTAGTATTTGATGTTTTGACACTACTAGTATTATTATTATAAGAAACCACCCAGGAGTCCAAGGATTCAACATCCTTGGAGGTGAGTACTTGATCCTTGTTGGAGCTCTAAAAATCAGAATAGGAAATGATTACCAGACATGGAAATTGAAACAAACAAGTAAAATATTCCATTAACTTCCATACACCACCTACACACTATATAACCCACCATCCATTGATGGATTTTTCTAATTCAAGTAACAATAGGTACTCTTGTGTGTTTTCTACCACTATTTATCAGTTATTTATCAAGCCTTCAAAGTAATTACTGCAGACGATCTAGAATATCTGAATTTTCAATTTTCATCACCTTTATCATTCCTGATTCCTTTTGCAATATGCTTTCTTCCATTTCCAAGATTTTTAAATAGTCTGCAGAATATTTTTGCCACCATTCTGATATATTTCTCTTCTATATTCTTTCCAAAGTCTTCATGATTTTTTATTTAGCTTTTTTTGAACACTGCTTTGCTTTCTTATATTTTTGATGCTATTATCCCAGAACACTTGGTGACTTACTTACCTGACTGACTTACTTAGGAACTATCAAATGCTTTCTTCTTTTCCTTGACTGCCTTTAATTTCCTGAGTCCATAATGGAGTTCTGATTTTTCTATCCTTGCAGGCAAACTTACCATGTGCCTCTCTGGCTGAATCAATCAGCATTTCTTCAGGATCTGCCAAGCTGCTCAACTGATTCTTTTAAAAACTTTCTTATATACTTTTTTTTTTTCCAGTATGATATTCAATTGTATCTTTCTCAAAACGAAATGGTGATCATTTCTTATTTCAATTTCTTTAGATATACTACTCTTTTGTCCTGAACCACCTTGAAGACATCACTGTTAACAATAACAGAGTCAGTGAGACTGCATTATAAAAATTATGGAAACAATTACCTTGTTAGAGTAAAACTATAAACCAAAATAATCACTTGACCTTCACATTAAGGTCATCATCTGGAGTACAGGTATCCCTCAATTAACACGGTTAATTAATTCCTCGATGTCACCGCGTATATCAAAATCACATTAATCAAATCTAATAATCAATGGTAAAAAGTACAATTCGTCCCTGATCGATTACTGTACTAATAATTCATTTTATATGGTACTCTTTCAGGAAAAATAAAAAATGAATGTAAAGTAAATGTTTAATAAATACTTGTACCTACATTAGTTACTGCAATTTTTTTTAATCAAAAGAAGTTATAAAGATTCGTTTGAACAGTTTTAGTTTTTTTTCTTATCGGCATAAATTCTACGATAAAAAGCAAAATGACTCTCCAGACCTCAGCAAACAAGCATTCTTCGATTAACACCTGGATCCATATCCATTACTTTCTGCTTAAGCGATTCTAAACTGCGAAATATTCCATCCAGTTCTTTGACTGTTATTTCCTTTGGAACCTCATCTTCACATTCCATTTGTTCGTTGTCTTCATATGTGCATTGTTCAATTTCAAGAAAATAGTTGTCACTAAAATCTTTTGAATTTGAATCCAACAATTCTTTAACATCTTCTGCATCAACACCATCAAAACCAAGGTCTTCTCCAATTGCAACGATTTCTTTGACCTTTTGAATCACAGGATTTTGAAAACAACCTAAGTCATTAGCGCATTCTGGCAGAAGGTTTTTCCAAACAGCTTTCATGCAACTAGAAGACACTTGCTCCCACGAGTCACGAATGTTCTCAATTGCGTGTTTAATGTTAAATTTTTTCCAAAATTCGTGGAGCGTAATTGCATTTTCTCCTGCCTTTGAGAATGTCTTTTTAAGAAAATAGGCTTTGAAAGTTGCAATGATGCCCATGTCCATGGGTTGTAGCAATGATGTATTTGGTGGGAAAAATAAAACTTTCATATTCTCACACAGATCATTCAGAGAATTTGGATGACCAGGTGCGTTGTCTAAAAGCAAAAGAGCTTTGAAAGCTAAGTTATTTCTCTTGCAATAAGTTTCATTTGCCGGGCAAAAATAAGACTTAAACCAATCTTCGAATAGACTTTTGGTTAACCCAAGCCTTCTGATTCGCCCGCCAAATAACAGGTAAAGAGTTCTTGTTACATCCTTTTAAAGCCCTTGGGTTCTGAGTTCGATAGACAAGCAGCAGCTTCAATTTAAAATCTCCATTAGCATTTCCTCCAAACATAACAGTTAAGCGATATTTTGACACTTTATAGCCAGGCTGCGCTACTTTTTTTTGATATAAAAGTTCTAGATGGCATTTGTTTCCAATAGAGTCCAGTTTCATCTACATTGAAAATTTGGTGGTAATCGTAATCATTTTCTTCGATAATTTTCTGCAGCTCAGCAGGAAACGTGGATGCAGCATCTTCACCTGTTATTTTCACATTCTTTAGTCCAGCTCTAGATTTAAAATTTTCAAGCCAGCCTTTGCTAGCTGCGAATTTGAATCGTCTTCTTTATATTTACCCTCTTTAAGTCTTGAAAACAGGCTTAAAGCTCTGACCATGATATTATAGGCACTAACTGGAATTCTCTTTTGATTGCAGTCTTCCAGCCAAATAACCAACAGATCATCCATTTCAACCATTATAGCACTCCGGTTACGTGTGCACTGCATACTTGCAGATGTAGATGCCACTTTACCTTGCTCACAATGATCATCAGATTTGAATAAAATAGTCCGTATTGTAGACTCGTTAAAACCAAATTCGCATCCAACCTTACTTTTACTTTCACCAACAAGTTTAAATCTTTTAATTATATCAAGTTTTGTATCTAAGATAATTACCTTCCTCTTCTGTTTTTCACTTAATGACTCAGTTGTGGGATTGCTCTTATTCTTCGACATGATCAATGGGCTGTAAAATTTACGAAGAACGCAATTTGTAAATACGTACAACAGAACAACTGGAGCTTGTAATGCACCCACTCTTAATGCTAGCAGTGAAGTAACTGGCTGGCACTCAGCCTTGTGGCGTGATTTTCATGATTTTCACCCGTTGTGGTTTCAACTGCCTTTGAGAATGTCTTTTTAAGAAAATAGGCTTTGAAAGTTGCAATGCTCCCATGTCCATAGGTTGTAACAATGATGTATTTGGTGAAAAAAATAAAACTTTCATATTCTCACACAGATCATTAAGATGACCACAAGACCAGCAGCCTCGTGGCGTGAGCATAATTTTGCATGGTAAATTTAAAGGAGCATTAATCAAAACTCTTGCCGCGTATAGCAAGGGATTGCCGCAATTAATTTCACAGCAATAATCAAATCCACGTTAAGCAAGGAATACCTGTATACGCATATAATATATATATATATATATAAACAAGCTGCACTACAATCCACATAGTATGCTAAAGTTACATTGATTTGGTCAATCGTTAAAACTACTGGTCTGACCTCTGGCGAAAAAAAATCTTGCTACATCAATGCTAGAGTCCTGTTATTATTATTATCTATTTGGTTACAAAAAATAAATACAGCTAGAGAGCAACATGTTCTCATGTACTTACTCATAAATATACGTATAAATTGGAACAAAACAGTATGGATGGTGGCTGATAAGAGTTGAAATTATTGTCTAGAATCCTAAAGGCAGGGTTTGCTGTAAAACTTGAAGAATGAAGTGGGATGAATGTGAGCCATTCAAATTCTTGGGATTTTATGCCACCATCATTGTTAAGATTAGGATGGTTGGTCAAAAATTTCACAGGCTTCTTTAAATTTGTGTTCATACTAGATTTTTGCATGAATAAAGAGCAAGTACTATTCCAATCAATTTGGTGTAGGGAGCATGATATGAGAGGCCTGATTCACGAAATTTATTAAATTTAATGTGTTGTATTCTTTTTTATAGATAGGAATTGTGCATCCAGTTTCACCCATATATGAGGTAAGTTACAGGTGCAATAGATACAATAAACTCCAGGGTGAGCCAATGGGAAGGAGAGGATACTTAGAGGAGTTGAATATGTTTTTTAATCTTATAGATGGTTTAAAAGTAGCATTAAGATTATGATGGTGTAGAATTTTTTTTATTTTTTCTGATAACCCTTTAATGTATGGGATAGCTATGGTGTTACTGTAATCTATATTATATGTATTTTTTGTTATATTATATTATAAGTTTTATGAAGAACTTTATTGCCAGTATTTTTGCTATAGCCATTATTTATATGTATATGCTGCTAATAATTTATAATTCTTATTTAAGAGCTTGTTCATTAGAGCAAATTATTATAGCTCTGTTTCTGAGGGTGTTAATGACTCCAAGTTTTTGCAAAGGGTAGTGATATAAGTTAGCATGTATATATATTGGCCAGTACATGTAAACTTGCAATACACAGTGAATGACAGACTGCCTGAGGGAAGATGTGTGACCAGTGTATCCAGGAAAGGAAGCGAGTTCTGATTTTCAATTTCAATAGTAAATTGTATGTGCTCATGTTGTTTGTTTAGCTGGCTGAGGAAGGTGTTTAAAAGGATAATCAGTGAGACTTATTTCTAGGAGGGAGGCACTTACTATTATTACTATTAGCTCTACTCTTTTCTTCAAATATTGCCAGAACAATTCTATGTCTGGTAATCATTTCCTACTTTGCTTTTTAGAACTCCAACAAGGACTAACCCTTCTTTAGGAAAAAAATTAACTTTTCAAACACATGGATACACAAAGCTCCTATCTGCACATAATTAATTTACAGTTCTTAACGAAACTGTTCAACTTATGCTAGCTCTCAGAAACTGAGTCTAAATGAGTAACGCCACCAATTAGAAAGGTGAGTTAAGCACATCTACTCTCCACCTTTCCACAGACATCAATGTGACTGAGGTCAGAAATTCAAAGGGAAGTTAGCTGTCCATCAGATGCCCCCCCCCCCCCCCCAATACATTTTCTTCTCTGTCAGCAGAAATTTCATTAGGGAAAATTATCTATAGCAGCAAATGCTTCATGAAAAATGAAAACCAAGCATAATGATCTATGTAAACATAAATCAATCCAATTATTGAATAGATAGGAGATTCTACACCACCCACGTTAACTAATTTAGGACCTCCTGCATTCTGAATTCCTTGTGCTACTGCATGTCCTAACATCTACGGTGTGAAATACGACACTGTCTGTGTTGTGAATCAGGCTGTTTATCACCGCTTTATCTGCAGATATAGTAAACCTCGACAGAGGACTCTCATTCACTACGTGTGTGCTATTATTCTGGAAACGCCTGCTAGAGGGCCAGACGAATGGTTGTGTTTTCAGAGAGCTCCCGAAAGCTAAGTACAATTTTGAATAAAAATTAGAATATAGGTTAAAATCATAACGTAATATTGCCTAATTTTGGTAGCTTGTTGTGTCTGTGGGATTTTGGTGTGAATTACGTTATTTAATTTAGTATATAACGTTATGTTTCATAGATTTGAATATGGCGCCAATGCAACGTAAGATAATGGCGTTCAAAAATACGACGCCATTGTACAAAAATTATAATGTGAGAGAGTTTGTCCAATGTGATGTGTGTGGGATGTATGCATTCCCGAATGAGGCTGGAATTTGGATTGAAAGTGATAGTGGTGGGAGAATGTGCAGAAAGTGTAAGCAAAGTGAGGAGTTGAAGTATGTGTCAGGTAGTAAGATAGTTATGGTTGAAGAAAGCCAGAATTGCCAGAATGTGAGTGAAAATAGTGGCTTGATAGAGAATTGCGATGTACAAGATGGCAATGAGAGCGGCGATTTAAGAAAGAGTGAAAGCAACCATACTGAGAGAGAAAATGGTTTAAACGATAAAAATAATGAGGAATTATTTGTAGGAAGTGAGATCGCTAGGTTGCGCGCAGTGATACAAAATGCGCAGCGGCAATTAGAGCACCTGCAAAACTCTTTCCAGAGTGATTCGGCTAACGTAAAAAAACAGTGCAAGAATGAGAGAGTTTCTGAAATGAAGGAAAGAGTGTTGTATGGTGACTTGTTATTAAGAGGGGTGATAGATGGCAGTGTAACTAAACTGTACTTGCTGGGTGCGAAATTTAAGGATGTAAGTGAGAGTATTAGAGTGCAAAAACAGAGGGTGAAAGAATTAAAAGGTGATAAATTTTTTATGAGAGAGGACTTGAAAGTATTGTTAAAGGTAGCGAAAGAAAAGAGTGACAGAGTTAGAATGGTTAGTCTGTTGCCGCGGTATGACAGAGAGGAGTTTAGGAGGAGGGCCATAATTGCAAATGACATTATGCGTAGGTTATGCAGACGGTGTGGTGTGGAATTCGTGGACGTGTGGAATGAATTTGAAGGGGGAAAGGACTTATACAAGATGGATGGCCTGCATTTGAATGGACTTGGTGTGCGGAAACTGGAAAGAGTGTTGCTGAATGAAGTGAAAATGGATGTGCAAAACCAGGGAAACTAGAACTACCAAGGAGGGGGGGAGGGAATGGATATGCAGACATCAGTGAGACAGATGAGTGTAAGAATGCATATAATGTACCCGAGCCAGCACTAAGGACAAAAAATGGGAATGGGTCATTTAGAATAACGCATCAATATAGGGGTGGGACTAAGGGATCACTGCATTTCATGTATACTAATGCCAGGAGTACTACTATGTATACTAAGGCCTTGTTTGGCTCTTCCTGGCCACAGGTTATTGGCATTAGTGAAACATGGCTGACAGAAGAAGATATGGTTAGTGGGATAGAATGTGTAGGTTACAGTGCGTTTAGGAGGGACAGAGAGAATAAAATGGGGGGAGGGGTATTATTGATGATAGCTGATGAACTGCAGCCAAGGAGAATTGAAGTTGTATCGCAGGATAGTGAAAGGAGCTCATTTGAGGCTATTTGGTGTGAGATTGAGACTGGCAGAATAAAATATACAGTTGGGTGCTGCTATAGACCAGGTGATGGAATAGATGGTGGAGATAGTATGCATAGGGAAATTGATGAAATGAGTGGAAGGAGGGTAAATTATTATGGGGGATTTCAACTATGGTAACATTGATTGGAAGGAGGAGAGGACACATGTGAGGAAAGAAAAGGATTTTATTCAATTATTAAGGGATAACTATCTGAGACAGCATGTAATTGAAAATACTAGGGGTGTGAGAGTGCTTGACCTGGTAATAGAATCTGAGAATTTGACTGTAATGAATATGACCATGTTGCCACCTATTGGTGAGAGTGATCATAAGGTCTTGACCTGGGAGGGGGCTAAAGGTGTGGAATTTTCGATTAAGACAGGGTATATGTGGAATTACCGTACTGGCAAGTATGACAAGCTTAGGAGATTGCTTGGATCAGTGCCATGGCATGTACAACTGCAAGGGCTGGATGTCGATAGAGCATGGGAAGTGGTCAAGGAGCATTTACAGGAGATAATGGCTGATTGTATACCTAGGGTACGAATAGTAAAACAAGTAGGGGTTAAATGGATGAATAACACCATTAAGCTTGAGCTGCAAAAAAACAAACAACTGTGGAGGGAATATAAAGAAAGGGGTGACCTGCAGGCACACGAACGGTATAAAGTGCAGGCCAGAAAGGTAACGAGTGTGGTAAAAAAAACAAAAGTGGATTATGAAAGGAAACTAGCTTTGCAAGCAAAAGAGAATCCAAAACAGTTCTTTCAATATGCTGCAAGCAAGAAAAAAACTGTACACGGCAAAATGATTTTAAGGAATGACGATGGTAAGGAGGTCACTGAATCAGTCGATATAGTGGAGTTACTGAGCGCGCACTTTGCAAAAGCATATCATCCAGGTGGTGACATTGAAAAAGTGAAGGAACCATTAGTTTATATGGGAATAGTGATGAATGAAGTGGAGGTGACTAGTCTATTACAGAACCTTAATGTGAACACATCTGTGGGATTGGATGGTATACCGGCACGGGTCTTGCGTGAAGCGGCTAAAGAATTATCAGTGCCCTTGAGCATGTTGTTTAATCTGAGTCTCAGGTCTGGCTTAGTTCCAAAGGTGTGGAAAGAGGGGAAAATAGTTTCACTGCATAAAGGAGGATCCAAGACTACGGTTGCAAATTACCGACCGATCAGCATATCAGGAGTCGTTGTCAAGGTCTTAGAGAAAGTAGTCAAGGAAAAAATACAGGAATGGATTGATGAAAACGAGATACTGTACAGGGGACAGCATGGTTTTGTGAAGGGTAGATCATGCTTCAGTAACTTGCTCAAGTTTTATAACAAGGTGACGGCTGAACTGGATAAGGGAAATGGGTTTACAGTGATACTGCTGGACCTGGCAAAGGTGTTTGACAGGATACCACATGGAATACTAATCCGTAAACTACAACATATGGGAATGGATATAGGGTTGGTGAGATGGATAGGTGGTTGGTTGATGGAGAGATATCAAAGAGTAGTTTATTCAGGAGTAGATTCCAAAAGACGGCCTGTGACTAGTGGTGTGCACAGGGTTCTGTTCTTGGACCACTGCTGTTTAATCTGTTCAATAACGATATAGGGAAGGATCTAAGTGGAACAATTCATTTGTTCGCTGATGATGCAAAGTTGGGTAGGGCAATAGTGAATGCAGAAAATGTCAAAGTCTTGCAGGATGACTAAGATAGATTGGAGTTCTGGGCTAATGAGAATGGATGTCAATTTAATGTGACAAAATGTAAGGTTATGCATTTTGGGGTGAAAAGATTAGCAGCAGTATACCACATTGGTGGAGCTGTACTCCAAGAGATTGATGAGGCCAGGGACTTGGGAGTGTTGGTAGATAGGGAGATGAAGTTTAGGGGGCACACTGCAAAAGTAGCTAAATCAGCTCATCAACTCACTTGGTTGTTGAAAAATACCTTGACGAGCAGAGACAAGCAAGTTATTGTACCTCTGTACCGAGCCTTGATAAGACCTCATCTCGATTACTGTGCCCAGATTTGGTCACCTTGGTTCCTTCTTGATGGGGAGGAGGTGGAGAGGATCCAGAGGCGAGTGACTAAGATGATAACAGGTCTATGGAATGAACCGTATGAGAACAGGTTCAGGATTTGTGGGTTGCAGAAACTAGTTGAAAGGCGGAGGAGGGGAGATATGATTGAGACATTCAAATTGCTAAAGGGATTCTATAGGATTAATTCAGAGGATATTTTTGAGATCAGGACTGGTGGTGGGAGAACTAGGGGACACCTATGGAAGCTGGGCAAGAGTGTGGTTAGCAGGGGTGTTAGAGCTGCGTTCTTTACTTTTAGAGTGGTAAATAAGTGGAATAAGCTGCCAGAGTCTGTTGTGGGTGCTATGACGGTGAACGAGTTCAAGACAAGGTATGATAGATACTGTGAGAATGTAATCGCATAGTTGTGTGGACATGATGTTTAGGGCCTCCCTCGATGAGTCTAAGGACTCCTGGAGTCGCCCGAATTAATAATAATACTTTTGTTACAAGAATAAATTTAGTGTAGTTTCAAAACATATCTCAAAATAAGATTTTGAGTATTAGAACATTCCCGCTGGGCTATGTTTCACACCTTATGTTTCATTAATACAGCACGATACACATCACAGTGAGAATATGTTAATTAAGCCTTAAAAGTGGTAGTATTAAGCCTGGCAGTGATACTACACGGAGTAGATAGAGTGCCCTCCCACAATGAGTCCTTGGAGGCATCACACAATAATAATAATAAACAGAAAGAAATTGGTCCTGTAAAAGTTCAGGCAGCAAAGTGAATTTTTACATACCATAAAAATTCTTGGCTGATATTAACTGACTCAGCAGTTATTGTATAACAAATATTCTATATAGGAGGTAGGAACAAATCCCTCAGAGAAGTCACTTTTACGTACTCTTGTCCAACCATCTCCCTGATCAAGTTCCACAACATCAAATTCTTCTCCTTCATAAATATTAATTGAGCCCTCATTCTGACCTAATGTAAGAAAAAGTAATGACATTTTTTTCTAGCAATTTTAAAATATTCATTCAAAATTTGTCATAATTAAACGTAAGGTGCTACAACTTAAAAATGATTCTGCTAAGTCTTACATTTGTTCAGCTGAAACTTTTGTTAAATGATAAACAGTCAATGCCATAGTAATATCTTGACCAGTTTTACACAAAAAGTCACAAACTCGGGAAAAATTAATATTACTCTATTTCCTAATGTCTTGGTATGTGCATTATTAGCATTTTTTATTTTGTAAATTCTAAAAGAGTAATTTAGAAAAACCTCACTACATTTTTATGATAACAAATTCCAAAATATTATGCAGTTCTGTTTCTACTGAAAAAGTAGGTTAGTTTTAAAAAGCTTAGGTCAATATCTTAAAAAGTGGAAATCCATTATTCCACAACATACTCCACATATGCTGTGGCACTGTAGACAATACAACCTTTTTAAAAATATGATGATTCCCCAATTGTTCAACCAAACTAAAGTCTTACTTCTCATAAAACTAACACTCAGAAAACAGAAGAAGATTATCTAATAGATGACAAAAGTTACTTCCTCCACTCTAAGTAAATGTTTACATCTAACATATTTATGTCTATAATATTAAAAGCTTCTCAACGTCAGTAAGCAAAATTTCCTACTACAGGTACCTGATTTGACAAAAAACAATATTTTTGTTTAATTCTTTTTCAAAGTTTGCACATGAAGTATCTTCATGAAAAGGCTACTTGTGCATAAAAGCATTTGACTTCACATCAATTGCCTCATTATCCCATAATGCTTTTGCATTATTGGGAAGAGCCACTATCATACCAAGGGAAATATCAAGGTTGAATCGATGCAAAAAATCATATATTTTCCATATACAGGCAAGTAGCACCTTATTATTAAAATACTCTATATCAGGTGTTGAAAGTTTTTCACTTGGTTATGAAGTAAATTATATTTGGCAAGAAATTATATTCTTGTTTAATCCCCCAAACGGCCATGATGTCTATAGATGTCAAGCTAAATCTGGATACGATTCTGTAACACCTGTCGAATAATACGGATAACAATTTGGTCTCACCATTTCATCCGCCTTGCCGGTAGGGAGGTTAATCCTTTTACCAAAGCGTAAGCAAATAAAATTCTGACTGTAAAGTATCTTCATGACAATAATACGGTAATACCTCGGCTAACAAGTGACCCTGTTAAGGAATATTTTTTTCGCTGTTTTTTTTGGACTCAGCTAACGAATGTTTTAGTGGATGCGCATGCTAACATAAAGCAGCAAATATGAACGGTCGGGCCATTCCAGGAGCTTATCTTTTCCATCTGTATATGTGTGACAAAGAAATGGGCTGACCACATCACATAGGGGAGACCCACAAACCCGACTGGGTTGTTTACGTTTGAGAGAGTGAGAAGTGAGATGCCTCATACCAGTGTTAGTACGGTGCACGATCTGTGTGGCTGTGAATGCGAGAGGCAAGTGTGATCATGGAGGTGTTTGGGCCCACGGTGAAAAAGTACCTGAGAGAAGAAAACTTGCCTGAAAAGGCTGTGCTTCTTCTGGACAATGCTCCAGGGCATCCACCTGGCTTAGAAGAAGATTTGGAGGCAGAATTTAACTTCATCGAGATAAAATTTCTTCCTGCAAACCCCACATCTATTTTGCAACCCATGGACCAACAGGTGGTCATATCAAACTTTAAGAAATTGTATACAAAACACATGTTCCAAAGATGTTTTGATACAACTTCATTTACCAGTCTGACTCTGAGAGAATTCTGGAAGGATCATTATCATATCCTTCATGCTATTCACGTCATTGCCATGGCATGGGGCAAAGTGTCAGTTAGGACACTTAATGCTGCCTGGAAAAAGTTATGGCCAGACTGCTGCAAGATAAGAAGTGCTGTTTCCAGTGTTCAAGATGCTGAAGATGCTGCTGACATTGCAGATAAGATAGTCTCCTTGGGCAAAGCATTACATTTGGAGGTAAATGAAGAAGATGTAGAAGAATTAGTTGAAGAACACTCAAAAGATCTGACAACAGATCTTGAAGAGTTGAAAAAGCAACTGAATCAGGAAAGAGACAAGGAAGCTGAAGAGTGCTCATCAGAGGAGGAGGAGGACAGCAATAAAAAGGAAAGAATGGCAACAGGTGACAATAAAAAAATGCTGCACTACTGGGAAGAGTTTCCATCTTTGGCTACAAAGTGGCATCCCAACAAAGCTGAAATTAACAGACTTTGTGCCTTGGTTGAAGACAAGTGTCTGAATCACTTTAAAAACATTCTGAAAAAAAAGAGAAGTTCAATCAACTTTGAACAGATTTTTGACTTCTCCTTTAGCAAAGAGACAGAGGTCAGCTAGAAGAGGAGACTTACCTTGAATAAACTTTGAAAATTTGGAAGAAGAATAGTAAAAAACGTTGTGTACATATTTTCAGTTTAATAAAGTGTATATAATAGTGTAAAGATCGTCAGTTTTTCATTCTACTTTCCATTCTCCTTCATCGAATTGGGTTCATCTCAGCCTTTGGTGAGTTTTTGCCCTTTTATAGCGTGCTTTTTACTATTTTATAAAACTTATCTTTAAATAGTAGGCAGCATCCAGAATGAATTAAAAGATTTTCTATAGAAACCTATGGGAAATCATGTTTCAGCTAATGAATGTGATTCTGGAACGAATTATCTTCATTAACTGAGATATCACTGTACTTGTAAGTAGAAGCATTCGACTTCACATCAGTTGCCTCAATATCCCGTAATGCTTTTGCAGTATGGGAAGGGAGACTATCCGGACCAGTTTTGACCTTTATTGATGCCTCATCAGTGAGAGCTAGACTCAGGATGACACCAAGCTGAATCAATGTAGAAGTCATATATTCTCCCATATACAAGTAGTAAACAGAGTATTTCATAATAAGAAGATATGCTATGCTTGTTTACTACTTATATGGAAAATGTGAGTCGCCATAGCTTAGTTGGTATAAACAAGTCCTTTGATCGAAGAGACCTGGGCTTGAATCCTGTCTACGACATGAGGAACCTTTATCAGATGTTTTCAAATCAAATAGCCAGTCTTATATGGAGGTGGAGGGTTTTTCCTCCCTCAAAATAAATAAACCAATCCTGTGAACACACAGATCTACAGACATAAAACACTTGTCCTAAGAGGATGGAGCAGAAGAATAGTAAGTTGGCCTAAGATCTCTAACTAGGGACTCAACCCATCATGGACAGAAGAGAATTCAGTGGATGGATATGGAAAATATGACTTCTGCATTGATTCAACCTTGGTATTTTCCTGTGTCCGGCTCCTACTGATAAAACATCAAAGGTTGAAACTGATCTGGGTAGTGGCTTTCCCATAATGCTTTGCATACTTGGGATACTGAAGCAACTGATGTGAAGTCAAATGCTTCTATATACAAGTAGATTTGTTGTAAGATATTTTTCACATAAAAACTTTGTTTGCTTATATTTGGATAAATGATTAAACAATAATATAATTTATTTTGTAACCAAGTGAGGAAAAAAGCTTTCCACAAATTATTATAGATATTATTTCTGGAAAATTTTCCATGTTACTCCTCTAAATAAATATTAATTTTTATGGCTATTTTGCATATTTTTGTTCAGGAGATGATGATTTCATTGGCTTTTTACTCAATGTTTAGGGCATTACTGATGTTTTAAAGAACATCAGTAATGCCCTAAACATTTTGGACATACTTTTATAGGATGTTTGTGGTTGTCTTCTTATTGAGCAGCATCTGGCGTATGGTGATATTACTGAAGTTTAACTGAAAGGAAGGGAGGGTTGGAAACGTAGAGAGAGAGAGATGGGAGAATTGCGAATAAGAGACAAGGTATGTGAAATTTAAAACCTGGGTTTTAAGGGTGAGCTGTGAATTCTTTGGGAAGATAGAAATTTTTTGGGAAAGGAGTAGGATAGAATTTGATGAAACAAGATTAGGGGTGGGAGTAATAACGGAGTGTGAGCCGTTTCAACTGTGTGTTGTCTTCGGAGCTCATGGGAAAAGTGAGGCTATGTCATGCTGGTTTGGTGTTTTTGTCTTGGGTGTATCTGTGTTTTCTATTGGTAGAAGTAGTGACCTATTTTATGTTTTGGAGCTTCCAACTCTCAGAGATTATATAGGGGTGGTGAACGTTTATCGAGTTTTTGTCACATTTTATGGCTATTGTTTCCAATATTCTATGCATTGTTTTGCTTTCCTGTATGTCTACTATTACAGCTTTGTTGATTTGCAGGATATGCTTCTGTTTAAGAGCGTGGACTGCTATTTCTGTTTTGCCTGTATTTTGTATTCTGTTAACCAAAACTAACAACAAAACAGAAACAGCAGTCCACGCTCTTGAACAGAAGCATACCCCACAAATCAACAAAGCCGTAATGGTAGACATACAGGAAAAGTTGAGTAAGAGTGTGGATAGTATGGATGAGGATTAGATTTTTTTTTTGCCTGGGGAGTGGTGAATGAATGGAATGGGTTGCCAGAGTCAATTGTTAGTGCCTCGCTTGTTAATAAGTTCAAGTATGATGAAGAAAGTTTATCTTGGTTTTAAGTAAAATTAAAGTTGCTAAGGAAATCATATTCTTGTTTAATCCATTATCCAAGTGCAAGCAATCAAAGTTTGCACATGAAATATTTTCACGACTAGGCTGCTTATATACAGGGCTAATGACTTCGTGATAAATGCCTTAGTATCCATAATGCAGTGCACACCTCCTTTTGGGTGTGTATAAAGCTATGCATTATGGGATACTAAAGTAATCAACGGGAGGTTATTAGACTATATACAAGTAGCCTAGTCATGAAGATACTTCACATGCAAACTAGATTAAACCAGAATATATTTCTTGGCGAGTTTAATTTAATTAAGAGGTATGGTAGATACTATGTGGCTAGTTTGAATCTCTCCTGATAAGTGTTCAGATTCCATGGAGGTGCATAATAATAATTCCCTCCATGGGACAACACCTTGTTGTGTTGGAGAGGCTTGCACACTCTGAGGATGTTAAGGGCTATGCTGGCAGTAGCATAGCTACCAGCAGGGTTTCCCCAGACAGGCCTTAGTCTCCTGTGGCTTAGTATCTCCTCTACACTCTAGTTTTAAATAAGTGAACAGAATATATTATTTAAATAAGGTGAACAGAAGAAAGAAGTCATCCATCACATTGGATCGGTTGTTATCCACATCAACAAGGATCATGTTTGGTGTTCTAGCTCTTGAGCATCAGGCAATAAATGAAATGTGACTGGAAGAAGAACAAATAAAATGAAAGAAATTAAAATGATCTGAAAACAAGTTGATTATACATGTTTATTATGAATCAAATCCACTATCCAGACTAAAACCAAATGTATAAAATTTGGAAACAGAGTCACTGAGCAGTGATTAATGAACCAACGAAGACAGATTGTCATGGAATTCCAGCAAGAACTTCAGGCAGCTACAAGACCTATGGAAAAAACACTTCAGGTAAATTTCTTGAATATAGATAATCCAAATAATAACTGGCAGGATCACTTAAATACTATACAACAAGAACTGAGACATATGATTGTAAAATAAATGCAGAGCACCAGACGAAGACAGCAACTACAGACACTGAAACAAAGCTGAAGACAAGATATAGCTGCACAATATTAAACAACATCAACTTGGTAATAGAAATAATTCCTGCAAAAACAATTGGAGAAACAAATCAGCTGATATACAGTGCTGCAGTTAGAGAACTTGGTTATATACAATAAAAAGGAAGAATAAACTAAAACGAGGAACCCCAAAATGCAAATTATGTTTAGAATCAAAAATAAACAAGCTCTGAACAGATGTTAGCAATTTTAAGAATTTAAAACAAGGAAAACTTAAGAAAAAATCAACAGCAGTCCAGCAAAACGATACAACCTTGGAAAAAAAACAACAACAAAAAAAAAAAAAAAAAACTGGAGTATCAGAGAAATTAAAACAAAGAATTATAGTCACACAGCAAAAGAGATTATTCACTATGAAAGCAGAATAAATCAATACACGCGAAAAATTCCATTTAGAACTACCTAGCTAGCATCAGTTTTATCAAAGTGCTGAAGGGAAATCCAAACATAATGTTGAACACCTAAATGCAGAAGAAACACTAAAGTTCTGGAAGCAGCTATGGGATAATCCAAAAGAACATAAATAAAAATTCTAACTGGATAAAAGAATCTGAAAAACAACTGAACAACACTCAGATGGAAGACCTTGTCATAACCACAGAAAGGAGCAACAGGCAAGCAAAGAAAAAGGAACTGGAGTGCACCAGGCAAAGATGAACTGCATAGCTATTGGCTCAAATACTTGTCGAGTACTCATATTTAATTGGCTTAACAATTTAACAAGATATTTCAAACAAGCTCAAGTGAAAAGTGGATGACAACTTAAAGGACAGTTCTGATTGTGGAAAACAAAGAAAAAGGAGCTGTTTCAAGTAATTATTGTTAAATAACTTGCCAACCAACAACATTATTTAAGTTATTCACGGTACTCTATTAACTCTGATTAGTCAATATTCATCATGTCCCATCTGTCTATTGAACAAAAGGGATGTTACAGAAAATCCAGCCACAAACTCTTTGACACATAATTGGATTAGAAAATGTCTAGCAATTTTTAATATTCAATAGAGATAATCTGGGTACAGTGAATATCAAAGAGGAATTTTCCAAGGTGATCTGGTTACTGATTCCTCTAATAATAATTTTAAAGAAAACTAGTTTTGGATAATAAACATCAAAGCAAGCAGGAAAAATATCTCATTTGTTATAGATTTATGATCTTAAGCTACATGGAAAATCAACCAGATTGTATTGAGTCACTGCTCATTACAGTCTGAATCTTCAGTGAAGATATTTGTAAGGAATATGGACTTGAGAAATGCAAAACATTCTCCACAGTTCAAGGAAAAATAATAAACAAGAAAGGAATTACATTTGCAGATAGAAGAAAAATTAAAAACTTGCTACAGCATGAATCCTATAAATACCTAGGAATTCTCGAGGCAAACAACATTTTAAGTTCAGAAGTAAAAAAAAAAAACAGTGTCTGAATATCTGAAAAGAGTTGGACAAGTTCTAAAGTCTAAATTCAATAGTGGCAACACTAATAACAATCAATACATGAGCCATCCCTGTAATCACATACACAGTAGAGATAACTGACTGGACACAAGCTGATTTGAATGCACTTAACTGTAAAACACAAAAATTAATGACAGTGAAAGCCTTTCTTCTTCTATTATGTATAAGAAGAAAAGTAAGTGTTGAATGATTACATCAAGGAAAGCACAGAAAGGATGTTTGTAAGCTTTAATTAACATCCTTTCTGTGCTTTTAAAGAAAACTTTAACAAAAACAGTACAAGGAGAAAGAAATGGAAAATTAAAGCACTCCATGGTTAATATTTGAAGCTATTGAAGGGAAAGTCAACAGTCACTTAACTTGGCAATAGCTTTAGCAGGGTAACATCAAGAAAGAGACAGAAGGCCTAATACTTTCTGCTCAAGAAAAAGCACCACAAACAAATGCAATAAAGGCAAAGATTGAGAAGAGCTGATGATAGCAAATGCTGACTGTGCAGAGATAAAAAAAGAGATAGTGGACCATCTAATTAATTCTTGCAGCAAGATTGCTCATACAGACTATAACAAAGGCATGATGGGGTAATAAAAGCTGTACAATGGAGCTTGTGCAGGAAAAATGGTTTCCCAACTTCCAAAATCCCTTGAGAACAGACAGTTGATAAAGTTAGTGAAAATGCCAAGATATTCTTCTTCTTCTTCAACCTTTTGGTTCTGTCCACTGCTGGACAAAAGTTTCCCCATGATTTTCCAGACCACTCGGTTTTCTGCCTCTCCCATCCATCTCACTCCTGAAATTTATTCTAATTCATCCCTCCACCTTCTTCTTGGTCTTCCTCTTTGTCTTGCTTCATCCATTGGTCTCCACTCTGTTGTTTTTCTAGTCCATTTCCCGTCACTGTATCTGGCAATATGGCCAGCCCATCTCCACTTAGACTGTCTAATGTATTTTACAATATCTATGACACCTGTTTGAGATCTTATCCAGGTATTTGTCTTCCTATCTCTTAATGTTATTTTTAGCATACTTCTTTCCATGCGATGTTGTGTTGTTCTCAGCTTTTTGTTCAGGGTCCATGTTTCTCCTCCATATGTTAGGACAGGAAGTATGCACTGGTTGAAAGCTTTCCTTTTTAGACTCATAGGGATGTCACTTCTGAATATTTCTCTCATTTTCCCATAAGCCATCCATCCAAGGTAAATTATTCGTTCAATCTCTTTTCTTTGGCAATCCTCAAATGATAACAATTGTCCCAAATATACATATGAAGTAACTTGTTCTATTTCATGGTTTCAACTTTGACAGTTCTATGGTTTATGTATTTATTCATCATTATTTTTGTTTTTTCTCTATTTATTTTTAATCCAATTACTTTGGAGGCTTCATTTAGCCTTTCTTCCAGATCTTCAAGATTATCTGCTATTAGGACAATATCATCTGCAAATTTCAGATGATGCAGCCTTTCTCCATTTATGTTTATTACTTTTGTTTCCCAATCAAGGCTTCTAAAAACTTCCTCTAGTGCAGCTGTAAATAATTTGGAAGATATGGTGTCACCTTGCCAGATGCCATTTTGTATTGGGCTCATGTATTGATTGTTATTAGTGTTGCCACTATTGAAGTTCTAAAGTTCTAAAGACTTTAGAACTTCAGATATTCAAACACTGTTTATTTACTTCTGAACATAAAATGCTGTTTGCCTAGAGCATTCCTAGGTATTTACAGGCTTCATGCTGTTTTTATATAATTTAATTACAAAAGTTGCATTACTGTAAATATGTTTCAGTGTTTCAATATATGGTTTCTCAGTGCCCTGGGTTTCAAGTGCTTTTAGTGCTGCAGATGTTTTAACTGAATCAAATGCTTTTCCGTAGTCTTAGGCCAGACATAAGGGTTTATTGTATTCAACTGATTTTTTAATCAGCTGTCTTAATGTGTGAATACGGTCCAAAGTATTGTAATGCTTTCTAAATCCAGCTTGTTCACAGGATTGCATTCCCTCTAGTTTAGATTTTATTCTATTATTTATAATTTTTGTGAAGACTTTATATATGGTGGGGAGTAGGCTTATAGGTCTGTAGTTTTTGATTTTTTCCTTATTGCCCTTTTTAAAATTAATATTAGAAGTGAATTGTTCCAATTTTTTGGAATTTTTCTCTGTTTTAGGCATTTATTAGAGAGTTTAGTCAGCTGTTTGATGACAGGGCTTCCTCCCAGTTTTAAGAAGTCTACCATAATTCCATCTTCTCCTGGGGCCTTTCCATTCTTCATTTCCCACAGTGCTATGATATTATGAGACTTTAAAATTCAGATAGAGAGACATCCTGAGCATAATATGCCAGTCATCACTATAGTTCAAACAACAATATGTGGTTTATTATGTGACAATACTATGTGGCAGTAGAGTAGAAGAAAAAGTGCATGGAATACTGACCAATTATAGGGATATGGAGATTGAAATTCAACAACTTTGGAGCTAGAAAGCAACAACAGTTCCAACTATCATAGGAGAGCTAGGAGGCAATACCAAGAACATGCCTTTTGGATGAGGCATGTTCTAGACTGGACTCGTTTGCCAGTCAGTTATTCTATTTCATGATTCTTGTTACTCTTTGACTGCAAACTCAATAATAAAAATAACAATAAATGAATAATAAACAAAAATTATTTTAAATATTAACTGATCTAAATATACTAAACCAGCTCTTACAGTCTAATATAGCAGTCAAATTAGAACAAATATCAGAATGAAAAGACATATCAAAGATGTCTTTATGTCTTTAAAGTAAAGGATACATCCTATCATCTTTACTTTTTAATATATATATATATATATATATATATATATTTGTGTTTTCACAAATATATTATACACAAATAATGAAAGCCACCAACATGAAGTAAATTGGACAACAACTTCAAACACATCTGCCACGATGAGGTAGAACACCGCATTGTCGAGTCAAAAGAAATTACCTTGGACCCTCTTCATATGAACAATAATCTCAACTATAATTTGCCTGACTCTTTCAGCTCTACTATCAGATACTGGCGATCTCGTGGATCCACACACATGCACAGGTGTACAACAATAGAACTTTAACACGGACTATAGCTCAAGTTCATAATAACTAAAATTTACAGTCGAATTTATAGCTTTAGAGTGTCTCAATGTTTTTTTCAGTGTCTTTTAATAGCTTTCTATGTTCTTAACGCCTGATGAAGTCGATCCCGACAAAACATGTTGCGTATCCAATTAATCTCAAATTGTTATAATTCTCGGATTTTTAGTCAGTTTATATAAAAAATGAAAATATATATATATATATATAATTATAACAGTTTGGAAACAGCATAACCAATTTGGTATACAAATAAATCCACAAATAAAGACAGAAACACTGTTATTTGTAGATTATCAAATTGTATTAGCTACATCAGACGATGGCTTACAGAGATCAGTAAAATCATTAAATGAAATTTCGGAACTATATAACATGAGAGTATCAAAAGTAAAGACAAAAATAATGACTTTCAAAGGAAGAAACCTAATAAGGGTAAAATAGTGACAGATAATAAAATATTAGAACAAGTAAATACTTTCAAATACCTGGGATCATATGAAGATGGAAAAAAATATAGACATTAAAATATCAAAATTTGTTTAAGTAAATGACATAATAAACAATATATTTAAGCCATCCTTGGTACAAAAACACATTGGAATCAGACTATATAATGTCCTGTATAAACAAACTTTATTGTATGGAAGTGAAACATGGACTATCAAAAAGAATGAAATTTCTCAGAAAAACAGCTGGATATACCAAGTGTGACTATAAAACAAATGAAGAAATTTTACCCTGAATATGAAACCAATTAACTACTATTTAAGTAAATACAAACAAAAATGGTCAGAACATCTAATCGAATGGGTAATAACAGACTGCCTAAAATACTATAAGGATATAAAATAAATGGAGAAAGAAGAATTGGAAGACCAAGAAAGCATTGGCATGAGATGGGAACAGGTCATGTTGCCTAAAATGCACAACAGCAAGAAGTTAATGAATAGACTGTTAGTATGAGCAAAGTAGTGTAAGGTTACAGGTGAAAAGATTAACTATATACCATATTGATAGAACTATGTTCCAGTAAATTGATGAAGCTAGGGATTTGAGGATTTTTGCGAATAGGGAGTTGAAATTTAGAGGGAATATTGCAAACATGGTGAAAGCAGCTCACTGAATTACTTGGTTACTAAGAACACCCTGATGAGCACAGATAAGCAGGTTATTATACCTCTTTATAAGGCATTGAATAAGACCCTCCATCTTGACTACTGTGTACAGATCTGATCACCTGGGTTTCTTGATATGAGGAGGAGGTGGAGAGGATCTAGAGGCTAGTGACCAAGATTGTGGCAAGGTCAGTTCTCAATTTCTGATTCAGAAATTGAGTTTATGATCAATTTTTGATATTAAGTGTAAAAACCGAAATTTTTAGTCTGCACATATCTCATCTCATCTTCCATTTCCCTCTTTTACCTTGCAGTGTCAAGGGTTTATTAATCATTGGACCTCAAACCGTTCACAGGATAAGGTGGTCAGCCCTATGCCCCGGTGTATCCTATGTCTGTAGTGTTGAGTTCTCAAGGCCGGTTTGCCTGCTTTGCGGGATGAAAAACCCTACTGTCCATGCCCAAGACCGGCTAACTTGGCTATGGCTTAGGAAGATCCTTCAGCTCCTCATGTCAGCAACAGGAATCAAACCTAGGACGCGCCTTCCCCAGGCATATGGTTGCAAAGCGCAACCATATGCCTGGCTAACTAATAACTAACCAACTAGTGGCTAATTGCCTAGTTAGTCACTAGGCTAACTGTGCAGACATCTGCAATATTTATAGTTCATTATGTAACTTTTCAAAATGTACAAGTTAATTCTAGATTTTATAATTTCACACTCTTGTTGTTCTTTCTGATGTCTCCTATTATCATTTGCACTTCTTCGTGGTGTCATTTTGTAGGCTTCCTTTAAGATCTGTCATCACTGTAGGATTTTCCACTATTTTCCTGTTTCTTTTTTCCCAAACAATTCAGCTTTATATTTCCTGCCAGAAAATTATACTTTGCTATAGTGAAAGTTTCAGCTTTTACTGTTTGTAATAGTGAGCTTAAAATAAAACTGGTTCTATGGAACTTAAGCCAGGACTTTCCTGTAGTTCATTACAGTGCATACCTGCTGATTACAGCTTACTGTTTTAGTGAAATATGCTGCTCTCTTAGGACTGACATATTTTCAGTGGAATTTAGTTCATGCAGGCACAGTGGAAATTATAATTCTAAGATCAAGCATTTAATGTTTCAGAGAACAAAAAGAAAAATTCTTGGGTGTGAGCAAAACTATCCTCAGATGGTATAGTCACTTGACCACAACCTAAGAGGAAAGGTTAGTGAAAGTGTATTTTGCCAGGATGGCAGGAACAATATCCAGAGGAATATCAGGAGCCAGGTAGAGAGATACAGTAAGAAGAACCTTGGAAGACTGAAATATAAGTTCTGATGATACTGAAGTAATGATAGATAACAGATTAATCTGGAGAAAAGCTGTCGATAGGAAGTTAGTAATAGTGTGAACTTTACATGGAGTACTATCATAATATCCTGCACCCCAAGGGTTCGCACCAGGGATTTGGCAATGATAAAATGATTTCAGAAAGGTTCATCAAAGAGGCTTTATCCATACTTTTCTTTTTTGACACACTGCAGTATTATGACTATATTTTTAAATTTATTTTGTGTATTTTTTATACTTCAGAAGATACCAATGAAAGATGACTCCTTAGTGTGTTTATAAGTTTTCAACAGGGATGGTGGTTGTTATGGCATTTCCAGGACATGCAATTTCCTGTTCCAGTGTGTGATAGACATCATCATGAAGAAAGAATACTTGTAACTCTCATTATATGTGCTTTTGCCATCCTTTTCTTCATGCTTACACAGTGATCAGAATACATCATGTAAATTATGGAAACAGCTACCATGTTAGAGTAAAACTTTAGTTTAATATAAACCAAAATAAACACTCGATGTTTCAACCTTCACATTATGGTCATCATCTGGAGTTGAACTACAATCTAAAATGGCATGCTAAAGTCACTGACCAACCATTACAACTATTAGCTTGACCTCTAATAGTTGTAATGGTTGGTCAGTGAAAAAAAAAAAAAAAAATTTACTACTTCGAAGCTAGAGTCCTATTATTATTATTGTTATCTATTAGGTTACAAAATTAAATTAAGCTGGAGAGCAACATGTTTACAAAAGGCAAAAAGGGACGTACAAGCCCTATCTGTAAAAAAGAGCACAAGCAATTTTGGTGAAGCAGGCCTCTCAGATCACATTCTTAACACCCTACACCAAATAGAGTGGAAAAGTACTTGCTCGGTACATCATACAAAAACCTGATGAACGGAAATTTAAAGAAGCATGTGAAATTTTGATTAACCACCCTAACTTAACAACAATGGTGGCATAAAAATTACCAAAATTTGGATGGCAAACATTCAACCCACTTAGTTTCCAGCAAACCCTGACTTTAGGACTCTAAGCAATTTTTAAATAAAACTATCCATACCAGTTGGTTGTAATTTATATATATACTTATATAAGTAATCATCATCATCATCTTCAAATTCCTGCCATGTACCCTCAAGGGATGTACAGGATATGACAGTACTACATGAAAAAATTACATCATTACTAACTTCCTATCTACAATTTTCCTCCAAATCAGTCTGTTACTTGTCAAGACTCCAACATTATCAGATCTTATATTTCTATTGTCTAAGGCACTTTGTACCGTATCAAACCACCTATATCTTGGTCTTCCTCTGGGTCGTTTTCCTGCCAACCTGGCAGAGAATAATTGTTTTGCTAATCTTTCCTCTCCCATTCTATTTAAGTGACCATACCACCTGAGATTCGCTCTGCTAACGCATTCCTGGATGCTGACAATGTCAAGTTCTTTCCTAATATCCTCATTTTTAATATGTTATTGCCATCTGTTCATGCCTCTAATCTTTCTCAGGACTCTCATATCTGCGGTCTCTAACTTTGGTCAAGTGTTTTACTTCTGACACAGCTCTCAGATCGAAAAGTTAAAATTGGTTTGAACACCATCTTGTATACAGCTAATTTAGTGTTCCGACTAATTTCTCTCTTATTCCATATGAATTTATTCAATTGACTTCCCACCATACCAGCTTTGCTGATTCTGTTGTCTATTTCTATATTTAATTTACCATCTTCAGTAAAAATTGTGCCCAAGTAGCTGAAATGTTTTACTTGTTCCACAGGTTCTCCATTCACAACACAATTGACATTTTCAATGATTCTGCCTATTTTCATTGTCTTTGTCTTTTTATTGCTGACCTTCATACCATATTTATTACAACAGCTATTCAATTTAGTCAGAGAATCTTGCAGATGTGTAGAGGATTTATTTAGAAGTATAACATTGTCCGCATAAAGCAAAGAGCTGACAATAACATCTCCAATTTTGATATCAGGTTTAATACCACTTTCCTTCATAATGTGATCCATATAGATAATGAATAACAGAGGGGATAATGTACATCCTTGTCTCACACCAGATTTAACATTAAACCATCTTCCTGTACTTCCTTCAATTCTAACTGCTGACTTACAACTCAAATAAAGACTAAGTATTGCTTGATATAATGCCCCATTGACACCATATAACTGCAGCGTATTGAATAGCTTCTCTCTTGGCACCTTGTCATATGCCTTTTCCAAATCGACAAAACTTATATAAGTAATAATAATAAGTAATATAATTAATCTTTTATTTTTATTTATTGTTTTCCTTTTGTAAACATGTTGCTCTCCTGCTTAATTTAATTTTGTAACCTAACAGACAACAATAACAATAATAGGACTTTAGCTTTGATTTAGCAAGATTTTTTTTTCCACCAGAGGTCAGGCCAATAGTTGTAACAGTCGGTCAGTAACTTTAGCATGCCATGCAGATTGTAGTGCAGCTTGTTTCTTTGTGTATATGTGTATACTCCAGATGATGATTTTAATATGAAGGTCAAAACGCCGAGTGTTTATTTTCGTTTATGTTAAAGTAAAGTTTTAATCTAACATGGTAGTTGTTTCCATAATTTTCATGATGTGCTTTTGCATCCATATAGACAGTTTCATTTCAATACATAAAGGCTATCACTGTTTCAGCTCCAAGGTTGTGGAAACTTTCCCGAATGTGCTTTCTTTCTTACCTCTATCCATTTACTCTTGGCTCAATATCCATTTTGTGTCCTATTGCCTTATTGGACTATGCAGTATTATTTTTTATCTGTAATAACTTCTGCACCCTGAGAAATGAAGATCTTCTGGCTGTGGAAAAGCACATCTGTAAGGAATGAGTCAAGTCTCCTGTGGAATTTGAGAGTGAGAAAACTTTAACAACGAAGGTAATCTCAAGCTTGTATGCTGAGAGATAGTGCCATGGTTCTCTTCGAAGATGACTAACCACATGAGGATGTAAAGTGAATAGGGAGAGAGACTTAAGTCTTAAATGTTACAAAGAAATTTAAAATCCAAAGTTGAAAACTTTGAGTTGATTTTCATTGAGAGATTCTTGAAAAATCAGTTTTCAACTGTAGTATGGTAAATACTACAGTTGAAATACTAAAGAAAATGTAATTAAGATGTGGTTATGATGTAGTAATGGCAAAAATAAAGAACTACTTTACTACTTTAATAGTTATCTGTTTTATATGTAGTGAGTATTTTATATATTACTCATATGCCTTAATATATATGAAATATAAGCACATTTTCAATTAAATTAATCCTGAAAGATTAGAATCTCTCTCTCATTTGGGAATACAACTGCTATTATCCAACGTTATAGCTTCCTGTTTATGCATTTCCAACATATGTAGTGTATTTCTCGAGAATGAAACCCTCGCACAGAACGAGTAGAATGTGTATTTTAAATGTGGATATTTCTTTCAAATGACAGCATTCAAATGTTGATATAAATAATTTAACACTGATAACATCAGCAATTGGCATAAACGAGTCGAATTTCTTAAATGTACAATAACATTACCCAAAGCTCTTGGCTAAATATACCTTTCAGTACTGATGACATTACCAATAGGCTGGCTGATGTCAACAGCCTATTGGCTATCATCAACCAGTATTTCTTGGTGTGATATTCTAGGTGAAAATATCATCTAAATCTTTCTGGTTCTTCAAGCAGGCATACAGTGTTTGCAATTAAAATACTTAGATTGTAGTGTAGTGTAGTCACCTCTGAGATAAAATTATGAAAATAATACTTACCACAAAAGGTATACAATGCATGTCCATTACCCAAAACAGGAAGAGGCTCAACATCAAACTCTTCATTATCAAAGTCTGGATCACCATCTGCTATATCACACAAAGTTTTTTGACTGGGATCAACACCATTCTTAGAATAACTGGATGAGCTAAGGGATAAAATCAGTGTTTATTTTTTATAACATCACTTTAAGAAAAAAAATAATAATAACAAGCAAGGTTTTCTGCACACACATACACACACAATCCCAGTCAGGAGACAGCCAATAACTTTCAGCTGAATATACAGAAAAAATCTATATCAATATACATCCAATATTCAAATAATATTAAGGCTTACAAAGGATAACAGTGGTTCGATTGAAGTCATACCAATCCATATTGTATGTTGCAAAGAAATTATATTCATGTAATAAAAATAACGAACAATAATGACCACAAAATCTGTTAAGTTCACCCACGGACGACAACTATTTCAACAAATATCCTGGAGTTGACAACATCCCATGTTTTTGTGGCCTTAATTATTAATACATAGGACACTTTGAGAAGTTTAGAAAAAAGACAAAAGGAACACATTGGAGATGTCAACAACAACAGAGAGAACAGTTCTGGGTTGGCATTCCATTTCTCCAACACTCATCACAACACAGAATAAGAGTTGAAAGTTTATTTTTCACTTGGTTAGAGTATAATAAATTTAGTTTAATCCTTTATCCAAGTGTGAGCAAACAAAGTTTGTGCCTGAACGTATCTTCAGGACTGGGTTAAGGTGGTACAACACCAGGGCAACTCGTTGCAAAGGTGGAGCAAGCTACCAACACTCCTATCTCAGTATCTCCTATAATGCAAACCACATTTCCTTGCGGATATGTCTAATGTTATGCATTAAGGGAAGGGCCATTACCCAGACTAGTTTCGACCTTTATTGAGGTCTCTTCAGTGGGAGCCAGGCCCAAGTGGAGATATCAGGCAGAAGCATTAGCAGGTCATCTCTACCTATAGGAATTGCCAATTGGTGTGCCACCCTTTTTTTTTTTTTTATAATTTACTCTGGATTTAGAGAAAGATGTTGAAAGTTTATTTTTCACTTGGTTAGAGTATAATAAATTTAGTTTAATCCTTTATCCAAGTGTGAGCAAACAAAGTTTGCACCTGAAAGTATCTTCAGGACTGGGTTAAGGTGGTACAACACCAGGCAACTTGTTGCAAAGGTGGAGCAAGCTACCAACACTACTGTCTCAGTATCTCCTATAATGCAAAACACATTTCCTTGTGGATATGTCTAATGTTATGCATTAAGGGAAGGGCCACTACCCAGACTAGTTTCGACCTTTATTGAGGTTTCTTCAGTGGGAGCCAGGCCCAAGTGGAGATATCAGGCAGAAGCATTAGCAGGTCATCTCTACCTATAGGAATTGCCAATTGGTGTACCACCCTTTTTTTTTTTATAATTTACTCTGGATTTAGAGAAAGATGCTGAAAGTTTATTTTTCACTTGGTTAGAGTATAATAAATTTAGTTTAATCCTTTATCCAAGTGTGAGCAAACAAAGTTTGTGCCTGAAAGCATCTTCAGGACTGGGTTAAGGTGGTACAACACCAGGGCAACTCGTTGCAAAGGTGGAGCAAGCTCTCATCACTCCTTGTCTCAGTATCTCCTATAATGCAAAACACATTTCCTTGTACGACCTTAACCCAGTCCTGAAGATACTTTCTGGCGCAAACTTTGTTTGCTCACACTTGGATAAAGGATTAACAAAATTTATTATACAGAATAAGAGTGTGAATAGGATAAGAGCTCCATGTAATAAATAGAAGAAGACTACAGCTTCCGCAACGTTAAAGAGGCCGGCATTGTCATCTGAGAAATTTAGGTATGGGATTTTTATATCCTGTTCCTGCTCTGCAGATGAATTCGATCTTTCCACTTTAATCTTGGATGTCCACAGTCTCTTCTTCCTGTAGGTTTATTTTTATATGCTAATTTTGGAATCCCATTGTTATTCATCCTTTCTGTATGGTGTAGCCAATTTTGCTGATATTCTTCTATTTCTTGTATGATGTTTTTTGCATCTAATTGTTCTCTTATTTCTGTGTTTTTTTTTTATCTAATCTAGTGAGTCCCAGGAGAGGTCTTAGAAACTTCACCTGTGCTGCTTCCAGTCTTTGTTTGTTTCTCTGTTTTAGAATCCAAGTTTCACTTCCAAATTTGAGAGATGGTTTAGAGGTCATATTATGTAATCTTAATTGAGTTTCTTTAGTCATTTGTTTTCCAAAATTTCTTTTAATTATGCCATTCATTCTATTGTAAATTTGTAGTCTTGCTTCCAATTGTGAATCAGTATTGTATTGCAAGATTATATTTCCCAAGTATTTGAATTTTGTAACTTGTTCTATTATTCTATTGTTAAGCATAACTTTGACTTTTTGAATGGTGTTTCCACACACTGCCATAGCTTTTGTTTTAGAGATTTTCATTTAAAATGTTTTTGCTACTTCATTTAGATGGTTAGTTGCAATGATCAAGTACTAATTTGAAATTAGTACTTGATCATCTATATAAAGTATTGCATTTAGCATAAAAGAGGCTACAGTGGTAATCTGCTCACAAGCTACCCTAAACAGAAACCAAGGGATGATTCTGTGTGATATTTAGAAGTCACTCATCAGATCTCTAAACACATCAGAGTTTACTTTCTGTGCTAACTATCAGATGCACTTGATGAACAATGACTGACCAAGTGCCAGCATCCACACCCATGTCTTTCTAAAGCGGATTATCATGGGTTCGAGGTTATATCGTAGTGTGTAGTGTTTGTGCAAGCTCCTGATAAGATAAGTATTATTTTCAGTTATCGTTGATAAAATTACTTAATATTGCGTGGTTTTGTTTGACTTGCGTATTTTAGTGCGTCTATTTGTGTGTTATAAATTATTTGATAAAACACGTTGCAATAATTATGGCACCAGTACGAAGGAAAATGGCTGCCAGTAATGATAGTTCGCCATCTTTATCAAAGAACGGTAGTATAAAAGAAATGAGTCAGCGTACTAGCTGTGAAATGTACGCTTTGCGAAGTGCGGTAGGAGTGTGGATAGATGATAATAAAGGATTGAATGCGTGTAGAAAATGTAGGGAGAATGAGGAATTGAAGTGTATTTCGGATCGTGAGTGTGATAATTTTGTCAAACTTCAGAATGAAGAAAATAGCGATATGACAAGAAACGGCAAGGTTGTACATGAGAATTATGAGAGTGTGAATGATAGTATTAATGGTTTCTCAGAGAATAAAAAAGATGAGATAGATGCATTGAGTGAGATCGCGTTGTTGAATGGTGCGATAGAAAGGGCAAAACAGCAGCTAGAGTGCATGAACAAAAGTCGACTGAATGAACCAACCAGTAATAAAAGGTATGACAGGAAAAATAGGCGTATGAATGTGAACATGAACAAAATGAAGGATAGAGTGCTGTACGAGACTCGTTAGTACGAGGTGTGTTAGTAGAGGATTTGACAAAATCGTACCAACCTGGTGCGACCATAAAGGATGTAACTGAGTCTATTAGAGAGCAAAAGGAAAGGGTGAAAGAAATGATTGTTGTGGCAGGTACGAATGATTTGAAAGGAGATAAAATGGAAATGATAGAAGACCTGAATGAATTGTTTGAGGTAGCAAAAGAAAAGAGTGAGAGAGTTAGAATGATTAGTCTTTTGCCACGGTATGACAGTGAAATGTTTAAAAGGAGGGCCATAATTGCGAATGACTTTATGCGTGGGTTATGTATGACGAGTGGTGTGGAATTTGTGGATGTGTGGAGTGAGTTTGATGGGCGAAAGGATCTATATAAGATGGATGGCCTGCATTTGAATGGTTATGGTGTAAGAAGACTTGAGAGAGTGTTGCTGAATGTAGTGGATGTGCAAATTCAGGGAAACTAGATTTGTTAAGGGGGGGGGGGAGAGTAGATATACAGTCCTTAGGGAGGCAGTTGAATGTAAGAATGAATATAATATGCTAGAGCAAATAAAGACAACAAACCAGAGTGGGATAGTTAATATAAGGCATCAAGGTAGGGTTGGGGCTAATGGGGTTCTTAAATTCATGTACACTAATACTAGGAGTATTAGGAACAAGAAGGAAGAGTTTTTGGCCATGGCTGGCACTTCCAGACCACAGGTTATTGGTATTAGTGAAACATGGCTGACTGTAGATGATATAGCCAGTGGGATTGAATGTGATGGGAATAGTGTGTTCAGGAATGACAGAGAGAATAAAATGGGGGGAGGAGTATTGTTGATGATAGCTGATGAGCTACAGCCAAGGAGAATAGAAGTTGAATTGCAGGATAGAGAAAAGAGCACATTTGAGGCCATTTGGTGTGAGATTGTGGCTAGCAGAACTAAATATACAATTGGGTGCTGCTATAGACCAGGTGATGGAAAAGATGGTGGTGACAGTATGCACAAGCAAATAGAAGAAATGAGTGGAAGGAGGGTGATTATTATGGGAGATTTCAACTATGGTTGCATTGATTGGAGTGAGGAGAGGACACACGGGAGGAAGGAATTGGATTTTATGCGGTTATTAAGGGATAACTATCTGCGACAGCATGTAATGGAAAATACTAGGGGTCAGATAGTGCTTGACCTAGTAATTACATCTGAGGATTTGGCTGTAACAAATATGACCACATTGCCACCAATCGGTGAGAGTGATCATAGAGTCTTGACTTGGGAGGTAGTTAAAGGTATAGAATTTTCAATTAAGACAGGGTACATGTGGAATTATCGGGCGGGAAAGCATGACAAGCTTAGGAGTTGGATTGGTTCTGTGCCATGGCATGTACAACTGCAAGGACTAGAAGTTGATAGCACATGGGAGGTAGTTAGGAAGTGCTTGCATGAAGCAATGGCTGACTGTATACCTAGAGTCCGAATAATAAATCAAGTAGGGGTTAAATGGATGAATAATACCATTAAGCTTGAGCTGCAAAAAAAGAAACAACTATGGAGGGAAGTTATGGAGAAAGGTGACCGGCAGGCACATGAACGGTATAAAGCGCAGGCCAGAAGGGTGACGAGTGTGGTAAGAAAAGCAAAAAAGGATTACGAAAGAACATTGGCCACGCAGGCTAAAGAGAATCCTAAACAGTTTTTTAGATATGTAGCAAGTAAAAGGAAAAATGTACATGGCAGAATGATTTTAAAGAATGCCGATGGTAGAGAGGTAACTGAATCAGTTGAGATAGTTGAGTTACTGAGTGAGCACTTTGCAAGAATATATCATCCAGGTGGTGACATTGCAGAAACGAATAAACCAGTAGATTATACGGGAATTGTGGTTAATGAAGTGGAGGTGAGTAGTCTATTGCATAACCTCAATGTCAATACATCTGTGGGATTGGATGGTATACCAGCTCGTGTAATACGAGAAGCAGCTAAAGAATTGTCGGTACCCTTGACCATTTTGTTGAGTCTCGGGTCCAGGTTAGTCCCGAGCGGGTGGAAGGAGGGGAAAATAGTTCCACTGCATAAAGGTGGTTCCAAGACTGCTGTTGTAAATTACCGACCGCTTAGCATATCAGGAATCATTGTCAAGGTCTTAGAGAAATTAGTCAAGAAAAGAATACAGGATTGGACAGATGAAAATGGGATACTGTATGGGGGACAACATGGTTTTGTGAAGGGTAGATCATGCCTCAGTAACTTGCTCACGTTTTATAACACAGTGACGGCTGAACTGGATAGGGGTAATGGGTTGACAGTGATACTACTGGACCTTGCCAAGGCCTTTGAAAGGATACCACATGGAACCCTAATCAGTAAACTGGAGCAGATGGGGTTAGGAGGGTGGTTGAAGGAGAGATACCAGAGAGTGGTTTATTCAGGAGTGGAGTCAAAAAGACGTCTTGCGACTAGTGGAGTGCCGCAGGGCTCTGTTCTTGGACCACTGCTTTTCAATTTGTTCATCAATGATATTGGAAAGGATTTGAGAGGAAGTGTTCACTTGTTTGCTGATGATGCAAAGTTGGGTAGAGCAATTGTGAGTGCACAGGATGTCAAAATTTTACAGGATGATTTGGATAGTTTGGAGGACTGGGCTGATATGATTGAGACATTCAAATTACTGAAGGGTTTTTATAAGATTGATCCAGAAGATATTTTTGAAAATATGACTGGTGGTGGGAGGACTAGGGGTCATGCATGGAAGCTGGGCAAGAACGTGGTTGACAAGGGTGTTAGAGCTAGGTTTTTTACTTGGAGAGTGGTGAATGAGTTGAATAGCTTCCAGAGTCTGTTGTGGGTGCTACGACCGTGAATGAATTCAAGGCAAGATATGATAGGTACTGTGTGAATGTTGAATAGTTGTTCCAGACATGATGTTAGGGCCTCCCTCGATGAGTCTGTCGACTCCTTGAAGTTTCCCAGAACAATAATAATAATTGTACTTGCGTAATGGTTCCTATGCATTCGGTATTTTTTTAGTAATGTACTGATTCATAATCAAAGCTTGTTGTTTATTTATATTTGTATGTTTATCCAAACCCAGATGAAACCACCAGTTTAAGTAGCGAAACTAGTAGTATCAAATCTTTACGACCAATAAACCCAGTGTTAGTTATTTTTATTACATTAGTTTTGTGGTTGAAAATAACATACTTATAATGAACAGACTTGATGGGGAAGTCAAACAAAAGGTATGTAAATTAGAACAACTTAAATGCAAGAAAGCCAAAACTTCTGAATCAATTTACGTTTCTAAAAAAAATGTAGGAACAAATCCATTCTAGAATGGACCTGGTGTGCGGAGACTGGAAAGAGTGTTGCTGAATGAAGTGAAAATGGATGTGCAAAACCAGGGAAACTAGAACTACCAAGGAGGGGGGGGGGAATGGATATGCAGACATCAATGAGATAGATGAGTGTAAGAATGTATATAATGTACCCGAGCCAGCACTAAGGAAAAAAATGGGAATGGGTCATTTAGAATAACGTATCAATATAGGGGTGGGACTAAGGGATCACTGCATTTCATGTATACTAATGCCAGAAGTATTAGGAACAAGAAGGAAGAATTTTTGGCCTTGATTGGCCACTGGTTATTGGCATTAGTGAAACATGGCTGACGGAAGATGATATAGTTAGTGGGATAGAATGTGTAGGTTATAGTGTGTTTAGGAGGGACAGAGAGAATAAAATGGGGGAAGGGGTATTAATGATGATAGCTGATGAACTGCAGCCAAGGAGAATTGAAGTTGTATCGCAGGATAGTGAAAGGAGCTCATTTGAGGCTATTTGGTGTGAGATTGAGACTGGCAGAATAAAATATACAGTTGGGTGCTGCTATAGACCAGGTGATGGAATAAATGGTGGAGATAGTATGCAAAGGGAAATTGATGAAATGAGTGGAAGGAGGGTAATTATTATGGGGGATTTCAACTATGGTAACATTGATTGGAAGGAGGAGAGGACACATGTGAGGAAGGAAAAGGATTTTATTCAATTATTAAGGGATAACTATCTCAGACAGCATGTAATTGAAAATACTAGGGGTGTGAGAATGCTTGACCTGGTAATTTGACTGTAATGAATATGACCATGTTGCCACCTATTGGTGAGAGTGATCATAAGGTCTTGACCTGGGAGGTGGCTAAAGGTGTGGAATTTTCGATTAAGACAGGGTATATGTGGAATTACCGTGTTGGTAAGTATGACAAGCTTAGGAGATTGCTTGGATCAGTGCCATGGCATGTACAACTGCAAGGGCTGGACGTCGATAGAGCATGGGAAGTGGTCAAGGAGCATTTACAGGAGGTTATGGCTGATTGTATACCTAGGGTCCGAATAGTAAAACAAGTAGGGGTTAAATGGATGAATAACACCATTAAGCTTGAGCTGCAAAACAAGAAACAACTGTGGAGGGAATTTAAAGAAAGGGGTGACCTGCAGGCACACGAACGGTATAAAGTGCAGGCCAGAAAGGTAACGAGTGTGGTAAAAAAAGCAAAAGCGGATTATGAAAGGAAACTAGCTATGCAAGCAAAAGAGCATCCCAAACAGTTTTTTCAATATGCTGCAAGCAAGAAAAAAACTGTACATGGCAAAATGATTTTAAGGAATGACGATGGTAAGGAGGTCACTGAATCAGTCGATATAGTGGAGTTACTGAGCGAGCACTTTGCAAAAGCATATCATCCAGGTGGTGACATTGAAAAAATGAAGGAACCATTAGTTTATACGGGAATAGTGATGAATGAAGTGGAGGTGACTAGTCTATTACAGAACCTAAATGTGAACACATCTGTGGGATTGGATAGTATACCGGCACGGGTCTTGCGTGAAGCGGCTAAGGAATTATCAGTGTCCTTGACCATGTTGTTTAATCTGAGTCTCAGGTCTGGTTTAGTCCCGAAGGTGTGGAAAGAGGGGAAAATAGTTTCACTGCATAAAGGAGGATCCAAGACTACGGTTGCAAATTACCGACCGATCAGCATATCAGAATTGTTGTCAAGGTCTTGGAGAAAGTAGTCAAGGGAAAAAATACAGGAATGGATTGATGAAAATGAGATACTGTACAGGGGACAGCATGGCTTTGTGAAGGGTAGATCGTGCTTCAGTAACTTGCTCAAGTTTTATAACACGGTGACGGCTGAACTGGATAAGGGAAATGGGTTTACAGTGATACTGCTGGACCTGGCAAAGGCGTTTGACAGGATACCACATGGAATATTAATCCGTAAACTACAACATATGGGAATGGATATAGGGTTGGTGAGATGGATAGGTGGTTGGTTGATGGAGAGATATCAAAGAGTAGTTTATTCAGGAGTAGAGTCCAAAAGACGGCCTGTGACTAGTGGTGTGCCGCAGGGTTCTGTTCTTGGACCACTGCTGTTTAATCTGTTCATTAACGATATAGGGAAGGATCTAAGTGGAACAATTCATTTGCTCGCTGATGATGCAAAGTTGGGTAGGGTAATTAATAGTGAATGCAGAAGATGTCAAAGTCTTGCAGGATGACTTAGATAGATTGGAGTTCTGGGCTAAGGAAAATGGATGTCAATTTAATGTGACAAAATGTAAGGTTATGCATTTTGGGGTGAAAAGATTAGCAGCAGTATACCACATTGGTGGAACTGTACTCCAAGAGATTGATGAGGCCAGGGACTTGGGAATGTTGGTGGATAAGGAGATGAAGTTTAGGGGGCACATTGCAAAAGTAGCTAAATCAGCTCATCAACTCACTTGGTTGTTGAAAAATACCTTGACGAGCAGAGACAAGCAAGTTATTGTACCTCTGTACCGAGCCTTGATAAGACCTCATCTCGATTACTGTGCCCAGATTTGGTCACCTCGGTTCCTTCTTGATGGGGAGGAGGTGGAGAGGATCCAGAGGCGAGTGACTAAGATGATAACAGGTCTATGGAATGAACCGTATGAGAACAGGTTGAGGATTTGTGGGTTGCAGAAACTAGTTGAAAGGCGGAGGAGGGGAGATATGATTGAGACATTCAAATTGCTAAAGGGATTCTATAGGATTAATTCAGAGGATATTTTTGAGATCAGGACTGGTGGTGGGAGAACTAGGGGACACCTATGGAAGCTGGGCAAGAGTGTGGTTAGCAGGGGTGTTAGAGCTGTGTTCTTTACTTTTAGAGTGGTAAATAAGTGGAATAAGCTGCCAGAGTCTGTTGTGGGTGCTATGACGGTGAACGAGTTCAAGACAAGGTATGATAGATACTGTGAGAATGTAATCGCATAGTTGTGTGGACATGATGTTTAGGGCCTCCCTCGATGAGTCTAAGGACTCCTGGAGTTGCCCGAAATAATAATAATAATAATAGAAGAGCTAAACAAATCTATCGGAAAATCTATCATTAGCCATGTTATGCGAAAGAATACAATTCACAAGATATGCTCTGAACTAAGCTTATTCTTTGTGTCTTGATTTTCACTACACTCTATCTAGATAATATGATCAACGATACGTACAATAAAACTTATCCTACCCTACCCAATGATAAGATACTTTTTGGATCAGAACTTGACAGTCACACAAGAGCACAATCCTAAAATAGATAGTATGTGTAACATAGAAAAGGCCCTTTACTTTCTACTTGAACCTGTTGCAAATGACATTAAATTAAAGACTGCAATTCTTCTCGTCTTCTCCTCCTCCTAAAAAGAATATCAGCTCCTTAGAAAAAAGAGCACTGTCTAATTTAAAGAAGAATAAAGATATTATAGTATTTAAGGCTGACATAAGCAATTCAACTGTTATCTTGAATACAATATATTATATGTCCAAAATTTCAATTTTACTTTCTGATACCTCTACTTACTGTCAATTAGATTCTGACCCTACTTGAATGAACAATGTAGAAACCAACAACCTTTTGCACAACATGACTACATAACCCATGGATCTTAAGAAAATATTGAAATCCATGCATCCATTAACTCCATGTTTATATGGATTGCCAAAAGTACACAAGACCAATATTCCTCTTCGACCGATCGTGGATGGTATTAGCTTGTCAAATTATTTGTTATCAAAACCATTTTGCTCATTTTGTAAAGGAGCACTTTAGACACATGGATGCCTATATAAAAATACACAACACTCTGTAGAAAAACTAGGAGAAATTTCTATCTCAAGAACAGACATTCTAGCTAGTCTGGATGTTGTATTGTTATTTACAAACGTTTCTGTGAACAAACTTATGGTACTTATAGATAATCTGTTCCCTCAAGATATCTCTCAACTCTATAAACACTGTCTCAGCTCAAATTTTTTCCAATGGAATGGAAAAACCTACAAACAACTTTTGGGCCTTGCAATGGGAAGCCCTCTATCTCCTTCTTGTGTGGACTTCATGGAAAAGTTCAAAAATGATGTCTTGTTATCTACAAATCCTAAACCGTCAATTTGGTGGAGATATGTAGACAACATATTCATAATATGAAAACACAGTGTAGGTGAGTTATATGCTTTTCTGGCATCTATTAACTCCTTCCCCCCGTAAAATCAAATTCGCCTTAGAACTTGAGAATGAAGGAAAATTACCCTTTCTAAACTTTTTAATTACAAACCAAGCAGATGAAGGCATTTCTCTTAGTGTATACCGTAAGCCAACCCACACAGGTTGTTATCTACATTTCTCCTCGTTACACCATATTTCATAAAAATTGGGCATTGTATATGTATAATGCCCAATTTTTATGCTGAAAAAGAGGGCGATCACTATTATAAGAGATGAAGGAACATTAACAGAATTACATTCTATTCTCCAACTATTAATCAGCAATGGATATCCTAAAAAAATAGCAAAAAGAATACTACTCTCTAATCTGTCTCTACAACAAATCCATGACATTCATTATAGAGCTTCAATTTTCATCCCTTTTGTTGAACTTTCAGAAAAAATTGTTAATCTCTTGAAATCTCATGACATTAGAGTAGCCTTCAAACCAATTATGATAGTACGAAATCCGTTACGCTCACCCAAGGACCACAACTCTTTCAACAAACATCCTGGAGTTTATATCCCATGTTCTTGTGGCCTTAATTACATAGGACAGTTCAGGGTTGGCATTCCATTTCTCCAACACTCACCACAACATTGAATGGGATAAGAACTCCATGCAATACATAGAAGGACTACAGCTCCCGCAACGTAAAATAGGCTATAATGGTAATCTGCTCACAAGATACCCTAGACAGAAACCAAGGGATAATTCTGTGTGACATTTGGAAGTCACTCATCAGATCTCTAAACACATCAAAACTTAATTTCTTTGCTAACTATTGGATGCACCTGCTGAACAATGACTATGTGCCAGCATCCAAGCTCCACGTGTTTCAATTGTACTTGTGTAACAGTTCCTAGGCGTTTGGTATTTTTTAAGTAATGTATTAATTCATAATCAAACCTTGTTTATTTATATTTGTATGTTCAACCAAACCCAGATGAAGCCACCAGTTTACGTGATGAAACTAGTAGGAAACTAGCCATATCAAATCTTTACGACCAATAAACCCAGTGTTAGTTATTTTTATTACATTAGTTTTATGGTGGAAAATAATACCTATTATAAAATTTTATTCTTGTTTTCATCCTTATTTTAATCAGGTATAAGCAAACAAAACTTTGCACATATAATGCCATGCATTAAGGTGAATCACTTTTGAGATACGATACCGAGATCTGACTTAATGACAGGTGTCATTTTTTCATAAGCAGCAAAATCATGCATCCATTAAACCATAATATGAGATGGCTAAGGTTTAATGGATGATGTCTCTATCACAGAGATATAATCTGAGATAAAATATAAGTATCTAATATCTAATAATAGTCTAAATATCTAATAAATATAAATATATTATATAATAGTAAAAATATCTAATAAAAATTTTATCTAATAAGATAAAATATATATAAAAAAAAATATAAACTATAAATACACAAAACCACATAAAAAAAAAGTGGAAGATTCATCAATTATTTTAACAGTATTAACAACACCAAACGAACTATTTAATAAATAAATAATAAAAAAAAAAGTGTTTATTAACTGGCTTATAGTTTGCTGAATTACAAATTAGCATGTTATACTTTACATGTGACAATCAGTAATGAAACAAAGAAGTATTACAGCTATGCAGGAGTTGATCTTAAGAAAACAGTCCCCCAAATTTTTTGGCAAATTAATGCAACCATACTTTTTCCAGGTTAGGAGAATACTTCATAGCCATGGCTGACTCTAGATATAATCTTTCTGATCTGTAATGGCTTCTAAATAGCATATTGGTTTTTTTCGATCTAATCCTGTATGAAGGGGAGTCCAAAGCGTGGTCTGCCAGTCGTGACTTGCCATAATAATAATGGTAGTGAATGTATTTTTTATGTTCTCCAAGGCAGATGTTAACAGATCTTCCTGTCTACCCACAGTAGGTCAAGTCATAGCCACAAGGAACTTCATACACTCCAGGACATGCTAGAGGATGAAGTTTATCCTTAGGAGAGCAGATCAGAGTTGCTAATTTAACATGTGCCTAAAACATGGTTTTGTTTTATAAGCCAGTTTTTTTTTTTTTTTTTTTTTTTTTAATTAAATAGTTTGTTTGGTGTTGTAAATACTGTTAAAATAAGTTATGAATATTCCACTTATTATTTTTTTTTTATGTGGTTTTTGTGTATTAAGATACTTATATTTTATATCAGATTATATCTCTGTGATAGAGATATCCATTAAACCTTAGCCATCTCATATTATTAGCACTTTGGCTATCTTTACTAATGTATACCTCTGACATAGGGAATAGGAAGAGTAATGTTTTGTTCTTGTGTATTAGAGGAAGGAGAAGTAATGGGTCTATGTAATATTTTATCTATTTTGTTGAAATTGTAGCCATTGGACATGAAAGCATGGCACAGATATTTAAGTTCTGCGGAAAGAGCTATATCATTAGAACAAATCGCTCTGGCTCTGAGCATAAGTGTTTTCAAAATACCATACTGTTGGGATGGATGATGATGATGATGTGATTGTTTAATAGATATCTTCCTGTAAATGGAAAAGATAGTGATCCATCTGAAAGGCAGATGACTAATGTGAAGTGAATTTTGGGTACAATGGTTACAATTCCTACAAAAAAGATGAAATACTACAGAGCACCTATATAACACTTTTTTTTTTTTTTTTGTATAACCTAGTTTGTTTGGTGTGTTGTTAATACAATTAAAATATGTTATGAATAATGTTCCACACCTAAACTTGTCTATAAGTGAAAGAAGTTAGACTGGAAGCTTAAAATCCTAAGAGGAACAACTTTCTATGGGTGTTAGCAAGCAGCCTTGGCTATTGAGTAGATCTAAAAATTACTGTTTCTCAAATCTTGCAAAGTTTCATATCAAATTAAAAAAAATAAATAAAAAATTTTTAAATTAAGGGGATATTAAATCCCACATTGTTTTAAAACCGAATAAGAAACTCAAAGATCGGAATCAAAGAATTTCATGCTGAATATAGTAAACTATAAAAGTATCAGCAACTACTACGTAAGCTAAAGCACGTAGTACAAACTAGGGCAACTCGTAGCAAAGGTGGAGATAGTTCTGATAGCTATTCTTAGTATTTCCCATAATGTAAAACTCATCTCCTAGGAGATATATTATGTTATACATTATGGTGGGAGGTCACTACCCAGACCGGTTTCGATCTTTATTGAGATCTCATTAGTGAGTAGCTAGACCAAATTAATACCAAGGGTATAGCTAAAATAACTTATATGCTTTGCTATACGAATTGTCAAAAAGGTGCACCACTGAATTACATAAATATAGGGCCAATAGGCTTCATTTCGGCGATGTAAATATTATTTAAATTACGGGGATATTAAATCCCACATTGCTTTGAAACCGAATAAGAAACTCAAAGATCGTTTTAAAACAACGTAGGATTTAATATCCCCTTAATTTAAATAGTATTTACATCGCCGAAAGGAAGCCTATTGGTTCTTTATATTTATGTAATTCAATGGTGCACCTTTTTTCACAACTCGTATAGCAAAGTATATAAGTTTTTTTCGCTATACCCTTGGTATTAATTTGGTCTAGCTACTCGCTGATGAGATCTCAATAAAGATCGAAACCGGTCTGGGTAGTGACCTCCCACCATAATGTATAACATCATATATCTCATAGGACAGGGGTGTTCAACCCATCAAATTGTGGAGCGATTTTTGGTCGATCTCTTGTGTATTCCTCCTTATTTACAAATTTAATTAAAACTGAAAACATAATATTATATTTATCATTATTTTGTATTAATTTTAATTTGCTTTAAGTATATTGCTGTTGTTTATTTATTTTTTGTTAAAATTGTCAAATCAGCAATTTTCTTATAAATCCGGGTAAATGAATTAATTTGGATCAGTGGAAGTCAAACAGCGAGCTGAGTGAATACGATTATAAGCAAAGTATAAAAACTCGATTGTAGCTTAAATATTCCAAAGCACATTACATCGATTTTTTACTTAGGTTAAGTCCCATGTGAATATTGTAAAAAAATAAACTTTGTTTGTTTTTGTAAATAACTCTTTTGAAGCTAACTGAATATACTGCTTTAATAAGCATATGTTAGAGTGTTAAAAACAAAGGCAATGTTTTTGTCGCTGAAGCTGAACATGGCAGCATTAGAAAGATTGTTATTGAAACTTGTATGTTTGAGAAAGGCTTGCAGACTGTAAGTGTAAACATCTCCAAAGTCAGTCAGAAAGAGTTAAAACAACTTTCCGATGGCCGGCAACTTACAATCAAAAGAAAGCGGAGGAGAACAAAAGGCGTGCCGAACTTGAAACTTAAGATGAAAGACTCATATCGATTCTTTTGGGGGTTGCCAAACTTCATGCGAAGTCTCAGAGGAGGCCTAATAAAAAGGAACTGAAGCAAGCAGAAGGAGTCCCGGTTCCAGAATTGCTGTCAGAAAGGAGGTCGCCCGGTCCAGAGTCACCGTCAGAGAGACTGCCTGGATCCACGTTGCTTGAGAGAGGAGTTTCCTGCTTCCAGAAAGGAGCTTCTCGGTTCAAGACATTGCTAGAGAGACTACTTCTAGGCTGCAGACAAAGTTTCAAATTGCCGAAAGGAAGAGTTCCAATTGCCGAAAGGAAGAGTTCCAATTGCCGGAGAAAAGTTTCCAGGCCAGGTTAATGTCAGACATTCACCAGTGTGTTGCATTTTCATTACAATTTGATGAATCAAACGATTTCACTGATATTGCTCAGTTAATGGTATTTATTCGCATGGTATTTCAAGATTATTCAAGTAAAGAAGAACTTTTGAAAATTATACCATTATTGGGAAGGACTAGGGGAGAAGACATTTTTTCGGCATTTGATGAATTTGTGAAACAACAGAAACTTCCACTTTTTAAACTTGTGTCTATGTGTGTAGTAAAATATTAAATTGTATTTATTATGATTTTGTTGTTTTTGAAATTTTATTCTGATTCCAAAAAAAGTCTTTCATGCTTGTATTTGCTAGTCAAGCATAGTATATTTTTTTCATTTGATTCTGTGAAAGATATTTAAGACAGGGTGAGCTAAACATGACTGACCATAATTGTGGAGGAAGATATATTTCTTGAGATGTTGGCAGATCTTTCAGTCTAATCATTAATACAAGTTGCAAGAACAAGGAATATTATATACACCTGGAACTGAGAAAGAGGAAGTAGATTTTTATGTAAGTGGACAAGGGTGAGCTTCAATAATCTGAAACTTTCCCTTGTCCAATAAAGTTTGAAAGAAGTTCAGAGATTATATTTCTTTAAAGTCCTAGCTATTTTTTCTGTGATACTCATAATACAGTGAATAGTAATATTAAGCCTTAATGTAATCTGTATGTTGAGAGGGATATGAGATACAGGGAGGAAAAATTCTTTTAATTGTGTAGAAATTATGGAGACAAAATTCCAGTGCTGGAGCAATTATTTACTTAAAACTAAGATAAAACAACAGTCAACATTTCAGCCTTTATAAAAGATCATCACCAGGAACATGTGGAACTACACCAATTGAAACAGAGTCTTCATGATCAACTGTTCAGTTTAAACATGATAGTTATTGCAAGAAAGTATTTTGAGGATGGTTCACCAGATGTGTAACTTGTGGAAGGTTGAGGCTCATCTTCAGGAATGAGGTAACAGCAGGAGTGGGCTTCTTTAAAAATTTCTATGTTATGCCCAACCTAGTATGCAGAGTTTGTCTTTTTTTTCGCATAAATTTGTAACAACTGCGGATTGCAATATACAGTCTAATTTGCTAAATCTTTTCATGTTGCAATTAATTTCCTCAAACCATCGAACTATTGCCTTATTAACATAGGCAAATGTCTCTGTCAATTTTTTCACTGTATTTTTTTTTTCAGGAAAAAAAAAAAGGGGGGGGGGGGGAGGTTGCACAGAAATCAGTTTTTTCATGTTCTGTTTTATCTTTCTCTGCAAAATTCTTTTGTAACTATCCATGCTTCTTCAGTTGCAATTGTCTCTTCTTCCACAGCTTCCGCCAACTGTTTTCCATCTTCACTGACAACCTTTAACTTTGAATTTTCAAGTTGCAGCAATATCTTATCAGCAACCTCTTGTAATGCTTTGCACTGTCAAATTCTGTAATTGTATAAACATGTATTTTCAGCAACTTCTTCCCAATGAAATTCATACCCACCTCCCCATACACCAAATTCGAAGCTACATCTCTTTGTATAGTGTAACATATATTCTTTCCAAAAGACTGATAACAGTGCATAAATTTTTAATTTATCAGTAAATCATTTACAGCTTTCAGCACATGTAAACCACATGTATTATGTGCATATAGCAGTACTCAATGTTCGAAATTTCCCCCTTTTGCCTTCATGCACACCTGAAGCCTGTGATGGCAACATGCAGAACATCCAACAGAGACGCTGCCACTTGGCAATACTGGGGTGTCGTTTCTTGCAGGCTACTTTCTCAAGATCTGACCACAATTTGAAGTTCAATGGATTTAGATCAAACTCCCAGATGATCAATCAGATGGTGATATGTGGTCAGGCACATTTGCCATCAACCACTGCCTACCGAGAAACAAGGTGTTATTCAGGGGCTGATACCACAGGTTCCAGCACAGTGTCTTGATACACTTTTGACAAAGTTTTGATACCTTTCTCACAGATAAGCAATTTGGATACCCAGATACATTACCCCCCCCCCACACACACACCAAACCATCACTGACATCGGGCAATGACCTCTCTGAATCATGGGTGATATAGCATGGGCTTGTGCAACCATCTGGGGCATATACTCTATTGTTTTGGTGGTTAAATGACTCTTCAATGGTGAAAATCTTCTCATCTGTGAAGATGACATCTCTGTGTCTGCACAGTGATGGAGAAGTGCCTTTGATTTTATTACCCTCTGCTACATAAGTTGTAGTGTTAGGAAAGTATCCAGTAAAACGATGATAAGCTCTCCCCCCCGCCCAGGTCATCAGATATTACATGTGAAACGTTCATCTCTCACATCATCATTTTCTGTATTCTCACAGGATTACAGTGGAGGCATGCATTCATAGTCCTCACAAGCTGTTGCATCCTAATGCAGCATGGTTGACCTGTTCTTTGGTGGTCAGATAATCTTCTGTATCGTTTTAAACATCACAGGAAAATGTATGCTAACTGTAGTTCTGGCAGCTCAAATTATCTTTCTTACAACACTTGTGATGAATTATTAGTGGTAATAGCTAATAAAACAAGAGAAATATTAATATCAGAAATTAAGGAAGCTGCTTATTTTGCAATAATACTCGATTCAATGCCAAACGTTGTCCATAATGACCAATTAGCTATTATATTTAGGTACCTTACAGCAAATTTTGACATTAGAGAAACATTTATCAGGTTCATCAGTATTACATAACATAATTTCTTATATTTAGATGAGGTGGTATTAAAAAAATTAGAAGAATTATCTTTGGAGATAAAAATGTGCAGAGGGCAAAGCTATGATAATGCTTCCAATATGAAAGGTGTCTAGACAGGTTTACAAGCTAGGTTGAAAAAACATAGTCCCTCTGCACATTATATACCATGCTCTAGTCATTCCTTAAATTTAATTGGCAACTATGCTGCAGAATCTTGTTAGGAAGCAGTGCAATATTTTTGTTTTATTCAAAATATATATAATTACTTTTAATCTTCAACAAGAAGATGGGGTATACTCCTTAAACATTTAGAAAAAAATCTTTAACAGTTAAATGACTAAGTGAAACGAGATAGTCCGCAAGAGCTGATGCTATATTGGCTTTGAAATGTGGATATAAACAAATTAAAGAGGTATTACTTTAAATATCCATTTCTCCTCAATGAAAAACCTATTTCTAAGTTAGAGAGCTCATTATTGGCTGAATATTTTGACAATTCAGAAACAGCAATTTTAACGGTTGTGTGGGACAAAATTTTACATAGCTAATAATTTATTACAGTCTTTAGTTGGTTTTATTTTAGGTATAAAAAATAATTTTGCTGCTTTAAATGAAGAAGAGAATCTATTAACAGATGAGACAAAATTTAAAGATAAGAAGGAAAGAGTGAAAAAATGAAAAAAAAAAAAAAGTGTGACAAAGTTTCACAATCTAATGATGAGATCATATTACATGGGAAAGAAAATTTCATTGTTAATACTTTTAATGTCATTTGCGACAAGCTAATTTTGGAAATTAATGAAAGAACAAAAAGCTATTTAGACATATTAGATATGACTTTTTTTTTTTTTTGAGAAAGATATACATCAAGACAAGTACAAGACTAGTATTAATATGTACAAATTTATAAATGATGGGTTAGGTCTACTTCTCAGAATGTAGAAACAATTTAAAAAATATTTTTAATGATGCATATTTCAAATGCAAGCGCTGAATGCTCATTTTCAGTGTTGAAAGGAATAAAAAATTATTTAAGAAGCAACTCGCACCAAAATAAAACAAGTGACCTGTCATTATTATGCATTGAATCTGATGTAATGGACTTGATTAATTATGATGACATTATAGATATATCTGCTAAAACTAAAGCATGACTGACTTTAGTTTTAGCAGATATAAATTTGATTTAAATTTATTTATTTAAATTTGAACATTTTAAATGCAAATATATGCATACCAATGTTGTGTTATTTTTTATTTTATTAAAATGAGTTATTATGGAAATGTTAACTTTTATTTTCAATAAACTAAAAAAAAAATGTGTATGAATTTGATTAACTGAAATAGACTTGTTCTTTTTTGCATCTCATAATGATGTTGTGTAGGGCCTCCAAATGTATAAATGTGGCCCTGATTATGAGGACAGATTCAGAGAATGTAAATTGCAAAGCTTTGTGAATAGGAGGAGGGGAATATGATTGAGTCATATAATAAGTTAGTCATTGGTTGTTATCAGGTTGATATGGAAGAGACTGTTCAGAGAATTGTGGAGTGGGGGGGGGGTGTAGAACAAGAGGCCATCTCTGGAAACTGTATAAGGAGGATGTGAGCAGGGGAGGGAGAAGTAGATTCTTTACATGGAGAGTGGTTAATGAGTGGGATACATTGCCTGAGTGTGTTGTAAATGTAGACACACTGAATCAGTTTAAGGCATGGTTGGATGAACTTTGTTTGTGAGTGTGTGTGCCTCCCACGATGAGTCTTGGACTCCATGGAGGTTGGATTTAATAATAATACTATGTATTAAGCAAGACATCACAAGATAAGTAAACAGACTGAGAATTTGTGGATTGCAGGTATCAGCAAACAGGAGTAAAAGGAGTAATCTGATTGAGACTTAAAATCTTCCGAAAGGGTCATCATGATACCAGTAGATGAAATTTTTCATTTTATGGAAGGTGAGAAGAGGATAAGAGGGCATCCACGGAAGTTTTCAATGAGTGCAATGAAGAAGGGAATAAGAGTTACATTCTACATTTTTTTCTCATAGGGCGGTGCATGAATGAAATCAGGAAAATGTATGACAATTGGTGCAGGTGATATGTGACCTACCCTCAACAAGTCCTAGACTCCCTGGAGGTCTCTCTTACAAATAATAATAATAAGTAAATAAATATATTGGAGAGATATCAAACAATACAAACATAACCTTTTTAGTTCGGTAAACATGTGCATACACACACACACCAGAAAATATACATAAACATACACAAATATATATATTTCTATCTACACTTGTACTTAATTTCAGAGGAATTACCCCACTGAATAATCATATTCAGTGGGGTAATTATGCAATCATAATTGAGAAAAGACTAAAAAATTATGGAACAGAAATTTGGGAAAGAGCACACTGTGTATTCAAGAGAATATTATTATTATCGAGGTTTCTCCATGGAGTCAGAAGACTTGTTGTGGGAGACCCACACAAATGTTTATACACAAAATACTTATTTTATCTCTCCTTAAACTCATTCCCTGTCAGGGCACTCCTAATTCCGGCAATCCATTTAATTCATTCATCACTCTCCAAGCAAAAAATCTATTATGCACATTCTTATACAGTTCCTAGGGGATGACCTCTAGCCCTCTAAATTCATGGGGTATTAAAATATTTCCTTTGTGTCAATTATATAGAACCCCTTTAATAACGTCTAAGTTTCTATCACGCTCATCTTTTCCGCATATCAACTGAACTTGGCAACCCACACACCTTTAACCTGTCCTTGCAGAGAGCATTCCACAGAATCGCTAGCTTGGTTGCTCATCTCTAAATCCTCTCCATTCCCTTTCGATCCCCCAAATGACCAAATCTGTGCATAGTGGGATGCATTTCTAGCTCACCTCCATGTGGTGCACCCTGGGTAATGCTAAATGAGCTAGAATGATTACTGTCAGCCAGACCTATCTTAATGATCTCCTGGCTATAGACACATGAAATCACAAGCTATACAATTACTGAAAGGTTTTTCTCAGGACCAAAAGACAAGAAAGCTAGGTACTATTTGCCAACTCAACATTGAAGTAATCAGCTTTGTTAAAAGTCAATATCTTTCAAAAATCATTCAAGAAAATGATACAGACATAGTTGTCATTCAAGAGACACACACATAGATAATGAACAACTAAATCCAGAGGAAGAATTGCAAGGTATGATATTCTAGGAGTTACATATCACCAAGAGCATGGGCACGCAACTTACATAACCAATAATATACAGAATGCTCACATAATATCAGCAGATATTAATCAGAATATACACATAATCACAGTGAGAATTGAAGATCTCACAGTGTTAACATCAACAAGCCTCCCCTAGTAGAATGGTCACCTGAAGTAATTCCCACATCCTACTATCTACACAGGGATTTTAAAAGCCACTGCAATCTGTGGAATTACAATAAAAGCATTAACAAACTGTACTGAGCAAAGCAGTCTGAGCTTAATATTTAGTGCAAAGGACAAAGGAACACCTTTTGCCTAATCAGTTGCTAAGCACAACAAGAAGAGCCCTTGAAGATTTTCCACTTAGCCAACATCACTCAGTATTTGCAGTTATCCTAAAATGGAATTTTAGGAAAGTGAACTGACAGGATTTCTCATGAGAACGATAAAGTAGTAAGATGGATACTACTCATGAGCGAAAACTACAACAGATTCATTGGAGCAGTAATATCAGCAGTGGACAAGTATATCCCAAGGAGTTTTCGAAAAGAAAACATACTTGGCTGGAATAAAGACTGTGAAGAGTTATACCAAGCGTATTTAGAATCTGGCGACTGTGACATAGCTGACAAATTATTATTATTAATCGTGTGGGAAGGCTTATGTTTTTGTCGCACATGTTGATTAGATTTTAACGGTATAGATGCAAATACAGATTGATAAGAAAATAACTATTTATTAACTTAAAAACTAATAATACTTAAATGTTAATATAAATATCTCCCTGTATGTGTGGATTTTCTATAAACTGTGAATGATAAGGAATCCTCTGGAAGATGTGTGATTAATGAGTCCAGGAAGGGCAGACAGTCATTGGCTTCTGGTTCCATTGTAAAGCGAATTTTAGGGTGCTGGCGATTTAGATGGCCTAAAAATGTATTCAACGTGTCTGGGCCATGTGGCCAAAAAGCAAACACATCATCAATATAGCATAGCCAGTGACTAGGTTTGAGTGTGGCTGTGTTGATAGCTAGCTTTTCCAGATGTTCTATGTAGAAGTGGGTTACGGGTGGAATCCCATAGCTATCCCATTTACTTGTTTGTATATTTTCCTTTTCCATGTAAAATAACCTTAAAAGGTGTGGAGATACCAAATTAATACCAAACTGTTTAAAAATTAAGAATGTATCACTCGGCCAAAGCCCAACGTATTTAAAAACGACTGAGTTTAGCACTATTAGGGGAACAGTTAAACGTTACTCGCTGAGAACTATCAAAAATAAATTCTTTCATCAGTGCACTACATGATATACCATCTAACATTTTGAACCCTGAGCTATGAGATATCCTGGATAGTATCTCTGAGTCTACAGCCAACAAAGAATTTGCCAAAGTTAAAAACAGACACCAGAAGAAATTTGAAATCATCTAACAATGCACTGCTACATAGCGGCCACAATTACATCAAGATCGCATCGTTGCAAACTTATCATCGTTAACCTTAACCAAAGAAGCCACAAGTACAATAAGTCGTGGAAACAATTTTTCCGTTATTCCTAAAAAAGTTCCAAAAGCCAAAATAATGACTTCCGTTGAACATGGGATGATTATTAAATAACTTAAAGAATTCACGACGTATACTGGAATATAAATTAAAATAAACTTTAATATATACTTCCTATATTTCAGCAACGTCACGTTGCCATCTTCATGGGAACATAAGACTAAGAGACGTGCACGCAGGCACTAAAACAACAAATGAGGTCGAAGAGAGAAAACTACTATTTTTCCTAAAGTCCTGATGGTGCCCCCTAGCAGGCTATATTAGGTATTCTTGGCCATTAGGCTGAAGTTCTCATGATGTACATCTCCCAAATTTGGGGCAGTCTCATGCATCCAAATTTGTTCAGGTTTGGCATGTTTTTTTAGGGCTGAGGCTGATTCTAAGAATAGTCTTTCAAATTTAAACTTGCTGCGGTGTATTACTGGGGCTTTCTTCCAACGTATTCTGTGGCATGTACCCAGAGCATGGTCTGCAAGCCCTGAGTGGCTGTACTGGTGAAACCGGATGTAGTCTTTGTGTTCTGAAATTCTGATATTCGTTGTCCTGCCTGTTTGGCCAAAGTAGGACAGCTTACAGCTGCAAGGGGACTGGTATACACTAGGTAGGTCTAGGGAAGTGGTTGGTCTTTTGTGGAGCAGATAAGTGATGCCAATTTTCTATATGGTCTATAACATGAGGTCAGGTCATATTTTTTTTTTAGGATTTTTTTCAGCAATACAGCCACTTGGGGCTTGCAGGCCATGCTCTGGATACACGCCACAGAATATGTTGGAAAAAAGCCACAGTAATACACCGCAGCAAGTTTAAATTTGAAAGACTATTCTTAGAATCAGCCTCACTCCTAAAAAATATGCCAAACCTCAACAAATTTGGATGCATGAGACTGCCCCAAATTTGGGAGACGTACATCACGAGACTTTCAGCCCAATGGCTAAGAATACCTAATATAGCCCGCTAGGGGCACCATCAGGACTTTAGAAAAAACAGTAGTTTCCTCTCTTCAACCTCATTTGCTGTTTTAGTGCCTGCATGCACGTGTCTTAGTCTTATGTTCCCATGAAGATGGCAACGTGACGTTGCCAAAATATATGAAGTATATATTAAAGTTTATTTTAATTTATATTCCAGTATACGTTGTGAATTCCTTAAGTTATTTAATAATCATGTGCAGCCAAAGTATAAGCCTTTCTACAAGAATTACTATCATCCACTGAGATTCTATCACACACAAGGCCCGCTATGAGAACAAATCACTGCTAGGCGCGTTCTCCTTGCTGACGCAAACAAAGCTATTCGGGCACTATAGGAGAAGCTTCCAACACGCTGAAACACAACCTTTGGACAATTCTATTTGACATCTCGTGCACTTCGGCAGATAAAGAATTTGAGAAAATACGGAGTCGATGCATTAAGAAATTTGATTAATTAAAAAAGAACTCTACTTCCAAACCAAAACTACCACTCAACACTGTAGTCAACCTTTCTTCCACTTCTCGCAACTGTAGGGCGAAGTGATGCTCTTGCACATGGCCACAATTTCGACATTGCTCCTAGAAAAATACAGGCCGAAGAAATAATGATCCGGATTGAACGTGGTATCTGAACCTCATGGGCTCACTTTAATGAGTAAGGGCATGGCAAACCCGAGGTACCTGATGCTGGACCATGTCTTACTTCTTGTAATATACATCTGTTATATTATCTGTAGACTGGTCCTCTACCCATCTTTCTTTGCTTCTTTATTCTCTTCTTGCTCCTTACCCCCAATGTTATTAGAGTATTCGAGGGCTAGGGGTGAATCTTAACTATTTTGCTATGTCATTTCGCCTATTGCAGCCACCGAAGGGGGCAAGCTAGCTCCAATAGGTGTCGGTCCCAAGCCCAGATAAATGGTGAGGGTTGACGCCAGGAAGGGCATCCGGTCATAAAATTTCACTACCAGCTCTAGATATGATTAAATGAGTCGAAAAAAAAGTGATACAAGAGCTAGGGCGTACCCCTTAAGCAAAGCGCAGCCACTTCGCCCTACAGCTGCGAGAAGTGGAAAAGGTCTACCGCATCAAGGGCGGTTGCAGTAAAAGAAGCGAGCCCACAAGTGGAGAGAATGTTGCGAGTGGGAATGTTGAATGTATCACTGGAAGGGGAAGAGAGGTGGAAGACATGATGAGGAAGAGGAAGTTGGACATTTTATGCATGCAGGAGACAAGGTGGAAGGGAGAAAAGGCGAAGGAACTAGGAGACAGGTATAAACTGTTCTACTCTGGAGTGAATAAAGAGGGAAGAAATGGTGTCGGAATTGTATTGTGTGGCAGAATGAAGGGGGCGAAGTACTGGAAGTAGGTAGGAGGAATGACAGGATCATCATGTGAATGAAACTGGGTCTTGGAGAAGAGCAACTGGTCGTCTTATGTGTATATGACCCACAAGTTGGCTGTACAGCAGAAGAGAAAGATGAATTCTGGAACATGCTAGATGAACTGGAAGAAAACAAGATGGTGATTGTCGGAGGAGACTTGAACGGACACATAGGGAGACAGAATAGGGACTGTGAAAGGGTGCATGGTTGCCATGGAGTGAAAATGATGAACCAGGAAAGAGAGAGGATTTTGGACTTTGCAGTAGCGTTTGATCTGGAAATTGTGAACTCCTTTTTCTGTAAGTAAAAGGAGTTCACAATTCACAAAGGAAGAGCATTTGATAACATTTAAAAGTGGCTACAATAGTTCACAGATTGGCTACATTTTGACTAGAAGAAAACATTTTAAGGCAGTAACAAATTGTAAAGTAACCCCAATAGATCAAGTGGCGCAGCAACACCGGCTGCTGTGTGCAGACTTTGAAATAAAGTCGAAGATAAAAACCTTTGGAAGCCATGGGAGGAAGAAAATTAAGTGGTTTCACTTAAAAGAAAAGAGTGTGAGGAATCGATTTAGAGAGAAGGTGTTAGAGAGGATTTCGGATGAATCAAAAAGTGCACAAGACTGGTGGAGACATGATTCAAAAGTAATTCTAAGCTGTGCAATTGAGGTGCTTGGTGAAACATCCAGAAAGATTACAGAGCAGAAGGAAGGTAGAATAATGATGTACAAGAAGCAGTAACGGCTAAGAGAAAGGAAAAGCAGAAGTGGGACGAGTCAAGAGTGGAAGAGGACAGAGAGGAATACAGAGAGAGAAAAAACGAGAAGTCAAGACAGTTGTTGCACAGGCGAAGGCCATGGCATATCAAGACCTTTATGATCAATTAGAAACAAAGGAAGGACAGAGAAAGATTTATCGATTGACAAAATGTAGAAATAAAATCATCAAATTGTCAGGCAGATCAAACACTCTTGAGAAAGGGTATTAAGAAGGGATGTGGATATAAGAAACAGATGGAGAATATACTTTGAAGGGCTTTTGAATGAAGAAAATGCAAGGAATCACAGAGAAGATGGGGAGCCTAATGAGGGAATGGTGTAGAACATTAGTAGAGTGGAATTGAAGGGAGCCATAAAGAGGATGAAGAATGGAAAATCGGTGAGTCCTGACAGGATCCCAGTGTAGGCATGGAAGGCACTGGGGGAAGAGGGAATTGACCTGATGTGGGACCTGTTAATAAAAGTTTGTCAACAGGAAAATATACCTGCGGAATGCAGGGAAAATACTCTTGTCCCCATCTACAAGAGTAAAGGTGATGCCCAAGACTGTAAATATTACAGAGGAATAAAGTTGATGTCCCACACAATTAAAATCCTAGAAAGGGTTCTTGATGGAAGAATGAGGAAGGAGGTGGCGATTGCAAAGGAGTAATTTATCTTCATGCCTGGTCGATCGACGACAGATGCTATCTTTGGGTTACGGCAGAGGATGGAAAAGTTTCGAGAGAAGCAACGGGCGCTACATCTGGCATTTATTGATCTGGAGAAAGCATACGATAGAGTGCCAAGGCAAGAAGTCCGGAGGTGTTCTGAGGGAGAAGAAGGTACTGGAGAAATATGTCAGGTTGGTGCAGGAGATGTACAGAAATGCGAAGACAAGAGTTCGAATCTGCCTGGGAGAGACAGAAAGTTTACCAGTGACAGTTGGCTTGCATCAAGGGTCAGTATTAAGTTCGTTCCTGTTTAATATTGTGATAGAGATGGTGACGGAGGAGGTGAGAAAAGATGCGCCTTGGACTATGTTGTATGCAGATGACATCGTGCTGTGTGCAGAATCAAGAGAAGAAGTGGCAGCTAAACTGGAAAGTTGGAGGAAAGTAATGGAAGAGAGAGGTATGAGACTGAGCAGAAGTAAGACAGAGTATATGTGTGTTGCAAAGTGGATGGCAGCCAGGAGACAGATCTGGAGCTGGAAGGAAATGTCATCAGGAAGGTCAGTGACTTTAGATACTTAGGTTCAACAATGAATGAGGATGGTGAGGCTGAGAAGGAAGTGGGATGCAGGATACAAGCAGGATGGAGGAACTGGAGAGAGATGGCTGGAGTGCTATGTGATAAGTGTGTGCCGATCAATCTAAAATCTACAGGACAGTGGGGAGACCAGCTAAGGAAGCTGTGGCTCTGAGGAAAAATAACACCAGCAGGATGGAGGTAGCGGAGATGAGAATACTTAGGTGGATGTGCGGTGTGACCAGAAAGGATTGTCTGAGAAATGACTATGTAAGGGGAACGGTGAAAGTTACCAACTTAGGAGCAAAGTTGAGATGGTTTGGTCATGTAATGAGGAGGGAGGAAGAGTATGTGGGAAGAAAGGTCATGCAGATGGATGTACAGGGAGAAACGCGGATAGCCAAAGAAGAGATGGTGGAGGAGGACTTGAGGATGAAGAACTTGGATGTGGCTACAGCCCAAGACAGGAGGTTGTGGAGGAGACTCACCACAAACAGCGACCCTACTTAAGTGGGAAAAAGCTGCAAAAAAAGAAGAAGATTGAACGCGGTATCCACCACCTTCCAAACCACATCGCCAACAATATTAGACTGGATGTAGCCTCTGTTCTCACCAAAAACCAACATATCCAATAGTGAATATAAAGCTGTACAGAAAATGAAGAAAAACAAAGAAACTGTAATCGCCAAAGTGGATGAGGGGAATGCCACCATGGTTCTCAACCAAACTGACTACACAGGTAAGCTTAATGTTTTATTATTAGATCAGACTACCTACCTCCCTATTGAATATAATCCTTAAGGATCCTTAAGAAGGCCACTTCTGGAGGAGGACTTGAGGATGAAGAACTTGGATGTGGCTACAGCCCAAGACAGGAGGTTGTGAAGGAGACTCACCACAAACAGTGACCCTACTTAAGTGGAAGTAACCAACAAACTAAAACCTTTTAACTCTAGACCCCCTCTCCCTGTATATATGGGCTTCCAAAAATACATAAACAAAATGTGCCATTACATTCCATAGTGGATGGCACTGATTCCCCCACGTACAAATTAGAACATTTAGCCAAAGCGCTCACACACTATACTGGCAACACACCATCACACATAAAAAAACTCAGCCCACTTCAAAGCCATGTAGAAAACCCTTACGCTCCAACATACTGACATATTGGTCAGTTTTGACGTCTCCTCTTTATTCACAAATATCCCATTCAAAGAAACCTTAGAGCTAATCCAAACAAAATTTCCTCCTGATATCTTAGCCCTAATTCAGTTTACAATGAACTCAGGCTATTTTATTTAGCAGGGAAAATTCTACAAACGGATAGAGAGGACAGCCATGGGTTCACCACTCTCCCCACCCTTGGTCAACTTCTTTATAGAGACTTTTGAAAAGAAAGCCTTAAACTCTGCCCAACAAAAACCTACCACATGGCTTTGCATCGTTGATAATGTGTTCACTATTTGGCCACATGGCTCTGATACACTCCTCTCCTTAACGCACACTTAAACAACTAACACCCCAGAATCAAGTTCACCCTGGAAAAAGAGGAAAACAACAGCCTCCCTTTCCAAGACACACTAGTCACCCACCAACCTGATGGAACCATGGTTTTCTCAGTTTATAGAAAACCCACCCATACAGGCAGGCACATTCACCAACAATCCCCCCCCACACAACAATATGGAGTCATTAAGACACTATATAAAAGGGCTAAACTAATCTCTTCAAATGACAATGCCCTAACAACTGAACTAAATCACATCTTTAACACTTTCTCAGCCAATGGCTACAACTCCCCAAAAATAAAAAAAATACTAAAACCAGTAACCCCCCACAATAAAGATTACTCTAAATCCAATACCATTCCCTACATCTGGGGCACCTCTGAAAAAATAACCAAAATCCTAAAAAAATATGACCTGACCTCATGTTACAGATCATATAGAAAATTAGCATCTCTTATCCGCTCCACAAAAGACCAACCACTTTCCCTAGACCTTCCTGGTGTATACCAGGTCCCTTGCAGGAGTAAGCTGTCCTACTTTGGCCAAAAAGGCAGGACAGCGAATATCAGAATTTCGGAACACAAAGACTACATCCGGTTTCACCAGTAGAGCCACTCAGGGCTTGCAAACCATGCTCTGGATACACGCCACAGAATACGTTGGAAGAAAGCCACAGTAATACACCGCAGCAAGTTTAAATTTGAAAGACTATTCTTAGAATCAGCCTCAGCCCTAAAAATCATGCCAAACCTGAACAAATTTGGATGCATAAGACTGTCTTCAAATATGGGAGACGTACATCATGAGAACTTCAGCCTAAAGGCAAGAATACCTAATATAGCCTGCTAGGGGCACCATCAGGACTTTAGGAAAAACAGTAGTAATAAAATCTTCCCAAATTTGGATGCATGAGACTGCCCCAAATTTGTGAGATGTACATCATGAAGTACAACTTCAGCCCAATGGCCAAGAATACCTAGTATAGCCCGCTGGGGGGGGGGGGGGGGGGCATCATCCGGACTTTAGGAAAAACAGTAGTTTTCTCTCTTCAACCTCATTTGTTGTTTTAGTGCCTGCGAGCATGTGTCTTAGTCTTATGTTCCCATGAAGATGGCAACGTGACGTTGCCAAAATATATGAAGTATATATTAAAGTTTATTTTAATTTATATTCCAGTATACGTTGTGAATTCCTTAAGTTATTTAATAATCATGTGCAGCCAACGTATAAGCCTTTCTACAAGAAAGATCATGGGATATACGACCTGCCTCCAGCAATAGCCAATAATATTCAGTTAGCCATGGCCAGCATTCTAATCAATTCTAAGCCTCTCAAAAATAATATCCCACATAGCCCTAAAAGAACTACAGAATAATAACCACATTACCATAACCAAAGGAGACAAAGGAAAAAGCAACAGTAGTGATGGATACAACAGAATATGAAAGCAAAATGCACGCACTTCTCCAAGACCAGTCAACATATCAAATTATAGATCGAGATCCCACCAACTCACAAAAAAATAAGTTGTGCAAATTATTGAATAAAGTCACTTCCTGGCCTAAAGAAACGGTCAACAAACTCAAGCCCTTCCATGTTAAAAACTCAGGATATATGGAGCTCCAAAAATTCCCAAACAAGTTACACCATTATGCCCTATTGTAGATAGTATAAACAGTCCCACGTATAAACTTGCTAAACATTTAGCCAAACTACTAATCACTTGCACTAACAATTCTCCCTCTTTTGTTAAAATTTCTGCCCACCTAAAAAGTATTTTAGAAAACCACACCTTAGAAAGTTCAGACTTAATTGTGAGTTTTGATATCACCTCATTATTCATGAATGTACCATTAACTGAAACCCTTAACTTACTAAATTCACAATTTCCCCTGATATATTTCAGCTATTAAAATTCACAATACAGGCAGGTTATTTTACATGGAAAGGGAAAATATACAAACAATTAGATAGGACAGCTATGGGGACCTCCCTTCAGCCAACTTCTACACAGAACATTTTATAGAAATCCCACACATACAGGGAGATATTTACACAAACAATCACACCATCACCCTTCTCAACAATATGGTATCTTAAAAACACTAACCCATTCAGCTAGAGCAATTTGTTCCAATGACATTGCTCTCACTGCTGAACTTTCTCACCTGCATCACACCTTCCTGACCAATGGCTATAATCCCCATAAGATAGATAAAATACTAAATGCTCCCAAAAATCCCCCCCCCCCCCATCCTCACTTTCTACCACAGAAGACTACAACAAAACTATCACCATCCCATACATTAAAGGCACACCTGAAAAGATATCTAGGGTGATTAACAAACACTAGCTATGCACCGTATTTAAACCTTATGTGAAATTGGCAACTCTCATCCGTTCACCTAAGGACAGATTCTCTCCTTTATCACATCCAGAAGTCTATGAACTGCCCTGTTTATGTCATCAAGCATACTATGGACAGACAGGAAGAAATGTGGACACCTGCCTCATGAACACAAAAAATACATCCGGCACTTTCGCTATGGCAAGTCAGGTCTTTGGATACCCCTGCACACAGGATCAATTGAAAAAAAAAACAAAAGTACTGCACAGAAGCTGTTACAAGCCAGAGGATGATGTTCCTGGAATCAACAAAAGCCTTGAAACCTATTCCAAACCTCAACAAGTATGGCTATATAAATGTACCAAAGATTTAGGACGCAGTCATCCTAAGACCGAATTAATATGTTTTTTTTTTTTTTAAACTTAGATGGCGCCTAATTAGGACTTCAGTCTTTGTGTTGCACGCTACAATTACTCATACTAGTCCCACTGTTCACCGTATTGCAGTTGTCTCAGTACTGTAACAAACTGTGTTTGTGTGTTCTGAAGATGATGGATATAATACCAGCAAAATATTAGCATTTAAGTTAATGCTAATATTAAAATTTTAAAAACCACACCTTAGAAAGTTCAGACTTAATTGTGAGTTTTGATATCACCTCATTATTCATGAATGTACCATTAACTGAAACCCATAACTTACTAAATTCACAATTTCTCCTGATATATTTCAGCTATTAAAATTCACAATACAGGCAGGTTATTTTACATGGAAAGGGAAAATATACAAACAATTAGATAGGACAGCTATGGACCAATCCAAAAATATCATAGTGTATCCATTCCCCTTGTCTAGTGCAATGGTGACATTGTTATACAATGTGAGCAAGTTGCCAAAACATGATTTTCCCTTAGTAAACCGATGTTGTTCATTGCAAAGTAGAGATTCATTGTCAATCCATTTCTGAATGTGAGCCCTAAGCAATTTTTCCAAAATCTTCATCACCACTCCTGAGATACTTGTCGATAGTTGGATACATCGGTCTTTGCACCACCCTTGTTCAATGGCATTACCATACATTCCTGCAGAACCTTCCCTGTTCTGAGTCTCATATTAAACAGCCTGGACAAAGGAATGGCCAGTTCAGCTGAACACTCTTTTAGCACATGTGCCGATATTCCATCAGTCTGTATTGCTGAATTCTTATTCAATTTTTGCAACAGCTCTAATACCTCGGCCTCACACATTGCATTTTTTCATCTAATTAAGCGGTAACAGTGAGCTCCATATTGCTTTCACCAGGTTGATAGAAAATGAGCACTCATTATCACACAAATTACCTCAAAACCTTGATAACAAGCAGAGAGAAAAATGGATAAAACCTACACAGGCTTTAGACCTTAAAAAATCAGATAGAAAAGCATGGCGCTATTAAACAAGTTAGGTGGAAGCAATCCACTCACCCATAAAGATCTTTTGATGACTCCAGATCAAATTTCCTGTCGAATAATCTCTCTGTCTAGAGCTCCTCGACATCAACACACATGGGAGGTTAAAAGATCACTCAGAAAGTTACGACAAAGTGTAGCTGTTAGTTCCCAATTTTAAAGAGAATTTACCACATTCAAAATAACTGTAGCCTTAAAGAAGGTTAAAATTGGCAAAGCAACAGGCTTTGATGGTATTAATCCTGATTTTTTGGTTAACTGTGGAAAAAATGTTCGTCAATGGCTAACAAGATTCTTATTTCATATTTTAAGGATGGGAAACCTTCCAAGAGCCTTTAAGAGAACCAAAACACTAACCATATTAAAATCCAACAAGCTTCGGGATCAAGCTGAGAGCTATTGCCCAACTGCACTCCTCAGTTGCTGTTATAAGTTCTTCCAAAGACTCCTCCCATAACAAAACTGGACAAAAAATATCCGAATTTATCCATATTGAGCAAGCATGCTTCAGGACTCAACGTAGTTGTACAGACCAAGTACCAATCCTTGCTACCCATAACAAGGTAGGCTTGGAAAGAGGGATTGCTACACAAGTTGATACCAGTCATACCATGCCAATCCATCATATGACTTATTGGTAACATGCTTTCTGACAGGGTCTTTCGCGTGGTACTGGGAAACAAAATGAGAAAACACAGAAAGCTGAACAACAGTCTCCTGCAAGGCTCAGTATTAGCACCAATCTTATTCAACCTATATACATCTCATCTACCAGCAACCAGGTCAAGCTGTTACTTATGCTGAAGTAACTGAAGATATCTTCAAAGTGACCCTAGAATTATTGGGGAATACTTTTATAAAAGAAGACTAACACCAAACCTCAATAAAACTGAGGTTAGCTCTTTCCACCTAAACACCATCCATGTGGTTAGCCTAGTGGCTTTGTGCATCGCAACCATATGCCCGGGGAAGGCGTGTCCTAGGTTCGATTCCCGTCAACGACGTGAGGAGCTTAAGGATCTTCCTCAGCCATAGCCAAGTTAGCTGGTCTTGGGCGTGGACAGCAGGGTTTTTTCTGCCAGTTTATTTGGTGTTTTTCATCTCGTAAACAGGCAAACCGGTCTGAGGACACATGGATTACAGTCAGGAATACTGACCCAGCCATAGGTCGGATTTGTCAGCCTATGCCGGTTCCAGGAACTGGCACCGGCATAGGCTGACGAATGTCACCAGAAACTGATCAAGTTGCTGAGGCAATAGAAGAAGTTGTCAACCTTGCCAGGCAATTAGATTTAGAAGTCGACAGTGAAGATGTCAGTGAGCTGTTAGACTCACATAACAAGGAGCTTACAATCGACGAGCTTATAGAGATGCATAAGCAAAGTGCTACTGAAGAGACCGAAACCTCAGATCCAGTTTTACCAGAAAGCACATGACAATTGCAAAATTAACAGAAGGTCACAGCTTAATTAAGAAAGGTTTACAGATTTTGGAGGACACAGATTCTAACGAGGAACGAATTGTAGCCACAAGGCAAGGAATAAAAAAATCACTGGCTTGCTATGAAGAAATTTTGTGTGACAAGAAAAAGACATTATGCCGTCAGATGAATCTATTAGATTTTATGAACCCATCGACATCGAAAAAACTTTCTTTTTTTTATGTACGAAAAACTACAATTATGATTGCTGTATATTTCTTAAAAAAATATAGGTGTTTTTGTAAACCTTTGGTCCCAATTGTATGTTTGTATATATAAATTACATGCAAAATTATAACCCGACTTATGCGCTTTTCGTTGGTCCCACCTACTGTGTAACTTCGGGGTATCACTTTGAAAAATATGAAAAATTAAACACATAGATAGGACTTTAGAGTCACTATGTGTTTCATTTAGTATTGTGGTGTCTTTGTGTGTGTCATCTTCAGGGAGTACAAGTTTGATTAGTCTTTGTCTGTCTTGAGTTATCTTTGTGTGTGTCATCTTCAGATTGAAAATTACGATTTTCAATGCTTCTTCAGATAATTCTGGAAATTCACTTCTCACTGAAGGCAAGATCCAGAATCGAGCCAAACCAATATCATGGAATTGCATTTTAAGCCCACTGCCACTTGAAAGCTGAAATAACTGTTCTTTTTTCCATAACGAAAGGTCGTTCTCATGACTAAGTCTGAAATGGATCGCGAACCCACAGAACTTTCTTATAAAAGTTATTCGGTAAATATGTTTCAAAATTCTGTTTCAGAGTTTTGAGGTGGTCACAAATCCTTTCCAGAAACTCAGAATCAACAAAAATATCATTTTCACTAAAAAGGATTCCAATGTTGGAAAAGGTGCAAATTGTCTAATCATAACTAATCCATAACACCAGTTATTTCTCAAATGCCTTTATTTTGCGGTAGGCATGAAGAATTTCCCTGAAGGATGACGATTTAGTTAATTTAATTTCGAAAATATGGGCATGGATTTTTGTGATTGTGTTGGTGTAGTTGCGGTCAGTTGGTGGATTGCGTGGTGGAGACAGAGCTGTGGAGCAGGTGCCTTCCCTCGATGAGTCAGTGGGCTCCTTGGAGGCGTCAAATAATAATAATAATGTCTGAAAGATAGGATAGTGTCGATAACCATGCTTCATCAACATGACGCAAAATCAGAATTCCGTTCATTTACAAACAATAAAACTTTGTGACTTAACTGAAATAACCTTCTTAGTATTTTGCCCCTGGAAAGCCAGCGAATTTCAGAATGAAGCAAAAGTTGTATATATTCACTGCCCATTTCATCGCAGAGTAGTACTGAAAATAACATGTTATTTAACGGTCCAGCTTTAATAAAATTAAAGCTTTATAGCGTTGTATAGCACAGTTTTAAATTCTGGTGGCATTCCTTTGGAGGCTAATGCTTCCCTATGTATGAAACAATGAACCCAATTCATATCCGGAGCTACTTCCTTGACCTTAGCAACAACCTCACTATGCCTGTAAGTATGCGAGCTCCATCAGACAGAAGCCCATGCATTTTCCCCACTGGATCCCTTTGTGCATTATGTAATTATTGAGAGTGTGAAATATTTCTTCTCCAGTTGTTCGGGATGACAAAGTTCTACAAAACAGAATATCATCATGTTGTTATCATGCGTATATCTTACCTAGCATATTAACTGTGCACCATTTGTATCATCTGTATTCTCGTCTATTAATAACACATAATAGGAGCTCTTCTTAAATCTTTCAATTAACTGAAATTCTATGTCACCTGCCATATCATTAATTCTGCGACCGACAGAGTCATTTGAAAGAAGAATCAAATCAACATCTCTTGGTAACTTGCTGTCAAACATAGTTTTTACCACGTGGAAGTAAATTTTCCACGATAGAATGAGGTTTCTATGTTTTCGTTATGCACAAACTTAAGAGACAGGATGCTTCCAGTGCCTTGCTATCAATTGAACCTTTGGCCGAAACTATATCTTTCCCATGTTTAATGTCCCTAAGCGTGAAAAAATTCAATTGGCTTATTTTTCACAATGTTTAGTTTCCAAATGTCAGAGTTTCACAGGTTTCATGCACTCGCTCGCCCATACTTCATAACACAAAACACAGTGATGTTTATGTTCAGTTTCATCTCCACACCAAGGAAACCCGAATTCCAAATATGAACTGTTATATTTCCTATTGTATTTTTTCTTTGAACTGCTTGTTTCTTCTACTTTAATAGTATCAGATTTACTCACTGTTACAACACGTGTATCACAATCAGGGTTAGCATCACCTGTTTCATTTGTTTTTCTTTTCAAAGTCCTAGTTCTAAGACACTTTTCCATTATTAAAAAACGTTTCCAAAAAATATATAAATACTGGGGTTAACTCAGGACACACTTTGTCCAAGTATCATTTAGCACTTCTGAAGATATACCGAGGCTTGGCTGAAGGAAGAAAACCTTCAATAATAAAAATCAATAAACAACATGCAATTGGTTGAAATGTGGATAACACATTTACTTCAAATTTGAAACAGCAAGGGAAAGCGGAAGAAATAAAACTATATTGCTGTTCATTTTACCCCTCTTTTTTTACTCATCATTCTGCCATTACAAATTATTGCAGTGGCAGAATTTCATGGAATGAACGTTCTGCTGTATTTGTCGGTTTTTTTTTTAAGTATCCATTTTATCTCAATAATTTTTACTTACTTATTCAATTTTAATTTGTTTTATTTGGATAATTAAAAAATATCATCATCATCAAATTCCTGCCATGTACCCTCAAGGGGTGTACAGGATATGACAGTACTACATGAAAATATTACATCATTACTAACTTCCTATCTACAATTTTCCTCCAAATCAGTCTGTTACTTGTCAAGACTCCAACATTATCAGATCTTATATTTCTATCGTCTAAGGCACGTTGTACCGTATCAATCCACCTATATCTTGGTCTTCCTCTGGGTCGTTTTCCAGCCAACTTGGCAGAGAACACTTGTTTTGCTAATATTTCCTCTCCCATTCTATTTAAGTGACCATACTACCTGAGATTAGCTCTGCTAACGCATTCCTGGATGCTGACAATGTCAAGTTCTTTCCTAATACCCTCATTTTTAATATGATATTGCCATTGATGCCATCTGTTCATGCCTCTAATCTTTCTCAGGACTCTCATATCTGCGGTCTCTAGTCTTTGGTCAAGTGTTTTACTTCTGACACAGCTCTCAGATCCATAAGTTAAAACTGGTTTGAACACTGTCTTGTATACAGCTAATTTAGTGTTCCGACTAATTTCTTTCTTATTCCATATGAATTTATTCAATTGACTTCCCACCATACCAGCTTTGCTGATTCTTTGTCTCTTTCTATATTTAATTTACCATCTTCAGTAAAAATCGTGCCTAAGTAGCTGAAATGTTCTACTTGTTCCACAGGTTCTCCATTCACAACACAGTTGACATTTTCAATCATTTTGCCTATTTTCATTGTCTTTGTCTTTTTATTGCTGACCTTCATACCATATCTATTACAACAGCTATTCAATTTAGTCAGAGAATCTTGCAGACTTGTAGCGGATTTATTTAGAAGTATAACATCATCAGCATAAAGCAAAGAGCTGACATTAACATCTCCAATTTTGATATCAGGTTTAATACCACATTCCTTCTTAATGTGATCCATATAGATAATGAATAACAGAGATGATAATGTACATCCTTGTCTCACACCAGATTTAACATTAAACCATCTTCCTGTACTCCCTTCAATTCTAATTGCTGACTTACAACTCAAATAAAGACCAAGTATTGCTTGATATAATGCCCCATTGACACCATATAACTGCAGTGTATTGAATAGCTTCTCTCTTGGCACCTTGTCATATGCCTTTTCCAAATCGACAAAACTTAAATACAGATCTTTGTTATATTCCCATGCTTTCTCAACTATTTGTCGTAAAGTGAAGATCTGATCCTGACAGCCTCTATTTGGCCTGAATCCAGCTTGTTCTCCACCAAGCTTTTCTTCCACAATTCTTCTCAACCGTTTCTCAAGTATACTTGCATAGATCTTGCCAGGAACACTCAGTAGGGAAATACCTCTGTAATTCTCACATTCAGTTTTATTTCCCTTTTTATATATGGGTACTATGAGAGCTCTACTCCAATCATCGGGAATTCGTCCCTCTGTCCAGGCTTTCTGAACTATGCAGTGCAGCCACTGTAAGACTCTTATACCACCATACTTCAGCATTTCTGGTTGAACATCATCTACTCCTGCTGCCTTTCCACATTTCAAGCCTTTGATGGCTTTTTTTACTTCAAGTATGGATATGTATTCCTGACTGCATGCCTGGTCAGTGTTTTTTTATCACTGTGCTGTCATCACTGCTTGTTTCATTTAGCAGTTTTTCAAAGTAATTACTCCATACTTCAAGGATATCTTTTTCTCCTGTTTTCATGTCACCTTTATCATCTCTAATTCCTTTTACAGCACTCTTTCCTCCATTTCTAAGCTTCTTCAACAACCTCCAGAATATTTTGCCACCTTCTTGATATTTATTTTCTATATTCTTGCCAGAGTCCTCCCATGACTTTTGTTTAGCTAGTTTTACACACTGTATTCTCTCTGTATTCTATTTTATTTTTCTCTCTGTATTCTATAAGAGTAAAAGCTGACTTATTTGCCAGGAACTTTTGATATGCTTTCTTCTTTTCCTTCACTGCCTCTTTAACTTCCTGTGTCCACCAGGGAGTTCTGATTTTTTTATCCTTGCACACAACCTCACCACATGCCTCTCTGGCAGAATCAATCAATGTTTTCTTCAGAGTTTGCCACTGAATCTCCAAGGCTTGAATCCTGTTCTCAAACTCTTTCATTTTCTTTTCAATAATCTTTCTATATTTTAGTCTATAGTTCACATCTGAGAGCTGCTCAACTTTTATTCGCTTTAAAACTTTCTTACATGTTATTCTTTTCAATATGAAATTCAATTTTATCCTGCTCAAGACTAAATAGTGATCACTTCCAATTTCGAATCCTCTGTACACTCTGGTGTCCTGCACCAGGAAGAAAACATCACTATCAACAATAACATAGTCAATGAGAATTTTCTTATTCCTAGCCTCTTCTCTCCATGTGAATTTGTGCACATTTTTATGTTGGAACATGGTGTTAGTAATAACCAGTCTATGTCCTGAGCAGAAATCCAACAGATATTTGCCATTATTATTAGCTTTGCTCTTTTCTCCAAATTTTCCCAAATTATTTTTATATGTCTCACAATCATTTCCTACTCTGCTATTTAGATCCCCAACAAGGACCAACTTTTCCTTTTTCATTGTGTCAGTTGCTTTTTCTAAAGCCTCAAAAAATTCCTCCACTTCTACCTTAGTAGAACCTTCTGTGGGACCATAGGCACAAATAAGTCTCATTGTCCAGTTGCCCATTCTCATATTTGCCCACATTACTCTACTTGAGACTGACTGCCATTCAAGAAGATTAGCCTCGTATTTTGTGTTGAATACTATGGCTATTCCTTCTTTTCCTTGTCATTGCCTGATTAAAAAAAAAAAAAAAATAAAATAAAATAAAATATATATACAGGGTGTTCGGGATAAATTTGACATATTTATAATTAATTATATTTTTCCGTAAGTTACATGTATTAACACACACTTCTCTTCATTTAAAAGTTTGGACCCTTCTTCATTCATATACAAGATGTCAGAAAGGATGGATAGCTGGAACCCACCTGAATCATGGAAGAGAATAACTTGTATCATGATGATTCGTGCCCGCCATCAAAATAAGGATATTACGACTGCTGCCCAATGCTCCCTGAATACAGTAAAAACAATCAGGCATGAACTAGAGACTTGCAATGGTGACTACAAGGATGTAGCAAGAAGAAAGATCCCTAGCAGACGATCTGATTGCGTTCGTACAGCAGAATTCCTCGCAAATCTGCAGGAACAGGTGTTGAAGAACCCTGGCATTGGAATCCGGGCTTTGTTCGTGGAGTTGCTAACTGTAGTCAAGCCCTGGATAACAAGGATAGCCAATGGTAGGCCGTATGTATGGCAGCAGGATTCGGCCCCTTGCCACACCTCTGGGAAAAGTCAAAAATGGTTGTCTGAAAATTTCTCCGACTTCACCAGTCCAAATGTTTGGCCTCCAAACTCCCCAGACCTTAACCCCATGGATTATTTTGTATGAGGCGCAGTTGAAAAAGACACCAATCGCACTTCCAGTAATACAAAAGCCCAGTTAATGGATAAAATTAAAACAGTTTTTGCGGCCCTTCCCAGGGAGACTGTAGCATCAGCTTGTTCGAGGTTCCGAAGCAGAATTGAAGCTGTGATCGATGCTAATGGTGGTTATTTTGAGTAAATCTTGTTGATAGTATTGTAATTAACTCTGCCTGTAATGTTTTTTTGTCAATTCATTAAATTTAATAGATACAAAGAAGATTTTCTTTTTCCTTACGAAACTGTCAAATTTATCCCGAACACCCTGTATATATATATATATATATATATATATATATATATATATATATATATATATAAACTCAAATTTTTCTTGTAAACCCAAGAACACTGACTGTAGAAATCACAATATTTAAGACTTTAATATTCTGCATTAGAGTTAGGGACTATGAGATGGCAGCATTTCTCTGCCTCTTTTCACAGATGCCATTTAAAATTACTAATAGTTCTGGGCTCGCTATCTCTGATTGGCTACCAGAAGAGACTGAGCCTCCTCAGTCTCCAAAGGTTAAATAAGGCTAAAATGGTCTCAACCACTCTCTATAGGGTATTAAGATATTGCAGATTTTTTTTTTTTTAAGTGAACGTGTACTACAGTGTTTCAGTAAACTATACAAATTTTAAATTGCATAGTTCATAACAGTGATTTATAACCACTATTTTCTTTTGTAAATAAAATTGTGCTGTGAGAAAATGCATTTCTTCTCCTTTTAAATATTTATGAAGTCTTTCATTTAGAAAATAAAGTTAAAAGTCATCAATTTTTATATTAGGATAATAATGACAAGGTTAGGGGACATAAGATACAGAAGGTTGAGTTTTTAATAATAAAAACCATTTGTTTTGTCCTAGTTTTTCATACAAGTAGAAAAAAATAATAATAAACTTTTGAACCTTAAAAGAGATAAAAGAAAATGAAGATGATTAGTCTAAGTTATGACTTTAAAGAAAACTGGCAACTAAAATGGTAAGTTTTTGTGATACTTTAATAGGGAATGCTACAGTGTTAAAATTAAGGATTTGAAATCTGTAGCTCTGTTCCAGAGTTCATTTTATAGAAGATGCCTCTTCATAGAAGGAACTACTCCACTTTTTAATTGAGAGTGTTCAGACTATGCAGTCAGTCTTAACTATTTTGAAGATTGTCATATACTGAAAGAATAAAGTGATCTATTGTATTCCCAAGGGGAAGACAGATCAGGTATCAGAACTTCTTGTATACAGAGGCTGATGATTTCACATCAGTTGCTTTGGTATCCTATAATGCAAAGCACACCTCCTTTTGAATGTGTATAATGCTATGCATTATTAGGACACTATGCAGGCCCTTATAAGGTATTTTTGTTTGTTATCAATTTGCTTGATGAGATTGCAAACCTGATTCACAATGTCTTATTTTTTTGATATCTTTTATGTTCAGACATGCAGATCATATACTGATCATAATTATTTCACAAGAAAGTTCAAGGAAGCCTCTGAAATGCTAAGGATCCCCACACAATGTAAAAGATCAAAGCTTAACCCCACACCAAGTTTTGTCTACTTTCATTAAAAATCTAACTACCCGTGACCTAGGATATGTTATGTGCACAATGCCACAGAATGTGACAGCAACAACTAGCATTGTTCCAATATGTATACAATAATTAATTTAATGTTTATTCAAATTACTATATACCAGATGTAAAGTTCTCATAACATCTAATATGTATCATTAATTGTTTCCAGTCTTTTTCTGTATAACTTTTGTTAGTACCTCTGATGATGCAAGTCTGATGACTTATGAAACTTGTAGCGTAATACTGTTTATTTTATTAAACTCGCTATTTATCTGAAAACATGTGGTCTCAAATACTGACAGCTTTCTACAATGCTACCTCTTGTTGCATATTGGAATTACTTCCCATTTCGAAAATAGCAGTCAGATATATTTATTTTCGAGAGTATATTCATGTAAACATTCCAGAAATGAATTAACTTGTGGACATTTGCATGGCTAGTTTATGCTAATTATTATACAACCAATTCCAAAAATAATATAAATTTAGTAATTAACCAAATATGCAATTACTTAGCTGGCTAAAAAAAGTAATACAGAAATGATTTTGTAACTATATTTGGTAGATAGATATATATATACATTTTGTTAGATTTACTGAAATTTCACTTACTTATGTGGCTGCTGGGGAGTATTAGGTGCTGATGATTTATTATTTGCATTACTAACACTTGAATCTGAGGCACTTCTAGATAATGAATCATCAGAAAGACTATTTCGATGTTCCTCATGGAAAGCATGTGCGTTTAACTTTCCTTCTGCTTCGCTTAAGAAACTCTATTAAAATAGTTGCATCAAAGAAACTATTAAATATAGGCTATGAATATGAAATAATAAACTATGTACGAGGGTGGTCTGAAAAGTTCTCAGCTTCAACCATAGATGGCAACACTATCAGCAAGATTTTTTTTTTTCTAAATCAGTATATCTGTCATAAGCATCCGTGTGAAACTGCAAGTCATTCTATCAAGTAGTTTGTTTTATACAGCTGTCTGAAGCAAAAGTGTCATCTGTATCCCTTGAAATGGATAAAATTGAGTATCATGCTGTTATAAAATTCATTCAAAGTTCATAAAAGTTTATGGGCACTCTTCTCCTTCATTTTCCAAAATTCAGAAATGGACTATTGGGTTTAAACATGGCCATACCAGCCTTGAAGATGATCCATCTGAAGGACATCCAAAAAGTGTAACACCACCAGAAATCATTGATTAAGTACACGATATGGTATTGGATGACCAGCGAGTCAAAGTGCATGAAATTGCTGAGACTATAGGCATTTCAAAAGAATGTGTAGAATATATTTTGCATGAAGAATTGCATATGAAAAAGCTTTGCACAAGATGGGTGCCGTGCTTGCTCACAGCAGATCAAAAAACACACTCGTATGAAAATCTCTGAACAGTGCTTTTAACAAGAATAAAACTGATTTTGTGCATCAATTTATTACTATGGATGAGACTTGGATTCACCATTATCCACCAGAATCCAAACAGCAGTCAAAACAGTGGACAGAAGCCAGTTGTTCAGTGCCAAAGAAGACAAAGTCGATTCCATCAGCAGGAAATGTTATGGCATCGGCGTTTTGGGATGCTAAAGGCATTTTGTTTATTAATTATCTTGAAAAGGGTAAAACAATAACTGGGGAATATTATTCTGATCTTTTAAAAAGACTAGACGAAAAAAGTCCTTAGAAAAGACCCGGTTTGCAGAAGAAAAAAATCATCTTTCATGAGCACAATGAACCTGTCCACAAAGGTGTTGTTGTAATGAGAAAATTAAGGGATCTGCACTATGAATTTTTAGAACATCCACCCTATTCCCCAGATTTGGCTCCTGCTGACTTCTATCTCTTCCCAAAACTAAAACTCTTCCTGGCTAATCAGCATTTTTCTTCGAATCAAGAGGTGATTGCAGCTGTAGAGGGGCATTTTGCAGATCTTACTGAGAACCACTACAGGGGTGGGATAATGGCACTGGAGCATCACTGGAATAAATGTATTGGTCTTAAGGGAGATAATGTTGAAAAATAAGAATAATTTTGAAATTATAAATTCGTTGTTATTTTGAGAACTTTTCAGATCACCCTTGTATATGAGCTATAATATACAAGATATATGAGCTATAATATATATAAGCTATAAACATAAGATAAGAGCTGCAAGGACTAACAAAGGTGACAAGTGTCACCTTTGTTAGTCCTTTCTGTTTTGTCTACTAGTTTGTATGTTTACACCTGAAGAAATCCTGTACAATTAGGATGAAACATTGTGTTGTCAATTAAAATAAATGTTATCTTATTCTAGTGTTCTGTCTAATAAACTCTTAGTCACCATGAACTAGCAAAAGTGTACATACTTACATATATATCAGTGGCGTTGCGTGCCCATTTCAGTGGGCATGCTGTCATGGCTTATGCAACCTGCGTTACAAAATTCACATCAGTTTGACTGTATGATTGCATTTTCATCAATGTATGAAGTTTTAACAGTGTATAGCACATCAGTACTCATCTTAATTGGTCCAATGCAATTAATTGTAGGATAACTTTGAATACTTTAATTTATCAATTAATTGTAACCAAATCTGCACAGAGTGCGGGTGAGGGGGATGTTCGTTTTAAGATATATTAAAAAAGAATAATGAAGGAGAATGCTATATTTTGTTGGTTGGTATATTTGAATTACTCAAAAGTGTAAAATTTGGAAGAGGAGGACAAGGCTTACCTTCTTCAACTACAATACTGTTTCCCATTTAAAATTATATATTAAAAATTTGTCTATATTATATATAAAAACTTGCCTACCATGTCAGTTCACACTTCATGCACAGAAAAGAGATGAAACTCAGAAAACAAAAACAGCAACTCATGGCAAATGACAACGTTCAATTGGATTGGTTGACACAATAACCAATCACAGCTTCTAGGTGCTATTGTCTCAGAATTCACACTGCCTTGCTTTCTGAGCAGTGTCAAACTACTAGAACATTAAGAATTTGACCTGCTGCACCATATGTACAGCCTTTCAAAGGGATCGAAGGCGTGTGTATTTTGAACCCAAGCTATTAACCTGAATGTGATGCAATGTTCAAGCGTCGAAAGCGACCTCCTTGTGAGGCATTAGTGTAATAATGTGTTTACTTTTAGGCAGGGCTGGTCTGAGAGTATCTGATGCCCCTAGGCAAAGAAAATTTAGGTGCCATTATACATTCTCTCTCTCTCTCTCTATATATATATTTTGTCATACTTACACAAGCACATGCACACAAGTCTTAGCACCCCCCAGGCGATTGCCTAGGTTCGCCTAATGATAAAACCGGCCCTGCTTTTAGGAATCACGTGAAGTCTGGAAACAATCAGGAGAGTTTTTAATGGGAATAAATGCAAAAATATAATATTGTTGATATTGCTATTCAGTGGATGAGCACCGCACACCTGGAATATTCGCCACTGATACACACTAAACTTGCCAAGAATTATATTCTTATTTAATTCTTTATCTAAGTGTAAGCAAACAATGCAAGTGAAGGAGAGGTGACAAGGAACACCCCTGCCATACTCCTCTTGATATGTCTTCCCATTCTATTTTGTTCTAATTTCACTGCTAATTCCTGTATATATTTCTTGAAATAGACTGTATGAGCTGGTTTGGTATATTTAAATTGACTAATATTTTAAATAATTTTTGTCTGTTAATTTTATATAAACAAAGGCATCTTCAAGAATACAATGTTAAACCTATAATAACACACAATAATAGTGGAAGAAATTAGACTTTTTTTTTTTATGTCCCAACCATGAAAGGTTGTTTGCAAACGTATAGTACATTTTGTACCATAGGTGGGCTATGGATATTATTAAAATCATTTTTATTTTTTTCTGTATTTCTGAATTTATTTTTTTACAGAGTCTGGAAATCCTACTATAAAGACCAAACATGGAACTTTTCAAGCCACTTCAGGCCTCAATACGCAGGGTGGTGATCTCACAATGGCTAATCAAATCCATCTCCCACCTAAACACAATCACAAACATCCACATCAGGACAAACCCATGGCCTGGTTATAGGATTTTAAGCCTAAAATCCTCTAAGGAGTGATCTGGGTGCTGTTGGCTAGTCTTAGGCTGCTGGGAGTGAGGCCTAAGAATTAAAGTTTCCTAAATCTTGGGAAGAAACAAATCTGAAGGCCATGGATAACATCTGGAAAAGTAAAGTGATCAGCCTGCAAACAAAACGACAAGTACTGGAAATATGCATCTTCAGCAGTGTACTGTATGGATTTGAAATGTGGGTAATAAATAAGGAATCAAAAAAAGAATTTTGGCATTTGAAAGAACTTGTTACAGGAAGATTCTAAGAATAGGATGGGTACAGGAAATCACTAATGAAGAGCGCTATCAGAAGATACAACCAAAGGAGAATCTAATGCAGAAGATTATACAACAGAAGCTGCAATTATTTGGACACATCTGCAGAATGAGTGAGGAATGGAAGATAGACATTCATGTTTGTATTATGGATGGTGTAAACAGAAGAGGTAAACCATCCAGAGAATGGATAGATAACATAAAGGACTGGTGTGGAATGGGTTTACAGAAACTGCGACAATGTGCACAGGAGAAAGAAAGAAAGGTGGAAGTAGACAGTGAAGGAGGCATCAGACACCAATGAGCAGTGAGCCCATGGTTTATGATGATGATGATGAAATCTTGGGATGTTTAACAGAACCATATTTATTTAGATTAAGCTGTTTCTTTAAATCTGCTACTGAATCTAAAAGGAGTCTTTCATGTTTGTATTTGCTGTGATGGAGTATAGTATTTTTTTTTTTTTTTCCCATATGATCCTGTGAAAGTTATCCAAGGCATGGTCAGCTATATCCAACTGGCTGTAGTTGTGACTGTAGATGTATTTCTTGTGTTCATCAAGGCTGATGTTGGCAAATCTCCCAGTCTGACCAAAATAAAATAAGATGCAAGAATAAGGAACATTATAAACACCTAGTACAGAAAAGGGATGAAGTGGATCCTTAGAAGAGATGGAAGAAAGGACATCAGCTTGAAATGAGGTTAGAAAGTAGTTTGGAGATTATATTTCCTTAAAGTCCTAGCTATTTTTTTGGAGTGCAATTAATAGCATTATTGTAATAATGCTATTAATTGCATTACAAAAAGAGAAAAGGAATGGCTAATTTGTTGATTTTTTTTTTTGGGGGGGGGGAGGGGCATTTGGACAGAAAATTCTGGTGAAAAAAAAAAAAAAAAAAAAGAAGCATAGTTCAGCTGAACAGATGTGTGCAAATGAAATTTTGAAATAGCTTGTTAAGACAATGTATTTGATACTGTGTTTGGCACCACAATAAAACTTTGTTTTGCTTGCCCATATGCAATATAGTATTTGTGGGAAGGAAGGGAAGTTGTTTTTCTTTAGCACAGGTTAGTTTTCATTCCAGTTGTCTTTAATTTATACTAATTATTGTTGTATTTAGTATATAGACTAATTGTCTCCATACTGTATTTGGTTGGAAGCTCTGTTGACAAGGGTTTTGATGAAACCATAATGCTGAGAGGGAAGAATGATGGGGCTCACGATAAAAGTTTAATGGAGTGAAACAGCACTAGGAAATGATCTAAAATAGTATTTAATGCTTCCAATATTTCATCTCAGTTACAGAGACATCATCAGCGAGTATAAAAGGAGAAGTTCAGCTACCATCCGAATAGAAGAACAAAAAATACATCTGTAGTCATGACTGTGGTCAATCGGCTTTGCAGATCATGCTTTGGATACAGCTCACAGAATCAACTGGAAAAAGACCACCAAGCTCCATCACAGTACATTTAGAAGAGAAAGACTGTTTTTAGAATCTGCTGTTGCTGCTCTTAAAAATCATCCTAATTTGAATAAATATGGTTGCATAAAACTTCCCAAAATATGGGGAACGCTAATACTTCGAGAACCCAGTTTACATTCTACTCCATTGACAGGTGTCCATAGAAGGCACCCCACCTAGTTAGGACTTTTTCTCACATTTTGTGTTGCCTTTATATGTGTGTGTGTGTTAAAAATAACACGAGGATGATGGGAAAGTTTATGTATCTACCTATGGGTAGGTTTTCTGTAAAGTGAGAGAGAAAGAGTGGCATTGGGCAGATGTGATTAGAGTATCGAAAAAAGGAACGCTATTGTTGCTGTTATTTTTTTTTCTATAGTGAACTGAATTCTGGGGTGATAGCTATTGAGGTGGAGGTGGTAAGAGTTTAATCTGTTTGCACCATGTGGCCAAATAGGGAACACATCAACATATCAAAGAGAAGGTTTGAGAATGGCAATATAACAGCATTTTTCAAAATGATTCACAGAAGTTGGCCAAAGGAAGAGAGCACCAATGGAAACACTTTCTGTTTATATAAGGTGTCCTGTCAAGTGAAGTAACCAGTATGGATAGAAAAATTAGTGATCAAAAATGATGGAGAGGAGGGACATTTTTCAGTAAATTTAAACTGTTAGAAAGGAAGATATTTGTAAGTAAGGATGTGAAATCAAAGCTCACCATGATACCGTTATTGTTTAAAACTATATTTTGGATTAAAGATTTGAAATGAGTGGAATTTTTATTTATTTATTTTTTTTTATAGTGATCCCATACACAAGAGGTTATGGGACCTATAATAATCACATCAAGCCAATGTGTGGTGTGCAGATGAGGAATGAGATAGAAGTTTACTAATGTTTGTTTTTTTGACAAGCTGCAGGTTGTAGTTGTTTCAAAATACTTCATCAGGATGGCTGTTCCAGAGGACAGAGGGAATAAAAGAGGAAGAGAAGAAGTAGGTTCGGTGTATTTGCATTGCACAGTAAAGGGATGCTGAGCAGCAGCTGCTCATATATTAACAGGTGCAACAGAAAGTGGAGGGATGATTGCTGTCAATTCGCTGGAGCAATGACTATGGAAGTACCTATAAGAACAGACACAATGCTGAAACAGTGTGCCTGTGAGGTAGAGGTTGAAATGAATATGTAAGCAAGGGATCATTTATGAGCCTGATTGCTTGACCCTGGATAGCATTGGGGACCTTAAAGGAAGTTTTAGGTGCACCACCCCAAGTGTGGCCAGTACATGGAATTAAAGATTTAGCTAACTGATTGGCTACTTTAAAGGAGGGAGGAATCAGTAGCATCTATTATGGGAGATATATATCTCCAATAATATATATATATATATATATATATAGAGAGAGAGAGAGAGAGAGAGATGCAAGATTGTTGCTTCCTATGGCAGCAGGCAGTTAAACATGAAGGCAGAGGATGCTAAGAATCCCTGGGTAATGCTGTCATTGGAAACTAGACCACAGACTTTTAAACTGTAGAACTCTGGGCAGTGAAACATGGCTAAATGCTAACTGAAGAGCTAAAGCAACTAAAATGGAGCATTCTTGGACTGTGTGAAGTTAGGCGTTATGGTGAAGAAATTCTTCAATTAAAAAACAGACATACTGTATTATAGAGGCCAAGATAAGAAAAGAATCAGGAGTTGGATTCATGATTAATAAAAAAAAAAAAAAAAAAAAAAACATAATAGAATTTGACATCATATCTGATTGAACAGCAAGTTGTTCAAATCTCAAAGATCATCTGTCTATGCACCAACAATAAGTCATACTGACGAAGAAATTGAAGACTTCTATGATGATGTATCTCAACTTTACAATAAAGGAAAATATCATTTCTGAATTGTAATGGAAGACTTTAATTCTAGAATTGGTATACAACAATCAGATGAAAGCTCAATGGGAAATATTGAATATGGCATTAGAGATGATAGAGGAGCAAGGTTAATAGGATTTGCAGAAAAAGAAAACCTGTACATCATGAATTCCTTTTTCAAGAAATAAAGTCATAGGAAATCGACATGGACAAGTCCAAATGGAAAAATTAGTGAAATTGACTGTCCTCAGCAATAAAAAAAAAACATCTTTCAAGACTGTTCTGTTATAAATGCCTTAAACATTGGAGGTGACCATCATATAGCATACAGTAAGATTAAAATAAACTGCCAAAAAAGAAAGAAAAAATGTTTCAAAGATCAAAAAGCAAAACAGAGAACTACACAAATTCAACATACAATGCTCACTTGAAATAGCTGGTACCACAGAACAGAAACAATACAAAATTTCTAAAGAAAACAAAATAGCATATGAAGAAATGAAACAATCAAATAACCTACAGAATAAAATCGAATACACTGATTTGTGCAAAACAATCAGAAAACGTATGATGGAAGAAATAAGAAAATTCAATTAAATTCATACAACAAACAATTGAAAACAACCATAGTCTCAAAAAAGCCAAACAGCGATAAACAGATGGTTGCAGTCAAACTACAAGATAACCAGGGTTAGATATGCTATAGCAAAAAGAAATGAGGAATTTTACTCAGTATTATAGCAGGATGATGAATTAAATGAAGAAGAAGACAACTACGAAATAGCTGAAGTATCATGGATTCTACCAGAAGAAGTTATGTGGAGCATCCAAAGCTTGAAAAATGGAAAAGCTGCAGGTGAGGATGGAGTTATAGCTGAACTTCTAAAAGCAGGTGAAGAAATGATCTATAAATCTTAGCAAAACTATTTACCTTATGTATGAAGAAAAATGATGTACCAAGAACATGGAAGAAGGCCACCCTAATTCTGATAGATTAAAAAGGTGAAGTAAAAGACTTGACAAACTACCAACTCATCAGTCTACTATTGGTGGTAGACTATCATTATGTTGTCTTGATTATATAAAGAAACTTGTGGAGAATTCATGACAAAATAAACACACGTAAAACCACAGTAATAGGTTTTTTTTTTTTTTTTTTAATACTTAAATATTTCGTTCTAAGTGTCTTAGGACATTGTCAGTACAGTTGAGAACAATACTAGGAATAACATACAGATAGGACACATGAATACAATGGAATCCAAATGCATGCAGCAGGGCTTCCTAGCATTAAAAAAAACAAAACAAACAACAACAACAAAAAAAAACAAACAGATTATTTAGATTAATTAAAATTGAATTATTTTACACAATTTTGTATGACAATTTCCCATACTATAGGAATGTCAAGAACATCATTGCTGTTTAGATTGGGTCTGTGAAGTAGGGCTTCAGCACTTTCTTTATATAAATGTTCATGTTTGTATGAAGATCTGTGTAGAAGTTTGGTCTTTTCCCAGTGGATCCTATGGTTTGGGTTTTCAACTCTGTGTTGGGAGAGGTCAGATTTCTGCAGCTTGATGAGATGGATGTGATCTTGATGTTCAGAGATGTGTTTAAGAACAGATCTGCCCGTCTGCCCAAAGTACGACAGTTTACAGGAGCATGGTACCTCGTACACGCTAGGCAGTAACAGAGGTGGGAGTTTGTCTTTAGGCGAAGGTAACAAGTTGTAGATCTGGCTGATGGGTTTGTAGGTCAGAGCAAGATTGTATTTTTTCATAATTTTTGAAAGTCACTCTAAAATGCCTTTGACATAAGGTATGGGAATCCTATGGGCTTGTTCTTGTCTGGGTTGATGTGTGGAGAAGTGGTTGATGATTTTTTGAGTAGTTTTTAGGATTACATCCATTTAGAATGGCTGTGTTTTTGATTATTTCCAATTCTTGTTTTAGAGATTCCTCAGAGGAGCAAAATCCGTGTGCTCTGGTTACCAGTGATTTGATGCCGCCAAATTTTTGAGAAGGATGATGAGCAAAAGAGTTGTGGATGTAGTGACCCGAAAAGGTCGGCTTTCGATAGACAGAAGTGGAGATGGAACAGTCTTCTTTTCTTTGGATGTGTAAATCCAGGAAAGAGATATCCCATGGAGATCTTTTTTTAACGTAAATTTGATCTGGGGGTGAAGAAAGTTTATTTTATCTAGAAACAGATGTAGCTCTTGTTTGGAATGACCCGAGACTGCAAATACATCATCAACATAACGTAGCCAGATTTTTGGTTTGGGTTGAAACGCGAAAATTTTTTCCTCAAGATCTTCTATAAACAGGTTCCCTCCTCTTCTTGTAGATTTTTTCTTTCCAAGTTAAGTAACTGGAAGTAATTGGTGAAGAACCTGTATGTTATTCCTAGTATTGTTCTCAACTGTACTGAAGATGTCCTAAGACATTTAGGATGAAATATTTACACATAAAAAAACCTACCACCGTGGTTTTACGTGTGTTTATTTAGTCATTATGTAGTCGTCTTTGCAGAATTTACACATTTACACTTGGAAAATTTCTTTAAGGAGCGATGCTTGTGAAAGCCTGATGTTGGCAATATTAGGAGGCAAGCTGCAGACACCATGCTTCATATGCCACATGATTTCAAAATAGGAGTTTGAAGAGGCACTACTGCAAAATTATGCCAATCAATATATCTTAGCTATTTGGTTAAGATATATTGATGATGTATTATTGAAGTATTATTATACTTCAATAATTTGTAATTAAACTTCAATTACTATCTGTAATCACTATCTAATAGCTACAGTGATTACAGAATTAAAAAAAATAATCAGTTCCTCCCTTGTTCTTTGGCCATCTCTTCATAAGGCTTTCAGAAATGCTATCACCAACCCCTATGTAAATGGCAAATCGGGAAAAAATAGCCAGATCATTACAAAGTACAACCTATACATAGCTTTGAAGCCCCACTGGAAACTTGCTACCCTTATCTGTTCTACCAAAGATTGGCTTATTTTGGACAGACAAGTAAATCAGCCACTGGCCATTTAGATGAACACAAGTCTTACATCTGCAATCACGACTATGGTTAATCTGGCCTTGAGGACCATGTATTGGACACAACTCACAGGATCTTCTGGAAGAAAACCTGCCACAGTAAATTTAAAAAAGGAAAGACTATTTTTGGAATTTGCAGCAACACTCAGAAATCGACTCAATCTCAACAAACATGGATGTATAAAACTTCCCAAAATTTGGGGAACAATAATTATAAGAGATCCCAGTTTACATCTTAGACTTCCTACAAATGCCAATAGAGGGTGCACTACCCATGTTTCATTTAGTATTGTGTTTTCTTCGTGTGTGTGTGTGTGTGTGTGTGTGTTACAAGTGTTACTTGTACTTCCTGAAGATATCTCAGTGAATGGGATGAAATATTGGAAGCATTAAAATTAGTTTTTAATCCTTTCCAGGTGCTGTCAATACTCCATTAAACCTCCAACATGATATCCTCCCAGCACTTAAGCCTTAACACACAGAAAGTCAAGAGGTATTTGAATGAACATGGAGAGGAAAAGAAAATTAAGCAGCAAAATAAGAATAATTATTTTCTCTTTATCAGCATACCAGATAAAGGTTGTTATCTGGTATGCTGTTGAGGAACGGGTGATAACTCTGAGTTTTCCAGGAGCAAAAATTAAAAATATAACGCAAGCAATTCAAAAACAAAAAAGAGTAAACAAGATTGTAATTGTAGTAGGTACTAATGACTTAATTAGTGATAAGTTCAGTATGAGAGAGGACATGAAAGGGTTGCTGGAAGAAGCAAGAGTGAAGAGTGAGAAACTGAAAATAATAATTATGTTACTTCAATATGATAAAAATGAATTAAGAAAAAGGACTATGATGGCAAACAATCTGATGTGTAGGCTGTCTAGAAGAAATGGATACAAGTTTTTGGATGTGTGGAGTGAGTGTGAGGAAAGATTAGATTTGTATAAGAGAGCCAGCTACACCTGAATGTATTTGGTATCAGGAGTCTTGAAAAACTAAGGGAAACTAAATTATAATGAGAGGAATGGTGAGAATATGAGTATAAGACAACAATGTTATATAACTGTGATAATAACAGTTATATAACATTGTTATTATTATTTCCATGATAATGGGCATTATCATGGAAATGATTATGAGGAGTGACCGTTTTTGACTTTGCGTTTGTCCAGTTCAGACCCATCAAACGCGTGCAAAAATGTCTATATGTATAAGGCAATAGAAAAGAATAGAGATCTGCAAGTTGTCCAACTGTGTCATGCAGATTGCAGAAAGAATATACAAAAGAACATGCAGGTAGATTATTATGTCTATACACAAATGCTAGGAGTAGCAGAAACAAAAGGGTAATGTTTGTTGCCTTGGTCAATATGTTGGGACCTCAGATTGTAGGCATTAGAAAGACCTGCCTAAAATCAGAAATCAGACACACTAACTGGTATTGAGTGTAAAGGGTACAGTATTTTTTTAGGAAAGATAGACAGGATAGGAGAGGGGGGGGGCATGCTGCTTGATATTGAATGACTAAATCCGGTCGGTGCTGAGACCTGTGATTGTAGTACTAGTAACAGTATTTCATGTGGCAGTGAATTTGAAGCCATGTGGTTTAACATTGAAGTAGAATCTAACAAGATGAATTACATAGTGGGGCATTGTTACAGATCTGGTGGATCGATTGCTAGTGATGAAGAAATGCATCACCAAAGCGAAATGATGGGCGTGAAAAGAGTAGTCATAAATGTATGACATTAATTATCCAAATATTGATTGGGTAGCAGTAAAATCTCACGAGAAGAATGAAACCGAATTTATTAAGCTGTTGTGAGACAGCATCCTCAAGCAGCATGTGACAGAAGGAACTAAGTCTAAGAGTGTGTTAGATTTGATTATAGCATCAGAGGATGTTTCAGTTAAAGATGTAACTATTCTGTCTCCGATTTGTGACAGCGATCATTCATAAATTCATAAACTTAGTCACTTCGGAAGTGACTAAGTTTATGAATGTTCCATTCAAAAAAGGTTATATGCTGAACCACAAAGCAGGAAATTATGACCAACCGAGGAGTATACTAAATTCAGTGGAATGGTATTGGTTGCTAGATGAGAATATTGACAGTGCATGGGAAGTATTTAAAAAAATACTTAAATGATGCAATATCAGAATGCATCATAAGAGGAGTTCAAAGAATAAATAGGTTTAGGAGGCAAATGCAAAGAATACCATCTGCATAAGGATGATGTCCATTATGAAAATTATAAGCAGCAGGCTAGAATAGCCACAACTGTTGTATGCAAAGCTAAGTCTGAGTATGAAAAGAAACTGGCTCTGCAAGCTAAAGGCAACTCACAAGAATTCTATCGATAAATTGCAAGTAAAAGAAAGAATGAACATGAAAGAATAACTCTTCTAAATCCAGATGGCGAGAGGAGTACGGATGCAGAAGAGGTTGTACAGCTAATGAGTGCACATTTTGTTAAATGCTATCAACCTGGTGTATGCAACATTAAGCTCTCTGATACCTCTTCACTAAATGATGAGTAGGTATTAGAGCTGTTGCACAAACTGAATAAGAATTCAGCAATAGGGACTGATTGGATTTTAGCACTTTATGGACATAATAAGGACTGATGGAAAGAATGTATGGGAATCCCATTGTATATGGGTGGTGCAAAGACCAATGTTGATACATTGGTCTTTGCACCACCACTCCTGAGATACCAATAAGTATCTCAGGAGTGGTGGTGAGGATTTAGGAAAAATTGGTTAGGGCTCGCATTCAGAAATGAGTTGACAGTGAATTCTACTTTGCAATGAACAACATGGGTTTACTAAGGGAAGATCATGTTTTAGCAACTTGCTCACATTCTATAACAATGTTACCATTGCACTAGACAAGGGGAATGGATACACTATGATATTTTTGGATTTTGCTAAGGCTTTTGACAGAATACAGCATGATAGACTTTTGCATAAATTGGAGAAAATGGGCTTAGATTATAAAATATTAGTGTGGATAAGAGGATGGCTGACTGACAGCTATCAAAAAGTAGTATATGGGAGATGTGAATCTGCAAGATTTGTAACAAGTGGTGTGCCACAAGGATCAGTGCTTGGTCCACTGTTATCTGTACATTAATGACATTGGGAAGGATCTGTTAAGCAACATACAGCTATTTACTGATGATGCAAAGGTAGGTAGGGTAGTCAAGAATGCGGCTGATATTCAGTACTCGCAGAATGATTTGAATAGGCTGGAATTGTGGGCATGGGAAAATGGATGTCAACTCAGTGTCAGTAAATGCAAAGTCATGCACTTTGGCGGCATGATTAGATATCCCATGTCGTATTGTATTGGTGGGATTATGCTGGAAGAAATTGATCAGGCTAGGGATCTTGGAATAGATAAGCAAGTTGAAGTTCAGGAGCCATGTAGCAAAGATTACAAATACAACTCAAAAGATAATCACAATGCTGAAATGAATGTTCACATGTAAAGATAAGGATGTCATTTTGTCTCTTTACAAGGTCTTATTAAGACCCCACTTGGACTATTTTTTGCACAGGTCAAGTCTCCTGGTTTTCATTGTGATTCTAATATAGTGGAGAGAGTACAGAGGGAGTGTTAAAAATGATATCAGGATGGAATATTGATTATGAAGACAGATTGAGAATTTGTAGACCACAAACACTAGCAAACAGGAGAAAGAGAGGTGATATGATCGAAACTTACAAACTTCTGAAAGGATCAGACGGGATTTCAGTTGATGGAATTTTTCATTATATGGGGTGGGAAAAGGACAAGAGGGCAACTTTGGAAGCTGAGAATGAATGCTGCTAAGAAGGGGACGAGGGCTAGATTTTTCTCCCATAGGGTGGTGCATGATTGGAATGGATTGCCATTGGATGTTGTGTGCGCAAGCAGTGTGAATGAATTCAAGATTAAGTACGATAGCTGGTGCGTGTTCTATGGCTTCTGCCAAATGATCTGCACCTTCATTGTCCACCTCCAATTCCAGCTTTAACTAGCAGATTCAGCCTTATTGTGTCACCAATCTCTTATAAGGCTTTGTCTTTATCAAATCCCAGAATGTATGAACATATTTCAGCAACTTCTTCCAAACAATGTTCACACACTCTGCCATTTCCTTGCTCTATGCTGAATCTGCATTCTTTGTACAATGCAAGATTTTCATCCAAAAGTTTGAGGGTTTCTCACATCCTCAGTAACAAGCAATAACGTGAGCAAAAGAATTTCTTATTCCATGGGTTGCAGGATTGAGGTGATATTCAATAAATACGTTAAGGATGGCCATTATAAGTATCAGTGGTTGTAAGTTGGGGACTAACTATTAATTTTAGAGTAAAAAATTTAGTGTAAGATTCAGCTTTTTTTTGGAATACATTTGGTTCATCTTATACAATAGTTCACTTCTCTTTTAATATTCCTGAATATAGTAAACAAATTCACCTACATTATTACAATAATTTTTATTACCCCCCCCCACCTTTTTTTTTTTTTTTTAATAAATTGGAATAACCAGTTCTTTTTTCTAAAAATCCAAACCCTTATAAAAGATTTTCACGAATCTCCTAATAAATTTTTCACCTGCATTTTTGTACAGTTTCATATTTATGTAGTTCTTTCCCAGTGTTTTTTCCTATTTTTCATTTTATTTATTGTACTTGTTAGTTCTGATATTCTAATATTTCTCGTAGGTCATTCTTTGTTTTATTATCATCAGTCTGGAGATTTTGAAAATAGGTTAACCATGTTTCTAAGCCTATTTTTTGTGTTTTAACCTTTTCTTTTATTTCTTGCTCATATTTTAGTACTGGTTTTTGGCTATTTGAGTTTAAAATCAGAGTTTTGAAGTTACTGTATAACAATCAGTAATTGAAAACCGCAATATGCTCTTATATCTAGGATTAATTCATCTTACTTAAAATTTGGAGTAATAAATAACTGATTTATATCCTCTGGCTGACCATCTATATGTATGTATTTCTTTATGTTCAAATACCGAGTTCATTATTCTCATATTATTATAAATGATAAAATCATACAGTTTGCATCTGATATGATTACAGATCTCTTCACAAAATCTCTCTATGCTTTTTTTTTTTTGTTTCTTGTTTGTTTCCTATCATAGCATTTAAACCTCCTGCTAATAGTAAATAGTCTGTTGTATGTGTTTTATCTATGATATTCTGTAATTCTTTATAAAAGGTATTATTTATTATAGTTCTGGTGAAACTTCTGAAATACCTTACAAAAAACCGTTATAGAAAGAAGAAACAATCTACAATGAGTTATATGACATCTGCTGCATTCAGAGTTGAGCAAAATCATGAAAGAAAAATAATTGGATAACATGAGCAAAAATTAAAAAGCATCAAAGTCAGAACCAATGCTAACAAAGGCCACATTGCCATCTATAAGTTTTGCTTAGTTGCCATTAGTTTAGGTCCCCCCCCCCAATGAAAAAAAATTGCTACAACTGTCATATTCACAGTGTAGTAAAAATGCAACAATAATGTGCGAGTAAAGGTTTGATAAGATCACTCCTCCCAATAAAGTAATGGTACTATACATGCCCCTTGAATGGAGTGTGCAGAGAATTATAGGATAATACAAGGGGCAACTAAGTAATGAAGATACTAGTAAGGCAACTTAGTAGCCAAGTACCAAGTAGTAAAGATTCAAACATTAACTTTGCTTACAATTCAGTGTAAAGTATGGATGTAAACAAGTAAATTTATTCGAGGTTATATTGTGAGGAGGTTGATTGGTTCAAGGTTATCTTGTGAGTGGTCGTGTAATTTAGCACTCGTGTAAAATTAGTGATTTTTTATCTGTTTTGTTGCATTTTTTCCATGGAAAATTGGTGCATTAGTGTACATTTTTGTGATTTTAGAGTATTTAATATCTTTATAACATTTTTATTGTGATATTGTTGACATGCAAAGACCACATTGTTTGCCAATGAATTTGTAGGAGTGTATTCAGTGTAGTGTGTGTGTGTGAAATGTATTCATAGAGAAAATTAAAGAATATGTGGGAGGAAACTGAAAATGGAGAGAGAAAGAGAGAGAGTATATATTGTGCTTCAAAAGTCAGTATCTGTTAGGTGACAAGAATGCAACAAATACTGACAGTAGGATGGAAAATTATGATATTATTGTCGAATGTGCAGCTGTGGAAATAAAGGAGAACAAAATGGATATTAAAGAAATAGCGTGCTTAAAAGTTATGCTTCAGAGGATAAAGCACAAAATTGAAAAATTGAAGAAGCAGCAAGAGTTAAGCAGAGCTGAAAAAAAAGAAAGAAGCAAGTGATCCAAATGAATAATAAAAAAAAAACTGAATAAACAACAACAACAAAAAAAATTAAGTAGAAAATTATGTATGAAGAATTCGATGATCAGGGAAGTACTTAATGGAAGTGTGACAAAATGTTTCCCAGATGCAAACATTCATGATATTAGCCATGCCATCTGGATGCAAAAAAGTAAGTCAAAGGAAATGATTGTTTTGGTTGGTATAAATGACTCGAGAGGCAAGAAATATTCTATGAGGGAGGATGTAAAAGAGTTGTTAGAAGATGCAAATCTGAAGACCAGAAGGTGAAGATTGTAAGTTTCCTACCATGCTATGATAGAGGCAAACTGAGGAGGGCATTAATAGCCAATGAGTCTATACACAGATTGTACAATAGGAATGATGTAGAATTTGTGAATCTCTGGTCTCATTTGATGGAAAGAAGGATTTGTACAATGCTGATGGACTGCATCTAAACTGTATTGATGTTAGGTGTCTAGAGAGAACTTTGTTCATCAAACATCTGAAGTGCAAATTCACATTGTGTGAAGGCACCAATGAGGCAAGTGAGTATGAGAAAGACCATGTGCAGAATCTAGTCTCTCAAGCAAAAATATTGAATAGGGTAGTCAATTCAGGAGATAAAGGTGGGTGGTGGCCTAAAGAGATGCTGCAGTTTCTATATACTAATGCCAGAAGTATCAGGAACAAGAGGGAGTTTTTCGCATTGTTAGTGTCACCTTGCCAAAAGATATAGGCATTAGTGAGACTTGGCTAACAGTAGATGATGTAGTTACAAGAACTGAATGTAAAGGGTTTAGTATTTTCAGGTAAGATAGAGAAGACAGGATGGAGGAGGGGGGAGAGCACTGCTGATTAATTGCAGCCAAAAAGAACAGGAAACGTGTGGGAGGGTGGCTGTTCATTTGAAGCAATCTGGTGTGAGATTAAGGCCAGTAAGACAAAATATACATTAGTACAATGAGTACAGGTAGAGTGATTATTGGAAGGGGGGGGGGGCTTCAACTATGGAGATATAGACTGGAAGGAAGAAATATCACTGCTAAGAGATAATTACTTAAGGCAGCATGTGATGAAGGGGGACTAAGGGTGGAAGTGTATTGGACCTGGTCATAGGATCAGAAGAGCTATCCATAACCAAGGTGATAACACTGCCTCCATTTGGTAAAAGTGCAGTCTTGACTTAGGAGATTGTAAAACTAAAACGTGAAGAATATTCTATCAAAAAAGGGGTATTTGTGGAACTACAAGGCAAGTGATTATGACATGTTTAAGAAAAAGCTTAAATCTGTCATGGCATAAAACACTGCAAAGTAAGGATGTTAGTAGTGTATGGGAGATGGTTAACCCTGCGAAGGTCGTGATCAAAAAAATTACAGCATAGGTCATGTGTATCTGAGAGATACACACCAATATTATACTGACATCAGAGTTCGTGGTATCTCTCAGATACAATTTATTATCAAATATCAGTTTCACATACGATTCTATCATTCTCATCATCGGACTTGAGTCGCTGAATCTCTTCAACATCTGATGGATTATCCAATCAATATATTTTCCCAGTCATTTTCAACAGTAAATAAAAAAACAACAACCAAACCAATACTATACTGACATCGGAGTTCACGGTATCACTCAGATACAATTTACTATCAAATATCACAAACCTTTACACAACACGTGTTAAACCAAACATGCATAAACAGTGTGGAATATCACTCATAATATGCATGCACAGATAGTCATGACCTCCAAGCTATACACTGACTATGTGTAAGAATATTTATATTAAACAATTTGTTTGTATCTGTCAGATTAGCCATGACCTCTGCAGCGTTAAGGGTCATCTAGAGGAAGCAGTATCAAATTGTATAACTAAGGTAAGGAGGGTTAATCAAGTAAGAGTTAGATGGATGAGTAATATCATTAGAAGCAAGCTGCAAAAGAAGAAAATGCTGTGGAGAGTATATAAAGAGAAAGATGACCAGCATGGCAAGGAAGGCAAAATCAGATTATGAGAAGATATAGCTGAGAAGGGCAAAAGGAAATTGCAAAAAGTTATTTCGTTATGTGGCATGTAAGAGGAAGATCGATGGAAGATCAATCTTAATGAGTGATGATGATGGTCATGAGGAGACAAAAGCAGATAAAACAGCTGAGTGACTACTTTGCAAGGTTATATCATCCTATTGAGGTTACTGCTTTAACCTATGTGGCAGACATTAATGTGGGAACATAGGTGGATGAATTAGAGGTTCTTAGGATATTTCAGAATCTCGATGTAAATATAACTATGGGATTAGATGAGATATTAGCTAGGGTTTTGTGAGAATGTGCAGGGGAAATGGCATCACCTTTGACTAGGCTCTTTAAGTATCAGATCTGGTATTGTTCCAAGGGAGTGGAACAATGGCAAAATAATTCTTTTGCATAAGGGATGATCTAAGACTGAAGAAACAAATTATAATCCAATCAGTATCTCAGGCATGGTGGTAAAAGTACTAGAAAAGTTGGTAAAAAAGAGAATTCAAGAATGGGTATATAAAAATATGATACTGTATGAGGGTCAACATGACTTTGTGAAGGGTCGGTCATGCCTTAGTAATTTATGAACTTTTTATAATAGAATAGCAGCTGAGATGGATAAATTAAATGGCTACAAGATGATTTTGCAAAGGCATTTCATAGAATTTCACATGGAACTCTGTAAAGCAAATAAGAACAAATGGTAATGGATATGACACTGTTTAAGTGGATAACAGGGTAGCTGCTGGACAAATATCAAAAAATGGTATAGAGAGAGGAAGAATCTAGGCAAAAACAGGTGACTAATGGTGTGCCACAAGATTTAGTGCTGGGACCACTGCTATTTAATTAGTACATAAATAATATAGGAAATAGCCCACATCTGGATTACAGTGCTGAAGTCTGTCCCCCTGTGTTTCTTGGGGATGAGGAAGTGGAGGAGAGGATTCAGGGGTAAGTGACCAAGATGGTGAATGGCCTGTGGAATGTTCCCTATGAGGACAGATTTGAAGGTATGTGGATTGCAGAAGTTGGTTAATAGGAAAAAAAAAGAGGGGATATGATAGAAACATTTAAGTTGCTTAAAGAATTTTATAGGATAGATGCAGGGGAAATGTTTAAGCATTTGGCTAGAGGGACCAGAACAAGGGGTCATCCCTGGAAGTTGAATAAAGGTGTGGTTAGTAGGGATGTGAGGACTAGATGTTTTGCTTGGAGAGTCATGAATGAGTGGAATGGTTTGCCAGAGTCAATCGTGAGTGCTTGGTCTGTTAACAGGTTCAAGGAGGGGTATGATAGATTGTATGGATAAATTGGAGAGGAAGAATCTTACCCATGATGAGTCTTCAGACTCCACTGAGGTGCCTGTATTATTATAATAACTTATCAAGTATAATGTACTTTTTAATTCAGTAGAGGAAAACCTTACCATAGTTGCTTAACTACATTTTGGAATTCATATGTTAATAGCAACAAAAGCAAACTACTTTTGACATGATTTTACACCTGACTTGACATTAAACCATTCGTCCAGTATGTCCTTCAAATTCTAACAGCTGATTTACAACTTAAGCGTAGAGCTCTAATGTTTTGTATGATGTTCCTTTTACATCATATAACTGTAGGGTTCTGAACAGTTTTCTTTTGCCTATCTTGTTTGTCTTCCACAATTTTTCTTAGCCTCTTCATAGAGCACTCAGTAGAAAATTCCTCTGTAATTCTCACATTCTTTTTTGTAGATAGGTACTATGCGAGCTCACCCACAATAATCTGGAATTTGACTTTCTAAATTATATCTCTACATTTGAAAATTTTGGGCTGAATATCATGAACTCCAGCTGCTTTCTAAATTAAGTGTCTTGTGGGTTTTTCTACCTGATGTATTGATATGTACACCTAATTGCAGTCCTCTTAAATATTTTTTTTACTTTTCTGTTACTGCACTTGTCTTTCATTTAAAGTCCTTCAAAGCAAAGTTTCCTTTAAGTGGTATGTGCACACATCTGCATAAACAGTGGTCAAAAAGGGAGCACACAAGCCTAGTAACTATGTGCACAAAATTTTTGCTTTCAGTACTTCTAATTTACAGTTTTTGATATACTATAAAAATGAATTCTCTGATATATCATACTTGTCACTTATTTTATTTAGTACTTTATCCAATGTCTCGACACCAATATTATTCTAACTCATTTCATTTAATACACTTTAATTAGTTACTTTTAGCCTGCACCATTTGAACTAAAAGATGCTGACATCAGCACATTGTAGAGGCATGTTTGTTTTAGTGTCTATCTAGATAGACAGTATTATCACTTGAACTCACCCAAAAACTGACAAATTTTTGTAACTATGCAGATTTAAGCAAATTACTTTAGTGCTTGGAATTTTATATGTATAGCTAGATGAAAAAAGGGGCAACATGCATATGAGAAATATTACATTAGTGCATTAAACCCCAATCAAAATGTCAAAAAGTGGAAAAGAATGGCAAATTCATTTAAATATGAGTGGCTGGAACAAATGTGACAATTTGTTTATAAACTGCATGCATATACAGAATTTAATTCTAGTTTTAGTAGAAACTTGTGCCATAGTTCTATTCAATATATACATGAAAACACAAGGCAAAAGTATTATTTATTAAATATATTGCCAAATATTTCAGTCTGAAATTAACAGACTATCGTCAGTGACATTAAAACAGTTTTTACAAGGTAAAATTAAAACAGTTGATTTATTCGAAATAGAACAAGCTGTGTGATGTTAAATTACCAATAGTGTTATGCTTTCACTGAAGAAACGGTTAATCATAACAGCGCAACACAAATTGCATATATTAGGGATTTAGCCGACCAAATTGTATTCTTATTGGCTTAAACTTGCTTAAAATTGGAGTAGAGCTCTAATAGTATCCATATATAAAAAGAGAAATAAAACTGAATGTGAGAATTACAGAGGTATTTCCCTACTGAGTGTTCCTGGCAAGATCTATGCAAGTATACTTGAGAAACGGTTGAGAAGAATTGCAGAAGAAAAGCTTGGTTCAGGCCAAATAGAGGCTGTAAGGATCAGATCTTCACTTTATGACAAATAGTTGAGATATCATGGAAATATAACAAAGATTTATACTTAAGTTTTGTCAATCTGGAAAAGGCATATGACAAGGTGCCAAGAGAGAAGCTATTCAATACGCTACAGTTATATGGTGTCAATGGGGCATTATATCAAGCAATGCTCAGTGTGTATTTGAGTTGTAAGTCAGCAGTTAGAATTGAAGGAAGTACAGGGAGATGGTTTAATGTTAAATCTGGTGTGAGACAAGGATGTACATTATCTATATGGATCACATTATGAAGGAAAGTGGTATTAAGCATGATATCAGAATTGGAGATGTTAATGTCAGCTCTTTGCTTTATGCAGACGATGTTATACTTCTAAATAAATCCGCTACAAGTTTGCAAGATTCACTGACTAAATTGAATAACTGTTGTAATGGATATGGTGTGAAGATCAGCAATAAAAAGACAGACAATGAAAACAGGTAGAGTTGTTGAAAATGTCAACTGTGTTGTGAACGGGGAACCATGTGGAACAAGTAAAACCTCTCAGCTACTTTAGGCACGATTTTTATTGAAGATGGTAAATTAAATATGGAAATAGACAACAGAATCAATAAAGCTTATGGTAGGAAGTCAAACCATACCAGCCAGTGGAGGAAATTGTAGATAGGAAGTTAGTAATGATGTAAATTTTTCGTGTGGTACTATCATATCCTGTACACCCCTTGAGGGTGCATGTCAGGAATTTAATGATGATGATATATAGTTTATAATATCATACTGAATAGATCATCAGATAGATGACCTGTTCAGTTGGTTTCTTGAGACCTTATGTCTTCATAGAATATCATTATTGCTTTTAATTAGTAAATGATGTGTTATTTGAATCAAACTTTCCCATATTTCTGATAAGGATAGACAGTCATTACAATTCAAGTTATGGCAGTGAAGCAAGGCCTCAGCACTCTCTTTAAATAGGTATTTGAATTTGTACTGACATCTATGTAGAAGGTGTGTTTCAGACCAAAGAATGTCGTGGACTGCCTCTATTCCATGTTGAGCTAATCCAGACTTATCGGATTTTTTGTGGGAAATAGATTATTGATGTTCTTGTATTCTTTATTCTATTGAGTGTCCAGTTTGTTAAAAGTAGGAAAGATGGCAGTCACAGTACTTGGTATACACCTGAAAGAGACATAGGTGAGAGTTTATCTTCATAAGATTGGAGAAGTCATTTAATTTCATACACTGTTTGATAGTTTCTTCCTGCAAATGAAGAGGAATGGAACAATTGGTCTTAGCTCATCAAATTAAACATTTTATGATTCCTGTCTTTTGAGAAGGATGATGTGCAAGATTGTTGAAGAATGCAAAGTCAATGAAAGTGGGTTTTCTATAAAGTGATATTATTAAATTACCTGATGGCGAGCGGATGAGAAGAATGTATACAAATGATCACTTGTCTCTTTCAATTTCCATAGTGAATTTGATATGAGGATAAAGTATTTATATTAGCTAAAAACGTTGGTATGGTATCTATATTATGAGGCCACACTGCAAAAATGTCATATATATATCTAACCCAAAATGAAAGTTGAGGGTGTATCGATGAAAAAAGGATGCCTTCTAAATGGTCTAAATCAAAGTTGGCTAAAGCAGGGAACAGTGGACTTCCCATGGCAGTTCCTTCTACTTGGTTGTAGAATTTGTTTTGAAATGAAGTATCCAGAATGCATCACAAATTCAAACAGTTTTACTATATGTTGTGGGAATATTTCAGAAAGTGGTTGTAAAGTATCTTTGAGAGGTATGTTTGTAAATAGGGATTTCTTAGACAAATCAGAAAATGTCTCCATACAACCTACTGATCTTATGGTGGGCTTCAATGCAGAATCCCTAACCTAACACAACATCCGTTTGACTCCTTCAAACCTAACCCAAACAACAAGGAATCAATACGTTGGGTTTCAATCCCATACATCTCCGGCATTTCAGAACCGATTTGAAGAATTCTGAAGAAATATGATTCATTAGCAACTTATATTCCTATTAATAAACTCTCAACATATTTCTCCTCTTCTAAAGATAAACGCTCACCTATGTTTCTTCCAGGTGTATACCAAGTACCAATTTGACTGCCATCTTTCCTACTTTGGACAAACTGGATGCTCAATAGAAAAAAGAATACAAGAACATCGATCATATATTTTCCACAAAAAATCCAATAACTCTGTACTAGACCAACATGGAATAGAGGCAGACCACAACATTCTTTGGTCCGAAACAAGCCTTCTAAATAGATGTTGGTACAAATTCAAATGCCTATTTAAAGAGAGAGTGCTGAGGCTTTAATTCACTGCCCTAACTTGAATGACTCCCTAATCCTTATCAAAAATATAGGAAAGTTTGATTCAAATAACACATCATTAAAGTTTTTTTTTTTTTTTTAATAATTAAGACCAATAATGATATTTTATAAAGACATAAGATCTCAAGAAAGAAACCAAATAGATACTACATCTATCTGATGATCTGTTTAGTATGGTGTTATAAATTATATATATTTATACACACACACACACACATGCAATTTATTTTATACTGTTATGATTAGCCTTTTTTTCAGTGAAAGCATAATGCTATTGCGATTCAACACCACGTGGCTCATTCTATTTTGAACAAATCAACTGTTTGCATTATAATTTGTAAAAACTGTTTTTAAGGCACTGACGATAGTCTGTTAATTTCAGACTGAAATATATGGCAGTATATTTAATAAACAATACTTTTACCCTGTGTTTTCTTGTATATATTGTACACAGTATTTAAGTATCTTAAAGAGTAAGCATTTAGGTCTCTTAAAAGAAATATCATCAATTTCAGACACATTAAATTCAGATTTTGTGGCTTGTGATTTTTGCTATTGTGAGCACATGCTACTGCACTGGGTCTGAGACTGGAAACCCGCACAAAAAAAACTTTTTCATGTGCACATGGACTGGGAAAAATGAGAGAGAGTACTGCTTCCAAGTAATTATTCCAAACATCCAGAATTATCTTTAATTTTTATGTTGACTTTATCATTACTGATTCCTTTTACAATATTCTTTCCTTCATTTCTTAACTTTCTCAATGAATCAATAGTAGTTAAAGTCTTAATGACTTTAACTACTTTCTTAGATTTTTTTTCCCTGCATTCCTTCAGGGACACCTGTTGGCTTACTTTAACTTTAGGTATTTCTTCTTTTCCAGGACTGCCTGTAACTTCTTGGGCCTAACATGACACCTGGATTTTCTATCTTTACATGTAACTTTTACCATACTTTCATCCTCAATATTTCCTTCATAGTTTGACACCAATTTTCAAGGTCTGGTTATTGTTGTCAAACTCTTTCAATTTTGATTTAAACGATATTTGTCTAAATCAAAATTGAAATATCAGAATATAAAATTTACTTTAGAACAAGAAGAACTTAGAAAACTTCCTTTTCTTGACATCCTATCAGAAGTCAATGAAAAAAGATAATCAACTTTCTTTCTCAATATATAGAAAACCCATCAACACAGGAAGATTTCTTAATGCGGCCTCAAACCAACATCCTTCGCAAAAAATAGATCTAATAAAAACCCTGAGGGACAGAGCTTATAATATTTCCAGCACAGAAAAACAGAGAAATGAAGAATTGGAATATTTAATGCAGATCCTCAAAAAAAAAAAAAAATCCTCCACACACACACACACACACCTCCTACAAGCATCCCACAGAAATAAGATTTCAAAAACGCCATCACGCTTCCATATATCAAGAATGTTACAGACAAGATGGCTAAATTACTAAACAAACATAACAAAGTAGCCTTTCTGCCGCTGGAAAAAATTTCAAGATTTCTATATTCCTTGAAACCTCCACATCATCCTTTAAAAAAAACAGGTGTTTATAAAATTTATTGTTCTGCTACGTAGGACAGACAGGAAGATCTGGGGAGATACGCATGAACGAACACAAAAAGGATGTACAAAACAGAAGAGAACACAAATCAGGTCTAGCTTTCCATACCACTTCCACTGGCCACAATGTACTCTGGCAGAAAACAAACATGTCTTATATAGAAAAAACTGTTACACAAGGAAATTTAAAGAAGCTGCAAACATGCTTAGAATTCCAACACAATGCAATAAAAACCAAGGCTTAATTCTACACCAAGTTTGGTAAGCTTTGATAAAAAATATACCTCAGTCAGACCTCGGAACATTATGATTGTGAACAGGCATCATCCAGCATTGTTTAAACTTAGCACTGCTTTGAATTTGCATTCTGATTTTTTAATTTTATAAACAGTCAGACGACTACAACTGTATAGTATGAACTATTAATTTCTCTTTTTTGTTGTTTTAACTTTCAGTTACCTCTTACCTCTGAAGATGTAAGTCAAACGACTTACTAAACTTGTTGGGTTTTATTTCTTTATTGTGCTTTTAGTTTAATAATAATAATAAAAAAAAATGTGGTCCAATTACCGGAATATGCCTTATGAACTTCTAAACCACAGAAACCTCCACTTACAATGTATAAGCATTTCTTATACATAACTGTACATTTTTTTTGTATATGTATGTGTGTATACATACAGAGAGAAGTTTCATTTTTATGTAAATTGCTTTTCACATATACTTGTAGCCTGCAAAGTTCACACACTAAGGACTGTTTTTAAATTCTAGCTGACAGGGTTGAGTGCTGAATGTGATTCATAACTTATTTTAAGAATATATTACCACAACAAGCAAAATTAAATTATAAAACGATGTTTATGAACTGGCTTATATTTTGCTGGATTTCAAACTGACATGTTACAGTTGCAGGCAACAATGAGTAAGTGGAGCAAGTCAAATTGTAATGGACAAAAGATCTAAAGTCATAATAGGTGCCTTCTAATGTTGAATAAAAGAAGTGTTATAGCTGATAGCAAGAAAAGTAATAGCAGTGAATGAAATATTAAACTGTATCAGTCAGGGAATGAATCTGCTAGAGAAATTTATTAAAGATCTCTTTTGATTTCAAAAATGAACAATGAGATATTAATCAATGTTTCAGGAAGTTTGAAAAAAGTTAATTTAAACTTCCACACAACTTCTTTTTGAAGTCATTAAAGGTTAGAAAGACTATAGAGTCAGCAATGGCAATGAAGCATTCTCCTAACCTTAATAAGCATGATTGCATTAATTTGCTAAAAATACGGGAGATTACTATTTTAAGATCAACTCCTACTCAACTGTACTACTTCTTTTATTTAACATTAGACAGCATCAAATTAGGAGCTTAGATCTTTTGTTCATTATACTCGGAACTGTTTCATTTACTCATTGTTGCATGTAAACTGTAATATTTAAATAAAATGAAATATATATTGATCTTTAATTGACCATGAGTTATAAACATCTAATGCCAACAAGCTTTGCCAGCAGGTTCGGCTTCTTCAAGGCTTATAACGGTAAGAGAAAACTCAAGGTGGCTAGTACAAAGAAAACGGAGTAACACTACACGCATGTTGTGTTAGTCACTGTTATGAGAGCACGTTCTGTAGTTTTGAGTGAAATTAAATTCTGGCAGACTGAGTGATCTTATTAAGGTTTTCCATATGTCAGTTATTATTATTTTCTGGTTTCTGCTAAGATTTTCTCCAGAACGAAGGAATACTACAGCTTTCTTGAAATTTCTAGAATGGAAACGAAATGATGGGCTAGACCTGAGTTGTCTGTTCTGTTGTTATTAACATTTCCTATATGTTCTTTTTTAGGATTTCGAGGCTTCTTGAAATCCTAAGTCCTATATAGTTTAGACCACAAGCACATTGGATGTTGTACACTCCAGCGTGTTTGAAAAAAAGCATTAATGTCTTTTGGCAATCTTAAAATGTGACGGACAGTCTTGACCGGTTAGAACGCAACTCTGAATTTTGGTTAATTAATTTTGATTTGAAAGGCTTAAAAAGTTTTGCGATCTTTTTCAACACCATACCTGCACAAGGAATAACTATGGATGACCTGTACTGAGTGATGGTAGATTACCGTTGTTGTGGGGGGGGGGGAAGAGTTGCTATGAAGAATCTTGTTGATTAAATTCCTTGGATAGCCATTTTTTATTAATGTCTTTGATATATGAGTTAGTTCATCATAGTTCTTTTTCTTCTGAGATGATGTTTGCGGTTCTATTTTTGAACACATGTATTATGCTGAGCTTCTGGGAAATATGGTGAGTTGATTTGAAATGAAAGTAGCATCCGGTGCGTGTTGGTTTGCAGTAGACTGTTAATATGATATATCCATCTGCTGGTTTCTTGATTAGGGTATCCAAAAATGGTAGTTGATTATCTTTTTCCAGTTCCAAAGTGAATTGGATTTTTTGATGGAAAGAATTAATTTTGGTTAAAAAGTCCAAAAGAGCTGTTTTTGTGTCCCTCCAAATTATGAAGACATCATCTACATACCTCTACCACACTAAAGGTTTTGGGTCTAATTTTGAGAGGATGTCTGTTTCTAGCTTTTCCACAAACAGATCTGCATAGGGCAGTGAAAATATATAGGATGACATCCAGAAGCCTCGAAATTCGAAAAAAATAACATATAGGAAATGTTAATAACAACAGAACAGACAACTCAGGTCTAGTCCATCATTTCGCGATTACTAACCATACCATTGATTGGGATAGCAGCTCCATGCCTTATCTAGACGACTGCCATTGTAGAAATTTCAAGGAAGCCGTTGTAGTCTTCCGTTCTGGAGAAAATCTTAACAGAAACCAGGGAATGATAATAGCTAACATACGGAAAACCTTAATAAGATAACTCAGTCTGCCAGAATTTAATTTCGCTCAAAACTACAGAACGTGCTCTCATAACAGTGACTAACACAACATGCTTCATGCGTGTAATGTTATGCGTTCTGTTTTAATTTTTAATTTATACGACAGTGTTACTCCATTTTCTCTGTGCTAGCCACTTTGAGTTTTCTCTTAATGTTATAAGCCCTGAAGAAGCCGAACAGCCCCGTTGGCGAAACTTGTTGGCATTAGATGTTTATAAATCATGGCCAATTCAAGATCAATATATATTTCATTTTAATTATATGTTTGAATTACCAAATATAATCTCAACAATAAGCTGTAATATTGTTTTGCAAAAGATACTGGTTTGAAATCCAGTGAAATATAAGCCACTTCATCATTTTATATTATACATTATTATACATTTTATAAAACATCATTTTATAATTTAGTATTGTTTGGTGTTGTAACACATTAAAATAAATTTTTAAATTGTTCCTTGGCTCAATCATGGTATGACAGTGGTAGCCTCAGAACAGTAAAAACAATGAACTTTATGTTTTCATTGCATCATTTGCTTCACTGTACCTACATTTGCTCTTGTTCACTCTGATGATGTGAAGAGATATTCCACTTGAACATTTTTTCATCACATAATTTATGTGATGTGTTTGTGTGGAGGGATGGAGTGCATTACTAAAGAGATGTTATGCTATAAAGTGGGTGCTCTATACTGATGGCACATCTAAAAGTTTATTTCCATTCTCTGCTTATTCCTGCTTTTAAATTAGCCTTTCTTCAAACTACTATAAAAAACAAATCAGATAATTATAATACAAGTGTGGTCATAAAAAACATCCTCTAAAAACACAAAAACCACAACCACTCATTCACATTTATGTATGTCTGTGTATGTGTGTGTGTGTGTGTATATATATATATACATATATTTCTGTTAAGTCCAAAACAGTGATTAATATCTCATTGTATAGCAGATTCATTTTCCAAATGAAACAATCTATATTTCATTCACTGTTATTACTTTTCTTATCAATGGCAGCACTACTGCCTAGGAATTAATTCCTTGGCAGTAAGTCCAAAACACTGATTAATATCTCATTCTTCATTTTTGAAACCAAAAGAGATTTCTATTATTCTTTTATAGCAGATTCATTTTCCAAATGAAACAATTTATATATCATTCACTGTTATTACATTTCTTGCTATCAATGGCAGCACTACTGCCTAGGAATTCAACATATTTCACTAAACAAACTGATCATAATCACCTTATGTTATTTTAAAAATATATCATCATCATCAAATTCATAACATGTACTCTCAAGAGGTGTACAGGATACTACGATAGTACTACATGAAGAACTTACATCATTACTAACTTCTTATCAACAATTTTCCTCCAAATCAATCTGTTAAGACTCCAACATTATCATATCTTACATTTCTATCTTGTCCGCACGGTTAGCCTAGCGGCTGTGCGCTTTGCAACCATATGCCTGGGGATAAAGTGTCCTAGGTTCGATTCCTGTCAGTGAAGTGAGGAGCTGAAGGATCTTCCTCGGCCATAGTCAAGTTAGCTGGTCTTGGGCGTGGACAGTAGGGTTTTTTCCCAGTTTATCCTGGGATTTTTCATTCCACAAAGCAGGCAAATCGGACTAAAAGCTCAACACTACGGACATATGATATACCAGGGGAGTAGGGCTGACCACCTTATCCTGTGAACAGTTTGAGGTCCGATGATTACTACACCCTTGACACCACAAGGTAAAAGAGGGTAAAAGGAAAATGAGATGAGATGAGATATTTCTGTCTTCTAAGGCACTTTTTACTGTATCAATCCACCTATATCTTGGTCTTCCTCTGGGTCTTTTTACTGCCAACCTGGCAGAGAACATTTGTTTTGTTAATCTTTCGTCTCCAATTCTGTTTAAATGTCCATACCACCTGATATTAGCTCTGCTAACAAATTCCTATATGCTAACAATGTCAAGTTCTTTCCTAATATCCTTGTTTTTAGTATGATATTGCCATTGATGCCATCTGTCCACACCACTAATCTTTCTCAGCACTCTCACATCTGTGGTCACTAGTCCTTGGTCAAGTGTTTTATTTCTAACCCAACTCTCAGATCCATAAATTAAAATTGATTTGAAAACTGTCTTGCATACAGCTAATTTAGTGTTTTGACTAATTTTTCTCTTTTCCATATAAATTTCTTCAGTTGACTTCCTACGATACCAGCTTTGTTGATTCTGCTGTCTATACCCATATTTAATTTACCATCTTCACTAAAAATCGTGCGTAAGTAGCTGATATGTTTTACTTTTACATTCTATAGGTTTACCATTCGGGATACAGTTGAGTTTTCAATGTTAGTGCCTATTTTCATTGTTTTTGTCTTGTTATTGTTGATTTTCATACCAATTTATAACAACAGTTATTCAATTTAATCAAGGAATCTATTATTACAGGCAACTTCAAGGAGTCCTTAGACTCATTGAGGGAGGCCATAACATCACGTCAAGAACTATTCAGCATTTGCACAGTATCTATCATACTTTACTTTGAACGCGTTCACAGCCATGGCACCCACAACAGACTCTGGCAGCTTATTCCACTCTGATCAAGCCTTAATAAGATGGAGGTCTTATTAAGGCTCGATAAAGAGGAACAATAACCCTTGTCTCTGCTTGTCAAAATATTCTTCAGTAGCCAAGTGATCTGATTTAGCCACTTTTGCTATGTGCCCCCTAAACTTCAACTCCCTATACACCAACACTCAAGTCTCTGGCTTCGTCAATTTCCTGGATCTTGAGGACTTGCACTGGATTTATTTAGAAGTATAACATCATTTGCATAAAGTAAAGTGCTGAGATTAACATATCCAAATTTGATATCAGGTTTAATACCACTTTCCTTCATAATGTGATCCATATAGATAATGAATAACAGAGGAGATATTGTACATCCTTGTGTTACACCAGATTGAACATTAAACCATCTTCCTGTACTTCCGTCTATTCTAACTGCTGATTTACAACTCAAATAAAGACTAAGTATTGCTTGATATAATGCCCCATTGACACCATATAACTGTAGCATTTTGAATAGCTTCTCTCTTGGCACCTTGCCATATGCCTTTTTCAGGTCTACAAAACTTAAGTACAGATATTTGTTGTATTCCCATGATTTCTCAACTATTTGTTGCAAAGTGAAAATCTGATCCTGGCAACCTCTATTTGGCCTGGATCGAGCTTGTTTTTCACCAAGCTCCCCTTCCACAATCATCAACCATTTCTCAAGCATACTTGTATAAATCTTACCAAGAACACTTAGTAGGGAAATACCTCTATAATTCTCACATTCAGTTTTATTTCCCCTTTTTGTAAGCTCTACTCCAATCATTGGGAATTCTTCCCTCTGTACAGGATTCTGACCTAATGTGCAATCCTCACCTTCTTCTCGTGGTGTACCCTGTTAGGTATCTATCTGGATACTAAATGAACAAGGATGGGCTGGCAATTTGGGATTTAACCGACCAAATTGTAATTTTACTGGCTTAAACCACAAATAAAATAATGGTATATCATGACAGAATAAAAATATATCAACTTAATTCTAATATACATTATTCTTTCATAAAATATGGATTTTTCTGTATGAAGATTCTTACCTGATATTTTTGCAGTTCAGCTTGAAGACATTCTAGTTTCTGTCCATTTTCTATTAGTTGACCATCAATACTATGTGGATCACCCAAGGAACTATTACGACTATATACATCCTTCATTCTATTCAAGGCATCCCTAAAAGCAGTGGAACTTTAATTGAAGGTAGCACGTGATAATAAATGTTATTTTCTGATATATAAATTTCCATATGAAAATTAATATTTCAAAAAACAAAACAAAGCAATTAATATGCACACATAGTACATAAAAATGTTTCCAAACATTTGACAGCCTTGTTAGCTGAGGAGCAAGCTTATCTGCTTTCTACTCAACAGACTACCGGTTTGAAACCCACAGGAGGCATAAATGTTTTGTGATTAGGTAAGAGATGAATTACACTGTCTGGTGAGACCATCATCCCTACTTACCAGAAGCCTGAAAGTGGCTTGCAGACACTATATGTTTGATCCTTAGAGCAGTGTTTCTGAACTATGTAAAAAAAAAAAAAATCAAAAACCCACAGTACTAACATACTTTGGTTTAGAAAAATACTTTCATATATTAATGACAATTTAAAAAAACAAAAATCTAGTTTCTCTAACAAGCCATTATAATTATCACCCATGCACTTACTAAATTATTTTTTTTATTGCAGAAATTATACACATTTTATTTCTGATCATCCCACAATAACATTTATACTCACACTGATGTAGCTTTCAGCATATAATAATATATTAAAATAAAATTGTTTTCTTAACCCAAGTGTGAGATCTTAATTTCTTCAGATGAAGCCACTTTTTTTCTTCCATAAATTATGACAATTTATCACTCATACGCATTGTTTTTTTTTTTGTTGTTGTTTTGTACCAAAAATCATTAAGGTGTGACAAAACACAAAATGGTTACTGGAAGATAAATGCCAGAGGATTTTATTTTTTTAAAAAACATGACTTTAATCCACAAAACGTTATAAGACACCAGTACATTAGTATCATGGATTAAGATATATATATATATATATATATATATATATATTTTTTTTTTAAGTTCATATTATTATTAGACATCAAGGGAGTGAAGAACTCATTGAAGCAGGCTATACATCACTCACACACCAGCTGTTATACCTTTTCTTAAACTCATTCACACTATGCTGACATCATGTGATGGTGGGATTCAAATCTATGAACCTTTCTGTTGAAGAAACAAGATGCTATCTACTTAGACAATCAACATGATTTGCATAATATAATGATTAAAAAACAAACAAAAAGGGTGAGGAAGCAATATTATGTTGGCAGTTATTACAGAGGTTGCAGCAAACAGCTTATGTTTCTTACTTACTGGCTTTCAGTTGTTTGAAGGCTTAGAATTATAAAAAAAAATAAAATAAAAAGGGTTATATCCACATGTTGTAGTATAACATGTGGATATAACCAAATACTTATAAAATTAGCTGGCCCTCTTTTTTAAAGTTTTTAGACTAGTTTTGTTCAACTGAAATTCTGACCTATATTACTGCTGCTTTTGCAAGAACTGTAATGTATGTAGCAAATTCATAATACTCAATAAGCTCTGTCAAACAGCTTACTGAAAATTGTAAATTTGTTGCAACAGGTAGCATGCCTGTAAAAATCCCATCAGTGTATCAAAAAATCATTGCATAGTTTATGAAACATCAAATGATGCTTGGATTATGTACTGATGTTTCATAAACTGTGCAATGATTTTTTGCTCCATATTTTTGCATCCATCTAAGCCGCTCCATTTTTCTTAAAAAACCTTCCCAGTGTTCTTCCAGAGAACTTTATGACTTTCATTTTGATGTAAATAGAAGGAAAATCTATACATCCACTTCTTCTCAATACCTCTCTGTCATGTTGTACAGTGGTATCTCGCTAATTCAAACTAATAAAAACTGTGCTCATTCGGATTAGCAAATTTTCCCCCCAAGAGAAAACAACAACTACCATTTAAGACAAAAATAATCAACTTTTAATGGTACATCAATTTAATTCAGTAAATAAATAATACAATACACAAGTTTATTTTAGTAAAAAATTTAGTTTGTACCTGTGTTGTTGAGGATTCTGATTTAATAAAATTGCATAGTTCAGTACATAACATAATTTGCGTAAAAATATCATTTTCTTGTACATAACACAAAAAGTTTTTTCATTTCTTTGTAAAAAAAGTCGCTGATTTTCTTTTGTTTATTGGAAGCTGAACTTTTTTCGAATGCTTCTTCTCGGAGCAGCATTAGCAATAAAATTTTGTGGAATGGCATATCATTCTGCTTAGTGCATTCTATACACAAATTAAAACTGTCAACTGCCTCTTCATATTTTACTTTTTTTTTTTTTTTTCTTTGAGTTCTTTATCGTCATCATGGCCTTCTAATTCATTCTGTAGCATCATATTTATAAATTCAGCATCTGATTTGATTTCAAATTCACTTTCGGTTCTACAATTTCCATTCTGTAACAGCTGTTTGTGAAATTTACATTTGTGTACAGTATAAAAAGCAAACTTGAACACACAATAAATCAAAATAGGCCTACAGTATAATCGTACAATCAACAGTATGAAAAAAATACTGTACTGTAATAATAATAGTTAAAATAATAATATGTAATAAATAAAAATTTTTTTTCTCTTTAAAACCACAGTTCGAATAACTGGAGGGCTTGGACTAAAGAGGTTCGGATTAGCGAGATACCAGTGTACTTTATAAAAACTTCCAAGTCTTTAAAAAGAAAGTTATGGAGGAGAGGATGAAGGCTACTTTTATCTGATACAGCTTCAATACTGTTGCTATCTTATCACATGTTGAAATGTATTTGTGAAATGGCCCTCTACAGTTTGTGGATATCAATTCTATCAATTCTGAATGTTCGGATGCTCTTTGATCAGTGCAAACTATATGCTGTTCAGGAAACCAGCATATTCCATTAGACATTGGTGGTGATAGTATCATGCTGTATCCTATCACAATCCATAAAAAAAAGAGGCATGATCAGAACTCCACTTAATATGGCATACAACAATGCATAAAAACAAAATAAGAACTAGAGAAACTCAGTAACCCACATGGTAGATGATATTCATTTCTTTGTGAAACACTACCTTCTTCATTCAACAGTAAAGTAGTAAAATAGTACTGCAAGTCACATGCTTGATAATACAGGACTGAACCTGAAGGTAACAGATCAGGAGACATCCGAACAATTTATTAAAAAAACCCTGCTGCCATTACTCTGCCAAGTTGTGCCCAAAAGGAGTCATAGTATAGGAGAATTATATGCAAGGAGAATTATTTCTTTCTTGTATCTTCACTGAGACTCTGCACCTATACTTGTGACAGATAATGATATGAATCACAGCAAGCCCTCCTAAATGATCTTACATTGATAATACATTATGCCAATCTTTAACCTATAAGCATATGATCAATCTGATTTGATGTTACCACTTGGGGATATCTATGTCCTTTTATGGATGTCTTTATGAAGAAAACATGTAGAGGATATAACCATACTTTTACTTAGAGCAAAATTATCAGTTTTTCTCCATTATCATTAGAGCGGGTATGTACGAGGGTGATCTGAAAAGTTCTCCGCCTAACAATGAAAAAACAAATTTATAATTTCAAAATTATTTTGATTTTTCAACATAATCTCCCTTAAGACTAATATATTTATTCTAGAAATGCTCCAGTGCCATTACCCCTTCCCTGTAGTGGTTCTCAGTAAGATCTGAAAAATATCGCTCTACTGCAATCACCTCTTGATTCAAAGAAAAATGCTGACCAGAAAGGATGAATTTTAGTTTTGGAAAGAGATAGAAGTCAAAGGGAGAAAAATTTGGGGAATAGGGTGGATGTTCCAACAATTCATAGTGCAGATCCCTTAATTTTCCCATTGCCAAAACACCTTTGTGGGTGCATTGTCCTGATGAAAGATGATTTTTCCCCCCCTTACAAACCGGGTCTTTTCTCACAAATTATTTTATCTAGTCTGGTTAAAAGTTCAGATTAATATCTCCCAGTTATTGTTTTATCCTTTTCAAGATAATTAATAAACAAAATGCTTTTAGCATCCCAAAACGCCAATGCCATGACCTTTCCTGCTGATGGAATCGACTTTGTCTTCTTCGGCGCTAAACAACTGGCTTCTGTCCACTGTTTTGACTACTGTTTGGATTCTGGTGGATAATGGTGAATCCAAGTCTCATCCATAGTGATAAATTGATGCACAAAATCAGTTTTATTTTCTTGTTAAAATGCTCCAAGCACTGTTCAGAGATTTTCATGCTGGTGTGTTTTTTTGATCTGCTGTGAGCAAGCACAGCACTCAACTTGTGCAAAGCTTTTTCATATGCAATTCTTCATGCAAAATATATTCTACAATTCTTTTGAAATGCCTATAGTCTCAGCAATTTCATGCACTTTGACTCGCCGGTCATCCAATACCATATCGTGCTCTTGATCAATGATTTCTGGTGTTGTTATACTTTTTAGATGTCCTTCAGGTGGATCATCTTCAAGGCTCGTACGACCACGTTTAAACTCGGCAGCCCATTTCTCGATTGTGGAAAAAGAAGGAGAAGAGTTCCCATAAATTTATGAACTTCAAATTAATTTCTTTTAGCGTTAAACCTTCTTTTAAAAAGAATTTTATAACTGCACAATATTCAATTTTATCAATTTCAAGGGACACAGAAGGCACTTTTGCTTAAGATAACTAAATAAAACAAATTACTTGATAGAATGACTTGCAATTTCACATGAATGCTTATAACAGATGTACCAACTCAGGAAAAAAAAATTCTTGCCAATAGAGTTGCCATCTATGGTCAAAGCCGAGAACTTTTCAGACCAGCCTCGTAAACTATGTTTTCCATCTGTTCCCTTATCTTCCTGTTTAACATTGGCACTGATTATCTCTAACAATCAGTTTTATGTTATCAAGATGGTGCTGAATAATACACCTTATCTATCTATTTTTCAGATGAAAAACACCTTTTCCAATATGATTCTTTCCTTCTGTATATGCACGAGCATCCATAATCATTTATAATCCATAAATGAAAGAATTTTGTTCTGATTCTTATTGTGGATAATCTTTCATTCATATGTCTAAAACATTTTCTTTAATGTCACTATTTATCTATGTACTATAAATGTTATTCCCAATTCTTGTTTCTATGTTTCTTTATTTTACATTTCTCATATCAAATTTACCTTACCAGTATTAAATGAAGGTTATGAAATGCATTGGCAGCAAATTGAGAATAGTTTTACTGCTTATAACAGTTACATACAAAAATTAAATGCAAGGGGGGGGGGGATCTGAAATTAAGCATCACTACACAATGCAATGAAAGATTATCCACAATAAGAATCAGAACAAAATTCTTTCATTTATGGATTATAAATGCTCCTGCATAAACAGAAGAAAAGGATCATATGGCAATTTGGGATTTAGCTAACCAAATTGTGTTCTTATCGGCTTAAACCAAAATACAAAATGATGGTACAACATGACAAAATTTCATGCAGGCTGGTGCATTGCCCGGTTAAACAAGGCCTCCGTTATTTTTGCCAGGGAACCAGAGCAAACAGCGAAAAGTCAGCTACTGGAACAAATCTGAAAACACAACCCAACTCAACATCACCAGAGTTAAAGATCAGTACTATCAACATAAGAAGACTGAATGGCAAAGAAATGGAGCTAGCTGAGGAATAAGTACCAGATGGACATAATAGGGGTGACTGAAACAAAAAAGACAAAAACTGGTGAGATCTTTCTGAGCAATAAATACAAAATGTTATATTCAGGCAATGACAATCTAGGAAAAGCAGGAGTAGCCATAGTATTTAACACAAAATACGAGGCTAATCTTCTTGAATGGCAGGCAGTCTCAAGTAGAGTGATGTGGGCAAATATCAGAATGGGGAACTGGACAATGAGACTTATTTGAGCCTATGGTCCCACAGAAGATTCTACTAAGGTAAAAATGGAGAAATTTTTTGATGCTTTAGAAAAAGCAACTGACACAATGAAAAAGGAAAAGTTGGTCCTCGTTGGGGATCTAAATAGCAGGGTAGGAAGTGATTGTCAGACATACAAAAATGTTTTGGGAAAATTTGGAGAAAAGAGCAAAGCTAATAATAATGGCAAATACCTGTTGGATTTCTGTTCAGGACATGGACTGGTTATTATTAACACCATGTTCCAACATAAAAATGTGCACAAATTCACATTGAGAGAAGAGGCAAGGAATAAGAAAAGTCTCATTGACTATGTTATTGTTGATAATGATGATTTCTCCATGGTACAGGACATCAGAGAGTACAGAGGAATTGAAATTGGAAGCGATCACTATTTAGTCTTGAGCAGGATGAAATTGAATTTCATATTGAAAAGAATAACATGTAAGAAAGTTTTAAAGCGAATAAAAGTTGAGCAGCTCTCAGATGTGAACTGTAGACTAAAATACACAAAGATCATTGAAGAAAAAATGAAAGAGTTTGAGAACAGGAATCAAACCTTGGAGATTCAGTGGCAAACTGAAGAAAACACTGACTGATTCAGCCAGAGAGGCATGTGGTGAGGTTGTCTGAAGGATAGAAAAATCAGAACTCCATGGTGGACACAGGAAGCTGAAGGAGAAGAAGAAAGCATATCAAAAGTTCTTGGCAAATAAGTCAGATTTGTCTTTGAGAGAATACAGAGACAAATGTAAGAAAGCTAAACAATAAAAAACTAGCTAAACAAAAGCCATAGGAGGACTTTGGCAAGAACATAGAAAATAAATATCAAGAAGGTGGTAAGATATTCTGGAGATTGTTGAATAAGCTTAGAAATGGAGGAAAGAGAGCTGTAAAAGGAGTTAGAGATGTTAAAGGTGACATGTAAACGGGAGAAAAAGATATCCTTGAAGTATGGAGTAATTAATTCAAAAAATTGCTAAATGAAACACAAGGTGATAGCACAGTGGTAAAAAACACTCAACATGCATACAATCAGGAATACATATCTATACTCTAAGTAGAAAAAGCCATCAAAGGCTTGAAATGTGGAAAGGCAGCAGGAGTAGATGATATTCGACCAGAAATGCTGAAGTATGGTAGTACATAAGTCTTATAGTGGCTGCACTGCATAGTTCAGAAAGCCTGGAGAGGGACGAATTGTCGATGATTGGAGTAGGGCTCTAATAGTACCCACATATATAAAAGGAAATAAAACTGAATGTGAGAATTACAGAGGTATTTCCCTACTGAGTGTTACTGGCAAGATCTATGCAAGTATACTTGAGAAACGGTTAAGAAGAATTGTGGAAGAAAAGCTTCGTGAAGAACAAGCTGGATCCAGAGGCTGTCACGATGAGATCTTCACTTCACGACAAATAATGGAGAAAGCACGGGAACATAACAAAGATTTATACTTAAGTTTTGTTGACCTGGAAAAGGTATATGACAAGGTGCCAAGAGAGAAGCTATACAAAACACTACAGTTATATGGTGTCAATGGGGCATTCAATCAATACTTTAGTGTTTTTGCGAGTTGTAAGTCAGCAGTTAGAATTGATGGAAGTACAGGAAGATGGTTTAATGTTAAATCATCATCATCATCATCAAATTCCTGCCATGTATCTTCAAGGGGTGTACAGGATGTGACAGTACTACATGAAAAAATTACATCATTACTAACTTCCTATCTACAATTTTCCTCCAAATCAGTCCGTTACTTGTCAAGACTCCAACATTATCAGATCTTATATTTCTATCGTCTAAGGCACTTTGTACCGTATCAATCCACCTATATCTTGGTCTTCCTCTAGGTCATTTTCCTGCCAACCTGGAAGTGAACACTTGTTTTGCTTATGTTAAATCTGGTGTGAGAAAAGGATGTACATTATCCCCTCTGTTATTGTACATCCTTATCTATATGGATCACATTAAGAAGGAATGTGGTATTAAACCTGATATCAAAATTGGAGATGTTAATGTCAACTCTTTGCTTTATGCGGACGATGTTGTACTTCTAAATAAATCCACTACAATTTTGCAAGATTCCCTGACTAAATTAAATAACTGTTGTAATAGATATGGTATGAAGTTCAGCAATAAAAAGACAAAGACAATGAAAATAGGCAGAATCGTTGAAAATGTCAACTGCGTTTTGTGAATGGAGAACCTGTGGAACAGGTTCTCCGTTCAATCATTTTCAACGATTTTTAGTGAAGATCAACAAAGCTGGTATGATAGGAAGTCAATTGAATAAATTTATACGGAATAAGAGAGAAATTAGTTGGAACACTAAATTAGCTGTATTTAGATAGTGTTTATACCAATTTTAACTTATGGATCTGAGAGCTTGGTCAGAAGTGAAACACTTAACCAAAGACTAGAGACCGCAGATATGAGAGTCCTGAGAAAGATTAGAGGCGTGAACAGATGGCATCAATCGCAATATCATATTAAAAACGAGGATATTAGGAAAGAACTTGGCATTGTCAGCATCCATGAATGCGTTAGCAGAGCTCATCTCAGGTGGTATTGTCACTTAAACAGAATGGGTGAGGAAAGATGAGCAAAACAATTGTCCTCTGCTGGGTTGGCAGGAAAATGACCCAGAGGAAGATCAAGATATAGGTGGATTAATACTGTACAAAGCCCGTTAGACAACAGAAATATAAGATCTGATAATGTTGGAGTCTTGACAGGTAACAGATTGAGTGGGAGGAAAATTGTAGATAGGAAGTTAGTAATGATGTAAATTTTTCATGTAGTACTATCACATCCTGTACACCCCTTGAGGGTATATGGCAGGAATTTAATGATGATGGTGACACAATGCAATAAAAAAAAAAAAAAAAAAAAAAAAAAAAAAAAACCATCAAGATTCACTATGAAAAACTTATGGAGACAAAAACACGTGTTGAGTATTTACTTTACTTCTAATTATGAAAATAATATTTGATGTTTCAACCTCTATATCAAGGTCACCATCAGGAAAACATACATGCACAGGACACTATGCAAAAGATAAACATAAATGCTTTGTTAATCATTTATCCTAGATATGGTGAAAAAAAAAAAATCAATAATACATAATTGAAAATATCAGCTGCATTATGAATGGAGAACCTATAGAACAAGTAAAACATTTCAGCTACTTAGGCATGATTTTTAGTGAAGATGGTATATTAAATATGGAAATAGACAACAGAATCAACAAAGCTGGTATGGTAGGAAGTCTACTGAATAAGTTAAAGGATATTACATCCCATATAGTTTCTTAGCCGAATAAGAAACTCAAAGAGTTTCATGCCGAATATAGTAAAAACTATATATAAAGTTCGGCGATTCCAAGCGTAAGCAAATACCTGGATACTGCAGCACTGATACCAAAGGGTAGTGCAAGCTGGGGCAACTCGTGGTAGAGGTGGAGCGAGCTCCGATCACTATTCTTGATATTTGCCCATAATGTGAACTTAGCTCCTAGGAACTGTATTTTTGTTCACATTATGAGAGAAGGTCACTACCCAGACCGGTTTCGACCTTTAATTAGGCCTCATCAGTGAGTAGCCAGACCTAGTTAATATCAAGTTTGTAGCGAACAGAGCTTGTACCCCTACTACGAGTATTGCCGTGAGGTGCTCTAATAAATTATTAGATATGTGAAGAGCCAAAGGCTTCAATTCGGCGACATATAACTTGTTTAAGTTAAGGGATATTACATCCGCTCCACCTCTACCACGAGTTGCCCCAGCTTGCACTACCCTTTGGGATCAGTGCTGCAGTATCCAGGTATTTGCTTACGCTTGGAATCGCCGAACTTTATATATAGTTTTTACTATATTCGGCATGAAACTCTGAGTTTCTTATTCGGCTAAGAAACTATATGGGATGTAATATCCCTTAAACTTAAACAAGTTATATGTCGCCGAATTGAAGCCTTTGGCTCTTCACATATCTAATAATTTATTAGAGCACCTCACGGCAATACTCGTAGTAGGGGTACAAGCTCTGTTCGCTACAAACTTGATATTAACTAGGTCTGGCTACTTACTGATGAGACCTAATTAAAGGTCGAAACCGGTCTGGGTAGTGACCTTCTCTCATAATGTGAACAAAAATACAGTTCCTAGGAGCTAAGTTCACATTATGGGCAAATATCAAGAATAGTGATCGGAGCGCGCTCCACCTCTACCACGAGTTGCCCCAGCTTGCACTACCCTTTGGGATCAGTGCTGCAGTATCCAGGTATTTGCTTACGCTTGGAATCGCCGAACTTTATATATAGTTTTTACTATATTCGGCATGAAACTCTTTGAGTTTCTTATTCGGCTAAGAAACTATACGGGATGTAATATCCCTTAACTTAAACAAGTTATATGTCGCCGAATTGAAGCCTTTGGCCCTTCACATATCTAATAATCTACTGAATAAGTTTATATGGAATAAGAGAGAAATTAGTCGGAACACTAAATTAGCTGTATACAAGACAGTGTTCAAACCAGTTTTAACTTATCGATATGAGAGCTGGGTTAGAAGTAAAACCCTTGTCCAAAGACTAGAGAGCACAGATTTGAGAGAGTTCATGCACCTAATCCTGAGAAAGATTAGGGGCATGAACAGATGGCATCAATGGCAACATAATATTAAAAAAGGAGGATATTAGGAAAGAACTTGACAGCATCCAGGAATGCATTAGCAGAGCTAATCTAAGGTGGTATGGTCACTTAAACAGAATGGGCAAGGAAAGATTAGCCAAACAAGAGTTCTCTGCCAGGTTGGCAGGAAAAAGACCCAGAGGAAGACCAAGAAATAGGTGGATTGATATGGTAAAAAGTGCCTTAAAAAATAAATATATAAATATAAGATCTGACAATGTTGTAGCTTTGACAGGTGACAGATTGAAGAAAATTGTAGGTAGGAAGTTAGTAATGATGTAAATTTTTCATGTAGTGTTATTATATCCTGTACGCCCCTTGAGGGTAAATGTCGGGAATTTGATGATGATGATTACATGAAGCTATTATTTCTTCCAAAGTGTTGATTCTTTCAAGATGCACTCATAAAAGTCAATACACGAAATGTCGAAGTGTGTCTTTGACATTTGGGTTATATGCAAAAAATGCAATAATTTTCTCAATCAGCTGCTGTTTCTGTAAAATATCCAATATATGATTTGCAAGCAGTTCTACTGTTTTTCCTGTTAATTTCAGAAAATCTACCACTTTAACCTGAATACCTTTATTCGGGATGAAGTACCTAACAAGAACAGGCACCAACTTCAAATCTCTGTGGTTTGATGTGTCTACTGTAAAATCTTGTATAGTCAGAAATTTTATATTAAATTCTTTCTACACTGATTTTACTTAGGTATTCAAATTAGATTGATTTGCTTGTAATTTTTGTAAATATCTGACTGCTGAATTAATGAACAATAACAAAGAAGTAAGAAAATTATGTTTAAATGAATTTTAATATTAGTTTGTTTAAGACAAAGAACCAAAAAAATGTGTATAAAAAATTGTTATAATGGGATGTTTATGACAAAGAAATATCCCAGACAGATTAAAAATAAGACCTAAAGCTATCACTCTTGAGAAGGTCAAGATTGTACGGAGTTTCACACCTTAACGCAGCAACATAATACGGTGGCGGGTGCAGACCCATGTGAATACCTAAGGGAATGAAAGGGTAGCAAAATCCAAGGTCAATGGAGCAGCTTAAAACGGGGAGACATCGAGAGCAAAGACAGAGGATCGTCATTACAGAGCAGGTCACCCAGTTTTCTTTCGTCGGAGAAGGTTGGTAGTACGTAGCCAGAGGACCGCTAAAAGAGGAGAGAACGTTATCGATCGTCGTCGCTGGATAAGCACGCTTTCGCCCAGTTTTCTGTTCCGGCTCCTGGTTCATGTGTGTCCCATCAATTCAAGGTCAAGGGACCTGTTACAGCCAAAAGACATCCGATGATGTTAGGAGGTGTGTCATTTAAACGGTAAAAGAAGAAAGTTACGGACTTTCAGCCGCCAGTAGAAGATCCCCGTCGATGTCGAAAAAGTGCCCTGTGTGAAAAGAAATATTGGAATGAATTATTATTATTATTACGGGTATCTCCATGGAGTCAGTAGACTCATCACAGGAGACCCAAACTAGCAAAACAATATCTGTCATATCTCTTCTTGAATTCATTTACAGATGAAGAGCTCACAACTAAGTCAGGCAATGAATTCCACTCATTCACCACTCTCCAGGCAAAAAACCTTGTTCTGACACCTTTGTTAACCACACTCTTCTTTAATTTCCAGGGATGACCTCTTGTTCTTCCATCACTATCACACAGCTGAAACATTTCTCCTGTATCAATCCTATAAAAACCTTTCAGTAATTTAAATGTTTCTATCATATCCCCTCTTCTTCGCCTATCAGCCAACCTCTGCAATCCACAAGCTCTCAATCTATCAATGTAGGGAGCATTTTTTACATCACTCACCAACTTGGTCTCTCTTTTCTGAACCTTCTCCACAGCCTCCTCATCTCCAAGGAATCCAGGTGACCAGACCTGAACACAGTAATCCAAATGTGGGTATCAACACTTTATAAAGGGGAATAATAACCTCTTTATCTCTGGATGTCAGTGTGTTCCTCAACAACCAAGTAATCCTATGTGCAATCTTGGACACCTTAGCAATATTTCCTCTGAACTTCATCTCCCTATCTACCAACACCCCTAAGTCCCTAGCCTCATCAATCTCTTGGAGTACCTTTCCATCAATGTAGTACACAGCTGGTAATCTTTTAATCCCAAAATGCATGACTTTACACTTTTCCACATTGAACTGACATCCATTATCTTTTGCCCATTTTACCAGCTTATTTAAATCATCCTGCAAACTTTCAATATCAGCTTGATTTTTTATTGCGCTACCCAACTTTGCATCATCAGCAAACGACTGAATATTTCCCTTTAAGCCATTTCCTATATCATTTATATACAAATTAAACAACAATGGCCCAAGCACAGAGCCCTGAGGCACACCACTGGTCACCTGCCTCATTCTGGACTTGGCTCCTCCATACACCACCTTATGGTATCTCTCCCTGAGCCATCCTCCTATCCATATCACCAATTTAATATCCATTCCCATCTGCTCCAATTTGCGTAACAGTGTTCTATGGGATATCCTGTCAAAAGCCTTAGCAAAATCCAGAAGTACCACTGTGTAGCCAGTTCCTTTGTCCAACTCAGATGTCATTCTATTATGAAAAGTTAATAGATTGCTAAGGCAGGATCTACCTTTAACAAAACCATGTTGGCTTCTATAGAGTATATAGTATATATAGAGTATATCCTGATCCACCCATTCTTGAATATTGTCTTTAACCAACTTTTCCAATACTTTTACCACTACTCCTGAGATGGTGATTGGTCTGTAATTAACTACTGCAGTTTTAGAGCCACCCTTATGCAAAGGAACCACTTTGCCTTACTTCCACTCCTTAGGGACCATACCAGAGTTCAAACTTAAATTAAATATCCAAGTAAGAGGGGTTGACAATTCATTTGCACATTCACGCAACACCTGAGCTGATATTCCATCTAAGCTTACAGCAGTGTTTGCATTTAAATTTTGCAATATATTAAATACCCCTGATTCTTTAGCTTCAATTCTCACATTAGGTATTGCTACAGAGATATCCTCACTTGGGTGATAGACTTTTGAAGAGTGATCACTCAGTAACTCGACTATTACACCTGATTTTGTCACTTCAATACCATCAGCACACACTAAAGTTATCCTTCCAAAGTCATTCTTCCTCTTACTTGCTACATAACGGAAGAACTCTTTGGGATTACCCTTGATCTCTTTGGCTAAGGTCTTCTCATAATCTTATTTAGCTTTTCTTACTATGCTGGTAACCTTCCTAGCTTGAGCATTGTACTGCTCATGAGTGTACTGATTGCCTTTCTCCTTTTAAATTCTCCATAACATTTTCTTTTTTTTGCAGATCAAGCTTGATACTACTGCTCATCCATCTAACGCCTGCCTTGTTTGACCTCCTCACCATGGGGACACAATCTGATATTGCTTTCCTCAGATACCTGCTGAATTTATCCCGTGCACTGCTAACATCTTTCCCCTGCAATATGTTCTGCCATGGGATGGCTGCAAGCTCATTCCAAAGCTTGTTATAATTGCCTAATCTGTAGTTCCGTATATACCCCTTCTTAACAGAAAAATCCACAGATTTTGCAACCTCCCAAGTCAATACCACATGATCGCTTTCACCAATCTTCACCAATTAGATGGTAAAGATCTCAAGGATCTACTGCTGTGGACTAGATGATTTAATACCAAGTAAGGTCTTCTATATTATGATTAACTAAAGGCAGGAATTGTAGTAGAAATTGCTCTATTGAATTTGTTTGTTAATATTACTTCAGGACTGAAGGCTATTAGCTAAATATTGAGAATTTCCCTTCTTAGTTGTGAGATAAGATAGCATTTACTGTTACTGAATGTTTAAACTTGCCTGTTGTCTAGCATTGTAGGTCATTTCTAGTATATGAATTAAGTGTAAGTACAATTATTACCATAGTCTGTATATGTAGTGAAAGATTGTTGAACTTGGTAGATAGTTTATACTCCTAGCTAAAGTTAATGAGAAGTATAGAGTTAGAAATATTTTGTGTGTTTAGTATTAAACTTTACTGTACCTTGATTAGTATGAATAAATTGTTTTCTTTTTCAAATAATTTGCCTGATTCTTGCATACCAATGCACTGCTCATAAAAATCGAACCTATATGACCTAAGGGAATAGTTTGCCACGACTGTAGAATAGAGTTTTACGTTGCTTGATATAGTGATTAGAGTTAGAAATATTTCCATGCTTAGCGAAGTGTTTTTTTTTTATGGAAGGATATTTTAATCTTATCTGCGATTTCTGATGGCGCAGTCGAAATAAAAAATAAATTTTCCAGAAATCAATATTGAAAAAATACACTTGCTGTTATAACAAAGGAATTTGGCTCTAGCCAGAGGCAAATTCCCAAGTTAAAAATTACATGAATGTGAATAATATAGTTACAACATTGAGAAAGGAGGGGGAAGGGAGGGTCAAAAGGTTAAGAAAAAGGATTAAATATAGGAGACTAAATCAAGCATCGGATTAGAACACTCGGCATTACGACTAAGAATTAAGTAAAGAAAAATTAAGTAAAGAAGAAATAGTGAATATACACTTGTGAACAAGTATAAAAATAAGAAAATTAAATAAAACATTAATTTTACACTACCATAACTGACACATATTTGGCTTCTTTCAATTCAATTGCTATTTCTCGCATTGTGTAAGGTGCAAGGACATTCACTAAAATTGATTGGCACTTTGTTCGCCCACATGTAATTTCTTTTGAAATAAATTTCTCACTTTGCAGAGATGCAGTCCATTGACCTCAAAGAAAAGTTATGTTTCGCTGCATGAAATGTAAACAAACCTTCTTCAGCTGCAAGGCATTTACTTTTGTCAGTTAATTTCCGTTTTGAATTGAACTGTGAGCAGTGGCTGCCAATTTATGTTTTTGCATCGTCAAATGCTGTTTCATATCAGAACGGGCTCCATGTTTAATTTGAAAAACAGAACAACACACAATACATTGCAACAATTGTTGTTTCATCGTCTTTCAAGAAGGGATATTCTTCTTTTAAATCGCAAATGAAACTACACTTCCTTTTCGGTATGATAAAATCTGGAAGAAATATCACCACTCACAATATATACTTGCTTTACCTTTCACAATTACTAACAGACGAGCACAAGAACAAAACAGTGGTATGGTAGACAAAGTAACCTTGTTACCACCTGGATGCAGAAGTGCTGCCACTGGTTGCAGCATTTTTGTTCTATCGCAGAAAGAATGTATTCATAACGGTTGATGATCATCATAGCATGTATGTTTTCTATCTCGAGTTATCACATGTCACCGGCAGAGACATTATCCTTTCCATATTTGAACATACAAGAATGAAATAATAATAAATTTAGTTTAATCCTTTATTCACGTGTGAGCAAACAAAGTTTGCGCCTGAAAATATCTTCAGGACTGGGGTAAGGTAGTACAACACCGGGCAACTCGTTGCAAAGGTGGAGCAAGATAACATTACTCCTATCTCAGTATCTCCCATAATGCAAAACACATCTCCTTGCGGATATATATAATGTAGGGAAGGGCCACTACTCAGACTAGTTTCGACCTTTATTGAGGTCTCTTCAGTGGCTCCCACTGAAGAGACCTCAATAAATTATATCAATAAATTATTATAGTATTTAATAATATAAATTTATATTTTTTATAATATAATTATAATATAATTTATAATATTTAATAAATATAAATTTATTATAGTCTAATCAAGTGAAAAATAAACTTTCAACATCTTTCTCTAAATCCGGAGTAATTTAATAAAAAAGGTGGCACAACGTTTAGCAACTCCTATAGGTAGAGATGACCTTGCTATTGCTTCTGCCTGGTATCGCCACTTGGGCCTGGCTCCCACCGAAGAGACCTCAATAAAGGTCGAAACTAGTCTGGGTAGTGGCCCTTCTCTACATTATACATATCCGCAAGGAGATGTGTTTTGCATTATGGGAGATACTGAGATAGGAGTGATGTTAGCTTGCTCCACCTTTGCAACGAGTTGCCTGATGTTGTACTACCTTACCCCAGTCCTGAAGATACCTTCAGGCACAAATTTTGTTTGCTCACACTCGGATAAAGGATTAAACTAAATTTATTATAGTCTAACCAAGTGAAAAATAAACTTTCAATACAAGAATGAAGTCATGCCAAGAATTCAAAAACGGACCAAAATGGGACTTTAAGTTAATAAAAAGGACAATTAGTATCCTGTTAAGGTTTTGTCAGGAAAACGGGACCAGTGTCTAAAAAAGGGGACAATCCCATTAAAAAAGGGATGTCTGGTCACCCTATCCTACATGGAACACAAAACCTGGTAGACTTAGTAAGAAACAGTTAATTCTCTTTAGTAAACACCATTATAACAGACTTGTTATTATAGCAAATTGCTATGCTATAAGAAATTCCCTACAGTAAACTATCCACTATAACAAACCATTCATACGATCCCGATGAGTCTGCTATAGCGAGAGTCAACTGTAGTCCCTGTAAATGTCGACTGTAATTGGCCAGTTAAATATCTCAAACGTATCTCCGAAATTCTCGGGTCACTCAATATTCAAGGAGCATTTTGTCCTGGTCTGCAAAATTTCCTCTTTCTTTCATGAACCCAAAACACAAGTTTCTTGATGGACTTATCAGGTGTCTACCAGATTCACATGCTCTTATGGGCATTATATTTTGGTAACCTGGAATATCTATCTCTGTTTGTATCAATGGACACCAAAATCACATCAAATTTCATTAATTTGACTTCATGGAGCATACTGTCTTCTCTGAACATAGTACTTTGGAAGAAACTAGTCTAGAACAAGAGTTAATTTCTGATGGAAAGGCTTGAAAAAGAAAGTTGTGAGGCAAAAATAAATTGCTGATGATCCACATTTTATGAGAAACAATATTCTTCAATTGTGTTCATCGTGACTTTTTATTGTTATTATTATAGCCTCAAGGGCTCACTTTAGTGAGTATGAGCATGACAAACCCGAGATACCTGATGCTGGATCATGCCTTACTTCATGTAATATACATCTGTTATATTATCTGTAGACTGGTCCCTCTTCTTCTTTCTTCTCTTCTTGCTCCCTCCCCCCAGTTAGAATATTCGATGGCTAGGAGAGAATCTTTCCTATTTTGCTATGTCATTTCGTCTTATGCAGCCACCAAAGGGAGCAAACTAGCCCCAATAGGTGCAAGTCCCAAGCACGGATAAATGGTGAGTGTTGACGTCAGGAAGGGCATCTGGTTATAAAACTTCACTGCCAGCTCTAGCTATGATCAAATGAGTTAAAAAGAAAGTGAAACAAGGGCTAGGGCAATGTGCAGTTACAATGCCTTACAACTGCGAGAAGTGAACAAGGACTACCACACCAAGGGCAGATGAGTTAAAGAAGCGAGCCTAGCAGGTGTAGAGAATATTGCGAGTGGGAACATTGAATGTGGGAAGCATGACTGGAAGGGGAAGAGAGGTGGCAGACATGATGAGGAAGAGGAAGTTGGACATTTTATGTGTGCAGTAGACAAGGTGGAAGTGGGGGAAAGGCAAACGAACTGGGAGATGAGTATAAATTGTTCTACTATGGAGCAAATAAAGATGGAAGAAATGGTGTAAGAATTGTGGTGTGTAGCAGAATGAAAGGTGAAGTACTGGAAGTGGGTGGAGGAGGACTTGTGGACGAAGAACTTGGATGTGGTAACAGCCCAAGACAGGAGGATGTGGAGGAGACTCACCAAAAAAGTGACCCTACTTAAGTGGGACAAGCTGCAGAAGAAGTAGTTTATTTTTTTTATTATCCTGTTTTATAAATCTGGATTCATGGAATAACTGATCATCATAGCCTCACTAAAACAGTGTAACATTGTTGATTTTTTCTGTTATGTGTGCATGTAATTCTTTTCCATTCATACTGAGGTTAACCATGAAACAAAGATGAAAAGTTATGCTAATAAATACAGCTGGCCCTTGAACAATGTAGAGGTTAAGGGCACTGACACCCCCTGCATTGTTCAAAAATCCACGTATAACTTTTGATTTCTCAAAAACTTAACTACTAATAGCCTACTGTTGGCCGGCAGCCTTACCCACAACAAAAACAGTCACTTAATACATTTTGTATGGTATGTATGTATGTATTGTATACTATATTCTTACAATAAAGTAAGCTAGAGAAAAGAAAATGTTATTAAAGAAAATTATAATCTCGTCAGTGGGTCTGGCTCCCACTGACGAGATCTCAACAAAGGTTGAAACCGGTCTGGGTAGTGACCCCCCCCCTCCCATAATGTATGACATCAAACATATATTCGCCAGGAGATGTGTTTTACATTATGGGAAATACTAAGGAGAGTGATCAGGGCTTACTCCACCTTTACAATGACTTGCCCCTGCATGAAAGGTTTGCTTATGCTTGGATCTGCCAAAACTTTTATAGTTTCTATATTCGGCACGAAACTCTTGTTGTTTCTCTATTCGGCTCTGAAATAATGTTGGATTCAATATCCACTTAATTTCAACCATAACGTATAACATCATACATATCTGCTAGGAGATGAATGATGTTATAGTTAAAACCAAAGTGTTTTACATTATGGGAAATACTAAGGATAGTGATCAGGGATTACTCCACCTTTGCTACGACTTGCCCCCTGTCATGAAAGTTTGCTTATGCTTGGATTCACCAAAACTTTTATAGTTTCTATATTCGGCACGAAACTCTTGTAGTTTCTCTATTCAGCTTTGAAATAATGTTTCATTCAATATCCACTTAATTTGAATAATTGTGCATCGCAAAAAGTGAAGCCTTTTGGCTCTTTTATTTCAGTAATTCTTGGTGCCTTTTGTGATGTGACACCTTTTTTGACAACTCATATGGTAAAGTATAGGTTCTGCATCACTACAACCTGAATATTTACATACATCTGGGTCTGGCCCCTACTGACGAGACCTCAACAAAGGTTGAAACCAGTCTGAGTAGTGACCCCCCCCCCCATAATGTATAACATCATGCATATCTGCTAGGAGATGTGTTTTACATTATGAGAAATACTAAGGATAGTGATCAGGGCTTACTCCACCTTTGCTAAGACTTGCCCCTGTCATGAAAGGTTTGCTTATGCTGGGATCTGCCGAAACTTTCATAGTTTCTATATTCGGCTTGAAATAATCTAGGATTCAATATCCACTTAATTCGAATAATTTTGCATCGCCAAAGTGAAGCCTTTTGGCACTCTTTTTTCAGTAGATCTAATATATTTATATACATATATATATAAAACAAAACCGTATAAGTGGACCCACACAGTTCAAACCCACATTATTCAAGGATTAACTGTAGTTACTTTTGTTTACTTATGATATTCTTATTATATCAGCTCCAACAACTAAATTTTTTAATACATGTCCAGGGGCAAGACTGAAAAGAAATATAAAATCTTAGCTGTTGTATATGAGCTTCAATTAAAATAATAAATGAAAATATTTTTTATAGTAAAATTTTTCAATCTTGTTTTGTAAAAAAAAATTTGGTGTTGCAGACTTTTCTTATAATCAAGATTTTAGTCAAATCAGGAAAAGAAATGTCTCTGGATCTTGCAATGTCAGAAGATGGAATACCAAAATAAAAATTTAGACTGAACTTTAGAACATCAGCCAAGATTAGGCAGAACAGTAAAGATTGTAATAGATTAAAATTCAAAGAAAGATAAATTATTTCTGAAAATTTTTTTATTTTCATCATGCTAGACCACATCGTCACCAGAGATATCCACGAAATTTCTAATAATGCCAACCTATATTCCGTTCCAAATAATTTACTTTGTTTCCTAAAGAAACATTACATAAACCTCATACTAACAGTTTGGAGAAAGAATTTAAGCAACTAGGTCAAGAACTAGTACCCTTTTTCCAAAGTCCAAGTTCAGTTCTGGTAAGCATGCGTGTAAAGGTGGATACAGAAGACATGGGTAAATGTATCTTCTAATATCTACATATAAATTAATTTAAATTTGTAGTGAATTATGTAATTATTACCAAGCAAAAGCATATCACAAAAGAATGTTAGTATCTCCAAACATGTAAAAATTAAATACTTGTTTCTCTTGTGATACATTCCTTTCCAAGCAATGGTTCCATGTGATCAGTTATCCTTAAGTAAATTATTATTCAATGCTGTTCCTTATGCTGAACAAGACTCAACATGATCCACAATCAGACCCTTTAGTACAAAGCTAGAGAGGAGCTATTATTTCTCTTCCTCCTCTCCTGCTGACAGCATATACAATTGACTGATTCATCCAGAAGAAAGTGGTGAAGCTGTATGCAAGGAAAATAAAAATTCGAACTTCATAGTCAACTAGAAGTTAAATAAGCAGTCCTGGAAAGAAGAAAGCATATCAAAAATTCTTAGCAATTAAGTCAGCATGGGCCATGAGAGAATACAGAGAAAAATATAGGAACACAACTTGTAAAAGTGGATAAACAAGTCAAGGAAAGATGGGTAAAAATACAGAATATAAATATCAGGAAGGTGGCAAAAATGTTAGGGCTATAGAAAAAGCTTAGAAATGGAGAAGTACTGTAAAAGAAATCAGAGATGATCAAGAGCACATAAAAACAAAGATATTCAAGGATTGTCTGGAGTAATTACTTTGAAAGACTCAAATGAAACAAGCAGTGACAGAAGAGCAGCAGAACATATTCAAGATGGAATTCAACCAACCATACATATCAATGCATATCAACTGGTTGCAAAAGTCATCAAAAACCTGAAATGTGGAAGGACAGCTGGAGTAGTGATATTACACAAGAAATGTTCAAATGTGAAGAATAAAATGTGAGGATCTACAGGGACTACACTGCATAATTCAGAAGATATGATAAGATAGACGAAACATGGAAGTTTGGAGTAGAACTATATTAGTTCCCCATCTATGAAAAGGAAAATAAAACAGTGTGAGAATTACAGAGAAATTTACCTATTGATTGTTCCAGGTAAGATTTATGTAAGCATATTTGAGAAAAGGTTGTGAAAAATTATGAAACAGAAACTTAGAGAAGTTAAAGCTAGGATGAAGATGAATAGAGGTTGTCAGGATCAGTTTTGCTTTGAGAAAATAGAGTAGATGAGATAACATGGGAGAATAACTAGTATCTGAATTTAAGTTTTGCATATCTGGAAAAGCAACATGACAAGGTGTGCCAAGAGAAAAGTTATATTATAGTAAAAGGGACATTATATCTACCCTATATATATAAAATGGTAAGCCTTTTTCTGTAACGTTTTTGTGTCATGTTTTTTGTCAAGTTATTTGAAACTCAGGGGCTACCCTGAGTGTTGAGTCTTCAAAATTCGAGTCATCAGAATTCAAGGAGAACCGACCTACCAGTCTGGAACTCAGGGGGGGGGCTTAGAGTTTTCAAAATTCAAGTCATGAGAATTCAAGAACCAGCCAACCAGTCTGGAACATGGGGAGGGGGCTCAAGGGGGCAAAGCCACCTAGTAGAGCAATACATAGTTTATATTTAGAATATAATTACTATATTTAGTACGTCAGCAGGATGCGCAATCTTTTATTCACTTTTGTTCATCTATAATGGACCAAATTATAAAAGAGAGAGTAACATTAAAGCCAATATCAAATTTGGAAACATTAATTTTGGCTCTTTACTTTATGCAGATGATATTCAATCCCAAATACATCTAGTATAATACTTCAGGAATTTTTTTTAACTACACTGAATACTAAATAATTAAAGATATTATTTCTGGAAAGTTTTCACATATATCGGAAATTACTTTCACTTTAACTCGTATCATCCTTATTCCATCAAAAAATTGGTCATTCTAGCACGATTTATAAATGCATACAGGTTTTCTACTACATCTCAACATAGAAATAAAGAAATTAACATAGATTTTTAGAAATCAAAGTTACCCAATGTCGCTAATAATTCCATCACCCAAACGGCAAAAACCCATCAAAACAATCCAATAACCAAAGCAAAATTCCCCCCAAAAAATCATTAAACTGCCATATTGCAAAATCTTGTATAGACAGAAATTTAAAATTAAATTCTTTCTATACTGATATAAACAAAGTGATATAAATACAAAAAACAAAGAAAATTATATATAAAAGAATTGTAATAATAGAATGTACAAGACAAAGAACTATCCCAGATGGATTAAAATAAGACATGAGGCTATCATGTTTATGAAGGTCAAGAACGTACGGGGTTTCCCACCTTAATGCAGCAATGAAAAAAAGTGGCTGGTGCAGTCCCATGTGAATACCCAAGGGAATCAAAGGTTAGCAAAATTGAAGATCATTGGAACAACTTAAAAAGGGAGACAGAGGGCAAAGATGTCATTGTCACAGAGCAGGTTACTCAGTTTTCTTTTGTCGGAAGTCAGTCGATATAGTGGGCGTTCAACGGGGAAAGTCGGTGGTATGTAGCCAGAGGACCACTAAAAGAGGAGAGGCAGTTATCGATGGTCCTCGCTGGAAAAATCACGCTTCCGCCAAAGCTTTCTGTTCCGGCTCCCAGTTCGTGTGTGTCCTGTCGATTCTAGGTCAAGGGACCCGTGCCAGCCAACAGACAACCAATGATTAGGTGGGTCGTTTAAGCAGTAAAAGAAGAGAGTTCCGGACTTCCAGCTGCCTATTGATTGCCACCAGTAGAAGAGCCCCGTCGATGTCAAAAAAGTGCCCGTGTGTGAAAAGAAAATTGGAATGAATTAGATGGTAAAGATCTCAAGGATCTACTGCTGTGGACTAGATGATTTAATAACAAGTAAGGTCTTCTATATACGATTCACTAAAGGCAGGAATTGTAGTAGAAATTGCTCTATTGAATTTGTTTGTTAATATTACTTCAGGACTGAAGGCTATTAGCTAAATATTGAGAATTTACCTGCTTAGTTGTGAGATAAAATAGTGTTTATTGTTACCAAATGTATAAACTTGCCTTGTGTATAGCATTGTAGGGTCATTTCTAGTATATGAATTAAGTGTTGGCACAATTATTACCATAGTCTGTGTAAGTAGTGAAAGATTGTTGAACTTGGTAGATTAGTATAAGCTCCTAGCTAAAGTTAATGAGAAGTATACAGTCAGAAATATTTGTGTGCTTAGTATTAAACTTTACTGTAACTTGATTAGTATGAATAAACTGTTTTCTTTGTCAAATAATTTGGCTGATTCCTGCATATCAATGCACTGCTCATAAAAATCAAACCTATATGACCTAAGGGAATAGAGTTTGCCACGACTGTAGAATAGAGTTTTACGTTGCTTGATAGTGTTGAGAGTTAGAAGTATTTACATTCTAAGCGAAGTGTTTTTTTCTTTGAAAAGATATTTAAATCTTTTCTGCGATTTCTTATGCTGCAGGCAAAATAAAAATAAATTTTCAGAAATCATTATTGAAAAAATACGCTTGCTGTTATAACAAAGGAATTCAGCTCTAGCCCAAGGCAAATTCCCATGTTATAAAATTATCTGTGCATGAATAATATAGTTACAACCTTGAGAAGGGAGGGGGGTCAAAAGGTGAAGAAAAAGGATTAAATATAGGAGACTAAATCAAGCAAAGGATTAAAAACCCTGGAGTTACAATTGTATAATAAGTAATAACGTACAAAAGTGAAGTAAATAAGGAAAGAAAGGAAAATATTGAATATATGTTTTGAATAAGGAATAAAACAAATAAACAAATTCATATTTTTTTTTAAATTGCCACAGTCGGCAGGATTTAATTCACGTAATTAATCAGTCACAAATTGTGAATTAAAGTGAGAAAGTTTTGGTATTGAATCAGGCAGTTAATTAATTGAAAAACTATTTTGAATTTTTAAAATTGTTGAGGTTAAATGGAAGGTGAAATCACAAGTAAGAATCAATCTAATAGTGCAACTATGGAGAACATTGAGTTCTTTCGAACCATAAATTCTCAACTTGTCATTCCACAATTTCCTGGTGAGGAGAATGACGATGTTTTGGCTTTTTTTTAGCTTTGTTGAGGAACTAAGGAAGGTTGGAAGATGGACTGAATTCCAACTACTTAGCTTGCTCAATAGCAAACTGGTCGGAAAGGCCAAGAGCTAATTGTGTTCATCCCCAATAATGAAGGATACTTAAGAATACTCAAAGTTCAAGGAACTTCGAGTATTGATAATTAAGGGTAGGGTACAAGGATCGTCATGTGACATATTACTTGATACTGGTTCCCAGGCCACATAACATGAGATTATTTTCAAGGAATAAAATCCCGTATATGGAGAGGCATTTCTAAATTAAAGAAACCGATTAGATTATCGGGGTTTTCGACATCCGAGATTTATGCAACCAAGAAAGAGTTAAAATTAAACTTAACAGAGTTTAATTTGTGTGTTTGGCAAGAGTTATTGGTCCTCCCTAGGACTTCTTGCCCGAACGTGCAAATTATTTTAGGAACAAACTTTCTGGAGAGGCAGAAGTTCTCTTGCAACTTTTTCAGAAGTGAAATGTGGTCAGGAAAAGGGAACCATAATTTTAGAGATAGTTGAGAAATCATGTGGAGAGAGAATGCAAAATGAAAATAAAGTCAGGCTGACTGAACTGACTGAAAGAGATAATGAAGACTATCAAAATAACAATACTGATATTCTTCAATAGCTTCAGCATCTGAAAAGAACAGTCAACCTGAGGCTTACCACTGTTATGTCCTAATTTTCTAATTATATATCTATATGTTGTATAGTATACCTCTCCTTGGATATCACGTGGTACAATTGAGAACACAAAAAAATTCCCTCAAGGTTGAGCCAATTCCTAGGTAACAAAGTCTATGAAATTTGCCCCTCTTAAAGTTCAGGAAAATTCGTTTTTTATTGCAGTGCCACCCAGAATCCTTAGATTAAGAAAAGAGTTTCCCAATCAAGAAGTAAACTTACAGATGTACCCACTATTGACCTTTGTTTGCCGTCGTGACCTTCACTATCGCCTTATTCCCTCCCGCTTAGATTCGAATAATTTATGAGTGGAGCATCGGATTCTTAGACACAGGCAATCAAATTAAAAATAGCAAAGGTTTATTCATCATATTTGTTGTCATACAGTGAGTGTAAAGAATAATCAATCATTACTATTAGAATGTTAAAATAACTTGCATACATTTTAAACAAATATGAATATCATAGAAACACTTCTCTAAAAGAATCAATCTAGCATTCCTAGATCATAAAACAAAAATGAAACTTCAGACTTTGAGTAAATTACTCAAATAAAGACACTTCAATACCTCTTAAGCCATAATTATCAATCAGCACATGTAAACATTCCTTTTCCTTTTGTCTAACTGTTATCAAAACACTATAGTCCTATCTTACTCTAATCAGAGTTCTTAATTCTTAAATTACAGTTAATTTCTCTTCCTCTCACACATCACTTGACAAAAAAGGTTATAATACCGTACTTGATGAACCTTTATACTTGTCCCTTCGATTACCGATTCTTTTTCTTTTAACTATTTCCTTTCCGTTGGTTTTACGGCTAGGATTCCTGCGATTGTTGGTTGGTCCACACATTGCTAGTACATCGAGCCAATGTCAAGAACATTCTTGGCGAACGGTGATTCTGCATTCGCATAGCACGCTACCGAGTCGCTGAACTTTCCCATGAGTTGTCTACTATCTGTGTAAAACATCTATCCTTTCATCTTAGGGCTTGAGACCTACAACCTTATCAACTATTATGTGGCATCTGCGATTGCTACTACCTGGGAGTGAGAGCAGAACTCCCTGCAAACTACACGTCCAGACGATCGAGATGAGACAACCACAAAAAGCCTCATGGGGGGTGTTCCTAACCCTTTTATACTAACTCCCTACCGGTACTCTCTGTAACCTAAGTTGTTCACGCGTCATGTTTTTATTTGTACACATGGGGCTCACTTCCGTAGCGTCTTCTACGAACAGCTTAGGGCTCCACATGCCGTATGCATGCGAGACCGCTTGGGGCAACTTCTTAATCCGATGGTTTACCCTTGTACTATGACCCTGTGTTCTCACTTTGTTATGCAATTTATACAGCAATTCTTTGTGTATCAATCTTAACAATATAAAATTTACCAAACTTCACTATCAAATATACAATCTAGTAGAAATTCTTTTACACTGAAATATACACAATTCTTCTTCTTAATCACTGTATCCTATATTTGTCAAGATATATATAATATATACTAAGATGCAAGCATATTCTTTCAGGGTTTAACTTGTTAAATTGTGATTGAATAAATTCCTAATGAATTTTATTCATTCAAAATTCAACATAGGTTTCCCCCCCCCTCCTCTTAAAATATTTTTTAAAACAAATTTTCTTTTGTGTCCCTCCTGTCAATTCTGGAGGGGGGGGGGGTCCTCTGCCAAAGTCTTTCCGTTCTTTATTCTGTCATTAGCCATTACCAAGCCTTTGGATTTCTTTCCCTTTGTCTTTACCCTCATTTCGTATGGTGAATATAAAAATAGCGTGTGTCCTTGGTTGTTTTTATCTTTATGTAAATTGGTGTGAACCTGATTTATCTCTCTGGGTGGGTTCACCCTACCATTGTATCTGGGTCTTAAGTTGTACCTGGTTTGTCCCGACTCTTACATCCCATTGTCACTTAGGTATTTCTCTCCTCTCACTTGGATCGGTGCTTGTTCGTCCAGGTAATGTGTACTAGTGAGATCTCTATACTGATTGTATCTAGTGCAACGGTCATTCGAGATGGGATTCTCCACCTCTCCCTGAAAGCTATCCTTCCCTTTTCTACCTACTGTAGGTTTCATGTTAACTTTTCCTTTTTTGTGATGAGTGTTCCTCTTTCTTCCGTACACGCTCTCCAGCAAATCCCCTTGGCACACTAATCTGTTTGATCTGGTTTTATATAGTTTCAATCTATTCGAGTGAACTACCAAAGTTTTTTCTTGTTTGGACCTTTCCTTTATTCTATAGGTCACCGGGGACAATTTTTCTAGAATCTCAAAGGGCCTAGCCGCACTCTTTCCAAACTTTCCTCCCTTCTTATTGAGAGAGCTGTTCTAATAGGACAAGATTACCTGGATTCAGATCCTTATATTTTCTCAACCTGTTTGCATAAATTCTTGCCCGTTGGGAGCACGTTCGCTAGATCTGACTACTATCTCATATGCTATCTTATTATCGACAATCAGGCTATTCAGATAGTCATCAATGTCTGGGAATCCAGAGTTAACTCGGGAGTTCTTGAAATCATTGGGAAAGGGAGGCTCAAAACCATAAAGGAAAACAGCGGGGGAGGCTTCCTTAATGGCAGTGTGTAGAGCAGTTCTGCATGCAAATAAGGCGTGTGATAAGAAAGCATCCCAGTTTGATATCTGGCTATCTGCTAATTTTGATAGAGTAAGTTTTAGTGTCCTGTTCATCCTTTCACACATTCCATTACCCTGGGGATGGTAAAGTGTGGTGAACAGCTTTCTTATCCTCAACAACTTGCAATGCTGTAGCATGACTTCAGCTGTGAAGTTGGAGTCTTGATCTGAGAGGGGTGTTCCATACCTGGAAATAATGAGCTTAAAAAACTCATCTGCCACAGTTCTTGCAGTTTGGTCCTTAATTGCCACAGCCTCTGGATATCGGGAGAACATATCTATAATCACTAGTATATACTTATTTCCCTGCTTTGTGATAGGGAGTGGGCCCACAATATCCATGGCTACTGCCTGAAAAGGTTGCGTGGGGATCGGGAACGATTGGAGAAGAACCTTACCCAAAATACTGGACGTTTGTTGGCATAGATGACAGGAGGACACATATGACTAACATCCCCTTTCATATATATCTGTCCTGCACCCTGTTCTATGTACTCCCTGGTGACCCGCTAGATCAGAGTCATGAAATGTGCGGAGCACCCAGGGAATCATGATTTCTGACTTTTACTGTATGACTGACCATACATTTTCCCTCCCTTTTGTGTTACCATTGCCCATATATCTCTCCATCCTATAACATGTGCTTTCTTACTTCCCAGTTTCTTTAGCAACTATCTGGCAGGCTGCTTCATCTGAAATGTACCTTCATCTGATTCAGGAATAAAAGTGAGAGGTGCAGGGTCCGTACAGCTACAAACACTACCATATCCTTCAATATGATTGCAAAATGCTCTACAGCACATGTTTTCTAAGTATCTGGCCAGTCACATTCACTTTCTTCTACTGGAAATAAAGAAACCTCTACCATAAAAGAACTAGTGTACCTCAACTATTAAATTCTGGACTTGTGTTCAGGACCTAAGGGGGGGGGGGGAGAATGAGTCCACGAACCCTGCGTAGTTGTAGCCTCAAAGAGAAGGCTTGAACCATTTCCTCCAACATTTTCTCTCTCTCTCCGGCCAGATTGTAACAACCATCCAAGTCTTTAGCCCCCTTTTTATATATTAATCCCCCCCTCAATTCAACACGTAACCCAATTCTAAATTGTTGGAATGCTAACCACTCCAGGTGGGTCCTTTCCTCTGGGGATGAGGTTCTCATGGATTGTGAAATGGATGGGGGAGGAGCACAGGAAGGCTTTGGCCCTCCCTACCAGCTTACTGTGGAGTAGGACCAGTAACTGAAAGTCTGTCCATCCTCTAGCCTTTCTTAGCTCTTCAATATAACAAAAGAATGCTATGACGTCATCCGTTTCTTCCCACGATAATCGAGGGCATACCTGTTGTGGGTTAATGCATCTAAAAAACTCAGTTTCGTTTATTCCTGAGCTACTCGTAGGAGTAGACATGCTTGTATCTAAGTTTACACTATACTATACTAAAGTGGACTTATTCTTAATTACTCAAATTTAATATTTGCTCTTTAATTTCCTGTTCAGAATCCGAAACCTACTCACTGTGAACTGTCTAAGATTTTGATTTAATTTCACAATTCACATCCTACTGGCTGTGCCATTTATGTTATGTCCTAATTTTCTAATTATATATCTATATGTTGTATAGTATACCTCTTCTTGGATGTCACGTGATACGATTGAGAACACAAAGGAATTGCCTCAAGGTCGAGCCAATTCCTAGGTGACAAAGCCTCTCTTAAAGTTCTGGGAAAATTTGTTTTTTATTGCTGTGCACACACAGAACCCTTAGATTAAGAAAAGAGTTTCCCAATCAAGAAGTGAATTTACAGATGTACCCGCTATTGACCTTTCTTTGCAGTCGTGACCTTAACTATCGTTTATTCCCCCCGCTTAGATTCGAATAACTTATGAGTGGTGCATCGGATTCTTAGACACAGCAATCAAATTAAAAATAGCAAAAGGTTTATTCATCATATTTGTTGTCATACAGTGTAAAGAATAATCAATCATTACTATTAGAATGTTAAACAAAATAACTTGCATACATTTTAAACAAATATGAATATCATAGAAACACTTCTCCAAAATAATCATAATCTAGCATTCTTAGATCATAAAACAAAAATGAACTTCAGACTTTGACTAAATTACTCAAATAAAGACACTTCAATACCTCTTAAGACGTAATTATAAGTCAGCTCATGCAAAGACCATTCCTTTTCCTTTTGTCTAACTGTTATCAAAGCACTATAGTCCTGTTTTATTCTAATCAGAGTCCTTAATTCTTAAATTACAGTTAATTTCTCTTCCTCACACACACACTACTTGACAAAAAGGGTTACAATACCGTACTTGATGGTCCTTTATACTTGTCCCTTCGATTCCTGATTCTTTTAACTATTTCCTTTCCGTCGGTTTTACGGCTGGGATTCCTGAGATCGTTGGTTGGGCCACACATTGCTAGTATATCGAGCCTCTGTCAAGAACATTCTTGGTGAACGGTGATTCTGCATTTGCGTAGCACTACCGAGTCGCTGAGCTTTCCCATGAGTTGCCTATTATCTGTGTAAAACGTCTATCCTTTCATCATAGGGCTTGAGACCCGTAACCTTTTCAACTACTATGTACCATCTCCGACTGCTACTACCCAGAAGTTAAAGCAGAACTCCCCGCAAACTACACGTCCAGACGATCGAGATGAGACAACCACAAAAAGCCTCATGGGGGGGGGGGGTCCCTAATCCTTTTATACTAACCCCCTACCGGTACTCTCTGTAACCAACTTGTTCACGCATCGCGTTTTTATTTGTGCACGTGGGTCTCGCTTCCGTAGCGTCTTCTACAAACAGCTTAGGTCTCCATACGCCGTATGCATGCGAGACCGCTTGGGGCAACTTCTTAATCTGGTGGTTTGCCCTTGTACTATGACCCTGTGTTCTCACTTTGTTAAATGCAATTTATACAGCAATTCTTTGTGTATCAATCTTAACAAGTAATATAAAATTTCCCAAACTTCACTATCAAATATACAATCTAGTAGAAATTCTTTTACACTGAAATATATACAATTTTTCTTCTTAATCACCGTATCCTATATTTGTCAAGATATATATAATATATACTAGGATGCAAGCATATCCTTTCAGGGTTTAACTTGTTAAATTGTGATTGAATAAATTCCTAATGAATTTTATTCATTCAAAATTCAACACCACATATCAAGCATAAAATTAGTAAATGATCAAGGTGAAACGGAAGAAAAATTAGGGAAGGGTAATCAAAAGGTAATAGAAGTAAACATCATTGAGAAATCTAATGGATACAGATGTTCCTATAACAAATCACGGTGGAACAGGCACAGAAAACATGAGGTTGAAATTCAATCCCAGTGGCAGTGTAATTATGCCAACTTCCTGTTTTCTTTTCATGATTACAAAAGTAATAAGTAACTTGTCAGGTTAGAATTTAGCTATTGCTACAAAGGCTGCACACTTATTAACTGATTGTGCAAGTTTTATGAGTGAGTTTAATGGAGAATTAATTAGGTTCAAAACTTTAAAAGATAGCAAGGAGAATATGTATAATAATGAGAGTAGAGCATATAATGAAATGAGGTACAACTTAGGGCGACGAGAAAAATGGTAAGATTAAAAATTTGTAGTCAGAATTCTCCCCAGAAAATATGCAAGCATGAGGTTTTAAAAATTTTTTCTTGAAAAAAAATTTTTTCTTGCCCCCTCCCTCCCAATTCCAAATCTCCAACATACAATGCCCCCTATATATCCTTTTGCCAGAAAGAGATCAGAAAAATACTGATTAGACACAGAAAAGTCTCCTGGCTCTGATGGCATTCCTCCAATTGTCCTGAAAATTTGTGCACCAGAACAGACTCCTATCCTATGTTGCCTATACATACTCTATTACTCTACTGGTATCTATCCACAGCCTGAAAATTGGCCTATATTCAACCCATTCCCAAGAAGGGCAACAAGTCACTGCCATCTAACTACCACCCAACCTTGCTCACAGTCCTGTTTAAAGTAAGGGAAAAAAATCATCAATTCCCAACTTCTACACTACCTTGAAGAAACCTACCTAATAAATGACTGCCAGTATAGATTCCATCACTGCCAATCAACAGGAGATCTGCTTGCATGTTGCCCATCTCTGGACAAATGCCATTGGGAAGTTTGGTGAATCTCAAGTAGTTGCACTTAATATCTCCAAAGCTTTTGATCGGGTCTGGCACAGAGGATTAGTAGGCAAACTACCATCATTTGGTCTGTTCCAGGACTTCTGTAGTTGGATTGCTAGCTTTCTGTCTGGATGCTCATTATGTGCGGTGGTGGATGGTTCCTTATCTTCCCATCATTCAACTCATGCATGGGTTCCACAAGGTTCGGTCCTCTCATCAACCCTCTTCATATTATATATCAATGACCTACTTCAGTTGACCTCCCCAATACACAGTTTTACAGATTGCAGCGCATTGCACTCCTCCCTTTCATTTGATAAACCACACTCTACAGAACTCAACTCAACCTACAGAACATCAATCACCTTCTCTCTCAATTCTGATCTCCTAGCCATCCTGCAATGGGATTCAGATAATCTTGTCAACTTCAAATGCTAATAAAGCCTAGTTCTGTCTTATCTTTCATGAAAAAGAACCATTTTCTCCCAGTATTATTTTTGACACTCAAATTTTCAGGCAATCTGAGATTTCTCTTCTTGGAATTACCCTGACATCAAGCCTCTAATGACATAAACACAACACAACCACAGCATCCTCATCTTCCAAGAAACTAGGATTTCTCTTTTGCTCAAGATATTAACTTTATACAAAGCACAAATCCACCCAGTTATTGAATACTGCTCTCACATATGGGTTGGGGCTCTAAATATTTCCTCAAAATGCTTGACTTAATACAGAGGAGGGCAATTAAACTTATTAATGATGCATCTCTTATGCCCCACTCCCAACTTTTGCACAGATATTTGGTTTCAGCAATATGGGTATTCTACAAATATTTCCATGGAAAATGTTCACCTGAATTAGCATCAATAATCCTCCCCACTAAGTACTAAGCTTGCTGGAATATGTTCAGCTGCTGCTTAACAGCCCTTCACAGTGCACCTTGAAACCCACAGAACAAGTTTCTCTTCCTCCTCCTCCATCCCTGCACCTGCTGTATTGTGGAACAGTCTTCTCCCTGTTGTGTTTCCCAAGGAATACACTATAGAGGCATTTAAATCAAATGTAAAGAAACTCCTCTTTCACAACCCACTATCCATATACGATACTAAGGTACTATAGGTTGATCAACCAACCTCTCGTGTATGAGCTCAACATATTAAAAAAAAAATGTGGAAAACATCAATTGGATTCTCAATGGAGAATAAAATATTTCAGCTATTTAGGACAAAATGTTTAGTATCCAAATCGCAAATATAAAAATGGAAATACATTACAGAATAAGTACAACTGGTGCAGTAGGGAATTAAATGAATAAATTTATGTGGAATGAGAGAAATTAGCCAAAATACTAAGCTAACATATACAAGGTAGTGTTCAAACCAATTCTAAGTTATGTAACTGAGAGTTGGGGTTAGGAATAAAACAATCCATGAAAGACTAGAAAAGAAAAATTAGGGGAACCAACAGATGACATTAATAGCAGTCGTGTGAAAAATATTGTTTGGAAGGATTTGACTTTGATGGCATTCAAAAACTTGTGAGCAGATCTAAGGTGGTATAGTCATTTAAACAGAATAGGAGAAAAAATGTTAGCAAAACAGGCATTAGCAAGGTTTATTGATGCAATTATAAGCATGTTAGAAAACAAATATACAATATCTGACAATATAAAAATTTTACAAATAACAGACTAATTTTGAGAAAAATGTTGCTAGGAGGTTAGTAATAATGTAATCTTAATCATGTAGTACCATCAATTTCCTGTCCATTGCCTGAGATTGCACATCTGAATGATTAGGGATGAATATTTTTATTATTTATTTTTAATAATAAATAATTGATCAACCAACCTCTCGTGTATGGGCTCAACATATTAAAAAAAATTGTATGAAATGACAAGAATATGAAAACATCAATTGGATTTTCAATGGAGAATAAAATATTTCAGCTCTCCACTCACAAAATGTTTTGTAAATCTATAGTACATTTGCACCATGGTGGGCTAAGAACTTTAAACAAAGGCTTCAATTCGAATTGAAGCCTTTGGCTCGTCATTATAATTAATAATTTAATAGGACACCTCTTGGCAATTCTCATAGAAGGGATGTAAGTTCTGTTCGCTACAAACTTGGTATTAACTAGGTCTACCTACTCACTGATGAGACCTCAAAAAAGGTCGAAACCGGTCTGGGTAGTGAGTGACCTTCTCTCATAATGTTGAACAATAATACAACTCCTAAGAGTTAAGTTCACATTATTGGTAAATATCAAGAATAGTGATCGGAGCTAGCTCCACCCCTTATATCAGTTGGCTCAGCTTGCACTACCTTCAAGGGTCAGGTGCTGCACTATCCAGGTATTTGCTTACGCTTGGAATCGCCGAACTTTATATAGTTTCTATATTCGGCATGAAACTCTTCGAGTTTCTTATTCGGCTAAGAAACAATATGGGATGTAATATCCCTTAACTTAAATAAGCTTACATAATGTTCTAATCACAGGCGAAACTGCAAGTGCCGATAAGGAGGTGGCCACAAATTATCCAGAGATTTGAAGAAAATTTTATAAGAAGGGGGCTATTGTGACCAGCAAATTTATTTATTTATTCATATGGCATAATCAAAACATGCAGTAAAATACACTGTTACTTTAAAAATATAAAATTAAAAGTCATTTTAAAAACCAATAAAATGAAAAGGTTACATCCATATCGGTGTTATCATAATTACAGTGTCATCAGAATAATAGAACTTGCGTGACATGGTAGCAGGCAAGTCATATGTGTATAGGTTATAAAGTAAGGGTGCCAATACTGACCTTGTGGAAGACCATTATTAAGTTTTCATTGTTGGATATTTTATTTCCTAATATAACTTGAAAGAAATGTTCAGTGAGCATGGAGGAAATTTAAGTGTGCAGTCCGTTTACATGGGACAATGCTAAGAAATTTGTATATAAGACCTTCACACCATACTGTATCATAGGCTGCTGGTAGGTCCAAGAAGACAGTTGACGTTTTTTTCTTGCTTCTGAAATCCAGCTTCTATGTATGATGTTGAAGTAGGCACTTGATCACAGCAACCACGTTTTTCTCTAAAACCAGCATGTTCAATCGGGACATGATGCATAATTGGTATGGACAATCTGTTGTACAGAAGGCGTTCTAACATTTTATAGGTGCAACTCAATAAAGCAATAGGTTTGTAACTTTTTGCCTCCTGGGGTAGTTTTCTAAGTTTAAAAATAGCAACTATTTTTGACTTTTTAAACTGGCCAGGTAGTCAGCCAGTCAATAATATATATCAGAAAAGAATTCACAGAGCCATTTTATAGTATTTGGCCTGCTATTAATCAGAAATTTAGGATGGACACCGTCGAAGCCTGAGGCCTTGCCTGCTTTGATATCTTTTATGATGACTTTTACTTCATCTATAGTGAAGATTAAGGCATATTGTAAGAAAGCACGGGCATTTATTTTTAAAGCTTTAAGTTCTTTCTTAACTTTCTTGGTATGTTCACGGTCCCTCGGTGCCCTTGACATATTAACAATTTGATTAGCTATTTTCTCAGGGGAGATAATTGTGCTTTTTCTTTTAGGTAGATGAGTCAAAGCTGTATAACTGAGAGGAGACCTCCACATAGTCTTTAAAGGAATAAGGAGAACCGACCAGGGCTTCTGACCTAATGTCCAATCCTCACCTTCTTGTAGTGTACCCCCGTTGGGTATCTATCTTGATACAGAACGAACGAGGATGGGCTGCCAATTTGGGATTTAGACGACCAAATTGCATTCTTATTGGCTTAAACCAAAATACAAAATGATGGTACAACATGACAAAATTTCATGCCGGCTGGGGCGTCACATGGTTTAACAAGGCCCCCGTTGTTTTCGCCAGGGAACCAGAACGAACAGCAAAAAGTCAGCTACTGGAACAAATCTGAAAACACACCACAACTCAATATCACCAGAGTTAAAGATTGGTACTAACAACATAAGAAGCCAGAATAGCAAAGAAATGGAGCTAGCTGAGGAATTAGATAAGTACCAGATCGACATAATAGGGGTGACTGAAACAAAAAAGACAAAAACTGGTGAGATCTTTCTTAGCAATAAATACAAAATGTTATATTCAAGCAATGACAATCAAGGAAAAGAAGGAGTAGCCATAGCATTCAACACAAAATACGAGGCTCACCTTCTTGAATGGCAGGCTTTATCAAGTAGAGTGATTTGAGCAAATATCAGAATGGGGAACTGGACAATGAGACTTATTTGTGCCTATGGTCCCACAGAAGGTTCTACTAAGGTAGAAGTGGAGGAATTTTTTGAGGCTCTAGAGAACTGACACAAAGAAAAAGGAAAAGTTGGTTCTTGTTGGGGGATCTACATAGCAGAGTAGGAAGTGATTGTCAGACATACAAAAATATTTTGGGAAAATTTGGATAAAAGAGCAAACCTAATAATAATGGCAAATACTTGTTGGATTTCTGCTCAGGACATGGACTGTTTATTACTAACACCATGTTCCAACATAAAAATGTGCACAAATTCACATTGAGAGAAGAGGCAAGGAATAAGAAAAGTCTCATTGACTATGCTATTGTTGATAGTGATGTTTTCTCCCTGGTGCAGGATACCAGAGTGTACAGAGGATTTGAAATTGGAAGTGATCACTATTTAGTCTTGAACAGGATAAAAAAATAAAAATAAAAATAAAATTGAATTCCATATTGAAAAGAATGACATGTAAGAAAGTTTTAAAGCGAATAAAAGTTGAGCAGCTCTCAGATGTGAACTGTAGACTAAAATACACAAAGATATTGAAGGAAAAATGAAAGAGTTTGAGAACAGGAACCAAACCTTGGAGATTCAGTGGTAAGCCTTGAAGAAAACCCTGATTGATTCAGCTAGAGAGGCATGTGGTGTAGTTGTCTGCAAGGATAGAAAAATTAGAACTCCATGGTGGACACAGGAAGTTAAACAGGCAGTGAAGGAAAAGAAGAAAGCATATCAAAAGTTCTTGGCAAATAAGTCAGATTTGTCTTTGAGAGAATACAGAGACAAATGTAAGAAAGCTAAACACTGAAAAACTAGCTAAACAAAAGTCATGGGAGGACTTCAGCAAGAACATAGAAAATAAATATCAAGAAGGTGACAAAATATTCTGGAGGTTGTTGAAGAAGCTTAGGAATCGAGGAAAGAGTACTGTAAAAGGAGTTAGAGATGATAAAGGTGAAATGAAAATGGGAGAAAAAGATATTCTTGAATTATGGAGTAATTACTTTGAAAATTTGCTAAATGAAACAAGCAGTGATAACAGCACAGTGATAAAAAACACTGACCAGGCATGCAGTCACTGCATATTCATGTCAGGAATATGCATATCCATACTTGAAGTAGAAAAAGCCATCAATGGGTTGAAATGTGGAAAGGCAGCATAAGTAGATGATATTCGACCAGAAATGCTGAAGTATGATGGTATAAAAGTCTTACAGTGGCTGCACTGCATAGTTCAGAATGCCTGGACAGAGGGACGAATTTCCAATGATTAAAGTAGAGCTCTCATAGTACTTATATATAAAAATGGAAATAAAACTGAATGTGAGAATTACAGAGGTGTTTTGCTACGGAGTGTTCCTGGCAAGATATATGCAAGTATACTTGAGAAACGGTTGAGAAGAATTGTGGAAGAAAAGCTTGGTGAAGAACAAGTTGGATTCAGGTAAAATAGAGACTGTCAGGATCAGATCTTCACTTTACGACAAATAGTGGAGAAATCATGGGAATATAACAAAGGTCTGTATTTAAGTTTTGTCGATTTGGAAGAGGCATATAACAAGGTGCCAAGAGAGAAGCTACTCAATACACTACAGTTATATGGTGTCAATGAGGCATTATATCAAGCAATACTTAGTCTTTATTTGAGTTGTAAGTCAGCAGTTAGAATTGAAGGTTTTTTAATGTTAAATCTGGTGTAAGACAAGGTTGTACATTACCCCCTGTGTTATTCATTATCTATATGGATCACATTATGAAGGAAGGTGATATTAAACATGATATTAAAATTGGAGATGTTAATGTCAGCTCTTTGCTTTATGTGGACAATGTTATACTTCTAAATAAATCCTCTACACGTCTGCAAGATTCTCTGACTAAATTGAATAACTGTTGTAATAAATATGGTATGAAGGTCAGCAATAAAAAGACAAAGACAATGAAAATAGGCAGAATCATTGAAAATGTCAACTGTGTTGTGAATGGAGAACCTGTGGGACAAGTAAAACATTTCAGCTACTTAGGCACGATTTTTAGTGAAGATGGTAAATTAAATATGGAAATAGACAACAGAATCAACAAAGCTTTTACGGTAGGAAGTCAGTTGAATGAATTCATATGGAATAAGAGAGAAATTAATTGGAACACTAAATTAGCTGTATACAAGACAGTGTTCAAACCAGTTTTAACTTATGGATCTGAGAGCTGGGTCAGAAGTAAAACACTTGACCAAAAACTAGAGACAGCAGAAATGAGAGTCCTGAGAAAGATTAGAGGCGTGAACAGATGCCATCAATGGCAATATCATATTAAAAATGAGAATATTAGGAAAGAACTTGACATTGTCAGCATCCAGGAATGCGTTAGCAGAGCTAATATCAAGTGGTATGGTCACTTAAACAGAATGAGTGAGGAAAGATTAGCAAAATAAGTGTTCTCTGCCAAGTTGGCAGGAAAATGACCCAGAGGAAGACCAAGATATAGGTGGATTGATACGGTATAAAGTGCCTTAGACGATAGAAATATCAGATCTGGTAATGTTGGAGTCGTGACAGGTAACAGACTGATTTGGAGGAAAATTGTAGATAGGAATGTAAATTTTTCATGTAGTACTATCATATCCTGTACACCCTCTTGAGGGTACATGGTAGGAATTTGATGATGATGATAGCTGTGGATAGTTGTTGGAGAAGATTCCAAGCTTTTCTACTTGATCGTTTGAAGTCAATGTTTTTCAACCCTATCAATCCATTTTGTTTTTCGAGATGAGTTCAGGCTATGAAGTAATTCATCTGCTATTTCAGGATCTTCACTCTTCTGGAACTCTCTGTAGTGATGTTCACTCTCTTCATTCCATCCAGGGACATAATCTTTTCTGTAACCTCTAAGGATATATTTTTTCGCAGTTGATATGATTGCTCCTACAAATCTCTTGTACTCCGCAACTCTAGCAGGTATCCAACGAACACATTTATCCAATTCATTCGCAAAATTTCTCCAATTTGCTTTTTTAAAATTCCAACGATGTCGTGGAAAGAATCTTGCTATAGTTAGTGTCATACCAATTTCCAGTAACACCGGTCGATGTTGAATGTGTGGGAAGTTAGAAAGTACATAACATCTTGCTGGTAATAGTTGCCCTTCTTTGTTTATTGAAGCAAAACATAAGTCTGGATTAGACTCTGTTTGCCATGCTGATGATCTAAAGGTGTTTCTATCTTTGCCATCAAATACAAGGTGTATATTATTTATTTCTGTCCATAGAACGAGGGTAGTCCCACAGTCGTTATCACAGTACTTCAATTCTTCATGAGCTATTAAAATCACCAATCCATACTGTTGGATGTTGATAAGTAGGTATCACATCTATAGATCATGATATTAAAGGACATTTATTGACATTGACTATTGTTATGTTGTGAATTTTCACACTCACAAGATGGGTATCGTTATCACATCTCGTTGTCAGGACAGAAGCATTTTGTATATCATCCTTGATATATGTCGCAATGCCATAATTCCGGTGGTATGTAGCACCAATCAGTGTGTAACCAGTGATTTTTCCTCTTCTATTAAGGTTGTCTTTGTTTTCAGCATGAGTTTCTTGAAGAAGCACAACGTCAGTGTTATTTTCTTGTAGTATTTTGCAGAGATAGTCACATTTTGCTCTGTTAATTCCCTCGATATTCAGTTGACACATCTTAAGCCTAAATCCCAGTTTTTTTTGTCAGCATCATCAATAAAATATTGTTTGACTGCATGCCTTAGCCAGGAGAACTAAGTGTTAGACTGGCTGCCAAATTGCTCTAGCTCAATTAGTGTTACCCAGGGTGCGCCACGAGGAGGCGAGCTAGATTACATTAATATTTAATGTCGATGAAACTGGCCTTTTTTTTTGGAAGCCAATGCCTTCCAAGACTTTTCTGGCTAAATCAGAGAAATCTCAGCCTGGTTATAAAGTCGCAAAGTCGAATAAAATTACTGCTAGCAATATGTGATCCATTTGGAAGTACATTCTTCCACATTGTGCAAATGATTTTAGAGGCTTTTCAAATGAATCTAAGTTAATTAAATCTTATTCTGAGAAAATTAGTGATTCCGACCTGCTAAATTTAGATGCACAGCAAGAAGATCCTGAAGAATATGAAGAAAATTTAAAATATTACTTTTAAGTAGCAATGCTTAGAGACTGGCCCTTGTGAAGTGAGAAACAGGAAAATTTGCAGAAGAGGCAGTTGTGTGAAAAAAAGAAACAGAATGCCTACCAGAATAATAGATTCATATTTTGAATATGTTTTATTGTCTTTCAGCTTCATAGTTTTCCTTTAAGTAGGCCCTGAGACGCACCCTAATTCATTTATAAAAAAAACCAAGGGTAAAAAAAGAAATCTGAGGAACGAATTTTACATTTTCACATAGGTTATTATATTCGATTAATGAGCTTTGGATTAATGTGCCTGTTTTAAAGAACACATTAGGCGCATTAAACGAGGGATTGCTATACTGTATTTTTCTTTTCTTTTTCCTACTTTAAAAAGTTCACCCAGTCAATCACAGTGGTTCATAGTCTAAAGAAGGAAAAGAACTAATTATCAAGCTTTATTAATCAGCATATCAAATCAATATTTTATTCTTCTTTAACAAGTTAACTATCAGATTTACGAGGGTGGTCTGAAAAGTTCTCAGCCTAACAATAAAAAAAAGAATTTATAATTTCCAAATTATTTTTATATTTGAACAATCACCCTTAACACTAATACATTTATTCCAGCGATGCTCCAGCTACATTATCCCATCCCTGTAGTGGTTCTCAGTAAGATCTGCAAAATACCCCTTTACAGCTGCACTCGCCTCTTGATTCGAAGAAAAATGCTGACTAGCAAGGAAGAGTTTTAGTTTTGGGAAGAGATAGAAGTCAGAGAGGGCCATCCACTCTATTCCCCAAATCTGGGGAATAGGGTGGATGTTCCAATAATTGATAGCAAATCCCTTAATTTTCTCATTACAACAACACCTTTGTGGACAAGTGCATTGTCCTGATGAAAGATGATTTTTTTTCTTCTGCAAACCAGGTCTTTTCTCACAAATTTTTTTGTCTAGTTGGTTAAAAGATCAGAATAATATTCTCCGGTTATTGTTTTATCCTTTTCATGATATTTAATAAACAAAATGCCTTTAGCATCCCAAAACACCAATGCCATGACCTTTCCTGCTGATGGAATCGACTTCTTTGGCGCTGAACAACCAGCTTCTGTCCACTGTTTTGACTGATGTTTGGATTCTGGTGGATAATGGTGAATCCAAGTCTCATCCACAGCAATAAATCGATGCACAAAATCAGTTTTATTCTTGTTAAAATGCTCCAAGCACTGTTCAGAAATTTTCATGGGAGTGTGTTTTTTGATCTGCTGTGAGCAAGCATGGCACCCATCTTGCGCATTTTCATATGCAATTTGTCATGCAAAATATATTCTAACATTCTTTTGAAATGCCTATAGTTTTAGCAGTTTCTTGCACTTTGACTCACCGGTCATCCAATACCATATAGTGCACTTAATCAATGATTTATGGTGTTTATGTTGGAGGCTTAATGGATTTTTTACAACACTCAAAAAGAATTAAAATAGACTTTAATACTTCCTATATTTCGTCCTAGTCACTAGGACATCTACGGGGATTACAAAAAAATTAATGTAACATATGCACAAATAACAAACAATACTAAGCCCAACCACGTGGGTGACACTAAAGTCCTATCTAGGTAGAGCGCCCTCTAAGGGCAGTAGTAGGTGGCCTGGAATGTAAGGTGGGAACTCTGGTGATGAGTGTTTCCCAAATCTTCGGAAGCTTAATGCACCCATATTTATTGAGATTTGGTTGGTTTTTGAGAGCTGCTGCTTCTAAGAAAAGTCTCTCTTTCTTGAATTTGCTGTGGTGGAGCATGGTGGTTTTCTTCCATGATACTCTGTGGGTGGTGTCCAAAACATGGTCAGCCAAGCCTTAATGGCCATAGTTGTGTTTGAAGATGTAAGACTTGTGTCTTACAACTTGGCTGACCATGTTTTGGACACCACCCACAGAGTATCATGGAAGAAAACCACCATGCTCCACCACAGCAAATTCAAGAAAGAGAGACTTTTTTTAGAAGCAGCAGCAGCAGCTCTCAAAAACCAACCAAATCTCAATAAATATGGGTGCATTAAGCTTCCGAAGATTTGGGAAACACTCATCACCAGAGTTCCCACCTTACATTCCAGGCCACCTACTACTGCCCTTAGAGGGCACTCTACCTAGATAGGACTTCAGTGTCACCCACGTGGTTGGGCTTAGTATTGTTTGTTATTTGTGTATATGTTACATTAATTGTTTTTGTAATCCCCGTAGATGTCCTAGTGACTAGGACGAAATACAGTCTATTTTAATTCTTTTTGAGTGTTGTAAAAAATCCATTAAGCCTCCAACATGATGTCCTCACAGCACTTAAGCCTCTACACACGTGATTTATGGTGTTGTTTCACTTTTTGGATGTCCTTCACATGGATCATCTTCAAGGCTGGTATGGCCACGTTTAAACTCGGCAGCCCATTTCTTAACTGTGGAAAACAAAGGAGAAGAGTGCCCATAAACTTTTATGAACTTCAAATGAATTTCATAGCACGATACTCAATTTTATCCATTTCAAGGGATACAGACGACACTTTTGCTTCAGACAGCTGTGTAAAACAAACTACTTGATAGAATGACTTGCAATTTCACATGGATGCTTATGACAGATGTACCAACTTAGAAAATAAAATCTTGCCAATAGTGTTGCCATCTGTGGTAAAGGCCAAGAACATTTCAGTCCATCCTCGTATATTAAAAAAAAAAAAAGAATTACATTTAAAATTTTAATTTGATTTTTAAAATGTGAATCTATGAAAGGTTGTATACCTATATTTATGTAATAAACATTAGCATGTTTATTAATATAAAATGACAATGATGCCAATAGACTAAGGAGTAGACTATCCAGGATTCCCATTCTACATTTATAATTCTGTAATCCCTACAGTCTGAGGCGAAATGATATTCTACTCCTTTGTTCCTAGTACTCCCAACATTTGTGTAAAAACAAACTTGCAGATCTAAATTTGTACCTTGTACTTCACTATGCAGACATCGTTGCATATAACAAGTAAGTCTGATCCAGTCAAGCACCTAATTATCCTTTCATCTCAATGATTAAGCACAAATGCATACCTTAATCATTCTTAGGAAAAGATTCTCACTATTCCTTTCATTGCGATCTACTTTCTCTGAGTCTTTATATCGTATTAGGTCTCAAATCAATAAATAATTTCTCTGGACTCTTGATACAAACTGTATTCAAGTGCAGATCATCCTTCTTATATAAATTCACTCTTCCCTCAAACTCACTTATGCATCCTAAAACTGGCAAACATTACTTATATATAGATTGCGGATTGAATCATTTGCCTTCATAAGCATTCTTCTTAATACACTACTATCTTGGTAACAAACTAATGATTATCACTCTCTGATTTCATTCAGCAATCCTTTCACATTCTCTCTCATAATGAATTAGTTTAATCATTTGTATGTATCAGGATTGATAGTGGTTTTCTTTTCTGTTTTTCAATTGCATTTGTTATATTTTTTTTCCCAGAATAACTTGAAGCAGTAACATATCCATCAAAGGCATGTTCTATGAGCGATTCAACATATGTATAACACTGTTCTTTTTTAAGCTCTACTTAACTTACCTGATCATTACTTGTCTTATCTGCTTCAATGCTTTGACGTCTTGGCTTTTGCTGTTTAACTTTCTTATCCTTCCTACAGCTCTATAAATGCTTTTCAAATTTTCATTCCTGTATCATGTGTCAAGTAATTTGTTTCAATTTTTACATTTTGCAAATTAGTTTCTATTCTCACTTGTTCAGTGGAACAAGCATACGCTACTCTTCAGTAAACTTACAATTCTTATTAAATTATTATCAGGTAACCAAAAAAAGTTCATGCAGTTTTCAGGCGAGTTCGCTGCAATGACTTGTTTCATTTTGTAATGTTTTGCAAAGAGCAATTTTTGATGTGCATCATCATAAGGCACAGATATGCATCAGTCAATTGGTGCACTCTAACTTGGTGTGTACTCTTTTTTTATGACTTTGAACACTTTTAAACTGACAGTTGAACCTGGTGTAATTCAGGCTTGCTTGCTTTATGAATTTAAACTCAGTTTGAAGGCTTCAGAAACATCCTTAAGATATGTGTGGCATTTGGAAAAGATGTAGTAGCAGAACGTACTGCGCAGAAATGGTTAAAAAGATTTGTTTCTGGTGATAAATCACTTGAAGATGCACCACATTTAGGAAGACCCTCTACTATTGATGATGAAGAATTATGTGCCGCTGTTGAAAATAATTTTGTTCTTCACTTCTTTCACATCATAAAAATGAGCCATTTATGGATTACTTGCTCACTTGTGATGAAAAATGAATCTTGTATTCTAACAGGAAGTGACAATCCAGTACCACACACTTCAAAGGCACTGCTTCATCCAAAGAAGACTATGCTTTGTGTGTGTGTGGTGGACTGGAGTCGGTATTGTCCACTATGAGTTTCTTGCAGCAGACTAAACAGTTATGGCTGAGATCTACTCGAAGCAACTCGAGAGTGTGCAGAATGCGTTACTTCAGAAACAGCCAGGACTAGTTAATTGGAAGAAAGTGCTATTCTTACAGGACAATGCAAAACCTCATACAACGTGGTTTCAATATAACGTGGTCTATAAATTGTAGTAACCCTTTATCTTTTTATAGTTTTCATCCTACGAATCAAAAATCAAATTTTATCTTCGTTAAATTTGCGTCTGCCTGTATCGCGCATGTAGTTATAAGTAGCAAATTTATATTATGGGAAATACCTTTAGCACACGTCAATTGTTTACCGTATAAAGTGTTTATTGGTGAAAATTGTTTTCGTTTTCTGCCAGGAAAGTGCATTAATCTCAAGCTGGGCACTCTATTTTCTGGTGAGTTACATACAATATGTAATGCTTGTTTATGTAAAAAATTTATTTTTATACTAATGGCCACTTAGAAGGCTTTTCCGATATGGTTGAAAACGAAATTAGTGAATTAATTGATGGGAAAATAGATTTAAATGAAGAGAAACTAGTACAATTAATAATGATGTCAAACCAAAAGGCAGGAAAAGTTCTGATTAATCCGTTAAAGAATTCAGTTTAAAGAAATTATCAGAAGGATTGGACTTGGCAAGAAAGGAAGTTATTTTATTGATAATGATCCCTCAATGGAGTGCTCCAGAAAATTCACATGACAATCAGATATTTGTTTAGCTCCATATTATTAACTTAATAAAAAATTGCAGCATAGTGGTAAGCAAGATCTTATAACTGACTTCTTGATAACTAAACCAGCCAAAGGATGCAATAAGAATTATACAAATGATGTCCAAGAGATTTCAAGTGATGATGGCATCTGACCACTCGTAAATAAAGAACATCTAGGAAATGTTCGTTTTGAAGACAGTGATGAAGAAAAAAATATGCACTTTATTTTATTTTGCCTAAAATATTTAGGCATTATGAGCAATGAAGTTTAGGTACAATTTGTATTTTTATAAGTTTATACTATGTATTTTGTTTCATAGTTTATATCTTTTCTTAACTTATATGAATTACCTGAATTAAATCAATTTTTTTTTTGATGGATATGTCGTTGTTTATATAATTAAAAAAAAAAAAAAAAAATCGGAACTTAACCGTACTTTTTCTGTGTGATCTGAGTCTCGCATAACACAATGGGAGATATTCCCTCATTTATATTCTCCTGACATTTCTCCAACCGCTTTTTTTTTTTTTTTTTTTTTTTTTTTGGGCACTAGACAATTCCGCAAAAAAAAAAAAAAAAAAAAGCGGAGGTTGTGGTTTATTACTTCTAAATACAAACATTTTATAGAAGTGGAATTTACAAACTTGTGTCTCGTTGGGAAAGAGTTGAAGATTTTGAAGTTCCTTATTTTAAAGAATAAAACATTTTATGAAAATTTCTGCAGTTGTTTAATTTTTATTATGAAAAATTGCACAAACTTTTTTGGTTACCTGATATTATTATGAACTAATAATAAATAGATTTTAGTCTACCATATGAACTAGTTCACACTGTTGGATCCTAATTCTTCTCAATCTATGCTCTGGATCCGACATGTTATTTACTACGATGTTCTTAACCTAAAAATAGTTGCTAGCTGGTTTCTAATTCAAATATAGAGAAAATTTATATTTATAGACTGTGCCAATCTATATTTGAATTAGTTCAAGAATTGAAGAAAAATCAACCTTCAACTATCTCTCCTTAAAATATATACTGGCCGAGTATATTTGACTTACTTAATTTACCCGCTTTGGTTCGAATATTTTATGAATGGTGCAGTAAAAGAGATTCAGGCAAAATACAACATTAGATACAAAAACAAGCATTTAATTTTATAATCACAAATTATACACTTAAGATCAAAATACTAAATAAGTTATTATAAACACTTCAGCCTTTCTGATAATACTGTCATACAAATTCAGACAATGGTAAATCTGTTATCTCTAATACAGTCTTCTCACAGTTCTTTAAGTTCCAAATACGATAAAAATTACTGTAATACCTCTTCACAAACAAACACTTTTAAATTTACACTTTAGCTAACTTCCTCAATAGTTACTGTTAACATAAGGAAATTCTAGGATGAAACACACTCACATCTCAGCATAGGAATATTAATGGTTGGAATGTTCTTACCGATAATCTTTTTCCTTCATCAACTTATACATTTATACTTTTTACAACTGTAAGCACTTTAAACAGTAAACGGCACTCATTAAATAAATTCTTCTAAGCAATAACTGAATTAATCATCCGTCACAATACACATAAAAAAACGTTCTTGCATGAAATACTACTGATCACTTATGAATTAAGGCAATACACAATAATTCCTTAACTTGAGGTTTTATATGCACAGCTGTTCATTCTTCCTGCATTCATTTAATTCTTTAGGCAATATATTTCTAAGCACAGCTAATGGTAAACTTCAATTTTACAGCCTCTACTACTCTAGTAACTTTGTGCTTTATTTCAAGATTCTGTGTGTGCTTGACAGGTCAGCCCTGAAATTAAATCTCAACTCAAGTATTGCTAGTCTATTTAGTAGTCACTCAGCTGTCTTCCGTAGCTACAACTGTTATTCTACAACTTGTTAGCTAACTGCTTCTCGACTAGTAGACTTTATTAGCTGCTCGAGTGACTTGCCGACTCGCTATTATCGCACTCTGATTCCCGATGCCGAATGCTCCGATTCCAAACTAATGCCAATCCGCTCCTTTCTCTCTCTTATTAATCTAATCTCCCCCTTAATTTTCAGCGTTCTTTCCTTTTTATATCCGTTGTTCCCGACTAAATTGCTCTCGTGAATTCTTTGACTAAAACTCTTTTCAATAAACCTTCTCCTCACGTGGTGTTCCAAAAACGTGCTCACTATCTAACATACATTTCCATGACAACAAAACAAAATATAATAAAATTGAGCTATTGCATAACGTTAAACTTCTACAAACAGGAATAAATAGAGAATATTTACATTTCAAATACACAGTTAAATTATCAAATACAAGTTCTTATAATATTAACATGGTAATAATTAAAATAGATTAATAATATTTAACACAGTCTTTTCATTATTAATACATATATCTTTGAATAATTAATTAAATATTAGATTAAATTAAAGTAGTTATATGAATATTAAATCGTAAAATAAGTTGTTTACATTAAATAATATTTACAAGTCTAGCCTTTGTGATGGAAGATCATGTTGGATTCTGAACCAAATAATAATTACTCTAATCTCTACATAATCAGAATCCAACAATACCATTACTCTATTATTTTTATGATAGTTAAATTGTCCCCACCAAAGTTATAACCAAAGCTATATAAATATACTTGGCAGAAACAGGGTATTATGCACATATCTAGGTAGACTAATGATATTATCCCTTCTTTCTTTCCAAACAGTCATAACGCAAACTGATGTTGCTATATACATTAATAATTTAACATATAAGGGGCTCACAGTTTATATGAGTTACATTACAGCCATTAACCATGAAGCAGCATATCAATTAGAAATTTCACTATACTTAGATGCCAATTAATTTAAACAACTAAAATTATAAATCATAAATAAATTTATTTTCATGTGAATGAATATCCATGTTTCTTTTAATACTTCCCCAAATACATTCTGTATATATTAAAAGTAGTTTATAAAAGTTTTATTCTCAAATTACCTTGCAGTTGTTTCTTGTTCAATCTGGGATGTTATGCTATTTATCCTTTGCTGCAATTTCTTTTTTCGCTGATTTGGTGGAAGGGTACTAAAATCTTCTTTTGAATCATCAACAATATTCTAAAATATTTTTAAAGAACGCAGATGAAAAACCTGTCATATGACAATTTCTTTGAAAAAAAAAAGAAAAAAATAAAGAGTTGAAATTATAGTCCTGATATTTTTATGATAAGATATTTTTTCGCTCTCTCTAATGATTCCTAATAAATTCACTAGCAGAAGCAATGTCTCTTTCAGATAGAGACTAATCTAAAATGTCTCTATCTGATAAATGTCAGTATTACTTTGACAATAATATGTCAAAGCAAATTTGAAATGCCAGGTTTCCATGAGATATATGAAAGAATACAGCAGAAAATAAGTTCCCAACTGGATGGTTACTTCAGTTATAGCTAAACAACAAATATTAACATTAAGTTGAAAAGCCCTTCAACAACTGAAATTATAGAAGTATATGGAGGTTCATGACTTCACATCTGTTGTCTTGGTATCCCATAATGCAAAGTATACATCCAAAAATGATGTACATAATACCATACATTATGGGAAAGACCACTACCCAGAAGCAATATCAAGATTGAAGTAATGCAGAAGTCATATTTCACATATACAAGTAGGAAAAAGTCATCAAACTCCTGATACGTATCCTCAAGGGGTGTACAGTATATGACAGTACTAGATGAAAAACTTACATCTTTACTAACTTCCTATCCACAATTTTCCTCCAAATCAATCTGTTATCTGTCAAGACTCCAAAGTATTCGGATCTTATATTTCTGTCTTCTAAGGCACTTTTTTGCTGTATCAATCCACCTATATCTTGGTCTTCCTCTGGGTCTTTTTTCCTGCCAACATGACAGAGAACACTTGTTTTGTTAACCTTACCTTTACCATTCTGTTTAAGTGTCCATACCACTTGAGATTAGCTCTGCTAACACATTCCTGGATTCTAACAATGTCAAATTCTTTCCTAATATCCGCATTTTTAATACAATATCTACTGATGCCATCTGTTCATGCCCCTAATTTTTCTCACGACTCTCATATCTGTGGTCTCTAGTCTTTGGTCAAGTGTTTTTATTTCTGACCTGGCTCTCAGATCCATAAGCTAAAACTGGTTTGAACACTGTCTTGAATACAGCTAATTTAGTGTTCCGACTAATTTCTCGCTTATACCATATGAATTTATTCAACTGACCATACCAGCTTTGTTGATTCTGTTGTTGTCTATTTCCAAATTTACTTTACCATCTTCACTAAAAATCGTGATTAAGTAGCTTAAATGTTTTCCTTGTTCCACAGGTTCTCCATTCACAACACAGTTGATATGATTGTGCCAATTTTCATTGTCTTTGTCTTTTTATTGCTGACCTTCATACCATATCTATTACAACAGTTATTCAATTTAGTCAGAGAATCTTGCAGACTTGTAGCGGATTTATTTAGAAGTATAACATCATCCGCATAAAGCAAAGAGCTGACATTAACACCTCCAATTTTGATATCATGCTTAATACCACTTTCCTTCATAATGTGATCCATGCAGATAATGAATAACAGAGGAGATAATGTACATCCTTGTCTCACACCACATTTATGATTAAACCATCTTCCTGTACGTCCTTCAATTCTAACTGCTGACTTTCAACTCAAATAAAAACTAAGTATTGCTTGATATAATGCCCCATTGACACCATATAACTGTAGTGTATTGAGTAGCTTCTCTCTTGGCACCTTGTCATATGCCTTTTTCAAATCGACAAAACTTAAATACAGATCTTTGTTATATTCCCATGATTTCTCCACTATCTTTCGTAAAGTGAAGATCTGATCCTGACAGCCTTTACTTTATCTGAATCCAGCTTGTTCTTCACCAAGCTTTTCTTCCACAATCCTTCTCAACCGTTTTCTCACATTCAGTTTTATTTCCCTTTTTATATACAGGGTGTTCGGGATAAATTTGACAGTTTCGTAAGGAAAAAGAAAATCTTCTTTGTATCTATTAAATTTAATGAATTGACAAAAAAACATTACAGGCAGAGTTAATTACAATACTATCAACAAGATTTACTCAAAATAACCACCATTAGCATCGATCACAGCTTCAATTCTGCTTCGGAACCTCGAACAAGCTGATGCTACAGTCTCCCTGGGAAGGGCCGCAAAAACTGTTTTAATTTTATCCATTAACTGGGCTTTTGTATTACTGGAAGTGCGATTGGTGTCTTTTTCAACTGCGCCCCATACAAAATAATCCATGGGGTTAAGGTCTGGGGAGTTTGGAGGCCAAACATTTGGACTGGTGAAGTCGTAGAAATTTTCAGACAACCATTTTTGACTTTTCCCAGAGGTGTGGCAAGGGGCCGAATCCTGCTGCCATACATACGGCCTACCATTGGCTACCCTTGTTATCCAGGACTTGACTACAGTTAGCAACTCCACGAACAAAGCCCGAATTCCAATGCCAGGGTTCTTCAACACCTGTTCCTGCAGATTTGCGAGGAATTCTGCTGTACGAACGCAATCAGATCGTCTGCTAGGGATCTTTCTTCTTGCTACATCCTCGTAGTCACCATTGCAAGTCTCTAGCTCATGCCTGATTGTTTTTACTGTATTCAGGGAGCATTGGGCAGCAGTCGTAATATCCTTATTTTGATGGCGGGCACGAATCATCATGATACAAGTTATTCTCTTCCATGATTCAGGTGGGTTCCAGCTATCCATCCTTTCTGACATCTTGTATATGAATGAAGAAGGGTCCAAACTTTTAAATGAAGAGAAGTGTGTGTTAATACATGTAACTTACGGAAAAATATAATTAATTATAAATATGTCAAATTTATCCCGAACACCCTGTATGCGTACTATGAGAGCTCTATTCCAATCATTGGGAATTTGTCCCTCTGTCCAGGCATTCTGAACTATGCAGTGCAGCCACTGTAAGACTTTTATACCACCATATTTCAGCATTTCTGGTTGAATATCATCTACTCCTGCTGCCTTTCCACATTTCAAGCCTTTGATGGCTTTTTCTACTTCAAGTATGGATATGTATTCCTGACTGCATGCATGGTCAGTGTTTTTTTATCACTGTGCTGTCATCACTGCTTGTTTCATTTAGCAAATTTTCAAAGTAATCACTCCATACTTCAAGGATATCTTTTTCTCCTGTTTCATTTCACCTTTATGATCCTAACTCCTTTTACAGCACTCTTTCCTACATTCTTAAGCTTCTTCAACAACCTCCAGAATATTTTGCCACCTTCTTGATATTTATTTTCTATATTCTTGCCAAAGTCTTCCCATGACTTTTGTTTAGCTAGTTTTACACACTGTTTAGCTTTCTTACATTTGTCTCTATATTCTCTAAGAGCACAAGCTGACTTATTTGCCCGGAATATGAAAGCATATGAAAAGGAACTTTTCATATGCTTTCTTCTTTTCCTTCACTGCCTCTTTAACTTCCTGTGTCCACCATGGAGTTCTAATTTTTCTATCCTTGCAGACAACTTCACCACATGCCTCTCCAGCTGAATCAATCAGGGTTTTCTTCAAGGCTTGCCACTGGTGCTCTAAAGGTTTGGTTCCTGTTCTCAAACTCTTATTCTGGATAAAGGAGTAAGTGCTTCTAAGTCAAAAGTGACAGAAAGATTACACTGGGCAACAAAAAAATATTTTTTTCCCTGCTGATTATGATCTGACACTTGTTTTTTACTAATTTGGGTGCGCTGATTTCAAATATCGAACCCATTTTTCTCTATCACGTCAGGTTTTTCCTCTATGGCATTTTCTTTTTGCTAATTTGCAAGTTTTTGATAGTTTTAAGGAGGCAGTGCTATTTAGATGATCAAAAAAATCGATTTTTTAATATTATTTTCTGAAAGTATGTACTTTTAAAAATCTGTTCCTAACTTTTTACCAAGAAATTTGAAAAATTCCCGAAGATATAGCCTATTATTCAAAGCAGTGCGCAGATCAGAATCGGAACGCTCACCGCTCTTTCGCTTGTTAGTAAACGAATAAATGCGTAAGAACCTGCAACGGCACGGACTGGCACTTTGAATGTGAGAGAGGCCGATAACCGACCTAATACATTTAAGTGATGAAAAGTAGGCAATGACAACTGCCTAAAACAAATGAATGCTATATGTGTCATAGCAGACAAAGAACGATCGAAATCAGTCAATCGATGAGCGCTTATAACGTTTCAATAAAGTCTGTTTTTTTTTGTCTTGTTAATTGCATGTTAGTCGGCAGTGAAGAAAATACATCATGTCTACTACTCGAAAATTGTCAATAGTGTAGATTCCTTCTGCTACACATTTGTGGCAGCTTTACTGTTCCCAGTCAAAGGACAAATATCACTGATTTCATTAAGAAAGTGTACTTTGCATACTTTGACGTAAAACTTGCAGATCAGGACAATTCATGGGCTCCAAATAAAGTGTGTAAGTCATGTGTAGAAAATTTATGACAGTGGAGCAAGGGAAAACGCCAAAAATTAGCTTTTGGCATTCCAATGATTTGGCGTGAACCGAAAAATCACGTAGATGATTGCTATTTTTGTTTAGTTCAGACTTCTGGTTATAAGAATAAGAAAAAAATTGTGTATCCAAATCTCGACTCAGCAATTCAGCCAGTTGCTCATTCCAATGAAATAGCCGTGCCAATTTATAAAGGACTTCCTTTACTTGAGAACGAGCATGATCGGGATATGCCAGATGTTCTTGAGGAGCAAGACCCGGATGTTGATTTAGACAATGAAAATTTAATTTCTAGTTCTGGACCGCAATGTTTTACTCAAGCAGAATTGAATGACTTAGTAAGAGATTTGGGCCTATCAAAGGAATCATCGGAATTGTTAGCTTCAAGATTAAATGAAAACACTTACTGGAGCAAGATACGAAGATAACTTTTTATCGTAGCAAGGAAAGTAATCTTGTACAATATTTTAAACACGTGTGGGTTTGTTTACTGTAACAATTTGTCAGGTTTACTAACTGAAATGAGTGTTGTACAATATCATCCAAATGAGTGGGGTTTATTTATCGACAGTTCAAGCAGAAGTCTCAAGTGTGTCTTACTACACAGTGGGAATGTATATGGCTCAATTCCTATTGGCTATTCATCCCACTTAAAAGAAACACATGAGGACATTAAAAAGGTTCTGAAGTTATTAAAATATACAGACCATAACTGGATCATCTGTGTGAATCTTAAAATGGTGAACTTTTTACTTGGCTTTCAAAGAGGATATACAAAGTTTCCATGTTTTCTATGCTTCTGGGATAGTCGAGCTAGAAACCAACACTGAAGTCAGAAACATTGGCCTCTTAGAATATCCTTAAATGTTGGAGAACAGAATGTTATAAATCAACCTTTAATCGACAGAGAAAAAATCATTTTTCCACCTCTACACATCAAACTAGGTCTTATGAAGCAGTATGTTAAAGCTTTAGATTTACAAGGTGACTGTTTCCAATACATATGTGAAAAATTTCCACGACTTAGTTATGAAAAAATTAAAGCCGGTGTATTTGATGGACCGCAAATTAAAACTTTAATGAGAGACCCAAATTTCATCAACTCTACGAACGAAATTGAGAAAGAGGCTTGGACTTCATTTACGATGGTTGCGAATAATTTTCTTGTAAACAAAAAAGCGTGCAATTACAAAGATCTAGTGGAAACAATGCTTGAAAATTTCCAGCGCCTAGGTTGCAACATGAGCATAAAGCTTCATTTCCTATACAGTCATCTTGATAGATTTCCCGAGAATTTCGGCTGTATGCGATGAACAAGGCGAAAGATTTCATCAAGACTTAAAAACTATGGAAGATCGGTACCAAGGAAGATGGGATTCTCGCATGATGGCCGACTACTGTTGGAGTATTCAAAGGGATTGCCAAAACAGAACACACAGCAGAAATTGCTAGAAACAAAAATTTATTCCCTGAAACTCATGTGTAAGTAAAATTGTTATTTTTTTATAAATATTCTTGTAATTTTTAATGAATATTGTTAAGTAGTTATGTATCTAATTATTGGCCTCTCTCGCATTCAAAGCGCCAGTATGCAGGTTCTTATGCATTTATTCGTTTACTAACAAGCGAGAGCGGTGAGCACTCCGATTCTGATCTGCGCACTGCTTTGAATAATAGGCTTTATCTTCGGGAATTTTTTGAATTTCTTGATAAAAAGTTAGGAACAGATTTCTAAAAGTACATACTTTCAGAAAATAATATTAAAAAAATCGATTTTTTTGATCCTCTAAGTACTGCCTCCTTAAAGCTATCAAAAACTTACAAATTAGCAAAAAGAAAATGCCATAGAGAATAAACCTGACGTGACAGAGAAAAATGGGTTTGATATTTGAAATCAGCGCACCCAAATTAGTAAAAAACAAGTCTCATAAAAAAGTCAGCAAAAATTGGGTCGGACTGTGTTATGTAGGGATGACAATGGTGGATGTGAATTCTAACAAAATGATCGCCACTGCATAGTATTATTTAATTTTTTTAAAGTGACTTCCACCCATGAAAGATTGTAAACACAGCATGTTAGTACTGTGGTGAACTAATATTATTTTCCTCTTTTATTTTTTGAAATAAATTTTCATGTTTACCTAATCTGGAAATTCTACTCTATGGAGTAAACATGGAGGTTTTTCAAGTCTCTTCAGGCATCCATCAAGTGGGGCAGTTGTGCTATACCAAATAACGAACTTCTCCAACCTACACACATTAACAAACATCCATGTGTGTAGTGGGATTTGAACTCAATGATACTGGAGAGCAGTGACACCATTATCTACTTAGCCAACCATGCAAACAGGATGTAGTATAATGATTTAATAATTAATTTGTGAATGTATTTCATATTTATGATTAATGTTGTAATCAGTCTATTATTATTTCTGGAGATTATAATTTGGTCAGCTAAGTTCCAAAGACTAGAGGCATTAGATGTGAAAGACGTATGAGGAATTGAAGGGATTTAATGACTATTTACATAAGAGATTTGCATATACTATCACAGCTTTTTAGTGAATATGGAAAGAAGCTGACATCATCATCATGATCACTTGTTCTTGTTAATTGTTTAATGAGTTTACAATAGTACAAGTCCCAAAATGAAAGAGTGAAATAAAGGCAAAGTAGCAAGACAAAAGTTTCTAAATAAAGACTAGCTTGGATATTAGCAGTTGTAGTTCAGGTATTGGAGAGAATGACATGCATGCAATTCTCTACCAAACTGTGACCACACTTAACGATAAATGTGCTGGAAAAGGGAACTTATATACACAGTGTTGGACTGTGAAAAAAGTATTTCATTGACAGCTACACAGCAAGTTTGGCAGGTTGTCAATGGAGCAAGAACTCCCAGAAAAGAAAGCTAGTGACATGGCACTTGATACTGTTCTTGGGTTATTATGTTTAATTTATTGAAGAACAAACCAAGCTGTATGTTTGGGGATGGGAAAGTGATGAAGAGGATCCAAAGACAAGTGATCATGATGATGCTCTGTATGACAGCAGATAGAGTTTATGGATTGCAAAAGTCAAATAATAGGTAAAAAAGAGGGTGTATAGTAGAAACATTTACATTACTAAAAGGATTTGCAGGACTGACGCAGAGGAAATATTTCAGCATGTGACTAGAGGGGGAGAACAAATGTCATCACAGGAAATTGAGTAACATTGTGACATTAGACAATGTGATATCAAGATTTTTCTCTTGAAGAGTGATTAACAAGCAGAATGCATTGAGAGGGTCATGAATACTTTGTCAGTCAAGGAGTTCAATGAGAGGTACAATAGATATTGTCAATAGTTTGGGTGTCTTGCAATGAGTCTTCAAAGGTCAAGGAGGTATCCATACAACAATAACAACTTTGATAATGATAGATGCTAGCTTTCTGAAAATGTTTCATATTGTTCCTTTAAAATGCAAATCAATACAATATAGCAAATTGGCCTATATTCTTAAGGGTCACCCCAGTATAGAAACACTGGTTATACCTCATGTTGGAGGCTTAACGGATTGTATACAGCACTCAGAAAGGATTAAAACAGAATTTAACACTTCCTATATTTTCCTCTCAGTCACTGAGACATCTTCAGGGATTACAAAAAAAAACTAATGTAACATATACATAAATACCACACAATACTAAGCGCAACCACATGGGTGACTCTAAAGTCCTATCCTATCTAGGTGGAGGGCCTTCTATGGGCAGTTGTAGGTGGCCTGGAATGTAAGGTGGAATCTCTGACAATAAGTGTTTCCCAAATCTTAGGAAGCTTAATGCAACCGTATTTATTAAGATTTGGTTGATTTCTGAGAGCTGCTGCTGATTCTAAATATAGAATCTGGTTATTCCTCTGGTTAAATATTGAAACATAAATGATATATATTCAGCCATATATTAAAAAAACTTCACATTCCCGACTTGCTGGTTTTAAAATTTTTGGGACATAATTTTGATAGAACAATGTTGGTAGATATAAACTCATAACCCAAGCACTTAAAAGGATAATGAATTACAAAAGGAATTTAAAAACTTAAAGTAGATTAAAAAAAGTATGAAATTTTTTTTCCACCAGAAGGGAATAAAATAAGGATAAAAATATATGAAAAGTTATTTTAAAAAAAAACAGAGGAATACATACTGTGTGACATAATGAACTTCCATGAAGAACAGATGAACAAAAACAATAAAATAAATTAAAGATGCCAAGAGATAATATTCTTGGTTTAATCCTTTATCCAAGTATAAGCAAACAAAGTTTACGTTTGAAGTAACTTCACAATTAGGCAACTCGTACATAAAGGCTAATGACATGCCATCATTTGCCTTAGTATTCCATAATTCAAAGATATCCTTATGGGCATGTACACCCTCTGTCCAAAAAGAAAACCGAACATTCAATAGAAAATAAAGCACAGGTCAATTATAATTCTTCAAACCATTCATTTCAATCAATATACTCTTCCTCAACTTCGATACAGTGTTTGGCATGGTCAATTAATTCATTAAATGAGATTTTTATATCGGTTTTTGGTATACTGTTGAGGGTGGTGGTTACTGCCGCTTGAACATTTTCAATGGTGTCGTATCGCTTTCTTTTCATCGGCAAATGAAGTCGGGGGAAGAGAAAGAAGTCACAGGGTGCTAAATCAGGTGAATACGGTGAGTGATCTAACACACAAACTTGGTTTTTGTTCAAAAACTGTCTTACAATGTTCGAACCATGAGATGGTGCATTATCGTGCAAAAGTGATCAGCAGCCTGCATCACGATATTCATGCTGTACGCGATGAATTCTTGCTATCAATCGCTTCAAAACTTCGAGATAAAACTCACCATTAACCGTTTGACCATGCAGAACGAATTCTTTGTGGATCATAGAAACAAATCAGCATGGTCTTTACTTTTGACTTCTCCAAGCGAATTTTTTTTGGATGCCCCTCTTCTGGTGGTCTCCACTCAGCACTTTGTTTCTGGCTCATACTCAAAACACCACGTTTTGCCACCAGTAACAAGGAAGTTTGAGTCCTTTCGAGCGGTTTTAATGAGCTCCTTGCAGTGTTCAATTCAATACATTTTTTTGGTCATCGGTCAACTTGTGGGGGAACAAATCATGAATTCAATTTATGAAGGCCCAAACTCTCAGTCAAAATATTGTGCACAGTTGATTCTGGAATCCCCAATTCATCTGCAATCAATCTCACAGACGATTTCAGATTTTCTTTCATGAAATCACGCACTTTTTGGGTGTTAACTTCGCTCTTAGTCTAGTTTTTGGATGGCCCGACTTTTTGTCGTCATCAAGCATCTCACGACCACTTCGAAATCGTTTAACCACTCGTAAACTTGATATGGAAAAACATTCACCACCGCATGCTTTTTGAAGCATTTGATGCGTTTTGGTAAAACTTTTACCAAGCTTAACACAAAAGTCAATCGCAGTTCTCTGTTTGAAACTCATTTTCCGACTATTCGTCAAAACATGCTGTCACTCTTGGCACTATAACTCGGCTTCTAATGAAATAAATGTCATAAACAGTTGACACAACACTAATGAAGGTTGCCACTTTCGACAACAAAAAGATACAACAGGTTGCGCCAATAGTTTCTTCTATTTTCAAAAAGTTTGGTTTCTTTTTGAACAGAGGGTGTATAATGCTATGCATTATGAGAAGGGCCAATACCCAGAAGTGATACTAAGGTTGAAGTAATGTAGAAGTCATGTTTCCAGTAGCCAAAAGGTGTCACATCTTATTACTAAAATACTCTGGATTAGAGATAGATTGGAAGTTTTTCCACTTGGTTATACTTTAAATTCCTATCCTATCCTAATGTACACTCATCCGTAGACCTACACCACTTTTAACGTGTAGACATTCGGAACCGAAAATCCCAGGGAATAGGTCGGTTATTCCTTATTCCAGGAGGGTCTTATGTCTGTAGAAGTGTGTGTATTCACAGGGCTGGTTTGCCTATTCTAGGGGAACGAAAATCCTGAGTTTCCAGGTGAAAAAAACCCTACCTACATATGAGACTGGCTAACTCACCTTTAGTCAAAAGACACCAGAGAAAGATACCAAGCAATTTTATAAGCTAGGTTTTTAATCCTTTTTCCCAAGTAAGCAAATAGACAAGTAAGTCAAGTTTGAGGCTGCAAGTTGTGCAACACTAGGCAACTTCACCCTTGGCATTTTTTTAGGTCTGGCTCCCACCGATGAGACCTCAATAAAGGTCGAAACCAGTCTGGGTAGTGACCATTACCTTAATGCATAGCATCATACATCTCTGCAAGGAAATGTGCTTTGCATTAGGGAAAATTCTAAGGAAAGTAATCAGAACTTACCCCACCTTTACTAGTTGCTTAGTATTGCACTACTTGATGCCTCAAACTTGACTTACTTTGTTCGCTTACTTGGGAAAAAGGATTAAAAACCTAGCTTATAAAATTGCTTGGTATCTTTAACATAATATATACCCCAGGTAAAAAATTTCTACATATATATATACACACGCATACATATATATATACACACACACATACATACATATATATACATACATACATACATACACATATATACATACATACATACATACACATATATATATATATATATATATATACACACACACACACGGTGTGTGGTTTGTTTTGTCTAGGAGTTCTCTTCAGAGAATTGAAGCAAAATAATGAAAGGTGAAGTTTGCGCTAAGCTAATGGTTGCTCACTGCACAAATCTCAAATTTATTTGAATATGGTGGAGCTCGCAATTCTCTGAAATTATGTAGGAGTGGTGGATGTTTATGGAATTCCTGTCATCTTATAGCTATAGTTTCTGAAATTCTTAACATGGTTTCATTATTTTGAAGGTCAAGTATAGTAGCGTTTTTTTGATTTGGGAAATGTGGTTTTGTTCGAATGAGATCATGATTTCAGTTTTGGTATATGATTTTTTATTATTTTGATTTTGTCTTTTTTATTACCTGTTTAAGTAAGCAACTTTGCATATGAACTGAGAAGGATTTTTGTGAACAATAAATGTGCACATTGTAAACAATAAATTTCACGATAACCACAGTAATCAACTTTAATGGATGATAGGAGTTAAAGTGCGGGTAGTTTCTGATATGTGTGGGTTTCTGGAATATTTTTGTAGCTATATGATCAGTGGATCAAATTAATGTTAAATTTAGAAAATTTATGGATTTTGCATACCACATTGTGAACAATAAATTTCACGATAACCACAGTAATCAACCTTAATGAAATGAAAGTACAGATATTTCGTACTGAAAATAACAATACATCATCAGTTCGTAGAAACAAGCAAATCAAAGAAACAGGAATACAATGTATATACTGTTATTTTCATTATGAAATATCTGTACTTTCATTTCATTAAAGTTAATTACTGTGGTTATAGTGTAATTTATTGTTTATAGTCATACCACAGGTACCTTTAAAGATTATACCACATTGTGGTATTTCAATATTCCTCTGTATGAGTGAAGGTGGGTGGGATTTAAAAGGATAGCCAGTTTGTGATTGGTAGTGAAAATTAATTTGTTTGTGGACTTAAAAATATATCATCATCATCATCATCAAATTCCTGCCAGGTACCCTCAAGGGGTATACAGGATATGACAGTACTACATGAAAAATTTACATCAATACTAACTTCCTATCTACAATTTTTCTCCAAATCAGTCTGTTACTTGTCAAGACTCCAACATTATCAGATCTTATATTTCTATGGTCTAAGGCACTTTGTACCGTATCAATCCACCTATATCTAGGTCTTCCTCTAGGTCGTTTTCCTGCCAACCTGACAGAGAACACTTGTTTTGCTCTTTCCTCCCCATTCTATTTAAGTGACCATACCACCTGAGATTAGCTCTGCTAATGCATTCTTGGATGCTGACAATGTCAAGTTCTTTCCTAATATCCTCATTTTTAATATGATATTGCCATTGATGCCATCTGTTCACGCCTCTAATCTTTCTCAGGACTCTCATATCTGCGGTCTCTAGTCTTTGGTCAAGTGTTTTACTTCTGACCCAGCTCTCAGATACATAAGTTAAACTGGTTTGAACACTGTCATGTATACAGCTAATTCAGTGTTCCGACTAATTTCTCTCTTATTCCATATGAATTTATTCAATTGACTTCCCACCATACCGGCTTTGCGGATTCTGTTGTCTATTTCTATATTTAATTTACCATCTTCAGTAAAAATCGTGCCTAAGTAGCTGAAATGTTTCACTTGTTCCACAGGTTCTCCATTCACAACACAGTTGACATTTTCAATGATTCTACCTATTTTCATTGTCTTTGTCTTTTTATTGCTGACCTTCATACCATATTTATTACAACAGTTATTCAATTTAGTCAGAGAATCTTGCAAACTTGTAGTGGATTTATTTAGAAGTATAACATTATCCGCATAAAGCAAAGAGCTGACATTAGCATCTCCAATTCTGATATCATGTTTAATAACACTTTCCTTCATAATGTGATCCACACAGATAATGAATAGCAGAGGGGGATAATGTACATCCTTGTCGCACACCAGATTTAACATTAAACCACCTCCCTGTACTTCCTTCAATTCTATCTGCTGACTTACAACTCAAATACACACTAAGCATTGCTTGATATAATGTCCCATTGATGCCATATAACTGTAGCGTATTGAATAACTTCTCTATTGGCATATTGTCATATGCCTTTTCCAGATTGACAAAACTTAAATACAGATCTTTGTTATATTCCCATGCTTTCTCGATTATGTGTCGTAAAGTGAAGATCTGATCCTGACAGCCTCTATTTGGCCTGAATCCAGCTTGTTCTTCACCAAGCTTTTCTTCCACAATTTTTCTCAACCGTTTCTTTCTCAAGTATACTTGCATAGATCTTGCCAGGAACATTCAGTAGGGAAATACTGCTATAATTCTCACATTCAGTTTTATTTCCCTTTTTATATATGGGCACTATTAGAGCTCTACTCCAATCATCTGGAATTCGTCCCTCTGTCCAGGCTTTCTGAACTATGCAGTGCAGCTACAGCAAGACGTTTATACCACCATACTTCAGCATTTCTGGTCGAATATCATCTACTCCTGCTGCCTTTCTACATTTCAAGCTTTGATGGCTTTTTCTACTTCAAGTATGGATATGTATTCCTGACTGTATGCCTGTTGAGTGTTTTTTACCACTGTGCTATCACAGCTTGTTTCATTTTAACAGTTTTTAGAAGTAATTACTCCATACTTCAAGGATAACTTTTTCTCCTGTTTTCATGTCACCTTTATCATCTCTAACTCCTTCTACAGCACTCTTTCCTCCATTTCTACGCTTTGTCAACAACCTCCAGAATATCTTACCACCTTATTGATATTTATTTTCTATGTTCTTGCCAAAGTTCTCCCATGACTTTTGTTTAGCTAGTTTTACACAGTGTTTCGCTTTCTTATATTTGTCTCTGTATTCTCTAAGAGCAAAAACTGACTTATTTGCAGGAACTTTTGATGTGGTTTCTTCTTTTCCTTCACTGCCTCTTTAAGTTGCTGTGTCCACCATCAAGTCTTGATTTTTCTATCCTTGCAGACAATCTCACTACATGAATCTCTGGCTGAATCAATCAGGGTTTTCTTCAAGGCTTGCCACTGAATTTCCAACGTTTGGTTCCTGTTCTACAAACTCTTTCATTTTTTCTTCAATAATCTTTGTGTATTTTAGTCTTCTTCAGTTTACATCTGAGAGCTGCTCAACTTTTATTCGCTTTAAAACTTTCTTGCATGTAATTTTTTTCAATATGAAATTCAATTTTATCCTGCTCAAGACTAAATAGTGATCGCTTCCAATTTCAAATTCTCACTCTGGTGTCCTGAACGAGGGAGAAAACATCACTATCAACAATAACATGGTCAATGAGACTCTTCTCTTCATGTGAATTTGTGCACATTTTTATGTTGGAACATGGTGTTAGTAATAACCAGTCCATGTCATGAGCAGAAATCTAACAAGTATTTGCCATTATTTGCTCTTTTATCCAAATTTTCCCAAAATATTTTTGTATGTCTGACAATCACTTCCTACTCTGCTATTTAGATCCCCCAACAAGAACCAACTTTTCCTTTTTCATTGTGTCCGTAGCTTTCTCTAGAGACTCAAAAAATTCCTCCACTTCTACGTTAGTAGAACCTTCTGTGGGACCATAGGCACAAATAAGTCTCATTGTCTCATATTTGCCCACATCACTCTATATGAGACAGCCTGCCATTCAAGAAGATTACCCTTATAATTTGTGTTGAATACTATGGCTACTCCTTTTCCTTGATTGTCATTGCCTGAATATAACATTTTGTATTTGTTGCTCAGAAAGATCCTCACCAGTTTTGGTCTTTTTTGTTTCAGTCACCCCTATTATGTTGATCTGGTACTTATTTAATTCCTCAGCTAGCTCCATTTCTTTGCCATTCAGACTTCTTATGTTGATAGTACCAATCTTTAACTCTGGTGATGTTGAGTTGAGGTGTGTTTTCAGATTTGTTCCAGTAGCTGCCTTTTTGCTGTTCGCCCTTGTTCTCTGGCGAAAACAACGGGGGCCTTGTTTAACCGGGCGACGCCCCAGCCAGCATGAAATTTTGTCATGTTGTACCATCATTTTTTATTTTGGTTTAAGCAATTGGAATACAATTTGGTCGGCTAATTCCCGAATTGCCAGCCAATCCTCATTCGTTCAGTATCCAAGTAGATACCCAACAGGGTGCAACATGAGGTGAGGATTGGATATTAGGTCAGAAGCCCTGGTCGGTTCTCTGCATTCCTTTAAAGGCTATGTGGATGTCTCCTCTCAGTAATATAGCTTTGACCCTTAAGCACCCCTTTCTACTATTTTATTATGATAATTTTTATTTATAACGGTCATTTATATTTAACCTTTATCAGCTTTAGCAATCATAATGTCTGGATTCTTTTTTAGTGATATCAAAGCTTTCTGCAGATTAGGGACAAGGTTAGGCTCATTTTTATTTTACTAATGATGATGTTATTTATTTTATGAAATATAGCTTTGTAAAATCTCAATGTAGCTTAAAAATACCAAAATGCTTTACATCAACTTTTTACAGAGGTCTAGTCCCATGAGAATGTTGTAAAAATAACTTGTTTGTCTCTGTATATTTTGTACTAGATATTTTTGTAAAGAACCCTTTGGAAGTTAACTGTATATACAACTTTAAAAAAAAAAAGGAAATGTTTTGCCGCCAGAGCTGTATGTAATAGATCTACGTGGCAGCATAAGAAAGGTTATTTATGAAATTTTGTGTGTTTGTGAAAGGCTTACTAGCTCTGAATGTAAACACCTCCGGAGTCAGTCAGAAAGGTTCAAACAACTTTCTGATGGCCGGCAAATTACAATCAACAGAAAGCTCGGAAGAAAACAAAGAGTTGACCGAACTTGAAACTTAAGATGAAAGAATCATGCCGAATTCTTCGGGAGTTACGTGCAAGGTCTAAGAGAAGGCATAACAAAAAGGGACAGCGCTAAGCATACAGAAGCTGCCCTGTTCCAGATGTCGCTAGAGAGAGGGCTTCCTGGTTCCAGTCGCTGTCAAAGAAGGGGCCTCCAGTAGTTGCAGAGATAGAACTTCCCAGCCAGAGAGACGGCTCAGAATTGCTGAAAGGAGAAGTCCCAAAAGCCATAGAAGAGAAGGTTTCCAGATGCTAAAGAGAGGGATCCCGATTGACAGTTGGCAGCAGAAAAAGGAGGCAGTCGTCCAAGCAGAGGAGAAAAGGCGAGACAAATCACCCGAAGCACCTTCACTTGGAAGTTTTTCTTTTCGCCATGGGAGAATAACCTTTTGCCGGAACTGTACGAGTCCACAGCCCACTATGTTCCCGATGAGACACTGCTGATGGCAGATTTCCTGAGGAAGCTCGAGATCTGAGATGAAAGAATTGCCATAGAACTTTTAGTGAAAGACTTTTGACTGAATGTGCAATGCGGAGCCTTTGTAAGTTAGATACTTTTATATAATTCCTCTTATAGTGTGCGAAGGACCTTTAAGATATTTGTTTAATAGTGATAAGAAGTATCTTTAAGAGAATCAATTGGCATGTTAGAAGTTGATAAAAGTTTGTAAAAGATAACTCTAACCTCTTTGCAAGTAAACTAGGAGTTTAATAAGTTGAAATTGTAAGCAGAGAGCAAATAAGTTTATGAGTTAAAGTTGAAGTAAATTTGAATGTTGAATAAATGTTGAAGTAAAAAGGTTCTAATTTATGCTAAAGAATTTTTATAGATGGATAGAGAAAGCAATCTCCCTAATGTTTAAATTTGTGTATATTTCATAGTAATGTAAATAAAATGTGTTGCGATTTTTTTGTTAAAAGAGTGCTGCCTAATTGTTTATTTACAACTGCGCTGTTTCTAAATAAATCGGACTTGTGAGCGGAAACTAAGTGAGATAGCTGAAGCGTAAAGTTAAGTAAAACTTTGCACTGTTTGTGTAAAGTTTTATTGAAGGAATTTGTGTTAGAGAGAGAGAGAGAGAAATCTGCTGGATGTATTATTGAGTTTCATGCTAATTAAATGATATTAGTGGCACAGTCTAAATTAAATACATTTTCTAGTATCTTAGGCATAAGACCTGTAGAGTGAAGGGTAGATAAACATAGTCTGCAGTAGAGTAAATGAGAAAGGATAAGAAAAAAAAAGTAGTAAAGCTATAAAGAATACAGGCCAAAAAAAAAAAAAAAAAAACATACGTTTACAATATTGCAGACAGCAGAAGATGTTACATTACAATGGCACAGACAGCTGAAGATATTATAGTTTCTTTAATTCGTTTTCAGTTTTGCTTGGGTTTCGATGATAATATCTTTGCTGGGTAAGTACGTATCTTGAGAATATTATGAAATTAAGGCCTTTCTTAGAATGGTGATTTCATCTGGTGTGAGGCTATAGTTTGATAAATTTTTAATCAAATTCTCTGATAATATTTTAGTGTTTTCAGAAGAGTCAGAAGCTACAATTTTGTTTTTATGGTCAACCAAGGTGCTCCATTTTTTTTTTTTTTTATATAGCGAGTCTCGATTACCTTGGTTACTTCGTTATTTGCTCTGTAGGTTCCCCACATTAAGAATTCACTTGACATTTTCTATGTGCCTGCCTATTTTCATAGTTTTCATCATTTTAATTGCTGATTTGTTACAGCTGTCACAATTCAGTTAGAGAACTTTAAAAATAGGCAGTGGATGTATTTAGGAGTACAACATCATATGCATAAAACAAAGAGACAAGTTTGATGTCTCTGATTCTAATAACAAGTTTAATGCCAGTTTCTTTACTAATATGATCCATATAGATAATGAATAAGAGTGGGGATGATGTGTGTTCTTGTCTTTTATATTTTTTTACATTACATTATACCATCTTCCTGCATTTCTATCAATTATAACTGATGATACAACTTAAATATAGATTATTTAGTTTTGTATAATGTTCCATTTATTGGATATAATTGTAGTGAATGCTTTTCTCTAGGTACCTTATTGTATACCTTTTTCAGATCTACAATACTTAATTACAGATCATTGTCATATTCCCATGATTTCTCAACAAATTTCATAAAGTGAAATTTGATATTGACAACTTCTATTTGGTTGTCAATATCAAATGAACCCAGCTTGTTATTCTCCGAGTTTCTTTTCCATAATTTTTCTTGGGCCTGTTTTCAAGAATGCTTGCATAAATCTTACCTGGATTTCCTCTGCAGAGAAATTCCTCCGTAATCCTCATATCTAACTTTATTACCTTTTTTATAGATGGTGACTATGAGAGCTCTACTCCAATCATCTGGAATTCTACCTTCTAACCAAGTTCTAACCTCTGAATTATGCAGTGTAGCTGCTGCAAAACTTTTATTTTTCCATATTTGAGTATTTCTGGTCAAATATCAGAAATGCTAAAATATGGAGGTATAAAGTATGACAAGTTGCAACATTCTACATTCTGGACTGCAGAAATGTAAGGCAGTGTACAAGTGAAATGTGCACCATAAGAAGGAATGAGATTTGGAATTGGGAGGTGCTCAGAGATCCAATGTTGGAATTGGAACACTGCAAGAGCAGTAAAGATTGCAGAGCAAAGTCATTTCTTCAATGATAAGGTGAATAACATTGCCCAGGGATAAAGAAGAACTTCTGGCACTGAATAAGGCCCTGCTGTGAATGGATTCAGTAGCCTGATTTCTGCAGTGATGAGATTATTCAAGAGAGTAACCAGATAAGTAACTGAAGCAGTATCAAGGCTTGGGAATGTTAGTTTGAGGAGAGGTTGAGTGAAATGTAAACCACAGAATTCCTAATTGAGAGCAGAAAGAGAGGAAATTATAATAACAGATATTTTAGCTGGTGAACAGTTTAAGTTAATACTGAGGGTTATTTACTTGGAACAGAGAAAGGAGAAGAACAAGAGGCCATCTCTGGAAGATACATAAACATGGTGGGCAAAATGCTCTTAGTAATCAATGGAAAACAGTGCAAGAAAGCATTTTCACTGTGACTGTCCAACAAGTTTATCAGACCATGCATATTTGTTAATATAATAACAAATATTTCAGGTCTTTTCCATAAGTTTATTTAGCTAATCACATCATCTAACAACCTTTTTTTTTGTCTTGTCAATCCATTATATTATTATTATTATTAGGGAGTCCAAAGACTCATCGATGGAGAGTGTGCCAACAGCATCGAATGATTGGTCCCCTTCCAACTACTAACCGCTCACAAACTTACTTAACTGAGCCATTAGTAGCAGAGGCTCTACCAATCGACAAACCTCTGCCGGCAACCAGTTAATTCTGAGGAATCGTTTGGATACTAAGTAAAAGCTCTATGATTATATGATCTTAATAAACAGTTCTGCTTTAATTACTAAAGAGATACATTTAAAAATCACATGTAACATTTTAAAAATTCACCTTTGTTGTACCAAATATACCAAACAATCTTGGTCTCTTTTTTCCTTTACCAGACACTGTACCTCTGATAGTGGAAAGGTCCGATTTTGGATGAGAGACAGTAAAAGAATTTGTGGAGTCATAGCTTTTTTGATTACTAAGATCTTCAAAAGGAATATCTTCTGGCGGAAGGAATCCAGATTTGTATCTTTCAATAAGAAGTTCAGAGTCCTGAAAAAAGAAAGACAAAGTTGCATGTTCAAATAAGTACACCAAAATCAGCCACATTACAACATATCACATATATACAGAATACAACATTTCATCAAATTGGTTTCTTAACCTCCTGAAATATTACGCAATAGAATAGCAAATTTTTCACAGTACCTCTTCTACAGCCAAAAGTCTAGTGCAAAGAGTGCAACAATGACTGAAAAGTTTAATCTGTAAAGATATGCAGTTCAGGTTTTCAATGCAATGCAGGATATTTGTAATGAAAATACAGACTTTGTGCTGACTTGACTAACATATGTGGATTAAGAAAAGCATACTGAGCAGAAGAAGTATGAATGAATTACATAAGTGTTTCCATACAAGAAAGAACCTATTTATATTAACATAAGAAAGTTAATTTTATGAAGAAGTAATGGTAACAGAAAGATATAGAATAACATTAAAAACAGCTTTTTTTATTTTAAAGTCTTCCGAACTTGATATTTATACTTCCATACTGGCAGATATAAAGGGTAGACAGTCTAGATCAGATGGAAAAAGGTTCACCAAGTGGGCACTGATTCCTTCTATTCTGACCAGTCTAGAAGTAAATTCAATGAGTATCCATGATAGCAAATGACTTCATTGATTCTTACAATGAGACATCTATACTGCATTTATTAATTTCTTTTATATATTAGCTCTTTTTTTTTATTTTTTTTAAATTTCTGCATCAGGTTTATACCATGATTTCTAAAATGTGAATTTTATGATATTAAAAAATTTTTTTTTGAAATCAATCAAACACAATATAGTATTTGGAAGGGTCAAAGCTGTATAACTGAGAGGAGACCTCCACATAGCCTTTAAAGGAATGCAAAGAACCGACCAGGGCTTATGACCTAATGTCCAATCCTCACCTTCTCGTGGTGCACCCTGTTGGGTCTATTTGGATACCGAACGAATGAGGATTGGCTGGCAATTTAGGATTTAGCCGACCAAATTGTAGTCTTATTGATTAAACCAAAATAAAAAATGATGGTACAACATGACAAAATTTCATGCCGGCTGGGGCATCGCCCAGTTAAACAAGACCCCCTTTGTTTTCGCCAGGGAACCAGGGCGAACAACGAAAAGTAAGCTACTGGAACAAATCTGAAAACAAACCCCAACTCAACATCACCAGAGTTAAAGATCGGTACTATCAACGTAAGAAGCCTGAATGGTAAAGAAATGGAGCTAGCTGAGGAATTAGATAAGTACCAGATTGACATAATACGGGTGACTGAAACAAAAAAGACAAAAACTGGTGAGATCTTTCTGAGCGATAAATACAAAATGTTATATTCAGGCAATGACAATCAAGGAAAAGAAGGAGTAGCCATAGTATTCAACACAAAATACGAGGCTTGAATGGCAGTCAGTCTCAAGTAGAGTAATGTGGGCAAATATGAGAATAGCGAACTGGACAAGGAGACTTATTTGTGCCTATGGTCCCACAGAAGGTTCTACTAAGGTAGAAGTGGAGGAATTTTTTCAGGCTTTAGAAAAAGCAACTGACACAATGAAAAATGAAAAGTTGGTCCTTGTTGGGTGGGGATCTAAATAACAGAGTAGGAAATGATTGTGAGACATACAAAAATATTTTAGGAAAATTTGGACAAAAGAGCAAACCTAATAATAATGGCAAATACTTGTTGGATTTCTGCTCAGGACATGGACTGGTTATTACTAACACCATGTTCCAACATAAAAATGTGCACAAATTCACATGGAGAGAAGAGGCTAGGAATAAGAAAAGTCTCAGTGACTATGTTATTGTTGATAGTGATGTTTTCTCCCTGGTGCAGGACACCATAGTGTACAGAGGATTTGAAATTGGAAGTGATCACTATTTAGTCTTGAGCAAGATAAAATTGGATTTCATATTGAAAAGAATAACATGTAAGAAAGTTTTAAAGCAAATAAAAGTTGAGCAGCTCTCAGATGTGAACTGTAGACTAAAATACACAAAGATTATTGAAGAAAAAATGAAAGAGTTTGAGAACAGGAATCAAACCTTGGAGATTCAGTGGCAAACTGAAGAAAACTGATTGATTCTGCCAGAGAGGCATGTGGTGAGGTTGTCTGTAAGGATAAAAAAATCAGAACTCCCTGGTGGACACAGGAAGTTAAAGAGGCAGTGAAGGAAAAGAAGAAAGCATACCAAAAGTTCCTGTCAAATAAGTCAGCTTGTGCTCTTAGAGAATATAGAGACAAATACAAGAATGCTAAACACTGTGTAAAACTAGCTAAACAAAAGTCATGGGAAGACTTTGGGAAGAATATAGAAAATAAATATCAAGAAGGTGGCAAAATATTCTGGAGGTTGTTGAAGAAGCTTAGGAATGAAGGAAAGAGTCTGTAAAAGGAGTTAGAGATGATAAAGGGGTGACATGAAAACGGGAGAAAAAGATATTCTTGAAGTATGGAGTAATTACTTTGAAAAATTGCTAAATGAAAGAAGCAATGATAGCACAGTGGTAAAAAACACTGATCAGCCATGCAGTCAGGAATACATATCCATACTTGAAGTAGAAAAAGCCATCAAAGGCATGAAATGTGGAAAGGCAGCAGGAGTAGATGATATTCGACCAGAAATGCTGAAGTATGGTGGTATAAGAGTCTTACAGTGGCTGCACTGCATAGTTCAGAAAGCCTGGACAGAGGGACAAATTCCCGATGATTGGAGTAGAGCTCTCATAGTACCCATATATAAAAAGGGAAATAAAACTGAATGTGAGAATTACAGAGGTATTTCCCTACTGAGTGTTCCTGGCAAGATCTATGCAAGTATATTTGAGAAACGGTTCAGAAGAATTGTGGAAGAAAAGCTTGGTGAAGAACAAGCTGGATTCAGGCGAAATAGAGGCTGTCAGGATCAGATCTTCACTTTACGACAAATAGTCGAGAAAGCATGGGAATATAACAAAGATCTGTATTTAAGTTTTGTTGATTTGGAAAAGGCATATGACAAGGTGCCAAGAGAGAAGCTATCCAATACGCTGCAGTTATATGGTGTCAATGGGACATTATATCAAGCAATACTTAGTCTTTATTTGAGTTGTAAGTCAGCAGTTAGAATTGAAGGAAGTACAGGAAGATGGTTTAATGTTAAATCTGGTGTGAGACAAGGATGTACATTATCCCCTCTGTTATTCATTATCTATATGGATCACATTATGAAGGAAAGTGGTATTAAACATGATATCAAAATTGGAGATGTTAATGTCAGCTCTTTGCTTTATGCGGATGATAACTGGAAATTAGTTTACGGAATTAACAACGAATATAAAGTATATTAATTAAAGGTAACTTTAATGAATAACTTCTATATTTCGGCAATGTCACATTTCCATCTTTGGGAACATAAAGATATGGTATGTGCACTCAGGAACTAACACAAAGCAAATGAGGAAGAAAGCAAGAAACTAATATTGTTCCTAAAGTAGATACCCACCATAAAATTCATTGGAAGAAAACAAAAATAATCCATCGCAGCATGTTTAAATACTAAAGATTATTCAAAGAATCTTCAGCAGCTCTAAAAAACGTTCCTAACCTCAACAAATTTGGGTGCATGAAACTGCCCCAAATTTGGGAGACTTTCATTATGAGAACTTCAGCCCAACTGCCAAGACTACCAAATTAGCCCGCAAGAGGGCACCATTAGGACTTTAGGAACAATATTAGTTTCTTGCTTTCTTCCTCATTTGCTTTGTGTTAGTTCCTGAGTGCACATACCATATCTTTACGTTCCCGAAGATGGCAATGTGACATTGCCAAAATATAGAAGTTATTCATTAAAGTTACCTTTAATTAATATACTTTATATGCGTTGTTAATTCCGTAAACTAATTACCAGTTATGTCTAACCAACGTATAAGTCTTACTACTAAAATTATGCGGATAATGTTATACTTCTAAATAAATCTGCTACAAGTCTGCAAGATTCTCTGACTAAATTGAATAGCTGTTGTAATAGATATGGTATAAAGGTCAGTAGTAAAAAGACAAAGACAATGAAAATAGGCAGAATCATTGAAAATGTCAACTGTGTTGTGAATGGAGAACCTGTGAAACAAGTAAAACATTTCAGCTATTTAGGCACGATTTTTACTGAAGATGGTAAATTAAATATAGAAATAGACAACAGAATCAGCAAAGCTGGTATGGTGGGAAGTCAATTGAATAAATTCATATGGAATAAGAGAGAAATTAGATTAGTCGAACACTAAATTAGCTGTATACAAGACAGTGTTCTAACCAGTTTTAACTTATGGATCTGAGAGCTGGGTCAGAAGTAAAACACTTGACCAAAGACTAGAGACCACAGATATGAGAGTCCTGAGAAAGATTATAGGCATGAACAGATGGCATCAATGGCAATATCATATTAAAATCGAGGATATTAGGAAAGAACTTGACATTGTCAGCATCCAGAAATGCGTTAGCAGAGCTAATCTCAGGTGGTATGGTCACTTAAACAGAATGGGTGAGGAAAGATTAGCAAAACAAGTGTTCTCTGCCAGGTTGGCTGCAAAACGACCCAGAAGAAAACCAAGATATAGGTGGATTGATATGGTACAAAGTGCCTTAGACGATAGAAATATAAAATCTGATAGTGTTGGAGTCTTGACAAGCAACAGACTGATCTGGAGGAAAATTATGGATAGGAAATTAATAATGATGTAATATTTTTCATGTAGTACTATCATATGCTGTACACCCATTGAGGGTACATGGCAGGAATTTGATGATGATGACATAACCACAGCCTCATTAGTGTTGAGCTACATCCATAATATAAAGAAATATGACAGGGCACATTTAATTACAATTGTGCATGATAGCCTTCTTCCCACTTCCTTCTTTTGCTCTTTCTATCCTTTCATTGTTGAGGCTTAAGTGCTGTGAAGAATTCATGTTGAAGGTTTAATAGAATATTATCAGCACTGAGAGAGGTTTAAAACTAATTTTAATTAATGCTTTCAATATTTTGTCTCCGTCACAGAGACATCTTCAGGGATTATAAAAAAACTTTTTGTGACAACACACACACACAAATATAATACAATAGTGAGTCAAACTAAAGTCCTATCTAGGTGATGCGCATTCTATAGGCATTTGCAGGTGGCCTAGGATGTAAAGAAGTATCTCTGATAATTAATGTTTCCCAAATTTTGGAAAGTTTAATGCAACTGTATTTGTTTAAATTCAGTTGATTCTTGAGATGTTGTGTATGTGTTTGAGTTCGGTTGAAAAGGCAGTTTCACCAGAAGAAAGATTGTGGGCTCTATTGGTAAGTTTTAATAATGCCATATTGCTCAGAGGGGTGGTGGTGGTAGAGTTAGTAAATGTATCTGCCTGTATGAGTAGGTTTTCTATATACAGAGAAAGAAATGTTACCATTAGGAAGGCGTGTTACTAATGTATCTTGGAAGGGTAAACTATTGTTATTTTACTTTTCCATTGCAGATGCAGATTCAAAGAATAGTCTTTCTTTTTTGAATTTACTATGGTGGAGCATGGCGTTTTTTTTCGGGAGATCCTGTGGGTTATATCCAAAACATGGTGTGCAAGGCCAGATTGACCATAATTGTCATTGCAGATGTATGACATGTGCTCTTCTAACCAGATGGTGCTGATCTGCCTGTCTGTCAGAAATAAGCCGATTTACAGGCACAAGGTACTCTATATACTCCAGGTACTGAGAAAGGGGGATATGGTCTTTGGTGGAACGGATAAGGGTAGCAAGTTTATGGTGGGGCTTAAAGGCTGTATGGAGGTTGTACTTTTTTTAATGATCTGGCTATATTTTCTGATGTACCACAGATGCAAGGCATGGTGATGTTATTTCTGAAGTCCTTCTGAAGAGATGGTCAGGAAATAGAGATGGAATTGATTATTTTTTTAATTCTGTAGTCACTGCAGCCATTGGAAAGGAAGGTGTTGTGTATGTGTTTGAGTTCGGTTGAAAAGGCAGTTTCACCGGAAGAAAGATTGTGGGCTCTATTGGTAAGAGTTTTAATAATGCCATATTGCTGAGAGGGGTGGTGGTGGTAGAGTTTGTGAATGTATCTGCCTGTACGAGTAGGTTTTCTATATACAGAGAAAGAAATGTTACCATTAGGAAGGCGTGTTACTATGGTATCTAGGAAGGGTAAACTATTGTTATTTTACTTTTCCATTGTAAACTGGATTCTTGGATGTAGACTATTGAGGTGACTGAGGAAGGAATCTAATGTGTCAGGGCCATGAGGCCAAATAGAGAACACATCATCTACATATCTCAGCCAGATAGATGGCAGTTCCCTCTATCTGTTTGTAGATTTTGTTCTTCCAAGAAAAATAACCAGAGTTGATGGCAAAGGAAAAAGAGCTCTAAGATATCAGAAGTGGCATCTACTACAGGTCTTAGGGGAGAATTAGGTTTGCGGATTTTAAGTAAACCACATATATGGGGGGGGGGAAGTAAACCGAATGGTTTGAGTTTTTTTGTAATGTCAGGAGGACACTTATTTAAGTTGGTTTTATAATTTCTTAATTTGAGTTTTTGCAGGATCATGTTCAAGTGGTATGTTGGTAGCACGATCACGGAGAATAATATCCATTTTCTGATTATATTCTGAAGCGTTAAGAATGACTGTGGCATTACCATTATCAGCCCCGGTGATGACAATACTTTTTTCTTTCCGTAATTTTCTGAGGGCAGAAAGTTGTCTGGAAGACGATAAATTAATTTTTGGAGGTGACGTGCCGGAAGGGATGTTAGCTCAAGTGAAAGAGTCCGAGTTCGAAGTTGTACATAATATCCAATCGTCTTTATCTTCCAGACAACTTTCTGCCCTCAGAAAATTACGGAAAGAAAAAAGTATCGTCAACACCGGAGCTGATAAGGGTAATGCCACAGTCGTTTTTAATGCCTCACAATATAATCGGAAAATTGATATTATTCTCCATGATTGCGCTACCTACATACCACTTGAACATGATCCCACAAAAACTCAAGTTAAAAAAAATTAAAAAACCTACTTAAAAAAGGGTCCTCCTGACATTACAAAAAAACTCAAACCATTCGGTTCTTGCCCCCCCCCCCATATACGGTTTACCTAAAATCCACAAACCTAATTCTCCCCTAAGACCTATAGTAGATGCCACCAATGCACCTTGCTACAAGTTGTCAAAGCAGCTAGCTAACTCTTTGACCCCCCCACCCCACACTGATCTTACCCCATCTCATGTAATCTTACTTTAAATAATACAGACATATTGGTCATCTTTGACATCGTCTCATTGTTTACCAATATTCCCCTAATTGACACCTTAACACTTTTAAAAAACGTTTTTCCTTCTGATATCTTAGAGCTCTTTTTCTTTGCTATCAACTGGTTATTTTTCTTGGAAGAATAAAATCTACAAACAGACAGAGGGAACTGCCATGGGTTCCCCCTCTTGCCAATTTTCACATGGAAAACTTTGAAAAACGAGCCATAGACTCTTCCCCCCCTCTAAAACCTAGGTGCAAGTATGTCTCTACCAACAAGCTCTGAGATGAATGACTCAGAATTCTTCAGAATCATTAACCCACAACAAGTATTCCTACAATTCTCAGATGAGGAGACGGATGACATTATTGCATTCTTTTGCTATGTCGAGGAATTGAGAAAAGTTGGTAGATGGACAGATTTTTAACTTCTTATACTACTACGCAGTAAGCTAGTAGCGAAGGCGAAAATCTTCCTCTATTTAGCGCCAATCCTGAAAGAAACTCTGGAGTATTCCAAATTTAAAGATGTTCTAATTTCCCAGGTTTCAAAGACAAGGAGTTTAGGCTCAAACTTGTGGAAACTTCAGATGGTGATACAGAAAGATAAAGAAAATATATCAGACTTTTATAATAGGTTGTTGACTCTTGTGAGCACTCTAAACATCTCATGTGAGGACAAGCCCCATTTAGATTGGGCGGTCTTTCAACATTTTAGGCAAGAATTGAGAAAGTGAGATAGCTTTCAGAAAAGAGATAACCAACTTAGAGCAGAGTTACAAAGCGGTAAAGGAAAGAGAGCAACTGCTCGGAGACATTCATCCCGCAGCTGCTAAACAATTTATTAACTTAATTAAAGAGGAGAAAGACATTAATAATCAACCAGATACTGAGAGAGTCGTGAAAAGAAGGACAAATATAAGAGTATAAAAGGAAGCGAGGGAGATACAGTTCAGTCAGTTACACAATTATCAACTAACATTCCTAATCAGAGCGAGGTTCGATCCATAATCAAACAGGAAGTAGAAAAATTACAGCAGCCTGTTATGGAACGCCTCGATGCTGTGCTTAGTCAACTGACAATAGCCTCTATGAGAAAAACAGAGCCTTCATATCTTCAGGACGAAAGGACCAAAGAACTAATTCATAATGAGATTGAAAGATTACAGCAACGATTGTTTGATAAATTAGACACTGTAATGCAGAAATTGACAAAATTATCTATTCGGGATACTGCAGAGTCTCCCTTAACCTCAGAAGGAGTCACTGAAAGATATGAAAGGAGGGAACCTCCAAGATGCTTCAATTGCAATAGGAATGGGCATCTTGCCCGCAATTGTCATAGCAGTAAAAGGCGCTTCAGTAAGTACAATCATGAAGAATCCAGATCTCACGTGTGTACCAACCAAACCTGGCGCAGAAGTGAACGACCTCAAAAGCGGCCCTTTGGAATATCTGTAGAAGGGAGGATTTGTGGAAGATATTTTAGAGCATTAGTAGACATAGATACAGGATCCCAAACCTCCATTATTGCAGAAAGTTACTTCAAGAAATTAGAGCCCTATGTGAGGAGGAGGATTTCATATTTTAGGAGACCTATTAGATTATCAGGAATAGCCTCCTCTACCATCTATGCTACCAAATCAGTGAGCTTGAAGGTAAAATTACCAAAGTACAATATGTGTGTTTGGCACATGAGTTCTTGTTCCTGCCAAGGACCTCTCCCACACATATCACTGATACTTGGAAATGATTTCCTGATGAAACACAAATTCTCATGTGATTATGCAAGGGAGGAAATATGTTTTCTTGGAAGGAAGAAAGTTGTCAGAAGGAAACAAAAATCACATTACTTGGGCGATAGAAAGAACTCACTCAGGATCGAGTCCCAATGTAAGAAAAAATTATAACAAGCTGAGAAGGAAGAGAACCATGTAGTATGCAGTCAACTAGAGCCAGATGAGAACTCCCCATCAGAGGAGAAGGGACATCCAAGTTCGAGTGACATTACAGAATGAAATATGTCAAAGGGTATTAGGGGTTAATTATATCTGCATCAAACAAAAGGTTGGAAGAAGGCACGTGATACTAGAACTTGATCAGTATACAACACGGAAGGGACAAGACAGCCACAAGACTACAGGATATTTCTACAAACAAAGGATTGTGCAACATAAGAAATGGGGTGAAGCACAAGAGAGGACATACCAAATGTACTTCTGCCAGAAGATAATTTAAGTCTTGAAATGGCGAAGTATTCCTCATCCCAGAGAATTGAGGGATAGGAAATAGAAAAAAAGAAAAAAAAAAAAGGGGGGGGGGGTAGGAAAGGGGGAAACCTTTGATGGATCTTGAATGAAAAGATTTCCTTAAAGAAATAATTTATTCAGGATTCAACAAGTTTTAGCTAAACAACAATGAAAATGCTTGTACATAGGTAAAGATAGAAATTGTTTAATGAACATTATACTAGTACTATTTTATGTAATATTACTTAAGGGTAAACGATGTCAATTTTGTAAGAATTTATAATGGAAGTAGTATTCTTTGTAAGATATATGTTAAGGCATGTAACAGAAGTTCAAAGTCCACTAACGAAAACTTCGGGTGAGCTTACAGCAAATTGTTAACGTGCGGAACGGCACACGCTCGATGTTTTCCAGGAAGACGCGAATAGAATATACGACGTGTGCAAAAGAGGATGCTGATGGTAGAAGGTATAAAAGGGATTTGCCCCCCCTTTCGAGGGACTTTTTCTTCTTGAGGCCTGTAGTCTACTAGGGGTTTTCTTGTGGAGTCAGAAAGAGTTTGAGTTCTTATCGATAGCGTGTAGCTATTCACTGCCATCGTTTCGAGATGTCGTACGGAAGGATTCAACAAGGAGATAATCGGCAGCAATCCGAGCAAGTTTCAAGGAACTGACCACCATATATGTCCACAGGGATCGGTCCGAGCCATGCTGTTTCTAGTCAACGATGGGAAAGAAAGGTAGAACAATGAAGTCCAATCCTAGCCTGTGAGACAATCGTCTAGAAGAAGACCAGACATTCCGTGAGACGAAGTAAGGATAAGATGACAGAATGAATATACTTCCAGAAATATGGTAATGTTAAAATCTTTTGTAATTCTTTGTTAAGAAAGAGAGAAATATTGTAATATAGAAGAAAAGAGATGTTATGTTTCCGAACTCTATACTTGTAGGAAAAGGACTTTAGCAAATATTGGATAGCAGTGTTTTAAGTCTTAGGGCTATTTCTCAATTAATTAATTGAACGAATTGTAGTTTGAATTGTTATGAGTAATGATCTATAAAGTTACCGATGTGATTGTCTTGAGAATATGTGTAGACTAGTAAGGATATTTAGAAGATGCAAACAAAACTTTGTGCTGTGAAATTAACCTATGATTGGATAGGTTGCGTGAATTACAGTTGCTATGTTTAACTTTATAACTTAGGATACCTCCATTCCAATTGAGTATATTCTTGTAAATGTGTGATCTTAGAAATTTAATAAATGTATCTTGAATATCTTAACCTGTTTTGTGCCTTGAATTGAATCCAATGCACCGCTTGCTAATATCTGAATCTGAGCGGGAAAGAATTATATGACAGAGACCACGACTGCAAACTGGCTTACTTCCGACAGACAGGCAGATCAGCAACCATCTGGTTAGAAGAGCACAAGTCATACATCTGCAATCACGATTATGGTCAATCCGGTCGTGCAGACCATGTTTTGGATACAACCCACAGGATCTCCTGAACAAAAAACCAAGCTCCACCATAGTAAATTCAAAAAAGAAAGACTATTCTTTGAATCTGCATCTGCACTCAGGAATCAAATGAATTTAAACAAATATGGTTGCATTAAACTTCCCAAAATTTGGGAAATATTAATTATCAGAGATCCCTCTTTACATCATACATAGGCCACCTGCAAATGCCCATAGAGGGCGCACTACCTAGATAGGACGTTTCACTCACTATTGTATTATATTTGTCTGTGTGTTGTTAGAAAAAGTTTTTTTTGTAATCCCTGAAGATGTCTCTGTGATGGAGACGAAATACTGGAAGCATTAAAATTAGTTTTAATCCTTTCTCAGTGCTGATAATATTCGATTAAACCTCCAACATGTTTCCTTTCATTGATTTATGAGTTTAATTCATAAACCTTACACAATTAATACTATTTCATATTTTTTATTATTCTAGTAGCATATATTTTCATGTAAACTTCAAATTATATGCACTTACCTGTTTGATTATCTATTTACAGCATCAAGCAGTGAAGTAGGTGAACACATAATTCGAAACATGTTTAAGGGTATTTCTTCTTCCTAATCCAACATGTAACACACACGGTTATACATTAAGGATAGGGGTTTAATATGGTTAATTTGCAGAACTATCACTAATGAGTGTACTGGCCGCAACCTAGCAGGAGGCTTCCTAGCCAACTAGCAAATAATATCTATGTGCAAGGAGTTGTATTGGTGTGTCTTGCAAGAAAATTATTAGTGAATTTGGTTTTTTTAGGACCTGCTTAGTTCTTTCCAAGGTTTAATTTCTCTTGGGCATAATAAGTGTAATGAAATTCTACATTTACTTAGCAAGAATACACTGCTACACATTTCATAATTCTAATTTCATCTTGCCTTAATCACCCATCTGATCATATGGATGTAAAATCAACCATTTTATGCTTTGTAACCATGTTATTCCCTCAGCAGAGCTCACTGCCACTCACTGCAGGTGGTGGATGTGCCCAGTTTGGATGGCCTCCAGATGTGTAGGTTAGCTGGGACATAAGCAGAGGTCCCTCTGACAAATAAAAAGTCATGGACTAACAGCAGTAGTCACTATCAGAGTATGGGAAAATAGTGTTAGCAGCTCTGGACATCTTAAAAACCTCACAAAACCTCCAGGACTGCACTATTTCATGGCAAACCAGCGCTGTTACAATAGAAGTGCTCTGGTAGTGAGCAGCAACACTACCAGTACTGGATTGAGGCTGAAGAAGGATAATTTGGCAAGGCTCAAGACTAGACAAATACAGGCACGGACAATGGAGATCTTCAATGGCTGTCACTGCAAGATGGAAGGAAACAATGATACACCCCTTGAGGGTATACAGGATATGATAGTACTACATGAAAAAATTACATCATTAGTAACTTCCTATCTACAATTTTCCTACAAATCAGTCTGTTACTTGTCAAGACTCCAACATTATCAGATCTTATATTTCTATCGTCTAAGGCACTTTGTACCACATCAATCCACCTATATCTTGGTCTTCCTCTGGGTCGTTTTCCTGCCAACCTGTCAGAGAACACTTGTTTTGCTAATCTTTCCTCACCCATTCTGTTTAAGTGACCATACCACCTGAGATTAGCTCTGCTAATGCATTTCTGGATGATGACAATGTCAAGTTCTTTCCTAATATCCTCATTTTTAATAAGATATTGCCATTGATGCCATCTGTTCACGCCTCTAATCTTTCTCAGGACTCTCATATCTGCGGTCTCTAGTTTTTGGTCAACTGTTTTACTTCTGACTCAGCTCTCAGATCCATAAGTTAAAGAATTTGATGATGATGAAAAATTACCGTATTTATTCAAATATAACTTGCACTTTTTTCCCAAAATTAAAGCTAAAAAATCGTGGTGCAAGATATATGCGGAGATTTTCGGAAACTAAAGTTTTCATAAAAAACTGAAAGTGGTGTGACTTACCACAAAAGCTCCTATTCGCCATCGCTACTTCTGGCACCGAGAACAGTTTCCTTGTGTGCAGCGTCAAAGTCATCTACCCAAATAGCTTCATCTTCTTTTCCATTATTTCAAGCAAAAATTACCAGTAATATGCAAAACTTGAGATACGTAATGAACAATCCTTCACAAATGACTAATGAGAAGTAAAAGCAGTGCACGAAATGGACAGCAATAGCAGGCCAGTAGAGATAAAGCAGGTATGAAGAGGTGCATATGATTGGTGCGGTATTAACAAAAGATCGCACGAACCAAAGACAAAAGCAAGCACACAATTGAGTTGAAATGCTAATTCTCTTCAACCGAATTCCATAATATCTGAAATACATTCACTATATATTTCTTAGTTTCAATACGTTCATGACAGGGTGGTGTCAAGCAAAACCATATGTTGCACTGGCAACATATGGTTTTGTTTGAGTCTATACAGCAGTTTCTGTTGGAGGGGAGATGCAATTCATTAGTTAGTGCTGTTTTTATCCCAGTTGTATCTAATTACACTATTTATAATTGAGAAATATATTACACATACTGCAAAAATCTCTGCACTTTATTCAGTGATACAATAAAACTGTATTTGTTTTTCATGAGTCTTCCACATAGTGATGCTGTTGGGGAGAGTGTGTTGTGTACCACAGTGAGCGAGTTACTATCGCCAGGTCGTCAACGTCGTGGCGATAGTAACTTGCAAATTGAGTAGTAGAATTCATACATAACATATAATTTATTGAGAAATATGTACATTTAAAATAATTCTTTTTATCTTAATAATGATATCATGTGTTAATGATGCATAGCCGAAAATTGTCATGTACCCCTGAAGACCTTTCGTGTACCTCTGGGGGGGTACGTGTACCACACTTTGAGAAACACTGCCTTAATGCAAAGCATTATACATGTCTGCAAGGTGATGTGATTTGCATTATGGGAGATACTAAGACAAGTGATGATGAGAGCTTGATCCACCTTTACCACGAGTTGCCTCAGTCCTGAAAATATTTCAGGTGCAAACTTTGTTTGCTTACAATTGGATAAAGGATTAAACTAAATTTATTATAGTCTAACCAAGTGAAAAGAACTTCCATCTTTCTCTAAATCCAGAGTAATTTAATAATAAGGTGAGACACTTTTTGGCAACTCTTATATAGGTAAATATGTCTTCTCCATTACTTCCACCTTAGTATCATCACCTCTGGGATCTGGCTCCCACTGACAAGACCTCGATAAAGGTTGAACCGGTCTGGGTAGTGGCCCTTCCCTTAATGCATAGCATTATACATGTCCGCAAGGAGATGTGCTTTGCATTATTTGAGATACTAAGAGAAGTGATGAGAGATTGATCCAACTTTACTACAAGTTGTCTGAGTCGTGAAGATACTTCAGGTGCAAACTTTGTTTGCTTACACTTGAATAAAGGATTAAACTAAATTTATTATATTATTAAGGTACTTGGAATGCAAGGTCCATGAATCAATATGGAAAACTAGACAACTTAAAAGATGAAAATGAGATAATTGAACATTGACATTCTTTGAGTTAATGAGGTAAGATGGCTAGGACACTGGAGATCAGAATGATCTACTAGGATTCAACAAGTGACAGAGCGAGTGTTGTCTTCCTAATAAATAAGATTAAACCCATTTGGGGATATTATGAAAGAATAATCTTTATTAATATTCAAGTAGAGCCAAGAGACCCAGCCCTTACACAGATATATATGCTAACAACAACAAGATACCATGATGAGCAAATAGAAGAGAAGTACTGATGAGAGTAATGATCAAGAAAACTTTATCTTGATGGGAGAATGGAATGCAGCTGGAGAGGGAGAAGTAGAGAAGGTTATTGGTAAATTCAGGTTTGGCAAGTGGAATGGCAGAGGAGAAAGACTAAATGAATTCTGCAAAATCCACAATCTAACCATAGCAAATAGAAGCTATTCAAATACACTATTTGAACAGCCAAAAAAGAAGATACATACAGACTGCACAAAGACAACATGGAACAATATCGATTAGACTATGCAGTCATCCTGGAGCATATGTGAACAGTGACTATATTTCAATCATCACGACAAGTCATTTACGATTGAAGAAATCATTTATAAAAACACCATACAAAAATGTAATACACCTAAACCTCTTTTTACGCGAATTCAGAGTTACGCAAATTGGGATATCAAAAAAAAAAATTTTTTTTTAAACGATTTTTACTCACTTTTACGCGACCAACCTAAAGTCTATGAAAGGCCGAAAAAGCTTTAGTGATGTGGATAGAAGATAATGTACAAAAAATAATGCTAGTTAACAGAAATTCCATCAAGCAATCAGCATTGAGATTTTATGAACAGATTAAAAACCTGCAGCCAGATACTTCATCTCAATCGAGGAAAAAATATGAATTTCATGCAAGCAATGGTTGGCTGGCTAAGTTTATTAAAACACATGCTCTTCATAATATAAAAATTAAAGGTGAAACGGCTTCTGCTGATGAAACAGCTGCTAAAGCATTTCCACAAAAACTTGCTAATATAATTGAAGATGGAGGTTACACTCGTGAACAAGTATGGAATATGGATGAAACCGGCCTTTTCTGTAAAAGAATGCCAAACAGAACTTACGTATCAAAAATGCAAAAAAACTGTTGGTGGGTTCAAAGCAGCAAAGGATTGCATAACACTCCTATTTTGTTCAAATGCTTTAGAAGATCAGATGTTAAAATCGCTGCTCATAAATTGATCATTAAGACCACGACCAATGAAAGGCATAGATTTTCAAAAATTGCCAGTTCATTGGATGGCCAACAAAAAAGCTTGGGTGACCATTGATATTTTCAATGAGTGGTTCCACAAACAATTTGTGCCAGAAGTTAGATGCTATTTGAATGACAAGGGTCTCGAATTTAAAGTGCTTTTGATTCTTGATAATGCACCCGGTCATCCTGCCACAGAACACCCAAATGTGCAATTTTTTTTTTTTCTGCCGCCCAATATCACATCATTGCTACAACCTCTAGATCAGGGTATAATTGCGACTTTTAAAACATATTATGTCAGACGAACATTTCAGTACGTTTTGAACAAGCTAAACGATGATGAAACACTATCAGTTATGGATGTGTGGAAAAAATTTTCAATTATGGATTGTATTGATCAGGTTCGATTATCATTATCTGAATTGAGACGAGAAACTATGAATGCATGCTGGAAAGCTATTTGGCCCACGTGTTGAAGAGAATGCTCCTGTTCCCTTCAATCATACTGCATGTCAAATTGACAGGATTCAATGATCTTACGTCGGCAGATATCGAAGAATTTTTAATTGATAAACTCTTAGCGAAGATGAAATAGTGGAGATTGTTTCTGAGACTCCTGAAAGTGAAGAAGTTAATGATAATGATCAAGATAATCCTACTTTTGCTGCTGATATAATTAAAGAAGGTCTTAAACTGACCAGTAATTTAGGCAATTATTTTGCCCGACATGATCCAAATGAAGAACGTGCTGGGAAGTTTTCACATGAGCTTAAGTTGTTAATGTCTTCATACAGAGAATTATATTGCGACTTATCTAAAGCATCAACACAGCGATTAATAACTGAGTTCATGCCTAAAACTACTGAAACAACCAGTGGTACTTTTGTTCAAGACATGACAAGAAGAATTCCACAAGTTGAGGTGGAAGTCAACGATGATAATACCATATCTAGTAGTTCTAGTGATATTAGTCTCATGAAAACAAAAGCTTTCGTGTTTATTGTCAGAAACTGATAGCGAATAACATAATTTTTTTATAGAATCCTTAGCGAATAACTGAAATGAATATGTTTTTTTTTTTAAAGTTATTAAAATTCATTATATGTATGTGTGTTCTCCATGAAATGTAAATAAAAATCTTATGATCCTAATGAATTTAATGTTTGTTTTTTTCATTATTTTGCTTATATTTCAGGTTTGGAACCAATCTTCACTTTTTCTATGGAGTCAGTAGTTCTTTTTACGCGAATTCTATTTATGCGTAATTTTTAAGAACGTATCTATCGCGTAAAAAGAGGTTTAGGTGTATATCTAAAATTTAAAAAAAAAAAATGATGACCTAAATGTTTAAAAATACTTTAGAGAAGAAAGAGACAAATTATTAAATTCCAAGAAGCCACAAGGAAAATAAATTAATGAAAATTGGGAATCTCTAAAGAGAGAAATAAAGCTGCAGAAAAACATTTTAAAGAAGAAAAAACAGAATATTTGCTATGGATCACTGGAGAAATTTATGTGAGTTAACGACACAAGAAGAAAGCACAAAAAAAGAAAGAAAAAACTAAGAGGAGTGTAGAAAATATAGAAACATGGTGAACAGAGAAAGCCAAGAAATCAAAAGAAAAATGGATTGAACAAATGCAAGGCAACTGATAAGCATATGAGCAGAGGTAACACTGAAAGGGCATACAATGATATACAAAAACAATTCAGAGAAAAGATAATAACATCGAATACAATTAAGAGTAAAGATGGAAAAGTGCTAATTGAAGATGATGAAATAAGGGTGCAATACCCAAAAAACTTTAGAGCAGAAAGAAATTAGATAAATTGTTTCTAGAGGAAGAGGATAAATGAACATTTCTCTTAAAGTCAGAATTTGATGTTTCAGTTCTTTAGAACTGAAACAATATAAAGCATCAGGAATAGACCAAATTCCAGGAGACGTTTACAAGCACCAGGTGAAGAAGCAAAATGTAAACTATATAAAATGATCAATCAAATGCACACAAAAAAAATTCCTACAGATTTTGAGTGAAGCATTATGTTAGCAATTAAAAAAAACCCTAGCACAATGGAAGATCACTGAATAGCAAGCCTAATACCCAACAGTCTTAAAATCCTAACTAGAATTGTCTATTGCCATATTGAAACACAAATTAATCACAGAAAAGCACTTGGAGTAAACCTACCAATGCTCATAGAATTCATCATCTTAGAAAAAGCTTTTGACAACAGTGACTGGAAAATAATGTTCAAAGTATTCAAAAATCTGAAGATAGAGTCCAATGACAAAAGAATAATTTATCAACTATATAAAAATCAAACCGCAGTCATAGAAAAATAATGAAAAGAAGTTAAATTAAGAAAGGATGTTAGACAAAAGCGTAGCCTCTTACCACTATTTAAAATTTACATTGAAGAGGCTGTGAAGGAATTCAAGGAAAAATTAGTAGTGGAATAAAGATCAATGGTAGGCTTTATAATACAATAAGTTGCAGATGACACAGACTTGAAGAGAATCACTTGCAGAAATGAATAAACTCCTAAATGAAAGATGCGAGGTGAAAATCAATGAGACAAAAAGTAATGAAATGTACCATGAAATGATAGAGAGCAAATCATAAATGTCACAATAATGGGGAAAGAATTTACCTACCTTAGGAAGCCTAATAGCATCAGATGGGAGAAGTGGAAGAGATGTGAGAATAAGAATAGCATAAGCAAAAAAAAAAAAAAAGGTATTTAACATGAAAGGTGTATCACTGAGCACAAAGAAGAACTTTATTAAAAATTCTGTCTGGAGTGTGGCCCTCTATGGATCAGAGAGACAGACTTTCCAAAAAAGAAACAAATCAAGACCTCTAGCGTTCAAGATGTGATTTCGGCAATGAATGCACAGAAAGAGTTACAAATGAAAAGATGTTAAGAAAGGTAGAAGAAATATAATAGACACACTACATATGTTAGAAAAGAGGAGAGATAACATGAAAATGATAAGACACCAATTAAGATCCTTAGACTGTACAAATTTGAGTGAGAAAACCTGGTAGAGGGACATCAAGAACTCAATACATGAGTGACATCAAAAATGGACAAAATTATCAGTCAAAATAACAGCACAAAACAGAAGACCACTATCAATAGCCCATGCTACTCACCAATCAATAGGTTGAGGAGAGAAGAAGAACCATGTTATTTCAAAAAGATATCACAGAATGGCATTTCAATTACAATGGATACTTCACATCTATGTTTTGAGCGATGGGTAAACATGTCATGGCCAGTACAAAGGTTATATAGAAACAGATTACATGTATTAAAAAAAAGAAGCAAATCTCCAAAATCTCTAACCTAGATCCACTTCATAAATATGTTGTCATAGATTACATACGAAGCCTCTGATGTTCATTTCAACCTCCAATCTGCCAAACCATAGCTATTTTTCATAACAGAAATCAATTATTAACTTCAGTTTCTTCACTGTTCATACTGTTTTTCCAACTGAATAGCCTCTTTTCAACTCAAAAGTGACCAATATACTTATGTTTGTAATATCACAAAATATGCTGTCATAGATTACATACGATGCCTCATGTTCATTTCAACCTCCAATCTGCCAAACCACAGCTATGTTTCACAGAAATCAATTATTAGCTTCAACTTCGTCACTGTTCATACCGCTTTTCCAACTGAATAGCCTCTTTTCAACTGAAAAGTGACCATTACACCTATGTTTGTAATATCCCAAAATACGCTCTGATATTCCATGTCAGAGAAAGATTCCAATTTAGAAGTTTTTTTTTTTTTTTTTTTTTTTTAATTTGGTTAATAATAAAGACATTGTAAATATGGAAAGCATACATTCTAAGATCATCAGCCCAATGGCCAAGACAACCTAATTTAGCCTGCTGGGGGCACCTTTTAGGACTCATGGACCGACTTCAGCTTCATTTGCTAAGTGCGAGTGCCTGTGTGCACACACCATTGTTTTGTGATCCCTGAAGATGGCAATGTAACATTGCCAAAATACAGATAGTTATTAATTACAGTTTTTATAATTAATAATTTCATTTATATTGTCATTTCCTAAAAAATTAGAAGTATCACTGCATACCACAGTTGCTCTTATGCATACAGTCTCTCATTCATTCTTCTATCATAACTGTTTCCCTGCCTCTTCCAGGGTCACTGGTACAGTAAATTGACAAACATCGTTCCTTCACTTTCTGTTGGGCTTGCTAAAATAAGAGCAGCTGTCCAACTTCCTTATTCAGTACAAATGCAAACACAGAACCTTCTTCTCCCCTTACTCATCCCTCTGGAATAACCTTCTTCTAAATATTGCTTACTAATAACTTCAACCTCCAACTTTCCTCCCAAAAATGTAAATAGGTTTTTCTGCGGAAGGTCTGAATGGTTTCAACGCGAAAGGTCTTCAGGGGGTACATGACAATTTTCGGCTATGCATCATTAACGCATTTAATCTGCACCACACACATGGCATTGATGTGCTACAGGATCTTGTAAGATAAAAATTAAAAATATAAAAAGAATAAGTCCTGAATCACTACGAAATCTTGTTGCCCAAGCAAATGTTCTGCATTCTGATATGACTTAACCAGAAGTTCTATATATCACAGTGCTATGAAGTGGCTGACCACTTTCTAATGTATTGTATCTCATCATTATTCATGAATCAAACCAACCTACCCACAAAATACTTCTCAAACAAAACCAAACTATACACATACAAGCAGAGAAATCAAAAGTGCTTATTATTATTATTTTTTTAACATTTTGCAATGTAGCATTATGAATATTTCTGACTATACAAATGAAAGTTTAACTCCTAAATGTTTTTAATAGCTTTTCTTGGTATGTGATAATGAATTTGTTGTAGCATTTCAAACATGCCATCATTTCTATCTATGCTTACTCAAAGGAAAAGAGTTGTCAATTTTTTTTTGGAATTTTTGGATATGAAGTTTTTAACAAAATTCCAATAACTTACCAATACAAATTGCACTTATACTAGAAGTTAATACAAAAGTTCAAAACAAATAAATAAACTCTGAATTTTTACTAAAATAGCCGAATATCAATGAAAAAATTATAAAGGATTTTAGTTTAATCCTCCCATAAACAATTTTATACACACATATACATAAAAGCTGATAGTGGTGTGACAACTAAATCTTGTAAATGCATTGAGGGATCAAAGAGCACAAGGAAGGGATAAGAATCTAAAACACCAAGCATGATGTGAAATGCCAATGGCTATCATCAGGACTCAACAAATACACTCACCCACTTGCCTGTGATGAGTGGCTTCAGGCTGAACAAACTAGAATATTTTTTATTTAATTTATTTATTTTGTGTGCGAAAATGTAAGTTCATCATCATCATCATCAAATTCCTGCCATGTACCCTCAAGAGGTGTACAGGATATGATAGTACTACATGAAAAAAATTACATCATTATTAATTTCCTATCTACAATTTTCCTCCAAATCAGTCTGTTACTTGTCAACACTCCAACATTATCAGATCTTATATTTCTATCGTCTAAGGCACTTCGTACCGTATCAATCTACCTATATCTTAGTCTTCCTCTGGGTCGTTTTCCTGCCAACCTGGCAGAGAACACTTGTTTTGCTAATCTTTCTTCGCCCATTCTGTTTAAGTGACCATACCACCTGAGATTAGCTCTGCTAACACATTCCTGAATGCTGACAATGTCAAGTTCTTTCCTAATATCCTCGTTTTTAATATGATACTGTCATTGATGCCATCTGTTCACGCCTATAATCTTTCTCAGGACTCTCATATCTGTGGTCTCTAGTCTTTGGTCAAGTGTTTTACTTCTGACCCAGCTCTCAGATCCATAAGTTAAAACTGGTTTGTGTCTTGTATACAGCTAATTTAGTGTTCCGACTAATTTCTCTCTTATTCCATATGAATTTATTCAACTGACTTCCCACCATACCAGCTTTGCTGATTCTGTTGTCTATTTCTATATTTAATTTATCATCTTCAGTAAAAATCGTGCCTAAATAGCTGAAATGTTTTACTTGTTCCACAGGTTCTCCATTCACAACACAGTTGACATTTTCAATGATTCTGCCTATTTTCATTATCTTTGTCTTTTGATTGCTGACCTTCATACCATATCTATTACAACAGCTATTCAATTTAGTCAGAGAATCTTGCAGACTTGTAGCGGATTTATTTAGAAGTATAACATCATCCGCATAAAGCAAAGAGCTGACATTATCATCTCCAATTTTGATATCAGGTTTAATACCACTTTCCTTCATAATGTGATCCATATAGATAATGAATAACAGAGGGGATAATGTACATCCTTGTCTCACACCAGATTTAACATTAAACCATCTTCCTGTACTTCCTTCGATTCTAACTGCTGACTTACCACTGAAATAAAGACTAAGTATTGCTTGATATAATGCCCCACTGACACCATATCACTGCAGCGTATTGAATAGCTTCTCTCTTGGCACCTTGTCATATGCCTTTTCCAGATCAACAAAACTAAAATACAGATCTTTTTTATATTCCCATGCTTTCTCGACTATTTGTTGTAAAGTGAAGATCTGATCCTGACAGCCTCTATTTGGCCTGAATCCAGCTTGTTCTTCACCAAGCTTTTCTCCACAATTCTTCTCAACCGTTTCTCAAGTATACTTGCATAAATCTTGCCAGGAACACTTAGTAGGGAAATACCTCTGTAATTCTCACATGCAGTTTTATTTCCGGGGTGCTTAAGGGTCAAAGCTGTATAACTGAGAGGAGACCTCCACATAGCCTTTAAAGGAATGCGGAGAACCGACCAGGGCTTCTGACCTAATGTCCAATCCTCACCTTCTCGTGGTGCACCCTGTTGGGTATCTACTTTGATACTGAACGAACGAGGATGGGCTGGCAATTTGGGATTTAGCCGACCAAATTGTATTCTTATTGGTTAAACCAAAATAAAAAATGATGGTACAACATGACAAAATTTCATGCCGGCTGGGGCGTCGCCCGGTTAAACAAGGCCACCGTTGTTTTCGCCAGGGAACCAGGGCGAACAGCGAAAAGTCAGCTACTGGAACAAATCTGAAAACAAACCCCAACTCAACATCACCAGAGTTAAAGATCGGTACTATCAACGTAAGAAGCCTGAATGGCAAAGAAATGGAGCTAGCTGAGGAATTAGATAAGTACCAGATCGACATAATAGGGGTGACTGAAACAAAAAAGACCAAAACTGGTGAGATCTTTCTGAGCAATAAATACAAAATGTTATATTCAGGCAATGACAATCAAGGAAAAGAAGGAGTAGCCATAGTATTCAACACAAAATACGAGGCTAATCTTCTTGAATGGCAGTCAGTCTCAAGTAGAGTAATGTGGGCAAATATGAGAATGGGGAACTGGACAATGAGACTTATTTGTGCCTATGGTCCCACAGAAGGTTCTACTAAGGTAGAAGTGGAGGAATTTTTTGAGGCTTTAGAAAAAGCAACTGACACAATGAAAAAGGAAAAGTTGGTCCTTGTTGGGGATCTAAATAGTAGAGTAGGAAATGATTGTGAGACATACAAAAATATTTTGGGAAAATTTGGAGAAAAGAGCAAAGCTAATAATAATGGCAAATATCTGTTGGATTTCTGCTCAGGACATGGACTGGTTATTACTAACACCATGTTCCAACATAAAAATGTACACAAATTCACATGGAGAGAAGAGGCTAGGAATAAGAAAAGTCTCATTGACTATGTTATTGTTGATAGTGATGTTTTCTCCCTGGTGCAGGACACCAGAGTGTACAGAGGATTTGAAATTGGAAGTGATCACTATTTAGTCTTGAGCAGAATAAAATTGAATGTCATATTGAAAAGAATAACATGTAAGAAAGTTTTAAAGCGAATAAAAGTTGAGCAGCTCTCAGATGTGAACTGTAGACTAAAATACAGAAATATTATTGAAGAAAAAATGAAAGAGATTGAGAACAGGAATCAAACCTTGGAGACTCAGTAGCAAACTCTGAAGAAAACATTGATTGATTCTGCCAGAGAGGCATGTGGTGAGGTTGTGTGCAAGGATAAAAAAATCAGAACTCCCTGGTGGACACAGGAAGTTAAAGAGGCAGTGAAGGAAAAGAAGAAAGCATATCAAAAGTTCCTGGCAAATAAGTCAGCTTTTACTCTTACAGAATACAGAGACAAATGTAAGAAAGCTAAACAGTGTGTAAAACTAGCTAAACAAAAGTCATGGGAGGACTTTGGCAAGAATATAGAAAATAAATATCAAGAAGGTGGCAAAATATTCTGGAGGTTGTTGAAGAAGCTTAAGAATGGAGGAAAGAGTGCTGTAAAAGGAATTAGAGATGATAAAGGTGAAATGAAAACAGGAGAAAAAGATATCTTTGAAGTATGGAGTAATTACTTTGAAAAACTGCTAAATGAAACAAGCAGTGATGACAGCACAGTGATAAAAAACACTGACCAGGCATGCAGTCAGGAATACATATCCATACTTGAAGTAGAAAAAGCCATCAAAGGCTTGAAATGTGGAAAGGCAGCAGGAGTAGATGATATTCGACCAGAAATGCTGAAGTATGGTGGTATAAAAGTCTTACAGTGGCTGCACTGCATAGTTCAGAAAGCCTGGACAGAGGGACGAATTCCCGATGATTGGAGTAGAGCTCTCATAGTACCCATATATAAAAATGGAAATAAAACTGAATGTGAGAATTACAGAGGTATTTCCCTACTGAGTGTTCCTGGCAAGATCTATGCAAGTATACTTGAGAAACGGTTGAGAAGAATTGTGGAAGAAAAGCTTGGTGAAGAACAAGCTGGATTCAGGCCAAATAGGGGCTGTCAGGATCAGATCTTCACTTTACGACAAATAGTCGAGAAAGCATGGGAATATAACAAAGATCTGTATTTAAGTTTTGTCGATTTGGAAAAGGCATATGACAAGGTGCCAAGAGAGAAGCTATTCAATACGCTGCAGTTATATTGGTGTCAATGGGGCATTATATCAAGCAATACTTAGTCTTTATTTGAGTTGTGAGTCAGCAGTTAGAATTGGAGGAAGTACAGGAAGATGGTTTAATGTTAAATCTGGTGTGAGACAAGGATGTACATTATCCCCTCTGTTATTCATTATCTATATGGATCACATTATGAAGGAATGTGGTATTAAACCTGATATCAAAATTGGAGATGTTAATGTCAGCTCTTTGCTTTATGCGGATGATGTTATACTTCTAAATAAATCCGCTACAAGTCTGCAAGATTCTCTGACTAAATTGAATAGCTGTTGTAATAGATATGGTATGAAGGTCAGCAATAAAAAGACAATGAAAATAGGCAGAATCATTGAAAATGTCAACTGTGTTGTGAATGGAGAACCTGTGGAACAAGTGAAACATTTCAGCTACTTAGGCACAATTTTTACTGAAGATGGTAAACTAAATATAGAAATAGACAACAGAATCAGCAAAGCTGGTATCGTGGGAAGTCAACTGAATAAATTCATATGTAATAAGAAAGAAATTAGTCGGAACACTAAATTAGCTGTATACAAGACTGTGTTCAAACCAATCTTAACTTATGGATCTGAGAGCTGGGTCAGAAGTAAAACACTTGACCAAAGACTAGAGACTGCAGATATGAGAGTTCTGAGAAAGATTAGAGGCGTGAACAGATGGCATCAATGGCAATATCATATTAAAAATGAGGATATTAGGAAAGAACTTGACATTGTCAGCATCCAGGAATGCGTTAGCAGAGCTAATCTCAGATGGTATGGTCACTTAAATAGAATGGGAGAGGAAAGATTAGCAAAACAAGTGTTCTCTGCCAGGTTGGCAGGAAAACGACCCAGAGGAAGACCAAGATATAGGTGGATTGATACGGTACAAAGTGCCTTAGACGATAGAAATATAAGATCTGATAATGTTGGAGTCTTGACAAGTAACAGACTGATTTGGAGGAAAATTGTAGATAGGAAGTTAGTAATGATGTAATTTTTTCATGTAGTACTGTCATATCCTGTACACCCCTTGAGGGTACATGGCAGGAATTTGATGATGATGATGAGTTTTATTTCCCTTTTTATATATGGGTACTATGAGAGCTCTACTCCAATCATCAGGAATTCGTCCCTCTGTCCAGGCTTTCTGAACTATGCAGTGCAGCCACTGTAAGACTCTTATACCACCATACTTCAGCATTTCTGGTCGAATATCATCTACTCCTGCTGCATGCCTGGTCAGTGTTTTTTTACCACTGTGCTGTCATCACTGCTTGTTTCATTTAGCAGTTTTTCAAAGTAATTACTCCATACTTCAAGGATATCTTTTTCTCCCGTTTTCATGTCACCTTTATCATCTCTAATTCCTTTTATAGCACTCTTTCCTCCATTCTTAAGCTTCTTCAACAACCACCAGAATATTTTGTCACCTTCTTGATATTTATTTTCTATATTCTTGCCAAAGTCCTCCCATGACTTTTGTTTAGCTAGTTTTACACAGTGTTTAGCATTCTTGCATTTGTCTCTATATTCTCTAAGAGCACAAGCTGACTTATTTGACAGGAACTTTTGGTATGCTTTCTTCTTTTCCTTCACTGCATCTTTAACTTCCTGTGTCCACCAGGGAGTTCTGATTTTTTTATCCTTACAGACAACCTCACCACAGCCTCTCTGACAGAATCAATCAATGTTTTCTTCAGAGTTTGCTACTGAGTCTCCAAGGTTTGATTCCTGTTCTCAATCTCTTTCATTTTTTCTTCAATAATCTTTGTGTATTTTAGTCTACAGCTCACATCTGAAAGCTGCTCAACTTTTATTCGCTTTAAAACTTTCTTATATGTTATTCTTTTCAATATGAAATTCAATTTTATCCTGCTCAAGACTAAATAGTGATCACTTCCAATTTCAAATCCTCTGTACACTCTGGTGTCCTGCACCAGGGAGAAAACATCACTATCAACAATAGCATAGTCAATGAGACTTTTCTTATTCCTAGCCTCTTCTCTCCATGTGAATTTGTGCACATTTTTATGTTGGAACATGGTGTTAGTAATAACCAGTCCATGTCCTGAGGAAATCCAACAGATATTTGCCATTAGCTTTGCTCTTTTCTCCAAATTTTCCCAAAATATTTTTGTATGTCTCACAATAATTTCCTACTCTGCTATTTAGATCCCCAACAAGGACCAACTTTTCCTTTTTCATTGTGTCAGTTGCTTTTTCTAAAGCGTCAAAAAATTCCTCCACTTCTACCTTAGTAGCACCTTCTGTGGGACCATAGGCACAAATAAGTCTCATTGTCCAGTTCCCCATTCTCATATTTGCCCACATTACTCTATTTGAGACCGACTGCCATTCAAGAAGATTAGCCTCGTATTTTGTGTTGAATACTATGGTTACTCCTTCTTTTCCTTGATTGTCATTGCCTGAATATAACATTTTGTATTTATTGCTCAGAAAGATCTCACCAGTTTTGGTCTTTTTTGTTTCAGTCACCCCTATTATGTCGATCTGGTACTTATCTAATTCCTCAGCTAGCTCCATTTCTTTGCCATTCAGGCTTCTTACGTTGATAGTACCGATCGTTAACTCTGGTGATGTTGAGTTGGGGTTTGTTTTCAGATTTGTTCCAGTAGCTGACTTTTCGCTGTTCGCCCTGGTTCCCTGGCGAAAACAACGGGGGCCTTGTTTAACTGGGCGACGCCCCAGCCGGCATGAAATTTTGTCATGTTGTACCATCATTCTATATTTTGGTTTAACCAATAAGAATACAATTTGGTCGGCTAAATCCCAAATTGCCAACCCATCCTCGTCCGTTCAGTATCCAAGTAGATACCCAACAGGGTGCACCACGAGAAGGTGAGGATTGGACATTAGGTCAGAAGCCCTGGTCGGTTCTCCGCATTCCTTTAAAGGCTATGTGGAGGTCTCCTCTCAGTTATACAGCTTTGACCCTTAAGCACCCCTTAAACGTAAGATCATAAATATAAATGATTAAAAGCATACATTTAAAGAAATAGACATTAAAAGAATATAGAAATGCCACAATAAAATATTACACAAAAACATAAATTGTCAAATTTCACTCATCCAGTGATTAATATACTTCAAACCCAGCCACTGGGGAGAGCAAATTAGTCTTCTCGGTGCCGGTCCCAAGCCGGATAAATGGGGAGGATTGGCGTCAGGAAGGGCATCTGGCCATAAAAAAGAAAAACCATGCCAAAACCAAGGATGAAATGTTGGATAACAGAGAAATGACCACGGCTAGGGAGACCCCCATAAGCAATGTGTAGTTCTGTCACCCGAGGACTGTGAGAAGTGGGCTAGGGCTACTGAACCAAGGACGGGTTTGGCTAAAGAAGCGAGTCCAACAGAAAGAGAGTGTGTATGTAAAGTAAGAATCGGGTTGCTGAATGTGGGTACGATGAATGAGAAGAGTAGGGAGATAGTGGTCATGATAAGAAGAAGGAAGCTGAAGATCTTGTGCATGCAGGAGACAAGGTGGAAGGGCAATAAAGCAAAGGAGCTGGCGGAGGGATATAAACTGTTTTATAGCGGTGTGAATGAGAAGGGAAGAAACGGAGTTGGAATTATCATCGATTAAGAGCTGAAGGGTGGAGTCTGTGAGGTGTGCCGGAAGAATGATCGGATTATGAGTGTTAAGCTTGAGATGGGAGGAAGTGTGGCTACGCCCCACAAGTAGGTTGTGATGAGGAGGAAAAAGAGACATTCTGGAGAGAACTTGACCAAGTAGTAATGGGAATCCCTGATGGTGAGAGAGTGATCGTTGGAGCAGATCTGAATGGGCATTTAGGAAGGACGAAGCGGTGAAGAAAGGGTACATGGGGGTTGGAGTAGTGGTAAAAGAAATGAAGAAGGTAAAAGAATCATAGAATATGCTGTGGCCTTTGATCTGGCTATAGCTAACACATGGTTCAAGAAGAGAGTTAGGCATCAGATAACCTATAAGAGCGGGGATAGAATGAGTCAGATTGACTATATTATGTGCCGTAGCAAACATCTGAAGGAGGTGAAAAACTGTCAAGTGATTAATGGAAAAAGTGTAGCAGCACAGCACAGGTTGCTTGTGGTAGACCGTGATATAAACGGGGAAAAGAAGAATATACAGAGGTGGCGGATACAGAGGAGAATAAAGTGGTGGAAATTGGAAGAGGAAGGCCCAAGGAATAAGTTTAAAGAAAAGGTATTGAAAGAAATGAAGTTACCAGAGGATGTGGAAGAATGGTGGGACGTTAATAGTCGGAATATTAGAAAAATCGGAGAAGAGGTGCTTGGTATAACATCAGGAAAGGGACCGCCTGAGGATAAGGAGGCATGGTGGTGGAATGAGGAGGTGCAGTTGGAGATCAAGGAAAAGAAAGAGGCAAAGAAAAAATGGGACATGACTGGAACTAGAGCCGACAAGGAGGCATATAGATTAGCAAAGAAAAATGCAAAGAGAGCTGTGGCAAGGGCGAAAGCAGTTGATGAGGTTTATGAAGAACTGGAGAGAAACGGTGGTGAAGCTCAGTTGTTGAGAACAGCGAAAGCCAGAGATAAGGCCTCGAAAGACATAACATCAGTCAAGCAGATAAAGGATGCCTCAGGAATAGTATTACAAGAGGAGGACAAAATCAGAGGAAGATGGAAAGAATATTTCTGTAAACTACTAAATGAGGAGAATCCGGGAGAGAGAGGTGTGAGGATGGAGAGGCAAACGAGAGACCGGTGCAAGACATAAGTAGAGAGGAAGTGGATTGGGTACTGAGAAAAATGAAGAATGGAAAGGCTGTGGGGGCAGAACAGATACCTGGGGAAGTGTGGAAAAGTTTGGGCAGTGAGGGCGTGAATATGTTATGGGATCTGATGAAGAAAATAACCCAACAGGAAAAGATACCAGAGGAATGGAGGAAAAGTATTCTCGTCCCAATCTACAAAGGAAGAGGAGATGTTCAAGACTGTGGCAACTATAGAGGAATCAAGCTGATGTCACACACATTAAAAATATGGGAAAGAGTAATTGAAGCAAGGTTACGGCAGGAAACGAAAATTGGTGAGGAGCAGTTTGGATTTATGCCAGGAAGAGGGACAATGGATGCGATATTTGCACTAAGGCGATTGATGGAGAAATATAGAGAGATGCAAGTGGAGCTGCACATGGTGTTTATAGACCTGGAAAAGGCATACGACAGAGTAGCCAGGCAGAAGGTATGGAGGTGTATGAGGAAGAAGGGGATGTCGGAGAAGTACGTGAGGTTGGTGAAGATGTATGAGGAAACAGAAACTCAGGTCAGGTCTAGTGTCGGCATGACAGAAGGGTTCCCCATTGTCGTAGGGCTACACCAAGGGTCAGTTCTGAGCCCCTACCTCTTTGACCTGGTCATGGCTGTACTAGTGGAGGATGTTAAGAAGGAGGCACCATGGAGCATGCTGTTTGCCGACAACATTGTTCTATGTGAATCATCCCGAGAGAAGCTTGAAAATATCCTGGAAGAATGGAGAAAGGTATTGGAGAAGAGAGGCATGAGAATTAACCGGGAGATGACCGAATATATGTCAACGGGGAGTGACGAGGGTATGGTCATACGACTTCAGGGTGAAAGGCTAATTTCAGGGAAGAAGTTCAAGTACCTTGGGTCGGGTGTCGATAGGGATGGTGACTTGGATGAGGAAATACAGCACCGAATAACATGCGGTTGGATGAATTGGAGGAAGATTAGCGGGGTCCTGTGTGACAAGAGAGTGAGTTGTAAGAGGAAAGAAAAGCTGTATAAGATGGTGGTGAGGCTGGCGATGCTCCATGACACGGAGATGTGGCCTATAACAAAGGCACAGGAGAGGAAGATGGAGGTAGCGGAGATGCGGATGTTGAGATGGATGAGTGGTGTGACAAAGAAGGACAAATAAGGAATGACTACATCAGAGGGACGGTTAAGGTGGGACCAATTGGCAAGAAGATACAAGAAAGTAGGCTGAGGTGGTTCGGACATGTAGAGCGGAAGGGTGAGGAGTATGTTGGTAAACAAGTGGAGTATATGGAGTTGGAGGGAAGGAAGAAAAGAGGCAGGCCCAAGCTCAGGTGGAGGGATAAGGTGACAGAGGATCTTAGGGAGAAAGGATGGAGTCTGAAGGACGCCCTGGACCGGAGAACTTGGAAGAGGAAGGTTAAAGATCGGTGCGCCGACCCGATTTAACATGGGAAAAGGCATGGTGAAAGAAGAAGAAGAACTGATTAATATACTTTAAAGCTGGTAATACTGTTATTTTTGACCACACAAACTATAGGAGAGAATAAATGACTACTATTGGGTTTTTTTTTTTGGTCATATTTATTTTAAAACAACGTTATACCAACTAGTTTCATCAACTGTGGCTGCAGGCTTCATCAGGGTAAAAGATGTATAAAAAAGAAAAGAAGACCAGATCTGGAAGACCCTTATTAGATCTTTCATCATGCCAGAACTGAATTTTGCCATCAACTACAAATCACTCCTACACAACAACCAGCAGATCATACACGCGCTATGCATGTGATGTACGCGTTCTTCTGCTTTTATACAAAATACAATGGTATTCGGTTTATTTTATGGTTTCAGTGTTAACAGTTTTTAGCATTTAAGTGTCCTTACTATTTTTATACATCTTTTACCCTGATGAAGCCAGCAGCCACAGTTGGTGAAACTAGTTGGTATAACTTTGTTTTAAAATAAATCTGACCAAAAAACCCCCGAATAGTAGTCATTTATTCTCTCCTATACTTTAAAGCTGTTTCATTACACTGCATTAAATCTTCTCGGGTACATATAGTGTTAATGTCTATTAGGCAGCACTGCAGAAGATGATCCATGGTTTGTTTCACCACATGAGCAGCTGTCATTGTCTGTGTAGTCCCATCTGGCCATATTCTGCTTTGATCTACCCATTCCGAAACAAAGTCTATTCTATGGCTTCTATCTTTACCAGTTTAGATGTAAGACAGATGGAAGAGATCCGTTTAAGTTCAGAGCCTCTGGAGATTGTTCTTGTCACATTGTTGATCTTGTGACTTTTATGGAATCAACCAACGGTTCCACTGAGTGAATAAAACATTTCCTTGAGTTTAGCCTCCTATTTACTGCAACATGTTCATACAAAGGATGCCATTCATCCTTTAGTTGTTGTTTCCGTTCATATCTACTCTGAGTTGTTCTTCTGATATAAGGAGATTGCAATACAGTGAGTATAGATGGTCAATTTTTGTAGGCTTAAGGCAGCCAGTAATGTGCCGACATGTTTCATTATGAACCTTGTCAATAATTTTGACGTGATGATCTTTTGCAAACAGGGCTAGTATACTCGGCTGTTGAAAAGCAAAATGCCAGTGCAGAGGTCTGCAGTACTTGTGAACTTGCACCCCACCAAAATGATGTTAATCGGCGCAGGATTTTATTACGTGTTTGAATTTTAGCTGCTATCTTCTCTATGTGTTGCTTATAATTTAAGGTCCTATCTAGTGTGACATCTATTATTTAATGAAAAATATCTTTACGCTCTATAACTCTTAAACAAAATAATTTTTTTAACTTAAAGAAAACACAGAAGAGTATGTGTAATACAACAGGCCCTCCTAGTAATAAAAATAATGAAACAAATTATATTTCCTCAAATTATTCTTTCTGTTCTTACTATTATTTACTGACTTCTTGTAAAGATTCTCACAAAGAGGAAATGGTCTTCAAACACAACTGATCACTTTATCAACATAAAAATGGTGTTGGTGGGGAGAGGGGGCTTGGGATGAGTACATTTTTGCACGTGTGTGTGTGTGGTGAGTAGGATTTTGCATAATTTGTTGACCCTGGTTACAATGGTATTTATTTTGATCTAATTCAAAATTAAAAAAACTTTTCCAGAAATTCACTATAGCAATGCCAGCTTGATTATGCAGAACACCCCTCTCTCCAACCAGCAGATTGTGGGTTCAAATCATGCCATGGATGTTTGTAAAATCTTGCTGTGCACAAGCTTGTATAGCTCCTTGAGTTTATAAGGCTTCTCTCTCTCATCTCATCTTCTTTATGCCCTCTTTTACCTTGCAGTGTCGAGGGTTTATTAATGATCGGACCTCAAACCGTTCACAGGATAAGGTGGTCGGCCCTATGCCCCGGTGTATTCTATGTCCTGTAGTGTTGAGTTCTCAAGGCTGGTTTGCCTGCTTTGGGGGATGAAAAACCCTAGGACAAACTAGGGGGGAAAACCCTACTGTCCGCACCCAAGACCGGCTAACTTGGCTATGGCTGAGGAAGATCCTTCAGCTCCTCATGTCACCGACAGGAATCGAACCCAGGACACTCCTTCCCCAGGCATATCGTTGTGAAACACACAGTCACTACTCTCTCTCTCTTTTAAAATGCTATCGTGCTGTAGTGGCAAAGTGTATGTGCTCTGAGAGCAATGCTGTCAGGCATTGTGCCCTGGTAGAGGAACCTAGATAGCAAGGCTAAATGGATAATTGTGTATATACAATAAACAAAGCACTTTATTTTGCAACCTGGAATGTTTGGACCCTTACAGATAATTTTGTTGCTTACTGATCTACTTTATTACTACAGTAATGCCTCTTTTAGATACAAAATTTGAATATATTATCAAGAATGTAAACAAACAGAGCTGCTGGTCCTAATGTCATCCTCAGCAAGGATGACATCAGGAAGGGATGGAACTCAGTTTTAGTTTCACACTCATTTCATAGTTTTCACTGAAACAGAGATGAATTTTGGTTGTCAACCAACATTCATCTCTGTTTTAAGACAACCAACATTCACCTCTGTTTTAAGACATGAGTAGTAGTAGTCTTAAAACAGAGACACCTCTGTTTTAAGACTACTACTACTCATGAGAAGACTGTCTTAGAATCCACTCTTTAGTCTTTATTGCAACAATCATTTTCTCTCCTAAAAATGAACTTTGCCACTCTTGATTTTTAAAGAAGTCCACAGAAGTCATCTGGGGTAACTATAAACACCAAAAAGACTGCAGCTAATTCAGTGCAAGTACCTATCATTCAGGTAGATGGAATAATCCTCGAAAATATGAATCTTTTCCTTTCTTGGCAGCCATCTCTCTCAGCAGATAATGACATTCACAGGGAAACCGAAATTGTTGTTTGAAATGTAGTAGTCCAATTTTTGGATATTTGCAAAAATGAGTCTTCAATTACCAGGATATTTACCCTGTACAATCAAACTCTTGGTTTTAGGAATGTTGCCATATCAACTTATTCTTGTTGAATTCCTTAAATATTAGTTATCATATCAACTTAGCTGTGAGCTTGCGATACATGGACCACATACTGAATCTGAAAAACCTAGAAATATTACCAATGTTGTGTTTGAAGAATCTGCACGATTCATTGGAAAGATAGAAGCATGAGAATCAGTTTACAATGCACCTTAATCAGTATTGAGACAAGGATTATCCCCTACTAAATTTGCTAGCTTTGTCATGTTTCCCACATGCCTTCACAATAAGTTATCTTATCAGTACTGAAGACAGGCTGAAGAATTGATGGGGGGAGGATTGCTGCATGTAACCTCAAGGCAATTATAAAGAAAGGTAATGCTAATACAAACAACTGGAAGTTCTAACTCTAAATCAGCTGAAATGGAGAGGATCTATTTTTAAACTGTATGGCCTAACATGAAAAGAATAAGGAGGAGGAATCAGAATGCTCCTCAACAATTGATGCTGCCTATAACTTCAGTCATGAATCATGTTGAAGACAATGGACTATGCATTGGTTTAATCAACCATCTCTGGACTCAGCTTTTCTGAAGACAATCATACTCATTTAAGTGATAGTTGATGATGATGACTATATAGCAAACAATCTAGTACAATAAAACTCCCCCCCCCCCCCATTTGGTCCCTAGGAGTTATAGTGTGAGTTCAAAGAAATTTATGATAAGTGTGTTGTTACTCTTTGTATCCTTGTAATGCTAATACCAATTTGGGATAAGAATTTGGGTGTGTTATATGAGAGTGCTCATGAAAAAAAAATTATAGATCTTGAAGATTTGTTCTGAGATATCTGCCCAAACCTTAGTCACATATATTACAGATGTGAGCTGGAGTAATACTTGACTTTTAATTGATTAAATGGTAAATAGTAATGATAAATGCATGCTTGCATATCAAGTTCTATGCTATAGACTGCAATTACTTCTTACATAAAATATTTAGTATGAGAAAAGTACTGTTTCATTAATCAAACCTACCTGTTTAGGATCTATCTTTTCAGCAACACGTACAATCTCTTCAAGACATGTAGACACTATAGGAATAACCTGTTTTTGTTTATCAGCTGACTGTTTGATATAATTCTGGATACAAGCTATTCTTCTTTCATCCATATCCTGAAGTTTCTGGAATGAGAAACAAAGGCAACAATAAAGAAATTATTTGAATGAAATATTGCATTTTATATATTTATAGCAACTTAACTAGAAGAAAAATTTTCCCATTAGAGTCTTGTTGAACAGAAATGATGTTTCTTTTAAAGTAATGAACATGAAACATGTTGGATGATGAGGATAAAAATAATGGATTCTTAAGATTCATTTGAAGTTTCAATGGAACAAGGTTATTTACTTTAAATAAATAAATAAATTGTGAATTACACAAAGATGCCCTTAAAGTAAAAACTGGCAAATCTAGTCTTCTCCTTCCCCCATTCCAAATAAAACTGGAAGTGCCTCAAAATGACCTATAACCTCAATAATCACCTAATCTCATAATAAATATAAGTAACTGATGATAATTGCAACATCTATGATAGGTCACCAGTATTACTGGCCTTTGACAAATCACATGCTACAACATCACAGCAGACAACTCAGTAACTACAATCTGAAGATGCAGGGTGAAATTTCAAATGACAAATTGTCAGTAAAGAAAAAAGCGTATTTCTATGAAACTAACAGCACATATACTCAGATCCAATGAATTATGACTAGCTTAATTTCTAAAATGTATATTTATAAAATATGTATTTCATACCAAGGAATGACAAATTTGCAAACAGTATATTTAAACTCTTCAAGTTCAATAAAGAGTTAAGGCTTCTAGAAAACTATTACAAAATCAATATTTTCTCTGATTCAAGAACACTACATTTAAATCAACTTCAGTAATCAAGATACAAGACAAAGTATGAGCACAAACACACATTAAATTGTCCCCCCCCAATATTTTTTGGATACCTTTCGCTTGTCACAAAAAAAAAAGTATCAGGTCTTCCCTGCCATATAACAAAATGAAAAATACATTAATACAACAGGTTTGTTTCCATAATTAGTTTCAATTTTATTAACTTCAGTAATTACTATACTTATAGAAGATAATATAACTGAATTCTCTTTACGTTCATCAGTTAAACAACACATATGAATGTTATATCATCCACAGATGCGATCTAAGATTTTTTTAAAGAAATGTTTCCCTTTGTCCATTTTTTTAAAATGTTACTTCTAATGTAAAATTCCAATTTTTTTAAAGCAAAGAAAATACTTTATATTTTAAATAAAGGATTCTTTTTTTTTACTGGTAATTTTTGCTTGAAATAATGGGAAAGAAGATGGCGCTATTTGGGTACGATGCACACAAGGAAATCACTCTCTAGGCTGGAAATAGCAATAGTGAAGAGGAGATTCTTGGTAAGTCATACCCATTTTCAGTTTTTCTTGCAAACTTTAGTTTCTGAAAATCCTCGCATATATCTCACACCACGATTTATTAGCTTTAATTTTGGGAAAATAAAGCGAGTTATATTAGAGTAAATACGGTATCAGGTTACAGATGTCAGAGAAATGAGTGCTCATTATTTGAACAATCACATCTGATTTGGACATGTGTAGAGTACACATTCAGTACAACTATTCCACTTTCATTCCTTTTTCTCTATGAAGCATAATGATAAATTTCTTTTGTTTTTTTTTTTTTTAGCTTGCTTGGCCAATTTCTTTTCCTACTCTGCTTTCTGTACTATGCTCTTAACTTTTCTAGCCTGTTCTTTATTTTTTCATAAACTTTCTCATCCTTATTCTCATGATATTTCTTACACATCATCTTCTTATGATTAAGTGTATACATTTCACACCCACCTAATTCGTTCAGTGAACTCTAGAGACACATTCCAAAACTGTTTTCAAAGCTTCCAATGTAATGCTGATATCCTAACCATTCAGTAAATCATCCTTTGAAAGTAAATGATAGTCTCATCAAGGCTATGTAAAGAGGATTTGATAAGACTATTGCATTCAGGTCTCTGCTTTCTGTGGGAATTTTGATACAGTGGAGAGAGAGAGAGTGCAGTGTTAAAAATAATATCAAGATCGTTGACAATGATTATGAAGACAGATTGTGAATTTGTATGCTGCAGACATTAGCAAATATGAGAAACACGGGTAATATGATTGAGACTTATAAACTTATGATATCCCGTATACTGTACAGGATATCGTTAGATGGAATTTTTCATTTTATGGGAGAGTGAGAGAGCAATGAGAGGCATCCTTGGAAGTTGAGAATGAATGTCCTCAAGGGGACGAGAGCTACATTTTTCTCTCATAGTGGTGGGCAATTGGAATGGATTGCTATTGGATGTTGTGTGTGTATGTGTGCAAGTAGTCTGAACGAATTCCAGAACAGGTATGGCAGCTGGTGTGGGTATTATGTGGCCTCCCTCAATAACTTCCTAACTCCCTGGAGGTCGCTCTTAATAATAATAATTCAAAATAAATTCATTTTTGATTCAATTCCTCTATCCACCTACTAAATTAATATCTGACAAAGTACCATTATGAAATGCATATCTACCTGAAAGATATCTGGCATCCTGTCAGTATAATGAATCCTTTGAAGCTCATTCGTTTTTTGCAGCTGATTAGCATATTCTGTTTTACAGTCTTCACTGATTTGATTTTTCATCTGGTAATGAAGTTTAGCCTTAAATACGAAAAATAATTATTTTAAATAACAAATCATTCAAATATTCTATAAATCAATGTTACTTTTTTTTGACATTTAGTTCATATTTTTCTATATTAGGAGAACCTTTTCTCATGCAAACAGTATCAAATGCATGAAAAAACAATTAGTTTAAGCTGTATATGAAAAATTTGTGTGTTACAAATACTGCTTTCATTATAGTAAACACTGTTATAACAACCATTGAAAAAAAAGTCCAAACCAAAATTCCAATAGACACAATGCTGTGCTATAGCAAATTCACTACAGCACAGCATATTCTTAAGTAGATAACTCCGAGTAAACAGTTAGGTCACTGACAGTGAAAGTTCAGATAGGCATATGGATGAAGATGTTCATATGTTCAAGAGGCGGAGAGATTATTGTTGTCAAGTATGCACTCTATAAATGGAGACACAAGTCTCCAATGTTAGTTCAAGCACCATCGAACAGTGTTGTGTCCATTTAAATCTCCCATTAAAAGTAAAAAGGATGGTAACTTCAATATGACAACATTAAGGTAATCATGAAAGATATATGCACCAGAAGATAAGTACATGCAGCATAATGTTATAAGAGATCCAACTGAGTCTGACTGCACTGCCTCTATGTCTGTATTAAGTAGGACTTACTGGAATGTGATATGGTTACCAACATTGATGACAATTTCTCCATGGGCAGATCCATCACATGTCCTGGCCTTACACAAATGAGGGCTACTTTTCATAATCTCGAATGGTCACTGGGCTTCAGGTATGTTTCTATAGGCAAAAGAATATTAGATTATACTTCTGCAAAGGAGCTTGATGTTATCAACATTTTAACAGAATCCACAACAATTCCACTGTAGAAATGTTTTCATTATTTATTTTTGGTGATATCATATGACTTCTGATATGAGATCCTGTTTTCATTAGCTTTTAATGTTATAAGAAATGACAACATATACTAGAATATTAATTATAAAAAAAACTTTAATTAATACCTGCCTATATTTCGAAATTGTTACATTGCCATCATCAGGGATCACAAAAAATGATATGTGCATGCAAGCTAATACTAAGCAAATGAGGCTGAATAAAGGCAACAGAAGTCAGGCCTAAACTCCTAAACAGTGCTCCCTACTGTGTCGAATTGGGGTATCTTGGCTGTTGAGCAGACGATTTTAAAATGTGTGCTTCCTAAATCTGGGGTAGTCTCATGCATCTAAATTTGTTCAGGTTTGGAAAGTTTTTCAGAGCTGAGGCAAACTTGAGAAATAGACTTGCATACTTGTACTTACTGCGGTGTATAGAGTGGCCTTCCTCCAGCATATTCTGTGATAAGTGTCCGATGCATGGTCAGCAAGTTCTGAGTGGCTGTATTGGTGGAACCGGATGTAGTCCTTGTGTTTGGATGTCCTGATACAGGCAGTCCTACTGGTTTAGTCGTAGCAGGATAGTTCGCAACTGCAAGGGACCTGGGGAAGTTGCTAGTCTTTGGCAGAGCAGATAATAGATGCTAATATGGGAGGTCATATTTTCTGATTTTTGTTAATTTTTTGGATGTGCCCTGGATACATGGAATGGTGATAGACTTTGGGTAATCTCTGCTCTGAAGGGGGAGAGCATGGGGTTGCAGTTACATGGTTTTAATAATTTTTGGATTTTTTTGGGGATTCTAGCCATTGCCTAGGAAGGTGTTAAGGATATCATAAGTTCAGTAGTTAGGGCAAATCTGAACTGATTAATTTTGCACTGTTAAACAGAGTTTTTATAATCCCATATTGTTGGGGGGGGGGTGATTGTTGCTGAATGTATCTACCTGTATGTGTAGGTTTTCTATAAACAGAGAATGCCAGGGATCCATCAGGCTGGCATATAATTAGAGTATCTAGGAATAGAAAGCTGTTGTTGTTTTGCTTTTTCAGGGTAAGGTGGATTCTGAGGTGCTGATTGTTTAGGTGTGTTATGAAATTATGGAGTGTAATTCAGGCCATGTGCGGAGAACACATCATCCACGTAGCGTAGCCAGACAAGTGGGTTTACGTGGGGCAGAGTTTAAGGCATTTTCTTCAAATGTCTCCATAAAGAAGTTGGCCAGGGGTGGAGAACCAATGGTTGTCTCCTCTATCTGTTTGTAGAATTTTACATGCCAAAAGAAATAGCCTGATTTCATGGTGAACTGAAATAAGGCTGAGATACTGGAAGGAAATATGGCTTGGATGAGGTCTTTGGGATCTTGAGTGGGACATTGATGAATAAGGAGGAGACATCAAAACTGACCATTATGTCAATGTGTTGAAGTGTGAGGTTTTCTATACTGGCTTTAAAGTGGGCTGAGTTTCTTTTTTTTTTTTTTCTTTTTTTTTTTTAAATGTGTGAGGATGTGTTTCCTAATTTGTATGTGGGTGAATCAATGCTATCCACAATGGGGCATAATGGCACATTTTGTTTGTGGATTTTTGAAAGTCGGGAGGGGGGGGTCTAGAGTTATAAGGTTTTAATCTGTTTATAACTTCTACATGACAAGAGCTCTTTTAAGGATCCTGTGGAGTGCTCTGATTTGTGTGCTGGTGGGATCAGAGTCTATGGGAAGTCGATAGAATGACTAATCAGATTACTCAGGGAAGCATGCCTCTTTACTTTTAGATTATTGTACCTACCTCCCTATAGACTATGATCACACTAGCACACAAATCAGAATACTCCACAGGCTCCTTAAAAAGGTTACCACTTAGCATATGGAAGTTAAAACAGAAACTAAATACTTTATAACTTTTATAAGGTGTTGTGGGGCATAACCGTGACTAGTATCCCCCTTCATATATCATCAATTGTTGGGGGGGGGGGGGTACTAGTCATGGTTACAGTAGATACATTTTTATTGAAGCAGCAATGTTGATGCAGTCTGAAAAACTACACCAACATTGCTGCTTCAATAAAAACGTCTCCTGATGAGTTTTTTTGACTCATTTTGTAGATCCTGTAACCCTTTCAAACTCTTCTGAATGAAAAAAAAGGATGACATTCTTCCAAATGGTCATTCCTCTACTGCATGTAAAATTAAGAAAAATAGATTATTTTTTAGTTGTCTGTAATATTTTCTGTTTCTTATTTTGGTTTTCTGTTGATGTTTTAACAATATTTGGACATTAACTCTCTAGTAAGCAATGACTGAACTCAGTAGTGAACCAGCAGGGACACTTCGGTCTCTAAACTGGCACCACAGGAAGCTTTGGGGCCCTGTCCCCATACCATAAGGAAAGGTAACACTGCAATACTTGATACTTGCAGGCAAGCCTGCTCTGCCAGTCTTGCTGAAGCAGAGGCCAAAGTACTGTGAGAATACCAGGATCCCCCTCCAGATGTTCATTGGTTGCACTGCATTGGAAACATGGCTGCAAGGTGTTGGATCTCAGTGATGGTAGTGAACAATATAAGAAGAAAAGCATAAGAAAGAGAATAAAAATGAAATGGACCAGTACCACCCCAAGTGGAAAAAGTGAAACAGAAAGGAATAGACAAGGTAAGCATTCAGAGGTTGCATATGAGAGATGGTAAGGGTAGGACTGGTTACAGACCAAGGAATGAATTACTATGATTGTTTACAAATGCTAGTGATTATCAGATATAAGGGTAATGAAATTGTTGTACTGATCAAGTTTGTTTCTTTAAAACTGTTGGAATAAGTGAGACAAGGCTCGATGAGGATAATATTTTGAAGAGAAGAGAGATAAAAGAATATGATGTTATTTATGATAACATGAAGCACGGCTGCTCTGGTTACAGCAGAAGAGCTGGACTGGTGAAATGTGAAGGGATTAATAATGGTTTGAGGCAATCTAGTATGAGACAGAGGATAGTGACAAAGGAATGCACAGGCAATTGGCCTAGAAAATAAAAATAGGTTAGTCATTGTTGGGTGATTTTAATTACAGTAATATAGATCAGAATGAAAAGTTCACGACAGAAACAAAGTGAATAAATTTCTCACCATTTTGAGGGATATCTATCTAGTATGCAACAATGAGCAAGTGAAGCTCAAGCGCCTTGGATTTGATCATTTCATCAGAAGATGTGATTGTAAATGAGATTTGTATTCTCCCTTCCTGTAGTGTGATAACCATGAGGTGATTACCTGGATGGAAACCAACTATACAAGGTCTTCTGTGAAGAAAGGAATAAGTAAAACTACTACAAATCTAGAAATTGTCAAAAAGCTTAGGAGACACCTTAGAGTTAGCATGGAATGAAGAGTTAGGCAGAAAGATAAAAATGCAGCTTGAGCACTGATCATGATCTATTTAACAGCAGTAATGTCTGAATGTACTTCAAAGGCAAGGAGGTTAAACAAGGCAGGTGTGAAATGGTTAAATGAAGATGTCAAACATACAGTCTGGAAGAAGGCATTATGGAGGCATCAGTAAGATGAGTGATGATAATCAGTTGCAATGAGGACTACGAAGAACACACCAGGAAGGCAATTAGCCAAAGAGGCAAAGAAAAATCACAGCAAGTTCCCTTGATATGTGGATGAGAGAGAGATTATGGGAGAATAACAGTTGGAGAAAATAGCAGAATGGTAACTGCTATCAAGTACCGTATTTACTAGAATATGACTTCGCCCTCACATATAACTCGCATCCCTAATTTTACTTTATGAAAAAAGAAATTAAAAAGTTTCGCATATACCTCGCACATAAAAAAAAGTTTAAACATGTTCATGTCAGGGTGATAGTAACTCGCTCCTTGCAATAAACAACAAGTGCTCCCCAACAGCCACCATATTGCAAATAAGTAAATTTTATTGTATCACTGAATAAGGTACAGAGACATTTGCTGTCTGTGTAATATATTTCTCAACAAATAATACAATTAGAAACAACTGGGATAAAAACAGCACTAAATAATGAATCACATGTCTCCTCGCACAGAAACTATGCTGTATAGACTCAATCAATACTATATGTTGCATAAGCAAACGGTATCTACCTAAAAAAAGCTATTGTTTCAATTTTTCAATTACATTTAATAAGTGTTTGTTTGATTGCATTTGAAATTTTCAATGTCATTAAGACAGATCACAAAGGCTAACTTCAAATAAAATTCTACTACGAACATATCATATAATGTGTGTGCGAATCCGCATGGCAGCTTGATGTGAAAGCAGCACGCAAACAAGCAGCAATAAAATTCAACCAAAGGGTTGAATCTTTGTGTGAGTTAAGCCTACCCACGCAACGCAGAAGTGGTACACTTACAGTAATGAGAAGTTCCTTCGGAACAATAAATGGCAAAACACCACCCTATTGTGAACATGTTAAAACTAAGAAATATATTAGTGAATGTTGTTATGCCAGTTTCAGATATTGTGGAATTCGATTGAAGAGAATTAACATTTCAACTCAATAATTGTCAACTTGCCTTTGTTGTTGGGTCAAGCGTTCTTTTGTTAATACAACACCAATCACATGCATGTCTTCATTGCTGCGCTATCTCTACTGGTGTACCACTGCTGTCTATTTCACGCTCTGCTTTCAGTTCTCATTAGTCATTTGTGAAGGATTGTTCATTACCTATCTCAAGTCCTGTAAATTACTGGTAATTTTTGATTGAAATAATGGGAAAGAAGATGACGCTATTTGGGTAGATGACTTTGACCATTCACACAAGAAAATCACTCTCGATAGCAAACAGAGATTCTTGGTTAGTCATACCCATTTTCAGTCTTTTCCTGAAAACTTTAATTTCCAAAAATCCCTGCATATATCTTGCACCATGATTTTTCAGCTTTAATTTTGTGAAAAAAAAGTGCAAGTTATATTCAAGTAAATAGGGTAAATTGCTGAGATATTAAATGAGCAATTCCTAAAGAATTTCATTCTCAAAAGCGTGCATACGACATGATTCAGAGATTGACTACAGTGGGACCAATAGTAAGCAAGCAGGAAGTATAGAAGAAATTAACTCAAACTTGACAGAACATTAACATAATGAATACTGACGAATTAACATGAATGAATATCATCACAGATGTAGATGTCTTAAATAAATACAACACAGGAAGCGACCACAGAACACTAAGAGGAAGAATAAGTATAAATACAAAGTAAAGAGAAGAAAATAGATGACTCCATAACAAATGAAATGCTTAAACAAACTAGAAAAATATATCAAAAGGAAATAAAAGGATATTGGAAGCAAAAGAAGAAAAATATTTAAATACTCTTAACCAAGATATTACAGATATAATTATAAACAGCTTAAATAAGATAAAAAGAGCTAAAAAAAAGCAGAAAATAACAAAAGAAACTCTGAACCTAATTGAAAAAAAAAAAAAAAAGAAAGAAACCTGAAGCAATACTTAAATCAAACAGAAAAGGCAGAAATAAACAAAACCATCAAAAACAGAATAAGAAAAGAAATAAGAGCAAGAAACTATTGAAAAAAGTAAACGTATCCTACTATGAGAATATTACATGAAGCACAAATAATCAATATTAAAGACAAGAATGGTAAATTGATCCAGGAAAGACAAAAAATAATAGAAAGAATCGAAGAATTCTACAGTAATTTACATAGCTCAGCCCAATCAGGACACTGAAATCCATTCACTATGACATGGAAGTACCACCAATATTGATTGAAGAAATAAAAAATGTCTTAAAAGGAATGCCATATAATAAAAGCCTGGGACCAGATAAAATCATAGCCGATGATATCATAAGACATGAGGAAGAGAATTACTAAAAAGGTTCAAATGCTTTTTAATAAATGCTTAACAGAATCTGAAATCCTAGATGACTGGAACATAGTACAAACAGTCTTAATATACAAAAAAAGGAGATAATACAGATCTAAAACAGTACAGGAAAATCAGCCTGCTTTTACATATGTATAAATTATTCACCAAAATACTAACCAATATAATGAAAAGCAAACTAGAGTTCTCACAAACAAAAGACCAGGCAGGATTCAGAAGTGGATATCCAATTAATGACCACCTCCAAACTAATAACCAGATAATAGAAAAAACAAAGGAATACAATATACTACTTTGTGGCATCTATCAATTATGAAAAAAGCATTTAATAAAAGAGAAAGAACGGCAATAATAGAGGCACTAAATAACCAAGGTATTGAAAAACCATACATACAACTAATGCAACAGTAATATCAAAATCAGCTAACGCTTTTTTATTCCCGTATACAGGAGTAGGTGAGGTCATTTAGCCCTATCTAACTTTTGGAGACTGAGTGGGCAGTTCAATCTCCACTGGTACCCAATCAGAGACAGATGGCCCAAAGCTATCACTAATTAAGTGGTACGCAGTGAAGAGAGACGGCTCAAATGTGCCGCCATCTCGTGGTCCCTAACCCTAACACAATATATTTAATGTCTGAAATAATGTGGGTTCTACGGTCGATTTTCTTGAGTTTACAGGATGAAAAACCCGAGTTTCTGGGAGGAAAAACCAGCTTGCCCGTGCCAGAGATCGACTAACTCGGGAACCGGTCGAAAAAAGGCTTAGAAAAATTTCCTCTAGTCGCTGACTAGACTCGAAATGAAGTCTTCCTTCGTGCGGCCAAGCGCGGTAGTGTGCAAACGCCATATCCACTGAGCTACACAGGCTCCCTCAACAGTAATATACAATTAAATAATCTAAAAGCAAAAATTAAAACAGACAGAAGAATAAGACAAGGAAAATATAATGTTAGCAATAATATTCAATGTTTATCTACACGAAATATTTAAAAATCTAAATTAGGAAGGGGAAAAAAAAGCTATCAGAATAAATTGGTCAATATCTAAGAAATTTAAGATTCGCAGATGACATTGTACAATTTCCTAAAACAGCTGAAGAGTTAAAAGAAATGATTAACATAAATAATGACAAAATTAAAACAATATACAACAAGAATACAAACTACAACCAAAAGATACAAATGACAGAGAAATAGCAAATGTAAATAAATTCAAATAAATTCAATTTATCTGAATTTAGAGTGTATAAAATTCTTTGTGCTTGCAGTTAGCATACTTCGTAGACTTGTAGATCAGTTAAATCCATCTTGAAGAACACAAAAATTACATCTGCGATCATCTGTGTGGCAAGTCTGGACTGACAGAACATGCTCTTGATACATTGGATTATATGGAAGAAGACATCGGTAATACATAGACAGAAGTTGCTATAGATTTGAAACTATCTTTAGAATCAACACATGTTATAAAGCACTCTTCCCCAACCTCAAAAAAGTATGGTTGCATAAAGCTGCCAAAGATTTGGGAGACAGTCAATGTAAGAACAGATGATTATTCTTACAATGACCCAACCCACAAAGAGCACCATGTTAGGACATTAGTTCTGTCTGTTTCTGTTACAACTTGAATTGGTTTTAATGATTTAGTTGAGTGCCTGTGTGCTTGTCACAGGCCTCTCTTGGTGTTCTTGATCCTGTGAAGTGCTATTATGAATTTATTATATTGTTAATAATGGTTAAGATATGCAGAGAATAACATAAATATATTAAGCCCATATATATATTCCTTCCATGTTACAAGGACAATACCAGAGACAAAAGATCAGTTGACAATTCAAAACATTTAAATTAAATGTTGCCAAGAAATTATATTCTTGTTTAATCCTTATCCTAGTGTAAGCAAACAAAAGTTGACCAAGAAGCATCTTCACAACCAGGATACTTATAGAAGCTAATGCCTTCATATTAATTATCTCTCCCATAATGCAAAGCACACATCCGATCGAACATAATGCTGTGCATTATACATGTCGGGAAAAAAATTTCTACAAATGTCTCTGATCCAAGAGTATTTTAATAATAAGGTGATACATATTTTCACTATTGTAGTATTTTCACTATTGTACTATTGTAGATAAGAAGTTAGTAATGATGTAAATTTTTCATGTAGTACTATCATATCCTGTACACCCCTTGAGGGTACATGGAAGGAATTTGATGATGATGATGATGATATTTTCAATATTTGTATACGGGAATTATACACTTCTGCATTACTTCAACCTTAGTATTATCTCTTCTGGGTCTGCCTTCCACTGATGAGATCTCAATAAAGGTTGAAACCAGTCTGGGTAGTGGGCCTTACCATAATGCATGACAGACTACATGTCCAATAAGATGTGTGCTTAACATTATGGAATACTAAGGCAATTAATTCGTCGTCATCATCAATTTCCTGCCATGTACCCTCAAGGGGCGTACAGGATATGATAGTACTACATGAAAAAATTACATCATTACTAACTTCCTATCTACAATTTAACTCCAAATCAGTCTGTTACTTGTCAAGACTCCAACATTATCAGATCTTATATTTCTATCGTCTAAGGCACTTTGTACCGTATTAATTCACCTATATCTTGGTCTTCCCCTGGGTCGTTTTCCTGCCAACCTGGCAGAGAACACTTGTTTTGCTAATCTTTTCTCTCCCATTCTATTTAAGTGACCATACCACCTGAGATTCGCTCTGTTAATGCATTCCTGGATGCTGACAATGTCAAGTTCTTTCCTAATATCCTCATTTTTAATATGATATTGCCATTGATGCCATCTGTTCACGCCTCTAATCTCTCTCAGGACTCTCATATCTGCGGTCTCTAGTCTTTGGTCAAGTGTTTTACTTCTGAGCCAGCTCTCAGATCCATAAGTTAAAACTGGTTTGAACACTGTCTTGTATACAGCTATTATGACAGTTAATTAATTTAGTCAGAGAATCTTGCAGACGTGTAGCAGATTTATTTAGAAGTATAACATCATCTGCATAAAGCAAAGAGCTGACATTAACATCTCCAATTTTGATATCATGTTTAATACCACTTTCCTTCATAATGTTATCCATATAGATAATGAATAACAAAGGGGATGATGTACATCCTTGTCTGACAGCAGATTTAACATTAAACCATCTTCCTGTACTTCAATTCTAACTGCTGACTTACAACTCAAAGACTAACTACTGCTTGATATAATGCCCCATTGACACCATATAACTTCAGCGTACTAAATAGCTTCTCTCTTGGCACCTTGTCACATGCCTTTTCCAAATCGACAAAACTTAAATGAGATCTTTGTTATATTCCCATGCTTTCTCGACTATTTGTCGTAAAGTGAAAATCTGATCATGACAGCCTCTATTTTGCCTGAATCCAGCTTGTTCTTCACCCAGCTTTTCTTCCACAATTCTTCTCAATTGTTTCTCAAGTATACTTGCATAGATCTTGCCAGGAACACTTAGCAGGGAAATACCTCTGTAATTGTCATATTCAGTTTTATTTCCATTTTTATATATGGGTACTATGAGAGCTCTACTCCAATCATCGGGAATTCGTCCCTCTGTCCAGGCTTTCTGAACTATGCAGTGCAGCCACTGTAAGACTTTTATACCACCATATTTAAGCATTTCTGGTCGAATATCATCCACTCCTGCTGCCTTTCCACATTTTAAGCCTTTGATGGCTTTTTCTACTTTAAGTATGGATATGAATTCCTGACTGTATGTCTGTTCAGTGTTTTTTACCACTGTACTGTCATCACTGCTTCTTTCATTCACCAGTTTTTCAAAGTAATTATTCCATACTTCAAGGATATCCTTTTCTTCTGTTTTCATGTCACCTTTATCATCTCTAACTCCTTTTACAGCACTCTTTCCTCCATTCATAAGCTTCTTCAACAACCTCCAAAATATTTTGCCACCTTCTTGATATTTATTTTCTATATTCTTCCCAAAGTCCTCCCATGACTTTTGTTTAGCTAGTTTTACACGGTGTTTAGCATTCTTGCATTTGTCTCTGTATTCTCTAACAGCACAAGCTGACTTATTTGACAGGAACTTTTGATATGCTTTCTTCTTTTCCTTCACTGCATCTTTAACTTCCTGTGTCCACCAGGGAGTTCTGATTTTTTTATCCTTACAGACAACCTCACCACATGCCTCTCTGGGTGAATCAATCAAGGTTTTCTTGAAGGCTTGCCACTGAATCTCTAAAGTTTGGTTCCTGTTTTCAAACGCTTTCATTTATTCTTCAATAATCTTTGTGTATTTTAGTCTACAGTTGACATCTGAGAGCTGCTCAACTTTTATTCGCTTTAAAACTTTCTTACATGTTATTCTTTTCAATATGAAATTCAATTTTATCCTGCTCAAGACTAAATAGTGATCACTTCCAATTTCAAATCCTCTGTACACTCTAGTGTCCTGCACCAGGGAGAAAACATCACTATCAACAATAACATAGTCAATGAGACTTTTCTTATTCCTTGCCTCTTCTCTCCATGTGAGTTTGTGCGCATTTTTATGTTGGAACATGGTGTTAGTAATAACCAGTCCATGTCCTGAGCAGAAATCCAACAGATATTTGCCATTATTATTAGCTTTGCTCTTTTCTCCAAATTTTCCCAAAATATTTTTGTATGTCTCACAATCATTTCCTACTCTGCTATTTAGATCCCCAACAAGGACCAACTTTTCCTTTTTCATTGTGTCAGTTGCTTTTTCTAAAGCGTCAAAAAATTCTTCCACTTCTACCTTAGTAGAACATTCTGTGGGACCATAGGCACAAATAAGTCTCATTGTCCAGTTCCCCATTCTCATATTTGCCCACATTACTCTACTTAAGACTGACTGCCATTCAAGAAGATTCGCCTCGTATTTTGTGTTGAATACTATGGCTACTCCTTCTTTTCCTTGATTGTCATTGCCTGAATATAACATTTTGTACTTATTGCTCAGAAAGATCTCACCAGGTTTTGTCTTTTTTGTTTCAGTCACCCCTATTATGTCGATCTGGTACTTGTTCCCTGGCGAAAACAACGGAGGCCTTGTTTAACTGGGCGATGCCCCAGCCGGCATGAAATTTTGTCATGTTGTACCATCATTTTTTATTTTGGTTTAACCAATAAGAATACAATTTGGTCGGCTAAATCCCAAATTGCAAGCCCATCCTCGTTCGTTCGGTATCCAAGTAGATACCCAAGGGTGATTAACATACCCACGAGAAGGTGAGGATTGGACATTATGTCAGAAGACCTGGTCAGTTCTCTGCATTCCTTTAAAGGCTATGTGGAGGTCTCCTCTCAGTTATACAGCTTCGACCCTTAAGCACACCGGGCAATTAATTAGCTTCTATATACAAGTAGCCTAGTAATGAAAATACCCCATGCACAAACTTTGTTTGATAACATCTGGATAATGGATTAAACAAGAATATAATTTCTTGGCAACTTTAAATTATAAAAAAGTGAAAAAACTTTCCACAATTCAAAACACGTCATAAGATTTGAGTTATATAGCATGTGTTTATTTGCTCATGTCTCAGTCACAGGAGAGTACACTATTAGAGTTCAAGGGGAAAAAACAAACAATAGTTAGCTTTTACAATTCAAATAGAGGACTACATAACTCATTTGGATTAATGAACAAAACTTTGAAATATGCACGTAAACAGAAAAGTTGAGGCTTGGATGGTGTCATAAAGTTTCAAGAATAGACTAACAAATTTAAATCAACTCAAGTGTAGAATCTTTGATTCCGTAGAAATCTATGTCCAGGCTTGCTTCCTATAGGAAGCAAGCCCATACTTTGTTTCTAAGGATTTGATATAGTTCTGACATTTTTTGGATTGTAATCTCTGCAGAGCAGCCCATGTGTCCAAAATAATAATGTTGATATCTACAAAGCACTTTAGAATTTCAATTCAAATCACTCTGTTCTTGAAATGAAACCATGACTCTGCAATTCGGTGGAATGAAATTTGATCATCTGTTCCTTGAAACTCGTGAAAATTTTTGCCACCATCCAAAACTTAACCATGCTGATTGATTTTTGCCTGTTTCAAAGTTTTAAAAAGTAATTAAGATTAACTGCTTTTTTTTTTTTTTTTTTTTTTTGTAATAGTGAGTGAACATATAAAAGTCATGCACAATAACATTGAATCTGTTTATCATATACAAATAAGTGGTGCTTTCAGCAGTTTATGCAAATGAGCCACAGCATGAATGCAGGCCTTATGGAACAGTTTTCCCCATTTCCATTTTCTGGAATAAGAACCACATTTTGTGACAGCAAAAGTCTTGGATATGGCTACAAGACATCATTTAACCAATGAATTCTTTGGTGTGGGGAGCCATCATAAGACAAGAGGCTGGCCAAACTTTGGGCATAAATAGCCCGATGCTTGCATGCGAGTCATTCCAGTGGTTACAGAACATGGAACCAATTCCAACAGTCACAAACAGCATCCTGGAGATACAGTGAAGGAAGGCCATGGACTACAACTGCAGTGGGTGACTGTTATCTCGATTATCTGCTCATCAAAGCAAGACTGCTACCTCAAATCAGCTAAGATCTGACCTTGGGTCAGCATAAAGAAACATTGGTATCTGCTTTCAGTGAGCTCAGCAGGATTTACGAAAGAGGCTAGGCAAACTGGTAATCTGTGTGTCCCTATTCCCATATCACAGGATCCAAGTCCAATCAAGGTCAGTACTGTTTACAAAGGGCCTCCATAGCTTAGTTGGTACAGATCAGCATTTCTCAACCTTTCTAAGTCCAAGGACCAGTAATATGCCTAGAACAATTCTATGGACCACTAAGTTATGTAATTTTTTTAAACACCTCTGTGGGAATTATAAACATTTTAGGGAAAACTAAGCCATTTATAACATAATAAATCTAAAAGCATGTTTTGAATACATGTGGAAATATGATTAATTAAATTGTAAGTAAACGATTAAAAGTGTATCATCATTGAACAAAGTTTTAATTTTTATTAAACAAATAAATAATATGATATAATTATGTAACTACTTACTTTTAATGAGGTGGTTGAGCTTCTTGGTCCTTACAGAATTACTGGATATCTGGCTCAATAGTGGTCAACTTCAGTCGAAATCCTTTCTCACAAAGATAGTTGTAGAAAATTGCATGACGATTTTCAATGCTTCTTCAGATAATTCGGGAAATTCATTTCTCACTGAAGGCGAGATCCAGAATTGAGCCAAACCAATATCACGGAATTGCATTTTAAGCCAACTGTCACTTGAAAGCTCAATTAACTGTTCTTTTTTTCATAACGAAAGGTCATTCTCATGACTGTAAGCCTGAAATGGATTGCAAATCCACAGAAATTTCTTGTAAAAGTTATTCAGAAAATATGTTTCAAAATTCTGTTTCAGAGTTTTGAGGTGGTCACAAACCCTTTCCAGAAACTCAGAATCAACAAAAATATCATTTTCCACAAAGGATTCCAATGTTGGAAAAGATACAAATTGTTTGTCTTTTACATAACTAATCCATAACATCGGTTTTTTCTCGAATTCCTTTATTTTGTCGTAGGCATCAAGAACAGTTGAAGAATTTCCCTGAAGGGAGAGTTTTAGTTCATTTAATTTTGAAAAAAATGTCTAAAAGATAAGATAGTGTTGATAGCCATGCTTCGTCAACAAGTAGTGATGCAAAATCAGAATTCCGTTCATTTACAAATAATAAAACTTCATACCTTAATCGAAATAACCTTGTTAGTACTTTGCCCCTGGAAAGCCAACGAATTTCAGAATGAAACAAAAGTTATATATATATTTACTGCCCATTTCATTGCAGAATAGTACTGAAAATAGCCTGTTATTAACTGCTGAGTCTTAATAAAATTAACTAGTTTTACAGTGTTGTATAGCACAGTTTTAAATTCTGGTAGCATTCCTTTGGAGGCTAACGCTTCCCTATGTACGAAACAATGTACCCAATTCATATCTGGAGCTACTTCCTTGACCTTAGAAACAAACCCCACTATGCTTGCCTGTAAGGTGCAAGCTCCATCTGAACAGAAGATCATACATTTTTCCCAATGGATCCATTCGTGTATTATGTAATTATTGTGTGAAATATTTCTTCTCCAGTTGTTTGGGATGACAAAATTCTACAAAACAGAATATCATCAGGAATGTTATCATGTGCATATCTTATGTAGCATATAAACTGTGCATCATTTGTAACTTAACTCTTTCAATTAACTGAGATTCAATGTCACCTGCCACATCATTAATTCTGCGACTGACAGTGTCATTTGAAAGAGGACTCAAATCAACATCTTTTAGAAACTTGTAGTCAAACATAGTTTTTACCACATATTTTATAGCTGGAAGTAGTAAATTTTCCCCGATAGGGATAGGTTTCCCTGATTTTGTCATGCACAAACTTAAGAGATAGGATGCTTCCAGTGCCGTGCTATTAATAACCTGTGACCAAAACTATATCTTTCCCATGATTTAATGTCCCTAAACGTCACTGAAAAAATTCAATTGGCTTATTTTAGCATCACAATGTTTAGTTTCTAGTTTGTTGGAGTTTTGCAGGTTTCATGAACTTGTTCAACAACACCTTATAACACATTGAGGTTTCTGTTCACTTTCATCTCCACACCAAGTAAACCTGAATTTCAAATATGAACTGTTATATTTCCTACTGTATTTTTTCTTTAAACTGCTTGTTTCTTCTACTTTAATAGTATCAGATTTACTCACCGTTACAACATGTGTATCACAATTAGGGTTAGCATCACCTGTTTCATTTTCTTTTCTTTTCAAAGTCCTAGTGCTAAGCCACTTTTCCATTATTAAAAAATGTTTCCAAAAATATATATAAATACTGGGATTAACTAATGACACACTTTGTCCAAGTATCACTTAGCACTTCTGAAGATATACTGAACCTTGGTTGAAGGAGGAAAACCTTCAATAATAAAATTCAATAAACAACAAGCAGTTGGTTGAAATGTGGATAACAAGTTTACTTCAAATCTGACAAAACAGCAAGGGAAGGCGGAAGCAATAAAACCATATTGTTGTTCACTTCACCCCTCTTTTATTACAAATTATTGTAGCTGGAGAATGTTCATTATTTGTTGGTTTTTTTAAAGTAACCATTTTATTTCAATAATTTTTACTTACTTATTTAATTTTAATTTGTTTTGTTTTAATAATTAAAAAAAAAAAATTTATTTAAGTCTGCCTGCAGACCACAGTTTGAGAAACAGTGGTATAGATGTTTTTACCATCTATAGCCCTTTGGTAGGAAAGATCTGGGTTCAATTCCTATCCACGATGTGAGGAACCTTTATTTAGTCTCTTTAGACAAGATATTAGCTGGTCTCATATGAAGGTAGAGGATTTTTTCCACCCAGAATCTCAGGTTTTTCTTCTCTGAGAACAGGAATCAGCCTTGCGCATACACACATCCACAGACAAACCCACTCCTGGAATAAAGATTAACCAACCTATTCCATACGGTTTCAGTTTCGAATGCCTACCCGGTGAAGTGTGGATCTACGTGTGAGCATAAATGAACAACAACTGTTTGCAAACAAGTCTCAATTTGTTCTGCAAAACGATATCAGGCATGCTCTGAGATGGAGAGAACAGGGACACATTATCCTTCATCTAATATATCTGTGAAATAGACACTTAATGTGGAAGTAGCATGAATGTTTGTGGAGGCATCTCATTGGCTGGATTCATTGACCTGTATGTGCATCTATATGCAGGTCAGAAAGGGAAAACATTTATCTTACATGATGATAATGCTGGTCCTCACTGACCCAAAGCCAAATCTTCAAAAACTATTGTACATGTGGATTGGTCAGTCAGGTCTCATGATCTTAATCCTATTGAAGGTGTCTGGGATGCTCTATGAGGGTTGTTTGAAAAGTTTGATAAATTTCCAATAGACAGCGACACAATTTGTTCATTCATACCAGTGTCGGCATGTATCACCTTTTTCATAACGCCTGGTAAAATGTTTGCCATATGTGACGAGTAGTTCTCGTTTGGCAAACGTTTAAAATGACTGTGTTTGTGTTTTTCATAAAAATGGAGAAAAACGAGTTTCATGCAGTGATAAAACACTTTTATTTGAAGAAGTGAATCGCAGCACAGATCAAAGTCGAGTTAGATGCAGTTCATGGAGACTATGCAATAGCATTAAAGACTATTTATTTGGATAAGTGACTTTAAATCTGGTTGTAAGTAAACTGAAGATGAAATGCACTCTGGATGCTCGACTGAGGTCACTATGAAGGAAATGATTGACAAAATCCATGGTATCTTTATGGAAGACAGTCAAGTGAAAGTGCATGAGATTGCAAAAATTGCAGGCATCGCAACTGAATGGGTGTATAATATCCTGTATGAAAAATTGCATATGAAAAAGATGTGTGCACGATGGGTGCCACGATTGTTGGCTGTCGATCAAAAATGCATGCAAAAAGACATTTTAATGCAGTGTTGGAGATGTTTAATTACAATTCGCAGGATTGTTTGCATCAATTTGTGACTGTAAACGAAACTTGAATCCACCACTACACACCTCAGACTCACCTCCCCAGCAGTCAAAACAGTGACAATGCCTGGTGAAAGAGCAATTAAAAAAGGCGAAGATTGTTTTTCAGTGCTCTTTAAACTAGGAGTTTAAACTCTTTAGATGTTTGGACCTCTGTACTGAGGTCATCATCAGGAAAATACATATGCATAAGATCCAAGCTACATGCTACAGCACTTTACAAATGTAAAATGAATCTAACTGCTTATTAATCTTTCACCTAGCCTGACCTCTTGTGGAAAAACTAATATTAAAAAAAAATTATAAACACATTAAAAATTTTTTTTTAATTTCAAAAACAAATAAGTATAAAAATAAATAAAAAATTCCAATTAAATTAAAATAATTAAAAAATAAACACATACAATATTTTTATATTGCACTATTGTAAGTACTGAAAAGTATTATTATGTGACACCTCCAAGGACTCATCATGGGAGGGCATTCTACTCTACTCTGCTGCACGTCATTATCTCTGCTGTTATTTAATTCTCCAACACCACTACTCGGAGTGCTTAAGGGTCAAAGCTATATTACTGAGAAGAGACCTCCACATAGCCTTTAAAGAAATGCGGAGACCTAACCAGGGCTTCTGACCTAATGCCCAATCCTCACCTTCGCGTGGTGCACCCTGTTGGGTATCTACCTGGATACTGAACGAACGACCAAATTGTATTCTTATTGGCTTAAACCAAAATACAAAATGATGGCACAACATGACAAAATTTCATGCTGGCTGGGGCGTCGCCCGGTGAAACAAGGCCCCCGTTGTTTTTGCCAGGGAACCAGGGCAAACAGCGAAAAGTCAGCTACTGGAACAAATCTGAGTTAAAAATTGGTACTATCAACATAAGAAGACTGAATGGCAAAGAAATGGAGCTAGCTGAGGAATTAGATAAGTACCAGATCGACATAATAGGGGTGACTGAAACAAAAAAGACAAAAACTGGTGAGATCTTTCTGAGCAATAAATACAAAATTTTATATTCAGGCAATGACAATCAAGGAAAAGCAGGACTAGCCATAGTATTCAGCACTAAATATGAGGCGAATCTTCTTGAATGGCAGTCAGTCTCAAGTAGAGTAATGTGGGCAAATATGAGAATGGGGAACTGGACAATGAGACTTATTTGTGTGGGACCATAAGGTAGAAGTGGAGGCATTTTTTCCTGCTTTAGAGAAAGCAAAGAAACTTATACAATGAAAAAGGAAAAGTTAGTCCTTATTGGGGATCTAAATAGCAGAGTGGGAAATGATTGTCAGACATACAAAAATATTTTGGGAAAATTTGGAGAAAAGAGCAAAGCTAATAATAATGGCAAATATCTGTTGGATTTCTACTCAGGACATGGACTGGTTATTACTAACACCATGTTCCAACATAAAAATGTGCACAAATTCACATGGAGAGAAGAGGCAAGGAATAAGAAAAGTCTCATTAATTATGTTATTGTTGAGAGTGATGTTTTATCCCTGGTGCAGGACACCAGAGTGTACAGAGTATTTGAAATTGGAAGTGATCACTATTTAGTCTTGAGCAGGATAAAATTGAATTTCATATTGAAAAGAATAACATGTAAGAAAGTTTTAAAGCAAATAAAAATTGAGCAGCTCTCAGATGTGAACTGTAGACTAAAATACAAAAAAAATTATTGAAGAAAAAATGAAAGAGTTTGAGAACAGCAACCAAACCTTGGAGAGTCAGTGGAAAAAAGAAAACACTGATTGATTCAGCCAGAGAGGCATGTGGTGAGGTTGTCAGTAAGGACAGAAAAATCAGAACTATATGGTGGACAAAGGAAGTTAAAGAGGCAGTGAAGGAAAAGAAGACAGCATATCAAAAGTTCCTGACAAATAAGTCAGTTTGTGCTCTTAGAGAATACAGAGACAAATGTAAGAAAGCTAAACACTGTGTAAAACTATCTAAACCAAACTCATAGGAGGACTTTGGTAAGAACACAGAAAATAAATATCAAGAAGGTGGCAAGATATTCTGGAGGTTGTTGAAGAAGCTCAGAAATGGAGGAAAGAGTGCTGTAAAAGAAATTAGAGATGATAAAGGTGATATGAAAACAGGAGAAAAAGATATCCTTGAGGTATGGAGTAATTACTTCAAAAAAATTGCTAAATGAAACTAGCAGTGATGCCAGCACACTGATAAAAAAACACTGACCAGGCTTGCAATCAGGAATACATATCCATACTTGAAGTAGAAAAAGCCATCAAAAGTCTGAAATGTGGAAAGGCAGCTGGAGTAAATGATATTCAACCAGAAATGCTCAAGTATGGAGGTATAAAAGACTTACAGTGGCTGCACTGCATAGTTCAGAAAGTCTGGACAGAGGGACGAATTCCCGATGATTGGAGTAGAGCTCTCATAGTACCCATACATAAAAAGGGAAATAAAACTGAATATGAGAATTACAGAAGCATTTCATTACTGAGTGTTCCTGGTATGATATAGGCAAGTATACTTGAGAAATGGTTGAGAAGATTTGTGGAAGAAAAGCTTGATGAAGAACAATTTGGATTCAGGCCAAATAGAGACTGTCAGGACCAGATCTTCACTTTACGACAAATAGTTGAGAAAGCATGGGAATAAAACAAAGATTTATACTTAAGTTTTGTCAATCTGGAAAAGGCATATGACAAGGTGCCAAGAGAGAAGCTATTCAATATGTTACAGTGCTACAGTTATATGGTTTAATGGGGCATATCAAGCAATACTTAGTCTGTAATTGAGTTGTAAGTTAGCAGTAAGAACTGAAGGAAGTACAGTAAGATGGTTTAATGTTAAATCTGGTGTGAGACAAGGACGTACATTATCCCCTCTGTTATTCATTATCAATATGGATCACATTATGAAGGAAAGTGGAATTAAACATGATATCAAAATTGGAGATGTTAATGTCAGCTCTTTGCTTTATGCAGACGATGTTATACTGCAAAATAAATCCGCTACAAGTCTGCAAGATTCTCTGACTAAATTGAATAACTGTTGTAATAGATATGGTATGAAAGTCAGCAATAAAAAGACAAAAACAATGAAAATAGGCAGAATCGTTGAAAATGTCAACTGTGTTTTGAATGGAGAACCTGTGGAACAAGTAAAACATTTCAGTTACTTAGGCATGATTTTTAGTGAAGAAGGTAAATTAAATATAGAAATAGACAACAGAATCAACAAAGCTAGTATGGTAGGAAGTCAATTGAAATTAGTCAGAACACTAAATTAGCTCAATACAAGATAGTGTTCAAACCGATTTTAACTAATGGATCTGAGCTCGGTCAGAAGTAAAACACTTGACCAAAGACCAGAGACTGCAGATATGAGAGTCCTGAGAAAGATTAGAGGAGTGAACAGATGGCATCAATGGCAATATCATATTAAAACGAGGATATCAGGAAAGAACTTGACATTGTCAGCATCCAAAAATGCATTAGCAGAGCTAATCTCAGTTGGTATGGTCACTTAAATAGAATGGGCGAGGAAAGATTAGCAAAACAAGTGTTCTCTGCAAGGTTGGCAGAGAAACGACCCCGGGGAAGACCAAGATATAGGTGGATTGATACTGTACAAAGTGCCTTAGATAATAGAAATATAAGATCTGATAATGTTTTAGATCATTATAATGTTAAAGTAACAGACTGATTTGGAGGAAAATTGTAGATAGGAAGTTAGTAATGATGTAAATTTTTCATGTAGTACTATCCTATCCTCCAAACCCGTTGAGGGTACATGGCAGGAATTTGATGATGATGACAATATTTTTAAACAATAAATAAATTAAAAACAGAACTACATTAAACATTTCTAAAGTCTTCTCATATCGAGATTTTCTTCTGGGCTTGTTCTGGTTGCAGATGGGTCCTCCACATTCTTGGAATAGTTATCCGTTGTTTTTGTTCAGGTTTGGATAGTGTTTTAGCACTTCATAGGCTTCTTTGAATTTTCTCTCAAACCAGGTTCTGGTGCAGTGTGGGGACTTGGTGCCTTTCCAGTCAATTCTATGGTATGTTTGGAGTGCATGATCTGATAGAGCCTGTTTTACCATAATGGAGGTATTTGGGCCAGGTATGGAAGAGTGTCTTTGGAAGAACTGAGTAAATTTTTTAGTTTTGTCGGGGGTTTGATGGCAGTTTTGATGTTGTATTCATGTAGTGTTCTATTTATTTCTTCTGAAATGGCTGTGGCATTCTTGTAATCGTTTTAGTTTTTAGTGGTATTTTTATGGAGGATCATGTGAACTGTTTTATTGTAGCCATTTTTTACAACTGTATGATTAATGATTATGAATTTTTGTTTTAGGGCTTGTTAATTTGAGCAAATTGTTAAGTCATAAGCAACCTCAAACACCCTCTGTGTTTGAGGGTGCTCATGACTACTAGTTTTTGTGTTGGGTGGTGGTATGAATTTTTGTGTATGTAGTGGCCCATGTGTGTAGGTTTGCAGTAGACAGCCTGAGGGAAGACATGTGCAGAGTGTGTCTAGAAAAGGAAGAGAGTTGTTATTTTAATTTCAATGGTGAATTGGATACACTGGTGTTGTTTCTTCATGTGGCTAAGGAATGTATTTAATGCTTTGCGGCCATGGGACCAAATGGCGAAAATATCATTAACGCATCTGATCCAGACTTTGGGCTGGTTGAATCTAGAACTCGTTGCTCGAAGTCTTCCATGAAAAAGTTAGCTATTGTGTGTGTGTGGGGGGGGGGGGGGGGGGTTGAGCCCATAGCTGTTTTCTTCATAACCTTCTTTTTGTATTTGCTGTTTTAAGGATACTTGTGACATAAGACTGAATGATATATGCACGTAAACACAAGAAAGATATTTAATTAACCAAATATTTCGGTCTGGAAAAACAGCAGACCATCCTCAGTGGTATTACAAGAACAGTTTTAAAAAATACAAGCTAGAATACTAACAATAGATCGTTAAAAATAGAACACGTCGCGTGATGTTATATCACTAAGTATTAAGTATAAAACGGAATATTTTGAAGTAGAGACATGATTAGAAGAAAAAAAAAAAATTAATGAGTAATTTAGACTTTCCCAGATTTTTGATATAGATATACAGTCATTACGATTCAGGTTGGGACGATGGAGCAAGGCCTCCATGCTTTCCTTGAACAAATGTTCAAACCTATAACGGGATTATGTAAGAGGCGAGTCCTGGACCAAAAGATGCTGTGGTCAGTTTCGATCCCATATTGAGCCAATCCAGACTTTTCAGGTTTGTTGTGAAGAATGGAGGATTGATGTTCTTGGATTCTTATTTCAAGAGAACGTCCAGTCTGTCCAAAATAGGAGAGAGAGATCACAGTTGCAAGGAATTTGATAAACTCCAGGAAGAGATAAAGTTGAGCATTTGTCTTTAGGAGAAGGAAAATAAGAAGACAATTTGTTAATAGGTGAATAAGTAGCTGTTAAATCATATTTCTTTAAAATTCTTGTGATACGTTCTGAAATACCGGAGATATAAGGAATAGGCACTCGATGTATTGAAACTTTGTTGTTTTGTGGAGGATTATAAGAATTGAGATGTTGAGTACTTGTTTTCAGAAAAGCCATTGAGTTTCATGTGTTGTTGGATAGTAGAAAGTTCTTTCTGTAGATAATCAAAAGTAGAACAATTAGTTTTGGCTCTTCTGATGAGGCATTTTATAATTCCTGTTTTTTGACATGGATGATGGGCTGATTCTTTAAGAATATAACGACCTGTGAACGTAGGTTTCCTGTATACTGTAGTTTTAAGAATATTTGAAGGTGAACGGATGAGGAGAACGTCTAAAAAAGATAACTGGTTGTTTTCTTCTATTTCCATAGTAAACTTTATACAATGATGCAAGGAATTAATACTGTTTAAAAAAGAAGGTAAAGAGTTTTTGCTGAGGCCAAATAGTAAAGATGTCATCTATATATCTTACCCAGAAAGATGGCTGAGGGAAAATAGATGAGAAGAGGACTTTTTCTAAATGTTCTAAATAAAAGTTGGCTAAAACAGGAGAAAGAGGACTCCCCATGGCCATTCCTTCTACTTGGTTGTAAAATTTATTTTGACATACGAAATATCCAGAATGTATTACGAAATCGAATAGTTTTATAATGTCTTGTGGAAAGATGTCAGCAAGTAATTTTAAAGTTTCCCTGAGAGGTACATTGGCATATAAAGATTCTATATTAAAGCTAACCATAAGATCTGTAGGTTGTAATGAGACATTTTTTAATTTTTCTAAGAAATCTGAGGAGTTTTTTAAAAAAGAATTAGAGTTGCCAATGTAAGATTTCAATAATTTAGCTAGACATTTGGCTATAGGGTAAGTAGGAGAATCAATACAATCTACTATTGGACGAAGAGGATAGTCAATCTTATGGATTTTTGGAAGGCCATAAAATCTAGGAGGGCTTGCAAAATGAGTTTTAAGTCTTTCAATTGTGTCTTTATCTAAACTGATGACTTCATCTAAGAGAGAATTTAATTTCTTTAGTTGTCTGTTGGTTGGATTATAATCAATTTCTTGATATGTGGAGCGATCTCGAAGCAAAAGAGAAAGTTTTCTTCTGTAATTTGCTGAGTCCATAACTGCTGTTGCTTTTCCCTTGTCAGCTTTGGTGATAATGCGGTGATTATTTTTTTTTCTCAAGGACTGTAAAGATTTAATTTCAGAAGGAGATATGTTGGAAGGAGGAAGTTTGAATCTGCCATTCTTCACAACAAACCTGAAAAGTCTGGATTGGCTCAATATGGGATTGAAACTGACCACAACATCTTTTGGTCCAGGACTCACCTCTTACATAGATCCTGTTATAGGTTTGAACGTTTGTTCAAGGAAAGCGTGGAGGCCTTGCTCCATCATCCCAACTTGAATCGTAATGACTGTATATCTATATCAAAAATCTGGGAAAGTCTAATCAAGATTACTCATTAATTTTTTTTTTTTTTCTAACCATATCTCTACTTCAAAATATTCCGTTTTATACTTAATACTTAGTGATATAACATCACGAGCCGTGTTTGTTAGTATTCTAGCTTGTATTTTTTAAAACTGTTCTTGCAATACCACTGAGGATGGTCTGCTATTTCCAGACCGAAATATTTGGTTAATTAAATATCTTTCTTGTGTTCACCTGCATATATCATTCTTCTTTTTGTAGTAAAAATTGTTTTCCCACACGAAATACCCGGAGCAGAGTATGTGGGCAAAGAGGGTCATGATGTCAGGTGGAAATATGTTCTGTAGGGGAATAATAGTATTATTGATAGGGACACTAGTGAAAATGGCAGTTATGCCAAAGCTGACTAATAAATCTTGGTCGTTGAGTGTGATGTTTTTAATTTTGTTTATAAAATGTGTATTTTTTATGTAGGAGGAGCGAATGACCTACCAGCTCCTTGAAGGTGGCTGCTAATTTCTTGGCTAAGTGGTAATTAGGGCTGTCGATTCCTTCAACTATCGGACATAGCGTTGTGTTTGTTTTGTGTATTTTCGGCAGGCCATAAATTCTGGGAGCATCGGCATAATGCGAAATTAGTTTTTTAGTTGTTTCTTCTGGCTTAAAAGAAAGAATTGTAATACATATTAATTCAGGTTTATCCTTAAGTATATTTTGTAGGCTCTTTTCAGAATGCTGACCTTTGCTCTATTTACAGTGTAGGATGAATGACTATTTTTATGATGTTACAATGTGCACTTTTTTTTTTGTGTAAGTTTGCCTTCTATTTTGAAAGTTAAATGAAAGTTTAAGCAGAGCATATGTCTTCAATCTGTGTGACATGTTTAATAGATGAAATAGGTTATCTATTACTTAAGTATAAAGAGCTAATAAGCTTCATTTCGGCAATGAAAACATTACTTAAATTAAGGGGATATTAAATCCCACATAGTTTTAAAACCGAATAAGAAACTCAAAGATTGGAATCAGAGAGTTTCTTGCCGAATATAGTAGTTTACTTTATAGTTTACTATATTCGGCAAGAAACTCTCTGATTACAATCTTTGAGTTTCTTATTCGGTTTTAAAACTATGTGGGATTTAATATCCCCTTAATTTAAGTAAGGTTATCTATTATCTTTTCAAGAACAGCATTTCGATGCAATTTATATTTATTTGTTTATTCTATCTGAAACATGAGAGGACACAAAACCTATAACAGAAGACTGCTGTAGGTGGACAAATCATGAAGCAGAAGGAAGAAATCTATGAATCATGAATAGCTGGAGGTTAATCCTGGGAATAAAATGGCATGATTTCAAAGAGCAGAGGTGGTGGGTATTAAAGAGGAAGATCAGAAGTAGTTCAAAAAGTACGAAGCTGAACTGGATGTTAACCAGAAGATGCTCATAAAAAAATGGTGATGGTCTGTTCAATAGAGCAATCTCATGAACATACCTACAAAAAAAGAAAGAAAGAATGCAGAAACAGGGATTGCCCTCTTCTATAGAAGTATCAAACATTCTAAGAAAGAGATTTTTGGTATACCACCCCCAAAATGTGAAAGTGCTAAGGTTATGCAGTTTTATAATTTAAATAGTGTAAAGAGCTACAGGTGAGGAATATTATCTTGAATAGAAGATAACATCAAGTTTTTCAGGGATTGAGGAGCTTTTGAACATAAAGTGTTTGTATTTTGGAAGGCTAGGGGTCTAAGTCTACCTAAGAAGGGAATTCTGAACAGATATATGATGATGATCATCATCAAAGAAGGATACTTTCTTATAAAAAATACAATAAGATTGTATTATAGAGTATTAGGTTGTTCTTATCAATGGGAAAATGGTAAGATCATGTTTAAAACACTGGTTATAGATCTTGAAGCCTGAATTATTTGAGTACTGCTTGGTTGATAAAATGAAAAAGAGGAATGGAGATGGAGTGTGTTATCATCAAAACAAAAGATAGGATTTATGGGCAGCAAGATAAGATCATTAACGTACATGAGGAAGATTGCATGTGAAATCACAGAGCCATGGGATACCCTATGATATGGTAAGTGGGACTCTCTGCCAGACACAACTGAATGCCTGAAAATTTTGAGGAATGGCTTTTGTCCAAAGATTGATAAGGTTGGCTAACAGATCTGTGGAAAGAGAATGGGCAGAACGTATACTGGTGATCACTGCTTAAATAGTGGGTGTTCAGGGAAGTTAGATCCTGATGACTAACCTTAACTGTCGCTTTTGAAAGGGGTAAGAGATCAGGGAAGAAGATGATAATTTGATGGCTAACTTTTATTGAATTTTTAAGGGACGAATTGGTATAGGCTTGCTCCCATGCTAATGGAGAGATAACGGATAGGCATGATATCTTGAATAATGGCTACAGGATGAGTGTTCATTCTGGAGTGCACACTTTGGGCAAAATTGGGAGAAATAATCTGGATGACGAGACTTACTGTCTTCCAGACAAAATACATTTTCTAGTCCAGAATGCAGAAAGCATTCAATGAGATGTTTGTGGTATAGTGCAGTGCTTCCCAATCTTATGCATGTAAAGGCCCGTTTGGAAAAATTAAAATATTTCATGGCCACATCGGAAAAAAAAAAAAATGTACTACAGACATATTATTATAAAGAATCCCAAGCGTATTTCTTTCCAGTGCATTGCCAACACCTGTGTACACTAGCAATGAAACATTACTTTAAAGCGTGAAAAACTTGGGAGTTTCAAACGAGCGCAAGATTTTGCATTTATAAACTTTTTTTGTGCTTCTTATTAATACCTTTGAAATGAAACTACATGAATAAGCATATATTTACTAATATTCTTTATAATTAAATGAAACATGTATTAACCACAGTGAAAATTATTTAATTGTAAATATTTCATCCTAAGTATCTTAGGACATCATCAGTACAGTAATTTTAAACAATAATAGGAATAACATACAGTTAGGGTGCATGATTACAATAGAAATTATAAAGAAATACAATTTTGCCACTACTTACAAACCTATCAACCAAATTTACAACTTGTTACCTTCTCCTAAGGACAAACTCTCACCTTTGATGTTGCCTGGCATTTATGAGATTCCATGCTCATGCAAATTATCTTACTTTGGACAGACAGGTAGGTCTGTTTAGAAACGCATCTCGGAACATCAAGACCACATTCGTCTTTTTAAACAGCAGAAATCTGGCCTCTCTCAATACGGAATTGAAAATCCAAACCATAGGATCCATTGGGAAAAGTCTAAACTTTTACATAGATCTTTATATAAACATGAACGTTTATACAAAGGAAGTTCTGAAGCCCTACAGCCCTACTACACAGACCAAACTTAAACCGCAACGATGTTCTTACTATTCCTAAAGTATGGGAAATTGTCATACAAAATTGTGTTAAATAATTTTTTTTTTTTTTTTTTTTTTTACTTCTGTAGCATGTTATGCACGTTTAATGAGATTCTATTGTAATCATGCACCCTAACTGTATGTTATTCCTATTATTGTTTAAAACTACTGTACTGATGATGCCCTAAGATACTTAGGATGAAATATTTACAATTAAATAATTTTCACTGTGGTTAATACGTGTGTTTCATGTTTCTTTTAATTATGATCGCAACACAGGTTTCGTTATTTAAAAAAAAAAAAATAATAATAATAATTTTCTTTAAGCACCAAAATATGCAGAAAGCAAAATTTGTGAACCAACACCAATGTGTGATTTTTTTCTATTAAAATATAAAAAAATAACAAAAATTAAATACATTTCTTTTAAGAAAAAAAAAAATATCTACTTAGTCTTAAACATTTTGAATTTGTTTTCATCATTTCACGGCCCCCAAGAGATCTGTGGTGGAAGCTCTGGTATAGTGGAAGGTGATTCCTCTTGGTGGTTTTCTGTTCAGTAGATGTGAGAATAGTAATGCCATGAGGTCAGCCTTATTTATGGATGATGTTAGCATAGTGTGAGACGTGGAAACAGAAAAGAGCAAAAGTTTCATCCAAAAGCAACAAACATCTCACTGAATGGTTGGCATTTTTTTAGCACAAGACAGGATTTCTGCATTTGGCTCTTTCAGAGCAGGAATTCTTGATGAATTTTTAGAGATTATGGGCTGTGGTGTAGCATAATATGAATGCAAAGCTGAGAGTCTTGACCGGAGCTATTTGAGATGTGCTGAATTTCTATCGTTAACTGCTTTAACATACTTACTGAAGAACCAAGACTTGAAAGACAGGCATTTTGTGTAGAGTGAGGGATCAAGGATTTTATTCCAATGAGAACTATTTTAGTTCTTTGGTCAGGATTGTTGGAATTGTTTCAGATATTTATATCAGAACAGTGGAAAGAGAGTTGAAGCACAAAAAAAGATTGAAAATCACTGAAATTATCAGTTCTGGTGAACTGTCAAAGAAAATGCAGTTAAAATGTGTCAATGAATGTGGGCAAGTTTATGAATGATGTTAGTAAAACAAGTGAAAGAAAATGTTCGTGCTGTTGGGAGAATAATCAGGTCTTTTGGCTGTGTAGGTGTGTTACATCATGTCATATGTCTTAGGACCTATAACCATGTGCACCACAATATATACACAATGTATATATATCAGCCCACACACACATATAAAAAATAGTTCAGCTTCTTTTCTGGGATGATCTGTGAAAGTGGAGTAATTAGATGGTAGAAATCTTTTCTTGTGTAGAGGCTTAAGTGCTGTGAGGACATTATGTTTGAGGTTTAATGGATTTTTTTTACAACACTCAAAAAGAATTAAAATAGAATTTAATACTTCCTATATTTCGTCCTAGTCACTAGGACATCTACGGGGATTATAAAGACAATTAATGTAACATGCACACAAAAACTTACAATAATAAGCTCAACCACGTGGGTGACAATAAAGTCCTATCTAGGTGGAGCGCCCTCTAAGGGCAGTAGTAGGTGGCCTGGAATGTAAGGTGGGACCTCTGGTGATGACTGTTTCCCAAATCTTCGGAAGCTTAATGCAACCATATTTGTTAAGATTTGGTTGGTTTCTGAGATCTGCTGCTGCTTCTAAGAAAAGTCTCTCTTTCTTGAATTTGCTGTGGTGGAGCATGGTGGTTTTCTTCCATGATACTCTGTGGGTGGTGTCCAAAACATGGTCAGCCAAGCCTGAATGGCCATAGTTGTGTTTAACGATGTACGACTTGTGTTCCTCCAGGTGGATGGATGCTGATCTGCCTGTCTGTCCAAAGTACGCAAGCTTACAGGAACAGGGTACTTTGTAAACTCCAGGCAGAGAGAGAGAGGAGGGAGCTGATCTTTCGTAGAACGGATAAGGGTAGCCAGTTTGCGGTAGGGCTTATATGTTGCGTGTAGGTTATACTTTATTAGTATCTTGGCTATTTTTTCCGAAGTGCCACGGATGTAGGGTATGGTGATGGCATTTTTAAATTCTTGTTGACGAGAGGGACGGGGAATGGGGGAGGAATTGATTATTTTTTTGATGTTGTGTTCGCTGTAGCCATTGGAGAGGAAAGTTCTGTGTATGTGATTAAGCTCAGTAGTGAGGGCGGTTCCACTGGAACAAAGATTGTGGGCTCTCTTGGTAAGAGTTTTAATAATGCCATATTGTTGAGAGGGGTGGTGGTGGGAGAGTTTGTGAATGTATCTGCCTGTGTGTGTGGATTTTCTGTATACAAACTCTCCCACCACCACCCCTCACAACAATATGGCATCATTAAAACCCTTACCAAGAGAGCCCACAATCTTTGTTCCAGTGGAACCGCCCTCACTACTGAGCTTAACCACATACACAGAACTTTCCTCTCCAATGGCTACAGCGAACACAGCATCAAAAAAATAATCAATTCCTCCCCCATTCCCCATCCCTCTCGTCAACAAGAATTTAAAAATGCCATCACCATACCCTACATCCGTGGCACTTCGGAAAAAATAGCCAAGATACTAAAAAAGTATAACCTACACACAGCATATAAGCCCTACCGCAAACTGGCTACCCTTATCCGTTCTTCGAAAGATCAGCTCCCTCCTCTCTCTCTGCCTGGAGTTTACAAAGTACCCTGTTCCTGTAAGCTTGCGTACTTTGGACAGACAGGCAGATCAGCATCCATCCGCCTGGAGGAACACAAGTCGTACATCGTTAAACACAACTATGGCCATTCAGGCTTGGCTGACCATGTTTTGGACACCACCCACAGAGTATCATGGAAGAAAACCACCATGCTCCACCACAGCAAATTCAAGAAAGAGAGACTTTTCTTAGAAGCAGCAGCAGATCTCAGAAACCAACCAAATCTTAACAAATACGGTTGCATTAAGCTTCCGAAGATTTGGGAAACAGTCATCACCAGAGGTCCCACCTTACGTTCCAGGCCACCTACTACTGCCCTTAGAGGGCGCTCCACCTAGATAGGACTTTATTTTCACCCACGTGGTTGGGCTTATTATTGTAAGTTTTTGTGTGCATGTTACATTAATTGTCTTTGTAATCCCCGTAGATGTCCTAGTGACTAGGACGAAATATAGGAAGTATTAAATTCTATTTTAATTCTTTTTGAGTGTTGTAAAAAATCCATTAAACCTCCAACATAATAGATGGTAGAAAATTGACCTTCAGATAAAATAATCAGAAGTTATAGTGGTTATCAGAATCTAGAGAGAAATAAAGGCAGCAAAATGAAAGGAAAAAAGTATAGCAAACAAATAAATTTTGAGTCAAAAAATATAATAAAAAAACAATTTAATGTTTAGCAATCCTTTGAGCATGGCACAACAGATCTGACAAATATATACAGCCCTTCTTATGAAAGAAATCATAAAGAATAGTTTAGATAGATCAGATGGACAGCAGTTGCTACTAATTGAGGTTGGAAGTTTATTTTGCACTTGGTTAGACTATAATAAATTTAGTTTAATCCTTTATACAAGTGTGAGCAAACAAAGTTTGCGACTGAAAATATATTCAGGACTGAGGCAAGGTGGTGCATCTGTTGGCAACTCGTAGCAAAGGTGGATCAAGCTCTCATCACTCCTTGTCTCAATATCTCCCATAATGCAAAGCACATCTCCTTGCAGACATGTATAATGCTATATATTAAGGGACAGGCTACTACTCAGATCGGTTTCAACCTTTATTGAGGTCTCGTCAGTGGGAGGCAGACACAGAAGTGGTAACACTAAGCCAGAAACAATGGAGAGGTCACATTTACCTATATGAGTTGCCAACCGGTATACCACCTTATTATTAAATTACTCTGGATTTAGAGAAAGATGTTGGAAGTTTATTTTGCACTTGGTTAGACTATAACAAATTTAGTTTAATCCTTTATCCAAGTGTGAGCAAACAAAGTTTGCGAGTTGCCAACAGATGCACCACCTTACCTCAGTCCTGATGATATTTTCAGGTGCAAACTTTGTTTGCTCACACTTGGATAAAGGATTAAACTAAATTTATTATACTAATTGAGGTTCTTTAAGAAAATAGTGGTGGTGCATTATTCAAGTTTGAAACTACCCACAAATGTTACTGAAGTAGACATGAAGGTTCTTTCCTTTCCTATAGTTTTTGTTGTACTGGATAATAAAATATACTTTATTATCCAGTACAACAAAACTAATCATTTTATTATACAGTACAACAAGAATTTAATATAAACAAACATCATTCAGAAAGAGTACAGAAGAGTACTGACCACATCAATTTTAAATATTAATCATAAGAATGAGTCACATAGCATGAGTATATTTCGTTTGGCTTGACCAACTATAAGGGTTCGAGGGAATAAAGTATAAATCACAATTCAAGGATAACTAAATAACTGATTTAAAAATAAAATAAAATAAAATAAATACACACATGAACAGTGTATTATTTTATTTTTACACACACTAACAGCTTATGGTAATTACTTCCTGAAACTTTGAGACAGGCAATCTTTAAGATTGGGACAGTGTCGCAGGGCTTTCACAAGTTTCAAGGAACAGATGATCGCACATAAATCTACCAAAGCAAACTTCCCAACACAAAAAAACCATCAAATCCCATACAACCAGAATACATACAAAGCCTACAAATACATTTTCAACCACACTGACTATAAGCTGGTGTTCACCAGAAACCAAAAACTAGCAACACTTCTAAAACCTACTAAATCTTACACACACAAAGAAATACTAGAACACCACAATGTGGTTTACAAATTTCCTTACCAACAAGATTGTGATATCACCTACACAGGTTCTACTGTCAGAACTTTGTGGGCAAAACTACAAAAACACTTCCATGACTGCAATATTCCAATTCCAGAACATTTAAACAATAAAAAAAAAAAAAAAAGCAACAACCAAAAGAAAAACAGAATACAAAATACAGGAAAAACAAATAGATGCCCATGCCCTTGAACAGAAACATACCCCACAAATCGACAAGGCCATAATAGTAGACATACAGGAAAATGAGACAATGCTTAGAATATCAGAAACAACAGCCATAAAATGTGACAAAAACTCAATAAATGTTCACCGGCCCTACATAATTTACAAGTTGGAAGCTCTATAACATAAAAATTAGGTCATGACTCCAACCAATAGAATACACCAAAGACAGAAACACCAAGCCATGACATAGCCTCCACTTCCCCTACGAGCTCCAAAGATGATGCACTGTTGAAACGGCTCACACCCTGTTCTTATCCCATAATACCCTTCTCATTCCCCTAAAATTTCTATGTTCACTCCCATCCCAAAGCATTCTCTGCCCACCTTTAATAATTTAAAAAATATAAAAAAATAGGTTTTTCAAAAAAAGTTTGCATACCTCTTGCCTCGCCAAAATTCTCCCACATCTCTCAAATCCCAATTTTCCAACCCCCCCCCCCCATACAGTCATACTTCCTTTAACAATGAATGTATATCGCCATGTGTCGGGATGCCACTGAAAAAGAAGACAGCCAGAAACATCCCACAAAGGTATGTCCGGTTTTTATTTCCTATATATTTTTTTCTTTCTATATATATATTTTTCATATATCTGTCCCTCTAAAACATAAGTAATGCCCTAAAATTTGAGTAAAAAATCAGTGACATTATAAAAAAGGGGTACTCCTAACCAAAAATAGGCTAAATAGCCATAAAAATAATATTTACTTTGAGGAGTAACATGGGGAATTTTCCCAGAAATAATACCTATAAATCTACTGCAGTGCAAAATCTTGGTTTGATTCCAAAACTAACTTTGGCCACTATCCTTAGTGTCCAAAAAAACAAAATTGACAGGAACAGGGCACGTGATAAACACCAGGCAGGGATAGAGATGGTAATTTAACCTCGGTAGACAGTAGGAAACAAGATAAGTTCCAGGATAATTTGAAGGTAGTGTATAGATTGTATTTGTAAAGAATGCATTCTATTTGTTCAGAAGTTCCTTTAAGGTGCAGTACGAAAATCCTTCACATCAAATTGTAGTCTGGCTATGAGATGATGTTCACTATTTTTTGGATGGGGGATTCATTATATCCATTAATCAAAAGTATTCTTATATTATTTAATTCTTATAATAGAAGGAAATCTGAAGAGAAAATTGTGTGAGCTCGGTAAACAAAACTTTTGATAATACCTGTCTTTTCTGACGGCTAATGATATGAAGATGGGTGGCTGTATCGGCCAGCAAAGGAAGGTTTCTGATGTTAGATTCATGTTCAACAGTGAACTTGATGCAGGAGTACATGGAATCAAATTTTTAGAATCCGAAGGTTTTGGCTTGCTTCTCATGTCACAGCACTATACAGAATCCTTTGGAATAAAACCAAGATTTTTCCCTACAGTAGAATTAAATTCAATCATCCGTTCCTTGAAACGTGCAAACATTGCAATATCATCCTAATCTTAATGCTTGTTTTTTTTTCTTTCGTGAATGGGAATCGCATTACAACTCACAAAAAGTTATAAGCCTATAACTATTTGTGAGTTATAGGCTTATAACTTACTTATACTTTAGCCAATCACGGTACATTAGCAACGTGATGGGCTAAGCTTTTTATTTATTTATTCTTTACATAGTCTGAAAACCTGCTCTAGAAACCAAACACAAAACCTTTTCAAGCCACTTGGGGCATCCAACAAGGAGGATATGGTTTCACACCAGGCAAATTAATCTCCCATCTAAAGACAATCACAAACATCCATTCCCAATGCAGGATTCAAATTTTCACATATAGTTGGAGAGCTAATATGCTAGCCACTCGGCCAACCGAGTTGGATTTCACATCTGTCTCAAAGTTCTGGGAAGTAATTGTCATAACTGTTCACAATTTTTTTTTTTTAAATCAATTATTTTGTTAACCTTGAATTACAGAGCTATATATGGTTTCCTTGAATTCTAACAGACATTCTCCTGTTCAGTTAGCAGTGATCACAGAAATATACTCATATTCTGTGATTCACGTTTGTGATTCATATTTTGAATGTTGTAACCAGTCTTTTAAGTCTTTTATACTCTCCCTCAATGATGCTCATATTACAATGAGTGAAATATACAGGAGTTTATATTACATTCTAATTTCTTTTAGATCTGTTATTCCCCCCCCTTTTTTTAAATACATATATTATTATGTCACCCAGGGTTTTTTAAAACATCTAGTAAATGGTCAAACTGGATGACTACTTTGAAACATTTTTCAGTTATAGATATCGAAATTGCACACACAAAACAGTTATTCATAATGAAAAGTAATAAAAGTGTGTTTCATGATGAGAAACACTATAAAATTTTTACTTTATGGATCAAGAGATGTTTCTGTTTCCACAGTTACCTACACAAATTCATATACTGTATTTCCTTAATTTACCATTCTTAGAGAACAGCATGAACTTATGTCTCTTGTATCATCAAGACTATGAATTATGAAAATGACAAGTACATATATCCTTGTATTCTCCTATATAATTGAGTTAACCAATACAAGTGTGAAAATTAAGAAACTTGAAATAGAAAAGATGGAATGATTTAAATATTTGGGAGTAATGAACAGAAGCCAACAAATGAGATGGTAGAAGTGCAGAATTGAATAAAGAGGGATAATCAGCTTTTGATTTTCTCTCATAAGAAAAAATCAAAAGCCTGATTATTCCTCTTTATTCAGTTCATATATATTCACAGCTTAAAAGATATCCACTGGAAGACTAAAGTACAAATATATAAATCAATAATTCATCTTGTTACCTGTAGATCTGGATGTTTACAGCACGGATGGAGAATTTGATTTCAGCTTTTAAAAGGAAAAGCCTGAGAAAAATATTTGGCCCAGTGAATGATAATGATCTCTGGAGGATGAGATACAATCATGAGTTATATGAAATCTATAAAAAAATCCACATATAGTAAATGAAGTTCAAAAAGTTCAGTGAGCAGGACATGGTTTTCATATCTAAAATGAAAGTATTCTTAACAAGACTATACATTGTTAATTTCTTGGTAAAACACAAAAAGCAAAACTAATAACAAGATGGAGATACTATTAGTCAAACCGGAAACATCATATTGCAATGTCCAAACTGGAGAAGTAAAGTTTTGGACAGACAGGATTGGAGACAAAGGCTAGATTTGGCTAAAGAGTCATAGAAAGAAGTAGGATTCAGCAGCCACCAATTACAAAACAGATTTACTGCTCATGTCAGTAGCATATACTGGTGGGTTTTCTACTCCCCCCCCCCTCCCTCTCACAAGTTGGAATACAATTTTGTGTGTCCAATTTCGTTTTTAAAAGGCCAGGGTAATTTTGTCTTTCAGAGAATAGATGACATTTTGAAACATTAAAACCTTAATCCTTATGGATTTTCCTTTTAATCATATCATATTCGTCTAATTTTCCCTATTAAAAGCATGAAATTCATTATCTGTTTACATGGTCTCTTTCATTATCTTTATGTTTTGTCCTCATTGTATACCATCCTGACAATTCCTTTCTTTACCAACCTTAGTGTAAAGTGTTGGAAACTTTTTATCCTATTACTATTGATTTTATATATATATATATATATATATGTGTGGATTTTGGATTTGATGCCATATTGTGAGTGTTCGATGTATTTAGCGCCTGTGTAAAATCGTTGATTTTTATCTATTTCATTGTGTTTTTCCCATGGAAATCTGGTGTTTTATAATATACTAGGACAGATTTTTGTTTTTGGAGTGCTTAATGTTTTTACAACATACTTTTATTTTGATATTATATTATTAAATAGAGCTGTAAAATGGCACAAAAAATGCAGAGGAAACAGAACACTAACAAGAACAGCAAAGTAGAGAACAAGAAGACTTTATCAGTGAAAGACAATACTGAAGAGGATATGGAAAATAATTTAACCTCCAAAATTGGAAAGTTAAAGCAGATTATTAGACAAAAGATGCAGAAATTATAGAAAGTCGAGCAGCATTTAAAGGAACACAGGGAGAATAAGAAAGTAAAGCAGAAAAATGGAAAACAACAAATTGTGGAATCAGGTAAGTTAGTGCATAATGAAAATCAGGTATGTAAAGCTGATTGTAAAAAGAAGGATATTATTTGGTATGGTGAATCTAATGAGTCGGTTATAACTTCAAGTTTTCCTGAAGCAAAAATTAAAAATATAGTATATGCAAAAGTTTATTTTTCACTTGGTTAGAGTATAATAAATTTAGTTTAATCCTTTATCCAAGTGTGAGCAAACAAAGTTTGCACCTGAAAGTATCTTCAGGACTGGGGTAAGGTGGTACAACACCCTGATGGTTTTGTACCACCTTACCCCAGTCCTGAAGATACTTTCAGGTGCAAACTTTGTTTGCTCAAACTTAGATAAAGGATTAAACTAAATATATTATAGTATATGCAGTTGAAAGACAGAAAAGCAAAGCAAAAGAGTTCATAATTCTAGTAAGTACAAACTAGCGATAAATTCAGTATGAGATATGAAAAGGTTGTTGGAAGAAGAAAAAGTGAAGATTGAGAAAGTGAAAATCGTAAGTATGTTACCTAGATATGGCAGGAATGGATTAAGATGAAGAGCTATGATGGCAAACAATTTGATGTGTAGAAGGAATGCATGCAAGTTTTTGGATGTGTGGAGTGAGTTTGAGGGAAGAATGGATTTCTATAAGACGGAAAGCCTTCACATATTTGGTATCAGGAGTCAGGAAAACTGAATTATGATGGAAGGAATGGCAAAAACCTGTGTGTAAGAGCGACAATGTTATGTAACTGTATTAATGGCGGAAATGGGCACTGTTATGGAAATAATTATGAGGAGAGAGCAACTTTGTGTTGGTCTGGTTCAGACATATTAAGTAAAGCATAAGAACAGAGATCTGCAAGTTGTCCAACTGTGCCATGAAGACTACATGCAAAAGTATACAAAGAGGCATGCAGATAGATTATAATGTCTAGACGTGAATGCTAAGAGTATCAGAAACAAAGGAGTAAAATTGATTGTTTTGGTCAATATGTTGAGACTTCATATTACAGGCAATAGTGAGACCTTTTTTTTTTTATCAAATGTAAAGGGTACAGTGGTTTAGGAAGGAGAAGGGATGTGAAGCTAATGATATTGGATGATTTAAATCAAGTTAGATTTCAGACCTATACTGTAATACTAAAGCTTTTCATGTGGCAGTGAGTTTGAAGCATTCTGGTGTGAAGTAGGGTCTAACAAGATCAAATACATACTGGTGTATTGTTAGAGGCCGGGGATTTCAGTTGTAACTATTCTGCCTCTGGTTGGTGACAGTGATTGTGCAGTACTCACTTAGGAAGTAAGTTTATGAATGTTCCATAAATTAAAGATATCAAGAAATTATATACTTGGTTTAATCCTTTATCCAAGTGTAAGCAAACAAGTTTGCGTCTGAACTATTTGGGGATACTATGCATTATAGGATCGAGACTACGTCAGCCTTGGTATCACCTATGGGTCTAGCTCCCACTGATGAGACCTCAGTAAAGATTGAAACCAGTCTGGACAGTGACCCTTCCCATAATGCACAGCATTATACATACCCATAAGGATATGTGCTTTGCATTATGGGATACCGAGACAAGTGATGTGAAGTATCAAGAAGTTTGTGCCCGAAAATTGTTAAGGCACAAACTTGTTTGCTTACACTTGGATAAAGGATTAAACCAAGTATATAATTTCTTGGTATCTTTAATTTATAGTATAACCAAAACCTTCCAAAAATTATGAATGTTCCATTCAGAAAGAGTTACATGCTTACCAACAAGGCAAGAAATTATGACCAAATGAAGTGTATCATGGTTCTGCACAATGGTATTGGTTGATGGATGAGAAGGATATTGATAGTGCATGAGAAGTGTTTATAAAATACTTAAATTACTGCAATATCAGAATGTGTCGCTAGAGTTCAAAGAATAAATAAGGTAAGATGCAAATGGATATGTAATCTAATTAAGCAAGAGATATGTAAGAAAAAAGATAATGTGGAAAGAACACTGTGTGTATAAGGATGATGTCACTAATGAAAATGATATGCAGGAGGCCAGAAGAGTCACAAATGCTGTACTCAAAAGCTCAGTCTGAGTACGAAAAGAAACAGACTCTGTAAGTTAAAGACAACCTCAAAGAACTCTATGGTTATGCTGAAACTAAAAGAAAGAATGAATATGAAAGAATAACTCTGCTAAATGCAAATGGTATGCAGGTGACTGATGCAGAAGTGATTGTTTAACTAATGAGTAGCCATTTTGCTAAAAGCTATCAACCTGGTGTATGCAACATCAAGATCACTGCATGAAGAAACTCAGATGTATGAGAAGGAGGTACTGGAGCTGTTGCCCAAACTGAATAAGAATTCAGCAATAGGAACTCAGGGGATATCAGCAGAGATGCTAAAGCATGTTCATCAACTGAAGTGGCTATTCCTTTGACTAGGCTATATAATTTGAGTCTCAGAACAGGGAAGATCCCACAATAGTGGGAAGAATGTATGGTGATCCCATTGCACAAGGGATCACCATACATTGCAAAGACTGATATATCCAACTATTGACCTATCAGTATCTCTGATGTAGTGGTGAAGATTTTGGAAAAGTTGGTTAGGGCTCAGATACAGAAATGGGTTAATAGAGAAACTATACTTTGCAATGAACTGCATGGGTTTACTAAAGGAAGGTCATGTTTGAGCAACTTGCTCACATTTTATAATAATGTTACCAATGAGTTAGACACAACACTTTTGGATTTAGCTTTTGACAGAATGCAGCATGAAAGACAGTTACATGAATTCTAATCCTATGTATACCGGCAATGGGCCTGAAGCATTTTGGTACAGCTACAGACCTAGATCATCTGAAAAGGACTGTGATTTCCACAGAAAATAAACCTTGTGAATATAAGTACGACTATGTACAATTTCATCTATATAAAATAGACTGAAGAAGAAAGCATTCAAGATGAGAGGAAGGAGAATTTATAGTTAATAAAGGAAAACTACCATATGCAACACATGAAGGAAGAGTTAGTATCTGTATCTAGTAATGGAATCTGAGAATGTATAAATGAGGTAACTAATGTCCCCCAACAGTTGTGAATAATTATGTAGCTTTCACTTGGAAAGCAGCAAATCATGAGAGTTTTGATTAAGAAGGGATATATATGGAACTGCAAGTCAGATAATTATGATAAATTGAAAGCAAATTGAAGCAGTCTAGAAAAAGAAGTGAGCTGGTCATACTTAACTGCTAGTTTATGACTACAATATATTATTATATATTGTAGTCCTATACAGAAACTTTAGTGGACACTATTTTATACTACATAAAATCCTGCTAATTAGTTTCACAGAACAACCTGTATTCATGATCTTCACTATAACAGGAGAAATGAAAGCAACTGATGTTAAAACAGAAACAATCAAAGGAAATTAAATGAGGCCATAGTAATGCGTTGCTTGTCAGCTATCTCGTTGGGAGTTAAATTCTGATGTGCCTAGAGATCAAATTAACAATTTCCAGGTATCATTTAGGATGAGGCCTTTTGATTTCTGTTAAGAAAACCACAGTTAATTCCAACTTATGTATCATATAAATGTAGTTTAGCTCTTATATAGTTGTCAATTTATTATGAAAAAAAAAAAAAGGACTTGTACCTCTTGTTACTTACTTTTTCAACCTCAGCCTTAGACAAACTGATATCTTCATCTGCTTTGATGTAATTATCACTTGCTTTTTCTGCTTCTTTAAATGATTTTTCATATGCCTTTTTTGCCTATATACAAGAATGGTCAATTTCTTAATTAAAAATTATTTTCTAAATAGAGTTTAGAAAGTAACATGAATAAATTCATGTATATATCTAGTAGACAATGCTAAATTAAACAGAACAGCAAAGCCTGTCACATCTGACGTAAAGATCATAGAATGCATATTTTCATACTTATAATTTTTTTTTTAAATATCTTATCCAATAATAGATCACAAGACCTATATCAGATCAGTGCCATGTACACAAGAGAAGAAAGGAACAGTCTGTTTACATTTTTTTTTTTTTTTTTTGAATAATTGAAGGTTATATTCTTTTGGGAAAGCTGAGTGGAGGAGGTTTGGTGAGTTTCAAGGTGGCCTGTAAAAGAGAGTGACTAGCAGCAGCTCTTGCTCTAATGATTTTGGAAAAAAGTGGAAGAATAATAATGGCCAATTCAGCACACACTGTCCATGAAAGTGTCTGTAGAAGAGGCACTGAAGGTGGACATGTGAGTGAGGGATTATTAATCAACCAAACTGCCTTCTTCCATATAGAATCAAGTAATCCTAAGGTGGGTTTTTGGTAAATAAATAAATTCCTTGTGATGATACAGTGTTCCCCCATTATACGGGAGTTCACGGTACCATCTAGTCCCTCCTAATTTTATCTGGGCTCTGGAACCGGCATAGGCTGACAAATCAGACCTATGGCTGGATCAGTATTCTTGACTGTAATCCGTGTGTGTCCTCAGACTGGTTTGCCTGCTTGTGGGATGAAAAACATCAGATAAACTGATGGAAAAAACCCTGCTATCCACACCCAAGACCCACTAACTTGGCTATGGCTGAGGAAGATCCTTAAGCTCCTCACATCATCGACGGGAATCGAACCTAAGACACAACTTCCCAAGGCATATGGTTGTGAAGCGCAAAGCCACTAGGCTAACCGCGCAGACTGGGTTTTGCTGTACCACCCTAAATATGGGAACAATATTCCATAGTTGGGCAGATTTGGGATTTGTATAGAGTTAGCAGCTGTGAGGTAGTGTCTTGTGCAAAAAAGTGCAAGTTTCTTGGCAGGAAGCTACAAATGAAATGTGTTTGTGTTAGGAAAGGCTGGTGGTATAGGTCAGTGCAATTGTGTTTAGATATCTGAGTATTATATAGGATGGAAGTTCTTTCTTGCAAGACATCAGAGAGGACAGTTTTGGTGGCATTGAAGTTCATAAGGTTGTCCTTGATCCACTGAGATTCAGGATATGGTTGTGTTGGATCTTGAGGATTCTAATATTTGAGCAGTGCGAGGTTTGTCAAATGAAAAGGAGCAATGGAGAATACTGTCATTGGCAAAGCAATAATAGGACTGAAAGTCTGTGAGAACAGGTTATTTATATAGAAGAGGAATAGAGTGAGTGAAAGAATAGAACCCTGTGTTACTCTGGCATGGGTGGAGAAATCTGAGGAGAGGAAACCATCCATCACGATATGTAGCGAGCATCCAGTGAGAAAGTTTTGCAATCCAGCTGCAGAGTGTGAAAGGCAGACTGCCATCCTGTGGTCTGCCTTTCACACTCTGACACAGGCCCCTGTGTCACACCTGATCAAATGCTTTTGAAATGTCAATACCAACTATTTGAGTTTCTCAGAATTTTTCTATATTCTGAGAATTGGTTATTGATGACCTCCATAATTTTAGAAAGAACAGGAGTGAAAACAATTGGACAGTAGTTTGTTGGTTGACGTTTATTGCCTTTCTTTGGTATGGGCTGTAGGTTAGATGCCAGTTGAATAGGCAATACAAAATAGGTGTTAGTTCTGGGCAAATGTTTCAAAACAATATGTGGGATACTGTTAATATTTAATGTGTATTATTTCTATATATATTTGCCATTGTTATTTATAATGTGTATTATAAATAATATTTCATTTACTAACAATTATTTTTATTTTTGACTCCGAGTGTCCCTATATGTTATTATATTTGCACAAAGAGTTCACTCCAATTGGTGCAATGACTTTAACTCACTCTTTCAGAATCCAACTAATCATTGACTCAACACCAAGTACAAAATAAACACATTTAATAAAACTTAAAACAACATATATACACTTCTAGTAAAAATACATAACTACAATTACAGATTATATGGATCCAAGGCCTTATTAAAAAAATATAAACTTACTCTTAAGACAAAACACCTTTTTTTTACAATCACAAAAAAAATGTTCATAGTCTTATTCTCTTCTTGTTAAGGCTCTTTCCAGAAGTTACAAGGTTCTGTACTTCATTTTTTTTAGGATCCCTTTAAATTTCCTTTTTTACTGCCTCACACAAAACAAAATCAAGTTCCTTCCTACTTGAATATATCTTGGCCAGTTTATAAAAACTTAGTTTCAAGATTTCCTTTTTATTCTTTACTTATTCCTTCTTGAAACATATTATTTCCACTATTCCTTTTTCGGAATACAATATGAAATTTCCTTTTAACTGCCGCACACAAAAAATCAAGTTCCTCCCAACTTGAATATTCCTCGGCCAGTTTATAAAAACTTAGTTTCAAGATTTCCTTTTTCTTCTGTACTTATTCCTTCTTGAAACATATTATTTCCACTATTCCTTTTTCGGAATACAATATGAAATTTTCTTTTAACTGCCGCACACAAAAAAAATCAAGTTCCTCCCGACTTGAATATTCCTCGGACAGTGTTCTAAAAACTTTCCGAACGCTCTCTTGTTTACCACTGTAACTTGGATACGCAACGCTTTCTTGTCAGCTGTCAATCAAACATCAAGTTCACTCTGGGAGCATGCGCACTTCAACAACGTCAGAAACTACGCATTGTAATAATATGGCTGACTCGCTGTATCCACCAGCGCTGAAGAAAGTCTTTCATAAACACAAAATTCAACATTTAAAAATACAACAAACTTTCTTATAAATAATACAAATAATCAATTAAGTAAGTACTTCAATATTTTTACTTCTTTACATGTTATTTCTAATATAATATTTTCATAACGAGCACATCACACGTGCAGACACTGCGTGTATGAAAACAAAAACTAACAAGCAAAATTAATACGTAAAAATATTCAGAATTTTTTTTAATATGATTATTTTTACATCACCATCAGGATCAGATGCCTTGCTTGTATTCAGGTTATTAAGGATTCTTTTTGGCAGAAGACTATGGGAAACATGCAGAGAGTAGTTCTTGGTGGAGGGGATTGAGCTTTGCCCATGTCATCAATGCAGGAAATGGAATAGAAGAGTGTTGCATTGCCTTTAGGTGAAATGACTACAGTACCATCCGGATGTGAGAGTGGTGAAAACCTGGGTGGGCAAAAGTTGCACTCCAATGGCCTTGGCAAGGGCCAGAAGGAGCGACTGCCATCTGAACAGGGGGCAAGTTTGCAGCATTTAGTCCTTTCAAAGTCTGATTTGAATTTGGATAATTCTTTTACAATGGTTGAGAGCCAAAGTGTAGGCAGAGTGGACAGCTGGAGTTTTGGTCTTGAGCCATTTGTGGTATGAAATTTTTTTCTTTTCTTTTAACTGCATTGGAACACTTTTTTGAGAACCAAGGCTTGGATGGTGGCTGTGAATTTGGATCATGAACCATAGGAAGTAGGAATGGAGGTCACAGAGGTTGTCCCACTTGGCACCCTTGTAGTAACAAAGGAAGCAAGACTAAGAACAGGTGGGTGGGTGAAGGTTGTTTTATGGCAAAAGACTTGTATGAGGTTGTGATTTGAGTTACCAAGAGGGTAACTAACATCCAGAGTATATTTGGAAGGGGAAATTGTTAGGAAGAGATCAAGTGTGTTGGCAGTTGGAGAGGGTCGTCAGGTATTCTGGTAGGGAGAATGATGATCTGCATTAGTTCACTGCTAATAGAAAACACCTTGGCATCATCCCTGCATGCTTGATCAGTGAAATTGGAGAAGGGGAGCCAATCTGAGTTGTACACAATGAAGTCCTCAAAAGGATGATCTCATTATTATGGTATTTTGACTCTAGAAAGTTGAGCTTGAGAGAGAAGTAAAGAGGTCAGAGTGATTAACAGAGTTTGGAGAGTAATTGAGACAGCATATAAAAAGGCAGGTTGGTGTGATAGAGAAATTTTAAGGCGAAGCAGATCAAAAGGGAGAGGAGATTTGAGTTTTGCAATCTCTGGCATGCCATATCAGTTCTGATGCACAAGTACTGCCCTTGTAAAGGAAATAATTAAAAGAAACACACATATTAACCACAGTGAAAATTATTTACTTGTAAATATTTCATCCTAAGTATCTTAGAACATCATCAGTACAGTAGTTTAAACAATAATAGGAATAACATACAGTTAGGGCACATGATTACAATAGAATCTCATTAAACGTGCGTAACGTGTTACAGAAGTAAAAAAAAAAAAAAAAAAAACTAATAATAATTATTTAACACAATTTTTGTATGACAATTTCCCATACTTTAGGAATAGTAAGAACGTCGTTGCGGTTTAAATTTGGTCTGTGTAGTAGGGCTTCAGAACTTTCTTTGTATAAACATTCATATGAAGATCTATGTAAAAGTTTTATATGAAGATCTATGTAAAAGTTTAGACTTTTCCCAATGGATACTATGGATTGGATTTTCAATACAGCGTTGAAAGAGGCCAGATTTCTACGGTTTCAAAAAGATGAATGTGGTCTTGATGTTCCGAGATGCGTTTCTGAACAGACCTACCTGTCTGTCCAAAGTAAGATAATTTGCATGAGCATGGAATCTCATAAATGCCAGGCAACATCAAAGGTGAGAGTTTGTCCTGAGGAGAAGGTAATAATTTGTAAATTTGATTGATAGGTTTATAAGTATTGGCAAAATTGTATTTCTTCATAATTTTAGAAAGACGTTCGGAGATGCCTTTGACGTAAGGTATGGGAATCCTATGGACTTCTTCCTGTCTGGTTTGATGTGTGGAAAATGTTGCCTGGCATTTATGAGATTGCATGCTCATGCAAATTGTCTTACTTTGGACAGACAGGTAGGTCTGTTCAGAAACGCATCTCGGAACATCAAGACCACATTTGTCTTTTTAAACCACCGAAATCTGGCTTCTCTCAACACAGTATTGAAAATCCAAGCCATAGGATCAATTGGGAAGAGTCTAAACTTTTACATAGATATTTATATAAACATGAACGTTTATACAAAGAAAGTTCTGAAGCCCTACTACACAGACCAAATTTAAACCGCAATGACGTTCTTACTATTCCTGAAGTATGGGAAATTGTCATACAAAATTGTGTTAAATAATTATTATTAGTTTTTTTTTTTTTTTTTAAACTTCTGTAACTCGTTACGCACGTTTAATGAAATTCTACTATAATCATGCACCCTAACCGTATGTTATTCCTATTATTGTTTAAACTACTGTACTGATGATGTCCTAAGATACTTAGGATGAAATATTTACAATTAAATAATTTTCACTGTGGTTAATACGTGTTTCTTTTATGATATCACCACAGGTTTCGTTATTTATTATTAAAAAAAAAAAACTTGTAAAGGAAAGATCTGTGTAATGTGCAGTTGTATCACTAATTTCTTTTTTAAATGTTTTCAAACTACAAGTGGTCTATGCTGTAATTAATATCCCACTTCTAATTAGCACACTAGTCTAGATCACCACCACCACAATGCTATGATCTAACTCTTTTACTCCATGTTTGGGACTAATTAAAAAATGACACTGCTTATTTTATACTTTGTTTACATTTTCTAGGTTGTACTGCAAAAATTATACAAATTTGACAAATTACTGAGTGTTTATTTTTAGTGTGCTTTATTTATTTAGTATGTGACACAATATTTAGCATGTTGCTATTTTAAACTAAAATGATTTAAGTTATCTAATTCTAATCTCAGTTCTCAGGACTCTGGGGAAGACGTTCATCCAGCAGTGGACAGACAATGGCTGAAGAAGAAGAATCTCAGTTCAGTAATTATTATTATTATTACCAGACACCTTGAGGGAGTCAGGGACTTATCGAAGGAGGCAAATTATCACCCACAAAAGCTGTTGAGCCTTTTCTTGAAATCATTTCACCACCTACATTCCCCACCTCCAAAAGCATCATGCACTGTTCTATGAGAAAAAATCTAGCTTTAACTCCTTTCTTGACTGCATTCATTCTTAACTTCCATGGATGCCTTCATGTCATCTCCCTGCCCTCCATGAAATGAAAAATTCTATCTACTCATATTTTGCAGGATCCTTTCAGGAGTTTGTAGATGTCTATAATATCATCTTTTTGTTGGTTTGCTAGTGTGTGTGCTCAATCTTTCCTCTTAATCTATACCTCAGAGTTCCTGTTATGATCTTTAATATTCTCCTTTGCACCCTCTCAACTGCATCCACATCACCATAGAAACCAGGAGAATAGATCTACACACAAGAGTCCAAATGAGATCATATCAAGGCCTTGTAAAGAGCAAAAGTGACTTTATTATATTAATATTCCTTTTAGCACTGCAACTATTCTCTGAGTTAAGTAATAATAATTACAGAACTGAGATTCTTTTTCTTCAGCGATTTTTTGTCCACTGCTGGGTGAATGTCTTCCCCAGAGTCCTGAGATCACGACTAGATAACTTAAATAATTTTAGTTCTATTTGAAATCATAGCTACGAGGGTGGACTGAAAAGTTCTTGGCCTAACAATGAAAAAAAAGAATTTATAATTTCAAAATTATTTTTATTTTTCAACATAACCTCCCTTAAGACTAATGCATTTATTCCAGCGATGCTCCAGCACCATTATCCTGTCCCTGTAGTTGTTCTCAGTAAGATACCCCTCTACAGCTGCAATCATCTCTTGATTTGAAGAAAAACACTGACCAGTGAGGAAGAGTTAGTTTTGGGAAAAGATAGAAGTCAGAGGGAGCCAAATCTAGGGAACATGGTGGATGTTCCAATAATTCATAGTGCAGATCCCTTAATTTTCCCATTGCCAAAACACCTTTGTGGGCAGGTGCAATGCCCTGATGAAAGATGATTTTTATCTTCTGCAAAAAAGGTCTTTTCTCACAATTTTTTCGCCTAGCCTGATTAAAAGATTGGAATAATATTCCCCGGTTATTGTTTTCCCCTTTTTCACGATAATTAATAAACAAAATGTCTTCAGTATCCAAAAACACTGATGCCATGATCTTGTCTTCTTTGGCACAACAATTGGCTTCTGTCCACTATTTTGACTGCTGTTTGGATTCTAGTGTGTAATGATGAATCCAAGTCTCATCCATAGTAATAAATTGACAAACAAAATCAGTTTTATTCTTGTTAAGACGCTCCAAGCACTGCACCCATCTTGTGCAAAGCTTTTTCATATGCAATTCTTCATGCAAAATATATCCTAGCCATTCTTTTGAAATGCTTATAGCCTCAGAAATTTCATGCACTTTGACTCGCCAGTCATCCAATACCATATTGTGCACTTGATCAATGATTTCTGGTGTTGTTATACTTTTTGGACGTCCTTCACATGGATAATCTTCAAGGCTGGTATGGCCATGTTTAAACTCAGCAAACCATTTCTTAATTGTTGAAAATGAAGGAGAAGAGTGTCCATAAACGTTTACAAACTTCGAATAATTTCTTTTGGTGTTAAAACTTTTACAAAGAATTTTATAACTGAATGGTACTCAATTTTATCCATTTAAAAGGATACAGAAAACACTTTTGCTTCAGACAGCTGTATAAAACAAACTACTTGATAGAATGACTTGTAATTTCAAATGGATGCTTATGACAGATGTATCAACTTAAAAAAAAAAATCTTGCCGATAGTGTTGCCATCTATGGTCATGGCCAAGAACTTTTCAGACCCTCGTATATGGGCCTTCAACTTTCTGTGTGCTAAATCTTCACTATCCCTAGCCTTATCAGTTTCTTTTAACAAAGGTTGGTCGATTGGTAGAGCCTCTGCTACTAATGGCTCATGCAAAAAGTCAAGCAAGTTTGAGCGCAGTTAGTAGTTGGAAGGGTGTCAATCATTCAATGCTGTTGCCACACTCTCCCTCGATGAGTCTTTGGACTCCCTGGAGGTGTCAAATAATAATAATCTTCTTCTTCTGAAGCTTCTCCCACTTAAGTGGGGTCACTGTTGATAATGAGTCTCCTCCACACCTTCCTGTCTTGGGTTGTCACCACATCCAAGTTCTTCATCCTCAAGTCCTCTTCTACCAGCTCCCTCCATCTCTTCTTTGGCCACCCACGCTTCTGCCTTCCTTGCAAATCCATCTGCATGACCCTTCTTCCCACATATTCGTCCTCCCTCCTCATCACATGACCAAACCATCTCGACCTTGCCTCCTGTATTTTTGCTCCTAAGTTCGTAACTTTCACTGTTCCCCTGACATAGTCATTTCTCAGATGATCCTTTCTGGTCACACCACACATCCACCTAAGCATTCTCATCTCTGCTACTTCCATCCTGCTGATGTTATTTTTCCTCAGGCCACAGTTTCTATAGCATATGTCATAGCTGGCCTCACTACTGTCCTATAGATTTTGCCTTACAGATTGATCGGCACCCTCTTATCACATAACACTCCAGCCATCTCCCTCCAGTTCCTCCAACCCACTTGTAACCTGCACCCCACTTCCTTCTCAGCTCCTCCATCTTCTTCCACTGTTGAACCTAATTATCTAAAGTCTCCCACCTTCCTGACGACATTTCCTTCCAGCTCCAGATCTGTCTCCTGTCTGCTGCCCACTGTGCAACGCATATAATCTGTCTTACTTCTGCTCAGTCTCATACCTCTCTCTTCCAGTACTTTTCTCCATCTTTCCAGTTTAGTTCCCGCTTCTTCTCTTCAATCAGCACACAGCAAGATGTCATCTGCATACAATATTGTCCAAGGAGCATCTTCTCTCACCTCCTCCGTCACCATCTCCATCACAATGCTAAACAGAAACGGACTTAATGCAAGCCAACTGTTACATGAAAACTTTCTGTCTGTCCCAGACAGGTCCAAACACTTGTCTTCACATTTCTGTACATTTCCCGCAACAACCTGACATATTTCTCTGGCACCTTCTTCTCCCTCAGACACCTCCAGACTTCTTGCCTTGCCACTCTATCGTATGCTTTCTCCAGATCAATAAATGCCAGATGTAGCTCCCTTTGTTTCTCTCGATAATTTTCCATCATCTGCCGTAACCCAAAGATAGCATCTGTTGTTGATCTACCAGGCATGAAGCCAAATTGTTCCTTTGCAATCTCCACCTCCTTCCTCAATCTACCATCAAGAACCCTTTCTAGGATTTTCATTGTGTGGGACATCAACTTTATTCCTCTGTAATTTTTAGTCTTGTGCATCCCCTTTACCCTTGTAGATGGGGACAAGAGTACTCTCCCTCCATTCCTCAGGTATATTATCCTGTTGGCAAACTTTCATGAACAGGTCCCACAGCAAGTCAATTCTCTCTTCCCCCAGTGCCTTCCATGCCTCCACTGGAATTCTGTTGGGCCGACTGATTTTCCATTCCTCATCCTTTTCATGGCCTCCATCACTTCCACTCTACTGATGTTCTGCACCATCCCCTCAGAAGGCTGCTCATCTCCTCTGCGAGTCCTTGCATTTTCCTCATTCAAAAGTCTCTCAAAGTATATTTTCCATCTGTTTCTTATGTCCCCATCCTTCCATAATACTCTTCCTTCAGCGTCTTTGATCTGCCTCACATGTAAGATGTCCTTTGCTGTTTTATTTCTACATTTCGCTAGTTGGTAAATTTTTCTCTGTCCTTCCTTTGTTTCTAATTGATCATACAGATCTTGATATGCCATGGCCTTCACCTGTGCCACAACTCTCTTGGTTTCTTGCTTTCTCTCTCTGTACACCTCTCTGTCCTCTTCCACACTTGACTCATCCCACTTCTGCTTTGCCTTCCTCTTAGCTGTCACTGCCACTTGTACATTATTATTCCACCACCACCAACCCTCCTTCTGCTCTCTAATCTTTCCAGATGTCTCAGCAAGCACCTTGATTGCACAGCTCGGGATTACTTTTGAATTATGTTTCCACCAATCTTGTACACTTTCCAGTCCATCCGAAATCCTCTCTAACACCCTCTCCCTAAAACGATTCCTCACACTCTCCTCTTTTAAGCGAAACCACTTAATTGTCTTCATCCCATGGCATCCTGAGGTTCTTATCTTCGATCTTATTTTAAAGTCTGCGCACAGCAGTCGGTGTTGCTGTGCTACTTGATCTGTTGGAATTACTTTACAATTTGTCACAACCTTAAGATGTTTTCTTCTAGTCAAAATGTAGTCAATTTGTGAACTGTTGTTACCACTCCTAAATGTTATCAAATGTTCTTCCCTCTTGTAGAAAAACGAGTTCACAATTGCCAGATCAAATGCTACTGCAAAGTCCACAACCTCTCTCTCCTTCCTGGTTCATCATTCCAACTCCGTGGCCACCATGCAATCTTTCACAGTCTCTATTCTGTCTTCCTATGTGTCCGTTCAAGTCTTCTCCGACAATCACCATCTCATTTTCTTCCAATTTCCTCATTTCTTCGTCTAACACGTTCCAGAACTCATCTTTCTCCTCTGCTGTACAACCAACTTGTGGGGCATATACACACATAATACGACCACCTGCTCTTCTCCAAGACCCAATTTCATTCGCATGACCCTGTCGTTCCTTCTACCCACTTCCAGTACTTCACCCTTCATTCTGCCACACACCACAATTCCTACACCATTTCTTCCCTTGTTATTCGCTCCAGAGTAGAACAATTTATATCCATCTCCCAGTTCCTTTGCCTTTTCCTCCCTTCCACCTTGTCTCCTGCACACATAAAATGTCCAACTTCCTCTTCCTCATCATGTCTGCCACCTCTCTTCCCCTTCCAGTCATGCTTCCAACATTCAGTGTTCCTACTCACAACATCTTCTCCACCTGCTAGGCTCGCTTCTTTAACCGCACCCGCCCTTGATGCGGTAGCCTTCGTCCACTTCTTGCAGCTGTAGGGCGATGTGGCTGCGCGTCGCTTAAGGGGTATGCCCTAGCCCTTATATCATTTTCTCTTTGACTCATATCATAGTTTGAGCTGGCATTGAAGTTTTCCAACCGGATGCCCTTCCTGACACCAACCCTCACATTTATCCGGGCTCTTGGGACCGGCACCTATTGAGGCTAGTTGCCTTCTTTGGTGGCTGCATAATATGAAATAACTTAGCAAGATAGGAAAGACTCACCCCTAGCCCTCGAATACTCTAAAAGCATCGGGGGAAGGAGCAAGGAGAGGAGAAAGAAGCAAAGAAAGAAGAGGAGGGACCAGTCTACAGAATAATATAACAGATATATATTACATGAAGTTAGGCATGGTCCAGCATCTGGTACCTCGGATTTGCCATGCCCGTACTCACTAAAGTGAGCCCTTGAGGTTATCAAATAATAATAATAATCTACTAATATAATATAGATCTGGATATCTCATCACACCCTAGTGCATAACTTTACATTTATTAATACTGAACTGACAGTCACTTTCATAAGTACACAATTCCAGCCTATTCCAATCATTCTGCAAGTATTGCACTTTGGTTGCACACCTGCTTTTCTCTCCATCACCAACAAATGGTTGCATGTTTTCAGTCAAATAATCTTTCCCAATGTCATAAATGTAAAGATCAAATAACAATGGACTAAGCAATAATTAACAGATACTGAAGGAAGAGGTAGATGAGGAAGTATAATATCCCCTATACATTTTCAATACATACAACAAAATGATAATGAAAGAATATAAAAAAATTGAAATGGGAAGGAAAATAAATGGCAATACAATTACTAATATTACACTTGCTAATATCTGGTATTCAGAGCTAAATCAAAAACAGAATTACAAAAGATGGTTGAAATACTTATCAAAATTAGTCAAAATTATGGCTTGGTATTAAATATGGCTAAAACTAAACATATAGTAAGCAAAAAATAGCAACAAGACACAAATTGGGCACATCAACAAGATTCATACAGAATGTTAAGGCTTATAATTATTTAAAAGGTATGATTACAGAAGATGGAAATAAAATAAAGAATAGCTGAGACAAAGAAGCATTCCAGAATAATAAATTATTAATGACCTCAGGAATAAATAAAGACTAAAATAAGAATAATAAAATACTATGTATGGTGCACATTGAATAATGTGAGACGTGGACATGCACAAAATCCATAATCAGGAAATTGCAAGCGTTCAAGATGTGATGCTTTGGGTGAACATTGAAAATTTCTTGGAAAAGAGCAAAAACCTAATTACAAGGTGTTGAAGTTGATGGGAACTAAAACAGTGTTCATGGAAAACCTTATAAAGAGAAAGTGCAAGATGGTAGGACACATTAAAAGAATCAGCAGGGAAAACATCTCAAGAAATACTGGAAAGAAAATTAGAGGGAACAAAATCTTCTGGTAGATTTTGTATTGATGATTTAAAGAAATGGATGGGTAACAGTTGCTATTACAAGATTAAAAAAGGATGGCAGAGAAACTGACACCTTCAGCATAATCTTACCAAAAGTTCATAAACCAGTTATTCCTTTAGGATCATTTCTTGATGGGTAGGTTATCCCATTATAAGATATATAAATAGTTATAAATTTGCTTATGACTCTACTGGAGAGTTTTCTATTTATATAAAAAACACTTAAAGATTTTAAAAATAAAATTTGCAAACTTCATCTAGGCACTTCTGACATTATAATCACCTTAGATACTGTATCCTTGTTTATTACTATTCCTTTATCAGACCCAGTGAATTACTTTAAGAAGAATTTCATTCAGAAATTGTTAAAATATGTGATTACAGTTTAACAATTATATTAATTGTATTTGATTTGTTATAGATTCTAGTTATTTCACCTTTAAAATCAAATTTTATCAACAAAATGAAGGAACTACCATGGACATTCCTATTTTTCCTACAACTGCCAACTTCTTCATGGGACACTTTGAACAAGGTATCTTTAATAACATTTCACATAGACCTACACTTTGGTACAGATATGAGAATAATATTTTGGCAATTTAGAATGGTTCTTCCTGTGAGAAATTACAGCAATTTCTTTCCAAATTAAATGCACTTCATCCCAGGATCCAATTCATCTTAGAAAAAGAAATAGTTATTTATAACCAAATAGCCTTTTTAGAACTTCTTTTTTCAACCATGTGGAAGCTTACAATTTTCAGTTTTTAGGAAGAAGACCCATACAGGTCATTATAACTATGTGATTCTCACCGCTACCATACTTGTCAAAAGGCTGAAATTATTAAGACCTTATGATATCATTGCTCATTCTTTATGTTCTTCTGCCAACATTTTACAGAAAAAGTACAACATACTAAATCCAGCTTTTTATCGAATGGTGTTAGGGATTCTTTCTTCAAAAAAGCATCTGACAGTTATGGTATCTCTTAAAATCCAGGAGAAATAACTTTCATTCCTCAATCTCATTCTCAAGGCATTTTGGAATGCATATAGAACATTTTAAAACCACTGGATATTTTGTTACCTTTTGCTCCATCAGAAAAATCATCACCTTTCTCGTTTCTCCTAAGGACAAGCTTCCACCTCTCAATTATCCAAGCGTCTACCAGATCTCTTGCTCTTGTGGGTTATCTTATTTTAGACAAACAGGAAGATCTGCTTTTATTCAGCTAGAAGAACACAAGTCTTATATTAAATACCATGAGCCTGAACAGTCAGGACTTCTGGAGCATGCTATCAACATTAAATATAGAGTTCATTGGAACAAAACAAATTCTTCATAAAAGTTGTTTCTTAATAGAATGGTTTCATAAAGAAATGTGTGACACTTTATTCCAGTATCATAAGTCAAATAGATATGATGTCTATGCCTATCCCCATTATGGGAGATAGTACTTTTGAAATTTCTAATCTTTCCTAATTTTTAAATTATTATTTAAGTTAAATTATTGATTGTTTTAATCATCTTACATGAGCTACTAAGGTGATGCTTTTTTTTTTTTTTTTTTTAAGAATTACACTGGCCAACAAAAAAAATTTTTTTTCTGCTGATTATGATCTGACACTTGTTTTTTACTAATTTGGGTGTGCTGATTTCAAATATCAAACCCATTTTTCTCTATCACGTCATGTTTTTCCTCTATGGCATTTTCTTTTTGCTAATTTGTAAGTTTTTGATAGTTTTAAGGAGGCAGTACTATTTAGAGGATCAAAAAAATCGATTTTTTAATATTATTTTCTGAAAGTATGTACTTTTAAAAATCCGTTCCTAACTTTTTATCAAGAAATTCAAAAAATTCCTGAAGATATAGCCTATTATTCAAAGCAGTGCGCAGATCAGAATCGGAGCACTCACCGCTCTCGCTTGTTAGTAAACGAATAAATGCGTAAGAACCTGCAACGGCACGGACTGGCACTTTGAATGTGAGAGAGGCCGATAACCGACCTAATACATTTAAGTGATGAAAAGTAGGCAATGACAACTGCCTAAAACAAATGAATGCTATATGTGTCATAGCAGACAAAGAACGATCGAAATCAATCAATCGTTAATTGATCGTGAAAGTATGATGAGCGCTTATAATGTTTCAATAAAGTCTCTGGTTTTTTTTGTCTTGTTAATTGCATGTTAGTCGGCAGTGAAGAAAATACATCATGTCTACTACTCGAAAATATGTCAATAGTGTAGATTCCTTCTGCTACATTTGTGGCAATTTTACTGTTCCCGGTCAAAGGACAAATATCACTGATTTCGTCAAGAAAGTGTACTTTGCATACTTTGACGTAAAACTTGCAAATCAGGACAATTCATGGGCTCCAAATAAAGTGTGTAAGTCATGTGTAGAAAATTTGTGACAGTGGAGCAAGGGAAAACGCCAAAAATTAGCGTTTGGCATTCCAATGATTTGGCGTGAATCGAAAAATCACGTAGATGATTGCTATTTTTGTTTAGTTCAGACTTCTGGTTATAATAAGAAGAATAAGAAAAAAATTGTGTATCCAAATCTGGACTCAGCAATTCGGCCAGTTGCTCATTCCAATGAAATAGCCGTGCCAATTTATAAAGGACTTCCTTTACTTGAGAACGAGCATGATCGGGATATGCCAGAGGTTCTTGAGGAGCAAGACCCGGATGTTGATTTAGACAATGAAAATTTAATTTCTAGTTCGGGACCGCAACGTTTTACTCAAGCGGAATTGAATGACTTAGTAAGAGATTTGGGCCTATCAAAGGAATCATCGGAATTGTTATCTTCAAGATTAAATGAAAAACACTTACTGGAGCAAGATATGAAGATAACTTTTTATCGTAGCAGGGAAAGTAATCTTGTACAATATTTTAAACACGAGCGTGGGTTTGTTTACTGTAACAATGTGTCAGGTTTACTAACTGAAATCAGTGTTGTACAATATCATTCAAATGAGTGGCGTTTATTTATCGACAGTTCAAGCGGAAGTCTCAAGTGTGTCTTACTACACAGTGGGAATGTATATGGCTCAATTCCTATTGGCTATTCAGTCCACTTAAAGGAAACATATGAGGACATTAAAAAGGTTCTGAAGTTATTAAAATATACAGACCATAACTGGATCATCTGTGTGGATCTTAAAATGGTGAACTTTTTACTTGGCTTTCAAAGAGGATATACAAAGTTTCCGTGTTTTCTATGCTTCTAGGATAGTCGAGCTAGAAACCAACACTGGAGTCAGAAACATTGGCCTCTTAGAATATCCTTAAATGTTGGAGAACAGAATGTTATAAATCAACCTTTAATCGACAGAGAAAAAATCATTTTTCCACCTCTACACATCAAACTAGGTCTTATGAAGCAGTATGTTAAAGCTTTAGATTTACAAGGTGACTGTTTCCAAAACATATGTGGAAAATTTCCACGACTTAGTTATGAAAAAATTAAAGCCGGTGTATTTGATGGACCGCAAATTAGAACTTTAATGAGAGACCCAAATTTCATCAACTCTACGAACGAAATTGAGAAAGAGGCCTGGACTTTATTTACGATGGTTGCGAATAATTTTCTTGTAAACAAAAAAGCATGCAATTACAAAGATCTAGTGGAAATGATGCTTGAAATTTTCCAGCGCCTAGGTTGCAACATGAGCATAAAGCTTCATTTCCTATACAGTCATCTTGATAGATTTCCTGAGAATTTAGGCTGTAAGCGATGAACAAGGCAAAAGATTTCATCAAGACTTAAAAACTATGGAAGATCGGTACCAAGGAAGATGGGATTCTCACTGTTGGAGTATTCAAAGGGATTGCCAAAACAGAATACACAGCAGAAATTGCTAGAAACAAAAATTTATTCCCTGAAACTCGTGTGTAAGTAAAATTTTATAAATATTCTTGTAATTTTTAATGAATATTGTTAAGTAGTTATGTATCTAATTATCGCCCTCTCTCGCATTCAAAGCGCCAGTACGTGCCGTTGCAGGTTCTTACACATTTATTCGTTTACTAACAAGCTAGAGCGGTGAGCGCTCAGATTCTGATCTGAACTTTTCTCCTGACTCTAGGTATGCAGTTTACTATTATTTCCTCACTTGGACTGAGCAAAGTTAACACCCTCAAACACTCCTTTACCACTTCCCATGCACTACCAATATCCAGACCTTGCTGTTTTACATACCCTGGCACTGATCCATGCAATCTCCTAAACATGTTATACTTACTGGTCCTGTAATTCCACCCCCCCCTTTTTTTTTAACTGAAAATTCCACATATTTAGCCACCTCCCAGGACAAGACCATATGATCATTCTCACCGATTGGCAGCTGCATGATCAAATTAGTTATAGACAAATTCTCAGATGCAGTTATTAGATAGCACTTTTAAACCTCTAGCACACCCTCTGTCCCAAAAGAAACCGAACTTTTCAAAAATAGAAGAAACTAGTGGAATTACCTGTTGTATCTTTTTGTTATCGAAAGCAGCAACCTTCATTACTGTTGTGTCAACTGTTTATGACATTTGTTTCATTAGAAGCATAGTTATAGTGCCAAGAGTAACAGTGTGTTTTGACGAAAGGTTGGAAAATGAGCTCCAAACAGACAGCTGCGATTAACTTTTCTGTTAAACTTGGTAAAAGTTTTACCAAAATGCATCAAATGCTTCAAAATGTATACAGTGATGAATGCTTATCCCGTACTCCAGTTTACAAGTGGTTTAAGCGATTTCAAAGTGGTCATGAGACACTTGAGGACGACGAAAAACTGGGCTGTCCAAAAACTGGACTGAGTGAAGTTAACATCCAAAAGATGTATGATTTCAAAGAAAACCCGAAATCATCCATGAGATTGATTGAAGATGAATTGGGGATTCAAAAATCAACAGTGCACAGTGTTTTGACAAAGTTAGGGCCTTCGTAAATTGAATTCGCAATTTGTTCCCCACAGTTGACTGACGACCAACAAATGTATCGAATTGAACACTGCAAGGATCACATTAAAACCACTCATAAGGACTCAAACTTCCTTAAAACGATTGTCACTGGTGATGAAACGTGGTGTTTTGAGTATGAGCCCGAAACAAAGTGCAAGAGTGCCGAGTGGAGACCACCAAAAGAGGGGCATCCGAAAAAAAGTCACTTGGAAAAGTTAAAAGTAAAGACAATGCTGATTTGTTTCTACGATTTCAAAGGGCATTATTCACAAAGAATTCGTTCTGCCTGGCCAAACAGTCAATGGTGAGTTTTATCTCGAAGTTTTGAAGTGATTGTTAGCGAGAATTCGTCGTGTATGGCATGATTAGCGTGATGCAGACAGCTGATCACTTTGGCACAATAATGCACTGTCGAACATTGTGAGACAGTTTCTGAGCAAAAACCAAGTTTGTGTGTTGGATCCCTTGCCGTATTCACCTCATTTAGCACCCTGTGACTTCTTTCTCTTCCCCCGACTTAATTTGCTGATGAAAGGAAAGTGATGCGACACCATTGAAAGTGTTCAAGGCAATAGCCATAACCCTCAACAGTATACCAAAAACCGATATAAAAATCTCATGTGCCAAACACTGTATCGAAGCTGAGGGAGAGTATATTGATTGAAATAAATGATTTGAATAATTATAATTGGCATGTGTTTTATTTTCTATCAAACGTTCGGTTTCTTTTTGGACAGAGGGTGAATATTCCACCAAATGATGTCTCCTTTTTTTTTTTTTTTTTGCAGTTATTTTATTTATATTTTATTTATGCAGTTACTAATTATTCCTTAGTAACTGCATAAATTCCATTTCATTCCTCCCATGTTTCCTCTCCTCCTCATTCAAATCCTACTGTGTGCCCACAGTAGGATTTGAATCTGTAACCTAGACAGCAAGTATGCAACCATTTGGCTGATAGGGTCAGCATTCAATTAAAAACATGAAAATTAGCATAAAAAAATTATAAAATCAGTGTAATTCAAATAAAATTTTCACAAAATCCAACAAAAAAGTTAAAAAAAAATAAAATAAAAAATAAAAATCTACCAAAACAAAATTGCATGAGAAAAAAAATTTCCTATCAACTTTACCAATATTCAGGGTATCTACACTAATCTCAATCATTTGCACCACTACCACTATTTACAGTCATTCAAAGCAGATCTGCTATTCATTAATGAACCTGCACTGGAATTCTCTATGACTATAGCTCACCTAAATTTGTTTGCATTATATAATTCATATGTTGCCTTCCATAAGGATAAAACATTTTTTTTTTCAGGTCTGATATTCCATAGCCTCGGAATCAATTTGATACAATCTGCTTGGCTCAAGACTTCCTTACCTGATTTTGAAGTTGAAAGTTTTTTCACTTGGTTATACTATAAATTAAAGATGCCAAGCACACAAGAAATTATATTCATTTTAATCCTTTATCCAAATGTACGCAAACAACAACCCAGACCTCAATAAAAGTCTAAAGTCTGGGTAGTGGCCCTTCCCATAAACCAATAATATAATTTCTTGGCATCTTGCCTAATTTTCTTACCTGCTCTTGGTGTCTTTATCATTCTCCTAATTCTGATAATTATTACTATGATTATTATTACGGGCAGCTCCAAGGAGTCCTTAGACTCATCGAGGAAGGCTCTAAACATCATGGCAAGAACTATTCAATGTTTGCACAGTATCTATCATACTTTGCTTTGAACCCATTAACAGTCATAGCACCGACAACAGACTCTGGCAGCTTATTCCACTCATTCACCACTCTCCAGGTAAAAAACCTAGTTCTAACATCCTTGCTAACTACACTCTTGCCCAGTTTCCATGGATGGCTCCTAGTTCACCACCACACCTGTTCTGAAGAATTTCCTCTGAATTAATCTTGTAAAAATCCCTCAGTAATTTGAATGTCTCAATCGTATCACCCCTTTTCCACCTATCAACCAGTTTATGTAACCCACAAATCTTCAACTGTTCTCGTAAGGTTCATTCCATAGACCAACTACTATCTTGGTCATTCATCTCTGGATCCTCTCTACCTCCTCCCCATCACCAAGAAACTCTGCCACCCAGATATGTGCACAGTAGTCAAGATGGGGTCTTATCAAGGCTCTATCAAACGGAACAATAACCTGCTTGTGTCTGTTCATAAAAGTATTCTTCGGTAACCAAGTGATTTGATTTAGCCACTTTTGCTATGTGCCTCCCCAAACTTTAACTCCCTATTCATTAACATTCCCAAGTCTCTGGCTTCGTCAATTTGCTGGAGTACAGTTCCACGAATGTGGTATAGTATAGTATACTGCTAATAATTTTTTCATCCCAAAATGCATAACCTTACACTTTGCCACATTAGACTGACATACATTCTCCTTAGCTCAGTCTTCCAATCTATTCAAATCATCCTGCAAAATTTTGACATCATGTCATATTCATCACTATTGCTCTACCCAACTTTGCATCACAGGCAAATAACTGAACAGTTCCTCTCAGATCCTTCCCTATATCATTAATGAACAAATTAAATAGCAATGGTACAAAAACAGAACCCTTGGGCAGACCACTAGTCACAGGCCTTCTTTTGGACTGCCCTCCTGAATAAACTACTTTCTGATATCTCTCCATCAACCACACTCCTATCCACTTACCAACCCAATATCCATCCCTACATGCTGCAGTTTACTTATTAGAATTCCAAGTAGTATCCTGTCAAAGGCCTTTCTAAAATACAGCAGTATACTATACTATACCGTATTTTTGCTCTTGACCAACTTCTCCAACAGTTTAACGACTGCTGGTTGGTCGGTAATTTACAAGCACAGTCTTGGAGCCTCCTTTATGCAATGGAGCAAATTTACCCTCGGGACTAACCCAGAGAGAGATGGTCAAGGGCACTGACAATTCTTTGCCACTTCATGCATAAAACACAAGCTGTATACCATCCAATCTGACAGATGTATTTGCATTAAGGTTCTGTAATATATGCTATTCACCTCCACTTCATTCACCTCAGTTCTCGTATAAGCCATCAGCACCCCTCATTCCTCCTATATCACCATCTGGATGATATACTCTTGCAAAGTGTTCACTTAGTAATTAAACTATTTCGACTGATTCAGTTACCTTCCTACCATTGACATTCCTTAAAATCATTCTGCCATACACATTTTTTCTTTTATTTGCAGCCTATTTGAAAGAACTGTTTGGGATTCTCTTTTATAATCTGTTTCTGCTTTTCTTACCCTTCTGATCTGTGCATTGTACTGTTCATGTGCTGCAGGTCACCTTTCTCCTTAAATTCACTCCACAATTGTTTCTTTTTTTGCAACTCCAGCTTAATGGTGTTATTCATCCATTTAACTCCCACTTGATTTACTCTCCTGAGTCTAGGTATGCAGTCGGCCATTACCTTCCTCAAACACACCTTTACCACTTCCCATGCACTATGAGCATTCAGCCCTTGCAGTATTACATGCCATGGCACAGATCCAAGCAATTTCCTAAGCTTGTCATACTTGCCAGCCTAATAATTCCACACATTTAGTCACCTCCCAGGTCAAGACCATATTATCAATCTCACCAATTGTTAGCAACATGATCATATTCGTTATAGACAAATTTTCAGGTGCAATTACTAGATCGAGCACTCTCAAACATCTAGTATATTACATTACATGCTGTCTCAGGTAATTATCCCTTCGTAACTGCATAAAATCCATTCCCTTCCTCCCACGTGTCCTCACCTCCTTCCAATTGTAACGAATGCTGTCTGATGCATTATTGTAAGATCTTCTTTTATTCTTTATTACTAATTAGCAGTGCGTGCTTTTTCTCTCTTAACCTTCCTTACTTATTCTACTGCGTACTATGTTTATCCACCTTCTGTATTTACTAGTCATATGCCTATGAACACTGGAAAATTTATTTGTAAGACTGCGCAATCCAATATATCAATATTCAGCATAAGACTCAATAAAACGTCCGGTAGAGCTCTCTCTCTCATGCTAGTGAATTCCTTCAACAAAGTTTACATAAACAGTCATAGTTCTTAAGTAATTAAACTGCACTTTTAATGCCTTAGTTGTTTCCCACTCACAAGTCTGATTATTTTTAGAAACAGTGCATTGTAAAATAAAGGATCAGGCAGCACCCTTTTAACAAATAATTAAAACATTTATTTACATTAATATGAAATATACATGAATCAAATGACAGGGAGATTGCTTTCTCTACCCATCTATAAAATCTTTAGCATAAAATTAAAACCCTTTTACTTCAACACTAAATAATCTAGCTTTATCTAGATTATTTATTAATCTAGAAATATTAGCTTTAAGATAATAAATAATTATTTTCTTAACCATCTGTGTTCTTATCATACCGTGAAACCTATTACAACATGTCTGATGAACACATAAGCCTATCCATGCGTACTAAATAATCTCTTTAACTCCAAAACTTATTTACTCTCTGCTTACAAATTCAACTTATTAAATTTCTAGTTTACTCACAAAGAGGTTAGCTAACTCTCTGCTAAGTTATTTTTACAAATTTGATATCAACTTCTAACATGCCAATTGACTCTCTTATGAACACTTCTTATTACTATTAAACTAATTCTTAACAATCCATACATAACACATCACCTAGATTATAAGAGAAAATGTATAAAAGGATGGAACTTACAGAGGCTCTGTATCGCACATTCAGTCAAAAGTCTTGCACTAAAGTTTTTATGGCATTACTTTCATCTGGAGTTTTAGGCTTCCTTCAGGAGTGTCTTGCTTCAGCAGTATCACGTCTGGATATTGGTGGGCTTTTGGACTGCAATCTACAGTACTTGAATAGCACATGCAAGAGGTTTCAGCACACGGGCAAATTCTCCTCTGGATCCTACTTCTAACTATCGACTTCTCTGCTTCTAACAGCCTCCACTTCTGCTACTAATTGCCGATGACCATACTTCTAACTGCCGACCATAACTGGCTCTGGCTCTCTTCAGTAACGGCACTTCGCCTTGCTCTCTCGGCAACTGGACCTGGACTGTCCTGCTTAGTAACTGGGGCCTTGCCTCTCCTCTTTCTCTGCCACCACTGCTCTGGTTTCGACTGTCCTCTGTTGTGGTTCCGACTGCCTCTCCCCTTTCTCTGCTGGAAACTGCCCATGTTCTCTGCCAGAGACTGCCTTGGTTCAGACTGCCTCTCCTCTGCCGACGACTGGAACCTCACTCATGATCGGCTCAGTCTCCTTTCATTTTCATGTTCTCTGGATCTTGCACTAAGGGTTGCAAACCCCAAAGAAAATTGGAATGACTCTTTCATCTTCTTTCAGGTTCAACCCGCTCTATGTTCTCCTCCGTACACTCTTTTGATTGTATTTTGCCAGGCAACGGAAACTTCTCTAAACCTAGCGGCACTCTTAGATACTAACTTTAAAGGTGTTATGCGCAGAGCTCGCAAACAACTTTCTCATACACATAACTGTAAACAACTTTCTTGTGTTCTTACACATAGCTATATACAAAGTTCCGATGGCAAAGCATTGCCTTTGTTTTTGATGTTAAAACAATAAATACAGTCACTTCCCATAGGGTTAACTACATCAATATTTAGCAAAATATACATAGAAACAAACAAAGTTATTTACAGTTCTCATGAGACTTGACCAATGTAAAAATCGATGTAAAGCGCTTTGGTATTTTAAAGTTACATCGAATTTTACACAGTCAATGTTGCCATAGTGGAAATCCCCCATAATAATTACCTGTCCTCCATTCGTTGAGTCTATTTGCTGATGCATACTTTCTCCATCATCTATGCCATCCCCTGGTCTATAGCAGCACCCAATTCTATATTTTGTTCTGCTGGCCTCATTCTTACACCAGATAGCCTCAAATGTGCCATTCTCACTGTCCTGCAGTTGAAATTCTATTTTCTTTGGCTGCAGTTCATTGGCTATCATCAATAACACTCCCCCCCATTCTTTTCTCTCTATCCTTTCTTTCTGAACTCACTATACCCTTCACATTCTCTCCCACTAATTATATCATCTTCTGTTAGCCATGTCTCACTAATGGCCGGGATGAGTCAACCAAGACCAAAAATTCCTCCTGGCATTAGTATACATAAAGTGCAAAAGCCCCCTAGGCCCACCCCTATCTTGACACCTTATACTAACTATCCCATTCTGGTTTGTTACCATTGGTACTAACGCAGGCATATTATACACATTCTTACAACCAACTGCCTCACTGATGTCTGCATATCCACTCAAAACTCCCTCCCCACACACAAAAAAGCTCAAGTTCATTTATTCTGCACATCCACTTTCACTTCATTCAACAACAATTTTTCCAGTCTCCAAACACTAAATCCATTCAGATGCAAACCATCCATCTTGTGTAAGTCCTTTCGCCCGTCAAAGTCACTCCACACGTCCATAACTCCACACCCTACATATCAAGTCATTCACTATTATGGCCCTCCTTCTCATACCATGACAACAGACCCACTATCTTAACTCTCTCTCTCATTCTTTTCTTTTGCTACTTCTAGTAAAGTCCTCGCCTTTGATTATCTCTGAGAGTTCATCATATATAGTAATTACCAAAGCGGTGAGACAATCGTCCTTTGATATTTTAACATTCACAGATTCAAACGGAAGAGAAGTGGAATTGTTTGCTGTTAGTAATGACCTAACATAGATTGTTCACCAACCTACCATAATACCAGATAGTCTTCATCATTCTTCTCAACATGCAGAACCTTTACTTAATCAGGTCACCTTCCAAATGCACTACTCATATTTGTTCTTCTCTTGGGAACTTTGGCCATGACCTTGTCCAAATTTTTTTCTATAGATTCTTCTTCCAGCGAATTTCACCCTCATTCTATGGCACTACAACAGTGCCAATTGAAATGACACGAGATTTCTATGACTTTTTACCATGATCTGATTATTGTTTCCCCACTCCTGATCCAAGCACCTACTCCAATCGAATGACTAAAATTATTCTTGTTCAAATGAATGGCTTTAACAAAACTATGCTGTCCTCTATAGAGGATCCTTCTCCCTATTATAAGAAAAGCACAATAATTTGAAGTCGAACAAAATGCAGATCAATTGTATTGACTGTCTTGCACACTTCATCAGCACCCAAGTCAACATCCCCCTCTAATCTGACTGCTGTATTTGAATCAAGACCTCACAATTGCTATAATGTCTAATTCACCTACAGGATTTATTCATTTGTCCAGTTCCCTTCCCCTCCACTGGCATTCAGAGAACCAATGAGTCTGTCCAGAATGTGTAGCTTAAGTGAACAATTAATAACTCAGCTATATCTATTATATCTGACACTTTCCTAAAATCCATATTCATTAAGATCATTCTTGGGATCTCTTTGTCTCTCTCTTGGCCTGATTGACTAACTTTTTGTCAGAATCTGATTTTACCTTCCTTACCATGGTAACATTTTCTCTTCATAAAGCTCTTGCTTTTATTCATCTGTTTACCTTCTAGGTAATTATTCTAATTTTTTTTTTATTACTCCTCCACACGAAAGGCAGAAGAACCTATAACAAACAAATGCAATGAGTTGGCAAGGGTCAGGAGTAGAGCAATATGTTGATATTCTTCTTGAACTGTTGGAGGTTGTAGTTCTTTGGAAATGCTTCTGGGGGGGGGGCTGTTCCACAGAATTGAGGTGGAAGGAATGAAAACATGATTGGGATAGCGAGTTCGGGGAGTATGCAGTTCAACTGTAAAAGGATGTTGAGCAGCTGTTGAATGAGTTCTTGTAGATCTGGGAGGCATAACAGATGCTAGTTCTGCTGAACAATGGCCATGGAAATATCTGTAAAAGAGACGATGCAAACTGATTTTCTGTGGGAAAGTGACTGAAGCAAGTCTGTAAGAGATGTGTCATTAATCAATTCAACTACCCTTTTCTGAACAGCATCAAGAATTTTTAGGGAGGTTTTAGGCACACCAGCTTGAAGCAATATTCCAAGGTTAGTTGGATTTGGGATTTATACAGAGTAAATAACTGTTCAGTAAAGAAGTACCATATTGAGCAGAAAAGGATGTGAAGCTTTTTAGAAGCTGATGATGTTACAGAAGTGATATGACTGTGCCAAGAAAGGTTTGGAGTAAGAGTCAGTCTAGGAAGAGAGTTTGGTCTTGACTGTTGAGCTGAGCATTATCAAAAGTAAGTGGAGAAGAGGGTTTTTTTTTTTTTTTTTTTTTTTTTTTTTTTTTTTTTTTTTTTACGGGAAAACAAGCAAAACTGTATCTTAGAAGCATTGAAGTTGATCAGGTTGTTTGCACCCCAATCAAGACTACTGTGAAGATCATTCTTCAGGGCACTTATTACAGATGATCTTGCAGCTTAAGAAGTTTGACCAATGCAAAGGTTTGTCACATGAGTAATTGAAGCAATATTTTTTCCTCTCCCTATCATTTCACCGACCCATTTGGGGTGAAATGACAGAGCCCTTAGGGGCACCAGTATTGATAGAAAAGTCTGAAGAGTAAACACAATCCACCATTACATCGATCTGAGAGAAAAATGGTAATCCAATTACACAAGGAAAAAAATCAGGTCAAATTATGGTAACTTGTTGAGAGGTCCTCAATGCCTGACTATCAACAGTCTTGGAGATGTCAAGACCAACAGCATAGGTTTCTCCAAATCTTTCCATGGAATGGTTTGGAGACTGGTGGTCACTAATTAGATGGCAGTTCTCCAAGTGTTGAAGAATTTAACTGTTGATAACCTTCTCCATTCTTTAGAGAAAACTGATAAAAGAGCAATAAGTCGATAGCTTGATGGTAAACATTTATCTTCTTTTTTTTGTCTACCCCCTATCTTCTTCAGAGGGTAGATGTGAACTGAGTACAGTTTAGTGACTAAATGATAAAGAACAGGTGTTAGTTGAGGAGCACATCAACAAGTGCAATTCAATCAAAACTTGAATAACTTGGATACCACAAAGGCTGTATCCAAGTTATTCAAGATTCTTCTGATATCTTTCTGGAAGAAGGTCACAGAAGACATAAGAAGCAATGTTCTATGGAGGAGTTGGAAGAACAGAATTAAGCCAAGGCATTAGCCCTAGTCTCTTTGGGTGATATTAAAATGCTACTGGCACCTGGACTATTTTTTAATATGCTACTGATTCCACCATTATATAGTTTCTCATGCCAGGATGCTGCTTTAAGCTGCCTTCCCACTGATAGTATGATATAAATCCATTCTTAGTACAAACTTACATGCACTTTTACCTCCAAATTAAAACTGGATGATCACTCACCAACTGCAGGCATAAATGTTACTTCATTTATAGACAGATTCTCAAATGCTAGAACTAGATCCAACATTCTACTACCATAAATCCCTTCTGTCATTTATTACTTAAGTCTTGTCTTTTTATAATTCTTTAAATTCTCATTTCCTCCTCATCTTATCTGCTTTGTCTTTCTTCCAGTATAAATGCTCGTAATCAAAATCACACACAATTACAGTCCTCTTCAAATGTTTCTGGTCTCTTAGCAGCATTCAATCATATACACAACTCAACAATTGTACACACAAGTGTATTCTGTCCTATTAATCTCTATCTCACACCAATTAGTCTTGGCCCCACTAACTGTATTACACATGAACCTTTGGAGATTTTTACTCTGAAGGATGTGGATTTAATTGGTTAGATTTAATCCCTCTGCAGGCATTGGCAATACTCCTCCATTCTACCTGTTGCTGTCCTTCGTGAACACACCAAACCCCATCAGATTTTATTCCTGTTAAGGATATCCAGTCAGCCCGGTTTCACTGATGCCAATAATTGAGTCCAACTATATTGACAATAATAACACCACACCTTTATTCCTGATGCATGACCATCAGGATGATTGATGTTCCATAAACTCTTAAAACAGGATAATTTCAAACAGTAAGCTAGAGTTAATACTAGACTAAGCCCTGGTGTTTTCTTGACAAAACTAGTCCTGCCATTTCTAGGATCATTCCTAACTGCTATCATTCTCTCTGCCTCTCTCGCTCTCATAATAAGGATGCCATTAAACTCACAATTTCAACCTCTTAATTTAATGCACATCATCATCTAAAGTCATCCTGACTGTTCGTATTCACTCTTTCAGTGAAGAAAATTTTCCAAGCACCTAATACCAAACCTCTTCAACTGCAATCCACCTTTGTACAAATCCTTTTGACTATCAAAATGTCTATATACAATAAATTAAAGATACTTGAAAAAAGAACTGAGAACAATTGCAGAAGAGAAACTTGGAAAAGAACAAGCTGAATTCAGGTTGTGAGTTAGTGAGTTGTGAGTTAGAGTTCAGAATTAGTGATCTCACTAATTCTGAATTCAGAATTAGTGAGATCACAATTCAGTGGTTTGTAAGTAGTGCAATCTCTGAGTAACACATTCATTTCCCAATTATATTCACTAGCATTGAGGGCCACAGAAGCATTACTTTATCAGCTGTAGTGATTATTATGCTACTGTCTTTGCATAATTTATGGAAAAAGAGGAGTTGGCTGTTAAAGAGATTTCTTCTAGCATTGTTGGTGATTGTAGAAAGCAAGATGCATTCTATATGTAGCATGAAGTCTAAAGATGGAACTTGGTGTGGTGCTACTGCAAACAAAATTGTTTGCAGTAGCACCACAATGAAATATCTAATGAAATAGCTAATGGCTGTTTCATTGAGCATTCTAGATGAAAGGTTTATGACAATTTGAAATGGCTGACAAAAAGATCTATGCGGATTGTTATATTTCTTAATGTATTTCTCCTTCGTTTTTAGAAATTCTTTAGAGACTTATTTATTTGATATATTAGAGAGAATAGACCCCAAATTTCAGGATGAAGAATTGATGACAATTCGGCTTGGAGGTAATTAATCACTGTTGATAGCACATAGAATACATGCTGCACTAATCTGTCCTTACAATAAAACAAAGCTAATGCACCTGTGGATAAGAAGAGCTTTAGAAGAGTGAAATTTAATCAACTTAAAACATGCAGGAATAATTCCAGTGTCCTTACAGCTTTTCAAGAAGGTTAGTCGGTTATGTCCCTTGATAAACAACGTTTTCACTTGCCATACTGTTTACCTTTGCATGCTATGCCTACTCCATGTAGTATTAACAATAGACTATTTAGACTTATGCTTTGGTTTGAACTCATTATAAGGTTTAATGAAATAAATACAGCACATATAAATAATTAAATAACATGTTTAACCAATCATATATTTAATTTCAGTCAGTGAGATTTCATCAGGGAAAAATGATTAAAATTGCACAAAACAATAAGTTGGAAAGATTAGATTTAAAACCTGAAGTCCTATGAGTGGTGTCCTCTTCTTTTAGAATCAGCAGCAGATTTAAAAAACCAAACTAATCTTAATAACATGATTGTATTAAACTTTCCAAGATTTGGGAAACACTAATTCTTAGGCCTCACATGGAATACAGCTAAGGCTAGCCAACAGCACCCATAGAGGTTATCCCTGTCAAGACCAGCTGGTAAATTTAGTTTTCTTTCAGTGGATAGCAAAGCATCAATCAATTTTTTCAAGGGAAGTATGAAGTGGTCTATCTTGAAGTTTTTTTTTTTTTTTTTTAATATAACTAGGTTCCCATCGAATGAGACTATTTTTGGAGTAATTTCTAGATTGAGACTAAGTCATGCGACTGATGCACTCCACAGAGAAGCACCCACAAACATGAAGTCCAGGGATGGTGAAATTATCAGATGCTGGAATAGACATACAAATTTGAGTCACTGTTGATATTTTCTTAATTGCCACCTTCTCAGCATAAGAGAATTTCAGGACAGGTTGCAGTACTAACTTCCATTTTTATTATTATTATTATCTGAGATCTCTAGGGAGTCATGGACTCATCAAGGGAGGCTATAAATCATCCAAACCAGCTGTCATACCTTCTCTTAAATTCATTCACACTAGATGCACTCACTATCCCTAAAGGCAAACTATTCCACTCACTCACTGCTCTGAGAGAGAAAAACCTAACTCTTCCCCCCTTTCTTGACTGAGAACAATGGATGCCCTGTGTTCTCTCTCCCACTTCCATATAACAAAAAATTTCATCGGACAATATCCTATAACTGTGAAAGTTTATTTTTCAGTAGGTTAGGCTATAATAAATTTAGTTTAATCCTTTATCCCAGTGAGAGCAAAAAAAGTTTGCACCTGAAAATATCTTCAGGACTGAATATAGTGTTGTACTATCTTACCTGGGTAAGTAGCACAACACCGGGCAACTCGGAGCAAAGGTACCAACACTCCTAACCCAGTATCTCCCATAATGCAAAACACATCTCCTTGTGGATATGTATACTGTTATGCATTAAGGGATTGGCCACTACCCAGACTAGTTTCAACCTTTATTGAGGGCTCTTCAGTGGGAGCCAGGCCCAGAGTTGGAGATACTGGGTTAGGAGTGTTGGTAGCTTGCCCCACCTTTGCTCCGAGTTGCCTAGTGTTGTACTACTTACCCAGGTAAGATAGTACAACACTATATTCAGTCCTGAAGATATTTTCAGGCACAAACTTTGTTTGCTCTCACTGGGATAAAGGATTAAACTAAATTTATTATTAATATCCTATAACATCCGTTCAAAAGTTTATAGACCTCTACCATATCCCCACTCTTTCTCCTGTTAATCAGTATGTAATCCTTATACATTCTGTTCTCGTAATCTAAATCCCATCTCTATGTTCACTGGACATCTACAGATGCTGTATGGTCACTCCAATACTCGGTGATATTCCACACCAGGCCTCACCATGTAGTCCTGTTGTTTGCTTTTCTGGCGGCCTCAACTCTCTGAAGATCAGTCACTCCATACACCATCCATCCATCTCATTGATGGTCTACCCCTGCCTCTTTTTTCCAGGAACTTTACCTTTTACTACTGTTCTGAGAAGTTTGCCTTCCATCCTTTCTATGTGTCCAAAATATTTTAACTTTCTTCTGACAATATCCTTAAGGAGCCTTAAAGTTCCACTGATTTTTTCTAACACCCATACATTTGTATATGCCTTTCAGTATATGATATCCTCAGCAACCTTCTGTAACACCACATCTCAAAAGCAGATATCCGTTTCTTATCTGACTTCTTTAGGTTCCAAGTCTCACATCCATAAGTCGCTGTTGGAAAAACAACTGCATCCAAAATCCTCAACTTTGTTCCCATGGAGATTGATCTATCCTTCCAGATTTTAGACAGGTCTCTGACTGTTGTTTTAGTCATTCCTAACCTTTTTCTGACGTCTTCTGAACAGCAATTCTTCACATTAATAATGGATCCCAGGTACTTAAACTTGCTGACTTTCTCAATTCTTTCTCCATTAAGGTACGCTTGTTTCTCAAGAGCTTCTCTGTTTGTATTTCCTTTGAGAACCATAATCTTTGTCTTGCTAGGATTGAGTTGAAGTCCTCTGTTATTACTGATCTTGTTAACTTTGTCAAGAATTAGTCCTAATTCTTCCATGTCATTACAAAGGAGTACTGTATCATCAGCATACCTCAGATTACTGATCAATCTACCTCCTATCCTAATTCCTGTCCTGAGCTCATCCAATGCTTCACACATAATGTCCTCTGCATATATACTAAACAAGTGAGGAGAAAGTAAACATCCTTGCCTAACTCCTTTTCCATCTTGAAGCCAGTCAGTCAATCCACCACCTGTTATTACAGTGGCTTCTTGCTCCTTATACAAGTTGGCTATCAACCTGATAGTGTGTTGAGGAAAACCCATTCTTTTCATTACTTCCCACAGTTTCACATGCTCAACACAGTCAAAAGCTTTAGAGTAGTCTAAGAAACACGTTACAAGAGAGAGTCTGAATTCTTTATATTTTTCTATGATCTGTCTAAGGCAAAGGATCTAATCTCTGGTGCCCTTACCTTTCCTAAAACCTGCTCGTTCCTCAGGCATCTCTGCCTCAACTTTTTTTTTTATCCCATCATACAGATTAAATCCCATAATATGGATATAATCTTTGTAACTCTTCTTTGCAACCTTTCCAGAGCTTCTTTATCCCCTTGGAATCTGGGAGACCAAATCTGTGCACAATAATCCAGGTATGGTCTTATCAAAGCCTTATAAAGAGGCAAAATGACTTCCTTATCCTAACATGTCAAAGTTTGTTTCAACATCACAATTATCCTCTGAGTTGTATTTGCAACTTTTGATATGTGACCTTTGAACTTCAAATTCCTATCCAACAATACACCAAAGTTTCTTCTCAGTTTCTTGTAGTATAACCCTGCAAATATAATATGCTGCTGTAACTCTAATCATGCCAAAGTGTAGGACCATGCCGTGCGGTTGTGCCCCGCACAAGGGTGCTTGAAGATGAGGGGCACCATTCACCACGCGAAATAATAATAATAAAAAATATATATATATATATATATATATATTGTTATTCTTGAATTATATCATTCTATATATATTTTACAATTACAAATTATAGTTAATGCAATAAAAATGAAATTTAAAATCAGTCATTATGAAGATAAATTATGTTCTTTCTTGTAGTTATCAGTTGCTTTAATATCATTTTTGTTCTAGATATTTATCAGAACTTTCCAAAACCACAGGAAATTAAAGAGGCAGTGAAGGAAAAGAAGAAAGCATATCAAAAGTTCCTGGCAAATAAGTCAGCTTGTGCTCTTAGAGAATACAGAGACAAATGTAAGAAAGCGAAACACTGTGTAAAACTAGCTAAACAAAAGTCATGGGAGGACTCTGGAAAGAACATAGAAAATATATATCAAGAGGGTGACAAAATATTCTGGAAGTTGTTGAAGAAGCTTAAAAATGGAGGAAAGAGTGATGTAAAAGGAGTTAGAGATGATAAAGGTGGCATGAAAACAGGAGAAAAAGATATCCTTGAAGTATGGAGTAATTACTTCGAAAAATTGCTAAACGAAACAAGCAGTGATGACAGCACAGTGGTAAAAAACACTCAACAGACATACAGTCAGGAATACATATCCATACTTGAAGTAGAAAAAGCCATCAAAGGCTTGAAATGTGGAAAGGCAGCAGGAGTAGATCATATTCGACCAGAAATGCTGAAGTATGGTGGTATAAAAGTCTTACAGTGACTGCACTGCAAAGTTCAGAAGGCTTGGACAGAGGGATGAATTCCTGATGATTAGAGCAGAGCTCTCATAGTACCCATGTATAAAAAGGGAAATAAAACTGAATGTGAGAATTACAGAGGTATTTCCCTACTGACTGTTCCTGGTAAGATTTTTGCAAGTATATATACTTGAGAAATGGTTGAGAAGAATTGTGGAAGAAAAGCTTGGTGAAGAACAAGCTGGATTCAGGCCAAACAGAATGTCAGGATCAGATCTTCACTTTACAACAAATAGTGTGGAAATCATGGGAGTATAACAAAGATCTATATTTAAGTTTTGTCGTCTGGAAAAGGCACATGACAAGGTGCCAAGAGAGAAACTATTCAACATGCTACAGTTATATGGTGCCAATGGAGCATTATATCATGCAATACTTAGTGTTTATTTGACTTTAAGTCAGCAGTCAAAATTGAAGGAAGTACAGGAAGATGGTTTAATGTAAATCTGGTGTGAGACAACGATGTACATTATCCCTTGTGTTATTAATTATCTATATGGATCACATTTTGAAGGAAAGTGGTGTTAAATTGATATCAAAATTGGAGATATTAATGTCAGCTCTTTGCTTTATGCGGACGATGTTATACTTCTAAATAAATCTGCTACAAGTCTGCAAGATTCCCTGACTAAATATGTAAACGACAACATAATCAATAGAGCTGGTATTGTAAGAAGTCAATTAAATAAATTCATATGGAATAAGAGAGAAATTAGTCGGAACACTAAATTAGCTGTATATATACAAGACAGTGTTCAAACCAGTTTTAACTTATGAATCTGAGAGCTGGGTCAGAAGTAAAACACTTGACGAAAGACTAGAGACTGCAGATATAAGAGTCCTGAGAAAGATTAGAGGTGTTCTAAGATAGAAATATAAAATCTGATAATGTTGCTGTCTTGGCAAGTAACAGACTGATTTCAAGGAAAATTGTAGATAGGAAGTTAGTAATGATGTACATTTTTCATGTAGTACTATCATATCCTGTACACCCCCTTGAAGGTACATGGCAGGAATATAAAGATGATGATGATGAAAATCAGTCAAATTATAATGAATTCTTAATAATCGAACAATATTTTTAAATTAATACATCTCCAGTTTTATTATAATTTGTTTGAAGTGAAACGTTATCAATATTACCACAGATTTTATTTCACAGAGTAAGCATCGACTCAGCGAAAATTGTATAAATATTCTAGATTGTTTATTATATTTTTAGTGAAAATTATTAGTTTAAGATAAACTGTGAATTCATTCTTACGCTGTGCTATGTTCTTTGTGGATGTGTGATTGTGACTGAAACAGTGACATTGTTCAGCAAATTTGGAAGGTAAGAAAGGCAATATTAAAAATGAGGATATTAGGAAAGAACTTGATATTGTCAGCATCCAGGAATGCGTTAGCAGAGCGAATCTCAGGTGGTATGATCACTTAAGCAGAATGGGCCTGGGAAGATTAGCAAAACAAGTGTTCTCTGCCAGGTGGGCAGGAAAACGACCCAGAGGAAGACTGAGATACAGGTGGATTGATACAGTACAAAGTGACTTAGATGATAGAAATATAAGATCTGATAACGTTGGAGTCTTGACAAGTAACAGACTGATTTGGAGGAAAATTGTAGATAGGAAGTTAGTAATGATGTAAATTTTTCATTTAGTACTATCATATCCTGTACACCCCCTTGAGGGCACATGACAGGAATTTGATGACGAGAAACATAACATAATTAATTTTTTTTTTTTGACAGTAAGCATTTGATGAGACTTTAAAATAAAAACAGCAGTAAAATTTACCAGCCAAAATAAATTTTGATTTGAATTGAACCTCTAGTTTTCATGAAAAACATTTATAACATTTTTTTTTTAAAAGTAAATTGTAAATGACTGTTATTTTTGTTGTATAGTTGAATAATTTTCATTTTTTTTTTTTTTTAAATAAATGTACCTATTATTTTCTTCTTAACCCCATATCCGATTATCCTGTATATATACAGGTCGCTGCTGAGGAAACATAGCTAAATATCCCGTGTGTGTATGTATATATATATATATATATATATACAGGGTGTTCGGGATAAATTTGACAGTTTCGTAAGGAAAAAGAAAATCTTCTTTGTATCTATTAAATTTAATGAATTGACAAAAAAACATTACAGGCAGAGTTAATTACAATACTATCAACAAGATTTACTCAAAATAACCACCATTAGCATCGATCACAGCTTCAATTCTGCTTCGGAACCTCGAACAAGCTGATGCTACAGTCTCCCTGGGAAGGGCCGCAAAAACTGTTTTAATTTTATCCATTAACTGGGCTTTTGTATTACTGGAAGTGCGATTGGTGTCTTTTTCAACTGCGCCCCATACAAAATAATCCATGGGGTTAAGGTCTGGGGAGTTTGGAGGCCAAACATTTGGACTGGTGAAGTCGTAGAAATTTTCAGACAACCATTTTTGACTTTTCCCAGAGGTGTGGCAAGGGGCCGAATCCTGCTGCCATACATACGGCCTACCATTGGCTACCCTTGTTATCCAGGGCTTGACTACAGTTAGCAACTCCACGAACAAAGCCCGAATTCCAATGCCAGGGTTCTTCAACACCTGTTCCTGCAGATTTGCGAGGAATTCTGCTGTATGAACGCAATCAGATCGTCTGCTAGGGATCTTTCTTCTTGCTACATCCTCGTAGTCACCATTGCAAGTCTCTAGTTCATGCCTGATTGTTTTTACTGTATTCAGGGAGCATTGGGCAGCAGTCGTAATATCCTTATTTTGATGGCGGGCACGAATCATCATGATACAAGTTATTCTCTTCCATGATTCAGGTGGGTTCCAGCTATCCATCCTTTCTGACATCTTGTATATGAATGAAGAAGGGTCCAAACTTTTAAATGAAGAGAAGTGTGTGTTAATACATGTAACTTACGGAAAAATATAATTAATTATAAATATGTCAAATTTATCCCGAACACCCTGTATATATATGTGGGGTAGACTATCAGCGCATCAGATTGATGCAACTCGACGTAAATTAATAAACATAGATTATTTATGAGCTATAAAACTCTTTAGATGATCTAGATTTGTTTACACATACTGAAATTGGCCCTTTCTTGATACTTTTTTGATGTATTTTACATCATTTCATTTTGTGCATTACAGTGTTCCTGTGCAGTTGCTTTTTGTTTTATAAAATATATTTATATATTATTTTTGTCTAATATATTTATGTATGCTCCAGATGATCTTGATATGTTCGAAACGTCAGGAAAATAAAAAGTTATTTTAACATGGTTGTAGAATCCATAATTTCAAAAATGAATGCTGATCACCATGTAACACTAAAAGAAAGGATTATGATAATTCATGGAGATTCAACCCACAAGCAATGCAATCAATACGGTAAGCTGAAGAATCAGGTTTCTGATTTGATCAATCGACTGGCTGTTTTAAAACGATGTAGGGACAGCAATATCATTCCGAATTACATCGGGCTAAAAAGAAAATTCACCTCAGCAAAAGTGCAATGAATATACTTCCGCATGGAGAAAGCACTTCTCAGAGAACAAATCCAAGCCTTCCAGAAAGAACTTAGCTGCTACACAAAACCAGCTACAAAAAAGAAAAAACGGAACTTTCAAGCTACGTAAACGCAGATATCTGGATGATCCTGGAAAAGATTACTTACAACATCGTGAACCACATCCAACAAACAAAGAAAGAAAACCTAATTTCCAAATTCCAAAGACTAAAAGATCGAAAGAACCAGCCACCATATTCAAATTTCTCCACAGTGAACAATAACAAACCAATCAGAAGCAAGAAACAACAGGAGCCACAAATCACCTACAGGTAACAGTAACATAGTTGTTAACCTATCCAACCACACTTTAAAGAAAGACGAAATCTCGATACTTAACAAAGGTTTAAATTATGCCATAGCACCCAAATCGATAGACAAACTTGAATTTATTTGTAATATTGAAAGAGGCCTAAAATTCATCCCAAATAGCATAGCAGAAAAAATACGTTTCGAAACTGCCAACATTTTAAATCATAACAAAACAATAACAAGCAACTTAACTAAACACAAATTAACAGCGATAAAATCACTAAAGTCAAGTCCGAACATCATAATAACTAGAGCAGATAAAGGAATTGCCACTGTTATCTTAAACCAAATCACTTATGTGGATAAAATGAATCCGCTTCTTGGACAATAAAGCATACCAATTAGTTAACTATAACCCAACTAATAGAATAAAAAAGAAAACAGAGAATCTACTTAAGTCAATTACCACATGACCTGAAGATACGGTCAAAAAACTATTTCCACACTAAGCTTGTCCCCTGAGAATTTACGGGCTACTGAAAATTCACAAAGAAAACACACCGCTAAGGCCTAGTCGAAGGCATTGATAGCCCGACTTATCACTTAGCCAAAAAATTAGCTGCAACATTCAAGGAGTTGGCAAGTCATTCCCCCTCCTATATCAAAAACACAGTCAGTTTTGACGTCTCTGCTCTCTTTACGAATATCTCAATCAATGACACAATCCTTCTTTTACAGAACAAATTCCCTCCAGATATCACGGCACTCTTTGCGCATGTATTACGTTCTGGTTATTTTGTATGGCAAAATGCTTTCTACCTACAAAAAGAAGGCACAGCCATGGACTCACCGTTATCCCCCCTTTATTGCTAACTTTTATATGGAACATTTTGAACAACTTTAGGTTCCTCCCCTTTAAAACCCAAAGTCTGGCTTAGAGATATTGACGATGTTTTCGCAATCTGGTCTCATGGCTGCCAGACACTAGACACATTCCTTAGCCACCTAAACAAGCAACACAAACATATACAGTTCACAACTGAGATTGAAAAACATAACACACTGCCATCTCCAGATACATTTGTCACACGTCTCCCCTCAGGCAATCTTTCCTTTAATGTTTACCGGAAACCGACACATACTGGCCAATACATATACATAAACTCCTACCACCACCAAACACAAAAACTAGGTGTCATCAATACCCTGAAAAATAGGGATCTGAAGATCTGCTCCAATGAACAGGCACTGAAAGACGAATTTAAAGTGATCAGCAATACTTTTCAAAAAAATGGATACAGCCAAAACACTATTAACATAAATCTCCACAAGACCTCAATAAAAAACAAAGACAAACCAGACTACAATAAAACTATAACCATTCCCTACATTAAAAGGACATCAGACAAAATAAACAGAGTACTACAAAAATACAACCTCAAGGTCACATTTAAGCCTCCTGCAAAATTAAAAAGCTTACTCAACTCATCCAAAGACCCACTCCCTCTGCTGGCCCACCCTGGAGTATTCTGTATTTACTGCACCTGCAACATACCATACACAGGAGAAACAGGATGCACAATTCCAATCAGACAAAAAGAACATAAACGACACATCAAATATATTAATTATGGTGAAGCTGGCCTTTCTAATCATGCCCTGAACACTTTACATAGAATTGACTGGAAAAGCACTAGTTGTCTACCTCACACCAAAACATGGTATAAAAGCAAATTTAAGGAAGCCTGTGAGATCATTATCAACCACCCCAATCTAAACACTAATGATGGTCTAAAAATCCCATACATATGGAAGGCATATATTCGTCCCGCGAATCCTTCCTCTTAATTTCAAAGATTTATTCGTTTAATACGAACTCTTAAGTCTTGTAAATGTTGCAAGCAAAATAATGCAGAATCCAACATTTGATATAAGAAAAATTACAGAAAATCTTGATTATGTTATACAAGAATTAAATACTCGCTGAACAGGCCAATATTTTGAAAATATTATTAGAACTGCAAAAGAAGTAGCAAATGATCTTAATATTGATCCTATTTTTCAAGACATTCGCAAAATCTGAAGCCTGGAAACTTGCCCACATTCAACCCATTCCTAAAAAGGGTGAGAAATCACTGCCATCTAACTACCGCCCTATCTCACTCATTTCAGTTCTATCTATAGTGATGGAGAAAACCATGAACTCTCAATTCCTGGTCTACCTTGAAGGTGCCCAACTATTAAGTGACCACCAGTACGGATTCTGTCAAAGCCGATCAACAGGAGATCTACTCTTATACATCACTGGACAAATTCAGTGAATCCCAAGTAGCTGCACTTGATATCTCTAAAGCCTTTGACCAGGTCTGGCACAAAGGCTTACTAAGCAGACTCCCATCATTTGAATTGTCTCAGGACTTCTGCAGATGGACTGCCAGCTTCCTGTCTGGACAAAATCTATGTGTGATGGTAGATGGCTCTCTATCCTCTCAGCATCCAATTAATGCTGGGGTCCCCAAGGTTCAGTTCTCTTCCTTCTATATATCAACGACCTACTTCAGTTGACCGCTCACCCAATACACAGTTTTGCAGATGACAGCACATTACACTCCTCCCTTTCATTCGACAAACACTACTCTACACAACCCACAGAACATCAACCACCACTGCCCTTAATTTTGCCCTACAACCCATCCTCCAATGGGGCTCAGATAACCTCGTTAACTTCAACGCTAGTAAAACCCAATTCTATCTTATTTCTTACAAAAAAGAACCATTTCCCCCCCAACATTGTTTTTGATAACACTCAAATCCCAGACAAGATGAGATCTCTCTTCTCATAATTACTCTGACATCAAGCATAATTACCCATAATTACCCTGGCATAAATATCACAACCATTGCATCCTCAGCTTCCAAAAAACTAGGTTTTTCTCTTTCGCTAAAGACACTACTTCACCTCTAAACAGCTGTTAACATTATACAAATCACAAATCTGCCCAGCTATCAAATACTGCTCTCACATTTGGAGTGGGGCTCCAAAAAGCTCCCTCAAAATGTTTGACTCAATACCGAGGAGAGCAATTACAATGATAAATGACTCATCTCTCACCAACTCACTCCCCTCACTTTCACATAGACGCTTGGTCTCTGCGATTTGTATATTCTATAAATATTTCCATGGAAAATGTTCATCCGAAACAGCATCAATAATCCCCACACTCTGTACTAAGCCCATTGAAACACGTACAGATGCTGCCCAACATCTTTTCCCAGTACACCTTGAAACCCACAGAACAAGTTTCTTTTTCTCCTCTTTCATCCCTGCTACTGCAGTACTGTGGAATAGTCTTCCCCCTGACGTATTTCCCAAGGAATACAACATACAGGCTTTTAAATCAAATGTAAACAAGTTTCTCTTCTCCCAACCCACTATCCATATACGGCACTAACGTGCTATAGGTTGACCAGCCAACCTCTCGTACATGGGCCCAACATAAAAAAAAATAAAATAAATAAATAAAAATAACAAAAACACAAATGTTTATAAAACTATTACACTTTTTTTTATAATCTGTGTCAAGTTGCTTTATGTTATCCTCCTACATGTTTTGCCAATCCTTTTCTATTGGCATCCTCAGGGAATACAAACTAGTAAGCTAAAATGAAGGTTACAGACCAGGTTATAACTGATAATTCTAATTCATACAAAAAATTGGTATTGTGCGTGACAATGTGCGTGTCTCGCACAATACCAATTTTTTGTATGAATTAGAATTATCAGTTATAACCTGGTCTGTAACCTTCATTTTAGCTTACTAGTTTGTATTCCCTGAGGATGCCAATAGAAAAGGATTGGCGAAACATGTAGGAGGATAAAATAAAGCTACTTGACAAAGATTATAAAAAAAGTGTAATAGTCTTATGAATAATTGTCAAGAAAAAATTCAACACAACACAAATGTTTGTTTACGAAGCATCAGATGAGACAATGCATGATCCTAAACAAAATTTTAAAATAATATTTTTCTTCGCGATTTTAGACGTGACAATAACTTCAGTCACGGAAAGATTCATACTCTTAAAACAACATAGCAAGAACTTTAAAGTTATAAGAGACATTAGCAAATTAAAAGATTGTAGCGATGAAGATTTAATGAAACATTGTAAAGATTTGCACTTAAAACTGAGCAATAATCAAGATTCCGACAATCACGATATTGATGGTAGGACTTTATTTGAGGAATTAAAAACTTTGCATTGTTTTATTAAAAAAGAGTCGGCTCCTCAGGATGTTTTAAGTTATATATACAAAAATAAATTAACCGACACCTTTCCAAATACTGCGATTGTTGTAATGCGTATTTATTTAACATTACCAATATCCGTAGCATCGGAGTAGAGGAGTTTTTCAAAAGTGAAACTAAGAAAAAATTATTTGCAGTCAACAATGCCTGGAGAGAGTCTAATGGATTTATCAATTATATCAATTGAAAATAATATTATGGATTAATTAGACATTAAAGATATTATTAAAAATTTTGTGGTGGCTAAAGCAAGATGGATAAATATATAAAATAAATCTACATTTATCCTAATTGTTAAATAGTTAAAAGCATATCTCCAAATTATCTTTGTTATGTAATATTTCTTTTTATATTAAAATAAAAGTAATTTTTATTTATATATATATATATATATATATATATATATATATATTCTGTTGTATTTATATATTAATGAAATAAACATTTTTGAAAATTTTTATTATTAAAAATTCCTAATAAATGAATTTTAGTGATTATGTATAGACTATACAATAATGGCCCAAGGACTGAACCCTGAGGTACACCACTGGTCACCTTAAATCTGGAAGATTCACACCAACTGCATACCACTTTTTGATATCTGTCTGTCAACCATCCCCTAATCCAAGTGAAGAGTTTATATTCCAATCCCACATTCTTTCATGCAACAGCCTTTCGTGTGGTATCCTAACTTAAATTTTCTAAGCCTTAGAAAAATCCAACATTATCATAGTGTATCTATTCCCTTTATCCAACTTGGCCATAACATTATTATAAAATATGAACAAATTGTTAAAACATCGACTTCCTTTAGTAAACTATCATACATTCCTTCCATTCCTGTGGTATCATTCCTGAGATGAGACTACAAACATCTAAAAGGTCTAGCCAATTCTGCATTAGCCCGTTTGCTAAAGGAATGTTCATCTGTCCCTATTGACAAATTCTTATCCAGGTTATGCAACAACTCTTCAAGCTCATTTTTATTCAATATTCATATTCATACAATATAATGATGACTACCTGTCATCATTATATTGTATGTAATTTTCATACCCCTGGAATTTTTTGTTAATTTTTCCATGTGGGTATTAAGGAAATGTTTAACCACATGGAACAAATTAACAAAAAATTCCAGGGGTATGAAAATTACATACAATATAATGATGACAGTGTAGAAGTAGTGCTTGGAACAGTGCAAAACATAAAACTGAAATTAATAGTAGCATTCAAAGTGCAGAAAAACTTCTAGTGCAAAAGTGAAGAACTGTGAAAACACTCAAGTGTCAAACTAAGCATATAATGCAAAAAAGAAATGCAAATTGAAGGCACACCAAAAGAAAAGACAGAAGATTAAAGATCTTTCACCATTTCAGTCACAACCAGGGACATCACCTCTGTTACTCAAGGACCACAAAAAAATAGACTGCCACCAATCATTGTTCGTTTAACCAGCAAAAGTATAAAATAACACATTCTAGCAGCAAGCAAGAAATCAAAACAACTTCGATCCTAATTGACAACTTACCCAAACTCCAATCTACATATCTGAACATTAGACCCAATAGTTTAAAAATCCTGTTTTCCTTGCTTCCTTAAAGCAAGAAAACAAACACAAAATTTACACGTCTCTGTGGACTAGTCTTTTTCCATCCCCATATGACATATTTTTTCAGTTTTAATCTTTTGCATTTCTTTTTCATCCTTCCACTTCTGACATGCATAGGGGAAGGATGAATGTTCTCCCTGACAGATGACATATTTAACTTTCTTTGCAGAGCAAAATTTATGCTCTTTACCATTGACACTGGGTCCAGGTGGTACATTCATGACAGACAGTTTGGGCATGCCTATATTTCTGACATTTAACGAATCTTAATAAATTGGGGATGTACAGTCTAATAGGACGGTTGAGATACCCAAATTTTACAGATATTAAAGGCTTAGGTGACTCAAAAGTAAGGATGATGTTTCCGGATGAGTGACCATCCCTATGTATCAGGATGCACCTCATACCTGTAACTCCATGAGCTCTGAATATATTTCCTCATTTGGAACATCAAGGTGATCTCATTCTGATATCACTCCTCTAGAAGAATTTAGTATTTTATGAAGTATGATTGTAACTGACTAATGTTGTCTTTAGTCATTTTTCTGAGTGTTGTTTACTAGATGTTTTCATAAGGATATCAGCAGAACCATTTTTGACACTTCTGAACAAAGAAGGGTGACATTTTTCCTAGTGGCTTTTTACCTGTTGCATAGATGATGAGAACCACAGACACATTTATACTGGTATCACACATCTTTTGTTTCTTACTTCTGTTATCATGTATCTGTGATATCAGCACTTTGTTGAGACCTTGAAAGGACCTGAAACATTTGAAGATGAAAAATTCATGCTCAAGAGATTTTTTTTGTTCACCACCAGAGCTCCCCACTCAACACTGAACTACATATGGATGCACACTATCAGGCAAACAACAAATGCCCTCAGAATGTATAATGCCAGGATTATCCCAGACACTACATTTCATATATCCCTCTTCATCATCAAATTCCTGCCATGTACCCTCAAGGGATGTACAGGATATGATAGTACTACATGAAAAAAATTACATCATTATTAATTTCCTATCTACAATTTTCCTCCAGATCAGTCTGTTACTTGTCAAGACTCCAACATTATCAGATCTTATATTTCTATTGTCTAAAGCACTTTGTACTGTATCAATCCACCTATATCTTGGTCTTCCTCTGTGTTGTTTTGCTGCCAACCTGGCAGAGAACACTTGTTTTGCTAATCTTTCCTCGCCCATTCTGTTTAAGTGACCATACCACCTGAGATTAGCTCTGCTAACGCATTCCTGTATGCTGACAATGTTTAATACGATATTGACATTTTTAATATGATATTGCCATTGATGCCATCTGTTTACACCTATAATCTTTCTCTGGACTCTCAAATCTGCAGTCTCTAGTCTTTGGACAAGTGTTTTACTTCTGACCAGCTCTCAGATCCATAAGTTAAAACTGCTTTAAACACTGTCTTGTATACAGCTAATTTAGTGTTCCGACTAATTTCTCTCTTATTCCATATGAATTTATTCAATTGACTTCCCACCATACCAGCTTTGCTGATTCTGTTGTCTATTTCTATATTTAATTTACCATCTTCAGTAAAAATCGTGCCTAAGTAGCCGAAATGTTTTATTTGTTCCACAGGTTCTCCATTCACAACACAGTTGACATTTTCAATGATTCTGCATATTTTCATTGTCATTGCCTTTTTACTGATGACCTTCATACCATATCTATTAAAACAGCTATTCAATTTAGTCAGAGAATCTTGCAGACTTGTAGCGGATTTATTTAGAAGTATAACATCATCCGCATAAGGATGATGACATTAACATCTCCAATTTTGATATCATGTTTAATACCACTTTCCTTGATAATGTGATCCATATAGATAATGAATAACAGAGGGGATAATGTACATCGTTGTCTCACACCAGATTTACATTAAACCATCTTCCTGTACTTCCTTCTATTCTAACTGCTGACTTACAACTCAAATAAAGACTAAGTATTGCTTGATATAATGCCCCATTGACATCATATAACTGCAGCGTATTGAATAGCTTTTCTTTTGGCATCTTGTCATATGCCTTTTCCAAATCGACAAAATTTAAATACAAATCTTTGTTATATATTCCCATGCTTTCTCAACTATTTGTTGTAAAGTGAAGATATGATCCTGACAGCCTATTTAGCTTGAATCCAGCTTGTTCTTCACCAAGCTTTTCTTCTAACTGTTTCTCGAGTATACTTGCATAGATCTTGCCAGGAACACTCAGTAGGGAAATACCTCTGTAATTCTCACATTCAGTTTTATTTCCCTTTTTATATATGGGTACTATGAGAGCTCTACTCCAATCATTGGGAATTCGTCCCTTTGTCCAGGCTTTCTGAACTATGCAGTGCAGTCACTGTAAGACTCTTATACCACCATACTTCAGCATTTCTGGTCGAATATGATCTCCTGCTGCCTTTCCGCATTTCAAGCCTTTGATGGCTTTTTCTACTTCAAGTATGGATATGTATTCCTGACTGCATGACTGGTAAGCATTTTTTACCAGTGTGCTGTCATCACTGCTTGTTTCATTTAGCAGTTTTTCAAAGTAATTAATCCATACCTCAAGGATATCTTTTTCTCCCATTTTCATGTCACCTTTATCATCTCTAACTCCTTTTACAGTACTCTTTCCTCCATTCTTAAGCTTCTTCAACAACCTCCAGAATATTTTGCCATCTTCTTGATATTTATTTTCTATATTCTTGCCAAAGTCCTCCCATGACTTCTGTTTAGCTAGTTTTACACAGCATTTAGCATTCTTGCATTTGTCTCTATATTCTCTAAGAGCACAAGCTGACTTATTTGACAGGAACTTTTGATATGATTTCTTCTTTTCCTTCACTGTCTCTTTAACTTCCTGTGTCCACCAGGGAGTTCTGATTTTTTTATCCTTCAGACAACCTCACCACATGCCTCTCTGGCAGAATCAATGAATGTTTTCTTCAGAGTTTGCCACTGAATCTCCAAGGTTTGATTCCTGTTCTCAAACTCTTTCATTTTTTCTTCAATAATCTTTGTGTATTTTAGTCTACAGTTCACATCTGAGAGTTGCTCAACTTTTATTCGCTTTAAAACTTTCTTACATGTTATTCTTTTCAATATGAAATTCAATTTTATCCTGCTCAAGACTAAATAGTGATCACTTCCAATTTCAAATCCTCTGTACACTCTGGTGTCCTGCACCATTGAGAAAACATCACTATCAACAATAACATAGTCAATGAGACTTTTCTTATTCCTAGCCTCTTCTTTCCATGTGAATTTGTGCACATTTTTATGTTGGAACATGGTGTTAGTAATAACCAGTCCATGTCCTGAGAAGAAATCCAACAGATATTTGCCATTATTATTAGCTTTGCTCTTTTCTCCAAATTTTCCCAAAATATTTTTGTATGTCTGACAATCACTTCCTACTCTTACTTAAATTAATTAAATTAAGGGGATATTAAATCCCACATAGTTTTAAAACCGAATAAGAAACTCGGAGATTGGAATCAGAGAGTTTCTTGCCGAATATAGTAAACTATAAAGAATCGGCGACACTAGCGTTAGCCAATGCAAGTGATCCTAGTACTTAGTACAATACCGGGTAGCTCGTTGCAAAGGTGGGTGGAAGTTCAGATCGCTATTCTTAGGTATTTTCCATAATGTAAAAACACATTTCCTAGGAAATGTATGCTGTTATTACATTATGGAAGGAGGTCACTACCCAGACCGGTTTCAGCCTTTATTGAGGCTTCATCAGTGAGTAGCTCGACCTAATACCAAAGTGTATAGCGAAAAGAACTTATGTACTCTGCGAACGAGTTTTCCAAACAGGTGCAACCATTAAGTTACTTAAATATAAAGAGCTAATAAGCTTCATTTCGGCAATGAAAACATTACTTAAATTAAGGGGATATTAAATCCCACATAGTTTTAAAACCGAATAAGAAACTCAGAGATTGTAATCAGAGAGTTTCTTGCCGAATATAGTAAACTATAAAGTATCGGCGACACTAGCGTTAGACAATGCAAGTGATCCTAGTACGTAGTACAATACCGGGCAGCTCGTTGCAAAGGTGGGTGGAAGTTCAGATCGCTATTCTTAGGTATTTTCCATAATGTAAAAACACATTTCCTAGGAAATGTATGCTGTTATTACATTATGGAGGGAGGTCACTACCCAGACCGGTTTCAGCTTTTTTTGATGCTTCATCAGTCAGTAGCTAGACCTAATACCAAAGTGTATAGCGAAAAGAACTTATGTACTCTGCAAACGAGTTTTCCAAACAGGTGCAACCATTAAGTTACGTAAATATAAAGAGCTAATAAGCTTCATTTCGGCAATGAAAACATTACTTAAATTAAGGGGATATTAAATCCCACATAGTTTTAAAACCGAATAAGAAACTCAGAGGTTGGAATCAGAGAGTTTCTTGCCGAATATAGTAAACTATAAAGTATCGGCGACACTAGCGTTAGCCAATGCAAGTGATCCTAGTATAGTACAATACCATAGTACAATATCCCCTTAATTTAAGTAATGATTTCACTGCCGAAATGAAGCTTATTAGCTCTTTATATTTAAGTAACTTAATGGTTGCACCTGTTTCGCAAACTCGTTCGCAGAGTACATAAGTTCTTTTCGCTATACACTTTGGTATTAGGTCTAGCTACTCACTGATGAAGCCTCAAAAAAGGCTGAAACCGGTCTGAGTAGTGACCTCCCTCCATAATGTAATAACAGCATACATTTCCTAAGAAATGTGTTTTTACATTATGGAAAATACCTAAGAATAGCGATCTGAACTTCCACCCACCTTTGCAACGAGCTGCCTGGTATTGTACTACATACTAGGATCACTTGCATTGGCTAACGCTAGTGTCGCCGATACTTTATAGTTTACTATATTCGGCAAGAAACTCTCTGATTCCAATCTCTGAGTTTCTTATTCGGTTTTAAAACTATGTGGGATTTAATATCCCCTTAATTTAAGTAATGTTTTCATTGCCGAAATGAAGCTTATTAGCTCTTTATATTTAAGTAACTTCCTACTCTGCTATTTAGATCCCCAACAAGGACCAACTTTTCCTTTTTCATTGTGTCAGTTGCTTTTTCTAAAGCCTCAAAAAATTCCTCCACTTCTACCTTAGTAGAACCTTCTGCGGGACCATAGGCACAAATAAGTCTCATTGTCCAGTTCCCCATTCTCATATTTGCCCACATTACTCTACCTGAGACTGACTGCCATTCAAGAAGATTAGCCTCATATTTTGTGTTGAATACTATGACTACTCCTTCTTTTCCTTGATTGTCATTGCCTGAATATAACATTTTATATTTATTGCTCAGAAAGATCTCACAAGTTTCGGTCTTTTCTGTTTCAGTCACCCCTATTATGTCGATCTGGTACTTATCTAATCCCTCAGCTAGCTCCATTTCTTTATCCATATTTGAAATTTCATTTCTGCCTAATAAATTTAGTTTAATCCTTTATCCAAGTGTGAGGAAACAAAGTTTGCACCTGAAAGTGTCTTCAGGACTGAGGTAAATTGGTACAACACCAGGACTCTCCTTGCAAAGGTGGAGCAAGCTACCAATACTTCTATCTCAGTATCTCCCATAATGCAAAACACATCTCTTTGCGGATATGTCAAATGTTATGCATTAAGGGAAGGGCAACAACCCAGACTAGTTTTGACCTTTATTGAGGTCTCTTCAGTGGGAGCCAGGCCCAAGTGGAACTACCAGGCAGAAGTATTAGCAGGTATTCTCTACCTATATGGTGTGCCACCCTTTTTTAATAAATTACTCTGGATTTAGAGAAAGATGTTGAAAATTTATTTTTCACTTGGTTAGAGTATAATAAATTTAGTTTAATCCTTTATCCAAGTGTGAGCAAACAAAATTTGCGTCTTAGACACATCCTCAAGGAGATGTGTTTTGCATTATGGGAGATACTGAGATAGGAGTGTTGGTAGCTTGCTCCACCTTTGCAAGGAGTGCCCTGGTGTTGTACCACCTTACCTCAGTCCTGAAGATGCTTTCAGGCGCAAACTTTGTTTGCTTACACTTGGATAAAGGATTAAACTAAATTTATTATACTCTAACCAAGTGAAAAATAAACTTTCAACATCTTTCTCTAAATCCAGAGTAATTTATTCAAAAAGGGTGGCACACCATTTGACAACTCCTATAGGTAGAGATGACCTGCTAATAGTTCTGCCTGGTAGCTTCACTTGGGCCTGGCTCTCAATGAAGAGACCTCAATAAAGATCGAAACTAGTCTGGGTTGTGGCCCTTCCCTTAATGCATAACATTAGACATATCCTCAAGGAGATATGTTTTGCATTATGGGAGATACTGAGATAGGAGTGTTGGCAGCTTGCTCCACCTTTGCAAAGAGTGCCCTGGTGTTGTACCATCTTACCGCAGTCCTAAAGATACTTTCAGGCGCAAACTTTGTTTGCTCTCACTTGGATAAAGGATTAAACTAAAGTTATTATACTCTAACCAAGTGAAAAATAAACTTTCAACATCTTTCAATTTCATTTCTGCCATATTTCAAAACTTTCATTGCCATCATCTTCTTACTTATGTCTATTTGTCAGTCTTCATGTAATGATGCATAAGATAAAATGGACAAGATTTTTGTGAATCAAAAACATGCACTTCAGTGGAGCTTCACTGTCTTAAATTAGCCCATTTACACAGCTTTACCCCATTGAAATCCTTGATAATTTCTGATCTAAACTTCCACTACATCACTTCCCAATATTTGAAATGTTCAACTCCATTTCAGGAAATGGTCACAAAGCCTAACATCATTTGTCTAGTTTATTAGGTAGTTTTTCTATCTGAATGTGCACCAAAACACCACATCAGGATTTATGATGTGGTGATTTGGGGCACATTCAGATGTTTCAAAAACTAAACAGAAAGAGAGCTGCAAACACAGCTCTCTTCTCCTCTCTATTTCTTGCTGGTTGTTAAGATACTGTAAACCTCCACAACAAACAGCAATGGAGATAATACGCTTCTTGCAATCAATTATTAATTGTAAACAACTCTGAATTACCAGATCATGCTACATACACAACATTTACATTTAACATACAATCTTTTCTTCCAAAGTGTACTAACCTTTTTCCTGTTGACCCAATTAAAGACATTTTCTGAAATCAAAAATATCATAAAAAGGTGTTTCTGAAATTCTCAATGTCTCTACATCATTTCCAGTAGTAAAAATCATATATACAGTTGGGATTGGCTGAATGAAGGTTGTTCTGTAGTAAGAATCAGTAAACAGTTTGGAATCTTTTCCAACTTGATCAGTGTAGTTTCAGTAGAGAATCCAGTTTGACTTGCATATACTATGTCACCAAGTAAGATGACTTCATCTCCACCAAAAGAGTAAGAAGGTTTCAGATGTTCCAGCCTCAGAGATAAATATTTGGAGATCAGTGTGGTTATCACAATTTGAAGAGCAATAAACACAACTTCAGAATATAGGGAAATTCTGAACAAGGGTGGATCATAAAAATGACTTCTATTTGTTTTACAACTCAAAACAATGAATTGTGAAAGTCACATTTTCATACATCTTTCACATCCACTTCAACCACCACTGCTGAAGTGGATGCGAGTCATATCTTTTAATGAATTTTTTTTATGATTTTTGTTTTGTTTTCAAGATGTTTTGTTATACAAATGATAATCAATATGAAAATTGACTGCAGAAGCATTCAATAGGATTCTGCATGGAATCCCATTAAGTTAGTGCAAATGGAGTGAAGCTGTAGGCTCTGTAGTTGGGACTGCTGTTGCTCTGTTCAAGTTGTACAATAATGATTTGAGGGGAAAATATCTAGTTTTTGCTGATGATGCTGAACTGAGTGGGGAATGGGGACAATAGTTAATAAAGCTGATATAGAGATCCTACAGAATGATCTAAATAGACTATGGTTTAAGCAGAGGATAATGATTACTAATTTAATGTGGCAAACTGTAACATGCACTTAAGGCTGAGGAGACTGCAGGCTTTGTATTTTATATCTGTATTATATTAATTCCATTAATATAAAATACAATATTTGTATTGTATTTTATATTAATGGAACTACAATGCAGAAAAATGATGAGATTAGTGATCTTGGAAAGACAGAGAATGGGAAGTTGAAGGTTCAGAGGACATATTACAAAACATCTCAAAACAAACAAAACACATGGGAGAGAACAAGAAGTTTCCCCTGAATGGTGTGATTTATTTTATTTGTTTTTTATTTAGATTTTGATTTTTTGCATGGAGAATGGCAGATTACCATAGGTAACAAAGAGGCTGTCATGAGTGCTCAATAATAAAGGTTTCAGGGAGAGGTACGATAGGTATTGTGGTTAATCTGAGTCTCCCATGATGAGTCTTAGGCTCTATGTTGGTGGCAGTTGTTTCGGATTTAAGGCTAAAGAAACTAAGGAATATGAGGCCAGTATTGCATATTTATTTATTTATTTATTTTTTTTTTTTGCTTGGGCAGGGAGGGGAACCTTGCAGTGCTGAATAAGAGGATCCACAAAGGAATGTCGAAAGTAAAACACATTCTTCACTTTACTCATTATATTCAATAATGAAATATATATACTATTCTGTTTGATGTTTGTCTGACAGGTAGGTAGAATAATAAAAACAACAAGGCGGGCTATGATTACTGTATGCAATGTTACTAATTAATTCCAAATTTCAATGCAGTCTAATAATTTTAATATTTTTATAATAATGCCACCTTAGACATATTATTCTGTTATATACAGCAAATATATGATGTATGAAGTGCATAATAAAAATGTCATGTGGCAGAAGCACTGTTATGTTATCTGTGTATCATTTTTTTTATTTAATGAAAAGTTGTAGTGATTAATGTATATTTCTTTAGCAATAAATAAATTAATGGATCCATAATACTTGTTAATTATGCTGCAACTCCTGTTGACAAATATGTGCAAGTAGTGTTTTTTTTTTTTTTTTACTTCTCTCCCCATACCCACCAAACCACTTTATGAGCAGTTGTTAAACTGTAGTGCATTGTGCATTTTCATACTGTGGGTGGGGTAAGAATTTTTTTATATTTTATATTAATTAATTTTTTTTTTTTTTTGTATTTTTATTTATTATTCAGAAAACCTGTTCTAGAGACCAAACATCAAACTTTTTCAAAGCACTTTAGGCCTCCAATAAGTGAGAAAGTTCACACTGGGCAATCAAATTCGTCTACTACAATTGACAATCACAAATGTCTATGCCCAGAGCATTCCTGCTCTGAGCATAGACATAGACATTTATGCCCAGAGCATTCCTGCTCTGGGCATAAATGCAGCCTCAGCAAACCCAGCTGACAAAAGAAGAAAAATCAAAAACTGCAACTCCCCCCCCCCCCACTTTCCATTCCAATTTTACTAGCTCTGTCAACTTAATAAAAAAAAAAAAAAAAAAACAGTACTACATAGTTATACGTGATATTTATATTTAAAGTAGAATGGCCTTTTTAAGCATTAACCAATTAACCAGCCTATTACTAAACACCACTAATTCAATTATGATGCTAATTCGTTATATGTATGTTAAGAAGATGAGGATATGAAGGGGAGGGGTGTAGTTCCCAGATAATCACTTTTGATCAGTTACCTAAGCACCTTCATATCTCCAGCAGAGATACAGGACATATTCCTTAGACTACTCTTAATCTACAATAGATATTCCAATCAACTGGTACGCCCATTATGTGACATGGTGTTTATGACTAACATCGCTGCATTGTCTAAAGCAAAAATAGCCATTCGCTGGATGAAAATCTATAAAAGGGAAAATGTTGACACCTCAATATCAGGCTGATGATCTTAGCATGTTCAATAGTAATACACTATTACTGCTTACTACTATTTAATGCAAATTAATTATCAATTCACTCTTATCCCAAATATGTATTTAATTAAATGACAAAAATGTGTGATTAAATGAATTAAGAGATAAAGAAATATGAAAGGCTAGACCTTTACTTCATATCCTAAACATATGCTCAGGTAAGTACATGAAAAGCAAATAACACAGAGTTAATACCATTAAATGCTTATATTTGAAAAATATACTATTACCTTGTCTAGAAGAATTATGGAATTCTGCATCCTGCTGATGTGTTTTGCCCCATCTTGAAGTTGCTGAAATTAAAATATACCTATTAGCATCAAAACGTAACACCTCTTATATATACATTCATCCCTCGACTTACGTCAGGGTTCCATTCCATCATGAGGACATAAGTCAATACATTAAATCACCAGAGTTATAGGGGTTAGGGACTCAACAGTAATAAGTCATCATCATCAAATTCCTGCCATGTACCCGGGGTGTACAGGTAACAGTAATAAGTATACTGTCATATTATATTATAATAAAGTTTAAGTTTTAAACCTTATTATAAAACTGTACTGTGCATTACTGCCACTATAAAACAGTAGAATAATTACCCAAATCTTCCTCCACAATCACATCTTCATTACCTTCCCTATGTGAAGGACCAGACTGCGGCTCTTCTGGTGTGACCTTTGTTTTTTCGATGAAAAATGTCCGATGTGCTTTACTTATTCCTCTTCTTCTTTTCATCATAAATTTGTTTATAGCATGCAAACGTATCATGTACTTTCTTTTCTACTAACAAGTAGCGTTCAACATTGGGGTCCATGTCTTCAATCATTTTGAGAATATCGCTAACTGCAGAACATTTCTGCAAGACACTTCACCGTGAATTGTTTAACTACCTCTTCTCGTTTCTCTTTTCCCTCTTCCTTTTCTTGTTCTTCTTCTGCAACAAGTTGTTCCTCCAGTTCGAACTAATTCTTCATTGGTCAACTCTTCAGGGGCAATTCCTATGAGTTTAACTATGTTGTCACCATTCACTTTGTTTGCTAGTCCCACTATTTATTCACTCAATTCTTTTTTTCAAACTTCCAAAATAGTGCACAAACCTTTTTAATGTCTTTTTCCATATGCCACTCATACATTGAGAGATCACTTCGTCCCAAACTATAGTAATATTTTTAATAGCATGATAAATATTGAATGCTTTATAGAATTGCATGAGAGTCTGGTCGTTTCCTTCATTAGCAAAAATGGCCTGTGAAAAAGTTCCCCATAGATAATAAACCTTAAACACTACTTGAAAACTCCCTGAATCATCGGTTGGATCAATGAAGTAGTGTTTGGAAGGAGAAACATGACTTTGAACTTGGTGAAGACCACAAGACGGATGACCTGGAGCATTATCTACAGTAGGTACAGAGGTGGATAACAAAGATGGTTTCAGGACTGTAGTTACGAGGATCAACTGAGAGAATGTGGACTGCAGAGTTTGGTGGATAGAAAAAGGATAGGTGATATGATTGAGACTTTTAAACTGTTGGGATGCAGTTATAGGGTAGACATTGGAGAGTTCTTTCACTTGGTTGAACATCGGGAAGGAGTGATGACAGGGGCCATCCCTAGAAGTTGCAAAAGGAGGCTGTGAGCAACAGGGTGAGGAGTGGTTTCTTTGCATGGAGGCTGGTTGCCCAGTGGAATGCATTGCCTGAGAGAGTGGCTAGAGCAGGAACAGTCAATGGGTTCAAGGAGTGGTATGATAAACTTTGTGTTTCCTAAAAACGACCTCCCACGATAAATCTTTTGACTGCATGGAGGCCTGGATAATAATAATAATAATATGTATTAAGCAAACTGTTCACTCCTGAGTATAATTCAGCATTCTGAGAGTTTTGTAAAGTGTCAAGGAGTTGAGCATAAGAGATGTAATGTTTGGAACGAAAAAGAATGCAGAGCTTTTTGAAAGGAGGTTATGGACCTGATGTGCTTATGCCAGGATAGTTTAGATGTCAGAGTCAAGAGAAAACTGATCCCAGTTGGTGAGCAAAACATTGTCAAAAGTGAGGGAGAGTGAGGCATGCTCTTTCTTACCAGAGAACAGGATTGAGTTTTGGTGGCCTAAAATTCATCAAGATATCTACAGCTCACTTGAGAACAGAACTGAAAAAAATATTCAGTGATTACTGCATTGGTTAAAGATCTTAAACATGAAACATAAATTATAAATTAAAGATGCCAAGAAATTATATTCTCAGTTTCATCCAAGTGTAAGCAAACAAAGTTCCAAACTTATTCACTCTTAAATATAATTAAGCATTCTGAGAGTTTTGAATTTTGTAAAGTGTCAGGAGTTGAGCATAAGAAATGTAATGTTTAGAACAAAAAAGAATGCAGAGCTTTTTGAAAGGAGGTTATGGACCTGATGTGCTTATGCCAGGATAGTTTAGATGTCAGAGTCAAGAGAAAACTGATCCAGCCTGTTCCAAAACAGAGAGGACTGTTATCAGTAATTACTACTAAGATATTGGAATGTCTGCTGGTGAGAGACAAGCATATTTGACTAAATTTAAAAGTTTGTTTAGCAAATGTTACACAAAAAATGCATCTATGCATGACACAATTCATAAGCAAAGATTTCTACAGTAGGTTGAATGCTTAATCACACTTTACTATCCTTACTCTAGAAGGCATCTTCTGTTTCAAAGCTGAAACAGAGAAGCCTACTGGAGTAAGTATTCTACTTCAAAATTGACAAAGGGGGATGTCAATTTGATTTGATCTATTCAGCAGAAAAATATAACAGCAGAACTAAATACCATCACAGCAGATGAATTTAGTGCAGACAATTATACTTCCATTCACCCCACCATACCATAATACCACCATAATATGCCATATTTTCTGGACCATAAGACGCACCTTCTTACATAGAAAAATCGACTGAAAATTGGAGTGCGTCTTATGGTCCGAAGGTAACATTAAAATACCAATCTTTACACTGTACCGAAGCTGTTAGCAAAGTTCAATTACTGGCGCAATATGTTAATAAAATTAGTAAGTACACCACTGAAGGTAGGTAGGTACCTAAGTTATCTCACTGCATGTGGGTGAATCGCCGATTTAGAGCGTCAATAGTCATTAGTGTGTAAACATATGCGCTTTTGTATGGTTCATTTGAATTATTTTTTATAAGTGGTTAAAATTTTTATCTTAAAATTTGAAAAGATGAGTGTAAAACAAAAAAGACTTTCGTATAACGTGAGTTATAAATTAAATGTGATAAATTATGCAAAACAATATGGAAACAAAGCAGCAGAAAGACATTTTATGTCCACCACCAACAGAAAAAAAATGGTTTGTGAGTGGAGAAAACAAGAGACACAATTAAAACTGCTATGTAAACACAAGAAAACATTCCGTTCACACCTAGAAAAATGGCCAGAATTAGAAGTACAAATGAAAAATTGGGTAACAAATCATCAAAACATGGGAATATCTGTTTCAACGAAAATGATAATTTTTGAAGCGAAACGATGGGCAACTGCTAATGGAATTTTAGATTTTACCAGATCACCGTCTTGGTGCTTTAGATTTATGAAAAGACACAGGTTATGCATGCATACAAAAACCATTCTAGCCCAAAACATGCTGGCTGACTATGAAGCTAAAATTATAGAATTCCATAGATTTGTCATTTCAGCGAGAAGGAAATTTAACTTTGAGCTTAATCAAATTGCGAACATGCATAAAATGTCTCTAACTTTTGATGTTCCTTCAAATCGGACAGTAGATTCAAAAGGCAAAATTCAATCAATAGTGATCAAAATAGGTCACGAAAAAACTCACTACACTGTAGTTTTAGCTAGTTGCGCAGATGGAACAAAACTACCCCCATGTTAATCTTCAAGAGAAAAACGTTACCGAAAGATGAAATTCTTCGTGGCATTATTATCCATGTTAAAGATAAAGGCTGGATGGACGAAATAGGAATGAAATTTTGCCCATATATTTCGTATATGGACGTTTTGCCCATATACGAAATATATGGGCAAACGTCCAGGTGCATTTTTTAAAAAAGCCTGCAATGTTAGTGTGGGATCAATTCAGAGCTCATAAAACAGAATCAACCAAGAAGCTTCTAAATGAAATGAATGCAGAATTAGCTGTCATTCCTGGAGGCCTTACAAGTCAATTACAACCCTTAGATGGATCTATTAATAAAACATTCAAAATTTTATGTGAAAAGAGTGAAACAAATGGAAGGCAAAGCCAAATCACGATGTTACAGCAACAGGACGTATGAAATGGCCAACGATTTCAGAAGTATGTACATGGGGGGAAAATTCATGGGAAGCTGTGAAAGAAGAGACGATTATAAAGTCATTTAAGAAATGCGGGATAAGTAATGCGATGGATGGTACCGAAGATGACGCAGTTTTTGAAGGGAGTGACAACAATAGTTCAGACAAAAGTAATACGAACGGTGACGTTAACGAGACAAGTGATAGTACCGAGAGTGAAGATTAACTGAATATTGCTAATACAACTGATTGTAACAATAAATAAAAATTAAGTAAGAATTTGTAAATATCTTCATATAATAAAATATTTTTTCTAAAAATCATCTTATAAATTTGGGGTGTGTCTTATCATCTGAAAAATATGGTACTCTGTTATCAGAAAAGGATTCTTAGAGATTTTGCAATAACAGATATAGCAGTCAGTCTTATTTACTCAAAACCTATGCAAAAAATTAAGTTATCATCATTATCATCATCAAAATCCTGAGATGTACCCTCAAGGTGTGTACAGGATATGATAGTACATGAAAAACTTACATCATCACTAACTTCCTATCCACAAACTTTCCTCCAAGCCAATCTGTTACCTGTCAAGACTCCAACATTATCATATCTTATATTTCTATCTTTTAAGGCACTTTTTACTGTATCAATCTACCTATATCTTGATCTTCCTCTGGGTCTTTTTCCTGCCAACCTGGCAGAGAACACTTGTTTTGCTAATCATTCCTCGCCCATTCTGTTTAAGTGACCATATCACCAGAGATTAGCTCTGCTAGCACATTCCCAGATGCTAACAATGTCAAGTTCTTTCCTAATATCCTCATTTTTAATATGATATTGCAACTGATGCCATCTGTCATGCCTCTAATCTTTCTTAGGACTCTCATATCTGTAGTCTCTAGTCTTTGGTCAAGTGTTTTATTTCTAATCCAGCACTCAGATCCATAAGTTAAAAATTGGCTTGGTTTTGTATACAGCTAATCTACTGTTTTGACTAATTTCAACTGAATATAAATTTATTCAGTTGACTTCCTACTATACCAGTGTTAATAATTGGTGGATTTTTATATAGATAGAATTAATAGATATTATCTTAATATTAATCCTACCATAGAGATGATCTCTGTTTCTAACAATAATTTTTTTAATTCCAAGTGTACCTATATATTATTATATGCACAGGGGTTCACTCCAATTGGTGCAATTACCTTAATTCTTACAATGAATTGACAGCAATTATCATTTGCTCACATTCAAAACCTATTCAAATCATTCTGCATGTTCTGAATATCAGAACCATCTGTCACCATCCTGTCTATTTGCATCATCAAAACAATCAGACATTAGTCAGATCTTTACCAGTATCATTTATTTACTCTTTTAAATAAATCCAGTATAAATTTGCAGTATTCCTTAACTAAACTGAATATCTGTTAAAACAATTTCATGAAAAGACAAAGACTATCAAAATACGCAGAAACACTGAAAACATCAGCTGCATCCTTGGAAACTTATAGATGTAAAACATTTCACCTTAAATTTCGGCACAATATTTAGAAGATGGAAATTCAAATATGCAAATAAACAATGGACTAAGAACACATGTTATAGTCTTCTTCTTCTTCTACAGTTTTTCCCACTTAAGTGGGGTCACTGTTTGTTATGAGTCTCCTCCACACCTTCCTGTCTTGGGCTGTCACCACATCCAAGTTCTTCATCTTCAAGTCCTCTTCTACCAGCTCCCTCCATCTCTTCTTTGGCCGCCCACGCTTCCACCTTCCTTGCACATCCATCTGCATGACTCTTCTTCCCACATATTCGTCCTCCCTCCTCATCACATGACCAAACCATCTCAACCTTGCCTCCTGTATTTTCGCTCCTAAGTTCGTAACTTTCACTGTTCCCCTGACATAGTCATTTCTCAGATGATCCTTTCTGGTCACACCGCACATCCACCTAAGCATTCTCATCTCTGCTACTTCCATCCTGCTGATGTTATTTTTCCTCAGGGCCACAGTTTCTATAGCATATGTCATAGCTGGCCTCACTACTGTCCTATAAATTTTGCCTTTCAGATTGATCGGCACCCTCTTATCACATAACACTCCAGCCATCTCCCTCCAGTTCCTTCAACCTGCTTGTATCCTGCATCCCACTTCCTTCTCAGCTCCTCCATCTTCTTCCACTGTTGAACCTAAGTATCTAAAGTCTCTCACCTTCCTGATGACATTTCCTTCCAGCTCCAGATCTGTCTCCTGGCCACCGCCCACTGCGCAACACATATACTCTGTCTTACTTCTGCTCAGTCTCATACCTCTCTCTTCCAGTACTTTTCTCCATCTTTCCAGTTTAGTTTCTGCTTCTTCTCTTGAATCTACACACAACAAGATGTCATCTGCATACAACATTGTCCAAGGCGCATCTTCTCTCACCTCCTCTGTTACCACCTCCATCACAATATTAAACAGAAACGGACTTAATGCTGGCCCTTGATGCAAGCCAACTGTTACTTGAAAACTTTCTGTCTGTCCCAAACAGGTCCGAACACTTGTCTTCACATTTCTGTACATTTCCCGCACCAACCTGACATATTTCCCCGGCACCTTCTTCTCCCTCAGACACCTCCAGACTTCTTGCCTTGACACTCTATCGTATGCTTTCTCCAGATCAATAAATACCAGATGTAGCCCCCTTGGTTTCTCTCGATATTTTTCCATCATCTGTCGTAACCCAAAGATAGCATCTGTTGTTGATCTACCAGGCATGAAGCGAAATTGTTCCTTTGCAATCTCCACCTCCTCCCTCAATCTACCATCAAGAACCCTTTCTAGGATCTTCATTGTATGGGACATCAACTTTATTCCTCTGTAATTTTTACAGTTTTGTGCATCCCCTTTACCCTTGTAGATGGGAACAAGAGTACTCTCCTCCATTCCTCGGGTATATTTTCCTGTTGGCAAACTTTCATGAACAGGTCCCACAGCAAGTCAATTCCCTCTTCCCCCCAGTGCCTTCCATGCCTCCACTGGAATTCTGTCGGGGCCCACCGCTTTTCCATTCCTCATCCTCTTCATGGCCTCCGTCACTTCCATTCTACTGATGTTCTGCACCATCCCCTCAGAAGGCTGCCCATCTCCTCTGTGAGTCCTTGCATTTTCCTCATTCAAAAGTCCCTCAAAGTATATTTTCCATCTGTTTCTTATGTCCACACCCCTCCATAATACTCTTCCTTCAGCATCTTTGATCTGCCTCACATGTAAGATGTCCTTAGCTGCTTTATTTCTACATTTCGCTAGTTGGTAAATTTTTCTCTGTCCTTCCTTTGTTTCTAATTGATCATACAGATCTTGATATGCCATGGCCTTCGCCTGTGCCACAACTCTCTTGGCTTCTTGCTTTCTCTTTGTACACCTCTCTGTCCTCTTCCACTCTTGACTCATCCCACTTCTGCTTCCTCTTAGCTGTCACTGTCACTTGTACATCATTATTCCACCACCAACCCTCCTTCTGCTCTCTAATCTTTCCAGATGTCTCACCAAGCACCTCGAATGCACAGCTCAGGATTACTTTTGAATTATGTTTCCACCAATCTTGTACACTTTCCAGTCCATCCGAAATCCTCTCTAACACTCTCTCCCTAAAACGATTCCTCACACTCTCCTCTTTTAAGCGAAACCACTTAATTGTCTTCATCCCATGGCAACCAGAAGTTCTTATCTTCGATCTTATTTTAAAGTATGCGCACAGCAGTCGGTGTTGTTGTGCTACTTGATCTGTTGGAATTACTTTACAATTTGTCACAACCTTAAGATGTTTTCTTCTAGTCAAAATGTAGTCAATATGTGAGCTGTTTTTACAGAGAAATTAGTCTTTAAAGTAGCTACTATATATAAGATAATATTCTAGACAATACTCAGACCAATTTTAACTTATTGATCTTAGAGCTTGCTTAGAAGTAAACATCTGATCATAAACTACATTACAGATATAAGATCTCTGAGAAAAATCAAAAAAGTGAATAGATGGAATTATCAGAATCATTAAAAATGACTATATTAGGAAAGAGCTCATTGTTAGCATTCAGAAATGTGTGAGCAGAGCAAATGTCAGGTAGTGTAATTACTTAAAACTGAGAAAGGAAAGGTTAACAAATCAGGCACTAGATGATAGAATGGTGGGAAAAAGACCCAGAAGACCAAGATACAGGTGGATTGATACATGCCTTAAAGGACTGAAATATCTTATATTTTGGTCTTCTAAAACAATATTGGAGTCCTGACATAAGAATAATTTGGACAAAAATTGTTGATAGAAAGTTGGTAATAACGTAAACTTTCATGTAGTATCACCAAGTATTCTGACATGGTGATACTTTATGGATAAAGTGTCATCATCTTTATATTACTGACGTGTACCCTATGGATAAAGAATTCTGGATTTCCACCTTATCTATACAAATTTTATATACAGTCCCCCCCCCCCCACGACTTCCGCAGTCAACCCCAGTCTGAAAATACAAATGGAAAATTCCAGAAATAAACAATTCATAAGTTTTAAATTGTGCACCGTTCTAAGTAGCATGTTGAAATCTCATACCATCCCCTGTCTGGGACATGAATCAACCCTTTGTCCAGTGTATCCATGCTGCACTGTATACAGTACCTGCCCGTTAGTCACTTTAGTAGTAGTCGCAGATATCAGATCAACTGTTGCAGTATCATAGTGCTTGTGTTCAAGTAACCCTTATTTTACTTAACAATGGTCCCAAAGCACAAGAGTAGGTAGTGATGCTGGCAATTCAGATATGCCAAAGAGAAGCCATAAAGTGTTTCCTTTAAGTAAAAATGTGACAATTCCAACTTCATAAGGAAAGGAAAAAAAAAACGTTTGCTGAGGTTGCTAAGATTCCATTCACATTTACATAACTTTTATTACAATATATTGTTACAATTGTTTTATTTTATTATTAGTTATTGTTCATCTCTTACTGTACCTAATTTATAAATTAAATTTTATCATAGATTTCTATGTATAGAAAAAAAAAAAAAAAAAAGAAAGAAAGAAAGCATAGTACATATAGGGTTCGGTACTATCTGCCGTTTCAGGCATCCACTGGGAGTCTTGGGACGTATCCTCTGCGGATAAGGTGGGGGACTACTGTATTTCCTTAATTTACAGCTCTTAGAAAACAATATCAATTTTACACTAGTTATTCTCATAACACTGCAAAACACAAATGTTGTTTTCTGTATTTTCACTTTAATGACTCTTTAAAGTCTCTTCTTTCTTTCTTCTTTTTCTCTCATTACTGTTTGAATCCGTTTTTATATGTTGTCCTTTGTGTGTGTGGGAGGGGGGGGTGGGATAATGGTTCTTCACATACTATTCCTTTCAAATTTTGTATGCTTTGACTTCAATGTATGAAAGATTTCTTTTCAAATCTGCTCTGCCCAAGGTCACTTATGACACAACATTATGTGTGTGTGTGTCAGGGGGGATTAGAGAACAAAGGTACAAACAATAGTGTGTACCATGAAATAATTCTTCCATAGCAGTCAATTCTGTATGCTATTGCATACTTGCTGACCTTGACTTAAAGCCATTTCCCTCTTTTCTAATCTACTTCTAACAAACTAAGACATGGATGCTTACATTTGTCATAAAATTAATTCACAACATGAATTCAATTTATACTTCTGTCATTAAAAAAATCCAAAAGAAGACTAACTCATAATGATTTTTTTATTTATAAAATATAATGCTAAGTCTGAAATTATAAAATAATTTGTGTGTGTGCACGCACGCATGCACATGTGAAAGGAGAGGGAGAGAAATTGATACTCCCAATAGATCTACTAAACCTTGGTGCAAGATAAGACGAAGAAAAAAAAAAAGTCTTGGTTATCCCAGTGAATAGTTTCTTGTATAACTGGGGAACATATTTGTTCCCCAGTTATACAAGATAGAAGGATGTTGATTTCCAGTACATCAACATCCTTCTATCTTACTGCTGGACATCCAGGTATTGGCCACATCTTTGATGTATATCTATAGAGCCAAACTTTTCCGCCAGTGACACACTGGCTGAAAAGTTTGGCTCTATTTTCAGGCTCTGATAAGTAGACTGATATAAAGGAAATGGGGACCTGTGACACATATTATCCCCATATCTGTGATAGAAAACAAATCTTTCAACAGAAGACAGAAAACAAAGTGTTATCTTTCACGCTGAGTAAGGGCATAATTAGTAAAAGAACAGGACAGATATTTCCCCATGATGAGTAGAAAGCAAATGGTACATCTTGTCAATGTGAGCACAATGAATACAAACAAGCTTAAGGAGAAGGACTATAGGAATCATATTCATTTGGACAGCCAATGTGAATCCTGGGATTTAATTGCTAACCTGATTAAGAAAGTGGTTCAAATTCCACTGTTGGCATAGATGTTTGTGAATGTCTTTTGGTGGGACATGAATTGCATCACTCGGTGTGAGACCACATTGTTTACTGGAGGCTTTCATAAGTGGCTTCAAAAAATTCCTTGTTTGGCTTGCAGATTAGACAAAAATGAATAAAAAATACAAAATATATTAAAAAGAATTTAAAAATAGGGGGGGTGGATTCTTAGCCCACCCCTGTATTATTGTTCTATAGATTTACAACCTGTTGAGGGTGAAATTCACATAAAACAAAAAAATAAATAAATGCAAATAATAACATGCAGATGTGAAGTTAACCAACAGCGCATTAGCTGAATTGTGTTGTTCACATTGTGCCAAAGCAACAAAGGCCATGAAGCAAATGCACCATGTCTGTTTTGCTCTTATAAAAATTCCTAGCATCTCATATAGCAATCAAACTTTACTCTTTTTAATCAGAGTTATTGCTTCTGACTGATATACAAGTGGTACAGTCAAGGAAAGATAACATCTGAAGACTAATTTGTAAAAATAATCAACTGGGGGAAATTAACATCCTTTATTTACCATTCTTTAAAACATTAGGCAACATGAATTCTTATTACTGTACTAAAATTATTATTGTGCTAAAATATTGATTTATCACTTCACTGGAATAACTTGACTAACATAAAAGCAGAGACATCAAAAAACGTCAAACAAAAACAAACAGTACAATACAAGCCTCTGACGCTGAGTATAGTATCATCTGATACAATATGTGTTTAATGCACACAGTGTCTTTTAATGGCAGGCATAATGACTGCCACATGTCAAGGCCTCTTTGTACTAGGATGTTGCGAGCTTATCTGTTCAGCAAACTGTTGACAAATTAGGTCATTCCATGTCAACAATCAGTAATACCATACTGAGACAGAAGTGCACGGAGTCAACTGCAAGTGCTACCACAGTGGACAACTCACCAAATGTGACCGTAGGATGCTACAAAGTATATTATGTAAAAACTGCCATGTGTTGGCTGATATGTGGAATGCAGAGTTCCGAGCTTCAACTGGAATACCTTTCTGCATAAAAACATTCAGAACGAGGCTCACAACATGGGTTTCCATGTTGTGAGTTCTCTTCTCGCAGCCATTTCACCCAGACACAATTGCACTGACTTAGGAGCATCATATTCCTCCAATTTATACCAGCTACAAACAGGTGACTCATTCCATTTCAAATGCACCTTGCCCATAAGGGTGTCCGTTGACTTCTTTCCAAGCAGCATATATTATTATGTCATAATCTAATTCTCTTTACCTACTCATATAATATTAGGCATTGAGAAATTTGGACCACTTTCCAGGTCTGTTGTATTCTTATTTTTAGAGGTACCTGTGGCATAGTATAATTATTAAAAGAGCACGTAAGACCACAGTAATAACTTTTAATTAATAAGGTAAAGATATTTCATACTAAAACTAATAGTACATCTTCAGTGTCACACAAACAGTTATAGGAATGGAATACAAGTAAAGATCATTCGGTGGATCACCTATTAAAATACAATTGTTGCCAAGTGTTAGGAAATTATAGAAATTAATAATTAATTAATATTTAAGATAATTTTTTTTATTGATTACATAAAATAAAAGTCTCCCAGATATTCGAGAGAGAGAGAGAGAGAGAGAATCATTTCGGTTTAAATTCAGTCAGTGTAAAATAGCTTCACAACATTCTTTAAAAAGGAGTTCATATTTGAACCTGCATCTATGGAGGAGAATAGCTTTATCCCACTGGATATTATAAGTAGTGTTAATACTTGTGCTAGACCAGACTTCTGAGGTTTATTGTATTCAATATAATATTGATGTTCTTTAATTCTTTTTTCCACAGAACGGCCAGTTTGTCCAAAATAAGAAACACCGCATTCACATGGTATTTGGTAAATGCCAGCCAAAGATAGAGATATTGAAAGTTTATTTTCCACTTGGTCAGACTATAATAAATTTAGTTTAATCCTTTATCCAAGTGTGTGCAAACAAAGTTTGCACCCGAAAGTATCTTCAGGACTGGAGTAAAGTGGTACAACACCGGACGACTCCTTGCAAAGGTGGAGCAAGTTACCAACACTCCTATCTTGATATCTCCCATAATGCAAAACACATCTCCTTGCGGATATGTATAATGTTATGCATTAAGGAAAGGGCCACTACCCAGACTAGTTTCGACCTTTATTGAGGTCTCTTCAGTGGGAGCCAGGCCCAAGTGGAGATACCAAGGCAGAAGCATTAGCAAGGTCATCTCCTCCTATAAGGAGCTGCCAAACGGTGTGCCACCTTTTTATTAAATTACTCTGGATTTAGAGAAAGATGTTGAAAGTTTATTTTTCACTTAGTCAGACTATAATAAATTCAGTTTAATCCTTTATCCAAGTGTGTGCAAGCACCTGAAAATATCTTAAGGACTGGGATAAAGTGGTACACCGTTTGGCAGCTCCTATAGGAGGAGATGACCTTGCTAATGCTTGGGCCTGGCTCCCACTGAAGAGACCTCAATAAAGGTCGAAACTAGTCTGGGTAGTGGCCCTTTCCTTAATGCATAACACTATACATATCTGCAAGGAGATGTGTTTTGCATTATGGGAGATACTGAGATAGAATTGTTGGTAGCTTGCTCCACCTTTGCAAGGAGTCGCCCAGTGTTGTACCACTTTATCCCAGTCCTGAAGATACTTTCAGGTGCAAACTTTGTTTGCACACACTTAGATAAAGGATTAAACTAAATTTATTAAAGATAGAGATGACACTTTATCTTTTGTAGAAGGCAATAAAGAGAAAATTTTGTTGATAGAAACATATGTGGGAATCAATTGGTACTTTTTAAAAATTCTACCTATAGGTTCTGAGATTCCTGGAATGTAAGGGATTGGAACTCTGAACTGTTGAAGAAACCTTAGGTATTGGAACATGATTCGATTATATGTTGGATTTGATTAAGGTTGTAATTATTTGATTCCATTAACTTTTTAATGATGGAAAGTTCTTGTTGTAAGATTACTGGAGAAGAGCAAACTTTATGTGCTCTATTAATTAGAGATTTAAGAATGCCAAATTTTTGAGATGTGTCGTGAGCAGACTTTTTATGAATATATCTGCTAGTAAATGTGGGCTTTCGAAAGGCACTTGTAGATAAGGTACCAGAAGAAGTTCGAGTAAGGAGGATGTCCAAAAACGGTAAAGCACCAGAATTTTCTTTTTCCATGGTGAATTGAATATGTGGGTGAAGGCTATATATCTGTTGTAGAAAAGTGGAAAGCTCATCTTCAGTATGTGACCAAATAGCGAAAACATCATCGACATAACAATACCAAAGAGATGGTTGAGGATGAATGGATGAAAACATAGTGTCTTCGAATTGTTTCAAAAAGTAGTTTGCCAAAGGCGGAGACAGAGGGCTGCCCATGGCAGTACCTTCAACTTGTTTGTAGATCTAGTTTTTCCAGCTAAAATAACCTGAATGGATAACAAATTCGAAAATCTTTGCGATATCTGAAGGGTAATCTTTATATAATAATTTGATTGTGTCGGCTAATGGAATATTGGTAAACAGAGAAACAATGTTGAAACTGACTAGCAACTCAAGACTGATTTTTATATCCTTGATTTTTTCAAGAAAATGTGTTGAATTTTTATGTAGGATCTGGAATGTCCAGTGAGAGCACTTAAAGAATGTGACAAGACTTTTGCAATTCGATAGGTAGGAGAATCAATGCAATTCACGATAAGTCACACAGGATAGCCTTCTTTATGGGTTTTCGGGAGTCCATATAGGTGGGGAATTCTTCCAAAGTAGGTGTGTAAGTTATCCACATAATTTGAGTCCCAACTGATAACCTCATCGAGTAATTTATTTAATTGCTTAATTTGTGAATTTGTAGGATTATGCGTGATTATTTGGTAAGTAGAGGTGTCTTCGAAAAGGCTGGATACTTTTGTCTCATAGTCAGTCTTATTCATGATTACAATAGCTTTTCCTTTAATCGGCCCTAGAAATAGATATGTTATTATCTCTTCTTAAAGAAATTAGCCCTTTGATTTCAGCATTTGATAAGTTGCATTAAATAACGAAGTCGCAACTTCAAAACGAAGTTTGTTAGCATCGTCACTAGAGAGTCCTGACAGATTGCGTTCTATATTATGTAAAAATTCAAGATATGGAATACGTGTAGGAATAACTGCAAAATCAAGGCCTTTTGCTAATGCACTGGTTTCGGTGTCGGATAAAGGGAGATCGGAAATATTCATAATCCATTTATTAGTAGAAGTGATGTCAGAGTTAAGTTTTTCTTTTGCTTGTGATATAATTATAGCTTTGTATCTTTACAGCTACAACTACAGGTCTGTTGTATATCATTCGTCATGAACAGAGTATTCCATTTTCCATGGCACCACTCATCCATCTAATCCAAAAACTAATAACTAGTTCCAATAATATAGCAATAAAAAACAGAAAATTACCTTTTTGCGTTCTTCTTTCAACTCTTTGATAAGCATTCCAATTTCTTTAACAACATGAAGTGATAAATTTTCTGCTATTACTTCATGCTGTCCTGCCATATCATTTACTTCTCTCAGCATTTGAATAAATGCTTGACACGAGGAAAATCTAAGCAAAATAAACAGTGAAGTTAATTTTTAGTTAATTTTGATAAAATTATTACAAAACTGAATTTAAAACAATAGTTTATCAAGTAAATATTTTATCACATAAAAGCAGTTGGCTGTCAGTGTTCATTCATTCCAGCTTTTTAATGATTTTATTTAGTTCTAGAGAAGGTCCTTTTGTTACCTCTTTATGGTTGTGTAAAAATTTATACTTGTATCTGTTCACTTATTAACACTATCTGTTTATCTTTGAGAAAGAACACCTTTATATTTAAAAGTGAAACAAAATTATTAAAAATGGCCTGCAACATACAAGCTTCTAGCCAATTACCAACAGGGAAGTAAAATGACAAATCAATGTGCCAATCCAATAGTCAGTTGCACTATTATTCATTTGATTTCTAATTCTTTTCAAAAACTCTATTTTGTAAAGCAAAAAATATTTCAATATGCATTAAGATTTAATGCTTATCAGTCTTTTGTCACTGTTTTGCTGTGAAGAATTGCAGACACATAGTGATGAAGTTCCTGCAGTAGCACTCACTGTGAAATGTTTCAACCTTCATATCGAGGTCACCATCTGGAATGCAATACATACAACTAGACAAGATACATTATTTGTGAAATGTTTCAACCTTCATATCGAGGTCATCATCTGGAATGCAATACATATAACTAGACAAGATACATTATCTTGTCTAGTTGTATATACTTAAGTGTGCTAAAATACTTCTGATTTGGTAACCATTAACAGTACTAGCCTAATCGCTGGTGGGAAAAAATCTACATCAAAGCTAGTCGTGTTATTGATTTGACTAGAAATTACTAAGAGATAATTAAAACACAAAATGTATTTGAGGTGGCCAATAGATGAAATATGAGCTGAAATTATTGCCTAGAGTACTGAAGTGAGGGTTTGCTGGAGAACCTGAAACAGAAGTAATGTGGGCTGAATGTGTGACATCCATATTCTTGGGATTTGGGGATGACCATTATTGTTTAGATTAGGATGGCTGAGTAAAATTTTGCAGGCTTCCCTAAATTTGCATTTTACCAAGTTTTAGAATGATGTAACAAATGGGTGTCTTTCCAAACAATTCAGTGTAGTGTAGTGTTAAGAGTGTGATCAGAGAGGCCCAATTTACCATAATTGTTAAATTTCATATATCCTCTGTGGATTTTTTTTTTTTTTTTTTTGATTGGAATTGTGCATCCTGTTTCACCAATATAAAGTGTGCTGGATTTGGTACACCCTAGGATGGGCTGTGGAGTGGGAGAATCCTTGGACTTGAATTGTTCAATTCTGTACAGGGTTTAAAGGTAGTATTAAGGTCGTAATTGAGTAGCATTTATTTATTTATTTATTTATTTATTTTAATCTTTTTCTGGAACGGCTACAGTAATGGTTTTACAGTAATCTCCTTTAAACACCTTCCTCAGACACTTGAACAAACAAACAACACAAATGCGTATAATTCGATGCATCCAATGAAATGGAAAATCAGAACTTGTTTCCATTGCTGGATACACTTGTCGCACATCTTCTCTCAAACAGTCTATCCTTAACTCTACTACAAGCCCACATATACTGGCCAATACAGACATATACATATATGTAAACTGTTATCACGACACTTCGCAAAACTTCGAATCATTAACACCCTCAAAATCAGCGAAATAATAATTTGCCATAATGACAAAGCTCTTAAGAATTGCAAATTATTAGCAATACATTTCTAAACAATAACAATAGCAAAACTATCAATAAAATTCTTCTAAAAACTGCATCTAAAAATGGAAATAATATAGATTACAGTAAACCATAGCCATTTCATATATTAAACTGATGTCAGAAAAAAACGAAAACAATTGTACACAATTTTAACTCTAATGATGCCTTTAAACCTTGTACAAAATTGAAAATAACTCCGAAAAGGATCTCTTTATCCTACCCCACCCTGGGATGTACTGAATCCAATATATCCTAGGGTGGGCCAAGTGCATCGCTCCAAATTACCATATATGGGTTAAAAGGATGCATGATTCCAATCTGGAAAAAAGAAAGCAAATGACACATAAAATTAAAACGATTAGGGTAAATCAGGACTCTGACCACATTCTTGATCAGAATGTGAACTGTTCTACACTGAACTGACGAGAAGGAACCTGTTCCTTACATTGTACTAAAACTTGATGTCGATGCAAGTTTAATGAAGCCCTGTGAAATTGTGATCAACCATCCTAATCTAAACAATAATGGTCACTTAAAAATCCCAAGAATGTGGATGGGACACATTAATCCATATTACTTATGTTACAAGTTCTCTAGCAAATCCTCATCTCAGTATTCTAAGAAATAATTTCATTTCTAATTTCATGTACACCTCTAAATAAAAAAATTAGAATAATCAAAGAAAATGTGTTCAATGATTTGGAATTCTAATTTATTGCATAGAAAATAATTATTATCAAATATTAATTAGCATCATCTAAATCTACGTACTTTGTGGATTATATAACCATGAAAACACATAAAAATGTAATATAAATTATAAGAAAACTGTTAGCTGAAAACATTCACAAAATTAGAATAATTTTTAACGTGGTTCAAAATATTAAGTGTCAAAATTTTTCTGATTGGCTTTGAGGAGAGCATAGAAATAGCATATATTTCAGTAGCTGTGAGACTGACTCGTGTGTGAGGAATCATTTGTGCTTGGATTTCAGTTAATCATTTGCTAAACATGGGTCAAACGAGTGATATACTGGAAGCTAAGAAGTTTTGCATGGTGTCTCTACACAAAGAAGGTCAAACTCAAAAGTTTATAGCTAAGGAAATGAAATGTACTCAAGCAAATGTGAGTAGAACATTGAGACAGTATTCTAATAACAGGAGTTTTCAAAATGATCCCTGCAATAGCAGTCAAAAGGTAATAACTACATCAAGAGATGAGAGAGGAGATTGAAGAATATTGTGAAGAAAAACCACTTCCGAAGTCCAAGGAATTTTCACAGGAGAGGAAAAGAACTAGGAGTAGATGAATCTAAATCAACAACATTGGGACGACTTCACAAATTAGGTTTTAAATCACGTGTGCCTAAGATGAAGCCATTTATGACTTTCAAGCAAAAGGAAGCTAGAGTACAATTGTGTAAGCAAAGACTGTTGTGGGTTCAAGAGGACTACAAAAAGGTGCTTGCTAGCGATGAAAGTATGTTTGTGTGTGTGTGTGTCTCATGGTCATCAAGGATACATGTTTGGCATCTTAAGCAAGAAGCATTTGTAAAGAACGCATGAAATGTTCAGTGAAATTTGCACCCTCTGTCATGTATGAGCTTGTATGACTGCAGAGGGTTCAGGTAAGTTGTGTATTGTGCACAAAAGAGTCAATTCCAAAATGTACCAAGAAATTCTTAAGTACTTTATGTTACTGGAATTGGAAGATTAATGTGATGGTGATTTCCATTTTCAGCAAGATTCAGCCTCTTGTCACACTTCCAAGACCGCTGCTAGATGGCTCAAAGAAAGGCAAATCAATGTAATTCCTTGACCAGCAAACTCACCAGCTTGAAACCCCATTAAGAGTTTGTGTAGAATTATGAAATGTCTTCAGGAAATTGCCACAAGAGACAAAAATGAACTTGTTTCTAGTCTGCAGACCATAGGAGCATGCTTTGATAAAAAAGACTGTGAACTACTAAATATGCCCAACTGTTTACAAATGGTCGTAAAGGCTAAGGGGGATGCAAGAAAGTACTACTAATTATCATGTTGTTTCCCTTTGATTGTAATTTTGTGCATTATTCTAATATTTTGAAACACATTAAAAATTATTCTAATTTTGTGAATGTTTTCAAATAACAGTTTTCTTATAATTTATATTACATTATTATCTTTCTACTATGCAATAAATTAGAATTGCATAGTAGAAATTGCAAATCATTCAGTACATTTTCTGTAATTATTCTAATTATTTTGATTTGGAGGTGTATTACCCACCACTAATATTAATTAAAACAAAAAGCATTGTTTTAATTATCTGAGTAATCTCTAGTCAAACAGATAACAGGACTCTAGCTTCGATGTAGGTTTCTTTTCATTTCTTTTTTTCCTGAAGAAGCCAGGCCAGTATTTTGACATGATGACACTGACATAAAGGTCGAAACATCATGCAATTATTTTGGTTTTTATTAAATTGAAGTTATTCCCAACAGATCAAATCGAAGATAAGAACCTTTGGAAGCCATGGGAGGAAGAAAATTAAGTGGTTTTGCTTAAAAGAAGAGTGTAAGGAACCATTTTAGGGAGAAGGTGTTAGAGAGAATTTCGGATGGACTAGAAAGTGTACAAGACTGGTGGAGACATAATTCAAAAGTAATTCTAAGCTGTGCAATTGAGGTGCTTGGTGAAACATCCGGAAAGATTAGAGAGCAGAAAGAGGGTTGGTGGTGGAATAATAATGTACAAGAAGCAGTGACGGCTAAGAGGAAGGCAAAGCAGAAGTGAGATGAGTCAAGAGTGGAAGAGGACAGAGGGGAGTACACAGAGAAAAGGTGAGAACCCAAGAGAGTTGTTGCACAGGTGAAGACCATCGCATATCAAGACCTTTATGATCAATTAGAAACAAAGGAAGCACAGAGAAAGCTTTACCAACTAGCGAAATGTAGAAATAAAGCAGCAAAAGACATCTTACATGTGAGGCAGATCAAAGATGCTGAAGGAAGAGTATTATGGAGGGATGTGGATATAAGAAACAGATGGAGAATATACTTTAAAGGACTTTTGAATGAATAAAATGCAAGGACTCAGAGAGAAAATGGGGAGCCTTATGAGGGGATGGTGCAGAACATTAGTAGAGTGGAAGTGAAGGAAGCCATAAAGAGGATGAAGAATGGAAAATTGGTGGGTCTTGACAGGATCCCAGTGGAGGCATGGAAGGCACTGGGGGAAGAAGGAATTGATCTGCTGTGGGACCCGTTAATAAAAGTTTGTCAACGGGAAAATATACCTGCCGGAATGGAGGGAAAATACTCTTGTCCCCATCTACAAGAGTAAAGGGGATGACCAAGAATAAGAATAACAGAGGAATAAAGTTGATGTCCCACACAATGAAAATCCTAGAGAGGGTTCTTGATGGAGGAAGGAGGTGGAGATTGCAAAGGAGCAATTTGGTTTAATGCCTGGTCGATCGATGACAGATGCTATCTTTGGGTTATGACAGATGATGGAAAAGTTTCGAGAGAAGCAACGGGAACCACATCTGGTATTTATTCATCTGGAGAAAGCGTATGATAGAGTGCCAAGGCAAGAAGTCTGGAGGTGTCTGAGGGAGAAGAAGGTACCAGAGAAATATGTCAGGTTGGTGCAGGAGATGTACAGAAATGTGAAGACAAGAGTTCGAATCTGCCTGGAGAGACAGAAAGTTTTCCAGTGACAGTTGGCTTGCATCAAGGGTCAGCATTAAGTCCGTTCCTGTTTAATATTGTGATGGAGGTGGCGAAGAAGATGCGCCTTGGACTATGTTGTATGCAGATGACATCGTGCTGTGTGCAGAATCAAGAGAAGAAGTGGCAGCTAAACTGGAAAGTTGGAGGAAAGTACTGGAAGAGAGAGGTATGAGACTGAGCAGAAGTAAGACAGAGTATTTGTGTGTTGCAAAGTGGATGGCAGCCAGGAGACAGATCTGGAGCTGCAAGGAAATGTCATCAGGAAGGTCAGTGACTTTAGATACTTAGGTTCAACAATGAAAGAGGATAGTGAGGCTGAGAAGGAAGTGGGATGCAAGATACAAGCAGGATGGTGGAACTGGAGAGAGATGGCTGGAGTGCTATGCAATAAGAGGGTGCCGATCAATCTAAAAGGAATCTACACGACAGTAGTGAGACCAGCTATGACGTATGCTATGGAAACTGTGGCCCTGAGGAAATATAACATCAGCATGATGGAGGTAGCAGAGTTGAGAATGCTTAGGTAGATGTGCAGTGTAAACAGAAAGGATCGTCTGAGAAATGACTTTGCTTCTAAGTTTGTAATGGTGAAAGTTATAAACTTAGGAGCAAAGATACAGGAGGGAAGGTTGAGATGGATTGGTCATGTGATGAGGAGGGAGGAAGAGTATGTGCGAAGAAAGGTCATGCAGATGGATGTGCAGGGGAGGAGGAACATGGAGAGCCAAAGAAGAGATGGAGGGAGATGGTGGTGGAGGACTTGAGGATGAAGAACTTGGATGTGGCTACAGCCCAAGACAGGAGGTTGTGGAGGAGACTCACCACAAACAGCGTTCCTAAGTGGGAAAAGCTGCAGAAAAAGAAGATTAAATTGAAGTTATTACTCTAACATGGTAATTGTCTCCATAATGTTATAATGAATACAATTTTAATGGTTACATGTCAGAAAGATATCTCACAAAATGATTCAAAATAAAATTTTGGGAAGTGTTTTTATCACTTCTTAGTATATAATTTCTAAGTAAAAAGTGAGAATTTGATATGTTTGAATGTCAAGTGAAAACTAGTACTTCAGTTCAAAACAAACATCAGCAGCAAAAATTATGCATAATTTTGTGAATTTGTGCTTGTGGATTTGATCTCCTTGGAGTCAGACTCATTGTAGGAAGTATACCTATTGCACACAAGGCTCATTCACCCAGTATCCATGCAAAGAACCAATCCTCTGTTCACACCCTCTTTATACAGTTTCCAGGAATGACCTCTTGTTCTACCCCCCTCTTCCATGTCAACCTGACACGGAAAACAAAGGTGGTCTTTGGAATATGAAGTATGAGGACAGATTAAGAGAATGTAAATTGCAATGTCTCATGGACAGGAGGATGGGAGAATATGCCTCAATCATATCTGCCTCTTATTCATGAGGCTTAGAAAGTTATATTCTCTCAATCTGTCCTCATACTCCACATTCTAATCACCACTGCCCACCTTTGTGCCACCTCCTCTGGGCCCTTTCTAACATATCTTCATCACCATGAAACCTGGTAACTAAATCTGTGAACAATAATCCACATGAGGCCTTATGATCAAGGCCTTACACAATGGCACTATAACCTCTTTATTACAGCATGTCAGGATTCTGTGCATCATTGCCATTATCCTATGTGACATCTTCACAACTTATGCAAGGTGGACTCTGAATTCAGGTCCTTGTCCACCACCACTCCCAGCCTGTAATCTCCTCTACCTCCTTTAAAGTTTCCCTTGCCAAGTGTATACTTTGCATCCCATTGTTGCTTACCAATTTTCAAAACATCACACTTTGCAACATTGAACTGACAGTTTCAGTTCCACTTACCTACCAATTCATGCAATCTATTCAAGTCCTCCTGTAAGTACATAACATCTGTCTGTTTGACTGTACATTATTCTCCCCAAATTTGCATCATCTGCAAACAGCTGTGTATCACCAGTTAAACCCATCCCAGTATCACTAATATATAAAATGAACAAACTGACCTCTCCAGTACACTGCTAGTGACTGTCCTCTTTCAGGATACACAACTTTCTGATACCTAACTGACAGCCAGTCACTAATCCAACTCAGAAGTCTGTCATCCAATCTGATTCATTTCAATTTATTTAACAGCTTGATGTGTGGAAGTCCATCAAAAGCTTTTGCAAAATCTAGGTATACTGCTGTATATGCATCTCCCTTGTCCAAGACATTTGTCACCTTGTTATAGTACATAAGTCCCTGGAACATTCCCTTAAGATGTGTGGTGATGTGTCATCAAATACTATCACGTTGTTGACATCAAGGATATTTATTTCCTCAAATACCACTTGCTCACTCACAATTAAGCCATTCTTTCCTATGTACTCTACACTTAACGTTTCTCATGATTTCACCTTGATGAGGATGAAATACCGTTATAAATTGATCACTGAATACCTTAACACGTCTTCTGCAGCAGTTACCTTTCTGCCATTTTCATCTATTGACATCATCTCACCATAATCACTCTTCCTTCTACTTGCCACATATCTAAAAAACTCTATAGGATTTTTCTTTACCTGGTTTGCCAATTTCTGCTCATACTACACATTTGTTGTCCTTACTGAGCAACTCTCTAGCCTGTTCTTTATACTCTCCATGTAACTGATTATCATTATTCATCTTGCACTGCATCCAAAGTGCATTCTTCTTCGAGATTTCATGCTTAAGGCCATCATTCATTCATTCATTTTACACCTACCTTGTTTAGCCTTTTTACCTTCAGAATAATGAGGAAGCAAAAAGAAATATATATGTGTGTGTTATAACATGTATACTGCAAAATATGTAAGGAGTGCCTGCGGTATACAACGGAGGATAACCGAGGACAACTACTCAATGCAGTAGTTAACTGCATATAGTGATACTGCATAACTTACTGTTTAAACTATAATACAATATTTGGCTTGTGTTGAAATAAGGCAGTCCAGCATGTGAAGGGAGTAGGGACGATTTCAAAACTAAGTTCAGGTAGGATGAGTGCTGAATTACAGATTGCTGATTTGCCAAAGAGACAATGGAGAATGCTATGCATTCTCCGGTAAATCAATTGTTATTGTATATTCGTTAATACTATAATCTTTAGGATCACAAATCAGAAGTTTCTTTTTAAGCAAATACCATGACATTCTAGCCAAAAATTAGAAATTAGCAAGGCTTGGCTGACAGATGAAAAATACTGTTAAAGGAACATAATGAGAGAGGTGTAGTATGGTATTTTGGTACAGTATCGGGGTGGGAGGAAGAGAACGAATTGAATGATGTTATCAGAGGATTCAATTTTGATGGTAACAGAAAAAGTGAATCTTATAAGAATCTAGAATTAAAGTTATATTAGTATTAGCACATATTAACGACGCCTGGTGTAGAGCAGAAGTCAACAAAATGAACTGTGAGGATCTTCTATAGACCAGTGATTAAGTCTACATACAAATCATGGATCATGATCCTACTAACTTTCAAAAGAAGGTTTGCAAATTATTGAAGAAAGTCACTTCCTGGCCAAAAGAAACAGTTAAAAAATGTAAGCCTTTTCGTGTTAAAATGCCCAGAATATATGGAGCACCAAAAATTCACAAACAAGGTACACCTCTATACCCAATTGTGGATAGTTAAATAGTCCCACATACAAACTTGCTGAACATTTAGCTAAACTACACCCCCCCCCCTCCCCAGAAATAATTCTGTTAAAAATTCTGTTTGCCAAAAAGTATGCTAGAAAACCACATCTTAGAAAGTTCAAACATAATGATTAGTTTTGATATTAAATCATAATTTACCAATGTACAATTAACTGAAATCCTTGATTTGTTTTTATTTATATTATTTATTTGATTTTATTTATAGTACATGCAAGTTATTTTGCATAAAAAGGGAAGATATATAAACAACTTGATGAGACAGCATTGGGCTACTCGTTTTCTTACCCCCCCACCCCTTAACCAATTTCGACATAAGAACACTTAAAATATCTGGCTATGAATACAGGCACTCTCAAACCAGCAGTGTGGCTGCACTATGTTGGTGATATGCTTGCAATTTGGCCACATGGTCCAGATACATTAGATGCATTTAAATATAAATGCATATAAATCCCATTTAACACATTCGCTGCCATGCTACTCGAGCATAGTTTGTTCCCGTATGCCAAGCAATTTCACTTCTTCAAGGTCAGTACAGGTAATCTCATTGCCGGCGGTAATCGACATATGAGTTAGATTGTGTGGCTTATATACCATCTACAAGTATACACACTTTTGCTCCTGGCTTCACAAGCCAAGCATTTTCACTTCTGCAAGGTCATTACGGGTAATCTCATTGCCGGCGGTAAGCGTCATACGCGTATATTCTAGCTGGCTTTTGAGGCTCATATACCAACTACAAGTATACTCATAGTTGGCAGCGAACATGTTAAACACTGGTTTTAAATGGGATTATATCGCAGGATATTCAAAAATGAGATGATCCTACTAGCCAACATCCAAAAATCCACTTCACAATGGAACAGGAAGCTAATGATTAACTGCCTTTCCAAGATACACTAATCACAGGCGTCCTGATGGTTCGTTATCTTTTTGTTTAAAGAAAACCCGCCATACAGGGGAGATATTTGCACAAACATTCATACCATCATGCTACTCAACAATATGATATCCAATAAACACTAACTTACATCACACTTTTTTTTTAGCCAATGGATATAATCCCAAAAGAATAGAAATCCCCTCCATTGCCTATTATACAAGACTACAGAAAATCTGTTACTGCTATGCTCTCTTTTGACCATTCTTTATCAAAGATAACATGTCTGCTTTCAAGTAACCACCAATAGCTGATGTGATCATTATTTTTGTTTTTGTAGAGATTAGTGTCAGTGTGATCTGGTACTCTCAATAATCTGAAGATGAGCACTGTTATCAGCATCATACGTGTTGGGCAAAATTTAGGAATTTTCAGATCACCATTCTTATTTGAATTTGGTTGTTTCATGATGGTCACACACACCTCTTTAATTTTTTTTTTGTACCACTTTCATGTTTGATGTTGTGTGCTTTCCAATGAATACTACAGAATGTCTCCAGAGCATGATTGAAAAGGCTAGTTTTCCTCATTATGGATTAAGCAGATATGGTTTTTGTGGTGTTCTTTTCTGATCTCTGTGCATCTCCCAGCTTTACCTATGTACAAGAAGGCTACTCTTATATATACATACAGGTAGTCCTTGACTTACGACAGGGTTCCGTTCATGTCTCCGTCGTAAGTCGATGCTGACGTAACTCGAGGACTTTTTTAATTCGTGATGTTTGATTTCTGTTATAACATTTTCATAAATTAGGTTTCTATTTAACTTAAAACGGCTAACATGTATAAACTTACATAAACATTTATAAATTATTTATTAGCACATATACATATAGATACATAAATACAAAATTAAGAAAGAAAAATTTAAATAAAAATACACAAACACATATCAAAAATGGTGCACTTACTTTGAAATTCCTTTAAATATTAGTTAACATACGCATAAACAAAAAACTTATTAATGGTGTCTTTAATTAAACATGAGAGTAACTCACTGATTTGGACGATATGGTCATTTCTCGCGATCGGGAGTGGCATTTTTAATCAGAAAATTGGTTAATGTTGTCTGTTGGTTTTTTTTTTTTTTCATATATTTTGCGATAACATCTGACTGCTTCTTGAATATAGCGAAGCAATCAGTGTCTTGATCCATATTTTCGAGTAGATGAAGTCCTTGATTTAGTTTAGAAAATACTTCAGCTAATCCTTTTGCAGTAAATTTTTTTAACGATTTCTCTTTTTCATCTTCCTCATTATTTCTTTCTTCTTCAACGTCTTTTGTTTTGGAAAATCAAGTCTTGATCAGTCAGTTCATCTTCTTCATGATCTGCTAATTCTTCAATATCAGTAATATTGATTTCTAGATCCAGTTTTCTTGCAATTTCAACGATTTCTTCACCAATTTATTCTAACATACTATGCTCATTGCACTATTTGAGTGTTTCCTGCAGTAGTAACTTCTTTCAAATTCCTCGCATACATTGTTCCGATACTTCCTTCCATGAAGTTCCAACGTCCTGGATACACTGGTTAATATCATAATTTTTCCAAAACTCACTTAATGTTATAGAATCTTTGTCCATTGCTGTTATTGCTTCAGAAAATGTAGTTTTCAGGTAATTATGTCTTGAACGTAGCAATCGAATCTTGATCCATAGGTTGAATCACAGCTGTTGTATTGGGCAGTAGATACATCACATATTTTCATTCAAATCGCCGATGTGAAAAGGATGTCCTGGAACATTGTCAAGCGGCAATAGAATCTTAAAAGGAATGTTTTTTTCAAGACAGCAGGCATGTACTTCTGGAATAAAACAATTTAAGAACCAGTCTTCGAATAAAACAATTGTCATCTAAGCCTTATAGTAAACCAGTATTCTTGCCAATGTTTTTCAAAGCTCTGTGGTTTTGTGAAAGGTAAACAAGAAATGCTTTTAATTTAAAACCAGCAGCATTTCTCTCAAGAAGAAGCATAATCTTATCTTTAAATGCCTTAAAACCAGATGCTGATGCAGCTTCTCTGTTCGTTCTGATATTCTTTTGCAGAACAGGCCGGTTTCATCTATGTTAAAAATCTGCTCCAGCAAATAGCCTTCATCCTTTATCATCTCTTTCAGATTTTTCTTGAAAAATTCAGCACTTTCAAAATCGAAACTAGCAAGTTCTTATTAAATGTATGGTCGCCGTATTTATCTTCTTGATGTTTCCTTAAATTGTCAAATAGGCTGCGTGCTTTTGTTTGAATTGTAAACAAACTGAGATTAATGACCTTCATTTTAACATCTAAATTTAAAGCTTTCCACACCTTTTTTTTTTATGTTGGAATTTTCATCAGTAGTATTACTTCTCTTACTGACATGATAGGGTTATGATGAGATACAAAAATTGCAATGAGAAAAACAAATGCTTCGACTGCTGATTAGCAACTAGCATGCCAAAGGCTGTGATAAGTTAGAAGTGGATGAATCATAGCAGTGGCTACTGCATATTGGTGATAGGCTTTACTTGTCAACTGATGGTGACGCATATACAAAAGCAATGTAATATATGTAATTTTTAGCCATCGTAAGTCGAGGACTACCCATATGCATATGTGTGTGTGTGTGTGTGTACACACACAGCTGGTATACACCTTTGGATATATGAGGGGAGTTCTTGGTGTATTTAGTTGTTTTATTTTAATTTATTCTTTTACCACAAAATGTCAGGCTAGATAGATTAATTTTAGACATCAGATAGCATACAACAGTATAGTGCTAGATGCTTTAATGTAGTGTATATACCTGTGTGCATGAATTCCAGAAAGTGACTTTAATATAATGGTCAAAAGAAAGAATTTTAATGTTATTAAAATTTTTATCTTGAAATGTAGTTGATTCCATAAATCTAATTTAAGTACACTTTGGTTTAATGCTTTAACTTTCTTCAATCCAAAAATACAAATGATGAAGAGAATAGCAGAAGCCACACTTTTATCATGAAATATGACTGTTTGTGCCTCGGCACATTTCATTATGTCTTTGTGTATGTGTGAGTTATGCTAAGTTGAATTAGTGAAAATGCTAGGGTGGGGAAGTAAAAAACTTTGGCTTTATAAACAGCCATCTCATGTTATTAAAATTTTTATCTTGAAATGTAGCTGATTCCATACTTTTTTTTTTATTTTTGATTCCATACATAAATTATCCAACTCTTGAATGAGTTTATATATTAAATGACTTCTGATACAGCACAGCATGTAAGTATACCATCAGTTATTCAAACAGGAAAATCTCTCAACTACTATGGTTGGAATATTGAGGGATTAATGGTATTAATAAGTAGCTCTAGAGATCCAAACACTGAGCACTATGTTAAAACAAAAATCATATGCATTCTTCTAGACTGCAACCAAATATTACTTTCATGCTTATCCATGTCATCATCCTCATATTCATTCCATTTGGCCCAAATGATACAATAGTTTTCTATAAAGTATTCTCAAATGACTTTGCAAAGTCCACAATATGATGATGTAACTATTTCCCAACAAGTAAGGGAACACTAAGGATGATATGTAATATATGAGCTCAAAGCTAATCACAGCTTTCTGCAGTGTGTGCCTGTTTCTTACACTAATCAGGCAAACCTGACAAGTATTGCCATTATAAAAATACACTTTTCCTAGTTGGAGGTGATGTTTCCTCTAAGATATGCAAGTGCATGCATGCACACTGGTCAAAGAAGAGAGCACATGCCTAGTAACTGAACAACACAAAATTTTTGCTTTCAGAATTTCAATTTTACAGTTAATTTTTGAACATACTATACAAATTCTAAAACACATCCCAACTCAACATCACCAGAGTTCAAGATTAGTACTATCAACATAAGAAGCTTGAATGGAAGAAACGGAGCTAGCTGAGAAATTGGATAAGTACCAGATTGACATAATAGGGGTGACTGAAATAAAAAAGACAAAAACTGGTGAGATCTTTCTGAGCAATAAATACAAAATGTTATATTCAGGCAATGACAATCAAGGAAAAGAAGGAGTAGCAATAATATTCAACACTAAATACGAGGCTAATCTTCTTGAATAGCAGGCAGTCTTAAGTAGAGTGATGAGGATATGAGAATGAGGAATTGGACAATGAGACTTATTTGTGCCTATGGTCCCACAGAAGGTTCTATTAAGGTAGAAGTGGAGGAATTTTTTGAGGCTTTAGAGAAAGCAACTGACACAATGAAAAAGGAAAAGTTGGTCCTTGTTGGCGATCTAAATAGCAGAGTAGAAAATGATTGTCAGCCATACAAAAATATTTTGGAAAAATTTGGTGAAAAGAGCAAAGCTAATAATAATGGCAAATACCTGTTGGATTTCTACTAAACTACACAAATATTATTAAAAAAAAAATGAAAGAGTTTGAGAACAGGAACCAAACCTTGGGGATTCAGTGGCAAGCCCTGAAGAAAACACCGATTGATTCAGACAGAGAGGCATGTAGTGTGTCTGCAAGGATAGAAAAATCAGAACTACATGGTGGATACAGGAAGCTAGAGAGGCAGTGAAGGAAAAGAAGAAAGCATATCAAAAGATCCTGGAAAATAAGTCATCTTGTGCTCTTAAGAGAATACAGAGACAAATGTAAGAAAGCTAAACACTGGCTAAACAAAAGTGATGGGAGGACTTTGGCAAGAACATAGAAAATAAATATCAAGAAGGTGGCATGATATTCTGGAGGTTGTTAAAGAAATGGGGAAAAGTTTGCTGTAAAAGGAATTATAGATGATAAAGGTGACATGAAAACAGGAGAAAAAAAGATATCCTTGAAATATGGAGTAATTACTTCAAAAAATTGCTAAATGAAACAAGCAGTGATGACAGCACAGTGATAAAAAACATAGACCAAGCATGCAGTCAGGAATACATATCCATACTTGAAGTAGAAAAAGCCATCAAAGGCCTGAAATCTGGAAAATCAGCATATATTTGACCAGAAATGCTCAAGTATGAAGGTATAAGTCTTACAATAAACGTACTGCATAGTTCAGAATGCCTAGCCAGAGAACGAATTCCAGATGACTGGAGAAGAGCTCTCATAGTACCCATATATAAAAAGGGAAATAAAACTGAATGTGAGAATTATAGAGGTATTTCCCTACTAAGTGTTCCTGGTAAGATTTATGCAAGTATACTTGAGAAACAGTTGAGAATGATCGAAGAAGAAAAGCTTGGTGAAGAACAAGCTGGATTCAGGCCAAATAGAGGCTGTCAGGTTCAGATCTTCATTTATGACAGATGTTGAGAAATCATGGATTATAACAAAGATCTGTATTTAAAGTTTTATACATCTGGAAAAGGTGCCAAGAGAGAGAAGCTATTTAAAACGATACAGTTATATGGTGTCAATGGAGCATTATGTCAAGGAATAGTTGGTCTTTATTTGAGTTGTAAAGTCAGCAGTTAGAATTCAAGGAAATACAGGAAGGTGGTTTAATGTTAAATCTGGTGTGAGACAAGGATGTACATCATCCCCTCTGTTATTCATTATCTATATGGATCACATTATGAAGGAAAGTGGTATCAAGCTTCAAGTCTGCAAGATTTCCCTGACTAAATTGAATAACTGTTGTAATATTATAGATATGGTATGAAGGTCAGCAATAACAAGACAAAGACAATGAAAATAGGAAGAAACTTTGGAAGTATCAACTGCATTGTGAATGGATAACCTATAGAACAAACGTTTCAGCTACTTAGGCATGATTTTTAGTAAAGATGGCAATTAAATATGGAAAAAGACAACATAATCAATAGAGCAGGTAAGGTAGAAAATCAACTGAATAAATTTTTATGGAATAAGAGTGGAATTAGCCAAAATACAAAATTAACTGTATACAAGACAGTGTTCAAACCAATTTTAACTGATGGATCTGAGAGCTGGGTCAGAAGTAAAACACTTGACCAAAGATAGAGACCACAGATATGAGTGTCCTGAGAAAGGACACGGACAGATGGCATCAATGGCAATAGCATATTAAAAACGAGGATATTAGGAAATAATTGGACATTGTCAGCATCCAGGAATGCATTACCAGAGCTAATCTCAGGTGGCATGATCACTTAAACAGAATAGGAGAAGAAAGATTAGCAAAAGAAGTGTTCTCTGCCAGGTTGGCAGGAAAACGACCCAGAGGAAGACCAAGATATAGGTGAATTGATACAGTAAAAAGTGCCTTAGAAAACAGAAATATAAGATCTGATAATATTGGAGAGTCTTGACAGGTAACAGACTGATTTGGAGGAATATTGCAGATAGGAAATTAGTAATGATGTAAATTTTTCATGTAGTACTATCATATCCTGTACATCCCTTTAAGGTATATACCAGAAATTTGATGATGACTATAAAAATGAATTATATGATAAATTACACTTGTTGCTTATTTTATTTAGTAATTTCTCCAACTCCAATATTACTCTAATCCATTCCAACTTGATATACTCTAATTAGTTACTTTTAGCCTCAGCCATGTGGGTGAACTGATGCTAGCAATTTGCAATATTTCTATGAGAGGTTGCTCTTATAGAAATATTTCGAATACATACATACAAAAGATGTTATCACAAATTTTAGGTGTATCCAATTAATTAAGAGTTTGTTGCACAGTCTCTCACTTCTAAATCAAGAGTAATTTAATAAAAAGATGGCACACCGTTTGGCAACTCCAACAGGTAGAGATGACCTTGCTAATGCTTCTGCTGATATCTCCACTTGGGCCTGGCTCCAACTGAAGAGATCTCAATAAAGGTCGAACTAGTCTGGCCCTTCCGTTAATGCATAACATTATACATATCCGCAAGAAGATGTGGTTTGGATTATAGGAGATACTGAGATAGGCATAATGTAAGCTTGCTCCACCTTTGCAATGAGTCGCCTGGTGTTGTACTACCTTACCACAGTCCTGAAGATACTTTCAGGCACAAACTTTGTTTGCTCACACTTGGATAAAGGAATAAACTAAATTTATTATAGTCTAACCAAGTGAAAAATAAACTTTCAATATCTTTCTCTAAATTCAGAGTAATTTAATAAAAAAAAGGTGGTACACCTTTTGGCAACTCCTATAGGTAGAGATGACCTTGCTATTGCTTCTGCCTGGTGTCTCCACATCTGGGTCTGGCTCCTACTGAAGAGACCTCAATAAAGGTTGAAACTAGTCTGGGTAGTGGCCCTTCCCTCAATGCATAACATTATACATATCTGCAAGATGTGTTTTGCATTATGGGAGATACTGAGCTAGGAGTGATGTTAGTTTGCTCCACCTTTGCAACGAGTTGCCCGGTGTTGTATCACCTTACCCCGTCCTGAAGATACTTTCAGGCACAAACTTTGTTTGCTCATACTTAGATAAAGGATTAAACTAAATTTATCAAATTAAGAAAGTATGTATGTATAATTTAAACTAACCTAAATATTGTTGTAATTAAAAGGGAAAAATGAAACATGTTAATTGAAAGGATTTTTATTACTGCTTAATAAGTAGGTACATGATACAATTATTTTTTTTAAAAAGCTAGTGATTTTTGATTGGGACAATGACTGACGCAACTCTTTAAAAGTTTCGCAGTAAGGAGCGCAGAGTTTTTCAATGCCTTTCATAAAGTGTCCTCTTCTTTCTTCATTCGGGTCAATCTCCATTGCAAAATCAGACAGTTCCAGTGCCTTTTTTAACTTCTTGTAGGTTAAAGGCGCTTTATCTTCTTCTTCTTCTTCACTATCGCTGCTTTCGCTGTCGGCTGGTGTTGAAAGATCATCCAATTTTTCATTCGTCATTTCTCGATCGTCATTCTCGATTAATTCTTTGACTTCTCCTTTTTCCATATCTGAAATTCCTTCATCGCCAATTGCTTTTGCAATTGGTATGATTAATTTGTACAATCCAAGTTATTAATATTTTTTCCATCTTTTCCAATTGCGGAATTCTTCTTGAAACTTGAGCAACCTTTGCCGAAGTATCGGCTGAAGCTTTGACACCAGAATGAATCTTTTCTTCATTCTCCCGTATTGTTCTTATGCTTGATTTGTTTATAGCTAGTTCTCTTGCAAGCGATGAAACACGTGTACCATTTTTCAACTTATCTAAAATTTCAATTTTCTGAGATAATGTCAAAACTTTGCATCTTTTTGCTGCTTTATCATCTTCATTCTTACTCTTAGATGTCATATTGAATTTTTGAAATTAAAAGAAATACAAATGCAAAAGGAGAAGAGGATAAACACTGATAAATACGTGATCACAGCTCTGCTAACGTGAGTGAAATGATCGCAACTCGGCCTGGGTCACTCAACTGGTGGGCAGCGCCAAGCAGGGTTGCCGGCCGACGCTCTGCAGCATACCGCGTATGAATGAAATTCTAGCATATTAATTAAATGGAAACAATTAAGATAACGCGTATTTGCAAAATCGCATTCTGCAAAGCCGCGCTCGGCAAGGGTTTACTGTAATTTGTAAAAAATTAAGACGAAGAACCAATAAGTGAGCATAGAAATATTATCAAACAGCCAAAATAAAGCATGAATAAAACCCAATAATAAAGAAAATGAATCAACTATAAATTTAAAAATTAAGATTTAAAAATTTATGAACCAAACTGAACACAAAACCTGACAAAGTAAGCCAGCAACATGGTGATGTGCTGGACAATTCATTTAAACTGTCATCCAATTGAGGACAGAGAAAACTAGTTATGAGCCAGCAATGTAGTTTCATGAGGTTAGATTTGTTTGAGAGTAGCAGTTAGTAATTTATTTTAATTGCCACAAGGGTGAGATCAGACAGTCAATGTAATGTAATTTGATCTACTAGATAAGCCTAGGTGATTAATGTTATTCATAATTTCCCTCTAATATCTCTGAATTATTCAAATTTACAATGTATATGAGTTACTTTACATGAAAAGGAAAAATTTACAAACAGATTAATGGTGCTGCTATGGATTACCCACACCCTTTACCTAACTTTTACATGGAACAACACTTTGAAACCAAAATACACTCGAGTCTCTCTTTATGTGGATCTTTTTTATGCGGATTTGAAGTCATGCAGTGCATACCTTCAAAACTTATGTATAGTATGCCCACAGATACGAGACCTTTCAATACTTCTGCGCACGTCAACAGGAGAATCCATTCTGATAATAGGGTAATCCAGTGTTTCCCAAACTTTTCCTATGACTTCACAAATCCTGAAATTTTCATGGAACACCTTGGTTATTTTGTAATGTATTAATTAATAATTACTTGTTAACTAGCTGGTTTTTTATTAATAATTAATAATTGATCATTAATTATTAATTGATCATTTGATCAATTGATTAATTTATCATTTGATTAATTGATCAATTAATAATTGATCATTAATTATTAATTAATAATTAGTTAAGCATCAATTAAATTCCATTGTGAGCTAAAGAACTATGTCTGGATATCACGATCTGTATAAAAAATTGGTGAAATCATCATTGCAAAGTTTAATCACTGATTACATTGTCAGAAGAAAAAAATTAGCACAGAACAAGGATGAAGCTAATTCTGTTTGTGAAGAACCATTGCCTTTACCATACATATCTGATGCATTGACTATCTCTTCTGGTAATGAAAGTGATTTTGCACCAGTTCACAAACGCTGCTGAACATTGTCTAATAGCGATGATAATTCTGATGACGAAATGTAAAAAAAAAAAAAAAAAAAGAAAAGAAAAGAAAAAATATTGTTACTTTTCAATAAAATTAAATGAATAAAGCTTTAAAACAAAAACTTAGGCATTCTTATTTTCCTGAATTTTCATAAACTTTTCTTATGCAATTTTAGATTTATTTTAATTCGTTGCTTGGATTTTATGCGGTTTTAGAAAATTATGGAACGTATCCCTAATTTTTCATACGTTAGGCCTTTTTTGTGATTTTTTATATGCAATTTTCTGTGGAATGTATCTACCGCATAAAAAGAGACCCGACTGTACTTACCACAGCTACATACAAACCCCTAGTTTGTTTATGTTTTGTTGATGATGTGTTTGCCATTTGGCCCCATGGATAAAGCCTGAAAAAGCATTCAAAGTGGAATGGCAACCCATTCCACTTTGGATTCTTTTCTCACCTACCTAAACAGCCAACACCCCAAAATTCACTTTACAGCAGAAAAAGAATCTGATAACTGTTTGCCTTTTCTTAACACATCATCGCAATCACATCATCCAACCCAAAAGTATGGTATTCTAACAACATTTACAAACAGAGCCAGACTGATTTGTTCTAATGATGCAGCTCTTTCTACACAACTTAAATATCTTTGCCATACTTTCTTGGCCAATGGCTACAATTCCTATAAAACAGATAAAATACTAAATAGCTCCATTACTTCTCCCTCCTCTAACCGATAAGAATAAAAAAAATCACTGTTTCTATTCCTTATGTCAGAGGTACATCAGAAAAGACAGCCAAAGTACTAATAAAACATGGCCTTTGCACTACATGTTAAATTAGCAACTCTGATCTGCTCTCCTAAGGAAAAACTCCATCCTCTAGCATATCCTAGAATGTATGAAGTTCCTTATAACAATGGGCAGACAGGAAGAAGTTATTCCACTTTATAAGGCCTTGATATGTCCACATCTGGATTACTGTACTCAGGTCTGGTCTCCTGGGTTTATTGAGAACGAGGAAGTGGTGGGGAAGATTCCAAGGAGAGCGACCAAGATGATGAATTCTGTGGAATGTTCCCTATGAGGATAGATTGAGGTTGTGTGGATTGCAGAAATTGGTTGATAAGAGAAAATGAGGAGATATGGCCAATAAAGTTACTTCAAGGCTTTTTTTTTTTTTTTTGATTGATGCAGGGGAAATGTTTCAGCACTTGGCTAGAGGAATCAAAACAAGAGGTCATTCCTGGAAATTGAATAAAGGTGTGGTTAGTAAGGGTGTGAGGTCTAGATTTTTTGGCAACCCATTCCACTCATTCACAACTCTCCAAGAGATGTAAATCTCTTGGAAGATTGTGAATGAGTTGGCAGAGTCAGTTGTGAGTCCTGTTAATGGGTTCAAGGAAAGGTAAGATAAATATGTGGATGGTTTGGGTCTTCCACAATGAGTCTTCAGACTCTATGGAGGCGTCTCTACAATAATAATAATAATTTTTAAGCTTTAACTAAGGTGAGCAAGATAACATTAATTTTAGGCCAGATCTATATGAAAGTGCAACCACTGAGGCAGATCAAAAACCCTTTTACATAGAAATTCTACAAAAAGTTTGATTTCTAAATACTGTCAAGGGCACAAAGCAGAAAAATGTTGGAATTATATATTGCAATAACTTTGAATGGAATCTAATATAATTTGGAATTTAGCATATACACACACACACACAAAAAAAAAAAGATGTCCATGTGGTTCAATTATGGTTTTAATCTGTGCATTTGTATTATTGACAAAATGATTCAAACTATTATTGATTCAACTGGACCAAATTAGGTAAAACTGTGTGTTTACAAAGGCAAAAGAGATTGATATGTCATAAAAAAAAAACATCTTTTAAAACACTGTGAGAGTTTTATAAAAGCACCAACTTAACAGAGTGTACAGATAATACACATTTCACAATAGATTGTAAAGGATGTCCAGTGTTTTTGGGAACATCAACATTAGCGTATAATGAAGTAGCATCAAGCGAAGTGAGAATATTATTTGGGGTAAAGTGTATATTTTTAAGAAGGATCTCAGAAAGTTTTAATACATTAGCAACAAATTTCAATAAAGGGGATAATGTGGTGCTCTTTTATGATACAATTGGGCATATCTTCTTTATGTATTTTGATTTTCCCAGGGATAGTAAGTGGGCATTTTGTTCGTGGCAAGTATTTTTTAATCATGAATTCAATTTTATCTGTCTTTTAGTTCATGTAAACAGTTATCAATTTTCTTCATTAGATTTGGAGTTGGGGATTGAAAGCTATCTTTTTGTATATATCAGGGTTAATATGCCTTTATATATACGAGGATTGGTAGCTCCCAAACAACACAAAACTTTCAACCAATTGAAATACTGCAATGACATTGACACAGTCTACATAATATACACCACAAAATTTAACTTTTATTCTGTTGATGACGGTACCAAAACAGCCTTACTCCACCCCATAAACTGACTTCATCTCATCATCATCATCAAATTCCTGCCATGTACCCTCAAGGGGTGTACAGGATATGACAGTACTACATGAAAAAATTACATCATTACTAACTTCCTATCTACAATTTTCCTCCAAATCAGTCTGTTACTTGTCAAGACTCCAACATTATCAGATCTTATATTTCTATCGTCTAAGGCACTTTGTACCGTATCAATCCACCTATATCTTGGTCTTCCTCTGGGTCGTTTTTCTGCCAACCTGGCAGAGAACACTTGTTTTGCTAATCTTTCCTCTCCCATTCTATTTAAGTGCCCATACCATCTGAGATTAGCTCTGCTAACGCATTCCTGGATGCTGACAATGTCAAGTTCTTTCCTAATATCCTCATTTTTAATATGATATTGCCAATGATGCCATCTGTTCACGCCTCTAATCTTTTTCAGGACTCTCATATCTGCGGTATCTAGTCTTTGGTCAAGTGTTTTACTTCTGACCCAGCTCTCAGATCCATAAGTTAAAATTGGTTTGAACACAGTCTTGTATACAGCTAATTTAGTGTTCCGACTAATTTCTTTCTTATTCCATATGAATTTATTCAATTGACTTCCCACGATACCATCTTTGCTGATTCTGTTGTCTATTTCTATATTTAGTTTACCATCTTCAGTAAAAATTGTGCCTAATTAGCTGAAATGTTTTACTTGTTCCACAGGTTCTCCATTCACAACACAGTTGACATTTTCAATGATTCTGCCTATTTTCATTGTCTTTGTCTTTTTATTGCTGACCTTCATACCATATCTATTACAACAGCTATTCAATTTAGTCAGAGAATCTTGCAGACTTGTAGCGGATTTATTTAGAAGTATAACATCATCCGCATAAAGCAAAGAGCTGACATTAACATCTCCAATTTTGATATCAGGTTTAATACCACATTCCTTCATAATGTGATCCATATAGATAATGAATAACAGAGGGGATAATGTACATCCTTGTCTCACACCAGATTTAACATTAAACCATCTTCCTGTACTTCCTTCAATTCTAACTGCTGACTCACATCTCAAATAAAGACTAAGTATTGCTTGATATAATGCCCCATTGACACCATATAACTGCAGCGTATTGAATAGCTTCTCTCTTGGCACCTTGTCATATGCCTTTTCCAAATCGACAAAACTTAAATACAGATCTTTGTTATATTCCCATGCTTTCTCGACTATTTGTCGTAAAGTGAAGATCTGATCCTGACAGCCTCTATTTGGCCTGAATCCAGCTTGTTCTTCACCAAGCTTTTCTTCCACAATTCTTCTCAACCGTTTCTCAAGTATACTTGCATAGATCTTGCCAGGAACACTCAGTAGGGAAATACCTCTGTAATTCTCACATTCAGTTTTATTTCCCTTTTTATATATGGGTACTATGAGAGCTCTACTCCAATCATCGGGAATTCGTCCCTCTGTCCAGGCTTTCTGAACTATGCAGTGCAGCCACTGTAAGATTCTTATACCACCATACTTCAGCATTTCTGGTCGAATATCATCTATTCCTGCTGCCTTTCCACATTTCAAGCCTTTGATGGCTTTTTCTACTTCAAGTATGGATATGTATTCCTGACTGCATGCCTGGTCAGTGTTTTTTTATCACTGTGCTGTCATCACTGCTTGTTTCATTTAGCAGTTTTTCAAAGTAATTACTCCATACTTCAAGGATATCTTTTTCTCCTGTTTTCATTTCACCTTTATCATCTCTAATTCCTTTTACAGCACTCTTTCCTCCATTCCTAAGCTTCTTCAACAACCTCCAGAATATTTTGCCACCTTCTTGATATTTATTTTCTATATTCTTGCCAAAGTCCTCCCATGACTTTTGTTTAGCTAGTTTTACACACTGTTTAGCTTTCTTACATTTGTCTCTGTATTCTCTAAGAGTAAAAGCTGAGTTATTTGCCAGGAACTTTTGATATGCTTTCTTCTTTTCCTTCACTGCCTCTTTAACCTCCTGTGTCCACCAGGGAGTTCTGATTTTTTTAACTTTGCACACAACCTCACCACATGCCTCTCTGGCAGAATCAATCAATGTTTCCTCCAGAGTTTGCCACTGAATCTCCAAGGTTTGATTCCTGTTCTCAAACTCTTTCATTTTCTTTTCAATAATATTTCTGTATTTTAGTCTACAGTTTACATCTGAGAGCTGCTCAACTTTTATTCGCTTTAAAACTTTCTTACATGTTATTCTTTTCAATATGAAATTCAATTTTATCCTGCTCAAGACTAAATAGTGATCACTTCCAATTTCAAATCCTCTGTACACTCTGGTGTCCTGCACCAGGGAGAAAACATCACTATCAACAATAACATAGTCAATGAGACTTTTCTTATTCCTAGCCTCTTCTCTCCATGTGAATTTGTGCACATTTTTATGTTGGAACATGGTGTTAGTAATAACCAGTCCATGTCCTGAGCAGAAATCCAACAGATATTTGCCATTATTATTAGCTTTGCTCTTTTCTCCAAATTTTCCCAAAATATTTTTGTATGTCTCACAATCATTTCCTACTCTACTATTTAGATCCCCAACAAGGACCAACTTTTCCTTTTTCATTGTGTCAGTTGCTTTTTCTAAATTGTCAAAAAATTCCTCCACTTCTACCTTAGTAGAACCTTCTGTGGGACCATAGGCACAAATAAGTCTCATTGTCCAGTTCCCCATTCTCATATTTGCCCACATTACTCTACTTGAGACTGACTGCCATTCAAGAAGATTAGCCTCGTATTTTGTGTTGAATACTATGGCTACTCCTTCTTTTCCTTGATTGTTATTGCCTGAATATAACATTTTGTATTTATTGCTCAGAAAGATCTCACCAGTTTTGGTCTTTTTTGTTTCAGTCACCCCTATTATGTCGATCTGGTACTTATCTAATTCCTCAGCTAGCTCCATTTCTTTGCCATTCAGGCTTCTTACATTGATAGTACCGATCTTTAACTCTGGTGATGTTGAGTTGGGGTTTGTTTTCAGATTTGTTCCAGTAGCTGACTTTTCGCTGTTCGCCCTGGTTCCCTGGCGAAAACAACGGGGGCCTTGTTTAACCGGGCGACGCCCCAGCCGGCATGAAATTTTGTCATGTTGTACCATCATTCTATATTTTGGTTTAACCAATAAGAATACAATTTGGTCGGCTAAATCCCAAATTGCCAGCCCATCCTCGTTCGTTCAGTATCAAAGTAGATACCCAACAGGGTGCACCACGAGAAGGTGAGGATTGGACATTAGGTCAGAAGCCCTGGTCGGTTCTCCGCATTCCTTTAAAGGCTATGTGGAGGTCTCCTCTCAGTTATACAGCTTTGACCCTTCTTTATTTATATATTTGTATAGTTTTATGTTTTACTTTCAAAGCCTTTACAGCCTTTTTTATCCTTTACAGTTTTTACATTCTAGTTTTTTAATCTTTTAATATTTTTAATTTTAAATTTTACAAGTTTAATATTGTATTTACTAATAATATCACATTCTTCATTACCAAATTTATTCTCATCTTTTAATAGTATCCTATTATTTATTTTTATGCTTTTAACTCCTTTAATCATATCTCAGTTTTAAAATTTTTAAAAAATCAATGGAGCTCCATCTTACCTATCACTAATACCATACTTGTCATCAAAATCTGCAATCTCCACATCAAATTTCAAAGATTGTTATTGCAAAAGCACATCAAAGGTAGGCAATATATATATCATGGGTGGCCAAACTTTTGGATGTTGGGGGCTACTTACCTAGTGAAAATATCTCTGTTTGCGACTATAGATGCGATTGAAAATTGTGGAATATTTTAGAGATTTTTAAAAGTAGATAAGGCAATAAATATAACAAAAAAAAAATTTATTGTTCATAACTTTATTAAAAAAATAATAACAATAAAAAACACAAAAAAATAAATAAAATTATACAAACAAAATTGAATATTTTAATTTAATTGGACGATACCTGACGTTGCATAGTTGCAGCTAAGCGATCATAATCTGGATCGTACGAACTTAAATATATTTGTAAACATGATTCAAGATGTTCACTTAGCTGCGAACTATGCTTTGTCTTAATAGCATTCATGAGAATGCCGATTCGCACAAATAAGTTGATCCAAAAAATACGTTAAAATAAGCGGCAATTCTCCAAATATTTGGATATTTACTTTTGTGGATCAACTTCCAAAAACTATTATTTGAAGCAATTGAGGTGGATATCGCATTTCATATTTATAATTTCTTCTTCCAAATCTACTCTATTTGTGTCGAGAAATTCATTCAATTTTGAAGCTGTATTATCAACATTAATATTTTCATTGAAGGGATATGATAAAAAAGTAGCAATATCATTGAGCTTACTGATTCCTGCAAATCTTACCTCAAATTCGTTCATTAAAAGTCTTATGCTTTCAAGCGTGTTTATTAAAGGTGACGATTTGTATATCCCTTGACTGGTCGGCCAAATTTTTAAAATGTTTCAATTCACACCGCTTTAATTGTATTTCAAGCATGTTTAATTTTTCCTTGAATGATTTTAAGGAGCTTATCATATCAATGATTGTTTTATTTTTTCCTTGTAATTTTAAGTTTAGGTTATTTAGTTTTTATGTAATGTCACAGAAAAAGGCGAGGTCAAGAAGCCATTCTTTATCATTTAATTCTGGATGTCAATCATCTCTGTTAATCAAAAACGAATTTATTTCTGAAAGAAGTTCTCTGAATCTTGCTAAAAATGTGGCACACGGCTTAACCATCTTACGTCAGTATGTAACAATAATTCACTATGCTCACTCTCGCATTCTTTTAGCAAAGCCCGAAATTGACGATGCAGCAAGCTATTTGATCTTATTGAATTAACAATTTTGAAAGCAACATTCATAACATGATTGAATTTCAGTACTTTTGAACACAAGACCTGCTGATGGATGATGCAATGATAGTCCACAAAACTTGGTATATCTTCATCGTTTTTACAAAGAGTGATGAAACCAATTTTATTACCTACCATTGCAGGCACTCCGTCCATAGTTATTGACACTAACTTATGAACTGGAAAACTTGTACGTAAAATGTAATCCTTAAATAAATCATAGATGTCTTGACCTCTTGTTCGTCCTTGAATTGGAATAATGGTTAATAATTCTTCTGTGGCCAACATATCCTCAAAAATCATTCGAATAAAAATACATAATTGTGCAGTACCAGTGTAATCGGTAGATTCAAACTGTAGTGACAAAAAATTGCACTTGTTTATGCTTTCATGCAGAATCTCTTCAAGGTTCCGGCTGGTTTCTTCTGCTCTACGCATGATGAAGGCTTCTTTCCATAATAATTCTCCATCCTGAAACGGCTTATTATGCTTAATTAGTTTCAGCAACATGACAAAAATATTTTGTTGTGCTGTCAGTAGTGTCTTCATTTGATGTACCTTTGCTTTTCTTAAGGCAGCGCCCTGTGGATAATCTTCTTCGTAGTTTTTATGAACAGTTCGATAGTGTCTTTCACGTTTGCTTTTTTCGGTAAAGCCACATTTGCGTTGCAAATTATACATATGCATTTGTCTTTCATCGTAATAAAGAAAAAATCTTCTTTCCATTCTTTATGATAGTGATAAGATTTTATTTTTTTCACACTTGTTCTTGTCACTCATTGTTATCCTTATTTTTTTTTTTATTTTAACAATACTAATTGCATTCACTTGCTTAATTTAAAATAATACACACTAAAGATCGATAAACGGAAAATGATTTCATGGGATTACTCGGTACTAAAATACTGGATAATCGAGACACTTTGGCTGCAAGAGTCTTGATCAAGAACAATACACAGATGGACTGTCAACTGCCAGTGTACACGTCATCAAATGTGTTACCATTGGGCACGTTCAGAACTGTCAAGCGAATGTTTCTAGACGAAGCAAATCATGTGACTGCTGTAAAGCAATGGCTTCATTGTCAACCACTAAATTATAAACTTTACATCAGATTAGAAATAAATTAGTTTGACAATTTTTTTTATCAATTAATAATTTTGATTATCATTTATCTATTCATTTTCAATGTATTTATTCGTTTAATTTGCTACATTCGTTAAGAAACGAATAATTTGCTACATTCAGGTGCCTTGCAATCGACGTCTTGGAAACCCCTGATATATATGATCATTTCAGAAAATTTTTATTTTAATTATAAAATAAAAATTTTATTTTATAATTAAAATAGATCACGACATGTCTTTTGCAGTCAAAAGACATGTCGTGATCTAAGGGTACTCCATAACATAAAAGTTTATCTCATTATATTTCTACAGTACATAAGCCAAAGAAACAGCTCTATTGGGAAATGTTCACAATGAATGATGTCAGTTTACATCATTCATTGTGAACAATGAATGTAGATTACAAACTGAATTGCACTTGATTACAATTTTATAATCAAGTGCAATTCGGATTCATCAAAAAATTCATCAAAAAATTTTACTTTTTCACTCACTGAAGATATCTATGTATGCAAAGCAAAATGACAATTTCATGTTTATGGGCATATGTCATGATAAGTATACATAACTTTCAACTACAACACAACAATAATGAAAACAAAATCCTACTGCTTGTTTTCCCAATTTTCCCAATCTACAATGGTGCAGTCGACTACAGGATTGGTTATGACTTAACTATTTTTGAATCCAGAAAGTAAACTTTGACTCAAGTAAAATGGCTACAGAAGATAGCAAATTTAAGAGGTGAAGTTTCTTTAGTTAAAGATGAGGAATTTTTTAGGTTAATTAATCCAACTTTAGTAATACCTTCTTTCTCAGGAGATAGTAGTGAAAGTGTAGAAACATTTTTCAGATATGCAGAAAAAATTAGAGATTTAAGAAAATGGTCAGATTTTCATTTGTTGATTATACTTCAGAATAAATTGTTGGGCCAAGCCAAAACATTCTTAAAAACATCTTCTTTACCAAGAGACACTGACAGTTATGCAACTTTTAAAAGTTTGCTAATATCAGAATTTTCAAGCGTAAGAGAATTTGGGCCTAACATTTGGAAAATTCATCAGTGCACTCAAAGTAGTAATGAGTCTGTTGCAGAATATTATCATAGACTTAGGAGCATTGCTCATAAATTTAATGTTTCATCTGAAGAGTAATCCTCTTTAGAATGGTTGCTGTTTATTCAATTTAGGCTTGGCCTTAAAGAAAATTTGAAAGAAACAGCATACAAGAAAAGGGTTAAAAATGTTGAACAGTGTTTTGAACTCGTTAAAGAAAAAGAAGAGAGACTTAGAGATATATTTCATTCCTCAAACTATAAACAGGTGAACTCTTTTCAGTATAATGAAACTCATTCTCCTAGCATTGTGGCTATAGATAAAGTGAGAGAAGGGGAGTTTGAAAAATTAAAGGGAGCTAAGAAAAAGAAACAGTTTAAGGAAACTTCTGTGAATTTCACTGAAAATGTCCCAGAATCTGATTCCAAAGTACAACACATGATTTGGTAAAATTAGAACTGAAAACATTTCTTAGTGAAGAAATAGAAAGACAACAGAGACCAGTAGTACAAGGATGGGAACTTCTGTTTAAGATGATATCAGATTTAACAATATCCAATAATCTTACAGATAATCAATCTTTCTCTTGTGAATCTAATGGTATTGACAAGAATAAAACATCTCATAGGAGTTATGTTCCAAAATGCTTTAGATGCAATAAACTGGGTCATTTTGCTAAAGACTGTTATGTTAGAGATAAATCTTGTTTTCAACATAAGAAATCAGAGAATAAAGAAAAATCTGGGAATAATTATTATTCCAATATTATACTGGCAAGGACAGAAATGTCAAACTACTCATTAGACATGGGTAAAGCTAAAGATAGCTCTAACCCTGAAAAAGAGTTTGATGTAGCATTAGCTCCTTATGCTAATGGAGGTAATCTTTGACAGTTTTACAAGGATTTATTGAAGAAGTGCCTTGTGAAATCTTACTTGACACAGGTGCACATATCTCACTCATTTCTTATAGCTTGTTTAACAAAATTAAATCTCTAATTCCAAATGATATTTCAGTTTTAAGCTATCCAATTAAATTAAAGGGAATATTTGAATCAGAAATTTCAGCTGATAAGCAAATAAATGTTTTTATTTCAATTCCTTGTTTTCCATTGAAAGTTTGTCATCCATCAATAGTTCTTCCAGAATCATCTAATCCAAACGTACAATCATATTTGGAATTGATTTTCTGAAACGTCATGGTTTTGCATGTAATTTTGTTGATAATATGTCCTTGTGTGGACTAGAATGCCGTTTAGACAGGGAATCAGGTGACAATGGAATATTAGAGCAGTCTCCTGAAGTTTTTCAAGACACTAATGATAATGATCAAGTGTTTAATATTGAGATTCTAAAGAAAGATGAGAGGGAAAATATTCAGGAATTAAAAGAGAATTTGGTGCAGAATTCAATGAAATCAGCAATTACTAGTGAAGAAAGGGATAGAATTCTGAAATTCTTTAAATCTGCCTTTGAATTTTTCTCTGGTGTTTTCATAGAGGATATTGTTTCAATGTCTTGCACTAATGCAGTAGAACACTCAGTGCAGATTTGTACTTAATCTCCTATTTATATTAGGCAATATCAGACTCCATTGAAATATATGGACCGTTGCCAGAAACTACTACAGGAATATGAAAGGGCAGGAATAATTGAGAAGTCAAATTCTCAGTGGAACAGTCTATTCATCTTAATTGAAAAACCAAATGGAAGCCTGAGGTTTGTCTTAGACTTGAGAGCCATCAATAAGGTTACAAAGCCTATTGATTTCCTTCTGTGTAAAACTGAGGAATTATTGATGTGTTTGGAAGGAGCACAATATTTTACAAAACTGGATTTAAATTCTGGCTACTTTCAGATTCTTCTCTAATGTCTTAAAGAGATTAGATGAGACAAATCTATCTTTAAAGTGCTCTAAATGCCAATTTTTCTTAAAAGAAGTTGAGTATTTAGGTCATAAAATCAGTATCAAAGGTATTATGCCAACTCAGTCAAGTGTAGAAGGCATATTATCAGCTAAACCTCCTAAAACAGTTAGACAAGTTTGCAGATTTATTGGCATGCTAAATTTCTATAGGAAATTTATTCCAAATTGTTCACAGCTATTGAGATCCATAGTGTGCTTGACAAGGAAAGGTTTTAAATTCAATTGGGGTGAAGCTCAACAAGAAGCATTTGACAAACTAAAACTGGCATTGACTAAAGCTCCAGTTCTCATTTATCCTAAGTTCGGTGAAGTATTTTATCTCTCTGCTGATGCTTCAAATGATTGCATTGCTGCTGTACTAGAACAAAAAGAAGGAGAAGATTTTAAGCCAGTAGCTTTTATAAGTAGAAAATTATCAGGTCCAGAATTAAATTATTCAACCATAGAGAAGGAAGCACAAGCAATAATTTTTCCATTGAGAAAATTTAGATATTTATTGTTAGGACAACCTATTCAAATAAGATCTGATCACCAGCCTCTGTCATTCCTAAGTACTATGAAGGATAAAAATAAACCTATAATTAGGTGGGCACTGGAACTGCAGGAATATAATATTGATATGGCTAATATTCCAGGATGATGAATGAATCGTCTAGGAATAACCATTTTAATCAAGATGAGGAAAAATCTAAAATTCATGTTATTCATAAGGTGAATAAAGAATTAAGTTCTCAGAAAACTAGGCAGTATATAAATCGTTTTAGAAAGTATAAGTCATTTGTACCAGGAGATTTAGTATTGTTAGATGATAAATCTAGTATAAAAAGAGTTGGGAAATTAGGAAGGAAAGCTTTAGATCCATTTAGAATTTTAGAGAAATTTTCTCCTGTTAATTTTAGGATTCAAGACATCAAAAATCCTAGTAAAATTTTAAGTATACACTCTGATAGGTTAAAAAGGTACTTTTTAGGGAGTAGAAATTTAGTTACATTAGGAGACGATATGAATATAATATTGAAAGATGAGCATAGTTTTCCTAGTACTAATTGTGCATCTCATTCACAATTGAATAGTAAAAAAGGGAATAGTTTTAAAGCTCATAATTCAAATATGCAGCAAAGGAGAAAATTTAATTTGGGTAAAACAAAACCTAATGCAGGAAATTTTAGAAATATCACGGTACATAATTCAGATAATGTAAAATGTAAGAGTGATGATAATCAAACTGACTCTAACATGGATGAAATTATAGCAGGATATCATAGGTTAATTAACATAGAGTTAAGTAAGCCAGAGGAATGTGAAAATACCTCTAATTTAGTTAATAAGAATAAAGAATCTCAGAAACCTGTAGAATTTGATTCTGATAGTGATGATTCTGTAGATTTAGGGCATAATTCAAATAGTTTAAATGAAATATTTGAAAAATATAGAAATGAAATTTGTAAGTATAGTAAATTGGAAGAAGAAATTTCTGAATTATCTCTAGCATCAGATGATTCTGAAACTAGTGATTCACCCGAGAGTGTAAATAATGATCAGCAGGAATCACGTTATTTTTTAAGATCTAGGAATAAGCATTAAAAGTTTTGTTTAGATATAGGTTAAATATTTAAATTTTTTTTTTTTTTACAAAAAAAAAAAAGAATTTGCAGAGAAAGATGAAACTGATGTAAAAGTAATCATAATTAAAATTCTGAATATTTTTACGAATTGTTTATGTTAAAATGTTTATTAGTTTTAGTTTCATAACACGCATTGTCGGCACTTGCGATGTGCCCGTTATGGAAATTGTTTTGTCAAAAGTGATATGTAAAGAAGTCAAAAAATTGATGTACTTACCAGATTTGATATCTGTATTACTTACAGGAATTTTATTGTAATTGAAAATTATCAAAAGTTGTGTTTCATGAAGACATTCTCTCGTCGCTAACGGAAAACAACGTGTCAGCCATTATTTTTACCTAACTTCTTGCTTACCAGTTTCATGGAGTGCGCATGCTCGCCAAGAAGTTGGATGTGTGATTGACAGCTGACAAATTCGGTATCGAAGCAACAAGAGAGTAAACAAGATAGTGTTCGGAAGGAATTGAGAACACAGGCGGGCAGATTTAGGTTTGGAGGAACTTAAGTTTTTTTTATGTGACAGTCGGAGGAAAATTAACAGTATATTCTGAAAAAGGAATCGTGGAACTATTAAGTTTTTAATGTGGAAATAGTATGTGGATGGATAAATAAAAGGGAAATATTGCTATATACATTTTAAATGGAATATTGAAGGAAACACTAATTGAAAGATTTATAGTACATTCCGAAAAGGGAATCGTAGAACTGTATTGGAAGAGTTAAGACTGCCAATAAATAATCAGTGAATAAAAGAAGAATTTGCTATTTACGTTCAAAAAGAAGTTTCGAGAAAATTCTGATTAAGAAGTTTCATCTGTATTAAGGACGCCGGATCTAACTATTATTTCTACTGAAGAAGAGAGATAGAATTAAGTTCGGAAGAATTAATGTGTGCTACATAAGTGATGAGAAAGGATCCTGTAAAAATGAAGAATAGTCATATATCTTCTGAAAATGGCCTTGACAGAGAAAGAAACTGGCTATGAACATTTTGTCATTGTGAAAACAAAGTGTTTAGTCTAGTCTTAAGTGTAAGTTTATTTTTAAAAGGCCTTGGATCCAATTAATTTTTGTAGTTAGTTATATAATATTTGTTTGAAGTGTATATATATTGTTTTTGTTATATTAAATGTGTTTATTTTGTATTTTAGTCTTGAGTCTTAAGTGTAAGTTTATTTTTAAAAGGCCTTGGATCCAATTAATTTTTGTAGTTAGTTATGTAATATTTGTTTGAAGTGTATATACAGGGTGTTCGGGATAAATTTGACATATTTATAATTAATTATATTTTTCCGTAAGTTACATGTATTAACACACACTTCTCTTCATTTAAAAGTTTGGACCCTTCTTCATTCATATACAAGATGTCAGAAAGGATGGATAGCTGGAACCCACCTGAATCATGGAAGAGAATAACTTGTATCATGATGATTCGTGCCCGCCATCAAAATAAGGATATTACGACTGCTGCCCAATGCTCCCTGAATACAGTAAAAACAATCAGGCATGAACTAGAGACTTGCAATGGTGACTACGAGGATGTAGCAAGAAGAAAGATCCCTAGCAGACGATCTGATTGCGTTCGTACAGCAGAATTCCTCGCAAATCTGCAGGAACAGGTGTTGAAGAACCCTGGCATTGGAATTCGGGCTTTGTTCGTGGAGTTGCTAACTGTAGTCAAGCCCTGGATAACAAGGGTAGCCAATGGTAGGCCGTATGTATGGCAGCAGGATTCGGCCCCTTGCCACACCTCTGGGAAAAGTCAAAAATGGTTGTCTGAAAATTTCTACGACTTCACCAGTCCAAATGTTTGGCCTCCAAACTCCCCAGACCTTAACCCCATGGATTATTTTGTATGGGGCGCAGTTGAAAAAGACACCAATCGCACTTCCAGTAATACAAAAGCCCAGTTAATGGATAAAATTAAAACAGTTTTTGCGGCCCTTCCCAGGGAGACTGTAGCATCAGCTTGTTTGAGGTTCCGAAGCAGAATTGAAGCTGTGATCGATGCTAATGGTGGTTATTTTGAGTAAATCTTGTTGATAGTAATGTAATTAACTCTGCCTGTAATGTTTTTTTGTCAATTCATTAAATTTAATAGATACAAAGAAGATTTTCTTTTTCCTTACGAAACTGTCAAATTTATCCCGAACACCCTGTATATTGTTTTTGTTATATTAAATGTGTTTATTTTGTATTTTAGTCTGGAGTCAGTGATTTATTTGGGTTCTGAAAGAGTTAAGATCATTGCACCAATTGGAGTGAACCCTTGTGCATATAATAATATATAGGTACAACCGGAAATAAAAAAAATAATTGTTAGAAACAGAGATCATCTCTATGGTAGGATTAATATTTAAGATAATATATATGAATATCCTATATATATATCTATATTAAAAAACACCAATTATTAACAAGTACATAACTTTCAAATACAACACAACAATAATGAAAACAAAATCCTACTGCTTGTTTTCCCAGTTTTATTAATTCTGGTAATATCTGCACATCTCAAATTATAAAATAACTTTGAATGGTTTTGTAAGCAAGAAGATGCTAATGTTATAGCACTACAGTTTCTGTTCTTTTCTCCCCCACCATCAACCACACTGAACAAAATCATCAGAAATGCAATTATACGTTAAAAATCTGATGTACAAAAATCACATGCAGCTGTGTTTTATTACTTTTAAAAATAATGAGTTTAAGTTACTCACACTCACAAAAGTTTGCAAACCTATAGTATGTTGGCAGAGTGGGTGAGCTAAAGATTTAATTTATTTTTTGTGCTTTTATTTTTTTTATATCCCCCAAAAACCTTGCTGCAGAGAGAAAAAATGAAACTTTTTTCAAGCCACTTCAGACCTCTAATAAGCAAGATAGTGGATCACAAATCAAGAGATATAATTCATCTCCCACCTAAAGATATTTACATAATGGGATTTGGACCCACAGACACTGGTTAGAGACAGCAAGTATGTTTTACTACCAGGACGGTAGGTTTGAATTCATTTATAAAAAATATTTTTCACATGCAGTAATTTCTGGTGCATTAGTAGATTATAAAATGCAGTTCTTGTATAAAGTATAATATATAAAATGCATTAATGTTCTGTACACATTAACTTTTTTTTTTCCCCAACAGAACATGAGATATTTTTCTATTAAATCACCACAAATTATTTACTTAACTACATTCATCACAATTTCTCTGAAAATTGTGACTGAATGGATAAACATGTTTTCAACAAAAGGCTTATTCATAATTTTCCACTGCTGCATATTTTCAGCAATACAATCAATGAAGAAATATACACATAGAGTGATTCAAAAGATAGTTACATTTTAAACAAACACATATCATTAAATCCTTTCCTTCATGGTTACACGGTGATCAGAATTCATTATAAAAACAACTACTGTGCTTGAGTAAAACTTCAGTTTAATATAAACTAAAATAATCACTGATATATAGCAGAATACTTAATGAAAAACTAAAAATATACAGTGAAAAAATATTATTAGAATGTCAAAATGGATTTAAAAAAGGACGCTCCAATGGATGAATTTTCTATAAAACTACTTATAGAAAAAAGAAGAGAATTTAATTTGGAAACTCATCTTTTGTTTATAGATTATGAAAAAGCATTTGACAAATTAAAAGATATATACTGTTTGATATATTACAAAGAATAAATATGCCTAATATTTTACTACATGCAATATTGAATATATATATAAAGATAATGAAATAAAAATAAATGAAAAGTTGTCTGAAAAACAATCTATAAATCAAGAAGTAAGACAGGGATCCCCTCTGTTTCCAACACTTTTCAATATTTACATTAATGAAATATTAATACAGTAGAACACCTTAAACAATCAAGATATAGAAATTTCCCAGAAAACCAATTTTTTGCTGGCTTGGTTGGCTGAATGGTTAGCATATCTGCTCTCCAGCCAAAAGGCTGTGAGTTCGAATCCTGCTGTGAGCATGGATGTTTGTGATTGTCTGTGAAAATACATGTTGGTGTAGATGAAGGTAGTTGTGAGTGGTGGAGCCGGAGAGTTGTAGAGTAGATACCATCCCTTGATGAGTCTATGGACTCCCTGGAGGTGTTATATAATAATAATAATAACAAAGTAAATACGCTATTATTTGCAGATGATCAGGTAATAATTTCAGATAAGACAATTTGCAAAGAGCAATATATAATTTAACCATTATAGTAGAACAATTTGGAATGAAAATTTCCATAGATAAAACTAAAACAATGGCATTTTGTGGACAAACTCCAGTTAGAAACAAAATAGTTATTAATAATAAAATAATATAACAGACAAATACTTTCAGTTATCTTGGATGTGAAATATCATATGAAGGAGAAAAAGACAAAATTAAAAACTTCAAAATTTTTACAGATTATAGGCCTGATAAATAGAACACTCAACCCAAATATAGTACAAAAAGAAACATGCTTGAAAATATACAATATTTTAGCAGTGCCACATTATTATATGGCAGTAAAATTTGGGCAATAAACAAACAAGATAAACAAAGAATAAAAATAAGTGAAATGAGATTTATGAGAAGAACTGCAAAATACACATTATTAGATCAAACAAGGAATGAAGACATTTTAAAAGAACTCAAAACAACAATAGAAGAAAAACTAAACAATTATAAACAAAAATGGTTTGAACATGCAAACCGAATGGCCAACGCCGATATCATAAACAAATAATATAATAAAAGCCAACTGGAAAGAGAAGGCAGGTTAGACCTCAAAAAGGGATATTGGATGGATAATGACACCGGAACAGACCAATATGGTCTATACCCTTAATTAGTGTTATGATGTTTCGATCTTCACATTAATTCATCATCTGGAATATACGCATATATACAAAGAGACAAGCTGCACTACAATCTACACGGTACACTAAATTTACATTGATTTAGTCACCCGTTTAAACTACTTAATGTGAAGTTTCGACCTTAATGTAAAGGTTGAAACATCTAGTGATTACTTTGGTTTATTTTAAACTGAAGTTTTACTCTAACATGATGGTCGTTTCCACAATTTTTATAATGAATACATCATTAAAGAAAAGGGTAAAGTTACCATTTGAGCATAAAACAGACATATTAACTGAATATAATCATCAGTTAATATACAACAGCCCTAATTTACAGGGACTCTCCCAATTCTTAACCATTACTTAAAGTTAAAACTTAAAGCTATAATTTGAATGGATCTGGCCTCAAATCCTGAGGAAATTATTTATGGAGATGTGACTTAATGCAGAAAATCGGGAAAACGATATCACTATGGGAGTAACTGTATGCGTGTGTAAGAATGATAATGATACGCACGTCAATGAGTATGGATATGAATCTGAAAGAAGGTGGACCTGTATGCTTTGGGTTTGGGCTCTTTGGGTATGCAAGAAGACAGGAAAGAGAAATATGCCCAACTCAGCCAAGCAGACTGCAAAATAAGTATACAAAAAAGCCAGGAGATAGCTGTTATGTGTATACATAAATGGCAGGAGCATCAAGAACAAAGGGATTAAGTTTGTCATCTTTGTAAATATGTTGTGAATAATGTTGCTGCCATTAGTGAAACCTAAATGACAGAGTTGAATAATAACTTGAATTCAGTGTAAAGGATATAGTACTTTTAGGGAGGACAGAACAGGGAGAAGGGTAATAACAATAATATCAGATAATTTGAGTTTGGGCAGAAACTCATGAAAGCAATAACAGTAGTAATAATGTCCTATGCAGCAGTGAGTTTGAGGTCATCTGTTGTGAAGTAGAGGCTAACAGGATCAAAACGATGGTAGGGGTGTTGCTAATGAGCTCGTGGTTCGGCTGCTAGGACTGATGAAATACATCAGCCAGTACCCTGATAGATACCAAAAGAGTAATCGTTATGGGTGACTTCTGATTAGCTGAACATTCAATAGTTATCATAGACAATCCCTGATAAGAAAGAAAGAGAATTCATTGAAATGATGGGAGAAAACTATTCATGTGAAAAGCAACTCAAAGTCAAAGCATGTTAGAATTTTCTATCCCAACATCGACCCAGTGAAGGATGCGACTGTTCTACCATCAGTTGGTGATAGTGTTCATGATTCTCTCTCTGTCTCTCGCCATCAGCCTAACCATCTTGCAGGGAGAGAGAGGGGGGGGGGGGGGGGAACACTGTCTTGCAACAGTCTTGCATCAAGAACATATCAGAAATATTCTAACAGGATATATTTATTAAAAACAACACGTAAGTCCATAAATATTTCATACTAAAACTAATAGTAACATCTTCAATGTTACAAACAGATAGGAATAGAATACAAGTAACGAACATTCGGTGGATCACCCATTAAAATACAATGTTGTCGTGAGCTAGGAAATGAAAGAAATTAACAATTAATATTAAAGATAATTAGTTTTTTTTAATGATTACATAAAATAAAAGTCTCCCAGATCTTCGAGAGAGAGGCAATCACTTCGATTTAAATTTGGTCGGTGTAAAAAAGCTTCACAACTTTCTTTAAAGAGGCATTCATATTTGAACCTACATCTATGAAGGAAAATAGCTTAATCCCACTGGATATTATGGGTAGTGGTAATACTGTGTTATGCTAGACCAGACTTCTGAGGTTTGTTGTAATCAACATAATATTGATGCTCTTTAATTCTTTTTTCCACAGAACGGCCAGTTTGTCAAAAATAAGAAACATCGCATTCAACAAGGAATTTGGTAAGCGCCAGCCAAAGATGACAGTTTATCTTTTGTAGAAGACAATAAGGAAGAAATTTTGTTGATAGGAATATAAGTAGGAATCAATTGGTACTTTTAAAAAATTCGACCTATAGGTTCTGAGATTCCTGGAATGTATTGGATTGGAAGTCTGCAAACTGTTGAAGAAACCTTAAGTATTGGAACATAAGAATCAATTATATGTTGGATTTGATTAGGGTGGTAATTATTAGATTCCATTAACTTTTTAACGATGGAAAGTTCTTGTAAGATTTCTGGAGAAGAGCAAACTTTATGTGCCCTATTAATTAGAGATTTAAGAATGCCAAATTTTTGAGATGTATGGTGAGGAGACTTCTTATGAATGTATCTGCCAGTAAATGTGAGCTTTCGAAAGATGCTTGTAGATACGGTACCAGAAGTTCGAGTAAGCAGGATGTCCAAAAATGATAAAGTACCAGAATTTTCCTTTCCATGGTGAATTGGATACGAGGATGAAAGCTATTTATCTGTTGTAGAAAGGTGAAAAGCTCATCTTCAGTATGTGACCAAACGGCAAAACATCATCGACATAACGATACCAAAGAGATGGTTGAGGGTGAATGGATGAAAACATAGTCTCTTCGAATTGTTTCAAAAAATAGTTAGCCAAAGGCGAAGACAAAGGACTACCCATGGCAGTACCTTCAATTTGTTTTTCCAACTAAATTAAATTATTATTATTATTATTATTAATTAAAGTTATTACTGTGGACTTAAGTGATTGTTTTTAATAATTATACTATGCCACAGGTTCTTCTAAAAATAACAGGATATATTAGAAAACAATAATTAAGGAGAGTGCTATATTTAGTTAGGTCAGTTATTAGTTTCTTGAATGCGAGGAACATTAAAGCAGCTGAAATTCATCAGCAAATTATTGAGGTTTATGGAGAACATGGAATGAGTGATTCAATAGTATGAAGATGGGTAAGACTTTTTAATGAAGGAAAGATAGGCCTGACCTCGCACCAAGCGACGTTCTCCTGTTCAAACATCTGAAATCTTTCCTTGGTGGCAGGTGATTTCAAGATGACTACAAAGTTAATGTGTGTTCTGTGTCACAGGTGGCAACCTTCTATGATGACGGTATACAACTTTTGGTGCCCAGTTATGACAAGTGCTTGAACAGTGGTGGAAATTACATAGAAAAGATGTCTAGTTTAATTTCCAATAAAGTTTTTTTTGTAAGTATATTTTTGTTTCACTGACAGCCCATCGCATCTTACTTTCTGGACATCCCTCATATAAAGTAATAGTCTACATCATCATTATCAAATTCCTGACATGTACAGGATATGATAGTACTACATGAAAATCTTACATCATTACTAACTTCCTATTTACGATTTTCCTCCAAATCATTCTGTTACCTGTCAAGACTCCAACATTCCTAAGCTTTATCTTGGTCTTCCTCTGGGTCTTTTTCCTGCCGATCTGGCAGAGAACACTTGTTTTGTTAACCTTACCTTACCATTCTGTATAAGTGTCCATACTACCTGAGATTAGCTCTGCTAACAATGTTATTTCCTAATATCTTCGTTTTTAATAGGATACTGCAACTGATGCCATATGTAATCTTTTTCAGGATTCTCATAGCTGTGGCCTCTAATCTTTGGTCAAGTGTTTTATTTCTAACCCTGGACTCAGATCAATAAGTTAAAATTGGTTTGAATACTGTCTTGTATACAGCTAATTTAGTGTTTTGATTAACTTCTCTTTTATTCCATATAATTTCATATTCAGTTGATGTTATTGATATTTTCAATGCTTCTGTTTTCATTGTCTTTGTCTTGTTATTGCTGACCTTCATACCATATATATTACAACAGTTATTCAATTTAGTCAGGGAATCTTACAGATTTATACCGGATTTATTTAGAAGTATAACATCATCTGCAGAAAGTAAAGAGCTGAGATTAACATTTCCAATTTTTATATCAGGTTTAATACCACTTTCCTTCATAATGCGATTCATATAGATAAAGAATAACAGAAGGGATAACGTACATCCTTGTCTGACACCACATTTAACATTAAACCAGTTTCCTGAACTTCCTTCAATTCTAACTGCTGACTTACAACTCAAAAAAAAGACTAAGTATTACTTGATATAATGCTCCATTGACACCATACAACTATAGCATTTTGAATGGCTTTTCTCTTGGCACCTTTGTCACATGCCTTTTCCAGATCTACAAACTTAAATACAGGTCTTTGTTCTATTTCCCATGCTCACTATTTAGCCTGAATCCAGCTTGTTCTTCACAAAGCTTCAATTCCACAATCCTTCTCAACCGTTTCTCAAGTAGATTTATGCAAGTATACTTGCATAAATCTTACCAGGACACTCAGTAGGGAAATACCTTGGTAATTCTCACATTCAGTTTTATTTCTCTTTTTGTATATTGGTACTATGAGAACTCTAATCTAATCATTTTGAATTAGTCCCTCTGTGCAGGCCTTCTGAACTATGCAGGGCAACCACTTTAAGACTTTTATACCTCCATACTTAAGCATTTCTGGTCGAATATCATCTATTCTCATTGCCTTTCCACATTTCAAGCTTTTCATGGCTTTTTCTACTTCAAGCATGGATATGTATTCCTCATTATATGCCTGTTGAGCACTTTTTACTACTGTGCTGTCACTGATTTTTTTATTTAGCTATTTTTCGAAGTAATAACGCCATACATCAATGATATCTTTTTCATCATTTTCATGTCACCTTTTACTGTTCACCATGGAGTTCTGATTTTTCTGTCCTTGGACAACCTCACCACAAACCTCTCTAGCTGAATCAATCAATGTTTTCTTCAGGATTTGCCACTGAATCTCCAAGGGACGTTCCTGTTCTCACTCTCATTTCTTCTTGAATAATGTTTGTGTACTTAAGTCTACAGTTCACATCTGAGAGCTGCTCAACTTTTATTTGCTTTAAAACTTTCTTACATGTTCATTTCAATATGATATTCAATTTTATCTTGCTCAAGATTAAATAGTGATCACTTCCAATTTCAAATCCTCTGTATATCCTGCAATAGGGAGAAAACATCACTATCAACAATAACATAGTCAATAAGACTCTTCCTATTCCTTGCCTCTTCTCTTCAAGTGAATTTGTGCACATTTTTATGATGGAACATTGTGTTAGTAATAACCAGTCCATATCCTGAGCAGAAATCCAACAGGTATTTGCCATTATTAGTTTTGCTCTTTTCTCCAAATTTTCCCAAAATATTTCTGTATGTCTGAGAATCATTTCCTACTCTGCTATATAGATCCCAAACAAGGATCATATTTTCCTTTATCATCTTGTCAGTTTCTTTTTCTAAAGTGTCAAAAAATTCCTCCATTTCTACCCTTAGTAGAACCTTCTGTGGGACCATAAGCACAAATAAGTCTCACTGTGCAGTTCTCCATTCTGATATTAGCCCATATCACTCTACTTGATACAGCTTGTCATTCATGAAGATTACCATCATATTTTATGTTCAATACTATAACTGCAACTTCTTTTCCCTGAATGTCATTGCCGGAATTTAACATTTTCTATTTATTGCTCGGAAAGATCTCACCAGATTTTGTATTTTTTGTTACGGTCACCCCTATTATGTCGATCTGGTACTTATCCAATTTCTCAGCTAGCTCTATTTCTTTGCCATTCAGGCTTCTTATGTTGATAATACCGATCTTTTACACTGGAGATGTTGAGTTGGGGTGTGTTTCAATATTTGTTATGGTAGCAGACTTTTTGACTGTTCATCCTGGTTCCCTGGCAATAACAATGGTTGGGGGGGGGGAGTCTTATTTAACCGGGCGATGCCCCAGCCGATATGAAATTTTGTGATGTTGTACCATCATTTTATATTTTGGTTTAACCCAATAAGAATACAATTTGGTTGTCTAAATCCCAAATTGCCAGCCCGTCCTCGTTCATTTGGTATCGGGTAAATACCAACCAGATGTACCACGAGAAAGTGAGGATTGGACATTAGGTCAGAAACCCTGGATGGTTCTCTGCATTCCTTTAAAGGCTATGTGGACTTCTCCTCTCAGTTATACAACTTTGAGCACAACCGTTAAGTACCCCCCCCCCCAAGAAATTTGTATCTGAGTTGTAAATCAGCAGTTAGGATTGAAGGAAATACAGGAAGATGGTTTGATGTTAAATCATGTAAGATACAAGCAGGGGCATATATTCAGAGTGCTAGGTGTGTAGTGCACACCCACAGAATAACAGTATCATTGAACATTGTCATTTGTCATGAGTTGCTGTTTATGCTTTCTCAGTTTCATCTGATTTGTGATTCAGGCAATGACAATCTAGGAAAAGGAGTAGTCATAGTATTCAACACAAAATACGAGGCTAATCTTCTTGAATGGCAGTCAGTCTCAAGTAGAGTAATGTGGGCAAATATGAGAATGGGGAACGGGACAATGAGACTTATTTGTGCCTATGGTCCCACAGACTGTTCTACTAAGGTAGAAGTGGAGCAAATTTTTGATGCTTTAGAAAAAGCAACTGACACAATGAAAAATTGGTCCTTATTGGGGATCTAAATAGCAGAGTAGGAAATGATTGTGAGACATACAAAAATATTTTGGGAAAATTTGGAGAAAAGAGCAAAGCTAATAATAATGGCAAATATCTGTTCGATTTCTGCTCAGGACATGGACTGGTGATTACTAACACCATTTTCCAACATAAAAATGTGCACAAATTCACATGGAGAGAAGAGGCTAGGATTAAGAAAAGTCTCATTGACTATGTTATTGTTGATAGTGATGTTTTCTCCCTGGTGCAGGACACCAGAATGTATAGAGGATTTGAAATTGGAAGTGATCACTATGTAGTCTTGAGCAGGATAAAATTGAATTTCATATTGAAAAGAATAACATGTAAGAAAGTTTTAAAACGAATAAAAGTTGAGCAGCTCTCAGATGTGAACTGTAGACTAAACTACACAAAGATTATTGAAGAAACAATGAAAGAGTTTGAGAACAGGAATCAAACCTTGAAGATTCCGTGGCAAACTCTGAAGTAAACATTGATTGATTCTGCCAGAGAGGCATGTGGTGAAATTGTCTGTAAGGATAAAAAAATCAGAACTCCCTGGTGGACACAGGAAGTTAAAGAGGCAGTGAAGGAAAAGAAAAAAGCATATCAAAAGTTCCTGTCAAATAAGTCAGCTTGTGCTCTTAGAGAATATAGAGACAAATGCAAGAATGCTAAACACTGTGTAAAACTAGCTAAACAAAAGTCATTGGAGGACTTCGGCAAGAACATAGAAAATAAATATTAAGACGGTGGCAAAATATTCTGGAGGTTATTGAAGCAGCTTAGGAATGGAGGAAAGAGTACTGTAAAAGGAGTTAGAGATGATAAAGGTGACATGAAAACAGGAGAAAAAAAAAGATATCCTTGAAGTATGGAGTAATTACATTGAAAAACTGCTAAATGAAACAAGCAGTGATGACAGCACAGTGGTAAACAAACACTGACCAGGCATGCAGTCAGGAATATATATCCATACTTGAAATAGAAAATGCCATCAATGGCTTGAAACGTGGAAAGGCAGCAGGAGTAGATGATATTCGACCAGAAATGCTGAAGTATGGTGGGATAAGAGTCTTTCAGTGGCTGCATTGCATAGTTCAGAAAGCCTGGACAAAGGGACGAATTCCCGATGATTGGAGTAGAGCTCTCATAGTATCCATATATAAAAAGGGAAATAAAACTGCATGCGAGAATTACAGAGGTATTTCCCTACTGAGTGTTCCCGGCAAGATCTATGCAAGTATACTTCAGAAACGGTTGAGAAGAATTGTGGAAGAAAAGTTTGGTGAAGAACAAGCTGGATTCAGGCCAAATAGAGGCTGTCAGGATCAGATCTTCACTTTACGACAAAAAGTCGAGAAAGCATGGGAATATAACAAAGATCTGTATTTAAGTTTTGTCGATTTGGAAAAGGCATATGACAAGGTGCCAAGAGAGAAGCTATCCAATACGCTGCAGTTATATGGTGTCAATGGGGCATTATATCAAGCAATACTTAGTCTTTATTTGAGTTGTAAGTCAGCAGTTAGAATTGAAGGAAGTACAGGAAGATGGTTTAATGTTAAATCTGGTGTGAGACAAGGATGTACATTATCCCCTCTGTTATTCATTATCTATATGGATCACATTATGAAGGAAAGTGGTATTAAACATTATATCAAAATTGGAGATGTTAATGTCAGCTCTTTGCTTTATGCGGATGATGTTATACTTCTAAATAAATCCGCTACAAGTCTGCAAGATTCTCTGACTAAATTGAATAGCTGTTGTAAAAGATATGGTATGAAGGTCAGCAATAAAAAGACAAAGACAATGAAAATAGGCAGAATCATTGAAAATGTCAACTGTGTTGTGAATGGAGAACCTGTGAAACAAGTAAAACATTTCAGCTATTTAGGCACGATTTTTACTGAAGATGGTAAATTAAATATTGAAATAGATAACAGAATCAGCATAGCTGGTATGGTAGGAAGTCAATTGAATAAATTCATATGGAATAAGAGAGAAATTAGTCGGAACACTAAATTAGCTGTATACAAGACAGTGTTCAAACCAGTTTTAACTTATCGATCTGAGAGCTGGGTCAGAAGTAAAACACTTGTCCAAAGACTAGAGACCACAGATATGAGAGTCCTGAGAAAGATTATAGGCATGAACAGATGGCATCAATGGCAATATCATATTAAAAACGAGGATATTAGGAAAGAACTCGACATTGTCAGCATCCAGGAATGCATTAGCAGAGCTAATCTCAGGTGGTATGGTCACTTAAACAGAATGGGTGAGGAAAGATTAGCAAAACAAGTGTTCTCTGCTAGGTTGGCAGGAAAACGACCCAGAGGAAGACCAAGATATAGGTGGATTGATACGGTACAAAGTGCCTTAGACGATAGAAATATAAGATCTGATAATGTTGGAGTCTTGACAAGTAACAGACTGATTTGGAGGAAAATTGTAGATAGGAAATTAATAATGATGTAATTTTTTTCATGTAGTACTATCATATCCTGTACACCCCTTGAGGGTACATAGCAGGAATTTGATGATGATGATGATGTGTAAACTGACATGATTAAGACACCAACATAGTCAAGTTTTTAATATATAATTTTCTATAAATAATTTATAACTTTTTGCCCATATTTACAATGGGAAGAAATGTTAACAATCTACTAAATGTCGAATTTTCTGACAGAGTTTTTGTGGATTGTACAACTGTAATTGAAGGACGTAAGCTTTGTCGTCTTTTACCAAATCTACTATTATATTTACACCTTTAAGTAATTTGAATATACCAATCAAATATAGCATTCTCCTTCATTATTGTTTTCTAATATATCTTAAACCACATTGTCTCCCACTCTATGTAGATTTGGTTACAATTAATTCATAATTTAAAGTATTCAAAGTTATCCTACAGTTAATTGTACTGGACCAATTAAGATGAGTCCTGATGTGCTATGCACTCTTAAAACTTTCATACATTGATATAAGCACAATCATATGGTCAAATTGATGTGAATTTTGTAGTGCAGGCTGCATAAGCCACATGACAGCACACCCAACTAAATGGGCATGCAACACTGGTCACAAGGATACATGCTATATCTACTGTTACTCATTATCTATATGGATCACATTATGAAGGAAAGTAGCTTTAAAGCTGAAATAAAAATTGGAGTGTTAATCTCAGCTGTATACTTTATGCAGATGCTGTTATACTTCTAAATACATCCCTTAAAGTCTAAAGTCTGACCAAATGGAATTACTGCCGCAATAAACATGGTTATGAAAATCAGCAATAAAAAAACAAAGACAATGAAAATAGATGGAAATGTTAAAAACATCAACTACATTCTGAATGAAGAACCTATAGAATGAGTACATTTCATTTATTTAGGAACAATTTTTAGTGAAGATGGAGAGTTGAATATGGAAATAGACAACAGAATTAGTAAGGCTAGTATGGTAAGAAGTCAACTGAATTAATTCATAGGAATGAGAGAGAAATTAGTCAAAACACTTAACTAGATATATACAAGACAGTGTTCAAACCAATTTTGACCTATGGAGTTGAGAGGGGGGGGGGGGTAGAAGTAAAAACTTGATCAAAGACCACGTATAGAGTTCTGAGAAAAATTAGGGCAGTTAAAAGAATGCAACAATTGCAGTAGCATATTAAAAATAAGGATATCAGGAAAGAACTTGATCATTCAGGAATGTGTTAGCAGGACTAATCTTAGGTGTCACTTAAACAGAATGGGAGATGAGAGATTAGCAAAATAAGTCTTCCATGCCAGAAAAATGACACAGAGGAAGAGTTACAAGGATGATGCTGGGATTATGGAAATAAATTAAAAAAACAGTTTCAGATGATGTGGACTAGAGACAATGGTAAAGAGGAGAAAGTAGAGTAATATGATAAAGGTCTATAAACTTCTTCAAGTGTGTTATAGGATATCATCTGATGATATTTTTGTTATAGCGAAGGCAGAGAGAAGACAAGAGGACATCCATGAAAGTTAAGTTTGTGTATAGTTAAGAAAGGGATAACAATTAGATTCTCTCACAGAGCAATGAGTAACTGGAATTCAAGGAATATCGGCTGATATACCTCAAATCAGTCTCAGATCTGAAAAACTTCCCAAATCTCAACAAATTTCGGAAGCATACATTCTAAGATCGTCAGCTCAACAGCCCAAGACAACCCAATTTAGCCCACTAATGGATACTGTAAAAACAATCATGATTTTTTTACAGTTATTTCTCCATGTTAATATATTATTGGTTTTGGTTTCGTAACACGTACACTGGTGTTACACCTGATATCTTGAGAATATAATATCCTCAGTTATCATGGTGTAACATAAAAAAAAATAAATAACATAAATAAAAACCCCTGCATAAAAGGAATAATTTAATTAATAAAACATTCTTGCATCCAGTATAAATTGAGTAAAATGTAAAGGTCTATTGTTTAGTTAAGATAACAAAAGAAAAGAATGTATCAAGATGTATTATGACTAAACAAGGAATTTGTATTAAATAAGTAGCTAACTAAGAATTAATATAGTAATGTGATTAAGAATGAAAGAGTTAAGTACATAAGTGGAAAAGAATGAGTCATGGAATACGCTATGTGAGAGGCTACAGATTAAGCATTAAGTAGAATTCTGAGAAAGGTATTTGAAAGGGGTTAAGATAGAGGCTAACAAGAGAAATAACGGAATATCGCTTAGGGCCTATACCCGGATAGAAACTTCGTTACGAGTTGTCGATCAAAATGCTACCCAATTGGTAGACAGACGAAAAACAAGTAGGAGGTGGGGGAAAGAAGTAAGAAAGGGCGCCGTTATGGCAGCAGCTATAAAAGGGTTGGGAACCCCCCCCCTCGAGGCTTTTTCAAGGAGTAGGCTCTTTTGGGTCTTTGGAGAAGACATTTAGATAATCAAGGAGGCTTGAGGCCTTTTTGCCAGAGGAGAAGAAACGTTTGGATAATCGCAGTGGTTTTAGTTTGGTTTTCGAGTGGATTTCACGGTGTTCCTGAGTGGAGAGATATGGCTTATATCCTCATGCCACAACAAGGAATCGAAGGTGAGCGGGAAAGCTATTCCCATATTCCTATGTAGAAAGATATGCCATAAAGTCATAGGAAGCTGTGAAAATATCGATGTCCTCGTTTCGGATAGTACAGCCGATGGCGCAGATGTTTATATAGCCCTGAATTGCAGGAAGTTATGCATGCAAGTTCGTTCAGTAGAAGGTAAAGGCCCATAAGTGAAGCTAAAGAAAGGTATTGTGAATTTTGTCTTATGTTAACTAGAAGTTGTTTGTGATAGGTACTATTGTCATAATACGGAACTGTTAAAGTGATTAGGGAGAAATTATAATAGGACTTTAGATTTTGATAGAGAATGTTAAAAGTAAGCTAGCTAGTGTTGATAATTTGTGAATAATTAATTGTCCTAAGAATCTTGAGTGCCTACTATATTGTAAAAGGAAAGTTAATGACATAGTTGTGTGTTAATGAAGTAAATGGTTTTGTTAATACTGAGTTTGATTAGTGTGAATTGAGTAATCAAGTAGCCTGAGGAATTTGAATGCCTAGTGTGATGTGTAGAGAATCGGAATTGTCATAGGTATGTGCTAGAGTAGTTAATGAATTTGTTAGTGTACTTGAAGTTGAATAATCTAATAGTGTGTGGTAATCTGATTTGTCCATGTTATGTGAATTCATGTTTTGTATGAAATTTTGTGACGGCATGATCGTAGTAACTTTTGTCGAATCATAGCCCAACTACTTGTATTAAGCTAATTTTAGTGTGTGAGTAATTTAGTTGAGTATTTTGATATGTACCATGTTTAGAGAAATAATAAACCTTTTGCTTAATGATAAAAAAGTTGTCTGATATTGCTAATCCAATGCACCGCTCAGAAACATTCGAGCCTAATCACGCGGAGAATTAATGTTAAGAAACGGGAAGTTGAAGGAATTAATGTTGAGTAACAAGAAATAGTGTCACGACTGCAATAGTTACACTTTCAGATATTTGAGTTCTTTTTCTCTGTTTATGTATAAAATATCCTAAACTAAATATCCCAAAGGGCGCAGTTAAAATACAAATACTAGGGATACTACGGGGAACAATAACTCAGATATTAGTAGGAATTTTGGTGATGTCTTGAAAGTAGAAGTTAGAAGAATATAGACGAAGGCAATTTGTAAGACAAACAAAAATCGTAAGATAGAATAGGGACATAACACTGGCACTTACAATGTGCCTGTTGTTGATATTGTTGTTGTCAAAATGAAATGTAAACCATGTGAAATTGATGTACTTACTAAATTCTGATGATTGTATTATTTTCAATTTTTTTTTTTTTTTTTGTAATTTAAAATTGATATGTGTTGAGATATTTGTTGTGTTTTGTAAAGACATTCTCATTACGCTAACGGAGACAACATGTCAGCCATTATGCATGGAGTGCACATGCTTGCTGGGGAGATTGATGGATGGTTAAGAGCTGGCAGGGTGGGAGGGGGATGTTTGGTATCGAGGTAACGAGAAAAACAATAGAGAGAGCTAGTGGAAGTTTAAGAGCACAGACTGGAGAAGTTTTGTTCTTGGGGGAGTTTTACGTGACAGTCAGGAGAGTATTAATGGGGGTTTCCGAGGGGGAATCGTGGAACTGTGAGCCTGGAGGAGTTGAGAGACTGTCGACGGGTGTTTAGCAGATAAGGGAAGATATTGCAGTCGACGTTCTGACTGAATGTTCAAGGAAACGCTGATTGGAAGGTTTCATCTTCTGTCTTAAGGACACCGGATTACTATGAAAAAAGCAATTGGTGAAATTTGAAACTTAACTAGTGGCTTAACATGAAGAGCTCACCATAGATTTGTTGTTTATGAAATGGTAGAAAAAACTTCTTTCTCTGGTACAAAAATTAGTAAATTGTGCATCAAATAGAACTGCAAAAGGTAAGAATATTTATACTTCAATGAGACAGCAGGAATAATATTTTATGCTGTATAAGGGAGATAAAAAAAAAAAAAAGGATCCCATGGAAAAGAAGAACATTTTATAATTTTGGAAAGGGCCTAACAAAGAAATTGACTCTGATGAACAACATTTTTGTTGTTACGAAAACAAGGTGCTTTATCTAGTAGCTGTGAATCCAATAACAGAATGAGTCAGAGAATGAATGATTTTAGTATTTTGGATAAGAAAATCTGTAAGGTAGATTGATTTTAGAAGGCCTTGCATCCAGTTATTTTTGTAGTTATGTAATTTTATTTAAAGTGTATATATTGTTTTAGTTTAATTAAATGTATATATTTTTTATTTTCATCTTGAGTCAGTGATTTTCCAGATTCTAAAAGAAATTGTTAAAAGCCATTGCACCAATCAGAATTGAACCCTTGTGTAATTAATAAACATTCGGAGTAAAAAATCCCTTTACAGAGATAATCTTTACAATACCTTTTAGGACTCTAGGACCAACTTCAGTTGCCTTTCTTCAGCCTCATTTGCTTAGTGTGAGTGCTTGCACGCACATATCATTTTGTGATCCCTGAAGATGGCAATGTGACATTGCCAAAATATAGGTAGTTATTAATTAAAGTTTTTATAATTAATAATTGAGTTTACACTGTCATTTCCTAAAAAATTAGAAGTATGTACATTGTATAAAAACTGTAATGTACTATTCTCAGATACAGCTCCAAACTAGAACAAAGTAGTAGGTTGTGTGTAGAATCTTCATACAAATGAGTCCAACTCCACAGACACGTCAAATAATAATAATAATCCATTTCCAAAATAATTACAGTTTTGCTGTAATTATACAAGTGGTAGTAGTTGTGGTATTTTTCTAGAAAACAAACCAACTTATTTGTTGAAAGAAACTAATGCATTTCTTTTACACAAGCTAAAAGTGGTTAAAGTAGTTCCTATAACCCAAAAATGAAGATTAGTATCTAAAACTGAAACACAGGAGTTCTATCTCACTAATGCCTGCAAGTTCCAAACACACCTTCACTGATCCTCATACGATCAAAAGAGAGGATGAATATGGCTTTTGTGCTCAATAATCACTCAATGAACTGATATTCACGTGACAACCTTACCTTCTGTTTTAATGAAAATTAATGTCAGTGGACATTAATTTTCATTTTTTAATGTTACTGAACTCAATGTTTGAACACCACTGTATGCACTAACCACTCAGCCAACCAAGGCCAGTGGATATTTAAATCTTTCTTGTGGATGGAAAGTATTATGAATTCTGAAGAGTTTATAAGGATATATCTAAGAATACTTAGATATTTTGTAAACAATTATCACACCAACTAAAAGTTAAGAATCAGGAAAAATATTTAATTTCATTTGAATCCAAAACTCCCAAAACAGTTCATCCAAGTTATAAGAATATATTTTGAAGCAACATACATACATACATACATGCAACTCCTTTATACCTGCAGTGCAATCAAATATCACTCCATCCTTATGTCCCCAATTCAAGAGAACACGTGTAGCTCAAGGTGACTTAAACACGAAAAAAAAGCAGTAGAGTACTAGTGAGCATTTTGTCACTTAATTGTTGACTACACGAGAAGAAATGAATATCAATGATTCTCATTGAACAAAAATGACAAAGATTTATATGCTATCATGGGTGTGTCCCGGATCAATTACTTATTTCTGTATTTTGAATTTTAGAAACAAAACAAACCGTTTTCTTATTCAAGGTAGCTGACAAGAATAGTTATGAATTTTTGTATATTTTAGAAAATTTCCTTACAGAATTTAGCAAGCCATTTCAGTTTTCACACGAAAACTAAAACAAAAGCTTCAAAGTTGCCATGAGCATTTTAACACTGACTGCCTACCTGCCTATTTCATTCTTAATAATAAAATGACACAACCTGCCATGGAAATTGTCACATCTTTCTGATATTGAACAAATGAAACCCTTCTATATAGAAAAATTTAAAAATGCATTTTGCAATTAACAAAGAAAAGAGCCAAAAAAAGACAAGAGAACTTTATGTCAAGAAAGAATATGTATCTGTGACATTTTATACCAAGTACAAAAGAGTGTTTGCACTGAATTTTACAACATTCAAAATGCAACTATTTACCCACTTGATATAAAATAATGGATACTTATTATCCTTCCTGGAAATAAAATGCAATACAATTTTTATTCAATTCTATAGGAAATAAAAGAATACTCTAGTCATTTCAAATAAATTAACTCATATCATAACTTACTTATAATCATCTTCTTCTTTTTTCTTTGGTTGATAATTTTTAACAAGTCGCCTATATATATATTAAAACAATTTCAATATTTTTAAAATTATGCAATTGAACTATGTAAAATTATTTTTCTTATTATTTGATTATATATTAAGTATACATTAGGTATATCATATACCTAATTACTTCTGTCATATACATAATAAGAATTTCTGACTCCAGTGGCAAGTGTGTCTGAAATTAGAGTGAAATCATTTCAAAAACAACACAAATCTCTAAAGAAGGTAAAAATGTGAAGACAGCACTGATATAGAAACTAGGAAAAATAATAAATCATAAAGAAAGTTTGCAGAATAAAATCATCATGTAACCTAAAAATGTTAAAGCAAAACAATGGTTAGAGTATTTCCTGCAATATATTTTCAAGTATAACAGAATGAGACTTAGACAAAGCTGACCATCATGTCTGCTTTTAGTAACAAGTAAATCTCAAAAATTCTGAACAGGATCAAATTATTGATTTAATATGCATAGTAGGGGGTAGCACCTCTGTCTGCTCAGCAATCACATTAAATTTTTTGGTGGCTGGCTGGGTAGAATTGGTCCCCACTGCTCATGCAACTCTCACTAATGGCTCCAAGTATCTAGTAGAGTACACCAGCGACCAAACTCCAGGACAGCGCTTTGACTGGCATGCAAAACTAAGTGAGGATATCAGCATTTTATGCTGTAGTAGAGGAGAGTGTCTCCTTCTTGTTGCACTTGAAGACTGAAATGACAGAGTTAACAGATGACAAAATTTAATTTGACACTGGTAATGAAGGCATGATAGCCAACTATGTGACACAGTCTGGACACACTCCAAGACAAAACAGAGATGTGGCCAGACACCATGGTTACATGGTGAGTTTCCTGTAACCTTCCATAGTAAATCATGAAACAGAGAACTATGTCAGATTTAAGCAATAGAGACTAGGTTGGACATTCTGCAACTTTTGTCTCTTGGAAAAATTACAGGGAAGAAGAGAAAGAAATTGGGGAATGTGAGACAGATACTATGAAAATAGCATATGAAGAAGATATCTTAAACTCTGCAGGGAGGGTGATTCCTGATCTTTCATGTCTGAAAACCAAGAATCTTCTCTTAAGGCTTGCAATTTGGAATGTAAGGACCTTATACAAGAACTCAAAACAATGAAAATTGACAGTGCAGATATAAGTGAAGTCAAATAGACTAATAGTGGAAAAATAAACAGAAAGAGTCATTCAAGTATATATTCATACAGAGACAGCATAGGAATGAAGTAGAATTTGTATAAAAAATAAGATTGCCCAATCCTTACTTGGATTTTGGCCCATGTGACAGAGCAATTGCATTAAACACTGCAGCCCAATCTTTTAATATTTTTATTGTCCAAATATATGCACCTACTTCTGATTACTCAGATGAAGATGTAGAACACTTCTATGAAGACATTCAAATTGCACTTAACAATGCCAAATCAGATGACATAACTATTGTTATGAGAGATCTAAATGCTAAAGTAGGCTCGGAAAAGATTTCTTCCTGCATGGGAAACCAAGGCTTGAGACATAGAAATCAAAGAGGAGAAAGATTAATACAGTTCTGTGAAGAAAACAATCCTTTTTTTCTTTATTTTGTTTAGCTAACCTCCTAGAAGACATTATATATGGAAAAGCCCCAGAGACAGCTATAGAAATCAAAATGACTATATAATGATTAAAAAAAGATTTCGGAATAATATTTTACAAGCCAAGACATATCCAGAGGTTGATATTAATCAGACAACCCTGTGGTCATTAAAGCAATAATAAAAAGGAAAACAATGAAACCTATACACATAGAAAAATATGATCTTGGCTACTTTAACTCTGCAGAGGTCACGGAGAATCATAAACACAACAAGTCGAAAGAATTGCAGGGTAGGTCGCGTGTAGCTTTGAGATACATTCATTACTAGTATGTGCTAAAATGCAATAAAAAAAAACTGCAAATATAATATATGATGGTTTATTTTCAGTTACAAGCTAGAAATTATTGAACAAAGAAAAAAACAACACCTAAACCAATACTATAATGACATCAGAGTTTGAAGTATCTCTCTCAGATACAATTTACTATCAAATATCACTTTCACTTTCGCATTTGACTCCACCATTCTCATCATCGGACTAGAGTAACATAATCGGTAAATCTCTTCAACATCTGATGGATTATCCAATCAATACATTTTACCAGCCATTTTCATCATCATCATCAAATTCCTGCCATGCACCCTCAAGGGGTGTACAGGATATGATAGTACTACATGAAGAATTTACATCATTACTAACTTCCCATCTACAATTTTCCTCCAAATCAGTCTGTTACTTGTCAAGACTCCAATATTATCATTATCAGATATTATATTTCTATCGTCTAAGGCACTTTATACCGTATCAATCCACCTATATCTTGGTCTTCCTCTAGGTCGTTTTCCTGCCAACTTGGCAGAGAACACCTGTTTTGCTAATCTTGCCTCGTGCTTAAGGGTCAAAGCTGTATAACTGAGAGGAGACCTCCACATAGCCTTTAAAGGAATGCGGAGAACCGACCAGGGCTTCTGACCTAATGTCCAATCCTCACCTTCTCGTGGTGCACCCTGTTGGGTATCTACATTGATACTGAACGAACGAGGATGGGCTGGCAATTTGGGATTTAGCCGACCAAATTGTATTCTTATTGGTTAAACCAAAATAAAAAAATGATGGTACAACATGACAAAATTTCATGCCGGCTGGGGCGTCGCCCGGTTAAACAAGGCCCCCGTTGTTTTTGCCAGGGAACCAGGGCGAACAGCGAAAAGTCAGCTACTGGAACAAATCTGAAAACAAACCCCAACTCAACATCACCAGAGTTAAAGATCGGTACTATCAACGTAAGAAGCCTTAATGGCAAAGAAATGGAGCTAGCTGAGGAATTAGATAAGTACCAGATCGACATAATAGGGGTGACTGAAACAAAAAAAACCAAAACTGGTGAGATCTTTCTGAGCAATAAATACAAAATGTTATATTCAGGCAATAACAATCAAGGAAAAGAAGGAGTAGCCATAGTATTCAACACAAAATACGAGGCTAATCTTCTTGAATGGCAGTCAGTCTCAAGTAGAGTAATGTGGGCAAATATGAGAATGGGGAACTGGACAATGAGACTTATTTGTGCCTATGGTCCCACAGAAGGTTCTACTAAGGTAGAAGTGGAGGAATTTTTTGAGGCTTTAGAAAAAGCAACTGACACAATGAAAAAGGAAAAGTTGGTCCTTGTTGGGGATCTAAATAGTAGAGTAGGAAATGATTGTGAGACATACAAAAACATTTTGGGAAAATTTGGAGAAAAGAGCAAAGCTAATAATAATGGCAAATATCTGTTGGATTTCTGCTCAGGACATGGACTGGTTATTACTAACACCATGTTCCAACATAAAAATGTGCACAAATTCACATGGAGAGAAGAGGCTAGGAATAAGAAAAGTCTCATTGACTATGTTATTGTTGATAGTGATGTTTTCTCCCTAGTGCAGGACACCAGAGTGTACAGAGGATTTGAAATTGGAAGTGATCACTATGTAGTCTTGAGCAGGATAAAATTGAATTTCATATTGAAAAGAATAACATGTAGGAAAGTTTTAAAGCGAATAAAAGTTGAGCAGCTCTCAGATGTAAACTGTAGACTAAAATACAGAAATATTATTGAAAAGAAAATGAAAGAGTTTGAGAACAGGAATCAAACCTTGGAGATTCACTGGCAAACTCTGAAGGAAACATTGATTGATTCTGCCAGAGAGGCATGTGGTGAGGTTGTGTGCAAAGATAAAAAAATCAGAACTCCCTGGTGGACACAGGAAGTTAAAGAGGCAGTGAAGGAAAAGAAGAAAGCATATCAAAAGTTCCTGGCAAATAAGTCAGCTTTTACTCTTACAGAATACAGAGACAAATGTAAGAAAGCTAAACAGTGTGTAAAACTAGCTAAACAAAAGTCATGGGAGGACTTTGGCAAGAATATAGAAAATAAATATCAAGAAGGTGGAAAAATATTCTGGAGGTTGTTGAAGAAGCTTAGGAATGGAGGAAAGAGTGCTGTAAAAGGAATTAGAGATGATAAAGGTGAAATGAAAACAGGAGAAAAAGATATCCTTGAAGTATGGAGTAATTACTTTGAAAAACTGCTAAATGAAACAAGCAGTTATGACAGCACAGTGATAAAAAACACTGACCAGGCATGCAGTCAGGAATACATATCCATACTTGAAGTAGAAAAAGCCATCAAAGGCTTGAAATGTGGAAAGGCAGCAGGAGTAGATGATATTCGACCAGAAATGCTGAAGTATGGTGGTATAAGAGTCTTACAGTGGCTGCACTGCATAGTTCAGAAAGCCTGGACAGAGGGACGAATTCCCGATGATTGGAGTAGAGCTCTCATAGTACCCATATATAAAAAGGGAAATAAAACTGAATGTGAGAATTACAGAGGTATTTCCCTACTGAGTGTTCCTGGCAAGATCTATGCAAGTATACTTGAGAAACGGTTGAGAAGAATTGTGGAAGAAAAGCTTGGTGAAGAACAAGCTGGATTCAGGCCAAATAGAGGCTGTCAGGATCAGATCTTCACTTTACGACAAATAGTCGAGAAAGCATGGGAATATAACAAAGATCTGTATTTAAGTTTTGTCGATTTGGAAAAGGCATATGACAAGGTGCCAAGAGAGAAGCTATTCAATACGCTGCAGTTATATGGTGTCGATGGGGCATTATATCAAGCAATACTTAGTCTTTATTTGAGTTGTGAGTCAGCAGTTAGAATTGAAGGAAGTACAGGAAGATGGTTTAATGTTAAATCTGGTGTGAGACAAGGATGTACATTATCCCCTCTGTTATTCATTATCTATATGGATCACATTATGAAGGAATGTGGTATTAAACCTGATATCAAAATTGGAGATGTTAATGTCAGCTCTTTGCTTTATGCGGATGATGTTATACTTCTAAATAAATCCGCTACAAGTCTGCAAGATTCTCTAACTAAATTGAATAGCTGTTGTAATAGATATGGTATGAAGGTCAGCAATAAAAAGACAAAGACAATGAAAATAGGCAGAATCATTGAAAATGTCAACTGTGTTGTGAATGGAGAACCTGTGGAACAAGTAAAACATTTCAGCTACTTAGGCACAATTTTTACTGAAGATGGTAAACTAAATATAGAAATAGACAACAGAATCAGCAAAGCTGGTATCGTGGGAAGTCAATTGAATAAATTCATATGGAATAAGAAAGAAATTAGTCGGAACACTAAATTAGCTGTATACAAGACTGTGTTCAAACCAATTTTAACTTATGGATCTGAGAGCTGGGTCAGAAGTAAAACACTTGACCAAAGACTAGAGACCACAGATATGAGAGTCCTGAGAAAGATTAGAGGTGTGAACAGATGGCATCAATGGCAATATCATATTAAAAATGAGGATATTAGGAAAGAACTTGACATTGTCAGCATCCAGGAATGCGTTAGCAGAGCTAATCTCAGATGGTATGGTCACTTAAATAGAATGGGAGAGGAAAGATTAGCAAAACAAGTGTTCTCTGCCAGGTTGGTAGGAAAACGACCCAGAGGAAGACCAAGATATAGGTGGATTGATACGGTACAAAGTGCCTTAGACGATAGAAATATAAGATCTGATAATGTTGGAGTCTTGACAAGTAACAGACTGATTTGGAGGAAAATTGTAGATAGGAAGTTAGTAATGATGTAATTTTTTCATGTAGTACTGTCATATCCTGTACACCCCTTGAGGGTACATGGCAGGAATTTGATGATGATGATGATGCCTCGTGCATTCTGTTTAAGTGACCATACCACCTGAGATTAGTTCTGCTAACGCATTCCTGGATGCTGATAATGTCATGTTCTTTCCTAATATCCTCGTTTTAAATATGATATTGCCATTGATACCATCTGTTCATGCCTCTAATCTTTCCCAGGACTCTCATATCTGCGGTTTCTAGTCTTTGGTCAAGTGTTTCACTTCAAACCCACTCTCAGATCGATAAGTTAAAACTGGTTTGAACACTGTCTTGTATACAGCTAATTTAGTGTTCCGACTAATTTCTCTCTTATTTCATATGAATTTATTCAATTGACTTCCTACCATACCAGATTTGTTTATTCTGTTATCTATTTCCATATTTAATTTACCATCTTCACTAAAAATTGTGACTAAGTAGCTGAAATGTTTTACTTGTTCCACAGCTTCTCCATTCACAACACAGTTGACATTTTCAATGATTCTGCCTATTTTCATTGTCTTTGTCTTTTTATTGCTGACCTTCATACCATATCTATTACAACAGCTATTCAATTTAGTCAGAGAATCTTGCAGACTTGTAGCAGATTTATTTAGAAGTATAACATCATCCGCATAAAGCAAAGAGCTGACATTAACATCTCCAATTTTGATATCATGTTTAATACCACTTTCCTTCATAATGTGATCCATATAGATAATGAATAACAGAGGGGATAATGTACATCCTTGTCTCACACCAGATTTAACATTAAACCATCTTCCTGTACTTCCTTCAATTCTAACTGCTGACTTACAACTCAAATAAAGACTAACTGACCTGAATCCGGCATGTTCTTCACCAAGCTTTTCTTCCATAATTCTTCTCAAGCTTTTCTTCCATAATTCTTCTCAAGCTTTTCTTCCATAATTCTTCTCAACCGTTTCTCAAGTATACTTACATATATCTTACCAGTAACACTCAGTAGGGATATACATCTGTAATTCTCACATTCAGTTTCATTTCCATTTTTATACATGGGTACTATGAGAGCTCTACTCCAATCATCGGGAATTCTTCCCTCTGTCCAGGCATTCTGAATTATGCAGTGCAGCCACTGTAAAACGTTTATACCACCATACTTCAGCATTTCTGGTCGAATATCATCTACTCCTGCTGCCTTTCCACACATAGCAAGCGTTTGATGGCTTTTTCTACTTCAAGTATGGATATGTATTCCTGACTGCATGGCTGGTCAGTGTTTTTTTATCACTGTGCTGTCATCACTGCTTATTTCATTTAGCAAATTTTCAAAGTAATTACTCCACACTTCAAGGATATCTTTTTCTCACATTTTCATGTCACCTTTATCATCTCTTACTCCTTTTACAGCACTCTTTCCTCCATTCCTAAGCTTCCTCAACAACCTCTAGAATATTTTGCCACCCTCTTGATATTTATTTTCTATGTTCTTGCCGAAGTCCTCCCATGACTTTTGTTTAGCTAGTTTTACACACTGTTTAGCTTTCTTACATTTGTCTCTGTATTCTCTAAGAGCACAAGCCGACTTATTTGTCAGGAACTTTTGATATGCTTTCTTCTTTTCCTTCACTGCCTCTTTAACTTCCTGTGTCCACCATAGAGTTCTAATTTTTCTATCCTTGCAGACAACTTTACCACATGCCTCTCTAGCTGAATCAATCAGGGTTTTCTTCAAGGTTTGCCACTGAATCTCCAAGGTTTGGTTCCTGTTTTCAAACTCTTTCATTTTTTCTTCAATAATCTTTGTGTATTTTAGTCTACAGTTCACATCTGAGAGCTGCTCAACTTTTATTCGCTTTGAAACTTTCTTACATGTTATTCTTTTCAATATGAAATTCAATTTTATCCTGCTCAAGACTAAATAGTGATCACTTCCAATTTCAAATCCTCTGTACACTCTGGTGTCCTGCACCAGGGAGAAAATCTACAATAACATAGTCAATGAGACTTTTCTTATTCCTTGCCTCTTCTCTCCATGTGAATTTGTGCCCATTTTTATGTTAGAACATGGTGTTAGTAATAACCAGTCCATGTCCTGAGCAGAAATCCAACGGGTATTTGCAATTATTATTAGCTTTGCTCTTTTCTCCAAATTTTCCCAAAACATTTTTGTATGTCTGACAATCACTTCCTACTCTGCCATTTTCAATGGTAAATAAAGAAAAAACAACAACTAAACCAATACTATACTGACATCGGAGGTCGCGGTATCTCTCAGATACCATTTACTATCACACAACTTTATATAACATGTTAAACCAAAACTGACCGCATAAACAGTGTGGAATATCACTCGTAATATATGCATGCGCAGTACTCATGACCTCCAAGCTATACACTGGATATGTGTAAGAATATTTCTATTAAACAATTTGCTTGTATCTGTCAGATCAGCCACAACTTCCATAGGGTTAAAATTCAAGAAATACAAGATAAATGTTTAAAGGAACTGGAACTATCTACTGCTGTTAACGTACCCTTAATCTAAAGATGAGATTGGGGATAGATGGTAGAAATTTAAACAAGGCAGTAAAACAAACAATTCCCAAATATGAGAAGATGAGTAAACTCTGGACGAATGACAAGATACTGAAAATGATGGAGGAAAGAAACACAGAAATCATCATGAATATAAGAACTTAAACAAGGAGATCAAGAAAAAATGTAGGATTGCAAAAAAAACCATGGCTCAACAACAAATGCAAGGAAATTGAGCTTTTGGACAAATAGCACAAAACCAGAGAACTTCTTAAAAAAAAAAGTTAGGGAGCTAACTAGCAAATCTTGGAAAAGAGTAGGCTCTCATTGCATTGAAGATGCCAGTGGAAACATCATAATATAGAAAGAAAAAATAAGAGATAGATGGGTAGAGTATTCAAAGGAACTCTACAATCATGATAGAATAGATAAGATGTCACAAGAAAATTTGAAGGGGCCCCTACTATTCTTACCTGGGAAGTAACAAATGCCACTAGGAAAATGAAACCAGGAAAAGTTCCAGGAATGGATGGAATTGTGGCAGAATGCCTAAAGGCTTTAAATGATAAGGCAATAAGACCAATGACTGACATGTGTAACAAAATATATGAACCTCAACACCGTTTATTGGGAGCAAACTGCCTCAAACTTGTTTGACACCTTTCTTTACTGGGAATTCCTCAGAGTCTTCTCCTTAGAGGAATTTCCAGTAAAGAAGGGCAGACAAGGCTGTGTTCTTTCTCCTATATTGTTTAACTTCTACACTGAAAATATCTTCCAAGAATTAGCAAAATTTAAAGGAGTCAACATAGGAGGCAGAAATATAAACAACTTATGATATGCAGACAATACAGTACTGCTGTATTGTCTACATGCTGAAAACAAAAAAAAATCTTCAAACCTAGTAGAAGAGACACTGAACTAAGTGAAAAATATGGACTTAATTTCAACTTCAGAAAAACCAAAACCATGATAGTAACAAGAGGAAAAATGAAAATACCCAATATAAACATTAAGATCAGAGGAAATATTTGAGATTAAGTAGAAAGTCATATATTTGGGTCAACTAATCACAGAGAATGGATAGTGTGATAAGGATATATTAAGGATAGAAATTGCTAAACCAACATTCATTAGCATGAAAAACATTCTGCCTCAAGGGAAATTCACACAAAAACAAGAATTAGGATGTCCAAATACTATGTGTAGTTAACACTGCTATATGGAGCAGAAACACCTGAACAATATCAAAATATTGTAAAAATAAACTAAAAGCCTTTGAAATGTGGATCCTCAGAAGAATCCTTAGAGTCCCATGGACTGATCTGATAACAGAACATAATTAAAAATGCACATATCAGAAAGAAATTTGACACTAATAAAATCCATGTATTTTATTCATATTACAGCATCCTGTCTGGAGTCAATAGACTTGTTGTGGAAAGTCTCATTCAATGAGCAATCTTGTCTAATATCATTGAAAAAGAAGTCACACTGGCAGAAGAATTAGAGAAATGCCATGCTGCTATAATTGGTATTGCCAACATGAAAACTAAAGGAAGCAAGATTTTCCTAAATAATAAATAGATGTTATTTTCAGACAATAATCAACCTTAAAGATGAAGATATACTTCTTGATTGACAAGCATTCTTAATTTAAATGGTTTAACTCTTAATTTCAAAACAAAAAAGAAAACACCTGAAGGTCTAGAACTACACAGATTTGTATCCCACGATCTCAAATCTTATCTTCTAAATGAATTTAATAATCATTAAACTCATTAAAAGATTGAGTCTTCACACATCTTATAACCAAAATAAAAATCTCTTCTCAAGTACCTCTTACTGTATCAATCTACCTAGGCCTTGGTCGTCGTATGGATCTTTTTCCTACCATTCTGGCAAAACTATTTTTGCTAACCTTTCTTCTCCCATTCTGTATAAATGACCACACCATTTAAGATTAGCTCTGCTTGCATGTTCTTGAAGGCCAACAATGCTAAGTGCTTTCCTAATATCCTCATTTTTAATTATACTGCCAATGATGCCATCTGTTAACTTCCCTAATCTATCTCAGAACTCTCATATCTGTGGTCTCCAGTCTTTGATCAAGTGTTTTCTCCAGATTCATAAGTCAAAATTACTACATTCTTTGAACACTGTCTTGTGTACAGCAGGTTTAGTGTCTTGAATAATTTCTCTCGTATTCCATATAAATTTACTGTTGACTTCCTATTATACATATGCTAATTCTGTTGTCTATTTTCATATTTAATTTTCTTCACAAAAAAAAAAAAAAATGTGCCTAAATAGCTAAAATGTTTCACTTGTTCTACAGGTTCTCCATTCCAGGTGAAAGCGATGTTTTCAATGTGTCTGCTTATTTTTTATTATCTTTGGCTTTTTATTGCTAATTTTCACATCAAATTCATTACAATTATGACTGTAATTTCCTAGATTTGAGTTTATCATTATCTACATAAAATTGCCAAGATTAACATCTTCAACCCTGATACAGGTTTAATGCCACTTATCTTCATAACATACACCTAATAATCACTTTCCAGTACCTTGTTCAACTCTAACTGCTGACTTACAACACAAATACAGACTATATATTGCTCAATACAATGTTCCATTTTACATCATACAAATGTAGTGTTTTGAACAGCTTTTCTCTTTGCACCTATTATATGCCTTTTCCTGATCTACAAAATTTAAATACAGATCCGTGTTATTGTTTAGATTAGATTTGGTCATTCAAATATATAATTAAATTGTAATATATATTGATCTTTAATTGACCATGATTTATAAAAATCTAATACCAACAAGTTTCGCCAACAGGGCTGTCCGGCTTCTTCAGGGGCTTATAACAGTAAGAGAAAAAACTGTCAAGACTGTCCATGTTTCAAGATTGCCAAAAGACATTAATCCTTTTTCCAACATCATTGACCAACATTTAATTGACCATGATCCAAATAATCATGGTCAATTAAAGATCAATATATATTACAATTTAATTAGATCCATGTTATATTCCCTAGATTTCTCAACTATTTATCTTCAAGTGAAAACCTGATCCTGATAATCTGTTTCCTGAACCCAGTTTGCTCTTCTCCAAGCGTCCCCTTTCACAATTTTTCTTAGACTTTTCTCAAGTATATTTGCATAAATCTTACCAGGAACATTCAGTTGGAAAACTCCTCTGTAATTCTCAAATTAATTTTATTTCCCTTTATATAGATGGGTACTATGAGAGCTAGACTCCAATCATCCAGAATTAGACCTTCTCACCAAGCTTTATTCTTTCATATTTGATCATTTCCAATCAAATATCATCTACTCCAGATGCCTTTCCAATGTTCAAATTTTTTATGGCTTTTTCTACCCCAAGTATTGATATGTACTCCCGATTGCATTTGTCTTGAAAGTTTTCTATCACCACACTGTTACTGCTTGTTTCATTTAGCAATTTTTCAAAGTAATTAATTTTTCCAGACATCTAAAATATCTGTATCTTTAGTTTTCATGTCAGTATTCTTTCCTCGATTTCTAAGCTTTTATCAGTAGCCCCTAGAATATTTTGACACCTTCCTGATGTTTATTTTTTTATATTCTTACAAGTCTTCCCATGACTTTTGTTTAGACACTTTCATGTAGTGCTTCACTTTCTTATATTTTTCTCTGTATGCTCTCAGAGCTCAAGATGACTTATTTGCCGGAAACTTTTTGATATACTTTCTTCTTTTCCTTGACTGCATTTCTAACTTCACTGTGGAGTTCTGATTTTTCTATTCTTGCAGACAACCTCACCATGTGCCTCTCTGACAAAATCAATCAATGGATTCTTCGTGCTCTACCACTGAATCTCCAAGGTTTGGTTCTTGTTTTCAAACTCTATCAGTTTTTCTTGAATAATATTTGTGTATTTAAGTCTACAGTTCACCTCTGACAGCTGCTCAGCTTTGATTGGTTTTAAAACTTTCTTAAACACTTCTCTTTTCAATATGATATTCAATTTTATTCTGATCAAAAGTAAATTATGATCACTTCCAATTTCAAATATTTTGTATGATCATAGTCAATGACATTTTTCTTATTTCTGGCATCTTCTCTCCATGTGAATTTGTGCATATCTTTATGTTAGATGACACAATGTTAGAACAAGGTGTCATCCATTTCATGAACAGAAACCCAGCAGGTACTTACATGATTATTAGCTTTGCTTATTTCTCCAAATTTCCTGAAAATATTTCTTTATGTCTGGCAATAATTTCCCACTCTGATGTTTAGATCTCTAACAAGAATGAACTTTAATCTTTTTTTTTTTTTTTTTTTTTTTTTTTTTTTTTTTTTTTTAATGTGTCAGCTGGCTTCTCTAAGACTCAAAAAATTCCTCCACTTGTTCCTTATTAGAATCTTCTAAGACCCATATACACAAATGTCTCATTGTTCAGTTCCCCATTTTGCTTGCATCACTCTACTTGATACTGCCATTCAAGAAGATTATTCTCATATTTTGTGCTGAATACTATAGCTACTTCTTTTTCCTTCTCTTTATTGCAAGGATATAACATCTTGTATTTGTTGCTTAGAAAGGTCTCACCTGGTTTTGCCCCCAGTTTCAGTAACATCTGTTATGTCCAAATGGTACTTATATCCAATTCTTCTGCTAATTCTATTTCTTTTCTATTGATGCTTCTTATGCTGATGGTCCAATTTTGAACTCTGCTAATGTTGAGTCAGGATTTATTCCAGTAGCTGACTTTTTGCTATTCGTCCTGGTTTCCTGGCAAAAACAAACAGGTGCCTTATTTAACCAGGCGATGCTACAGTCGGCATGAAATTCTATCATGCTGTACCATTATGTTATTTTGGTTTGTTAGGTGTATTCCTATTGGCTAGATAAAGCCAATAGGAATACAACTTGGTCAGTCAAATCCCAAACTGCCAGCCCATTCTCATTCATTGATCTAGGTAGATACCTACTAACAGGGTGCCCCACAAGAAGGTGGTGCACCCTGTTAATCCCAGTTATCCAGCTTTGACCCTTAAGCATCCCCCCCAACTTTCTTTTACACACACACACACACACACACACACACACACACACACACACACACACACACACACACACACACACACACACACACACACACATTATACACTTATTGTAATCCAACTGTCAAATCCATTCATTAAAAAACCAGTTTGAATATCATCTTGTATACTGCTAATGTGATGTTTTCTCTTGTGCTCTACAATTTTATATTTAACTGGCTTTCAGTAATACCAACATTACTTATTCTACCTATCTATTTCCATATTTAATTTGCCATTTTCAATAGAAATTGTGCCTAAATATCTGATGCTCTTTACTGAGAATGAAGTTCATGTTTTCTTGCATATTTTTATAGTTTAAGTCTCTCTTAATTACTGATTTAACATATTACCCAATTTCATAAAGCAATTATTTAATTTTGCCTAAGGCTTGTAGAAGCTTTCTTTGAGAAGCTAATCATCTGTACAGAGTAAATAGGCAGGCTGGATAAGAAATTAGCATATCTGCTATCTGGTCAATGTTCAACCAACACTATGGGTCTGAATCTCATCATGGGTATTGATGTTTTGTCATCTCTAGGTAGCAGATGAACTTCACTTTGTATGGAGTCACCACTCTCCTTATTGAAGGGCTGAATGGTTTAAGAAAGTTCCATGTTTAATCTCCAGAGCAATGTTTCTGGATTATCTCATCTTATTCCATCCTTGGTACCAATGCTACTGTGCCCTAGGCTAAGTCATTCATGGTGAGATTAACAAAAAACATAACTACACTTAATATCTTTATATCCTTTATTTGAATGCCAGGTTTAATATCGCTTTGGGATAATGACGTGGTCAATAAATAAAAAATAACAGTGGGAATGATGTGCAACTCTGCCTTATACTTAATTTAGCAAAACTACAAGATCACAATAACCTGTTGTATATTATGAATATATAAGAAGAGTGTTTTTCCTGAAACACTCCTCTTATCATGTTTAATAAAATCATGTATATAAAGTATCATGTAAATATATCCTCTTATGTAAAACAGTGTATTAAATCATGTTTCCTTTGGAGCAAAGATTAAGGTTGTTAGTGATGCCATAAGGAGAGTGATGGTGATCTTTGTTTATTTTGGCTGGTATGAATGATCTAACAGGTGCACATGAGGTATGCGAGAGTGAGCTGAGACAAAGAGCAACAATTGCAAATGAGTTAGTGCAGAGATTATGCTGGCAGAACAGTATGAAGTTTGTGGATGTGCAGAGTGTGTTTGATGGGAGGAAGGGTCTCATATTGGAGGCTTAATGGATTGTATACAGCACTCGGAAGGATTAAAACAGATTTTAATGCTTTCTATTTTTCGTCTCAGTCACTGAGACATCTTCAGGGATTACTAAAAAAAACTAATGTAACATATAAACATACCACACAACACCAAACTAACCACATGGGTGACTCTTTAGAGATCCCAACTTACATTCTAGGCCTCCTACAGTCGCCCATAGAGGGTGCACCACCTAGATAGGACTTTAAGAGTCACCCACGTGGTTAGCTGTATTGTGTGGCATTTGTGTAATGTTACATTAGTTTTTTGTAATCCTTAAAGATGTCTCAGTGTCTGAGACGAAAAATAGAAAGCATTAAAATCTGTTTTAATCCTTTCCAAGTGCTGTATACAATCCATTAAGCCTCCAACATGATGTCCTCACAGTACTTAAGCCTCAACACACAGGAGGAAGGGTCTATATAAGGTGTATGGTTTGCATCTGAATGGATCTGGAGTCAGGTGTGTTCACTGAGAGTTCTGAAGTGCAGAGTTAAGGAAAAGCAGGTGATATGAGTCCAGGCAACCTAGAAGTTAGTAAATGTGAGAGAGAACACATGATCCTGAATGTAACTAGCTGCCAAGGTTGGGCTAAGCAACACAGTGAAAGAGAGGTAGCAGGATGAAGGGGTATTGCAATTTATGTATACTAATGCTAGAAGTTGCATTAGGGCACTTTAGTGCCTGTTAAAATCACTGATGGATGGATGGATGGAATGCCAGAAGAAGGGCAATTGGCATTGGTTAGCACAACTTAGCTAAAAGATACAGGTATTAGTGAGACTTGGTTAAATGATGAAAATTCTATCCAAGTCATAGGAGGAAACAGAATGGGATGGGGGAGTTAATGTTAGTAATAGAACTGAAGCCAAAAACAAGTAGAACTGCATCAGGAGGACAAGGATCCAGATGAATACAATTCATTTAAGGCTATCTGATGTGAGACAGAGCCAACAGGATGAAATATATAACTGATTGTTGCTATAATTAATAGGTATAATGGAGAATAAAAATGGCATGCATTGCAAATTAGCAAGATGAGTGCAGGTTGAGTAATTATTACAGGGGATTTCAACAATGGGGACATAGATTGGGAGGAGGAATGGTCACAGGGAGGGAAGGAAATGAAATTTATATGGCTGCTAAGAGAGAATTACCTGAGATAGCATGTAATGGAGGGGACACAAGGTTAGAGAATATTGAATCTGGTCAATGCAGTAGCAAACTCAACAGTAACCAATCTAGCCACACTACATCTGCTTGGGAGAAGTGATAATGTAGTCCAAATCTGGGAGATGCCAGACATGCAGAAATTTCTATTACGAAAGATATACCCCTTTATGCTTTTCTCCAAATTTTCCTCAAATATTTCTTTATTGGAGTTGCATCTAGATGATGGATAGTGACATTGTAGATGGCCGTATATGTAGAGTGCCTTCCTGTGATGAGTCAGAGGTGCCACAACAATAATAACAGTCATTTTGGAGTAATCTTCTGCTCTCAGGTAGCTAATAAGAACCAACTTTTCCTTTGTCAGATACCTCTCTTTGAACTCAAAAATTCCTCTTCTTCTCTGCTAAGAACACAGGCACAGGAAATTCTCATCCATTTTGAAAAATGCCCACTTAAACCTATTTGAATCTGCTTCTTTAGTCACTCCTTTCCTGATTCCTAGCTTATAAGTAATCATTATAATGATTACTTAGAAACCAAATAAATCAAGTAAAACAAAAATATAAATAATTCATGCTCAAGTGAAAATATCTTTTTATTTTTGTTGATTAAAATAATGCACATGATACCTAAGTTTAGTTGCATATTCAACTTCAATGCAGCACCTATCTTTAATGAACTGGCCATATTTTTCTAAGAACTCAATTCCTCGATGCGTATGAAGAGCTATATTCTCATACTGATCCTAGAATATACAAAAATATTATTTGGGTATAATAAGTCATATGATATAATTTAGAAAATAGAAATGAATGCTGAAACAGATAAATTTACTTAACAGTCTAACCATTTAAATTTATCTCGCAAATACTGATTTCAAATAATAAAATAGAATATAGTCTAGTTGACCATCTTGAACTAAAGAAATGAAATCAGAGATTTGAATAAGTTTTCTCACAATGCCTAGACTTCAAAATTTACCTAATTATATAACCATGAAGATAACCACTTTACAAAAGAAAACTTTTTGAGCTTTTCTTCTCAAAAGCATAAAGTAGGTTTATAATCATTGAATTTCTGACGAGTACACTAGATACTACAAGTCAGGAATTTAATCTATACAGAATACTACAACAGTACCACATGATAAGTTACTATTATTGACTGCCTAGCAATACAATTTTCCTCTAAATTATTCTTCTATTTATCAGGACTTCAATATTGTCAGGTCTTATATTCATCTTCAAGAACACTAACTGCATCAATCCACCTAATCTTAGTTTTTCCTCTGGTTTCCCCCCCCCCCCCAAAAAAAAAAATCTTGGCATTAAACACCTGTTTCATTAACTTTTCTGTACCCATTCGGTTTCAATTATCATGCCACCTGAAATTAGCTCTGCTCACATATTCTTGAATGTTAACTTCTAACCCAATTCTCAAATCCATAAACCCAAGTTGGTGTGAACATTGTCCATTATTAAAAAAGTATGGAAACAACTACAGTGTTTAAAGTAAAACTTCAGTTCAATATAAATCAAAATAATCACTCAATGTTTCAACCTTCATATATCTCTTAATGATTTGTAACGAAATAGATAATAATAATAACAGGACTCTAGCTTTGATGTAGTAAGTTTTTTTTTTTCACCAGAGGTTATGCTAGTAGTCTTAATGGTTGACCACATTACTGTGACTTTAACACACCATGTAGATTGTAACATATTATTATTATTATTATTCAGGCCTCCAAGGAGTCAAAAGACTCATTGTTTCTTTGTGTGTATGTCTGTGTACTCCAGATGATGTATATGTGTGTACTCCAGATACAATCCATTAAGCCTCCAACATGATGTCCTCACAGTACTTAAGCCTCAACACACAGGAGGAAGGGTCTATATAAGGTGTATGGTTTGCATCTGAATGGATCTGGAGTCAGGTGTGTTCACTGAGAGTTCTGAAGTGCAGAGTTAAGGAAAAGCAGGTGATATGAGTCCAGGCAACCTAGAAGTTAGTAAATGTGAGAGAGATCACATGATTCTGAATGTAACTAGCTGCCAAGGTTGGGCTAAGCAACACAGTGAAAGAGAGGTAGTAGGATGAATGACCTTCATATCAAGGTCAATGTTTTGACCTTCATATCAAGGTCAAAACATTGAGTGAATATTTTGGTTTATATTAAACTGAAGTTTTACTATAACATGGTAGTTGTTTCCATTATTTTTTTAATAATGAATGCTGATCATGGTGTAACTGAAGGAAAGGAATTTCTTATTCCATACAAATTTATTCAAATGGCTTACCACATAGCTTTGTTTATTCTATTGTCTATGTCCATGTTAAATTTTCATTGTCACTAATAATTTTGCCTAAACAGAAAATTCACCTGTTCTTAGATTCTCAAATGAAAATGTAGATGTTTTCCATGATTCAGCTTAAATGCAAAGTTTATCTTTTTATTGCTGATATTCACACAAAATTTGTTACAGCACTTATTCAATCTAATCAGAGAATCCTGAAGTCCAATGGTTTTCAGAAGTATAAAATCAACTGCATAAAGTAAAGTGCTAAGTTGAATATCTCCAATTCTGATATTAGGTATGATGCCACTTTCCTTCAAAATGTGATCCATATAAATGATGAATAAGACTAAAGATAATGTGCATTCTTGTCTTACACCTAATTTTATATCAAATCATCTTCCCAAAACTCCAATTCTAATTGAAGATGTACAACTTAAATATAGACTATATACTGTTTTATTAAATAATCTATAAAGATCTACAAAACTTAAGTAGGGATATTTCATGTTTGTAACTTCTTTATCTGTCTTACAGTGAAAATTAATTGACAACCCAACCCCTATTGTCATGAACCTAGCTTGTTCTTCCTCACAATTTTTCTTAACCTCCTCTCCAGTATGTTTGCATAAATCTTACTCAGAAGAACACTTCCAGGTAAGATTTAAAGAAATTGCTTTATAATTCTCACACTATTTCCGATTTTACAGATGGAAACTATGAGAACTACTCTAATCATCTAAATTCAATCATCAGACCACACCTTCTGAATTATGTGGTGCAGCCACAGTAAAACTTTTATACCTTCATAAGTGAGCATTTTTGGTGTCTTGATGGTTTTTAATACCTGAAGTACTGATATGTATATCTCATTGAATATTTTCTGCCACTGTTTGTTTCATTTAACAATCTTTCAAAAGAATTATTCCAGACATCACAAATATCTTTATCTTCGGTTTTTATATCATCTTTACAATTGGATTCTACAGTATTCTCCCCTTCTTTTTCTAAGGTTTTTCTAAGAGCTTCCAGAACAGTTGCCACAACTGTAATATCTGTCTTCTGCATTCTTCCCAAAATCTGACTATTACTTTTATTTAGCTTTCTTACATTTTTTTTTGTTTCTTTTGTTTTCTTTTAAGCAATCTGTTGACTTACTTACCTGCTAGGAATCTGCATTATGCTTTCTTCTTCTTTTCCATAACTTCCTCTACCTTTCTTAGTCCATCACCAAGAATCCTTGCAAACAACCTATTCTCACCCTTCCTGAATCAATCAACGTTTTCTTCAGAGTTTACCACTGGGATCCCAAGGTTTGGTTTTTGTTTTTAAACTTCATTTTTCTCCAATATTATTTGCATATCTGAGTGTGCAGTTTACCTCTAAAAGCTGCTACTTTTTTTTAAACTTTTCTTTACAGTATGATATTCAGTTTTATCCTGTTCAAAACTGAATAGTAATCACTTCCTATTTCAAATACCCTATATACTCTTGCATCCTGATCTGGCATAAAGATATCATTATCAACAATGACAATCAATTAAACATTTATTGTGCATTCTCGCCACATAAATTTGTGCACATTTCTATGTTGGAAGATGGGGTTATAATAATAACTCTTCCATTCCTGAACAAAAATCTAGCAGGTACTTAGAATTATTAGTAGCTCTATCCTTTCCTCCAAATTTTTCAAAACATTTCTATAAGCCTAGGATTCACTAATAATTAACTTGAAAAATTCCTCCATTCTGCTTGCACAGAATTTTCTGTGGACCACAGGCACAAATAAGTTTCATTATCCAATTCTCTATTTTGAAATGTTTTCATATCATTCTATCAGTCTGAAGTCAGAAGTTTATGTTTGTATTAAATGTTATAGCTATGCCTTCTTTTTCTTGATCACTATTGCCTGAATATAATATATTTACCATATAGCAGAATCTTACCTGTTTTATCTTCTTCGTCTTGGTAATATCAATTACATCAACATGGTACCTCTCTAGTACCTATCAACGTTTTTGTTGATACTTCTTATATTGATGGTACCTATCTTCGATTCTGATGATATTATTATTATTATTATTCAGGCCTCCATGGAATCAAAAGACTCATCATGGGAGGTCCTTTCTAAGAAATACAAGTCTATCAAGACTCATCGAGGGAGGTCCCTCCTAGGAAACACAAAGTCTATCATAACACACCTTAAATGAATTGACCATTCTCGCTCTCACCACTCCATTGGGCAATGCATTCCATGGTTCAACCACCCTCCATGCAAAGAAACCACTCCTCACCCTCTTGCTCACAGTTTCCTTTCGTAACGTCCAGGAATGGACCCTTGTCATGACTCATTGCCACTGTTCAACCAAGCGAAAGAACTCCCCAGTGTCAACCCTGTAACCACCTCTCAACAGTTTAAAAGTCTCAATCATATCACCTCTCCTTCTTCTATCCACCAAACTCTGAGTCCACACTCCCTCAGCCAATCCTCATAACTAACATTGTACAGCCTAGGATTACCATATAATACCATATAATAATATATTACCTACCATATAATAATGGTAGGCCACCCACTCCTACCATTAATTAGTTTTGGATTCAGCCAACACAGATTATAATTTGTTTGGCTAAGTCTCAAATTGCTAACTTGTGCTTGTTTATTCAGTATTCAGGCAGATACTTACTAGCAACGCACACACACATGAAAGTGGGAATTAGCCATTGGGTCAGAAGTCCCAGTCAGTTATCCCCATTTCATAAAGGCTATAAAGGTCTCCTCCCAATTATTATAGCTCTGACCACTATGAAGCAATCCCCAAGTAGGGGTGATGTCCCAGAATATATATGTATGTATATATTCAATCCGATCACAATAATCACTGATAGAAGTCAAGCAGTAACAAAGAAACACACAAAATATTCATCAAGTCTTAAGAACCACAAGGTGGACAAATTTAAGTATACAGCTGCTTGGTTTGGGTTAAAAGGAGTGAGCACATCCAGAGTCACTGAGAAAGAACCCTTTACAGATTATACAATACTAAATACCTATCATATCTTTCCTTGAAACATTCACTGAAGATAGAATTGCAATACTCACTGGTAGCTTATTCCATTACTCATCACACAAAATGATAATCTGGACCTCATATGCCTTCAGAACCTCAATCAACTTCCAGAGATGATACTAAACTGATATGAGCTCCAAAATTTCCTGCTGTAAGATCCCCTTACCAATTTGTATGTTTCTATCCTATCTCCTCTCCTCCTATTTCTCATACTCTGAACAAAATTGCACAAGGCAGTTACCAACTGCTGAATGTTTGACAGTTTTTTTTTCGAATTCCATGGAAAGATGATATATCTGAGCAGAGTAGCCAAGATGTGGTCTTATAACCATTTTGAAAAGTGGAAGAATAACTTTCCATATTCTTACAAGTTGTTCAATACTGCAGTTATATGATGTAATGACATAACCACCTTATCGATGTGGTTCCTAAACTTAACTTTCATTAGCTTCACCAAATACTTAGAGCAAATTTCCATTAGAATTACCAAAATCTAAGGAGTAAATTTTAATATAATAATCAATTTATAATGTCCTCAGTCCTAAATGCATAATATTACATTTATGTAATATTACACTGACACTCATTAACATTTGCCCACCTGTTTATACAGTTCATTTTTGAACTGTCTGCACAAGCAAATATGCAGGGCTCCTATATCATATATCCATCGTTACTGAACCCAACTTTGTATCAGTAGCATTTAAATAGACATTCCCGATGTTAATATACATGATAAGCAGTAGTGACCCATACTTCACTCTTCAATACCTGTCAGAGTGGGGTATGGATCATTGATTTACTCTCCAACATACTTCTATTGGCATACTTCACTCTCTAACAGTCAGTCAACTGTTCTGATATCCATTACAAGAATATTCTGCAAGCCTTGAAATGAAGAACAACTACTTTGTCTATGAAGACAGAAAAATCTCAACTTCATGGTAAACTTAAATCATATCGAAGGTTCCTAGCAAGTATATCAGCATGAGCAGAGAATACAAAATTGTGTGTAACAGTAGCTGAACAAAAGTCAAGAGAAAGATTTTGATAATGCAGAAGACAAAGATGACTGGAGTTGATTTTTCCTTTATATCCCCCCCCCCCTCCAAAAAAAGGTTTATAAAAACCTACAAGTACATTTGTATCATGGGTGGGCTAAGGATTTTTTCATTTTTATTAATTTTATTACTTTTTTCGTTTTTTCATTTATATTTACATAGTTCAAAAACCGTGCTCTAAAGACCAAATATGGAATTTCTGTCAGGCAACTTCAGGACTCTGATAAGCGAGGCAGTGGTCTCACACTGGGTGATGAAATTCATCTCCCACCTAAAGACAATCACAAACATCCATGCCCATAGCAGGATTTGAACCTGCAACCTGTTGGTTGGAGAGTGGGTACACTAATCACCCAGCCAACCAGGATGGCAGGTCCTGGTAACAATCTATAAAAAGGAAAATAAAACAATGTGAGAATTACAGAGAAATTTCCCTACTGGGTATTCCAGTAGGGAAATGCAATTATGCAAGCATACTCGAGAAGGTGCTATGAAAAACTGTAGCAGAACAACAAATTACACGATAATCACAGTAATTAACTTTAATGAAATGAATTCATTTCATTAAAGTTAATTACAAACATCCATGCCCATAGCAGGATTTGAACCTGCAACCTGTTGGTTCGAGAGCAGGTACACTAACCACTCAGCTAACCAGGTTAGCAAGTCCTGGTAACAATCTATAAAAAGGAAAATAAAACAAGTAATTAACTTTAATGAAATGAATTCATTTCATTAAAGTTGATTACTGTGGTTATTGTGTAATTTGTTGTTTATAGTCAGAACACAGGTACCTTTAATCCGGCGTTAGTAAGGTGGCGGTGTCACAGTTGTTTCTTTCTATATGTTTGGGGTCTGTGACACCCCACCTTACTAACACCGGGTCAAAGATTAAAATGTAGCAAAGAAACTTGAAGAACTAGCACTGGATTCAGTCTGAATAGGGATTGGCATGATAAAATTTTTAAGATTTTCACTTTAAGACAAAGAATTGAGAAATCATTGGAACACAACAAGGATCTGTATTTGAGCTTCACAGAACTGGAAGAAGCATATGATAAGACACCACATGAAAACCTGCTCAAAGTCCTACAATGAGGTGTGAATGGACAGTATGGGTTTGCTAAAGGAGATTTATAAGGTGATGAATGCATTGGATAGACAAATACATATACAGTGGTAAATTTAAATTTTGCAAAGGCCTTTGATATGTGACAAGTTGGTAATTCAACTGGAATGGATGAGTTTTAGCATCTTGGACTGGAAACCATCAGTTTGACAGATATCAGCAAGTTGTATATTGTTTAATTTGCATGCTAATGATATTTGAGAAAAGTTTGTTGGTGATATGCAACTGTTTGCAGATGATGCACAGTTGGAACTATGAAAAACAGAGAGAACATCTGACTTTTATTCTGACTTTACCTGAAAAAGATTAATATACAGGAATCAAGTATGCATTCCATACTTGATTCCTGTATATCTATATCTTACAAGTAAAGGGGGATAAGGAAGCTGTGAGGTGACAGTAGATAAGGAAGACCTAAAATTTAGCAGGAACAATGCTGAAACTATGAGAAATTACAATAGTTTATAGTAATTAATTGTATATTAATCTTTGCAATGATGCAAAGACATTGATGTACGAATGTAAGGAGGTTATGGTAGCATTATATAAGGCCTTGTTAGGGTTACAAATGGATTACTGAGCAGACTTTGTTATCAAAAGAATGAAGATATACTGACTAGGGTCCAGAGACAATAGATTAAAATTGTTTCTGGAATGATGGGTAAAAAAAAAAGATTGAAGAAATGAAATGAAATAAAACTGAAAATAAATGAAAATAATCAGTCTAGCGGATAGGAGAGGATATGATTTAGATATTGAGACAAGTTGGTAAGGGGTTATCAGATTAATGTGGAAGAAAAGGAGAGAATAAGAGGCAATCCCTGGAAGCAGTATAAGGAGTGCAAGAAGAGAGGACCTGAGTAAATTGAAAAATTTTTGCATGGATAACCGAGGATGAATGGACTGCATTACCTGAGTGTGGTAAATAGGGAGGGGTAAATGCATTTACGACATGGTTTAAGCAGTTATGCGTGACAATTTCTTTCCACAATGAATATTTTGACTACAGAGGTCTAATTATGATGATAATCATAATAAATGGAACATTATACAGAGTAATATATATAATATATTTTTTAAAAATAGATATTTAATGACTTTAAACCGAGATAAAATATTAAGTTTTAATGAGAATGATACAACTAGTTTCAGCCTTCATCAGGTATCCACTAAAGGTAGAACACAATAATAAAAATTGAAGTTACAAAAAACTGAGAATTACAGGAAAAATGCAATACATAATCGACATAAAAAACGTATTTTTCGAGTTGTTCTATCCAACACGGCATTGTTTATTATGTGTGGGTTTGTAAGTTCTCGTGAATGCCAGCATTGATCAACTGCAGCATGGCTATCAGGGATGTTGTAACTTAAATTGATGTTCAAATGTTCAGGATTAAGGAGGATTTCCCTGGATTTCACGATTTTCCTTTCAAACTCATCACTGCAGCGAAAAATGTTTTCGGATTTATCCCAACAAACTAAGCGACTTTGTAGATCATCATGAGAATTGTTTGAGAAAAGAACATGACCGGATAGCGCTGATGCATGTGATCTTTTATAGGAGATGTCTTTCTTATGTTCTTTTATACGTAGTTCAATAGATTTGTTAGTCTGTCAAAAAAAAGGAATATTACAATCGCACCATAATTTGTATACGCCTGGATATTTTAGGTTGTGATGAATAGGCTTCAGATGGCTTATAAGAGAACAGATTTTAGGTAGTGTAGTGAAAAACGTCCTGATGTTGTATTTTTTAAGGACTTTAGCCAATTTATTGGAGACTGAACCAATGTATGGGATGGAGATGCTACCTTTAAAATGGTAGTTTCCGTAGTACACTGCCTAGGAGGATCCAGAAGAAATTTCTTAATCATTTTTTCAGAATATCCATTTTGTTTAAAGATCAGAGAAAGATGATTAATTTCTTTTTGGAGCTCATCTGGTTCATTTAAAAGAGAGCGTGCTCTGTGTCCTAAGGTAGAGATAGTTCCAAGCTTTTGTGGTGGAAAGTGATGAGATTGACAGTGCAGATATCTATTAGTATGAGTGGGTTTTCTGTATATAGAGATTTTAAATCTATCAGAGCATCGTATAAGAATTACATCCAGAAACGGAAGGCAGTTATTTCGTTCTAGTTCAGCAGTGAATTTTATATTAGAATGCTGGTTGTTAAGATGATGAAGAAAATCCATGAGAGATGTGTGCCCGTGACTCCATATAATGAAAATGTCATCAACATAACGTCTCCAAAGTTTTGGCTTAAGTGAGAAGGACGATATGGCTTTCGTTTCAAAATCTTCAAGGAAAATGTTTGCCCATTGCTAGGCCTTGGTTCTGTTTGTAAATGGATTCCCTATATCTGAAGTAGCAAGATTGACATAATGAAATAATGTCAAAACTTGCTATGATATCATTTTCACTGATGGAAATATTTTTGATATGAGAAATAAAATCTGCGGTGTTTTTGATGAATGATGAATATTTATTGGAGAAACACTATTCCGCAAGATGTGTAGAAATCTTATAAGTAGGACCATCAATACCTTCCACAATTGGGCGAAGAGGGGTGTTTTCCTTGTGGATCTTCGGAACTCCATAAATGCGTGGTATAAGAAGGTGGAGAGAACGTAAAGAAAGGTGAATATTGTGAGGAAGTTCACTTGTAGTCTTTAACAGATTTTTTGTGCGGTTTTGTAGTTCTCTTGTTGGATCATCCTGAAGAATTAAATATGTAATGTTGTCTTCGAGCAATTGAAGCAATTTATTGTGGTAACTGAGTTGAGGATGACTCACCTTCAGTTGAAAAGCCTTGAAACATGTTTCACATTCTAAATGGGATTTGAACCCGGGTGTTCCTAACCAAAGGACATTGTTGAAAGTGACCGAGTTATGACAGCAATATTTATGCTGCATGCAAATGTTATACTCCTAAATTAAAAGAACAACAGTACATTGTACTCTTCAACTGGAAAACTTCGATTCTCATTGCAAGAGGAATCTTTATGAGTTTTTCAAATGAAGGTGAGTTAGTTGATTTCATACGGAGGTAGCAGAGCTTTTTTTCCCAGGAAATTCAGGCTTTTCATCCTGCATGCAGACAAATCAGCCATGAGAACACATGCAATTTACTGACAAAAATATTAGTGGGGGTGGATGGTAGAAGACATTAAGTGTAGATGATAATGGTAATGTAGTGGCATTCTGTGTAGTTGGCAGATTAAGTAGTGGAGATGGAGAGTTGTAGAGTGCCTCCCTCAATGAGTCCTTGAATTCCTTGGAGGTGTCACGTAGTAATAATAATGTCCAGTATAAGTGTTCAGGACTCTTTTAAATAAAATGAATAACTGCTGTAACAAGTTGGATATAAAAATAGACAATAAGAGACCAAAACTGAGAAAACATGCAGGAATGTGAAAACACTAACTGCATTCTCAATGGAGAACAAGCAATGTCTTTCAGTAGATATTTAGGTACAATTTTTAGTGAAGGCAGCATATTAAATTTAGAAACTTATAACAGAATGGTGTGAAACAGTTGAATAAATTCATGTGGAATAAGCCAGAAACTACCAAAATAGCAGTATACAAGACAGCATTATTCTAATTTTAATATAGATCTGAGAACTGGATTTAAAGACCACAGACATGAGTAAGAAAAATTTGAGGAATAAACAGACAAGCATTAGTGAAAGACAATATTAAAAATGAAGATATCAGAAAAGAACTCAAAACTATTACCTAGATGATATTTGGTTTACTGGTGCAAGGACAGCTGAGGTCATACTGCACCATTCCAAAGGTTACAGAAGAATACAATGTAATAAAAAAAATAAATAAATTAGTAAATATGTTATGTATAAAACAATTTTTTTTAAAAAAAAGTAACCAAAATCATAACAGATATGATTTTGGTTACTTTTAATAATTTTAATGTTTGGATAAACAGCATTTACAATCAAATTCTTCTTCTTCTTCTTCCCATTTTTACCTTGCGGTGTCGATGGTTTTCTAGTCATTTAACCACAACCGTACATATGGTGGTTTATCCCTATGCCTCCGGTGTATCCTATGTCTGTAGAATCGTTGAGTTCTCAAGACTGGTTTGCCTGCTTGCAGGAGGAAAAACCCCAGATAAACTGGGGAGAAAAAACCTGCAGTCCATGCCCAAGACCAGCTAACTTGGCTATATCTGAGAAGGATCCTGAGCCCCCTCACATCAGCGATGGGAATCGAACCCAAGCCACTCCTTTCCCAGCCATATGGTTGCAAAGCACATAGCCACTCTGCTAACCATGCGGACTTTATATAGATGATAAAATTCATCTGTATAAATTAATTCTTCGTAAATATTTAAAAATTTCATACAATTTGACCAAACCTGACAAGATCTGCCTAAGTGTATACAATTAAGCAGGATTAGTAAAAACTGCATTCCTCTCTTGGGTGAAGTGCTGGTACTATGGGTACTAAGATGAATGTTACACTGTTCACATACAAGGGTGGTCTGAAAAGTTCTTGGCCTAAAAATGAATTTATAATTTCAAAATTATTTTTAATTTTTCAACATAATCTCCCTTAAGACTAATACATTTATTCCAGTGATGCTCCAGTGCCACTATCCTGTCCCTGTAATGGTTCTTAGTAAGATCTGCAAAATACCCCCTCTACAGCTGCAAACTTGATTCAAAGAAAAACACTGACCAGCAAGGAAGAGTTTTAGTTTTGGGAAGAGACTGAAGTCAGAGAGAACGAAATCTGGGGAATAGGGTGGATGTTACAACAATTCATAGTGCAAATCCCTTAATTTTCCTATCACCAAACACCTTTGTGGGCAGATACAATGTCCTGATGAAAAATGTTTTTTTAATTCTGCAAACCAGGTCTTTTCTCAGGAATCTTTTCATCTAGTCTGGTTAAAAGATTGGAATAATATTCCCCAGTTATTGTTTTACCCTTTTCAAGATAATTAATAAACAAAATGCCTTTAGCATCCCAAAACACCGATGCCATGACCTTTCCTGCTGATGGAACCGACTTTGTCTTCTTTGGCGCTGAACAACTGGCACCTGTCCACTTTGACTGTTGTTTGGATTCTGGTGTGTGTAATGGTGAATCCAAGTCTCATCCATAGTAATAAATCAACGCACAAAATCAGTTTTATTCTTATTAAAATGCTCCAAGCACTGTTCAGAGATTTTCATGTGAGTGCGTTTTTGATCTGCTATGAGCAAGCACAGCACCCATCTTGCGCAAAGCTTTTTCATTTGCAATTCTTCATGCAAAATATATCCTACACATTCTATTGAAATGCCTAGTCTCAGCAATTTCACGCACTTTGACTCGCCGGTCATCAAAATACCATATTGTATACTTGATCAATGATTTCTTAATTGTCGAAAATGAAGGAGAAGAGTGCCCTTAAATTTTTATGAACTTCGAATGATTTCTTTTGACGTTAAACCTTCTTTTACAAAGAATTTTATAACCACATGTTACTCAGTTTTATCCATTTCTAGGGATACAGACAACACTTTTGTTTCAGACAGCTGTATAAAATAAACTACTTCACAGAATGACTTGCAATTTCATATGAATGCCTATGACAGATGTACCAATTTAGAAAAAAGAAAATCTTACCGATAGTGTTGCTATTTATGGTCGAGGACGAGAACTTTTCAGACCACCCTCGCAGGCAGGTCATTCTCTCAACAGATAAGAATCCGTTGAGAGCCAATACTACAAGTGCTGCAAGATGACTGTGACCTATGCAGAGTCTAGCAAGAACAACTTCCACTTTTCTGTCTCTATGTGACATAGATGCAAGCACTTTATTTAAGGCATAGTTTCATGCAATTTGATTTGTCATTGCTTCCTCCAATGATGACTGCCATTAATTAACTAATTTTATTAACTGTTTGTAATCTATACAGGAGACTGATGAACATAACTGGAGAAATTAAGAGCTGATCTAGCAGCTTCATTAGCATTCTCATTTGCCTTCATTCCATGCGACTAGGAAAATTGCACAATCAAACGTCAAAATTGATTATCCTCATTTGATACAATAACTGTAGATCATCATAAATGTTATGATCAACATCAAAAATGGATAGTATAGTGGTAAGGCTAATACATTGGTTATTCATAACTGTATTTTTTGAGGAAATTACAACACAGACATATATAGACATATTATATAGACTATATTAACTAAAATTCTTTTAATTAATACACTGGTGTCAAAAAACCCAAAGAACGAACACTATTTCTGAAGACTACAACCACAAATTCAGACAAATTCGCATGTGGGAATTTGTGTAACTGACAATTTTGAGTAGAAAGTGAGTACACATTCAAATTTTAGAATCATACACAAAGGGGGAGGGTCGCATGGTAGCACTCAACAGAATAAAAGGCAAAAGGCTGTTCTAAATGAATTATGTTTGAAGGAAGCACTTTTTGTGAAGGAATAAATTTGCAAAATTGGAATGTCTTGTAATGTCTCAAATACATCATCTAGATGATTTCATGAGGGGAAGAATTATTGAAGAAGGCTGCAGAATTACTGATTTTGCCAGAGGATTTGGAATCTCACATAGTGTTGTATCCAGGCTCTAGGAAGCATTTCAAACCAGTAGAATGTGTTCCAGACATTTGCTAAGAGGTGACCCTTGCTCTACCACAGAGCATACAGACAGAGTTTTGTTTATTACAGCACGATGTAATTGACACACCATGGCAAGTAAGCTCCATTCAAGCATAGGTACGTGGATGTTTCAATAAACTGCGGCAAGACATCTGCAAAAAGTAGGGCTATATGTCCAAAGGCCTCTAGTTTGCATCCCTTTATCCACAGGTCACTGGAGAGCACATTTTTAGTGGTGTACTCCTTACAGATGAGAGTCGTTTTAGTCTTTCATCCGATTCTAGGCAACACTTGATCTGGTGTGAAACTGGTGCTGCTTATCATCATGAGAATGTTCTTGAAAATGACAGATATGGCAATGCTGAAGTCATAGCATAGCATAGCAAAAGGCATTATGCTTAATGGATGCACTGAGCCACAAGTGCTGGAAAAAGGGACTATAACTGGTGAACAATATTGCAACGAAGTTCAACATCATGTTCGATTGTTCATGATGTTGTAGGCAAAAAATTCATTTTTATGGATGACAATGTCCCACCACATCGTACATAAGCAGTGCAGATACTTCTGTAGAGTTAGGATATTAATTGAAATAAGTGGCAGGCACACTCCCCAGATCTCAACCACATAGAGCACATCTATTGTGCACAGGTCTGGTCTCCTGGTTTCCACTGTGATTCTGATGTATTGGAGAGAGTACAAAGGAGAGTGTTAAAAATTATATCAGGATTATGGAATACTGATTATGAAGACAGATTGAGAATTTGTAGACTGCAGACACTAGCAAACAGGAGAAAAGAGGGGTGATATGATTGAGGCTTACAAACTTCTGAGAGGGTCATACAGGATTTCAATTTGTGGAATTTTTTAATTTATGGAGGGTGGGGAGAGGACAAGAGGGTATCATTGGAAGAAGCTAAGAATGAATGCCGCTAAGAAGGGGGCAAGGACTAGATTTTTCTCTCAGAGGGTGGTGCATAATTGGAATGGATTGCCATTGGATGTTGTGAGTGCAAGCAGTGTGAATGAATTCAAGAATAAGTATGATAGCTGGTGCATGTAATATGTGGCCTCTCTAGATGAGTCTCTGCCTCCCTGGGGGTCTCTCTTAATAATAATAATTATAATTATTATTATCCTTGCTCAGAAAGAAGAATAGTCTAGTTTGCCTCAAGAGCTCGTTAATCACTTGGTGTGCTAAGAATGGTATGATGTTGTAAGAGCTACATCGCTATATTGGAGTGGATATATTCCATAATGAAATGTCTCTCTGTATAGTTTTCTATACAGAGTGAAAACTATACTTCATAAGGAATTAATGTACTAATTTGTATATTTCACTGTATATTAATTCCTTATGAAATTTGTAACTTTTGCCCAAAAATGTACTGCAATTAATTTGTACGAAATTTATAAAGCGTTTTTTGTGTAATATAATTTATTAGTATACTGGCAATAAATTTATGTCCATATTTGTCTGTAATCATGAAAGGTTTTTCGTATACAGGTAAAAATGAAGTTTGTCCTGGGCTTTTGGACACTATTTCAGTGAAGTTAAATTGCTTTCATCAGGGAACAAAATATACTAAGGTGTGCATGCAGACACTACACTAAGTAATGAAGCAAAGCATGTCAACTAAGAGTAGGCCTAAAGTCCTAAATAGTCACCTCCCCCTCATCCCAGCGGTCTAAATTGCATGTTTGGCTGTAGTACAAAGGATGAGAGATTCCCAAATTTGGGACAATTTCATGCAATCAATTTTGTTGAGGTTAGAGTAGTTTCTTAAAGCAGAAGAATATTCATGGAAAAGTCTTTCATATTTATATTTGCTACGATGGAGTAGAGTAGCTTTCTTCCAGCATATTTGAAGGCAGATATCCAAAGTATGGTCAGCAAGTTCAGTAGATGTAGTGGTGGAAACGGGTATAGTCCTTATGTTCAGCAAGTTTGATGTTGGCTGTCCTGCCCTGCCCATTTGGCCATAGTAGGAAGTTTACAACTATGAGGCACCTAGTAAACAGCTGGCAGGTCTAGGGACTGTGGCTGGTCTTTGATGGAGCAGATAAAGGATGCTAATTTTTTTTATATGGTTTGGAAGTGGTTGCAAGGTTGTATTTTTTTAAAGATGTTTGCTTGTATTTCCGATGTGCCTTGGATATATGGAATAGTCTCTGTTCTGGAGAGAAGGAGAGTGTGCAGGCTTAGAGTTTTAATATTTTTTGGATATGGTCAGAACTGTAGCCATTAGCTAAGAATTTTTGTGAAGGAAGTTCAGTGGGAAAAGGTACTGTTATCTGAACTAATTAATCCAAACTTGTTATATATAAGTTTTAATCCCCATACTGTTGGAAGGGAGGGGGTGACTTCATGAATTTATCTACTGGTGCATAATCAAAGTGTCTAGGAAGGGAAGACTCCCCCCCCCCCTAATGTGAACTGGATCCTGGGATGTTTTTTGTTTAGATATGTTAAAAATATGTTAAGAGCATCCAGGCCAAGCGGGACACTGGTGAACAGAAAGGAGACATTGAAACTGACCATAATCAGTACCTTAGAGTGTGAGGGTTTTCTATACTGGCTTTAAAGTGAGTTGAGTCTTTTTTGTGTGTGTGTGTGTGTGTGTGTGTGTGTGAGAGAGAGAGAGAGAGAGAGAGAGAAGGGAGGTTGCACTTTGGTTAAATATTTGGCTAATTTGTATATGGCTGAATCAATGGCATCTACAATTAGGCATGATGACATTCTGTTTATGGATTTTAGGAAGTCATATGTGGGGGAGGGGAAATCCAAATTGAATTACATGGTTTTGGTTTGTAAATAAACAGGCTAGGAGGTGACCTTTTTTAAGGAGTCTGTGAAATGATCTGAAATCGAAAGAGCATTTGTTTAAGATATCAGCTATCCAAAGAAGTGGATAAATACACACCAAGGAGGGAGGGAGGGAGAGAGAGAGAGAGAGAGAGAGAGAGAATGACTAGTTGCAAGATGGAAAGACCACTGGAGCTCAAACAAACAAATACCTGATCCTCAAGTAGAAGAAGAAAAAGAGGTGTATATACATACATATTTCTGCTGAAAATCTGAAGCCATTAATTACTAAGATCCATGAACAACAATAAATGTTTGCTGAAGCTACCTTCCAATGACTCTCATGTTACAAGAGTGACAGTACATTGCAAATATATCAATAGATAGAAGCTTGCCTTGCCAACTGTGGAAGGAAGTTGTATTTGAGTTTACTTTGAATGCTTAAGACAGAGCCTTGGGTGACACAGTCTTTATGGTGGTATGACCAGGATAATATCCTTCCCACTTGGATTTGGAAAATTCACTTAGAGAGAAATTTTTCAATAAAAGAAGGAAGATGCTCCCTGAGACCTATATCATAGAGGTCTTTTAATGTGCCATATTTCCAGGTTTCAGGTAAAACTGGTTTGACAATTATACCATTGGGTTATGGAGTATATTAGGCTAGACAAGAATTTCTATTTTTGTTTTAAAACTTTACCCAAGCATAATCTTCATTACCGGTCTACTGGTATTAGAGGCTGTTGGCTTCAAATCAATTGCCTCAGGATCCTATAATGCAAAAAGCATTATGGGACAGGCTGCTATAAACTGGTTTCAACATTCACTGATGCCTTATATAGTAGGAGCCAAACGCAGAAAGACACCAACATTAAATCAAACATTAGTCATATTTTCCATACACAAGTAGCAAAATAGCATATCACCATGCCATTTATTAATCAGAATCAGAAATAGTTGTATCAAGTTTTACTATTGGGTTAAAAGTATATTATACTCAACAATAAATTATATTCTTGTATGAATCCATTACTCAAGTGGAGTAGAAGAAATATCTCCACATGAAGTATCGTCATGACTAGTCTACTTATATGTAGAGGGTATTGACATCACATCAATTGCCTCAGGATCTAAATGTTGGGAAAAAGATTAAAACAAGAATATAATTTCTTGTTAGGTAGAGAAATGACAAGTAGAGAAATGGTGATACACTATTTCTCTACTTGTGTATGCAAAACATATGGTTTCTGCACTGATTTAACATTGGTGTCTTTCTTGATCTAGCTGCCACTGATGAGACCTCAATGTAGATCAAAACAAGTGTGTGGGTAGTGGCCCTTTCTATAAGTTTTTGCATTATGCAATTCTCGGGCAAATGATGTGAAGCAAACAGCTTCTATATACCAGTAGACAAGTTGTGAAGATCTTTCAATTGCAAACCTTGTTGCCTTATTATTGGGCAAAGGATTAAAACAAGAATAATTTCTTGTCAAACTGGAAGGAAACTACATATCACCTTTAAGGAATGCAGAGAACAGAATGGGACTTCTGCCCTTATGTCTAATCTTACTTATGTGGTGTGTCCACATTTGGAGATATTCACTGGGTATACTGAACAAATTACAATAGACTGGAAATTTAAGACTTTGTCTACCAAAATGACAAATGGCATAAAGGTGTGTAATGATACACATAACAGAACAACATGATGATATTTCATGCTCGATGGGACATTGTCAGCTAAACAATGTCCCATCGAGCCTACTGCAGTTTTCGTCAAGAAACCAGGGTGAACAGTGAAAAGTCAAAAACTATATAAAAAAACTCCAATTCAACACCTAGAAGAAGAAAAACAAACCCAACGTCATAAAAATTCAAGATATGGAGAAATTTGAATTTGCAGAAGAACTGGAAAAGTACCAAATAGACATAATTTACACTACTGACACAAATAAAACAAAAACAGATGAAATCCTACTAAATAAGTACAGGATGTCATATTTGGACAACACCGATGATGGAGTAGCATTCAACACCAAACATCAAGATAAATTTCTTGATTGGAATGCAATTTAGGGTTATGTGGACAAACTTCAAACTTAAACAGACAATGAAACATAATTGTGCCTATGATTTCTGAAGTCATTAAAGCAGGACATTTAAAAAAAAAAAAAAAAAAAACGGAAAAGCAGCCACTGCCGGAATCTAAACAGCAGAATGGGAAATGAATCCTACCAGGAATATAGAAACATTTTGGGAAATACTGGAGACAGGGGCAGAGCTAATAATAATGATAAGTACTTGGTGCATTTCTGCCAGGATATGGATTAGTCGTTACTAACACCATGTTCACCACAAAGATGTACTTCAGTTCATGTGGAGAGAAGAGACAAGAAATAAGAAAAGTCATATAATAATAATATTTATGTCATTGTGGATATTTATATCTTCATTCTGGTTCAGAATACAACAGCACACAGAGGATATAAAATTAAAATCACATTGAAAAGAACAATATGTAACAAAATTTTAAAAAGAATTAAAGTAGAGCAGTAAAAAAAAAAAAGTAGTAAAAAAAATTAAACAGTTTGTAAACACAAGAACACAGTGGCTTTTTTTTTCTTTTTTACACTAGTCTTGATTCCTTACACTATTCAACATTGATTCAGCTAGGGAAACTATGGTGAAAATGTCTGCAAGGACAGAAAAATGGTGGATACAAAGAGTTCTGGAAGAGAAGAAATTGTACTGAAAGCTCCTAGCAAATAAGTCAGTAGATGCCTAAAAGGATACAGAAAAAATGTAAGAGAACTGATGCTAAACAGAATCACGGAAAGAGTTTCGTAAGAATATAAAAGATAAATATAAGGACGGTGGCAAAATGTTCTAGAAGCTATTTTGAAAAGCTTAGAAATGGAGGAAAGAATAGTGTAAAAAAAAGATGACAAATGTTACATGATAATTGAGCATAAGGATATTTTAGATGCTGGAAGTAATTACTTTGAAAAATTGTTAAACAAAACAAACAGTGACAGAACAGTAGTAGAAAATATTCACGAAGAATGCAAAGAGGAGGAAGTGCATATCAATATTTAGAGTTAGAAAAAGCTATCAATAGCTGAAATGTAGAAAAGCAGCCACAGTAGATGATATTTGACCAGAAAAAAAACACAGGTTATTATCATCCATAAACTGGACAATCGAACTTCACTGTGTCTATTAAAGTCACCCATAAAAAGTATGAGTTGAGGTGTTGCAATATAAGACCACCAGGGTCAATCTGTGTTAATCCAGAAACTGGTGCTAAATAAATGAATCATATTATAACATATTCCCACTGAGAGGTGGATAGCTACCACTTCCAGAGGAGTGTTAAGCTGAATGCACTAAAATGGAGTCTGAATAGCAATAGGATAGCAACTCTTCCAAGGTAGATCCATCTCTAGATCTTTTATTGAAAATAATAACGAAATGCATCAGAGTGGATCTTTGTTGCATTTTAAATGTTTCCTGCAGACTAAAACAGATATGTTTGCATTTCTGCAGAAAAACTTCAATATTGATATTTTGGTATAATCTATGACGATTTCACTGCAAGCTGCTTTCTATTCTTTTGACTCTGAAGGCTTATTCAATTTCTCAGAGGTTGAAGGTTTATCTTTGTCAACTCATTTTGGGAAGGATTGGCTAATGTCCATCTTTTCCTCTGGAAAAATGTTTAATAAAGCATCTGATCTGTCAAGGTCAATTATTGTATTCAGTTCATATTCATTAGATACAGAAGGACCAATTTTACGTTCTTTCATTAATGACTTTGGCATAATTCACTTGACAAATGGGTTGCCACTGAGCATGATCATTTTAGGAGTTATTACAGGAAGGAGACTATGAGTTGGGCAACTGATACAATATTATTATTATTCAGGCCTCCATGGAGTCAAAAGACTCATCATGGGAGGTCCTTCCTAAGAACATAAAGTTTGTCAAGACTCATCGAGGGGACGTCCCCCCCTAAGAAACACAAAGTCTATCATACTACTCTTTAAACTCATTGACCGTTCTCACTCCCACCACTCCATCAGGGAATGCATTCCACGGTTCAACCACCCTCCACGCAAAGAAACCACTCCTTACCCTCTTGCTCACAGTTTCCTTTTGTAACTTCCAGGGATGGCCTCTTGTCATCACTCCTTGCCACTGTTCAACCAAGTGAAAGAACTCCCCATATGGTATGCCAAAATTACTGTATGGTGAAGGACACATACCTGTTGGTGTTGTTTTTGATATTTTCTTAATTGCTACCTTCTCAGCATATGAGATATTTTGTTCAATTTTTTGTATTTCTTTCTCACCAATAACAAGAAGCATACCAATAACTTCTGTTATTGGTATGCTTGGGAAGAGGCTGGGTGTTGTTCACAGTTGACACACCTAAGCAGGATAAATTATACAAAATCCTACTTGTGACAAAAAAAAATTTACTTGCCCAATTCCCCCACACACGCACCATTTTTTTTAATATGTTCCAATAAGTCAAAAGGAGCCAGTTGCATCAGTGTTTTCTTAAAGTTAAAGGGATACTGTTTAGAAAGGTTTTTTTTTTTAATTAAATAAAAAATGTCCTATTTTGTCCGTTCTCCAGCTACTCACCAGCTGGTAAAATCTACTTGCCACAGGTGAGCGTATCTATCAAGCCATACATTTGTATCATGCTCTTTACTACCACACTGGACACATATGGTATGAACAGGTTGAACACTATGAAAGGTTGGCCATGCCTATATTAAAAAAAAAAGGGAAAAAAAAGCCTTATAAACTCAAGGAGCAATACGAGTTCATCCAGAGCAGGCATTTACAAACTTCCATGCCTATGGTGGAAGATTTGAACTCATCGCTTGTTGGAGAGAAGGTGTGTGTTATCTACTTGGATAACCAAGCTGACTATTTCTAACATTTAAAGCATCTTAGTGGATTAGGTATAGAGAGTCAAAATTGGAGGTATGAGAGAAATCAAAACTAAACATGGTATTCCTAGTCAAATGACCATCCCTACATATCAGGATGTGCCTTGACATGTCAGTCAATCTTTAAGCTTTGTACATATCTCCACATTTGGAACATCAAGGAGGTTTCATTCTGATAATGCCCGCACGGTTAGTCTAGTGGCTATGCGCCTCGCAACCATATGCCTCGGGAAGGAGTGTCCTGGGTTCGATTCCCGTCGCCAATGTGAGGAACTTAAGGATCTCCCTCAGCCATAGCCAAGTTAGCCAGTCTTGGGCGTGGACAGCAGGGGTTTTTTCCCCAGTTTATCTGGAGTTTTTCATCCCGCAAGCAGGTAACCGGCCCCGTGAACACACGGATCTACAACCATAAATACTTAACCCCCCCCCACCATGAGGGGCTCAACTTGCCCCAATAGGGCCAGGGGAGGAAACTCCATATGAATAAATAAATAAATAAATTCTGATAACCATTAGAATAATTCAGTTTTATGAGATGTTACAATAACTGGGGGTAAGGGATAATTTCTTTACTGGGAATTATTCCAGGGTAAAGATATGTGCAATTGTGCAATACATCTCTAATACAGAGACTTAGCCTCTTCTTTACCAAGACTGTACTGCGTGGCGAAGAGTCACATTCTTCCAGAGGTGCCCCCGTTTTCACAGAACAGTGGAGATCTAGACTGGAAAGTCGAAAAATATTCCAGAGGAAGGCAATGGCAAACCACCTCTGTATCTTGCCAAGAACATTCTATGAACATGCCAAAAATAAGAAAGTATGATATGGTGCTGGATGGTAAGACCCCTGGGCCTGAAGGCATCCAACATGCAACTGGGGAAGAACAGAGGGCTTCCACAAGTAGAACTAGTTTTTATGTGTTCAGGTCAAACCTGGAAGGAAGCTTGGTCGCAGACATTGCTGGTTGGAAAAGAGAGGCTCCCTGTTTCATAAGAAACCACAGGATTGGAACTTGGAATGTTAGAAATAGGAACCAAGGTAAGATGGAAATGGAGCGCAAGAAGCTGGATATATTGGAAATAAGTGAGCTTAGATGGATAGGAATGGGCCATTTTCAGTGAGGGGACTATATGGTGTATTACTCAGGACACGAGACAAGATGTAAAAATGGAGTATCTTTCTTACTCAGGAAAAAGATGGTTAGGTATATATTAGGTTATAATGCAGTGAGTGACATCATTTCTCTCAGAGTGAGTGGACATCCAATGAATATCACCATCGTTCAGGTTTATGCATCCACTACAGAGGCACCAGAAGAAGACATCGAAGAATTTTATGGCAAGTTACAAGAAGTGATAGATGAAACACAAAGCGAGATTTGTGGCTACTTATCGGAGATTGGAATGCAAAAGTGGGAGAGACTGAGGAACAAGGAATAACAGGTCATTTTGGTTTAGGTATTCATAACACTGCAGGGAAGAGACTAGTTGAGTTTTGTGCAGAGAATTCTTTGTTTGTTGCTACCTGTTTTAAACAGCACAAAAGAAAACTGCCTACCCCCCCACACACACACCACACACACACTCTGCAGTTCTCGACATCGCAGACAGAGGAAAAGCCACAACACCCAGAAAAAGGTATGTGCAATTTCTATTCCTTAAGCTACATATACTTTTTAGTACATCTACACTCATAATGCCCTAAGAACCCATGAGTAAATAGCCAATGACATTTAAACAGGGGCACTCCTAAACTGAAGCAGGCAATATAGCTGTATTATAATAGCACAAAAGAAGATTCTACACATGGATATCACCTGATGGACAATACAGAAATCAAATTGACTATATACTTGGACAAAGAATATGGAGAAGTGCAATTCAGTTAGTCAAGACTTTTCCAGGTGCAGACTGTGGAATAGACCATAAGTTATTAGTGACTACGATACATGTGAAATTACGGAAACTGAAAACAACCCAAATGTCAATCAGATATGATCTTGGAAACATACCAGCTGAATACAATATTAGTATACAGAACAGATTCAACATAATTTGTGTGAAAGAGAACCACATGAACTATGGGAAGAAAGATATAATTAAAACAAAAGCAAAGAAGAATATTCCAGCAGTTTATAAGAAGAAGTTTAAATGGCTGTCAGAAGATGCCATCAAAACTGCTCAGGAAAGGAGGAAAATGAAGGCAATGGGAAATCTGCAGGAAGTATGCCATTTGAATGCAGAGTTTCAACGACAAGCCAGAAGAGACAAGGAAAAATACTTTAACCAGGAATGCCAACAAATAGAAGACCAAAACAAGAAAGGAAAAACAAGAGATCTTTTCAAAAAGATCAGAGAACTAACAGAGAAGTTTAGTGCCAAGGTGACAATATTGAAAAGTAAACACAAAGGATATCTTATAGAAGCTTCAGATATCAAAGAAAGATTGAAAGAGTATACAGAAGCCCTTTACAAAAAGGACTCCAAAATTACTGAGAGGAGCAGGATAATACACAGTTTTTTGAGGAGCAGGATAATACACAGGAGCCAGTACCACTGGAGAGTGAGGTGAGGTGGGCACTGCAACAGCTATCCAGTAAGAAGGCACCAGAAGGAGATGGAATACCTATTGAGCTGCTCAAAGCCCTGGGAGAAGAGGCAGTTAAATTTTAACAGCTCTATCATCGAATTTAGATCTGTTAGATATTGAATGGAGAACTTATTGACAAGTTATTCATTCAGGATCTAACATGTAATTTTTACAAAATTACAAAGAAATTTGCATAATACCTGCTTACCAGCTATTATGCTTAGATGTTTCTCACCTTAAAAGATGAGAAACACCTAAGTTGATGTATAGGAAAGTATGTATCAGTATGAGTAATATATTGAAATTTATTTATTGTAAAACGGAAAGCTAAAAATCAAGAATAATGTTAGATTAGCATTTCATGTAAAGGAATAATGTATTATCAAAGTATCATAAAATCGTAAGTCGCTAGGTAAGAAATGACTAATAGGATCAACGGTCACGTCTAAGCCGCAAGTACCCGTCGTAACGCTGAAGGCTTAGCTTATGGGGAAAGTTGACGTAAGCGCTTTTCCTCGAAAACAACACCTAATAGCAAGGAAGGAAAGCAAGGGGATCAACCTAAGGGCGATGTAAGCTATGGATCGTGAGAAAAACAATACAGAAAAGAGGGCGCTGAGAAAAAGTATTTAAGGCAATACGCGCCAAGCTCAAGGCTTTTTTCCTGTTTTCTTCGGGAATTTTAGAGATCGAGGACTCTCGACGAGTGATCAGAGATAGGACAAGCTGAGTGTGCTATGTCGACGACAGCTGGCCGTATTCATGACCTGCGCTGAGAGGTATTCTGTGGAAATCCGTAGATCTGTATGAGAATCAACAGCTCATGTAGAATGGGGCCAAACGCTGAACGACCGACCTGAGCGAGTGGAGAAAGCTCGTAGCAACAGCCATTTCTTGATTTGTGTCCGGTAGCAGAGAATGGAACAACTCAGTCACAAGATGAAGGATGACCCGAGAAGCACGTGGCAGCTAATAGACCTTCGGAGGGACTTGGTAAAGTAAAGATTCTTTTGTTTTATATCTTGAGATTGTTTGAAGGTAGAATTTGTGTCTTGATAAAGCAAGACTGAGGACATTTTAGAGAACTTTGATAGGATAGAGTAATTAATACAACCAATTCTATTAGACAAAGAATTGTACATCATAAATCTCTAACGTGTATATGATTGAAATAGTGAAACCCTTTGTTAATTGAGTAAACTTAACTAAAAGAGAAATGATTTGAGAAATATCTATTTAAAGTAAATGTGAATGAAGCAACTTGACTTGAGTGTAACATTGTTTAAATTATCCACTGTATTACATGAATTTGCATGTCAGTTTATGTGAGAAAGTCAGATTAGTATTGAACAGTTTGTAGAGATAAGCATAAGACATTAACTTAGCTAGAAATTCAGAAGTTTTGATAACTTGATACAAGATTTAATGTACCTGTCTTTTAGTATTAATAAACATGTTTTGTTATTTGAATCTGAGTCTCGCCTGAATTCGAGGTGTCAACCTACCACTTATAAAATTCAAACCAAATAGCGGGAAAGAGTTTAGAAAATTATATAATAGATTAGATCTTAGGTCACGACTGCAAGGAACCAAGATCTCTATACTCGCATGTGAATTTAGATTAATGTATATGCCTAAAACCTAGGAATATTTCCCTGAGCCTGAATTATATTCCTGTTATAGGAAGCTGGCTGGCGCAGTTAAAATATAAATTTGCCAGTTTCTGAAGAGGAAATATCCCTAGGGATCAACCCGGGTTATATATTAAGGAGAAAGATATAAAATTTAGGTAGAAGGATATAGAGAAGACTGGATCAATTGGATGATACTTAAATGCATACTCTAATAAGGAAACGAAAATACAGAGAAGTTACAATGGTGCAGAAGTCGATAGCAGATATGGCTCACCCGACCAGTTCTGAAATGGACGATTCGGAATTCTTCCGAATGATAAATCCCCGACAGATTTTTCCTCATTTCTCTGGAGAAGACTTTGATGATGTGGGAAATTCTTTAGACACGCAGAAGAGCTTAAGAGGGGTGCTCGATGGAGCAACTTCCAACTCCTAACATTGCTTTGTAGTACACTAATAAGGAAGGCATAAAATTTTGTTTGTTCGCACCCTGTTTTAAAAGGGACCCTGAGTTATGAGGACTTTAAAAGAACACTCACCTCTGAATTCTCCAGGAAGGGAGGGATCATCCAAACATTTAAGAAATTGTACAAATGTATGCAAGAAAAAAGGGGAAGGGGTGACTAGTTTTTTAACAGAATATTAACACTTACCTGGGAACTTAGGGCCTCAACCGAGGAGGGAGCCCATTTTCAATGGTGTTAGCACTCCAACAATTCTGGTCGGGACTCGCATATGAATTGCAAGAGAGTATTTACATGAAAAAGGTTGGAAGTTTTGATGAATGTTATGAAGCTGCCAAAGAAAGGGAGAAAATGTTGGAGAATTTGGCTCAGACCCTTGAAATAAGAAAACTGGTGATGGGGAAATCAAAAGAAAGGACTCGCCAAGAGGACAAGGGCCTGTTGGCTCCAAGCTCTGACGATGAAAGCAAGATATATAGGATGGAGAGCGTAACACCACTGGAGGCACAAGGTGAAGAAAATCTCACCTTGGTGGAAGAGGTCCCAGTGCAATTTCCTACTAGACACAGCAGCCCAAGTTTCGGTCATTCCTTTTTCGATGTTCAAAAGACTTGGTTCTTTAAATGCCAAGAATCTCATCGAATTTCAGCAACCCCACACACTAGTAGGTATTACCAGGATCGAGCTTTCTTCCACTACAAAAATAAGGGTATGGATATCCATACCTTGCTTTCCCATAAACCTCACACACGAACTAATAGTTCTCCCTGAGATGTCAGGCCTAAGCAGTCAGGTTGTTCTGGGCCTGGATTTCCTGAAAAAAAACCGATTCGCATGTGATTTTGGGAACCAATCCTTGTCCCTTTGTGGAAAAACCGTCCAACCCAGACACAGCCCAAATGAAAGGGGGGGAACGAATGAAACCATGCAAATTGTAGTGAGTACATTAGAGAAGGATCATGATGAATGGAAAGAAAAGCTTGCACACAGTACCATGGAACTGCATGACTCCGATCATGCCAAGAAAGAAATTAACAAATTCTTCCAGGCAGCATACAGGGAATACCCCAAAGTATTCACTGAGGGAATCACTTCCCTCTGCTGTACGAACGTGGTAGAGCACACAGTGCAGGTTACCTCGGAAACTCCAAAATATACAAGACAATATAAGACACCCCCCTCCCCGAAACACCAGGACAAATTAGAAAAACTCTTGATAGAGTATGAGAAGGCAGGAATTATTGAAAGGTCAAATTCCCGTTGGAACAGCCCTTTCATTCTTATTGAGAAATCGAATGAAGAGCTGAGATTTGTGCTAGACTCGAGGGAGGTCAACAAGGTTACCAAACCCATCGATTTCCCTGTCTGCACGATTGAGGAATTGTTGGTCGACCTGGAAGGAGCAAGAATATTCACGAAGCTAGATCTGAACTCTGGCTATTAACAAATCCCCCTCAGGAAGGACAGACAGTATTTTACTTTCACTAGAAAGTGGCAAAAGTACCAGCTGTGCCGTCTTCCCCAGGGAGCAAGGAACTCAGCCATGAGTTTTCTGAGTCTCATGAACACCGTGTTAGCTGATGTAATAGGCAAGGGAGTCTTGTGCTTCCAGGATGACTTGTTAATCTACTGATCCACACTAAGAGAACATCATGGAATCCTGCTGAAGGTTCTAGATAGATTGAGTAGGGCATGTCTATCACTTAATTGCTCAAAATGTAGATTCTTTTTGAAAGAAGTGGAATACCTGGGACACATAGTGAGCGATACAAGAATAAAACCAGCCAAGGACAATGTGAGTGCTATACTGGAAGCAAAGGCCCCCTCCACAGTGAGACAAGTTAGAAGATACCTGGGGATGGTAAACTTTTACAGGAAGTTTATCCCTCAGTGCTCCAGATTAATGAATCCCATAGTAGGACTTACAAAAAAAGGGGACCAAGTTTTCATGGGCAGGGGGGGGGAAGAGCAGCAAAGAGCGCATCAAGCCCTGAATAAAGCCATAACCTTAATGCCTGTACTCACGTACTCTAAGCTTGGACAAACCTTTTTCCTTACTGCTGATGCCTCTAAAAACACCATTACTGCAGTTCTGGAGTTAGCAGAGGGAGAGAATTTCAGGCCAATTGCCTTTATAAGTAGAAGACTGTCTCCCTCTGAGCAAAACTACTCTGTGATTGAGAAAGAGGCCCTCGCAATAGTATACAGCCTTAGAAAATTTCGATACCTGTTACTGGGACAGTACATTATCCTCAGGTCAGACCACAAGCCCTTATCCTTCATTTTTTCAATGAAGGATAAGAATCAAAGAATTGTGTGCTGGTTCTTAGAGATGCAGGAATACAACATTGAAGTTAATTATATTCCTGGGAAATCAAATGTTGTAGCAGACTATCTATCCAGGTCACTAGACACCGATCCAGACGAGGACACCGGTGCTGATGAGAAGAGGGGTAAAACATATGTTGATGATAAAAGGGAGTAAGGAGAAGGAGAAAAGGTCTTTGCCCCTCCAACTTCAGAACTGGGAAAAACAACAAATCATTGATGCCCAAAAACTGGACCCAGTGTGTGTGTGTGGGTGGGGGGGGTACACAAAAGGCTATTGGATGAGGAGGGTCTCTCGTATAGTCAGAAATTCTATGATACCATACACATGGATAAAGACAGCCTTCTGTTGTCGAAACAAGGAGTCACAGGAAGATGGAAAGAAAAGATCCTAGTTCCGAGAGTCATGATTCCTTGGGTGCTGTACACGCTTCAAGACGCCGACCATCAAGGCATCCATAGAAAATGGAAAAGGGTGACGGACAGATATTTGTGGAAGGGGATAAGAGATGATGTTGAAGCTTATGTATCATCATGCCATTTGTGTCAGCAAAAAGTCTGTCATCACTGGCAAGGCCCCCCCTCCAACTGTTCCCGATCCCCTCGCGTCCCTTTCAGGCTGTGGCTATGGATATTGTGGTACCGTTCCCAACCACCTTGAAAGGAAATAAATATATACTTGTCATAATAGATATGTTCTCAAGGTTTCCCGAGGTCACAGCCATGAAAGAACAGACGGTGAAGACTGTAGCGAACAAGCTTTTCAAGCTAATCTTCTCAAGATAAGGAACAGCTGAAACACTCATCAGACCAATGCACCAACTTCACTGCTGAAGTGATGTTGCAGTTCTGCAAGTTATTGGGGATAAAGAAACTTTTCACCACCCCTATCATTCCCAAGGGAATGGGATGTGCGAAAGGATGAACTGAACTCTGAAACTCATGCTCTCCAAGCTGACAGAGGGACGAGTTTCGGAGTGGGATGCTCATCTCACGCACCCTTTTTGCTTGTAGAACAGCTCTCCATGCCGCCACAAAGGAGGCCCCAGCAGTTGTGCTCTATGGGTTTGAACCTTTATTCCCCAGCGACTTCAGAAGTTCTACAGCAGACACCGGTTTTCCAGATATAGACCAATATCTGAACAACCTCATCCAGGAAAACAGATTAGCACATGAACTGGTAGCCGAATCCAGCAACATTTGCTCCCAACGTGACAGGACATATGAAAACAGATTAAGAAACACAAAGATTTAAATCTGGGTAATATGGTCCTACTGGAGCATAACTCCACAAGAAGAAAGGGAGGAAAGTTTGGGAGGGGGACCACTGGACCTTTTGAGATCATAGAAAAATTGTCCCCAGTAACATACAGAATTAGAGAAACAACACATCCAGGAAAAACTATGACCGTCCACTCGGACCGTCTGAAATTATACGAGAATAGATCTGATAGGATAGTTTGTTTAGGAATCTCACTAGAAAACATCTGGGGAAAACAAGGGAAGCTAACAGAAGGAAGAAGCTTCCAAGAAAACAAAGTTAAGACCCAACACTGGACACAATCACTCAAAAGAGAAGGCAACAATGGAGAGGAGGAACAGAACTTCTCAGAAGAATATATTCACAGACAGGTCAGGTACAGAGAAACTTTGGACAAAAATCGTGGGGATAACACCATTCGAGGAGATCAAAGGGAGAAGTGGGAGTCTCAATGTGGAGAAACACTGCAAAACCCCTCACCAAGATACTCATTAAGGCCCAGACATAATGGAAAGGTCAAATCCCAGAGAATTGAAGAAAGCGAAGAAAATGAAAGGTGAGACATCTGTTAAGAAAAATTTTTTAAATAAAAAAATTTTTTCAATAAAGAGGGGACCTTTGTTAGATGTTGAATGGAGAACTTATTGACAAGTTATTCATTCAGGATCTAACATGTAAGCTTTACAAAATTACAAAGAAATTTGCATAATACCTGCTTACCAGCGGAAGATGAGAAACACCTAAGTTGTTGTATATGAAAGTATGCATCAGTATGAGTAATATATTGAAATTTATTTATTGTAAAACGGAAAGCTAAAAATCAAGAATAATGTCAGATTAGCATTTCATGTAAAGGAATAATGGCTTAATTTATGTATTATCAAACTATCATAAAATAGTAAATCGCTAGATAAGAAATGACTAATAGGATCAACGGTCACGTCTAAGCCGTAAGTACCTGTCGTAATGCTGAAGGCTGCAGCTCATGGGGAAAGCTGATGTAAGCACTTTTCCTCGAAAACAACACCTAATAGCATGGAAGGAAAGCAAGGGGATCAACCTAAGGGCGATGTAAGAATCGTGAGAAAAACAATACAGAAAAGAGGGTGCTGAGAAAAAGCATTTAAGGCAATAAGCACCAAGCTCAAGGCTTTTTTCCTGTTTTCTTCGGGGATTATGGAGATCAAGGACTCTCGACAAGTAATCAGAGATAGGACTAGCCGAGGGTGCTATGTCGATGACAGCTGGCCATATTCATGACCTGCGCTGAGAGGTATTCTGCAGAGATCCATAGATCTGTATGAGAATCAACAGCTCATGCAGAATGGGGCCAAACGCTGAACAACTGCCCCGAGCGAGCAGAGAAAGCTCGTAGCAACAGCCATTTCTTGATGTGTCCGGTAGCAGAGAACGGAACAACTCAGTCACAAGACGAAGGATGACCCGAGAAACACGTGGCAGCTAATAGACCTTCGGAGGGAATTGGTAAAGTAAAGATTCTTTTGTTTTATATCTTGAGATTGTTTGAAGGTAGAATTTAATAAAGCAAGACTGAGGACATTTTAGAGAACTTTGATAGGATAGAGTAATTAATACAGCCAATTCTATTAGACAAAGAATTGTATATCATAAATCTCTAACGTGTATATGATTGAAATAGTGAAAACCCTTTGTTAATTGAGTAAACTTAACTAAGAGAGAAATGATTTGAGAAATATCCATTTAAAGTAAATGTGAATGAAGGAACTTGACACGAGTGTAACATCGTTTAAATCAGGGGTCGCCCAACTTCTTTGACCGTCGACCCCTTCAAGAGTTTCTTGACTTTTTATCGACCACCCTCTATTTTACTATTACGTAATTATGACAGGACAAGCAAAACAGACGCTTATGTGAGTTTTTAGATTGTTTATTTTATAGTTACAGTGTTTCTTGTATGTATAATATAGTATATATTATTATATTGGCTTAACGTCAAAGGGATACATTTTTGTTTTTGACGTCCTTATTAACATTACATATTTGATAGGAGGGATAAATAATATATAAAATATAAAATTTAATTTAGATAACAAAATAATAATAATACAATCTTCCTACAGGTATATATAGGATGTACCACAGGCAGGAACCACGGACATCCATTTATTGGTAAATACGTCATTTTGGCCTACATGAATGGCCTCCGTAACTATTTTCACGACCTTGCTCCATCTTACAGATCCTATTCATGTATTCACTGTTCCCACGATTCAGTCTTAATTGCGTTGTCATTCAGGATGGAGATAATCCAAGTTAACCGAATTAAATATTACCTGTACAATGATGTCTTATATTTTTCTATCGACCCCTGAGCCCGATTCGACCCTTAACAATGCTATATCGACCCCTAGGGATATAGACCACTTTGGCGACCACTGGTTTAAATGATCCATTGTATTACATGATTTTGCAGTTTATGTGAGAAAGTCAGATTAGTATTGAACAGTTTGTATAGATAAGCATAAGACATTAACTTAGCTAGAAATTCAGAAGTTTTGATAACTTGATACAAGATTTAATGTACCTGTCTTTTAGTATTAACAAACGTGTTTTGTTATTTGAATTTGAGTCTAGCCTGAATTCGAGGTGTCAACCTACCACTTATACAATTCAAACCAAATATGGAAAGAGTTTAGAAAATTATATAATAGAGATTAGATCTTAGGTCACGACTGCAAGGAACTGAGATCTATATACTCGCGTGTGAATTTAGTTTAACGTATATGCCTAAAAGCTAGGAATATTTCCCTGAGCTTGATTTATATTCTTGTTATAGGAAGCTGGCTGGCACATTTAAAATATAAATTTGCCAGTTTCTGAAGAGGAAATATCCCTAGGGGTTAACCCGGGTTATATATTAAGGAGAAAGATATAAAATTTAGGTAGAAGGATATAGAGAGGACCGGATCAATTTGGATCATACTTAAATACGTACTCTAATAAGGAAACGAAAATACAGACATTACAGATCACAACTAAATGGCCTAGGGGATGGAAAAAATCAGTTTATATACCTTTATTGAAGAAAGGCGATGCAAGAAAGTGTGAAAATTACAGAACTATAGCACTGATTTCTTATGCAAGTAAAGTCTTACTTAAGATCATTCAGAAAAGACTGGAACCATTTATGAAGAGAGAAATGCCAGATGAACAGGCATTTCGAAAAGGCAGAGGAACAAGAGATCAAATCGCCAATGTGAAATGGGTAATAGAAAGTGCACATGAAAATCAAAAGAATGTCTACCTTTGTTTTCTTGACAATAGCAAGGCTTCTGACTCTGTAGATCATGTAAAACTGTGGAATGTGTTAAGAACAATGGAAGTACCAGAGCATTTCATTATCCTTCTGAGAAATCTTTATTATGAATGAGAAACTGCTGTCTGAACAGATCTTGGAGAAACTGAGTATTTCACTATAGGTAAAAGGGTGTGATAAGGAATGTATTTTATCTCCGTACCTGGTTAACTTGTACAGCGAATGCATTTTAAGAATGGCAAGGCTGGAGGAGTCTTCAGTTGGAATTAAAACTGGTGGAAGAAATATTAATAATTTGAGGTATGCAGATGATACCACCTTGCAAGCAGAATGTAAAGAAGATTTTGGAGGAACTTATTAAGAAACTTAAAGAAGAAAGTGCTAAATATGGTCTTAAATTTAACCTCAAAAAGACAAAAGTTATGGCAACATGTGAACTTAATGATTTTGAAGTAGATGGGGAGAAAATGGAAGCAGTTAACAATTTTGTGCTCCTAGGATCCCAAATTGATCAAGGTGGTTATTGTACTGAAGAAGTTAGAAGATTATTAATTGGAAAGAAAGCAATGACAAATTTAAGTAAGATCTTTAAAGATATTAGCCTAGCAATAAAATTCAGAATCGTGAAAGCAATGGTAAACTATATGGATGTGAAAGTTGGAACCTGAGAAAGGGTGAAAGAAGGAAGACAGATGTATTTGAATTATGGGTTTGGAGACGCTTACTAAGAATACCATGGACTGCAAAGCAAACCAATAAATCAGTGATAGACAGAATAAAGCAAGATTTTTCCCTCCAGGCTATGATCATTAAGCAAAAATTGTCATACTTCAGACATATTATGCAAACAAATGACGGTCTGGAGAAGATGTTGATAATTGCTAAAGAATAACCAAGAGTCAAAACCGACTTGATGGAACATAACAACAAAACAATAACTGGAATCCCCCACCCACACACTAGATGCACTCTCAGCAGTTTTTCTGAGTTACTGATATAAGGTGTCAACAAAAATATCACCAGAACAGTTTGTTTTTAACTGTTTTCGGATATCCTTTTCCATTCTAAGCCCTTTGAATAAAAAAAGGATAACATTCAACCTATTCGCTTTTCATTGCATACATGACAAGAAACACTGATATATTTATCATCATCAAATTCCTGACATGTACCCTCAAGAGGTGTACAAGATATGATAGTACCACATAAAAAACTTACATCATTACTAAATTCATATCTACAATTTTCCTCCAAATTAATCTGTTACCTGTCAAGACTCCAACATTCTCAGATCTTATATTTCTATCTTCTAAGGCACTTCTTACTGTATCAATCCACCTATATCTTGGTCTTCCTCTGGGTATTTTTCCTGCTAACCTGGCAGACAATATTTGTTTTGCTAATCTTTCCTCTCCCATTCTGTTTGAGTGACCATACCAGCTGAGATTAGCTCTGTTAACACATTCTTGGTTGCTAACAATGTCAAGTTCTTTCCTAATATCCTCATTTTTAATATGATATGGCCATTGTTGCCATCTGTTCATGCCCCTAATCTTTCTCAGGACTCTCATAAGACTAGAGACTGTCTTTGGTCAAGTATTTTATTTCTAACCAATTTTAACTCATGGATAATCTCAGATCCATGAGTTAAAATTGGTTTGAATACCGTCTTGTATACAGCTAATTTCTCTCTTATTCCATATAAATTAAATTTATTCAGTTAACTTCCAACCATATCAGCTTTGTTGATTCTGTTGTCTATTCCCATATTTAATTTACCATCTTCATTAAAAATTGTGCCTAAGTATCTGAAATGTTTTACTTGTTCTATAGGTTCTCCATTCACAATGAAATTGATATATTCAATACTTCTGCCTATTTTCATTGTCTTTGTCTTGTTATTGCCGACCTTCATACCATATCTATTACAACAGTTATTCAATTAAGTCAGGGAATCTTGCAGACTTGTAGCAGATTTATTTAGAAATATAACATAAAGAGCCTGTGTAGCTCAGTGGATGTGGCGTTTGCACACCACCGCGCTTGTCCGCACGAAGGAAGACTTGGTTTCGAGTCTAGTCGGCGACTAGAGGAAATTTTTCTAAGCCTTTTTTCGACCGGTTCCTGAGTTAGTTGATCTCTGGCACGGGCAAGCAGGTTTTTCCTCCTGGAAACTCGGGTTTTTCATCCTGTAAACTCAAGAAAATCAACCGTAGAACCCACATTATTTCAGACATTAAATATATTGTGTTAGGGACCACGAGATGGCGGCACATTTGAGCTGTCTCTCTTCACTGCGTACCACTTAATTAGTGATAGCCTTGGGCCATCTGTCTCTGATTGGGTACCAGTGGAGATTGAACTGCCCACTCAGTCTCCAAAAGTTAGATATGGCTAAATGGCCTCGCCTACTCCCCTATACGGGAATAAAAAGGCGTTAGCTGATTTTTTTTTTTTTAACATAATCTGCATAAAGCAAAGAGATGACATTAACATCTCCAATTTTGATATCAGGTTTAATACCACTTTCCTTTACTAAACAAAACTTGTCTCAGTCAGCAGTTAGAATTGATGTACTTCAATTCTCAAATAAAGACTCAAATAATGCTCCACCGACACCATACAACTGTAGTGTTTTGAATGGCTTCTTTCTTCGCACCCTGTCATGTGCCTTTTCCAGATCTACAAAACATAAATACAGATCTTTGTTATATTCCCATGATTTCTCAACTATTTGTCATAAAGTGAACATCTGATCCTGACAGCATCTATTTGGCCTGAATCCAGCTTGTTCTTCACCAAGATTCCCTTCCATTTAATGATTACTGCAACAAGGGACTGCAATAATCATTAAAATTTTTTACCATCCTTTGTCCAGTGATTAAATGGAAGGGATTTGAGAAATTTATGAAGTTTAAGATTCAAGGAAAGTCTCATCGCTTCCTCTTTTTAGTAACCTTCTAAAAGCAGTGAACATGTTCACAGTACAGTTTTTCAAGTAACCTGCTTGATTTTTTGAGTAAAAGAGATGTCATATATGGTTCAATTCAAATAGCAATGTTAAAGGTCTCTAACAATGCTATTTGTGTGTAGTACATTGCATGATTCCTTTCTAATTTTCTAGGTTATTTAGTTTTCCTATTTTTTTTTTGGGGGGGGGGGGGTATTAATATTATTCATCCTTCTCTCCATCATGATAGAATGGTGGATGTAGCAAGAGCTGTATTATAGATATTAAGTAGTTGTTTCCAAAGCTCTTTTCCTCCATGTTTATTAGACTGCCATTATATCATCCAATCCAGATGCTTTTTTTTTTCATTCTTTTGAGAGTTTAGTGTAATTTCGAATTCTGGAATTGTAAAATTGTTACACATAAAGGGAAGCTCTTTTTGAATTATTATTTCTGGCTGAACATCCATACTGAAGTTCCGTGATGAATTATTCAACACTTTCTTGAAGTATCTTCCACAATAAGAGTTCTTAATTTTTGCTTTAGGGTATCTTGCCTACCTAATAGTGTGTGTCAGTTCTACTCTAACACGAATAACAGACTGTACTCTCTGTGGTATTGACTCCACCAGAAACCAGAGGGTTGATGGAGGTAATTCCAACCATGCCTATTGCAGTATTGTCCACAACTGCACTCTAGATGTTGGTCCTGGATATATGGATTTGATATGTCTCACCTCTACAGCATCCCAGAAAGATTTGATTACCGTATATTATCTCGTATAATGCGAAAAATTTATGGTAAAAAATACTACTTAAAGTTAGGGGTTCACATTATGTGCGGATCCTAAAAAATATAACATCTTATTAGACTTTCACACATATTATATACTGCTAATGCCTATGCAACCAAATCTACTTGACCCACTCGCATTCAGCGACCGAGCACGCATCGTATCTGCGCATAAAGCTATTTACATTACTGGCATTATGCACAGATACGATGTGCTCTCTGCCGCCAAATGATAGAGCACAGTTAGGTGTATCGATTTAACCACAGTTCGTTTTAAATATTATTTGTTAAACAAACCTAGCCTGAAAATGAGCCAAGATGAACGTAAACGTTCATCTTTTGAAGCAGGATTTAAATTGTGTGTTGTGCAGTTTGCAGAAGAACATAATAACAGTGTTGCTATGAGAGAATTTGGTGTAGCAGAGAGTAATATTAGACTTTGGCGTAAGCAAAAAGACAGTCTTGAAAAAATCCCCAAAACGAAACGTGTCCGTCGTGGAGATGTAGCATCCTTTCCAGAACTTGAAGAAGAGCTAAATGAATGGATTTTGATGCAACGACAAGATGACATTATAGTAACAAGAAATGCAATTCATTTTCGAGCTCTACAACTCAAGAATGGTAAATTCAAGGAGACACCAGGTATTTCATCTTTTCTTGCTTCGCCTGGGTGGTGCAACAGATTTATGGAACGTAAAGCATCAACATTACAACACCGAACAAAAATTGCGCAGAAGTTATCAAAGCAGCTTGAAGAAAAAGTGCAGTCCTTCCATAAATTTATCATGAAATTACAGAAGTGTCATGGATATGAACTTTCCCAAATCAGCAATATGGATTTTACTATTGTAAAATCAATGAATCGGCAATGTACTTTGATATGCCTGGGAATTGAACAGTAAACTCAGTTGGTGAAAAGGGTGTCTTCATAAAATCAACGGGACATGAAAAAACGCATTTTACCGTTGTTCTAGCATGCATGGCAGATGGAACCAAATTAAAGCCAACAGTGATATTTAAAAGGAAGAAAATTCCAAAGCATATGAAATTTCCACCAGGTGTAATTGTTCGAACCAATCAGAAAAGTTGGATGGATGAAGAAGGTGTACAATTGTGGCTGGATCAAGTATGGAACATACGTTCAGGTAGCTTGTTACGTCAACAAAGCATGCTAGTCTGGGATATGTTCCAGGTGCATTTAACAGAGGCAAGCAAAGAGAAAGCACATGAGCTACGTACAGACCTAGCAGTCATACCGGGTGGTCTAACTTCCGTTTTGCAGCCGCTTGATGTCAGCTTGAATAAGCCATTTAAAGATCACTTACGTGAAAAATGGAGAGAATGGATGTCATCTGGTTTGGTGAAGATGACAAAGGGTGGGAATTTTTAGAAGCCTGAGATCACCCAAGTCACCGGCTGGGTTAAAGAAGCATGGGATTTGATACCATCTGAAATGATTCAACACTCATTTCTTAAATGTGGAATAAGTAATTCAATGCATGGATCCGAAGATCATGTCACATACGAAAGCGAGGATGACGCACAACAAATTGGAGAGCATGAAGATGATGATGACAACTGCTACACTGATGATGCAATCCCTACAGATGAATTTATAAATGAAATGTTTGACGACTCAAAAGATGAAGAAGTATTTAAAGGATTTTGACATTTTGTTTTAAAATAAAGATTCCTTTTGTTAATTCGTCTTGTATCTTGTAAAACATTTTGTTTTAAAATAAATATTTCTTTTGTTAATTCGTATTGTATTATTTATAATGTTATGGAACAAGATTAACAGATCGCATTATACGTGGACATGGCATTTTAGGGCTAGTTTTCAAACAAATTTCTAGTTCGCATTATACGCGATAATATACGGTACATTTATATCCTGTGACCTTGGGGCCACTTGATGCTCCCAAACTCAGATAAGTTAATTGAGCCATGCCTGGGTGGTTGTAGTCGAGTGAGGCAGTGTACTGTCCTGCTGAAACAAAATATTGGCTGTAGGATGCATGAAGGCCATGAAAGTGCATAGGTGATCAGCACATTCTGGTAACTAGCAGCGTTTAAGGACCTCTCCAGACATACTAAAAGACCTAATTTGTCACATGAGAAGGCCCCCCCCAACCATCACAGAGCCCTGTCGTGCTAGTTCTGTTGAACAGAACAGAACTAGCACGACAAGGCCTCATGCTGTCTATGTTGCACCTGCACCCTCCTGTCAGCTCAGTACAATTGATAACAAGATTTATCAGACCACACAACTTGGCTTCACACTGTAAAGATCCAGTATTGATGGTCCAGAAATCAGGCGAGGGGCAATGCCCGATGATGAGCTGTCAACAGTGGTACACAATTAGGGCGTCGGCTCCCATAGCTATGGTATGCAGGGTACACCATAATAATAAATTTAGTTTAATCCTTTATCAAAGTATAAGCAAACAAAGTCTTCGCCTGAAAATATCTTCAGGACTGAGGTAAGGTGGTGCAATACCAGGCAACTCCGAGCAAAGGTGGACCAAGTTCTCATCACTTTGTCTCAGTATCTCCCATAATGCAAAGCACATCTCCTTGCAGACATGTACACTGCTATGCATTAAGGGAAGGGGCCACTACCCAGACCGGTTTCAACCTTTATTGAGGTCTCGTCAGTGGGAGGCAGACCAAATGTGGAGATACTAAGGCAGAAGCAATAGGAGAGGTCATATTTACCTATAAGTGTTGCCAACAGGTGTACCACCTTATTATTGCATTACTCTGGATTTAGAGAAAGATGTTGGAAGTTTATTTTGCACTTTAGATTATAATAAATTTAGTTTAATCCTTTATCCAAGTGTAAGCAAACAAACTTTGTGGAAATTTCACAACGTAAAAGCAAACTTTGTTTGCTTACACTTGGATAAAGGATTAAACTAAATTTATTATAGTCTAACCAAGTGCAAAATAAACTTCCAACATCTTTCTCTAAATCCAGAGTAATTCAATAATAAGGTGGTACACCTGTTGGCAACCCGTATAGGTAAATATGATCACTCCTATTGCTTCTGCCTTAGTATCTCCATATTTGGGTCTGCCTCCCACCGACGAGACCTCAATGAAGGTCGAAACCGGTCTGGGTAGTGGCCCTTCCTTAATGCATAGCAGTGTACATGTCTGCAAGGAGATGTGCTTTGCATTATATAAGATACTGAGACAAGGAGTGATGAGAGCTTAGTCCGCCTTTGCTTGGAGTTGGCTGGTGTTGCACCACCTTACCTCAGTCCTGAAGATATTTTCAGGCGTAAACTTTGTTTGCTTACACTTGGATAAAGGATTAAACTAAATTTATTATGGTACACCATAATGTGCAGTTGCTGACGCTGCCTCTGACATTGAAATTGGATGTGATTTGTGTTGCTGTTGCCCTGCAGTTGGTCTGTACAAGCCTTGATAGTCTATGTCGACTCCCTGTCACCAATGGAATGTGGTCAGCTACTTACTCACTGGGTACTGGTACATCCGTTGATGTATACTCACAGTAGACCTTTGACACGGTTGCCTTCAAGAACCCTAGGGTTCTTACAACTTGGGTGATAGAATGACCCATCTGTCTTCAACTAATAGTATGTCCACAATCAAAGTCGCTAAGATCTCCACATTTACCTATGACTGTCAATTGTGATACGCTGTTGGGAAGACCTGATGTCTGCCTATTTAGCCTATTTACTTACTTACTGTCTGCTTTCAGTGTGCGTATGTATCACTCTGTGCCGAGGATGCCAGTATCAACTTCCCATCACCCCTATCTCTAATGTTTTGTCCAATATACTTGATCATTTAGTTCATTCAGCTGGGTATGCAGTTCACGCATTCTCTGATTCCTGTATTGCTGTTCAATGCCTTTATTTATTAACTTGTCAGTTGTTTGTGTTACCCATTTCATTTGGGATGATGTTACACATTTCGTTTAATCCTTCATCCAAGTGTAAGCAAAACAATGTTTGTGCCTGAAGTATCTTCAGGACTGAGGCAACTCATAGTAAAGATGGACCAAGCTATCATTACTCCTTGTCTTAGTATCTACCATAATGCAAAGCACATCTCCTTGTAGTAATTTTTGTATTATAATGCTATGCATTAAGGGAAGGGCCACTACCTAGACCGGTTTCGACCTTTATTGAGGTCTCTCAGTGGGAGTCAGACCCAGAGGTGATGATACTAATTCTGACCCCACTCATATCCCACTGACGAGACCTCAATAAAGGTCAAAACTGGATTGGATAGTGGCCTTTCCCTTAATGCATAGCATTATACATATCCGCAAGATGTGCTTTGCATTACGGGAGATATTAAGACAAGGAGTGATGAGAGCTTGGACCACCTTTACCATGAGTTGCCTCAGTCCTGAAGATACTTCAGGTGCAAACTTTGTTTGCTTACACTTTGATAAGAGATTAAACTAAATTTATTATAGTTCTAACCAAGTGAAAAAAAAAAAATTTCAACATCTTTCTCTAAATCCAGAGTAATTTAATAATAAGGTGAGAGACTTTTGGCAACTCATATAGGTAAATATGACTTCTGCATTGCTTCCACCTCTGGGTCTGGCTCCGACTGACTAGACCTCAATAAAGGTCGAAACTAGTCTGGGTAGTGGCCCTTACCTTAATGCATAGCATTATACATGTCCGCAAGGAGATGTGCTTTGCATTATGGGAGATTCTAAGTTAAGGAGTGATGAGAGCTTGGTTCACCTTGACCATGAGTTGCGTCAGTTCTGAAGATACTTCAGGTGCAAAATGTTTGCTTACACTTGGATAAAGGATTAAACTAAATGTATTATAGTCTAACCAAATGTAAAAAAAAAAACTTCCAATATGATAAGAAGTTGTGGTGACCAAAGTTGTTATATCGCCAGCAAATATAAGCAAATATGTAATATAAGCAAAGCTCTGGGATCGTTCTTTAGGTTCTGCATCTTCCATTTGTTTCATAGTGTTTCCTTATAGTGGGCTTGTTTGGTAGGATGAGTTAAAAGATAACCTACAATTATCTGCCCAAATTAGTTCATCACTGAAGTATGATTACAACAACACCAAAAATGATTATTTGGGTTAGAATTATAAATGAACAAGAAAATGGGCAAATCAGCTAAGATATAAGGGTGAAATTCTCTGGTTATGTGAATAAACCTTAGGCAGCTTATCAAAACAGTACGGAAACGGATTTAATAAATATTTCAATAGAATAACCTTATTTGGAATCTCGTATGTAGTAAAATACAAATACACTTACCCAGAGTTCTGAACCCCAACTCATATTTCATTTGGTTTCCTTCAAAAATTATATCAAAACTCACAAGCATGCATGGTATCTGCTTTTCCATATAGCATATTCACCAAAACGGTTTCACATCCCACTGAATAAATAGGAATCCTAATTCATATTGCATACTTTAGAATAAAAAAATAAATTTCCATGGATTTTTTTTTAATACAACAATTATATTATATCGCACTTAAATACAACTCGCACCAACAACACATAATAATCTATCTTGCAACTGTACGATGCACTTTGGGCTACATACAGCGCCTGATAACGGATAAATCTTATACCTCTAATTGTTACGAAATCAAACGCAAAAATTAACATTAAAAACATTAACGTCAGTTATGAACTCATAATTATCGCAACTTATTTTGAACACGTTTTGTAATACACTTAGCTTCTTCCTGGATTCTAATGAAATGCTAAAGGGGCTTGAAACAATAATTGTGAATTAGTGGAGGCTGAAACTAATAAATTAAAAATATCCCTTTTGACTTGAACCTTTCCTTCCAAAAAAAAAAAAAAAAAAAATCAGCTAACGCCTTTTTATTCCCGTATATACGGGAGTAGGCGAGGCCATTTAGCCCTATCTAACTTTTGGAGACTGAGTGGGCAGTTCAATCTCCACTGGTACCAATCAGAGACAGATGGCCCAAGGCTATCACTAATTAAGCGGTACGCAGTGAAGAGAGACGGCTCAAATGTGCCGCCATCTCGTGGTCTCTAACCCTAACACAATATATTTAATGTCTGAAATAATGTGGGTTCTACGGTCGATTTTCTTGAGTTTACAGGACGAAAAACCCGAGTTTCCGGGAGGAAAAACCTGCTTGCCCGTGCCAGAGATCGACTAACTCGGGAACCGGTCGAAAAAAGGCTTAGAAAAATTTCCTCTAGTCGCCGACTAGACTCGAAACCAAGACTTCCTTCGTGCGGCCTAGCGCGATGGTGTGCAAACGCCACATCCACTGAGCTACACAGGCTCCCCAATGTTCATTTAATTTATTAGTTTTCCATAGCCAGAATTATGCTTGGATTATGCAGGTGAAAAGTTCTCATAAACACCTAGAACAAAAATGATATTAAAGCAAATAATATAACCACAAGAATGCACAAAACCTCTTTCACCCCGAAATGTTTCTAAGACATGAAAGAGGTTTGAAGAAATTCAAAGACACAGAGATGCAAGCCGTCATCAATTATTTCGTGCTCGAAGAAAAGACCATAACTGAAACTTTCCAAAATTTGTGTGAGACTTTAGGGAACTGTGCTCCAGCATATCCAATAGTTGCCAGATGGGTGGCCAAGTTTAAAAGTGGGTATCATGAGACAACAAATGTCCAAAGGTGTTCCTAACATGGGGACATTTGTGGTCTCAGCGATCACACCTGAAGACATCAAAGCAGTGCATGGTATGATCCTTGATGATATGTGAATACCAGACAAAAACATTCCAAAAATTCTGCGGATATCCAGGTAATGAGTTGGAATCATTATCTACAAACATTTCGACATACATGCAGAAGCTCTCAGCGAAATGGGGCCCGAAATTTTTGAATGTCGACCAAAACGGAGATAGTATGCTATCATCTAAAAGGATTTGGAGTTATTTTGCAAAATCAGTTGCACATTTTTGGGCTCATTTTGTGACCGTTGATGAAACATCGCTTCATTATTACAACCCAGAGACCAAACAACAGTCCATATCTTAGAAACACACAAAGGTTCTTCACATCCAAAGAAGATCCGAACCCAAAAGTCTGTAGAGAAGGTTCTTGCGATTGTTTTTAGGGATATGGATGGTGTAATCCTTACCAAATAACTCAAAAAATGTAAAACTGTTAAAAAGGCAGTTTATTCAACAGCTCTAAAGGAATTGAAGGAGGTACTGAAGGAAAAACCATGCATGAAACTGAAGAGAGGTATGTTGTTTTGCAGGACAAGTCACCTGCTCACACTGCTTAGGAAACCCAACAGACAATACAAAACTTATGTTTTGTATTGTCTGTTGGGTTTGCAAAGGATTGCAAAGGATGCACCAGCGTTGTAACAAGTGTATAACACTTTGTGGGAAATATGTAGAATTGTATGTAAGATACATGGTTCTAGCTCAATCCAGTCATGGTGATAATCACAACTTTTCAGCACACCTTTCTATCAGGCATTGAAAAAGCTCATACGGATTATTGTGCCAGATTTATTCACATGGTTTTCATGGTGACGAGGATATGTTAAAAATGGTCGAGAGACCATTCATGAAGGTAAGCAGTAATCTTTGGAATCTGGAATATGAAAACATATTGAAGAAATGGAATTTGCAACATCACATGAATAGGAGGAGAACTAGGGAGATATCATTGAGACATATAAGCTAGTTAGGGGTTGTAATCAGGTTGACAAGGAAAAAATATTTCGTAGAATGGGAAGAGGTAGAACAAGAGGCCATTACTTTAAACTGTATAAGATGGATAGGAGCAGAGAAGAGAGGAGAACAGTCTTTGCATGGAGAGGGACTTTTGAGCAGAGTATGCTGCCTGAGTGTGCTGGGAAAGTAGACATATTGAATATGTTTAATGCATGGTTGGATGAGCTTTTGGGGTGATAGTGAGTGCCTCACACAGGGAGTGTCTAGCTCTATGGCAGTCAGATATTATAATAATAACAATAATATCGAGAGAGAGAGAGAGAGAGAGAGAGAGAGAGAGAGAGAGAGAGAGAGAGAGAGAGAGAGACTGAGGGTGTAATTCTATTTGCTCAGGAACTGGTGCCACAAGTTAATGCATTTAAATAGAAAATTGTAAACATCAACAATAAGAAGGAGATCAGAAAATTTTAAATTTTTGATCATGTAATCAGTGCACGCAGCTAAGATTGCTCAATCTCACAAATACTACCAGGTTCGTACATACACTTTTCCCGAGACTAGCGGGGCCAAGTTGCTAGAGTGCTCAGGGGACACTCCTCATTGTTTGAGGCACTAAATTAGCCCTAAATTTTCGAAGCCCCAGCTAGAGTTTCGTGCACCAGTGCATACGTACGGCCCTAAATACAGCAAAACTATTGCATTCGTATTCATTAACAGAATATGGTTTTCATACTCTGACAATAGTGGAGAATGAAATTGTAAACCGAACATCATAAGTCATTCAGGATCGGTTAATTTAGATTAATGAACTTGCAGATCCCACTGGGATTTGCAAGGTTAGAAGTTAGAAGTAATCTAACTACTAGATTAGATTACTTCTAACATATTACAACTTATTACAATTAATAAATACTAACTTCTAACTTATTACAATTAATAAATAAATACCGACAATAAATTTAAAAATAAAAAAAATCAGGTGGCCTGTGTAGCTCAGTGGATGTGGCGTTTGCACACCACCGCGCTAAGCCGCACGAAGGAAGTCTTGGTTTCGAGTCTAGTCGGCGACTAGAGGAAATTTTTCTAAGCCTTTTTTCGACCGGTTCCCGAGTTAGTCGATCTCTGGCACGGGCAAGCAGGTTTTTCCTCCCGGAAACTCGGGTTTTTCGTCCTGTAAACTCAAGAAAATCGACCGTAGAACCCACAGTATTTCAGACATTAAATATATTGTGTTAGGGTTAGAGACCACGAGATGGCGGCACATTTGAGTCGTCTCTCTTCACTGCGTACCGCTTAATTAGTGATAGCCTTGGGCCATCTGTCTCTGATTGGGTACCAGTGGAGATTGAACTGCCCACTCAGTCTCCAAAAGTTAGATAGGGCTAAATGGCCTCGCCTACTCCCGTATATACGGGAATAAAAAGGCGTTAGCTGATTTTTTTTTTTGATTTCTGATTTTTTTGAGGTGACACTTTTTATTCCCCTATACGGTGTAGGTAAGGCCGTTTTAGCCCTATATAACTTTTCGAGACTCAGGGGAAGGTTCAGTCTCCACCGGTAGCTAATTAGTGATAGCTAGTCCAAACCTATCGCTAATTATACTCAGTATCAGTGAAGAGATGCAGCTGACAAGGGTAACCGTCTCGTGGTCGCTAACACTGCTTGAAAATAGTGTGGATCGAATTTCTTGAGCTTACGGGACGAAAAACCCGAGGTTTGCCATTGCCAGAGATCGACTAATTCCGGAACGGTTGGAAAAAAAAAAGAAAGGCGTAGTCAAAGTTCCTCTAGAATGAAACCTGGACGCTCTTCCATCGGGTGGTCTAGTGCCAATGACGGAACACCTCACTTTCAAACAGTTACTCAGGACAAAGAAGAAAAAAAAGTGTTCCCTGGAAATGAGAATTTACGGTACCTGATGATTCTTAGATTCATCATTAGAATGTAAAGCAAAAAATGTCAGCAATCAAATTACTGTTAATTAATATGCTTTATGGCAGTTTACACTTTTTGTGAATAGAATAATAATAATAATAATAATAATAATTTTTTTATAGTTTATTATCTCTCAAATAATTACATGAATATACTAATATTTAGGCAACAATGCATCTTTTTCTTGCAAAATGGTTCAGTAAGAATTATAATTACTCTTAATATCATTATCATTTGCAGAATTTTTCATTGACACAAGAGAAAAAGTGTGTATTATTACCATTAATAATAATCATAGTAATCGTGTTTATTATTAATGACTCACATGTTAAACAATATTACTTATGTTGCAGTTTACATAATAATAATTTTTTTGAATTTAAATTGTAAATTAAATATATAATTTTAAACTTAAATATATAACTGAAGTATTACCATCACATTTTTTGTTTACTACTAGAATTCATTACAGAATGTTAAGTGAATAATGTTAGATAAATACTACTACTGGGATGGAACTCAACTGCACCCTCAAACCTTTGTAATTAGCTTATCGGAGGGTGATACTGGTTATATATACATATATTTGTTATTGATTTGGTTGCTGTGTTGGAATTAGGCAGATCTTTGGGAGGTCAAATGAATGATCTGAAAGGTCGGATCAAAGTGAAATTGCCGATATATCCTGTGTTATTGCATCTGTCTTGATGGTTCACATTCTTTTTTTATTGTGGGCTTCTTTTTGAACTATTTAGGAGGCATTTTTCTTCACAGTGGCAGCCTTTCTATGTCTTCTGTGCTTTTAATTTGTATCAGCTTTGAAGTTTGTGACTTCCTTATGAATATCTTGGCATCTCTGGTCCACAAAAATTGGTAATTTTTTTTCCATTTTTGCTTTTCTTGTTTGGTACAACAGATTCTGGTTGAATGGTGTTAAATATTCGGATAGGAAGATTGGTGTATTGTCTTGCTGTGCGTTCAGGTCCTTGGCACCTGGTTTTTTCTGCCTGCTGGCTTTTATGAGATTGTCTCTTGTGGACTTGCTCTTAAGACGAATTATGACTGCTGCAGGTCGTGGGAAGCTTTCGTTTTTGCTCTTCCTAGGAATCCGATTTACGGTCTGAATGTCGTTAAGCTGTAGGGGAATATCAATAACATGGCCTAATTTTAAAACCACGTCTCTGAGGTTTTCTGTAGGTGCAGTTTCAGGAAGACCGTTTATGACCAGATCTTTTTTATGTTGTTGCTGATTTAAACGTTCGTATTGTAGTTTTAGAGAATGAAGTTCTTGACGGAGTTCGGATGTCTCTTTTATCAAATTGTGTTGAATGTCTTTTAATGCGTTAATGCTCATTTTAATGTCTTTTACCGTTTGCAACACTTCTATAACTGCTAAATTATTATGTTTTACCAAATCTTCATATTTGCTAGTATTTTTGTTATTTGTTCGTTCCGTTTCTTAAAGAGTTCTTGCACAAGATCTACTAAGCTAGCTTTTATAGTCACTAGACCATTTTCTATTAGTATACTTAAAGAGTTGAAATTATAGGACACACCTGCGTTTTTTTGTCTGTTCAGTTCGTCATCTGATTTTGCCTCTGGTATAATCGGCTGGATCGTAGGTGGCCGCCTTACGTGCGTTTCTTTGTTCCTCATGCAGATTACACACTTCCATTCCTCACGTGTTACATCGGGTTCATATTTATGTTGCCCGGTTGTTTCTGAAAAGCCGGCACATTTTAAGTGTAGAATCCTACTGCATTTCGTACAAGTTATATTATTTCCGTTGGACGATAACTCCTCCAGGCATTTGATACACTTCATGACTCACCTTTCTTCCCTTAGGCAGTGAGGCGTGATTATAAAGATGGCGACGTCCTTTGTTCTTCGCTGGTTGTTGACCACGGTCCTCTCTGTTCCCTTTTCAACACACACACACACACACACACACACACACACACACACACACACACACACACACACACACACACACACACACACACACACACACACACACACACACACACACACACACACACACACACACACACACACACACACACACACACACACACACACACACACACACACACACAAACTTGGAATCTATTGATGTGTCGCTGAACTGGAAGCCTGAACGAATATATATTGTGTTTCATTAAGTTTGTATGGTATTTTGGATGCGTCTTTCTTGTTCATAGTATGCCTTAGTAATAGTAAAGTTCATAGTAAGGTTTCTGTATTCAAAAGATAATTTGTTTATCATGTTTGGGATGTAGAAGTTTCGCGTGGCCTTTCCGTGGTGATTATTGTATTTATATGTGATATAATTAGTTGTCTGACGTCTTGTTATACGGTATGTATTTCTTAGTTGGCATCGTAATAATGTTTTAGCAAAGCTGCATAGTGACATAAATGTTTTGCTGTCAGTATTTTGTGTTCTGACATTGCAGTATATATAAAGTCGTTATTTTCTCTTTGTTCCCAAAATATCAGTTTTATCATTTTGTACTGTAGAGAGATTAATCTATTTAATTTTTAGGGTGCACAGAAAGCATACGTTGTTATAGTGTATCTTAGTATATATTAATAATGATAATGATGATGATAATAATAATAATAATAATAATAATAATAATAATAATAATAATAATAATAATAATAATAATAATAATAATTCAACCAAAGAGAAAGGTGATCAGCAGGCTTATGAGGAATATAAATGATAGATCAGAAAAATGACTAGTATGGTAAGGAAGACAGATCAGTCAGGTCAAACCCAAAAGTGATCTGCAAGTGTTCTTTTATTATGGTTCAAGTAAAAGAAAGAATCAATGACAACAGAAGAATAATCTTGGTGAATGTGCATTTTAGGGAGGTGACCGAAGAAAATGAAATTGTTGAATTATTGCGTGATAAACAGTGATCAATTAAGATTTGTTAAATAAAGATAATGTTGAAATTTTCCATGATGACTTAAATAATCTGGCAGTATGGGCAAAGGAGAAAGAAAATGTGGCAAACTGTAATGTTGTGTATTCTGGAGTGAAAACATTACCAGCTGTGTGTTTGCTTATCATATTGATGAAACGTAACTCCAGGAAATTAATGTACCCAGCGACCTAGTAATACGAATGGATGGGGATTTGAAGTTTAGGAGGTATATTGCAAATGTGACTTATACAGAAAATTAGATTACAGGTTATTCAGAAACACCCTGACATGAAGAGATAAACCTTTAATAAGGCCTCATTTGGATTACTGCACGCTGGATTACTGGATTACTTGGAAATGTGGAAGAGGTGAGATGGATTCAGAAACGAGTGTCCAAGGTTGTGTTAGGTGTGAGTGATGCTACATATGACACAAGATTGAATTAGTGGATTACAAAGAGTGGTTAATAGACAGATAAGATTGGATATAAGCTGCATACGGAGTTTTGTAGGATTGATTACTAGAAAATGTTTCAGTTCATGTATAACGTGAAGAAAACCAGTGAAAACTAAATAAGTGGGTAGTCAGGAGCATGAGAACTTCATTTTTGCTTGTAGAGTGGTGACTGAATGGATCAGATTTCCAGTCATTGGCGAGTTCACTGACAGTCCATAAAAGAGTTTAAAACAAAATATACAGATATTATACAGCTATTCGTGGTTAGTGTTTATGCACTTCCATCGCATATATAATAATAATATGCGATGGAAGTGTTTATGATAATAATATATTCTTTATTATTATTATTATTATTGTTATTGAGTGAAAACACTCGAGTTTATATAATTACAAGTGAACACGACTTAGACAGCCTACCAATATAATACACTAACTCTTCACATCCTTAAGAACAAGATTGTAAATCCCTTAAAAATTATATAATGGAGATCTTAAACAGAGACGAAAATATCCAGTCAGACAATATAAACTTCAAGGTCCTTGATTCTTTGAAGAAATGGTCAGACAGCATTTCCACCAATACCAATTTCACTATCGTACACACAAACATAAGAAGTATAAAAAAAACACTGGCTTATATTGATAACACAGCTCAACTACACCATGATAAACATAGATGCACTAATACTGACATACAACATAAATAATTACCAAACCTTCAACTTATGTAGACCAAACAAAAGAGGAGGTGGCATTGTCGCACTTTTCAAAGAAAAATAAAACGTGACTGAAAAAATAACTCATTTCGAACATGCGGAAACACTAACATTGGAACTCACAAATAGTCACAACAGTATCAAATACACAATAAACACAGTATACAGACCCCCCAGATAATAATCCACTCAGCTTTCTTCATGAGTTAGAAGCATGGCTAAGCGGATTTGGAACCCTGTATAACATAAACGCTCATCCTAATAGTAGACATTAACATAAATACTCTTGACCACGCTTCTTCAACCACTAACACGTATCTTGATATTCTAAGTCAGTACAACATAAACTCTACCATTAACTCCCCAACAAGAGAAGAAATACTCAATAACTCACTAACACAATCATGCATTGATCATATCAACATATGGGCTTCCTTCCATACATATACATCATCAGAAATTAATGTCAAAATTGCTGATCAATACTTTGTCTCAACTTCGTTTTTTTACGTTACCTACCCCACCTCCCACCACCACAAAAGTCGACAAAACTCGATCATACTAAAGAGCATTGTCGATAACCAAGTAAAAAATACTGACTCGAATTGCCTACTTAAAATATACGATCCTGTAACATTATACGAGAATTTTCAACTAAAGTTAACAGAAATATACAAAAAAACCAACAACGCCTACACAAACGAGGCGACAAACAAACAACAATCCATGGATAAATGACGACATACTAAATAGTATTACTGCAAACGAAAATCTATGGAAAAAAGTCACCCAGTAACACACATTTACAAACCTTATACAAAAACACAAGAAATCAACTAACAACAAAAATTCGTAGGACAAAAAGACACTACTACTTCCAAAAATTCGTGGAATATAACGACAACATGAAGCAACCATGGGTTACACTCAACAAATTAGAAAGTCGAAAAAAGAAAACTTCAGCACAAGATTTTATTGCAAAAAGCTTCGGTCAGGACACAAACCAAAAGGAACTAGCAAACTCATTCAACCATGCCTTCACAAACAATATCACACAATTCTTTTTTTAGAGGTAACTGTGACATAGTATAATTATTAAAGGAACACGGAAGACCACAATAATAACTTTTAATTAATAAGGTACAGATATTTCATACTAAAACTAATAGTACTAATTGTCAGAGGCATAGCTAGAAGGGGCTGTCCTCCCTGGCGGTACTTTGAACATTTTTGAACTTTTGCAGTTAATTCTAAAATACAGTTTCGATAACTCAGTTTCAACTATTATAATACTCCAGCGAATTTTCCTCATAATTGCTGTGAGAGTTGCTAGTCGTGAGAGGAGTTTTTCTAAATAAAATTGATTAAGAATTACCTACATTATTATGAAATAGACTTTGCCATTGTCATCGACGATTTTGCTAACAGAAAATCAAGAAAAATAACATTTTAGAATGATGAAATTAAAGTTCTAGTTCGAAAATAAACATAGTGTTTTAATTTATTTTCCTATACGTAGTTTTGACTTTTTGTAGTATTTTTGGTGTGAATTGTGAAGGACGGCAAACTCAGGGACCGGCCCGGGCAGCAAAGGCTCTAGCTACACCATTGCTAATAGTACCTTATTAATTAAAAGTTACTACTATGGTCTTACGTGTTCCTTTAATAATAAATATCACACAACTCAAAAAAGACAAACTACCAACGATTATCAAAAAACCACCGAGACAAAAAGTCAACAACAAACTAAGCATTTTCCACCCGTAACATATCAGGAACTGAAAGAAGCATTCTCACAACTAAAAGACCACTCCAGAAATAAATAAAATAAGAATCACACACCTTATAAGACATTTTGAACAAATAAATCCAATATTTTTGAGACTCATGAACATAATGTTCGACACCAGCATTATTCCACAACAACTAAAAACTGCAATAATTATGCCAATTTACAAACATTGTAAAAGAAACGATATTCAGAACTACAGACCAATAACTGCCCTACAAATCATTTCAAAAATTCTACAAAAAATAACAGACACCAGACTACAGAACTATTTATGGAAGTACAACATCATCTTACAAAACCAATACGACTTTCACAAGAAAAAAAGCACCATTACTTTATTAGAAGATATTGCCGACACAATAAACAAAGCTCTCGACAAAAACAAGTACGCCGTCCTTATACTGCTTGACTTAACCAACGCATTTGATACACTTGAACATGACATACTACTCACCAATATATGGTTCAGGAACTTCCTCTCAAACAAAACAAAAGTAACAAAAATAGGTACGTGTCACAGCCGGAGAATACAAATAAAACACCCATTCTGTTCAACAGATACATTAACGATGTTCATAACCTGATCATAAGAAGTCAAATATTTCAGTACGTAGATGACACCGCACAGACATCAACACCGCTCTCTCCAAAGCATAACATCATTTAAATGAAATCACAATATACTTCTACCAAAACGCAATTGTAATCAATGGCACCAAAACACAGATGTTAATTATACACAACGAGAATCGTGCACCCTGCACCACTATCGATACACTGTCACACATACCTCTGCGTTTGCAACAAAAAACCTTCCAAAGTTCCGAAATCAAACCTGTAACAAATGAAAAATACCTTCGTCTCTATATAGATTGCCACCTTAAATGAAACAAACATAGATAATACCTACATACCAAACTCCGAATCATCCAAGAAAAATCCGAATCATCCTCCTCATCACATCACCAAACCATCTCGACCGTGCCTCCTGTATCTTCGCTCCTGAGTTCGTAACTTTCACTGTTACCCTCACATAGTCATTTCTCAGACGATCCTTTTTGGTCACACTGCACATCCACCTAAGCATTCTCATCTCTGTTACTTCCATCCTGCTGATGTTATTTTTCTTCAGGGCCACAGTTACTCTAGCATACGTCATGGCTGGCGTCACTACCGTCCTATAGATTTTGCCTTTCAGATTGATCGGCACCCTCTTATCGCATAACACATCAACCATCTCCCTCCAGTTTCTCCAACCCGCTTGTATCCTGCATCCCACTTCCTTCTCATCTCCTCCATCTTCTTCCACTGTTGAACCTAATTATCCAAAGTCCCTCACCTTCTTGATGACATTTCCTTCCAACTCCAGATCCGTCACCTGGCCGCCGCCCATGGTGCAACATATATACTCTGTCTTACTTCTGCTCAGGCTCATACCTCTCTCTTCCAGTACTTTTCTCCATCTTTCCAGTTTAGTTCCCGCTTCTTCTCTTGAATCAGCACACAGCTAGATGTCATCTGCATACAACATTGTTCAAGGCGCATCTTCTCTCACCTCCTCCGTCACCACCTCCATCACAATGTTAAACAGAAACGGACTTAATGCTGGTCCTTGATGCAAGGCAACTGTTACTGGAAAACTTTCTGTTTGTCCCAGAAAGGTCCAAACACTTTTCTTCACATTTCTTTTCATCTTCCGCACCAACCTGACATATTGCTCCGGAAACCTCTTATCCCTCAGACAGCTCTAGATTTATTGCCTTGGCACTCTATCGTATGCTTTCTGCAGATCAATAAATACCAGATGTAGCTCCCTTTGTTTCTCTTGAATCTTTTCCATCATATGCCGTAACCCAAAGATAGCATCTGCTGTTGATCTACCTGGCATGAAGCCGAATTGTTCCTTTGCAGTCTCCAACTCCTTCCTCAATCTTCCATCAAGAACCCTTTCTAGGATTTTCATTGTGTGGGACATCAACTTTATTCTGCTGTAATTTTTACAGTCTTGTGCATCCCTTTTACTCTTGTAGATGGGGAGAAGAGTACTCTCCCTCCATTCCTCGGGTATATTTTCCTGTTGGCAAACTTTCATGAACAGGTCCCACAGCAGGTCAATTCCCTCTTCCCCTAGTGCCATCCATGCCTCCACTGGAATTCTGTCGGGGCCCACTGATTTTCCATTCCTCATCCTCTTCATGGCCTTCGTCACTTCCACTCTACTGATGTTCTGCACCATCCCCTCAGAAGGCTGCACATCTCCTCTATGAGTCCTTGCATTTTCCTCATTCAAAAGTCTCTCAAAGTATATTTTCCATCTGTTTCTTATGTCCCCATCCCTCCATAATACTCTTCCTTCAGCTTTGATCTGCCTCACATGTAAGATGTCCTTTGCTGCTTTATTTCTACATTTCGCTAGTTGGTAAATTTTTCTCTGTCCTTCCTTTGTTTCTAATTGATCATACAGATCTTGATATGCCATAGCCTTCACCTGTGCCACAACTCTCTTGGCTTCTTGCTTTCTCTCTCTCTCTCTCTCTCTCTCTGTAGACCTCTCTTTCCTCTTCCACTCTTGACTCATCCCATTCTGCTTTGCCTTCCTCTTAGCTGTCACTGTCATTGGTACATTATTATTCCACCACCAACCCTCCTTCTGCTCTCTAATCTTTCCAGATGTCTCACCAAGCACCTCGATTGCACAGCTCAAGATTAGATTACTTTTGAATTATGTTTCCACCAATCTTGTACACTTTCCAGTCCATCCGAAATCCTCTCTAACACCCTCTCCCTAAATCCATTCCTCACACTCTCCTCTTTTGAGCGAAACCACTTCATTGTCTTCATCCCATGGCTTCCAGAGATTCTTATCTATGATCTTAATTTAATGTCTGCGCACAGCAGTCGGCGTTGCTGTGCCACTTGATCTGTTGGAATTACTTTGCAATTTGTCACAACCTTAAGATATTTTCTTCTAGTCAAAATGTAGTCAATTTGTGAACTGCTCTTACCACTCCTAAATGTTATCAAGCAAATTTAAATATACCATTCACACTAAAATACATATCACAAATTATCAGAATGCAATGCCAAATCCCACTCTCTTCATAAAAGCTAATCCCACCTACTTACTTCGAAGTAGGTGGGATTAAACCGCCTCACTCACCTACATGTAATCTATATAATCCTAGAATTCAGATTATGTAAGAAAACAGTCAGTAAAGTGAATAACAATAATGCAGGTACTGATATTTTTAAAAAAAATTGTGTATATGTAAATAGGCTGTATAATAATAAGCTATGATATTGATATTGAAAAAAAAATTATGAACATTTATTTTAAAAAAAATCACTGTACTCTATATTTGTACTGAACAGAAAATGTAATAGTATACTTTATTGCATAAATGTAAATACTCTGAATCAAGATAAATAAAATATTATTACAGTTAAAAAAAATTATTATTATTATTATTATATCTGTTATTTATCTGTTATTCACAATTGTAATGTATTATAAATATTATATACGTGTATTTATCTGAGACATAATAAAAAAAAAAATATTATTATTATCATTATTAGGGAGAGGAATCTTACAAACTGCAATAGCCTGAAAAGAGCTCTAAGGACATACTATGAACAAGAAGCAGGCACCCAAAATACCATACAAACTTAATAAAACACAATATATTCGCTGAGGCTTCCAATTCAGCAACGCATCAAGATATTCCAGGTTGTCGTGTGTGCGGGTGGGTTTGTGCGTGCTTGTGTGCGTGCGCGTGAGAATTTCTCAATCAACGGCTGCAGTGGAAATCAAGCCAATTAAACATAGATTTGATTTTATAGCTTCCCAACATCCCAACAGGGCGCTGTGTAGGCATACGAACAGCGCACGGCGATATCGATGCCGGTCTATTATAGTTTTATTATTATTATTATTAGTGGCACCTACAAGGAGTCCGAAGACTCATCACGGGAGGACACCTATTGTAAAACTCTCCGTCTCCACCACCTACAACGAACCTCTACCATCAATCAACAACATCAGCGTCATCTACTGTCCACCAACACAGCTACTATTTTTTGTGTGTAAATTGCGTGTGTTGGGAAGGGCCGATTTGTCTGTATGTATTTTAAAGTGGTTCTAACTACCGATTTTAATTTGGAAGTGTTTCCAAGTAACTGTACTTGTCACGCCAAAAACAGTGTTATAAAATTCACCAAAATCGGCTAAAAAGAAACCAAATTTTGAAGTGCTGATAAGTAAAGAGAGAGGACTGTGGTCAACAAAAACGTAGAACAAAGGACATCGCGATCTTTTCAATCACGCTACAGTTGCTCAAGGGATGAAAAGTGAGTTATGAGGTGCATCAAATGCCTGAAGGATTTCTCGCCCGAAGTAAATCATATAACCTGTAGGAAATACAGTAGGATTCTACACTTTACATGTGCTGGCCATTCAGAAACAACCTGGCAACATTAATTCAAAGCAACACGTGAGGAATGGAAGTGCCTACTCTGGGGTGAACAAAAAAAACTCACCTAAGCCACCTACGACGCAGCCGATTATACCATAGACAAAATCAGACCACGAATTGAACAGACAAAAAAATAGAGGAGTCCTATAATTTGAACTCTGATATCCGAACTTCGTCAATAACATAATTCCCAAAACTGCAATATGAACGTTTAAATCAGCAACAACATTAAGATCTTTCAATAAACTTTCTTCCTGAAACTGTACCTAATGAAAACCTCAGAGACGTAGTTTTAAAAGTAGTCCATGCAATTGTTATCCCCTACAGCTTAACTAAATTAATACTAAAAATCAGATTCCTAGGAAGAGTAAGAAACCAGACTTGCTACGACCTACACTAGTCATAGTTCGTCTTACAAGCAAATCCACAAGAGACAAGCTCATAAGAGCCAGCAAACAGAAAAAACCAGTTGCCAAGGACTTGAACGTATTGCAAGACTATACAAGAATCTTTCTATTCGAATATTTGGTACCATTCAACCAGAATCTGTTGTGACATGCAAGAAAAGCAAAAACAGAAAAGAATTACCAATTTTTGTTGATGAGAGATGCCAAGATATTCTTTAGGAAGTCAGGAACTTCAAAACTGATACAAATTAAAAGCTCAGGTGACATAGAAAGACTACCACAGTGGGAAAAAAAGTCTCCTAATTAGTTAACAAAGAAGACCCCAACAAAAATGAATGTGAACCAACAAGACAGATGTAATAACACCAGAATATATCAACAATTTTCACTTTGATCACACCTTTCAGATCATTCATTTGACCCTTGAAACATCAGCCTATTACCAACACAGCAGTCAAATTAATAAAAAGATATCGAACTGGTGTCTTCCTCACCTAAGCTTATTAACACTTTCATTGCCAAGCTGAAAATTGGAATTTCGTGTGGTGGCCAAATTTTTTTTTTTTTATTTAGTTAGCGACGTCCACGCGATAACGCGTGATCGGCCGTTTAGTGAGAACTCGCATCGCGTGATCGCGCGATATCGTTCAGTCTCAATGAACTCGCGCGATTGGCAATGAACGTGTTAAAAAAAAGCTTCAAAGATGCAAGCTGAGACATTACATCTCAATCACGATCAAAAGAAAGGGGAAAAAATTATTTATTACATTGAAGTGCTGTAGTTACAGTGCTTAAATACATTAAAAACAATAATTCTAAAAGAAAAAAATTGTAAAATATATATAACTTATTGTTATACTATAAATGCTGTTAAAAATGTAATCTTATTCAATTTCCAACTATAAATTTCCATCTGGAGGCCTATGTAACTCAGTGAAAGTGACGCATGCATCCTCTGTACTTGGTCGCTCGAAGTCAAACTTGAGTTCGAATCTTGTCGCCGACTTATCGCATCGCGTGATCGCGCGATATCGTTCAGTCTCAATGAACTCGCGCGATTGGCAATGAACGTGTTAAAAAAAGCTTCAAAGATGCAAGCTGAGACATTACATCTCAATCACGATCAAAAGAAAGGGGAAAAAATTATTTATTACATTGAAGTGTTGTAGTTACAGTGCTTAAATACATTAAAAACAATAATTCTAAAAGAAAAAAATTGTAAAATATATATAACTTATTGTTATACTATAAATGCTGTTAAAAATGTAATCTTATTCAATTTCCAACTATAAATTTCCATCTGGAGGCCTGTGTAACTCAGTGAAAGTGACGCATGCATCCTCTGTACTTGGTCGCTCGAAGTCAAACTTAAGTTCGAATCTTGTCGCCGACTAGAGGAACTTTTTCCAAGCCTTACATCGACCGATTCCTGAGCTATTCGATCTCTGGCACAGGCAAGTGGGTTTTTCCTCACGGAAACTCAGGTTTTTCATCCCGTAAGCTTAAGAAAATCGACCGTAGTATCCATATTATTTCAGACAGTAACTTAGCTTGTTACAGTTAGGTATACCAAGAGATGGCAGCAATTGTTTGCCAGCCTCTTAATCGGTAGCTGCTATAATTAGTGATAGACATAGGCCAGCTATCTCTAATTGGCTACCAGTGGAGATTGAACTGCCCAGTCTCCAAAAGCTAGATAGGGTATAAAGGCATCGAGTACTCCCTATAAGGGAATAAAAGGCGTTAGCTTATTTAATTTTTTTTAAAATTTCCATCTATATTAACTATTATTAACACTTTATACAAAAAAAGACATTATGAATTAAAATTAACACATTATGAAATTCATTGTTAAAAAAAACAAACAAAAAAAACAAGAAGAATATGTTTTGTAAATCATAATTTTAAAAATAAAAATCATTGAATTTAAAATATATACTATTATTATTATCATGATTTTTAGAATTATGAAAGTTTGTAATTTCTATAATTTTATAATGTAATTATTATATGTATACAAGACATAACAAAGTGTTTAAAAAAATTACTATTATTATTTCTATTATTATTATTATTATTATTATTATTCAGATACGGAATAACAGTCTATACAAATACATCAAACAGCCACCTAACAAAATTAGAAACACTACACAGGAAAATCGTGTCAACAGTGATCTGGACACCTTACACGCAACAACCAATATCCGACAAGCACATGGCGATACGCAGAATGCTGAGCATTAAAAACCTGAAACACTACATGACATTAACAAGGAACTACTTCAACATCATCTATCGAAACAACAGAGATACATATCGTATAACACCACCTACAACAACTCTCTACATCCCCACACCTTTCAACAACTCATACGGTTCTTTTGTGAGATCACATCAGATACCCACGCAACTCAACAACCTACCAAGAAAGTTGAAACACGTAGATAACTACAGAACATTAAAAAACGAACTCTGGAAAATATACCAACAAAGTTAAGAAACCATTAACACAAATACATCACAAATCACTAGCATCCAATGCCTACATCCCATACATAAACAGTAGCAACAACACAAATAGTGAAGGCTAAATCCCACTCTCTTCATAAAAGCTAACCCAAGCTTCGAAGTAGGTGGTTCGAAGTAACTTGCCTCACTCATCTACAAGTAATCTTTATAAGCAAATACAGAAATTTGTATGTATAATCATTCTTTCTCAAACTTAAAAAAATATATATAAAATAAAATAAAAAAATAAAAAAATATACAAAAAATTCTGTATAATCTTCATTGTTAATATTAGAAGAACATGTGTTGTAAATACATAATATAAAGGCAAAAAAGTATTATTAAAATTTTTAATTGAAATCCAATGTAGGAATTGCAGCACTTAGTGCTGAACTCTGTAAAATTATAAGATGCAATGTCACACAAGATGTTTATTCTATGTATAAATATTTTAGCAATCAATAAAAAATATATATATATATATATTATTATTATTATTATTATTATATGTATGTACCATATGTAACTTATTTGAGATAACAAAATGTGAAGAAAAAAATTATTATTATTATTATTATTATTATTATTATTATTATTATTAAAAGAGGGCGCTTTAGCAGCAAGCGGTTGAAAGCACGCTATTTCGATGCTCTCATATTTTAAGTTGCAAAGTAGATATTTTCTTGTGAATTAAAATTTAAAGTACACCAGTGAATTCCGTTCCTCAAGACGAACATATTGATGTAAAAAATGTATCTGTTAAGTAATAAGTAAAATATAAGTATTCAAAGTTCGAAGTATACGCTGGTCAACTACGCGAGGAGAGAACAAAGGAAGTCGCCATATTAGAAATTACAGCAAGATCGTCAAGCAAGACATTTGAAGTGCTACAAATGCCAAGAAGACCTAACGGGGGAAGAAAACCACATCACATGTAGGAACTGCCAGAGAAACATGCATTTTCTATGTTTAGGATTGTCTGAGTCTACTTGGCAGAGAAAATCAAACAAGAATCGTGACGAGTGGAAGTGTCCCCATTGCAGAGACAACAAAGGAATGTCGCCTTCGAATGCAGGCGGAAAACATCACATGCAGAAAACAACCGCAGGCAGTAAACAGCTATCAACAATAGAGGGAATTAAAAACAAAGAAAACAACAACAACGGAAACCCAGGTGAGCCATCTTTAAATACAGGGTGTTCGGGATAAATTTGACATATTTATAATTAATTATATTTTTCCGTAAGTTACATGTATTAACACACACTTCTCTTCATTTAAAAGTTTGGACCCTTCTTCATTCATATACAAGATGTCAGAAAGGATGGATAGCTGGAACCCACCTGAATCATGGAAGAGAATAACTTGTATCATGATGATTCGTGCCCGCCATCAAAATAAGGATATTACGACTGCTGCCCAATGCTCCCTGAATACAGTAAAAACAATCAGGCATGAACTAGAGACTTGCAATGGTGACTACGAGGATGTAGCAAGAAGAAAGATCCCTAGCAGACGATCTGATTGCGTTCGTACAGCAGAATTCCTCGCAAATCTGCAGGAACAGGTGTTGAAGAACCCTGGCATTGGAATTCGGGCTTTGTTCGTGGAGTTGCTAACTGTAGTCAAGCCCTGGATAACAAGGGTAGCCAATGGTAGGCCGTATGTATGGCAGCAGGATTCGGCCCCTTGCCACACCTCTGGGAAAAGTCAAAAATGGTTGTCTGAAAATTTCTACGACTTCACCAGTCCAAATGTTTGGCCTCCAAACTCCCCAGACCTTAACCCCATGGATTATTTTGTATGGGGCGCAGTTGAAAAAGACACCAATCGCACTTCCAGTAATACAAAAGCCCAGTTAATGGATAAAATTAAAACAGTTTTTGCGGCCCTTCCCAGGGAGACTGTAGCATCAGCTTGTTCGAGGTTCCGAAGCAGAATTGAAGCTGTGATCGATGCTAATGGTGGTTATTTTGAGTAAATCTTGTTGATAGTATTGTAATTAACTCTGCCTGTAATGTTTTTTTGTCAATTCATTAAATTTAATAGATACAAAGAAGATTTTCTTTTTCCTTACGAAACTGTCAAATTTATCCCGAACACCCTGTACATTACTTGAAAATAGATTACAAAACCTAAAAGACTGTTTAATCGATTTTGTTGGAGAAATATTTAAAAAACATACCGCATAAATTACAGAAAAATTCAACCAATATGAGGAATTTATTAAATTTAATAATAATTCGGTAGAAGGTGTATTACAGACCGTAAGAGAAATTAAAAACTGCGTTAAAGAGCTAACGGAAAGACAGCATAATTTAATTAAAGAGACAACGGAACTACGGCAAGAACTAAACTCTTTAAAGCAATAGTACGAACTCTCAAACCAACAGTAGCACAAAAACGATCTCCTCATAAATGGTCTCCCAGAAACAGCTACGGAACATCTAAGAGACACCGTTAATACAACTAAGCCAAAAAATTGGCTCTCCCATTGAATCAAGAGACATCCAGACAGTGTATCGGTTACCACAAAAAAGGAAAAGAGAAAATAATACCCGTCGTTCTCCCGTCGCAGTGCGACTCACCAACAGCTCAACAAAAACTACACTCATAAATGCTAGCAGGATTAAAAAACCAGTAGTCAAGGATCTGAAAGGAGACCAGGACAATACCCCAATATACTTGTCCGAATACCTAACGCCATATTACCAGAAAATATTCTACCAAGCAAAGAAGGTAAAAACAGAAAACAATTACCAGTTTATATGGATAAGAGACAGCAAAATATTGATAAGAAAGACACAAGACGCAAAACCAATCGAAATAAAATCCGTAGATGACCTCAACAGGCTGCCACATCGAAAAGAATATGGACAACTCGTAAAGAAGGAACAGCACACCAACCAACATGAATGCAGACCATCAAGCAGACGTAATCACCCCGGAATATGATAACTGCCACATTCTGAAATCAATAACAGAATAGAAACAAGTGACAATCCCCAAAAAAGGACTATCTATTCTCCACATCAACATCAGAAGCATTCAAAAATACTAGCTGACCCTGCAAGCTTATCTGAAGGAAGATATAGACGACATAGACATTTTAATACTGACTGAAGTATCCACGACCAACGAAGAGGCATCCGCCTACCAAATGCCACACTTCCAACAACACAAACACTGCAGACAAACAAAACGAGGCGGTGGTATAATAATATTTACCAAACATAAACTAGAAGTAAGAGAAACAAACTATAAATTAGAATACGCAGAAAACATATGCATCGAAATTAAAAAACACCAAACAAGAAAACCCCCTGATATTAAACGCAATATACAGACCACCCAACTTAAGCACCACAAAATTCCTAGAAGAACTAAACAAATGGCTTTCAACCACAGAAATAGGCACCTCAGAATACTTGATGATAATAGGAGACATTAATATAAACATTAGGAACATAAATAACAACACAGAACAATACCTAGACCTATTATCGGCATATAACATAACCCCATCCATACAGTCGTATACACGAGAAGAGATAGTCGGAAACACAACTGAACCAGAACCCATAAAAATCACTGAGACTACGAAACAGTATTATAGCATTCTAAACAAAACAATAGTAAACGATGAAATCAGAAAAACAGACTGGATGCAGATAGCATCTTTAGAATCTGCTGATGCTATATATAATAATCTTAAACTTGCATTTAACAAAATATATAACAAAGCATTAACAAAAATAAAAATACGTCCCCAAACGAAACAAAATCCATGGATAACAGACAACATACTAACAGACACAAAGAAAAGATGCCTGTGGAAACAACTTAAGAAGTCGCCGAACAATATCGCTTTAAAAGCTGAATACAAAAGAAAACGGAATCTCCTAACAACACAGATAAGAACGGCAAAAAGAAACTATTACAGCAACAAATTAACAACAGCTCAGAATGATATAAAGGAAACCTGCCACCTGATTAATGAAATGCTGAACAATATACACAGAACCACTGCCTCAGAAACAATAAAACACAGCTTTGCCTGCGAACCCAAATCCCTCAAACAATTGGCAAACAAATTTAATCAGCACTTCGTGAACTCTGTCTAAAAGCTACAAGAAACAACCTTTCCTCACGCAAACGAACATTCTCCACTAGGTCCACGAGCAACCCAGTCGATGTGGTTTCCCACAGTAACAAAAGAAGAACTATCACTGGCAATTCACAAATTAATCCTAACAAAGGACCGGGGATAGACAGAATCAGACCAAAAGACATCAAGAAACACTCAACCGACCTACTTCCAGTTATTCAAAAACTGTTAAATAAAATCTTCGAAACGGGACACATACCTGAAACACTGAAGACTGCATTAATCACACCCATACACAAACAGGGAAAAAGAAACATTATAAGTAATTACAGACCCATCGCTACGCTGTCTGTAATCAACCAAATCATGGAGCGCATCGTGCATCAGAAACTCTCCACATACGTTGAAAAATTTCAAATCATTCCCAAAACACAATATGGCTTTCAAAAAAATAAAGGAACAGCAACACTCCTGGAAGATTTCACAGATCTAATAAACGCTGCATTGGATAAAAACAGAATAACATTAGTGGTATTCATTGACCTAACAAAAGCATTTGACACACTAACACACAAAACCTTGTTAACGAAACTAACCCATATAGGAATTGGAGGTCGTCTGCTCCAGTGATTTAAAGCATACATGAAAAACAGAAACCACACCACACGTATAGGATCAGCATACAGCAAAGAGGCACATGTAACCTGTGGAGTACCACAAGGAGCTGTCCTATCTCCCATTCTATTTAGCATATACACACACGACATAAGCTAACTCCCCCTAAAAAGTAAAATCTTCCAGTGTGCAGATAACACTGCCATAGTATCCATTTACAATAATGCAAATATCGCTTACACAAATATGAAACACGACATCAATCAAATCACTAACTTGTTAACTGAAAACGGCATATATATAAACCCAAGGAAAACAAAGCTAATGGTATTCAAAAACCCCCAAACCCTGCCCATAGAAACTAAATATCTCACTATCCAACATTCATCCTACTGATCATACTGAAGAAACTCACAGCATATACTGAGAACTTTCATATTATCCCCAAAACACAATATGGTTTTCAGAAAAATAAGGGAACAACATCTCTCTTGGAAGACTTCGCAGACGTAATTAATAACGCCTTAGACAAAAACAAAATTGCCATGGTAGTCTTTATTGATCTAACTAAAGCATTCGATACACTTACACATCAAACCTTGTTAGAAAAGCTGAGGCATGTTGGAATACACGGGCCTCTTCACAGGTGGTTCACAAACTACCTTCAAAATAGAAAGTATATGACACGTATCGGATCAAACCAAAGCAGAGAGCTACCAGTATTCTGTGGAGTACCACAGGGAGCTGTACTCTCCCCAATTCTATTAAACATTTACACGATATTAATCAGCTACTACTTATAGGTAAGATATTCCAATACGCAGACGATACAGCAATAATATCCATCCATAATAACGCAAGCATAGCCCAAACAAATATGCAACATGACATAAATCTGATCATAGACTGATCATACACCTAAACTCAGAAAAAACAAAATTAATGATATTCAAAAATCCACTGACGCGACCAGTTGATGACAAATATATAACCATCCAACATCCACTTTCCAACATAAAAAACACAGAACAACAAAACCACTACAGTCACTCAGGTTGAAACAATACAATACCTTGGAATTTACTTCGATTCAAATATGAACTGGAATAGCCACATAAACCATCTTCACAACAAACTCCGAACAATAAGTGGCAAACTCTACAGATTAAAAGACATACTTCCCACAAACTTAAAAACACTAATATGCAAAGCACTATGCCAAAATCTACTAAGATACGCTACAACAACTTATGCTTTCTGTGCACCCTACAAATTAAATAGATTAATGTCTCTACACTACAAAATGATAAAACTGATCTTTTGGGAACAAAGAGAAAATAACGACTTTTATATATACTGCAATGTTAGAACACAAAATACTGACAGCAAAGCATTTATGTCACTATGCAGCTTTGCCTAAACATTATTTCGATGCCAACTACAGGATAGTCAGAAATACATAACGTATAACAAGACCTCAGACAACTAATTATATCACATATAAATACAATAATCACTACGGAAAGGCCACGCGAAACTTCTACATCCCAGACATGATAAACAAATTACCTTTTGAATACAGCAACCTTACAAAACCACAATAGCCTGAAAAGAGCTCTAAGGACATACTGTGAAGAAGAAAGACGCACCCAAAATACCATACAAACTTAATGAAACACAAGTGTGTGTGTGTGTGTGTGTGTGTGTGTGTGTGTGTGTGTGTGTGTGTGTGTGTGTGTGTGTGTGTGTGTGTGTGTGTGTGTGTGTGTGTGTGTGTGTGTGTGTGTGTGTGCGTGCGTGCGTGCGTGCGTGCGTGCGTGCGTGTGTGTGTGTGTGTGCGCGCGTGTGCGTGTGCGTGCGTGCGTGCGTGCAAAAAAAAAGCGTTTCATACGTTTCGTAGCTTTTTCAACACAGCAAAAAAAAAACAATAAATAATGACCAACTGGTGTCATCCTCAGATAAGCTTACCTATATGCTTCGAGAATGAAAGCAGAGAAATTAGATGTATCATATGTAACCCAAATGCATGTAATGTACGTATCACATGTAAACCAATGTATGTAATGTAAGTATCACATGTAAACAAATGTAAGTAATGTATCATATGTAATCAAATGTATGTAATAACTGTAACAAAAGTATGCAATATAGAGTGATTATATCCATTGATATTGTGTATATAGAGAGTAAAATTGCAAAGAAAGATCTGTAGTACTCATCACTATGAATATTATAATAATATATGTTGTAAACAGTTATTGTTATTATTATTATTATTGAAAAAAACTTTATGTACGAGAAAGTATTTGTTATGCATAATTGTGTTCATATAATGTATGTAATTTATCTGAGAAATAATAAAAATGTTAAATTATTATTATTATTATTATTATTATTATTATTATTATTATTATTATATGCATCGAAATTAAAAACATCAAACAAGAAAACTCCGTGATATTAAACGCAATATACAGACCACTCAACTTAAGCACCACAAAATTCCTAGAAGAACTAAACAGATGGCTTTCAGCCACGAAAGTAGGCATCTCAAAATATTTGATAATAATAGGAGACATTAATATAAACATTAGGAACATAAATAACAACACAGAACAATACCTAGACCTATTATCGGCATACAACATAACCCCATCCATACAGTCGTATACACGAGAAGAGATAGTCGGAAACACAACAACCTCAACCTGCATTGATCATATAAATATAAGGGCCCCTCCAAACAGCCACACAACAGCCGTCATAACATGCAAACTAGCAGACCATTATTTCACAGCATTGCAGTTACACACTGAACCAGAACCCATAAAAATCACTGAGACTACAAAACAGTATCATAGCATTGTAAACGAAGCAATAGTGAACGATGAAATCAGAAAAACAGACTGGATGCACATAGCATCTTTAGACTCTGCTGAAGCTGTATATAATAATCTTCAACTTGCATTTAACAAAATATACAACAAAGCATTAACAAAAACAAAAATACGCCCCCAAACGAAACAAAATCCATGGATAACAGACAACATACTAACAGACATACAAAGAAAAGATGCCCTATGGAAACAACTTAAGAAGTCACCGAACAATATCGCTTTAAAAACTGAATACAAAAGAAAACGGAATATCCTAACAACCCAGATTCGAACGGCAAAAAGAAACTATTACAGCAACAAATTAACAACAGCACAGAACGACATAAAGGAAACCTGGCACCTGATTAATGAAATGCTGGACAATATACACAGAACCACTGCCTCAGAAACAATAAAACACAGCTTTGCCTGCGAACCCAAATCCCTCAAACAATTGGCAAACAACTTTAATCAGCACTTCGTGAACTCTGTCCAAAAGCTACAAGAAACAACCTTTCCTCACACACACGAACATTCTCCACTAGGTCCACGAGCAACCCAGTCGATGTGGTTCCCCACAGTAACAAAAGAAGAACTATCACTGGCAATTCAACAAATTAATCCTAACAAAGGACCGGGGATAGACGGAATCAGACCAAAAGACATCAAGAAACACTCAACCGACCTACTCCCAGTTATACAAAAACTGTTAAATAAAATCTTCGAAACGGGACACATACCTGAAACACTGAAGACTGCACTAATCACACCCATACACAAACAGGGAAAAAGAAACATAATAAGTAATTACAGACCTATCGCCACGCTGCCTGTAATCAACCAAATCATGGAGCGCATTGTACATCAGAAACTCTCCACATACGTTGAAAAATTTCAAATCATACCCAAAACACAATATGGCTTTCAAAAAAATAAAGGAACAGCAACACTCCTGGAAGATTTCACAGATCTAATAAACTCTGCATTGGATAAAAACAGAATAACATTAGTGGTATTCATTGACCTAACAAAAGCATTTGACACACTAACACATAAAACCTTGTTAACGAAACTTACCCATATCGGAATTGGAGGTCGTCTACTCCAGTGGTTTAAAGCATACACGAAAAACAGAAAGCACATCACACGTATAGGATCAGCACACAGCAAAGAGGTACAAGTAACCTGTGGAGTACCGCAAGGAGATGTCCTAACTCCCATACTATTTAACATATACACACACGACATAAGCCAACTCCCCCTAAAAAGTAAAATCTTCCAGTATGCAGACGACACTGCCATAGTATCCATTCACAACACTGCAAATATCGCTTACAAAAATATGTAACACGACATCAATCAAATCACTAACTGGTTAACCGAAAACGGCATATATATAAACCCTGGAAAAACAAAGCTAATGATATTCAAAAACCCCCAAACCCTGCCCATAGAAACAAAATATCTCACTATCAAACATTCATCCTCCTATACACAAAGTGCAGAACCTAAAATCACAACCATCACACAGGTGAAAACAACACGCTACCTTGGACTTCACTTCGATGCAGATCAAAGTTGGAATAGCCATACAAACTACCTACATACCAAGCTTAGGATAATAGCAAGCAAACTATACAGATTAAAAGACATTGCCCCAACCCACATAAAAATACTAATCTATAAAGCATTATGTGAAAACATTTTAAGATATGCAATCACATCATACGCATTCTGCGCAGACTACAGACTTAACAGGCTACAATGGTTGCAAGATAAAATGATAAAACTGATATTCTGGGAACAACCCACTCTTATGCACGAAGCACGGACAAAACACAAAATATTTAAGGTGAAACAATTACGCCACTACACAGTCATGTTAAAACACTACTACAGTCCAACATATAGAGTAACCAGAACAACATATCAAATAACAAGACCACAGTCAACAAACTACATAACATATAAGTACAACAATCACCACGGCAAAGCCACCCGAAACTTCTACGTACCTGACATGATAAACAAACTGCCATTCGACAACAGAAACCTAGGAACATACAGAGAGCTGAAACAGGCACTATATAAATATTATAGTGAGAATGAAAATTAGAGCAATTCCTGTTTCTCTCTCCCCCACCACACACACACACACACACACACACACACACACACACACACACACACACACACACACACACACACACACACACACACACACACACACACACACACACACACACACACACACACAAAAAAAAAACCTATGACAACCCCCCCCTCTCCAAAAACTATCACTACAAGAACACAAAGCAACAAACACACCATGTCTAAATCCAACCCTATTTTCACAAAAAAAAAAAAAAGTTAAACTGTAATAGCAGTCGAAGTCTTAAGCATGTACCAACAAACAGTAAAATCAACACCTGGCTTGTGACCACTATAGGAACACAACCATAAAACCACCACCCTCTGTCATCTATTATCTTCCTCAGATAAGCTCTGCTAAGCTTCGAGGAAGAAAATTACTAACTTGCAAGTATCTGTTATACACTTGTAATGCGTTATAAATATTATATACATATATTTACTACAGCAACTATGTATGCAATTCATCTGAGACATAAAAAAAAAAAAAAAAAAAAAAAAAAAAAATTGTATATAATCCATATTGTAAATACTGTAAATATTATTATTGTATGTAACTTATACTGAGACATAATGAAATGTAAAAAAAAAAAAGTATTATTATTACTATTGAATTGTGAGTGTACGCTGCATTACTGCATTGTATCGTGAATTGAGTGCACATTGATGCCAATCCATATTTAGCTAGTTTAAAAAAAAAATGTATACTCATATTTATAAAATGTACACTGCATTTTGTATATCAAATTTTCGTACTGTACAAAAAAGATAATATGTTTTTCATTGTGTGTGTGCAGATACTCTGTGTGATAGTAAACCTTATCACTTTCATTGTAAAAACAAAAACAAATAAGTCGTTTATAAAAAAAAAAAAAATTATTATTATTATATTCTAAATTCAAAAATTCTGTATAAACCTTATTTTAAATATTGTAAATATTATTATTGTATGTAATTTATACTGAGACATAATAAAATGTTTAAAAAAAAAAAAAAAAAAAAAAACACTGAAGACTGCATTAATCACACCCATACACAAACAGGGAAAAAGAAACATTATAAGTAATTACAGACCCATCGCTACGCTGTCTGTAATCAACCAAATCATGGAGCGCATCGTGCATCAGAAACTCTCCACATACGTTGAAAAATTTCAAATCATTCCCAAAACACAATATGGCTTTCAAAAAAATAAAGGAACAGCAACACTCCTGGAAGATTTCACAGATCTAATAAACGCTGCATTGGATAAAAACAGAATAACATTAGTGGTATTCATTGACCTAACAAAAGCATTTGACACACTAACACACAAAACCTTGTTAACGAAACTAACCCATATAGGAATTGGAGGTCGTCTGCTCCAGTGATTTAAAGCATACATGAAAAACAGAAACCACACCACACGTATAGGATCAGCATACAGCAAAGAGGCACATGTAACCTGTGGAGTACCACAAGGAGCTGTCCTATCTCCCATTCTATTTAGCATATACACACACGACATAAGCTAACTCCCCCTAAAAAGTAAAATCTTCCAGTGTGCAGATAACACTGCCATAGTATCCATTTACAATAATGCAAATATCGCTTACACAAATATGAAACACGACATCAATCAAATCACTAACTTGTTAACTGAAAACGGCATATATATAAACCCAAGGAAAACAAAGCTAATGGTATTCAAAAACCCCCAAACCCTGCCCATAGAAACTAAATATCTCACTATCCAACATTCATCCTACTGATCATACTGAAGAAACTCACAGCATATACTGAGAACTTTCATATTATCCCCAAAACACAATATGGTTTTCAGAAAAATAAGGGAACAACATCTCTCTTGGAAGACTTCGCAGACGTAATTAATAACGCCTTAGACAAAAACAAAATTGCCATGGTAGTCTTTATTGATCTAACTAAAGCATTCGATACACTTACACATCAAACCTTGTTAGAAAAGCTGAGGCATGTTGGAATACACGGGCCTCTTCACAGGTGGTTCACAAACTACCTTCAAAATAGAAAGTATATGACACGTATCGGATCAAACCAAAGCAGAGAGCTACCAGTATTCTGTGGAGTACCACAGGGAGCTGTACTCTCCCCAATTCTATTAAACATTTACACGATATTAATCAGCTACTACTTATAGGTAAGATATTCCAATACGCAGACGATACAGCAATAATATCCATCCATAATAACGCAAGCATAGCCCAAACAAATATGCAACATGACATAAATCTGATCATAGACTGATCATACACCTAAACTCAGAAAAAACAAAATTAATGATATTCAAAAATCCACTGACGCGACCAGTTGATGACAAATATATAACCATCCAACATCCACTTTCCAACATAAAAAACACAGAACAACAAAACCACTACAGTCACTCAGGTTGAAACAATACAATACCTTGGAATTTACTTCGATTCAAATATGAACTGGAATAGCCACATAAACCATCTTCACAACAAACTCCGAACAATAAGTGGCAAACTCTACAGATTAAAAGACATACTTCCCACAAACTTAAAAACACTAATATGCAAAGCACTATGCCAAAATCTACTAAGATACGCTACAACAACTTATGCTTTCTGTGCACCCTACAAATTAAATAGATTAATGTCTCTACACTACAAAATGATAAAACTGATCTTTTGGGAACAAAGAGAAAATAACGACTTTTATATATACTGCAATGTTAGAACACAAAATACTGACAGCAAAGCATTTATGTCACTATGCAGCTTTGCCTAAACATTATTTCGATGCCAACTACAGGATAGTCAGAAATACATAACGTATAACAAGACCTCAGACAACTAATTATATCACATATAAATACAATAATCACTACGGAAAGGCCACGCGAAACTTCTACATCCCAGACATGATAAACAAATTACCTTTTGAATACAGCAACCTTACAAAACCACAATAGCCTGAAAAGAGCTCTAAGGACATACTGTGAAGAAGAAAGACGCACCCAAAATACCATACAAACTTAATGAAACACAAGTGTGTGTGTGTGTGTGTGTGTGTGTGTGTGTGTGTGTGTGTGTGTGTGTGTGTGTGTGTGTGTGTGTGTGTGTGTGTGTGTGTGTGTGTGTGTGTGTGTGTGTGTGTGTGTGCGTGCGTGCGTGCGTGCGTGCGTGCGTGCGTGCGTGCGTGCGTGTGTGTGTGTGTGTGCGCGCGTGTGCGTGTGCGTGCGTGCGTGCGTGCAAAAAAAAAAGCGTTTCATACGTTTCGTAGCTTTTTCAACACAGCAAAAAAAAAACAATAAATAATGACCAACTGGTGTCATCCTCAGATAAGCTTACCTATATGCTTCGAGAATGAAAGCAGAGAAATTAGATGTATCATATGTAACCCAAATGCATGTAATGTACGTATCACATGTAAACCAATGTATGTAATGTAAGTATCACATGTAAACAAATGTAAGTAATGTATCATATGTAATCAAATGTATGTAATAACTGTAACAAAAGTATGCAATATAGAGTGATTATATCCATTGATATTGTGTATATAGAGAGTAAAATTGCAAAGAAAGATCTGTAGTACTCATCACTATGAATATTATAATAATATATGTTGTAAACAGTTATTGTTATTATTATTATTATTGAAAAAAACTTTATGTACGAGAAAGTATTTGTTATGCATAATTGTGTTCATATAATGTATGTAATTTATCTGAGAAATAATAAAAATGTTAAATTATTATTATTATTATTATTATTATTATTATTATTATTATATGCATCGAAATTAAAAACATCAAACAAGAAAACTCCGTGATATTAAACGCAATATACAGACCACTCAACTTAAGCACCACAAAATTCCTAGAAGAACTAAACAGATGGCTTTCAGCCACGAAAGTAGGCATCTCAAAATATTTGATAATAATAGGAGACATTAATATAAACATTAGGAACATAAATAACAACACAGAACAATACCTAGACCTATTATCGGCATACAACATAACCCCATCCATACAGTCGTATACACGAGAAGAGATAGTCGGAAACACAACAACCTCAACCTGCATTGATCATATAAATATAAGGGCCCCTCCAAACAGCCACACAACAGCCGTCATAACATGCAAACTAGCAGACCATTATTTCACAGCATTGCAGTTACACACTGAACCAGAACCCATAAAAATCACTGAGACTACAAAACAGTATCATAGCATTGTAAACGAAGCAATAGTGAACGATGAAATCAGAAAAACAGACTGGATGCACATAGCATCTTTAGACTCTGCTGAAGCTGTATATAATAATCTTCAACTTGCATTTAACAAAATATACAACAAAGCATTAACAAAAACAAAAATACGCCCCCAAACGAAACAAAATCCATGGATAACAGACAACATACTAACAGACATACAAAGAAAAGATGCCCTACGGAAACAACTTAAGAAGTCACCGAACAATATCGCTTTAAAAACTGAATACAAAAGAAAACGGAATATCCTAACAACCCAGATTCGAACGGCAAAAAGAAACTATTACAGCAACAAATTAACAACAGCACAGAACGACATAAAGGAAACCTGGCACCTGATTAATGAAATGCTGGACAATATACACAGAACCACTGCCACAGAAACAATAAAACACAGCTTTGCCTGCGACCCCAAATCCCTCAAACAGTTGGCAAACAACTTTAATCAGCACTTCGTGAACTCTGTCCAAAAGCTACAAGAAACAACCTTTCCTCACACACACGAACATTCTCCACTAGGTCCACGAGCAACCCAGTCGATGTGGTTCCCCACAGTAACAAAAGAAGAACTATCACTGGCAATTCAACAAATTAATCCTAACAAAGGACCGGGGATAGACGGAATCAGACCAAAAGACATCAAGAAACACTCAACCGACCTACTCCCAGTTATACAAAAACTGTTAAATAAAATCTTCGAAACGGGACACATACCTGAAACACTGAAGACTGCACTAATCACACCCATACACAAACAGGGAAAAAGAAACATAATAAGTAATTACAGACCTATCGCCACGCTGCCTGTAATCAACCAAATCATGGAGCGCATTGTACATCAGAAACTCTCCACATACGTTGAAAAATTTCAAATCATACCCAAAACACAATATGGCTTTCAAAAAAATAAAGGAACAGCAACACTCCTGGAAGATTTCACAGATCTAATAAACTCTGCATTGGATAAAAACAGAATAACATTAGTGGTATTCATTGACCTAACAAAAGCATTTGACACACTAACACATAAAACCTTGTTAACGAAACTTACCCATATCGGAATTGGAGGTCGTCTACTCCAGTGGTTTAAAGCATACACGAAAAACAGAAAGCACATCACACGTATAGGATCAGCACACAGCAAAGAGGTACAAGTAACCTGTGGAGTACCGCAAGGAGATGTCCTAACTCCCATACTATTTAACATATACACACACGACATAAGCCAACTCCCCCTAAAAAGTAAAATCTTCCAGTATGCAGACGACACTGCCATAGTATCCATTCACAACACTGCAAATATCGCTTACAAAAATATGTAACACGACATCAATCAAATCACTAACTGGTTAACCGAAAACGGCATATATATAAACCCTGGAAAAACAAAGCTAATGATATTCAAAAACCCCCAAACCCTGCCCATAGAAACAAAATATCTCACTATCAAACATTCATCCTCCTATACACAAAGTGCAGAACCTAAAATCACAACCATCACACAGGTGAAAACAACACGCTACCTTGGACTTCACTTCGATGCAGATCAAAGTTGGAATAGCCATACAAACTACCTACATACCAAGCTTAGGATAATAGCAAGCAAACTATACAGATTAAAAGACATTGCCCCAACCCACATAAAAATACTAATCTATAAAGCATTATGTGAAAACATTTTAAGATATGCAATCACATCATACGCATTCTGCGCAGACTACAGACTTAACAGGCTACAATGGTTGCAAGATAAAATGATAAAACTGATATTCTGGGAACAACCCACTCTTATGCACGAAGCACGGACAAAACACAAAATATTTAAGGTGAAACAATTACGCCACTACACAGTCATGTTAAAACACTACTACAGTCCAACATATAGAGTAACCAGAACAACATATCAAATAACAAGACCACAGTCAACAAACTACATAACATATAAGTACAACAATCACCACGGCAAAGCCACCCGAAACTTCTACGTACCTGACATGATAAACAAACTGCCATTCGACAACAGAAACCTAGGAACATACAGAGAGCTGAAACAGGCACTATATAAATATTATAGTGAGAATGAAAATTAGAGCAATTCCTGTTTCTCTCTCCCCCACCACACACACACACACACACACACACACACACACACACACACACACACACACACACACACACACACACACACACACACACACACACACACACACACACACACACACACACACACAAAAAAAAAACTATGACAACCCCCCCTCTCCAAAAACTATCACTACAAGAACACAAAGCAACAAACACACCATGTCTAAATCCAACCCTATTTTCACAAAAAAAAAAAAAGTTAAACTGTAATAGCAGTCGAAGTCTTAAGCATGTACCAACAAACAGTAAAATCAACACCTGGCTTGTGACCACTATAGGAACACAACCATAAAACCACCACCCTCTGTCATCTATTATCTTCCTCAGATAAGCTCTGCTAAGCTTCGAGGAAGAAAATTACTAACTTGCAAGTATCTGTTATACACTTGTAATGCGTTATAAATATTATATACATATATTTACTACAGCAACTATGTATGCAATTCATCTGAGACATAAAAAAAAAAAAAAAAAAAAAAAAAAAAAATTGTATATAATCCATATTGTAAATACTGTAAATATTATTATTGTATGTAACTTATACTGAGACATAATGAAATGTAAAAAAAAAAAAGTATTATTATTACTATTGAATTGTGAGTGTACGCTGCATTACTGCATTGTATCGTGAATTGAGTGCACATTGATGCCAATCCATATTTAGCTAGTTTAAAAAAAAAATGTATACTCATATTTATAAAATGTACACTGCATTTTGTATATCAAATTTTCGTACTGTACAAAAAAGATAATATGTTTTTCATTGTGTGTGTGCAGATACTCTGTGTGATAGTAAACCTTATCACTTTCATTGTAAAAACAAAAACAAATAAGTCGTTTATAAAAAAAAAAAAAATTATTATTATTATATTCTAAATTCAAAAATTCTGTATAAACCTTATTTTAAATATTGTAAATATTATTATTGTATGTAATTTATACTGAGACATAATAAAATGTTTAAAAAAAAAAAAAAAAATATCTTATTATTATAATAATATTATTATAATAATATTATTATAATAATATTATTATTATAATAATATTATTATAATAATATTATTATAATAATATTATAATATTATTATTATAATATAATAATAATAATAATAATAATAATAATAATAATAATAATAATATTATTATTATTATTATTATTATTATTATTATTATTATTATTATTATTATTATTATTATTATTATTAAACAGAGGGTGCTATGTAGGCATACGAACGGGCACAAGGTGATATCGCTAGTCCTCTTTTTTTATAGTTTGAAAGTGATTCCAACTCCTGTCTTTAATTTGAATATAATCACAATTAACCCTACTTGTCACCCTGAAGACAGTGATATAAAATTCACCGAAATCGGCAAAGAAGAAACTAAATTTTGAAGTGTTTAAAAGTGAAGAGAGAGAACCGTGGTCAACAACGAGCGAAGTACAAAGGACGTCGCCATCTTTATAATCACCCGTAGTTGCTCAGTCATAGTCCACCTTTCAAGCAAGTACACAAGAGACAATCTTATAAAAGCCAGCAGTCAGAAAAAATCAGTTGCCAAGGGCTTGAACGCACTGCGAGACAACACACCAATCTTCTTATCCGAATATTTAACACCATTCAAACAGAATTTGTTGTACCAAGCAAAAAAAAAAATAATAAAAATAAAAAAAAAATATATATATATATATATATATATATAAGTTTTTTTTTTTTACCTTGGAAATAATGTATATTAGGATTACCAAGTAATTTTATAAACTTGGTTATCTTACTGCTAATCCCAAGTAAGCAAACAGTTAAGTTTGTGCCTGAAACATAGTTCAAGTCTAAAGGTGGTGCAACACCAGGGCAACTCATTGTAAAGGTGGATAAGCTCTGATCACTATTCTTAGTATTTTCCATAATGTATTCTTAATATTTTCCATAATGTAAAGCACATCTCACTAAGAGAAGTATAGTGCAAAACATTATGGGTGGTGTCACTACCCAGACCGGTTTCAACCTTTTTTGAGGTCTCCTCAGTGAGTAGCTAGACCCTAAATACCAAGGTTGACTATTGACAATTGACATGTTTGTCTTTAGGGGTGAAGCAAGATGCTTTTCATATTCCCGGCTATATGTTGTGGTTAGAGTAAGGGTAAAATTTTTGATCAGTTTGCTCGCCCTTAATGGGCATGGAGATTATACACTGCAATAGGTTTTATAGCTTTTGGTTTAGAAGACCAAAAGGTAATATAGCTTTTGGTCTTCTATATTTGAATATGTCCGTTGCCTCGTATGCTGCAGCTTGCTGAACCAAATCGTTGGGGTATGTGGACGTCTTTAGGAAAAACTGGAAGCTTAGGATTGTAGAAAAGAGGAAATATAGGGAATATTTGTATCTCTATGAAGTTGATTGTTTCTAACATACCTCGGGGCGTTCAGAATCATTCTCAAGCACTTGTTCTGCCCTCGTTGTATCTTGATAATGTTAGTATTAGAGGTGTGGCTCCAGGCTGGAAAGGCATAGGTGATTATAAGACGAATCATCATCTGGTATAGTCGCAATTTGATTCTGCCGCTGAGCTTGCTATTTCTATTAATTAGCGGATAGATCTGAGCTATGGCTTTAGATGCCTTTGCACATGTAGACGATGTGTTGGTTGAAAGATAGTTTTTTGTCGAGAATTACACCCAGGTAATTTGTTTCTGTCTGCCAGGGAATTTAAGTATTGAATAGTAACACATCTCCTGCAGGAAACATTGGCCTTTTTGAGAAACGATTGGTGAGCTTTTCGAGGGTTGACTTCCAATCTCCATTTGGAGAACCAACCCTCCAGCTTTAGAAGGTTTTCTGGGAGCTTTCTGGTAATGAAATGGGGTCAGAGAGATCTGGTTAGTATTTCCGTATCGTCCGTATACAGGGCCATCGGATTGTGCGGGATGTCTGACATGTATACAGAAAACAGCAATGGAGCCAGTAGAGATCCCGGCGGCATTCCAGCAAAGATATGGCGCTGGGACGATGTAGAACCGTTGATTTTAACTTGCATTGATCTATTCTGAAGATATGAATGGATTAGATGAACCATTTTTAGAAGTATAGGCTGAGATATATTTGTGCAGGAGTCCAAAATGCCAGATTTTGTCAAATACTTTGGATAGGTCTAGGAAAACAGCTCCTGTACACTGGCACCGGTTGTAGCTGGTGGTGATATATTCACCAATTCTTTGAATTTGCTGAATAGCCTATGGTGTTGCCGAAAACCAAACTGTTCTTTAGGGAGGATGTTTAGGTCATTTACTGAGGTTTGAAGTTGTGAGAGGATGATCTTCATCGCAATCTTACCCAGATTGGAGATGAGACGGATTGGACGTTAATTTTGCGGTAGATGTGGGTCTTTGCCTGGCTAATGTATAGGAATTACATCAGCCAGTTTCCAGGTGGAAGGAAAATAGTGAAATCTTAAAATTGCATTTATTATACTGGTCAGGTGCACTATTGCTTTTCGGGGCAGAAGTTTAATCACCTGATTAGTAATTCCGTCTGGCCCAGGAGCTTTTTTGTTCTTTAATTTTTGAATAATGTCATATATCTCAGCAGGTGATGTTGGTGCAATATGGCCAGTGCTGGTGGATAGGAAGTTGGAGTGAGTGTCTGACCTTGCTGTGAATCTTATATATGTGGTCAAAGTCAAGATTTTCATACGAAGTCATGCATTGCTCCTCCGAATTGTATGCTGTAACTTCTTCTTTGTCTACATCTGTGTGAGCAAGGCCCAGCTCAGAGAATATTGGGGGAAGGGATCTCTCTTTGTTTTTGATATTTTTCAGTTCTCCCCAGATGGAGTGATCAGCAGGTGAAATGGAGGCTAACTTTTCTTCTCATACTTCTACAAATAGGAATAAATAGAGAACATTTACATTTCAATTAATGCGCAGTTAAATTATCGAATACAAATTCTTATAATATTAATATAGTAAAAAATAAAATAGCTTAATAATATTTAATAGTCTTTTCTTTATTAATACATATATATTTGATTAAATAATTAAATATTAGACAAAACTGAGGTAGTTATATCAATATTAAATTATAAAATAAGTTATTTATATTAAATAATGTTTACAAGTCTAGCCTTTGTGATGGAAGATCATGTTGGATTCTGAACCAAATAATAATTGCTCTAATCTCTACATAATCAGAATCCAACGAAGGCTTACTCTTCCTTTGAAAAATTTTTCTTTAAAGAAACATTTTTCACACTAGACTCACGAGTGGAGAAAACTGACTTCTTATCTCCCTTCCAAGATCTAAAGTAGCACTTAGTTTGAATGTAATTGGATTTCTTATCACAGTCCATGTATATACTTCTCTGCATCTCTCCACTTGAATTCTTGCTAATATTAGTACAAGGAAAGGCTTGCTTCCTATTCCTATAGTGAGATAGTTCTCTTTCAGAGAAGAAATCATGTTCTCTATCACTAGAATTGAGTCTTAGTTGTCTTACAACTTGGTGATTTGTTCCATGATGTAGTTTGATTACTTTGGCAAAATTAACTTCAACTGTTAATTTATTTTTAGTGGCAACTTCTGACTCAGGTTTGGGTACTACTTGTTGTGACGGTTCATCAGTGATAAGTTGTGTTTCAGGCTGATTGTGCACATCAGAATTAGTATCACCATGCTTCACAGTTGGTTCAGTGATAGACAGCTCTACCTTATCTGGAGCAAATTTTTTATTAGGTACACAAAACCTTTCCCTTTGTGTCCATGTTCTATCATACATATAATTGCCAGCTCTTCTGATACTTATTTTCCTGTTCATTAGGGATATTTCTTTTCTAAAAAAAATCACCGGAGAACTGATACTTTTCCAAGAAATGTGTCCCTAGTATAATGTGGGAGCTTATGTTAGAGGTTGAGGGTATAACAAGCAAATCTTGCCAGACACTTAGTTTAACTTCAGGTAGCTAGATTTTATCACGAAGCGTTTCATATGCTATGAAGTTTGAGTCTGAAAGAGTAGTAATTCTTTCAGGTTCTCTTAGTTTGGCAATGCTATTCCATAATTTGTGTTTTATACTTTGGAGATAGTCCTTTCTAATTGTTGAAGCATTACATCCTGTATCTAATAAAATATTACACTTAGAAATTAGGATTTCTCCTCTAATTCTCATCAATTGTTCATTAGATCCTTTGGTGTTTCTGCCTTCTATTATATCCTCTGTGGGGTATGTGTCCATACTTTGAATCCTAGCTTTTGTTACAGTAATTTCTTTTGTTAGAAAACAGTTTCTAGCAAGGTGTCCAACCTTATTGCAACTATAGCATTTGGGAGGATCTCTGTGTTCTCTCTCCATCTGCGGTTGAGATACAAAAGATATCTGTTGTTTAATATTTTGTAGTCCTAGTAACAACTCACTTATATTTGCCAAAATAGGTTGATTTTGCCATTCTACTTCCAATTTAATTCTTTTATCAACCTTATCTGTTGTGGGGTTTTGGTTTTCTTAAATTGTAGAGTGAATGTTGTCAATTTCTTCATCACCTTATTAAGACTATCCATAATAGGTTGATTCAATTTCTCAATATCCTGGTGAATTAAGCTCTGTACATCTGCCATCAACTTCTTGTTGGTTTGATCTTTATTCACAGTCATGTGACTAAAACTAATAGGACTTGCTCCAGTATCTTTTCTTTTCTCCTCTTCCTTATCATTCTTCCCTCCAACTTTAGGCTGGTCAAAGGGGTAATTTATTTTATCCACAACATTGACAAAAGTTGCATTGGACAAATGTCACCAATCATCTGCTCTTTTTCTTTGACAGCTTTCAGGCATTCTTCTGGTGTGGTGATCTTCTTTTTATAAGCTGTTTCTCTCAGTTCTGGCTTAACACCTTGACGAAATTGCTGATAAACTGCCCAATTCAAATGTGGTTTATCTGCATTGGATACATTCAGACTGTTAGTAAGAGATATCAGGCGATTATAGAAATCAGAAACACTCTCTTTATCTTTCTGTGTGATCCTTTGTAACTTCCATAGATTAGGTCCTACACTTCGCAGTTTACAGAATTGAGATAATAAACTTTCCTTAAATTTTGAATATTCAAATGTTTCTATAAGTATTAGAGATGAATATAAGAATATCTTTGCTTTACATATTAGTTTATTTCTGAGTAATATTAATAACTAAAAGTCAGTCCAGTTTGCTTTTTCTCTGAGCTTCTCAATATAGGTAAAATATGACAATATATCATCTGATTCCTCAGTAGAAAATTGAAGAAATAGCTGCTGAGGGTTCACCATTCTGAAGAATTCATCATCTTCCATTTTTGAGCTAGATGCAACAGCCATACTAATCTATTAACAACTTTAAAAAAATTCAGAATTCCAAAATAACTTCATGTTTGCCTGATTCTAGTTTACAACCAATTCACTTGATTCACTTAATTTACTCTTAAAGTTTATGGGATCACTTTTTCAAATACTATCTTAAAATTAATACTCGATATCTTAACTAATATTAATGGAATGAAAACCTGCCGACTGCTCTATTTTGTTGGATCCTACTTCTTCTCAATCTATACTTTGGTTCCAATATGATTACTATTACGATGTTCTTAACTAATTGATAAGTTGTGAGTTGATTTCTAATTCAAGTATAAAGAAAATTTATATTTACAGACTGCGCTACTTTATATCTGAATTAGTTCACGAATTGAAGATAAACCAACTCTCAACTACCCTTCCTTTATACGTTGTTATTATATATACTGGCCGAGAATATTTAACTTACTTAATTTACTCGCTTTGGTTCGAATATTTAATGAATGGTGCAGTAAAAGAGATTCAGGCAAAATACAACTTTTGATTAACAAAAACAAACATTTCATTTTAGAATCACAAATTTTACACTTAAGATCAAATCAGTAATTAAGATATCACAAACATTTTAGCTTCTCAGATAAGTTCAATCATACAGACTCAGACAAAGGTAAATCTGTTATCTCTATAATAGTCTTCTCACAGTTTCTTAAGTTCCAAAACAAAATAAAAATTGCAGTAATACCTCTTCACAAAAAAACACTTTTAAATTTACACTTTAGCTTACTTCCGCAATAGTTACTGTTAGTATAAGGAAATTCTAGGATGAAACTCACACACTTCTCTGTATAGAAATATCATCATCATCATCATCATCATCATCATCATCATCAAATTCCTGCCATATACCCTCAAGTGGTGTACAGGATATGATAGTACTACATGAAAAAAATTACATCATTATTAATTTCCTATCTACAATTTTCCTCCAAATCAGTCTGTTACTTGTCAAGACTCCTACATTATCAGATCTTATATTTCTATCGTCTAAAGCATTTTGTACCGTACCAATCCACCTATATCTTGGTCTTCCTCTGGGTCGTTTTGCTGCCAACCTGGCAGAGAACACTTGTTTTGCTAATCTTTCCTCGCCCATTCTCTTTAAGTGACCATACCACCTGAGATTAGCTCTGCTAACGCATTCCTGGATGCTGACAATGTCAAGTTCTTTCCTAATATCCTCGTTTTTAATATGATATTGCCATTGATGCCATCTGTTCATGCCTATAATCTTTCTCAGGACTCTCATATCTGTGGTCTCTAGTCTTTGGTCAAGTGTTTTACTTCTGACCCAGCTCTCAGATCCATAAGTTAAAACTGGTTTGAACACTGTCTTGTACACAGCTAATTTAGTATTCCGACTGATTTCTCTCTTATTCCATATGAATTTATTCAATTGACTTCCCACCATACCAGCTTTGCTGATTCTGTTGTCTATTTCTATATTTAATTTACCATCTTCAGTAAAAATCGTGCCTAAATAGCTGAAATGGTTTACTTGTTCCACAAGTTCTCCATTCCCAACACAGCTGACATTTTCAATGATTCTGCCTATTTTCATTGTCTTTGTCTTTTTATTGCTGACCTTCATACCATATCTATTACAACAGCTATTCAATTTAGTCAGAGAATCTTGCAGACTTGTAGCAGATTTATTTAGAAGTATAACATCATCCGCATAAAGCAAAGAGCTGACATTAACATCTCCAATTTTGATATCATGTTTAATACCACTTTCCTTCATAATGTGATCCATATAGATAATGAATAACAGAGGGGATAATGTACATCCTTGTCTCACACCAGATTTAACATTAAACCATCTTCCTGTACTTCCTTCAATTCTAACTGCTGACTTACAACTCAAATAAAGACTAAGTATTGCTTGATATAATGCCCCATTGACACCATATAACTGAAGCGTATTGAATAGCTTCTCTCTTGGCACCTTGTCATATGCCTTTTCCAGATCGACAAAACTTAAATACAGATCTTTGTTATATTCCCATGCTTTCTCGACTATTTGTCGTAAAGTGAAGGTCTGATCCTGACAGCCTCTATTTGGCCTGAATCCAGCTTGTTCTTCACCAAGCTTTTCTTCCACAATTCTTCTCAACCGTTTCTCAAGTATACTTGCATAGATCTTGCCAGGAACACTCAGTAGGGAAATACCTCTGTAATTCTCACATGCAGTTTTATTTCCCTTTTTGTATATGGGTACTATGAGAGCTCTACTCCAATCATCTGGAATTCGTCCCTCTGTCCAGGCTTTCTGAACTATGCAGTGCAGCCACTGTAAGACTCTTATACCACCATACTTCAGCATTTCTGGTCGAATATCATCTACACCTGCTGCCTTACCACATTTCAAGCCTTTGATAACTTTTTCTACTTCTAGTATGGATATGTATTCCTGACTGCATGCCTGGTCAGTGTTTTTTACCACTGTGCTGTCATCACTGCTTGTTTCATTTAGCAGTTTTTCAAAGTAATTACTCCATACTTCAAGGATATCTTTTTCTCCCGTTTTCATGTCACCTTTATCATCTCTAATTCCTTTTACAGCACTCTTTCCTCCATTCTTAAGCTTCTTCAACAACCTCCAAAATATTTTGCCACCTTCTTGATATTTATTTTCTATATTCTTGCCAAAGTCCTCCCATGACTTTTGAAATATTAAAGGTTGGAATAATCTTACGGATAATCCTTTTTCTTCATCTACTTATGCATAAACACTTTCTATAACTGTAAACACTTAAACAATGTACGGCACTCGTTAAATAAATCTTCTAAGCAATAACTGAATTAATCATCGGTCACCATACACATAAACAAACGTTCTTGCATGAAGTACTACTGGTTACTTATGAATTAAGGCAACACACAATAATTCTTAACTTGAGGTTTTATATGCACAGTTGTTCATTCCTCCTGCATTCAAATAATTCTTTAGGCACTATAATTCTAAACACAGCTAACGGTAAACTCCAACTTTACAGTCTCTACTATTCTTTAGTAACTTCGTGCTTCGCTTCAAGGTTCCGTATGACCTTGGAAGGTCGGCGCTGAAATTAAATCTCCCAACTCAAGTATCGCTAGTCTATTTAATAGACTCTCACTGTTTTTCGTAGCTATAATTATTATTCTACAACTTATTACCTAACTACTTCTGGACTAGTAGACTTCAATTAGCTGCTTGAGTGACTTGCAGACTCTCTAATATCGCACTCTGATTCCCCGAATGCTGAATGCTCCGATTTCAAACCATGGCAATCTCTCTCTTTTCACTCTCCAATCTATCTCTCTCTCTATATATATATATATATTTATCTTTTATCTTCTATGGCTTGATGGATGTCAGTCCCGTGGACTTTACTCCCTACATCGCTCTGAAATTCTCTGTTTAATGGAGAAATTTTTGAGCACTTGGATCGCCCTTATTAGGTCTGTGTTGAAAGGTTTCAATCTGTGATCAGGGCCGCCTTTGGGCGTTTATGTTTCCATCTGTCATTTTCATCATAGTTGGATGACTCACGAATGAGTAGGTTGGGATGGAGTGATGCTTGAGTAAAGTACTTGGTTGCTATCTGGGGGAGAAATGTAGGTATGTCTTGCAGGTTTCCATCTTGATGGAATATGGTGTTTCTTACAAACCATGGGGCATCAAAGATCATTCGGAGGCATTTGGTTTGGATTAATTGCAATCGTTTGATGTTGCTAGGAGAGGTGTGACTCCACGCCAGGGAACCATAAGATAGTATAGGTCTGATGATTGTTTTGTATATTCTTAATTTGTTTTCTCGACTGACTTTGCTTCTGCGGTTGAGTAGAGGGTAGAGCTGAGCTATTGTTGAATTTGCTTTATTGCAAGCATGAGAGATGTGGGAGTTGAAACTGAGACGGTTATCTAGTATGATTCCCAGGTATTTTACTTCTGTTTGCCATGGGATAACAGTGTTGAACATCGTGATTGCTCCATGATGGTCTGCTTTCTTCCTTGTAAATAGTATGGCCTTACTTTTATCTGCATTAACATCTATTCTCCATAATCAAAATCATTTTTCAAGATTTTTAGCTGCAGTCTGTAATCTTTGGGTGGCCAGGTATGGTTTGAGCGATCTGGTGAGTATTGCCATGTCGTCCGCATAAAATGCCATGATGGTTGATGTCGTACTTGGGACATCAGAGATAAAAATGTTAAAGAGTAGTGGTGATAACAGGGAGCCTTGTGGGACACCTGCTGTGCTGTGATTCTTCTTGTAGTTGATCTGAGTCCACGAAGTTTCACTTGAAATTTTCGGTCTTTTAGATAAGAGTCTATGATTTGAATGAGGTTTAGTGAGTATTTTGCAGTAATTAGTTTGTGGATGAGGCCTTTGTGCCACACTTTATCAAAGGCCTTTGCCACATCTAGGAAGATTGCACCTGTATGCTGTCTCCAGTTGTATCCAATAGTGATGTATTCTATGAGTCTGTGGATTTGTTGGGTTGTTCTATGTCCAGTTTTAAATCCAAATTGTTCTTTTGGGATTACACCTAGATTCTCTGTTTCAGTTTAGAGGCGTTTAAGTATTACCTTTTCTGCTATTTTCCCCAGGCTCGACAAGAGGCTGATAGGTCTGTAATTCTGGGGGAACTGGGGTGCTTTCCCTGGTTTGTGTATAAGGATTACATCTGCTTGCTTCCATCGAGTGGGAAAATAATTGAGTCTTAGTATAGCATTAATGATTGCCACAAGATGCATTATTGTTTTATGAGGAAGTACGTTAATAATTTTGTTTGAAATGTGATCAGGACCTAGTGCTTTTCTGTTATTGAGGTTCTTGATAATTTGGTGTATTTCATTTGGTGTAGTGTAGTTTGAGTTGTCACGGGTGGCGGGACAACGAAGTGCATAGCGTACTTGCTTCTGGATTTTTTCAATGAAGCGCAAGTCCGCATGAGTGTAGTTTGGTTGAAATTGCAGCTCCAATGAGTCTGCAAAAGCTTCAGCTTTTTCATCGTCTCGGTAGACTATACCTTTTTCTCCATGTATTGGTTTTATGTTGAGGTGATCGCTGCGAAGGGTCATCTTCCATAGCGAGTTATCTTCAATGCTTAAGGAGCTTAGTTTTCTCTCCCATTGCTGATTTTTATGGTCTTTGATTGCATATCGGACTAGGTTTATTGCTCTGTTAAGCTCTTTTTTATCCTGGGGTGATAGTGTTGAATGGTACCGTCGCCTAATTTTGTTTTTGCTTCGGATAAGTTTTAGGATCTCTTCAGGGAGCAGGTTAGTTTGGGTTGGAACGGTGACGGTGGAGGCTGTTGTAAGGCCAGATTGGATTGTTCTTTCTAGTTTATTGATCGCTATGTCTACTTCTTTGGGTGAGGAGATAGTTGGAACAGGGCTGTGGTGTTACTGAGAATTAAGTTGAGCTTCTTGAGATTTATATAGGATTGTTCGGGGATGGTTACTGCTTCTCCGCCAAGGCTAAGCAGAACTGGATTGTGGTCAGAGCTAAGATCATTAATAACTTGCAACTTGAAATGATATGGGGTGTTTCTGAAAATGGCGATATCTAGCGCATCAGGCCTGCCCATTGGTCCATAGTGAGGTGGTTCGACAGGACCTGCTATGGTGATGTTTCTTGACATAGCAAATTTGTGTAGGATCTTCCCGTTGTTGTTAGTGTTTCTACTATTCCATGCAGGGTGTTTTGCGTTTAGATCTCCTGCCACTATTGTTGCTTCGTTTGTGTCAAGGAGTTGGGAGAGGTCTGAGGCTAGAAGTGATTTGCCTGGAGGGTTGTAGACTGAATATAGTTTTAAACTGCCTGTGTTTTTTGTTTGTATTTCAATTCCTGTTTCTTCCAGGTTTATGGTTGCTGATTTCTTGATCTGATTGTATCTAATGCTATTTTTAACAAATATAGCAGTTCCGCCCCCTCTGGCATTAAGTCTATCTGATCTTAGTAGTGTGTAGTACTTTATTTTGGGGTTGTCACAAGGTCTAAGGTGCGTCTCATTGACCAGAAGGATGTCTATCTTGTATCGTTCAGTAAATTCTTTTAGTTCTGGGAGGTTGTTTTTTAGCCCGTTAGCATTCCAATAAGCAATCTGTAGTGAATTATTTAAATTGACCATGTTATCCATTAATCATAGAGAAGATGACTTGTGTGCTTTTGAGGAATTTATTGGTGTCAGCCTGACTGGGATTTGTTTTGCTAAAGGTTGTCAACATCTCTCCTAGTGTGGCAGCTAGGATTGCTGCAGTGGCTTGGTTGCAACATGCCGGTTTATTATTAGTATAGACGGTAGAAGCATATGACTTTTCAGGAGTAACAACCCGCGTTTTGCTTTCTGGTGTAATTCTCTTCTGATTGGGCAGGGGTAGAACCTCTCTAGTTTTCTGCAGGTTGAGTAGATAAAGTGAGCATCCCTTGTAATTTGCTGGGTGTGGGCCGCCACAGTTTGCACACTTAGCAGGTGTGGTTCGTGGCTTGACGCAAGTGTGTGAAGGGTGGTTGTTGCCGCATTTGACACACTTGAATTCTGCTTTGCATAGCTTTTGCGCATGTCCATACTTTTGGCAGCGATGGCATTGACCAGCTGAAGCCTTTTTTCTGAGAGGCTCAATCTTGATGACCAAACTGCAAACTACTTTAAGATCGTAAATTTCTTTATGCTCTTCTGATCTCAACCAGGACCAGAGGCATGGGGCGCTTGTCCAATCGGTACATCCGTGAAATTTTAATCGGCTCTAGGCCTTGTGACTTGAAATCAGTAGCTATTTCTTCGGCTGGAATGGTCTCAGCCAGCCCTCTAATTACTACTTTTAAGTTCTTTTCGCTTTTAAGCTGAAATGTGTGATAAGGAGCATTGAGGTCATCCAGCAATCTGGTGAGTTGGCGATAGTCTGAAATACCTTCAGGTTGAATTCGGATTCCTTCATCTGTGCTCTTTGCTGATGTAAATTTGATGTTTACGTTCTTCATCTTGGTTGTTATTGATGACCATTTTTCTTTGGTTCTCAGGATTATAGGTGGGATCCTCTCTTTAGGTTGTGCCCTGGATTCGGTCTCTATTCTTACGTCAGGTTGTGCTGTTAACTCCATTGGAGTTGTTTTTTCCAGGGGTTGAAGGACTATTTCAGGCTCTGTTGCTGGCGAATCTTTCTTACGTTTTTCCTGCTGACCACCTGATAATCTAATGACCACCTGATTATCTGAGTCCACTAGGGTCTGATCATTAATCGGTGACATAATCTCTCTAATGTTATCTTGAGAAGTGCAGGGGAGAGGGTCAGGGGATTGGCAGTCCTCTGTTTCTACCTCCTCAACCTGGTGGATTGCCACCTTACCTGGCCATTTCCTTTGTAGTAGGCCTCCTACATGTTTAAAGATAGCCAATAGCTGTTTGAAATCAAGCTCGTCATATGGAGACTCCATAGTTTGGCTTGAGAGAAACTAACAGTTTCCCAGGTAATCCTGTAGACTGAGAGTCTACTAGCAAATCCCGTTGACACACTAAGGTGTCTACCAGCAATAAGATGTGGCGATATAAAATACAACAATGGCGATACTAGCGGCAGTAGGCCTAGAGTATCGCCCTTGTAAATTCAATAGACTTACCTCGATAAACCAGTATAGAAAATAAAGTGCCTGTTTATGGCAGCAAGTAATTAACTGATATTATTAACGAATATAAGCATAAATCTCTAAAAAACATATCAGTCAAATTCACAATTCACCATCAAAAATACACGACACGAAACACTAACACGCGAGACGCCATCCGTCTATATATATTTATTTTCAGCGTTCCTCCTTTATATATGTATGTGTTCTTCCCGCCTAAATTGTTCTCGTGATCTCTTTAACTAAAACTCTTTTCAATAATTTTCAATATTCTCCTCACGTGGTGTTCCAATCTCGCGCTTTTTCTTACATACGTCTCCATGACAACAAAACAAAACATAATAAAATTGAGCTATTTCATAACGTTAAACTTCTACAACTAGGAATAAATAGAGGACATTTACATTTCAATTGATGTGCAGTTAAATTATCAAATACAAATTCTTATAATATTAATATAGTAATAAATAAAATAGCTTAGTAATATTTAATATAATCTTTTCATTATTAATACATATATCTTTGATTAAATAATTAAATATTAGACAAAATTGAGGTAGTTATATGAATATTAAATTATAAAATAAGTTATTTACATTAAATATTGTTTACAAGTCTAGCCTTTGTGATGTTGGATTTTGTTGAAGATCATGTTGGATTTTGAACCAAATAATAATTACTCTAATCTCTACATAATCAGAATCCAACAACTTACTGCCCCATTTAATCTGTTTAGATTTGTTTTGTCTTGTGGCGCACACGTGTTATGGAATCTTTTCATAGCTCTGTTTTTGTCTCTGATCACGTTCATGATGTCTTCAGGCAAACGATCTGGCTTGTGGGCAGATTTCTAGGAGTTATCTACCGTTATAGCAGAATTAATTTGTTGTGTGAGATTTTTAACTGCAGTTTCTACTTCTTCTTTTGTGCGAATGTGAGGAACAGGTCCAATATAATCCTTCGGTTCTGTTGCCAGTCTTTCCCATGCTATGTAGAAGTGAGAAGGAGGAGACAGATATTCTTGTTTTCCTAGCTGTAGTAGAATTGCGTTGTGATTGGATGATAGTTCATCCATGGATATAATGCTGTATTGAAGTTTGATATCCTGCAGGATAGCTATATCCAGGATATCAGCAGTACCAAACGTCCTGAGATGAGTTAGTTCGGTGGGGCCTGCCACAACAGCACTGCTTGATCGTAAGTAATTGGAAAGGATGCAACCATTCTTGTTGGTGGTTGAGCTATTCCATGCAGGGCGCTTGGAATTCAGATCCCCAACTAAAATGGTCGGCTCTCTGATGCATAAGATGGCATTTAGGTCAGAGTGTAGTAAAGATATTGGGAGGGTTGTAAGCTGAGTAGATTTTCAATCTGCCAGTAGAACTGGTGACCACTTCCACGCCTGTGATCTTAAGGTTAGTGGTTGAAGGGTTGCTCACAGAGTGGTGCTTAATATAATTTTTAATGAAGATGGCAATGCCACCGCCTCTGTAGAGTAATCTATCATTTCTGTGTAGGCTATAACCCCTTATTTTAGGATTGTCTGAGGGTCTTAAATGAGTTTCATTGATTAATAAAACATCTGGTTGATACCTATATGTGAAATCTCGGAGTTCCAGATTTTTGTTTTTGAGGCCATTTGCATTCCAAGCAACGATCTGAAGAGATGTAGGAATGAGTTCGTTACTATTCATTTATGAGAGCTGTGAGGATGACCTGTGTTTCACGAAGAAATCTTTTAGTGTAGGTTTCAGTAGAGTTTGATAGGCTGAAATTTTGTAGCAATTTTGCTAGTGAGGCAGTAATAACAGTTGTTAGATTTTAGGTGCTGTTGGTTGATGTTGTTCTGGTATTGGTCTATTTCTGCAGGTCTTCTTGTTTGCTTTTAGGTGTCTCTATTTTTGGAGGTCTCCGACTGTGGCCGCTGATTCTCCGATTTTGATGCCTGGACCTCTGGTGTTCTTATACTCTATGAGGAGGGCTGATTGACTGCCTACATCCGTCTGTTCTTTGGATGCTGACTACATCCTTTGTAGTTCGCAGTATGAGGGACACCGCAGTTGGCACATTTGGCCGAAGTGGCCCTCGGCTTAGTGCAGGTATTGGTTGGGTGGATGTCCCCACATTTCAAACATCTATATTTAGCTCTACATAGATTCTGGGCATTGCCAAACTTCTGGCTCCTCTGGCACTGCCCAGAAGATCTTTTCCCGAGTGGTTCTGATGAGACCACATACACTTTTTAAGTTGTAGATATCCTTGTATATTTTATGAATCTCAACTAGAACTAGTGGCACGGGAGTCTTATCTGCTTTGTACATTCTGCTGACCTTGACTGGAGGCAGATTCTGAGAATTAAGATCAGCAGCTGTTTCTGCTGTGTCAAGGTCTTCACAGACACCACCTCGGCCAAATGTGCCAACTGCGGTGTCCCTCATACTGCGAACTACAAAGGATGTAGTCAGCATCCAAAGAACAGACGGATGTAGGCAGTCAATCAGCCCTCCTCCTAGAGTATAAGAACATCAGAGGTCCAGGCATCAAAATCGGAGAAAAAAACTTTTAAGTTTTTTTTCAGAGCTGAGAGCAAAGGTAATGGATGCCTCTGTCGTCCAGTTCTTTGGTCAACCTTCTTTAGTCTGTCACTGTTTCTGGCTGGATTTTTATGCCTTCATCCATGTTTTTGGCCTTAATGTGCAGATTGGAAATTGTGGATCTTAAAGCTGCCCACTTCTGCTTTTCTCTAAGGATGATCGGAGGGACCTTTTCTTTGGGAGAAATAGCGGCGTCCGAACACCGAGTATCCTGTTCCATTTCATTATTGTCATTGCGCGGTTCTTAAGTTGTTCTTTGCTTTTTGCGTGCGCGCACTTCTACAACGTCTGAAGGAGTAGAAGGCACCGATTCTAATTGATCTTCTGCGACAACGTCTGCGACACTTTCTGGGGTAAACGTGTTGAAAAGTTTCACTTTTCCCGCCCAATTATTATAAGTTAAGTAGTTCACCTAGTCTTATAAATTCTTTATATACCTCCTCGAATATTGCCTCATTTAGCTGATTTTCCATGATTATCAATGTGAATTATCTTAAAAAAAAGCCACTTACCATGCAGTTCTAGTCTTACCATCACTGCTATAGGACTCTGCACTTTTTTGGAAAGAGCACTGAATTAAAAATTGCATGATCGTCACGACACATAATATAATAAACGCACCACAATCCAAAAACTGACCGAGGATATCACTATCTCTACTGCCATTCAATCAGAAAACCTGTCCTTCTCATACCACGGTTTTAGTAATACAGAGCTTTATGAACTTTACCTATGCAAGTTGCTACGAGGTGTTTTTATTTTGAATAATGAGCCAACAAATGATGTTGGCATGGACGAGAATGTTCCCATTTCAGATCCCTCTGCTTCCCCCAATGAAAAGGTACCACCGATTATCCTAAGGGAAAAGCAGAGATGGACAACATTAAGAACCATCATGGCTAACTTACAAATAAGTTATAGATCTGCTAAAATGTAGACGAAGGTATAAAAATTCAGCCCACCACGGTGGCTGATTATAGAAATCTTACAAAGGAATTGGACGCAAGAGGAAATCAATATCATACATTTGTACTTGCCTCCGAAAAAAATCTGAAAGTAGTCCTACGAGGAGTCTCTGAGGATATTGACACGGATGAAAGAGTTACTGACCTTAACTTACAGGATCTACCTCCCATAAAGGTCACTAGAATGTTGAGATCAAATAAGACACCTATGCCTTTAGTTTTAGTAGAAATTCATAAGATTTACAAAGACATCTATAATTTAAAATCAATCTGTGGACTCAAAATCACCACAGAACCATTGAGAAAGAAAGCATCTTCTGGGCAGTGCCACCAATGCCAATATTTGGCCATGCCCAGAAGCTATGCAAAGCTCAGTTCAGATGCCTAAAATGTGGCAAGAATCACCCCACAAACACCTGCACCAAGCCAAAATCCACTGCGGCCAAGCGCGTGAATTGTGGGAGTCCTCACCCTGCTAATTTTAGAGGGTGTATATATCACCCCAAAAACAGATGGAATGATCCAAATCATCAATCTATCTCGTCATCTAGTGCGAGAGTTCCTGAAGCTCAGGCTCCTCAGTTCTCCAAGAGTGAGATCATGACAACAGACGCTCGACCATCATTAACTGAGCCCCTTAAGAAAACGAATCTTCAACATCAAGCGAGAACATATGCGGATGTGGTCCGCTCCATACAGATAGTACAAACCCAGAACCTGAATAATCCACATCCAAGTCTATCAGCTATTATCACCTCTTCTCTTGCAAACATACTGCAGGATTTCAGCAACTCATATCCATCCCTAAGTGTCACCAAAAGATTCTTACAGCAAACCCAATCCATATTATCTGCACTCTCTGATGCATAGGAAAAAAATCGCTCCAAACTCTCTTAGGATTATTGCTTGGAATGCCAACGGAATAAAAAATAAACTGTTAGAAATCCAGGAATTTAATAATAGATACAAACCAGATATATTGCTAATTAATGAAACTCACCTGAGGCCTGCTGACACCCTGAAAATCAGAGGGTATTAGATTTACAGAAACGACAGACTTGGGTATAGAAGTGGAGGTACAGCCATCCTTATCAAAAACTATATCAATCATCATTCAATAACCAACTCTACTACCACCAACCTCGAAATCACAGGAATAAATGTCCTCACAAACTCATTTGGAAACCTTAAAATTTTTTCTGCATACAACCCTCCATTAAAGACATTATTGACCTCAGATCTGGATGCCATCCTTGGAGTAAAAGGACCCGTCGTCATCGCTGGAGATTTCAATGCAAAACATCCTGCTTGGAACAGTAAATCTACCAATAAAAATGGTCGCATCCTTTCCAGCTACACAGGATCAAACTATGCTGTTGTGGCTGGACCTACTGAACCAACTCATCTCAGTACATCTAGCACTGCTGACATCCTGGATATAGCTATCCTGCAAGATATTAAACTACAGTATGGCCTTATATCACTAAACGAGCTATCGTCGGATCACAACCCAATTCTACTGCAATTGGCAGAACAAGAATGCCTGTCTCCTCCCTCTCATTCAGGCATATCGTGGGAGAGATTTTCTAAAGCACTTAGGGAACAAATTGGACCCGTCCTTCACATATGCATACCAGATGATGTGGAATGTGATGTGACTAGCTTCACCCAACAGATTAAGTCCGCTATAACGGTTGCAACCTTCCAGAAACCTGTTCCCAAGCCTGATCGTTTGCCTGAGGACATTATGGACCTGATCAGAGAGAAGAGCAGATCTAGGAAGAGATTTCATAACACTCGCGCTCCTCAGGACAAGACAGTGCTTAATAGATTGAATGGATCAGTAAGAGATGCACTTAAAACTCATGGAAACCAAGTTTGGGATAAAAAGTTAGCCTCTATCTAACCTATTGATCACTCTATCTGGGGACTACTGAAAAACATCAAAAATAAAAACAGATCCCTTTCCCCCATAATCCCAAAACAGGGCCTAGTCCACACAGATGCAAATAAGGCAGAAGCCATACTAAAAATCTTGAGGATCAATGCAAACCTTCTTATAACAACTTAGATTTCAATCATCTGTACAAAATCCACAGTCAGGCATGCATTAAACCTCCCAGATACCAGTGCTGACCATATTGCACCCGCATCACCTGTTGAATTATATGATGTCATTAAAAAACTTAAGAATAATAAAGCTCCTGGACCAGACAACATCTCAAACAGGGTGATCAATCTGCTGCCTCGAAAAGCTATAGTGCACCTGCCCAGTATAATAAGTGCAATCTTAAGACTTCATTATTTTCCTTCCACCTGGACACCGGCTGATGTGATTCCTATACATAAGCCAGGCAAAGACCCACACTTACCGCAAAATTAACGTCAAATCAGTCTCATCTCCGATCTGGGTAACGTTGCAGAGAAGGTCATCATCTTACGTCTCCAAACCTCAGTAAATGACCTAAACATCCTCCCTAAAGAACAGTTTGGTTTTCGGCAACAGCATAGTACTACTGTTGGAACGTCCTTCTTGGCTCTATGGTTCGCCATTTGTTGTAAAGTTGATCTTAATAAAATCAATTAATTGCTGGTTGATTACTAATCAAAATATAGGGAAATTTATATTTATACTGTGCCACCCTACATTTAGATTAATCTATGTAAAATAGTAGAATCAATCTTCAATGAACTTAGCAATCTCCTCATTCATACAGGCCGAATTTAATATTTTACACTTAGGTTTCCCGTAAGGTTCGAACTTTTTATGAACGGTGCATTGGATAAGAATCAGGCACACTCAATATTGAAATCAATAAAATAAAACATTTATTACAAGGTTATATGACAAGTACATAAATTTAACTCCGAATATAAGATAATACAATTAACTCAGTTCTTCAGATCAAAATACTCATATTGAATTAAACTCCAAATCTTTAGTTACAAAATTCACAGTTCTCTCAATAACAAAGATTGTTCACGCTGATCAATACTACAGAATATCTTGCTAAATAAATTTGCTGGTATCACTCAGTTACACTCTATATTTAACACTTAGCAAGCACTTATAACATTATTAATCCCGGCAGTTATTACTTCAAGGGGAATTACTTTCAAACTTGTAACTTCAGCTAAATTCAGTGAAACGCCACAGTAAATGTTAAAATATCCGAGACGGAGCTATCATTTAAACCTTCACGCTGAAATAAAAAAAAATAGGACTGTTCTCACCGGGATTAATCCTTAGCACATCAGATTCAATGTGAGCAAATTTCAAAACTATATTCACTTATTACTCCGATGGAACACTATTCAAAAGAATTCTTCAAGGAGATAACTGAATTATTATTTATCGCACTACACAATTCTTGATGGGCTTAGCATAAGGCAGAATAATTATTCCATGTTTACTGCTGCATAACAAGTTGAGGTTTGTACAATCCTTCTTGAAAGCGATATAGGAATACGTAGTAATTCTAAAACTTGAGTGGATTTATTCTGAATCTTCTATTAATCTTCCGGTCTTTTAGCTAACCTATTACGGCACTAAATTCCTATTACTGCCACCGCTGACTTTACTTTCAGCTGACAATAAGTTTTCTCCTCGTCTCCGTACACTTCTGAATACTACTCCCTTGAATTTCCTGCCCTTCAGTGTCCTTGTTTACTTTTATCTCTCGCTTATATGCATTTCTTCTCCCCGTCTAAACTTGTTCCCTCCGTCCAACTCATTAATTCCTTTTCTCCCAATTATTGAAGCTCACGCCCTACGCTCGTGCGGTCTATTTTATTTCTATCTCCATGGCAACGAACCAAAAACAGAACGTGAACATAAGCATTAGTGTTTCATTACTGAGTGTAAAGGTTATACCTTTACACTCAGTAATGAAAAAAAATAATAAAAATATTATAGTCAAAGGCACATAAAAGTTACATACATAGAATTCCTCATAATATTATTGAAGGAATAAAGTAATAAAATAAATGTTATTTACTACAACGTCCTTTCAATAGTATAACATACGTTAAAATTATATAATTAAATAATAACTGATAAAATTCAAGGATAATACATGAATAATAAATCTTAAGCAAAGGACTAACAAACAATATTTAAACAAGCCTTGCTTAGTATATGGTAGATTATGTTAAATATGAATGAAGAATAAAAAACATACAAAACAATTTCATTCACAGTTTAACACTACCCAGCAAATCCACAGAATTGTCGAATACATCACCACTAGTTACAATTGGCGCCAGTGCACAGGAGCTATTTTCCTAGACCTATCCAAAGCATTTGACAAAATCTGAGATTTTGGACTCCTACACAAACTTATCTCAGCCGGTACCACACTAAAAATGGTTCATCTAATTCATTCATATCTTCAGAATAGATCAATGCAAGTTAAAATTAACGGTTCTACATCGTCCCACACATGTCAGACATCCCACACAACCCGATGACTTCCATTTTGGCTCTATATGCGGACGACATGGCAATACTAACCAGATCTCTCAGACCCCATTGCATTACCAGAAAGCTTCAAGAAAACCTTCTAAAGCTGGAGGGTTGGTTCTCCAAGTGGAGATAGGAAGACGACCCACTGAAAAGCTCAGCCTTTCTTTTCTCAAAAAGGCCAATGTCTTCTGCAGGAGTTGTGTTACTATTCAATACTAAAATTCCCTGGCAGACAGAAACAAATTACCTGGGTGTAATTCTCGACAAAAAGCTATTTTTCAACCAACACATTAAATCTGCATCCGCAAAAGCATCTAAAGCCATAGCTCAGATCTATCCGCTAATTAACAGAAATAGCAAGCTCAGCAACAGAATCAAATTGCAACTATTCCAGATGACGATTCGTCCAATAATCACCTATGCCTCTCTTACCTGGAGCCACACCTCTAATGCTAACATTAACAAAATACAGCGAGTGCAGAACAAGTGCTTGAGAATGATTCTGAATGCCCCATGGTATGTTAGAAACAATCAACTCCACAGAGACACAAATATTCCCACAAATTTGTATCTAAAGAAAAAAAAACATTGAAAAGAAATAATGTGCCTTAAACTGCATATATTATAATAATTGTAAATATGTAAATACTCTGTATGATGAATATAGAAAAATCATTAATTTTATACATAACATGTAAACATGTAATAAATATCTGTAATAATCATCTGTATGTAATTTATCTGAGACATTATCATATTGTTATTATTATTACTATTATCCATTATTCAAAAATTCCGTGTAATCTTCATTGTTTATATTAGAAGAACATGTGGTGTAAATATAGATTCAAAAAAGTATTATTATCAAAATTTTAATTGAAATGCAATGTAGAAAATGAACTACATGAGCTGTTCAATAAGTAATAAGACTAATTTTACTGTGGCGAAACCACTCATCACAATATTAATTTCTGTAGAATAAAGAAATGTTGCTGTCTGTATTAACAAAAGAGGTTGATAGGTGGCGTATACGGGCTGATGTGCCAGAGTGTCACGTGACTAAATGCAAGTACTGATCGGCGCGCCTACGACGTGCGACCAGTCTTCGAAATGGAAGCGTCCTTGGAACAGCGTTATGCGATTAAATGTTGTGTGCGTTTCCAAAAATCGGCATCGGACAATTTTAACATGATACGCGAAGCTTTCCACGATGAAGCAATGTCGAGGGCAAGTGTTTTTCGCTGGCATAAAACTTTTCAGGAAGGAAGGCAAAATGTATAAGATCTTGAACGTGAGGAAAGACTTTCAACGTCCATCACAGAGACAATGATCAACACAGCAGCGATTATCATCAAGCACGTCAAAAGGAAGCGTCCATTGCTGAAGAATGGCTTCTTATTGCACCACGATAATGCAAGGCCACATATTGCTGGCTGTGTAGTGGACGTTTTACAGAAGAACAACACAGATATCCTACCACACCCTCCATACAGTCCTGATCTCGCATCGTGCGATTTCTGGCTGTTTCCTCAGCTCAAGAAACCACTACGAGGTCGCCATTTCGAAAGCAACAAAGCACGTGTAAAAGCTGCGGAGGCGGTTTTGAAAGAACTCTCAAAAAACGGACTCTCACATGTGTTTAAGAAGTGGACGCAACATAAGGCAAATGCATCGCGTCTCACAGTACTTACTTCGAAAAAGACCATGTAAATGATGATGATTAAAGATAATCTGTTTTCTGTATAAATATAATCTTAATACTTATTGAACAGCCTACGTATATGCAGCACTTAGAAATGAATTTTGTAAAAAAATTACGTTGGAATGTCACTGAAGATGATTATTGTAATTGTGTAAATATTTCAGAAATCAATAAAAATAAAATAAATTATTATTAGAATTTTTGCAAGGATTCAGTGCATTTTGTCGAGTACATTCGCTTAGTATTTTTTATAAATATGCATCATAATTATAATAGTCAGCATTATAATGTTAGCAGTTCATTTAGGTTCATTTTTCTTTAAAACATTCTTAGGAAGTTTCTTGGCCCTTATGAAGATATTTTAGTTTAAGTTATAATATGAGTAATAAAAATTTATAATATTTATCTTATACAGGTAGAGAAGGAAGCACAGGATCCGCAATCTTCATAAGCAGTAAAATCTACATTAACAGTAAAATGGGCCTTAGAAATCAGTGATTTTTTAAGTGCTACTATCAGAGGATGGCACCTTTGTAACAGCTCAGTGAAGAAAATTTCTTACCTACTGCATATTCCCAGATCGACTGTAAGTGAATATTGTTAAGTTGTAACAAATAGGAACAACACCAGCTCAGCACCGTCACGACCTGATAGGCCAAATGAAATCACAGAGCGGACTGTGGAGTGTGGAAGCATGTGCACGGAAAACATCGCGTCCTCATTTGAAAATCTCGTTAAATGCCTCTGCAAGAAATGCTAGCACCACATTCTTTAGCCATATTCTTTAGCTCCCAACTATTCGTTGGGAACTAATGAATATGGCTTTCCATGGCCGACGTATCAGCAGAACTGTATCCAATGCCAAACGTCGACTACAATAGTGTAAAGTTGACTGCTGTTGAATTCTGGAGTAGTCGAAACGCGTTCTCTCTGGAGTAATGAATGACACTTCACGCTCTGGTTGTCAGGTGGAGAAGTCGTGTTTTGTCGGATGCAAGAAGAACGCTAACAGGCCAAATGCATTATTATTATTATTATTATTATTATTATTATTATTATTATTATTATTATTATTATTATTATTATTATTATTATTATAAAACCCTCCATGGAGTCAAAGACTCATCGTGGGAGATCCACTGTTATACACACAGTTTATCATACTGTGCCTTAAATATATTCACTGTCTCTGCACACACCACACTCTCGGGCAAAGCATTCCAATCACTCACCACTCTCAATGCAAAAAACCTGCTCCTCACTCCCTTGCTCACACCCTCCTTATGCAGCTTCCAGGAATGATCTCTTGTTCTCCTGCTATCCTCACCCATTCTGTGCAAAACCTCCCCGACGTTAATCTGGTAATAACCACTTAACAGCTTATATGTCTTGTTCATATCCCCCCTCCTCCTTCTATCCACCAATTTCTGCAAATTGCATTTTGTCAATCTGACTTCATACTCTACATTCCAGAGACCAGAAACCACCTTAGTCAATTGCCTCTGAACTTTTTCTAACGCAATTACATCTTTTTGAAAACCAGGTGACCAGATCTGTGCACAGTAATCCATATGTGGCCTGATCAAAGCCTTATACAAAGGAACCATAACATCCTTACTTCTACAAGTCAACGTCCTCTGCATCATTCCCATTATCCGCTGTGTTGTCTTCACTATTTTAGTAACATGTCCACGAAATTTTAGGTCCTTGTCTACAATCACTCCCAGATCTCTCATTTCCTCTACCTCTTCCAAGATATTCGCACCAATTGTGTACTTTACATCCCATCTCTGCTTCCCAAATTTCAAAACCTTGCACTTTGAAACATTGAATTGACATCCCCACTTATTTACCCATTCAGACAGTGTATTCAAGTCCTCTTGCAAAGCTACAGCATCCACACTACTCCTGATAGCTCTGCCCAACTTTCCATCATCTGCAAACAACTGCACATCACTATTCAGACCTCTCCAGATATCATTTACATACAAATTAACCACGCTACCGGCCAAGACGTCTATAGACATTCAAGTTATCATGGATGCAAAGTGCATATTAAAATTGTAATACCATTGATATTACATTGAAGTATATGATGGATACGAAGCGTATGCGGACGCGTATTTGATCCACAATGGCCGGTAAGGTGGTTAAACAGCAATGGACCCAAAACAGACCCTTGAGGTACACCATTAGTAACTTTCCTCTTCTGGGATATCGCTCCTCCATAGACAACTCGCTGATACATATAAGACAACCAATCTCCAATCCAGTGAACCAATTTACTGTTCAGCCCCATCCGTTCCAATTTAATTACCAGCTTGTCATTTGGCAATTTATCAAATGCCTTTGCAAAATCTAAATATACCACTGTATATGCAATACCCTTATCCAACGCATTTGTCACTTTATTATAAAAAGTAAGCAGGTTGCTAAAGCACGATTTTCCTTTAGTAAATCCATGCTGGCGGCCAAAAAGTATTTTTCTGTTATCAACCCAATTCTGAACTTTATTCCTAACTAACTTCTCTAATACTTGACCACAACTACAGACACACAGAGTGGTCTATAATTCAATGCCTTACTCTTATCACCTCCCTTATGAATTGGAACAATTTTACCCTCTTTCCACTCTTTTGGGACTTGACCCAGTGAGAGACTCATGTTGAAAAGATATACAAAAGCTGTTGTTAACTCTCTGGCACATTCCCTCAAGACACGTGGTGAAATAGCATCAAGTCCCACAGCCTTATTTACATCAAGTCTATTCAATTCCTCATATACCTCCTGTTCACTTACTAACAGTTCCTCCTCCTCCTCCTTTCCCACTGCTTTCAAGTTCTGCATGATGTCACATTCACAAGAATGAAATATCTTTAGAAATTGCTCACTAAATATCTCAACTATATCCTCCGCGGAGGTTATCATTCCTCCGTTTTCATCAATCAATCCCATCCTACCATACTCATTCTTTCTTCTACTGGCGACATATCAAAAAAACTCCTTAGGATTTTTTTTTACTGCTTTAGCTAACTGCTGCTCAAACTGCATTTTTGCTACCTTTATCAAGCTAGTCACCTTCCTCGCCTTCTCTTTGTACTTCTTATGCAACTGGTTGTTATATATACTCATTTTGTGTTTCTTCAATAATACCTTCTTCTTCCAGATTGCATACCTTATCTCTTGATTCATCCATTTTACACCCACTCTGTTTACGCTCTTGACCCTTGGAATACACTCTGATATTGCCTCCACCAAATAGTTCTTGAGTATGACCCAAGCAGCATTGATATCCTTTCCATCCAGTTCCTCTTTCCAATTTATTATCGCAAGCTGTTTCCTGAGCATTTCGTAATTACCAGTCTTATAATTCCACATATATCCCTTTCTAACAGACGTCCTCGAATGACTGGCCACCTTGCACGTGATCACCACGTAGTCACTTTCACCAACTGGTGGAAGATTTGACACCTCATTTATAATAACATCATCTGATGAGATGATGTTATTATAAATCAAATTATCAAATCAAATACTCTTGATCCTCGTGTACCCTCCTTTACGTGCTGCCTAAGGTAATTATCTTTCAAAAACTCCAAAAATTCATTTTCTTTACCTCCGGATGCAGTCTGGGGGTAAAGTTTATATGCAGTCTATATTAACATAATTAAAGTCGCCCATAATGATAACTCGTTTCTTGTATGTATTGTATCCACTGTGGAGGTGAGTTGTAGAGGACATCATTATCTGCGCTAAGGCTGTTCACTGAACCTCCTAATTTCAGTGATGGAGAATCTTAACGCTGTGGTCTGTAATGTCATTCTAAAGAATTCTTTGCTTACAACTTTAGTGGAAATAGTTAGGTGATTTCCCATTCCTGTATCAACAGGAGAATCCTCCATCCACAAAGCAAAGTCTCTGCAGGATAGTTTGATGAATTGGGTCCTGCAGTAATTGACTGGTCTCAACCCATCGAACACCTGTGGGAGGAGATGGAATACCGATTAAGAAATAGGAAGAATCGCCCAACATCGGGAATTCTCTTGTGTAAAAATGGAAGAAGATTACCACATCAACATTTTAAAAATCTGCAGCCTTTCCAGATTGAAGACTGAAAACTGTTACTGCAGCAAAGGATAGACAAACATCATGTGATTACCTCTCATATTACATATTAAAATTGGAATGTGCAGGTTTCTGGATATTTTTAATCAGATAAAATAATTATATAACCAGGTGTCATTTTCTTAATATAGTTCGTTTTAGATGTTCGCTTATAACTCTAGATCGAATTGACCGAATTTGATGAAGTCTTCACTGACAGTTAGAGGATGTTCCAAAGATAGGTTTTGCGCATTTTCTTCAAGGCACATCTCCAGATTATGGAGCAGTGATTAATTATGTTTTACATCCTTCCACGGCTCGCCCGCGAGTGTTTAACTAAATGTACTGGCTGAACCATATAAAATACTCACATGCTATGTGTAATAAAAATGTAGACCTCGATGAGATCTACAAAAATATCCGCAAAACCTTACGTGTATCTTCTACAAGTAATTTACGATATGCCAAAAAAAAAAAATCATACTGTGTGAATGGCGACGCACTATTGAAATAAATGAAGAGCAGAGGCATAGTAAAAATCTCACCTTATGATAGTGCAGTTTAAAAATATCTGGCCACTGTTTTTCAAAGTTCTTTCGTTATTATTATTATTATTATTATTATTTGAATTCCGTAAATTTATTACTAGAAAAAGGTTTAGAGAATAAAAAAGCCAGCTTAGTAATTCTTGTCCAAGAACTGTTTGATAAACAGAATAAAGAAATAACAAAAAAAATTACAAATATGAAGAGTTTGTTAAATATAATAATTGAACAGTCGAAGAAGTTTTACAAACGGTAAAAGATATTAAAATCAGCATTAACGTACTAACTGAAGGCAACATAAATTGATGAAAGACAAATCCGAACTCCGTCAAAAACTTAATTCCATAAAACTACAATACGAACATTTAAATCAACATAAAGAAGATCTTGTCAACGACGGTCTTCCAGAAACTGCTTCCACAGAAAATCTCAGAGATGTAGTTTTAAAGTTAGGCTATGCAATTGACATCCCCCTACAGCATGATGATATTCAGACCATAAATCGGATTCCCAGGAAGAACAACAAACAAGGCTTGCCATGACCCGCACTAGCCACAGTTTGTCTGACAAGCAAGTCCACAAGAGGCAATCTCATAAAAGACAGCAGATTGAAAAAACCAGTTGCTAAGGACTTAAACGCATCGCAAAACAATACACCAATCTTTCTATCTGCGTATTTAACACCATTCAATCAGAATCTATTGTACTAAACAAGAAAAGCAAAAACAGAAACAAATTATCAATTTTGGTGGATCAAAGACGGCAAACTATTCTTGAGAAAGTCACAAACTTCAAAGCTGATACAAATAAAAAGCTCAGAAGACATAGATTGGCTGCCAGAGTAAAACAAAAGTCTCCAAATTAGTTCAAAAAGAAAACATCAACACAACAAAAATGATGTGAACCATCAGATAGATGTAATTACACCAGAATACATCAGCAATGGCACTTTCGAATCGCTTCATGCATGGAAACAACACGCAGTACAAGCGAGATGACTCTCCATCTTGCATATTAACATTAGAAGCATTCGAAAACATTGGTTATTGTTACAGGCTTATCTGAGGATTTACACTGATATTATTGATAAATATTGATCCCTACAGAAGTATCCATAACTAATGACGAAGCGACTGCTTTCCAAATTCCAGGCTTCTAACAACATAGATTATGCCGCCAAAAAAAAAGAGGAGGTGGAATATTAATATTTATCAAACAAAAATTAATACCAAAAGAATCGGCCTATCAGTTTGAGCATGCTGAAACCCTTTGCCTCGATATCACTAATACCACCAATAAACAGCACCCCATAATACTAAATGCTATTTCCAGGCCACCAAACCTACACATGATAAAATTCTTGCAAGAACTCAATTGCTGGCTTTCACGCCAAGAAATATGATCAAATTTATGTTTATATCGCTAATGATAATTTGCGATATAAACATAAATATTGCAAACGAAAACCAGAACAACAATGTACAATACCTAGACACGCTATCCATGTATAATCTAATACCAACAATAACACCATGTACTAGAGAAGAAATATTCGGAAATACTATCACTGCCTCCTGTCTAGATCATATGCACCACCAAACAGTTACACTGCATCAGTCATAAAGTGCAAAGTAGCAGACCATTACTTCACCGCTCTAAACCTGCACACCAAGACAATATCCATGCAATATCCCACAGTAGCAAAGCGACAGAAAACAATAATAGACGGAGAAATAGTCAACCACGAAATGAGAAAAACCAACTGGGAACACCTGGCATCAGATTCAGCAGATATCTTATACAACAACATTAAACTCACACTGGAGGAAATATATAAGAAAGCTACAAAGAAAGTCAGAATTCGTTCAAAAACAACACAAAATCCTTGGATAACACAAAATTTAATCCTAGAAATACACAGAAAGGCCGCTTTATGGAAAGAATTAAAGCGATATCCAAATAACACAGCTTTAAAAACTGAATATAAGGTAACAAGGAATCGCCTTACAACACAACTCAGGAAACAAACCTGGCATCTGATCAATGAAATGCTAGATTTTGTTCCCAACACCACCGCCTCCGAAACCATAAAACACATCTTCATGAAAGAAGCAAAACGTATCCAACAACTAGCAAATGACTTTAACCAATAATTTGCAATCTTCCTCCAAGATCTACACAGAAATATTCCCCCAATCAGAAAACGAGACCGTCCACTTGGACAACAGTCAAAACAGACATTATGGTTCCCAACCATAAAAGAAGCAGAACTTCTCGCTGCAATACATCAAATCAAACTAAACAAAGGCCCAGGAATTCGTGGTATCAGAAATAAAGATATAAAGCAACATGCAACTAGTTTAAGTCCTATCCTACTAAAATTAATAAATAAAATATTTAAAACAGGACAGATAGCAAGTATGCTAAAGACCGCCATAATCACACACATATACAAACATGGAAAAAGAAATTTAATCAGCAATTACAGATCCATAACAACATTATCAATTATCAATCAAATTATGCAGCGGATCATACTGAAGAAACTCACAGCATATACTGAGAACTTTCATATTATCCCCAAAACACAATATGGTTTTCAGAAAAATAAGGGAACAACATCTCTCTTGGAAGACTTCGCAGACGTAATTAATACCGCCTTAGACAAAAACAAAATTGCCATGGTAGTCTTTATTGGTCTAACTAAAGCATTCGATACACTTACACATCAAACCTTGTTAGAAAAGCTGAGGCATGTTGGAATAGACGGGCCTCTTCACAGGTGGTTCACAAACTACCTTCAAAATAGAAAGCATATCACACGTATCGGGTCAAACCGAAGCAGAGAGCTACCAGTAACCAGTGGAGTACCACAGGGAGCTGTACTCTCCCGAACTGTATTCAACATTTACACGCACGATATAAATCAGCTACCACTCAAAGGTAAGATATTCCAATACACAGACGATACAGCAATAATATCCATCCATAATAACGCAATCATAGCCCAAACAAATATGCAACATGACATAAATCTGATCATAGACTGGCTCTCGAAAAACGCCATACACCTAAACTCAGAAAAAACAAAATTAATGATATTCAAAAATCCACTGACTCGACCATTTGATAACAAATATATAACCATCCAACATTCACTTTCCAACATAAAAAACACACAGAACAGCAAAACCACTACAGTCACTCAGGTTGAAACAATACGATACTTTGGAATTTACTTCGATGCAGATATGAACTGGAATAGCCACATAAACCATCTTCACAACAAACTCCGAACAATAAGTGGCAAACTCTACAGATTAAAAGACATACTTCCCACAAACTTAAAAACACTAATATGCAAAGCACTATGCCAAAATCTACTAAGATACGCTACAACAACTTATGCTTTCTGTGCACCCTACAAATTAAATAGATTAATGTCTCTACAGTACAAAATGATAAAAATGATATTTTGGGAACAAAGAGAAAATAACGACTTTTATATATACTGCAATGTTAGAACGCAAAATACTGACAGCTAAACATTTTTGTCACGATGCAGCTTTGCTGAAACATTATTTGGATGCCAACTACAGGACAGTCAGAAATACATACCATATAACAAGACCTCAGACTACTAATTATATCACATATAAATACAATAGTCACTACGGAAAGGCCACGCGAAACGTCTACATCCGAGACATGATAAATAAATTACTTTTGAATACCGAAACCTTACAAACTACAATAGCCTGAAAAGAGCTCTAAGGACATACTATGAACAAGAAACACGTACCCAAGATACAATACAAACTTAATGAAACAGAATATATTCGTTCAGGCTTCCAGTTCAGCGACGCATCAATACATTCCAAGTGAGTGCGTGCGCACGCACGCACTGGTGTCATCCTCAGATAAGCTTACATTTAACCAACTGGTGTTATCCTCAGATAAGCTTACATATAAGCTTCGAGGATGAAAGCAGAGAAATAAGTTCTCATCCAAGATGTATCATTTGTAACCAAGTGCATGTAATGTATGTATCACATCTAAACTAAAATATTTAATGTATATTTTATATGTAAACAAATGTATGTAAAGTAAGTATCATATGTAAACAAATGTAACTAGTGTATCATATGTAATCAAATGTATGCAATGTATGTAATAACTGCAACAAACGTATGCAACATAGGGTGATTATATTCATTGATATTGTATATATAGAGTGTAAAATTGCAAAGAAACATCTGTAATTATCATCATTATGAATATTATAATAATCCTCAAGGGCTCACTTTAGTGAGTACAGGCATGGCAAACCCGAGGTACCTGATGCTGGACCATGCCTTACTTCATGTAATATAAATCTTTTATATTATTCTGTAGACTGGTCCCTCCCCTTCTTTCTTTACTTCTTTCTCCTTTCCTTGCTCCTTCCCCCTGATGATATTAGAGTATTCGAGGGCTAGGGTTGAGTCTTTCCTATCTTGCTAAGTCATTTCTTCTTATGCAGCCGCCGAAGGAGGCAAGCTAGCCTCTATAGGTGCCTGTCCCAAGCCAGGATAAATGCGAGGGTTGATGTCAGGAAGGGCATCCGGTCGGAAAACTTCAATGCCAGCTCAAACTATGATTATGAATCGAAGAGAAAATGATATAAGGGTTAGGGCATACCCCTTAAGCGATGCGCAGCCACATCGCCCTGCAGCTGCGAGAAATGGATGAGGGCTACCGCATCAAGAGTGGGTGCGGTTAAAGAAGCGAGCCCAACAGGTGGACAGGATGTTGCGAGTGGGAACACTGAATGTGGGAAGCATGACTGGAAAGGGAAGAGAGGTGGCAGACATGATGAGGAAGAGGAAGTTGGACATTTTATGTGTGCAGGAGACAAGGTGGAAGGGGGAAAGGCAAAGGAACTGGGAGATGGATATAAATTGTTCTACTCTGGAGCGAATAACGAGGGAAGAAATGGTGTAGGAATTGTGGTGTGTGGCAGAATGAAGGGTGAAGTACTGGACGTAGGTAGAAGGAATGACAGGATCATGAGAATGAACTTGGGTCTGGGAGAAGAGTGGGTGGTCATATTATGTGTATATGCCCCGCAAGTTGGTTGTACAGCTGAGGAAAAAGATAAGTTCTGGAACGTGTTGGATGAAGAAATGAGGGAATTGGAAGAAAATGAGATGGTAATTGTCAGAGGAGACTTGAACTGACACATAGGATGACAGAATAGAGACTGAAATGGAGCATGGTTGTGCAGGAGTGGGAATGATGAACCAGGAAGGAGAGTGGGTTGTGGAGTTTGCAGAAGCGTTTGATCTGGCAATTGTTAACTCGTTTTTCTACAAGAGGGAAAAATATTTGATAACATTTAGTAGTGGTAACAACAGCTCACAAATTGACTACATTTTGACTAGAATAAAACATCTTAAGGTTGTGACAAATTGTAAAGTAATTCCAACAGATCAAGTAGCACAACAACACCAACTGCTGAGTGCAGACTTTAAAATAAATCGAAGATAAGAACTTCTGGATGACGTGGGATGAAGACAATTAAGTGGTTTTGCTTAAAAAAAGAGAGTGTGAGGAATGGATTAATGGAGAGGATGTTAGAGAGGATTTCGGATGGACTGGAAAGTCTACAAGATTGGTGGAAACATAATTCTAAAGTAATCCTGAGCTGTGCAATCGAGGTGCTTGGTGAGACATCTGGAAAGATTAGAGAGCAGAAGGAAGAAGGAGGGTTGGTGGTGGAATAATGATGTACAAGTGGCAGTGACAGCTAAGAGGAAGGCAAAGCAGAAGTGGGATGAGTCAAGAGTGGAAGAAGACAGAGAGGTGTACAAAGAGAGAAAGCAAGATGCCAAGAGAGTTGTGGCACAGGCGAAGGCCATGGCATATCAAGATCTGTATGATCAATTAGAAACAAAGGAAGGACGGAGAAAAATTTACCAACTAGCGAAATGTAGAAATAAAGCAGCAAAGGACATCTTACATTGAGGCAGATCAAGATGCTGAAGGAAGAGTATTATGGAGGGATGTGGACATAAGAAACAGATGGAAAATATACTTTGAGGGACTTTTGAATGAGGAAAATGCAAGGACTCACAGAGGAGATGGGCAGCCTTCTGAGGGGATGGTGCAGAACATCAGTACAGTGGAAGTGACGGAAGCTATGAAGAGTATGAGGAATGGAAAATCGGTGGGCCCGACAGAATTCCAGTGGAGGCATGGAAGGCACTGGGGAAGAGGGAATTGACCTGCTGTGGGACCTGTTCATGAAAATTTGCCAACAGGAAAATATACCCGAGGAATGGAGGGAGAGTACTCTTGTCCCCATCTACAAGGGTAAAGGGGATGCACAAGACTGTAAAAATTACAGCAGAATAAAGTTGATGTCCCACACAATGAAGATCCTAGAAATGGTTCTTGATGGTAGATTGAGGAAGGAGGTGGAGACTGCAAAGGAACAATTTGGCTTCATGCCTGGTAGATCAACAACAGATGCTATCTTTGGGTTACGGCAGATGATGGAAAAGTATCGAGAGAAACAAAGGGAGCTACATCTGGTATTTATTGATCTGGAGAAAGCATAAGATAGAGTGGCAAGGCAAGAAGTCCGGAGGTGTTCTGAGGGAGAAGTAGGTGCCAGAGAAATATGTCAGGTTGTTGCGGGAAATGTACAGAAATGTGAAGACAAGTGTTCGGACCTGTTTGGGACAGACAGAAAGTTTTCAAATAACAGTTGGCTTGCATCAAGGGTCAGCATTAAGTCCGTTTCTGTTTAATATTGTGATGGAGGTGGTATCAGAGGAGGTGAGAGAAGATGCGCCTTGGACAATGTTGTATGCAGATGACATCTTGTTGTGTGTAGATTCAAGAGAAGAAGCGGGAGCTAAACTGGAAAGATGGAGAAAAGTACTGGAAGAGAGAGGTATGAGACAGAGCAGAAGTAAGATAGAGTATATGTGTTGCGCAGTGGGCGGCGCCTAGGAGACAGATCTGGAGCAGGAAGGAAATGTCATCAGGAAGGTGAGAGACTTTAGATACTTAGGTTCAACAGTGGAAAAAAATGGAGGAGATGAGAAGGAGTGGAATGCAGGATACAAGCGGGTTGAGGAACTGGACGGAGATGGCTGGAGTGTTATGCGATAAGAGGGTGCCGATCGATATGAAAGGCAAAATTTATAGGACGGTAGTGACGCCAGCCTTGACGTATGCTAGAGTATCTGTGGCCCTGAGGAAAAATAACATCAGCAGGATGGAAGTAACAGAGATGAGAATGCTTAGGTAGATGTGCGGTGTGACCAGAAAGGATCATCTGAGAAATGACTATGTCAGCGGAACAGTGAAAGTTACGTATTCCAACCTTCATTCCAGAATTCACTGGCCTCTGTGGTGACCAATCAGGTATGGTGACGTTCATGTCCACAATCCAGTAAAGTTACATCAGCAGCCTTATGACACAGTGCACTATCTTCCTGAAAGTGACAATGGCCAGTTCCTAGAAACGCCATAAAGTAGGAATCATTGAATTATCCAGAATGTTCAGATACCTCTAGGAGTTCATTGATGGTAGCACTACAAACAGAGGTCCGAGGCCAAACTAGGAAATCAGGACAATACCATCACACCGCTACCTATGAATTTCATAGTTTTGGTTACGAACTCTGGTAAGAGACGTTCAGCAGGCATCCGCCATACTTGTACCCATTCATCTGCTAGGTAGAGGGTGTGGTGTTTCGTTGCTCCATAATACAGCTTTCCAAGTTTCCACTTCCGACTCTGCATGCGCTTTGCACCACTGAAGACGACGCTGCATATTTGTTTGGGTAATGTGGAGCTTGCAACTTGCGGTCCACATTCAACAGGGAAATCCTTGTGCTGTGCTTCTGTTCTGAATGTTATTGTGCAGATTCTTGTTTAATTCGACGCTCTGAACTTACGTTCAAAATGTTGTAGGGTTTTTATATATTATCCTTCGTAGCACTCTGTGGTCACTTTTCGGAGAGTGTAGTGTCCTGCTGGTAGCACTTGCAGTTGACTCCCTGCTTTTGCCTCTCAGTATATTGTATCAATGACAGTTGACCCAGGATAGTCAAATTTGTCAGTATCTTGTTCAAAAAAGTTCCATTCTGGCAGCGATTTGGCCCAGACACATTTGCACTGACTTGGGGCATCATATTTCTAAAATTTATACCGGTTACAAACATGTCATTCGTTCCATGGCATGGTGTCCCATGCCCAAGTGGTGTCAATTGACTTCTTTTCAAGCAGTGTATATGTGGAAGTATACTGGAAGAAGTTGAGGAAGTCCAGGATCTTGGGGTTATGGTAGATTGAAATTTGATACTTAAGGAGTATGTTGCAAAGGTGATATAGTCAGTTCAGAGGATTGCTTCTATATTAAGACGACATTAATTAGTAACGATAAAATAGTAGTGATTCCACTGTATAAGATGCTGAACAATCCGTAAATCTACAGACCTTTGTAATATATGTGCAATTATTTCACATTGTAACGCAATATGATGTATACGTCTTAATTGTAATGGTATAAACCTATTTCTCTCTCCCTCGATGAGTACTTGACTCCGGTCGAGGGATGTAATAATAATAATAATAATAATAATAATTAGTTCGGCACATCGATATTTTAACTGGTATTTGATATCCGTTTGTCAAGAGCTTGTCTGAGTTGTGTGTGTGTGTTAGTTTGTTATTAAACTTAAAAAAGTAATGTTTCTTATCGCTCTTGTCATTATTTATATATTTTTTAAATATCTGATCCACGTATGAAATGCCACAAAACATATAGTACATTACTGCAATGTGTGGGAAAAAGAAAAGGAAGAAAGGAGGAATCTGTTCACATTTGGCTTGAACAGCTGAGGTTTGTAATCTTTTGAGAAGGAATAGTAGGGGATGAAAGAGGAGGGAGTGAAGTTGGTTCGGTGGGTTTCAAGATGGACCACAAACGGGTGTTGATCAGCAGTGGCTTTTACTTTAATGCTTTCGGAGGAGAGTGGAGGAATAGTTGCCAATTCAACAGAGCACTGTCCATGAAAGAATCTGTAGAAGAGATACAAGGCAGAAACTGAACGTCTATGAGAGAGGAACTGATGTGGATATGTTATTATTATTACATAACACCTCCAGGGCACCTACTCTACAACTCTCCCTCTCCACCACTCCACAACCGCAACTACCTTCATCATCTACACCAACGCAATCTCCCGCGGACTACCACCACTACTATTTTCACAGACAATCACAAACATCAGTGCCCATGGCGGGATTCGAACCTGCAGCCTTTTGGCTGGGTAGCGGATATGCTAAGTACTCGGCCAACCAGGCCGGCAATATGCGAGAGAGGAATCATTAATTAGCCGGATTGCCCTCACCTGGACAGAATCAAGCAATCTAATTATAGAGTATGAGGGAATTAATTTTTTTAAATGTTAAGAGAATTAAAAAAAAATCTTAATTTTTTTTATCATTTATGGCTTGTCCGTTTTATAGGTAGCGCTCACATTTCAAATTTGGAATTTTAGATTTTCTGAAAACCGATGATTTTCTTTTTTGAATTACCAGTACCATGTTGTGGTCACATTTTGGGAAACATTGACGAACGAGTTTTTCGAAGTATATGGGTTTCTGATGATGTTTAGATCAGAATTCTGTACGTATGGATTTAATGTGACTTATTTTGAAATTGCTCCAACTCAATTTTCATGGAAATGAGTATATTTTTACCGTATGGTGCCCAGTTACTTTAGAAGTAAAAAATGGCTGTTTCAACTAATGGTGATACGACTGTTGAAGATGTGATTATATTATCATCCGAAGAAGAAGAAGAAAAAACAATAGACGATTATGTAAAACAGGTATGCAATGCGAAATTTATGAAATTTCACTTTAAAATGTAAACGTTTATTAAAATATGGAATTTCAGATTCGATACGATCTTTCTCACGTTATCCCAATTGTTTTAATTTGAATTCGTTGATTATTTAATTTTGTAAACATTGATTTTGTAAAGTAGTTTCAATAATAATTAAAATGGTTTATTTTATGGAAAAGATAGATTTCAATTGGGTTTATATAGGTTAAATTTATCAGGGCCAAGTTGGCGAAATATCATCGGTATTTCTTACTTAGTTTCAAATAAATTTGACATATATAAACCCAATTGAAGTCTATCTTTTCCATTGTTCATTTGGTCGAATATAACTTTTAATCATTATGGTTTATTTTATTTTTGAAAGTAGTCCAATAGTTGGCCCGGGGTTAGTATCGTATAGAACTGTACTTGTTGAGAACATGAGAGAATTGACTTAACGTCTTTTGCCTTCGACAGTTTTTTTGCCATTATATGAGGAACCACTACTAGTACTTTTTATAAATTTTTAGTACTAGAACCTTCACCAACAAATTTAGTACTTTCTCCCTTCCGAATAACAATAACAACATGAGAGTTAGGCATATAAGCTTAGTATTTTTCTCTTCTCCCACCTCCTCGTATGTCACATTTTCACACAAGTATGATTTCTCTCTTTTTCCTCCCCTTCTCACTATTGCTAACTCCCCCTCCTCGATCTCATACTCCGACTGGCATTAGTCAATGAGTATATATATTCGTTATTCAAGCACTTTTTGTCCGTTATAAGATTATTACAACAAAAACTGTGAGATATAATTGATGTTTACGAATTTCAGTTCATTGCTCGCAGTCGTTTGATTTAAAGTAGATCAGTGTGGATGCAAAACTGTCTTATAAAAAATGCTTTGGCTGTAGATTCACTCAATGAAATCCCCCCCCAAAAAAAAAAAAACTTCAAAATACTTGTTTCTCTTTAATTACTGATGAGTCAGCTGACAACTGCAAATAAATCTCCAGCAGTTGTGGTTTTGTTACTATGATGATTCCACTAAATCAGTAGAGGATTCGTTTTTAAATATCATTGATGTTAGTGATGCAACAAGTGCAGCTTTATTTGATGCTCTTATAGAATTATTAAACAAGCTGAAGGTGCCTCTTTCAAACTTATTAGGCTTTGCTGCATATTTGGCTTTGTAGATATTTACAATTTCATACAAAAGAAACTGAAACGTTTAACAGAATTTAAACAAATTCAGGAACTGTCCAACTTAAAACTACAATTTGCTGAGGTTGGGTAAAACTCGTTGGTTCTCAATGCATGATGTTGTGCAAAGAATAGAAGAATGGAATGCTTTGGTTTTTTCATGCTTTATGTTGAGCACAGTAGAAGTTGGTATTAAGCAAGTCAAATCAGTTTTAACTACACTACAAAATCCCTTAATTAAGGGATATTTTCACTTCTTAGCATTCATTCTGCCAATCTAAATTTAGATTACCAAGGCACTGAATATTGCCTTCATCTTCTAATTTCATCAGTAGGAATTAAAATGATCATGAAATCTCAATATGCTACAAATGCACAAATTGAGAAGATAAATCCAGCTGATAATGGTCGGTTTTTAGACATAGAAAATGTATATCTAGAGGCAAGAATGGAAGCCCTCCTAATGAGTTGAGATAAGAGTGAAGTTCCAGAAAGAGACATAAGACACTTTGAAATGTTTGCCCTTTTATGTTGAGTTCTGTAGCCAAGTTTCCAAACAAATAAATTTCAAAGATCCTGTATTAAAAAAGTTTAGCAATACTGAATCTTGAAATGTGCAAATCAGACTGTTTTTATAGTATAATGCCACTTGCTGTAAAGTTTCCTAATGTTATTGAAGAGCTTGATAGAGAATGATAACTATTGAAGACTAGAAGCATTGAAAAAAAGGTCAAGAATTCATGATTTTTGGAATATAGTTTTTTGAAATGAAAAATGCTGTGGGAGAATAAATGTTTCCTAATTTAACAACAATTGTTAAAGCTGTACTGTGCCTCCCTCATTCATCAGCAGCAACCGAACGAATATTTTCAGCAGTGACAATAAGAATAAAATAAAAATTATTAAAAACAATACTTAAGTCCACAGTAATAACTTTAATTAATAAATAAGGTAGATATTTCATACTAAAACTAATAGTACATCTTCAATGTTACAAACAGATAGGAATAGAATACAAGTAACGAACATTCAGTGGATCACCTATTAAAATACAATCTTGTCGCGAGCTAGGAAATGAAAGAAATTAAAAAATAATTAATATTTAAGATAATTAGTTTTTTAATGATTACATAAAATAAAAGTCTCCCAGATCTTCGAGAGAGAGGCAGTCATTTCGATTTAAATTTGGTAGGTGTAAAAAAAAAGCTTCACAACTTTCTTTAAAGAGGCGTTCATATTTGAACCTGCATCTATGAAGGAGAATAGCTTTATTCCACTGGATATTATGGATAGTGGTTGTGCTAGACCAGACTTCTGAGGTTTGTTGTAATCAATATAATATTGATGTTCTTTAATTCTTTTTTCCACAAAACGGACAGTTTGTCCAAAATAAGAAACATCGCATTCACAAGGAATTTGGTAAATGCCAGCCAAAGACAGAGATGACAGTTTATCTTTTGTAGAAGGCAGTAAGGAAGAAATTTTGTTGATAGGAATATAAGTGGGAATCAATTGGTACTTTTTAAAAATTCTACCTATAGGTTCTGAGATTCCTGGAATATAGGGGATTGGAACTCTGCGAACTGTTGAAGAAACCTTAAGTATTGGAACATAAGATTGAATTATCTGTTGGATTTGATTAGGGTGGTAATTATTAGATTCCATTAACTTTTTAATGATGGAAAGTTCTTGTAAGATTTCTGGAGAAGAGCAAACTTTGTGGCCTATTAATTAGAGAGTTAAGAATGCCAGATTTTGAGATGTAAGGTGAGCAGACTTTTTATGAATATATCTGCCAGTCATCTCTGTCTTTGGCTGGCGTTTACCAAATTCCTTGTGAATGCGGTGTTTCTTATTTTGGACAAACTGTCCGTTTTGTGGAAAAAAGAATTAAAGAACATCAATATTATATTGATTACAACAAACTCAGAAGTCTGGTCTAGTACAACCACTTCCCATAATATCCAGTGGGATAAAGCTATTGTCCTTCATAGATGCAGGTTCAAATATGAACGCCTCTTTAAAGAAAGTTGTGAAGCTTTTTTGCACCGACCGAATTTAAATCGAAATGATTGCCTCTCTCTCTCTCGAAGATCTGGGAGACTTTTATTTTATATAATCATTAAAAAACTCATCATCATCATCATCATCATCAAATTCCTGCCATGTACCCTCAAGGGGTGTACAAGATATGACAGTACTACATGAAAAAATTACATCATTACTAACTTCCTATCTACAATTTTCCTCCAAATCAGTCTGTTACTTGTCAAGACTCCAACATTATCAGATCTTATATTTCTATCATCTAAGGCACTTTGTACCGTATCAATCCACCTATATCTTGGTCTTCCTCTGGGTCGTTTTCCTGCCAACCTGGCAGAGAACACTTGCTTTGCTAATCTTTCCTCTCCCATTCTATTTAAGTGACCATACCATCTGAGATTAGCTCTGCCAACGCATTCCTGGATGCTGACAATGTCAAGTTCTTTCCTAATATCCCCATTTTTAATATGATATTGCCATTGATGCCATCTGTTCACGCCTCTGATCTTTCTCAGGACTCATATCTGCGGTCTCTAGTCTTTGGTCAAGTGTTTTACTTCTGACCCAGCTCTCAGATCCATAAGTTAAAATTGGTTTGAACACAGTCTTGTATACAGCTAATTTAGTGTTCCGACTAATTTCTCTCTTATTCCATATGAATTTATTCAATTGACTTCCCACGATACCAGCTTTGCTGATTCTGTTGTCTATTTCTATATTTAGTTTACCATCTTCAGTAAAAATTGTGCCTAAGTAGCTGAAATGTTTTACTTGTTCCACAGGTTCTCCATTCACAACACAGTTGACATTTTCAATGATTCTGCCTATTTTCATTGTCTTTGTCTTTTTATTGCTGACCTTCATACCATATCTATTACAACAGCTATTCAATTTAGTCAGAGAATCTTGCAGACTTGTAGCGGATTTATTTAGAAGTATAACATCATCCGCATAAAGCAAAGAGCTGACATTAACATCTCCAATTTTGATATCAGGTTTAATACCACATTCCTTCATAATGTGATCCATATAGATAATGAATAACAGAGGGGATAATGTACATCCTTGTCTCACACCAGATTTAACATTAAACCATCTTCCTGTACTTCCTTCAATTCTAACTGCTGACTCACAACTCAGATAAAGACTAAGTATTGCTTGATATAATGCCCCATTGACACCATATAACTGCAGCGTATTGAATAGCTTCTCTCTTGGCACCTTGTCATATGCCTTTTCCAAATCGACAAAACTTAAATACGGATCTTTGTTATATTCCCATGCTTTCTCGACTATTTGTCGTAAAGTGAAGATCTGATCCTGACAGCCTCTATTTGGCCTGAATCCAGCTTGTTCTTCACCAAGCTTTTCTTCCACAATTCTTCTCAACCGTTTCTCAAGTATACTTGCATAGATCTTGCCAGGAACACTCAGTAGGGAAATACCTCTGTAATTCTCACATTCAGTTTTATTTCCCTTTTTATATATGGGTACTATGAGAGCTCTACTCCAATCATCGGGAATTCGTCCCTCTGTCCAAGCTTTCTGAACTATGCAGTGCAGCCACTGTAAGACTCTTATACTACCATACTTCAGCATTTCTGGTCGAATATCATCTACTCCTGCTGCCTTTCCACATTTCAAGCCTTTGATGGCTTTTTCTACTTCAAGTATGGATATGTATTCCTGACTGCATGCCTGGTCAGTGTTTTTTATCACTGTGCTGTCATCACTGCTTGTTTCATTTAGCAGTTTTTCAAAGTAATTACTCCATACTTCAAGGATATCTTTTTCTCCTGTTTTCATTTCACCTTTATCATCTCTAATTCCTTTTACAGCACTCTTTCCTCCATTCCTAAGCTTCTTCAACAACCTCCAGAATATTTTGCCACCTTCTTGATATTTATTATTATTATTATTATTATTAAACAAGACCTCATGGAGTCAAAGACTCATCTAGGAGGTCCTTTTATCTCACACACATCTCATCATACCGGGTCTTAAACACATTCAAACTCCTTGCAGACACCACACTCTCAGGCAAGGCATTCCAATCATTCACAACTCTGCACGAAAAAAACCTGCCTCTCACTCCCCTACTCACACCCTCTTTATACAGTTTCCAGGGATGACCTCTGGTTCTCCCCTGATCTCCCACTATTCGCTGTAGAACTTCTCCACCATTGATCCTATAGCAACCCCTTACCAACTTGTAGGTCTCTATCATATCTCCCCTCTTCCTTCTCTCCACTAGTCTCTGCAAATTACATCTTTTCAATCTTTCCTCATACTCGACATTCCAGAGGTCAGAAACTACCTTAGTCAGTCGCCTTTGGACCCTTTCCAACATCTCCTCATCCTTCTGAAAACCAGGTGACCAAATCTGGGCACAATAGTCCATGTGTGGCCTAATCAAAGCCTTATACAATGGAACAACAATCTCCCTACTTCTACACGTCAGTGTCCTCCTCATCATTCCCAGAAGTCTTTGTGTTGTCTTCACAATTTTGGCGATGTGACCCCTAAATTTTAGATCCTTATCCACTATCACTCCCAGATCTCTTATTTCCTCTACTTCCAACAATATATTCTTACCAAGCATAAATTCTGCATCCCATCTTTGTTTTCCAAATTTTAAAACCTTACATTTTGCAACATTGAACTCACACCCCCATTTGCTTGCCCAATCACTCAATTTATTCAAGTCTTCTTGCAAGGCCACAACATCTTCACTACTCTTTATGGTTCTTCCCAACTTTGCATCATCTGCAAACAACTGAATATCTCCATCCAAATCTTCGCCAATATCATTAATATACAAGTTAAATAGTAATGGCCCTAAAACAGATCCCTGAGGCACTCCACTAGTGACTTTCCTTTTCCTGGATATTGCACCCCCATACACAACTTGTTGATACCTATCAGATAGCCAGTCTCCAATCCAATGCACTAATCTAATATCCAACCCCATCTGCTCTAGTTTGACTGTCAACTTATCATGAGGCACTCTATCAAAAGCTTTTGCGAAATCCAAGTATATTACTGTGTATCCTTCTCCTCTGTCCAAGGAAGCAGTCACTTTATTGTAATAAGTAAGTAGATTACTAAAACACGACCTCCCTTTAGCAAATCCATGCTGTCCATCAAAGATTATACCATTGTTGTCAACCCAACTCTGGATTCTAGCTCTCACAAGCTTCTCCAACAACTTAACCACAACACCCGACACACAGATAGGCCTATAGTTTGATGCTTGAGTTCGATCACCTCCTTTATGAAGTGGCACAATCTTGCCCTCCTTCCACTCTTTAGGGACTTGACCAAGTGCAAGACTCGTATTAAAAAAATATGTCAAGGCAGGTGTCAATTCTCTGGCACATTATTTTCTATATTCTTGCCAAAGTCCTCCCATGACTTTTGTTTAGCTAGTTTTACACACTGTTTAGCTTTCTTACATTTGTCTCTGTATTCTGTAAGAGTAAAAGCTGACTTATTTGCCAGGAACTTTTGATATGCTTTCTTCTTTTCCTTCACTGCCTCTTTAACTTCCTGTGTCCACCAGGGAGTTCTGATTTTTTTATCTTTGCACACAACCTCACCACATGCCTCTCTGGCAGAATCAATCAATGTTTCCTTGAGAGTTTGCCACTGAATCTCCAAGGTTTGATTCCTGTTCTCAAACTCTTTCATTTTCTTTTCAATAATATTTCTGTATTTTAGTCTACAGTTTACATCTGAGAGCTGCTCAACTTTTATTCGCTTTAAAACTTTCTTACATGTTATTCTTTTCAATATGAAATTCAATTTTATCCTGCTCAAGACTAAATAGTGATCACTTCCAATTTCAAATCCTCTGTACACTCTGGTGTCCTGCACCAGGGAGAAAACATCACTATCAACAATAACATAGTCAATGAGACTTTTCTTATTCCTAGCCTCTTCTCTCCATGTGAATTTGTGCACATTTTTATGTTGGAACATGGTGTTAGTAATAACCAGTCCATGTCCTGAGCAGAAATCCAACAGATATTTGCCATTATTATTAGCTTTGCTCTTTTCTCCAAATTTTCCCAAAATATTTTTGTATGTCTCACAATCATTTCCTACTCTACTATTTAGATCCCCAACAAGGACCAACTTTTCCTTTTTCATTGTGTCAGTTGCTTTTTCTAAATTGTCAAAAAATTCCTCCACTTCTACCTTAGTAGAACCTTCTGTGGGACCATAGGCACAAATAAGTCTCATTGTCCAGTTCCCCATTCTCATATTTGCCCACATTACTCTACTTGAGACTGACTGCCATTCAAGAAGATTAGCCTCGTATTTTGTGTTGAATACTATGGCTACTCCTTCTTTTCCTTGATTGTTATTGCCTGAATATGACATTTTGTATTTATTGCTCAGAAAGATCTCACCAGTTTTGGTCTTTTTTGTTTCAGTCACCCCTATTATGTCGATCTGGTACTTATCTAATTCCTCAGCTAGCTCCATTTCTTTGCCATTCAGGCTTCTTACGTTGATAGTACCGATCTTTAACTCTGGTGATGTTGAGTTGGGGTTTGTTTTCAGATTTGTTCCAGTAGCTGACTTTTCGCTGTTCGCCCTGGTTCCCTGGCGAAAACAATGGGGGCCTTGTTTAACCGGGCGACGCCCCAGCCGGAATGAAATTTTGTCATGTTGTACCATCATTTTTTATTTTGGTTTAACCAATAAGAATACAATTTGGTCGGCTAAATCCCAAATTGCCAGCCCATCCTCGTTCGTTCAGTATCAAAGTAGATACCCAACAGGTGCACCACGAGAAGGTGAGGATTGGACATTAGGTCAGAAGCCCTGGTCGGTACTCCGCATTCCTTTAAAGGCTATGTGGAGGTCTCCTCTCAAGAGGTCTCCTAATTATCTTAAATATTAATTCATTAATTTCTTTCATTTCCTAGCTTGCTACGACATTGTATTTTAATAGGTGATCCACCGAATGTTCGTTACTTGTATTCTATTCCTACTCTGTACTCTGTTTGTAACACTGAAGATGTACTATTACTTTAAGTACGAAATATCTATCTTATTTATTAATTAAAGTTATTACTGTGGACTTATCAGCTGCAGATTTTACTATTACTGAAGAGTTAATTAATTTAGCAAAATCTGATGAAAATAATGAATAAATACTTCCAGTGTTTTTCTTATGAGTGAGAACCCCTTAAATAACTGGAAATTGAATGTTATGTTATTTTAAACACTAAAATGAGAATAAACATTATATGGTAAATTAATATACATGTTAAGTGTTAGAGTTACAGTTGGGACTTCTGTTATGATGATTGACCACTGCAGCTCTTGGACTCATAGATGACTAGAGTGAGGCGAGTTTTTAACTTTTTTCTTTCATATTTGTCATACATGTGATAATTTAGTGGTTTTACATGAGTTCATCTATGACAATAAGGTAATAATATCGCAAAATGTCATTAACAAGAAAATAATTTTCCAATTTTTTGCACAGTTCAAGACCTTCCGAATTATATTTGCAGTGAGGGGGTACAGGTTTTTCTTCCGCTTCACTATCGTTTTCTGGATCTACAATGATATCTGAAGTTAATCGATATCCATTAATATCATCATCACTTAAGGCATTATCCACAAGCAATTCATTTACATCATTCTGGCTAAATGTATCAAAACCTCTACCAATTTCCTGCCAAAGTAATGATTTCAGCTGATTATGTAGATATTTGCATGGTTGCACTGTTTGCAACACATCCAGGCCAAGCTGCTTTCCAGCAGGCATTTACAGTTTGTGATCTTATTTCAGCGATAGCAGATGTAATATGATTTAAGTAGTCCAAAATAGAAAATTTTTTCCAAATGTCAGTTACTGTTAATGATTCATTTTCTAGTTTAATTTGAGACAGCGGAGGGGGTGATTGAGACAGCCTTCTTGTGGCCCCCCTCGCCAGTAGTGTTACCTTGTGGTACATTGTTGGTGCTTCAGACATAAGAAGCCCCAGAGATGAATCACAGGTAACATGAAGCTAATGTCTCAAACAAGGCTTCAAAGGTACCAAGCCTCCTGGACTACTTATAGCAACTGTGATGATTTCTAAACTTAAAAAGCTCCATGCTGGGTTGATCATCGCCCGGAATAACAAGGATCGCGTTGTTGCTTGTTTGGGTGGAGGGCAAGCTTCGCAAAAATATGCTACAGTCCCCTAAACAACACTCTCTCAAGATATGCTCCCTAAACATAGAACTATCTAAATCCAAAGCTATTGGTAAAATAGCCAAAGACAAAGCAATTGACGTCTTGGCTCTCCAGGAAATCCATGTGCCTGACAGCTCTCAATAGACTAAAGATCCCAGGCCTAATTCTCGTATCTTATAACTGCCATCCCAAGCATGGCCTGTCAACCTACATCCAGCCTGGCCTCAAGGACATAACCCAATGTGTACCTGATACAGAATATTCCATAGGTATTACAGTTCAAAATACCACCATCTACAATGTCTACAAACCATCATCGCAATCCTGGCCTGATCAGATGGACCGGCCACCACCTCATCTTGCTATCTATGTTGGTGACTTCAACTCACATCACACCATGTGGGACTATTCCTCTAACAACTGGGACAGTAATAATCTAATTAACTGGATGGATACATTCAACCTGTATTTGATTTACGATGCCAAGCAGGAGGGCATTCTCTACTCAGCCAGATGGAACAGAACCTACACCCCCAGATCTATTCATAATCACTAAAGACTCTGAAGACCACCATCTGCCAACAACCAGAACCATACTCAACAGATTCCTAATAGTCATCATTGTCCTACATTAATAGAGACAGGCACATCAATTCCAGTCATCAGTGGAACATCAATCATTAGATGGAATCTTCGTAGGTCGAAATGGAATGCATTTCAGAAACAAAACAAGCAACCTATTATAGCAATTCCACCCACTCCTAATTGCTATCCTAGATTTGTAATATCAAAACTGCAGCCAAAGCCTCTATTCCTAGATGCTACAGAAAACAATATATTCCATGCTGGAGTAGAGAAACGGAGGAACTTTTAACCAAATATGAGGAAACAGAAGACCCAAATGTTGCTAAGGAGCTCATAGCAACCCTGGATAAAAACAGAAAGGAAAGATGGATCTCAACCATCCATAAACTTGATTTCACCAATCTAGCTGGAAAAGCTGGTCACTTCTAAGAAAATTAGGTGGAGCAGAACCAACATCACACAAAACAACAGAGATAACTCCTGATCAAATGGCTAATCATTTATTGAAAACCTCCAAGATACATCCCTGCTCTATCAGGAAAATTGCTGTGCAATCTTCCATCAGACAAATCCTGAAGACGGGACTTGAGCTTCCTGAACTTGTACATTCAGTATCTCGGGAAGAGGTACAGGTAGCCTTAAAACTCACCAAGAATAGCAAGGCTGCAGGAGCGGATGGTATCCTCCCTGAGTTTTTAAAACATCTTGGTTAGCATGGCTAGCTGCCCTTTTCTCAGAAATTATAATGACTGGTAAACTACCAAATCTATGGCGGGAAGCCAAAATAATTGCAGTGGCCAAACCAGGGAAAGATCCAAATGATGTGAAAAATCTACGACCTATCTCCTCTCCTTGCTTTGCTCCACCTTTAAGCTCTTTGAAAGAATTCTCCTTAAAAGAATTTCACCACTCATTAAAATAATTCACCTTAAAAGAATTTCATCGAAAGAGCACTCCCGATTAAACAAGCTGGCTTCAGGCCAGGAAGAAGTTGCTGTGACCAGGTCCTGGCCTTGATAACACAGATGGAAGCAGGCTTCCAGAAGAAATTTAAATCTGGAGCCACTTTCATTGACCTAACATCAGCTTATGACACAGTCTGGATCAGGGGCCTCCTCCTAAAGCTAGGAAATATTATAAGGTGCAAAAAAAAAAACTTTCCAGATTTTTGAATCCATTCTCTCCAACAGAAAGATCTGACAGAGACAATAGAAACAATACCAAAGCAAGATGTGCTAATTATTGAAGGAGATTGGAATGCCAAAGTCTGAATAGATAATGATGGTTGGGAAAGAGTCATGGGAAAATATGGTTTTGGAGATAGAAATGAATGAGGTGAAAAATTGTTAGAATTTGCTGTGGACCCGAGATGATGATCTGTAACACACGATTCCAGCAAAAGGAGTGTAGAAAATGGACATGCCATTCAAATGATGGGAAACCAAGCACATGATTGATATGATTACTATTAAAAGAAGATGGATGACATCAGTACAGCAGTGTCGAACTTTTCAAGGAGCAGATATAGACTCCGATCATAGTTTAGTGATTGCAAACATCAAGTTGAAATTAAAAAAGAAATATAAATCCCATCATCAGAAACGAAGAGATACAGCAAGAATAAGTGAAGCAGAAATAGGAAGAAGGTACAGAACAGTGTTAGAAGAGAAACAAGTGTTGAGAACAAAAAAAATTTCAATCTAAGAGTGAAAAGAGTAATGAAGGCAATAGAAGATGCAGTTGAAGAAACTGTACCAGAAGAAGAGAAAATCAAGAAGAAATGATGTTGAAAGGTTTATTTTTCACTTGGTTAGAGTATAATAAAATTAGTTTAATCCTTTATCCAAGTGTGAGCAAACAAAGTTTGCGCCTGAAAGTATCTTCAGGACTGGGGTAAGGTGGTACAACACCAGGGCAACTCGTTGCGAAGGTGGAGCAAGCTACCAACACTCCTATCTCAGTATCTTCTATAATGCAAAACACATCTCCTTGCAGATATGTCTAATGTTATGCATTAAGGGAAGGGCCACTACCCAGACTAGTTTCGAGTCTGGGTAGTGGCCCTTCCCTTAATGCATAACATTAGACATATCTGCAAGGAGATGTGTTTTGCATTATAGAAGATACTGAGATAGGAGTGTTGGTAGCTTGCTCCACCTTTGCAACGAGTTGCCCTGGTGTTGTACCACCTTACCCCAGTCCTGAAGATACTTTCAGGTGCAAACTTTGTTTGCTCACACTTGGATAAAGGATTAAACTAATTTTATTGTACAAGAAGAAATGAATTAGACAAGAAACGCTGAAGTTAGTACAGGAGAAAAAGGATACATTAGAACAAATAGAGGAGCAATATAGAAGAAAGTGTAATGAGGTGAAAAAAGCAGTCAGAATGGATAAGATGAAATGGTTAGATGCCCAATGCAATAATATAGAACAATACTATGGTTTGGTTTGGTTTATAGTTTATTTGGCACAAAAACTACAAAGGTCATACTGTGCCATACTAAGGTTACAACTATACATAATCAGTTAAAGAAAATTGTAAACAATATGTCTGTACAAAAATTAGGTTCTATAAAGCAGCATCTGCATAGAAACAGAATTGCTGCAGAGGGCACAGCAACACACAAGGTTAAAGGTTACAGTAGTACAAAAATTGTCAACAATACAAGTTAAATAAACAAAATGCACGTACAAGACACCAAGCCAAGGAATGCAGTATCTACATATAGTTGAAATTATAACAGATTTTTTTTATAGTCATACATAAATAGGCAAAAAAGGAATTATTATACAACATGCATGCATAAAAGTAAAATTTGGCAATGTGGTATCTATGTTATACACAAATTATGAAATCGCAAAATCCATGAACTGTATAATGCTTGTATAGTTCGTGGAATGTGTAGAATTTTGCACTTCACGAAATGAGCATTATTACATTTTCTGCTCATTTCATGAATTGGGTGCATAGTAACAGCAGCAGTGCATGATGTGTGGAAACTCATGATAAAATGGTGAAAAGCATTTCTTATTAGTTGTTGCTGCAAGTTGTGTTTTAAGAATTTTTTTTGTAATAGTATTAATCAAGTGTTACAGTAAATTTGTACAATATTACATCAGAATTCCTTTCGTCGTATTTAGTAAGGTTAGTTTCTCATTGGCGTGAGTTGCGGTTTATATAATATATGAACGATTAGGCTTTAATTACAGTAAATTTGTACAACATTACATCAGAATTTCTTTCGTCGTTTTTAGAGGTTAGTTTCTCATTGGCACGAGTTGCAGGACCTGCAGCTTATATAATATGTGATGATTAGGTTTTAAAGAGCATTTCTTATTGGTTGTTGCTGCAAGTTGTGTTTTTAGAAGTTTATTTGTAATAGTATTAGTCAAGTGCTACAGTAAATTTGTAGAACATTACATCAGAATTCCTTTCGTCGTATTTTAGTCTTACTAAATATGACGAAAGGAATTCTGATGTAATGTACAAATTTACTGTAGCACTTGACTAATACTATTACAAATAAACTGCAACTCACGGCAATAGTTTCCCATTGGCGTGAGTTGCAGGACCTGTGGCTTACATAATGTGATGATTCATCACTATTAACTTAATAAAGTAATATTTTAGGTTTTAAATATCCATATTTGTTGAATTTTAGATCCTTACATCCAAAATAAAAGACTTTTTGATATTCTAGAAACTATTGATATTGACCCTTATGACTTAGAAATTTTAAAGAGATTATATTGGACAAAAACTGCGTCAGTATGTGTAAATGGAGAGGAAACAGGAGAATTCCCGGTGGAGAAAGGAGTTAGACAAGGATGCAAGTTACCATTATTGTTTATCCTTTATAGTAAAGAGATGCTTAGAGAGGCACTTGAGGATGTAGAGAAGAAAGAATAAAAATAAATGGAAGAATCATTAATAACTTAAGATATGCGGATGATGTAGTGTGATGGCAGAAAGTGAAAATGGATTTCAACAAATTGTTCAAAGAATTGAAAACTCCTGTTAAGAGTACAGACTAAGGATTAACACAAAGAATACTAAGATAATGATAATGGACAGGAAAATAGGAGATAATGTAAAGATAAGATGTGGAGGAAAGATTTTAGAAGTGGAAAGATTTCAACATTTAGGTAGCTGGATCTCAGGGAAAGGAACTTCAGAGTTGGACATTAGAAATAGAATAGGCAAAGCTAAATTGGCATTTATGGAAATGAAGAGAATTTTAATAAACAAGAATATTAAAATAGGTGTTAGAGTTGGGATAGTTAAGGCAACAGTTTGGAGTATTGCACATTATGGAAGTGAGTCATGGACACTCAGAAAGAGAGAGATGGAAAGAATTAATGGAAATGGGGTGTTATAGAAAGATGGAAAAGATTAGCTATACAGAGAGAATATCAAATCAAGAAGTTTTAAGAAGAGTTGGGATGGAAAGAACACTGCTCTAGAATATTATGCAAAGAAAGACTAGATTTGCAGGACATCTTCTGAGATGTTCTTCAGGACACCTGACAAGAACTATATTACAAGGGAAAGTTGAGCGGAAGAGAAGACATGGAAGACCAACTAGAGAGTGGTTCAATGACATCGTGGAATGGACTAGTTTAAGAATGACGGAGGCGATAGACCGAGAGAAATGGAGAAGAGCTGCTCATCTGCTGCAACCTTCTTGCTAGAGGATGCTACTGGACAATGACATCCAAAATAGAAGATTTAGAAAACTGTTAGAGAATGTGATGTCTTATGGAATAATGAATTCAAACAATATGTCATAAACCTTCTAAATGATAATAGATCTGGTGTTAAAAGAAGTAGACAAGAACTTCATTTTAGAAGTAAGTACGCTATTTCAAATTTAGTGGGTATAACGAAAGTAGTGACAAAAAATGGTAGATTTATGGCAACAAAAGAATCTGCTATTTCTATCATTCATGATATTCATCTCTCTACTGGTTACAAAGGTGAGACAAAAACCCACAAGAAAATAATGGAAAAGTACGTTAACATTCTACAACGAATTGTTTCTGAATTCATAAAACAATGTGAAAGATGCACAGAGAAACTAAAAAGGAAGGAGATCGTTAAAAGGATTCTCATTTGGCCCATTATCATAAATGACATGAATCAAAGGGGGCAGGTAGATCTTGTTGACTGTCAAAGCTTACCAGATGGGAATTTATGGTTCATCATGCACTATCAAGAGCATCTGACAAAGTTTATTTGCTTTGAGTGTGCTGGTTTCAAAAATAGCAAAGGAAGTAGCTCAACATTTATTAGCCATTTTTCTCGAGTATGGTGTTCTAAATGTTTTACAATCCGATAATGGAAGGGAATTCACAGCTGAAATTATCAAAGAACTTTCTGTTCTTTGGCCAATTTTAGTTTCAGTAAATGGAAGGCCCAGACACCTGCAAAGTCAAGGATCAGTAGAAAGGAGCAATGCAATGGTTAAAGATTCTTTAGTTGTGTGGATGCGAGATAATTCTTCCAATTGGAGTATGGGAATAAAATTTGTTCAATGGCGTATGAATATTACATACCATGAAACTATAAAAATGGAGCCTTATAAAGCCCTGTTTGGAATAAAACCTATAGTGGATCTTGGTACAAACCTTCCAACAGAATTTCTGAACAAAATTCAGTCGGGAATTGATGAAGAGATGGATATGTTAAACTACACTGACACCGAGAAGATATCCGAGCAAGTACTAATTCCAGAGCAAACTGTAAATAATCATAACAATGAAGAATACATTGAATTATATGAAGAATCTATTACAAATAACAATGAAACAGCACAAGAAAGTTATGAATACAATTTGATAGACGAAACCAGAAAATTGAATGGAGGAATTTTTGATGATTCATTAGGCAATCAGAGTCCAATTTTTTCAGATACTGACATTGATGACCTCCATCCAGTGGTCAAGCTGAGGAATATTGCAAGTCAGAACATGAAGCATATCGCTACTAAAAATGGTGCAAAGAACAAACAAAAAACTAAAAGAAGTGGATATTGGAGATTGTGTAAATGTGTTTGTACCATCTTTTGATCGTGGTCGAGGAGATCTGGCAGACTTGATTGGAGTAGTTCTTGACAGGAAAGAAGGGAAATACAGAATTGGTACTAAAGGTGGAGTTATTGAAAACTGGCTTGAGAGAAATTGTTTTGAAAAGGTTGATTTTCAGGGATTATCTATAAATGAAGTACCAACTATTATTATTATTATTTGACACCTCCAGGGAGTCCATAGACACATCGAGGGAGGGCACTTGCTCTACAACTCTGTCTCAACCACTCAATCCACCAACTGACTTCAACTACTGCCAACCACCACCACTAGTATTTCCACAGACAAACACAAACATCCATGGCGGGATTCAAACCTGCAGCCTTTTGACTGGAGAGCGGATATGCTAACCACTTGGCCAGTCAGGCTGGCTGTAGACCTCAACATCAGTGCTCTAGTTCGCCAATTTTCTGTTGGTAATGGACAAGGATTCAAAAGATGTTCTTGTAAAACACGTTGTACAAATAAGAAATGTAGCTGTTTTAAAAATCAAGTTCTTTGTAACTCTTCATGCCATATAAACAAGTCTTTTGAAAATTCTTAATTATTGAAATCCTTAATTATTGTTTATTTGTTAGTTGTAATGAAAGAAGTTTGGTAATAATATTTTTCTTGTGTTTTGTGAAGTACATAACTATTTTTATGTAAATAAAAGTTTTTTGAATTAAAACTATTTTATTACTCTTCACCTATTTATATGCTGTAACTATGCACCCAATTCATGAAATGAGCAAAAAACATAATGCTAATTTCATGAATTTTGCAAAATTCTGCACATTCCACGAACTGTACAAGTGCGTTATACAGTTCATGGAATGAGCAAAAATGTTGCATTTCCATGGATTGTGCGATTTCATAATCTGCACTTAACATCTACATATAAACAAAATTACAAGAAGGTTACACAAATATACAAGGTGTCCTACAGACATACATAATTAGTCAGAAAAATAGTAAATATGTATGCACAAAAGTTAGGCTGGGCAATGCAGTATCTACAGTGCAGTATCTACAAACAAAATTACTGCATCACAAAACATTACATATTGTGTAATATATACGTACAAAAGTTAAATGAAATATTTACATATAAACAAGATTACAGTCAAATGTGTTTGTATAAATTAATTCTTTCTGAAAAATTAAAAACATTGTGCAATCTGCCTGCGTCTGTCAGCATCTGTGTATATGGTCTGGCCAGGTAGGCAAAAATTTCATTCCTCTCTTGTGCAAAGTGCTGGCACTCTACCAGTATATAATAAATAGTGAGATGTGATTGCATTTTTCACATATGGGAGGATTTTTCATATCATTAGCTCTTAGTAAATAAAAATGTGTAAGATGACTGTGACCTATGCGGAGCCTAGTGAGAACAACTTCCTCTCTTCTCTTCTCTTTATACATTGACTAGAATACTAATGCTTAATTTCAAGTTTAATGTCATGTAATTTGCTTGTCATTGCTTCCTGCCATGATGACTCCCACTGAGCAATTAGCTTTGATCTTATAAACTGTCTGTAGTGGTACTGTCAAACAGTACGTGGAGAAAGCTTCAGCTAATTTAGCATCTGCAGCCTCATTTCCCTTGATTCCAATGTGGCTGGGAATCCAGCACAACTGAACATCAAAATTAAGGATTTTCATTTTGTGAAGCGGGTGTAACACCTCGTAAAGTACTGGATGTGGATTATACATAGGAGAGGAGATAGTCCATAAAGAGCTCAATGAGTCTGTATAAATTATACACTTTTGGTAGCAGTTTTCTTTTATATGAACAAGTGCAAGCTGAATGGCATGTAATCCTGTTGTATAATTACTGCAATCAGGTGGGATCTGGTTGGAGATAATAATGTCAGGAAACACAGCACCATAGCCAACAGAGGTATTAGTTCTTGAACCCATCAGTATAGATAGGCAAGAAATCAGAGTGTGTTGCTCTGTATGCATTAAACAATTGGAGGTAGACAGATGATGGAGTGAGATTTCTGATAGCTGACGGAGTGAGAGATTGCAGGATGGTGTGCAAACCTGCCATGGAGGGACTGTCATGTTTAGTGTAGGCAGTTTTGTCAACATTTATACCAACAGTTTGCATAGTCTCTGTATCACGCATACCAAAAGGACATATGGCAGCTCGAAGTGTGTGTGTGTGTGTGTGTGTGTGTGTGTGTGTGTGTGTGTGTGTGTGTGTGTGTGTGGTATTGAGCTTCCCAGTGCAGAGAAAAGAGACTAGTCCATATAGGATGATCTGGGAGAGACTTTATCTTTAGGGCATAATTAAGAGACAACTGCTTCCAGCGAAGTGATAGTGCTGATTCATTTGCTTCAACATAATGAGTGGAATAAGCTGCCAGAGTCTGTTGTGGGTGCTATGACAGTGAACGAGTTCAAGACAAGGTATGATAGATACTGTGAGAATGTAATCGCATAGTTGTGTGGACATGATGTTTAGGGCCTCTCTCGATGAGTCTAAGGACTCCTGGAGTCGCCCGAAATAATAATAATAAAGACTCTCGGTGGGTGATGTCCAAAAGTTACCAGTAGCTATCCGTATACCCTGATGATGGATGGAATCCAACCATCGCAGGTTACTCTGTGTTGCAGAACCATACACTTGAGACCCATAATCCACCTTCGAATGTATAAGTGCACGATGAAGATGGTGCAGTGAAGCTTGATCAGCACCCCACTCAGTAGAGGATAGAGTGCTAAGAAGGTTCAATGCTCTCTTGCATTTTCTCTTAGTTGACGAACGTGTGCTAGAAATGTAAGTTTACTGTCAAAGATCAGTCCCAAGAACTTGGCTTCTGTAGCTACTGGAATAATAGTGCATCCCATTCTTAATTCAGGATCTGGGTGAAGAGTGCATTTTCACAGAAGTGGACACTTCAGAAGTGTACTGTTGAAAACCTAAACCCATTACTAAGAGCCCACAGAGAAACATGATCAGTTGCTTGCTGAAGTTGTCTTTCAGTTACCCTCATGTTACAGGAGTGGCAATAAATTGTGAAGTCATCAACATATAGAGCATTGTCTACAGTGAGAGGAAGCTGTTCGGTGATTGAGTTAATTTTAACAGCGAAAAGTGTCACACTTAAGACAGACCCTTGGAGAACACCCTGTTCTTGATGATATGATTGACATAATGTATTTCCCACTCTGACTTGGAAAATTCACCTGGAAAGAAAGTTTTTAATAAATACAGGAAGGTGTCCTTTAAGACCTAGGCTATAGAGGTCTTTTAATATGCCATATCTGCAGGCTGTGTCATAAGCTATTTCCATATCAAAAAAAAAAAAAAGTGAAACAAGGTGGTCTTGCTTCAGAAATGCATCTTTTATACAAGTTTCTAAACAAACCAAATGGTCTAAAGTTGAGAGCGATGTCTACAGAACCCACATTGTGTATTGGAGAGTAGAATTGTTGCTTTCTAAATATCAGAGAAGTCTGACATTAACCATTTTCTCTTGTATCTTACAAAGACAGAGCAATGGGTCAATAATTATTACTTGTGTTGGATCTTTTCCTGGTTTTAGGATAGCAGCGACAATTGACTTATGCCAAGAATTTAGAAACTCTTCCTCTGCAAGTATTCTGTTTTATAGTAAGAGAAGGAGATTCATAGAAGATGATGGTAGATGTTTTATCATTTCTTAATGGATGTCATCAGGCCCTACTACACTAGGGTGAGATAGTAGGAGAGCTCTTTTTTAGTTCCTCCTTAACAAATGGCTGATTGTATGGCTCAAGAACATTGGTTGAAAAATTTAGCCTTTGTTTCTCTTGCTGTTCTTTTAGAAATAAAAATTCAGGAGAATATAAAGCTGTTGCTGATATTCTGGCAAAATTTTCTCCCAGAGTGTCTGCAGTGGCTTTGGTATCAGCAATAACACTTCCATTATGGTCTAAGGTAGACAAACAACATGTTCTATATCTACCTTTCATTTTCTGGATTTTATCCCATACAATTTTTGAACTGGTCATTTGATTAATTGATGTAGTAAATTGGATCAATGATTGTTTTTGACTCTGGTGCCTCACATAACGTGCTTTGGCTCGAGCATGCTTGAAAGCTATAAGGTTTGATGTGGTGGGATATCTATGAAATATATCCCATGCTCTGGGTTGATCTTTTTTGGCTGTCTGACATTCTGGGTTCCACCATGGCTTTGGATAGAATGGAAACCTAGATGATGATCTTGGGATGGAGGCTGTTGCTGCCTAGACAATGCACTCTGTTATATATTTTACTGCTTCATTGCATTGATAGGCATTTGACTGATGGCATCAGCATTAAATTTTTCAAGATGAGAGAAAGTGTTCCAGTCAGTCTGGTCCATTTTCCATATAGGTGTCCGTGTGAGTGATCACTTCCATATATGTTCTCTTCAACGTCCCACATGAGCAGTGGAAGAATGGAAGGGGAGCAGATTGTAAGATCAATTACAGATAAATATAAATGGGTAGGCATATGGAAGAAAGTATTGAGTTTATTATTTAAAAGGGAGAGGTTATTATTATCAAGAATTCTTTCAATGATTTCGACCTCGTCTATTAGTGTTGGCACTACCCCATAGAGTATTGTGACCATTAAAGTCACCCATCAAAAGTATGAGTTCAGGCAGTTGCGAGATAAGGTTATCAAGATCAATTTCATTTAACTCGGCACTTATTACAGAAATAAGAAATCCCTCCATGGGATTTCTTATTACAGAAATAAGAAATCCCATGGAGAAGCGAATTACTACTGCTTCCAGAGAAGTATTAAGTTTGACTTGATGGAAAGGAATATGCCTGCCCACTAGGACAGCTACTACTCCATGAGCAAAGGACCACCTCCAGTCTATCCTTGCATACAACAGTGAAATTCCTAAAGGTAAGGTCCTTATTGGGTCTTAAGTACGTTTCCTGTAGACAGAAACAGAAAGGTTTGTGTTTCTGCAACAAAATCTTGATATCATCGATATTCTGGTGAAATTCACAACAGTTCCATTGTACAAATTTTCTTATTTGTTTGGTTTTATAGACCTGTCTGGTTTTCAGGAGGTTGTGGGCTTACCTCTGTCATATTTATATTTATCAGTTGTTTTGGGGAAGTATGGAAGGCCAGTGTCCATCTCTTCCTCTGGTAGAGTATTCAATATGTCTGATGTTAGGGTCAGTTGATAAGTTTAGTTTACTTTCACTGGGTACTGAAGTATCCATTTTTTCTGTGGGAGTATCTAGTGGTGTATCTTTAAGTGATATCTTTGCCATAATTTTTTTGACAAGTGGGTTTTCATTAAGTGGGATCATTTCTGGAGTTGTCTCTGGAGTAAGGTCATAGGTAATGTGATTGCCCTCAACAGAGAACTTGTGATCATAAGGTGTAGGTATGGTGAAATTATCTGATGGTGGAACAGACATACAAGTTTGAGTTGCTACTGTCACTTCCTTAATTTTTACCTTCTCACATAAGAGGATCTCAGAGCAGGTGTGATAGTGGCTAGCTTTCTTTTTGCATCTTGGTTTATGTTTTGCTCTGTTTTCATTCTTTATATTTCATCTTTCCATTTCTGACATGCACAAGAGTAAGCTGGATGATCTCCCAGAAATTGACACATTTAGCTTTTTTTTTTTTTTTTGCACAGCAAGATTTGTTATCATTCTCTTTACTACCACATTGAGCACAGGTAATAGAACCACAACAGGCAGTTTGGTCATGTCCATATTTCTGACATTTAAAGCATCTCAGTGGGTTAGGGATATACATTCTAACAGGACAGCTGAGATACCCTGCTTTTACAGATGTTGGAGGTTTAGGTGTATCAAAAGTAAGGATGATGTTCTTGGTTGGAATTAGGTGACCATCCCTATCTATCAGGATGCACTTCACACCTGTCACTCCTTGATCTTTAAGTTCTGAATATATCTTCTCATCAGGAACATCAAGGAGATCCCATTCTGATATCATTCCTCTACAGGAGTTAAGTGTTTTATGAGGTGGTACTGTAATTTCTATTCCACCCATTGATGTTGCTCTCAGTAGTTTCTCAGAATGTTGCTGACACAATGTTTCCACAAGGACATCACCAGAATGCAATTTCTTAACAGTTTTGGGAGGTCCTGCCAGTCCTTCTAAACCTTTATGAATAAAGAAGGGTGAATTTTCCTTATTGGTTTTTCACCTGTGGCATGAATGATTAAAAATGTTGGTACATTTATGTTAGCATCATATATCTTTTGTTTCTTACTTCTGTTTCCATATGCTGTATCTATGGTATCAGTATTTGATTGGGACTTCAACAGAATTCTTTCAATTTTAGGGCCCCTGAAATATTTGAGGATGAAGCATTCATGCTCAAGTTTTTGGTTTGGCACCAGAGCTCTGCACCCACCATGGAGCCACACATGGATGCCCACTGCCTGGCAAGCAATGACTGTGCTCAGGAGTGGAACACCAGGACTACCCCTGATGCTATACCGGCACTGCAGCAAGCCTAGGATCCCGACCCCGGATGGGGTGAGAGACTTGTTGCAACACCGTTGACCCTTGCAGGCAAGCCCACTAGCAGATTGATCCTGGCTTGGCCCATCCAGGACCGTCCATCTTGCTGTACCAGGATCCCCCCTTTCCGGATGTCCATGGGTTGAACCGCACAGCAAACACGGTGGCAGGTCGTTGGATCCTAGTGATCACGATCTGGAAAAAAGGATAGTGAAAAAGACTCGAGAAGTACAACAAAGAATACAGAAAGAAGGCAAAGAAAAAGAGGAAGAATGAAAAGGGCCAGTACTATCACTGGGAGGTCCCCTCTACCATGATCAGGTGCCCCACATGGAAGGGAGTACTATGGAGAGCATAAAACAAAGGAGGTATACAAATATACAAAATGATTGGAACCATTAATAGAAAGTGGTAACCAAAACAGACCAAAATTAAAGATGAAAAAGGCAAGTATTGATGAATAAAGAAAAAATTGTACAGCAGTGGACAATATACTGTAGTGAGTTATATTGAAGAAAAACTAGATTTAGATAGCGTTGGGAAATTGACTGAAGAATTGAAGCAGATATCACCACCAGATAATGAGCATGATATGGACATTTTAAGAGGAGAGATAGAAAAAGCAATAGGATGGCAAACACAACAAGCGTCCTGGTAAGGATAACATGTGTTAAGAACAATGGGAGTACCAGAGCATTTCATTATCCTTCTGAGGAATCTTTATTATGAACGAGAAACTGCTGTCTGAACAGATCTTGGAGAAACTGAGTATTTCACAATAGGTAAAGGGGGTGAGAAAAGGATGTATTTTATTTCCATACCTGTTTAACTTGTTCAGTGAATACATTTTAAGAATGGCAGGGCTGGAGGAGTCTTCCGTTGGAATTAAAATCGGTGGAAGAAATATTAATAATTTGAAGCATGCAGATGATACCACCTTGCTAGCAGAATGTAAAGAAGATTTAGAGGAACTATGAAAGTTAAAGAAGAAAGTGCTAAATATGGTCTTAAACTTAACCTAAAAAAAGACAAAAGTTATGGCAACATGTGAACTTAATGATTTTGAAGTAGATGGGGAGAAAATGGAAGCAGTTAACAATTTTGTGCTCCTAGGATCCTGAATTGATCAAGATGGTTATTGTACTGAAGAAGTTAGAAAAAGATTATTACTCGGAAAGAAAGCAATGACAAATTTAAGCAAGATCTTTAAAGATGTTAGCCTTGCAAGAAAAATCAGAATCATGAAAGCAATGGTATTCCCTCTGGTAATGAATGAATGTGAAAGTTGGACCCTGAGAAAGAGTAAAAGAAGGAAGATAGATGCATTTTAATTATGGGTTTGAAGACACTTACTGAAAATACCATGGAATGTAAAGGAAGCCAATAAATCAGTGATAAACAGAATAAAGCCAGATTGCTCCCTCGAAGCTATGATCATCAAGCAAAAATTGTCATACTACGGACATATTATGTGAGCAAATGACAGTCTGGAGAAGATGATGACGCATGCTAAAGTTGATGGAAGCATGAGAAGAGGAAGACAATGAATTAGATGGGTGAATGGAGTTAAAGAGGCAAGTGGAATGCACTTGGAAATTCTGAAAGATATAATCAGGGACAGATCTGAATGGAGAATGTATGTTCATGAATTAAAAATTATAATAACAGAATTAACCTCACGTAAAATATTATGTATTAGTATAATTTTTGCCTGTGTGTAGCAGGCATCTTCAGTACATTTATAAAGCTAATTAAACAATAACTGACAATTCCAAAAGGCACCACCTAAGTAGCTAATGTAAGATAACTAAAAAGGTCAATAAATTTACTAACTAAAAAAAATATATGTATATATACAGTCATACCCCGACTTACACGAATCCGGAGTTACGCGGATTCGCGTGAATACATACACTTATATGTATGTATAAGCGTATGTATTCATACACGGGAATACATATGCTTATATGTATGTATTCCCATCCTGCTTGACGCCTCGCCACTAGTCGTATCTTTCAGGCGCCGGCCGCATTCACCAGTGTTGCACATGCTGTGAACAAGCACTGACATGTTTCGCGCGGTCTCCATTCATACACAATTTTTATAGTCTCAAACCTTGGGATTGTTTAATGTTATGTTCTAGATAAAAATTTTATCACATAAAAAATAATAATGTCATCCAAAAGAAGCAAGTCCGATTCTTCTACAGCTAGCAAGAAAAGAAAAACATTGACTTTGGAAACAAAACCCAACATTATTAAGGATTTTGAAGGCAGAATGAAAATTTGTGAGCTAGCAAAGAAATTCGATCTACAGGAATCCACTGTAAGAACAATCATAAAAGAAAGGTTTACAGATGTTGGAGGACATAGATTCTAATGAGGAACGAATTGTAGCCACAAGGCAAGGAATAAAAAAAATCACTAGCTTGCTATGAAGAAATTTTGCATGACAAGAAAAAGACATTATGCCGTCAGACGAATCTATTAGATTTTATGAAACCATTGAGATCGAAATAACTTTTTTTTTATGTACGAAAAACTCCAATTATGATTATATTTCTTAAAAAAATAGGTGTTTTTTTAAACCTTTGGTCCCAATTGTATGTTTGTGTATATACGACATGCAAAATTATCCCCCGAATTACGCAAATTCGACTTACGCGCTTTTTGTTGGTCTCACCTACCGCGTAACTTCGGGGTTTTACTGTATGTATATATATTTGGTATCAGCACCAACAATCATACCAACAATTTATTAAAAACAACTTCTGAACTGTCTAGAAACATTCACCTTTCTCTTCGCGCTCTCCATCCGCTTATGCCACGCATATATGGAGTTCCCAAGATCCACAAGGAAAATACCCTACTCCGTCCCATCGTTGAAGGTATTGATTCACCAACATACAACCTTTCAAAACATCTTGCAAAATACCTCAAATGTTTTTCCAGCAAGTCTTCATCTTTTATTAATAACTCTGTGGATTTCGTATCATACATTAAGGATATTACTGTTCCAGAAAATGAAATCATGGCTAGCTTTGACATAGTATCCTTGTTCACAAACGTTCCTACAGACGAAGTCCTGACACTACTCAAAGATAAATTATTCAAAAAAAATGTTACCCTTACTTACTCATTGCATCATGTCTCAAGTCTGGATACTTTAGATTTCAGGACACCATCTACAAGCAAAATCATGGTCTAGCAATGGGTAATCCTTTATCTCCTGTACTTGCCAACATTTATCTGGAAGATTTTGAAGTTAAAGCTATCTCTTCCTATTCCTTAGCATCTAGAATTTGGAAATGATATGTGGACGACATTTTTCTCATTTGGAGCCATGGACGTGATTAATCTCTCCTGGATTTTCTTGAACATCTCAATAGTCAACACCCGAATATCCAATTCACGGCCGAGTTTAAAACTAATGGTTCCCTGCCTTTCCTGGACGTAAAACTGATCCGTTCTTCTGAAAAACTTAAATTTTTGGTGTACAAAAAACCTACACACACACCAATGTGTGTGTGTGTGTGTGTGTGTGTGTGTGTGTGTGTGTGTGTGTGTGTGTGTGTGTGTGTGTGTGTGTACATATATACATACAGTGGCATATGTAGGTATAGGCCTGAGCCTAGAGTGGCAAATTTTGAGGGGCGGCAGAAATTTTCAGGCTCTCATTTTTGTAATTATATTTATATTACAAATTTATGATATAAATAGGTTATGCATGTAAATCAACATGTTCATTAAATATTGTGTGGGGCACTTTCTGCAGGGCCTAGGGGCGGGAAATACCTAAATACGCCACTGTGTGTGTGTGTGTGTGTGTGTGTGTGTGTGTGTGTGTGTGTGTGTGTATATATATAATAAAGTTAGGAAAGATTAGCTGATTTATCAAGTACTATCTCCCATAGAGGGAATAGACGTAAACCATTGGATCTGTTTAAGTTAGGAGAGTGAAGTAAAGTTTCACATGTTTCTTTATAAAGCTGTTCCATGAGGAACCGACAAAAGTCGGTTCCTCATGGAATGGTATTTCCTTATTAAAACGTATATTCATAGAATCGCAAGGAGTCTAAAACAACTCGATGGAACATAACAACAAAATGATAACATCACTGGAGAAATGATTAAATATGGTGGCGAAAGTATGATTACAGAAATGCACCAACTATGTAATATGGTATGGAAAGAAGGGAAAATGCCAGAGGAGTGGGTGAAATCAATATTAGTGACATTATACAAGAAAGGAAATAAGCTAAAAAATGTAAGAATTATAGAACAATTGCCTTGCCAATCACCTTGGTAAAGTGATGAAGATGATATTGACAGAAAGAGTGAGAACACAATTGGAAGCATACCTTGCAGAAGAGCAAGCAGGATTTAGGAAGGATAGAACTACAATTCAACAGATTTTGACAATGCAGTTAATAGCAGAGAAAGCTCGGAGAAAAAACAAAAACATATATACTCTTTGTTGATTTTCAGAAAGCATTTGACAGTATTGACCAGAAAGTGACATTAGCAGTTCTAGAATGCTGCGGAATTGATGAAAAGAACTAATAGCTATATTAAAAGATATTTATAAGAATGCAGGAGCAGTAGTTAGAATAGGTGATGATTTGGGGAAATGGTTTAAAACAAGCAGAGGTACTAGATATGGGGGACCCAATATCACCAAGCATTTTCATAGCACATTTAGAAAGAGCAATGGACAAATTGAAGGAAGATGCCAAAGAAATACCTGTACACGGAATGAGAATTAACAATCTGAGATTTGCAGATGACATTGTTATTATTGAAGAAGACGAAAGTGAACTACAAAAAACACTGAAACTCTTAAATGAGGAAGGGAAGAGTTTTGGACTTGTTATGAACTTGGAAGAAGGATGGTATTTGGTGAGAAGAACATGAAACAAAAGATACAAGTGGATGGAATTGATATAGAAAATGTAATTCACATATTTTGGAAGTAAAATGACGTATGATTTGGACTGTAAAGAAATAAAGATCAGGATTTCAAAGGGAAGAACAAATCTGAAGGCCATGGATAACATCTGGAAAAGTAAAGTGATCAGCCTGCAAACAAATCTAAAAGTATTGGAAACATGCATCTTTAGCAGTGTACTGTATGGATCTAAAACATGCGTAATAAATAAGGATCAAGAAAAAGAATTTTGGCATTTGAAAGAACTTATTACAGGAAGATTCTAAGAATAGGATAGGTAAAGAAAATCACAAATGAAGAGCTCTATCGGAGATACAACCAAAACAGAATCTAATGCAGAAGATTATAAAACGGAAGCTGCAATTATTTGGACACATCTGTAGAATGAATGAGGACCAGAAGATAAAGACATTTATGTTTGGTATTTTGGATGGTGTAACAGAAAGAGACCATACAGAGAATGGATAGATGAGATAAACGACTGGCGTGGAATGGGTGTACAGAAACTGCAACACTGTGCACTCGACAAAGAAAGGTGGAAGAAGATATTAAGGGAGGCATTGGACACCAACCGGCTGTGAACCCATAATTCATAATGATGATAATGAAAAAAGGAGTGTTTAAGTTCACAGTAGGAGAAAGTTTAATAATACCTTAATGGAAATATTTATTCCATTTTATTATAATTATAATTTCATTTAAATAAATATTAAAAAGAGTTGCTGAAAGCAGATATCACTGTCAGACACCTTGGTTTATCTCTTTCAGATATTATAGTTGATCATTTAATTTTATTTGTATTCGATTATTTTCATATATGTTAATGAAAGCTTTTAGAATATTATTTGGTATTAGTCTTTCTTTTAATATGTTAAATAAAATACTATTACTTTTACGGCTATTTTGCATGCTTTCTTTTAGGAGTGCCCCTTTTTTAATGTCATTGGCTTTTTACTCAAGAATTCTTACGGCATTGCAGATGTATTTTAGAGACAAATATATGTAGTATAATAGAAGAAAATTCTCACATACCTTTTTCTTGGATGTTGTTGCCTGTCTGCGATGTGCATACTTCTGCTGTTGTGGTGTTAAAAGGGGAGTTGGGGGGGTAGGCAATGTGGGAGTATTAATTTGAAAAAACTTGGTGTTTTTTTATATAATATATACATATATTATTTTTAAGGGTAGGTTATTTTTTGTAGGATGGGAAAGAGACGAAAGAAGGGGCTGAAAATAGAAACTTTTTTTTGCGTAAGGGGAAGGGTTTATGGGAAAAGGGGGCCGGGAAGAAGGAGTTTTCCCAGATATACCTATAAATAAAATACTTCTTTTAACTTTATGAAATGCTTTTTCAAAGTCAGTAAATGTTATGCGTTTCTAAATAATTGTATTCTCTACTTTCCTCTATTATTAATTTCAGGCAAAATGCTTGGTCTGTACATGACAGTGTTTTCCTAAATCCATTTTGCTTCTAAAATAAAGCCTTCAGAATATTTTATTAGGTTGTTCTGAACCTAACTTATCTTGTCTTAAATGGAAAATCTCAGGTGATTTTCCATTTCTTGTTTCTTTCAGACTAATTTCTAATTCTTTTAGTTATTTCCTTTTCATTTTCATTAAATGTTTGCCAGTTATCTCTTAAAATATTTATGTCCACAATTCTGTATAGAAATTCCTCTAATTTTAATTTAGTGTTTAATTTTTCACTTTCTTTAGTATTTGTACTTAAAATTCCACTATATATATATATACTGGGGGGGGGGGGAGGCTCTGCCCTGACACATACGCACCCCTGATGGCTACGCCCCCGAGTTCTTGAATTGTGATGACTCGAATTTTGTTGAAGACTCAAAAGAGGGTTCCGCCATCCTCAGCACCTATGGTGCCCAACCCTCCGAGTTCCGGACTAGTAGGCCGGTTATTGAATATTCTGATGACTCGAATTTTGAAAACTTGAAAGTCCCCCCCCCCCCCCCCCCCCCCCCCCCCCCCGAGTTCCTGACTGGTAGGCCAGTTCTCCTTGAATTCTGATGACTCGAATTTTGAAGACTGAACACTCAGGGTAGCCCCTGAGTTTCAAAATGTTGCAAATAATTTGACAAAAAACGTGACACAAAAATGTTACAAAAAAGGCATTTTATATTATAGAGTATATATATATATATTATAACAGGAATTTAGAATACTTCTATAAGGCCTGAGTGGTTAGCATATTTGCTCTCCAGCCAAAAGTTCTGCAGGTTCATATCCTGTCGTGGGCATGGATGTTTGCAGTTGTCTGTGAAAATACTAGTGGTGGTGGTGTTGGGCGGTAGATGGCATTGGTGGATTGAGTGGTGGAGACGGTTGTAGAGTAACTCCTCCCTCATTGAGTCTTTGGACTCCCTGGAGGTGTCACGTAATGATAATAATTTTTAGGGTCATCTCTACTGTCTTTTTTTTTTAAAGATAGGGATCACTGTTGCTTTTTTCCATTCTATTAGTTGGTTACTTGAATAGATTTTATTTAAAAATAAGTCTTTCTTTAAACCTTATTCCTGCATATTTATATAATTCTGAACCTAATATATTTTTTTTTTGGTGATTTTCCATTTCTTGTTTCTTTCAGGCTGATTTTTAATTCTTCTTTAGTTATTTCCTTTTCATCAAATGTTTGCCAGTTATCTCTTTTAAAATATTTATCTGTCCACAATTCTGTATAGAAATTTAGAAATTCCTGTAATTTTAATTTGGTGTTTAATTTTACACTTTCTTTAGTATTTGTACTTAAATGTTTCAAAGTCTTATATACATTGGGTCTTACTTTATATAAATCATGTTCTAAACTAGAAACAGATTTGTTTCATGATTCTCTTTCTTTTTCTAACTTCTCTTTTAGGTTTGGCTTGTATTCTTTTATATTCTATTTCATTTATTATTATTATTGTCTAATTTATTCATGATATGTTTCTTTTTTTCATTTTGATTCTTTTTTCAATTGTATATCATCCCATATCTTGAGTTTTTTTTCTTTTTATTGAATTTTTTGTCTTTCCAAAGCCTTCATTTGCTGCTCTATTAGTATCGTTTTGATGATACTAAATACAGTTATGAAGTACTTTCCTAACCTCAATGTATAGTTGCATTAAGTGAGGAAAGTGATTTGGATAAATGTTTGGCCAGTTTGTAGGGGGGAGCTGTCCAATATAAGATGAAGGGGAAGCATTAGGTTTGTGAATTTTTGGGGTCACACATAACTGGGATGGTTTAACAAGGTTTGAGTTGTTGGGTAATTTCTTCAGGCTACAATATAACTTTTTTTTAAATAATAAAGTTCATCTGCACTTCGAACACAAAAAATTGCATCTATGATCATCTGTATGGCAAGTTGAGATTAGCAGACCATGCTCTGGATACTTCTTCACATAGGATCACATGGAGGAAAATATCTTTATTACATAAAGTCACTAGAGGTCTGAGAGACTATGATTAGAATCGGCATCAACTATCAAGTACTCCTAACCTCAACAAGTATATTATTATTATTATTATTATTCAGGCCATGGGGTCAAGAGACTCATCGTGGGAAGTCCTTCCTAGGAAACACAGTCTATTACCACTTCCTGAACTTATTGATCATTCTTGCTCTCACCACTTTATGAGGCAATGCATTCCACAGTTCCACCACCCTCCATGCAAAGAAATCACTCCTCACCCTCTTGCTCACAGCTTCCTTTTGCACTTCCCAGGGATGGCCTCTTGTCATTGCTCTTTCCTGCTGCTCCACCAAGTGAAAGAACTCCCCAGTGTCCACCCTGTAACTGCATCTGAACATTTAATTTCATAAGGAGAAGTTACATCTCGATCATGTAACCTCTCCTTCTATTCACCAAACTCTGCAGTTCACATTCCCTCAGCCGATCCTCATAATTAACAATGTACAATCCTGAAACCATCTTTGTTATCTACCTCTGCACCCTTTCCACAGTTAATTTATCCCCTTCAAATCATGGGGACCAAATTTGAGAACAATAGTCTAAGTGTGGTTTGATCAGGGTCTTATAGAACTGAATGATAACTCTTCTATCTCTGCAGGTCAGCGTCCTACTCAGTATTTGGGGGGGGGGGTGGGGGGGGGGGGGGGTGGGGGGGGGGGGGGGTGGGGGGGGGGGGGGGTGGGGGGGGGGGGGGGTGGGGGGGGGGGGGGGTGGGGGGGGGGGGGGGTGGGGGGGGGGGGGGGTGGGGGGGGGGGGGGGTGGGGGGGGGGGGGGGTGGGGGGGGGGGGGGGTGGGGGGGGGGGGGGGTGGGGGGGGGGGGGGGTGGGGGGGGGGGGGGGTGGGGGGGGGGGGGGGTGGGGGGGGGGGGGGGTGGGGGGGGGGGGGGGTGGGGGGGGGGGGGGGTGGGGGGGGGGGGGGGTGGGGGGGGGGGGGGGTGGGGGGGGGGGGGGGTGGGGGGGGGGGGGGGTGGGGGGGGGGGGGGGTGGGGGGGGGGGGGGGTGGGGGGGGGGGGGGGTGGGGGGGGGGGGGGGTGGGGGGGGGGGGGGGTGGGGGGGGGGGGGGGTGGGGGGGGGGGGGGGTGGGGGGGGGGGGGGGTGGGGGGGGGGGGGGGTGGGGGGGGGGAAAACTATCTGCATTCAATAAAGTTATACTTTCTCGTTCATTCTTTCTTTTGCTTGCAGCATAATAATAAAATTCTTTTGGATTGCCTTTAGCTTGCATGCCCAATTTCTTTTCATACTCTGATTTAGCTTTCTGCACAATACTGGTTACTTTTCTGGCGTGAGTTTTATATATTTCATAACTCCTCTCACATGATCTTGTTCTCACAACATTCTTCCCACATCATGTTTGTCTTCTTGTCGATCTCTTGCCTAATAAGACTGCACATCCATTTCACTCTCAACCTGTTTATTCTTTGAACAATAGGGATACATTCAAATACTGCTTCATTTAAGCACTTTTTCAAAGATTCCCATACATTGATGACATTTTTCCCATTCAGAAACTGGTACCATGAGACCAATGATAACATTCCATTCTCCTAAGTTGATCTTAATTTTTAGCTTTGTAGTTCAGCATGAAAACTATTTTAATCAGAGCATCAATACAGATACTGATACTTCCCAAGAAAGCACAGCGTGATCTCTGTCACCAACTTCTGGTAAAATAGCCATATTCCTAACAGAGACCCCCTTCTGATGCTCTGAGCAAATCCAACAATTTTTGACCTTGAGTTTCTTCTTTCACATGCTGCTCGAGAAAGTTATCTTGCAACAATTCAATAAATTCATCTTCTTTCTTATCATGAGTTTTTCTTCTACCCAATCAGTGTTTGGAAAATTAAAGTTATCCATAATAATCACTCATTTGGTAACCAAAAGACTAAATTACATTTCTTCGACCCCCTGCAACTGAGCTGCCAGGTGTGTAGCAACACCCCGCCATATATTATATTATATTCTGTTAGCCTCCACTCCACACCAGATAGACTCAGTCACCACTACATGGGACATTGGAAGTTTTTTTTTTCTACTTGGTTAGACTATAATAAATTTAGTTTAATCCTTTATCCAAGTATAAGCAAACAAAGTTTGCACCTGAAGTATCTTCAGGACTCATGGTAAAGGAGTAAGCTCTCATTACTTGTCTTAGTATCTCCCATAATGCAAAGCACATCTCCTTGCAGACATGTATAATGCTATGTATTAAGGGAAGGGCCACTACTCAGACCAGTTTCGACCTTTATTGAAGTCTCGTCAGTGGGAGCCAGACCCAGAGATGATGATACCAAGGTGAAAGTAATGGAGAAGTCCTATTTACCTATACAAGTTGCCAAAAGGTGTCTCACCTTATTATTAAATTACTCTGGATTTAGAGAAAGATGTTGGAAGTTTTTTTTTTTCCCCATTTGGTTAGATTATAATAAATTTAGTTTAATCTTTTATTCAAGTGTAAGCACCTGAAAATACTTCAGGTGCAAACTTTGTTTGCTTACACTTGGATAAAGAATATGTATATTATTATAATATTTATTGTATTTATATTCAATACAAAATATACACAGTGAATATTGTAAAAATCAAATGCAAATATTACATTTTTAGCATCTTACATACACATTTGACATGGTGCCTTTAGTCTTAAAACATTTTAAATGTTTTCATTATTTCACGGCCCCCTCAACAAAACTAATGGCCCACAGTTTGGGAAACACTGCCACAGAGGATCTTTCACACACATTTTTCCCATTCCTCCCTTGATTTAGTTTCACTGACTCTCTGCTTTAGGTCTCATACCAAGAAGTAATTTTTCCAGGCTCCTGATGCCAGATGAATTCAAGTGCTTACAAGTCTTTTCTGCCATCAAATCCACTTCAAACATCTAATCACTCCACGCTCTATTTATTCTACAGAGCCTGCTCGTGAAATTACTTGCTATCATTGTCCTCCTCCTTAACTCAGTACTGTCATATCTGGGTAGCAATATTATAATTTTTATTCTCTCACATTTCTTTTATGCTTCTTCCAACAGACCTTTCATATATACTTTCATACTATATTTTTTGCTACTTAAATTATGTATATGGTGAAGGGGTGGGAAAATATGCTTTGGATTTAGACGTTTGAGTATGTCTGAGAAAGGAAAAGAGAAAATTCTAGAACAAGACCAAATAGTTCTAATTATAAGAATAAGTTAGGTGGTAATTTATTACTACCAGAACTAGCATCTCTTACATTACAGTTTTGTTTTTCAATTACGTTTGTCATATTTTTAATAATCTGGGAAACTAAAAGTGGTGACTCCCTCAGCAAGTGCAAATTTTAAGATTGAGTCACCATACCATATCACCTCTATTTTCTTAGATTGTAACTGACTTACCTTGTTATTACTATTATGATTACCAACTTCAGTACTTGCCTGTTCTTGTTCTGATCCTCTTTCTTATCCTGTCTGAGTTTAGTCAAACGTTTTTCTACCTTTTCCAATTCTCTGGTTGATTTTTTTTTTTAATCGAGATATTTCTAATGTCAGCTTATCCTCAGATTAATTGTCATCATCACTGCAGTTTTGTTCATCAGGACAAACACTCCAGAGTAATTTGCCACCTTTCTTAAGACTAATATAAACCAATAATATTTCTGCAGTTATGTTATAAAATGCTGTAGTATAATAATTACTCTAAAAAAACTACAATAATATACCAAAAATACATTTAATAAACACTTAATAAATCAACAGAAATAACAGATCTCTCAGGAGCTTTCCAACAGCACATTTTTTCACCAGATAGCCTCAACACCAATCAAAATGAATGAATCAAATATGTTATTTCTTAAAAGTTGTGCCCAAATTATTTTTTTGCTTTCAAAGTAAATCAGGTATGAGCTAATTAGATTTCTATGCTACTGTTAAAAGCAGAAGAAAATACTTTATGAGTTTGAAGTTTGTATATTATTAAATCCTGTGCAATTGAAGAGAAGTGACAGGAAATCTTGTGTGGTGTTTGTTCTTTAAGTTTGTGAGCCCTTTTCTTTCTTTATAAGAATTAAGTTTTTATTTATAATGCATATTTGTATATAGCATTTATGAAACATTAACATTTTACACACACTGTTAAAGTAGTACTATAAATTTATACTAATATTAATTATTTGTAAATAAAGATATTATTTTAAAATTTTCTTTGTTTCTCAGCTAATCTCTTAAGTTATTATAATAATATCCTGGATCCAAATCTGTGATATTAACTAAAAAGTTAATGAACCACTTAAATACATACTACTCTGATATATGACAACCAGAATAGACACACTACTCTATGCAGGGCTGATTTCTCTGGTAATGATGATACAGTGGAGAAATACAAAAAAGAGTGTTATTGAAAATGATATCAGGATTGTGGAATACATGTTATGAAGACTGATTTGGGAATTTGATTGCAGACACAGAGCGCAGGAGAAAGCACATTGATAAAAGATTGAGATTTATAAACTTCTGAAAGGGTCATATAGGATACTAGTAGATGGAATTTGGTTGCTTAAGAGTCAAAGCTGTATAACTGAGAGGAGACCTCCACATAGCCTATAAAGGAATCCGGAGAACCGACCAGGGCTTCCGATCCTCACCTTCTCGTGGTGCACCCTGTTGGGTATCTACTTTGATACTGAACGAACGAGGATGGGCTGGCAATTTGGGATTTAGCCGACCAAATTGTATTCTTAGTGGTTAAACCAAAATAAAAAATGATGGTACAACATGACAAAATTTCATGCCGGCTGGGGCGTCGCCCGGTTAAACAAGGGCCCCCGTTGTTTTTGCCAGGGAACAAGGGCGAACAGCGAAAAGTCAGCTACTGGAACAAATCTGAAAACAAACCCCAACTCAACATCACCAGAGTTAAAGATCAGTACTATCAACGTAAGAAGATTGAATGGCAAAGAAATGGAGCTAGCTGAGGTATTAGATAAGTAAAAGATCGACATAATAGGGGTGACTGAAACAAAAAAGACCAAAACTGGTGAGATCTTTCTGAGCAATAAATACAAAATGTTATATTCAGGCAATGACAATCGAGGAAAAGAAGGAGTAGCCATTGTATTCACCAAAAAATACGAGGCTAATCTTCTTGAATGGCAGTCAGTCTCAAGTAGAGTAATGTGGGCAAATATGAGAATGGGGAACTGGACAATGAGACTTATTTGTGCCTATGGTCCCACAGAAGGTTCTACTAAGGTAGAAGTTGAGGAATTTTTTGAGGCTTTAGAAAAAGCAACTGACACAATGAAAAAGGAAAAGTTGGTCCTTGTTGGAGATCTAAATAGCAGAGTAGGAAATGATTGTGAGACATACAAAAATATTTTGGGAAAATTTGGAGAAAAGAGCAAAGCTAATAATAATGGCAAATATCTGTTGGATATCTGTTCAGGACATGGACCGGTTATTACTAATACCATGTATCAACATAAAAATGTGCACAAATTCACATGGAGTGAAGAGGCAAAGAATAAGAAAAGTCTCATTGACTATGTGTGATGTTTTCTCCCTGGTGCAGGACACCAGATTGTACAGAGGATTTGAAATTGGAAGTGATCACTATTTAGTCTTGAGCAGGATAAAATTGAATTTCATATTGTAAAGAATAACATGTAAGAAAGTTTTAAAGTGAATAATAGTTGAGCAGCTCTCAGATGTGAACTGTAGACTAAAATACAGAAAGATTATTGAAAAAAAAAATGAAAGAGTTTGAGAACAGGAATCAAACCTTGGAGATTCAGTGGCAAACTCTGAAGAAAACATTGATTGATTCTGCCAGAGAGACATGTGGTGAGGTTGTCTGTAAGGATAAAAAAAATCAGAACTCCCTGGTGGACACAGGAAGTTAAAGAGGCAGTGAAGGAAAAGAAGAAAGCATATCCAAAGTTCCTGTCAGATAACTCAGCTTGTGCTCTTAGAGAATATAGAAACAAATGCAAGAATGCTAAACACTGTGTAAAACTAGCTAAACAAAAGTCATGGGAGGACTTTGGCAAGAATATAGAAAATAAATATCAAGAAGGTGGCAAAATATTCTGGAGGTTGTTGAAGAAGCTTAGGAATGGAGGAAAGAGTGCTGTAAAAGGAGTTAGAGATGATAAAGGTGACATGAAAACAGGAGAAAAAGATATCCTTGAAGTATTGAGTAATTGCTTTGAAAAACTGCTAAATCAAACAAGCAGTGATGACAGCACAGTGGTAAAAAACACTGACCAGGCATGCAGTCAGGAATACATATGCATACTTGAAGTAGAAAAAGCCATCAAAGGCTTGAAATGTGGAAAGGCAGCAGGAGTAGATGATATTCGAAAAGAAATGCTGAAGAATGGTGGTGTAAAAGTCTTACAGTGGCTGCACTGCATAGTTCAGAAAGCCTGGACAGAGGGACGAATTTCCGATGATTGGAGTAGAGCTCTCATAGTACCCATATATAAAAAGGGAAATAAAACTGAATGTGAGAATTACAGAGGTATTTCCCTACTGAATGTTCCTGGCAAGATCTATGCAAGTATACTTGAGAAACGGTTGAGAAGAATTGTGGAAGAAAAGCTTGGTGAATAACAAGCTGGATTCAGGCCAAATAGAGGCTGTCAGGATCTGATCTTCGCTTTACGACAAATAGTCGAGAAAGCATGGGAATATAACAAAGATCTGTATTTAAGTTTTGTTGATTTGGAAAAGGCATATGACAAGGTGCCAAGAGAGAAGATATTCAATACGCTGGAGCTATATGGTGTCAATGGGGCATTATATCAAGCAATACTTAGTCTTTTTTTTAGTTGTAAGTCAGCAGTTAGAATTGAAGGAAGTACAGGAAGATGGTTAAATGTGGTGTGAGACAAGGATATACATTATCCCCTCTGTTATTCATTATCTATATGGATCACATTATGAAGGAAAGTGGTATTAAACATGATATCAAAATTGGAGATGTTAATGTCAGCTCTTTGCTTTATGCAGATGATGTTGTACTTCTAAAGAAATCCGCTACAAGTCTGCAAGATTCTCTGACTAAATTGAATAACTGTTGTAATAGATATGGGATGAAGGTCAGCAATAAAAAGACAAAGACAATGAAAATAGGCAGAATCATTGAAAATGTCAACTGTGTTGTGAATGGAGAACCTGTGGAACAAGTAAAACATTTCAGCTACTTAATCACGATTTTTACTGAAGATGGTAAATTAAATATAGAAATAGACAACAGAATCAACAAAGCTGGTATGGTGGGAAGTCAACTGAATAAATTCATATGGAATAAGAGAGAAATTAGTCAGAACACTAAATTAGCTGTATGCAAGACAGTGTTCAAACCAGTTTTAACTTATGGATCTGAGAGCTGGGTCAGAAGTAAAACACTTGACCAAAGACTAGAGACTGCAGATATGAGAGGCCTGAGAAAGATTAGAAGTGTGAACAGATGGCATCAATGGCAATACCATATTAAAAATGAGGATATTAGGAAAGAACTTTGCATTGTTGGCATCCAGGAATGCGTTAGCAGAGCTAATCTCAGGTGGTATGGTCACTTAAATAGAATGGGAGAGAAAAGATTAGCAAAACGTGTTCTCTGCCAGGTTGGCAGGAAAACAACCCAGAGGAAGACCAAGATATAGGTGGATTGATACGGTACAAAGTGCCTTAGACGATAGAAATATAAGATCTGATAATGTTGGAGTCTTGACAAGTAACAGACTGATTTGGTGGAAAATTGTAGATAGGAAGTTAATAATTATGTAATTTTTTCATGTAGTACTATCATATCCTGTACACCCCTTGAGGGTACATGGCAGGAATTTGATGATGATGTAGATGGAATTTTCCATTTAGGGAGGGTGAGGGATAGGACTAGAGGACATCCATGTGAAAGTTCAGAATGAATGCAGTAAAAGTGGTGAGAGCTAGATTTTTCTCTCATAGTGGTGCATGATTGGATTGAGTTGCTTTTGGGAGAAATATAAGATCTGATAATGTTGGAGTCTTGACAAGTAACAGACTGATTTGGAGGAAAATTGTAGATAGGAAGTTAGTAATGATGTAATTTTTTCATGTAGTACTATCATATCCTGTACACCCCTTGAGTATACATGGCAGGAATTTGATGATGATGTAGATGGAATTTTCCATTTTATAGAGGGTGGGGGAGAGGACTAGAGGGCATCCATGTGAAAGTTCAGAATGAATGCAGTGAAAGTGGTGAGAGCTAGATTTTTCTCTCATAGTGGTGCATGATTGGATTGAGTTGCTTTTGGGAGGTTATTAGTTTGGGTAGTGTGAATGAATTCAAGAAAATGTATAATTTGTGTGATGTGTGACTTCCCTCGGTGAATCCCTTACCCTGAAGGTCTCTCGTAATAATAAGAATATGATCTATGTATTATGCTGGCTGGATGATCATCTTTTCATTCAATTCTGATGCTGTTTACATCAGATAACAAGGATGAACATTTCAAATACAGCAGAATGCTATGAAACGTTATAGCTATACCTTCCTTTTCATATTCACTAATTTTCAATATAAGCACTTTTAGCATAATGGAATTATTGGAAAAGGGGTGAACTATCAGAGGAGATACAGAAATAAGATATTGACATAATTGGTGTTACTGAGGTGAAGTAGACACTGATCCATGATAATTAAATTGATATTCAAGTTTTAGTGAAAAAAAAAGGAAGGAATAGCTTTAATGTTCCAGAGTAGAATGCTTTTTGCTTGGTTAGAAAGTAAATTTTAATAGACAAGAAATTATATTCTTGTTTTGATCTGTAAGCAAACAAAAGTGTGCTTCTGAAGCATCTTCATGACTAGGTTGCTTGTGCTACTGACTTCACATTACTTGCTCCACTATCACATAATGCATATTTTGTTTGCTTATGCTTGTGCGAAGGATTATTACAAGAAAATAATTTCATCTGTAGTATAATTTAATTTCTAATCAAGGAATAAAAATTTTCTACATTCTCATTTTTTGAGTATTTTAATATTGTCATGCATAATCATTTTGCTGAATTTGTTGGAAATGATGACTTCTTCAGTTTATAAAGGATCATCGAGTTTAACCCCTATTAATGAGACCTTATCAAAGGTTGAAACCAATCTTGGTAGTGACCTTTCCCATAATGCATAGCAGTATGTAGGAAGTAGATGAGATTCAAGAACTAAGGGTGATAGTGAATCATTAGACTGAAGTTTAGAGGGCACATTACTAGTGTTGCAAGATTGTGTTGTATAGCTTCTATGATAAAGAAGTACATGTGTAAAAAAATATACAATCACTTTGTTTATTATGTTCCTTTTTTTACAGTTTATGTATGCTTAATGAAAAATTGTTAACGAAGAATATATTTTTGTTATATGATAAATTAATCATTAAATTTATTTGTTCACATTCATTAATGCAGTTGTATATGATAGTATTATTGGAACCATCTGATAATATCCTTATATTACTTAACAAATCGTAATCATTAGGGAATAACATAGCGATGTGTGGTAAAGCAGTAGCATAGTAAATTTAGAAGACTTAACTGAAGTTATAATATACTTACTATATCTTAATTGTTGAGAATAACATAGAGATGTTGTAATATACATACAACATAGAGATGTATGTATATTAAATGTGTGTTTATAGTTGTGTTTCTAGGTCAAACATTTGTAGCATGCAGTTGCTATGCTAACAGCAGCCACATATCATTTGAGTTTCGCTTTGAATCGATAACATACATGCATGTTAGTTGTTTTTAGAATAGTTGTTGCTGGGGTAATTGGAATGCTAGCAAGCTAGAGTAGGCAAGCAAGGAAGGAGAACCAGAAAGGTGGAATAAACTGAGTTCTGTGATCTTGGAAAAGTGTTTATATGCATCTTTAATTGCTCTCTCTGAAGTTATTAATGAAGGATAGTATAATGTTTGAAGTCTATGTGAGAAGCAAGTGATATATGTTCGAAGGAGCAAGATGGAATCTACAGTAAAGTCTTTTTATTGTAAGTGCATTTTGGAACCACTTAGTTAAATGTATTCCTATTATTTGGGTGATTATTCTTCATGTCTACTTCAGCAAAATAAGGAAGGATGCATTATTATTATTACAGGCAACTCCAAGGAGTCCTTAGACTCATCGAGGAAGGCCCTAAACAAAATGTCAAGAACAGCTATTCAACAGCCACACAGTATCTATCATTCGTTGCCTTTAACTCATTCACAGTCATGGCACCCACAACAGACTCTGGTAACTTATTCCACTCACTCACCACTCTCCAAGTAAAAAACCTAGTTCTAACACTCTTGCTAACCAGACCAGTCCTGTTCTGAAAAATATCCTCTGAATTAATCTTATAGAAACTCTTCAGTAATTTGAATGTCTCAATCATATCACCCCTTTTCCGCCTATCAACCAATTTCTGCAACCCACAAATCTTCAACCTGTTCTCATAAGGTTCATTCCATAGACTTGATATCATCTTGGTCACTCGCCTCTGGATCCTCTCCACCTCCTCCACATCAAGAAGAAACCCTAGCACCCAGATCTGGACACTGTAGTCAAGGGGTCTTATCAAGGCTCGATACAGAGGAACAATAACTTGCTTGTCTCTGCTCGTCAAAGTATTCTTCAGTAACCAAGTGATTTGATGAGCTGATTTAGTCACTTTTGCAATGTGACCCCTAAACTTCGACTCCCTATCCACCAACATTCCTAAATCCCTGGCCTTGTCAATCTCCTGGAGTACAGTTCTACCAATGTATACTGCTGCTAATCTTTTCTCCCCAAAATGCATAACCTTACATTTTGCCACATTAAATTGACATCCATTCTGCTTAGCCTAGTCCTCCAATCTATCCAAATCATTCTGCAAAATTTTGACATCATGTGCATTCACAATTGCTCTACCCAACTTTGCATCATCAGCAAACAAATGAACGGTTCCTCTCAGATCCTTTCCTATATCGTTAATGAACAAATTAAATAGTAGTGGTCCAAAAACAGAATCCTGCGGCACACCACTAGTCACAGGTCGTCTTTTGGACTCTACCCCTGAATAAACTATTATCTGATATTTCTCCATCTCACCAACCCTATATCCATCCCCATATGCTGCAGTTTACTGATTAGAATTCCATGTGGTATCCTGTCAAAGGCCTTAGCAAGGTCCAGCAGTATCACTGTATACCCATTACCCATATCCAGTTCAGCCATCACTGTGTTATAAAACATGAGCAAGTTACGGAGGCATGATCTACTTTCACAAAACCATGCTGTCTCCCATACAGTATCCCATTTTCATCTATCCATTTCTGTATTTTTCTCTTGACTACTTTCTCCAAAACCTTGTTTTGGAGAAAGTTGACGACTCTTCCTGATATGCTGATCGGTTGGTAAAATGCTGAGGGGGGTGGAAAGAGGGTAAAATAGTTCCACTGCATAAAGAAGGTTCCAGCAGTCTTGGAACAGTGGAACTATTTCCCCTCTTTCCACCCCCTCGGAAGTAACCCAGACCCAAAACTCAAATTAAACAAAATGGTCAAGGGCACTTCTTTGGCTGCTTCACATAAGACCCGAGCTGGTATACCATCGAATCCAACAGATGTATTCACATTAAGGTTTTGTAATATACTATTCACCTCCATTTCGTTCACCTCAATTCCCATATAAGCTATCGGTTCCTTCATTCCTGCAATATCACCACCTTGATAATATACTCTTGCAAAGTGCTCGCTCAGTAATTCCACCATATCAACTGATTCAGTTATCTTCCTACCATTGGCATTCCTTAAAATCATTCTGCCGTATACATTTTTTCTTTTACTTGCAGCATATCGAAAAAACTCTTTGGGATGCTCTTTAGCTTGCGTGGCTAATTTCCTTTTATAATCCGATTTTGCTTTTCTTACCATACTTGTTACCCTTCTGGCCTGTTCTTTATACTGTTCATGTGCCTGCAGGTCACCTTTCTTCTTAAATTCCCTCCACAGTTGTTTCTTTTTTTGCAGCTCAAGCTTAATGTTGTTATTCATCAATTTAACTCCTACTTGATTTACTATCTGGACTCTAGGTATACAGTCAGCCATTACCTCCTTCAAACGCATCTTGACTGCTTCCCATGAACTCCAGCCCTTGCAGTTTTACATGCCATGGCACTGAACCAAGCAATCTCCTAAGCTTGTCATACTTACCAGCCTGGTAATTCCACATGTACCCTTTCTTAATTGAAAATTCCACACATTTAGCCACCTCCCAGGTCAAGACCTTATGATCACTCTCACCAATTGGTGGCAGTGTTGCCATATTCATTACAGTGAAATTCTCAGATGCAATTACTAGGTCAAGCACTCTCAAACCCCTAGTATATTCCATTACATATATCTCAGGTAGTTATTCCTTAATAACTGCATAAAATCCAATTCCTTCATATTCAGATGTTCATCAGATGGTTTGCATCTGAATGGATATTCAGATGCAAACCATCCATCTTGTATAAGTCCTTTTTTCCCATCAAACTCACTCCACACATCCACCAACTCCATACCACTCCTCCTGCATAACCTGCACATAAAGTCATTTGCAATTATGGCCCTCCTTCTCAACTCTTCCGTCATACCACGGCAACAGACTCACTATCTTAACACTCTCACCCTTTTCTTTTGCTACCTCTAGTAATTCTTTCAGGTCCTCTCTCATAGCAAATTTATCACCTCTTAAATCATTCGTTCCTGCCACTAGTATTATTTCTTTCATCCTCTCCTTTTGTGCTCTAATAGCCTCATTTACATCCTTAATTTTCTTCTTAATCTCCTTCATTTTTCTTTCACTCCCGATCATGCTCTCATTTTTCTTATCACACATTCGCTTCTTTCCGTTAGCCGATGCACTCGGTAAACAATTTTGTAATTGCTCCAGCTGCCACTTCGCCTATATATCACTCTGCGCAACTGTGTGATCTCCCTCATTGCAACTAACTCTTCATTTTTTTAATCACTCAAACCATTCTCACGTTCTATACTTTTACTTTCACTCTCACCCTCAACACTGCTCTCATTGCTATTTGGCACTACATCACAAATTTGTATCATATCACTATTTTCTATCACATTATGGCTTTCATCTATTATATTAATCTTTCACCCTATGACACACTTCAAATTCTCGCATTCCTGACACTTTCGGCATGCTTTCCCACGACTATCATTATCGAACCAAACTCCAGCTGCTTTCAGAATATCATAAATCCCGCAGACGTTACACTGAACGAACTCCCTTGGGTTGAATTTATTCAACAAAGACGGCGATGATTTGGACACCATTGCCTTTCTTCTCAATGGTGCCATGTGCTATGCTACGTATGTATCTTATCAGAATACTAATTTAACACCAATTAAAAGAAACTTTTTATGCTAAACAGATCAACTCCGCAATAAACTATAATTCTAGCACATTTATTAACTGATAACACTATTTTTTTAAAAAACTAAATCACTTATCTTTCACATCTCTTCAAACATAGTCCTACAAGCAACGTGTCCCCTAACCTTTCCCCTTGCATTAAGGAAGCTTTCTTGTTGAAGAAGATATATGCAGTTATATTAGTTAAGTAAAGCTTTTTTTTTGTAACTTATTGTATTCTGAGTAGTTTAAGAGTTGAGGCAGAATGAATGAATGCATGAGTAGAAACAATAAAGGAGAATAAAGAAAAGACTTATGGAATAAATGTTGCGTAAGAAGTTTATATAATTAGTTGAAACTATAGCACTTTTAGCTGAATGCTGTGTTCAATTTGTTTTGTGCATTGTGTAATGTCATTCCTCAGAAATGAATTTGAGAGAATCAGACAGTGAGGAAAAGTGTTTTATTTGAGCTCATATAATCCACTTCTAGAATGGCATCTGGTTATCCTGTGTATTTTTATTTGTTTTTGTTTTATTATTTGTATTGTATTATTTGTTTTAATCCCTTAACCAATTGTAAGCAAAGTTTGTGTGTGGTGTAGCTTCATGACTTGGCCACTTGTATATAGATGGCTGTTGAGCCCCATAACCAACATTCCAGAGTTATATTGCCTGCTCTATTTCATGTGACATTTCCAGTTTTCATTTCAGTCATGAAGCAAGAAAAATGAACTGGCATTATGTGTATAGTTATGGGGCTTAACTTGAAAACAGTAATTTATTATGATTATTTAGATCGGAATATCCATGGAGTCAAAAGACTCATTGCAGGAGACCCATCCTGCCCATTATTTACACTACTTATCACACATCTCCTTAAACTTATTCACTGTAAAAATGCTCACAACTACCTCTGGCAATCCATTCCATTCATTCACCATCTCCAAGAAAAGAACCTAGTTTGCACACCCTTACTTATTACACTCTTACATAACTTCCAGCTGTGACCTGTTGCTCTACCCTTCAATACATTATTATTATTATTATTATTTAGTCCTCCAAGGAGTCAGTAGACTCATCACAGGAAGTCTTTCTTTGGAAACACAAACTATATCAATGCATTCCACAGTTCAACCACCCTCCATGCAAAGAAACCACTCCTCACCCTCTTGCTCACAGTTTCCTTTCGCACTTTCCAGGGATGGCCCCTTGTCATTGCTCTTTCGTACTGCTCCACCAAGTGAAGGAACTCCCCAGTGTAAACCCTGTAACTGTTTCTGAACATTTAATTTAAAAGTCTCAATCATATAACCTCTCCTTCTTTTAATCACCAAACTCTGCAATTCACATTCTCTCAGCCGATCCTCATAATTAACATTGTACAATCCTGAAACCATCTTTGTTATCGGCCTCTGCGCCCTTTCCACAGTTAATTTATCCCCTTCAAATCCTGGGGACCAAATTTGAGAACAGTGGTCTAAGTTTGGTTTGATCAGGGTCTTATAGAACTGAATGATAACTCTTCTATCTCTGCAGGTCAGTGTCCTACTCAGTATTGCAATAATCCTCTGTGTTACCTTCACCACATTTGCAATATTACCCCTGAATTTCAGTTTTCTATCGATCATTACCCCCAAATCTCTTCTCTCCCCTATTTTCTCCATTACAGCTTCTCCAATCGAGTATGCAGCCTTCTATCGATGCATCCCAAACTTCAAGACTTTACGTTTTGCTGCATTAAACCGACATCCTCATTCATTTGCTCATCTGTCTAGCTTATTCAAATCCTCTTGCAGGGCTACCACATCTGCACTATTACTAATAACCTTTCTGAACTTCACATCATCTGCAAACAACTGAATATCCCCCTGCAATCCACCGACAATGTCATTGCTATAAAGGTTAACCAATATAGGTCCCAGTACTGAGCCCTGTGGGACCCCACTTGTAACCCTCTGCCTCCTTGAAACTGCCCCACCATACACAACTCTCTGATACCTATCAGACAGCCAATCCTGAATCCAGTTGACCAACCTGATCCAAACCCATGTGCTGCAACTTAAATATTAGCTTATCATGTGGCACCCTGTCAAATGCCTTCACAAAATCCAAGAAAATGGCAGTATATGCCTTTCTCACATCTACTGCTCTTGTAACTTTATTATAAAAGGCTAGCATATTGCTAAAACAAGAGCGCCCTTTCACAAATCCATATTGACACTCACAGATAACATTACCCTCATCTGCCCAATACTGTATACAGTCCCTAACTAATTTCCCCAAGATCTTAACTACTGATGACACACAAACTGGCCTATAATTAGACACTTCAAGTCTGTTATCGCCCTAATGCAGTGGCACTATCTTATCTTCCTTCCATTCCCTGGGCACCTTTCCCATAGCCAGATTGTCTTTGAAAAGCCAGGTCAAAGGAGTTGTCAGTTCCTTAGCACATTCTCTCAAAATTCGTGATGAAATACCATTCAGTCCCACAGCTTTACTGACATCCAGAGTACTCAGTAATTGGAACACGCTCTCTGGCATCTCTAAATTCAACCTGCCCTATCCTCCCTCTAGTATTAAAATTTACTCCTGCAGGATGAAATACTCCAATAAAGTGCTCATTGAACAATTCCCACTATGTCCTCTGCATCAGTCACTATTCCCATTTTTATCCCGCAGTGTCATTCTTCAACAATTATTTCTCCTGTTACTGGCCAATAGCTAAAAAATTCCCTAGGATTTTCTTTGAATCTTAGGGCCAGTCTCTTCTCATATTCCAGTTTTGCCTTCCTTACCATACTAGTCTCTCTCCTGGCCTGTGTCTTATATTCTTCATGCATCTGCTCTTCACCTGTCTCCTTATATCTCTTCCATAGCTCTTTTTCACATGCATTTCCTGTTTAATATTGTTTATCATCCACTTTACACTAAATTGTGTCCTCTTCTTCACTTGTGGAATACAGCTTACTATTGCTGCTAACAAATATTCCTTCACAATTTCCCAAGCACTAATGATATACTGGCCTTCCAATTCTTCCTTCCATGAAACTTCCCCAAGTTGATGTCTATTAAAATTGATGACTATTAAAATTATGATAACTTCTGATGCTATGACCAAATCCAAAACTCTTGAACCTCTTGTTCTCTCTATCACATGTTGTCTAAGACATTTGTCCCTCAAGAATTCTGGAAATTCCATTCCCTTATTGCTACATGCATCTTTCTCTCCCCAATTTATACTGCTATAGTTAAAATCTCTCATAACAATCATTCTTCTTGCACTTGCCAAGCTCAGCTGTCTAAACATCTGGTCCTCACCCTCTGTGCTCCTTGGTTTGTAGCAACACCCCACTAAATATCCCATCTTGCTCATCTCTATCTCACCCCATATGCTTTCAAAATCATTACTGTCACTGCTTTCCAACGTCTCCACTTTTATTATTATTATTCGTGACACCTCCAAGGAGTCCGAAGACTCATGGCAGGTGGACACCTACTGTACAACTCTTCGCCTCCACAGAACCTCTACTACCAATCACCTACATCAGCACCATCTACTGCCCACCACCGCTAGTATTTTGTCTGTAAATTACGTGTGTTCTGAAGTACTGATTTGTCTGTATGCGGGATGAAAAACCCAAGTTTCAGAGAGAAAAAACCCTGCTACCTCTGTATGAGATCGGCTTACTCACCTTCAATTGAAAAAGTCCATATAAAGATTCCTCTTGTTGTGATGAGAATCGAACTTAGGCCTTTTCTAATCGAAGGGCACAATGTACCGTCATTCTTCCAATTGCGCCACAGAGGCGCTTAGAGGAAATAAGTATCATAAACAGTACTCTACCACCACGCTTTCCCTTCCTATTCTGCCGAAAAATGCTGTATCCTGCTACTTCTATCCCTGTTATTATATCCTCTTCTGTCACCCACGTCTTGGTGGTCCCAATAATCTTTGGCGAGGCTGATGCTATAAGAACCACCTATTCTTCTCCTTTATTCTGGATACTCCTGGCATTAGTATAAAGCATAAAAATGCCACTGTTTCTGTACCTCAGCATTATCTGCTGAGCCCAGTGGGGTCAGCGTTAATGATGTCGTCCCCCTTCTCCCAAGTACCCATTCCCAAATGAGGCCATCCCTGTTACCATCCACCTTGGGCATTCTAGTTTCTCTGCATTGACACACTGATTCATTCAGAACAGCAATCTCTCCAGATGCCTACATTCTTCCTCATTCAAATGCAAGAGGTCTCTTGCACAACTCCTCTCTGTTCTCAAACGCCCTCCAAGCATCCACATATTCCAATCCTCTCTTCTTACACATTCTAGCTATTATGTTATTCAATATTACTACTCTTCTGGTCAGCTCGTGACTAACATACCTAGGCAACACGCACACTATCTTTCCTCTCTGCGTCTTCTTTCATACAACTTTGAGCAAGAATCTCATATCTCTCGCTGCCCAATTTACGTTAACTCTCAAGTCATTTGTTCCTACCATCACAATCATCTCATCCACCCTTTTACTCCTCTTAATTGCCATAGCCACACTGTCTATCATTCCTCCAGGCAAACACTCCTCACTCATCCTATCTTGCACATCACTAATCATTGAGTCCCCATACATTACATGTATTACCACCCTGTTCCTCGATTGCTTCCATGCATCCCTTACTCTCTCTCTACTCTAACACTTTCTCTCTGTGTTCCCCTACTTACTTGCCTTCCTGACATCACGCTATCCCCGGTTCCAGTGCTCCCTCGCATTCTTCTCATTCCCTCTGTCCTACTGTTTCCATTCTCTCCTCTTCTATCATTTCCTCTCTTCCACTGTTCCCATCTCTTCTATCATTCCCCTACCTCTCTCTCTCTCTCTCTCTCATTCCCTCTCTCCTACTGCTTCTATACATGAGGAGTATTGTTATCAATACTCCTCATGTATTGAAAAATTTCTTCTTTGTCAATCTTATAGAATCCCTTTAGTCTTATAAGAATATATTGTATCCCCTCTCCTCTGCCTGTCAGCTAAACTCTGCAACTCATGCACCTTCAATATATCCTCATAAGAAACATTCCACAGACCTGTCACCAGCTTGGTCACATCTCTCTGAATCCTCTCCACCACTTCCTGATCCACGAGAAATGCAGGTTACCAAATCTGTGCACAGTAGCCAACATATGGCCGAATCATAGCCTTATAAAGAGGGATAATAACCTCTCTATCTTGTCAGTTAGTTATTCAACATCGAAGTAATCCTGTGAACTATTTTTTTTCAATGCAACAGGTCCTCTGAATTTCAAATCTGTATTCACCATCAATCCCTATCATCATCACTTTTCTCTAATCTAGTACTTGCCATTGATATGTACGTAATATTTTCATCCCAATGTGTATTACCTTATATGTTGCAACATTAAATTGACAACCACTGGCCACACTGCCAGTTTATTTAAATCATCCTGCTCAATATCTACATCACTTTTATCAACTATTGCCCTTCTGAGTTTTCTATCATCGGCAAACAACTGAATATCCCTACTCAAACTCCACTCTGCTTATATCATTAATGTATAAATTAAGGAGTAGTGGTCCTAGTTGCCCTCATTCACCTTGATTTCACTCCACCATACATCAGCCTCTGATGTCTGTCTATTAGTAACCCCCTCATTCATGCCACCATCTCATATCCATTCCCATTTGCTTCAATTTATGTAATAGTTTTTGTACAGAAAAATTCAACTTTTCAAATGCCTTTGAAAAGTTCACCAGTGCCATGGTGTAGCCGTTTCCTTTATCCAATTCCACTGTTACCTTATTATCAAATGTGAATAAATTACTGAGGCATGACCTACCTTTTGTAAAGCCATGTCACCCTCTCGAGCAAGGGTTGTGAACTGACAGCCGCGGGCCGGATACGGCCCGCAAACTTAACGATTTCTTTTCTAAAAATCAATGTTTCTAACATCTTGCAGGGATTAAAACAGAAAAAATTCAACTTCTAAATGTTTTGTGACAGCTTTAACCATGCTACCGGCCAAGACGTCTATAGACGTCAAGTTTATCATGGATGCGAAGTGCATATTAAAATTGTAATACCATTGATATTATATTGAAATATATGATGGATATGAAGCATATGAGGATGCATCTTTGATCCATAATGGCCAGTAAGGTGGTTAAACAAAAGTAAAACTTATTACTACAATTCTTTGTACCATGTTTCTATAATCAAATGTTGGCAACATTGAATGGAAGTTACTTGTCACGCATCCATTTTAGGCCATGTGATACAATGTCAAGTTACAGGTTACCATTGTAATATGATAGCGTGTTAATAAAAAGTTACCTCAATAACTTACTTTTTTTTGTCCATAACAATGTCTGAATTTAAAGTTAAAAAAAGAAAAATAGATCAAGAAGGCAGAACTTTTCAACAAAAATGGGAGAAGTCATGTTTCTTTGTGGAAGTAAAAAATATTTCAACATGTTTGATATGCAGACAAAGTGTCACCGTGGTGAAAGAATATAACCTAAAACGCCATTATGAAACAAACCATAAGAACTGTGATAAATATACAGAAAAGATGCACAATGACAAACTTAAAGATTTAAAAAATGCTGATGTTTCAACACAGGATATTTTCAAATGTTATCACAACAAGTGATGCTGCTGTTAAATGTAGTTACGTCATAAGGAAAAAAATTGCTTGGGCTTCGAAACCTTTTACTGATGGAGAATTTATTAAAACTTGTATTTTAAGTGCAGTCGAAATCATATGCGCAGAAAAAAAGCAAGCATTTCAAAGTATAAGCCTGTCAGGAAATACAGTTGTGGAGTGTGTTGAAGATATAGCAGAGAACTTCCAAGATATATTGTGTGAAAAAATAAAGAGTTTTGTAGCGTTTTCCATTGCAGTTGATGAATGTACGGACATTATTAATACTTCCCAGTTAGCAATATTTATTCGTAGCGGTGATGATGATATGAATGTGACTGAAGAACTATTGGATATAGTGCCTATGTCAGGGCTCCTGCTATGGTTGGTGTTAACGTCGGACTTGCTACAAAACTTCAAACGAAAAGGGAAATGTTGTGTAAGGACAAACTTTTTCATTGCATAATACACCAGGAGTCACTTGTGCTAAAAAACTAAAGATGGAACACTTAATGAGTGTAGTAATTAAGACAGTAAACTGGATACGTTCTCATGCTTTGAATCATCAACAATTCAATGCTTTGTTGGATGAAGTAGATGCACAATACAGTAGTTTGCTATATTATATGGAGGTTAGGTGGCTTAGTTGTGGCATCGTTTTAAAAAGATTTTTTGAACTCTTAAAAGAAATTGACATGTTTACTTCATCCAAAGGAAAATTGATTCCTCAGCTCACTGATGAAGATTGGTGCAAAGACTTAGCCTTTTTAGTTGACATAACAAGCCACTTAAACACTTTGAATACTGCTCTGCAAGGACATGAACAGTTGATATGTCATATGTATGATTCAATTAAGTAATTTCTGGCAAACCCAGTTGGCAAAGAATAATTTAGCCCACTTTCCTACACTTAAATCAATTTCTCAAAATAATAATGATGTTGAAAAGTACATTCCTCAAATTGAAAATTGAATTTCAAAAAAGATTTTCAACCAGTTTGAAAATGAACTATTATTATTCAGTACCTTTTTTAATTAATATTGAAAATATTGACAAAGAATTACAAATGGAAGTTATTGAACTCCAGTGCAATACTGAACTAAAAAATAAATATAACGAAGTTGGCATATCAAATTTTTATAAATACCTCGGCAGTAAATATCCTAAATATAAAATTTATTGTGCAAAAATGTTGTCAATCTTTGGAAGCACCTATATGTGAGCAATTATTTTCAATTATGAAACTTAATACGTCAAAGTTCCGCTCATGAATAAAAGATTCTAGATTAAATGCAATACTTCATATTGCAACACGAAACGAAAAAGCAGATATTGACATGTTAGTACGAACGAAAAGATGTCAGATTTAAGGATCAAAATCAAATTAAAAAAGGACTTGTAGATAAAAATGTTTATTTTTGTAAGTCAAAATTATGTATTTAAATAAATTTCCTAAAGTATGAATAAAATGTAATTGAACTTATATTTTCTAAACTTGTTATATTTTAAAAATTTAAAAATAAAAATTATTAATTTAAAATTTAAATGGTGGAGTAACTGTTTACATAAGTCTTGTTTTAGCAATATGCTAGCCTTTTATAATAAAGTTACAAGAACATTAGATGAGGGAAAGGCATATACTGCAATTTTCTTAGACTTAGCAAAGGCATTTGACAGAGTGCCACATGATAAGCTGATATTTAAGTTGCAGCACATGGATCTGGATGTCAAATTGGTCAACTGGATTCAGGATTGGTTGTCTGATAGGTATCAGAGAGTTGTGTATGGTGGAGCAGTTTCAAGGAGGCAGAGGGTTACAAGTGGGATCCCACAGGGATCCCACTTGTAACCCTCTTAGGATTATTAGTAATAGTGAAGGATTATTAGTAATAGTGCAGATGTGGTAGCCCTGCAAGAGGATTTGAATAAGCTAGATAGATGGGCAAATGAATGGGGGAGGTGTCAGTTTAATGCAGCAAAATGTAAGGTCTTGAGGTTTGGGAAACATCGATGGGATGCTGCATACTCTATGGGAGGAGTTATACTGGAGGAAGTAGGGAAGATGAGAGATCTGGGGTTGATGATTGATAAAAACCTGAAATTTAGGGGACATATTGCAAAGGTGGTGACGGTAACACAGAGGATTGCTGCAATTATGAGAAGGACACTGACCTGCAGAGATAGAGGGTTATCATTCCGTTGTATAAGTCTCTGATCAGACCACACTTGGACTATTGTTCTCAGATTTGGTCCCCAGGATTTGAAGGGGATAAATTAACTGTGGAAAGGATACAAAGACGGATGACAAAGATGGTTTCAGGACTGTACAAGGATAGTTATGAGGATCGGCTGAGGGAATGTGGACTGCAGAGTTTGGATAGAAGGAGAGGTTATATGATTGAGACTTTTAAACTGTTGAGAGGTGGTTACAGGGTTGATACTGGGGAGTTCTTTCGCTTGGTTGAACAGCGGGAAGGAGAGATGACAAGAGGCCATCCCTGGACGTTACGAAAGGAAACTGTGAGCAAGAGGGTGAGGAGTGGTTTCTTTGCATAGAGGGTAGTTGAGCTATGGCATGCATTGCCTGATGGAGTGGTGAGGGCGAGAACGGTCAATGAGTTTAAGGAGTGGTATGATAGACTTTGTGTTTCTTAGGGGGGGACCTCCCACGATGAGTGTTTTGACTCCATGGAGGCCTGAATAATAATAATAAAGTCGTAAAGGCCCGAACAGAAGGGCCTTTGTTAGAGCCTTTCTTTCTTTAGTTTATGTTTTGGTTCACAGAATAATATTGAATATGGACCACGTCTGATATATATCCAATTTGCTGGCCCTTTGCTGCGTTTGAGTTTGAGATCCCTGCTCTAGAGTATCATATTCCTATCCACCCATTCCTGCATTTTACTTCTAACCAGGTCTTCCAATACTTCAACCACTACTCCAGAAATACTGATTGGTCTTTAATTTGCAACTTCTGTCTTGGAGCTGCCTTTATGTAATGGAATTATCTTAATCTCTTTCCACACCCTTGGAACCTTGCCAGAGCTGATACTTAGATTAAACAACTTTGTCAAAGTCATTGCCAGTACTCTTACACATTATTTTAATGCATGAACTACCATACCATCCAGGCCCACTGCTGTATTCACATTGATATTTTTCAATATATTGAGTACGTCAGTTCTCACATCAGTCTGTCACCTCAGTAACTGCAAAGTCACCACCTGGATGACATACTCTTTCAAAGTGTTCACTTAACCAAACTATTCTTTCTGCTTCTGTCACTTTCATGACATAAGCACCGAGTAAATTTATCTTTTCATATGCATTCTTTCTCTTACTTGCTATGCAGCAAAAAAAAACTCTCTTGGATTTACTTTGACCTGCTCAGCTGACTTCCTCTGAAAATCTGCTTTAGCCTTCCTTACTATATTAGTTACCTTTCTTGCTTGTGCTTAATACTGCTCATGAGCATGCAGATAATCATTTTGTTTATATTCTTTCCATATGCTTTCTTTTTCTTCAGCTCCCACTTATATTGTAGAGTCATTCACTTAATCCCTACTCAGTTTATTCTCCTGACTGCTGGGTATGCAGTCTGATATCGCTTTGCTCAAACAATCCTTGACAACTTCCCTTGCACTAATGACATTCATTTCATGTAACTTCATCTGTCATAGCACTGTTCCAAGTTAACTCAGCTTGCCATAATCACAAGCTTTGTAATTCTAATTAAACTCTTTCTTAACTGAAAACCCACATGTTGAGCAACCTCCCTGAACAAGACTGCATAGTTACTTTCCTTGATCAGAGGCAGAGTTTGCAAGTGTAGTTGTAGATAGCATCTTCTGATGCTATCTGCAACTCTATTACTAGATCCAACACTCTCAAACCCCTTGATCCCTCCATGTTGGAAGTTTTTTCCCACTTGGTTAGACTATAATAAATTTAGATTAATCCTTTATCCAAGTGTAAGCAAACAAAGTTTATACCTGAAGTATCTTCAGGAATGAGGAAACCCTTGATAAAGGCAGGCCAAGCTCTCATCACTACTTGTCTGAGTATCTCATGTAATGCAAAGCACATCTCCTTGCGGACATGTATAATGCTATGCATTAAGGGAAGGACCGCTACCCAGACTGGTTTCGACCTTTATTGAGGTCTCGTCAGTGGGAGTCAGACCCAGAGGTGGTGATACTAATGTGGAAGTAATGAAGAAGTCATATTTACCTACATGAGTTTCCAAAAGGTGTCTCAACTTGTTATTAAATTACTCTGGATTTAGAGAAAGACATTGGAAGTTTTTTTTTTCACTTGCTTAGACTATAATAAATTTAGTTTAATTCTTTATCCAAGTGTAAGCAAACAAAGTTTGCACCTGAAGTATCTTTAGGACTGTGGCAACTTGTGATAAAGGTGGACCAAGCTCTCATCACTACTTGTCGTAGTTTTACCACGTGTTGCCTCAGTCCTGAAGATATACTTCAGGTGCAAACTTTGTTTGCTTACACTTGGATAAAGAATTAAACTAAATTTATTATAGTCTAATCAAGTGGAAAAGAAACTTCCAACATCTTTCTCTAAATCCAGGGTAATTTAATAATAAGGTTGCCTTTTGTCAACTCATATAGGTAAATATGACCTCTCCTATTGCTTCTGTCTTAGTATCTCTACGTTTGGGTCTGCTTCCCACTGATGAGACCTCAATGAAGATCGAAACCAGTCTGGGTAGTGGCCCTTTCCTTAGTGCATAGCATTATACATGTCCGCAAGGTGATGTGCTTTGCATTAAGGAAAGGGCCACTTTGGATGAACCAAAGTGGTAAAGGTGAACCAAGTTCTCACCCAAGGAGGGATGAGAGCTTGGTTCACCTTTACCACGAGTTGCCTCAGTCCTGAAGATACTTCAGGCACAAACTTTGTTTGCTTACACTTGGATAAAGGATTAAACTAAATTTATTATAGTCCCTCCATCATGTGCTGTTTCATGTGATTATCCCTTAGTAACTGTATAAATCCCATTTTGCCATGTGCCATTTCCTCCTTCCATTCTATATCTCACCCTCTATAGTTGAAATGTCCCATGATAATTGCTTGGCCTGCACTCATTGTACTAATTTGCTGATGCATGTCATCCATATCTTCTTCTTCTGGGCTTCCAGGTGTACACAGTCTGTCCAAATAGAAACTGAACTTTTCGAAAATAGAAGAAACTAGTAACGCCACCCATTGTATTTTTTTGTTGTTGAAAGTGGCAACCTTCATTAGTGTTGTGTCAACTGTTTTTGACATTTGTTTCATTAGAAGCAGACTATAGTGCCAAGAGTGACTGTGTTTTGACAAACGATCAGAAAATGAGTTTCAAACAGAGCTGTGATTGACTTCTGTGTTAAACTTGGTAAAAGCTTTACCGAAACTCATCAAATGCTTCAAAAAGTATATGGTGACGAATGCTTATCCTGTCCTCAAGTTTACAAGTGGTTTAAGCGATTTCAAAGTGGTCATGAGACACTTGAAGAAGACGAAAAGCGGGGCTGTCCAAAAACTGGACTGAGCGAAGTTAACATCCAAAAAGACCTGATTTCATCAAAGAAAACCCGAAATCATCCATGCGAATGATTGAAGATGAATTGGAGATTCCAAAATTAACTGTGCACAACATTTTGACCGAGAGTTTGGGCCTTCGTAAATTGGATTTGCGATTTGTTCATCACAAGTTAACTGATGACCAAAAAATGTATCGAATTAAATACTGCAAAGACCTAGTTTAAACTACTTGTATGGACTCAAACTTCCTTGAAACGATCGTTACTGGTGACAAAATGTGGTGTTTTGAGTATGAGCCCGAAACATGTGCCAGAGTGCTGAGTAGAGACCACCAGAAGAGGGGCAGCCGAAAGAAGTCACTCGGAGAAGTCAAAAGTAAAGGCAATGCTGATTTCTTTCTACGATTCCAAGGGCATTATCCACAAAGAATTCGTTTCGCCTGTCCAAACTGTCAATGGTGAGTTTTATCTCGAAGTTTTGAAGTGATTGATAGCTAGAATTCGTTGCATATGGCATGAATATCGTGACGCCCGGCTGTTCATCAAAACACACTGTCACTCTCAGCACTATAACTCTGCTTCTAATGAAACAAATGTCATAAACAGTTGTCACAACACTAATGAAGGTTGCCACTTTCGACAACAAAAAGATACAACAGATGGCACCACTAGTTTCTTCTATTTTCGAAAAGTTCGGTTTCTTTTTGGACAGAGGGTGTATAGCAGCAAACAAGAATATATTTTGTCATATTGCTATTGCACACCAGACAGCCTCAAATGAACCATTTCTCCCAGATCTATAGTCTTCCTTAACTTCCATTTTTGTTGGTTGATCAGTACATAAAGCAGGCATTCCTCTCTGTCCAATAGTGGATGGCAGGAATTTTCTTACATACATTCTCAATATCTATAAAAACTCAAGCTTCATATCATGAAATCTAAACTCTTTCTTAAAGAATTCAGTGCATTTTGTAGAGAAAATTTCAGACACCAAATTACTCCATTAACTAGTTTAGCTGTTTCGTTGTTTACAATCATTCTCTCTGGAGAAATAAATACATCGTTGCAGACCTATTTCCTCTGGATATTACGCTTCTCTTCCATAATTGCTCTAATCCTTATTCTGTACTTGGTCTATAATAAGTATGACTATAATAAGTATATTATAGTATATATATAATAAGTATGGTCTATCCATAGACTCATCTTCCCTCATTAATTTAAATGGAGAAAAATTTGAGTCAGAAACTATAGCACAGACGATCCTAAATGTTTGTGATATTTTTGTTATATGAAAGCACATGAAAGAACAACAGTATTTTGCATTTTTCCTGAACTGTACCATCAAAAATTCAAATTCACATTAGAAATAGAAAAGGACAGTAAATTACTATTTCTAGATATATCCTTGTCAATGAGAATAATGCCCGGAAGATTAACATTAGAGGATTACAGGAAACAAACCCATACAGGCAAGTATTTACATGCAAACTCTTTGTATCACCCTTAACAAAAATTAGGTGTTACAGAACCTTACAAAAATAGAGCTTTAAATATACTCAAGAATGATATAATCAGTGGCGGCTGCTGCAACTTTAGAAATATACATACACACTGTAAGTATACGTGTTTAGATAAAATATCAAAATTATGGTAAAACTTTAAAAAAAAAATTAAACATGAAAAAATATTGTTTATTATTGATAAAATTATACAGTTTGGTATAATTCAAAATTATTACTTAAAAATAAAATCCATTATCATAACCCCAATAATGTTCTAAAATAAAAGCTATAACAAATGTTATGTCTTTAATTGTAATGTCCAAATATTTAAAGAGACGGAGTAAACACGATAAGCACTACGAACACTCTACTATTGGCGCAAACTGCATATAAACAACAGTGGCACTGTGCAACGAACAGTGCCACATTATGCTAATAGCTCATCTCACTATGGCATGCATATGCTTGCACGTGTAGCAATGTGATACTGTGGTAAACACAATGCTACTAGCATCCTTAAGTGCTACAAGATGGATTTTTATTATTTTTTATACAAAATAAGAGAATTGTATAGGATTGTTGATAAAATTAAATATTACAAGCAAGGTTAGCCTAGTGGCTGTGCACTTTGCAACCATATGCCTGGTAAAGGAGTGTCTTAGGGTTGATTCCCATCGGTGACGTGAGGTGCTGAAGAATCTTCCTCAGCCATAGCCAAGTTAGGTAGTCTTGGCTGTGCACAGTAGGTTTTTTCCCCCAGTTTATCCTGGGGTTTTTTATCTCGCAAAGCAGGCAAACTGGCCTTGAGAACTCTACAGGACACAGGATATATAGCGTAGGGCTGACCACCTTAGCCTGTGAACGGTTTGAGGGCCGATGATTAATAAACCCTCAACACCGCAAGGTAAAAGAGAGTAAAAGGAAGATGAGATAAATGAATTAATAAATATATTTATATATCGAGAAAAACTGGGGGTGCTGCAGTGCCTATGCACAAGCTGCCCCTGGATATAATTGAGAGGAAAGGACTTTAAAATCATATGTAGTCAGTTCCTCCAAAATGGCTAATCAAAGAAGTTACTAAAACTTTATTTTCTGATGAACCATGTTAATCGGTAAATTAATTACAAAGACATGGTCTGTGCATACCATTGGTTGGCAACACATCAAGAAAAATAGTCCAGTTATTAAAATCGTCAACATCAGAATGGCCTTCAAACTAGTTAACACCTTACAAAGTTTTCTTTGTTTCCCTGAAGATAGTGTTCCATTCTGCAAATATCTTGGGGATATACATGATTCCTTGTTCTTGCAGAAAGGTATACAATGGCCAAACATGGATTAATCTGTAAAAAAAAGAACACGTATGTGATGTTGAAAATGAGAAAAGAAGGAAGCAGACTTGTAAGACATATCCTCACACCACATGGCAGATTGGCACCTTCTTCAATGCCTTAATTAGAAGTGAATACTTTCTTCATGTTCATGTTGTTCATGGAGTCTTTCAAGGTTATTTGCTCATACGATACTAGATAGAAATAACGGGCTTATACTTCTTGACATCTGGAAGTCATTAATTAGTGTAGTATTCACACCCTTTCTAGAGCCTCCATAGCTCAGTTAGTATAGACAAAGTCCTTTTATCAGAAAGACCTGGGTTCAATTCCCATCCATAACGTGAGGAATCTTTATCTGGTCTCTTTCGATTAAAGGTGAGTTAGCCACTCTCATAAAGATAAGAGAGTTTTTTTCCTCCTCTAAACTCATGTTTTTCATCCCTCAGAACAGGCAAACTGGCACTGTGAATACATGCTGGGCTACAGTCAAAAAAAAAAAAAAAATTTTTTTTAATCCCTCATTAGGAGGGCCCAACCAGTCCTAAGGGACAGTTGAGGAACGGGGAGGGGGGGGATGTGCCTGATGACACACATTAAATTATTATCAATCCAATCCAGTATTTTTCTATTTATAAAAATAAGTTATTTGAGATATTTGATTTTTTTTGTGTTAAATATCTTCCTAAAGATACTGTCAGCCATTAAGACACCAAAGCATGCCATTGTAACATTCAGTTTTAATAAACAAAACATCTGCTAGTCAAACTACTCATAGTGAATTAATTACTTTAAAAAATATATATAAACCAATAATTTATACATTTGTCAGTTGCGGGGATGGCTCTTGCACAGGAACTGCAGCACTCCCAATTTTTCTTGATATATAAATATATTTATTAATTTATTTATATTTGCTTGTAATATTTAATTTTATCATCAACAATCCTATACAATTCTCTTATTTTGTATAAAAAATGATAAAAATCCATCTTGTAGCACTTAGGAGGGCGAAGGATGCAAGCAACACTGTGTTTACCACAGTGTCATATTGCTACTCACGTAGGCATATGCACGTTGTATGCCTGCATATAAACAACAGTTCTGCTGTTGTTTATATGCAGTTTGTGCCAGTAGTAGAGTGTTCATAGTGCTTATCGTGTTTACTCTGTCTCTTTAAAAATTTGGACATTACAATTAAAGGAATGGTTTTTATTTTTATGTAATTTTTAATTATACCAAACTATATAATTTTATCAATAATAAACAATATTTTTTCATGAAACAAAGCAAGAATATATTTTATTTTTAAGTAATTTTGAATTATACCAAACTATATAATTTTATCGATAAACAATATTTTTTCATGTTTAATTTTTTAAAAATTTTTTACCATAATATTGATATTTTATTCAGATGCGTGTACTTACAGTGTGTATGCATATTTCAAAAGTTGCAGCACCCCCATGATTTCAAGCCATGAGCTGCCACTGGTCAGTTGTAGATTTTTATTTTTTGTCCTCAGGAAACTACATGTAATTCATGGTGAAACTAGTTGGATTTTTGTTATTAACCATTTGTTAAAAAATTTTTCTTCAAATTTTTTTTTTTTAATTCAGAATTGGAGAGAAATTATTGGATTTTACAGTATCTTTATTAATGTAGTCAAGAAATAAACATTAATATTTATCTGTAGCAAGAATATTTCATTACATTCAGCTTAACTAATTTAATATTGTTTGTCATCTCTTTCCTAGTTTCTTACTACATGCTTGCCACTTTTAGAGGATGAAAATTATCAACAAATTGTTCAGAAACAGTTTAACAAAGCCTACCAGTCTGTTTCTCCTACTTATGTACATTCTTCACAGTTTATGGATTTTTTAGCACAACAAACACAACAGATATCTGCTACAGGACATGCGTATCTTTATGCTCAAAAAATAATTAAAAAGCTGAAAAGAGTCAAAAAGTATGAGAGTTTATTGAAGGTAAGTCTTATCTTGCATTTCATGATGTATGCAATAAAGCTCTATCTCACATAGGCTAAATGTAACAGAAATTTTATAGTTTCCAATAGTTTCTTTCCATCATGATATTATGGATGCAAAAACATCGCTATAATAACTAGTCTAACTGTAAATAGTGTTACAACTTAAACAGTGCATAAACCTTTAATCTATCAGTAAAAGTTCAGGAGACAGCTTGTGAGAAGTTGGCTGGAAAGGAGATCAGAGCTGTTAGGGTGATATTCAAGAACTATTTAGTAGAAGCAATGTCTAGATGTATTTCAAAGGTTAGAAGGTTAAATAAGGTAGGTTATTTAACATCTACCTTTTTTAACAGTAAATGGATGAAAGAAGAGATTAAGCATGAAATACAGAGAAAGAAGAGATTAAGCATGAAATACAGAGAAAGAAGACATTATGGAGCAATAAAAGAGGAGTGGTAATAATCAGTTCCAAGAGGAATGCAAAGAACAGGCAAGGACGATGACTCGGTTGGTAAGGATAGCAAAAGTTCGGTGTGAGCAGTAGTTAGCTAATGAAACCAAAAAAATGCTAGTTTTTTTTATACATAGCCAGCAAAAAACAAACAAAAAATGATTATGGTAGGATGGCATTGACTGGAGAAAGTGATATAAGGACGACTGCTGCAGAGGATACAGTTGAGATATTTAAGGGGCAGTTCATAACGGTCTTTCATCCTTGTGAATGTGACATCATGGAGAGTGAGAACAGTGGATGATGATGATGATGATGAGGTGAGACTTACTATCAGTGAGGAAGACGTGTCTGCCTGGAGCTGTCGTTGGTGCAGATCTTGGTGGTAGTAGCAAATATCCAGTGGGAACCTTGAGGACTGAGGTGGAGAAGGGTTCCATATGAACAGCAGTTGAACATGGGTTAGTCGGTCCTAATGGATAGGAGAAATTCGTTCTGAAGCGGGACATTGTAAGAAATAAAAGCTGGTCCTGCCAGTAGACCAAAAGGAAATCAGGTTAATAAAACCTGATTCCCTTTTGGTCTACTACCAAAACCCGGACACGGAGATTGGTCCCTCTTGGGCCAAGTGCAGTAATTCAACCAAACTCAGAGAAGTTGACAGGAGTCCTGGGAAGAGTTGTCCTTTCTTTGTAAGGATTTGGCTCCCTGGGATCGGTTCGTGTGGAGATAGGAATGCTATTCCCATAAATCACTGCACCTCCTGCTGTGTCCAGAGTGCTCCTGCTGGCCCTTGAAATTCTGTGGGGGAGAGAGTGTGATTTTCGTGCCAGACCATATCTATATTTGCAGCAGGTTTCCAAGGTGAACAGCCTCTAGTCGATAGAATTATGTAGGTAAGGAAGTCGGCTAGACGGATCCGTGACCTCAGGACAAGGATTGGCTCTGAGACTGGGCAGGTCGGGCTGGGGTCCAAAGCAAGTATGGCACTGCACCGGGACTAGGCAAAACTCTCTAGTGATGGAATGGTTGAGCCTGGACCAGTGTCGGGGCCTTCTTGTGGAATGCCTCAGCTGCATGGCGTGCTAGATGACCTGTCTGGCGCAGCTGTTTCAGGGGGGAGAGAGTGTGATTTTCGATCATATCCATATTTGCAGTTAGTTTCCAAGGTGAACAGCCTCTAGTCGATAGAATAATGTAGGTAAGAGAAGTTGGCAAGATGGATCCATAACTTTAGGACAAGGATTAACTCTGAAGACTGGGTTCGGTCAGGCTGAGGTCCGAAGGGGGATTATGGCACTGCACCGGGACTAGACAAAACTGTCTAGTGATGGAATGGCTGAGCCTGGACCAACGTCAGGGCCTTCTCGTGGAATGTCTCAGTTGTGCAGCGTGCCGGATGGCCAATCTGGTGCGACTGTTTCGGCCAGCAACAACACCCAACTCAGAACTAGCATGGACCAGGGGAATCAGACTGTCTAATTAAAGCAAAGTAATTTTTTGGTTGCTTGAGAGGTGTTGCCACCAATGAGGTTTCTGCCCAGTGATCTGAATGTTTAAGTGAAAGAATATCAAACAAGATCGTGGGTAATTGGCAGGAGTAATCACGACTCTCCGTGTAATAAATGTGTTGGATCAAACCCTAGTTCAGCTGGTGAGATAACCTACAAGTTCTGTCTAAATAAATCATCAGGGGAAGTCCCGAAGAGATATGCTGACCTCATTGTGAAGTCTGAGAAGGATTAGGCCATAGTGCTGTCTTTAATATGGGAACTTGCCACCCCATCTACACTTATGCACATGAGCTTTTCGTAGGGAATTTGGCTATCTAGCGACCTTTGTTAGATTGAGGAGGGGGTGTACTCCATTAATCAACACACTGCTCCAGCAAGTACTTGTTGGGAACCTTTTTCTTGGAATGTCTAGCGATAGATGTCTTGTTTGTTCGAGTTGGTGGTTCAAGATTACAAACCTGCCCATAATGAATTACTCTGTGAGATGAATCAAAATATATATTGAAGTTCCATGATAGGGATAGTCTCTCATATAGCTACTAGTGTTAAGTTAGTCTTAAGCTAGTAGGCTGTAGCTAGTAGTAAGCATGTGAGGTTAAGAAGGAGCAAGAAATAATCATGTGCTTGGTTAAATATTTAATAAAAAAAAAATACAGAAATGGCGCAAGTTGGACTGCCTGAATAGCACATTGAAAGGCAGTGCCAGCCAGAGTTACTTTCATACTGCTATTGTGCGATCACTCTGGCGATGAGGCCACTAGAACGGAATCATCAAAGCAGTTGTTGACTATGCAGCTGCTACTTCCTACTGCACACCATTCAGGTGTGACGTGCGGGCACCAAATCATCCGCAGCTTAGGTACTGGTCTGGGTGTCGTGCTTAGAAGAGCAGCTACCATACTGCGATCTTTTGAGACTCAGTAGATTTCTGGATATTAGATTAGTGCGTTGGATTGGAGATTGGCCGTCTGATAGGTATCAAGAAGTTGTGTATGGGAAAGCAATAACGGATTACAGGAAATTCACTAGCGGTGTGCCTCAGGGGATCTGTTTTAGAGACATTGCTGTTTAACCTCTATGTTAAAAATATTGGGGAAGATTTGAATGGGGATATTCAGTTGTTTAATGGGAATTCAAAGTTGGGTCGAACTATGAGGAGTAGAGCAGATGTAGCCTTACAAGAAGACTTAAATAGACTGAGTGAAGGACACAGAAGTGGGAAAACAAAGATGGAATGTAGAATTTACTCTTGGTAGGGATATATTGTTGGAGGTGGAGGAAATAAGAAATATGGAGGTGATGATGGATAAGGATCTAAAATTTAGAGGACATATTGCTAAAATTGTGAGGACAACACAACAAATTTTGGCAATAATGGGAAGGACGCTGACTCATATTAGTAAGGAGATTCTTAAGCTCAGATTAGGCCACTTATGGACTAGCGTGCATAGATTTCATCACTTGGTTTTCAAAAGGATGGATAGATGTTACAGTGAATCCAGAGGTGATTGATTAAAATAGTTTTTGATCTCTGGAATGTTGAACATGAAGAAAGGTTGAGACAATGCAATTTGCATAGTCTAGTACAATGATGGCGAACCTTTTAATGTGTGTGTACCAAAAATTTATGAATCTATTTGCTGACGTGCTGGGCAGTTTTTAATAGGTGAAAAATTAATAGAAATTAATCTAACTTAATTAATTTATTTATATATAAATTTATAATATATATATATATTTATAATATTTTATAAATAATTATTTATATATAAATTTATAATATTTATTTATATATAAATTTATAATGGTATTCAGTGTTAAATTGATTATTGTATTATTAAATTGATTTTCATTATGTTGGTTTGAAAAAAAAAAAAAACTAGTGAGAAAAATATTTATGCATTGTAACTCACTATCAAAGTTAGCTGAGCAAGGGAAGCAGCAGAAGTATGTCAACTTGTCAGCGAAACTACCATATTTACTCGAAAATAACTCACCCCCTCGCGTATCACTAGCACCCTTGATTTTACTTTACGAAAAAAGACATTAAAAAGTGTTGTACATGCCTTGCACATGAAAAATGTTTAAACTTATTCACATCGAGGTGATAGTAACTCGCGCCCTGCGGTTAACAACATGCCCTCCCCAACAGCCATTATACTGCAGATGCAAGAAAAACAAGTAGTTTTATTGTATCCCTGATTAAGGTATGGAGGCTTTTACAGTCTGTGTAATATATTTCTCAACAAATAGTGCAATTAGAGACAGCTGGAATAAAAACGGCGCTAACTAATGAATCACATGTCCCCTCTCACAGAAACTACGCTGTATAGACTCGAGCAAAATCATATGTTGCACCGGAAACACAATATCTAAAAACCCTTGTTCAATTTTTCAGTTACATGAAATAAGTGTTTGTTTTATTGCATTTGAAATTCTCTATGTCATTATGACAGATCACAAAGTCTAACTTCAATTAAAATTCTACCACGAATTGAAATATACTATATAATGCATGCAAGTTCCTGTGCCAGTTTAAACGCAAACAAACAGCAATAAAATTCAACCAAAGGTTGAAACGTTGTGCGAGTTGAACCCACCGATAAAGAGAAGTTCCATCAGAATGATAAACGACACCCCATCGATCGTGGATGTGTTAAAACTAAGAAATATACTGTATAGTGAATGTTGTTATGACAGTTTCACATGTTATGTAATTTGGTTGAAGAGAATTAGCATTTCAACTCAACAGTTGTAGGTTGCCTTTGTCTTTGGGTCATGCAACCTTTTGTTAATACAGCACCAATCATATGCACATCTTCATAGCTGCTCTCTAGTGTAAAACAAAATTTAACTTGTACGTATTGTAACAGTTAAAAAAAAAAAAAAAAAAGGTTGAATAATTTATAAGCGTATTGTTGGATCCTTTTTCATCTTAACCCATACTTTGGATCCGACATGTTTGTCACTACGATGCTCTTAAACAAAAAATAAGTTGCTAGTTGATTTCTAATCCAAATATAGAGAAAATTTGTATTTATTGACTGTGCCACTCTGTATCTAAATTAGTCCAAGAATTGAAGTAAAACCAACTCTCAACTATTTCCCCTTAATGTGTTATTATTATGTATACAGGCCGAGTTTATTTAACTTATTTAAATCACCCGCTTTGGTTCTAATATTTTATGAATGGTGCAGTAAAAGAGATTCAGGCAAAATACAAATTTAGATCAACAAAACAAACATTTAATTTAGGCTTACAATTTATACACTTTAGTTTAAATCACTGAATAATGTATTATAAACATTTTAGCTCATCTGGTAATACAGTCATACTATCTCAGGCAGTGGTTAATCTGTTGTCTGAAATACAGCCTTCACAAAGTTCATTTAACTATTTAATAAAGTTCAATGTCATAAGTTCCTTAGTAACTAACTACATTAATATCTTATAGTTACTTAAGTTTCAATTACATATATAAGGGCGGCAACGCTTCTTCACAAGTATACACTCTTCAATCCACACTCCAGCTATTCTCTGCAAAAGTTACTTTTAATGTAGGGATATTTTAGGAAGAAACACACATATCTCTGCATAGGAGTAACAAAGCTGGTTAATTCTTACTGGTAAATTTCCTAGTTCATCTAATTATGTATTAACATTTCTTATAACTGCATACACTTAAAACAATTAACAACACTCATTAAAACAAATCTTCTTAGTAATAACTGAATAAATTAATGGTCGCAATTCACATAATTAAACGTTCTTGCTCAGATCAAAAGGCTTGTACTAGCTTTGACAACACTTGACCAATTTAGTATTCTACTAATAACTCTTGAACTAAGATAACACACAGTAATTCTTTAACTTGAAGTTTTTACGCACAATTGCCTATACAGGAATACCTTGTATAGCGCGGTTAATTGGTTCCAAGAAGCGTCCGCGCTATGCTAAACTGCATTGTTCGAGGTCTATTTATAAAGGTTTTCAATTTAATTTGTTTATTACAAAAATTTAGGATAATAAAAATGTTTAAAAATGAAAAACAATTGTTATTTTTATTAACTAAATAACAAATAAAATCCTTTTAAACTGATATAAAAGTTGTACAAACAAAACAAACATTGTTGCTTCAATTTTAGCATACAGTAATTTGTAACTAAAAAAATTTTTTATTTAATATTAAATATTAAATTTAAGCATACAGTAACACTAAAAGACTACTTTTTACTAAAGTAGTCTTTTAGTATTTGTTGAACCATCCTTGTCTTCTTTGTCTCTTCAAGTACAGTACAGTACTAGATCTCTGTAGCATTTGATGGCATTATTGAGGCTTTGTCTCACTTTGATGCTTCTTTCCAAATTCGGGTCGGCATTTATGAGAAAGTCGGAAGCTTCGTCGATTTTATTATTATTATTATTTGACACCTCCAGGGAGTCCAAAGACTCATCAAGGGAGAGTGTGCCAACAGCATCAAACGATTGGGCCCCTTCCAATTACTAACCGTGCTCAAACTTAACTGAGCCATTAGTAGCAGAGGCTCTACCAATCGACCAACCTTTATAAATGTGTATATACATGCAGAGATGTAAAGATCAAAAGGATGAGCCCATACAAAGGAAATATAGAAAGTAAAAAATTTTTCTCACAAAAGTTGAAAGGTCAGCAAAGGAAAATTCTTCAACCATGACATCAGTGGGGTCATCTTCGTCTTCTTCATAGGCTTGTTGTTGTTCCAACTCCAAAAGGGTTTCATCATCCAGATCATTTGAATGAGAATCAATACATTCGTTACAATCTAAACTTGTAAAACAAAGATCTTTTCCCATCTGCACAATTTCTTTTGAGATTTCCTCTTTCTGTGTTGCAAAGGTAACAAAGTCCTTTGAACAATGCGGCAAGATATTATGCCATACGGATCTTGTGTTGCTTTGAGTCACCTCTTTCCAAGATTCATAAATATTTTGAATGGCATCTTTTATACTAAATTTCTTCCAAAATTCACTCAAAGACCAAGAATCTTCTTCTGCTGCAGCTTTAATAGCTTGAGCAAAAGTTGCTTACTTCCACTAAGTGGAGATAACGCCTTGATCCATCGGCTGCAGATTTGATGTTGTATTTGGAGGGAAAAACGAATCTTGATATTTTCATCCAAGTCAGTCAATAGAGTTGAATGGCTTGGTGCATTGTCTAATAAAAGCAAAATTTTGAAAGGAATATCATTCTTTTTACAATGGCTTTTAATTTCAGAGAAAAAACAAGTTTTAAACCAGTCTTCGAAAATTGAACAAGTCACCCACGCTTTTTTTTATTCGAAAGCCAATGAACAGGTAAATTGTTCTTTGTAAAGAACAATTTACAAAGAGCCCTTAAGAGCTCTTGGGTTTTTCGCTCTGTACACTAACAGTGGCTTCAATTTTAAATCACCTGATGCATTACCTCCTAGTAAAAGTGTCAATCGGTCTTTTGACACTTTATACCCAGCTTGTGTTTTTTTCTTCTCTGCTAGAAATGTGCACTATGGCATTCTTTTCCAGAACAAGCCAGTCTCGTCAGCGTTAAAAATTTGACAATCTGTGTAGCCTTCCTTCTCAATAAGCTCCTTCAATTCATTGGAAAATAATTCTGCAGTTTTAGTGCCAGCACTTGCGCTTTCACCTTGGATTCTTACGTTATGGAGTCCCATATGCTTTTTGAAATTGTAGAACCACCCGCAACTTGCTATAAAAGTTTCACTGGTTGTACCTCCTTCATTTTCACTTTCATTTTCTTTTATTTTGTCAAGTAGACTTGTTGCTTTTGCCTGGATTATCATTTGACTCAAAGGAATCTTTTTCTGATTACAATCTTCAATCCATATCATTAGAAGGCGTTCCATATTTTCCATTGTAGAAGATCGATTTCTTGTGATCACTTTTGACATATAAGAAGCGGTGCTCATTCCATGCTGTTTAATCTTTTCTTTGCTCTGAATAATTGTTCGTACAGATGACTTATTCATTGAATTCTCACTATTGCTATTTTAGCAAACGAAGCGCCATTCTCGTGACATTTTATAATTTCAAGTTTCTCTCTAATGTCAACCATTTACGTTTTTTTGTTACTCCAACAGTGTCTTCTTTGTTTTATCTCTTTTCACTCATACTTAAATAATAAAAAAAAATATTAAATACTAATATTAACGTAAATAATGAAATACCGCAGGGAAAGAACGTGTCTACATGAGAGCCAATCGAATAACTACTGCATAAATTGAACATGTTTTGGTCATAAAGTATTACAAAATAAAGATTTATTGTTACATAGACCATATATTTACAAAGTACTTAAGCTCTTACAAATTGCCTACCGGTTTCACTACTGGAAAAATCTAATTAACTCCCTCAGTTCAACAGAGCTACAGTACGCAAATAATCACATTACGCGTTTGCATGTAACACGTGTTCATGATGCTGAGTAGTTATGTCACGCGAACGGGTCACCCTAGCTACCTAACAGGTACTAACGGTTCTTTGTATTTTGAAACCTTTTTTGCATTTACCTCTTTTTTGTACTATGCAAGCGTTGAGAAAGCTGGTCAGTTACTAGCGAAACCGGTAGGCAATTTGTAAGAGCTTAAGTACGTTGTAAATATATCATCTATGTAACAATAAATCTTTATTTTGTAACTACTGCATAATCGTGGCTCTCGACTGTAACTTGTGGCACTCGGGAGTCGCCGGTCAGTGTTGACAATGTTAGTGTAATAATAAAAACCGCGTTAGACCAAAACCCACATTGTTCAAAACTGCACTATACAAGGTATTCCTGTACTTCTGCCATTTAATTAATCTTGAGGCACTATATCTCTTAACACAGCTATCGTTTAAATTCAACCTTGCTGCCTCTACTTATTCTCTTAGTTACTCCGTGCTAAGCTTCAAGTTTCCGTGTGTCCCTGAAAAGTCGGTCCTGAATTTAAATGCCAACTAAAGTATATCTAGTCATCCAGTTGTCACCTTGCTATCTTCCATTGCTTTATTTGTTGTTCTACAACTTACTAGCTAACTCGCTCCTCGACGAGTAAACTTTAATTAGCTACTTGAGTGACTCGCTGTTATCGCACTCTGATTCCCTGAATCGTTTTCTCTTCACTTATATATCCCTTCTTCCTGCCAAAATTGTTCTCGTGCTCTACTTCTACTAAAATCCTTTCCAGTCTTTCAATACCAATCTGCCACGCTCTGTTCTAAACTCGTGCTAGCTGTCTTACATACGTCTCCATGACAACCAAAATAAAATATAATAAAACTGAGGCATTGCATAACATTATACCTCTACATACAGGAACAAATAAGGAATATTTACACTTCAATTAATACGCAGTTAAATGTTGAATACAAGTTCTTGTAATATTAACATAGGAAATAATAAAATAAACTTAATATTTTAATACAGAGTCGTTTCACTATTAATACATATCTTTGATTAGATAATTAAATATTATTAAAACTTAAAGGGAGTTATGTGAATATTAATTTATAAACAAGTAATTTACATTAAATAATATTTACAAGTTTTGCTTATATGATGCAAGATCATGTTGGATTCTGAAGCAAATATTAATTACTCAAATCTCTATATATTCAGAATCCAACAAAGGCTTACTCTTCCTTTGAAAAATTTTTCTTTAAGGAAAAATTTTTCATACTAAACTCATTGGTGGAGGAATCAGACTCCTACTACCTTTTTTCTGGGTCTTAGGTTATACCTCGTTTGGATGAAACTCCTTCTTGTGTTTTCTACAATGCATGTATTATCTTCCCCGTCTTTACTCAGATTCCTACTGTTATCACATTCGAGTGTAGCATATCTTCTATATTGGTAATCTGGGGAGTCTTCTTCAGAACACAAATCTTTTCTTTGACCTTCGGCGATGTGCCTAGGTTGTTTCATTTCTTTTTTTCCTGATACCAAGTTATTTCTTCCAAATTCTCTCACTCCTTGATAATTTCTTTTTCTACTCCATACCTTTTCAGTGGGATCTCCTAGGCAGACCAGACGATCTGGCCTATTCTTAATTAATTTCAATCTGTCTGAATGGACAACTATGGTTCTTTTTTGTCCTGATATTTCTTTTATTCTATAGTTCACTGGGGATGTTTTATTAACTATCTCATAAGGGCCTGCAGCACCTTTACCAAATTTCTCTCTTCTTTTATTGCTGGGTTGCTGTTCTAGAAACACTAGGTTCCCAGGCTTTAACTCCTTATACCTTATCTTATACCATAAGATCTGGCTTTTTGTGAACTATTCTGACTGGCAATATGCAACTCTGTTCTCATAAATTAGGTTGTTAAGATATTCATCTATGTCAAGGAAACCAAAACTAGCTTTCAAATCTTTAAAGTCATGAAGGAAATGGGGGGTTCAAATCCGTATGGGACCACAGCTGGAATCTCCCTTATAGCAGAGTGCAATGCTGTTCTACAGGCGAAAAGGGTGTGTGAGAGGAAGTTGTCCCAATTAGTTAATTGACCATCTGCAAGTTTAGATAGGGTTTGCTTCAGAGTTCGATTCATTCTCTCACACATCCCATTTCCTTGAGGATGGTAGGGAGTGGTGAACAGTTTCTGTATTTTCAGTAATTTACATAACTGTAGCATGACCTCAGCTGTAAAATTTGTTCCCTTATCAGTGAGGAAGGTTTGGGGGTTTCCGTATCTTGAAATTATCAACTCAAAGAATTTGTTTGCCACCGTCTGGGCAGTTTGGTCCTTCATAGCTGTGGCCTCGGGAAATCTAGACAAGGTGTCAATCACCACCAGTATATATCGGTTTCCCTTCAATGTGGTTGGAAGGGGCCCTATGATGTCCATTGCCACAGCTTGAAATGGACGACTTGGAATGGGAAAGGGCTGGAGAGGAACTTTTTTTCCATTATCTGATTTACGTTGACACAATACACATGAAGATACATAGGCTTCGACATCTCTTCTCATTCCTTTCCATATATATCTATCTTTTATTCTTTTCCAAGTTCTGTAAAACCCCTGGTGACCTGCCAAACCTGCATCATGAAAGGAATGTAGTATCCAGGGGTCGTGGGAGCTACTACCTTATTTTTCCAACGTCCAGTGAAGTTCTGCCTTGCCAACAGAAGACCATCACCATCTATGAATAGGGATTGCAGGAAAGAATGCTCTTCCAAAACTCCATTTCCCTTTTGGATCTGTAAATAAATTTCTCCCCATACTGGGTCTTGCTTTTGAGCTTCTCTTATGGATGACTTGTCCCAATTCTGAAGGTGAGGTGGTTTCCTGTGGTTTTGTTGTTCTCCTCCTGTCTTTATTAATTTGATGTTTCCTTCCTCATAATCTGAGTTCTCTTTTGTTTCTTCATCAAGTGCTCTGGAAAGGTAGTCAGCGACCACATTATGTTTTCCAGGAACGTACTTATCTTGACCTGGAACTCTTGTATCTCCAATGCCCAGCGGATTATTCTCTGATTTTTGTCTTTCATGGAAGACAAGAATGTCAGAGGTTTGTGGTCTGACCTTAGAACTATCTTCTGCCCTAACAGCATGTACCTGAACTTCCTTAGGGCATGTACAATGGCTAATGTTTCTTTCTCAATTACAGAGTAGTTTCTTTCAGAAGTGGAGAGCTTCCTACTTAAAAATGCTATTGGTCTAAGATCTCCTCCTTCTTCTTGTTCCAGTACAGAAGCAATGGTGTCATTAGAAGCATCCGTAGCTAGATAGAAAGGCTTCTTGAGTTTTGGGTAGGCTAAAACTGGAGCTTTGGTTAATGCAAGGTGAGGGAGTTGTGGGCAAGCTGTTGTTTTTCCCCCCAATGAAATTTTTCTCCTTTTTTTTAGTCAGTTCGATGATGGGTTGCATTATTCTGGAGCAATTAGGAATGAATTTTCTATAAAAATTCACCATTCCCAAATACCTTCGAACTTGCCTCACAGAAGTAAGGATTCTTGCTTTCAGGATGGCAGAGACATTTTCTTCAGTGGGAATAATACCTCTATTGATCACCACATGGCCTAGATATTGTACCTCCCTCATGAAGAGCTTACACTTCGAGCACTTCAGTGATAGTCTTGATTTCTCTAATCTTTCCAACACACCATTCAAGATATTCATGTGAGACTTTAGGTCATGGGTGTAGATTAATAGGTCATCCGGAAAGCACATGACTCCTTTTCCTAACATGTCTGAGAGAACAGTGTTCATTAGACATTGAAAGCTCATGGCTGAGTTTCTTGCCCCCTGTGGAAGTCGACAGAGCTGATATTTCTGCCAACGTGTTGTAAAGGCGAAAAACTGTATATCTTCCTTCCTATGGGGAATTTGGAAATAGCCAGAGTTCAGGTCTAATTTTGAAAAGAACGTTGCTCCCTCTAGACTTGTTAGCAATTCTTCTATGTTACAAAGGGGAAAATCAATGGGCTTAGTGACCTTATTAATCTCACGCAGGTCCAAGATAAATCTTAGGCTCCCATCAGGTTTCTCTACTAATATGAAGGGCTGTTCCATCTGGAGTTTGACTTCTCTATGATTCCCACTCTTCATATTTACTCAAGAGGTCCTGAAGTTTGTCCAGATATTTCGGGGGGGGGGGTCTTGTACTGTTTTATGCATATGGATGAGTCCACGGTAATCTGAATGGAGTGCTCTATTTTCTCAGCACAGGTTAATGAGCTGATATCCTCTGTAAAGACTCAAGGATATTTCAAGAAGATTGTTTGAATAAACTCTTCAATTTTACTCCTTTCAGTCTCAGATACAGTTGAGCTGATGGCTTCATTCAATAACTTCTCCTTCTTTTCTTCGAGACCCTCCTCGGGCCTTACTACTTCTATCTCCATTGTATCATGTTTATTGTTCTCAGATCCTTTTGAAGACCTTGGCTGGTAACTTATGCCATTTAATGAAATGGTTCCTGAGGCAAAATCACACATGAACTCATTCTCTTCTAGGAAATCTAGACCCAAAATTACTTGACCATTTGTGTCTGCAATCTCAGGAAGAATGACTAGCTCATGTGAGAATGAAATTGGAAAGCAAGGAATGTGTAATTTGGTGACTATTTTCTTTATTGCAATCATTTCACCTTTAGCAATGCCTGTAATCTTTATAGGATTTTGTAACAAGGAGGCATTATCAGAGATTTGATTATTAAATTTGCTTACCAGGGAATTTGAAATAACAGATATATGTGCACCGGTATCTAAAAGAATCTCACAAGGGACCTCCTCGACTAAACCTTGTACGAGTGACAAAGGCAATCTCCCAGTTACTTTGACTATAGTTACGTTTTGCATTTTTAGAGAATTGAAACTACAAGAATCTGGGATGTCTTTATAGCTGATAAGGTTGTCAGATGATTGATCATATCTGCAAGGGTTTAAAAGGCTCAGCTTGGCCTTTTAGAGTCTCAAGGTTAGAAGGAGATTTGTCAATAGACTTAGTTGATCTTATTAACTCAGGGTTTGTCATCTCATGAGGGTCTAATATAGGGTATTCATCTTCCTTTCTTTCAGGTTTGAGTGACTTTTCTAATATTTTCCTATTTAGGGATAGTTCCTGTGGATTAACAGAAAGCTCTTCTGGTGTTGCTCTTGGTAGGCGAGTACCACCTGACAGACACAAAAAAGTTGATAAGGAGGGGACTTGAGCATTACAATCTTGGGCTAACATTTGCCTTATGGAAGAAATTTGATGCATCTCCTCTAGGATTCTCTCTCTCCTTTTTGCTAATTCAAAACACCCCTCAGTAGCTCCCTTCTTATGAATTACTTCCCTTAAATTATCATGTAATCCTATTCTAATTGTTGGAAAGTAATCCATACTAAGTGGGGTTTCTGAGTATTAGTCACATTTAAACTGTTGGATAATGTCAATAAACGATTGTAAAATTCTGTGACAGTTTCTTTATCTTTTTGTAAGACTCTCTGTAGCTTCCATAAGTTTGGGCCTATACTTCTTAACTTCAAGAACTGAGAAATAAGATTGTCTTTAAATATTTGATAATTTAATGTATCCTTGAGAATTGGAGATGAGTTAAAATATGTTCTAGCCTTGCCTATTAATTTACTTCTGAGTAAAATTAACAGTTGAAAATCTGTCCAATTTGCTATTTCTCTAAGTTTTTCAACATAGGTAAAAAAAGATAGGATATCATCTGATTCTTCACCCAAAAACTGAGGAAAAACTTGTTGTGGGTTCACTGTACGAAAAAATTCACTATCTTCCATTTTAGAACTAGGTGAAACAGCCATATTAACTTAATTCACTTAATTTACTTTCAAAATTCTTGGGGTCACTCTTTTTTTTTTATGCTCTTACAAAATTTAATACTTAATATTATAATCTTTGTTAGCGAAATCAAATCTTGTTGACTGCTGCGCCATTTTGTTAGATCGTCCTTCCTGTACTATCTTTGACATCACTTGACCAATTTAGTATTCCACTAATAACTCTTGAACTAAGATAACACACAGTAATTCTTTAACTTGAAGTTTTTGCGCACAATTGCCTATACTTCCGGCATTTAATTAATCTTGAGGCACTATATCTCTTAACACAGCTATTGTTTAAATTCAACCTTGCTGAAAGATAAAGATAAAAAGATATCTCCTGTAAATCGTTGACGTGCCAGCACAATTCTCGGACGTGCCACCTCTGGCATGTGTGCCATAGGTTCGCCATCTATGGTCTAGTAGATAGGAGAAAGAAGGGTGATATGATAGAGACATACAAGTTGGTGATGGGTTATTATAGGATTAATGTTTCTGAAAATGGTGGGAGATTTTGGGAGAATAAGAAGAGGTCATCCTTGGAAGCTGTATAGGGATGGTGTGAGCAAGGGAGTGAGAAGCAGGTTTTTTGCATGGAGAGTTGTGAACAATTGGATTGCACTGCAGAACCTCCTAGATGGGTCTTTGACTCCATGGGGGTCTTAGGATAATAAAAATAATAAACTATTTACAGCTTTCAGCACATACAAACCACATGTATAATGTGCATATAGCAGCACTCAGTGTTTGAAATATCCTCCTTTTGCCTTTATGCATGCGTGCACTCTGTGAGACGACATATTGATGCCAACATGCACAACATCCACTGGAAATGCTGCCATTGCTTGCTCCAAATCTACCTTCATGCTGGTGATACTGGGGTATCATTTCTTTCAGACTCCTCTCTCAAGCTCTGACCACAATTTGAAGTCCACGAGATTGAGATTGGGACTTGCATACATCCAATCAGATAGTGATATGTCATCTGACACATTTGGCACCAACCACTATTGTGTAGACCTCGCCTTATGTGCAGGGGACCGAGTCCTGTTGGACATTCATTACCTACCTACTGTGCAACAAGGTGTTATTCAGGGTCCATACAATAGGTTTCAAAATTCTATGATACAGTGATGGCTGAACTGGATGAGGGTAATGAGATTACAGTCATTCTACTGGACCTTGCTAAAGCCTTTGATAAGATACCACATGGAATTCTAATCAGTAAACTGCAGCATATGAGAATCGATATAGGGTTGGTGAGATGGATAGGAGGGTGGTTGATGGAGAGATATCAGAGAGTAGTTTATTCAGGAGTAGAGTCCAAAAGACGGCCTGTGACTAGTGGTGTGTCACAGGGTTCTGTTCTTGGACCACTACTGTTTAATTTGTTCATTAACCATATAGGAAAGGATCTGAGAGGAACTGTGCATCTGTTTGCGGATGATGCAAAGTTGGGTAGAGCAATAGTGAATGCTCAGGATGTCAAAATTTTGCAGGATGATTTGGATAGTTTGGAGGACTGGGCTTAGGAGAATGGATGTCAATTTAATGTGAAAAAAAGTAAGGTTTTGCATTTTGGGGTGAAAAGATTAGCAGCAGTATATCACATTAGTGGAACTGTACTCCATGAGATTGACGAGGCCAGGGATTTGGGAGTGTTTGGTGAATAGGGAGTTGAAGTTATGGGACACATCGCAAAAGTGGTGAAATCAGCTCATCAAATCACTTGGTTGCTGAAAAACACTTTAATGAGCAGAAACAAGCAGGTTATTGTTCCTCTGTATAGAGCCTTCATAAGACCCCCCACTAGACTACTGTGCCCAGATATGGGTGCCAGGAGGATTTCTTCTTGATGGGGGAGGAGGTGGAGAGGATCCAGAGACGAGTGACCAAGATAATAGCAGGACTATGGAATGAACCTTATGAGAACAGGTTGAAGATTTGTAGACTGCAGAAATTGGTCGATAGGTGGAAAAGGGGTGATATGATTGAGACATTCAAATTACTGAAGGGTTTCTATAAGATTAATTCAGAAGATATTTTTGAGAATAGGACTGGTAGTGGGAGGACTAGGGGCCATCCATGGAAGCTTTGTAAGAGTGTGGTTAGCCAGGGTGTTAGAGCTAGGTTTTTTTACTTGGAGAGTAGTAAATGAGTGGAATAAGCTGCCAGAGTCTGTTTTGGGTGCCATGACTGTAAATGAATTCAAGGTGAAGTATGATAGATACTGTGTGAATGTTGAATAGTTGTTCTTGACATGATGTTGGACCTCCCTCGATGAGTCTAAGGACTCCTTGGAACTGGCCGTTATAGTAATAAATAAATGGTTTTTTGTGATACACTTTGGCAGAGGTTTTGTCCCTTTCTTGCAGAAATGCAACTTGAATACTTCTTGATATGTCAAACCCCCCCCCCACACACACACACCAAACCATCTCTGATGTGGGGTAATGAATCCTCTGAATCCTGGGTGCTATAGCACATGCTGTATGACCATCTGAGATATAAACCTGGTCGTTTTTATCTGTTAAATGACTCGTGAAAATCATCTCATCTGTGAAGAGGATATCTCTCTGTCTGTTGTTCGCATACATTCCTGTCACTGTCTTCAGTTTTCATGTCACATTTATCATATTTTATTCCTTTTATGGTACCCTTTCCTCCAATTCTGAGTTTTTTAATAGCCTCCAGAACATTTTGCTATCTTCCTGATATTTATCTTCTATATTCTTACTAGTCTTCCCCTGATTTTTGTTTAGCTACTTTTATACATTGCTTAGCTCTCTTAAATATTTCTCCTGTATTCTTTTAGAGCATCTGCCAACTTATTTGCTAGAAATTGCTTCTTTAACTTACTGTTTTCACAATTGTATTATTTTTTCACAGCTTGACACTGAGATTCCTAGGTTTTGTTCTAGCTTTTGGACTGTTCATTTTTTGTTTCATTAATGTTTATGTAATTGTCTACAGTTTACTTGTAGACTTAACTATATAAACTTTAATTTTTTTTAAAACTTTCTTACATGTCAGCATTGATGATCCCTTAAATATATAATGCAATCATCTCTACTAGCAAGATATTACTGAAGTGAAGTGAATTTGCTTACTTTAACAAACTATCAAATTCTGAAGCCTCTGCCCAGAAAGAATTCTTAAAAAAATAATAAAAAAAATGCAATAGTCTTTTGGATTCTAAACCTCTCCCTCTCAGCCTTTTCACACGGTAGTTACTCTGAAAGGTTAACAAAACTGCTGCTGCTAGCAACAGCATCCTGATGTTAGGCATTGAATGTGGAATTCATAACTTGGCTCCAGAAATAGCTAACAACAGTGGGCTTGACATTGACAGCATTCTTAATAGAGCAGATAATGGAATTGTTCCTGTTATTCTTAATACTGGTAGTGAGTAGTAGAAAAATGGATATCATTCTCAGAGACCTGCTTTACCTACAGACCTTTAGATTAAGATTCCACTAAATCTCAGATAAAATTAAAACATCTACTCCAAAAGGTTTTTCTTCCTGGCCTCTTACAATTCCCTGAAAATTTACAAATCAGATTCCCTCCCTCCCAAGATCCTTATTAGATGCTGCTAATTCCCTTTGCTATATATCAGGGGTGTTCAACCCTTCGGTCGCGGTGCGATTTTTGGTCGATCTTGTACTTACAAATTTAATTAAAACTGAAAACATAATATTTTATTTATCATTATTTTGTATTATTGTTAATTCACTTTAAGTGTATTGCTATTGTTTATTTTTTTTTGTTAAAATTGTCAAATCAGTTCGGGTAAATGAATTAATTTGGATCAGTGGAAGTCAAACGGCGAGCCGAGTGAATACGATTATAAGCAAAGTATAAAAACTCAATGGTAGCTTAAATATTAAACATTCCAAAGCACGTTACATCGATTTTTTACTTAGGTTAAGTCCCATGTGAATATTGTAAAAAAATAAACTTTGTTTGTCTCGGTGTAGTTTGTATTAGATGTTTTTGTAAATAAACGTTTTTGTAATGTTCGCTGTTGATGCAAAGTTGGGGAGGGTGATAGTGAATGCAGAAGATGTCAAAGTCTTGCAGGATGACTTAGATAGATTGGAGTTCTGGGCTAAGGAGAATGGATGTCAATTTAATGTGACAAAATGTAAGGTTATGCATTTTGGGATGAAAAGATTAGCAGCAGTATACTGCATGGGTGGAACTGTACTCCAAGAGATTGATGAGGCCAGGGACTTGGGAGTGTTGGTGGATAGGGAGATGAAGTTTAGGGGGCACATTGCGAAAGTAGCTAAATCAGCTCATCAACTCACTTGGTTGTTGAAAAATACCTTAACGAGCAGAGACAAGCAAGTTATTGTACCTCTGTACCGAGCCTTGATAAGACCTCATCTTGACTACTGTGCCCAGATTTGGTCACGTCGGTTCCTTCTTGATGGGGAGGAGGTGGAGAGGATCCAGAGGCGAGTGACGAAGATGATAGCAGGTCTAAGGAATGAACCATATGAGAACAGGTTGAAGATTTGTGTGTTGCAGAAACTGGTTGATAGACGGAAAAGGGGAGATGTGATTGAGACATTCAAATTGCTAAAAGGATTCTATAAGATTAATTCAGAGGATATTTTTGAGATCAGGACTGGTGGTGGGAGAACTAGGGGACACCTATGGAAGCTGGGCAAGAGTGTGGTTAGCAGTGGTGTTAGAGCTGGGTTCTTTACTTTTAGAGGGGTAAATGAGTGGAATAAGCTGCCCGAGTCTGTTGTGGGTGCTATGACAGTGAGCGAGTTCAAAGCAAAGTATGATAGATACTTTGAGAATGTCGTATAGTTGTGTGGACATGATGTTTAGGGCCTCCCTCGATTAGTCTAAGGACTCCCTGGAGTAGCCCGAAAATAATAATAATAATAACTCTTTTGAAGCTAACTGTATATACTGCTTTAATAAGAATATGTTAGAGTGTTAAAAACAAAGGCAATGTTTTTGTCTCCGAAGCTGTACATGGCGGCATTAGAAAGATTGTTATTGAAACCTGTATGTGAGAAAGCTTGCAGGCTCTAAGTGTAAACATCTCCAAAGTCAGTCAGAAAGAGTTCAAACAACTTTCCGATGGCTGGCAACTTACAATCAAAAGAAAGCGGAGGAGAACAAAAGACATGCCGAACTTGAAACTTAAGATGAAAGACTCGTACCGATTCTTTGGAGGTTGCCAAACTTCATGCGAGGTCTCAGAGGAGGTTTAATAAAAAGGGACTGAAGCAAGCAGAAGAAGGTGTGTGTGTGGGGGGGGGGTCCTGGTTCCAGTATTGCTGTCAGAGAGGAGGTCGCCATCAGAGAGACTGCTTGAATCCACATTGCTTGAGAGAGGAGTTTCCGACTTCCAGAAAGGAGCTTCTCGGTTGGAGACATCTCTAGAGAGAGACTACTTCTAGGCTGCAGACAAGGTTTCAAATTGCCGAAAGGAAGAGTTCCAATTGCTGGAGAAAAGTTTCCAGGCCAGGTTAATGTCAGACATTAACAAGTGTGTTGCATTTTCATTACAATTTGATGAATCAAACAACTTCACTGATATTGCTCAGTTAATGGTATTTATTCGCATGGTATTTGAAGATTATTCAAGTAAAGAAGAACTTTTCAAAATTATACCATTATTGGGAAGGACTAGGGGAGAAGACATTTTTTCGGCATTTGATGAATTTGTGAAAGAACATAAAATTCTGCATTTTAAACTTGTGTCTATTACTACTGATGATGCTACTGCAATGATGAGTAATAAATCAGGCTTCATTTCATTATGTAAAAACGATGACAAATATCCAGGTTTTTTAACGTACCACTGTATTATTCACCAACAAGTACTGTGTAGTAAAAGATTAAACACAAAAGATGTTTTGGATATTACATTTAAAATTGTAAATTCTGTTTGAGGAAAAGCCCTGCAACGTCGGTTATTTAAATTATAGACTGATAATGATAGGGAACTTCTGTTGTACAATAATGTTTGCTGGCTTAGCCGAAGTCAATTTTTAGAAAGATTTCTTGTATTAATTAACGATATAAAAATTTTTCTTGATGAAAAAGGAGATATTTATCCACAATTGTGTGATAAAAGATGGTTGTTACACTTATCATCTTTAGTAGATTTCTGTACAAAATTAAACACTTTTAATTAAATTTAAAGCAAATTAAAAAGCAAATCAAGAAATGCTTCGCTATGATTTAAAAGAATTTATTCTTGAAATAGAATTAATTGAGGAAGAAATAAATTCAAGATTTAAAGATTTTAATAAAACTGAAATGATTGTATCTTTTATCAATAATCCATTTCAAGAAAACTTGAACATCACAGAAATTTCAAATAAAATTAGTGGACTGTTTGATATAAACCAAGCTGAAGTAGAACTTGAGTTAATAAACATTCAGAATAGTTTACATTTAAAATCAATAAACAATGAAGTCATTTGGCAGTACTCCATACTTCAAGGATATCTTTTTCTCCCATTTTCACGTGACCTTTATCATCTCTAAGTCCTTTTACAGCACTCTTTCCTCCATTTCTAAGCTTCTTCAACAAACTCCACAGTATCTTACCACCTTATTGATATTTATTTTCTATGTTCTGGCCAAAGTCCTATGACTTTTCATTAGCTAGTTTTACACAGTGTTTAGCTTTCTTACATTTGTCTCTGTATTCTCTAAGAGCACATGCTGACTTATTTGCCAGGAACTTTTGATATGCTTTCTTCTTTTCCTTTACTGCCTCTTTAACTTCCTGTGTCCACCATGGAGTTCTGATTTTTCTATCCTGACAGACAACCTCACCACATGCCTCTCTGGCTGAATCAATCAGGGTTTTCTTCAAGGCTTGCCACTGAATCTCCAAGGTTTGGTTCCTGTTCTCAAATTCTTTAATTTTTTCTTCAATAATCTTTTTGTATTTTAGTCTACAGTTCACATCTGAGAGCTGCTCAACTTTTATTTGCTTTAAAACTTTCTTACATGTTATTCTTTTCAATACGAAATTTGTTTATACTGCTCAAGACTAAATAGTGATGACTTCCAATTTCAAATCCTCTGTACGCTCTTGTGTCCTGCACCAGAGAGAAAACATCACTATCGACAATAACAAAGTCAATGAGATTTTTCTTATTCCTTGCCTCTTTTCTCCATGTGAATATGTGCACATTTTTATGTTGGATCATGGTATTAGTAATAACCGGTCCATGTCCTGAACAGATATCCAACAGGTAATTGCCATTATTATTAGCTATGCTCTTTTCTCCAAATTTTCCCAAAATATTTTTGTATGTCTGACAATCATTTCCTAGTCTGCTATTTAGAACCCAAACAAGGACCAGTTTTCATTGTGTCAGTTGCTTACTCTAAAGCATCAAAAAATTCCTCCACTTCTGCCTTAGTATAACCTTCTGTGGGACCATAGGCATAAATAAGTCTCATTGTCCACTTCCCCATTCTCATATTTGCCAACATCGCTCTACTGGAGACTACCTGCCATTCAAGAAGATTAGCCTCGTATTTAGTGTTGAATACTATGGCTACTCCTTTTCCATGATTTTTATTGCCTGAATATAATATTTTGTATTTATTGCTCAGAAAGATCTCACCAGTTTTTGCCTTTTTTGTTTCAGTCTCCCCTATTATATCGATCTGGTACTTATCTAATTCCTCAGCTAGCTCCATTTCTTTGCCATTCAGGCTTCTTATGTTGATAGTACCTATCTTTAACTCTGGCGATGTTGAGTTGGGGTGTGTTTTCAGATTTATTCCAGTAGCTGGTTTTTGCTGTTCACCCTGGTTCCCTGGCGAAAACAACCAGGGCCTTGTTTAACTGGGCGACGCCCCAGCCGGCATGAAATTTTATCATGTAGTACTATCATTTTGCATTTTGGTTTAAACCAATAAGAATACAATTTGGTCGGCTAAATCCCATATTGCCAGTCCATCCTCATTCGTTCAGTATCCAAGCAGATACCCAACAGGGCGCACCACGAGATTATGAGGATTGTTTAGAAGCACTGGTCGGTTCTCCGCATTCCTTTAAAGGCTATGTGGAGATCTCCTCTCAGTTATATAGCTTTGACCCTTAAGCACCCTCTTATGAAATAATTGTTTCACGAAAATAATTTTGGTCTCAAAAATATTTATTGACGATAAAAATTTGAACAGTCATCTAACCATAAATAGGCAATATTAAAAAAGAAAAATATTCTGACATTTCTTCTAGTTTGATACAAGATTTGCATGCATAACCATTTAAACAGGATTTGTTTGGATGCAGCCAGCCTTCTTATGAAATCCAAATCTCCTTAGACCAACATTCCAAAAAAAAAAGAAAAAAGAAAAAAATAGTATCCTTAAAAAACTTGTGGAACAACAAAAAATGTTATTACTAAATAAGATAATGCAACTTATATTGGATCAAGCAATATTATTATTATTATGTGAGACCTCCACGCAGTCCAAGGACTCATTGTGGGGGGAAGACTCTACTCTATTTTGCTAGACATCTCGCCCTCTCCACTACTACTTAGTTCTCCTACTACCATCAATACCATCTACTGCCCATCTTCACCAACAACACTATTTTTCATTTGTAAATTGCATGTTTTATGAAGGCTTATTTGTCTGTATGTGGGATCGAAAACATGAGTTCCCAGAAGGGAAAATTTTGCTACCACTGTATGAGATCAGCTGACTCACCTTCAATTGAAAAAGCCCATATTAGGATTTCCCTCGTCATGACGAGAATCAAATATGTGACGGGGGAAAATGAATAGTCTTTGGAAAAAGATTTTTACTTACCCGGTTAGATTAGGATCCATCCAAGTCACAAAATAAAAAATTGTGTGTGCGTGTATGTATATTAGTATTAAACAAAAAATAGACATCTTGGAACAAAGAAATTCCAAGGAATCTAAAACCAGTAATAAACCACCCAGGATAGATTGTGTACAAAAATTCACAAATCCAGTTACCCCTCCCCCCCATAAATTTCCCAAAGAATTAGCAAAATAACTTCCCATAGACAATTCTCCCACTTCATTAAATATCATTCAAAGTTCTGTTCATTTTGTAACTTCAATAAATAAATAAATTAAAACTTAAATAATTAAGACACCATAATCAGCTTTACATATCACTGACAGAGAAAACAAACCCTTGGCCTTATTAAACCACATTTTCCTTCTGTCATATATTTGTATTCAAATTCACCTTATATGCAAGTTATTTTTCATGGAAAACAGAAATATATAAGCAGTTCAATTTGACTGCATATTATTCCCTATTTCTTTCAGAGAGAGAGAGAGAGGGGGGGAATTAAGATAATTTCCTTTTTTTTTTTCTTTTGAGACTTAGTGGGATCTTCACCTTTAAACTGATATGTAAAAGTTTTACAGAGGAACTTTTTCTTTTTTCGTTTGATATTTTACGACAGTTACACTACCGTTATTTGCTTTATATATATGAGAGACCTCCACATAGCCTTTAACGGAATGCAGAGAACCGACCAGGGCTTGTGACCTAATGTCCAATCCTCACCTTCTCGTGGTGCACCCTGTTGGGTATCTACCTAGAACTGAACGTATGAGAATGGGCTGACAATTTGGGATTTAGCCAACCAAATTGTATTCTTATTGGCTTAAACCAAAATACAAAATGATGGTACAACATGAAAAAATTTCATGGTGGCTGAGGCATCGCCTGGTTAAACAAGCCCTCCCCCCCCCCCCCCCCACGTTTTTGCAAGGGAACCAGGGCAAACAGCGAAAAGTCAGCTACTGGAATAAATCTGAAAACACACCTAAACTCAACATCACCAGAGTTCAAGATTGGCACTACAAACATAAGACGCTTAAATGGCAAAGAAATGGAGCTAGCTTAGGAAATGGATAAGTACCAGATCGACATAATAGTGGTGACTGAAACAAAAAAGACAAAAACTGGTGAGATCTTTCTGAGCAGTAAATACAAAATGTTATATTCAGGCAATGACAATCAAGGAAAAGGAGTAGGCATAGTATTCAACACAAAATACGAGGCTAATCTACTTGAATGGCAAGCAGTCTCAAGTAGAGTAATGTGGGCAAATATGAGGATGGGGAACTGGACAATGAGACTCATTTGTGGCTATGGTCCCACAGAAGGTTCTACTAAGGTAGAAGTGGAGGAATTTTTTGATGCTTCAGAGAAAGTAACCGACACAATAAAAAAGGAAAAGTTGGTCTTTGTTGGGGATGTAAATAGCAGAGTAGGAAATGATTGTCAGACATACAAAAATATTTTGGGAAAATTTGGAGAAAAGAGCAAAGCTAATAATAATAGCAAATGCCTGTTGGTTTTCTGCTCAGGACAGGGACTGGTTATTACTAATACCATGTTCCAACATAAAAAAATTGCACAAATTCACATGTAGAGAAGAGGCAAGGAATGAGAAAAGTCTCTGACTATGTTATTGTCAATAGTGATGTTTTCTCTCTGGTGGGGACACAAGAGTGTACAGAGGATTTGAAATTGGAAGTGATCCCTATTTAGTTTTGAGCAGGATAAAATTGAATTTCATATTTGAAAGAATAACATGTAAGAAAGTTTTAAAGCAAATAAAAGTTGAGCAGCTCTCAGATGTGAACTGTAGACTAAAATACACAAACATTATTGGAAAAAAAAATGAAAGAGTTTGAGAACAGTAAGCAAACTCTAGAGATTCAGTGGCAAGCCTTGAAGAAAACCCTGATTGATTCAGCCAGAGAGGCATGTGGTGAGGTTGTCTGCAACGATAGAAAAATCAGAACTCTAACTGACTGAACAAAAGTCATGGGAGGACTTTGGCAAGAACATAGAAAATAAATATCAAGAAGGTGGCAGAATATTCTGGAGGTTGCTGAAGAAGCTTAGAAATGGAGGAAAGAGTGCTGTAAAAGGACTTGGAGATAATAAATGTGACAGGAAAACAGAAGAAAAAGATATCCTTGAAGTATGGAGTAATTACTTTGATAAATTGCTAAATGAAATAAGCAGTGATAGCACAGTGGTAAAAAACACTCAACAGGCATACAGTTAGGAATACATATCCATACTCGAAGTAGAAAAAGCTATCAAATGTTTGAAATGTGGAGAAGCAGCAGGAGTAGATGATAATCGACCAGAAATGCTGAAGTATGGTGGCATAAAAGTCTTACAGTGGCTGCACTGCATAGTTTAGAAGTTCTGGACAGAGGGACCATTTCCCGATGATTGGAGTAGAGCTCTCATAATACCCATATATAAAAAAGGAAATAAAACTGAATGTGAGAATTACAGAGATGTTTCCCTACTGAGTGTTCCTGGTAAGATTTATGCAAGTATACTTGAGAAACAGTTGAGAAGGATTGTCGAAGAGAAGCTTGGTGAGGAACAAGCTGAATTCAGGCCAGATAGAGGCTGTCAGGATCAGATATTCACTTTATGACAAATAGTCGAGAAAGCATGGGAATATAACAAAGAGCTGTATATAAGTTTTGTCGATCTGGAAAATGCATATGACAAGGTGCCAATAGAGAAGCTATTCAAAACGCTACAGTCGTATGATGTCAGTGGATCGTTATATCAAGCAATACTTAGTCTTTATTTGAGTTGTAAGTCAGTAGTTAGAATTGAAGGAAGTACAGGAAGATGGTTTAATGTTTAATCTGGTGTGAGACAAGGATGTACATTATCACCTCTGTTATTCATTATCTATATGGATCACATTTGAAGGAAAGTAGTATTAAACCTGATATCAAAATTGGAGATGTTAATGTCAGCTCTTTGCTTTATGTGGATGATGTTATACTTCTAAATAAATCCGCTACAAGTTTGCAAGATTCCCTGACTAAATGGAATAACTGTTGTAATAGATATGTAATGAAGGTCACCAATGAAAATAAGCAAAATCATTGAAAATGTAAACTGCATTGGAATTGAAGAACATGCGGAACAAGTAAAACATTTTGGCTACTTAGGCACGATTTTTAGTGATGATGGTGAATTAAATATGGAAATAGACAACAGAATCAACAAAGCTTGTATGGTAGGAAGTCAGTTGAATAAATTCATATTGAATAAGAGAGAAATTAGTCAGAACACTAAATTAGCTGTATCCAAGACAGTGTTCAAACCAGTTTTAACTGATGGATCTGAGAGCTGGGTCAGAAGTAAAACACTTGACCAATGACTAGAGACTGCAGATATGAGAGTCCTGAGATATATTAGAGGCGTGAACAGATGGCATCAATGGCAGTATCATATTAAAAATGAGGTATTAGGAAAGAACTTGATATTGTCAGCATCCAGAAATGCTTTAGGAGAGCTAATCTCTGGTGGTATGGTCACTTAAATAGAATGGTGAGAATAGATTAGCAAAACAAGTGTTCTCTGCCAGGTTGGCAGGAAAATGTCCCAGAGGAAGACCAAGATATAGGTGGATTGTTATGGTACAAAGTGCCTGAGACGATAGAAATATAAGATCTGATAATGTTGGAGTCTTGACAAGTAACAGACTGATTTGGAGGAAAATGTAGATAGGAAGTTAGTAATGATGTAAATTTTTCATGTAATACTATCGTATCCTGTACACTCCTTGAGTGTACATGGCAGGAATTTGATGATATATATATCTCCCATTATAAATGTCTTTACTGGCATTATTCAAAAATTTTCATTATGAAAATTGTGGAAGAGTTATGTTATGGAAGGAGCGTGTTACCCTTGCTATGTGCATATTGCAATTGGAGCTTAAGACATTTTTAACACCAGTAACATTACAAAAATCACCTTGGAAAAATTCTAAATATGTGACAGGATACATTGTGTGTAACTGGTAGAGAATGTTTATTGAATGTAAGTTTTTCTGGGCTGCCGTTTCTTTTTTTGGAATGTTGTTCGTGGGAGGTGTGAATTTTTTAAGAATATTGACTCTCTCCAAAGAAATGTTAGACAACACTGTGAGAGGTAGATTGCAGATGCTATGTTCAACATTGATCATTTTTCTAGAGCAGGTATTCTTGTCTATGAATGATGGTGAACTTATAATCTTGACTGAGAGCACCGAATACATCTGTAAAGTGGCTGTGTTGATCAGACTGCTACTACATGATCTTGTCATATCTGCAGTAAGAATATTTTTTGCTCTTTGGAGGATTAAATTCTGTCATGTGACTTTTTTTTTTTCCAGAACTCTTTAATTTGCTCTGGTTTTGGAAATGTTAATATTGAGATATTTAATATCCCAAATAATATTTCTTGTAATGAAGAGATAGCTGTGGTCTTCCCATATACGGATACATTTGGCTTTAACAAAATTAAACTTTTGTTTAAATTCACATCCCTGAATTGGTATTAGTTTCTTGACATCCTATTATAGAATACCTACTTATTTGAGCTATCATGATTAAACAGCATTACATTTTACATGCAACAATGAGTAAGTGAAACAATTAAAATTGTAATGAAGCTTTAAAGTTACAAATTTTGCTACATTTTATTATTATTATTATCCAGGTCTCCATGGAGTCAAAAGACCCATCATGGGAGGTTGTTTTTAGGAAACACAAACTTTATCATACCATTCCTTGAACTCATTGACTGTTCTTGCTGTAATCACTCTATCAGGCAATGCATTCCACGGTTCAACAACCCTCCATGCAAAGAAACCACTCCTCACCCTCTTGCTCACAGCTTCCTTTTGTTACTTCCAGGGATGGCCCTTTGTCATTCCTCCTTCCCACCGTTCCACCAAGTGAAAGAACTGTATCCTGTAACTGCTTCTAAATATCTCAATCATATCACCTCTCCTTCTATCCTCCAAACTCTGTGGTCTGCATTCCCTCAGTTGATCCTCTTAACTGACATTGTACAGTCCTGCAACCATCTTTGTTATCTACCTCTGTTCCCTTTCCACAGTTAATTCATGCCCTTCAAATCCCCTTTTATATTCCATTACAATTTTTAAAAGTTTGAAGTTGTATGAAAGAAGTTATCACAGTTGCTTTGAAGTGAGATGACACACTAGTTATGTGACTGCTGTATGGTTTATTATTAAAAGAATGATTATGGAAGGATGACAATGATTGGAGAAAATGATATAAGAACAACTGCTTTGGGGGATTCATGACTTATTTTTAACGGTATTAACAACATCAAATGAACTATTTTATAAAATGTTTTGTTAATTAGCTTATATTTCGCTGAAATTCAAATCATCAAGTCACAAGATGTCATGTATGCATGACAGTAAGTGAAACAATACAGTTGTAACAGACAAAAGATCTGAAGTCCTATTTTGGAACCCTCTAATGTTGTAGGGCGAAAAAAAATTATAGGTATGTGGGAGTTACTCTTGAGATAAGTCTCCCAAATTTTGGGCAAATTAAGGTAACCATATTTGTTCAGGGTAGGAAAATTCTTCATAGCCATGGCTGACTCAGAAAATAATCTTTTATACCTGTAATGACTTTTAAAAGCACATTAGTTTACTTCCATCTAATCCTGTGTGAAGGGGTATCCAAAGCATGGTCTGCCAGTCCTGACTTGCCATAATAATGGTAGCGGATGTATCTTTTATATTCTTTCAGGCAGATATTAACAGATCTTCCTGTATGCTTATAGCTGGCTAAGTCACAGTCACAAGGAACTCTAAATACTCCGGGGTGTGTTAGAGGGTGAAGTTTATCCTTAGGCAAGCAGATCAGAGTTGCTGATTTAACACAAGGTTTGAATGTGGCGCGAAGGTTATGTTTCATTAGTACTTTGGCTATCTTTTCTGATTTACCTCTGACATAGGGAATAGAAATGGTAATGTTGCTTTTCTGTATATTAAAGGATGGAGAAGTAATGGGGCTATGTAGTATTTTATCTGTTTTGTAGGAATTGTAGCCATTGGCCAAGAAAGTATGCCACAAATATTTGAGTTCTGTGGACAGAGCTGTATCGTAAAAACAAATGGCTCTGTCTCTGTGTGTGTAAGTGTTTTTAAATTGCCATGGACTGGGATGATGTGATTGTTTATGTAGATATTTTTCTGTAAATGGAAAAAGTCTGTGATCCATCTGAAAGGTGGGTGACTAATGTGTCAAGAAAAGGTATACAGTTATTCGATTCTTTTTCTATTGTGAAGTGGATTTTTGGGATGTTGGCTGTTTAGGTTGGTGACAAATGCATCTAAAGTGTCCTGTCCATGTGGCCAAATGACAAACACATCATCAGCATAATGTAACCACACTACGGACTTATATGTAGTTGTGGTAAGTACTTTGTTTTCAAAGTGTTCCATGTAAAAGTTTGTTAAAGTGGGGAGAGAGAGAATGGAAATCATAGCATTAATCTGTTTGAAGATTTTTCCTCCCCGTGTAAAATAACCTGCATACATAGTAAATTAGAATAATTCAAAGATATCAGAGAGAAATTTAGACTTGATCAAATAAAGAGTGTCAGTAAGTAGTACATTGGTAATTAAAGAGGTGACATCAAAACTAACCATTATGTCTGAATTTTTAAGAATATGATTTTTAACTAGTGATTTGAAATGGGTTGAATTTTTTTATAAGTAGAGGAGTTAATAGTAAGGGTGGGGGACAAGAGATTTGGCTAACTGCTGGGCAAGTTTATACTGGGACTACCTATGCTGTCAACTGTAAGGTATAGGGGGATATTCGATTTGTGGATTTTTGGTAATCCATAAATGCGAGGTGGTTTGACACGAACCAGTTTTATTTTTTTGATAATTTTTTTTCAATAATTTGCACCATACTTTCTTGGCTAACGGCTACAATTCCTACAAAATAGATAAAATACTATATAGCCCTATTACTTCTCCCTCCTCTGATATACAGGAACAACATTACCATTTCTATTCCATATGTCAGAGCTATATCAGAAAAGATAGCTGGAATACTAATGAAACATGGCCTTTGCACCACATTCAAACCCTCATGTTAAATTAGCAACTCTGATCTGCTCGCCTAAAGATAAACTTCACTCTCTAGCACACCTAGAGTGTATGAAGTTCCTTGTGACTGTGACTTGGCCTACTGTGAGCAGACAGGAAGATCTGTTAACATCTGCCTGGAAGAACAAAATATACATCTGCTACCATTATTATTATTATTATTACGTGACACTTCCAGGGAGTCCAAAGACTCATCGAGGGAGGATACCCACTCCACAACTCTTCATCTCCACCACTTAAATCGACCAACTTCAACTAACCATAACTACACCAATACCATCTACCGCTGACTACCACCACTAGTATTTCCACAGACAATAACAAACACCCATACCCATAGTGGGATTATTATGGCAAGTTAGGACTGGCAGACCATGCATTGGACACCCCTTCATACAGGATTAGATGGAAGAAAACTAACGTGCTATTTAGAAGTCATTACAGGTCCGAAAGATTGTTTTTTGTCAGCCATGTCTATGAGGAATTTTCCTAACCTGAACAAATATGGTTGCATTAATTTGCCAAAAATTTGGAAGACTGTTATCTTAAGAGTTACTCCCACATAGCTGTAATTCCCCCCCCACACACACACAACATTAGAGGGCTCCAAAATAGAACTTGAGATCTTTTGTCCATTACAATGGTATTGTTTCACTGTTCATGCTGTGTTGCACTCTGATGATGCTGATTTGAAATTCAGCAAAATATGAGCAAGTTAACAAAACATTGTTTTATAAAGTAGTTCGTTCAGTGGTGTTATTACCATTAAAAGTAAGAGTCACAAATAACTGTCGACACCTAAGCTCTTCTGTTAGATTGCTGCAGGGGATATTGTTGAGATATTTAATGTGAAGAGCAGTTCATAAAGGTCTTTCATTCTTGTGAATGTGACATCTTGGAGAGTTTGAGAGCAGTGGATAATGAGGAGAGACTGACTGTGAGTAAGAGGTATATGGAGAATTGAGCAAACTTGATATTAATAAGGCTTGATAATACATCACCATATATTTTGAAGAAATGTGCCTGGGAGTTGACATCTGCTCTGACATATTTATTTAATGAGTCTTACATTGGTTCAAGTTTCCAAGTAGTGGAAGGAAGGCAAGATTGTGATTCTTCATAAAAGGAGGTTATTTATTTAGCGTATGGCTCACACATGAAAGTTACATCACATATATGAACATAATAATAGACATTTGTACAATAATAAGACATAATATAGTTCAAAAAGAGACACTCAAGAATAGGCTACAACTGTATGTCTAGGTTGATTATCCAGTCAACTGCACTTGGTTTAGTATGGATGAAGTCTGACAGGTTTCCATTGTATGCACGTTGGGCACATTCTGCTGTAATATGATTAATTGTCTGGCAGGGTGATCCACAGTCGCACTTGGGTGAGGCCATCATTCCCCATTTGTAATAGTGGTCTGCACATCTGCCATGATTGGTGCGGATTCAGTTAAGGGTAGATCAAGTTTTTTCAAGGTATGTCAAAACCTGAAGGCATCTGTGTTGGGTTCACTAATTCATGGAAGTCCCCTGTTGAAGTGTTACACCAGGACTCTTTCCACTTCTCCTTCCTGTTGAAACTTGTCTCTGCAAGATTTTTCGCTGTTAAGATTGGAGGGTGCTTTGACTTTAGCCTGTTTATTTCTAGCGATGGGATGTCTTCATGGATTGGAAGATTTTGGATTTCCATGATTTTGTTGTATTCATGTAGAAGAAAGTCGGAGCTGCAGATATATGGAGGTGGGAGGTGACAGAACTCAAGCCCTTTATATATCAAATTTTAGGCTTATCTATCTTTGTGTTAGTTTTCAACAGTGGTATCATCTTGGATTTGCTAAAGGGAGTCTTGTTTTAGTAATCTACTTAATTATTACAATAAGGTGACAGCTTCATTTGTCAAAGGAGATAGGTACACAGTAGTGTACTTAGATTTTGCAAAAGCTCTTGACAGATTACTGCATGATAAGTTGAGTCAAACTAGTGCAGGTGGATTTGGATATTAGACTAGTGCATTGGATTGGAGATTGGTTATCTGATATGTATCAGCAAGTAGTGTATGCAGGAGCATACACCCAGTAGACAAAAGTCACTAGTGGCATGCTTTTTTTGGGGGGGGGGGGGCTGTTTTAGGGCCATTGCTGTTTAACCTGTATGTTAATTATATTGTTGAAGATTTGGATGGGGATATTCAGTTGTTTGCAGATGATGAAAAGTTGAGACAAACTATTAATAGTAGAGCAGATGTTCTGGCCTTACAAAAAGACCTGAATAGGTTGAGTGAATGGGCATGGAAGTGGGTAACGCCAGAGCCGGCGCTAGGGCCTTTGTCGCCCGCATGCAATGTCTATCTAAGCGCCCCTGAAACGATCTGGGCGTGTGTGGTTCTTTTACAATAATATAAATTTAAATTATTTCAAATTTCTTAAATAAATTTTGACAGAACAGCCACACGTTGGTTCGCTAAATGTAACGAACCAGGGGTGTTGACTAGGCAGGATAATCGTTAAAAACCCCAAATATTCAAAAAATTCTCAAAAGTTAAAGCAAATTTTAATAAAGCCACTTCACTTTAATCGTTGAATATATAATGATACAGGGATTATAGCCTTCTCACCGACCCGAATCGCTAACAAAATTAAAATGAATTTTAATTAAAGTTAAAATTTATTTGAACTAAAGTTTAAAAAATTCTTTCATTTTACAAGTTACTAAATTCTTAGTAACTTGTAAAAATTTTTAACAATTTTTATAAGTGGAACTATCGTTTAGGAAAATAAAAGAAACTCTAACTCATAAGTCATATAAGTATTCCTAAACAAAAACAGGCTAATATAGCCGTTAATTATATTAATTCAGAAATAATTAGAACATTTAATATAAGTATTCAAAAAATAACATCTTTACAGAATAACAGAAAATAAATTAAATTACATAAATATATTTGAAATTTTCATCATCATCAAATTCCTGCCATGTACCCTCAAGGGGTGTACAGGATATGATAGTACTACATGAAAATTTTTTAATTAAAATTTTAGGGTTTTTGATTTCATATTCTTAAAATTAGAAATAATGGTCGTCTAATTCCGCACATATATCATTTTCAATAGCTATTAACGCCAAACTAACAAGCCTTTTTTGTGACATACTTGTTCTTAAGTTTGGTTTTAATCAATTTCAACTTGGAAAAGGAACGTTCACTGCTCGCTACACTAACAGGTAATGTTAATAGTATTCTTAAATCAATTGAAAAGTAAGGGAAAGATGAATTATTGGATACAATAAAATTAAGAATATCAAAAGGGTTTTGAATATTTAAATTATCCTTCCGAAAAATATCCAAGAAAGCACATAACTTGTCATATAGTTCTATTGCATTTACGTCTTTATTGTCGCCGTACTTCAAGAGAATCTCTAAATCGTCACAATTTTTTCGTAAATCTTTGTTATTAATTTGTAGTAATCTATACAAGAAATTGAAATTATCATAATATGTTTTTAGTCGTTCAAAACTTTCTATTAACGAACACATTGCAACATCTAGAAGTGTATAAAACACATTCACTCTAAATTTATCTTCTGGCGATTGTGACGTTTCGTCATGATGCTCATAATCAAATTGTCATGTCTTCTTTCATCGTCGGACTTCCGTACCAGTTTTAAATTATTTTTCTTCGTCCACCTCCTCTCTCAGTTCTTTTACCGTTTTAGAACTTCTTTAAAATTTGTATCTGATCGATACTCTTGTAAGAATATTTTGAAGTTTTCGATAGATTCTAAAGCAAGTGTAATGTTCATATTTTTGTCTTGAAGCATTTTACTCACAGGTTTTATTCTTTTAAGTAAATCATGCCCAGTTATAAGAGAGCAAATAAATTTGTAGTCCTTTATTTTAGCACATAATGTTTATTCTTCATGTTGAGTTTCTTTATTAAAATTTTCATTATTTAAAATTTCAAAAAGTGCATCGTAAATTCTCGTAACTGATATTGTAGAGAGCGGATTGCATTAATTTTACTTTCCCATCGCGTTTCTGATGGCTGTTTCAATGTTCATTTTTTTAGGAACTTTAAAAGGATTGTCCAACGTTTGTAAGAGAATGAAAAGAAATTGTATATTTCTTGAATAATTGCGAAGAAACTAATTGTATCTGCATTCACTTTGGGGCTGCATCGTTAGTGATTAAATTTAGAGTATGAGCAGCACATGGCATGTAAAAAGCTTGAGGAGTTTTGTTTAAAAGCAAATTTTGGAGCCCATGTTTTTTCCCTTTCATATTTGCCCCATTGTCATACCCTTGACCTCACGTCTTCAATGGGAATGTTCCATTTTTCCAGTTGTTCCATTATTGTTGCACATAAACCATGTCCTGTGGAATCTGATATATCTGCAAAACCTAGAGTTTTCCCTGATCTTGACAATTCCATTGTCACAGGAAAGAAAGCGAATAATAATGGTCATTTGTTCTGTTTTACTTACATCAGGTGTGCAGTTTAAAATTATGGAATAATATTTAGATTTTCAAATTGATAATAAAATTGTATCCCTGATTGCGTTACTCAAAGTTTCCAATATTTCATTTTGACTGTCTTTACTCAAATAGTGTACTCTATTGTTTCATTGTAAGGTTCTTTCAACATGATTTTCCATAATGGGATCAAACTTCACAAACAGTTTGACTAATTTTAAAAAATTGCCGTTATTCCTTTCATATAATTTATCAGATGATCCGCGAAAAGCTAAATTTTGGCTACCAAGGAATTTTATAATTTCAATCAAGCGTTCTAAAACACTCATGCAATGTTTCTTTTCCATTGAGTCTCTCAATCAATAGTAGTTTTGTTTTTTAAATTTTTATCAACTTCCTTCCATTTTAAGAAATTTTTCATGTGAGTTAAACTAGTCTCATGTATATGCAAAGTTGTACTTACATTTCTCCAATCGTTATAGCCTTCTACAAGACTACTTGATTCAGTAGGTGCGGAAGGTTTGCAACAAAAGCAAAAAACAGAATTTAAAGTTTCTGAAAAAAGAGCCATGTTCTTGACACGAGGTCATTGTTTTCCATTTATCAATTATAATACGTGTCGCCAAATTTATGGCCATATGTATCTTTGGGATATATTATATTTTTCTTTTGAACAGGCCCCATTTCAATTAAAACAACTCGTAATTTTTCATCAATATTTCCCCATTCACTTGGATCTTCTAAATTTACAGAGACTAACAATGTTTTAGTTTTGTGGTCAACTACAACTAAATCTTCTCCTAACTGTTTTTCACTTAAATCATGCATCTTGTTATCTTATTCAATAGTTGCAATAGTACTTTCATGCAAACTGGATGATGTGTACAGTTCTTGAACTCTGATTTCTGATGTATCGAGTTGTTACAATCTGCATCAGAATATTTTAACAAATTTATTAAGAGCCCCAGTTCATTTCTTAAGATCTGCTTCTTTCGCAGCATGACGCTTATGATTTTGTGCACTGGATAACTTTTTTTTTAAATTTTTGATTCCATTTCTATTTTATACCACAAGAAATTATTACACAACGTGACACAGAGACGAAATAATAGTTTGCACTGCGCTACTGTCAATAGCCTACTGAGATGCGTACCATATGACTTGTTAACTAGCAACAAATGTTTTGTACGAAAGTTCGTTTCTGCACATAAAAACCGTTCACCATTTCACTTTAGATAGACTGCAGTAGACACAACATTCTGCAGGCAAGCATTTAGCCTGCTCTCACTGCAAAATTGTAAACAGCTAGCTGATCAAAGAGGCGGCAATATACAATTTTTTTAAAATTTTTATTCGGTGTATTCGGCCTTATTTATTTTAACATTGATCATTCTAAGAATTTTTTGTTTTCATGATAAAAGTTTTGTTTGTTAAAAATGAACTTATGAACGGTGCCCCCTTCGTAGCGGCACCCACATTCAACGCATGCTCTTCCGGCCCTGGGTATGCCAGTTTGAAGGTTCTGAAATATAATGTTTAATAAATACTTGGTAGAGATATATTGTTGAAGATGGAGGAAATTAGAGATCTTGGAGTCATGGTAGATTAAGATCTAAAATTTAGAGAACACATTGCCAAAATTGTGAGAACAACACTACGAATTATGGGAATGATGCAGAGGACACTGACTTGTAGAAGTAAGGAGATTCTGGTTCCACTGTACAAGGCTCAGATTAGGCCACTTGTGGACTACTGTTCATAGATTTGGTCACTTGGTTTTCAAAAGGATGGTCAATCCGGAGGTGATTGATTAAAATAGTTTTAATTTTAGGAATGTTGGGAACTCTGGAATGTTGAATATGAAGATAAGTTGAGACGATGCAATTTGTAGTCTTGTGGATAGGAGGAAGAAGGGGTACGATAAAGATGTACAAATTGGTAAAGGGTTGTTATAAGATTACCATTGTAGAGATTTTTCATAAAACGTTGGGAGAACAAGTGGTCATCACTGGAAGCTGTATAAGGACAGTGTGGACAAGAGAGTGAGAAGCCAGTTTCTTACATGGAGAGTTGTGAATGACTGGATTGTTTTGCCTGAGAGCATAGTGTCTGCAGAGAATTTGCATGTGTTTAAGGCAAAGTATGGTGAGCTGTGTGTATGACAAGAGATACTTCCTCAATGAGTCTCTGATTCCATGGCATCTTATGATAATAAAAATAATGAAATACTGCATGCCTCTCCCCATTTCTGATGTATGATATACATCTGAAACAATAGTTAAAGTTATTTATGATTATAATGCTGTGCTACTTTCAAATCATACATCCAGCTAACAATTTTCATCCATTCTCTAAGGAATTGGCTTTATCTTTTTTGCACATTCTGGAGTACATAGGCAGACCAAGTGTACTCATGTTCAACAGACCTTTCCATAACATGACTTTTACATAAGTTGCATTTAATCCACTTCCAACTCTTAATCAACTGATATTAATCGTATACAGTAGTACATAACATCAGTTTTGTATCCACATTTCCACTTCTGCTTTTTTTTTTTTTTTTTTTTCCCAGTCATGATTGTTGATACACATTTGCACACACTCAAAATTTAGTGTATGAATGCAAATACACAGCACATCCATGTTCAGTAAACTAAATGAGACCTAGGAGGGTGAACAGATGCACTGAGTAGGCTTTGAATGCCTTGCAGAAGACTACTTTTAGGTGGCATACATGTAGCATAGCACATTAAGTAAAAATATTTGACCTGAAATTTTTTTAATACCACTTTCAGGAAAATTTGTAAGTCTGAATTCACATCATTAGTCGCTTGTATATTATGGTTTCTTTCCTTTACTCTTAGACTACTTTGGACAGACTAATAGATTGTTAACATACACTGAACATAAAGACTTTATTTATATTCATTTATATTCATCTATATAGTGAGTAAGGACTGAGCTCATGCTCTGATATTCTTTCACACAAAATTAATGTGCTTATAAGTTGCTATAGGCCTGAGAGACTATTTTTAGGATCAACATCAGCTGTGAAACACTCCCTGCAACCTCAACAAGTATAGCTGCTTTAATTTGTCAAAATATGGGAAGCAGTTATGCTAATATCACATTTAACATGGCTTCTCTGAATTAACTTTATTTTCATTTGGCCTAGAACCAGCCTTAACAGTACGTTGGTTATTTTTCTGTTTATAGGTTTGTATTGTTTCTGCAGCAGTTTGTTTGTGTCTTATGATAGTTGTAATTTTAATTGTAATTTTATATATTTTAATTACAATTAATTTTAATTGTAATTTTATATATCTTAAAAAAGATTTATTGTGCTTCTGAATATGCTGGTTTGAAATCCACCAAAATGTTATAAACTCAATATTTTATTATTTTGTTCCTCTGGTGTCATTTAGACTGTGAAGTATGTTTATGAATAACCACTAACTAAGCCTATCATTTTGTTTTAATTCTGTTTTTAGTTGTTAGTTCGCTATAATGAATTTTCTTCAGAATGACACTGTATCTGGTTAAGCTTCATTTAGGAATTTTCAATAGTTTGTTGTAATGGTGTTTGCTGTGTTTTGACAGCACCTGTGAGAAAATTGATTTTTTTTTACTTTTGGATTTTATTTTGTAAAGTATATTGTGCCAATGTAATGTGGATGTACACTCAGTAGACTAAACATTAGTGATACCTACCTAATAGCATGTCAGTCCTCCTGTAGCACGAATAACTACCTGTGCTCTCCAAAGCATTGACTTCACAGATGCCAGAAGTGATTCCAGCCACGCCTGTTGCAGCATTGTCCACAGCTGTGGCTTAGACTTAGAGAGATTTGATCGGATTTAAATCCAGGGACCTTGGAGAGGGCCACTGGATGGTCCCAAACTCAGATGCGTGTTCCTTGAGCCATGCTTGGGGGTGGTTGCAGCTGAGTGGGACGGCACATTGTCCTCCTGAAACAGACCATCTGCTGCATGATGCACAAAGGCCATGAAAATGTAGGTGATCAGCCAGCACATTCTGGTAGCTCACAGCATTTAAGGACCTTTCCAGACACACACACTAAGGGACTTAATGTGTCACAGGAGAAGGTTCCCCAAACTATTCCCAGAGCCACCACTTCCTTGAGCAAAGCCGAATTGGCATGATGGGGCCATGGCCTCATGCTGTTGATGCCAACCCTCACCCTCCCATCAGCTTGTTACAACTGATTAATAGGATTCATCAGACCAAACGACTCTGGTCCACTCTGCAGAGGTTCAGTTTGATGGTCCCAGCACCAGGCATAGTGCAATACCCGATGACGAACAGTCAACAGTGGTACACAATTAGGACGTCGGCTCCCGTAGCCCATGGTATGCAAAGTGCACTGTACCATTCATTTCCTGAAGCTGCTGTTGCCCTGTGATTGGTCTGTATGAGCCTGGACTGTCTACATCAATCCCAGTCATCAATGGCATGTGGTCAGCCACCACTTGCTCGCTGAGAGCTGGTACATCCATTGACAGTATACTTGCGGTAGACACTTGATACTTGTTGCTTATAAGTTGCTATAGGCCTGAGAGACTATTTTTAGGATCAACATCAGCTGTGAAACACTCCCTGCAACCTCAACAAGTATAGCTGCTTTAATTTTTAAAGCAGCTAAACAAGTATAGCTGCTTTAATTGCCAAAGTGATAAGAACCCTAGGGTTCTTATCACTTTGGCAATAGAATGACCCATCTGTCTTACTGCAATAATATGTTCACAATCAAAGTCACTAACCCAGCCATGCTTAGTGAAAACTTGACATGCCGGTCCCATGCCCAGATAAATGGGGAAGATTGAGCTCAGGGCTAGCAACCCAGTCTCAGAAAAAAAATCTTTGCTATGCAAACTGAAACTTTCCAAAATGTGATACCAGATGAAGAAAATAGAACACGAGGCACCACTGTGAAAGCCCTTCTGGGGAAGTAGAGGTGCAGAAGAAAGTGACAGACACCTCACCAAAAGACAAGCTTAGACTGGGATATTGGAATGTTAGAACCATGTTCGAAATTGGGAAGACATACCAAGTCTCGAGAATTCTAGAAAAATACAGACTAGAAATAATGGGATTAAGCGAAACGAGATGGATAGGAACCGGAAAAATGAAATTAAACTCTGGTCACTACTTAATATACTCTGGGAACCAAAATACAAATGACCACACAAAGGGAGTTGCACTAATGATGACAAAGAAAGCTCATGGTGCACTAATGGAGTGGAACCCAATTTCCGAAAGAATACTAAATGCTAAATTTAAAGCTGGCAAGCAGAACATCACAATAACTGCTATATATGCACCAACAAATGATGCAATCTAGGAAGAAAAGGATAATTTATATAACATGCTACAGAGAAGTATAGAAACAAATAAAAAAAGATGTGCAACTTATAATTGGAGACTTTAATGCTAAGGTTGGAAATGATAATACTAATAAAGAAACTGTTATGGGAAAGTATGCAGAAGGAGAAATAAATAAAAATGGAGAGTTACTTATAGACTTTTGTATGTTCAATCAGCATATAATAGGAGGGAGTCTCTTCCAACATAAAAAATACACAAGCGGACATGGATAGCACCAGATAGAAAGACAAAGACCCAAATAGACCATGTACTTATATCAAGGAATTGGAGGAAATCACCCCTGGATGTCAGAGTCAAAAGAGGAGCTGAGGCATATTCAGACTTTCTCCTAACAGCTACCATGAAAGTAAAAATAAACAAGCAGTAGGAAGAGGTTTAGAATTGAAAAACTCAAAAACAAAGAAATTAGAAATAAATTTATAACAACTCTACAGGTCTTGTGGTTACCAGAGAAGTGCCGGTAGAGAAAAGAGGAGAGGCAAGGCCCCGGTTACTAAGCAGGAGAGTCCAGGCCCAGTTGCCGAGAGAGGAGTGTCCGGGTCAAGTTACCAACAGAGGAGTGCCGAGAGAGCAAAGATGAAGTGCTGTTACTGAACAGAGCCAGTCGGTGGCAGTTACAGTCATCCATAGTAAGGCAAGGTTGCATACTCTCCCCTACTGTGTTTTTAATTGTCATAGACTGGGTGATGACAAAAGTATCTCATGGAAATACAGAATTACAATGGTTACTTCAAAACCAACTCCATGATCTAGATTTTGCAGATGATATCTGCTTACTTTCATCCATAGCAAGGCAAGGTTGCATACTCTCCCCTACTGTGTTTTTAATTGTCATAGACTGGGTGATGACAAAAGTATCTCATGGAAATACAGAATTACAATGGTTACTTCAAAACCAACTCCATGATCTAGATTTTGCAGATGATATCTGCTTACTTTCATCCATAGCAAGGCAAGGTTGCATACTCTCCCCTACTGTGTTTTTAATTGTCATAGACTGGGTGATGACAAAAGTATCTCATGGAAATACAGAATTACAGTGGTTAGAAATCGAAGTTCCCGAAGTAGGATCCAGAGGAGAATTTCCCCATATGTTGAAACCTCTTCCATGTGCTATTTTGAGTACCACAGATTGCAGTCCAAAAGCCCGCCAATATCTTGATGTGATACCACTGAAGCAAGACACTCCTGAAGGAAGCCTGAAACTCCAGATGAAAGAAATGCCATAAAAACTTTAGTGCAAGACTCTTGACTGAATGTGCGATACAGAGCCTCTGTAAGTTCCATTCTTTTGTACATTTTCTCTTGTAATCTAGGAGATACATTATATATGGACTGTTAAGAATTAGTTTAATAGTAATAAGAAGAAATACCACTTAAACAATTGGCATGTTAGAAGTTGATATCAAATTTGTAAAAATAACTTAACAGAGAGTTAGCTAACCTCTTTGTGAGTAAACTAGAAGTTTAATAAGTTGAATTTGTAAGCAGAGAGGATATAAGTTTTGGAGTTAAAGAGATTATTTAGTGTTGAAGTAAAAGGGTTCTAATTTTATGCTAAAGATTTTTTTAGATGGGTAGAGAAAGCAATCTCCCTGTCGTTTGATTCATGTATATTTCATATTAATGTAAATAAATGTGTTTTAATTATTTGTTAAAAGAGTGCTGCATGATCCTTTATCTTGCAATGCACTGTTTCTAAAAATAATCAGACTTGTGAGCGGAAAACAACTAAGGCATTAAAAGCGCAGTTTAATTACTTAAGAACCACGACTGTTTATGTACACTTTGTTGAAGGAATTTATGCTAGTAAGAGTGAGAGAGATCTATCGTATGTTTTATTGAGGCTTATGCCAAATATTGATATATTGGATGGTGCAGTCTAACAAATAAATTTTCAAGTGTTCATAGGCATACAACTAGTAAAATACGGAAGGTGGATAAACATAATATGCAGTAGAGTAAGTGAGAACGGTTACAAGAGGAAAAGCGCACACTTCTAATTAGAGTAAAGAATAGAATAACGGTATATAATGCAGCACACAGCATTCGTTATAGAAGAAATACCACTTAAAGAAGTAGAACAATTTATATACCTTGGTTCAATAGTATCAATAAATGGAGGAACTACTAAAGATATAAATAGAAGGAAACTGCTGGCTTATTCAACTTTCAACCAACTTAGAAATATTTGGAAAAACAAGAATTTGTCTATAAAAACTAAATTGAGAATATTTAACTCAATTGTAAAGGCAATACTAATGTATGGATCAGAAACGTGGATGTTAAACAAAAAAATAGTTAACAATATCCAGGTCTTCCAAACAAGTGTTTAAGAATGATACTGGGAATATATTGGCCAAAACAAATATCAAAACGAAGAACTATGGCAGAGAACAAACCAGAAACCCATGTTGCAACAAATACGTGAAAGGAAATGGGGATGGTTTGCGCATGTGTTGAGGAAAGAAGATAAAATAATAATAAAACAGGCTCCAGATTGGAACCCACAGGGTAAAAGAAGACGAGGAAGGCCAAGAGAAACATGGAAAAGAACAGTACTGAAAGAAATAACAAATATTAATAAAAGCAGAAGCAAAAAACAGAGTCCAGTGGAAAATCGTGGTGGAAAACCTATGCTCCCAGGTGGAGTGAAGAGGATTAAGTAAAGTAAATCAAAGTCACTAAGATTGCCACATTTACCCAAGTTCTTTGATTGCAGTACACTGTTGAGAAGTCCTGATGTCTGCCTGTTTATCGTGTGCATTTACTGAATGCACACGGTAAATAGCCATGCCCAAATTCAGTTTGGGTATGTTTCACTGTGCGCGCGTAGGGGGGTGCCAGTGTCAACTTCCCATCACCCCTACCTCTAATGTTTTGTCCATTGAGTGTGTAGTATTGGAACAGTAGTGTGTGTTGAATTATATCTTATGTGCATCTTCACATTCCACAAGATTATACCTAGAAATGATGATGTTTTCTTAGTTTTTGTTATCCTCTTAATGATAATAAATAGTATCTTTATTTTCCCTGTAGGTGGGAGTTTATTTCTGTTGTATAGTAAAACACCACTCCAATACCCTGCTTATTAAATGTGTCTGTTGTATAGTAAAACACCACTCCAATACCCTGCTTATTAAATGTGTCTGAGTATAGCATCTTGCACAAGGCCTTGGTTTTCTAAAATGTGCCAATGCAGCATATGCTCAGTGACTCAAGTTAAATATTCCATTCTCTTTGAGTTACATTACAGCCTGTAATATTTGGGAGGGGAATCAACAAATCTGAAGCTGACCATTTTGTAAGGGCCAAATGTGCTAGATTTGCTTCTTATTCAAATGCGATGAAGCTTCTAGTTACTTGCCAAGGATGTCGGGCAAAACTGTTATTTCCATCTTTTTCTTTTATGGAACAGTGGCAGCATGTCCAAAAGACGAGGCAAATGTCATCAGTTTATTATTATTATTACACCCTCCATGGAGTCAGCAGACTCATCGTGTGAGGTTCATTCAACTGACAACATATTTATCATATTGAAGCAGTACTCAGACTTATATTTCTGCACTCCAAAATGTAATGCCTTTCACTTATTGATATTAAAACTACCCCACTCGTTTGTTCAAGTAAAAAGTCTATTCAAATCTTTCTGAAGGGAATTAACATCAGCAGTGCTACTTATAATTCTTCCCAACTTTGCATCATCAGCAAACAACTGCAGATCCCCAGCCAGTCCACATGATATATAATTTATAAACAAGTTAAACAGCAGGGGCTCAAGAACACAGAACCCTGGGGCATGCCACTGGTTATCCTCCTTTTTTTCGTGACATTGCTCCATCATACACAACCTGCTGGTATTGTTCAGAGAGCCATTCTCTGATCCATCTAACCAATATACTCTGCAGCTTGTACCCCAACTTATCATGTTGTAATCTATCAAACACCTTTGCGAAGTCAAAGAATATCACTGCATATTGTTCTCTCTTATCTAACACATGCATTATCTATCATAAAATGCAAGTAAATTGCTAAAACAGGACCTACCCTTTCCATGCTGACCTTTATAAAGAATGTTATGTCCATCGATCCAGTTCTGTATTCTATTCCTAACTTCTCTCCTAGAACCATGCTTGTGGAGTAGCCTTGATACTAATTTAGAAACAAATATGGAATCCCTTTATTTGTACTTGTGCTTCAGAATTAATAGCTATCCTTTATTTCCTTTATAAGCTGTCTTACCCATCTAGCATCTATCCAACAGCATGTGAGCAAGCTTTTATCCTGCTTTTTACTGAAAAGAGGAGAGAAAAGTCAGGCATCCTATTAATGGGACAGTAGTCTGATAGCCTTCAAGTCCTCATTCTTGAAAGTGAAAAGGTTAACCAATTAGTATCTTCACTACTTACAGATTGGTTATTTCATGATCAAATATTTTCAAGGCATCTGATCAAGTCTAGCATTGCATCCTTCTTTCTAAGATCCATTTTATGGTTTCTCTCATTGCTTAGCTTGGTGGTTGATTTTCTTATCTGATTTTCCATTAGTACTGGAATATCCCTAAAAGTCTTTCTCCTATATGTCAATATCTTCTCTCACTAACATGCAATCTTTTTTTTAGTGTTGTTGATGACAGTATGCTTTCTGCATTATTTTCTTCATCATTCACAAAATCTTGTTGTTTCCTGATAAGTTTTAAGATCTTCTGTGACTAATGCCTTAAACACCAATCATCTAGCCAGTGGAGGGAAGATAATTCAGTAACTTTTAGTGTTACCAAAACACAACCTTACCTTATTTCTAGTAGAAAGAACTTGCCTCATTCTCTCACTTATAACATTCTGGCAACCATCCAAGATCAGTTTTCTCTTTTTGGGCTGACTTTCACATCTATTATATTGTGGCATAAGCATGTCACATTCATAGTGTTCACCTTCTAAAACATTTTGGTATTCTTTTTCATTCTGAACATTACTTCTCTTTTACTCAACTCCTAAGACTATAACTCCATCTTATATCCACCCAACCTTAACTCATATTTTCTCACATCTGGAATGGTACACCCAAAACTCATCTCTTTCGGAATACGTGATTATATATCCAGAAAAGTTGTTCACTTAATAGATGACTCTATCTCCAGTTGCTTTCCCGTTGGATACTTTCTGCACTATATCTTCTCTATGTTACCATGGATGCCACCTCACTGAACTGGCCACCACCATTGCTTAATTTCTCTCTAATCATGTACAAACATGGGCATTTTATGATCAGTATCCACATACCATTCAGCCTTAAACCCAAGAGTCACCTTCTCATCATACTCCTTCATTTTGTATATCTCTGTTCCCAACTAATTCAATCTCAAACTCTTGAAGAAACAATAACAGATTCCTTTATTCTATCTAATCACTTTTGCATACCCACACATGGCATATTTCAAGTCTTTGCAACCTCTTAGTGTAGGTTTGATATATGTCTCTCAGAAACCAAATTGACCAACTCTGCAAAATAAAAAAATAGAAAAAAAACTGGTGTTATAAACATTGTTTTTTTTTTTTTTTTAGCTTGAAATATACAAACATATTTTATTGTGAATTATTTAAAATGCAAGTTATTTGCTTTCTGAAAAGTTAAGCCCCGATAATATGAAGGTACTAAAATTGAGAAATTTACAGAAGGTGGAGTTGATCAGTTTGGTTTATGAGAGACTTATACAGGGTGTTCGGGATAAATTTGACATATTTATAATTAATTATATTTTTCCGTAAGTTACATGTATTAACACACACTTCTCTTCATTTAAAAGTTTGGACCCTTCTTCATTCATATACAAGATGTCAGAAAGGATGGATAGCTGGAACCCACCTGAATCATGGAAGAGAATAACTTGTATCATGATGATTCATGCCCGCCATCAAAATAAGGATATTACGACTGCTGCCCAATGCTCCCTGAATACAGTAAAAACAATCAGGCATGAACTAGAGACTTGCAATGGTGACTACGAGGATGTAGCAAGAAGAAAGATCCCTAGCAGACGATCTGATTGCGTTCGTACAGCAGAATTCCTCGCAAATCTGCAGGAACAGGTGTTGAAGAACCCTGGCATTGGAATTCGGGCTTTGTTCGTGGAGTTGCTAACTGTAGTCAAGCCCTGGATAACAAGGGTAGCCAATGGTAGGCCGTATGTATGGCAGCAGGATTCGGCCCCTTGCCACACCTCTGGGAAAAGTCAAAAATGGTTGTCTGAAAATTTCTACGACTTCACCAGTCCAAATGTTTGGCCTCCAAACTCCCCAGACCTTAACCCCATGGATTATTTTGTATGGGGCGCAGTTGAAAAAGACACCAATCGCACTTCCAGTAATACAAAAGCCCAGTTAATGGATAAAATTAAAACAGTTTTTGCGGCCCTTCCCAGGGAGACTGTAGCATCAGCTTGTTCGAGGTTCCGAAGCAGAATTGAAGCTGTGATCGATGCTAATGGTGGTTATTTTGAGTAAATCTTGTTGATAGTATTGTAATTAACTCTGCCTGTAATGTTTTTTTGTCAATTCATTAAATTTAATAGATACAAAGAAGATTTTCTTTTTCCTTACGAAACTGTCAAATTTATCCCGAATACCCTGTATATGGAGAAAAAATGCATTATCATCATAGAAGGTTTTTAATGTTACAAATAATGGAAAGAAAGAATTTCTATTCTAGAATAAAATACTTGGCTTTTCTTTTTTCATGGGAATAGAATGGAGGTTTTTTTTTTTTTTTTTTTTAACCTTAACTTTTAGAAATTTGTAAACAGCTTGTCTCCACCCAACATTATCAGTTATAGTCAAGTTCTGTTCTACTGATATATAGACTAGTGAGTGACAAGAATTTGACAATTTCATGTTCCTAATCTTAACTCATTACTGTGTGAAATAATAGTGGAAGTTCTGTGGTCAATCTTTATGAATTGCAAGATTAAAAAACCTGAGTTTTCAGGAAAAAAGCCTACCTTACCTATGTCAAATATCATCTAATTTGGGAACCACTTCAAAGAAGGGCTTAGAAAAAAGCTTTCTTATAGTTGACAATTAGAATAGCACTTATAATTTTCTTTTTTCAGCATTACCCAAATTGTTAAAAAGCACCTCAAGTCATTTTGCTTCGACTTGCCTAAACATTGTCTTAGAAATGCAGTTAATGACTTTTTTTGTGTTAATACTTTGACTTAAAATACTTGTAATGCATTAAGTTATGTAATTTAAGCAGAAATTCTTTTAGTATTTTGACATCCCAATTGTTTTTCTGGAAATCTCTTCTTCAGCATTATTTTTTGTGTTTAAGAATACATTGTGTTTAAACATTGCACAAATATGTAATAATTACTTTTTTTTTTTTTTTTTGAGTGACAATGAAAGTTGATCAAAAGAATTATCTTTACAAATATAGAGTTTTCATGTTATCTAAGAAATTGTGAAGATATTGCAGAAATATGTATCTTATGTAATGACTGTAGAAGCTTGAATAGTTGTCAGTTCTTGTTACCACTGTGAATCACCATGTTTGTTATGCCAATGTATGATGTTGAAAAATTCCGGATATTCAAACACTGGATATTCCGCATATTCAAACATTGCCACACCCTGGGTCTTTCACTACATAACTGTACCATATAATGAAATATTACTTCTTATGAACTTGAATGGGTTCACTAGTATCATGGAGAAGGTGAAACTTTCTCTTACATTACTTATCCTCTTTGTACCTCAAAACATTTAAGTTTCAGACACATGCATTGTTATCTACATTGTCTGCAACTGTGTAGATAATAAGGTGTGTGTGTGTGTGTGTGTCTTCAACTTAAATGTCTTCATTGAAATGAAAGAATCTTTATGGTAGGTGTTTTCAGCATACATTGAGTATCTTATTTGCCCTAGGTTATTCTGTTGAACACTAATTATTGAAGACATTTAAGCTTTTAGTATATGAAAACACAAAACAAAATCTGCTCAGTCTTCATGTATTTCTATTATATCAGTTAATTCAACATGTAAAAAAAAATATTATTTTTTTTACATGTTGTTTTATATATTTATAATAATATAAATATATAAAATTTATATTATTTTGATTACCATTTAAAAGTTCTGAATTTTCTATTTATTTGAACATTCTTGAAAGGACCTAAACAAAGAGATCCATCGCCTAGAAAATGCAGAATTGAGTTTAGAGGATATGGATAAGGAGGATTCATCTTACATCAGGTTGGAAATGTATAGGAAAAAGTATATGACTGTGTGGTCCAAGTACTGTGAAGAGATAGGCAAACATGCTAATACAGGCCTGTTATCTAAAAAAAAAATTAAGTTTCAAGGTAATTACATTTTAATTTGTGTATATTTCATTTCAGCTTTAAAAAATAAAAAATGCAGTATTTTAATATTAGCCTAAGAGCACAAAGCTACCAAGATGTGTTAATCCAATTGCTCTGTATTTTGTTACATGCTTGTCTTTTCAGATCTCAGACTTGAAGGAAGCCCTAACTGATTTGTTAGATTTTGAAACTCAAAAAATTTCAAAGTTTGCATTTTGAATATTTCATGTTTCAAAATGTAAACAATATGCAGAATAATTACAAAAATGCCATATTAATTTGATCAGTGCTGCCAAAAGGCAATAGACAAAAACAGGTTAGTCACAGATGCAAAAGGGATTATTAAACTAATAAGTGCCCATTTGCTGAAAGCTATTATCCTGTCATATGAAACAATTGAGCTCACACCTACCTCTTCACTGGATGAAGAAACTCCAGTTTTTGAAGAGGAAGTACTAGAGCTTTTACTCAAACTGTAATTCATCGGTAGGGACTGATTGGATATCCTCACAGATGCTAAAATAGTGTTCAGCTGAACTGACTCATCCTTTGACCAGGCTATATTATTTGAGTCTCAGAACAGGGAAGATTCCAAAGGAGTGGAAAGAATGTATGGTAATCCTGTTGCACAAAGGTTGTGCAAAGACTGGTGTATCTGATTATCGACCTATCAGCATTTCTGGAGCTGTTGTGAAGATTTTGGAAAATTAGTTAATGGTTGCATACAAAAGTGGGTTGACAGAGAATCTATACTTTACAATGAACAGCATGGGTTTACTAAGGGAAGTTGATGTTTGAGTAACTTATTAAAATTCTGTAATGTTACCATAGTTAGACAAGGGGAATGAATATACCATGACACTTTTGGATTCTTCTAAGGTTTTTGACAGGATATAGCAAAGACCGTTACATAAATTGAAGAATCTGGAATTAGATTATAAAATATTAGTGTGAGAGAGGGAGGAGGGGGTGAGGATGGCTGACTGACAGATATGAAAAAGTGATATATGGCAGATGTCTGCAAAATTTAAAGTAACTAGTGATGTGCAACAAGGGATTGCTCACTGGTCCATTGTTATTCAGTCCATACATTAATAACATTGGGAAAAATTTGACAAGTGACATACTGCTGTTTGCTGATGATGCAATGATAGGCAATGTTAGTAAATGTAAAGTCGTGCACTGTGTGGTAAGATATCTAATGTCATTATTTTGGTGCTATTATGTTAAAAGAAACTTATCCGGCTAGGGATCTTGGAGTTTTAGTAGATTTGAAGTTGAAGGGCCATATAGCAAAGATTTCAAATGCAACTCCGAGCATAATTGCAACACTAAAATTAACTTTGATGTGTAAAGATAAGGAAGTCATTTTGTCTCTTTACAAGGTCTTGATAAGACCTCTCTTGAACTATTGTGTGCAGGTCTGGTCTCCTTGTTTCCTTGATGATTCTGATGTAGTGAAGAGAGTGCAAAGGAGAGTGTTAAAATATTAGCATTATGGAACACAGAAAAATAATGGAAAAAATGGAAGATATAATGGAATCTTTGAATAATGTTTCTATACCAGTAAGAACTGCAATACATTCAGTGCAAATGTTTGGATCACTAGACTGAACCCAGTTATCTGACCAAGTAAATGAGACAAAGAAGCCATGAACATCCCACTTGTCATCATGCTTAGCATGCCAGACAATATGTGGATAAGAGTGAATGTGCACCATGGGGAAAAGAAATCAACACTAGATTGTATCTGAATTGCCTAGGGAAAAAAACATTTATAGTATCCTCTGTAGTAGGATCATTGGTAGTCAGTTGTTATGTCGGACATGTTTGAAGAGTGGTTAGTTTTTTTTTCTTATGCTGATAGGCATATAAACAGTTCGAGTGAGATCATTGCTAATAGCAAATAACTCAGTATATTTAAAAAGAAACTAGTTTGATGTGATCATCTCCTAGGAAGATGATTTCATTGTTAGGACGTTTGGACTTGAGAAAATTGCATCTGAAACTTGGAAATCCATAAGTTAAGATTGGTTTTAACACTAGCTTGTATACAGCTAGTTTAGTATTTTGACTGATTTGTTTCTTATTCATATAAATTTATTCAGCTGACTCCCAACTGTCACTTAGGGTCAAAACTAGATAACTTTCAGGAGATCTCCATGAAGTCTTTTGAGAAATATGGAAAAGGATTGAAACAAGTATTCTGATCTAATCTTATGGTGCATCCTATTAGTAGGTGTCTCCCTAGATACTGAACAAACAATGATGCACTGTAATTTAGCTGACCAAATTGTATTTTGTACATTTGATTTAAACCCAAAGACAACGATGATACAACAAGATGAAAAGTTATGGCTGGAGCATCACCTGGTTAAATAGCCCCCCCACTGCTTTCATCAGGAAACCAGGATGACTGGTGAACAGTCAGTTCCTGGAACAAATGCAAACAAAGTTGACATCAACAGAATATAGTACAATGAATATTGATGTTTCGACAAAAAAGAAGTGTAACTGGTAGAAGAATTAGTGTATAAAGTTGCCATAATTGATGATGATGAAACAGCTGACAAGAACAAGTCAGATTTCTAAATAACTACAAGGTGCTTTATTCAGTCAGTAATGATCAGGGACAGGAAGAAATAACTATAGTCTTCAACCCTGAACACAAAGATAATATTTTGGAATGGTAGGCATTATCAAATAAAATGATGTGAACAAACATCAGAATGGAGAATTGGGCAATGAGACTTATTTATGTCTACAGTCCAGCAGAAGGGTCTTCTCCTAAGAATTTCTTTTGTGTTATTGGAGAAAGCAAGTGATAAGAAGAAAAAGCTCATCCTTGTTGGAGATGTAAATAGCAGAATGTCTAGTGTTCATTTCTAGGAAATGAATACCAGACATACAGAATTGCATTGGGAAAATTTGGAGAATAGAGCAAACCATAGTAAAGTCCTGCTAGTTTTCTTTTAGGATACAGACTGGTCATCACTTACATGTTCCAGCATAAATATATGTGTACAAATTTACATGGAGAGAAGATACAAGGACTGAGAAAAGTCTCATATACAGAGAATTTGGGAAGTGATCATTTAGCACTGAACAGAATTATTACTATTATTATGTTCTGCCACCAAGGAGTCTGAGACTGTGGGAAGGCACACTACTCCACTAAACATAATTCACCATCTCTCCTACTTAATCCTCCAACTGTACTACAGTACTAACATTAACATACAATGGCAGAAATAGTATTTATTTAATCCCCCCCCCCTATGAATTACGTATGTTCTCTCGGCCACTATGTCTCTATGCAGGATGAAAAACCTGAGTTTCAAAATCCTGCTACCTCTGTATGAGATCAGCTAACTCACCTTCAATTGAAAAAGCCTATATAAAGATTCTTTGCATTATGATGAAAATTGAACTCTGGTCTTTTCTAGTTGAAGAATGCAGTAGTTTGTTGTTCAAACGCTTGTACTATGGAGGCACTTAAAGAATGAAATTGAATATCGTTTTGAAAAGAATCAAAAACGATCAGTTCTTTCATAAGTGAACTGTATATTTAAGTAGCATTATTATTGGAGAAAAAATTTGATTTTTTTGGAGAAATTTTATTAGTAAACAATAATCAAACCTTGGAGAATTCATAGCAAACTATGAAGGAAACATTAATTAATTCAGCCAAAGAAGCATGTGGTGAAGTTTCTGCCTGTAAGAATAGAAAAATCAGAGCCCCGTTGTGAACTCAGGAAGTTAGAGGAACTCAGAAAATAATACATATTAAAAGTTCCTAGCAAATAAGACATCTTGTTCTGTGAGAGAATACAGAGAAAAATGAAAGAAAGCAAAGCAGAATGTAAAGGTAACTAAAGAAAATTTTGAAATATAGAAGATAAGTGTCAGGAAGGTAGCATTTCTGGAGACAATTAAAGCTCGGAAATGGAATCAAAAATACTGTAAAATGAATCAGATGATAAAGGAGACTTGAAAACTGAAGAAAAAGATTCTTGATGTTTGGAGTAATTATTTTTAAAAAATATTAAAAGAAGTGACAGAACAGCAGTAGGAAATATTCAAGAAGAATGTGATAAGGAATATTTTTTGATACTTATAGAAAAAGCCATCAAAAACCAACAGTGTGGGAAGGCAGCTGTATTATTATGTTATTGTTATAGGGGTCAGAAGACTCATTATGGGAGACCTACGTTAACTTTTATATGCACAGTACTTGTCATACCTCTCATTATAATAAATTATGGAGATAATTACCATGTTAGAGTAATAACTTGTTTATTATAAACAAGTTTGTGCAGGCTGTTTGTGCAGTGCAGTGGATATGGTATTTGCTTCCATAGCGCTAGATCGCAAGAAGAAAAAAAGATTTTATGATAGTTCAGTCCTAGTTGCTGACCAGAGGAACTGTTTTTTTTGGCATCCTGGTTGGCCAAGTGGTTAGCATATCCACTCTCAGCCAAACGGCTGCGGGTTCGAATCCCGCCATGGGATTGTGATTGTCTGTGAAAATTATCATTACTATTATTATTACTAGTGGTAGTGGGCGATAGATAGTGTTGGTGTTAATTGCAGTTCGTTGTAGTTGATGGAATGAGTGAGTGGTAGAGACGGAGTTGAAGAGTAGGTACCATCCCTCGATGAGTCATTGGACTTCCTGGAGGTGTCATGTAATAATAATAAACCAAAATAACGTAGTGTCTCCGCCTTCATATCAAGATATCATTATCATCTGGAACATGTATACACATAAACACAAAGCTACATTATACACACAATACACATAGTACACTAAAATAACTCTTAATTTGGTCCAACTGTTAATGCTACTGACTTGACCACTGATGAAAGGGGGGGGGGGCTACATCAGAGCTAAAGTCCTGTTATCTGATTCACCAGAGATTACTAAACAGATAAAACAAAATTGATGGTGGCCAATGTATAAAATAAGAACTGAAATTATTGCTTGATTCTCAAGGTTTTGGTGGAGAATTTGAAGCAGAAGTTAAATGGGCTGAAAGTGCACCATCCCTATTCTTGGGATTTTTATGCCACCATTATTGTTATAATTTGATTAGGATGTTTGATCAAAATTTTACAGGCTCCTTTCCAATCAGTTGATATAAAGTGTTAAGAATATGATCAGAGAAGACCAGTTTACCAAAATTGTTAAATTTGATAACAATTTTGGTAAACTTATGGAAAAAGAACATAAAATTGTCATTTATGTGAAGTCATACAATCCATGATGAAGAAACTATCTTCATCATGGATTGTAGATGCTTAATTTTCAACTGCGAAAAAAAACTGTTCACATATAAATGTACTCCCAAACAAAGTGATTATTCTTATTGCAAAAATTCGTAACTGAGGGTATTTATCTTTTAACAAGTATGAATAAAAGTTAATCAAATCTGTATCTTCAAATCTTTGAATAAGATTTATATCACACGGTAAATTAATTAGTTCCATTTGTAGATTTTCTGGTGCGTTATTCACGTTCATTTTTAGTGGTAATGAAAATAACATAAAATCGGACTCCAAATCATTAAAATCTTCAAATCTTTCTTCAAATTCTTGTCGTAATAATGCTAATTTTCTTGCATATTCTTGAGATTTTTCATTTGAAATAATAGGGCAGGATTTAAGATGCAGGAAATGTACGAAATTTTTTGGTTCTAATTGTGTTTCCCATAATTGCAATTTAACTTTAAAAGCTTTAATACAAGCATACATGTCAGTGATAAGTTTATTCTTTCCTTGCGGCTCTTTATTGAGAATATTTAAATGGCCAGTTAAGTCAACAAGAAATGCGAAATCTGTTATCCATGTATCGTTACGTGACTCGTTGATGGTTTTATTTTTTTGTGTCATGGAAATTTTGAATTCATTTATTAAATCAAAAAAAAACGTTTTAATACAGCTCCTCGACTTAACCACCTCATCTCATTATAATAAATCATTTCTCCCTACTCACTTTCAATTTCTTCAAGCAATGCAACAAATTCTCGATGATTCGGAGCTCGTCCATGGATAAAGTTTACTGTTTCCATAACATTATCCATCTGCGAACTTTTGGCACAAAGTGCTTCTCGATGAATAATGCAATATATAGTGCAAAATTTATTCTGAAATTTTTCTTCTTTTACTATATTTCTTAATTTTACTGCTACTAAATTTTTTTTACCAACCATAGCAGCTGCACCATCGCTTGCAAATCCAACCATTTTATCCCAACTTAATTTATATTTATCTATTACAGTTTTTATTTCAGAAAAAATATCCTGTGCACCAGTTTTTCCTTTCATAGGAATTATTTCCAATAATTCCTCAATTACTTAAAATTCATCAGCAACACCTCGTATGAAAACGGCAAGTTGTGCTATATCTGTGATGTCAGTACTCTCATCAACTGCTATTGGGAATGCTGCAAAATCTATACTTTTTTCTTTTAACTGACTCGTAAATCACTAGTGATTTCATTAATACGTTCCGATTACCGTGTTGGCTGACAAAGTAATATTTTTAAATAATTGTTGTTTGTCAGTACAAAGAAGTTCAGCAGACTTAATCAAACAATCTTTAAGCAATTCGCCATCAGTTTTGATCGTTTTGCAATGATGTGTGCAAGAGCAAAACTTCATGAACTGTTGCTTCACTGGATTTATTTGCTTCAGTGAAAAAATTTTGTTGTCATTGTAAGCCAGATTTCAGAAACTGTAACTTTTCTCCCCTCAATTTGCTTCCAACATTTAAAATTTTTCTTCATGGTTCGTTTCGTAATTGCGACATAAATTGTATTCTTTTGGAATTGATATTCCCTTATTACAAATAAAACATACAATTTTATTTATAATAAATTTAGTTTAATCCTTTATCCAAGTGTGAGCAAACAAAGTTTGCGCCTGAAAGTATCTTCAGGACTGGGGTAAGGTGGTACAACACCAGGACCACTCGTTGCAAAGGTGGAGCAAGCTACCAACACTCCTGTCTCAGTATCTCCTATAATGCAAAACACATTTCCTAAGAGATGTGTTTTGTTTTGTTATAGGAGATACTGAGACAGGAGTGTTGGTAGCTTGCTCCACCTTTGCAACGAGTTGTCCTGGTGTTGTACCACCTTACCCCAGTCCTGAAGATACTTTCAGGCACAAGCTTTGTTTGCTCACACTTGGATAAAGGATTAAACTAAATTTATTATACTCTAACCATGTGAAAAATAAACTTTCAATACAATTTTATTGCGCACGACACCACAAAAGTACATAATTTTCCATTTATTTTGAAAAAAGACGTCCTTCTTCATCCACTTTTCTTTTACTCTTTGTTAAAGACATGGCTTGCAGTTTAATCTCTTAATTAAAATCACTATTATAATTTTATGTACAACTTTAATTCAACAAGATGAATTTTCATATGAAAGCAACACTCAAAAGTTATGCACAATTCTAAACGATAGGTATTGATGTAATGTAGATCTAACAACAAGCACAAATAAACAGGTTTTATAAGCCATACGTTAGTTTGTCTCCATTTATATTGCAATATGAACTGCGCAGCTGTGCATCGGAAACACCAGAATACTGAAGTGCCACCAACTGTCGGCTGGCAAACTTAATTTACTGATTGTAAATTGTAGATATGGACTGAGCTTATGCGCACATAAGCTCAGTCCATATCTCTGTCTATAAAACTATAAGCACCATATTTACAACAAATACATAATTGAAATGTATTCGCAGGCTGTGTAAAATTGCTTCTGGGGACCCGGATGCGGCCCACCAGTTTGATACCACTGGTTTATATGAAATTCAAGTTATTACTCTAACAGTAATAGTGTTCATAATTTATTATAATGAATGCATCCTGATCCTGTGTAACTACGAAAGAAAGGATTTTCATACCTCTCTTTAAACTCATTCATTATCAGGACACCCACAACTAATTCTGCCATCCATTCCACTCATTCACCACTCTTCAATCAAAAAATCTAGTCTGCACACCCTTACCAATCACACTCTTATGCAACTTCCAAGGAGGGCCCCTGGTTCTCTCTGTATTCATCATATAATGAAAAATTTCTTTTTTGTTAGTCTTATAAAACTCTTTTAATAACTTATTAAAGGAGTTTCTATCATATCCCCTTTTTTTCCATCCATCAAGTAAATTTGGCAATCCACATACCTTCACTCCATTCTCACTGGGAGAAATCCATAGACCTGTCACCAGCTTTGTAACTTGATTCACCAGGCCAAATCAGTGCACAGTATTCAATAAGCAGTCAAATCATAGCCTTATAAAGATGGATAATAACCTCCCTATTTTTTCAAATCCAGGCAATCCATTGAGCTCTTTTGCAGTATGCTCACTGAACTTCGACTCTGTCCACTATTATCCCAACTCTCTAGTCTCATTCCTTTCCTGCAATCAATTCTATCAATGTGGCATATAGTATGTTATCATTCAACTCAAAGTGCATAACTTTACATTTTGCAACATTAAATTTACTACCTTTTATCCTTTACCTACAATACCAATTTATTTAAATCATCTTGCAGGATATCTACATCTCCTTTATTGCCTTTCCAGTGTTGCATAATCAGCAAACAACTGAGTATCCCAACTCAAATCTTTCCCTATATCATTTATATATACATTAAAGAGTAGTGGCCTTAGTATGGGACCTTAAGGCACCCCACTAGTCACTCTCATTCTCCTAGATTACACTCCACCACCACTGTTTGGTTCCTATTATCCATTCCCTCTGTCCATGCTCTCAGCTGCATATCCATTTCCATTTGCTCCAATATTCTTAATAGATTTCCCATGTGGTATTCCCAAATGTATTGCTTAGTCCAGCAGTGACATGGTGTAACCATTTCCTTTATCTAATTCTGCTGTTACTCTATTATTAAATAGGAGTAAATTACTAAGGCAGGTCCTACCTTTTACAAAGCCATATTGCTCACCATGTATCTTATTCCTATCCACACATTGCTGAATTTTGCATTTAACCAAATTTTCCAATACTTTAACCATCACTTCTGATATATTAATTGGTGTACTGTCTTGGAACCATCTTTATGTAACAGAGCTATTTTACTCTCTTTTCACTCCTTTGGAACTTTGCCTAGAGCTGAGACTTAGATTAACACTTCATGTCGGGAAGTGTTTCACACGTTTATCATGCTGATGGGACTTGTGTGCCACTTCCGCGTTGGGCTGGTAGGCTCAACTGACACAAAGTTTATATGGCATGTTAGTTGCAACTTCTTTCAGTAGAATTTTATTTGAAGTTAGCATTTGTGATATGTCTTAATGACATCAAAAACTCACTAATTGCACTATTTGTTAACAAATATATTACACAGACTGCAAATGTCACTGTATTTTATTCAGTCACAATACAACTACTTGTTTTTCTTGTGCCTGTAGTATAGTGGCTGCCGAGGAGGGCATGTTGTTCACTATATAGGGACAGCTACTTCCAGTCTTCAGACAGTATACACGTAGGGAGTAAAAATTTATCTATTTCTAACTGAAAATGAATCCTGTATTTTATAAGTAGAATGCATCTTATGAAAGCCAACAAACTAGAAAACATATGTGGGAAATCCAATGTTCTAGTGACGAGTTTCCTGAGCTACTGTCGGGGGGGAAAAAATGCATCTGATGAAGTTTGAAGCCCTTCCCTATAGTTATTTACTGAGCTGCCAATGTGTGCAGTCACTCTTTCTTATTGGTTGGTGATTTATATTTCTTAAACAAATTCCTTTCCATCTATTCATCATCATCATCATCATCATCATCAAATTCCTGCCATGTACCCTCAAGGGGTGTACAGGATATGACAGTACTACATGAAAAAATTACATCATTACTAACTTTGTATCTACAATTTTCCTCCAAATCAGTCTGTTACTTGTCAAGACTCCAACATTATCAGATCTTATATTTCTATCGTCTAAGGCACTTTGTACCGTATCAATCCACCTATATCTTGGTCTTCCTCTGGGTCGTTTTCCTGCCAACCTTGCAGAGAACACTTGTTTTGCTAATCTTTCCTCTCCCATTCTATTTAAGTGACCATACCATCTGAGATTAGCTCTGCTAACGCATTCCTGGATGCTGACAATGTCAAGTTCTTTCCTAATATCCTCATTTTTAATATGATATTGCCATTGATGCCATCTGTTCATGCCTCTAATCTTTCTCAGGACTCTCATATCTGCGGTCTCTAGTCTTTGGTCAAGTGTTTTACTTCTGGCCCAGCTCTCAGATCCATAAGTTAAAATTGGTTTGAACACAGTCTTGTATACAGCTAATTTAGTGTTCCGACTAATTTCTTTCTTATTCCATATGAATTTATTCAATTGACTTCCCACGATACCAGCTTTGCTGATTCTATTGTCTATTTCTATATGTAGTTTACCATCTTCAGTAAAAATTGTGCCTAAGTAGCTGAAATGTTTTACTTGTTCCACAGGTTCTCCATTCACAACACAGTTGACATTTTCAATGATTCTGCCTATTTTCATTGTCTTTGTCTTTTTATTGCTGACCTTCATACCATATATATATTACAACAGCTATTCAATTTAGTCAGAGAATCTTGCAGACTTGTAGCGGATTTATTTAGAAGTATAACATCATCCGCATAAAGCAAAGAGCTGACATTAACATCTCCAATTTTGATATCAGGTTTAATACCACATTCCTTCATAATGTGATCCATATAGATAATGAATAACAGAGGGGATAATGTACATCCTTGTCTCACACCAGATTTAACATTAAACCATCTTCCTGTACTTCCTTCAATTCTAACTGCTGACTCACAACTCAAATAAAGACTAAGTATTGCTTGATATAATGCCCCATTGACACCATATAACTGCAGCGTATTGAATAGCTTCTCTCTTGGCACCTTGTCATATGCCTTTTCCAAATCGACAAAACTTAAATACGGATCTTTGTTATATTCCCATGCTTTCTCGACTATTTGTCGTAAAGTGAAGATCTGATCCTGACAGCCTCTATTTGGCCTGAATCCAGCTTGTTCTTCACCAAGCTTTTCTTCCACAATTCTTCTCAACCGTTTCTCAAGTATACTTGCATAGATCTTGCCAGGAACACTCAGTAGGGAAATACCTCTGTAATTCTCACATTCAGTTTTATTTCCCTTTTTATATATGGGTACTATGAGAGCTCTACTCCAATCATCGGGAATTTGTCCCTCTGTCCAGGCTTTCTGAACTATGCAGTGCAGCCACTGTAAGACTCTTATACCACCATACTTCAGCATTTCTGGTCGAATATCATCTACTCCTGCTGCCTTTCCACATTTCAAGCCTTTGATGGCTTTTTCTACTTCAAGTATGGATATGTATTCCTGACTACATGTCTGGTCAGTGTTTTTTATCACTGTGCTGTCATCACTGCTTGTTTCATTTAGCAGTTTTTCTAAGTAATTACTCCATACTTCAAGGATATCTTTTTCTCCTGTTTTCATTTCACCTTTATCATCTCTAATTCCTTTTACAGCACTCTTTCCTCCATTCCTAAGCTTCTTCAACAACCTCCAGAATATTTTGCCACCTTCTTGATATTTATTTTCTATATTCTTGCCAAAGTCCTCCCATGACTTTTGTTTAGCTAGTTTTACACACTGTTTAGCTTTCTTACATTTGTCTCTGTATTCTGTAAGAGTAAAAGCTGACTTATTTGCCAGGAACTTTTGATATGCTTTCTTCTTTTCCTTCACTGCCTCTTTAAGTTCCTGTGTCCACCAGGGAGTTCTGAATTTTTTATCCTTGCACACAACCTTACCACATGCCTCTCTGGCAGAATCAATCAATGTTTCCTTCAGAGTTTGCCACTGAATCTCCAAGGTTTGATTCCTGTTCTCAAACTCTTTCATTTTCTTTTCAATAATATTTCTGTATTTTACAGTTCACATCTGAGAGCTGCTCAACTTTTATTCGCTTTAAAACTTTCTTACATGTTATTCTTTTCAATATGAAATTCAATTTTATCCTGCTCAAGACTAAATAGTGATCACTTCCAATTTCAAATCCTCTGTACACTCTGGTGTCCTGCACCAGGGAGAAAACATCACTATCAACAATAACATAGTCAATGAGACTTTTCTTATTCCTAGCCTCTTCTCTCCATGTGAATTTGTGCACATTTTTATGTTGGAACATGGTGTTAGTAATAACCAGTCCATGTCCTGAGCAGAAATCCAGCAGATATTTGCCATTATTATTAGCTTTGCTCTTTTCTCCAAATTTTCCCAAAATATTTTTGTATGTCTCACAATCATTTCCTACTCTACTATTTAGATCCCCAACAAGGACCAACTTTTCCTTTTTCATTGTGTCAGTTGCTTTTTCTAAAGTCTCAAAAAATTCCTCCACTTCTACCTTAGTAGAACTTTCTGTGGGACCATAGGCACAAATAAGTCTCATTGTCCTGTTCCCCATTCTCATATTTGCCCACATTAGTCTACTTGAGACTGACTGCCATTCAAGAAGATTAGCCTCGTATTTTGTGTTGAATACTATGGCTACTCCTTCTTTTCCTTGATTGTCATTGCCTGAATATAACATTTTGTATTTATTGCTCAGAAAGATCTCACCAGTTTTGGTCTTTTTTGTTTCAGTCACCCCTATTATGTCGATCTGGTACTTATCTAATTCCTCAGCTAGCTCCATTTCTTTGCCATTCAGGCTTCTTACGTTGATAGTACTGATCTTTAACTCTGGTGATGTTGAGTTGGGGTTTGTTTTCAGATTTGTTCCAGTAGCTGACTTTTCGCTGTTCGCCCTGGTTCCCTGGCGAAAACAACGGGGGCCTTGTTTAACCGGGCGACGCCCCAGCCGGCATGAAATTTTGTCATGTTGTACCATCATTTTTTATTTTGGTTTAACCAATAAGAATACAATTTGGTCGGCTAAATCCCAAATTGCCAGCCCATCCTCGTTCGTTCAGTATCAAAGTAGATACCCAACAGGGTGCACCACGAGAAGGTGAGGATTGGACATTAGGTCAGAAGCCCTGGTCGGTTCTATTCATCTATTCATAAGTTTTTAATTATGTCCATCATAAATGCAAATATGAAAGTCTAGAGTTTATAGGATCCTGTATTCTTCACCCCTCCCCAGATACTTATAACACAAGCACAGTGTAATATCCATCCATCCATTAGTGCTCCTAACAGGCACTTAAACTCCCATGACCTTTCAACTATTCTTGGATTTCTCAACTGTAACTCAAAGATAATGGGCCGGTTTGCCTATGTTCTAGGGAAAAAAAAACTCGAGTTTCCGAGGGGGGGGGGAACCCTACTTTTGTATGAGACCAGCTAACTCACCTTCATCGAAAGAGACCAGATAAAGGTTCCTCACATTATAGACAGGAATCAAAAACAGGTCTTTCCAACCAAAGGGCTTTGTTTATACTAACTGAACTATGGAGGTTCATGTAATATCACAGCTCATATAAATTATTCATAATCCATTTTACAGTACTTGAAAGTATTCTTAGTAAATCAAGTATAGTAACTAATAATCAAATATATCATTCTCTTGAATTATTGTTTTTTAATATATTTTAAAAGAATATTCCTTTTCACTATCTCCCTCACAATGTGGGATTAGTTGCAATCTAAGAAACCATCATGAAAAGCATCAATGACATGCAGGAATGAAATTCCTGGTAATTTCTCTCACTTTGCTAGCTGGTTAGGTTTTTGCGGTGAGCAAGCTATTGCTCCGACGTGAACATGTTAAGCAACTTCATCAGAGGCACTGCCAATTTTTTCTTGCATATTTGCATAGCACATGTGCTGATATGCCATCCAGTGTTGTATTCATGTTTATATTGTTCAGTATGCTGGACATCTCCTGTTCCTCTATCTGTTACACCTTCTTCTTCTTCAACCTTTTGGTTCTGTCCACTGCTGGACAAAAGTCTCCCCCATGATTTTCCAGATCACTCGGTTTTCTGCCTCTCCCATCCATCTCACTCCTGCAATTTGTTCTAATTCATCCCTCCACCTTCTTCTTCTTGGTCTTCCTCTTTGTCTTGCTCCATCCATTGGTCTCCACCCTGTTGTTTTTTTTGTCAATCTCCCATCATTGCATCTGGCAATATGGCCAGCCCATCTCCACTTAGCCTGTTTAATATATTTTACAATATCCATGACACCTGTTTGAGATCTTATCTAAGTATTTGTCTTCCTATCTCTTAATGTTATTTTTAGCATACTTCTTTCCATGCGATGTTGTGTTGTTCTCAGCTTTTTGTTCAGAATTTCTGTTAAAGTCCATATTTCTCCTCCATATGTTAGGACAGGAAGTATGCACTGGTTGAAAGCTTTCCTTTTTAGACTCATAGAGATGTCACTTCTGAATGTCTCTCATTTTCCCATAAGCCATCCATCCAAGGTGAATTCTCCGTTCAATCTCTTTTCTTTGGCAATCCTCAAAGGATAACAATTGACCCAAATATACATATGAATTAACTTGTTCTATTTCATGGTTTTCAACTTTGACAGTTCTATGGTTAATATATTTATTCATCATTATTTTTGTTTTTTCTCTATTTATTTTTAATCCAATTACTCTGGAGGCTTCATTTAGCTGATTTAACCTTTCTTCTGAAAGGTTAAATCATCTAAATGTCCTAAATTAAATCACCTGAAATGTCCTATTAGGACAATATCATCTGCAAATTTCAGATGATGCAGCATTTCTCCATTTATGTTTATTCGTTTTGTTTCCCAATCAAGACTTCCTCTAGTGTAGCTGGAGGAAGTCTTGAATAATTTGGGAGGTATGGTGTCACCTTGTCAGATGCCTTTTTGTATTGGGAACTTTTCACTGTTTTTATATAATTTAATTACAGAAGTTGCATTATTGTAAATATGTTTTAGTGTTTCAATATATGGTTTCTGAGTTCCCTGGGTTTCAAGTGCTTTTAATGTTACAGATGTTTTAACTGAATCAAATGCTTTTTCATAGTCTATATAGGCCAGACATAAGGTTTTATTGTATTCAATTGATTTTTCAATGAGCTGTCTTAATGTGTGAATATGGTCCAAAGTATTGTAATTCTTTCTAAATCCAGCTTCTTCACAGGATTGCATTCCCTCTAGTTTAGATTTTATTCTATTATTTATAATTTTTGTGAAAACCTTATATATGGTGGGGAGTAGGCTTATAGATCTGTAATTTTTTTTTCTTATTGCCCTTTTTAAAAATTAATATTCGAAGCGAATTGTTCCAATTTTTTGGAATATTTCTCTGTTTTAGGCATTTATTAAAGAGTTTAGTCAGCTGCTTGATGACAGGGCTTCCTCCTAGTTTTAAGAAGTCTACCATAATTCCATCTTCTCCTGGGGCCTTTCCATTCTTCATTTCACCTTGTAAGATCTCAGGGGTATCATGTTCTTCCTCACTCGAGTTATCCTTAGATGATTCTTGGATGTCCTGGTCTTTGTCTTCATAGAGTTCAGTATAAAATTTCAGAATTCTTTTGATTATTGCATCTCTATTTTTTTTATAAGTTCATCATTTTTTACTCTTACAGCAGCTATTTCCTTTTTTCCAACTGATAACGTTCGTCTTAGGACCTTCATATTACTATTGTTTTCAATTGTTTCTTTAATTTTCCTAGTATACGATCTAAGTTCAAGTTTCATCCTTTTACGTATAGTTTTACAAATTTCCGCATATTCTATTTTATTGGTGTCATTCAAATCTCTTTTCATATCTCTTCTTTTCTTCATCAGATCTAAGGTTTCCTGTCTTAGTTTTTCCACTCTTTGGTGCCTTTTCACACCTCCTATTTCTAGTGCACAATTCAAGATAGATTTTGTTAATATTTCATTAGTATCGTTGATGGTAGTAGCTGTGTTTAACTTTTTTTAGTTCATTTTTGAGTGATTCTCTATGACAGCTTTTATTGTAGTAGAGGTTTTGTAGATTCACTAAATTGGACTTTTTTTCTTATGAGCTTATTCCGTTCCCATTTTTTGTTGATCCATACTTTTGCCCTTACTAGTCTGTGGTCACTTCCCGTATTAAATCTATTAAGCACTTCAGTATTATTTATTATATATCTTCTGTTCGAGAGGATGAAGTCTATTTTATTGTAAGTTTGTCCATTTGGGATTTTCCAAGTCCATTTTCGGTTGATTTTCTTCTTGAAAAAGCTGTTCATAATAAAGAAGTTATTTTCTTCAGCAACTTCAATCAAACTCTATTGGTAAATCCATATTTACCAATATGGATTTAATGTTTCATAGAAATCTTCTATCTCTTCATCTGGATGGTCTGTAGTTGAGCATATACGTGTATAATTTTCAGTTGGTATCTTTTATTTTTGAAGAGACTTAGTTCAGCTATTCTTGATGTTATTTTATTAATAAGCAGGACATTGTCCTTGATTGTTTTATTTATTAGGAATCCTACACCACCAGTTGAGTTTCTGTCACATTCACAGTGGTAAAGTTAGATGTCCATCTTTTAAACGCGTGAGTTCCTTCTTATCTCTGAAAGGCCCACAACATCCCATTTTATATGTTCCGATTCCTTCATTAGTTCTTCCAATCTATCATCATCCCGTAGAAATCTGCAATTATATGTTCCATAAAAGTTGAGCAGCTCTCAGATGTGAACTGTAGACTAAAATACACAAAGATTATTGAAGAAAAAATGAAAGAGTTTGAGAACAGCAACCAAACCTTGGAGATTCAGTGGAAAAAGAAAACACTGATTGATTCAGCCAGAGAGGCATGCAGCGAGGTTGTCTGCAAGGATAGAAAAATCAGAACTCCATGGTGGACACAGGAAGTTAAAGAGACAGTGAAGGAAAGACAGAAAGCATATCAAAAGTTCCAGGCAAATAAGTCAGCTTGTGCTCTTAGAGAATACATAGACTGTATTCTCTGTATTCTTAGAGAATACAGAGTTTTACACTGTGTAAAACTAGCTAAACAAAAGTCATGGGAGGATTTTGCAAGAACATAGAAAATAAATATCAAGTAGGTGGTAAGAAGCTTAGAAATGGAGGAAAGAGTGTTGTAAAAGGAGTTGGAGGTGAAAAAGGGACATGAAAATGGGAGAAAAAAATATCCTTGAAGTATGGAGTAATTACTTCATAAAATTGCTAAATGAAACAAGCAGTGATAGTACAGTGGTAAAAATCATTCAAAAGGCATACAGTCAGGAATACATATCTATACTTGAAGTAGAAAAAGCCATCAAAGGCTTGAAATGTGGAAAGCCGCAGGAGTAGATGATATTCGACCAGAAATGCTGAAGTATGGTGGTATAAAAGTTTTATAGTGGCTGCACAGCATATTTCAGAAAGCCTGGACAGAGGGAGGATTTCCTGATGATTGGAGTAGAGCTCTAATAGTACTCATATATAAAAAGGGAAATAAAACTGAATGTGAGAATTTCAGAGGTATTTCTCTACTGAGTGTTCCTGGCAAGATTTATGCAAGTATACTTGAGAAACGATTGAGAAGAATTGTGGAAGAAAAGCTTGGTGAAGAACAAGCTGGTTTCAGGCCAAATTGAGGCTGTCAGGATCAGATCTTCACTTTTCTGGAAAAGGTGTATGACAAGGTACCAAAAGAGAAGCTATTCAATACATTATAGTTATATGGTGTCAGTGGGACATTATATCAAGCAATACTTAGTCTTTATTTGAGTTGTAAGTCAGCAGTTAGAATTGAAGGAAGTACAGGAAGATGGTTTAATGTTAAATCTGGTGTGAGACAAGGATGTACATTATCACCTCTGTTATTCATTATCTATATGGATCACATTATGAAGGAAAGTAGTATTAAACATGATATCAAAATTGGAGATGATATAATCACGTAATCACAAGAAAGATATTTATTTAACCAAATATTTCGGTCTGGAAATAGCAGACCATCGTCGGTGGTATTACAAGAACAGTTTAAAAAAAAAAAAAAAAAAAATATACAAGCTAGAATACTAACAATAGATCGTTGAAATTAGAACATGCCGCGTGATGTAATATCACTAAGTATGAAACGAAATATTTTGAAGTAGAAACATGATTGAATTTGCTATAAAAAAAAAAAAAAAAAAAAAAAAAAAAAAAAAAAAAAAAAAAAAAAAATTAATGAGTAATCTTGATTAGGCTTTCCCAGATTTTTGATATAGATATGCAGTCATTACGATTCAGGTTGGGATGATGGAGCAAGGCCTCCACGCTTTCCTTGAACAAACGTTCGAACCTATAACGGGATCTATGTAAGAGGCGAGTTTTGGACCAAAGGATGCTGTGGTCAGTTTCAATCCCGTGTTGAGCCAAACCAGACTTTTCAGGTTTATTGTGAAGAATGGATGATTGGTGTTCTTGGATTCTTTTTTCAAGAGAACGTCCAGTCTGTCCAAAGTAAGAGAGATCACAGTTGCAAGGAATTTGATAAACTCCAGGAAGAGATAAAGTTGAGCGTTTGTCTTTAGGAGAAGGAAAATGAGAAGACAATTTGTTAATAGGAGAATACGTAGCTGTTAAATCATATTTTTTTTTTTTTTTTTTTTTTTTTTTTTAAAAAGTAAAACATTTCAGCTACTTAGGCACGATTTTTAGTGAAGATGGTAAATTAAATATGGAAATAGATAACAGAATAAACAAATCTGGTATGGTAGGAAGTCATTGAATAAATTCATATGGAATAAGAGAGAAATTAGTCGGAACATTAAATTAGCTATATCCAAGACTGTTCAAACCAGTTTTAACATATGGATCTGAGAGCTGGGTCAGAAGTAAAACACTTGACCGAAGACTAGAGACCGCAAATATGAGAGTCCTGAGAAAGATTCGAGGCATGAGCAGATGGCATCGATAGCAATATCATATTATAAACAAGGATATTAGGAAAGAACTTGACATTGTCAGCATCCAGGAATGTGTTAGGAGAGCTAATCTCAGGTGGTATGGTCACTTAAATGGAATGGGAGAGGAAAGATTTGTAAAACGTGCTCTCTGCCAGGTTGGCAGGAAAACAACCCAGAGGAAGACCAAGATATAGATGGATTGATACGGTACAAACGGCCTTAGACGATAGAAATATAAGATCTGATAATGTTGGAGTCTTGACAAGTAACAGACTGATTTGGAGGAAAATTGCAGATAGGAAGTTAGTAATGATGTAATTTTTTTTCATGTAGTACTATCATATCCTGTACACCCCCTTGAAGGTACATGTCAGGAATGTGATGATGATGATATAAAGTGTTTAATATTTATGAACATAGTTGGGATTTGATATTTTTTAAGTATCCACTGCGGTGGACCATAAGTCACTTCCTTTCATTTATCAAAAATCAATGTTACAACCACTAGTAGAATATTACAGTGTAGCCATATGAATTAAATAAGTGTTGAAAACATTTGTGGAGAAATTTCCTTTAAAAATAATTGTAGCTAAAAATAACCATGGCAGCTCCCCAGAAAACATTTTGCGACCCACAGGTTTAGGAACCTGGACAGACAAATCAGGCTAGTCTTTGGTGGTGTGGATAAGAGATGCCAATTTTTTATGTGGTTGTAAGGTTGTATTTCCTTAGGATTTTTCAGATGTGCCCAGGATATATAGGATGGTGATAAATCTTGAGTAATATCTGCTCTTAGAGGGGGGAGTTGCAGTTACAGAGTTTTAATCTTTTTTTAGATATTTTGAGGATTGTAGTCATTAGCTAAGAAAGTGTTGAGGATATGGTCAAGTTCAGTAGTTAGGGCACTTGTTATCAGAAGTGATTAATTTTGCCCTGTTATATAGGGTTTTTATAATCCTATATAACAGGGATTTATTGCAGAGGGGAATGACTGCTGGTGAATGTATCTACCTGTATGTGTAGGTTTTCTGCAGATGGAGAATTTTTTATTAATGGAAAATGCAAGCTGGTGTATAATCAGAGTGTCCAGGAATGGGAGACTGTTGTTGTTTTTCTTTTCTAAGGTAAACTTGATCCTGGGATGTTGATTGTTTAGATATATTAAGAAATTGTGGAGCATATCCAAGCCATGTGGCCAAATGGAGAATACATCAATGTAGTGTAGCCATATAGTGGGGTTATGTGGGGCAGAGTTTTAAGCTTTTTCTTCAAAGGTAGTCTCCATGAAAAAGTTGGCCAGGGGTGGAGAACTTATGGCTGTCCCCTCTGTTTGTAGAATTTTCCTAGCTAAACAAAAAAAAATAGCCCAAGTTCATGGTGAACTGAAACAGGGCTGAGATATTGGGAGGAAATATGACTTGAATGAGTCTAAGGTATCTTTGAGTGGGACATTAGTGAATAAAGAGGAGACTTCAAAACTGACTTTTATGTCAGTGTGTTGGAGTGTGAGGATTTTTATACTGGCTTTAAGGTGGGCTGAGTTTTTTTTTTTTGTGTGTCAAGGTGTGTTGCCAGTTTGCTGTGTGAGCAGCTTGGCTAATTTGTATGTGGGTGAATCAGTGCCATCCACAATGGGACATAATAGCACATTTGTTTATGGATTTTCGGTAGTCTATATATTAGGGCGGGGATCTAGAATTATTAAGGTATTAGTTTGTACTTCCACAGGCCAAGAGGTAATCTTTTTAAGGAGCCTATGGAGTGTTCTGATCTGTGTATTGGTGGAATCATAGACTAGAGCAGGGTTTGTCAAATTGTGTTCTGTGGAAGTGAATAAGTGTTCTGCGAGAAGTTCTCCTGGAATTTGTCATTTTAGTTTTCTAAGCATTTTTCATGAATAAATATTTTATATTGGAAATATTCTGAGGAGAATAATATTCGTGAGTGTGTCAAAGCTCAGACCCGGAATGCCTAATAACATCTGTATAGCAAATGTTAAGTGACCAAGCCGTGTATTTTTAAGCGTGGAAGTATTCATGAATTATCGTTAATTTTCACACATCGAAACCTTTCAACATTTGGGAAAGGGAATACCGCTGTTTATGACCGGTCATAAAAATTGCATGCAAGCAGATTATAACAATGGGTGGTGTATCCTCTGTTCTCAAAAATGAAGGAAATGACGTGTGTAGCAAATGTCAGTTGACCAAGTGGCATATTTTTAAACATGGAAATATTCATGAATTATCGTTAATTTTCACACATTGAAATCTTTCAACAATTGGGAAAGAGAATACCGCTGTTTATGACCGATCATAAAAATTGCCTGCAAGCCGATTACAACAATGGGCGGTGTATCCTCTGTTCTCAAAACTGAAAGCAATGACATCTGTGTTGCAAATGTTAGTGACCAATCAGAAAGGAAGTATAAAGAAAATTTTTTCACTAAAATTGAAGATCAAGGTAGTCTGTATCCGGTTCTCAAATCTAGTAATACTGAATATTTTCTTCGCAAGTTCGTATTGTAGGGTGAAAGTTTCGAAACCGTAGTGCCATGATTTTTTAAAAATAATGGGCCTGCAGATCTTAATACGAATAAGAGACAAGGGACTTTGTTTAATTTTGGTATTAAGAAATCTCTTAATACCAAATCACAAACATATATGTTTGTGACACAACAGATAGTGAGCCATCCACCACCAGCCTACAAAGCGATCTCCAGGATGTACAAAAGGAGGGGAAAACTACCAGCACACAGGAGAAAAAGTCTGCATTCGCTCGTAAGTACTTATAATAATATTATAATTTTTGGTGATCTGAATGGGATATGTCAATGAAAATCAGCACAATTTAATTTGATGTTTATGTTTAATTAATTAATACTTAATGGTCAATTATTAATTAATACATTACAAAATAACCAAGGTGTTTCGTGAAAATTTCAGGATTTGTGAAGTGTTCCGTCGTAGCGAAAGTTTGGGAAACGCTGGTCTAGAGACAGGTAGGTAGAACAATCTAGAAGTAAGGAGGCAAGCTTACCTGTGTAATCTAATTGGTTTAAAACCACAGTGGCATGTGCGTTATCTGCTTTGGTAATTAATATTCTGTTGTTTTTTAATTTCTTGGAGTGCTTCAAATTCTTTTCTTGAGAGATTGCTTTTTGGTGGTTTCTATAGATATATACTGTTTCTATAGATGCTTCATTCAGGTTGCTGCTGCTGTTTTCAGTGTTTCTACCTATTTTCATAGTCTGTATTTTTATTGCTGATTTTCATATCAAATTTATTTGAACAGTTATTCAGTTTGGCTAAGGAATTCCTGCAGACATTTACTTAGCACTTTGTCATTACCTGAGTTGAATATCTCCTATTTTGATATCAGGCGATGTTATTTTCCTTCATTATGTGATCCATATAGATTATGAATAACAGTGTGTATAATGTGTACCCTTGTCTCACACCTGATTTTACATCAAAATATTTTCCTGTACATCCCCAGTTCTGATTGCTTACGTTGACTATATTGCTTGATGCAACATTCCATGTACACATATATAATTTTTGTGTTTTAGACAGCTTTTTCTCTTAGCATCTTACTATATGCCTTTTCCAGATCTTCAAAACTTAAAGTCAGATCTTTTGTTGTAGTCCCATTTTTCTAAATGTCTGGGTAATTACTTCAAATGACTGATAAATGAAAAGAAGTGAAAGAACAGTGGCAGAAAATATTTAAGAAAAGTACTTAAATAATTTCACTTGCTTTGAAATCAAGACTACTTATATCAAGGTGTATGTAACAGTACTTGAGGTCCATCAAAAATATGAAAAATTATATTGCTTATTTTGTAACTTGCTTTGCTGCCATGCTGATGTACTTGCCAAGAACTTTCAATCACTTTTCTTCTTTTCCATGACAACCTCTTTAATTTACTGAATCTGCCACCACAGGCTTTGGATTTTTCTCTTTCCAAACAACTTGCTTGCAGGGATGAAAATTGCCTCTAGCTGAATTCACCCCATGTTGTTTTGGCTTACAAAATTAATTTTTTTTCTTCAGTTTGCCATTGATTCTACTTGGTGTGGTTCCTGTTCACAAACTCATTGTTTCTTGAATATGATTTGTATATTTAAGTCTAAAATTCCCATCTGAAAACTTCTTGACGTTAATTCTTTTTTATAACTTTCTTCCACATGTTTTAATTATGATATTCAGTTTTATCCTATTCAAAACTTAATAGTGATCACTTGCTATTTCAAAGCAAGTGAAATACTTCTAATATTTTTATTTTTAATTAAAAAAATATATATTTTAATATATTATTTTTATTAAAAATTTCTAACTATGAAATATAACATAGTTAGGAGCACTTCTTTTTTACATCTTCTCTCTCTCTCTCTGTGTGTTTTGCACATCTTTATGCTGTAACATTCTGTTAGTAATAACTGCTTCATGCTCTAAACTGAAATTCAGCTGAAACTTGCCATTATTATTAATTTTGCTCTTATCTCCAGATTTTTCCAAAACATTGTCTGGCACTCGTTTGTTATTTTTGGTATTGTCCATTTTCTCATTTTGAAATTTATCCACATAACTACTTGAAATTTTTTGCCATTCAAGAAGTTTATATTCAGGTTTAGTGTTGAATGCTATTGCTACTCCTTTCTTTTCCTGATTACTCCATGTGTAGAGGCTTAATTGCTGTGAGGACATCATATTGGAGGCTTATTGGATTGTATACAGCACTCAGAAAGGATTAAAACATAATTTAAATTCTGTTTTGATCCTTCAGTGATCGCTCGAGATTAGGATCGCCATTCAAGATTTTTTCTTTAAAATTTTCAGCAATTCTAAACATTTCGTCCATTTCTTTGAGAGTAAATTCCTTCGGTGCCAAGTCAATTTATTCGTCATTATCATCGATTTGAGCATCTTTAGCACATTCTCTCAATTTCTTTTAGTCCTAGATCGAAGCGCTAGAGTTTGCAACGTGGTCTAAAATATGGTGAGCAGTTGGTTCATTTAGACTGTACTCTCTTACAATTTTGGCTTTGGTTATGCCTGCTTCATACTTATTTATCATATGCAACTTATCTTCTAAGCTGATCACTTTACGTTTCTTCTTGATAGCTGTAGACTTGAAATCATCCTTGTTTCTTTTAGCATTCATTGTAGGGGTAAATAACAAGAGAAATAAATATCCACATGTACTTCAGGCAAGGGCAGATAGTTACTGGTAAGTGGTGAGAAGGCGCCGTCGGATAAAAACGAAGCGCTACAAAAGAGCGATACCTGGAGAGTGGCGACTTGAACTGGTTGCATATGTAGTGGGCTACATCTCGCGACCATGATAATTCAAATTTGGAGCGCAATAATTGGAATTTTGGTATCAAATTATAAACCACGATAAATCTAGAATCACGATAATTGAGGTATTCCTGTATTTGTTCTAGTAACTGGATTTTCAATGTTGTCTTGGTTCCTTGATGACAATGATAGTGGCCTTGTTTAACTTAGGCAGTTCCCCAGATGACATGGAATCATCATGTTTTGTTTCAGTATTGGAATACATAAGTTGGCATATAGTAACATACTATAAAAACAGAGGGAAAAACTCGCATTAAAACTTGTTGAGTTGTAAAATTTTCATTTAACATTTTTGAAAGAATTTGTAGTACTCTGTAAATGTGGGAATGGTAGACAGATTTGCAGTTTATATTCATGAGCAATTGGGAAAAGAGGTAGCCATACAAAATGGGAGAAGATGTAAAACTTTTTGGATATTTTTACAGCTCTAGATATGACATATTTGCACCTGTTTAAAGTTTGTAATATTTAGAAATGGAATAGGCAAAAAAACACAACAACAAGAAAAACATTGGGGTGCTTCTGCAAATGAATACCTCTTGATTTATTAATATTAAAATGTAATTCAAAAAGTACAAATTGAAAGGTCGTTTTATTATATTTTATTGGTTTGGCACACTTGTTACATCTTAATACTTGCTTCTTGTTAATGTTTTCCATAAATATGTCAGCAGTGATGACTCGCCAAACCAGAATATGTAAATTCAGTATTGATAGTGAACTAAGTTTTGAAACTATCCTAACTTGGACAGAAAATTCCCTTACTGTGTTTTAGCATCTCCCCAACTTTATAGATCATACATCTACCCTGTCTTTGAATCACAGGTATCTTTACATCTTTTCAAATAATGAAATACCATATTTTTTTGTATAAGACAAATCCAACTTTATCAAACCCAAAATAAAGAAATCAATATTTTAAACGTCTCCACTGTCTAATCAAACACTCAGTGGGAATAGGTCCAAACTCTCTCTGAAGCTTTATTTTCATGTTCTTTTGCATAATTGAATTTTAACTTGAATTTTGAAGATTATAACAATCATTTTTTTTTTATTTTCAGACATTTTTATGGACTAGTGTGCATAGTCCATAAAGCATTTGCCCATAAAAGATTGTTAATGCATTAACTTACCCTGCCAACGAGTTGCAGACGTATGAATGCTTTCATAGTTCTGATTGGTTTATTCAGAATTGGCCATTAATGGTGCCAAATTACAGAGTTAGCAAAGGCTAGTGATTGACAGAAGCCTGTTCATGGAGGCACAATACTAAAAGAAATTTACTTACTCTTCCTGTAGCTTCTGTGAGTTTGCTATAGTAAGAGTATAAACTGAGGCGGAGAGATACCAAATGATATAAACCAAATCTGATAGAGATTTCAAATCATTTATAGTGAGCAGTTGTAATCATATTGTACATGTGCACTTGAAGATATTACCCATTAGTCTGGGTAACTCAAATCATGATTTGGTACAAAGGGTAAATGGTTCATCTACCATAAAATATTTTTACTTCTGCTACCATTCTACTTTCTGTTGTTTGCACTCTGCTTGTGGAAACGTGCTGTTTGATCTGTTACAGTGAAAAATGTAAATTATGGACTACTGTTTTTAATCTGTCTGATCATTGCTAAAAGTTCAGCATGTCATATTCAACTTTACAATTATCAGTTTCCTTTTCTTTCTATACCAAAGCTCATAGGCGGTTCCAAAAGGAGGGTTAAAAATATATCTAATTCAGAAAAGACCAACAATATGAATAGTGTTGGCTTCCTGGCATCATACTTCTCCGCTCCTGCACTGATGATAAGCAAATTACTTTGAACTAGAAAGATTACTGTGAACTTTAAAGATCACATTCAGTTTTACTTATGAACTCTACTTAGAAAAAGAAACCAAATAAAATATTGGATACTACTGTGTTATGCTGTTCAAATATGCCAGCAAAATGAGTTATTTTTCCACTGATTAAACATTAATGATATCTCATCTTTTGAGGAAAAAAGCCAGCTCTGCTGTTTTCAAAATCATGGTTCCAGCCAGATGGACACCCCAAAGTAAGCCCTTTATCAAACCCTGAAAGATCCTTTGTGTGTGTCCCATTGTGATCAACATTATTGACTTGACAATTACTGATCAGCAGCATTCTTAAATAGTTGCTTAGAACATATGAGCAAGTATTTTGCATGTCTGCTATGTAAGTAACGGTTTCTAATTCAGTGGCTAGTATGTGTGGATATCTGTGCTGATTTTGGTCAATTGCAAGCCAAAAGAAACAGGCTACACTGAGTTTCTAGAACATCATTAACTGCTAAGAACTGCATGTTCATTTAATACATAAATGACATTTTTATGGCAGATATTTTAGTTTAATTAAAGCTAGTATTTTTAATGAACTCAGTGATTTTCTTCTTCTCCAGATTCCATCAGGAATGTTGGGAGTCTGTAATTTCCATTGTTTCCTTGTCCTTGCTATTGGTCTTAGTTTAGAAAAACTCTTCTCACATTCTATCGAAGTCAATATTCTCTGTGTATTTTTAGGACATTCACACTTTCTCTTTTTCCTTGTGGATTCCATTCCAGAGCTGCATAGCAGATTGTTTCATGATCTTTCCTAACTGTTTGTCCAATCCATCTAAATTTTCTTTTTCTGATTTCTTCAAGGTTGACTTTTTGCTGATTTGTTCTTTTCTAGAGGTCTTCATTAGTATTAGTATTTCAATAATTTGTGGCCACCCAATTCAAGGTATGCTCCACATACATTGGTTTATGAATGTTTATATGATGGTGGTCCGAAAAGTTCTCGGCCTAACAATGAAAAAACAAATTTATAATTTCAAAATTATTTTTATTTTTCAACATAATCTCCCTTAAGACTAATACATTTATTCCAGTGATGCTCCAGCACCATTATCCCATCCCTATATTGATTCTCTGTAAGATCTGCAAAATACCCCTGTACATTTGCAATCACCTCTTGATTCGAAGAAAAACACTAACCATTGAGGAAGAGTTTTAGTTTTGGGAAGAGATAGAAGTCAGAGGGAGCCAAATCTGGGGAATAGGGTGGATGTTCCAACAATTCATAGTGCAGATCCCTTAATTTTCCCATTGCCAAAACACTTTTGTGGGCAGTTTTTTTAATTAATTGCATTGTCCTGATGAAAGATGTTTTTTTTTTTTTTGTTTGTTTGTTTCTGCAAACTGGGTCTTTTCTCATGAACTTTTTTTGTCTAGTCTCTGATTAAAAGATCAGAATAATATTCCCTGGTTATTGTTTTACCCTTTTCAAGATAATTAATAAACAAAATGCCTTTAACATCCCAAAACACCAATGTCATGACCTTTCCTGCTGATGGAACCGACTTTGTCTTTGGTGCTGAACAACTGGCTTCTGTCCACTGTTTTGACTGCTGTTTGGATTCTGGTGTGTAATGGTGAATCCAAGTCTCATCCATAGTAATAAATCGAATGAAAGTTTAGCATATTCACTTTTTGCCTTTTGAATCCTTATGTCAACATCTCTAGTTGCTCTTCCATCTGCAGATAAAACACTACCAAGATATCTCTTTCTTTTATAGTTATGAATTTAGGATTATTTTATAATCTATAAAATAATCTTTTATAGATTATTTGAAATGAATAATCATTTCAAAACAGACGTGTTGAAATGATTATTTTACTAATTATTAATAAAATAACACTTGACGTTTCGACCCCTGTATTTAGGTCGCCATCAGGATACATGTGTATAGGTAACCAAGCTACATGCTCTTGCACTCAATACTGGTAAATTGAATTGCTGTTAATTAATCTTTTTCTTAGCCTGACCTCCAGGGATAATTAAATAAAATAAAATAAAAATTGAAAAAATAAATAAGTAAAAAATAAAAATTTAAAAAAAAATTAAATAAATAAAAAAAAATTAATAATTAATAAATAAAAAACTACAATAAACTCTGCTAAAGTCCTCATGTACTAAGATTCTTCTGGATTTGTACAGTTCAGATTGTTATACTATGATTTTCTTCAGGACTTGTACAGTTCAAGTTGCTAGTTAAGGGGGGGGGGGGGTTCTTGTAGTGGGATTTTTTCTTTGGCTTGTTCTGGTTGCTATAAAGGTTGCAAATGGGTCCTCCACATTCTTGGAATGGTTAGGCCATCATTTCTGTTCAGATTTGGATTATGTTTGAGCATTTCACATGCTTCTTTAAATTTCCTCTTGAACCCGGTTTTGGTGCGGTGTAGGGACTTGGTATTTTTCCACTCAAATCTGTGGTATGTTTGGAGTGCGTAGTCAGAAAGGCTGGTTTTTCCAAAATGGAGGTGTTTAATGTATGGGTAATGGGTAGACATTGTATTCGTTCAAGTATAGGTGGCGCCTGTGGATAAATAATGCTAATCTTGTGCTCCCGCATTTTATCGTAATTGTAAGTGTTTTTGTGCAAAATAAGCAGCAAACAGAAAAGTAACAGGAAGTACTAAGCAGCCGATTACTACAGTACAACTTGTAAATACCCATAGTCCATTAAATCTGCTATATTTTACAACTAAAAAACAGCCACATGAACGTGCTATGCCTACCTTGCGAAGTAAAGATGGCGACCAACAACGGAAGACTACCTTGAGTCCCGTCAGCATAACTGCGCCGATCACCAACAAACTGAATGACATTACGAAGTGCCACAGCTGTGAAACCATGGTCAAAGATAGGAAAAAAGGTATATTGTGCGATTTCTGCTGGCTACATATTTCTTGCGTGAAAATAAATGAATCTGCGCACAAGCGTTTTACCGATCTAAACCAGCCCTACTTCTGTACGACGTGCCTCTCTTCCGTAAAACAAATACTAAACCTGGGCAAAAGAGTCAGTAACCTCGAGCAACAGCTTAATACCGTGATCGATACCGTCTCCTCCAAAATCGGGAAGTTGGGAACAAAGCTCGAGACACTCAATGACCAGCGCCCGTGCCTGCTAACGAACTTCGTGAACTAATTACATCATCGGTACACGAGTCACTCGAGGCCGAAAACAGGAAACTCAACGTTGTTATCCTGAACTTTCCGACCGAAAACAATACATCCTTAAAAGAAGACATCTGCAAACTTGCAGGAGAATGCAATTTCGATCCTAGAAATATCATCAAATGCCATCGTATTGGACCCATTAACAAAAGAAAGGATGGAACGAACTTTCCACGTCTTGTGAAAGTGACCTGCAACTCAGCGATAAACAACAAGCTAAAGGACAGTTGTGCATAAGTGCTCGACCTGATTCAACCTTTGCCCAGAGAGAGAACAAAGATGCCAACTCCGAAGACAACTAAAAAAAAATGCCAAAATGGAGACAACAGTTAGGTAATAGACTACAAACAATCCAAACTAGTACAAAAACCAAGTGATGCCACGAAGGACACCAGTATGCAAGCACTGCATAGGAAACATGCAAGACCCTTGGGGTCAAAGCCGTGCCTAACAGAACCTTGCATATCCACTTCACCAACATCCGTGACCTCAACTCCAACCTTAATAGCATCCACTACCACCTGCAGTCCATCAAACCCCACCTACTCTTTTTAACAGAAACTCAAATCTCTCCTTCTCCCAGCACTATTCATCTCAGCCTTCCTAACTATACACTATTTAACTCTTTTCGATCCAAGGGTGGCGTCTGTGCATATATCCGCTCTGACATACCCTGCCAGAGAGCAACCAATTTAGAATCGCCCAACTTCGACCTTCTTTGGCTGAAGATATCTCTCTCCCACTCAGTCAAATTTATCTGCTGTCTCTGTTGCTCTCCTAATACCACCAATCACTCTGAACTCTTCCATTTCCTCTCCATAAAAGTTGATTTTCTGCATTCCCACTCTGCCAATAACAAAATCATCCTCCTGGGATAATTTCATTGTTGGGAGAGTAACACCAATTGGCTTTTCTCTTCCAGTTATACAGATCCTAGTAGTAAGACTTATACGTTGGTTAGACATAACTGGTAATTAATTTACGGAATTAACAATGCATATGAAGTATATTAATTAAAGATAACTTTAATGAATAACTTCTATATTTCGGCAATGTCACATTGCCATCTTCAGGAACATAAAGATATGGTATGTGCACCAAGGAACTAACAAAGCAAATGAGGAAGTAAGAAACTACTTTTGTTCCCTAAAGTCCTAATGGCGCCCTCTTGCGGGCTAATTTGGTAGTCTTGGCAGTTGGGCTGAAGTTCTCATAATGAAAGTCTCCCAAATTTGGGGCAGTTTCATGCACCCAAATTTGTTGAGGTTAGGAACGTTTTTTAGAGCTGCTGAAGATTCTTTGAATAATCTTTCGTATTTAAACTTGCTGCGATGGATTATTTTTGTTTTCTTCCAACGAATTTTATGATGGGTATCTAAGGCATGGTCTGCCAACCCAGAGCGGCTGTACTGGTGAAACCGGATGTAGTCTTGGTGTTCTGAAATCCTGATATTTGTTGTTCTGCCTGTTTGGCCAAAGTAGGACAATTTGCAGCTGCAAGGGACCTGGTATACACCAGGTAGGTCTAGGGGAAGTGGTTGGTCTTTGGTAGAGCGGATAAGGGATGCCAACTTTTTATATGGTCTGTAACAGGAAGTAAGGTCATATTTTTTGAGGATATTAGTTATTTTTTCAGAGGTGCCCTGGATGTAGGGGATAGTGATAGACTTGGTGTGGTCTTTATTGTGGAGGGGGGGAGGGGGGTTGTGGTTTATAAGTTTTAGTATTTTTTGGATTTTTTTGGGGTTATAGCCATTGGCTAAGAAAGTGTTGAGGATGTGGTTTAGTTCCATAGTCAGGGCCTTGTCATCTGAGCAGATTAATTTTGCCCTGTTATATAGTGTTTTTATCACCCCATATTGTTGTCACAATTTCGCCCTAGCTCCAAAAAGGATACCTGCTGAAGAAATCATGATCCAAATAGAGCGTGGAATTCGCAACCTGCCTAACCACATCGCCAACAACGTGAGACTGGATGTAGTCGGTGTTCTCACTAAAGCCAAACCTCCGAAATCCAACTTATCCAAAAACGAATATACAGCCCTACAAGAATTAAAAAACAACAAAAAAATAGTAATCACCAAAGCTGATAAGGGAAGCGCCACTGTGGTACTCAATCAAAAAGACTACAAAGGTAAGCTAAATTCTTTAATACGAGACCGTAATACCTACCTCCCCATTGAATATAATCCCACCAACTCTCAGATTAGAACTATCCACAGACTCCTTAAGAAGGTCACTTCTTGGCCTGTGGAAGTCACCAACAAACTTAAACCTTATAACTCTAGATCCCCCCGATTATATGGACTCCCAAAAATACATAAACGAAATGTGCCATTGCGTCCCATAGTGGATGGCATTGATTCCCCCACATATAAATTAGCCAAACATTTAGCCAAAACGCTCACACACTACACTGGCAACACACCATCACACATAAAAAACTCAGCCCACTTTAAAGCCAGTATAGAAAACCTCACACTCCAACACACTGACATAATGGTCAGTTTTGACGTCTCCTCCCTATTCACTAATGTCCCACTCAAAGAAACCCTTGAGCTCATCCAAGCCAAGTTTCCTCCCTATATCTCAGCCCTATTTCAGTTCACAATGAACTCAGGCTATTTTGTTTGGCAAGGAAAGTTCTACAAACAGATAGAGGGGACAGCCATGGGTTCACCACTTTCCCCACCCTTGGCCAATTTCTTTATGGAGACATTTGAAGAGAAAGCCTTAAACTCCGCCCCACAAAAACCCACTATTTGGCTTCGTTATGTGGATGATGTGTTTGCTATTTGGCCACATGGCTCAGACACACTCCACTCCTTCCTAACACACTTAAACAATCAACATCCCAGAATCCAGTTCACCTTAGAAAAAGAGGAAAACAACACCCTCCGCTTCCTAGACACTTTAATCACCCGCCAGCTTGATGGATCTTTGGTTTTCTCTGTTTACAGAAAACCCACCCACACTGGCAGATACATTCACCAGCAATCCCCCCCCCCCCCTCACAACAATATGGGGTGATAAAAACACTATATAACAGGGCAAAATTAATCTGCTCAGATGACAAGGCCCTGACTATGGAACTAAACCACATCCTCAACACTTTCTTAGCCAATGGCTATAACCCCCAAAAAAATCCAAAAAATACTAAAACCTGAAAACCACAACCCCTCTCCCCCCCTCCACAATAAAGACTACACCAAGTCTATCACTATCCCCTACATCCAGGGCACCTCTGAAAAAATAACTAATATCCTCAAAAAAAAAAATATGACCTTACTTCCTGTTACAGACCATATAAAAAGTTGGCATCCCTTATCCGCTCTACCAAAGACCAACCACTTCCCCTAGACCTACCTGGTGTATACCAGGTCCCTTGCAGCTGCAAATTGTCCTACTTTGGCCAAACAGGCAGAACAACAAATATCAGGATTTCAGAACACCAAGACTACATCCGGTTTCACCAGTACAGCCGCTCTGGGTTGGCAGACCATGCCTTAGATACCCATCATAAAATTCGTTGGAAGAAAACAAAAATAATCCATCGCAGCAAGTTTAAATACGAAAGATTATTCAAAGAATCTTCAGCAGCTCTAAAAAACGTTCCTAACCTCAACAAATTTGGGTGCATGAAACTGCCCCAAATTTGGGAGACTTTCATTATGAGAACTTCAGCCCAACTGCCAAGACTACCAAATTAGCCCGCAAGAGGGCACCATTAGGACTTTAGGAACAAAAGTAGTTTCTTACTTTCTTCCTCATTTGCTTTGTTAGTTCCTTAGTGCACATACCATATCTTTATGTTCCTGAAGATGGCAATGTGACATTGCCGAAATATAGAAGTGATTCATTAAAGTTATCTTTAATTAATATACTTCATATGCGTTGTTAATTCCATAAATTAATTACCAGTTATACAGATCCTGCAGGCAGAGATGCTGAAACATTTGTAGTCACTAATGACCTCACACAAATTGTTCAAAAACCGACCAGAATACCAGATATCCGAAACCACTCTCCAAATACCCTAGATCTCTTCCTTACTGATGACCCCTCCAAATATGCAGTTCTGGGCAATTCTGACCACAACTTAGTGCTCTCCCCCTCCCCCCATGCAACAACGCCTACACAAGAGTATTTTGGCATTATAACATGCCAAATGGGACAGTCTCTGAGACTACTATGAATAGTGATCCTCACTGAGTTATGAATATGTTTTCATGCCAGTGAGGATCACCAAAGTGATCCTCACTGACATGAAAACATATATTCCCCACACTACTCAGACCTGCCACCCCCCTAACTAAACCCTGGTTCTCCAAAAAATGTGCCTAGGCTGTACAAACGAAAAATCAGGCATACCACAACTGGCTCAAATCAAGAGCCCCATCCTCATTCATTGCCTATACTGAAGCCTGAAACAAATGCAAGAAAATTATCAATACTTCCAAAACAGAATTTGAGCGGGCCAAAAGCAGGAAGCTTGCAGCCTGTCCAAACAGCAGCTGTGCCTTTTGGTCTCTTGCCAAAGCAATTGGCCATAACTTTTGCCCTACACTATTCCCACCTCTATCATTCCCAAATGACTCAATAGCAACATTACCCATAGAAAAAGCTAATCTCCTGGCATCACACTTTGCCTCCAATGCACACATAACAGACAATGGCAAAAGTCCCCCCCCCCCCCAGTCATTCCAACTGTCCAACATACAATGCACCATGTATCCTTTTGCCAAAAAGACATCACAAACTTGTTGTCTAAATTAGACACAAAAAAGTCTCCTGGCCCTGATGGCATTTCCCCAATTATCCTGAAGGTCTGTGCATCTGAACTGACTCCTAATCCTATGTCACCTGTACACACTCTCATACTCCACTGGTGTATATATCCCAAAACCTAAAAACTGGCCTATATTCAACCCATTCCTAAAAAGGGTGACAAATCACTACCATCTAACTACTGCCCTATCTCACTGACTTCAGTCCTATCTAAAGTAATGGAGAAAATCATCAACTCTCAACTCCTAATCTACTTGAAGGTACCTGGCTATTAAGCGACCACCAGTACGGATTCCATCAAAGCCATTCAACAGGAGATCTACTCTCATACATCACCCATCACTGGACAAACGCCATGGAGAAATTTGGTGAATCCCAAGTAGTTGTACTCGATATCTCCAAAGTCTTTGACCGAGTCTGGCACAAAGGCTTACTAAGCAAACTCTCATCATTTGGACTGCCTCAGGACTTCTGCAGATGGATTGCCAGCTTCCTGTCTGGACGCACACTATATGTGATGGTAGATGGCTCCCTATCCTCTCGCCATCCAACAAATGCTGGGGTCCCACAGGGCTCAGTTCTCTCACCGCCCGTCTTCCTTCTATATATCGATGACCTACTTCAGTTGAACTCAAACCCAATACACAGTTTTGCAGATGACAGTACATTACATTCCTCCCTTTCATTTGACAAACCCTACTCTACACAACTCACCTCAACCCACAGAACATCAACCACTACTGCCCTTAATTCTGACCTCCAAGCCATCCGCCAATGGGGCTTAGATTACCTCGTCAACTTCAATGCTAGTAAAACCCAGTTCTGTCTTATTTCTCACAAAAAAGAACCATTTTCCACCAGCATTGTTTTCGATAACACTCAAATTCTCAGACAAGATGAAATTTCTCTTCTTGGAATTACCTTGACATCAAGCCTCTCCTGGCATAAACACATCACAACCATTGCATCCTCAGCTTCCAAAAAACTAGGCTTCCTCTTTCTCTCAAGATGCTACTTCACCTGTAAACAGCTGTTAACATTATACAAGTCACAAATCTGCCCAGCTCTCGAATACTGCTCTCACATCTGGAGTGGGGGCTCCCAAAAGCTCCCTCAAAATGCTGAACTCGATACAGAGGAGAGCAGTTAGACTAATAAATGACCCATCCCTCACCAACTCACTCCCCTCACTTTCACATAGACACCTGTTCTCCACAATCTGTATATTCTATAAATATTTTCATGGTAAATATTCATCTGAAACAGCATCAATAATTTCCCCACCCTGTACTAAGCCCATTGGAACACGTACAGCTGCCGCCCAACATCCTTTCACAGTACACCTCAAAACCCACAGAACAAATTTCTTTTTCTTCTCATTCATCCCTGCTACTGCAGTATCATGGAACAGTCTTTCCCCCCAGACGTATTTCCCAAGAAATACAACATACAGGGGTTCAAATCTAATGTAAACAGATTTCTCTTTTCGCAACCCCCCACCCATATACGGTACTAACGTACTACAGGTTGACCAGCCAACCTCCTGTGTATGGGTCCAACATGGGGAAAAAAAAAAAAAAATGTGTCGTTTGTGTTCATCCTTCCTAATTGGGATGGTTCACCCTATTTCCCCTATGTATGGTAGGTTACATGTCCATTGTATTTTGTATACCCCTGGGTGGGCTAGGTGTGGGAGAGGATCTTTGGAAGAACTGAGTAGGTGTCTTAATTTTGTCGGGGGTATAAAGGCAGTTTTGATGTTATATTTGTGTAGTGTTCTGTCTATTTTTTCGGAAATGCCTCTAACATAAGGTATGGTAATAGCATTCTTGAAATCTTTTTTGTTTTTACTAGTATCTCTGTGGAGGATCTTGTGAATAGTTTTTTTACTCTATCCATTTTTTGTAAATGTATGGTTGTATTCCTGTTTTAGAGCTTGTTCATTTGAACAAATAGTTTGAGCTTTGTGTTTAAGGGTGCTTATGACACCTAGTTTTTGTGTTGGGTGGTGATGAGAATTTTTATGTATGTGCTGACCTAAATATGAAGGACTACCAAGATATGTAAAATGTGAAATTCGATTTTTTCCATTTTCAATTGTACTTGATGCCTTGTTTGATCACATTGATTCTCATTTCTTTTTTGTTTTGTTTGTATTTATTTTCAAACCACCTTTCAGTGATTCTTCTTGTAATATGGTTCGTTTCTTTTGGATATCAGCATGTCTGTGAGCAGTTAGACATACATCGTCTGCATAGTCTAGATCACCCAAGGTTTTATTTATTTTCCATGATACTCCTTGGGCATTTCTTTGCTATTCTGTTCTAGAACTGAACTAGCACCAATATAAATAATAAGGGAGATAGCAGACATCCTTGTCACACTCCATATACAGTTTGAAAGGGTTGTGACAGATATCCATCATGCAGTACCTGGAACTGTAATTTATTATATCCTTCCTGTATGAAGTCTATCATCTTCTGTGGCATTCCTTTGTTTTGAAGTGCATTCCACACGCAATCTCTAGCAGTGGAATTGAAGGCTTTTTCATAATCCACAGAAGATGATAGACTTCATCTTCTTTGATGAAGATGAAGTCTATCATCCTCTGAATCTTTGATTATTATTCTTAAAGTGTTAATGTGGTCTGTACATGATCTATTTGACTTAAAACCAGACTGCTCTCTTCTCATGCCATCATCTAAAATATTCAAGATTCTTGAAATAATAGTTTTGCAGAAAATTTTGCTAAATGACATAAGTTTATTCCCCTCCACAATAATTTTCGCTATTATTCCTGCATTTAAATACCCAGAGAATGTCTCTTTTTTCCCAGATATCTTAGAATAGTGGTAGAGCATATCTATGATTGTTGTCATGTCAGATTTTAGAACCTCTGCTGTGATACCATCATGTCCTTTTTCCATTTTTCATTTCTTTAATAGCTTTATTTATCACCAATTTAGATGGTGGGCTGATATCAATTTTTAATTCATCTACTCCTTTTATTTCTGTTTGTATTCTATCATTGCTATTGTTCAAGATTTGACTAAAATGTTGTTTCCACTTTTCCGGTTGTTCTTCTGTTGACAGTAGAATTTTTCTATTGAGATTCTTCACTGGGACATTCTTTTGCATGGCTTCTCCAGAAAGTCTTCTTATAACATTGTGTATCTCTACTGTTATACTTGTCTGCAGCTTGTTGTGCCCTTGATGCTAGTTCTTCGAACCGTTGTCGTTTATCTTTTCTAGCACTTCTCATTCTCTTAACTTTTTTATATAAAAATCTTGTGTTTGTCTTTAAGTTAATTTTCCTTTTGGGGAGTATTTCTTGCACATAATTTCAGCTTTATTTTTTTCCTTTCATCCATTGATAACCATTCTTCTTTCTTTCTTTTAGCATATTCTAAAACATGGTATCATTCAGGTTTTTTTTTTTTTTTTTTTTTTTTTTTTTGACCTTTTTCCATTTAGCCTCTATATCATCATTCCTTATCTTCTCTGATCCTTCAAAATTAATATACATATTTTCTCTTAACTTTATTTTAAGCTCATTGCAATTGCAGACTTCATCAATTTGTAATTTAGCAATATCAAATTTCTGTCTATTAAATGTTTTCCCCTGATGACTTTTTTGAATTTATAACTGCAAGATCCTATTATTAGGTGATGATCTAAGCTAGGGGTCGGCATGCGGCCCAAAAGTGCATTTTTGGTGGCCCATAAAAGGTTGACTATACTTACATGGTATGTGGTCTGTATGTCGAATTATTTAAATAATACATTTTATAACTTGTGAAGTATAGGTATAAAATAATTTTATACCTATACTTTGTGATATTGGCATGCAACTTGGCGCGAGTCGACCATGTGAGTCATCATGAATGGGGACAACCAAGGCAACTTCATCCAATGACAACAGAGATTTTGGCACACTTTTGCAGTTATGTTCCCTGGTCCATCTTTTAATATAATTCAATAACATCAACTATTATTTTCAGAGGATATATATTTGTTCAAAATAATTTCAAAAATAGGTTCAAGGAAACATAAAATTGAAAATGAAGGAAGAATGTTTAATGATGAATGGATAAATGATAAATACGTAAGTATTTTATTCACTCACTATTTTCTCTTAATTAAACGCTTGCAGCCTAATTATTAAAAATAAAAGTCGCATGTGGCCTGCGAGGCTGAAAAGGTTGCCCATCCCTGATCTAAGCCAATATCAGCACTTTTTATTTTGGATATCTAATAACATTTTCCTCACCTTTGTCTGATGACAATATGATCTGTTTGATTCTTTGTTTTGCCATTTAGTGACACCTGAGTTATTTTATGTATTCTCTTATCCTGGAAGATTGTGCCACCTATTACTAAGTTATATTTGTCACACAGATCCACCAACAGTTCACATTTATATTTCTCTCTTCCAAACCATGCTTGCCCATTACATTCTCCAGCCCCTTATTATTTGTACCAACTTTACTATTGAAGTCACCCATGAGAAGTATGCTCTTGTTACCATGTGACATCATCAAGGTCTTATCAAGCAGACTGTAAATTTATTTATTTATTTATTTATTTTTCAGAGGATGCATTCTCAGTTGGGACATAGCACTGAACAACTCTTAGTCTTCCAAATCATTGCTTGACTTAATCTTTTGCTAGAGGATTCCATCTCCATATCGATATATATCAGTTATATTAGGCATCCCTGAATAAAGAAACACATTCCCACTGAGAAAATGTATTCTACCAGTACCATTCCATCTTACTTTGCTAATGCCCAATAATTCAATTTTATAGTTTTCCGTCTCCTTTCTTAGTTGTGCTATTTTTCCTGTTTGGTAGTGTTTTAATATTCCATTGGCCAGTTTGTGTCCTAATTTTCCAAGCTTTAGTAGTTACCAAGGTGTCTGTTTGATTTCTGCATTTATCTGACTTGAAAACAGTATTTAAATTTTCAGAGACTTGTGGGTTGTTAGCCCACAGAGTTCTTATTCTGGTGGTAGGGCTGCTATCTCAGCATCCAGACATGCATTTACTATCATGTAAATGTTTCAGTTATACCGATACCCAGTCACCAGAGCCTTCTTTGTGATAACAGGTTCTGCCAGGAGAAGATGAGAGTGTTATTTGAGTAGTAGAGGCTATATGTTATATATCATGAAGGACTTCATAATTTACTACTCAAAAAACTTGTCTAAACTTGTATTTTTCTTATATACATATTCCTTTTAAACTCTTCCAATTAACTGGGATTCACTGTATAATATCTTTTTTTCAGAAAATTTGTATCCAGAATTAACTCTTATTCAACTATTATTCTATATGCATTTGAAGTTCAACTGATATCTGTCACATTCTAAAAGAAGACAAATCTTTACCAATGAACTTTTGCTCCATTATTATTGTCACTATTGGATGAAATATTAGCCATTTCAATAAATCCTTTGTTAATATTATTATGTTGTGGTGTTACTGATAGGTACTGTTAAAAAAAAATATATATATATATATATACACACACCATATATTCCGGCGTACAAATCGACCTGGCTTATAAGTCGATATTGGAATTTTTTGAGTTTATTTGAGTTTTTATAATATACTCGTCATATAAGTCGACTCGAAAAATTTCTATAATAATAATATTTGGTTTTCAGATCAAGTGTTGATCAATTTTATTAAACTGAACCAACTAGTTTCACCACACTTTAACTGTAGTGGAGGTCATTGACATCTTAAGTAGCTTGTTCCCACAAGATATAACCTCATTATTTGCTCACTGCCTAAACTCCAACTACTTTTCTTGGAAAAATAAGATCTATCAACAATTAACAGGCTTGGCGATGGGGAGCCCACTCTCATTTTCATGTGCTGACCTCTTTATGGAAGACTTAGAAAACAAAATCCTATCCCAAATTATTCCAAAACCTAAAATTTGGTTCAGATATGTGGACGATATCTTCATTGTATAAAACAGTAACAAAGATGACCTATATGATTATCTCAAAAAGATCAACTCCTTCCATCGTTCTATTAAATTCACTCTGGAACTTGAAAGAGAAAACCAATTACCGTTTTTAGACATCTTAATCAAAAAACAAATTGATGGCAGTATAAATCTATCGGTGTACAGAAAACCGACTCATACAGGTCGCTACCTACATTTCAGCTCCTCTCACCACATCTCACATAAAATCAGTATTGTACACATATTAAAGAAGAGAGCGATTCGCATCACAACGGACAACGAGACCCTTCAAGATGAGTTAAAATTTATTTCCAACAATCTGTATTTGAACGGCTATCCAAGAAGACTAGTCAATAAAGGTCCTTTTCTCTGAACTACCACCAAGAGAAAAAAGAAGATATTCAATATATAAAAACGATTGCAATTCTGTTTGTAAATGGCATCTCCAACAAGCTCGCCAGCCTCCTCAAACAACACAAAATAAGAGTAACATTTAAACCAAGATCTCCAAAAGACAACCATCCTTTCTATAAATATGCTGGAGTTTATAATATTCCATGCGCTTGTGGCTCTAGTTACATCGGACAAAGTTCGAGCAGCCTCGAAATCAGGCAAAAGGAACACATTGGCTATGTCAAAAACAACAGACAGATTATTTCTGGCCTATCGTCTCATTTCTCTACAACTAACCATGTCATCGAGTGGGACAAAAGCTGTTCTCCTTACATAGAGGAAGATTACTATTCAAGAATTTTCAAAGAAGCAGCCACAGTCGCCAGTTCTACTGTCAACCTTAACAGAAATCAAGGCCTAATACTCCCAGAAATATGGAAAACCCTAATCAGAACTTTAAAAATGGAAGAAATGAACTGTAATACCAACTACAGAAAGTACCTTAGCAACAGCTAGCTAACCTTGTACACACGATGCGTGTTTCACTCACTTCGATACTATTGTATTTGTAATTATTCTAGTCAGTTTTTTACAGTTATTTTTGTCAGTTTTGCAGTTACACATAATTGTGAGATTGTTTAAACTTATAAGTATAAACTTATACGCCGGAATATGTGGTATATTCAAAGCAGGTTCAAGGAGGTTCCCTATGTATAAAAAGTGGCAGATTCTACAGGGTGTCTGTCCCAAAATTTACACAAAAAATAATTTCGATAGAAAACACAGGTTTTTAATTAAAAATTGTAATTTCTTATTGATTCATAAAGTATACAGTATAGGGTTATGCATGGAATAGCATATCGGGTAAATGGCCTCTACGGCTTTGCTGGCACATACGCACTCTTTTGTCGAAATTTTCCTTGACCGTTTTGCATAAATATGGCTGAATGTCGTTGATACAGCACTTGATTTCCTCCTTCGAGGCATGGGCTTGTTGGCATAAACCTTAGACTTCAAAAAACTCCGAAGAAAAAAGTCCAACGGCGTTAAGTCACATGATCTGGGCGGACAATTCTGATCACCAAAACGGGAAATTACACGACCAGGAAATGACTCATGCAGTAATTGATTTGTTTCTTGGGCTGTATGGCATGTGGTACCGTCTTGTTGAAACCACGTCGTCCACATCCATATCTTGCAATTTAGACACAAAAAACTGGATTATCATGTCGTGATAGCGAGCACCATTAACTATTATTGCCTTACCAGCTGCATTTTCGAAGAAAAATGGACCGATGATGCCTCCAGCCCAAAATCTGCACCAAACAGTTGTGGATGCATTTGATTCTCAACAATCACTCGTGGATTTTCTGAACCCCAAATGCGACAATTTTGTCGATTAATGAAGCCATCAAGATAAAAATGAGCCTCATCGCTGAAGATGATTTTGTTCGAAAAATAAGCATCCGTTTGTTGTTGTTCCATAATCCATTCATCAAACTCTCTTCGCTGTCTGTGGTCAGTAGGCTTCAGTTCTTGAGTTAGTTGAACTTTGTAAGCATAAAGATGCAAATCTTTCGTGATAATACGCTGTAGAGAGCTTCTCGAAATGCCCAATTCAAGACCACGGTGCCGAATTGATGTTCCTGGACTCTCAGCAACACTCTCACGAACTGCTTCCATGTTTTCTGTTGAATGACTTGTTGAAGGACGGCCAGAGTGTATAAGATCACTAATTGATCCAATTTCCTTGAATTTTTTAATTAATCTTTTCACAGTTGATGAAGTTAAATCACTATTCCGACCATATTTTGTACGAAAATTGCGAAATGTAGCTGCCAAACCTTCATTATTTTTAAAATATTGCTCAACAATGAAAATGCATTGTTCTTTCGTGTAGCGCTCCATTTTTAATAACCCTGAACTGTCAGCTGTCATGCTATCTTTTTTTTCTCATTGGCAACACTTTACTGCACAAATGGCGCTAAATTTAAATCTTGCAGGGAATTTTGGGACACCCTGTATAATCCTTAATGAGATGTATCCAGATAGTTTAGAAGTTAACCAATATATTTACCTCTATTTTAGAAAAGAACTGTGAAACAATGTTCTCTGTTAATCCTGATTTGCCATAATGCAGATGGCATGTGTATTATTTCTTGTTCTTCAAAGCAGATGTAATAGTTCTGTTCTCCAGTTTAAGAAACATCACTATCTCATATAGATGCTGCTACAAATCTGAAAGGCTATCCTTTGAGTTAGCAAAGGCGCTTCCGTTATCTCTTTTGGAAGATTGAGCGTGATATTACAATTTGAATTTTCCACTGGTTATAGTGTTTGTATTCTGACACTTTCTCAGGGGAGGGGGGGGGGATTACAGTTCATCACCCATTACAAGTGGTGAATAGTCTGTATATGGGATCTTCAAAATAATGATTTGAAACAAGAATAATCAAACCATTGTGCAATTATTTCTTGTTTCCATAAAGAATAAGAGTTAAAGTGATTTTGAGTTTACTTTTGGTGTTAACTTCCTTTGGCAGAAACAGAGCATGTAGTTTCCACTACTGTTAGAAAATTTTTTGGATGCTTGAAATTGTCAGATTTCATTTTCATTGTCTTGATATCACTCAGTTCTTTGATTTTTAAACTTAGACACAGCATAAAGTTTCATGGATCCAAATCTGAATATCGAGACTTCTTTACATATATTCCATTTTTAGCCCAAAAAAAAAAAAAAAAAAACATTGACAGATATAACATAACTTTATTGAAGCATGCTTCCTCAGTTATTCATTTTAAAATTAACACAGGAACCTATGGTAATTTCAGTCTCATGTATCATGTACAACTGATCATCTGTCATTTCAAACCAAACTGCACACTTTTATTTTATTTGGTCAGTCATCTAGGATAATACTGATAACTTTATATTGAAGTTATATCTGTCTTTTCTTTTCCTAATGGGAGTAAACTGTTCTTTAAATTTTTTTTTTTTTGGGGGGGGGGGGTAGAATCATTAGTTGGGCAGTTTTTACATCTTACTGGCATCAAGGTTATTGCATTCCCATTGCCTCATGACATTCCTCATTCTTGTTGCTTCACAGTATCACAAGATACTGTGATAGTACCACCTAATCAAGTTTATATTATTATTAATTTCATATCAACTGTTTTCATCCAGAATAGTCTTTTATTTGTCAATCCAGTATTGTCGAGACCTTATTTCCATTTTCTAAAACACTTTTTGTTGCTTCAGTCCATCTTGGCATCAGATTTATGTTTGCTGACCTTCCCTCTCCCATTCCAATGCCTAAAATAGTAAATGTATTTTCATTTACTAAGCATTATGTACTGAGGTTTGTTATCATTTTTGAGAAGCACAATAGATTGTAAATTAGCTGATGAGAAATTCATTCAATATAATTTTGTAGTGTATACCTCTTAAGATTTGTACCAGACATTTGTCATAAATATGACTTTTTTTTTCTGAGTGGGATAAAAATATTTTTAATTGCTTTCTTTTTCACTTAGGAACAAGGTATCCAGAAATTGATCAAAAGGTGACATCTTTTCTTAAAAAAGGAATATTTCCTGATTTTCTTGATATTTCCAGAATTATTGAAGAGGTTAATAATGACTGTTACTTGAACTTATCAACTGAACAGTGTAAAGAAATAGGTAAGCCATTCATTTTCAGTTTTTTGGTACATATGAATAATGCCACAAGTATTTATTGACAAAATAAAATACAGTGAACTATGGATTATTCAACTTTCAAATAACTTGAGTGGGTTAATGTGTCAGCTGACTTCTGATGCAACCATATAACTGTACCTTTAGCTAACCAACTCTTCAATTATTTAACCAGCAAATTGAATTCTGCTTGATGCCAGGATTTACTGTATGTTATTTGCTGTATGAGAATAAGAATGACACTAATAATATGAAATTATTATTTATGGCATCTCCATGGAATCTGGAGATTCATTGGAAGACCAAAATCAACCATCATGCACACAAACCTATTGTACCTCTTCTTGAATCCATACACCATGAGGGAGCTCACAACCAATTCTGGCAATCCATTCCACTCATTCACTCACCACTCTCTATGCAAAAAATCTGGTGTGTACACCCCCTACTAACCATACTCCTACACAACTTCCATGGATGGCTCCTAGTTCTCTATTTGTCATATATTGAAAAATTTCACTTGCATCAATTTAAAAAAAAAACCTTTAATATCTTAAAAGTTTCTATCATGTCCCCTCTTTTCTGCCTATCAACTGATCTTTATAACCCACAAACCTTCATCCTATCCTAATAGGGAGTATTCCACAGACCTTTCACCATCCTGGTCACTCATCTGAATCCTTTCGACCACCTCCGTGTCCCCAAGAAACTGAGGTTACAAAGTCTGTGTGCAGTAGTCAATAGATAATAACTTCCTTACCTTTACTTGTTAGCGTGTTTTTCAACATCCGAGTTATTCGTTGAGCTATTTTACCAACTTTTGCAACTTTTGGCCTCTAAACTTTAACTGGTTTCCTGCAAACAAGTATCATCAATATGATACACCATATGCAACCATAAAACCACACACACACACGTGTGTGTGTGTGTGTGTCTATATACACATTATTTATTTATTTTTAGCTGAAGAAACATTCAAAATGGTGGGGCAGAAGTTGAAGAAAAGGCGCATAACAGACACATTTCGGGTACTCGAGAGCTTAATACCTGAAGGTGCCATAGATCCTGCTAAAGGAGATAACAAACTTTCTTCTGCACTGAAGGAAAGTGGGAAAATGTCATCACAAAAATTAGATGAGGTATTTGCTAGTAGTTTTTAAAAAATTTGAATAATATTTATCATATGAATCTTTTGTATTAAAAGTTGAAGTTATTATATTTTCTTTAATAATTTGAAATAGAACTTTCAGTTCCTATCTTTATGTGAAGCAGCAATAAGAAAAAAATTTTCCTTGGATTTATATCTTAAGTTTATCTTAAACCCATAGCATTCCAAAATACAATGACTAGTTCTATCTCTGTTTGAGTTAATACTGACAGAATAGAAAATAAATAAATAAAAAATTGAGATGCTCCAGTGTTTGTTATCTAGGTTTCAAACTGACATGTCTGATTATATATATCATCATCAAATTCCTGCCATGTACCCTCAAGGGTGTACAGGATATAATAGTACTACATGAAAAAAAATTACATTATTACTAACTTCCTATCTACAATTTTCCTCCAAATCAGTCTGTTACTTGTCAAGACTCCAACATTATCAGATCTTATATTTTTATCGTCTAAGGCACTTTGTACCGTATCAATCCACCTATATCTTGGTCTTCCTCTGGGTCTTTTTCCTACCAACCAAGCAGATAACACTTGTTTTGCTAATCTTTCTTCGCCCATTCTGTTTAAGTGACCATACCACCTGAGATTAGCTCTGCTAATGCATTCCTGGATGCAGACAATGTCAAGTTCTTTCCTAATATCCTCGTTTTTAATATGATATTGCCATTGACGCCATCTGTTCACGCCTATAATCTTTCTCAGGACTCTCATATCTGCGGTTTCTAGTCTTTGGTCAAGTGTTTTACTTCTGACCCAGCTCTCAGATCCATAAGTTAAAACTGGTTTGAACACTGTCTTGTATACAGCTAATTTAGTGTTCCGACTAATTTCTCTCTTATTCCATATGAATTTATTCAATTAACTTCCCACCATACCAGCTTTGCTGATTCTGTTATCTATTTCTATATTTAATTTACCATCTTCATTAAAAATCGTGCCTAAGTAGCTGAAATGTTTTACATGTTCTACAGGTTCTCCATTCACAACACAGTTGACATTTTCAATGATTCTGCCTATTTTCATCTTTGTCTTTTTATTGCTGACCTTCATACCATATCTATTGCAACAGTTATTCAATTTAGTCAGAGAATCTTGTAGACGTGTAGCAGATTTATTTAGAAGTATAACATCATCTGCATTAAGCAAAGAGCTGATATTAGCATCTCCAATTTTGATATCATGTTTAATACCACATTCCTTCATAATGTGATCCATATAGATAATGAATAACAGAGGGGATAATGTACATCCTTGTCTCACACCAGATTTAACATTAAACCATCTTCCTGTACTTCCTTCAATTCTAACTGCTGACTTACAACTCAAATAAAGACTAAGTATTGCTTGATATAATGTCCCACTGACACCATATAACTATGACGTATTGAATAACTTCTCTCTTGGCACCTTGTCATATGCCTTTTCCAAATCGAAAGAACTTAAAAACATGTCTTTATTATATTTCCATGCTTTCTCAACTATTTGTCGTAAAGTGAAGATCTGATCCTCACAGCCTCTATTTGACCTGAATCCAGCTTGTTCTTCACCAAGCTTTTCTTCCACAATTCTTCTCAACCATTTCTCAAGTATACTTGCATAGATCTTGCCAGGAACACTCAGTAGGGAAATACCTCTGTAATTGTCACATTCAGTTTTATTTCCCTTTTTATATATGGGTACTATGAGAGCTCTACTCCAATCATCAGGAATCCGTCCCTCTGTTCAGGGTTTCTGAACTATGAACTGCAGTCACTATAAGACTCTTATACCACCATTCTTCAGCATTTCTGGTCGAATATCATCTACTCCTGCTGCCTTTCCACAATTTATGCCTTTGATGGCTTTTTCTACTTCAAGTATGGATATGTATTCCTGACTTTATGCCTGGTCATTGTTTTTTACCACTGTGCTGTCATCACTGCTTGTTTCATTTAGCAGTTTATCAAAGTAATTACTCCATACATCAAGGATATCTCTTTCTCCCATTTTCATGTCACCTTTATCATCTCTAACTCCTTTTTACAGACTCTTTCCTCCATTCCTAAGCTTCATCAACAACCTCCAGAATATTTTGCCACCTTCTTGATATTTATTTTCTATATTCTTGCCAAAGTCCTCTCATTACTTTTGCTTAGCTAGTTTTACACAGTGTTTAGCATTCTTGCATTTGTCTCTGTATTCTCTAAGAGCACAAGCTGACTTATTTGCCAGGAACTTTTGATATGCTTTCTTCTTTTCCTTCACTGCCTCTTTAACTTCCTGTGTCCACCATGGAGTTCTAATTTTTCTATCCTTGCAGACAACTTCACCACATGCCTCTCTAGCTGAATCAATCAGGACTTTTTTCAAGGCTTGCCACTGAATCTCCAAGGTTTGATTCCTGTTCTCAAACCTTTCATTTTTTCTTCAGTAATCTTTGTGTATTTTAGTCTACAGTTCACATCTGAGAGCTGCTCAACTTTTATTTGCTTTAAAACTTCCTTACATGTTATTCTTTTCAATATGAAATTCAATTTTATCCTGCTCAACACTAAATAGTGATCACTTCCAATTTCAAATCTTCTGTACACTCTGGTGTCCTGCACCAGGGAGAAAACATCACTGTTAACAATAACATAGTCAATGAGACTTTTCTTATTCTTTGCCTCTTCTCTCCATGTGTATTTGTGCACATTTTTATGTTGGAACATGGTGTTAGTAATAACCAGTCCATGTCCTGAGCAGAAATCCAACAGATATTTGCAATTATTATTAGCTTTGCTCTTTTCTCCAAATTTTCCCAAAATATTTTTGTGTCTCACAATCATTTCCTACTCTGCTATTTAGATCCCCAACAAGGACCAACTTTTCCTTTATCATTGTGTCAGTTGCTTTTTCTAAAGCCTCAAAAAATTCCTCCACTGCTACCTTAGTAGAACCTTCTGTGGGACCATAGCCACAAATGAGTCTCATTGTCCAGTTCCCCATTCTCATATTTGCTCACATTACTCTACTTGAGACTGCTTGCCATTCAAGAAGATTAGCCTTGTATTTTGTGTTGAATACTGTGGCTGCTCCTTCTTTTCCTTGATTGTCATTGCCTGAATATAACATTTTGTATTTATTGCTCAGAAAGATCTCACCAGTTTTTATCTTTTTTGTTTCATTTACTCCTATTATGTCGATCTGGTACTTATCTAATTCCTCAGCTAGCTCCATTTCTTTGCCATTAAGGCTTCTTATGTTGATAGTACCGATCTTTAACTCTGGTGATGTTGAGTTGGGTTGTGTTTTCAGATTTGTTCCAGTAGCTGACTGGAACAAATCTGAAAATCTTTTGCCAGAGAACCAGGCAAAAAGCTTTTGCCTGGTTCTCTGGCAAAAACAATGGGGGCCTTGTTTAACCGGGCGATGCCCCAGCCGGAATGAAATTTTGTCATGTTGTACCATCATTTTTTATTTTGGTTTAACCAATAAGAATACGGTTTGGTCGGCTAAATCCCAAATTGCCAGTCCATCCTCATTCGTTCAGTATTCAAGTAGATACCCAACAAGGTGCACCACGAGAAGGTGAGGATTGGACATTGGGTCAGAAGCCCTGGTCGGTTCTCTGCATTCCTTTAAAGGCTATGTGGAGGTCTCCTCTCAGTTATACAGCTTTGACCCTTAAGCACCCTGCTTATATATTATCCGAAACAAATGTGTTTCTCACTAGTTTATTTTTTAGGAGAAAAAATTATTTCATGCATATAGAATATAAAGTGCTATATGTAGATAACTCCTAAATGATTAAAGCATATTTTTCTTCTTGGGAAAATTTATTAAGTAAAAATAGATGGGAATGTTGAAATAAATATATACACAGTGTGCCCATTAAGTAATGAGATTGATTTTTTACAAAACAACCCTTTGAATAAAAGTAACAAATGTGTTTATAGTTTTGACTGCTAGAGTGTGTTGTAATTGTAGGTGCAACTTTTGAGTCAAGTGATGCAGTTTTTGGCTGGAAGAAAGAATATGTGAGTGGAGCGTGTCAGAAGTTCCGTCGTAGAGCAAAGAGCTGTGATAAAATTTTACTGTGAATTAGGAAAAATTGCTGCAGAAGTGTACTAAGACGAAATAAAAGTTTATGCTAATGACTGTCTGAGCTGTGCACAGGTGTTCTATTGGTTTTCAACATTTAAAGGGGGGTGGGGAATAACATCAGTAGGATGTAGGTAATGGAAACGAGAATGCTTAGGTGGATGATATGTAGTGGGACCAGAAAGGATCGTCTGAGAAATGACTGTGTAAGGGGAACAGTGAACATTACGAACTTAGAAGCGAAGATACAAGAGGCAAGGTTGAGATGGTTTGGTCATGTGACGAGGAGGGAGGATGGGTGTGTGTGGGAAGAAAGGTCATGCAGATGGATGTGCAGGTGGCCAAAGAAGAGATGTGGGGAGCTGGTGGAGTAGAACCTAGGATGAAGAACTTGGATGTGATTACAGCCCATGACAGGAATATGTGGAGGAGACTCATTAGGAACAGCAACCCTACCTAAGTGGGATAAGCTAGAAGAAGAAGAGTCCTTGGAGGATGAACTATGCTGTGGACAACTGGTTTTTCTGCACAGAAACCATGCACTGTGTGCTGTCTGTGAAGCAATTTCTGACTTCCAAGTCAATCTGTGAGATCAAAACCTTCTCCTCCTCCCCCTCACCCCTCCATTTGCCTGATTTAGCTCCCACAGACTTTTTCCTCTTTCCAAAGATGACATGGTCCTTAAAAAAAGTGGGGAGAAGCACTCCAGCAACATTGAGGATATCCAATGTGGTTTGACCTAGATACTAAAGGAGGTTCCTGTTCAGGACTTCCACCATGCCATAGAACACCTGTACGACAGATGTAATCGTTGTGTAGAGGAAGAATATTTTGAATCTGTAATTTCAAATATAGTACTTTGTTTTGATACAATATTTGTTGTCTTATTACTTAACAGGCACACTGACACTGTGTGCATGCATGCGGGGAGAAAGAGAAATCCAGTGACCACAAGTTCGAAAGTGACAAGCAAGGAGAAGAGCCTCTAATAGAAATAATTAAATAGGAGTGACATGGGAAAAATGTAACAAATTTAAAATTTGCAGGCAACATTGCATTACTTGCAAGCGCAGAAGAAAATCTACAGTGAATTTCTGATAAAATAAAGGAGGAGTGTATAAAATCTGAATTAAACATAAATATAGACAAAACAAAAATTATGCAAATAGTAAAAGAAGCACCAATCTGGAAATTGATAGTAAGAATCTAGATCAGGTAGAAAACTTCACCTACCTTGGAGGAGTTATTGAGTACAATGGTGAAATTACAAAAGATATAAACAGATGAAACAATCAAGCATCCCAAACTTTTGGACGACTTAATAAAATATGGAAGTCAGGAGACATCAAACAAGTAACAAAAGTAAGAATCTATAAAACAATGGTCCTCCAAATATTCCTCTATGAAAGTGAATGCTGAAATCTCAAAAAGGCTGAAAAGAAAAAATTATTAGTTACTGAAATGGGTTGGCTAAGAAGATTACTTGGAGTATCTTTGATGGATTGACTAAGAAACGAAGACATAAGGAAACGACAAAAACAAGAAAAAAACAAGACATAACAATAATAGACAAAATCCAAGAAAGAAGACTGTGATGGTTTGGCCATGTGACCAGAATGGGAACAGAAAGACTACCATCTAAAGCCCTGAATACAACGATGGAAGGTAAAAGATCTAAAGGACGACCCAGAATTAGATGGATAGACAAAATAAAAGAGGACCTGAAAACCAAATCACACCAAGCGACACCAAACTGGACAGAATTGTTCGGACTCTCCCACCACAGACAGAAGTGGAAAGAGTACATTCGACCTCATCATCATCCACATAGATGATGGAAGAGAGAAGAAGAAGATATGAGAACAGTGTTGGGAAGATATTCGAAGGGGGGGGGTCTGGAAAGTTCTGATTAACACCTAGAACAAAAATGATATTAAAGCAACTGATATAACTACTAGAAAGAACATACTATGTAATCTTATATATCACTTTTGTTCTGGTGTTTATTAGAACTTACTCAACATCCCTCCCACATAATGAAAAATGAGTTTAAAAAAGTATAAAATTCAGCCAAAAATAAAAAAAGACAGCAACAAGCATACAAAGCCCCAGGAGAACATATGATAATAAGCAGCATCTTAGACTAATGTCAAAAATTTTTTCATTTGGTTATACTATAAATTAAAGATGCCAAGAAATTATACTCTTGTTTCATATGGATATATAGTATGTCGTGTACTGATTTTTGTCTTTGTTTTTGCAGCTTTTCTATAGTTTGTGCTTTGAAAAAATAAAGCCTGTTTATCTTGGTTATCCAATACATTATGCTGGCTAGATGGATGTTATTAAAATTTGTGCTTTAGGTAGTAAGACTCTGCACAAAGTTTCAAAATACTAAAATAGGTTGATCCATATGAGTTTTTATTTTAATTAAGCATTTGTAGCCAAAAAATGTGAAAAATAATTTAAAATGATACATAAATAATTTAAAATGATACAAATTCTCCCTTACTGGAGAATTTGTCTAAAGATTGTTCAGATATCTCAATTTTAGTTTAAATTAGATTTTTAGAAAGTTTGAAATAATTAAAAATTATATCTAGTCTTTACATTCTTCTTATTCTAGCCTGCAAAACAACGTAAATTTTATAAAATAAGCCTGAAAGGTATTATTAATACAGTTAAATCCCTAATTGTTATGATCTAGTCTATTTTCATTGTAGCATCTATCTCTTGAATGTGGCCTCATTCCAGAAAACACTATAAAGATATTATTCAACTTTAAATACTTATTAATTTAATTTACACTGATCAGGAGTCTTCCACACATCAAATGCAGGCCACTAAGTTGGCATGAAAAAAAAACAGAAGTGCCATATATTGTTCATAATTGTTTTATAAGAAAATGTAAAGACACATCAAAAATGATGTGTCTTTAAATCTTCCTATCCCCATACAATATGTAACAAAAACGAAGGTTTAATCCTACTCTAAGTTGTCTGTATTCATCAAAAACTGACAACAACTGGAATGGGATATGACTAACATAATACCGCAGAATGTGGTGGCATTGTTCCAGTGCTTGCATATTAGTTAAACAATGTTTTTTCTGATCATTCTGAACTCTTAATGATTACTAAAAGAAAAATAACTTCATGCAGAATATTTCACTGTAGGTTTATATTTTAGGTTATGGAGTCCTACTATCAGAAACAGCTTCAGTTAAAACTTGAGCCAGAAGAAGTACCTGACAATGAAAATTCTGCACAAAATACAGATAGTGAAGAAGACAATGACGACATACAAATAATACAAAGGATTAAAATTGATACATCTGTTTCATCAAGTAATGATGAAGGTAAAAAAAAAAAATTCCAGCAATGTATTTTTTTTTTTTAATATGCAGTTCTTATTAACCCTGTGGAGGTTGCAGCTGATCTGACAGATACATGCAAATTGTTTATATAAATATTCTTACACATATCCAGTGTATAGCTTGGAGGTCATGAGTACTGCGCATGCATATATTACGAGTGATATTCCACACTTTTTATGCAGTCAGTTTTGGTTTAACACATGCTATGTAAAGATTTGTGATATTTCCTATTAAATTGTATCTGAGAGATACCGCGACCTCCGATGTCAGTATAGTATTGGTTTAGTTTTTTTTTTTTTATTTATTTATTGAAAATGGCTGGAAAAATATATAGACAAGATAATCCATCAGATGTTGAAGAGATTCAGTGAATGTTACTAGAGTCTGAAAGTGATATTTGATAGTAAATTGTATCTAAGAGATACCACAACCTCCGATTGTCATTATAGTATTGGTTCAGTTTTTTTTTTTTCTTTGTTTCTTTGTTCAATAATTTCTAGATTGTAGCTGAAAATTAATAAACCATCATTATTATATTTGCAGTGTTTTTTCTTTTTTAAGTTTTATCGCATTTTAGCACATACTAGTAATGAATGTATCTCTCAGTGCGACTTCCACAGGGTTAATGGTAAATGCAGCTAACTTAGATATACATATAATTGATGAATAGATATGATTTGATGAATGTACCTGCTATGTACAATATATTTGAGAAAGGTAGATATTGTTTGCTGTATTATCCTTTAGTGTAATATGGATAACTGAAATGGATTGTAATTATTATTGTAATTATTGAGATTACTAGTTGCAGTCTATTAGAAATAAGTCAGGTCAGGTTTGGGTAACTAAACAGTGTTAGTGTGGAATCTTCTTTGCATGTTTTTTGGGGCAATTTTTTGTGATTTGCGATACAAAAATATAATTAGTCAGTAGAATAACTATTTATGTTGTGTTTTGTGTTTCATGAGAAATAAGAGTTAAATAAATAGAAATGGTATGCAATGCCTTGCAAACATAGTTTGCACATGGAAGTAATCGATCTCTACTTCTTGACGTTGTCCTCTGCATAGCAATTTCATTGGACTGCCCCTGAGAATGTACTTAAACAGTAAGTGTTAGATTATTCACTAGTTGGTTGGGAAACTACCTAATATCGTGCTATTAGTTTCAACCCTTTGCATTTTCAGGCTGCAAAACATATTGTATTATGTCGGTTAGTATTGTAGAATATATTCTGGTTAGTTTGCTTGTTGTAGATGAAAAAATCAAGTTTCCAAGGACTAAAACGCTACCACCACTATATAAATTGTTCCAGTCAAATGTCATTACCAAGAGGGCTACAAAGTTTCTAGGTTCAAGCACAGTGTATCCCTTGGGGAGGGAATTGTATTTGGCACTTGGAGCATGTTATTATCACACTACATATATGAAAGGGAAAGAATGACAAGCCACACATCTTCCTCTGCAGACTGAACATGGCAACAGCCACTTCAGACCTCCACTGAGAAAAAGGCAATTCACTTTGTGATGAAAGTCAACTACCACTTGGGGTATAGTTAGAATTTTTTCTGACATAGTAGACATGTTTCTGATGGCATTATGCTGCAAGATAGTGGAATTGGCTTGCCTGTGAGAAACTATATTAGTAGTACTATTCTTCCTATGACTTCTGTTGAGCTACTTATATATATATATATATATATATATATATATAACTTAGCTTATAAAGATAAGTTATATGTATAAGTAGTTTATTGATTTTTTTTTTTTCCCCAATTTTTATTCTTTAACACATTCCTGCCAGGCAGTGTTTTGCAGATGTTTAGCTTCATGCAGAAATGCTTTATCGTGCCCTTCTGCATCAGGTGAATGCATTTTTACGACGTTTTCCCTATGTAAGGCTTTTTTTTTGTAGAATTGTATTTGTAAAATTAGTATTTGTGAACAGTCATGGTTCACAAATTTTGTTCTTTCTATGACTGTTCACAAATTTGTGAACAGTCATAGAAAGGTAATGAATATGAGGCTGCCATACACCAGCCTCATATTCATTACCATTTGTACCAACTTATGTAACAGTTTTCCATTTGATATTCTGTCAAATGCATTTTCAAAATTCTAGCAGTATTATGGTGTCCACTTCCTTTCACCTTATTATAAAATGCAAATTATGGAATTAGGACCTAAGTTTTACAAAGTCATGCTGCCCCTTATCAAGTATAATAATCCTATTCACCTATTTTCACCTATTCCTGAATTTTCCTTTTCACCAACTTTTCCAATACTTGAACCACCACTGCAGAGATACTAATTGGTCTGTAATTTTTAACTTCAGTCTTGGGGGCCACCTTTATGTAATGGAAATATCTTATCCTCTTTCCACACTCCTTTGGAATCTTGCCTCAGCTGAAACTTAGATTAATCAATTTCATCAGTGGCACTTCCATTTCCCTTTCACATACTTGTAGTACATGGGCTGATGTACCATCCATGCACACTGCTATATTCACATCGATATTTTTGAACATATTGAGTACCTGCAGTTCATCTACGTCAATTCTCACTTCAGTCTCTGTCACATCATAACTGCAAAGTCACCACTTGGGTGATATACCTTTGCAAAGGGATCACTTAGTAACTGAACTATTTCTTCTGCTTCTGTCACTTTCCTACCATCAGCAGTGTGAGTAAAGTTGTCTTTCCATAATCATTCTTTCTCTTACCTGATATGCAGGTAAGAGAAAACTCTCTTGGATTTACTTTGGCCTGCTTTGCTAATTTTCTCTCAAAATCTGGTATAGCCTTCCTTACCATACCCTTCTTGCTTGTGCTTTACTGCTCATAGGAATGTTGATAAGGGTTGACAAAGCTGTATAACTGAGTGGAGTCCACCACATAGCCTTTAAAGGAATGTGGAGAACCGACCAGGGCTTCTGACCTCATGTCCAATCCTCACCTTCTCATGGTGCACCCTGTTAAATATCTACCTATATACTGAACAAACGAAGATGGGCTGGCAATTTGGGATTTAACTGACCAAATTGTATTCTTATTGGCTTAAACCATGATAGAATTTCATGCCGGTTGGGGCGTTGCCCGGTTAAACAAGGGCCCCCCCCCCCCCCGTTGTTTTTGCCAGGGAACAAGGGCAAACAGCGAAAAGTCAGCTACTGGAACAAATCTGAAAACAAACCCCAACTCAACATCACCAGAGTTAAAGATCGGTACTATCAACGTAAGAAGCCTGAATGGCAAAGAAATGGAGCTAGCTGAGGAATTAGATAAGTACCAGATCGACATAATAGGGGTGATTGAAACAAAAAAGACCAAAACTGGTGAGATCTTTCTGAGCAATAAATACAAAATGTTATATTCAGGCAATGATAATCAAGGAAAAGAAGGAGTAGCCATTGTATTCACCACAAAATACGAGGCTAATCTTCTTGAATGGCAGGCAGTCTCAAGTAGAGTGATGTGGGCAAATATAAGAATGGGGAACTGGACAATGAGACTTATTTGTGCCTATGATCCCACAGAAGGTTCTACTAAGGTAGAAGTGGAGGAATTTTTTGAGACTTTAGAGAAAGCAACTTACACAATGATAAAGGAAAAGTTGGTCCTTGTTGGGGATCTAAATAGCAGAGTAGGAAATGATTGTGAGACATACAAAAATATTTGGGGAAAATTTGGAGGAAAGAGCAAAACTAATAATAATGGCAAATACTAGTTGGATTTCTGCTCAGGACATGGGCTGGTTGTTACTAACACCATGTTCCAACATAAAAATGTGCACAAATTCACATGGAGAGAAGAGGCAAGGAATAAGAAAAGTCTCATTGACTATGTTATTGTCAATAGTGATGTTTTCTCTCTGGTGTGGGACACAAGAGTGTACAGAGGATTTGAAATTGGAAGTGATCACCATTTAATCTAAAGCAGGATGAAATTGAATTTCATATTGAAAAGAATGACATGTTAGAAAGTTTTAAAACGAATAAAAATTGAGCAGCTCTCAGATGTGAACTGTAGACTAAAATATACAAACATTATTCAAAAAAAATGAGAGAGTTTGAGAACAGGAATCAAACCTTGGAGATTCAGTGGCAAACTCTGAAGAAAACATTGATTGATTCTGCCAGAGAGGCATGTGGTGAGGTTGTCTGCAAGGATAGAAAAATCAGAACTCCATGGTGGACATAGCAAGTTAAAGAGGCAGTGAAGGAAAAGAAGAAAGCATATCAAAAGTTCCTGGCAAATAAGTCGGCTTGTGCTCTTAGAGAATACAGAGACAAATGTAAGAAAGCCAAACATTGTGTAAAACTAGCTAAACAAAAGTTATGGGAAGACTTGGGTAAGAACATAGAAAATAAATATCAAAAAGGTGGCAAGATAATCTGGAAGTTGTTGAAGAAGCTCAGAAATGGAGGAAAGAGTGCTGTAAAAGGAATTAGAGATGATAAAGGTAATATGAAAACTGGAGAAAAAGATATCCTTGAAGTATGGAATAATTACTGTGAAAGATTGCTAGATGAAACTAGCAGTGATGACAGCACAGTGATAAAAAAACACTGACCAGGCATGCAATCAGGAATACATATCCATGCTTGAAGTAGAAAAAGCCATCAAAAGTCTGAAATGTGGAAAGGCTGCTGGAGTAGATGATATTAGACCAGAAATGCTCAAGTATGGAGGTATAAAAGTTTTACAGTGGCTACACTGCATTGTTCAGAGGGCCTGGTCAGAAGGACATATTCTAGATGATTGGAGTAGAGCTCTCATAGTACCCATATATAAAAAGGGAAATAAAACTGATTGGAAGAATTACAGAGATATTTCTCTACTGAGTGTTCCCAGTAAGATTTATGCCAGTATACTTGAGAAACAGTTGAGAAGGATTGTGGAAGAGAAGCTTGGTGAGGAACAAGCTGAATTCAGGCCAAAATAGAGGCTGTCAGGATCAGATCTTCACTTTATGACAAATAGTTGAAAAGTCATGGGAATATAATAAAGATCTGTATTTAAGTTTTGTATATCTGGAAAAAGCATATGACAGGGTGCCAAGAGAGAAGCTATTCAAAACGCTACAGTTGTATTGTCAGTGGATCATTATACAAGCAATACTTAGTCTTTATTTGAGTTGTAAATCAGCAGTTAGAATTGAAGGAAGTACAGGGAGATGGTTTAATGTGAAATCTGGGTGTCAGACAAGGATATACATTATCACCTCTGTTATTCATTATCTATATGGATCACATTATGATGGAAAGTGGTATTAAACCTGATATCAAAATTGGAGATGTTAATGTTAGCTCCTTGCTTTATGCGGATGATGATGTTATACTTCTAATATCATCTCCTTTTGGCCCACAGTTACCCCTTACATAATGTCATAACCTGCTCATTCAGATTCGAAACCTAGGAAATTGAATCCAGTTCTTCATAATCATTTCTGCACTCATACTTATCTGGAGACAGGGGAGTATTTCCACATTATCCTAGCTCTAGTTTGGCTGGATTTGCAATTCCAACCTGTCACACAACACTTTCTCCAAGCACCTAACTCTTTTATCTTCATGCTTTTTCAAGGTATAGGAGTGTAGAGAGGATCTGAAATTGGAAGTGACCATCCCTTAGTGCTGAGTAGGATAAAAATGAAGATCACATTGAAAAAAAATAGTATGTGAGAAAGCTTTAAAAAGAATTTAAGTTGCAGAACGTTTGCAGGTAAACTGTAGAGTCAACTGCACAAACATTATTGAAGAAAAAAATGTAACATTTTGAAAACAAAAACTAAAGTTTGGAGTCTCAGTGGCAAGTTCTGACGGGGAAAAAAATTGATTCAACTAGATAGGTATGTGGCAAAGTTGTCTGCAAGGATAGAAAAATAAGAACAAAATGGTGGATGCAAGAAGTTAAAGCAGCTGTTCTGAAATAGAAAAAAACATACTAAAAGTTCCTAGCAAATAAGTCAGCAGATGCCCTAAAAGAATATAGAGAAAAATGCAGTAGAACTTATCTGCGTAAAAATAGCTCAAGGAAAGTCATGGGAAAGCTGTGTTAGAATATAGAAGATAAATATCAGGAAGGTGGTTGTTCTGAAGGCTGTTGAAAAAGCTTAGAAATGGAGGAAAGAGTACTGTAAAAGGAATCAAAGATTATAAAGGTGACATGAAAACTGAAGATAAGGATATCTTAGGTATTTGGAGTAATTACTTTGAAAGACTGTTAAATGAAACAAGCAGTGACAGAACAGTAGTATAAAACTTTCAAAAAGGAATGCAAACAGGAGTAGATATCAATATTTGAGGTAGAAAAGGCCATAACTTAATGTGGAAAGACAGCAGAAGTAAGTGATATTCGATTAGAAATGCTCAAATATGGAAGTATGAAAGTTTTGCAATGACCACACTGCATAATTCAGAAAGTCGGGTTATGGAATACAGGTATCCCTTGCTTAATGCGGGATTTGATTAATGCAGTGAAATTAATTGCAGCAATCCCTTGATATACGCGGCAAGAGTTTTGATTAACGCACCTTTAACCCTGTGAAACTCGCAGCTGATCTGACAGATACATGCAAAATGTATCTGTCAGAGCTTACACATCTTACACAATTCGGTGTATAGCATTGAGGTCATTAGTAGCTGTGCATTCATATGTTAGAGTGATATTCCGCATTGTTTTTTGTTGTCAGTTTGGTTAACACATGTTATATAAAGGTTTGTGATATCTCGCAGTAAATTGTATCTGAGAGATACTGCAACCTCCAATGTCAGTATAGTATGGTTTAGTTATGTTTTTTTTGTTAAATTCTTTGTTCAAAATTTCTAGATTGTAACTGAAAATAAATAAACCATCATGTATTACTGAAATAGAGAGCAAAAGGCTTATTTATCATATATGTCTTCCAGGAGATGTGCTTTAAATTTATGGAAAATACTAAGGAAAGGAATCTGGAGCATACTCCACCTTTACTACGAGTTGCCCATAAGGTTATTTATGCTTGCATCTGCTGAAACGTTTAGTTTCTATATATTCGGCACGACACTCTTGTAGTTTCTATATTCGGCTATGAAATAATGTTCGGTTCAATATCCACTTAATTTGTACCATCATGTATTATATTTGCAGTGTTTTTTCTTTATTGTTTTATTGCTTGTTTAACGAGGTTTGGATAGTCATTTTGCTTGTTATCGTAGAATTTATGCTGATAAGAAAAAAACTAAAACTGTTCAAACGACTCTTGATAACTTCTTTTGATAAAAAAAAAATTGCAGTAAATAATGTGGGTACAAGTATTTATTAAACATTTACTTTGCATTCATTTTTTATCTTTCCTAAAAGAGTAGCATATAAAACGAATTATTATTACATTTGATATACACGGTAACATCAAGGGGTTAATTAACCGCGTTAATTGAGGGATACCTGTACTGAATTGAGCTCTCAGTTTCTATCTGTTTAAAAAAAAAAAAAAAAAAAAAGAATAAAGCTGAATGTGAGAATTACAATGGAATTTTTCTATTATATGTAAGATTAATGTGAGCATTTTTGGAAGAGAAACGTGGAAAAGAACAAGCTGCATTCAGGCAAAATAATTGTTGAGATCATTTCATTTTATGACAGAGCAGAAATCATGGAAAATATGACAAGAACCTGCATGACAGAGAGCTTAGAGAAAAGCTTTACAACACTACAATTATGTCGAGTAGATGGAACATTATACAGAGCAATACATAGTCTATTTTTAAGTCATAAGTCAGCAGTTAGAATTGAAGGAATTACAGGAAGATGGTTTGATGTAAATCAGAAGTAAGACAAGGATGCAGATTATTTACACTTTTCATCATTTATATGGATATCAGTATAAAGAAAATTGGCATTAAACTCAATATTAGAATCAGAGATGTCAAACTGAACTCTTTACTTTACGTAGATAATGTTGTACTCTTAAACACATCCAGTTAAAGTTTATTATTCTCTAATTAAATTGAATTACAGCTGTAACAAATTTGGAATGAAAATAAAAAGATCAAAACTGTGAAAATGGGCAGAAACATAGAAAACTTCAGCTGCATTCTCAATGGAGAACCTATAGAACTAGTAAAATATTTCAACTATTTAGGCACAGAATTTTAGTGTAAACAGCAAATTAAATTTGGAAAGTGCAGAATAAGCAAAGCTGATAATAGAGAAATTAGCCAAACCACCATACTAGTAGTATACAAGACAGTGTTCAAATCAGTTTTAAGTCATCAGGCTACCAGTTGGGTTAGAAATAAGAGACTTCATCAAAGATTAGAGACCACAGAGAGTTCTTACAAATGTCAATAAAATAAAATTGAATTACAGCTGTTACAAATTTGGAATGAAAATCTGCAATAAAAAGATCAAAACTATGAAAATAGGCAGAAACATAGGAGACTTCAGTTGCATTCTCCAATGAGAATGCAGCTGAATGTATAGAACTAGTAAAATATTTCAATTATTTAGACACAGAGTTTTTAGTGTATATGGCAAATTAAATTTGGAAAGTGCAGAATAAGCAAAGCTGGTATGGTGAGAAACCAATTGAATGATAGAGAAATTATTATGCAAATATTGCTTCATCGCAAGGTCAGTCTGTAAAGTTTCTTTTCACCCTAGAATGTGGTAACAGAGTTCTTATTTTTCTGTCTTTACTGATAACTTCATCAAAGTGCCTGCCTGTTTGACCAAGCAGGTAGTATCTTCATTCTACTCTTGTAGAATGAAGATTTTGACATGATTCAAAATGCTGTTTTGAATCATGTCATGAGTGTCAGCAAAATACTTTAGGTCTTATGTGATTTCATTGTTTTGTGTGTCCAACTTGGTTATTGGAGGTTTCTAGATTGGGAAAAAAAAAAAATTCCATGTTTGTGATCCATAACATTCTTCTTAGGTATTCTGCAAATGATCATGTGAAGAGAGTGGAAAGAAAGCTTCCTTCCACTCTCTTCTGTTCCGAGCCTTCTCTTTCAAGGTTGTGTACTTGTCTCCATTCAGCATGTCATTTAGCATTGTTTTCCTTATCTTCCTCTTGGTCTTTTTCTGTCTATTTTTCCTTTGATGGCATCTCTGATGATTCCATTTCCTCTCAGAATATGTCCGATCCAGTTTCCCTTTCTTCTTTTTATCCTCCTTAACAGACTTCTTTCTTCTACTCTTTTTAAGACCTCTTCATTAGTTATTTTGTGTGTCCATTTGATTTTTAACATCCTTCTCCAAATCCACATCTCAAAGCTTTCCAAAATCTTATAATATATAGACACATTTACACAAGAATATTATACTTTAATTTGCCAAATATTTCAGTCTGAAAATAACAGACTATCTTCAGTGGCTACATAGGAACAGTTTTTTAACAAGGTGGAATACCAACAATTGATCATTCAAAAGTAGAACGAGCCGCGTGATGTTATATCGCTAAGTATTAAAGAGAGGAAAACATTTTTTATCAGAGTAATGATTAAATTAAAGATATTAATTCACAAATTCATATAATAATCTTAATTTATAAATAATATTTGACTAATGTAAGAATTAAAGTCTTAATTGAAAAAAAATTATATATATATATTAATGTGTTATTCTGATTAAACTTTCCCATATTTTTGATAAAGATATACTGTCATTTCAATTCAAGTTAGGGCGTTGAAGTAAGGCCTCGGCACTTTAAATAAATGCTCAAATTTATAGCGACATCTGTGTAGGAGGCGAGTCTTGGACCAGTGGCTTGTCTCTATTCCATGCTGAGCCAATCCAGACTTCTCGGATTTCTTGTGCTGAATGTATGATTGATGTTCCTGAATTCGTTTTTCTATAGAGCATCCTGTTTGTCCAAAGTAGGACAGATTACAGTTACAAGGAACTTGATACACACTAGGCAGAAACATAGTTGAGTGTTTATCTTTAGAAGAGGGGAAATACAGGGTGTTCGGGATAAATTTGACAGTTTCGTAAGGAAAAAGAAAATCTTCTTTGTATCTATTAAATTTAATGAATTGACAAAAAAACATTACAGGCAGAGTTAATTACAATACTATCAACAAGATTTACTCAAAATAACCACCATTAGCATCGATCACAGCTTCAATTCTGCTTCGGAACCTCGAACAAGCTGATGCTACAGTCTCCCTGGGAAGGGCCGCAAAAACTGTTTTAATTTTATCCATTAACTGGGCTTTTGTATTACTGGAAGTGCGATTGGTGTCTTTTTCAACTGCGCCCCATACAAAATAATCCATGGGATTAAGGTCTGGGGAGTTTGGAGGCCAAACATTTGGACTGGTGAAGTCGTAGAAATTTTCAGACAACCATTTTTGACTTTTCCCAGAGGTGTGGCAAGGGGCCGAATCCTGCTGCCATACATACGGCCTACCATTGGCTACCCTTGTTATCCAGGGCTTGACTACAGTTAGCAACTCCACGAACAAAGCCCGAATTCCAATGCCAGGGTTCTTCAACACCTGTTCCTGCAGATTTGCGAGGAATTCTGCTGTACGAACGCAATCAGATCGTCTGCTAGGGATCTTTCTTCTTGCTACATCCTCGTAGTCACCATTGCAAGTCTCTAGTTCATGCCCGATTGTTTTTACTGTATTCAGGGAGCATTGGGCAGCAGTCGTAATATCCTTATTTTGATGGCGGGCACGAATCATCATGATACAAGTTATTCTCTTCCATGATTCAGGTGGGTTCCAGCTATCCATCCTTTCTGACATCTTGTATATGAATGAAGAAGGGTCCAAACTTTTAAATGAAGAGAAGTGTGTGTTAATACATGTAACTTACGGAAAAATATAATTAATTATAAATATGTCAAATTTATCCCGAACACCCTGTAGGTGGATATTTTGTTAATAGGTATATAAGTGGCGCTGTTAAATCATATTTCTTCAGAATTCTTGAAATTCGTTCTGAAATCCCAGAAATATAAGGAATTGGAACTCGACATATTGAATCTGTGTTGTTTTGGGTTGGCTTTAAGAATCGAACAGATGTTGTGTACTCTTTTCGGAGAAGCCATTTAATTTCATGTGGTGTTTGATAGTTGAAAGTTCTTTCTGTAATTCGTGAGGAGGTGAACAATTAGTTCTGGCTCTTCGGATTAGGCATTTTATGATTCCTAATTTTTGATAAGGATAATCAGCAGATTGTTTGAGAATATAACGTCCAGTGAAAGTGAATTTTCTGTAAACTGTCATTGTTAGAATACCTGAAGGTGAACGGATGAGGAGGACGTCTAAAAAGGGTAACTTGTTGTCTTTTTCAATCTCCATGGTAAACTTAATACAAGGAAGTAAGGAATTGATTCTGGCTAAAAAGAAAGGTAAGGAATCTCTGTTATGAGGCCATACTGAAAAGATGTCATCTATATATATATCTCACCCAAAAGGAAGGTTGAGGGAATATAGATGAAAACAGGACGTCCTTTAGATGTTCTAAATAAAAGTTGGCTAGAGCAGGTGAAAGTGGGCTGTTCCTTCCACTTGGTTGTAGAATCTGGTCCAAGACTTGCCTCCTACACAGATGTTGCTATAAATTTGAACGTTTATTTAAAGAAAGTGCTGAAGTTTTACTTCAACGCCCTAATTTGAATCAAAATGACTGTATATCTTTATCAAAAATATTTGAAAGTTTAATCAGGATAACACATTAATATATATATAATTTTTTTTTTCAATTAAGACTTTAATTCTTATATTAATCTAATCTTATTTATAAATTAAGATTATCATATGAGTTTGTGAATCAATATCTTTAATTTAATCATTACTCTGATAAAAAAAAATGTTTACCTCTCTTTAATACTTAGCGACATAACATCACGCAGCTCGTTCTGCTTTTGAATGATCAATTGTTGGTATTCCACCTTGTTAAAAAAAACTGTTCCTATGTAGCCATTGAAGATAGTCTGTTATTTTCAGACTGAAATATTTGGCAAATTAAAATTTGTTCAATATAATATTCTTGTGTAAACGTCTCTATATATTATAATCTTAATGTCACAAGTTTCTCTAAAGAATCAAATTCTATTCCTTCATGGGGAAAACTTTACCAAAAAAAACAGTAAATTAGGTAAAATAAAAGTAATACAAGGTAAGTTGCAAGCGAGGATCGTCTTTCTGAAAAAATGCCGCGACAACAAGATTATTCTTCATTTCACTATGATTAAAGAAACCATCAAATCTCCTGGAACCCATAATATCTACAGGAACACCAGTTTAGCTTTAATCTGTAACCAACTCAGAGCAGCTAAACATGATTTTGCTACTAACATTCGTTAAGTTTCTGATCTCCAGACCTTTATCTCCACAAGCTTAGACCCACATCTTTCTGACTTAGTTCTTAATGTGGCTAAATGCTCTACAACGTTCGTATAAAAAACAGAATCAACATCTAAACTTCAAATATATTGTTCTTATTTCTAAACAAATCAAGCCTTTCCAAGTTCCAGATAATTGGATCATCAATGTATCCGGTCACCCTTGAACTAGTAGTGAAACACTCATCCTCTCAAAAGGACATGATTTGCTATAGTCCCTAAAAAGATTCTGTATCTAGATTTCCTGGTTGACATCGAACAGAACCTTAGTCATCTTTCCAGTGAAAAGGCTAATTCTCTCTACCTAGAAGTTGCTTCTACGCTACTTAAAGCCAAGCTTCCTCCTTCCAACATATCTCCTTCTGAAAAGAAATCGCTACATTCCTTAAGAAGCAACAGTCACCTTCTCATCACTAAAGCAGAAAAAAGGAAAGCGACAGTAATTATGGATTCTTCAAACTATAGAAGAAAATTTTCTCTTCTACTTCTAGATCACTCAACATACCAAGAACTTAATCATGATCCCACCAACAGACAACTGAAGAAATTAAACTCCCTTCTTGATGAGGTGATAAGTTTGGATGCAGACACGATTGAAAGGCTAAAAACTCATTTCGCAAGATGACCTAGATTTTATGGTCTACCTAAAATACACACGACAGATATTCCTCTTTGTCCTATAGTGGAATGTATTGATTCACCTACTTATCACTTAGCCAAATATTTTGCGAAATTATTGAAATCACATATAGGCAAATCACGCTGCTTTTTGGAAAACTCTTCTGATTTCCTAAATAAATTAAAAAATATCTCATTACAACCTACTGATCTTATGGTGAGCTTCAATGTAGAATCTCTATATACTAATGTACCTCTCAAAGAGACTTTACAATTATTGCTGACATCTTCCCACAAGACATTAAAAAATTTGATTTCGTGATGCACTAAGGATATTTCTTATGTCAAAACAAATTCTACAACCAAGTGGAAGGAACAGCCATGAGAAGTCCACTTTCACCTGCTCTAGCCAACTTTTATTTGGAACATCTAGAAGACGTCCTGTTCTCATCTATATTCCCTCAACCTCGCTTTTGGGTGAGATATATAGACATCTTTTCAATTTGGCCTCATAAGAGAGATTCCTTATCTTCCTCTTTAGCCAGAATCAATTCCTTACATCCTCGTATTAAGTTTACCATGAAGATTGAAAAAGGCAACAAGTTACCCTTTTTAGACGTCCTCCTCATCCGTTCACCTTCAAGTATTCTAACAATGATAGTTTACAGAAAACCCACTTTCACTGAATGTTAAATTCTTGATCTGCTCATCATCCTTATCATGAATTACAGAAAGAACTTTCAACTATCAAACACCACATGAAATTAAATGGCTTCTCCAAAAGAATATCGACATCTGTTCAATTTTTACAAGCCAATCCAAAACAACACAGATTCAACACGTCGAGTTCCAATTAATTATAGTTCCGGGATTTCAGAACCAATTTCAAGAATTCTGAAAAAATATGATTGTAACAGCCACTTATATACCTATTAACAAAATATCCACCTATTTCCCCCCTCTTCTAAAGATAAATGCTCAACTATGTCTCTGCCTGGTGTGTATCAAGTTCCTTGTAACTGCAATCTGTCCTACTTTGGACAAACAGGATGCTCTATATAAAAAAGAATTTCAGGAACATCAATCATACATTCAGCACAAGAAATCCGATAAGTCTGGATTGGCTCAGCACAGAATAGAGACAAGCCACAACATCTTCTGGTCCAAAACTTGCCTCCTACACAGATGTCACTATAAATTTGAATGTTTATTTAAAGAAACTGCCGAGACCTTACTTCAACGCCCTAACTTGAATCGAAATGACTGTATATCTGTATCAAAAATATGAGAAAGTTTAATCAGGATAACACATTAATATATACATCTAAACCTCTTTTTATGTGAATTGGGATATCAAAGTTTTTTTTTTTTTTTACGCGATTTTTATTCATTTTTATGCAACCAACCTAAAGTCTAAGTTAGGAAATAATCCGTAATTTAAGAAATTTCTAAATTCTTACGAATTTCATTTATTGGGAATTCCCCGAATTAAATAACTGACTGCGCATAAAAAAGCAGTTCTTAGCAGTTTAAATTTGGTGTTTAAGTAGACAACACAGTTACCGCACATTTTTGTATTTGCATTTTTTAAGTGAAATAAAAATAAAAATCGCGTTATAAAATTAATAATTTTGCCAAGAAATAACAAATGGTAAGCTGGTAAGCTATATGTAATTTTCAAACTTTCATTTCATTAACCAAAGATTTTAATCTAGCCCTCACATGATGTTGCCGATAACAAAAAAAAAAAAAAAAGGAAAGCCATTTCCTTGAATATAAAAATTCAAATTTTAGATCGTCTTCAAACTGGGGAAGGTGCGACAGCTGTGGGTAAGCATTTTGGAGTCCATGAATCAACTGTCAGATCTATAAAGAAAAATGAAGAAGCTATTAGAAAAGCGGTATGTTCTGGTACAAAATCGAGTACGAAATTATCATCATGCACAAGAGATGTTCTAGAAAAGGCTGAAAATGCTTTAGTGATGTGGATAGAAGATAATGTACAAAAAAGAATGCCAGTTGACGGAAATCCCATCAAGCAATGAGCATTGAGATTTTATGAACAGATTAAAAACCTGCAGCCAGATACTTCATCTCAATCGAGGAAAAAATATGAATTTCATGCAAGCAATGGTTGGATGGCTAAGTTTATTAAAACACATGCTCTTCATAATATAAAAATTAAAGGTGAAATGGCTTCTGCTGATGAAACAGCTGCTAAAGCATTTCCACAAAAATTTGCTAAAATAACTGAAGATGGAGGTTACACTCGTGAACAAGTTTGGAATATGGATGAAACCGACCTTTTCTGGAAAAAAATGCCAAACAGAACTTACGTATCAAATTGCAAAAAAACCGTTGGTGGGTTCAAAGCAGTAAAGGATCGCATAACGCTCCTATTTTGCTTTAGGAGATCAGATGTTAAAACCACTGCTCATAAATCGATCATTAAGACCACGACCAATGAAAGGCGTAGATTTTCAAGAATTGCCAGTTCATTGGATGGCCAACAAAAAAGCTTGGGTGACCATTGATATTTTCACTGAGTGGTTCCACAAACATTTTGTGCCAGAAGTTAGGCGCTGTTTGAATGACAAGTGTCTCGAATTTAAAGTGCTTTTGATTCTTGATAATGCACCCGGTCATCCTGCCATAAAACACCCAAATGTGCATTTTTTTTTTTTTTTTTTTTTTCTGCTGTCCAATACCACATCATTGCTACAACCTCTAGATCAGGGTATAATTGTGACTTTTAAAACATTATGTCAGACGAACATTTCAGTACGTTTTGAACAAGCTAAATGATGATGAAACACTGTCAGTTATGGATGTGTGGAAAAAATTTTCAGTTATGGATTGTATTGATCAGGTTCGATCATCGTTATCTGAATTGAGACAAGAAACTATGAATGCATGCTGGAAAGCTATTTGGCCCACATGTGTTAAAGAGAATGCTCCTGTTCCCTTCAATCATACTGCAGAATTCCTCAATATAATAAGTTTGGCATGTGAAATTGGCAGAGAAGGATTCAATGATCTTATGTTGGCAGATATCGAAGAATTGTTAATAGCGAAGACGAAATAGTGGAGATTGTTTCTGAGACTTCTGAAAGTGTAGGTGCTGTGGGGGGGGGCGGAAACCCCCCCCCCTTTGGAGTTTTCAAAATTCGAGTCATCAGAATTCAAGGAGAACCGGCCTGCCAATCCGGAACTCAGGGGATTGGGTGGGGGGGAGGCTTTCGAGTCACCAGGATTGAAGGAGAACCGGCCTACCAGTCCAGAACTGGGGAGGGGGGGGCATCCTAGTTAAAATATAATATGCTTGTATAGACGTGTCTATATATTATAAAATCTTAATGTCACAAGTTTCTCTAAAGAATCAAATTCCAAAATCTTAATTTCTTCTTTCTTCAATGTCTTTCTTTCTTCTGGATAAATTCCATTTTCTATTATATACATCTCTTCCCATCGCTATTCTTGCTTTTATGTCACTTTTACATCTTCCATCACTGCTAATCACACTTCCTAGGTATTTAAATGTCTTTACTTGATTCAATTTTTCCCCATTTATTCTGATATCCATATTTACCTCTTTCCTTGTTATTATCATTACCTTTGTTTTTCTTATGTTAATTTTCATTCCATAATCAATACAGGATTCCAGTATTCTGTTCAACAGATGTTGTAATCCTGTTTCAGTATTTGATAATAATGCCTTGTCATCTGCATATCGTATTGCAAATATCTGTCTACCTCCAGTTTTTATTCCTTCTTCTGCATTTCTCCAGCATTTCTTTTAACATTGCTTCGGAATACATGTTAAACAAAATTGATGATAGAGAATAGCCTTGTCTTACTCCTCGTCCAGTGATACATGGTTCTGTTGTACCATATATGTCTCTCACCATGGCAGTTGGTCCCATGTATAGTGAAATAGCCTTCTGTCTTTCCAATCTATACCAATCTTTTCCATTACTTCCACCATCTTATCCTGTTTTACAAAGGCAAAAGCTTTTTCAAAATCTATATAACAGATATTAAACTTCTAGACTTCTTTCACTTATTATCCTTAACAGTCCAATCACATCTCTTGCTCCTCTACCCTTCCTGAAACCAAACTGATCTTCTCCAAGAAATTCTTCCACCTTAGATGCAATTCTCCATGTTCGGATTCTCATAAGTATTTTTGATGTATGGGAAATGAGGCTTATTGTTCTAAAATTTTTGCAGTTCACGGCATTACTTTTCTTTGGTATAGGTATAAATATTAAGGTCATAAAATCTTTTTTCTCCTTTGTTATAAATTAAATTTATTATTTTGGTTAGTTCTTCAGTTCATTTCTTCTGAAGTAGTTTCAGAAGCAGGTATTTCATCTACTCCTTCTGCCTTCCCACAGTTTAGTTTTTTAATGGTCATTTTTACTTCTGTCTTCAAAATCTCTGGGCCTAGATCATCTTCATTTACCTTTATATCTTCTAATGGCAACTCATTTGGTCAATTTCCTTGTCATATAGATCTTTAATGTGTTCTTTCCATCTCATTAGGATTTTATCTTCAGTTATGATCTTCCCATTCTTATTTTCTGTACCTCTAGCTCGAATTCCACTTCTCTTGTGATTCATGCTTCTTGCTTTTTCATACAAAAGATCATACCCCTCCCACTCTCTCATAATTTTCCATTTCTTCACATGGTTTTTTAAGGCAATCTTCTCTACTTCTTTCTGCTTCCCTTCTCAATTTGGGGTTCTATATTGTATTTTCCCTTCTGGGGTGTCTTTATTTTTCCATTTTCTTCCATTAGAGAAATCATCTCATTAATTATCCAAGGTTTTTTTTATTCTTTTAGCTATTACATATCCAATTTCTTCTTCTTCTGCAATCTTCTTTATTTTCTCTTTAACTTGTTCCCATTTCTTTTCTGGATCTTCAGTTTGATAAAACTTGTTTCCTCTAATTCTTTCTCCAATCTATTTCCAAATTCCTTGGTATTTTTTAATTTCTCTAAGTTTCATTTTTTCCTTTTCATGGCTTCTTTTATATTCTTTAATTTCACATTTATTTCTATGAATAGTAGGTTGTGGTCAGAGTAAATATCATCTCCAGGATACATGCATGCATTTTTTACACTATTGTATCTTGCTTTACTGTAATGTAATCAGTTTGATACCTTTCCATATCTCTGGGTTTTTTTCATGTGTATAGTCTTCTCTTAAATTTTTTAAGCCAAGTATTCATAATTATTAGCTTATTTTCTTTACAGAATCCCATTAACATTTCCCCTCTCTCATTTCTGTTACCTAGTCTGTATCTTCCTACTACACTCCCATTCTCTTCTTCTCCTACAACCCCATTCCAGTCTTCCATTATAATCATATAGTCTTTGCTTTTTTCTTCCTTAATTAGTTCTTGTAGTTGTTCATACATTTCCTCTATTTTCTTATCTGAATGGTCACTTGTTGGCATATATACTTGCATTATTGTTATGTCCACTGGTTCAGTCTTCACTTTTACTACCATAATCCTGTTATTCAGACATTTTATGCTAATAATGCTCTTTGCTGTTCTTTTATTAAAAACAAGTGCAACTCCTTTTTATCTCCACCCGAGTAAATTACTCTTACTTTGTCACTATAAAAATCACCTATTCCTTCCCATCTGACTTCACAGAGCCCTATGATATCAATTTTTCCTTTGTCCATTTCTTGTTTGAGATTTTCTAATTTTCCACATCTGTTCAGTGTTCTCACATTCCATGTTGCAATTTTGATTCTCTGACGATCTTTCATTTTCAGTTTGTTTATAGATTGTTTTAAGTCATTTTTAGAAGTTTGATTGGGAGGAACATCAACCCTTGAAGCATCCTTATTTCCCGATATTGTATCCACTCCAATGTGCACCTACTTTTCCTCTCTGTGCCAAGAGACGCCACCTTGGTTTGCCAGGCTGGTAGCTGCCCCCTTATAAGTTCTATCCATTGCTACTAACATTTTCTAGGGATATTAGTGGAGTGGTTTCCTGTTGCCTTTTCCACCACAGTGCTCCAGCAGGTACTGGTAGATCTGCTGCCTTCTACCAGCTAGAGTAGAAATTGGGAAAAGAAGAGACACCCTCGGGCCTCAAGTGAGGCCATATAGGAAAGAATATGTAAGGAACTTGACACAAGTAAATGGAAGCAATGTCAGGCTCAACTCGGGACCCCCATGGCCACTAACCACGTACTCCCAAGACAGGAGCCCCTGAGGATTTCATAACATTAAGACTCAGATAATCTGAAATTAGTTCAGCCTGATGTTTTTAAATGTATTATGGGTTTACCATTTCTTGTTGGTGGTATTGGCATAAAATGCATTTTTTGGGTATATCTGCCAGTGTTTTTGTTGTTGTTACTTCACTTGGAAGGAGGAAATATACAAACAGGATATATTTGTGGGCTCCCCCACACACATCTGGCAAATTTTTATTAAGAACACTGAAAAACATTATCCTGAAACTTCTAGCTGAGATATTGGTAATGTGTTCTCTATTTTGATACATGGCTCAGATGCATTTCTCTTCCACTTCAGCCTAGAATCCAGTTTACCACAGAACAGACATATATGAATGCTTTGGCATTGGGGCAGTTGGCAGGGGTCAGTGGCAGGACATTTTACTAACAATAGAAATTGTCACACTATACCTACACATATCTATGAATTTGTCAAGAGTGCTAAATGCTTAGCTGTGCTGTTGCCATAGAACAAGCTAGACTTGATATCACAAACTCTCCCATTATCGTCTCTTTCTCAACAATTTAGTATTATGAAAACTGCAGCTAGCAGATCCATTAGTCTCTGTTTTAAGTGAATGTTTGTAAACAAGATTCATGGAGTCCTAGAATTTCAGTTGTGTGGCCTTAGGGCTCACTTTGGGGAACCCTGCTGTAGAGGATGCTTCGTCATTTCAGCTGATTCTTTTAATGCTCTTGAGTAATATATTGTTTATTCTGCCATCTATAATTTTTGTAAAAAGTTTATGAAGGACTTGGAAAAGGGTTATAGGTCTATAATTTCTTATATAGAAGGATGATTTATCCAGTATTCCAACTTTTAGGGGTTCTTCATGTTCATAGTGATCTCCTAAGTGCATGCTGCACTTCATCTTTAACTACATATTCATTATAGTTTTCAGTATCCCTTTTTTCTAGTGTTGCTTTCTACTGCTTTCCCCTTATTTGAATATAATTCTTGATAAAATTTAGCTATAATCTCCACCTTATTTGTTCTATTTATAATCAGTATTCCATTTTCATCTTTTACACATATCATATGAAGATAACCTGCATTATCAAGAAGTTTTCTTTATACTGTTATTTTCTTTCTCATAGGCAGGCTTATACGTTGGTTATGCATTATTAAATCACTTAAGGAATTGAACAACGTAGATACGAATATAAATTAAATTACACTTTAATAAATATTTCCGATATTTTGGCAACGTCACGTTGCCATTTTCAAAAGGAACGTACAATAAAAGGCACGTGCATGTAGGCTACAACACAGTAACTGAGAATGAAGAGATGAAGCTATTATTCTCCTAAAAGTCCTGTTATTTTCTGTTTTTGTTCTTATCATTTTTGTATTGTCTTATATTCCCTCTTATCTTTTCCTTATTGTTTTGCAGAATTCATTATATTCTGTGTTTCTTAAACCATGTTCATCTTGTTTCATGTTTCTCCTTTTCTATTGGTCTTTTAATTTTTGCTCTTTTTGATTTCCCAGATAAATTTTCTGCATTCCTTATAATTTTTGTTAGGGTACTGTTGAAACTTTTGGGGAGTCTAGGAAGGAATTTAATTTTTGAATTTGACAAAAAAATATCCATAGGCTAATTGCGGAGGGGGGGAAAAAAAAAAGTCCTGCCGTCTTCTACAGAATTCTGTTTACATATAGAAATGAAATTCTAGAAGCTTCTTTTAGAGGAGGATTTGAATGAAGGCCATCCAAATTATAGAAATTATATCTCTTAGAGATGAAAGTAGCTCTGTAGATAAAGGGCACTTCTTTATTTAAAAGAAAATTAGTGGTACACAGCTTATGTGCATAGTGAACGTTAATTCATTAAGTTCCAAACAGCAAAAACCTCAATATATCTGTACAAGAATTGATGGCCTAGGTGAAAAAAAATATTTAATATATGCTATTCAAAACATTCTGCAAAAGAATTTGCTAAAGTTTATTTCTAATAGTTGAAGATGGTGCTATTCTCTTGTAATTAATAGCACACATTGTCATCTGTATGTGTTGACAGTGGCTATGAAACCTATCTGAAAATTCTGCAATTAGCAAATATTATTTTGACCTATGTGAGGTGTCATTTCGTTGCCAATTTTTATCAGTATGTTGTTTGCTTATGTCCCTATATTTAGTTCAGTTTCTCTCCCTCCCCCCCCCCTCTCTCTCCAGTTGATTTGTTTAAATTGGTTTGAATGCTGTCTTGTCTGTTGCAAGCCTGGATTTTAGCTGATTTTCTCTTATCCACATATAGTTGGCTCTCACTGTATAAAACTCATAGGGACAACAGTAATACTTAATATATGCAATTTCTATAAATCTTTCTAAAGAAAGAGTTCAATAGCATAGTGTTTTAGAATATAATTGTGCATAAGCACAATTATATTCTAAAGAGCTTTGGTTGGGATGTTTCTTTGTTATATAGTGGTGTTTGCCACAGTGCAAATCAGCTGTAGCTCTTTTCGACTAGCTACCAGCACACCATTCTTGCTTTATTTTATTTTCCATTTTCACTAAAATTTGGGTTTCCATAGTTTAAAAGTGCAACTTGTCTGTACAAATCTGAAAACAAACCCCAACTCAACATCACCAGAGTTAAAGATCGGTACTATCAGCATAAGAAGCCTGAATGGCAAAGAAATGGAGCTAGCTGAGGAATTAGATAAGTACCAGATCGACATAATAGGGGTGACTGAAACAAAAAAGACCAAAACTGGTGAGATCTTTCTGAGCAATAAATATAAAATGTTATATTCAGGCAATGACAATCAAGGAAAAGAAGGAGTAGCCATTGTATTCACCAAAAAATACGAGGCTAATCTTCTTGAATGGCAGTCAGTCTCAAGTAGAGTAATGTGGGCAAATATGAGAATGGGGAACTGGACAATGAGACTTATTTGTCCCTATGGTCCCACAGAAGGTTCTACTAAGGTAGAAGTGGAGGAATTTTTTGAGGCTTTAGAAATAGCAACTGACACAATGAAAAAGGAAAAGTTGGTCCTTGTTGGGGATCTAAATAGCAGAGTAGGAAATGATTGTGAGACATACAAAAATATTTTGGGAAAATTTGGAGAAAAGAGCAAAGCTAATAATAATGGCAAATATCTGTTGGATTTCTGCTCAGGACATGGACTAGTTATTACTAACACCATGTTCCAACATAAAAATGTGCACAAATTCACATGGAGAGAAGAGGCTAGGAATAAGAAAAGTCTCATTGACTATGTTATTGTTGATAGTGGTGTTTTCTCCCTGGTGCAGGACACCAGAGTGTACAGAGGATTTGAAATTGGAAGTGATCACTATTTAGTCTTGAGCAGGATAAAATTGAATTTCATATTGAAAAGAGTAACATGTAAGAAAGTTTTAAAGCGAATAAAAGTTGAGCAGCTCTCAGATGTGAACTGTAGACTAAAATACAGAAATATTATTGAAAAGAAAATGAAAGAGTTTGAGAACAGGAATCAAACCTTGGAGATTCAGTGGCAAACTCTGAAGGAAACATTGATTGATTCTGCCAGAGAGGCATGTGGTGAGGTTGTGTGCAAGGATAAAAAATTCAGAACTCCCTGGTGGACACAGGAAGTTAAAGAGGCAGTGAAGGAAAAGAAGAAAGCATATCAAAAGTTCCTGGCAAATAAGTCAGCTTTTACTCTTACAGAATACAGAGACAAATGTAAGAAAGCTAAACAGTGTGTAAAACTAGCTAAATAAAAGTCATGGGAGGACTTTGGCAAGAATATAGAAAATAAATATCAAGAAGGTGGCAAAATATTCTGGAGGTTGTTGAAGAAGCTTAGGAATGGAGGAAAGAGTGCTGTAAAAGGAATTAGAGATGATAAAGGTGAAATGAAAACAGGAGAAAAAGATATCCTTGAAGTATGTAGTAATTACTTTGAAAAACTGCTAAATGAAACAAGCAGTGATGACAGCACAGTGATAAAAAAACACTGACCAGGCATACAGTCAGGAATACATATCCATACTTGAAGTAGAAAAAGCCATCAAAGGCTTGAAATGTGGAAAGGCAGCAGGAGTAGATGATATTCGACCAGAAATGCTGAAGTATGGTGGTATAAGAGTCTTACAGTGGCTGCACTGCATAGTTCAGAAAGCCTGGACAGAGGGACGAATTCCCGATGATTGGAGTAGAGCTCTCATGGTACCCATATATAAAAAGGGAAATAAAACTGAATGTGAGAATTACAGAGGTATTTCCCTACTGAGTGTTCCTGGCAAGGTCTATGCAAGTATACTTGCGAAACGATTGAGAAGAATTGTGGAAGAAAAGCTTGCTGAAGAACAAGCTGGATTCAGGTCAAATAGAGGCTGTCAGATCAGATCTTCACTTTACGGCAAATAGTTGAGAAAGCATGGGAATATAACAAAGATCTGTATTTAAGTTTTGTCGATTTGGAAAAGGCATATGACAAGGTGCCAAGAGAGAAGCTATTCAATACGCTTCAGTTATATGGTGTCAATGGGGCATTATATCAAGCAATACTTAGTCTTTATTTGAGTTGTAAGTCAGCAGTTAGAATTGAAGGAAGTACAGGAAGATGGTTTAATGTTAAATCTGGTGTGAGACAAGGATGTACATTATCCCCTCTGTTATTCATCATCTATATGGATCACATTTGAAGGAAAGTGGTATTAAATTGACTAAATTGAATAGTTGTTGTAATGGATATGGTATGAAGGTCAGCAATAAAAAGACAAAGACAATGAAAATAGGCAGAATCATTGAAAATGTCAACTGTGTTGTGAATGTGGAACAAATAAAACATTTCAGCTACTTAGGCACAATTTTTACTGAAGATGGTAAACTAAATATAGAAATAGATAACAGAATCAGCAAAGCTGGTATGGCGGGAAGTCAATTGAATAAATTCATATGGAATAAGAAAGAAATTAGTCGGAACACTAAATTAGCTGTATACAAGACAGTGTTCAAACCAATTTTAACTTATGGATCTGAGAGCTGGGTCAGAAGTAAAACACTTGACCAAAGACTAGAGACCGCAGATATGAGAGTCCTGAGAACGATTAGAGGCGTGAACAGATGGCATCAATGGCAATATCATATTAAAAATGAGGATATTAGGAAAGAACTTGACATTGTCAGCATCCAGGAATGCGTTAGCAGAGCTAATCTCAGATGGTATGGTCACTTAAATAGAATGGGAGAGGAAAGATTAGCAAAACAAGTGTTCTCTGCCAGGTTGGCAATAAAACGACCCAGAGGAAGACCAAAATATAGGTGGATTGATACGGTACAAAGTGCCTTAGACGATAGAAATATAAGATCTGATAATGTTGGAGTTTTGACAAGTAACAGACTGATTTGGAGGAAAATTGTAGATAGGAAGTTAGTAATGATGTAATTTTTCATGTGGTACTGTCATATCCTGTACACCCCTTGAGGGTACATGGCAGGAATTTGATGATGATGATGACTTGTCTGTAGGTTCAAAACTGAGAATTCAGTTGATGTTTTATTTAATAATTTTTTTTTTTTTTTTGTCTGTTAGTAATGATTAAAAATCATTACTAACCAAATCAGTCTGTTACCTGTCAAGACTCCAACAAGACCCATTCTGTCACCTATCAAGACTCTGATGTTATCAGATCTTACATACCCATCTTCCAAGGCACTTTCTGTCGTATCAGTTGACCTATATCTTGCTCTTCCTCTGGGTCTTTTTTCCTGTGAACCTGACAGAAAACACTTGTTTTGCTAATCTTTCCTCTCCCATTCTATTTAAGTGACTATACCACCTGAGATTAGCTCTACTAATGCATTCCTGAATGCTGACAATGTCAAGTTCTTTCCTAATATCCTTGTTTTTAATATGGTATTGCCATTGATGCCATCTCATCATGCCCCTAATCTTTCTCAGGATTCTCATATCTGCAGTCTCTAGTCTTTGGTCAAGTGTTTTACTTCTGCCCCATCTCTCAGATCCATAAATTAAAATTGGTTTGAACACTGTCTTGTATACAGCTTATTTAATGTTTTGACTAATTTCTCTCTTATTCCATATAAATTTATTCAATTGACTTCCTACCATACCAGCTTTGTTGATTCTTTTGTCTATTTCCATATTTAATTTCCATCTTCACTAAAAATCTGCCTAAGTAGCTGAAATATTTTACTTGTTCTATAGGTTCTTCATTCACAATAGAGCCTGATATTTTCAATGCCTCTGCCTATTTTCATTGTCTTTGTCTTGGTATTGCTGGCATTCATACCATATCTCTTACAACAGTTATTCAATTTAGTCAGGGAGACTTGCAGCAGATTATTTAGAAGTATAACATCATCCACATAAAGCAAAGAGCTGATATTAACATCTCCGATTTTCATATCAGGTTTATTTCTTTGTTATATTCCCATGATTGCTCAATTATTTGTGGTAAAGTGTAAACCTGATCCTGACAGCCTCTATTTGGCCCAAATCCAGCTTGTTCTTCACCAAGCTTCTCTTCCACAATCCTTCTCAAGTATACATGCATAAATCTCACTCAGTAGAGAAATTATCACATTCAGTTTTATTTCCCTTTTTACATATGGGTACTATGAGAGTGCTACTCCAATCATCTGGAATTCATCCCTCTGTCCAGGCTTTCTGAACTATGCAGTGCAACCACTGTAAGACTTTTATACCTCCATACTTGAGCATTCTGGTTGAATACCATCCACTTCTGCTGCTTTTCCACATTTCAGGCTTTTGGTGGCTTTTTCTACTTCAAGTATGGATATATATTCCTGACTCCATGCCTGTTGAGTGTTTTTTTACCGCTCTGCTATCATTGTTTGTTTCATTTAGCAATTTTTCGAAGTAATTACTCCATACTTCAATGATATCTTTTTCTTCAGTTTTCATGTGACCTTTATCATCTCCAATTTTTTTATAGCACTCTTTCCTTTATTTCTGAGCTTCTTCAACAACCTCCAGAATATCTTGCTACCTTGATATTTATGTTCTTACCAAAGTCTTCCCATGAGTTTTGTTTAGCTAGTTTTACACAGTTATAGCTTTCTTACATTTGTCTCTGTATTCTCTAAGAGCACAAGCAGACTTATTTGCCAGGAACTTTTGATATGCTTTCTGTCTTTCCTTCACTGTCTCTTTAACTTCCTGTGTCCGCCATGGAGTTCTGATTTTTCTATCCTTGCAGACAACCTCGCTGCATGCCTCTCTGGCTGAATCAATCAGTTTTTCTTCAGGGCTTGCCACTGAATCTCCAAGGTTTGGTTCCGGTTCTCAAAGTCTTTGATTTTTTTTCTTGAATAATGTTTGTATATTTTAGTCTGCAGTTCACATTTGAGAGCTGCTCAACTTTTATTTGCTTTAAACTTTCTTACATGTTGTTCTTTTCAATAGGAAATTCAATTTTTTCTTGCTCAAGACTAAATTTTGATCACTTTCAATTTCAAATCATCTGTACACTCTGGTGTACTGCACCGGGGAGAAAACATCACTATCAAGAATAACATAGTCAATGAGACTGTATTCCTTGCCTCTTCTCTCCATGTGAATTTGTGCACATTTTTATGTTGGAACATGGTGTTAGTAATAACCAGTCCATGTCCTGAGCAGAAATCCAATAGATGTTTGCCATTATTATTAGCTTTACTCTTTTCTCCAAATTTTCCCAAAATATTTTTGTATGTCTGACAATCATTTCCTACTCTGCTATTTAGATCCCCAACAAGGACCAACTTTTCCTTTTTCATTGTGTCAGTTGCTTTGTCTAAAGCATAAAAAAATTCCTCCACTTGTATCTTAGTAGAACCTTCTGTCGGACCATAGGCACAAATAAGTCTCCTTGTGCAGTTCCACATTCTGATATTTGCCCACATTATTCTACTTGAGACTGCCTGCCATTCAAGAAGATTAGCCCTGTATTTATTGTTGAATACTATGGCTATCTCCTTCTTTTCCTTGATTGTCATGGCCTGAATATAACATTTTGTATTTATTGCTCAGAAAGATCTCACCAGTTTTTGTCTTTTTTGTTTCAGTCTCCCCTATTATGTCGATCTGGTACTTATCCAATTCCTCAGCTAGCTCCATTTCTTTGCCATGCAGGCTTCTTATGCTGATAGTACTGATCTTGAACTCTGGTGAAGTTGAGTTAGGGTGTGCTTTATAATTTGTTCCAGTCACTGAATTTTCGCTGTTTGCCCTTGTTCCTTGGCAAAAACAATGGGGTTCTTGTTTAACTGTGCAACGCCCCAGCCAGTATGAAATTCTGTCATGTTCTGCCATCAGTTTATGGTATGGTTTAATCGAATAAGAATACAAATTGGTCGGCTAATTCCCAAATTACCAGCCCATCCTTGTTCGTTCAGTATCCAGGTAGGTACCTAATGGGTGCACCACGAGAAGGTGAGGATTGGTCATCAGATCAGCAGCCCTGGTCAGTTCTCTGCATTCCTTTAAGGGCTAGGTGTAGGTCTCCTTTTAGTTAAGACTATAATGACATTAAAGTCTTTTTCCCTGATGTAAATATCAGTTGAATACTACTTTCCTTAATGATGTAGTCCATATTGTTGTTAAAAGTACAGAAATAAGAGGTAGAAATAACCATCTTCTTGTGTGCCTTTCAGTTCTAATTGCTGATTTTTGCGACTTACATATAAGCTATGTATTTGCTTTATACAAGTCTATACTATACTACAGATTGTCTGTTTTGAACAGTTCTCCCCTCCCCCCCAATACCTTTTTATGCTTTTCAAGATCAAGAAGTTATCATAGAGATCCTTATTGCATTCCCATTATTTCTTGACCATTTGTCTTAGGTTTAAATTTAATCTGGCCCAAGTTAGCAATCTGTTTGGTGTTAGTCCTACTTGCTTTTCATCACGTATCCCTTCTGTACTTTCTCTTAGCCTCCACTCAAGCCTGCATGTACAATAGTTCCACACACACACACACACACACACACACACACACACACACACACACACACACACACACACACACACACACACACACCTTATCTGCGGGGATACGTTCCAAGACCTCTTGTGGCTACTTGAAACTGTGGAACCCTATATATACTATGTTTTTTCCTATACATACATATCTGTGATAAAGTTTAATTTATAAATCAGGCACAATAAGAGATTAACAACAATAACTAATAATAAAATAGAACAATTATAACAACATATTGTAATCTGAATGTGAATGGAATCTTGACAACCTCAGCATACGTTTTTTTATTATTATTATTTATTTATTATTTCATGAAGTCGAGAACTTTCACCTTTATCACTTAAAATTTACTTTAAAATCAAAATTGCCAGCATTACTACTCTTGCACTTTGGGACCATTATTAAGTAAAATAAGGGTTACTTGAAACAAGCACTGTGATGCTTCAACAGTCCATCTGATAACCGAGAACTACTCAGAACGGCACCCAATTTAAAACTTCTGAATTGTCTGTTACTAAAAGAAAGGTATGGCTTCATTTCTGCAGTGTAAAATTACATTGGCAAAGTGGATATTAGATCCAACATTTCAATGCCGAATGTTTATAGAAACTATGAAAGTTTCGTAAGTTGACCTGAGAGCTTATGAGAATCCAATCCTCGACATCACTGAGTTGTCTTATCTTGCACTATTAAGTAGCTAAGGCAACCTGGGGATGCCAAGGATTGGATTCTCGTAAGCTCTCAGGTCAACTTACGAACCTTTAATAGTTTCTATAAACATTTGGCATTTGAAATAATGTTGGATCTAATATCCACTTTGCTTATGTAATTATACATTTTTTATTTCTGGAATTTTCCATTTAATATTTTTGGACCAGGGTTGACTGCAGAGAATGGTGAATTATGGTTATCTTTCATGGAACACTCAGTAAGGGAATATCTACCCGGTATATAATTCCTATAATCAGCTCTATTTGCTTCTTTTTTGATAAATTGATATGATGAGAGTCCTGCTTTAAATTACCTAGGATTCAGGCTTGTGACCCAAGCCTATTGGATTATGTAATGTAACCTCTGTATTTCAGAGCGATGTTATCAGCCTTCTCACATTTTAAAGTTTCTGTTGTCTTGCCCTACTTCAGGAAGTAGGACAAGTTCATTGTCTGTTGCTTCATTCAGTATTTTCTTCACATTAATTACTCCAGACTTCCAGAACATCGCGATACTTTCAGACTCTTCAATATGTTAAACCACCTTCGTGCTATTTATTTCTGTATTCTTTCCAAAATTTTCCTATGCTTGTTAGCTTTTATGTATTACTTGACTTTCCTACATTTTTTTGGTATATTCTCTAAGAACAATTACTTGATGTACTAGCTGCAAGTTTCCATATGGTTTCCTCTTTTCATTGACTGTTTCGTTAATTTCCATTGTGTACTGTGGAATTCTTATTTTTCTGTCTTTGCATACCCATGCTTCCTTTCTGAGTCAAACAGTGTTATCTACCTTTTCACTTTTCAACTCTTGCTTTACTGTTTTTTTTTTCCCAATCTATTTGCATATTTGAGTCCACACTTCACATAAGAGTTGTTTGATCTTTTCCAGTTTTTGTGGTATTGCAGCTGTTGCTGAGCATGAAATCTCATTACATTCAAATTTATTATAAAGCTGTAATGTCCACATCGTTTAATTTAGGGTGTAACCATGTAGATCTGAAATCGGTTTCAATTTTCACCTCTGTGAGCTTTTTTAACTGTAGTTCTCTCCTTCCCTCCATTTCTAAACTTTTAGTACCTGTCAAACCATTTGTTCTCTTCTTAGGTTTCTTGAGTATACCAACATTTTGTTTCTGCTTTAATTCATTTGGCCAAGTCAGCATGTTTTGTAGGAGTTTGTTGGTTTTATTGTGACATTTTATTTTTCTATGTAGATGCCACTGCTCACTTTGTTTGTTGTCATCTACAGTAGTAAACAAATTAATCCAAGCACTCACATTTTAAAGAAAAATTTTAATTTCTTAAGAAAACAAGTACAAAAATTAAACTCCGACTTTACCTAATAATTTATATGCTCCTCTGGTTGTGATAAGTTCATTAATTTGCTTATTCATGGATTCTACCAACGTAGGACACATTTTTCTTATCTGCATCTTGAAACCAGACTTTTATAATGGATTGTATTAAGTTATCCCTTGTTTCACAATTTAATTTTCCAAGTCTCTTTTTTACTATGGCCAACAAATTTTCTGTTGGGTTAATGTAGAGTTACCTGGACACTGAAACAATTGATGTGATTTTTGAGGAACTCTCACGGCCTCCCTATGAAGAAAGCAGTGAGTTACGATAACATTCTTATTTTGTTTTTTTACAAAAGATGTAAGGCCCTTAACACAGCCTACCATGGAAGGGGCTCCATCTGTACAAATGCCTACACACGACTTCCATGTTAACTGCCATTTATCAGTATAGCTATTCAAAATGTTAAAAACATCCTCACCTTTTGTAGACACATTTAATTCTTTGCAAAAGAGAAACTGATTTACTATTTGATCTTCATTAATAAAACGGACGAATGCTAAGAGTTGCACCTTGTTAGTAATGTCTATTGACTCATCAACTTGCAATGCAAAATTTGAATACTGAAGTTTATTATGCATACATTTTTTTCAATATCAGAAGACATTTCTATAATACGCCTGTGAACTATCGTTGGACAGAGGAATCTTGCTTATTTTCATTGCATTTCATGACCATTTTTTTGCATGCAGGCAAAATAAGTGACTCACCTAAAGTATGATCTTTCATATTTTTTGTTATCAGTTCTGAGACTTGATAAGAAGCAATTTGAGCTTTATCAGAAACAGTCATTATACTTTTAAAAGAATTTGCCACTTTTGTTTGCTGTTCAGACAATCTCTTGAAAAAACTTAGATTTATCTTGTAAATTAGAGTGTATAGTTTTAAAATGTTTACTCAATTTACTAGGAAGCAATGATTCATTTGCCATTTTACATCCACATACTAAACATAGCAGCAAAGGATGATCTTCACTTCTAGTCCAAGTGAAACCAAAGCTTAAATAACTTCCATTATATTTGCGAGTAGGCTGTGATTTTGCTTTCTTACTTGCACTTAACTTTTGCTCACTTCCAGAATCTGATTCTTCAATATCACGCTTCTTTTTGAGAAATCCATCCATTTTATTTGTGTGTATTTATCTGAAAGTAAGTAATATGCCATAACATCCACTTCCAACACTTTTAAAATAAGTAATATACACAACAAGAATAAACCATATTCTTGTTCTCTTTGCAAGAAAAATCGCTGTTAATTAACATAATGATGTATTGACAAAAAGAGCTGTATATCCGTAATGAAAAGGTATAATAGAGTAACTATATTTATTTTTATATCTGGACACGTATTTCTCTGGAATACCACAGGATGCACCTGGAAATCTTCTAGGACGCACCCTTTGAGAACCACTGTTCTGAAATGATAAAAGGATAAGCAATAATGAAACTGTTTGTTATTAATTTACTTACAAAAGCATTGTTGCTAAAGATTCAAATATATTGTGTGAAGGTGAGCACAGATCATGTAAATAATGTTGATAATTAAAATTTAAATACATTCATTTTATAAATACGAGCAATTATAAATGTCGATTTAATTTTTTCCTGAAAAACTTGAGTTTCCGAAAATCCTGTTTTCGGAAAAAGTAACAGTTTATTTTAGACTAAATAAACTGTTACTTTGGGAGCTAGTTATATAGTGGATATTGAATCCAAATTATTTCAAAGCCAAATAGAGAACCTACAATATAGGTATTGTATTAGTAATATGCACATATTACTAACGCAATACCTATATTGTAGTTTCTATAATTCTGTAGTTCATCTTAATTCACCTATAATTGATCTTAATTACTGAAATAGTGGCTATGCACTTCACAACCATATGCCTGGGAAAGGAGTGTCCTGGGTTCGATTCCCGTCGCCAACGTGAGGAGCTTAAGGATCTTTCTCAGACATAGCCAAATTAGCTGGTCTTGGGCATGGACAGCAGGATTTTTCTCCCCAGTTTATCTGGGGTTTTTCCTCCTGCAAGCAGGCAAACTGGCCCTGTGAACACACGAGATACAGCCAAAGGATACATCGAGAGGCACAGGGCTAGTCACCTTATCCTCGGGGCGGGTACGACTTAAAACAACTCAAGTCAGCTCTAACAGGCCAGTAGGCCTAATACGTAAAAAAAAAAAATATATACCGAGGATATACAAAGGATATACCGAGACGCATAGGGCTAGTCACCTTATCCTTGGGACGGGTACGACTTAAAACAGCTCAAGTCAGCTCTAACAGGCCAGTAGGCCTAATACATAATAGGGAGAAGAATTACTGAAATAAGAGAGCCAAAACGCTTCACTTCGGCGATGCAAAATTATTCAAATTAAGTGGATATTGAATCCAACATTATTTCAAAAAAAGAAAGCTGAATAGAGAAACTACAAGAGTTTCGTGCCAAATATAGAAACTATAAAAGTTTCGGAAGATCCAAGTGTAAGAAAACCTTTCATGACAGGGGCAACTCGTAGTAAGGGTGGAGCAAGCTCCAATTACTATCCTTAGTATTTCCCATAATGTAAAACACATCTCCTAGTAGACATGTATGATGTTATACATTATGGGGTGGGGGGATCACTACCTAGACCATTTTCGACCTTTTTTGAGGTCTTGTCAGCGGGGACCAGACCCAGATGTATGTAAATACCCAGGTTGTAGTGATGCAGAACCTATACTTTACCATATGAGTTGCCAAAAAAGGTGTCACATCACAAAAGGCACCAAGAATTACTGAAATAAGAGAGCCAAAAACGCTTACACTTGGCTCCTCCGAAACTTTTATAGTTTCTATATTCAGCACGAAAACTCTTGTAGTTTCTCTATTCAGCTTTGAAATAATGTTGGATTCAATATCCACTTTATTTGAATAATTGTGCATCGTCAAAGTGAAACGTTTTGGCTCTCTTATTTCAGTAATTCTTGGTGCCTTTTGTGATGTGGCACCTTTTTTGACAACTCGTATGGTAAAGTATAGGTTCTGCATCACTACAACCTCAGTATTTACACATCTGAGTCTGGCCCCTACTGATGAGACCGCAAAAATGGTCAAAACCGGTCTCGATAGTGACCCCCCCCATAATGTATAACATCATACATGTCTACTAGGAGATGCGTTTTACATTATGGGAAATACTAAGGATAGTAATTGGAGCTTGCTCCACCTTTACTACGAGTTGCCCCTGTCATTATTTTATTTAGGCCTCCAAGGAGTCAAAAGACTCATCATGGGCATTCCTTCATAGGAAACACAAAGTCTATCATACAACTCCTTAAATTCATTGACTGTTCTTGCTCTCACCACTCTATCAGGCAATGCTTTCCACTGTTCAACCATCTTCCATGCAAAGAAACCACTCCTCATCCTCTTGCTTACAGTTTCCTTTCGTAACTTCCAGGGATGACCCGTTGTCATCACTCCTTCCTGCTGTTTAACCAAGCGAAAGAACTCCCCAGTGTCCACCCTGTAACCACCTCTCAACGGTTTCAGTCTCAATCATATCACCTCTTCTCCTTCTATCCACTAAACTCTGCAGTCCACATTCCCTCAGCCAATCCTCATAACTAACATTGTACAATCTTGAAACTGTCTTTGTTATCTGCCTTTGTACCCTTTCCACATTTAATTTTTCCCCTTCAAATCCTGCAGACCAAATCTGAAAACCGTGGTCTGATCAGGGTCTTATACAATGGAACTTATCTTATACAAAGATAACTCTTTTATCTCTGCAGGTCAGTATCCTTCTCATTATTCCAGCAATCCTCTGTGTTACCTTCACCACCTTTGCAATATGTCCCTTGAATTTCAAGTTTCTATCAATCAATAACCCCAAATCTCTTGTCTCCCCTACTTCCTCCAGTATATCTCCTCCAATAGAGTATGCATGCAGCATCCCATCGATACATCCCAAACCTCAAGACCTTACATTTTACTGCATTAAACTAACACTCCCATTCATTTGCCCATCTGTCTAGCTTATTGATATCCTCTTGCAGAGCTACCACATCTGCACTATTACTAATAACCCTTCCCAGCTTCACATCATCTGCCAACAACTGAAAATCCCCCTGCAATCCACTGACAATGTCATTGATATAAAGGTTAAATAATATAGGTCCAAGTACTGAGCCCTGTGTGACCCCACTTGTAACCCTCTACCTCCTTGAAACTGCCCCACCATACACAACTCTGATACCTATTGGATAGCCAATCCTGAATCCAGTTGACCAACCTAACATCCAAACCCACGTACTGTAACTTAAATATCAGCTTATCATGTGACACCCTGTCAAATGCCTTCGTGAAATCCAAGTTAATGGTAGTATATGCCTTTCCCTCATCCAGTGCTCTTGTAACTTTATTATAAAAGGATAGCATATTACAAAAACAAGGGCTCCCCTTCACAAATCCATGTTGACTCTCACAGATAACATTACCCTCATCTGCTCAATCATTGAACAATTCCACTATATTCTCTGCATCAGTCACTCTGTTTCCATTTTTATCCCACTGTCATTCTTCCACAATCATTTCTCCTCCTACTGGCCACATAGCTAAAAAAAATTTGATTTTCTTTGGATCTTAGGGCCAATCTCTTCCCATATTCCAGTTTCTCCTTCCTTACCATACTGGTTACTCTCCTGGCCTGTGTCTTATATTCTTCATGCATCGGCTCTTCACCTGTCTCCTTATTTCTCTTCCATAGCCTCTTTTTCCATTTTCTGTTTAATATTGTTTGTAATCCACTTTACACCAAATCATGTCCTCTTCTTCATTTGTGGAATACAGCTTACTATTGCTGCTAACAAATATTCCTTCACAATTTCCCAAGCACTAATGATATCCCAGCCTTCCAATTCCTCCCTACATGAAACTTCCCCAAGTTTATATCTAAGACTATTATAATCCCTTATAATTCCATATATGTTCCCGTCTCTTTGATACTCCTGCATGTCTATTCATCTTCCAAGTCAAAACCACATGGTCACTCTCTCCAACTGGTGGGAGAGATGTCATCTCAGTTATTATCAATTCTTCTGATGCTATGACCAAATCCAAAACTCTTGAACCTCTTGTTCCCTCTATTACGTGTTGCCTAAGATATTTGTTCCTCAAGAATTCTAGAAATTCCATTCCCTTATTGTTACATGCATCCTCCTTTCCTCAATTTATACTGCTGTAGTTAAAATCTCCCATAACAATCATTCTTCTTGCACTTGCCAAGCTCAACTGTCTAAACATCTTTACCTCACATCATATGCTTTCAAAAATCATTAGTGTCACTGCCTTTCAAAGCTTCCACTCTTAGAGGACATAATTTGTCACTTATCATAAGCTGTACTCCACCACTACGCTTTCCTTTCCTATCCTGCCGAAAAATACTGTACCCTGCTACTTCTATTCCTGTTATTATATCCTCTTCTGTCAACCATGTCTCAGTGATCCCAATTATCTTTGACCAGGCTGATGCTATCAGTGTCACCCAGCATTATCCCCTCTAGATTCCACTGTGCTTACCGCTACCTGATCTTGTCTCCCTTTTCCACAAGAGGCCATCCCTGCTACCATCCACTTGGGCATTCTAGTTTCCCTGCATTGACACACGGATTCGTTCAGAACAGCAATCTCTCCAGATGACTACATCCTTCCTCATTCAAATGCAAACGGTCTCTCACATACAATTCCTCTCTGTCCTCAAATGCTGTCCAAGCATCCACATATTCCAATCCTCTCTTCTCACACATTCTAGTTATTATGTTATTCAATATTACTGCTCTTCTGCTCAGCTCGTCACAGTCATATCTAGGCAACACGCACACTACCTTTCTTCTCTGCTTCTTTCGTACTACCTCAAGAAGAATCTCATATCTCTCGCTGCCCAATTTACATTACCTCTCAAGTCATTTGTTCCTACCATCACAGTCATCTCATTCACCCTTTTACCCATCTTAATTGCCATAGCCACACTTTCTATTGTTCCTCCAGGCAAATCCTCATGTATCCTATCTTGCACACCACAGATCATTGAGTCACCATACATTACACCTCTTATCATTCCTTCTCTTTCCTACTGTTTCCATTCTCTCCTCTTCTATCGTTCACATAACTCTCTCATTCCCTATCATAAAAGGTTTGCTTATGCTTGGATCCGCTGAAACTTTTATAATTTCTATATTCGGCATGAAACGCTTGTATAGTTTCTCTATTCGGCTTTGAAATAATGTTGGATTCAATATCCACTTAATTTGAATCATCTTAATTAGATTATTATTATTTGACACCTCCAGGAAGTCCAAAGACTCATCAAGGGAGGGCATCTGCTCTATAGCTGTTTCCACTCAATCCACCCACTGATTGCAACTACATCAACACTATCTACTGCCGATCACCACCACTATTTTCCCAGACAATCACAAACATCCATGCCCATGGCAGGATTTGAACCCACAGCCTTTTGGCTGGAGAGCAGATACGCTAGCCAATCGGCCAGCCTGGCTGGCTGAGTTGGCCAGCTGTTTTGCTTTATTCTCAAAATAAATGGTTGTGGTTTGATTTGTTTATAAACTTTTCAGAGAACCTAGCTATAATTATTCAGTGATAGGTATACATATTTTGCTCTTTAATTGCATTAATTCTGTTACTGTTATGATGTTTATTTAACACTTATTAAATTTGAAACAGCTAATCCAATCCATTATTGTGTTCAAATAATTTCATTATTATTACTTCTACTTTATCAAAGAAATGAAAGTTATGTTGTGTGTGTGTGTGTGTTTACTGATGTACAAACATGTGCATAAGAATGAGTTAATTTAGGTTCATTTTAATTATTTTACAGATGAAAAACCGATGCCTTATAGTGATAACAAGAAACCATCTGAGAATGTATTGCAAACAAAAATAGATAAAAGAGTAATAGATATTAATGATAGTGAAAAGAGTTGCTGTTCAGTTGCACCCACCATGCCTTCAACTGTGCCTCTTGCACAAAAAAGGAAATATGAACTGCTTGATACAGATTTGAATCATGAAAAAAAAAAGTGCCTTTTTGAATCTGAACCTGAAGATAGAACTATGATATCTGACTGTATTAATGCTACATATAATAGAACTTCAAAGACTGCAGAACTCTCTCCAGGAATAATTATAATAGACTAAATTTTAAAAGAAAACAGATTTTGTGACTATTGCTGAGTTTGTACTATAAAGAATCACTTTTACATTTATTCTGTTTCATATTAGTTTCATATAACACAATGAATTAGTTTTATCCAACAAATTTTTGTTACACCTTTATCTGTGTTACATTTATATAGATTTAGTTTAAAGACTAATCAAAAACGTCACTATTTTTGGCAGCAGAAGACTGTACAAACTCTGTGTTTAGTTTTTATTATTAATATTTTTTAATACTGAAACTTCCGGTGACAACACGGAACTTTCCAGATGACCACATTATTGTTTTCAAGGCATTTGTTAACTAGTCTGATCTCCTAAAGAGATGCTTCTTCACTTTTTGGAGCAAACAAAATAGTATGTGATTATCACTAATTCAATCCTAATTTCAGATAAGACTTCATAATATGGAGATGTTGCTGTTGAAATGTGACAGAGAAACTCATAAATTCATGATTTATGACTTTTAGTCTGTTCATTTATAGGTTGAGTACCTGGTATTTTAGAATTATGAAGAATAAACTTAGTTGTTGCACTAAGCAACATCAGAATAAAACTTGGATTATGCAGGATATTTTAGAAAAGGCTAAACCACTATGGTGTATCTCTGCAAAGGGAAATTCGGTATCATTAGTTTTATATTCTATCATTTAAAGCAAATCCTATATAAATTTAGCAGATCCTAAACACAGTATCTTTATTTTATCCTCATGTGAAATTAGTATAAAGGTGTCATGTACAGTAAAATGCCTCTGGATCAACTGTTTTTGCTTCCTCCCAATACTTTGAACAGTGCACAGTAATTGAGATAAATGCGATATATATTCAGTTAGTGCACACTGACATGTTGAATTATGACCACCTATCTAATATCATGTCGAGCTTTCTTTCATATAATTAACAGCTTATACCAACTGACATTAACTTCACTAGATTTTGAATGACATTAATGAATCTATAGCAATAATGTCTGCAAGACATCCCTGAATGGATTAGCTACATGGACACTACACCCTTTCAGATGCAGTGTCTGCATGTTGCACATTACATTCCTTAGCATCTCAAGTGCCTCATTGGATTGAGATCCAGGAAATTTGCCCAGCCATTCAAGATGGGGAACATCTTCCATGTGCTTTTTGATCTAGTGTGATGATACAGGGTAGGAAAGTGACCTCGTGCATTATTTTCCTAGAACCATTTCTGGGAATAAGTACAGTAAGAATCTTTTAACAGTTCATGTGGTTTACCACAAGGGTCCTGATAGGTCCACTGATCATATGTTGATCATTATATAAATAGGAATTTTAATTTTGACCTGCTAAGTATACTTCATGCTGTTATTTTTGCCAGCCCGAGTGCATGCACATAAAAAAAAACTTTGTTCAAATGTTCATCTCACTCAGTGTGTATAGCACCTATGCTCACAATAGTGAAAGTCATAAGCCACAAACCCTAAATTATAATTCACTTAAATCTGCATGGCTACAAAAATCCATCACTGTTTGCACAAGTTCAAGTGACTGTACTGTCTAGACAGTTGACACTCTAAACAATGTACCTCTGCAACTTGTTGACATTAGTGTGAGTTCACCCAAATTGTACAGGCTAAAAGAAACTAATTAGTGTATTAAGTTGGAATAGTTTATAGTAATATTGGAGTGGAGACATTAATAAATAAAATAAGTGACTATTATATAATTCTTTTTTTATAGTATGTTCAAAAATTGACTGTAAATTAGAAATTCTGAAAGCAAAAGTTGCTAGGCATATGCACTCTTTTTTAATCACTGTGTGCATGCACACACATGCACAGCTTTGAGTGAACACTGCTTCATACCATGATATATTACCTCTACCAGCTTGGATGGTAGAAATCATGTATGAGGAAGCTTATGAATTATGTTATTTTTACCATATAATGATAAAAATGGCAATTTATATTTATATTTGCATATAAATAGCCATCTATCTCTGTGGCCCAACAAGAACTACAGCCCCCAACACACACCTTTTCTCATTCCTGGAGTCCAAGTATGTGCTACTAACACGACATTAACGACTTTAGACAATAACTGTCAATAAGGAGATGCCTTATGTGGGCCTTTGGCTCTGGAAATCCTTATGAGATTGCATTATCTGGGACATGGCTCATTTACTCCCCTATGTTAATTGTGACTTCTAGGAAAACATAACTTGTTGATTAGGCTGTATAAAGTGTTGCACTTTTCATACACCACAGCAGCATTTTATACTCCATTACAGTTTTGTTGAGCAGAAGGTAGGTTGACTTCTGCTTTACCATCCTGTGCAACTTTAATCAGCATGGGCCACAAGCAACCGACTCACTGTGCCTCATCTAAGATGAAGAAACCTAACACTTGAACTCCAAATGGTTATGCCCTGTTTTTTATTCAGAAATATATTTCCTTTTCTCATGATTATGCTGGCTTTTTTTTTTTTTTTTTTAAATGTGAAATCTATCCATGAAAGGCTATAAACTAAAAATACATTAGTACTTTGAGTGGGATGAGGGTTAGATAATCTGGAAACACTGCTTTAGAAACAAAACATCACTTTTAAAGTCATCATGTCTGCATTAAGCAAGTTGGTGAAATTCATCTATCAGCTAAAGACATTCACAAATCCATATTACATCCTGGGTGATGGTCATAATTCATTGTTTTGTTATTGTTGATGATTCCAAGTTCTCTCTTTATTCACAATTATGAGATCTTGGTGGAAAGTAACAAAATGAACTTGTAAAGACCAGAGGATTTTTTTAGAATAAATTTTAACTGGGGTAGGATTTGACTAATCTGGAAACATTGCTTTAGAAACAAAACATGACTTTTAAAGCCATTATGTCAGCATTAAGCAAGTTGGTGAAATTCATCTATCATCTAAAGACATTCACAAATCCATATTACATCCTGGGTGATGGTCATAATTCATTCTTTTGTTATTGTTGATGATTCCAAGTACTCTCTTTATTCACAATTATGAGATCTTGGTGGAAAGTAACAAAATGAACTTGTAAAGACCAGAGGATTTTTTTAGAATAAATTTAACTGGGAAAGGCTTTGACCTAGGCTTTTTTGTTAGTTTGTTAGGGTGAGCAAGTTTGTTGTAATGGTGTTTGATAAAGTGAGACCTGTTATAGTAAAACTGAAGTTTTATATTTCATTGAGAGAATTAAAGATGTGTATGAAATCATTTGATGATGATGATGCTTTCTGTATGATCAAGTATTTTCTTGTGAAAGATTTTTTTTGTATGGCATTCTTAGTGATTGTTTTTTTTTTTTTTTAACTTGAAAGAAGTATTTGAAGAATCAAGAGATTACTACTTGATTCTGTATTTGGTTTCACTTCTACAATGTTTGTTTTATTTTTATTTATAATTAATTTCACTGCCTTAAATTAAGGCTTTAAAATATAAGACATTTTCAATGTCTTATGTTTTACAAACATGAGTACTTCATGAATATACTTTATCTGTATCATGCAGAATAATTTATAACAAACATTTTTTATGCAAACTGCTTTTGTTTTTTAACCACATCGCAGTCAATATGGATAAAATACATCACTCCTCTACACTTCATATCCATCGTATATTTCAATGTAATATCAATGGTATTACAATTTTAATATGCACTTCGCATCCGTGGTAACCTTGATGTATATACACGTCGTGGCCGGTTGGGGGTTAATTATTTTATACATCATAAAATTAACTTGCGTATTGGAAGATAATGAGTATAGGCATCTCTCTCTCTCTCTTTTGCTCTATATAGCAAATGTTCTTATTATAACACACCACTGAAAAGTCCTAATTAAATCCCCCATAGGCATAATTCAATTCTAAAGATAATTTATTATAGCAAACTATCCACTGCAACAAATTACTCCCTTCAAATTTGCATATGTATTGAATATTTGGCAGTACTATATGTTGTACTGCCAACCAGGAATCATCGAACCTATGTGAATATTTTCCATTCAGGTGAGACAATGGTTGTTCTTGAGCTACTGGCAAGCAGCAGAAGATTTGAACGACTTTTCACAGGCATGGGGAGGAACAAAATAGATATGGTATGGATATAATTAAAATTTGCCAGTTGATATACAAATTTTTTTCTTGTTCCAAAAATGTATCTTTTGATCATATTTCATAGTGAATACATTTATATGCATTCAGAATTATATATGTAGTGTGCAAAATTGATTCCCATCTAAGGTCAGTTTTTCTACCATTGCTTAAAAATGTTGAATTTAGAATGATTTTTACGAACTCTTATATGATATTATAGTGAATTGAATAAGAAAAGCATGAAATTACTAATAATGAACCTAGTTTTCCATATTCCACATTTAAATAGACAGTGCTAGTTTCATGCTAATGAACTATTTTTTTAAATAAAAAAAAATTGTCAAAATTGATGTAACGTAATTCATGCAATTTTCATCAAACTTTAGTTCATGGTGTTGTAAATATTGTAATATAAATATACATGATTGCAAAAATCCTCTGTGAGAAGAAAGTGATTCGAATTTTATATTCTTATAGACAATGTGGATTGTGCATATGATGATTAAGGAAAAAAAAAGAGTTCACACTTTATTTTATTAAAATACTTTTATACATAAAAAACTTGATGATTTCCTGTAATTACTATATAGCTCTGTAATCACTCTTTAATCAGGTTTTAATATTATAATTAAAAGATCATATGTGCATATATTCTTATAAATTATATTTAAAATTCAGTTTTCTAGTCATGCATTGTCATTATACATCATTTCCTGCATTGCACCTGCAAGGGATTTACAGAATACTAAGATAATTCAGAAGTTTTCATTACTAACTTCATTGGCTTTCCTCCATATTGACCTGTCTTTTGCAGAGTGCTTAACAATAGTCATGAAATGTGAAATGCTAACTGCAGTTAAATAAATGTGGATAAAATTAGAACTCCTCTAACTCTGGTTAAATCTAATTTGATTGACTCTTAATTTTTGTTTTCCAAAATACTCAGTGGCTTCCCTTATGCAACCCTTTTTTAAAATGGACTGCCTGATCTGTCTGTTCGTCCTAAAGCTGAGGGGCAGGGGAGTTAAATGCAACCCATATTTAAAAATTACTTATTTTCATAGTGTTTCTCAACAAAATTAATTAGTATACCTGCTCTCCATCCCACTGACAGTTGATTCCAATCCTGTTGTTGAAGTAAATGTTTTGTAAATTAGAGATACCAAGTAATTATATACTTAGTTTAATCCTTTATCCAAGTGTAAGCGAACAAGTTTGCATCTGAACTATTTTCAGGACTTGGGCAACTCGTATAAAAAAGCTAATGACTTCATATCACTAGCCTTAGTATCCCATAATGCAAAGCACATATCCTTATGGCCATGTAATAATGCTGTGCATTATGAGAAGGGTCACTACCCGGACTGGTTTCAACCTTTATTTAGGTCTCACCAGTGGGAGCCAGACCCAGAAGTGATACTAAGGTTGAAATAATGCAGAAGTCATATTTTCATATACAAGTAGCCGAAAGGTGTCACACCTTATTATTAAAATACTCTGGATTAGAAATAGTTGTTGGAAGTTTTTTCCACTTGGTTATATCTGAATAAAGGTCGAAACCTGTCTGAGTAGTGACTCTTCCCATAATGCATAGTATTATAGATGTCCCTAAGGGGATATGCATTATAGAATACTAAGATAAGTGATTAGCTTTTTAATCACTTCACTAGATTATGTAAAAATAATAATAATAATAAAAACGTTCAAAATACAATAAAAAAAGAAACCTTAGCCTACTACAAGTCTAATGTGCTATAGGTTTTTATAATCTTTCATGAGTGGGAGTCCAAAAAAAAAATTTTTTATTAATAAAAGAAAAATTCACACTAAATTTTACATACCACTTGTTGAAGCCTCATTTGAGCTTGGTTCATTGCAGCCTCCTACTGCCATGCATAGCAGCAATGTCACTGATTGTGCCAGGCCAAATGAAGCATTTTAATGACCGCTGTTGTTTCTATTTGACAACAGTGTTCAAAGTATTGACATCACCATTTATTCTGTTCATCTAGAGTTTTATATCTACAGTTTATCATTCTTCTGTGAAAGTTTCTTAATTATTTGACTGTGAATGATGGTTTAACTTGCAGATGTTAGTCAACTGCCTGATACAACCTTACATCCTGTGTCACCACTGTTATTATTTTGTATCAGATGGTTGACTTTAACTCCATGAAAAACAAAGTGATTTCACAACTTCTGATTCATAAAGTATAGACATTGTAGGCAATATATAAACATATTTAAACTCATGAAAATTTCATTGCTGAATTTGTGGCCACACCATGGCCAGCTTCAGTGCTTCAAGACTAGATTACAGAAAAAGCTCAAAAAATTGCTGGTAATCCGAACCTACCTTATTCACCAGGATCATCTCTCAACTCTTAACGTCAATAGATTGAAATCTCACCATCCATTACTACGAGCAGCAGAAGAACTAGTGCTAAATTATTTTAATCATTTATCAAAGTGGGAGGAAACATGGGAGGAAAATACGAAAGAACATTTGCATAATATCTTTCTTCTTCTTTTTCAACCTTCTGGTTCTGTCCACTGCTGGATGAAGGTCTCCCCCATGATTTTCCAGATCACTCAGTTTTTTGCCTCTCCCATTCATCTCACTCCTGCATTTTGTTCCAGTTCATCCCTCCACCTACTTCTCGCTCTTCCTCTTTATCTTGTTCCATCCATTGGTCTCCACTCTGTTGTTTTTCTAGTCCATCTCCCATCACTGCATCTGGCAATATTGCCAGCCCATCTCCACTTAGCCTGTTTAATATATTTTACAATATCTATGACACCTGTTTGAGATCTTATCTAGGTATTTGTCTTCCTATCTCTTAATGTTATTTATAGCATACTTCTTTCCATGCGATGTTGTGTTCTCAGCTTTTTGTTTAGGGCTTATGTTAAAGTCCATGTTTCTCCTCCATATGTTAGGACAGGAAGTATGCACTAGTCGAAAGCTTTCCTTTTTAGACTCATAGGGATGTCACTTCTGAATATGTCTCATTTTCCCATAGGCCATCAATCGAAGGTGAATTCTTTGTTCAATCTCTTTTCTTTGGCACTCCTCAAAGGATAACAATTGGCCCAAATATACATATGAATTAACTTGTTCTATTTCATGGTTTTCAACTTTGACAGTTCTATGGTTAATATATTTATTCATCATTATTTTTGTTTTTTCTCTATTTATTTTTAATCCAATTACTCTGGAGGGTTCATTTAGCTGATTTAACCTTTCTTCTAGATTTTCAAGATTATCTGCTATTAGGACAATATCATCTGCAAATTTCAGATGATGCAGCATTTCTCCATTTATGTTTATTTCTTTTGTTTCCCAATCAAGTCTTCCTGTAGTGCAGCTGTAAATAATTTGGGAGATATGGTGTCACCTTGTCAGATGCCTTTTTGTATTGAGAACTTTTCACTGTTTTTATATACCGTATTTTCTGGTGTATAAGACGCACCCAAGAAATTTAATACAATTTTCTAGAAAAAACCTAAACTTTAAAGTATGATTTTTAAAAAAATGGATAAAATAATAGGTAATTTTTAATAGTAAACTATCAAAATTGTAATTTTTTCGATTTTGTATCACATATTTATAAAAAGAAATAATTTTGTCTTCATATTCTTTTGGCATTTTTTGACTGATTGTTGTTTTTGTACATTTTGCCGATTTTGTACGCACAAAGTCCACTGCGTTTCATGAAACGGTAACACTATGACGCACCACCTTTAAAATTTTCAATGTTACGCTCACAGGCTACTTTGACTGCATGTGTACGAATCATTTTTGTTGAAATGGCAATGCCATTTTGCTGATTTTCTTGCACCCGTTTCAAAACTTCTTTCTCTAGTTCTGGCCACTTAGCAATTTTTCCACGTTCCGCGCGCTTTTCATTACGCAAATTGTACAAAATCTCCTTCTGACCACGCCAAGTTCTAATCATTTTTTCTGTAGGCGAAGGTCCAAAATGTCTTTCGGCTTCCCTATTCCCGTGTTCTTCCGCATATTTTACAACCTACAATTTGTAACTTGAAGTATATGAATGTCGCCTGTTTTTTTCCATCACTAAAATCTACAGGGAAATATCAAACTGAACACAAAATATCTCAACACGTCAACTCAATACTGATAAACATCGGTAACTGATTACTCGGATAAGATATTATGAAACTTGAATAGGGACTCCCCGTTCTTAGTCAATGACGCGCTAGAAGTCACGCATCGATTTGATTGCACCATTAACCGCCTACAAAGATCTTGGAACATAAAAGGGAGTGCATATGACTTTGAAAGAGGAAACAATCTTTACCTTCATTATATAAAACGCACCCCATTTTTCAGGTAAAAAAGTGCGTCTTATACACCGGAAAATACGGTAATTTAATTACAGAAGTTGCGTTATTATATAAATATGTTTTAGTGTTTCAATATATGGTTTCTCAGTTCCCTGGGTTTCAAGTGCTTTTATGTTACAGATGTTTTAACTGAATCAAATGCTTTTTCATAGTCTATATAGGCCAGACATAAGGTTTTATTGTATTCAATTGATTTTTCAATGTGTGAATATGGTCCAAAGTATTGTAATTCTTTCTAAATCCAGCTTCTTCACAGGATTGCATTCCCTCTAGTTTAGATTTTATTCTATTATTTATAATTTTTGTGAAAACTTTATATATGGTGGGGAGTAGACTTATAGATCTGTAATTTTTAATTTTTTTCTTATTGCCCTTTTTAAAAATTAATATTCGAAGCGAATTGTTCCAATTTTTTGGAATTTTTCTCTGTTTTAGGCATTTATTAAAGGGTTTAGTCAGCTGTTTGATAACAGGGCCTAGTTTTAAGAAGTCTACCATAATTCCATCTTCTCCTGGGGCCTTTCTATTCTTCATTTCCCACAGTGCCATTTCCACTTCACCTTGTAAGATCTCAGGGGCATCGTGTTCTTGCTCACTCGAGTTATCCATAGATGATTCTTGGATGTCCCGGCCTTTGTCTTCATAGAGTTCAGTATAAAATTCCTGAATTCTTTTGATTATTGCATCTCTATTTTTGTATAAGTTCACCATTTTTTCCTCTTACAGCAGCTATTTCCTTTTTTCCAACTGATAAGGTTCGTCTTAGGACCTTCATATTACTATTGTTTTCAATTGTTTCTTTAATTTTCCTAGTATTATACGATCTAAGTTCATGTTTCATCCTTTTACATATGGTTTTTACAAATTTCCGCATATTCTATTTTATTGGTGTCATTCAAATCTCTTTTCATATCTCTTCTTTTCTTCATCAGATCTAAGGTTTCCTGTCTTAGTTTTTCCACTCTTTGGTGCCTTTTTATACCTCCTATTTCTAGTGCACAATTCAAGATAGATTTTATTAATATCTTTAAAGGTGAAAAAATCATTACAGGATCAGATGTACCTTGCAAAACCTGGACAATACTAAATAGGATTCGGAGAAACCATGGCCTATGTGGAGATAATCTCTATAAATGGAACAGACAAACATCTCCAGAATGTGATTGTGGTACTCCATGACAGACATGCAACATATTGTAAAAGAATGCACCTTCCGTGCTTATCAGAATGATTGGAATGACTTTACAAGTGGCTGCTGAAGGTGTGACCTGGATTACGAACTTTTAGATCAGAATTGATAATGATATGTTTTTTTTCCCCTTATTATAACATATTAAGATTTTTGACTGTTATTTTAACTTTCCAACTCTTTGGATTAGATCTATATTTTCCTTCAAAGTTTTTAACTTAAAATATTTTAAATTCTTCAATCCTGTTAATATATAATGACATCATGATTCTCTTTTTTAACATCAGGAGCTATGTATGTATGTGCAGAAAAAGAATAAAGCAGACCAAAACATTTCTAGTTAATTTGTACAACAGTGACATGTTGTTCAAACTAAATAGTAATGCTATTAGAATCTCGTAGGAATTTGAGAAATACCATAATGTGGGTTGATTAACAGAATTTGGGAAAACTAAGTTCCCTTCTTAAGAGTGGCATCCCATTGTGCCTATAAAGGAAAGTAATTGATCACTGCTTATTACTGGAACCTAACAAAAAGACGAAAACAAATGGAAGATTGCTCGAAGAAAATTTGAAAGAAACATCCTAGGGATTGCTTTAAAAGATAAAATCAAACTCTTGGATTAGAGAGTAAACCAAGATAAATGACATTCTAACTCATATTAAGACCATAAAATGAAAGGGCACAGGCCATGTAATGAAAAGAGAAAACAGATGCTGGACCAAGGAGGTTACAAACTGGATACCCAAGATGAAGAGAAAGAAGAAAGCCAATGACTGGATGGGATGATGATCTTAGTAACTTTGACAAGAAGTAGTCAGGGGGGGGGGGGGGTTGTCCAGCATTGGACTGACCAAGGCTGAGGAAGAAGAGTAGACCTTTACAGCTTTTTTTTTTTTTTAATCTTTATAGTACGAAACTGCTATAATAGAGAACGTTTGTTTTATTCCATTGGATTCTGAGACTGAAAGAAACTGCATACTTGAGCAAAACTGGACTTCCAGATTCTTGGTATCCAATATAGACTTAATAGAAACACATTACTTTCACCCTTCCTCTTTGACCTTAGTATAGTATAGTAGGTCACTTAATAAACTTCTGCATGAGATAGCAGACTTGTCTTTTATAAAATACAGGTTAACCTATAAGTCACAAAGGGGTTTAAAATGTGAAGAGCATTTTTGATTATTTTTTTTCAGATATTCTTAGGAACATTTGAGAAATTCTTTTAATACTAGGGGGGTAAGCCCCCCCCTGGGGCCTACGGGGCCCAACCCCCCATATTCTGGACTGGTAGGCCGGTTCTCCTTGAATTCTGGTGTCAAGTCTTCAAAAGGAAGGGTTCTGCCCCTACGGCGCCCAAGTTCCGGACTGGTAGGCCAGTTCTTGAATTCTGATGACTCGAATTGAAGACTCGACACTCACTTGACAAAATGGCTCATCAATTTATATATATATATAGGGTAGTTTATTGAAATGGGTATCTCCATGGAGTCAGACTCATTGCATAAGACCTACACTAACCATTATTCACTGTTGGGGCATTCACAACCACCTCTGGCAATCCATTCCACTCATTCATTGCTCTCCAGGTATAAAGAACCTACTCTAAATTACAGACGCTAAGAAATTATATTCTTGGTTTTATCCAAGTGTAAGCAAACAAATTTTGCACCTGAAATGTTTTCATGACAGGGCAACTCGTATATATACAGGTATCCCTTTGATTAACGCGCTTTTAACCCTGAGGAGCTCACAGCTGATCTGACATCCGTGTGGGTATTTATATTTTAATATAAGTTGACGTGGACGCTTTTATGACCTTCGGTTTGCTCTTCTCTGATTGTTCATTCCGTGTGGTTATATTTTAATATATAGTTTACATAAAAAAGCAAAATGTTTAATATAAATATTCTTACACAATTCATTTTGTAGCTTGGAGGTCATGAGTAGCTGTGCATTCACATGTTATGAGTGATATTCCTCACTGTTTTTTGCTATCAGTTTGGTTTAGCATGTTATGTAAAGGTTTGTGATATATTTGACAATAAACTATCTGAGAGATACCGCGACCTCCGATGTCAGTATAGTATGGTTTATTTTTTTTTTTATTATTATTCTTTGTTCAATAATTTTTAGATTGTAACTGAAAATAAATAAACCATCTATTACAATAGAGAGCCAAAGACTTATTTATCATACATCTCCTCTAGGAGATGTGCTTTACATTTATGGAAAATACTCTTTCCTAAAAGAGTAGCATATAAAATAAATTATTAATACAGTAATCGATCGTTGACAAATTGCAATTTTTTCCATTGATTGTCAGATTTGATATATATGCGGTAACATCGAGGGATACTTGTACTGGAATTGAGCTCTCATTGTTCCCATCTGTTAAAAAAAAAAGAATAAAGCTGAATGTGAGAATTACATCACTCCTAGCTCAGTATCTCCCATAATGCAAAACACATCTTGCAGATATCTCTTCCCACTGAAGAGACCTCAATAAAGGTCGAAACTAGTCTGGGTAGTGGGCTTTCACTTAATGCATAACATTATACATATCTGCAAGGAGATGTGATTTGCATTATGGGAGATACCGAGCTAGGAGCAATGTTAGCTTGGTCCACCTTTGCTAAGAGTTGCCCGGTGTTGTACTACCTTTCCCCAGTCCTGAAGATATTTTCAGGTGCAAACTTTGTTTGCTCACACTTGGATAAAGGATTAAACTACATTTATTATAGTCGAACCTAGTGGAAAATAAACTTTCAACATCTTTCTCTAAATCCAGAGTAATTTAATAAAAAGGTGGCACACCTTTTGGCAACTGCTATAGTTAAAGATGACCTCGCCATTGCTTCTGCCTGGTATCTCCACTTCTTGGTCTGGCTCCCACTGAAGAGACCTCAATAAAGGTCGAAACTAGTCTGGGTAGTGGCCTTTCCCTTAATGCATAACATTATACATATCTGCAATGAGATGTTTTGCATTATGGGAGATACTGAGCTAGGAGCGATGTTAGCTTGGTCCACCTTTGCTACGAGTTTCCTGGTGTTGTACTACCTTACCCCAATCCAGAAGATATTTTCAGGTGCAAACTTTGTTTGCTCACACTTGGATAAAGGATTAAATTACATTTATTATGTAAGGAAACAAAGTTTGTACCTGAAGTGTTTTCAGGACAGGGCAATATATATATATATATATATAGGGGTTAATGGCTTCATATCACACCTTAATATCCCATAATGCAAAGCACGTATATATTGCTATGCATTATACATGGGTCTGGCTCCCACTAATTCGACCTCAAAGGTCGAAGCCAGGCTGGGTAGTGACCCTTCCCATAATGCATAGTATTATACATGTTCATAAGGATATGTGCTTTGCATTATGGAATTCTAAGGCAAGTGATATGAAGTAATTAGCCTCAATATATGAGTTGCCCTGTCCTGAAAAATTCTTCAGGTGTAAACTTTGTTTGCTTACAATTGGATAAAGGATTAAACTAAGAATATAATTTCTTGGTATCTTTAATTTATAATTATAATATAACCAAGTGGAAAAACTTTCAATAAGAGAACCTGTCCTCACTCCTTATTAATCACACACTTAGCCAACTTCCAAATGTGACTCCTTGTTTTACTCCTATGCGTATTGAAAATTTTCTTTTGTGTCAATCTTATAGAATCTCTTTAATAAGATTTTTATTATATCCTTCACTTCCACCCATCAGCTAAACTCTGTGATCCACAGACCTGTCACTAACTTGGTCACTCGTCTCTTCAATATCACCACCATTTCCTGATTCACAAGTAATTCAGGTGGTCAAATCTGTGCACTAGTAGTAGAAGTGCCCAAATTATAGCCTTGAAAGAGGGATAATAACCTCTGTATTTACATGTCTGTTTTCTTCAATGTCCAAGTAACTCCGATATTTGCCAACCCTTGCAATGTATCAAGTGGTGTGTTTGGTAAATTTTTAACAATCGGCTCGCTTTATGTGACCTATGGCCTTGTGCAGAGGTAGAAGGCCCTGCACTGGCAAAGCAAGTGCCCTAAACTAATTATTTTTTATCTTTAAGGGGCATCGCCATTCTATTTCGCCCAGGGCCCCTCAAAGTATAGAACCGGGGCTAATGTGACCAGGGGGAAAGAGGGACAAGCCAGTGTAAAATATTTTGCCATCATGTTTTCAGTTTTTTTCACATACTTATCTGTGAGCCTCTTATAGACCTTAGTAATATTCACGAGAAATTACACTATGGCGGTAAATTACAATGAATTATAAAGGTATTAACGAATATTTCAGCAAAACTGCGATCCACACCTTTGCTCTATCCTCATATGGACCATTCCACAGAGCTGTCACTAACTTGGTCACTCGTCTCTTCATTGTCATCAGCTTTAAGTCCGTTTCTGTTTGATGTTTAATTTAATATTGTGATGGAGGAGGTGAGAGAAGACTCGCCTTGGACAACGTATGCAGATGACATTTTACTGTGTGCAGATTCAAGAGAAGTGGTAGCTAAACTGGAAAGTACTGGAAGAGAGGTATGAGACTGAGCAGAAGTAAGACAGAGTATGTGTTGCAAAGTGAACGGCGGCCAGGAGACATCTAGAGCTGGAAGGAAATGTCATCAGGGAGGTGAGGAACTTTAGATACTTAGGTTCAACAGTGGAAGAAGATGGAGGGGCTGAGAATGAAGTGAGATGCAGGATACAAGCCGGTTGGAGGAACTGGAGAGAGAGATGGCTCGAGTGATATGTGATAAGAGGGTGCCGATCAATCTGAAAGGCAAAATTTATAGGACTAATGAGGTCAGTTATGACGTATGCTATGGAAACTGTGGCCCTGAGGAAAAATTACAGCAGGATGGAGGTGGTAGAGATGACAATGCTTAAGTGGATGTGTGGTGTGACAGAAAGGATTGTCTGTGACTATGTGAGGGGAACAGTGAAAGTTGTGAACTTAGGAGCGAATATGCAGGAGGAAATGTTTGGTCATGTGATGAGGAGGGAGGACGAATATGTGGGAAGAAAGGTCATGCAGATAGATGTGCAAGGAAGGAGGAAGCATTGGCAGTCAAAGAAGAGATGGGGGAGTTGGTAGAAGAGGACTTGAGGACTTAGATGTGGTGATAGCCCAACACAGGAGGATGTGGAGGAGACTCATCATTAGCAGCGACCCCACAAGTGGAACATGCTGCAGAAAATTTAATTGACGAATATTTCGGGTCGGTCTGTGGCAGGATGCATAGCGAGTGTTTTCAAATCCTTTCATGAAATAAATTGTGATAATAACAAAACTAAACAATAATTCAATATTTATTTTTATTGAATAATATTTTTCTAAAATTTTTATAATTTCCAAACAGAAATTTGATTTTTACTAAAATTTTTCTGTCGTACCCTCGTATCTGTGATTTTTATTTATCCACGAATTTACGAAAGGTGTGGCGTCCTATTCTTTCAATTGTTGCCCAGTAAATTAATCGTCATGAAATCAGAAATATGTTCAATCGTTAAACTGTTTCTAAGTTTTGAACATATCACATTCATTAAACTAAAACCTCTTTCAGCTTCTGCGCTACTGACTGTTGTAGGAACCGATTCACTTTTTCCCTTTATATTGTCATCCACAAAATCTTGAAAATCCTTTTTATTTATCTGGTATTTCAAAACTTCAATTAATTGATCTAATTTTCTTTCACCTTCCAACCAAGGTGAAGTTAATTTTTTCATAGGGCCATGTGGATTCATCTCGTAAATCGAATAGTTCTAAGATGCTGGGTAAAAGTCGCAAATTCATAAAATAATTGTGTGAAGCAATTTTTCTTTGGGAAGTGACATTATTTTTGTGTCGTTATAAGATGGAATATGCTTATATTTGTCAGATTCCATTAACTCATTAATTTGTTGCTCATTCTTCCCGTAATTGTTTTTAAGTTCAAAGGCATGTATTGTATGCTTTATTAACGTTTGAGCTTTGGTTAAATTTGTTTTTTGGGATTGAAGGCGCATTGAAAGTAAAGAAAATTCTTCCAGAATATCTATCATTAGAGCCAGATCTTTAAAAAAAAAAAAAATTATATTTGTTAATCTCTTTGCCATACCGGTATAAACTGCGGACTGAGCAAAATGCTGATACAAAGCACGATATGCTCGCCATACTGCTTTAGCAGATCGCAAACTACATGCGGCCCGAGAACTCGCCCAATTTTAATAATCTCTATATCGAGTTCCTTTGCTATAGCTGCAAGTTCTATCTGATTTTTATTTGATTGAATAAATTTTATCTAAAAATATTTTTAAATGATTTGTTTTATATCAGTAATTGAATAGTCAAGTGCTAGCTGATGCCTATGATTTAAACAATGCCAAACAATTATTTTTGGAAATTTTTACATTAATTTGGTAGCCACTCCAGACTTCCTCCCTAGCATTGTACTGGCCGTCAGAACAAAAAGCTATTAAATTTGATTGTAAATATTCATAATCAAATCCAAATTCATTCAATGTGGACATTAAAATATTTAAAATATTTTCTGCAGTTGTAGATATCAGTTCTTTCAATGCAACAAACAACATAACTGGATTGGAGATGGATGGTACACTATATTGTAATATATAATATAAATAGATTACTAAAGTACTTCTTTTCGAAATTGTGGACGATTGTAATGCAAATTTTAGACTTCTCGTTGATCACATTTTTAAATATTTTTATTCTAATTTCATTTCCAATATGCTCTGCAATATTTGTAGCACTATATCGCATATGTAAACAATTTCCTATGTCAACATCGTTTTTTGTTTGCAATTCTAGTGTCCCTTCAATATCAGCTAAGGATCTATTTCGTTTTATTAAACTATACACAGTGTTAAATATTTTCACAGTAATTTCAATCAGTTTAGAATTTATTTTTTTATTAAATTTGGTATAGCGTTATTGGCTGATTTCCTTAATAAATCCTGTACAAGACTATGTGATTTTGACAAATTATGTTCTCGATTTTCTTTTCTCAAAGAAGCCTGTCTAGAACATTTATTGTTTCCATTTGGGACAATCCAATACGTACTCCCATTCTTTTGATACATGCACATGTTCCTCCACAGATACTCCTAAATTTCCAACTTTTCATCTTCGCATCCCAGTGTTCCTTTATATCAAGCCATTTATACTGTTCTAAGAAAGGTAAAGTTATTAGTTGTTGTTCACACCTTACACCAACAATCTGGAAGAGAAGGATTAGATTTTTCTCCTAATAAGGAATTTTCATTATCTTCACAGATCGAATCTTCTATAATGCACATGTTCCTCCACAGATACTCCTAAATTTCCAACTTTTCATCTTCGCATCCCAGTGTTCCTTTATATCAAGCCATTTATACTGTTCTAAGAAAGGTAAAGTTATTAGTTGTTGTTCACACCTTACACCAACAATCTGGAAGAGAAGGATTAGATTTTTCTCCTAATAAGGAATTTTCATTATCTTCACAGATCGAATCTTCTATAATATTTGAAGAAATTGATTCTTCACAAAGTTCTATTGTATCTTCAGATGTCTTTGTTTCTGCATCTTCAAATTTTGTCCTTTTAATGTTTAAGAAGTTTCGTAAATCGGTTTGCCTCTTCGACATTTTGAATAGCAAGGGCTGGGGGAAAAAATGTCTTAACATTTTTCTAATGGAAAAGCATTGTTGTTCTTACATACATTTCGTAAAAAACAGAAGAATATTTATTGTTGCTTATTTCTATTTCATTTTTTCAACTATCCACTTTCTCGACCGCAAAACTCAAACCCTGATTAAAATTATTTTAATTATAAACAAAAAAAAAAAAAAAAAAAAAAAAAAACGAAATAAAAACATACTGTATAAAGAAAATTTTCCTATATTACCTACAATCTACTTATCCTATAACCTATTTTACCTACAACGATTATTATTATGTATATGTATTATATATGTATTATCAAGTGAAATCCTGAACAAAATAAAAAAAATGTAACACTAATATTACCACTCGTTTATGACTGGCACAATTATACATTGTGAATAGTCGATCAAATGACCAGAGACTAGCCATCGCGAAGAATTTTTATATTTATCAATAGTGCAACAATATTGCATTTGCAAGAACTTAATGTTGCAAGTTCTTGGAAATTCGCCGAAAAATAAGGCATTATTGTTTATTCAAATACCTAGTACGGGATTGATAACTTATTTATGTTTTAATGAATACAGACATTGTTGAGTAAATCGTTTCCAAATTCCCGTTCGTAAATTGAGTTTGTGTTTTGTGAATTCTCCTTTATGCATTTATTTATGATGATGATAATCAGACTTAAGTTTAAGTCTAGTCGCCGACTGGAGGAACTTTTTCTAAGCCTTTTTTCGACCAATTCCCCAGTTAGTCGATCTCTGGCGTGGGTAAGCAGGTTTTTCCTCCCAGAAACTCGGGTTTTTCATCCCGTAATCTCAAATAATTGACCATATTACCCACATTATTGCAGACAGTGACACATATCTTGTTAGGGTTAGGTACCAAGAGATGGCAGCACTTGTTTGCCAGCCTCTTCATCGGTGGTTGCTATAATTAGTGATAGACATGGGCCAGCTATCTCTGATTGGCTGCTGGTGGAGATTCAACTGCCCACTCAGTGTCCAAAAGCTAGATAGGGTTAAAAGGCCTCGCCTACTGCCTATAAGGGAATAAAAGGCGTTAGCTGATTTTTTATTTATTAATAATAATATATGTGAGTGTTTATTATAAAATTTCAAAATATTTACGAGAAAAAGTATATACTATCATTCATCATCTATCCTTTCATAAAGAATTTTAATAACCGGCTCGCTAAATTTGAAAAATTTTAACAAGTCGGTCCCAACACACCTATGAATATATCCCATGCAGAGACATAACTCATGGGAAGAGCACAGTTTTACGAAGTGGAAAATGGAATGCAATGAAAAACCACATTGTGGCGTTTGCGCGCTATGGCGCTTGACCGCACAAAGAAAGACATAAGTTCGAGTCTAGTCGCTGACTAGAGGAACATTTCTAAGCCTTTTTTCCGACCGGTTCCCAAGTTAGTCGATCTCTTCCCCGGGCGAGCTGGTTTTTCGTCCCTTAAACTCAGTGGTTAAATTCTAAACGAATAAACTTCAGGGCCCTTAAAGTATCTTCTTCTTCTCTTCCATCTAAGACGGGTTGAGTCTTCTCTTGAGCAGAATCTTCCAGTCTTCTCTATTCCTTGCTGTTCGAAAAAGTTCCTTATATGTTCTGCATCCCAAGATGTTCTTTATTAATTTCAGCCAGGTAATTCTTGGTCTTCCAGGTCTTCTTTTTTCAGTTGGAAAAGTATTGATTAGGACGTTAGGAAGTCTGTCTGCATCCATGCATACAGTATGTCCAAACCATCTCAGTTGTTGTTTTCTAATTTTTTCTATTATTGTCTTTTTATATAATAGTTCTTGTCTGACTGTGATGTTTGTTTTCTTTTCTATCCAACTTGTTCTATTTATTTTTCTTAAGCATTTCATTTCAAATGCCAGCAGTTTTTTCTCCTCTCTTTTTTTTAACTGTCCACGCTTCTGCTCCATAGATGACTGTTAGTATAATTATTGCTTCATATAATTTGATTTTGGCTTGTTTAGATATCTTGTTTGTTTTCCAGATTTTCTGTAATTTTCCCATGGTGGTCCATCCTATCGCAATTCTGTGTTTGATTGTTTTGAGTTCATCTATTGTTTCTGTTAGTTTTGATCCAAGGTATATGAAGTTGTCTACTTGTTCTATTTGTTCTCCGTTTAGGGTGGCTGAGAAGGTAGTTCTGTTCCTCCCTATTTTCATCACTTTTGTCTTTTATATATTTATTGTCATGTCATATGTTTTGCAGGTTTCGTTTAGCTTGTTGATCAACTTTTGTAGTTCATTTGGGGTTCTTGCAAGAAGGACGAGATCATCTGCATATTTGATATTATTTATGTTTAAACCGTTGACATTGATTCCAGGCTCATTGTCTATTGCTTTCTTTGCAACTTCTAGATATATGTTGAATAGGCATGGGGATAATAGGCATCCTTGCATTACTCCTTTTTGGATCTCTATGGGTTCTGTTGTCAGTGTGTCCTTTTTTAATTATTGCATTTGTCTTAGAGTAATATTTTATCAGAAACTATTATATATTTGTCTATTGCTTTTTCTAGTAGAATTTTAAGAAGGATTTCTCTGTTGATGTTTAAAGTCCACAAAACAACAATATAGTTCTTTATGGTCTTCCCAGCTGAGCTCTGCTAGTTGGTGCAATGTGAAAATTTGGTCTATTGTTGAATAGTTTCCTCGGAAACCAGCTTATTCTATGCCTATCATTTCTTCGTAGGTGTTTTTTAATCTATTTTGTATAATTCTTATGAATATTTTATAGGTATGAGGGAGTAAATTGATTGGTCTGTAATTTCTGCAATCTCTTTTGTCTCTTTTCTTGTATATTGGGATGATCTTTCCAGTTCTCCAGTCATCTGGGATCTCTCCTGTTTGTAGTATTTTATTGAATAGGGTTGTTAAATATTCTATTGATATGCTGCCTCCATATGACCACAGTTCAGTAGGGATAGTATCAATGCCTGGTGCTTTATTGTTTTTCATCTGTTTTATTGCGTATCTAACTTCTTGTAAAATTTTTGGGTGATCATTATTTTCTTCTGTTGTTGGCATTGTAGTTTTTGTTTCCTTGGTGGAAGATAGTCTTAAAATGGTTTGACCAGATTTTTCTTATATATTCAATATTCCTGGTTTCAGTCATCTTGTTGTTTATCATTGTTACTGCTTTTGCTGAGAATTCCTTTGTAATTTCTCTTACAGTATCATGGAAGACTTTTAGGTTGTTTTGTTGGTATGCTTCTTGGCATTTCTTAGCTTTTTCTTCTAACCATTTTCTTTGGCTTTTTTGCATAGGTTATCAACTTTATTTTTTAGTGCTCTGTATTTTTCTCTATTCTCTTCATTGTTTTGTTGGTGCACAAGTATCTTGGCCTCTCTTTCCTCTTCTATAGTAGCTATGATTTCTTGGGTTATTCCACTGTTCGTTTATTTTGGGTTTGGAACCTAGAGTGTCTTTTGCAATTGATAACACCGTTTCTTTTCCTTCTTCCCAGTATTTTCCTCTGTTCTGGAAGATGGAGGGTTTTAATTTCAAGCACATCTGTTCTAAAAATCGACTTCTGCTTGAGCTATCTTTTAGTTTTGATAGGTTGATGTTTTCTTCTTTTCTGATATTATTTTTCCTGTTGAATTTTATCTTCACTTTGGCAGTAAGGATCTTAAAGTAAGGATCATAAATGTGAGGCTATTGCTAGATTGTCGCAACATTTTTTTTCTTTAATTTTATTTATTCTGGTGGAGTTTAAACCATCAGGCCTTCTCTTCCACACCACCAGAAACATTAAAACCAAAATTACAAATAATATAATACTTCTAACATATTAATTGTAATCGTTTGTAATCAGGCGACTGTTGATATTGACTTTATATACACACACTCGAAACTATAAACAATTGTTGAATGAATAATAACATAATGTAATCTGCTGGAAGGTTTTTTGAAATGTATGAAATGAAAGATTGTTTTTTTTTTTTTTTTTGGTGTACGCCTGTTATGAAGTGTTTAGATAAATATAAAAGTATTTACTGGTTTTGTGCCAGGTCTCAGCAATAGTCAATTTAAAAGCTCTGTATGGTCAGGAAACAAAACCGACCAGTCACATGAAGATGAAGAAATCGATACCTTTTATAAGTTGCAAGATCTAATAGACAAGACCAATAAGAAAGATATATTAATAGTGATGGGAGATTTTAATGCCAAAATTGGAAGTTCACCCCAGGCATGGAGGATGTTATGGGCAGGTTCGGAGTTGATAACAGAAATGAAAGAGGTGAAAGAATTTTGTAAAGTAAATAATCTATTTATCTGTAACACCCTTTTTTTCCTTAGACCTTCCCACAAATACACATGGACCTCACCAGATGGTACAACAAAGAACTGTATTGATTCTAATCAAACGCAATTGGAAATCATCAGTACAAAATGTTAGAACTTTAAAAACTCCAGACTTCGACACTGACCATGAACTGCTAGCAGCAAAAATTAAACTAAAATTCAAGTATCGTAAATCACAAGCTCCTATCAACAAAGTCGACCTGTCAAAACTGAAAGAGAAATCTATGCAAGATAATTATCAGACACTAATAGGAAATGAGTTTAGAAGATTATCCTATGAAAAATACATAGAAAATACATGGAATCAAGGTAAAAAAATTGTTACAAGTACTGCAAGAAACATACTTGATACAACATCAAGACCAAATCATGAATGGATGATCCCTGAAATTCTAAATACTTTAGAAGAAAAATGAACAGCAAAGCATATATTAAATATAAAAAAATACAGAAGAAAATAAACAACATTATAAGAATCTTAAAAACAAAATTGATAAAATGTGCATATCTGCCAAAAATAACTGGTTGAAGGAAAAAGCAAAATTCTGCGAAGAAGCTAATAAAAGGGTATACAAAATTATCAAAGTATTAACTAAGATCTATAAAGTTAAACCATTAACAATGAAAGATAAAAACAATCTAGAAACTGGGTCAATACAAAATATTAAAATAATTTGGAAGGGCTACTATCAAACATTATTTCAAAAAGAATAGGAGGAGGAAAGTATAACAGAAAAGATAATATATGAAACGGCACCACCCATAACCTCAGCTGAAATTATAAATGCAATAACCCAAATGAAACGTTCAAAAGCTACGGGTAAAGATGAAATATCTATAGAACTATGGAAATATGGTGGCCGTTAATTTCTTAATGAATTTATTTAATAAAATTCTTTATACTGGAGTAATTCCAACTGACTGGAAAACAAGAATTATTATACGAATTCACAAAAAAAAATGAGACAAAAGAATATGTGAAAATTACAGACCCATAACACTCTTAAGTCATAGTTATAAATTATTCATTCGAATTATACAAAAGAGAACACAGGTGCTTACAGAAAAAATCATAGAGGAAAACCAAGCAATATTCAGGCCACATAGATCCACTATAGACCATATCTTCACCATTAATAATATAGCAGAAAAATATTGGGAAAGAACCTGCCCATATCCTGTTGTTTTATAGATTTTAAGCAAGCCTTTGATTCAGTTAATAGAAACAAATTGATCACTGTCCTAAAAAACGTAAAAATGGATTCTGATATTTTAACATTTATTACAATTTATTATGGAGACACCAAAGCTTTTGTTAAAACAAACAACATTAAAACCGAGAATTTCAGAGTCGAGAAAGATGTAATATAGGGATACCCTCTCTCACCTCAACTCTTTATCATCTTCCTAGAAGAAGTCTGTAAAACCATAACCGATGAACCAGGTGTAAAAATCAATGGTACCAACATTAATCATATAAAATAAGCGGATGATATCATTATTTTAGCAGATTCTAAACCACAGCTAGAAAAAACTATTAATATTTTAAATGACTCTTGTAAAACTTATGGTATGAAAATAAATCTTCATAAAACAAAAATAATATAGGTAGAGAAGAAGAAAATATTTCTATAAATCTTGAAAATCACCTGCCAGAACAAGTTAATAAATATCTTGGCAGTCTTATAGCTAGTAACCTCAACAATATGGAAACCGTAAAACACAGGCTAAACCTAGGTTGGGCCAACATGAATAAACTAAACAAAATATGGAAAAATAAAAAAATCCCAACGAGTCTAAAATTAAAATTATATAAAACAATTATTATCCCAACGGCTACTTATGCTTCAGAAGCCTGGAGATTAACTCAACAACCAATCAAGAAACTTCAAGCATTTGAAATGAAATGCCTCAGAAAAATTAATAACACCCACTCGATGCAACACAAGACTAATGATCAAGTTAGAACAGATCTAGACTTCCCAGATAATATAATAGACACAATCATTAAGCATCAACTGAGATGGTTTGGTCATATTCAGAGAATGGCCCTCATATACTCCCATATTTAACTCTGAATGGATATATCGGAAGAAAAAGACCTAGAGGCAGACCAAGAAGTACTTGGATAAAGTTACTGGAAGAACATCCACATCTACCCAACTATAGAGTCATGATTGAGATGGCTAAAGATCGCGATAAGTGGAGAACCTTTCTTCTTAGTGGACTCAACTCGTTTCCAATCGGATGAGATGAGAGAGAATAGGCATAATTACCATAAAGGGAGAAAAGTTGCAAAACATAATGTTCTGGGGCCATGCCCAGTTAATAAAAAAGTTCTGAGGATGCGCTCTGGCTGAATTTAACCACTGCATAAACCGAAGAAAATTGCCCCTCAAATTCACTCTATTCTCAGACATTTAAAATATTGTGTTAGGGTTCGGGACCACGTGGTGGCGTCACTTGTTAGCTGCCGCCTTCACTACTTACCAGTTAATTAGTGATAGCCTTGGGCCAGCTATCTCTAATTGGCTACCAGATTGAACTGTCCACTCAGTCTCCAAAAGTTAGATAGGGCTAAAACGGCCTCATCTACTCCCTATACAGGAACAAAAACGCCTTTCTGTTCCTGCATAAAATAAATCAATTTTTTTTAAATAAAAAAAAGATTTATTTATTAAATGTTTAAATACCTTTGTGACTTATAGTCACCTGTTATAATCAATGACTAACCTGCATGTCTGTCAAATCAAATTTTTATTACATGACACCTCCAAGGAGTCTGATCAAGGGAGCCTCATCAAGGGAGGACCCCCTACTCTACAACTCAGTCTCCACCACTTAATCCACCAACTATAGAGAACCATCACCTATATTGCCCACCACCACTAGTATTTTTTGTCTGCAAATTGCATGTATTTTCAAGGTCGCTTTTTCTGTATATGAAAAATGGAAGATGAAAAAATGGAAGATGAAGATGCTACCTCCGTATGAGATCGAGTAAACCACCTTCAATTGAAGAAAAAAAAAGATTCCTCTCATGATGAGAATCAAACGGGCCTTTTCTAATTAAAGAACGCAATGTACTGTTCTTCCAATTACACGATGGAGGTGCTTAAATTTACTTAAATTTAATTTATAGAAATCTAGCCACACTTTCTAAGGCACTTTGAACATGTAGAATAGAGATCTTAAAGATCTCCTCTGGGGAAGACAGAATGAGGACTAGTTTTTTATGCAATATATTTTACATATGAAATAGTTTTCAAAACAGCAGAAAGATTCAAACCATGAAATGCATTTGAAGTAATGTTATTGCATTGTCACAACAGTAACTACATTTTATTGCATTGAAAGAGGGTTAATGGTACAGTGGGTTAATGTCAATGGCGGCTTGTACATAAGCACTGCGACACTGCAGCACCCCGAAGGAAAAAAACGAAAAAAATTAAAATTTGTTTGTGTTTATAAAGAATAACAATGCTTACAACATTATATAAATAAAATACAACATTAAAGGTTACAGCTTATGTTTCGACATTGATTGAATAGTTAATAATTGAAATTGATTAACGCTTTAGATTACGAAACAATTGCATTGCGATCTAACGCAGTTGCGGAATTATCACATTCGGTCAATTGTAGCTAGACTCGCCGATATTCGTATACAACACTGGTCACTGCACATAACAAGTGAATCCGACATTGCTTCGTGGTGAGGGCGAAATATTTTTCAAAAAAATATTACAGTGAAATATTTTTGGTAAAAGTAATTTTGGTCAAAACAAAATTTCGTATTTCACAGAAATAACGCGCGCAAGCATACAATTTATCTGTAGCGACATTGCTCAACGAGCAGTGTCGGATTCACTTGTCACGTGCAGTGACAAGTGCAAACGAATATCGGCAAGTATCAAAATTTTCGAAATATATAAATTTACTTATTAATAAATTGGTTACCGATTAGGAAAAAATTAGTTATTATTATTATTTTTTTTTTAATTTGGAATTTGCAGCATCCCCACTTAAAATTTTCACCGGCCGCCACTGATCAATGTTTAAATACGACTTGGCTTTTCTAGTTTGATGATGAGACATCAGTATACACAGTACCGTCTATATTACTTTTTTCTTCTGCGTATAAAGAAAAACAAGCCTGCTATTTGATTGCCTAAGGCAGTAGTGGCCAAACCTTTACGTTTCATGTGCCAAATTCTTCATGTACGAGTTCAAACGCGCCATGAAACTCTTGTACCCTTAAAAACTCGGAGTAAAAAATGTTACTACAGATATGATCTATTGATTTAATATAATAAGAAGATTCTCTCTGTAACTCAGACCCAAACACCAGCTCCTGTTTTCCTGCTATTTCAGTCGGATGTGTTTTATAGTGTCCATAAACATATGAATGTTTTCACAAACAATGCGCAATGGTTTTCCTGACAGATTCGCTTTACATTTTCCTGCTGTTCATTAAATTCACCCTTGATGTCACCTATTTTTCTACTACTCATTTTCTTTTGCACTGTGATGGGTAAAAACGATGCTTAACTTTCGAAAAAGTACGAAACTCCAAATGTTCACAAAGGACAAAAGCCTGCGACGCACCGCTGTTACTAAAGCATGGCGACTTAGGACAAAACAAATGAATGTCAAAAGATGTGTACGAAACAAAATGGCTAAAAATAATTACTGAATTTTAGCCTTTTTTTTCTACAAATCGGTTTTTAATTAATACCTTTTGCATAAATAGGGGTATCCAGAGAGTTCACCGAAAACAATTCATCGAAAAAGCAATTAATCGAAATACAATTCATCTTGCACCAGTTAATCGAAAACACAAAATTTATCGAAATGCAGTTGATCGAAAAACAACGCTTCATCGAAAATACAGTTCACCGAAAAATGAATTATAAGGCATGTGAAGTGAAGATGTTTATGGCAATTTTTTGCTTTGTTTTGTTTGGAGAGGGATTATTATTAATTGACACCTCAAGGGAGTCCAAGGACTTATCGAGGGAGAGTGTGCTAACAGCATCGAACGATTGGTCTCCTTCCAACTACTAACCGCGCTCAAACTTATTTAATTTACCTTTAGATTCTACTGTTTTTCTGACTTCGTTCGGAAAGCGATTTTTTGCGCGGCAATGTGACGACCGTTAGGCAGCTGTACTGGTTGCAGTGAATAATAAACACTGAAGCGGATATAATAGAGATGTTAAATGAATATTTCATAAAGGTGTTTCATCCTAGTGAAAATAACATCCTGCAAAACTTGAATTCAGTGAGGAGGGAGGTGGAACATTGACAGTGAGTGAGTTGCAGGGGCGCGCCGGCCATATGTGCAATGTGTGCGACGCACACAGGCGCCAGGATAGTAAAGGCGCCAAAGATTTGGTAAATTTGATATTTTAAATAAAGAGAATTTTGTCAGCAAAATACCGCATTCTTCATCTATGAATATCCAACTTGCTTTAGATGCATTGAACAAGCTTGTACGTGTATAATGATATTGTACACGTAGAAGCTTGCCATTCAAAACTCACCTTTATTTTTGGGTAGTGGTGGTGGTGGGGGGGATTGTTAGCAGTTTTGCTGGCTGAATGAATTCTAGACATATGATTTTGTTTTGCGTAATTTTATCACTAGAAATGATCCAATTGAAAGTAAAATTTGTATCACTCGAAAAATTTCAATCGAGATATAATTTTAATAACACATTTCAATATATTCCACCTATATATTTCAGAATTATCAGTTCGACTTGTTTGGCAAAATTTTACCAATTAAAATAATCTCAAGTGAAGCCAAACTGAACCGCGTCGACATCCCCAGTAATTATTATTATTAATAATTTATTTTGAATGGGGACAATATTATTATTATTATTATTATTATTATTATTATTACTGTTTATTTATTTATTTATTTTTGAATGAGGCTTGTATGTACCATTTTTTTTTTTTTTTAACTCCAGCTAGACTAACATGCTTACGGACAAAACTAATTTAATGGGCACTTGTGTATTTATTTATTTTATTTTATTATTTTTATTTTTTATTTTTATTTATTTATTTTTGTGAAACGTATTTAAAAAGTTAGTAACGCAAGAAAAGTTAGTAACCAGAGTGATACAACTTCGAAATGCAGACGACTTAAGAATAGCAGATTCGTGTATGCCACGAATATCCATATGTTAATGCTATATTTCGAAATAAACTTATGTTTTGAAATAACAGAAACTGCAAAATAGTTTTTATAACTGACGAATTTATTTATTTTGCAAAAATTTAAAATGTCTTTCATCGTAATTAAGGTTCTATGTTTACAGTTTTTGATAGAGGAGACGTTTTTTCACTTTTTAATGCGGCTTTTACTTTTTTTTTTTGTTTGTTTGCTTTGGACATTTTACAATAAGTAGTGATTTTCATTCGCTGACCGAACTCGATTATATACAGTTGACCATTGAAGAACGCGTGTTTGAACTACGAGGTCCACTTATACAAGTTTTTTTTTTTTTTTTTTTTTGAACAAATATATTATTATTATCATCACCCAGACAGAAGTCATACTTTCCCTTAAATTCATTCACACTAGATGCACTCACCACCCCTAAAGGCAGACTATTACACTGCTCTCTAGGAGAAAAACCTATCTCTACCCCTTTCTTGACTGTGAACAAATTTAACTTTCACATGATGCTTGAGAAAGTTGTCTCACAACAATTCAATAAATTCCTCTCTTTCTTATGATGAGATTTCTCTTCTACCCAATCAATGTTTGGATAATTACAGTCACCCATAATGATCACTCATTTAGTACCCATAAGGATAAATTGAATAAATAAGGATAAAACAACAGAAAATTATTTTGAAGGGATCCTCAGTCCATCTCTGTACGGTTCCAATGGGATCTCTCTTATGAGATCCCACTGGAATTCTATTCTTCTCAGAACATCTCTTTATCGACCCGTCAAAAGCCGTGTTAAGCAGCTTGATATAACAGTAGATGTTTGGATGATTACCCTTATTAAATTTTTATTTATTTATTTGCAAACAATTCATGAATTGTTTGCAAATATCGGGTGCATCAACAAAGGGAATATTTACCAGAACTCATTCAAAGAACAATGAATGAATACCGCGGTGAATTTCATAAAGCAGTAAATGCGCAAACACGAGTCAGTTCCAAGATAATTTATTTAAGTTCAGCAATCGAAATTATACATCAATTATTTAAAACAGAAAAGTCTTAAAACAGAAAACAGAAAACTTTTTTTTTGTGAGTGACCATTGGTTTACGCAGTGGGATTTTTGAAAAGAGGAAGGATTCGGTGAGGTACTGCTTGGTTTACACTCCGTAAACAATCTTGTTTGACGCGCCAAGTGCCACCTGAACATCTTCGCCCTTCACTGTGATTCTTTTAGAGCATTCGGTTACGCTGCCAGAGGACTTCATGACATCTGACACACAGAGAAAAATTTCTCTTCTAACTGCGTCCTTCACATCATGTTTCAATTTTTTCATTCCACTTTATTTCGCTAAACGACGAATAGCACGATCACCAATCATCGGTTTCCTTCTGTTCTCTCGAGGGGAAGACACCGGTGGCATTGAATATTTTCCACTCTTCTTGTTCTCTTCTGAGGTCTTGTGTTGACTTTCATGTTTGTTTTTGGCATGGTGGAGAGATGAATTAAGCGAAAGGCTATAACCAGGACACTCTCAGCAGTAAACCAAAAACACACTAAGCGTTGATTGTTGGATATCGAAGTTATTCGTGAAATAAATTAGTGAAGAGAGCATTGTTAACTGATGAAACAATGTCGAAAACAGTTCATTTGTTGTATCGAAATTATTAAAATAAAAATATGTTACGAAAAAATCACACACACACACAGAGCAAATATTACTATAATTTCAAATGTAGTCTAATTTCTTATCGAAGTTCTTTGTTCGATGCGTAATTTTTCTAATACCACAGAAATATTTGTGTTAAACTGCAGTACTTTTTTATTAGTATATTTATTTTATGTGCATTTTACATTTTAATGCAAAATTCGCACTAGCTACTGCATGCAGTATTCACATAAATTTCAAGTTTCACAACAGTGTAGGGAACAAGAATGCTGAATCTAAGGAGTCGATATGATCTTTCCATGATTCTCTCGTTGAGTTGCAGAATTAAAAACCCGAGTTTCTATACTCGCCTGTGCAAGAGATCGACTAACTACGGATCCAATCGAAGACGTTCCTTTAGTCGGGACTAGAATCGAACCGAGAACAGTCTGTTTTCGAGCAACCTACCTAGCGCAACTGACATTTCACAGGGCTATTGTCATATATTGAATAGGCTGATGAAAAGACGTTCAGGTAGTTGCATTAAATAAAAATAATCTTTCCTGAAAAACAGGATATGTATTATCGTGTTTCATCCTCAACTTCTTACGCATTAGATTTGATGGTCAATCACAACCTTACTCTTTAGAAGCCTATTAATACTCCAATATGAAATTCAATCCCATATGCATAGTGTGTAACGTCTGTCGAGTGGGTATTCCTGACAGGCCTCACAGGCATGGTGTGTCCATTAAAGTGATTTTTCTTTCTGCTTAAATATTTATTTAACTATTTCTTTACCCAATAATGTTTAATATGTTCCTATTTTATATACTTGTAAGTTAACCTGTTTCTTATTTATACCTATACAAAGTACATATGACAAAGTGATTTTCTTGCCAAATAAAATATAGTTAGTTTTATTTTGTACCAAAAAATATTTAATATTTTTGTTTTTATAAAACTGTAAGTTTATCTGTTAATTTACGTAAAACTATATAAGGTGCAATTCGCAAATGATTCTCTTGCCAAATAACATAAACTACTTTTATTTTTGTTGTTTTAGTACCCTTCTTGTATGTTTATTGTTTTTTATAAATTTTTTTGGTATAATTTCTGCTTTTTGTTCAATAAACTTATAATTAATATATTTCGTATTTGATTTTTACTCACTGATACGTTTTTATAAACGGGGGGGGGCGCCAACTAAAGTTTTGCACACAGGCGCCAGACACTATTGGCGCGACCCTGGTGAGTTGGAGGCATATGTGAGGAATTGAGTTGATATACCACCGTGTGTCTTGAGAGAATGTTTCCTCAGCGAGTTAACAACAGCTTTAATTTACCTCATTAACATGAGTCTTAGATTTGTCCAAGTTTCAAAGAAGTGGAAAGAAGAGAACATTACACCTCTTCGTAAAGTGGGCGATATGACTATGGCTTCGATTTACATGGGTTATGGTTATTTATTGGAGGGGCTAGTGAGGACTGGAATTCATCATTAGGGTTGATGATGATAACAATATTCTCTTTGATGCACAGCATGAATTTAATAAAGGAAAATAGTGTTTTAGCAATCTATTTATTTATTATAAGAGGGAGACAGGTGAATTGGGAAAATGTGATGTGTACCCCGTAGTATAATTAGATTTTGTTAAATCCTTTGATGGATTGCTGCATAACAAGCTGGTAATTAAAGTAAAACAGATGGGGTTGGAAAAGACATGTGTGCTCGACTGGAGATTGGCTGTTCCATAGCTATCAGCAAGTTGGATATGGTAGCGTGATATCCCTGAGGAGGAAAGTCACTAATGGTGTGCCCCAAGGACCAGTTGAATGTAACAACCTGTATGATGGGATGGGTGGGCTGAAAAGTTCTAATAAACACCTAGAACAGAAATATTAAAGAAACTTATGTAAATGATAAGGAAAACCCGTTAACATCCATTTTTCCTCAAATTGTAATAATGTATTCTTTTTCATTTAATATATATATATATAAGACATGCCAGAGGTTTGAAGAAATTCGAAGACACAGAAATTCGGGCCATCGAGTTTTTTGTGCTCCAAGAAACGTCGGCAACTGAGATTAACCAATTGCTAGATTGGTGGCCAAGTTTAAAACTGGCCATTCTGAGACAACAAATGCTCCCAGGTCAAGAAAACATTCCATAGCGATTACACCTGAAAACACCAATGCACCGCATGCCATGATCCTTGATGATAGACAAATAAAACATTGAAAACTGGAGATATCCAGGGAATGAGTTGGGGTCATTATCCACCAAAATCTGGACATGTAGAAGCTCTCAGCGAAGTAGATCTCGAAATATTTGAATGCCGACCAAAACAGAAAACGTGTGCTGTCATCTCAAGGGATTTTTAGTGATTTTGAGAAATCAAGTACAATTTTTTTTTTTTTTGGCTCGTATTGTGGCTGCTGATGAAACGTGACTTCGTCTCTATGACACCGAGAACATACAATAGTCAATGGAGTGGAACACAAATGTTCACCGCAAGAAATTTCGAACCCAAAGTCACCAGAGAAGGTTCTTGCCATTGTATTTTGGGATGTGGATGGTATAATCCTTACAAATACCTCAAAAAAAAAAAGATGAAACTGTTACATCATAAGTTTATTTAGCAGCTCTGAAGGAGTTGAAGGAGGAACCGAAAGGAAACTCCGCGGGAAACTGAGCAAAGCCATGTTGCTTTTGCAGGACAACGCAGCTACTCACACTGCTCAAGAAACCCAACAGACAATACACAGCTTGGACTTTCAATGTCTCCCTCGCCCACTGTATTTGCCAGACCTAGCCTCATTTTACTATTTCCTATTCCCAAATTTAGAGAAACACTTGAAAGGAACAAAATTTACCACAGATAATGAAGTCATATCCGCATCTGAGGACTGGTTTGTGCAACAAGGGGAAAGACTTTTTTCTCAGAATATTTCAAATGGCACCAGCCTTGTAACAAGTGTATAACGCTTCGTTGGGAAATATGTAGAATAATGTGTAAGTTACGTGGTTCTACCTCAATTCCTTCTTGGTGATTGTCACAAATTTTCAGCACACCCTCATAAAGTTTAAAAGTTTGAGAGGCACAGTGCGAAGCAGAATATAGGATGGTGGGTATGATATCTTAGAGGAAGTAGAGGAGATGAGGGATCTGTGATCGTGGATGAGGACCTGAAATTTCCAAGACATTTTGCTAAAATTGTGAAGCCATCACAGTTCGTTATGCAATGATGCCTTTAACATATATGTAGGCGTAAAGATGTAATGACTCTTGTATAAGGGTTTATTCAGACTGCATATCGATTGCTATGCCAAGATTTCGTTGCTTGATTTTCAAAAAGGATGAACATATGTTGTAAATGATTCAGAGACGATGATTAAGGTGGTTTCTAGTCTTTGGAATGTTGAGCATGAAAACAAATTGAGGAAATGCCATTGTAGACTCTAGGGGATAAAAGGACGCAGGGGGTCGTATCGAGACATAAGTTATTAAGGGGTAATTATTGTATTAATGAGTATCAGATTTTTCATAGAATGGGTGAAGACATGGGAAAAACAGGAAGCCATCCCTGAACGCTGTATGAAAAGGTCGTGAAAAAATGGGCAAGAACTGGGTTTTTTTTCGCGTGGTGAGAGTGGTTGGAACGCGGTGCCTGCAAGTGTAGTGGGTGTAAAGGCAGTTAATGCATTTAAGCCACAGTATGATGAGCTGTGTGTGTGTATAATGAAGGGCCATCCGATATGAGTCTTTGACTCTACGGAGGTGTAATAATAATAATAATAATAATAATAATAATAATAATAATAATAATAATAATAATAATAATACATGCATAAACGGCCGTAGGACACGTTAGGTTCCCGACCACCGCCGTATAGCGAATTTCATTATATAGTGAACTACTGCCTTTTTTTTATCAATTGCAGAATGCATGTACCATTAAAGCTACTGTCTAGATGGGTGAAGCACAAGTACTTTTCATATTTCCCTTTGTCTGTAATGGAAGTTATTTGGGAAAGGGAGTTTTGTGAGCAATTAAGCTAGCCCTCTGGGGACAGTTGTGTTAGCTAGGATCAGTTGGGAGCAGAATAGCCGTCGGTCTTTTGTATTTGTAGTACTCTGTTTCATTGTAATTGGCAGCTTGTGGGATCAGTGGGTTTGAATGTGAACTTGACTTGACGAAGAATTCTTCTGCAAGATCACGAAAAAGGGAGGAGATGTATGGAATGCCAGTCTCTCGATGAATCTGTGAATTTCTGATAAACCATGGGGCGTCCGTGATCTTCCTTAGGCACTTATTTTGGATTCTTTGTAGTTTTGAAATGTTTGATCGTGAAGTGTGACATCACCATCCGGTAAAGTAGCAATTTATTTTGAACCTTTGAACAACAGCGCAAAATTAACAATAAGAAGATTAAGAAAAAAAAATATATATTACATTTTTCACTTTATTTATTTTCTGTATGTTAGATTCAGTAAATACAATTTGAAAATAATATTTCACTGAAATAAATGTGTAAATTTAAATGAACGAATGGGTTTCATTAATGTGTTATGCAATATAAGTAAAGTAAGACCATATATATATATATATATATATATATATATATATATATATATATATATATATATATATATATATATATATATATATAATATATATTATTATTAAAAAAAGGTTTAATGACTATTACCGAGAGAACAGATGACAAGATATATTTAACAAGATACTACTAGTTTACTAGTTTCGTTACATGAACATTTTCAGGTATCATAATCAAAGAAGTATATAAAAAATTACAGACTTAAAATTGTACTAACAGAACAAGTATAAAAAACAGTAGCGCGTTTGAAAAAAAAATGCAAGTATGAGTTCCAAACAAACGAATACTACGCGCTGTCACGAGTGCGCCAGTACTGAACAGAAGCAACGTGTGCGTCAGAGAGATTGTAATTCAGGCTGTTGTTGATATGAGAGGAATCTAGAGAAATTTCCCTAGATTCAACAATCTTTCTTTCGAGTTCATCGTAGCACACATCGATGTTAGCATCCAAGTTGGAACTTTTAAATAGTGATACCTACTCAGAAATTGCTAATGACCCTACGATGTAACTACACAATAAAACTAATAATTTATTAAAAACCACCTTAGGGTTACAAAGAAACATTCGTCTTTCTCTTCGGTCACTTCATCCCTTGATACCTCGATTGTATGGTCTCGCCAAGATTCACAAAAATAACTGCCCACTCAAACCTATAGTTGAGGGCATACACTCTCTCACTTATAATCTCTCCAAATTTCTAGCGAGTTTTCTAAGAAATCTTTCTGGAATTTCTTCTTAACATATTAAAAACTCTGCAGATTTTGTTTCTAAAATCAAGGACATCAAACTTAAAAAAACAGATTTAATGGCCAGTTTTGATATTGTTTCTCTCTTTACAAATGTTCCTGCTCAAGAAGTCCTCGATCTTCTCAAGAACAAATTATCAAAAAAACTCTATGCTCTTCTCTCCAATTGCATAAAGTCAGGATACTTCAAATATGATAACAAGATCTACTTACAAAACTCAGGTCTGGCTATGGGTAGCCCACTCTCTCCGATTCTTGCGGATATATTTCTCAACGAATTTGAAGGAAAAGCTATTAACTCCTTTCACTTTAAACCAAAAGTCTGGTACCGCTATATTGATGATATTTTCCTCATCTGGGAAGACGGCGTCAATAACCTCTATTTATTTTTAGACCACCTAAACAAGTGCCATGAAAAAATCTCTCTCACCCTCGAACTGGAATCAGATGACTGCCTTCCCTTTTTAGACCTCAAACTTACCAGATGTGCTGAGAGCATTAAAATCTCAATTTTTAGAAAGCCTACTGATACTGACAGATACCTTCATGCTTCCTCCCATCATTATCCCCCACAAAAATGTGGTATTATTTCCACTTTAGCCCACCGAGCCAAATCATTACTTACAGAAGAAACAGAAATTGAAAATGAACTCCGTTTTCTTAAAAAAACGTTTATTAACAATGGTTTCTCTCCAAAGAAAATTGACAAATTTCTTTCCCCCAGGCACTCAACTACTTCTGAAGATCCTTCTTCCCCAAGAGCCTTCATCTCCTTGCCCTACATCAGCTCTCTTTCACCAAAACTGGCAAAGATTCTCAAGAAATTCAACTTCAAAACGTGCTTCAGTACGGTTCCAAAACTTCGTTCATTACTTTGCAAACATAAACAGAAACATCTTCCTACTCAGTTTCCAGGAGTATACAAGATTTTGTGTGATTGCGGAAAGCCATACTATGGACAGACTGCTAAATCCATCCTTCTACGTTTGGATGAACACCGTAGAGATATCTCCTATAACATCACTAGAGCTAGCGCTCTCTCTAGCCACGTTCTCTTTTCAGCTAACTCAGACGAAGGCCGCCAGCACATTGTAAACCGGACTCAAACTGCTAACATCCATGTGTGCTACGATGAACTCGAAAGAAAGATTGTTGAATCTAGGGAAATTTCTCTAGATTCCTCTCATATCAACAACAGCCTGAGTTACAATCTCTCTGACGCACACGTTGCTTCTGTTCAGTACTGGCGCACTCGCGACAGCGCGTAGTATTCGTTTGTTTGGAACCCATACTTGCATTTTTTTTCAAACACGCTACTGTTTTTTATACTTGTTCTGTTAGTACAATTTTAAGTCTCGGTAATTTTTTATATACTTCTTTGATTATGATACCTGAGGATGTTCATGTAACAAAACTAGTAAACTAGTAGTATCTTGTTAAATATATCTCGTTATCTTTTCTCTCGGTAATAGTCATTAAACCTTTTTTTTAATAATATTCCAACCGAGTAAAAATGAATTTCGAAAATATATATATATATACAGGGTGTCCCAAAATTCACGCAAGATTTAAATATAGCGCCATTTGTGCGGTAAAGTGTTGCCAACAAGAAAAAAAAGACAGCGTGACAGCTGACAGTTCAGGGTTATTAAAAATGGAGCGCTACACGAAAGAACAGTTCGTTGAATGGATGCTTATTTTTTGAACAAAATCATCTTCAGCGATGAGGCTCATTTTCATCTTGATGGCTTCGTTAATCGAAAAAATTGTCGCATTTGGGGTTCAGAAAATCCACGAGTGATTGTTGAGAAACAAATGCATCCACAATGTGTCACTGTTTGGTGCGGATTTTGGGCTGGAGGCATCATCGGTCCATTCTTCTTCGAAAATGCGGCTGTTAAGGCAATAACAGTTAATGGTGCTCGCTATCGCGACATGATAATCCAGTTTTTTGTTCCTAAATTGCAAGATATGGATGTGGACGACATGCGATTTCAACAAGACTGTGCCACATGCCATACAGCCTGAGAAACAAATTCCTAGTCGTGTAATTTTCCGTTTTGGTTATCAGAATTGTCCGCCCAGATCATGTGACTTAACGCCATTGGACTTTTTTCTTTGGGGTTTTTTGAAGTCTAAGGTTTATGACAACAAGCTCATGCCTTGAAGGAGGAAATTGAGTGCTGTATCAACGAAATTCAGCCACATTTATGCAAAACGGTCATTGCAAATTTCGATAAAAGGATGCGTATGTGCCAGCAAAGCGTCGAGGCCATTTACCCGATATGCTATTCCATGCATAACCCTATACTGTATACCTTATGAATCAATAAGAAATTACAATTTTTAATTAAAAACATGTGTTTTCTATCAAAATTATTTCTTGCATGAATTTAGGGACACCCTGTATATATACAGGGTGTATATACTGTACATGAGTTTCTTCTGTTACTGTGCGTGAGATGAGTTCCTCGTTCAGCCTATCCTATATTTCTTTCCATTCAGGTGTCTTCCGTAGTAACACCCACTTGAACTTCCCAGTGTTTCCTACGATCGTACCATGTGAACATCAAGTCTAAGAACAAGCCTGCACTTAGGCTTTTTGATATATTCTATGCTGGTTTCATGGAAATTCTCAACTACTTCAAAATACGTAGCCTCATTAATTTCTCCTGAATTTACTAATATTTTCAGCTGTTTTTTGATATCAGTAGTTACAAATACTACACTTTTTCTGAACTCTAAATGTTTGCAAGATTTTCAATGTTCATGGCTACTTTTGTAGCTGAAATATTATATTTTTCAATTAAGCTAACGTATGTTTGAAACCTATACACTTGATCTCTTGCAAATGACAACAACAATTTACAACTTAACAGGGTATTTTACTTAAAAAAGAAAATATGAACGAAGCCCATCAAACATGCTTAAATTTCTCTCAATTGATGGACCCAAGGACAAAAGTCTTGTATTTCCATTCTCCAAATTTAGCTTAATTGATTCCTGCAAAGTCACAAATGTTTTCACTTCTTCAACTCCGACTGTGTATATATTGAAGTATTTGTATGCTTTCACTGTAAAACATTCAATATCAATTGGCAAACACTCGACAGCACACACACTAGAGACAATTGTGCATAATGTGTACCCCAAAACCAAGACCGATAATTTCCTCTTCAGTTCAGTTTCAAGTTTTTGCCACACATTATTTTTGCCAAGTATTTTGCAACCACCAAAATTGGTGTTCATGTTATCTGCAAACAAAGCAACAATTTTGTTTTGCAAGGCAAATTTGTCACTTATTCCTTCAACATAGCACACTGTAGGTCGAATGTTTCGACAGGTAAGGAAATAATCTCTGTAATTTGTCTTAACACCAGAATTTGACAAAATGTACCACACAACGAACGGAAAAAGTTTGATGTCATTTTTTGTTCGATGCATCTAAAGTGACTGTAAGGTTTTTTGTTTTATTCAAATCCTATGTTACTTCGCCCAATATGTATGGTAACAAAACTTTGGTAATTATTGCTTCTGATTTGGTACGTGCTGAAGAAAATTTTGAGTCTTAAATTTTCTTTATCAATATCAACAAACAGTTATTTGCGCGAAAACTTTGCCATAACGCACAATATAATAAGCAACAAGAGCTTTACTTGCAGCAATTTTATCGCATACGCTGTCACCATGAGATTTCACCATAAACGAGATGATGTTTTTAACTGAAGCCAGAGTCTTTTCAGCATCCTTATGTGTTTGGCTACATAGATGTTGGTTGATGCCTCTTCTACCTCCATGTGCAACGGGAAAATAATGGTATTACAATATCAGCATAGCACTTTTGTTCCTTCACTACACAGCCTGTCCAATTTTTGAGTTCTTTCTGGAGATCGTCATTAAAACTGCAGTTTCGCCTCTTTGACATTGCAAGGATAGACTTAACGCTTTCAAAAATAAGATTTAGTCAGACTTAAGTTCAAGTCTAGTCGCCGAATGGAGGAACTTTTTCTAAGCCTTTTTTCGACCAATTCCCCAGTTTGTCGATCTCTGGCACGAGCAAGCGGAGTTTTCCTCAAAACAAAACTCGGGTTTTTATCCCGTAAACTCAAGAAAATCGACCGTAGTACCAACATTATTTCAGACAGTAAGATATCTTGTTAGGGTTAGGTACCATGAGATGGAAGCACTTGTTTGTCAGCTCCTTCATCGGTGTTGCTATGATTATTGATAGACTTGGGCCAGCTATCTCTGATTGGCTACTGGTGGCGATTGAACTGCCCACTTAGTCTCCGAAAAGCTAGATAGGATATAAAGGCCTCGCATCCCCTATAAGGGAATAAAATGCGTTAGCTGACTTATTTATTTATTTTTACTTTAAAAAATATGAACTTTAAACCACCAGCATTGAATAACAAAGCCACCAGATAGCATACAGCAGAACAGAACAGAACAGAACTAACGCTACAGCGGAACAGACTCCGCGTTTGAGACGCGCAAGTGCATTATTTTTTTTTTTTAATTTTCTCTGAATAAATCACTGCAGATATCGATATTTAGTATCGAAAAATGCGACTCCATGGTTATACAAATTACTGATATCCATGATATTGATACACAATTATAAGTTATGAATAATAATTATGAAAATTATTATATAATTTTGAAAAAAATTATGAATAATTATGAAACCAATCAGAGATAGATGGCCCAAGGCTATCACTAATTAAGCGGTACACAGTGAAGAGAGATGGCTGAAATGTGCCGCCATCTCGTGGTCCCTAATCTTAACACAATATATTTAATGTCTGAAATAATGTGGGTTCTACGGTCGATTTTCTTGAGTTTACGGGACGAAAAACCCGAGTTTCCAAGAGGAAAAACCCGCATGCCCGTGCCAGAGATCGACTAACTCGGGAACCGGTTGAAAAAAGGCTTAGAAAAATTTCCTCTAGTCGCCGACTATATACATGTATACATACAGTTGATAAAGTTTACTTCATAAATTAGCACATTAAGAGATTAACAACAAAACTAATAATAAAATAGAACAATTATAACAATATACTCTAATAAAGGTCATGTGAATGGAATCTTAGCAACCCATCATACGATTATTTTTCTTTCATTATGAAGTCGAGAACATTCACTTAAAGAAAGCACTTTACGGCTTCTCTTTGACATATCCGAATGGTTAGCATCACTACTCTTGCGCTTTGGGCCGATTATTAAGTAAAATTAGGGTTACTTGAACACAAGCAGTGTGAATCCGCGACAGTATATCTATCTGATAAGAAGCAGTCGTGGCCGAGTGGTTAAAAGCGAGTGACTAGCAATCCGTTACAACCTTCCCGCACACTGGATCGGTTCCTATCGGCTGCTTTTCGTACTTCAGCGCATCTAGCGCAATTCGAAAAACGACCGTACGTTGCGCCCTTCGATTGGAAAAGGCTTAAGTTCGATTCTCGTCGCGATGAGAGGAATCATTATATGGGTGTTTTTCAATTGAAGCCGAGTTAACCGATCCCATACGGAGATAACACGGCTTTTTTATCCCGTGATGAAATAACTCGGGTTTTTTCATCACTCATAGAAACAAATCTGCCTTCAGAACACACGCAATTTACAGACAAAAAATTAGGTGTTAGGAAATTACTAATGGTGTAGATTAGTGGTTCTTAACCTGGAAGGTAGGGCTCTCCCTTGGGGAGCTGTAAACGTTGAAGGAGGGATAAGCGGTTAAGGGGAGCTGAGCGGACAGTAAGCGTTCTAATACTATTAATGTAATAAAAGCAAAAAATTCCGTATTTAATCTAGCATCTCTATTTATATTGTATATTTTTGGCAACGCCTTTCAGAATATTGTATGTTTGGACACCTTTCAGAATATTGTATGTTTGGCAACACTGTTCAAATTTTTTCACTACTTATTTTTTAGAATTTTTGCATTGAAAGTTAATTGGGCTCATTTTTGGGCTGAATTCTCTACATTGAACATAATTAATTTGGGTTATTTTTAGCAGAATCCACTACTTTTATAAACTTTATCTACTATTTTTCCTAACGCCATTCAGACAACTCTGGTTTGCAGTTTAAATCTGGTCTGTGGTATCATGTGGCGCACTTCTTTGATATTGTGCAGCATTGTAGCCCATTAGAATGAGTGAAAAAAGCAAGTATCGTCAATATTCAAGTGCTAAATATGTGAAAAAAAAAAAAAAAGCATCCAAATAAAACAAAAAAGGATGTGGAGTACTTTTGCGAATTAAAGAGTAAATTTAAAAATCATCCTGAACTTTCAGGGTTGGCTGCAAAAACAAAGTAACCATCAAGAGAAGGGACTTGTGTCTTACAAACTTTCAAAATTAAAATGTGGAAAGGCGCATACTATTGGCGGACCGCTCATCTTACTGGCTATGAATGAAGTTTTAGATACGATGATTGACCCAGGTAAAAGTAATATGACGTAGTCAGTTCCGCTCAGCAATGAACGCTTCAGTGTCAACAAGAATTGACGAAATAGCAAAAGACATTGAAAAAAAAAAAAAATAGATTCTGCGATGATTTAAAAATCGTAGATTTTTTTTTTTTTTTGCAACTCGATGAGACAATGAAGCTTTGTTAATGGCCTACCTGCATTATAAAAATACTAATGAAGAAATTATTGAAGAGTTTCTGTTTGTTGAACAACTGAAAATTGACACAAAAGATTCTAATTTTTAAGGTTGTTAAATACTTTTTTAATGCTAAAAACACATTCCTCTCACAAATATTGCGTCAGCAACTGATGGAGCACCAGCTATGATTTGGTGTCACCGTAGATTTATAGCACATTTAAAAGTATTAAAGAAGCAGTTCCAAATATCTTTACAATTCCTTGCATTCTTCATTCTTCACAGCACTTAGCTGCAAAACAACTTAGCAGTAGACTACATAAGACTTCAGATAACGTTATTAAAGCAGTGAATGACATAAAGCCGAGTCATGAAATACCCGTATTTTTCGGGAACTTTGCCATGAAAATGAAGAAGAATTTGAGCATCTTTTGCTTCACACTGATGTTAGATGGCTCTCAAATGGCAACTTTCTTTGACGCTTTAATGATCTCTACGATACTGTTTTGGAATTTCTCAATTCAAGTGAGGAGAACACGTGTAATGGTCTAAAAAAGGAAAAAGGTTGACATCGCATATCTTTCCGATATTTTCAAAAAATTAAATGAGGTTAACATTAGATTGCAGGGAAGCAGCATGAATCTTATTAAAGCAAAGGGAATTATAAATGCTTTTATTAGCAAATTAATATTCTATAAGCAGAGCATTGCAAAAAATTAAAAAAAAAAGATTTCTGCAGTTCCCAAGTCTACAAATAATAGGTGATGATTTAATATTATATACAGATTTGGATTATTATTGTTTCCATCTTCTGACACTGAAGGAAGATTTCATGATCAGATTCAAAGACTTTTATGAGCTTAAAATACCCAGTTGGGTCACAAATCGATTTCTTTTTGATGCAACTTCTGTTCATACAAATTTGTGTGAAGAATTTATTGACTTAAAAATGATTTTGAAGCTCAGGTACAATTCAACAGCGTGGGAATGAAAGATAAAGATTCTGGCCAAACATGCAATGCAAGAAATAAAATTATTGCTCATTGCTTTCCTTCTTCATACTTGGTCAAGAAGAGATTCAGCGTCGTGTTGCAATTGTTAGCTAAGCAGTAATTAGATTGCAGATAAGTGAAAGAGGAGACTTCAGACTTCATTTGACGAACATTGAACCTGATATTGGAAAAAATTAGCAGGATCTCATTAGGCTCAGGGTATCAATTAATGATTGGCTTATTAAATACAACCAGTTTACATCTTTTCCGAGTAAATATTAATTTGTAACAAAGTCATTAATTTTTAATTAACTATCAGTTCAAATATGTTGATGGTAATTTAGGTTTCCTAATAATATATTATAATTATCTTATTGAGGTATTAACCGAGTGTAAAATTGAGCAGGTACACCAGGCAAAAAAAGATTAAGAACCACTTGGTGTAGATGATGATGGCAGTAGCGGTTCGGTTTTGATGAAGTGGTGGATAATGAGAGTTGGAAAGCAGGTACTCTCCCTCGATAAGTCTTTGGACTCCTTGGAGGTGTCATATAAAAGTAATAATAACAGCGTGGATACACTGGACAAAAGGATAAATTACGTCCCAGGCATGAGGGCGCGAGAATTCATCACGATCCTCAGAATTGCGTTGAAAATGTATGAATTGCTTATTTCTGAAATTTTCCAATAAATATTTTCGTACCGGAGTTGGCCGCTGGTAACTGAACCGGCGAATAGAGTGACTACTGTATATAGGGTACACAGAACATTATACCAAGCAGTGGCGTAGCTAGAGCTTTTGCCACCCAGGGCGGTCCCTGAGTTTTCCGCCCCTCTCAATACACACCAAAAATACTACAAAAAGTCAAAACGACCTATAGAGAAATAAATAAAATAAAACACTGTGTTTATTTTTTAAGTAAAACTTTAATTTCAAATTTAAAATGTTATTTTTCTTCCTTTTCTGTTAGCAAAATCGTCGATGATATTGGCGAAGTCTATTTCATTGTAATGTAGGTAATTCTTAATAAATTTTATTTAGAAAAACTCCTCTCACAACTAGAAACACTTACAGCAATTGTGAGGAAAATTCGCAGTATTACAATATTTGTAAATGAGTTCTCAAGACTGTATTTTAGAATTAACTGCAAAAGTTCAGAAAGGTTCAAAGTGCCGCCCGGGGAGGACCTCCCCCTCCCTACCCCCTAGCTATGCCACTGATGCCATGCAATACATAGTCTATATATAAGTTATGTGTAAGTAGTTAGAATTTAAGAAAATAAAAGATGTGATAAAGAGCCAAGAGGCTATTTTTCCGACGGCGTAAATTAAGTTAATGGGATAATAAATCCCTCATTATTTTAAAGCCTGATACGAAACTCGGAGACCGAAATCTAAGAGTTTCATGAAATATCGGCGAGTCCAAGCATAAGTCAACACCTGGGTAGTACAAGACTCGTACAACTAGGAGCAAAGGTGGAGCAAGATCCATCACTATTCTGAATATTTTCTCATAATGTAAAACGCTGCTCCTATTAGATGTATTACTGTTTTACAGTATGAGGAGAGGTCACTACCCAAACCGGTTTCGACCTTTATTGAGGTCTCATCAGTGAGTAGGTAGACCTGGAATACCAAGGTTTAAGTGAACAGAACTTACATATACCCCTACTAATGAATTGCCAGAGTGTACCCATATCCCGATATGGATTTGTTTTTAGCTAATAATTTGTTAGTCTTTAGTGGTTTTATTTTAGATATAAGAAATAGTTTTTGCTGCTTTAAGTGAAGAAGCGAATTTATTAACAGATGAGACAAAATTTAAAGATGAGAAGGAAAGAGTGAAAAAACTAAAATAATGTGTCACGAAATTTCACAGTCTAACGATGAGATTACTCATATATTACATCGGAAAGAAAATATCATTTTTAATACTTTTAATATCTTTGCGATAAGCTAATTTTAGAAATTAATGAAATAGCAAAAAGCTATTTTGCTAACTATTCTGCGTTTTACATTATGAGAAAATATTAAGGATAGTGATGGATCTTGCTCCACCTTTGCTCCGAGTTGCCCTAGTGTTGTACTACCCAGGTGCTGATTTACACTTGGACTCGCAGATAGTTCTTCGGCATGAAGCTCTTAGATTTCGATCTCCGAGTTTCGTATCCGGCTTTAAAATAATGCGGGATTTATTATCCCCTTAACATAAAAGAAGATGGTTTGATGTAAAATCAGTGGTAAGTCAAGATACACGTTATCTCCATTTTTGTTAATTATCTGTATGAATTGCATTATGAAAGTATCATTGAACCAAATATTAGAATCGAAGATATCAAAATTTGTAGAAGATGTACTCCTGAACTCATGTAGTGCAAGCCTTCCATGTTCTCTTACTAAACAATTTGAGAGCTGTAACAAATTTGGCATGAAAATCAGATATAAAAAGGTCGAAACTATGAAAATAGGTAAGAACATGAAAACTTCAGCTACATTCTAAATGGAGAAATATAAAAATATCTATGCACAGTTTTAGTAAATATTATTAATTATTATTGCATGGGCAACTCCACGGAGTCCTATGAATCATTAGAGGAGACCCACACTCTCAACACAGTGTTTATCATACCTCTCCTTGAATGGCAAATTAAATTTGGAAATAGACAACAGAGTAAGTAAAGTTGGTATGGTGCTGAACAAGTTGAATAAATTTATATTTAACTGGCAATATAAAAGAGAGTGTAAAAACCATTATAAGTCATGGATCTGAGAGAAGGGTTAGAAATGATGCACTTGATCAAAGACTAGAGAATACAGATATGAGAGTTTTGAGAAAAAATAGGGGAATGAATAAACAGCATCAATGGCAGAATAAGAAAGGAACTTAACATTGCTGTCATTCAAGGATTTGTGAGCAGAGGCAATATAAAGTGACATGGCATGTAAATAAAATGGATGGAGAAAGCTTTCCAAAACAGGTGTTTGATACCAAGATGGCAGCAGGAAAGAAACCCAGAGGACCATAGTGTGGATGAAATGGTTCAATCAGAAGAGTCTTAGAAGTAAAAAATATTAGATAAGATAATATTTGAGTGTTGACCAGTAATCGACTAATTTGGAGGAAATATCTTGATAGCAGGTTAATAATATAAACTTAATGATGTGTTGTCATTTAATTATTGAACATCACCTGAGGATTCACACTAGGAAACTGCTAATGATGATGTAAAATCACTGAATTTTATGTTATGTGTTTTTTATTTTAATTTAAAATATGAAAATGTGAGTTAATTGGAGTTTCCTACCATTAGTAGAAATAGCAGATAAATCCGTGCAAATTTTATCAGAGTTGCTTCTAGCTTACTGCACTTCTAAAGTTCTTTTGTGCAGGTACCATCATTCTCCACTCTTTTCTTTTTGGAACTGATTTAGTGCACACCAGAATTCAGATCTCAGCTGTGTTTTTGGATGTTATCATTGCAGAATTGTCTTGTCTTCCTGTAGTTTGCTTTCCATCAATTCTTACTATAAACTTGTTTATTTATTCTCTTCTCACATATGCACTCCATGCGTCCACGTCTTTACAATCCACAAGCTATGACATCGTTAATTAGTGGTCACCGCGGTTAGCCTAGTGGCTATGCGCTTCGCAACCTTAGGCCTGGGGAAGGAGTGTCCTAGGCTCGATTCTCTCGACGACATGAGGAGCTTAAGGATCTTCCTCAGCCATTGCCAAGTTAGTATGTCTTGGGCGTGGATAGCAGGGTTTTCCCTCCCCAGTTTATCTGGGGTTTTTCATTCCACAAGCAGGCAAAACCAGCCCCACGATCACACACAGATACAGTCAGGAATACTTATGACAATCCCTCCAGCCATAGGTCTGAATTGTCAGCTATGCAGGTCCGAGCTCGGATGAAAAATAGGGGTCGATTGAGTTGGTGCCGTACCTCCCGGTAAAAGGGGGCTCATGGCCATTGAATCATCATACGAAATGAATGAATGAATGAATTAGTGGTGTTCTATAGAGTTGGTGTCTTTGTTGTCTTCTTCATTCACTTGTTCTGTTACCTTTTATAGGTCCAAACACTTGTCTATGGGTTTTGCTCACAAAGATCTGCAAGGCATTTTGCACACAATGGCGCTTGACTGCACAGAGGAAGACTTTGTTTCGAATCAAGTCGTAGGCTAGAGGAAATTTTTCTAAGAATTTTTTCGACTGATTCCCGAGTTAGTCGATTTGTGGCACGGGTAAGTGGGTTTTTTTCTCCTGGAAACTCGGGTTTTTCGCCGCATAAACTCAAGAAAATCGACCGTAGAACCCACATTATTTCAGATATTAAATATCTTGTGTTAGGGTTAGGGATTACGAGATGGCGGCAATTATTGAGCTGTCTCTCTTCACTGCGTGCCACTTAATTAGTGATAGCCTTGGGCAGGCTATCTCTGATTGGCTGCCAGTGGAGATTGAACTGCCAATTCAGTCTCCATAAGTTAGATAGGACTAAACGGTATCATCATCATCATCATCTTCACGAACTATGGGCTCACTGCCCCTTGATTTCTGATGCTTGGTTCACTATCTTCTTCCGTTTTTCTTTGTCCAGTGCACAGTGTCACAGTTTTTGTACACCCATTCCACACCAGTCTTTTATATCGTCTATCCATTCTCTGTATGGTGTACCTCTTCTGTTTAAACCATCCAAAATACCAAACATAAATGTCTTTATCTTCCGGTCCTCACTCATTCTACAGATGTGTCCAAATAATTACAGCTTCCGTTTTATAATCTTCTGCATTAAGTTCTGTTTTGGTTGTATCTTCTGATAGAGCTCTTCATTGGTGATTTTCTGTACCCATTCTATTCTTACAATCTTCCTGTAACAAGTTCTTTCAAATACCAAAATTCTTTTTCTTGATTCCTTATTTATTACCAACGTTCCAGATCCGTACAGTGCACTGCTGAAGATGCATGTTTCCAATAATCTTAGTTTTTTTTTGCAGACTGATCACTTTACTTTTCCAGATGTTATCCATGGCCTTCAGATTTGTTCTTTCCTTTGCAATTCTGATCTTTATTTCTTTTTTTTACAGTCCAAGTCATATGTCAGTTTACTTCCCAAACATGTGAATTGTTCTACATTTTCTATATCAGTTCCATCCACTTGTATCTTTTGTTTCATGTTCTTCTCACCAAATACCATTATCTTTGTTTTTTTCCAAGTTTATAACAAGTCCAAATCTCTTCATTTTCTCATTTAACAGTTTCGGTGTTTTCTGTAGTTCTCTTCCGTCTTCTTCAATAATAACAATGCCATCTGCAAATCTCAGATTGTTAATTCTCATTCCGTGTACAGATATTCCTTTGGCATCTTCTTTCATTTTATCCATTGCTCTTTCTAAATGTGCGATGAAAATGCTTGGTGATATTAGGTCTCCCTGTCTAGTACCTTTGCTTGTTTTAAACCATTTCCAAAAATCATCACCTATTCTAACTGCTGCAACTCATTCTGATAAACATCTTTTAATATAGCTATTAGTTTTTTATCAATTCCATAGGATTCCAGAACTGCTAATGACACTTTCTGGTCAATACTGTCAAATGCTTTCTGACAATCAACAAAGCAAGTATATATGTTTTTGTTTTTTCTCCTAGCTTTCTCTACTATTAACTGCATTGTCAAAATCTGTTGAATTGTAGTTCTATCCTTCCTAAATCCTGCTTGCTCGTCTGCAAGGTATGCTTCCAATTGTGTTCTTAATCTTTCTGTTAATATGATCATCATCACTTTACCAAGGTGACTTATCAAGGCAATTGTTCTATAATTTTTACATTCTAGCTTATTTCCTTTCTTATATAATGTTACTAATATTGATTTCACACACTCCTCATTTTCCCTTCTTTCCATACCATATTACATAATTGGTGCATTTCTGTAACCATACTTTCACCACCATATTTAATCATTTCTCCAGTAATGTTATCGTTACCAGGACTCTTGTTGTGTTTTAGCCGTCGTATTGCTTTTTCTACCTCTCCTCTTAAAATGTCCATATCATGCTCATTACCTGGTGGTGATATCTGCTTCAATTCTTCAGTCAGTTTCCCCACGATATCGGAATCTAGTTTTTCTTCATGTAACTCTCTACAGTATCTTGTCCACTGCTGTACAATTTTTTCTTTATTCATCAATACTTTGCCTTTTTCATCTTTAATTGTAGTCTGTTTTGGTTGCCACTTTCTATTAATGGTTCTTATCATTTTGTATACCTCCCTTGTTTTATGCTCTCCATAGTACTGTTCTATATTGTTGAAATGGGCTTCTAACCATTTCATCTTATCCATTCTGACTGCTTTTTTCACCTCATTACACTTTCTTCTATATTGCTCTTCTATTTGTTCTGATGTATCCCTTCTTATCTTCAACATTCTTTTCTCTTGTACTAACTTCAGTGTTTCTTGTGTAATCCATTTCTTCTTGATCTTCTCTTCTCTGATACTGTTTCTTCAACCGCATCTTCAATCGCCTTCATTACTCTTTTCACTCTTAAATTCAAGTTTTTTCCTCTCTCCACACTTTTAAGCTTCTCTTCTAACACTGTTCTGTACCTTCTTCCTATTTCTGCTTCAATTATTCGTGCTGTATCTCTTCTATTCTGATGTTGGGGTTTATGTTTCTTTTTTAATTTCATCTTAATGTTTGCAATCACTAAACTATGGTCCGAGTCTATATCCGCTCCTTGAAAAATTCGACATTGCTGTACTGATGTTATTCATCTTCTTTTAATCATAATCATATCAATCATGTTTTTGGTTTTCCCATCATTTGATCGCCAACATCAGAAGAGAAGAGATACATTGTGAAAAATTGTTGGAATCTTGTGTTACAGATCATCATCTCGTGGTCCACAACAAATTCTAACAATTTTTCACCTCGTTCGTTTCTTTCTCCGAAACCATATTTTCCCATGACTCTTTCCCAACCATCATTATCTATTCCAACTTTGGCATTCCAATCTTCTTCAATAATTAGCACATCTTGCTTTGGTATTGTTTCTATTGTCTCTGTCAGATCTTAGTAGAATAAGTCAATATCGTCATCAGTGCTGACAGATGTGGGTGCATATATCTGGACTATTGATATGTTGAAGGGCTTTGCCTGAAATCTTGCTACTATGATTCGTTCATTAACTGGTTTGCAGCCTAACTGTGCCTCTCAAGCTCTTTTGCTAAGAAGGAAGCCAACTCCTGATTATTTCGCATCCATTGATCTCTCCAGATGATGTCCATCTCATCTCTGCCAATCCTAGAATATCCTACTGATATCTCTTCATTTCCTCACGAAGTAGTTCTAATTTTCCTGACATGCAGAATGTCCGCACATTCCACGTTCCCACTGAAAATAGTTCTGTTAGTTTCTGTTTCTGTTTCTTTTCGGTATCCCACTTTTCGATCCAACTCCGATCGCTCGATTGGTATCGCGGGCCTTGTTTCTTTGGCGACGCCCGAGCGTCGCCCAGAGAAACAATAGTCTGACCATGGGAATGAAGAAAAGTAGTCTTGCAGACTACTATTCTTCCCTACTATGTCCAACTTGGCACTGTTACAATGGCAAAATAGTCACGTGTGTGAGTGGCTATGTAAGCCTTGTTTCATGGGGAAGAGATGGGTAGATTGTAGTCAGAATTACAAGGGGACACATACATTCATTCTGTATTTGGAAGGGTCATTGGCAAGGAAGCGATGTATGGTAAATGGGGAGTGGTTCAAATTTTTGTTATTCTGGTTGGCATGTAAACAATTTGTACAAGGTCGTTAGTGATATCAAATGTTTCAACATCTCTACTTGCAAGATCCATACAACTTGAGGAGAAAAGCCAGTTGGTGTTATGAATATTAAAATCTCCCAGGAAGATGATTTCACTGTTTGGAGAGTGGGACTAGAGAAAATGAATTTTTAAGGAAAGGAATTTAAAGAGCTCAGTGTAGTTTGTATCATTAGGAGAGTGATTGAGCCAGCAGATAAATTTGAATGAGTGGGAGAAAGGATATTTTCAACCAAATCAATTACCCAACTCAGATCAGAGTTGAGCAATTCTAAATTAGGTGCTCTCTGGCAAGGTATGTCAGAGCAGATATATTGCTAGCTGCCACCCTTCAGTCAAAATGAGTTAACTAGTGTGTAGTTTGGAAGGTTGAGATGGCTAGTGCTCGGTGGTGGTAAGATTTGAGTTTCTGCTAAAAAGAATGGTGGGACTTGGTGGATTGAAGATGCTAGTGGACACTATTAAGGTTAGAGTTGAAGCTATGGATGTTAGTGAAGTTCTGTGAGACATAGATTTGACCACAAGGGTTTTGCACATTGCCTATGTGGTACCTGAATAATGGTATCCATTACAGCTACTAATGGTGCCATGCTTGATTTTTGCACTAATTTAACTTGTTCATAATCGATGCTCTAACTGTTGCTTCCATTTTTCTGTTTTCCTTCAACTTCTCTTCGAAGATGGCATTTTTGTTTCCTCTCAGCAAATGTCCAGTCAGATCTAGCGCATATGCGCAATTGTGGGGGGAAGAGATGTCCTTTAATTTATTTATCGCCGATATCAATTTGGATGTGCTTGTCGGTGTGTCACAGGTCACTTTCATAAGAGATGGAAAGTTCGTTCCGTTCTTTCTTTTGTCTACGGGAAGAAACGTTGGCATTGGATGATATTTCTGGGATCGAAGTTGCTTTTTCCTAGTATTTGCTGACTTGTTCTTTTAATGATTTACAGTTTTCCGTCGGAAAGTTCAAAATAACTGCGTTGAGTCTCCTTTTTTTTGGCCCGATCGACTTGTGTACCACCGTTAATGCGGTTAGTTTGTGGAGTTTATTAGGGCCACGGTGCACTTATGATCAGGAACAAATACGAATAACTCGAGCTTAGTTCCCAGTGTGCTGATTTTGGAAGAGTAATTTTCGGTCATAGTAATAAATTGTTTTTCCAGGTTTTCAACTCCTTTGCCTAAGTTCAGTAGCTTTTTTTTACAAAAGAAAGGCACAGTGAACAGAAAAAAAAGGTTAATTGAGTTCGATAAAAATCTTGTGCGTAGATTCATCTAATTTTGCGCAGGAACATGTAGTCAGTATCAGCAAAAATCACAAAATTTATCTTTCTTTCCACTAACTTCGGTTTTACAACTGCAGCACTTCATATTGTCATTGGATTTGTCGGCAATCAACGGCGCTACGCTGACGAGACAAGAAGTACTCTTTCGTCATTGGCCTTTGTTACCGACATCTTTACTTTGTAAGGTATCCATAGCGGTGGCTTGCACGTGGCTGCTTTATAAGTGTAGGGATAACTGATTTGATGGGCTATGAGTACTTACAGGTTGTGCGCAAGTAATCGTCTCATTAGTCCCTCTGTGAGTTTTCCGTTGCTGATTATTTTGCATGAAAAATACGTGCAATAACGATAAAATGCAGAAGCACAAATTTAGCGTAGCTTATTCATGGGCACTGCCTGAAATTTGGGGTTTGGAAATAATAACACTAATTTTATTATGTTAAGAGATATTTTCACTTGCTTATGTTAAAAGTTATCTTCACGACTGGGCTACTTGTATATTAGAGGTTGATGACTTCACATCAGTCGCCTTTGTATCCAATTTGTGAAGTGCCTTCAAGTGCAAACTTTGTTTACTTATACAGGGTGTCCCAAAATTCACGCAAGAAGTAATGTTGATAGAAAACACAGGTTTTTAATTAAAAATTGTAATTTCTTATTGATTCATAAGGTATACAGTATAGGGTTATGCATGAATAGCATATCGGGTAAATGGCCTCCACGGCGTTGCTGGCACATACGCATTCTTTTGTCGAAATTTTCCATGACCGTTTTGCATAAATGTGGCTGAATTTCGTTGATACAGCACTCCATTTCCTCCTTCAACGCGTGGGTGGTCGTGGGGTTGTTGGCATAAACCTTAGACTTCAAAAAACCACAAAGAAAAAAGTCCAACGGAGTTAAGTCACATGATCTGGGCGGCCAATTCTGATCACCAAAACGGGAAATTACACGACCAGGAAATGACTCATGCGGTAATTGAATTGTTTCTCGGGCTGTATGGCATATGACACTGTCTTGTTGAAACCACATGTCGTCCACATCCATATCTTGCAATTTCAAAAAAATCAAAATCAGCTAACGCCTTTTTATTCCCGTATACGGGAGTAGGCGAGGCCATTTAGCCCTATCTAACTTTTGGAGACTGAGTGGGCAGTTCAATCTCCACTGGTACCCAATCAGAGACAGATGGCCCAAGGCTATCACTAATTAAGCGGTACGCAGTGGAGAGAGACGGTTCAAATGCGCCGCCATCTTGTGGTCCCTAACCCTAACACAATATATTTAATGTCTGAAATAATGTGGGTTTTACGGTCGATTTTCTTGAGTTTACAGTACGAAAAACCAGAGTTTCCGGGAGGAAAAACCTGCTTGCCTGTGCCAGAGATCGACTAACTCGGGAACGTCGAAAAAAGGCTTAGAAAAATTTCCTCTAGTCGCCGACTAGACTCAAAACCATGTCTTCCTTCGTGCGGCCAAGCGTGGCGGTGTACAAAAGCCACATCCGTTGAAAAAAAAACTGGATTATAATGTCGCGATAGCGAGCACCATTAACTGTTATTGACTTACCAGCCGCATTTTCGAAGAATAGACCGATGATGCCTCCAGCCCAAAATCGGCACCAAACAGTGACACCTTGTGGATGCATTTGTTTCTCAACAATCACTCGTGAATTTTCTGAACTTAAAATTCGACAATTTTGTCGATTAACGAAGTCATCAAGATGAAAATAAGCCTCATTGCTGATTTTGTTCGAAAAATAAGCATCCACTTGTTGTTGTTCCATAATCCATTCAACGAACTGTTCTTTCGTGTAGCGCTCCATTTTTAATAACCCTGAACTGTCAGCTGTCACGCTGTCTTTTTTTTTCTTGTTGGCAACACTTTACCGCACAAATGGTGCTAAATTTAAATCTTGCGTGAATTTTGGGACACCTTATACCTGGATAAAGGATAAAACCAAGAATATAATTTCTTGGCATCTTTAATTTATAAGTTTATTATATTTGCAAACAATTTTCCAAGATAACTGAAGGGAGTACCATTTGTAGAATTCTAGTTATCAGTATTAAACTAGTTATTTCTCCATTGGATTCTATCTCTAAAAAATCAGATAACACCACTTGTTCGTCTATAGGAAGTAGGGGAAGCCATTTTAACGCTATCTAACTTTTGGAGACTGAGTAGGCAGTTCAATCTCCACTGGTAACCATTTAGAGATAGCTGTCTCAAGACTATCACTAATTTAATCGGCGAGCAGCGAAGAGACAGCTAACAAGTGCCGCCATCTCATGGTTCCTAACCTAACGGACTATTTTTAATATCTGAAATAGTAGATGGTTCTACGGTCAATTTTCTTGAGTTTACAGGACAAAAAACCCTAGTTTCAGAGAGAAAAACCCGCTTGCTGTGCCTGAGATCGACAAATTCGGAAACCGATCGAAAAAAGGCTTAGAAAGTGTTCCTATGTTTGGCCACTAGACTTCAATTTAATTCTTTCTTCGTGCGATTTTAGTACTGAGGAGTGCAAACACCACTTCCATTGAGATACACGGACTCACAAGTATAGGAAACTTTACTTCAGTCTCCCCCACCCAAACGGCCACGATGTATATATACGTCCAGGTTGCCATGGATGCGAAGTAAAAAAAAAAAAAAAATCAGCTAACGCCTTTTTATTCTCGTATACGGGGAGTAGGCGAGGCCATTTAGCTCTTTCTAACTTTTGGAGACTGAGTGGGCAGTTCAATCTCCACTGGTACCAATTAGAGATAGATGGCCCAAGGCTATCACTAATTAAGCAGTACTCGGTGAAGAGAGACGGCTTAAATGTGCCGCCATCTCGTGGTCCGTAACCCTAACACAATATATTTAATGTCTGAAATAATGTGGGTTCTACGGTCGATTTTCTTGAGTTTACAGGACGAAAAATCCGAGTTTCCGGGAGGAAAAACCTGCTTGCCCGTGCCAGAGATCGACTAACTCGGGAACCGGTCGAAAAAAGGCTTAGAAAAATTTCCTCTAGTCGCCGACTAGACTCGAAACCAAGTCTTCCTTCGTGCGGCCAAGCGCCGTGGTTGGCAAACGCCACATCCACTGAGCTACACAGGCGAAGTGCATATTAAAATTGTAATACCATTGATATTACTTTGAAATATATGATGGATTCCAAGTGTATAGGAGTTGTATATTTTATCGATATTGACGGCGACGTGGTTAAACAGGTTCAATGGTCTACGTCTATCCCCTTTGGGAGATAGTACTTTTTTAAATAAGCTAATCTTTCCTAACTTTATTTTGTCTAAATATACAGGGTGGTTCAAAATTCCACATACAAACTTCGAGGGGAAGTAGAGAACACCAAAATGAACCATATTCACGTAGGACAGCATGACCGCAAACGCAACCAGAAGATACTGACAGGGACACAAAGATACAAAAATAACACAAGGCAGTAAGTAGTATAAAAAACTTTATTTGGCATAACTGAACAGCTCAATAGTAGATGGATACATAATATGGTAAACGGGGTGCATGTCTGCCATCTCAGCGTTGGTAATACGACGCATGTTCTTCGTACGAGTCGAAAGCTTCAATGAGGAAGCCCAATTGCTCACCTGGAGCGCTGGCGAACAGCACGGCCTATCACTTTCGGGTGGTTTCCGGTCAAGCTTTCCGATGTGAATATTGTTGATTTTGATGTTTTCTATCTCCCCTCAAAATTTGTACATGAGATTTTGAACGCCTCTGTATATACTTTTTTAAAAAATAATTAGGAAATTACTTATATTTAATGGTTATCTTATATTAGCTTCTTAGAACGTGGTTTTTAGAATTGTCTGTTAATGATTAATTGCATTTTGTGATCTTGCGATGCCTATGATACCAAGGTGAAAATTCTACGCTAATAAAGTATTTTACGTGAGTTTTCCTTCAGTGTTATAATTCTTTTCCATATGCCAACTGAACTTCCCTCTAGGTTTCCAAAAGTTAGATGGGGATAAAGGATAGGGGAATTAAAGACGTTAGCTGATTTTTTTTTGATAAATTTTAGAGCGTAAGGAAAAGTACTCCACTGTTACATCCACTTGCAAATGGAGCGGGGATTATCATGAATGAAGTAAATGCGAGAGTGGAAGCACAATATAAAACAGGAGAACGGGAGGATCCAGGGTGGACTGGGAGATATTTATGAAACATGTGGATGTTGGAATCATAGGTGAATGTGTGAGTGAGCAACAAAAGATAGAGATGGCCTGGGATTGGAGAAGAGAGTTTTGGGTGTGAGGAAATTTGTAGAATTGGTGATAATATAATGAAAAGGATTTGGGGAGCTATTGAAGAGTCACATCAGAGAAGAGATACTCATAGAACTTATAGAACGAGAAATGATTTCTTATGTTTGTTTACTAATGCCAGAAGAATTAGAAATAAGAGGAACGAAATTGTTGTATTACTTGAGTTTATTCCCCCCAAGATAGTTGTTATAAATGACACATCATTAGATGACAATGACATTCTGACAAAGATGAATGGATATGATATTTTTCCTGAAGACAAATAGGGAAGAAAGGGTGGAATACTGATGATGGTAGCAGATCAGTTGTGCCCATTGCAAATCCTAAGGTGGATTTGCAAGGTACAAATAGTGGCGACAGTTTTGAGGCAATTTGGTGTGAGGTGCAGGTAAACATAATGAAATATTTAGTTGAGAGTTGCTATAGACCTGGTAATATGGAGGGTAATGAGATGGAAATGTATAGACAAATTTGGCCAACTAGCAAGAAACGACTGAATATTATGGGTGAGTTTAATTATGGTAATATAGACTGGAATCAAGAGACTGCACCTGAGGGCAAAGAAAATGAATTTCTGGAATTTTTGAAAGACAACTACATTATGCAGTATATATTGGAGGGTACACGAGGATCAAGATTATTGGAATTGACCATCTAATCAGATGATGTTATTTTAAATGGGATGTTACCCAAAAGTGGTGTACCCCAAATCTTCCACCAGTTGGTGAGAGTGACCGCGAGGTGATCACTTGCAGGGTGGCCGTCATTTGAGGACGTCTGTTAGAAAGGGATATATGTGAAACTATAGGACTTGTAATTATGAAAAGCGTAGGTAACAGCTTGCAGTGATAAATTGGAAGAAGGAAGTGGATAGGAAGGATATCAATGCTGCTTTGGCGCTACTCACGAACTATTTGGTGAAGGGAATATCAGAATGCATTCCAAAAGTTAAGAGGATGAATAGAGAAGGTATGAAATCGATTCAAGTGTGAGATGATATATCACACTTGCTCTTTGCATACAAGGAGCAGGTGAGAAATGGATACAAATGGAATCGAGGTATGCAATCTGCATGAAGCACATGATGATTAGTTAAAACAACCAATAGCATGAAAAGTACAAAGAGCAGGGGACAGAGAGAGATGGCTCCTTGATAAGGGTGGCAAAAGTGCAATATGAGCACCAATTAGCTAATGCGATGATCAATCCTAAGGAATTTTTTTCGATATGTGGCCAGTAGAAGAAAGAATGATTATGGTAGGATGGGATTGCTTGGTAGAAACGGAGGAATGATAACTGCTTTGAAGGAAATAGTTGAGATATTTAATAAACAATTTATAAAGGTATTTCATTCTTATAAATGTGACATCATGAAAAACTTGAAAGCAGTGGGAAAGGAGAAGAGGAACTGTTACTGAGTGAACAGGGGGTATATGAGGAATTGAATAGACTTGATGTAATTAAGGATGGTAGGTCCTACAGCCTATAGGACTTGATGACATTTCACCACATGTTTTGACAGAATGTTCTGCAGAGTCAACAACAACTGTTACATATATTTTCAGCGTGAGTGTTGCAATGTCAAGTTCTAAAGGAGTGGGAAGAGGGTAAAATTGTTCCTATCATAAAGGAGGTGATAAGACTATAGCTTTGAATCATAAGACCAGTCTGTGTGTATGGAGTTATGGTTAAGGTGTTAGAGAGGTTAGTTAGGACCAGGATTCAGAATTGGGTTGACAATAAAAAATATTCTTTGACGGCCAGCATGGATTTTTTAAAGCAAGTGACAAATGCATTGGATAAGGGTGTTGCATATACAGTGGAATATTTAGATTTTGCAAAAGTCGTTTGATAAATTGACACATGAAAAGTTGGTAATTATATTTGAACGAATTGGACTGAACAGTAGATTAGTTCGCTGGATTGGAGATTAGATGTTAGTTATCAGCGAGTTGTTTGTTAAGGAGCGATATCCCAAAAGAGGAAATTTACTAGCAGTGTACCCCATGGGTCTGTTTTGGGTCCATTGCTTTTGTTTTATGTAAATGATATTAGGAGAGGTCTGAATTGTGATGTACAGTTGTTTGCAGATAATGCAAATTTGGGGAGAGGTATGAAGAGTAGGGCAGATGATGTGGCTTTGCAAGAGGAATTGAATACACTGGCTGAATGAGTAAATGAGTGGGATATGAATTCAATTTTGCAAAGTGAAATTTGAAATTTCACTATGAAATTTCATATGGGAGATGAGAGATTTGGAAGTGGTGACAAGGTCCTACAATTTCGGGGATGTGTTACTAAAATTGAGCACAACACAGTGCATTATTGGAATGATGCTGAGAGCACTGACTTGTAGAAGTAAGGATGTTATGGTTCTCTTTCCTAAGGTTTCGATCAGTCTGCATATGGATTACTCTGCATACACATGGACAGTTAATCTCTGGGATGTAGAGTACGAAGACAGATTGAGAAAATGCAATTTGCAGAAATTGAAATTTCGGTAAAACTTTTACCAAGTTTAACACAAAATTTAATCACAGCTCTTTGTTTGAAACTCATTGTCCGACCGTTCGTCAAAACACACTGTCACTCTTGGCACCATAAATCGGTTTCTAATGAAACAAATGTCATAAATAGTTGGCACAACACTAATGAAGGTTGCCCTTTCGACAACAAAAAGATACAACATTCAACAAATTATGAGGATTACGTGTAGATGAGTTACGCATTTTAATCCCACATACTTCGAAGCTTGGGTTAACTTTTATGAAGAGATAGGGATTAACCTTCACTATTTATGTTGTTGTCACTGTTTATGTATGGGATGTAGGCATTGGATGCTGGCGATTTGTGATGTGTATATTAGTGTTAATGGTATATTATCTTTGTTTGTATATTTTCCAGGGTTCGTGTTTTAATGTTCTGTAGTTATCTATGCGTTTTAAATTTCTTGGTAGGTTGTTGATTTGCATGGGTATCTGATGTGATTTCACAAAAGATCCATATAAATTGTTGAAGGGTGTCGGGATGTAGAGAGTTGTTGTAGGTGGTGTTATACGATATGTGTCTCTGTTGTTTCGATAGGTGATGTCGAAGTAATTCCTTATTAATGTTATGTATTGTTTCAGTATTTTAATGCTCAGGATTCTGTGTGTCGTCATGTGCTGGTCGGCATTGGGTGGTTGTTGTGTATAAGGTATCCAAATCATTGTTGACACAATTCTCCTATGTAATATTTCTAATTTTGTTAGGTGGCTGTTTGTTATGCTTGCATAGATTGTTATATCGTATCTGAGTAGGGTTTCACAGATACCATTGCATAGGAGTTTTTTTATGTTGGATGGAATAATGTCTTTTTATTGGAAGAGTTTTGCTAAGATGATCCCCAGTTTGATGTGTGTGTAGGTATTATATATGTTTTGTCCATTTAAGGTGGCAATCAATGTAAAGACCAAGGTATTCTGCATGTGTTACAGGCATGATTTTGGGACATTGGCAAGTTTTTTGTGGTTAACGCAGCGGTATGTGTGACAGTGTATCGATAGTGGTGTGGAGCGCATGATTCTTGGAATGCGTATCATCAACATCTGTGTTTTGATTACAATTACGTTTTGGTAGAAGAATGTTGTAATTTTATTTAGGTCTTGTTGCTTTGGAGAGAGCCGTGTTGATGTCTGTGTGGATTGCTAGTAGTGCGGTGTCATCTGCATACTGAAATATTTGACTTCTTATGGCCATGTTGTGAACATCATTAATTAAGTTAAGGGGATAATAACGCCTTCATTATTTAAAAGCCGGGTACGAAACTCGGAGATCGAAATCTAAGCGTTTCATGCCGAAGAACTATCGGCGAGTCCAAGCGCAAGTCATCACTTCGGTAGTACAACACCATGGCAACTCGTGTCAAAAGTGGAGCAAGCTCCATCACTATCCTTAATATCTTCTCATAACCTTTTCTTATATTAAGGATAGTGACGGAGCTTGCTCCACCTTTGACACGAGTTGCCATAGTGTTGTACTACCCAAGTGATGACTTACGCTTGGACTCGCTGATAATTCTTCGGTATGAAACTCTTAGATTTCGATCTCCGAGTTTCATATCCGGCTTTAAAATAATGAGGGATTTATTATCTGCTTAACTTAATTTACGCCGCCGGAAAAAATAGCCTCTTGGTTCTTTATTGTAGAACATCATTAATGTATATGTTGAATAGAGTGGGTGATAACATGGCACCTTGAGGGACAATAATAATAATAATAATAATAATAATAATAATAATAATAATAATAATAATAATAATAATAATAATAATAATAATAATAATAATAAACTAATCAGTGATAGCTGACCTAAATTGTCACCGATATTAAATTGCATCTGAAAAGAAGGCAAACAAGTGACGCCACGCGCGGTCCCCATAACAGAATATATGATTGTCTGAAACAATGTGGGTGTTATCCATTTTCTTGGATTTTTGGGAAGAATAACGTTTTCGGAGAAAAAAATGACACTTGCATCTGCCAGAAATCGACTGACTGGAGAAATGGTCGAACGAAGGGTTAGAAAAGATTCTCTAATCACTGACTAGATTCGAACTTTGAGCACTCTTTTCTTCTGGCAGCCTCGCGCTATGAAAGGAAATACTACTTCTAGGTTAGTTGTTAATTTATTTTTTTAAAATTAATTTCTCAGTTCAGTATTATTAGATTTGTCGTTAATTTTATGTGAATTTTTTAAAAAAAATCTCTTGAGGAGGTTTATCTGTTTTCTTTAGGAAATAAAAATCGCTAGAGGAATTTTGAAAATTATTTGTTGTTAAGGCTATTTTTTATTTTATTATTTTTTTTTGTGGGTTCGTAAGTTTTCAGATCGTCACTTTCGATAACATCTGCTTGTGATTTATTAATCTGCACGTGGGTCCGTACCTCTCAATTATTTGAAATAAGTATGCTCTGTGTTTACACAGTCGTAACGTATTCTTAAACATCTCGGAAGGAACGCTATAATTGTTGCTTTTTGTCTGAATATAGATAGTATGTGCATGTTGTATGCTCCCACGTTAGCCAACAACAAATTTTGCAGTGCCTACTTTCTAAAAATTCAAGTTTCACCTCAGTGATTAAAGATTTTCACTAATTTAGATGGTTAAGGCAAATTGTAATGGATACCAAATCGAGAAAGTAAATAATTTTCCGGTTTCATTGTTGGTGGCAGCTTTATTGTAGCTTGAGGATTATACTAAATGACGTCTGAAGATTTTAATAAAACTTCATAATACGTATGTTGAAACATATTTTATGTGTTAGCAGATTTTCTTCAAGTGGAATTTGAGTTATGTTTCCGTCGTGCACAATAGGTACAAGTGTCTTTCAACCCAGCTCCTTAAAACATGTAAAGAAGAGAAACTTGTGGTTAAGGAAACTGAAAATCCATTCAAATCTCTCATGGGATGATAATAAGTGGCAATGCACTCTTCCCTCAGATCATTGTTATAAACAGCTTTTCCCTTGGAAATCAAAAAATGAATTTGTAGATTCTATTTGTGCCAACGTGATTTATAATAAAGGTATGATTCTTTTCTACTGTTTGTGCTTTTGTATGGCGCAGAGGAAATACTAAACAAATCATTTAAAAGGAGTTCAACGTGTACAAATTTTATACTGTGAATGTTTGTTGTATGATAGATACTGTGCAAATGCTGAATAGTTCTTGACATGATGTTTAGGGCCTCCCTCGATGAGTCTAAGGACCAGGGTCGGCCATCTCGGTGGTGAGATGAGTGCAATGCTCCCGAACCCCAACGATCGAGTGGGCACAGTCGGTACACATTTGCGGAAACGTATTATATTTCGATTTTTTTTTATTTGTTTATTTTCCTCTGCAAAAATCATTTGCAGGTAAGAGGTTTTACAATACGTTTATTTCGAATCCTTTAATTTTTACCTTTGAAAAATATTAGGGCCCCCTTTATAGAGAAGGCCGGCCCTGCTAAAGACTCCTTGGAGTTGCCCGTAATAATAATAATATGTTGTAGTAGTAAAAACTGAAAACAGTGAAAAATAATAACTGTAAAGTTTGAAAGTTATAAAGGAATAAGTCTCAGTGGTTTCAAGATATGAGAGGGGAAATACACATATACAAACGGAATAAATATAATTTTTACAGTGATATAGACAAGGTAGAAAATAAAGATGGTTATTTTTCTTCGAAATTGCTGATAGAAAAGCATGAATTAAATACAACCTCTTATATACTGTTGGAAGATCTCTGGCTGTGTGAACAGAAATCAACTTTTTGAAACACTAAATAATGAAACCCCAAACCAAATATACATGCAGGTAGGCTTAGGTATTGAAAGTTATTTCTAACATCACTTCACAGCACTACCAGCATTCCAGAAGTAAATAATTTATTGATTTACTAATATTTTGGTGGATTTCACATCTTCAGAGCATAAATTTCAATTGTTATCATGTTCAAGAGGGATGGGAAGTGTATAGTGTTTTGTGTTTTTTATGGGTTGTAGCAGAGGTACCAATGTTTAGTGGTAAGAGCTTTGTAAGAGCTCTCTCCAATGTCAAATGAACAAGCATCCATGGCTCAGCTGGTGTTTTGAAGATGCGATAATGGACATTGGTTTAACTGCTTATGCAAATACCTTCTGGTATGTGTGGAGTTTTCTATAAACAGAGAAGGGTTGTCAAACCATTGTCTTTTGTAGCTGTGTAACTACTATATAGGAAGGGAAGACAGTTCTCGTTTTCTGTGGAGAAGTGTGTTTTTGGCTGCCTGTTTAAATGTGTTAAATATGTATCTAAAGTGTGTGGACCAGACGGCAACACTTGACCTACATAGTATAGAAAGATTACTGATATGTGTATAGCTGTGTTTGGTGCTTGGTTAATGGAAATTTCATATACAGACTGAATGGGGTAGAGATGAAGAGAAAAGCGAACCCATCACAGTCTTGTCTAGCTGTATGTAAATTTTTCCTTTCCATGAAAAATAACCTGAACGTATAGTGAATTTGAACAATTCAGGTATATCATGGTAGAGGTATGGGATGTGGACGTAACTTCAAGGGTTTTGATCTGTATTTCAGTTCTGTTGTCAGACATTGGAGGCTGACAGTTCGTGGAAATATTCCATTATGAAGCATTAGCCTGTGACACAGTGATATTATTATTATTTGGTAATCTCGATGTAGTCAACAGACTCATCGTGGGATGTGCAGATAAGATAGTCCTGTCAGTAATGAAGGTGAGTTGCACTACTTAGAAACCATCCAAACCTCACTGTTGAGATTTTATAGAATAGATAAAATCTCACATTGAGATTTTATCTATGAAAGTTTTTCCACTTGGTTATATAATAAATTATAGATACCAAGAAATTAAACACTTGGTTTAATCCTTTCCAAGTGTAAGCAAACAAATTTGTTCCTGAACTATTTTCAGGACTGGGGCAACTTGTATAAAAAAGCTGATCACTTCACATCACTTGCCTTGGTATCTCAATGCAAAACATCTCCTTGCAGACATATAATGCGATGCATTATGGGAAGGATCACTACCCAGTCCAGTTTAGACCTTTATTTTGCTTACACTTGGATAAAGGATTAAACCAAGTATAGTCAAAATCAATGGTTCTACCTCATCCCAGCGCCATATCTTTGCTGGAGTGCCACAGGGATCCCTACTAGCTCCATTGCTGTTTTCTGTATACATGTCGGACATCCTGCACAATCCGATGACTTCCATTTTGGCCCTGTATGCGGACAATATAGCAATACTAACCAGATCTCTCCGACCCCATTTCATTACCAGAAAGCTTCAAGAAAACCTTCTAAAGCTGGAGGGTTGGTTTTCTAAATGGAGATTGGAAGTCAACCTCCTAAAAAGCTCAGCCATTCTTTTCTCAAAAAGGCCTATATCTCCCGCAGGAGATGTGTTACTATTCAATACTAAAATTCCCTGGCAGACGGAAACAAAATACCTGGGTGTAATTCTCAACAAAAAGCTATCTTTCAACAAACACATCAAGTCTACGTGCGCAAAGGCATCTAAAGCCATAGCTCAGATCTATCTGCTAATTAACAGAAATAGCAAGCTCGGCAACAGAATCAAATTGCAGCTATACCAGATGACGATTCGTCCTATAATCACCTATGCCTCTCCGGCCTGGAGCCACACCTCTAATACTAACGTTATCAAAATATAGCGAGTGCAGAACAAGTGCTTGAGAATGATTCTGAATGCCCCGTGGTATGTTAGAAACAATCAACTTCATAGAGATACAAATATTCCCTATATTTTCTCTTTTCTGCAATCCTTAGCATACAAGTTTTTCCTAAAGACATCCACACACCCCAACGATTTGGTTCAGCAAGCTGCAGCATAGGAGGCAATGGACATATTTAAACATAGAAGACCAAAAGCTATATTAACCTCCTATAGCGACGCATAATCTCCATGTCCATTTAGGGCGAGCAAACTGCTCATAAATTTTATCCTCACTGTAACCACAACAGATAGCAGGGAATATGAAAACCATCTTGCTTCACCCCTAAAGACATAAATGTCAATTGTCAGTCAACTGTCTTAAAGTTTGTTGGATAAAATTGGATAAAGGATTAAATCAAGTATATTATTTCTTGGTATGTTTAATTTATTGAGGTTCTGTCTGTTTCTACTTTCTCAAATATCTTGGTTATTGATTGAGCTACAAAGAAGAATGTGGCATTAATAAAAATTTGAAATTACAACAGAGCAACTAGAACCATTCATGATTTAAATTATGAAACGTACTTAGCATACAAGACATTGGCAGAACCAACAATTCCATATGAGCATGATGCCTGTATCATCAGGAAACAAATTAAATGATATTTGCCAAGAAATTATCTCATCTTCCTATTTCCCTCTTTTACCTTGCAGTATCAAAGGTTTATTAATCATTGGACCTCAAACCGTTCACAGGATAAGGTAGTCAGCCCTATCCCCCGGTGTATCCTATGTCCATAGTGTTGAGTTCTCAAGGCTGGTTTGCCTGCTTTGTGGGATGAAAAATCCCAGGATAAACTGGGGAAAATCCCTACTGTCCATGTCCAAGACTGGCTAACTTGGCTATGGCTCTGGAAGCTCCTTCAGCTCCTCACCTCGCCAATGAGAATCGAACCTAGGACACTCCTTCCCCAGGCGTATGGTTGCGAAGCACACAGCCACTGGGCTAACTGCGTGGACATATTCTTGCTTAATTGTTTAATCCTTTATCCAAGTGTAAGTGATTTTTACATGTGAAGTATCTTCACAATTAGGCTACTTGTATACAGAGGTTGATGATATGATGGTAAGTGTTATGCACATCCAAAAGGAAGTGTGCTTTGCGTTATGGGACACTAAGTCAATTGATGTGAAGTCATAATCCTCAAGAGACTATATATGAGTAGCTTAGTGATGAAGATACTTCATGTGCAAACTTCGTTTACTTACTTGGTAAAGGATTAAACAAAAGTATAATATGCTTTGCAACCAAGTGGGGAAAAGCATTCTTTACAGCAGGGTTTCTCAACCTTTTACTATGACGGAACACTTAACAAATCCTGAAATTTTAATGGAACACCTTGGTTAGAGTCGAGTATCATCGGTCTCGTATTCAATGTAAAGCTAAGTGCACACTATCACTGCAGCAGGCTGTATCACATCACAAAAATGCGACACCGCACACTACAGGTGAGCCATGCCACGGCACATCACATTGACCTTGCTTGTGACTGCACATTTCCTAGAATAGATACCGCCATACTTCACTCACACTCAGTGTTGATAACCGTGGGCGGCTGTCAGCCAGTGGCTATGTCCAAGGCCAGCGCATGCTGGCCTTAATAGCACAATGCACATGCAAAGTGAGAGCGCCTGATTTTCCAACGTTTGAACTTGTCGCAGCATTTAAAACCATTCCAGGCTCGTATTAATTTTGATAATTTTTCGTGTTACACTTATTCACTTTCCACGGAACATAGTTTGGGAAAATGCTGCTCTACAGTATTTTAAATGCTTAGCAATATGCATGTCTGAAAGGAAGTGTGCTTTGTATTATGAGATACTAAGGCAATTGATGTGAAGTCATCAGCTTCTCTATACATGTATCCAAAGTTTGCACACGAAGACACTTCATGTTGCTTACACTTGGATGAAGGATGGATTAAACAACAGAATATAACTTAATTTTGTTTTCTGTGTCCTGTGTCAGAAAACAAGATGAATAATAGCTTATATCAGGCATTTCACAAGAACTGCAGGTCATACATTATTGGATTGGGTGAAAAACTAAGATATAATATATAAAACAATATATGCCTGTGTAGTCCTATGGAAATTCTTCAGGCCTATGAAGAAAGTCTGTTTGTAGGCTTGATTGTAGTGAACCCTAGAGTAGCTTTTTTTCTAGGCCTTTCTTCAGTTAGTTCCTTAGTTTTGGGTAAGTAGGGTTTTTAATCCCAAATTTCAAAAAATTTGGCTGCAAGACCCACGCTGCTACAGACAGTACAAGTATTTGAATTAAGGCCATGAGACGGTGGCAGTTGTCTGCCATGCTCTTTCAGTCTTAGTTCATTGATAAGTTGAAGGATAGAGACCGACTGCCTATCTATCTACAAAAAAATAAAAATGTTACTTGTGACTAAATAAAGCCCACAACAATTAGTTATTGTTGCTATTTGTTCTCTGAAGGTGCTGTGTATAAAATCAGTGAAATAGCAACCTAAATGTTAGCTCAGATCTGTCCAGTTTTTTTATTCCTTGGCATTCTACCTATTGGAGTAGTCCCAAGTATCACCAACTTTGTTGTTCCACATGTAACCCTTCTCAATTAAAGATTTCCCATTCTTAGCCACTTTCCAGGTAAAGACAGCTTGTCTTCACCATATCTTGGTTACAGACAAATTCTTTGATGTAACCAAATCCAGAAAACTGGATTACTATAGGTACCTTCTGTCAGGAAATTGTCTTCAATATTAAAATAAGTTCCATTTCCTCTCGCATATTCTTTGCTCGTTTCAATTTGTGTCCTCACAGGCCCGGCTCGAGGCAGGGGCAGAATGGGCGAATGCCACAGGCAGAAAAGTAAAAGGGCAGAAAACTTACAAAGGTTTGTTACAATTATACTGTGGCAGAAAAAATTAAAAATAAAGAAATTAATTAAATTGGATATATGATATATTTCAAAAATATTAAATTTATACATACATATATATGAAGATAATTATATTTTATCCTAATTATATAAGCTCCAAATAATTATTTTTATTTTGATAATCCCTGGGACAGAAACATTTATATCCAATTTCACTGAGAAAATTTGATTCTCTTATAAATAGAATATTTTTATTTAAAAAACAAAATTAATCGGAAATTTTTATTTAGTAATTTAATATTTTAATATAAAACAATTGATATATATAATAAATAATATAAATATGAAACCGACAGGCAGAAAAAAAATCTTTTTTTTCGAGCGAAGGGCGGGAAAAAAATCTTGCACACACTCAAAAATTTGCTCAGGCCGGAGCTGTGTCCTCATAGTTGAGGGCCTTGGTTACTTGTCATAACTTCAGTGAGTTAATTTTCACATGTTGTCAGTATCACCTTTAACCCTCTCCTCCCCAGCCCTTACTGCTAAGCAGCAACCTCTGTTTGTTTTGTCATGTTGGCTTTTATCTCCTCCCAAATAGCTTCACATACATTGCTTCCTGTAACTCTACTTTACTGCCAAACTTCTACTCCTCTCCTAGTCCTGTTTTCTCTATCCTCCTTACTTTAGTAGAGGGAGGCAAGAGTAGACCTAGAAGCCATCATTAGAAGTCTGTATGGAGGGTGTGAGCAGGGGAGTGATAAGTATGTTCTTTGCATGGAAGGTGATTGGTGAGTGGATTGCATTGCCTGAAATTGTGAGTTTGGAAACTGTGAATGGGTTCGATGATCTTTTCATGAGAAAGTATAGACCTCATGCAATGAGTCCTTTGACTTTGTAGAGTTCAGATGTTAATAATAATACTTCCCACATCATATATGCATTATAATATCCCTTTGGGCCTGCAGATGTTACCTCCTTGAATTCTCTTAATGAGAGTCTCATTTAGATTTGAGACGTACTGCATTCATTCTGTGATATTTTCATACTTATATCCTCCCTCAAGGGAACTTATGCACATGCTCACTTGTACCTCTTCCCAACAGCTTTAGTTTCCCTAATTTTGTACTTTTTTGACTAAACAAAACTTTCATTAGACACCTAATTCCAAGTACAAGTCCTTTTGTCCCATCAGACTCGGTCCAAATATCTAAAAATTGCACACTGTTCCTCCTGCACAACCTATCCTGCATTGACTGACTTGCAGTCATACCCTAAGATCTTTTTCACTTCTTCCAGAAATTCTTTCATATCCTCACATTCTCACTTTTCCATTATGAACATTATGGAAACAACTGCCGCGTTACAGTAAAAGTTTAGTTTAATATAAACAAAAATAGACACTCGACATTTCAACCTTCACATTAAGGTCATCATCTGGAGTATACACATATACACAAAGAAACAAGCTGCACAACAATCAACAATTTACTGCAAGCTTACACATACCAGCCAATATATACATGTTAACAATAATAAAAATTATTGGGATCACTGAGACGTGGTTGACAGAAGGGGATATAATAACAGAAATAGAAGTCGCTAGGTATAGCATTTTTCGTCAGGATAGGAGGGGAAAGTGTGGTGGTGGGGTACTGCTTATGATAAGTGATGACCTATGTCCTCTAAGAGTGGAGGCTTTGGAAGGAAGTGAGACAAATGATTTTGAGAGCATATGGTGTGAGGTAGCAGTAGGCAAGACAGGATATTTAGTGGGGTGTTGCTACAGAGACAGGAGCATGGAGGATGGGGACCAAGAGATGTTTAGACAGCTAAGTTTGGCAAGTGCAAGAAGAATGATTGTTATGGGAGATTTTAACTACAGTAGTATAAATTGGAGAGAGGAAGATGCATATAGCAATAGGGGATTGGAATTTCTAGAATTCTTGAGGGACAAATGTCTTAGGCAACATGTAACAGAGGGAACAAGAGGTTCAAGAGTTTTAGATTTGGTTATAGCATCAGAAGAGTTGATAATAACTGAGATGACATCTCTCCCACCAGTTGGAGAGAGTGACCATATGGTTTTGACTTGGAAAATGAATAGACATGCAGGAGTATCAAAGAGACAGGAACTTATGTGAATTATAATGCAGGTGATTATAATAGTCTTAGACGTCAACTTCGGGAAGTTTCATGGAGGGAGGAATTGGAAGGCCGGGATATCATTAGTGCGTGGGAAATTGTGAAAGAATATTTGTTAGCAGTAATGGTAAGTTGTATACCACGAGTGAAGAAGAGGACACAATTTGGAGTAAAGTGGATGACAAACAATATTAAACAGGAATTGCATGTGAAAAAGAGGCTATGGAAGAGATATAAGGAGACAGGTGAAGAGAGGATGTGTGAAGAATATAAGACACAGGCCAGAAGAGTGACTAGTGTGGTAAGGAAAGCGAAACTGGAATATGAGAGGAGATTGGCCCTAAGATCCAAAGAAAATCCTAGGGAATTTTTTAGCTATGTGGCCAGTAGGAGGAGAAATGACTGATGCAGAGGACATAATGGAATTGTTCAATGACCACTTTATTGGAGTATTTCATCCTGGAGGAGTCAGTTTTATTTCACCACGAGTTTTGAGAGAATGTGCTAGGGAACTGACAGTGCTTTTAACCTGGCTTTTCAATGAAAGTCTGGCTTCGGTAAAGGTGACCAGAGAATGGAAGGAAGGTAAGATAGTGCCATTGCATAAGGGTGGTAACAGACTGGAAGCGTCTAATTATAGACCAGTCTGTGTGTCATCAGTAGTTGTTAAGATCTTGCAGAAAGTAGTGAGGAACCATATACAGCACTGGGCAGATGAGGGTAATGTTATCTGTTAGAGTCAACATGGATTTGTGAAAGGGTGCTCTTGTTTTAGCAATATGCTAGCCTTTTATAATAAAGTTACAGGAACATTAGATGAGGGAAAGGCATATACTGCAATTTTCTTAGACTTAGCAAAGGCATTTGACAGGGTTCCACATGATAAGCTGATATTTAAGTTGCAACACATGGGTCTGGATGTCAGATTGGTCAACTGGATTCAGGATTGGCTGTCTGATAGGTATCAGAGAGTTGTGTATGGTGGAGCAGTTTCAAGGAGACAGAAGGTTACAAGTGGGGTCCCACAGGGCTCAGTACTAGGACCTATATTGTTTAACCTTTATATCAGTGACATTGCCAGTGGATTGCAAGGGGATATTCAGTTGTTTGCAGATGATGCGAAGCTGGGAAGGATTATTAGTAATAGTGCAGATGTGGTAGCCCTGCAAGAGGATTTGAATAAGCTAGATAGATGGGCAAATGAATGGGGGTGTTGGTTTAATGCAGCAAAATGTAAGGTCTTGAGGTTTGGGAAACATCGATGGGATGCTGTATACTCTATGGGAGGAGTTATACTGGAGGAAGTTGGGGAGACAAGAGATCTGGGGTTCATGATTGATAGAAACCTGAAGTTTAGGGGACATATTGCAAAGGTGGTGATGGTAACACAGAGGATTGCTGCAATTATGAGAAGGACACTGACCTGCAGAGATAAGAGGGTTATCATTCCGTTGTATAAGTCTCTGATCAGACCACACTTGGATTATTGTTCTCAGATTTGGTCCCCAGGATTTGAAGGGGATAAATTAACTGTGGAAAGGGTACAAAGGCAGATAACAAAGATGGTTTCAGGACTGTACAATGAGTTATGAGGATCGGCTGAGGGAATGTGGACTGCAGAGTTTGGTGGATAAAAGAAGGAGAGGTGATATGATTGAGACTTTTAAACTGTTGAGAAGTGGTTACAGGGTTGACACTGGGGACTTCTTTCACTTGGTTGAACAGTGGGAAGGAGTGATGACAAGAGTTTCCTTTCATAACTTCCATCCCTGGAAGTTATGAAAGGAAACTGTGAGCAAGAGGGTGAGGAGTGGTTTCTTTTCATGGAGGGTGGTTGAACCGTGGAATGCATTGCCTGATAGAGTGGTGAGGGTGAGAACGGTCAAAGGAGTGGAAATTGCTTTTTTTTTTTTTTACAGATCTGAGAGACCTGCTTCTCCAAAATTAACAATTTTGCAGAAGCAGGTCTCTCAGATCATGCTGTTAACACTGTACACCAAATTGATTGGAAAAGTACTTGTTCTTTATCAATCAAAAACCTGGTATGATTGGAAATTTAAAGAAGCATGTGAAATTTTGATTAACCACCCCAATCTTAACAATGGTGGTATAAAATTCCCAAAAATTTGGATGGCACACATTCAGCCCACTTAGTTTTAAAGCAAATCCTGACTTTAGGCCTCTAAGCAATTTTCAGTTTTTATTGGCCATTATCCATACTGGTTTGTTGTAATTTATATGTATACTTATATAAGTAATTTTTTTTTTGTGTATATACATGTTGCTCTCCTGCTTAATTGAATTTTATGACCTAATAATAATAACAGGACTCTAGCTTTGAGAATCCTGTTATTACCTGGTATGATTGGAAATTTAAAGAAGCATGTGAAATTTTGATTAACCACCCCAATCTTAACAATGGTGGTATAAAATTCCCAAAAATTTGGATGGCACACATTCAGCCCACTTAGTTTTAAAGCAAATCCTGACTTTAGGCCTCTAAGCAATTTTCAGTTTTTATTGGCCATTATCCATACTGGTTTGTTGTAATTTATATGTATACTTATATAAGTAATTTTTTTTTTGTGTATATACATGTTGCTCTCCTGCTTAATTGAATTTTATGACCTAATAATAATAACAGGACTCTAGCTTTGAGAATCCTGTTATTAAGTAAGTTTTTGTTATTAAATAAGTTTTTTTTTTTACACCAGAGGTCAGGCCAATAGTTTTAATGGTCGATCAGGATTGTTTCTTTGTATATTTGTGTATCTCCAGATGATGACCTTAATGTGAATGGTTAAAACGTCGAGTGTCTGTTTTGGTTTATATTAAACTAAAGTTTTACTCTAATGCAGTAGTTGTTTCCATAATTTTCATAATGTATTCTGATCACCGTGTAAGCATGAAGGAAAGGATTCCATACTTTACATTCATTTCAACCAAAATTATTAACTTATTAACCAACTGCCTCACTAATATCTTTAATCTTAGAACTATTAAAGTACAATTTCATCATGTACTCATCAGGATGCCCCTAATCATAGAATTTTCATATAGTATTGTCTTTTTGAACTTTTTTTTTTTTTTTCACTTATTAATACTGTTCTCTTTGTCTCTCAACTCTCCTTTTTTACTCAGCTGTTGTCACTTGCACTCACATTATGAGTCCTTGGAGGTGTCACATTATAATAATAATAATAGATCACTGCTCATTTCATGTAACAGCATTTCAAAGTGATTACTCCAAATATTCAGAATATCTTTATCTCCAGTTATGATGTCACCTTCAGCTATATATTTTATCTTTTTAAGCAGTTTTAACAGTCTCCTGAACATTTTGTGACATAATTATGATATTTTATCTTCTATATTTTTACCAATCTTCTCATGACTTTTGTTTAGCTTCTTTTGTAGGTTTTTTATATCTGATGCACGCATGAAAGGCCACAAGACTAGCACATTATTGCCATATGTGGACAAGAGGAAATGAATAAAGAAAGAATTTGTTCATGTTTTGTTTGAACAACTGAAGGTTGCATTCTTTGGGAAAGACAGTGGGTGAGACTATTCCAAAGAACAGAAGCAGATGAAATGAAAGAGAAAGCAGTGAAGTTGGTTTGGTGAGTTTCAAGATGGACTAAAAGGGTGTTGGTTAGCAGTTGCTCTTGTTCTAATGATTTTGGAGTAAAGTGGAAGAATAATAGTGGCCAATTCAGAAAAGCACTCTATGAAAAGTTTCTGTAGAAGAGATAGAATGCAGAAACTAAACATTTATGAAAGATAGAGAAAGAGGGATTGAAGTTATGAAAGAGAGATCATTAATTAGCCAGATTACGCTCTTCTGGATAGAATCAAGGAATCTTAGGCTTTTGGTGCATCACTGCAAATAAGGGAGCAATATTCCATGGTTTGGCAGATTTGGGATTTGTGTAGAGTTAGTAGCTGTGAAGGTGTGAAGTAGTGTCTTGTGCAAAAAAAGCACAAGTTTTTTAGTGGCTGGCTGCAGAAGCTATAATCGAAATGTGTTTGTGCCAGGAAGTATCGGAAGTGTAGGTCAGTCCAAGAAGGGAAATCTGATCGTGTTTGGATATCTCAGTATTATTGGAGGTAATTATTATGATCCTAAGACCCCATGGACTCATCTAGGAGTCCCCTTTTATCATACACACAGCTCATCATACTGTGCCTTAAACACAGTCAAATTCTGTCAAGGATTTGACAGAATTTGACTCTGCAGATACCACACACTCAGGCAATGCATTCCAATCATTCACAACTCTCCACTCAAAAAACCTGCTTCTCACTCCTTTGCTCATATCCTCCTTATATAGCTTCCAGGGATGATCATACCGTGCCTTAAACACAATCAAATTCTCTGCAGATACCACACACTCAGGCAATGCATTCCAATCATTCACAACTCTCCACTCATAAAACCTGCTTCTCACTCCCTTGCTCATATCCTCATTATACAGCTTTCAGGGATGATCATACCATGCCTTAAACATAATCAAATTCTCTGCAAATACCACACACACTCAGGCAATGCATTCCAATCATTCACAACTCTCCACACAAAAAACCTGCTTCTCACTCCCTTGCGCATATCCTCCTTATACGGCTTCCAGGGATCTTTGGTTCTTCTCCAACCATTTTATGAAAAACCTCTTCAATTTTAATCCTATAACAAAATTCCTTACTAACTTGTCTATATCATATCATCCCTCTTCCTCCTATCCACTAGACTCTGCAAATCTCAACCTTTCTAGATATTCCACATTCCAGAGACTAGAAACTATTTTAGTCCATTGCCTCTGGACTTTCTCGAACATTCCTTCATCCTTTTTAAAACCAGGTGACCAAATCTGTGCACAGTAGTCCATGTGTGTGGCTTAATCAGACCTTATACAATGGAACCAGAATCTCCTTACTTCTACAAGTTAGTGTCCTCTGCATCATTGCCAGAATTCCTTGTGTTGTCCTCACAATTTTAACAATGTGTCATCTAAGTTTTAGATCCATATCCAACATCGCTCTAAAATCAATTACTTCCAACAATATATACCCACTAAATGTAAATTCTACATTCCATCTTTGTTTTCCAAATTTTAAATCCTACATTTTGAAAAATTGAACTGGCATTCCCACTCCTGTGTCCATCCACTCAGTCTAGTCAAGTCTTTTTGTAAGACCACAACATCTGCTCTACTCCCTATAGTTCATCCCAACTTTGGATCATCTGCAAATAACAGAATATTCCCCATTCAAATCTTCCCAATATCATTAACATATAATTTAAACAGCAATGTCATTAAAACAGACCCCTGAGGCACACCATTAGTGACTTTCTTCTGGGATATTACTTCCCCATACACAACTTGTTGATACCTATCAGACAGTTAATTTCCAGTCCATTGCAGTAGTCTAATATCCAACCCCATTTGCTCTAGTTTGACTAGAGATGTTATCACCTTATTGTAATAAGTAAGCAGATTACTAAAACATCACCTTCCTTTAGCAAATCCTTGCTGTTCAATCAAAGGTAATACCATTGTTATCAATCCAGTTTCGGATTGTGATTCTCACCAGCCTTTCCAACACTTTAATTACAACACCTTACACACACAGATTGGCATTTAATTTGATACTTGAATTCTATCACCTCCTTTATGAAGCAGTATAATCTTGCCTTTCTTCCTCTCCTTTGCAACTTGACCATATTAAAGTAAGACTTATATTAAACAAATATGTCATCTTCCTGGCACATTCCTTCAAAATGGTGATACATCAAGTCTCAGAGCCTTATCAACATCAAGTTTGCTTAATTCCCTACATAACTCTTCCTCACTCAGAGTCAGTCTCTCCTCCTCCTCATTCACTGCTTTCAAACTTTCTGTGATGTCACAGTCACAAGGATGTAAGACCTTTATGAACTGCTTATTAAATATCTTAACTATATCCTCCACAGCACCTGTCCTTATCATTTTCTGCAATCAATGCTATCTGACCATAGTAATTCTTCTTTTTGCTGACTACATGTTGAAAGAACTTCCTATGATTTTTTTTTCTTTAGCTAACTGCTCCTCATGCTGAACTTTTGTAACCCTTATCAACTGAGTCACCCTCCCTGTCAGCTCTTTGTATTCCTCATGCAGTTGATTATTATAACTCCTCTTATGCTGTCTCCATAATGCCTTTTTTTCTCTGTATTTCATGCTGAATCTCTTCATTCGTCCATTTCACACTTCACTTATTTAACCTTCTGACCTTTGGAATACATTTAGGCATTGCTTCTATTAGATAGTTCTTGAATATCATCCAAGCAGCATTGATCTGCTTTTTGCCCAACTCCTCATTTCATACTGCAGCTCTAAGCTGTCTCCTGAGCTTCCCATAATCCCCCCCCCCCCCACACACACATCCTTTCCTCACATGGCTGGCAACCACCTTGGTAATCATTTTGTGCTCGCTCTCACCAACTGGAAGGTGATTCTACACCTCATTTATAATATTATCATTTGATGAGATGATCAAATCCAAGACCCTCAAACCATGTGTGGTCTCTGTTATATACCTCTTGAGGTAGTTTTTCCTCAAAAACTGAAACTTATTTTCTTTACTTACAACTGTTATCTCATTATCACAATCTATATTGCCATAATTAAAATCACCTATAATGATTATCCTTTTCCTATTTTTTCTTATACATTTCCTGGTCACTACCCACCACATTATCAAGTCTATAGCAACATTTGGTTTGACACCATCTATTAATTGTATCAATTCCTCCTCATTTAAATCTGTTTCGTTCTTCAATTAATTCACTAAATTTTGTTTTCAACCATATCGCAAAAGCCCTCTAAGTGGCCATTATTATAAAAAATAAATTTTTTACATAAAAAAGCATTACATATTGTATGTAATCTCCAGAAAATAAAGTGCTCAGCTTGAGATTAACGCACTTATTATTTTTAATGTGCTTTCCTGGCAGAAAACGAAGACAATTATTAACAATAAACACTTTACACGGCAAACAATTAATGTACATGCGTGTGCTAAAGGGTATTTCCCCTAATATACATTTGCTACTTATAACTATATCCACGATACGGGCAGATGCAAATTTAACGAAGATAAAATTTGATTTTAAAGTCACATGGTGAAAAATATATGAAAAGATCAACGGTTACTACAATTTGTAAGCGGTGTTATATCGAAACTGTGTTGTATAACTATCGCATTGAACAAGGGTTACTACAATCTGTAGACTGCATTATATCGAAACTGCATTGTATAAGTACTGCGTTATATGAGGTTTACCTGTAGTTGGTGGATTGAGTGGTGGAGACAGAGAGTTGCAGACTAGGTGCCTTCCCTCGATGAGTCTTTGGACTCCCATTAAGGTGTCACATAATAATAATAATAATAATAAAAAAAATAATAATTCTTGCTTTCCACCCCATCTCATCACGGTCATACCTGGACAACAACTGACTACCTTTCTTATCACACTATTATCTTTCATCCTTCTTAACAACCACCTGATATCCAATCTTACAATTTCCTTGTTCCCAGTCAAGTCATTTGCCTCCACTACCAACTCGTTTGCTTGCTTATGCCTCATATCCACTGCCTAAGTTACTCTATTCATTTTACCTCTTGAAAAACAAACCTTGTGCATCTTCTTGTTTATCACATCTGTAATAATCATATTGCCATATAATGCCACTTGTTAGTCTTTCGTTACCTCTTTTAATTGTTTTTATCTTCACTCCACTCTTCTCTATGACTCATCTTCACCAACTCAGCTTTCAATCTTGTATCCTTTTTTTGCTATCATTCACTCTCGCTATTTTATTGCCAGTCACACATGCTTGCTTGTCTGCTCGCCATACTGTTTATTGCCCACTTTACTGTTAATTTCACTTTGTTTTTCAATGTCATTATTGCCTGTCGATCATCAGTTGAATTATTTTCCTTTCTATCACTTCCATACATTCTCTGAACATTTGCACGGTCTTCAGTTGTCAGGTGAGTTATGATGCCATATTCTCTATTCATATTTAGACTCAGTGCTTTTTTTCTGGCAGTACACAGTACCGGCACCATTTTTTCTTAAGTTTTTAAGAATTTATTTAAAATAATTTTTGAAGATTTATTGACAACAAAATGTTTTATAAATATTCCGGTAGATGGTACTGTGTTCACGAATTGAATTTTCAGTTTTGATTACTCGTAAGTTGGTACCCTGCTTTCCTGTTTCATAGGTTGTATGCAACCGGAAACAGGAAGTTGTATTCACTTCCGATTGCTTCCAATATCAGTTTATCGGTTCTATATTCACTCTGCAACAGGCAGGTGTTCAGGTGAGTTTTGAAATAATCTAAGTTAAATCAGTGCAATCATTGTTCAAAAATGAGTAAAATAAGTAGTTACTTTATACCATTGAGTAAAAAAAAAGGAAGGCTGAAGAAGCAGAAATTGTCGAATCTACTGTTGATCCTGTAAAACAGAAAACTAGCACCGAAAATACACTTGGTGAAGAGGATCACGAAACCAAGACTGAAGATCCATGTGGTCAAAAGGAAGCAGATTCTGTTAATGACTGGCCCAAATGTTGAATTTTTCTTTTGCAGAAAAATGACTTCTGCAAGAGAAACGAGTGGCTGTATGTCAAGAATAAAATGTTGGGCTGTAAAGTATGTCATGATGTTGGAAGTCTTGCCATCGATAAACACATGGGAACGAAAATTTCAGCGGAGTGGGCAAATGGTAAAATCAGTCGTTTTGGAGAATCTCGCAAAAAACAGTTAATGTCATTAAGAAAAAAGATTTACGATCATAAGGAGAGCGCAGTGCACAAAGCGTGCCAAAAAATAAAATCTGTTGCAAAAAACGAAACATTAGAGAAAGTTTTCCTAAATACTTTGTCTCATAATAAAGACGTAACAGGAAAAGTTTTTCAAACCGCTTACAAAGTTGCGAGGAGAAATCAGTCATTTAACAACTTTGAAGACGAAATAAATTTACAGGAACTTAATGGCCTAGACATGGGATATATTCTTCATTCTGCAAATGCTTGCATTAACATTATGGGCCACATCGCAAATGAAATGAGAAAAACATTAATAGACAATATAGTGAACTCCAAGAACAAAATATCATTACTTATTGATGAATCGACAACTGTGTCTAACACAACAACATTGATTGTTATTGTTCGTGCAGTTATTCCTGAACTTTCGGCTCCTGTGAGTCTTTTCCTAGATTTGATCGAATTATCAGATGTAACTGCTAGAGGAATTCTAAACTCTTTAATTAGTCATCTTGAGTGTTTAGGATTATCTGAAGATTACTTAAAGGTGTATCTATTGTCTATAACTTGTGATGGTGCAGTTGTTTGGTGTGCGTAATGGTGTAGGGATGCTAATGTTTCCTGGTGTTATTTTCTGACATTGTGCTAGCCATCGCCTTGAATTGTCTGTTAGTGACACAGTGAACAATGTGGCAGGAGGAGTGAATCGCTTTAAGAGTTTCATGGGCACACTTTATGTGAGTTATCATGTTTCACCTAAGAATGCTAGGGAACAGGAATGTGTAGCGACTCTAGAACTTCAACTTCTTAAAATCGGCAGAATTTTAAGCACTCGCTGGGTTGCATCTAGCATTCGCACAGTTTCTGCAGTGTGGCAAGATTTTGAAGCCCTTCTCCATCACTTTCTGGAGGCAAAAGAAGATAGCAGAAGAAGCAAAACAGATTGCTTTCTTTATAAGGGCCTTTTAAGAAAAATAACATCATGCGAGTTTGTTCTTGATTTGGGCCTAATGTGTGGTGCTCTCCAAGAACTTAGTGAATTAAGTCTAGATTTACAAGAGAGAAATATTGATTTGTACAAAGCAGACAGGAAGAATTGAAAATCCAGGTCTACAGTATTTCTCTTCAAAGTCTGAAGAACATGAAGTTCAAAGGGATTGAGCTCCACAGAAATGAAAGACACAGTCATGCAATAAGTTCATCTGCCTTCTATAAAATTCTGAAAAAAGCTGTTAGAAAGTGTCTGCTTGAAGGAGATGATGCTGATTTGCCTGAATGTTCTAAGATTTTAGATTCCAAGTATTGGCCAGAAAATCCTGGAAGCATCTGCCATTTGGTGAAGCAGAAATTAAAAAAAGTTAGCATGCAAATTTCGCTTAAATGAAAGAGAAGCAGTTCGTGGTTTCCATGAATATCTTCAAATAAATAAAGTCCTGGGCATACTACTTCATCTAAAGCACACTTTGGGCACAATTGCAATACCTTCCAGTGAATGTGAAAGGGGTTTCTCTCAGATGAATCTTACAGCAACTTCATCTAGGTCATCTCTGCTTGTACCTACAACTTCTGCACTGATGTTCATCAGGATAGTAGGACCTCCTTTCACTCAGTTTAACCCTAGCAAATATGTTTACTCATGGCTACTCTGAGGTCATCATTCTGCAGTTGATACCAAAAGCAAGAAGCGATCTAGAGATGACAAGGGTATATCGGAGGATATGTTAAAAGTGTGGAAGTTGCTGTAATGACATCTTCGTGGTGAGTACCAGCACCTTTTTTTTCCAGAAAAAAAGCACTGTTTAGACTCATATTTAAGCAAGCCTTGTGGTCTATCAGAATATCATATTTCCTGCATACCCACTTTTGTGGGTATGTAGGAGATACATTTCACACTTGTTCTTTTCTCTTGTTCAGCCTCTCTACATATCTGCAATATCTTACCACACATACATACATACATACTATATTCACAGCACCGTACCATTTTTGAAAATTCCATGGTGTTTATTTTTTCTTCCATGCTGATCTATGCAATGATTTGCCTTTCACTGCCCTGTGGTATCAGTATGCTAACAAAAACAATGAATTTATGATAATATTGCCTATGAAATGTATCCAAACACCATGTTTCTCACTCAGATATCTCACAGTAACACTCAATCTATAAATTAGGCAGTATCGACACACATTTAAATATAAAATTTACTTATCTTGCTGAAGCCCACACGACAACACAGTGGAGAGGGATGCCAGCTCTTTCTTGTGAGAGATAAGACAGGACTGAATTTTGGTGGCAGTGAAGTCTATAAGATTGCCCTTGACCCACTGGGATATATTAGGAGATTGTAATTCAGGCCACTGGTCATGGTGGATCTTGACAATTCTAGTACTTAGCAAGATTTGTCAAATGAAAAGGAGGAATGGAGTGTATGGTCATCGGCAGAGCTATGGATAGGAATGGAAGTATGTGTGAGATGGTCACTTATATGCAAGAGAAATAGAACGGAACCCTGGGGAGGGGAAAGTTTGTGGGGAAATCTGAGGAGAGGAAACCATCCACCATGACACATAGTGAGCAACTAGTGAGAAAGTTGGTGATTCAATTGCAGATTGTGTGTGAAGGCATACCATAGAATGGCAGTACTTAGACCCCCTGTGTCAAATTTGAGCAGATTCTTTGAGATGTCGAGAGTAACCATGTGAGTTTCTCCAAATTTTTCCATGGCTTGAGCTGTAGATCGTAAGTGGCAGAATCTGCACTGCTAATCATTGATTAGTTGATAGGTCTCTAGGTAGTTCAGGAGTTTGTTGTTGATGACCTTCATAATTTTAGAGTGAACAGAAGCAATTCAGTGGTAGTTTGTTGGTTGACTTTTTATCATCTTTCTTTGGAATGGATTAGATGTGAGCCTGTTTCTACATTGAAGGGTAGATGAATAGGATAGATTGAAGATGTGATACAGGATAGGTGTTAGTTCCGGGGTACAATTTTTTAACACAGTGAGTAGAATTCTGTCAGGACCATATGTCTTGTTTGTGCTCAGATTATTGAGGATTCTTTGGATTTCTTTCTGGCAAAGACAATGGATGACATAGAGAGAGAGAGAGAGAGCCATTTTTTCTGCAGTGATGATGTGGGAACTTTGCCCAGGTCATCATTGCAGGAACTGGAAAAGAAGAGTGATGCCAGTAAGTTGGCCTTGTCTTTAGATGAGGTAACTACAGTACTATTCAGATATGAAAGTGGTGGAAACCTGGGTGGGCAGAAGTTGTGTTCAGTGGCCTTGGCAAGGGACCAGAAGGAGTGACTGCCATTTGGGCAGGAGGGGTGGTGAGTTTGCAGCATTTGGTCCTTTCAAAGTCTCATTTGGAATGATTCTTTTACAACTGTTGTGAGCTGTAGTATAGGCAGAGTAAGCAGCTAGAGTTTTGATCTTGAGCCATTTGTGGTATATAAAGTTTTTTATATTTTACTGTGTTGCCACACGTTTTTTTGAGAACTAAGGCTTGGATGGTGGCTGAGAACTTAGAGTGGAATAAGGGACGAAAACCTTCATCCCTGTGAGAATCATTTCTGTTATTCGCTCTAAGCAGGTGTTTGGATCAGAAGAACTGAAGCAGTAGTCAGACCCTGGGAAGGAGGAATAGAAGTAACAGATGTCATCCTATTTAGTGCTCTTATAGTGCAAAAGGCCTGGTGGGTGAAAGTTGATCTGTGGTAAAAGTGACTTGTATGGGGTTGTGATTCGAGTTACCAAGAGGAGAACTGAAAGGGAAGGTGTTAGGAAGAGGTCAGGTATACTGGCAAATTTAAGGGGGGGGGGGTTGTCAGGTATTCTGTTAGGAGATTGATGATCTGTAATAGGTCATTGCTAATGGTTAATACCTCGGCAACTTTGCCTGCTTGATTGGTGAAATTGGAGAAGGGAAGCCAATTTTATTTATTTATTCATATGGAGTTTCCTCCCTTTTCTCCTTGTTCCTATTGGAGCAAGTTGAGCCCCCCCTCATGGGGGGGAGTTAAGTATTTATGGCTGTAGATCTGTGTGTTCGTGGGGCTGGTTTGCCTGCTTGCGGAATGAAAACCCCCAGATAAACTGGGGGGAAAAAAACCCTGCTGTCCATGCCCAAGACCGGCTAACTTGGCTATGGCTGAGGAAGATCCTTAAGCTCCTCACGTTCGTTAGCGACGGGAATCGAACCCAGGGAAGGAGTGTCCTGGGTTCGATTCCTGTAGAAAGAGAAAGCTAAACTTTCTCTTTCTACAGCAAAAATACTCCAATAGCAAGGTCATCCTTCTTAGGGACTTTAACATCCACAAATCATATTGGCTTCCCGTCCGTGCGGTTAGGCATATGGTTGCGAAGCGCAAAGGTACTAGGCTAACCGCACGGACGGGAAGCCAATATGATTTGTGGATGTTAAAGTCCCTAAGAAGGATGACCTTGCTATTGGAGTATTTTTGCTGTAGAAAGAGAAAGTTTAGCTTTAGAGAGAGAGAGAGAGAGAGAGAGAGGTTGAAGTCAGAATGGTTAATGTAGTTTGGAAAATGATAGAACACATGGAAAGGGCAGGTTGATTTGGTAGGGAAATTTTGAGCCAAATCAGGTCAAACAAGTGGGGGATTCCAGGTTTTGCAGTCTCTGCATGATATGTCTGTTCTGATGAATGCACAGGTGCCTTCATCAGAAAAGATGAAGAAATGCCTTGTGGTGGAAAGAACTGTGTAATGTGCATCTTGAGCAGTTGAGATCACCAGAATAGATTGAACTGTGAGAAATTTTATGGAATATTTATGCATATAGATTTTTATACTAGTAGACTCTCAGTGTGACAAATCTTTATGAAACAAAAGAAATGTTTTCTGTAGCAAATTTCATTCACCTAACATTTTTGTTTTTTTACCTTGTGATGTGTTGTCTAAGCACATTAAATCTAAATATAACATACTTTTTCATAAAATTTGACTTGCTTTTATATATAAGGCATCCTGTTAATGATTGGTATTTTATGTTTAATCTTCTCAAAAAATGTGATGTATGTATGTATTACCTAGAAAATTCCAGAAATAGTAAGTTAAGACAGAATACAAATTAGATAATAAAGAGTAAAGCGAATCAGGGAATCAGACTTGCCTACTTAATTAGATATTGTAATTACAAATCACAGAAACCACATGAGAGAGGATTAAAAAAACAAATTTCTTATGAGTAATTTTGTTAACATCTTTTTTTCTTAGAGATATCTGAATTTATATTCTTGCCTTCCCTGCATTAATCAACATTTAATATACAGTATATGTATTTTTCTTAATGCTTCAGATGGATTAATAGCAATTAATAAACCGTTTGGAGTACCAATATACAAATTTAAGGAAACCCTAGGTAAGTTGACAGAAAACATATTTATTAGATTACTAATAAAGTAATTAGATTAAGTAAGAGATGAATATTCACCTGAAAACGATAAAATTTAAAAGAAGTCGACCCCTAAAATGGGTTCTGCAAATGGTACAGAATTCGATAATAAAATCAAAATTTAATGAAAATATTTCAGAACTGCTGTCTGCACAGTTGCAAAACGAAAATGAACCCTCTCAGTGGAATAGATTACAAGCAGCTCTCATAACATCTGCTAAAAACCACATCAATAAACAAGAAGAAAGAAAGAAAAAACCATGGTTAACTCAAGAGGTAATCAACCTTATTGATGAAAGAAGAACATGGAAAAGAGGAGCAAATGAAGAAGAAAGGTTAAGATATAAAACTTTGGATAAAAGAATCAAACAGTTATGTAAAAGATTGAAAGAAAACTGGATTAATAGGCAGTGCACTTAGATTGAAGAATTACAAAATAAGAACAAAACCAGAGAAACATTCCTGAAAGTGAAAGAACTTAATGGATATACAAAACGTACACAGTCTAATAACATCAAGGACAAAGATGGAAACATACTCATTGATAAGGAAAAGATAAATGGAAGATGGGTGGAGTACTTATCAGATCTCTATGATGATGATAGTAACATGTTAGATGATTCACGACACCTTAAGTTAAATGTAACAACAGATACCACTCTACCCACAAGAAAGGAGGTAGAACATGTAATTAAGAATCTTCCTAATAATAAATCCCCTAGGTGTGATAATATTCCGGCTGAGCTGCTGAAAGCTTTGACTGGCAATAATAACAACTATTTAGTGAAATCTATTCAGGACATCTATAAAACAATACAATTACCTGAAGTTTTTACAACATCTATCTGCATACTAATTTCAAAGAAACATAATGCACAAAATTGTGAGGATTACAGAACTGTGAGCCTAATATCCCATGCATGTAAAATTACTTTAACCATCATTAACAAGCAAATTGAAAGAGCCATAAGCAGTGAATTGAATGAACAACAGAAAGGCTTCAGAAGAGGAATGGGAACCATTAATGCTATCCTGGAACTAAAAATACTAATAGAAAGATCACTTGAAAGAAATAGGCACGTTTACATATGCTTCATAGACTTTCAGAAGGCTTTTGACTGGGTAAAACATAATAAAATATTCAACATATTAGATAAATTCGACATAGAAGATCATGTACTTAAGATTATAAAAATGATTTACACCAAACAGAAAATGCAGCTGTTTAACAATGAGACTTCTGAAGTGAAAATAAAAGAGGAGTTAGTCAAGGTTGTATCCTTTCACCAAGTCAATTTAATATCTATAGCGAGACAGTGATGAAAAAGATTGAAAAACAAAAAACAGGAATTAGTATCAATGGTGTAAAATACAACAATCTTAGATATGTCGATGATACTCATGATACTAATGATACCCATTCTAATAGCAGAAAACAGAAACAAATTAATCATATTACTGCAGAAGTTGAAGAACTAATTGAAGAAGGTAAAGAATTTGGATTAGATATTAATGCAAGAAAAAAAAAACAAATTTATGAAAATCTCAAAAGAAAGCAGATCTGAGCCAGAAATATTCATAAACAATATGGAAATTGAACATACAACAGAATACAAATATTTAGGCACCTACTTTACTGCAAATGGAAAGCAAAATAAAGAAATAAAAATAAGAACAGCCATAGCTAAAGATGCATTCTGGAAAAATAAAAATCTGCTCAGAAGTTCTGTGAGTATCGAGACAAAGAAAAGAATGATAAGAACATTAATGTGGCCAATTTTTGCATATAGAAGAGACCTGGATATTCAAGAAGAGAGTAAGGCAACAGATAATGGCCTTTGAAATGTGGTGCTATAGGAGAGCTCTGAAAATCCCATGGACAGAATATGTGACAAATACAGATGTCCTATAGAGAATGAGAGCTCAGAGATCTTTATTACAGGAAATGATCCAGAGAAAGATGAGATTGGCAGGACATGTACTGAGAGATTCAGCAAGACAGAGGATACTAACAGTTTTGGAAGGAAAAATTATGGGAAAAGGATCAAGAGGCAAAAAACAAAGGACATGGCTTGAAGATATAAGATCATGGACAGGATCACACGGCTGTGCAGAAACAAAAAGGAAAGCCACCAACAGAGAAAACTGGAAGGACATGGTGCTTCACCCTCTCACTGAGGAAGCTACATGAAGAAGAGATTTTCAAAAGTTTAATCTTGGCATTATATTTTAATAAACAGAATCACTATTTATTATTCTTCTAAAAGCAAATGAGTATTTTTCCTTTAAAAGTAAAATAGGATAGCATACAGTATAACTTGCTCTTTTTTTTTTTTTCTTAATGGTTTTCCTTTCTATTGCACTTAATGAAAAGACTAGTGGATCATGTTAACAAGTAGCAAATGTATTTATCAGTTGAGGTTGGATCCTGCATGCCATCCATTTGTAACCACATACAATATACCTTATTATTTTAATATAAAATCTGTTGAATGTTATCTGAATCATTGTTGGAAGTTTTTATGTGATTATACTAAAAATTAAACTTTTGGTTATACTAAAAGCTAAAGATACCTAGAAATTATATACTTGGTTTAATCCTTTATCCAAGTGTAAGCAAACCAAGTTTGCACCTGAAGTATTTCCAGAACTAGTGCAACCCGTGGTAAAGGTGACTTCACATCACTTGCATTAGTATCATATAATGCAAAGCACATCTCCTTGTGGACAATGTTCCACAAGGAGATGTGCTTTGCATTATGGGATACTAAGGCAAGTGATGTGAAGTCACCTTTACCACGAGTTGCCCTAGTCCTGGAAACTTGGTGTTAACTAGGTCTACCTACTCACTGATGAGACCTCAAAAAAGGTCGAAACCGGTCTGGGTAGTGACCTTCTCTTATAATGTTGAACAAAATACAGCTCCTAGGAGTTAAGTTCACATTATGGGTCAATATCAAGAATAGTGATCAGAGCTTGCTCCATCCTTTACATGAGTTGCCTCAGCTTGCACTACCTTCAAGAGTCAGGTGCTGCACTATCCAGGTATTTGCTTACGCTTGGAATTGCCGAACTTTATATAGTTTCTATATTCAGCTAAGAAACAATATGGGATATATCCCTTAACTTAAATAACTTCAGGTGCAAACTTTATTTGCTTACACTTGGATAAAGGATTAAACCAAGTATATAATTTTTGGTATCTTTAACTTTTGTTATCTGATTCGGTTAGGTATCTCAGTACGTCCTTAGCAGATATACTATTAGCCACATCAGAATTAATGAATTGAGCTCAAAGAAATTTCTCTGAGTATATTAGACAGTAATATAGAGGATGAGCAGTTATTCCTCATTTTTTCCCCCTGTCATATATTGGGTTTTATTCATAATAAAGTGACAGTAGAATTGGATAAGGGAAATGGCTGCTCAGTGATATTGCTAGATTTTACAAAAGCATTTGACAGGATTCCACATAGAACTCTGCTGTAGAAACTGGAGCAAATGGTGATGGATATGAATCTGATGATTTGGATTAGAGAATGGCTGATGGAAGAATTTGAGCCCAGGAGAAGGCAAGTGACCAGTTGTGTACTACAAGGGTCAATACTTGATCCTCTGTTGTTTAATTGGGAAATAATTTGACAGGAAATATTCAGTTGTTTGCTGATGATAGTAAACTGGAAATTCATTTATCCGAAGTAATGGTAAATGAAGGTGGTGTAGAGATCCTGCAGAATGATTCAATGAGTAGCAGTGTGGGCAAAGGTAAATGGCCTCTTTTTTTAATGTGGCCAAGTGTAAGTCGATGCACTTTGGGAAGAGATCTCAAGCTGTGTACTATATTGATGGAATGAACTACAAGAAATTGATAAGGCTGGGGACTTGAGATGATTGTGGACAGGGAGTTGAAGGACATATTGCAAAGGTGAACAAAACAACACACCACATTGTGTCATTGTTAATGACATAATGTGGTGGACAGGGTGCTACATGATAAGCTGATATTTAAGTTGCAGCACATGGGTCTGGATGTCAGATTGGTCAACTGGATTCAGGATTGGCTGTCCGACAGGTATCAGAGAGTTGTGTATGGTGGGGCAGTTTCAAGGAAGTAGATGGTTACAAGTGGGGTGTCCCACAGGGCTCAGTACTGGGACCTATACTGTTTAACCTTTATATGAATGACATTGTCAGTGGATTGCAAGGGGATATTCAGTTGTTTGCAGATGATGCGAAGCTGGGAACGATTATTAGTAATAGTGCAGAAGCGGTAGCCTTGCCAGAGGATTTGAATAAGCTAGATATATGGGAAAATGAATGGGGGTGTTGGTTTAATGCAGCAAAATGTAAGCTCTTGAGGTTTGGGAAACATTGATGGGACATTGCATACTCTATGGGAGGAGTTATACTGGAGGAAGTAGGGGAAACAAGAGATCTGGGGTTGATGATTGATAGAAACCTGAAATTTAGGGGACATATTGCAAAGGTGGTGAAGGTGACACAGAGGATTGCTTCAATAATGAGAAGGATGCTGACCTGCAGAGATAAAACAGTTATCATTCCATTGTATAAGACCCTAATCAGACCACACTTGGACTATTGTTCTCAGATTTGGTCTCCCCAGGATTTGAAGGGGATAAATTAACTGTGGAAAGGATACAGAGCCGGATAACAAAGATGGTTTCAGGACTATACAATGATAGTTATGAGGATTGGCTGAGGGAATGTGGACTGCAGAGTTTGGTGGATAGAAGAAGGAGAGGTGATATGATTGATACTTTTAAACTGTTGAGAGGTGGTTACAGGGTTGACAGTGGGGAGTTCTTTCGCTTGGTTGAAGAGCGGGAAGGAGTGATGACCAATGGCCATCCCTGGAAGTTACAAAAGGAAACTGTGAGCAAGAGGGTGAGGAGTGGTTTCTTTGCATGGAGGGTGGTTGAACCATGGAATGCATTGCCTGATGGAGTGGTGAGAGTAAGAACTGTCAATGAGTTTAAGGAGTGGTACGATAGACTTTGTGTTTCTTAGGGGGGGGGGGAACCTCCCCTCTATGAGTCTTGATAGACTTTGTGTTTCTTAGGAAGGACCTTTCACAATGAGTCTTTTGACTCCATGGAGGCTTGAATAATAATAATAATTAAAGAATAAACTAACATGCATAGAGAGAGGTTATTGTTCCCTTATATAAGGCCACATATGGACAACCTGATTCCAGGATGGGATGAAAAGTGGTGTAGAGGATCCATAGGCAAGTGGCAACGATTGTCGCAGGTCTCTGGAATGTTCTTCCCTGTGAGAATAGATTGATGGTCTGTGGGCTTCAAACACTAGCTAATAGCTGAAGGAGAGAAGACATGATAGAAGCATACAAGTTATTAAAGGGGATTTATAGGATTGATGCTGATGACTTTTCAGTACATGGCAGGAAGGAAGAGAACAAGAAGTCACCTGTGGAAAGAGTGTAGGAGTGTTGTTCAGCAAGAGTGCTAGGACTAGATTTTTTGCTTGGCGGATGGTGAGTGGGTGGAATGGGTTGCCAGAGGTGGTTGTGAGTGCTTTATCTGTGAATGAGTTTAAGGAGAGGTGTTGTGTGAATATTGGATCTTCCATGATGACTCTTCTGACACCATGGAAATGCCAGTTTAATAATAATAATAATATTCACTGTAATTTGTGTCAGGTGTTTTATTCAGTGATTCCTGACCTGATGTTCGATTCAATGATCATGTTCAATTGTTTTCTTAGTATGTTGCAGTTAAGCTCTTAGTCATAAAAGACCCAAAAGCTGATTAGTTACTTCAGCAAGTGACTTATATTTTCCATGTCTTGATGTGTGTAATTAATACCTATCCAAAAGCTCATTTCTTCCTGCAGCAGCTGTTAAACCAAAAGTTGGTTCTTCACCCAAAAGCTTGGTTCCTTCCATCTCTGTTTGCTAAGTTGTTTACATATTTGTTGCCATATATCTTCCCACAAGAGTGTTATGTGTTTTATCACTGTGAGAATCAGTTTGAAGTAATCTTGTATGACAATAGTCCTTCAAAGCTGTATGACTGTGGCACATATCAGTGCATATACCAGGGATAGTAAAGTTTACTAGGAAAAACCTCCTATGTGGCCTGAGAGCCACATAGAATGTTTTTCAGATGTTCATGAGTCATAAGATATTTTATTTTCAAAAAAAAATTATTAAAAACATAAAGATATGTATATGATATTGACATTATTAAGCTGTTTATTACTTATAGAAGGCTTAGGTTAGGTCTTCATTTTTGCTGTTAATGCTTTAAAGTTTGGCTGATGTGATGTTAAGATGGTATGAAGAATCTCTGTGAAGTGTCTTTGTAATTACTTTGACTTAGATTGAATAAAAAGTTTTGTTTGCTAATAGCTTGCCTGATTCTGCCTTACCAATGCACTGTCTCGTAGAACATAGAATCTGTGTGTCCTGAAGATAGAATAGCCACGACTGACTGATATTATCTATGAAATATCTCTAAAATTTAATTCTAATTCAAGCAACGCTTGAATTAGAATTAAATTTTAGAGATATTTCCAGTGCATTGAGCTGGATGCTTCTCTTGCATGTATGTGAAAGACATACAATTCCTCTATGCAATCTTTAATGGCGCAGTCGAAAAAACAAATAAATTTTTAAAGATCAGTGCAAGAGAAAGTCAGCAAGATAGACAAGGGAATTGGTTCCAGCCTGAAGCACTTCCTAAATCTAGACTACGTACATGTGAAAAATAGCATACTTACGACCTTGAGAGGGGGGGGGGGTTAAATTATAGCCAGTGAGGATTAAGAGTGATTGAACTAGCTCAAGCAACAACTACAAACTCGGTGTTATGACTGTTAAGGAAAAGAACATAAAAGCGCAGTTGGAAGGATTTAAATAATATAAATAAATAATTAAATAAAATAATAATATCAGAATACATACATATAACAAAAGAGTAGATATTATTACACTGGTAAGCCCATCAATGCGACCTCCTGCACATGACTTTGGATGGTCTGATTCTACAGTGACGATCATTTTGAAAAATAAAGATAAAATCATAGAGGCTGTGAAAGGATCTGCTTCCATTAAATCGATGATAGTGACGAAGCAATGACAAGGTCCTATCGGTGATATGGAAAAGCTACTTGCATCATGGATAGAGGACCTGAACCAAAAGCATATGCCCCTTAGCACTATGACCATAACTGCTAAGGCACTAAGAGTCTCTTCAACATGCTGAAGGAGGAAGCAGGGCCCTATTACTACTACAAATTCAACACTTCTTTCGGTTGATTCATGAGATTCAAGCAGCGTTTTGTGCTGCATAATGTGAAAATGTATGGTAAATCTCCAAGTGCTGATGAGAAGCCTGCCAAGGAGTTTGTGTAGAAATTGGATAAAATTATTACGGAGGAAAATTATTTGCCATAGCAAATATTTAATATGGATGAGACATCCTTGTTTTGGAAAAAAATGACTGAGTGGACATTCATCCACGAAAAGTGTGCATGAAATCTATGCATGGTTTCAAATTTCTTAAAGACTGTATTATGATTCTGTTAGGGGGGGTAATATGGCACAGTGAGAATCCACAAGTCTTCAAAAACATTGGGAAGCATATGCTTTCAGTTCATTATGGGAACAATAAGAAGTTGTGGATGACTCAAAAATTGTTTGAGGATGCCTTAATTAACTGTTATGCAAGTGAAATGGAAAGCTATTGTGTGAAAGAAAATGTGAAATTTAAAATTTTATTAATTCTAGATAATTCTTTAGGTCCTTCTAGTTTACATCGGTGACCTTCACCCCAAGATCACATTTCTCCCTCCAAACACTACTACATTGATCCAACCAATGGATCAGGGAGTTCTTGCAGTGGTTAAGACATTATCTACAGAGAACTTTTTCACAAGCCATTTCTGCTACTGAAGGAAATGATCACACTCTCATGCAATTCTGGAAAGCATTCAATATTTATCATGCTATTAAAAATATTGCTGTAGCTTGGGATGAGATGACCTCTCAGTATATGAGTGGCATATGAAAAAAGACATTAAAAAGGTTTGTGCACGATTTTGGAAGTTTTGAAAAAAAATGAAGACTTTTGTAACTTGAGTAAAGCAATAATGGGACTAGCAAACAATCTGAATCTTGAAGTGAATGATGATGATATAGTTCAACTCATAGAAAGTGCCCCCTAAGAGTTGACAAAACGAAGAATTGGTCAAACTGGAGGAATAACATGTTGCAGAAGAGGATGAACAAGAAAAGGAAGGGGATAAGAGTAACAAGAGGAGGTAGTTAAACAATTCACAGTGAAGGGTCTTGGAGAAATGTTCTCTGCAGTTAGTGATGTTCTCAAAATGGCTGAAGAGATGGACCCCAATATTGAAAACGCTATTTATTAATAGAAAGGAAAGTACATGATGCATTTCTTTGCTATTTAAAAGAAAAAAAAAAGGTTACACCAGAAGAGCTGCTTAGTCCTTCACATAGGGATGGTAAGGAAGATTTGGGTTGATTATTCTCCTGTTTTATAGTGGCAGTACAGTTTTATAAGGTTTAAAAATTAAAATGACAGTATACTTATTATGGTTAAGTCCCTAACCCCTATAACTCTGTTGATTTGCTGCTGTGTTTCTCAAACTACTTCAGATATCCACGTACCCCTTCTTAAATTTTCATTATTAACATGTACCCCCCTCCCCCTTATCGAATGATAAATAAAGTATATTTCATTGTAATTGTCTATTTTATTTGAATTTATATGTTCATCTAAACAAAAAATAAGATTTATTTTTAATCGAAGAAAATTTGGAATAGGTTCATCTTCATTTCCCATCCATGAATATCCACATTTCAATTAATTCATATCATACTTACGAAGATTTTTCATCTTCTTCCTAGATTGTTCTCTAGAGATGTCAGACGACACACCCTTATCAATTTCATTTGATCCAGATGCAATATCAATGTTTTCTTGCTGCTTACAGCTACTTGTATTTGCTATGTTGCTCTCTTTTGTGGGTTTTATAAATCCAATCTTTAACCAATGATCCATACTTAAGAATTTGAATAATTACCATATTTACTCTAATATAACTCGCACTTTTTTCCCAAAATTAAAGCTAAAACATCGTGGTGCGAGATATGTGGGGATTTTCGGTAACTAAAGTCTTTAGGGAAAAAACTGCAAATGGTGTGACTTACCAAGAAGCTCCTACTCACTATCGCTGCTTTAGGCATCGAGAACAGTTTCCTTGTGTGCATCGTCAGTCATCTACCAAAATAGCTTCATCTTCTTTCCCATTATTTCAACCAGTAATTATTTCATTATTTCAACCAGTAATTTACAAGTAATTTGCACCGGCAACATATGGTTTTGCTTGAGATTAGTAGGGCAGCTATGAAGAAGTGCATATGATTCGTGCGGTATTAACAAAAGATCGTGCGAACCAAAGACAAATTAACATTTCAACAGTTGAGTTGAAATGCTAATTCTCTTCTTCCATAATATCTGAAACACATTCACTATATATTTCTTAGTTTTAACACGTTCACAATGGGGTGGTATCAAGCAAAACCATATATTGCACCAGCCACATATGGTTTTGCTTGAGTCTAAACAGCAGTTTCTGTTGGAGGGGAGATGTGATTCATTAGTTAATGTCATTTTTATCCCAGTTGTCTCTAATTGTACTATTTATTGAGAAATATAATGATTCCATGAATTAATAATGCATAGCCAAAAATTGCCACTTACCACCTGAAGACCTTTCGCCTACCCCCAGGGGTATGCGTACCACACCTTGAGAAACACTGATTTAATGTATCGACTTACATCCTGCCAGATGGAATGGAACACACACACAGTCATCTCCCGACGTAAGTCGAGAGATGACTGTGTGTGTGTGTGTGTGTGTGTGTGTGCAGAAAGTTTTTTAATGTCTGAAGTAATTACTTTGAACGACCGTTAAATGAAACAAGCAGTGTCAGCATGATGATGATAGAAAACTCCCAACAGGAATGTAGTCAGGAATACATATCCATACTTGAAGTAGACAAAGTCATCAAAAAACCTGAAATGTGGAAAGGCAGCTGGAGTAGGTGAAATTCAGCCAGAAATGCTCAAATATGGAGGTATAAAAGTTTTACAGTTGCTGCATTGCAACTGTAAAAGTGAAGAATTAATTCAGAAGGCCTGGTCAGATGATTTTAGCAGAGCTCTCATAGTTTTCTTCTTAGTCTTTCTTCATCTGTTGCAGCACATAGACCTCTCCCCAACTCTTCTTCCATTTTTTCTTCTCTTTTGTCTTTGACTACCATTTCACTCCTCTCCATGTCTGGGTATCATCTCTCCATCTTTTGCTCTGTCTACCTCTTTTCCTTTTCTCCTCTCTTGACTGCCATTCTGTTATCAATCTTGTCCATCTTTCATTCTTTCTATGTGATCAGTCCATCTCCATTTTGAATTTTTAAAATATCACTGATATCTATCATAATTCTCAAGCCAATTGGTCATTGTGGGAATGACCCCAGCCCCAATGAGAGTAAGAAAGGAAAACAGTGCAAAACAAGGCCAAAATGGGCATCACTTCTCTCAATTGGAAAGGACTCCTTCCCATTCCAATGAAGTTTACAACTTAAATCCTCAAAGAAAGTTGAAAATAGAAGTTAAAAATGGGATACATACATACAATTGCAAATAAGCAAAAAAAAACCAAACAAGAAACCTAAAGATAAATAGATATAATGTAAGAATGCTTTTGAAGGAAGATAGAAAAGAAGAACTAGATAATGCTTTCTCCAAATTAGATTGGGATGTAATAGGACATAAGATATAACAAGGAATGAAAACCAAGTTACTGAGAAAGAAAGATATATATAATTCATATAGTAGAAGGAGAGTAAGAAGTAGTGGGACTGATGATAAAAAATAAATGGAAGGACAAGATAATATATTTTACACCAATAACAACAAGAATTACATCAATGACTATAACTATTAATAAAGGATTAAACCTAAAAATAATACAAATTTACACACCCACATCTGGACATTCGGATGAGGAAATGGAGAAATTCTGTGAAGAATTAGAAGATTGTTTAAGATTAAATCAGAATAAATGGATTATAGTAATGGGAGATTTTAACTGTAAAATTGGAATGAAGGACAATAACGAAACAAGTATAGGAGAGTTTGGTATTGGAGACAGAAATGAAAGAGGAGAAAGGCTAGTAAGATTTGCAGAAAGTCAAGGTCTATTTATAATGAATACATTCTATAAAAAGAGAAAGACACAAAAATGGCCATGGCAATCACCTGATTGTATTACAAAAAATGAAATAGACTTTATTTTGAGAAACAGAAAAAAAATTAATAGAGGATATATCAGTAATAAATAAGATAGATTTTGAGTGACCGTAGAACGATCAGCTAAAATCAGATTATACAATAGCAAAAATAGGAGAGAAACAAAACAAACGTGTTAAAATAGATAATGAAATGATTAGAACACAGTATGAAGATATCTATCTTGTACCCACTGAAAATGAAGTCATGACAATACTAGAAATAATGGTGGGAGAAGTGGAGAAAATAATTGCAGAAATGAAATTTAACAAAGCCCAGATGAGGATGGAATACTGGCTAAACATCAAAGGCAGGAAGAAGGACATTATTGAGAAACTGAATTTGTTATTAAATGACATTGTGGAATAAAAATGGGAATAGAGTGACTGATGCAGAGGACATAGTGGAATTGTTCAATGAACACTTTATTGGAGTATTTCATCCTGGAGGAGGAGTGAATATAAATACTAGAGGGATAGAGCAGGTTCGAGGTTTAGAGGTGCAGGAGGAGAGTGTGCTCTACATACTGAGTACTCTGGATGTTAGTAAAGCTGTGGGACTGGATGGTATTTCACCACGAGTTTTGAAAGAATGTGCTAAGGAACTGACAGTGGCTTTGACCTGGCTTTTCAATGAAAGTCTGGCTGCGGGAAAGGTACCCATGGAATGGAAGGAAGGAAGGTAAGATAGTGCCATTGCATAAGGGTGGTAGCAGACTGGAAGTGTCTAATTATAGACCAGTTTGTGTGTCATCAGTAGTTAGTAAGATCTTGGAGAAAGTAGTGAGGGACCATATACAGCATTGGGCAGATGAGAGTAATGTTATCAGTGAGAGTCAACATGGATTTGTGAAGGGGCACGCTTGTTTTAGCAATGTGCTAGCCTTTTATGATAAAGTTACAAGAGCATTAGATGAGGGAAAGACATATACTGCCATTTTCCTAGACTTAGCAAAGGCATTTGACAAGGTGCCACATGATAAGCTGATATTCAAGTTGCAGCACATGGGTCTGGATGTCAGATTGGTCAACTGGATTCAGGATTGGCTGTCCGATAGTATCAGAGAGTTGTGTATGGTGGAGCAATATTAAAGAGGCAGAAGGTTACAAGTGGTGTTCCACAGAGCTCAGTACTGGGACCTATATTGTTTAACCTTTATATCAATGACATTGTCCATGGATTGCAAGGGGATATTCGGTTGTTTGCAGATGATGCGAATCTGGGAAGGGTTATTAGTAATAGTGCAGATGTGGTAGCCCTGCAAGAGGATTTGAATAAGCTAGATAGATGGGCAAATAAATGGAGGTGTCAGTTTAATGCAGCAAAATGTAAGGTCTTGAGGTTTGGGACACATCAATGGGATGCTGCATACTCTGTGGGAGGAGTTAAACTGGATGAAGTAGGTGAGACAAGAAATCTGGGTTTGATGACTGATAGAAACCTGAAATTTAGATGACATATTGTGAAGATAATGCAGAGGATTACTGCAATAATGAGGACACTGACCTGCAGAGATAAAACGGTTATCATTCCATTGTATAAGACTCTGATCAGACCTCACTTAGACTATTGTTCTCAGATCTGGTCCGCAGGATTTGAAAGGGATAAATTACCTGTGGAAAGGGTACAAAGGCAGATAACAAAGATGGTGTCGGGACTGTACAATGTTAATTATGAGGATCGTCTGAGGGAGTGTGAACTGCAGAGTTTGGTGGATAGAAGAAGGAGGGGTGATATGATTGAGACTTTTAAACTGTTGAGAGGTGGTTACAGGGTTGACACTGGGAGTTCTCTCGCTTGGTTGAACAGCGGCAATGAGTCATGACAAGGGTCCATTCCTGGAAGTTACGAAAGGAAACTGTGAGAAAGAGGGTGAGGAGTGGTTTCTTTGCATGGAGGGTGGTTGAACCATGGAATGCATTGCCTGATGGAGTGGTGAGAGCGAGAATGGTCGGTACCTTTAAGGAGTGGTATGATAGACTGTGTTTCCTAGGAGGGACCTCCCTCGATGAGTCTTGATAGACTTGTGTTTCTTAGAAATGACTCCATGGAGGCCTGAATAATAATATTAATTATGACATCAGCAAGCAAGAAAACAAACAATGGAACAATGCAATTATGATCCTAATCGACAAAAAAGGAAATAGAAAAGAAATAAATATTGCTAAATAGATTAATGATAAAATTGGATGAAGCTCAACCAGTAGAACAAAGCAGGTTTTAGAAAAAAAAATTCTACAATAGACCATATTCATGTTATAAACCAACTAATAGAAAAAGAAAAACTAATGAATATCAAATAGACCTTTATATGATGTATGTAAATTACACAAAAGCTTTTGGCTCCATATTTCACGATGAAATGATAAAAGCATTGAAAAAACAGAATATAAAAAAGAAATATATTAGGCTAATAAATAAACTAAACAAAAAACAACAGTGACAATAAAACTAGAAAACATGGGAAAACCATTCTGAATACAGAGAGGAATAAGACCTAGAGATACACTTTCACCCAAAGTATTCAGTGCAACATTGGAAGAAATATTTAAAAAACTAACTTGGGAAGCGAAATGAATTAATATAAATGGGAAGCACCTCAACCATCTAAGATTTGCCGATGACATATTACTCATTGCAAAGATCTACACTCTATGACAAATGAACTATTAGTGGGAAAGCCAAAATATAGGACTTAAATTAAATATTGAAAAAACAAAGTATATGACAAATGAAGAGGACAAAATAACTATAGGTGAAAAAGAACTGGATCAAATAGATGAATATATCTATCTTTGATAAACAGTAAGTTTTCATAGTGAAGAATTTATGGAGACACAACACACGTGTTAGAATAATTACTTTACTTATCATTAAGAAAGTAACATTCGGCGTTTTGACTCAATAAACATTGAAATCAGTCTGGGTAGTTGCCCCTTCCCATAATGCATAACATTATACATATCCTTAAGGATAGGTGCATTGCATGGGATACTAAGGCAATTGATGTTAAGTCATCAGCCTTTGTATATAAATAGTCCAATTGTGAAGTGATTTCATGTGCAAACTTTACACTTGGATAAAGGATGAAACCAAGAATATAATTTCTTGGCATCTTTAAGTTTTATTATAACCAAGTGAAATCAGGACTGACTCCACCGACGGTACAAGATTTGCATTTGCACGGAGCGGCAAGTTTTTTGAGGACAGCAAAATTGGCATAAACTATATGCAAAAATAAGCAGCAAAATTCCTAGTGGCAGCCCTGAGTGAAATAACTGCCAAGAGCTAGTGCATACTAGCTTCATCCACTTGGAGAATTTGTTAAGCTTGTAGCTAATGAGCACCTCAGTGTCCCAGTTAAGTGTATGATAATGAAACTGCATTATATTGGTAATGCACATGGTGAATGACATTATCAGCAGAAGGGCTCACAGAATTCTGACATTCTAAGGATAGTCACTATTCTAGGCAGGTCTGCATCAATCACACACAGATGTAGCTGCTGGTGACAGGAAAAACTAAATGCCCTAGGACCTTGAAAGGTGTTAAAATTTGTACCATGCAAATAAAACTGGCTGGATTACCACCAAGATTAATTACATTCAAATGGTTTGGAAACTTTTTGTCTGAAGTCTGAGCACACACCACATCTGTAGGCCTTCTGAAATATTGTAAAAAAATTCTTCTTATTCTGGACATCTGTTCAGAACTGAATTCCTGTGTAAAAAAAAGTTTATTGTGAGGAATGTAGTTCATGATTAATACTACCACCAAACTGTACATCCCTTATTTGTTGTTTATTATTTTAACAGTATAATAGAACACAGAAACTAAGTAAATAATTAATTTATTAACTTGATGCTGATATTTCGCTGGTGTTATAACCAGCATCTTCAGAGCACAAAAACACTGTTTGTTACAATACGTGAGACTAAAACAACATGGTGTACTTAAACAAAATTGTAGCAGCAACACAAAGACTAGAGTCCTAATTTTGGTGCCCTCTATCTGAAGAAAAAAAAAAGCTATCATATATTACTAGAGTCCTAGAAAAGTGCTAGTTTTTTCTTAATACCAGATCTTCGGCAAGTTAATACTGCCATATTTGTTGAGATTTGGAGTGTGTTTTAGGGCTTCTGTCGCCTCTAAGAACAATCTCTCTGATTTATACGGGTTTCTGTGTAGTACTTTTGTGTTTTTCCAGTTGATCCTGTGTGCAGGGGTATCCAGAGCATGGTCTGCTAGGCCCGACTTTATACCGTTATATTATACCGTTAAAATAATAAACAACATGTTCGACGAACACATAAGTCTGTCCACACGTGTACATCCCTTATTCCACAATACCAATGATCTTTTTGAAAGCTAAGTATAGCTCACTTTTCATAAATTGTTTGTATATGTTGCATATGCTGTCAAGCCTGGAGACATTTATCAAAGAATTTAACCTGAAAAAAATGCTCAGTTCTTACTAGTACCTGGAAAAGGTACAACTATCAGTACTGAAGGAATGCGCTCATAGGTGGTGGCTATGTTGATGTTTAATTATTCATCTAATGAAAATGTTGGCATTTACACCACAGGATTTAGTTTATCAAAGAAGAAAGAAGTTAGTTGTTCTTAAATTGCTTGAATATACAAAAAGTGTGTGCAGGAACTGCTGCCAATGGTGTTTAGCAAGCAGGCTTAATAAAGAAAATCTGACCAAACAGATGAACACACAAAGAAACACCTGTTGTTTATCACTATACTGACCCTAAAATTCTAGTATTGACAAGTTAATTGAGTTGAGGCAAATTAATCAAAGGGCTACAACAGTACATCTTCATGAGAGGACAAGAGAGTTGGATCTTCACTGTATGAAAAATTACACAAGAGAGATCAAATCATGTTAAAAACTTTACTTAGATGAAATGTTTAAAAATGTAACCAAGAAGAATGGGTATCAGCGCAGTAGGCTTACATCCAGTAATTCTGTGGTTTCAACTTCAGTCTTCAAGTACAGCAGATGTTTTCACTGGAAGATCAAAGATCTACAACAAATCATTTGACTATGAAACAGACAGTAATCCTTCGACTTCCAGACTTTTGTGTTTGTTAGCTGTTGCACACTCTACCAAGCATGTAGAGACATAATGCTGTTTAAATTTTAGCTGTTGGCTAAGAAAATGTGGTGCATATAACTGTGGTTCAGGAATAACTGGTTAAGACAAAAATTACTGACCATTCAGTATATCCAGGATACATCACAAAATATTTGTAGAGGTTTACAAATTTTAACCACACATCAGGCAATCTATTTATTTGCTCTTTTAAAGAGCATCTTCTTCTCATCTTCTCATCTTGGTTCTAGATATTTGCAAAGTACTCTGTGCTTGCAAGTTTGTCTGTTATGGATGGATTGAATAACAGTCAGCATTCATTTAAAAGAACACAAAACATACAACTACCCATATATACCATGCTAATATGCTGTGGGATTTACATCCTTTCATGTTTTGAGTTTATATGCAACTGTGTTGCCTCATTAGAAAGTTTATATGTAAATACAGATTTTGAGAATCAGCAACTACTATTGAAAATACTAATCTTAATAACAGTGATTATATGATATTCTCAAAGATATTGGATCTGTAATCTTAAAATCTCCTGTTCTGCAACTAGGACTACCAAATAAGCACCATAGGAAGCAGTGCTTTCAATTTAGCCTTGAAATAGTAATCAAGCCCATCTTAGGATTAAGGCTCTAAGTCAAACCATTTCCACTTCTCATGTATTGCTTGTGTGCATACTGCAGTCTTACGATGAGTTTCTGTAACATGAGGCATGACCAGAGAGAAAATCCATTCAGAATTTACTGCCAAATAAAATATGGTAGAGGGGATTGTGCATGTGTGGTAGCATAGAATTACCGATTAGCTAGCTGTTGACCATTTTACTTTCATCGTGTTATTACTTGCTGTCTTCTACAAAGACTTCAATGAGTGCTATGATAAAAAAAAAAAAAATCCCACCAGTTGCAGAGTTTATGATGTGATTGGAGATTGGTTCAAGGATACATTGTGCATGGTTGGCAGATTTAGTGCTCGTATAAAATTGGTGATTTTATTCTGTTTTTCCCCTTAGAATATTAATGTAGATTTTAGTGTATTTAGTATTTTATAACATATTTTTATTAAGATATTTCAATAATAAGTATTAGTTTAAAATGGCACCAAAAACACACAGGAAATGTAATGCTAAGAAGAGTATCACAGGCGAGAACAAGAAGGCAAGCCCCGCTAATGAGGCTATTGGAGATGTGGAGGAAGTTAATAAAAATAAATTAACCTCCAAAATAGCAAAATTAAAGCAGATCCCAGAGAGATGATGTGAAAATTATAAAAAGTCGAGAGGCACTTAAATGAGCATAGGGAGGAAAAAGAAAATTAAGCAACAAAATAAGACAACAAAGCATGGAAACAAGTAAGTCAGGAAGTAATGGAAATCAGGTAAGTGACTCTTGTAAAAAGAAAGAAAAAAACTATTCACAAGATCTTCCACAGAGATGCTAGTAAAAACAAAAAAGATTTCAAGAATGCTATTGCCATACCTGATGTTAGAGGCATTTCTAAAAAAATAGACAGAACACTACACAAATACAACCTCAAAACCACCTTTAAACCCCCGACAAATTAAGACACCTACTCAGTTCTTCCAAAGATCCTCTTCCACAACTAGCCCACCCAGGGGTATACAAAATACAATGCACATGTAACCTACAATAGATAGGGAAAACAGGGCGAACCATCCTAATAAGGAAGGACGAACACAAACGACACATTAAATACCTCCATTTTTGAAAACCCAGCCTTTTTGACCACGCACTCCAAACATACCACAGAATTGATTGGAAAAATACCAAGTCCCTGCACCGCACCAAAACCTGGTTCGAGAGGAAATTCAAAAGCATGTGAAATGCTCAAACATAACCCAAAGCTGAACAAAAATGATGGCCTAACCATTCCAAGAATGTGGAGGACCCATCTGCAACTGTTATAGGAACCAGAACAAGCCAAAAAAAAACCCAATACAAGAAGACTTAGTGAAGTGTTTTTTTTTTCCCCTTAACATTCCATAGCAACTTGAACTGTACAAGTCCTGAAGAAAATAATAGTATAACAATTTGAACTGTACAAATCCAGAAGAATCTTAGTACATGAGGACTTTAGCAGAGTTTATTGTAGTTTTTTATTTATTTTATTTATTAATTATATATATATATATATATATATATATATATATTTATTTATTTTATTTTGTTTAATTATCACTAGAGGTCAGGCTAAGAAAAAGATTAATTAACAGCATAGATTGTCGGCCTGGTTGGTCGAGTGGATAGCGTATCCGCTCTCCAGCCAAAGGGCTGCAGGTTCGAATCCCGTCATGGGCATGGATGTTTGTGATTCTGTGGAAATACCAGTGGTGGTAGGCAGTAGATGTCATTGGTGTAGTTGTGGTCAGTTGTGATTGAATGATGGAGACGGAGTTGTAGACCTGGTGCCCTCCCTCGATGAGTCCTTGGACTCCCTGGAGGTGTCAAATAATAATTTAATTTACCAGTACAGAGTGCAAGAGCATGTAGCTTGGTTCCCTATACACATGTATCCTTCTGATGATGACCTCAATACAGGGGTCGAAACGTCATGTGTTATTTTATTAATAATAAGTAAAATAATAATTTCAACACGTGTTTTGTGTCTCTAAATTCGGAAATATGAATGCTGATCACTGTGTAACCTTAAAAGAAAGTGTAAAAAGATTGACTGTGAGGTCCGACACAAAAAAAAAAAAAAAGAGAGACTAACCCTGTAGATTGGGAATAGAGAGTGGGAGGGGAGAGACAAAGAGATGGTTATAGAGCATGTTCTAACCTCTCACCGTGAGACAAGGCTCAACTCCATTGCTTTACTCAGCATGAGTGGATGCATGTTCAAATATAGACATTTTCTTACCCTTTGGTCAGAAAATGTTGGAGTGCAAGAGTGAAAAGTGAGTTAACATCAAGTTTCTTGGGAAACTGAAGAAATCCATGACAGAAACTTTTCAATTATTGACTGAGACTTATGGTGAAGAGTGCATGTCTTGTTTACACATTTCTGAATGCCACAAATGATTTTCAGAATGCAGAGAAAGTGAGAAAGATGATGATGACTGCCCATGCACAGCAGTTATCGATGACAACATTTAAAAAGTGTGAGATGTGATTCGAAAGGACAAAAGGTTGGGTATTCGAACTGTAGCTGAAAAGTTCATTTGGACAGGGAAAGTGTTCAACGCATTTTAACGGAAGAATTGAACATGAAAAAGATTTGTGCAAAAATGGTTCCAAAAATGTCAGATGAACAAAAAGAAAGTCGTAAGGAACTGTGTTTGGACCTTTTGCATTAAGGATGAACCAGATTTGTTGAATTTAGTTAATACTTGTGAGGAAACTTGGATATTTATATATGATCCAGAAACCAAGTGATAATCAGTGCAGTGGAAGTCAGCAACCTCTCTGAGACCAAAAAAAGCATGCATGAATCGTTCGAAGTTCAAAGCTATGTTTGTTTTCTTCAATATCTAGGGTACTGTAATGGCAGAGTGGATTCTGAGTAGCCAAATGGTAAATCAGAAGTATTACCTTGAAGTCTTGATGAAATTGTGTGAATGCATGTGAAGGAAACGACCTGAGTCGAGGAGAAAGGGTGGATTTTACAACAAGACAACACAGCATCTTTGCCTTGTTGTCTTGATGCAATGACAATGTCTTTTTGCAACTGCTTCACAGACAATGCTTTGTCTGTGAAGCAGTTTTTAGCTAATCACAACATCAAAGTACTTGAGCACCCACCCTATTTGCCAGATCTAGTTCCCTGCGACTTCTGCTTCTTTCCAAAGATGAAATGGGTGCTAAAAAAAAACCCATTTTTTGCCAGTAGAAGATGTGAAAGCAAAAATGAGGGAAATCCTCAACAGCCTTTCAGAAAGTGATCTGCAGAATTGCTTTGTACGTTGGCAGAATCATATGCAACTGTGTGTCAACTCAGAAGGGAACTTTTTTGAAGGAGATCGTAGTTGATTTTCTCAATTTATTAAATAAAAAGAGATACAGGCACAGTCTCGTTTTTGCTGTGTCAGACCTCGTATAATAAAACATGCTATCGATGATCGAGTTATAACTTTAAGTTTTCCTGGAGTGAAAATTAAGAATATAAAGGAAGCAATTCACAAACAGAAAAAAAAAGTAAATGAGATCGTAATTGTAGTAGGTACTAACAACTTAACTAGTGATAAGTTCAGTATGAGAATATGATAGGTTGTTGGAAGAGGCAAGAGTGAGAAAGTGAAAATTGTCAGTATTTTACCTCGATATGATTAAAATAAATTAAGAAGAATGGCTATGATGGTAAATGATTTGATGCAAAGACTGTATAGAAGGAACGGATGCGAGTTTTTGGATGTATGGAGTGAGTTTGAGGGTAGATTGGATTTGTATAAGAGGGATGGCCTACACCCGAATGCATTTGGTATCAGGAGTCTAGAAAAACTAATAACTGGTATGAGACCTAACACAGAGAGTTAGGGAAACTAAATTATAAAGGGAGGAATGGTGAGAATGTGAGTGTAAGAGCAACAATATTATGTAACTGTGTTAATGACAGGAATGGGCTATGTCGTGGAAATGTTGATGAGGGGAGAACAATTTTGACTTTGTGTTCATCCAGTTCAGACCCATCAAACATGTGGAATGATGTCTACATGTATAAGGCACTAGAGAAGAATAGAGATCTGCAAGTTGTCCAACTGTGTCATGCAGGTAGATTATTATGTCTGTACATGAATGCTAAGAGTATCAGAAAGAAAGGGGTAGAATTTGTTGCTTTAGTCAATATGTTGGGACCTCAGATTGTAGGCATTAGTTTGTCCTGGCTATCAGAATTAGACATACTATTTGGTATTGAGTGTAAAGGGTACAGTATTTTTAGAAAGGATAGAAGAGGAATGGTGTGCTGCTAATGATAAATGATCGAATCTAGTTAGAGTTGAGACCTATGATTGTAGTACTACTACTAACAGTATTTCATGTGGCAGTGAGTTCGAAGCCATCTGGTATGAGATGGAATCTAACAAGTCCAATTATATAGTGGGGGGTGTGCTGCTAATGATAAATGATCGAATCTAGTTAGAGTTGAGACCTATGATTGTAGTACTACTACTAACAGTATTTCATGTGGCAGTGAGTTCGAAGCCATCTGGTATGAGATGGAATCTAACAAGTCCAATTATATAGTGGGGGGTGTTGTTTCAGACCTGGCAGATCGATTGCTAGTGATGAAGAAATGCATCACCAAATAGAAAAGATGAATGTGAAAGGAGTAGTTATTAATGGGAGACTTTAATTATCCAAATATTGATTGGGTAGCAGTAGATTTTCACGAGAAGAATGAAAATGCATTTATTGAGCTGTTGTGGGACAACTTCCTCAAGCAACATGTGACAGAAGCAACTCAAGGTCAAAGAGTGTCAGATTTGATTATAGTGTCAGAGAACGTTTCAATTAAAGACTTCACTATTCTACCTCTGCTTGGTGACAGTGATCATGTGGTACTCACTTGGGAAGTGACTAAGTTTATTAACGTTCCATTCAGAAAAGGTTACTTGCGGAACTACAAAGCAGGAAATTATGACCAACTGAGTTCAGTGGAATGGGATTGGTTGCTGGATGGGAAGAATATCGACAGTGCATGGGAAGCATTTAAACAATACTTAAATTGATGTGATATCAGAATGTGTCCCGATGGATGTGTAATCTTATTAAGCAAGAGATTCATAAGAAAAGGATGATGTGGAAAGAATACCGTGTGCATAAGGATGATTTCCATTATTAAAATTATAAGCAGCAAGCTAGAATAGTCACAACTGTTGTACGGAAAGCAAAGTCTGAGTATGAAAAGAAAGTGGCTCTGCATGCTAATAACAACTTGCAAGAATTCTATCGATATGCTGTAAGTAAAAGAAAAAATGAATAGGAAAGAATAACTCTTCTAAATGCAGATGGCGTGAGAGTTACAGATGCAGAAGAGGTTGTTCAAGTAATGAGGCCCATTTTGTTAAAAGCTATTAATCTGGTGTATGCGACATTAAGCTCGCTGCCACCTCTTCACTGGATGAAGAAACTCAGGTGTATGAGGACAAGGTATCAGAGCTGTTGCACAAACTGAATAAGAATTCAGCAATAGGGACTTATGGGATATATCAGTATGTGTACTAAAAGAGTGATCAGCTGAACTGGCTATTCCTTTGACCACTCTGTTTAATATGAGTCTCAGAACAGGGAAGATTCTGCAGGAATGGATGAATATATGGTAATTCCATTGCACAAGGGTGGTGCAAAGACTGACATATCTAACTATCGACCAATTAGTATCTCAGGAGTGGTAGTGAAGATTTTGGAAAAATTCGTTAGGACTCACATTCAGAAATGGGTTGACAGTACTAAGGGAAAGTCATGTTTTAGCAACTTGCTCACATTCTATAACAATGTTACCCTTGATCTAGACAAGGGGGAATGAATACACTATGATACTTTTGGATTTTGTTAAGGTTTTTGACAGAATACAGCATGGTAGACTGTTACATAAATTGGAGAATACAGGTTTGGGTAATAGAATATTAGCGTGGATAAGAGAATGGTTGGCTGACAGATATCGAAAAGTGGTATACGGTAGATGTGAGTCTGCAAGATTTGGGAATCCGAAGCGTTGTTGTCTTGGCTTGCACATCTCCTGAGACACTTCGCAAGTGCGGCAGCAGGCAGCCTCCAAGGGGCGATTCCTGGACACCTTCGGGTGACTGACTGGCCTGCTACACTATTCCTCCCTTCCAGGGTTAGCAGCCCTGGTAGAGTTAAGTTTCCTCGCTTGCAATAACTCATCAGATGAAGGCTCCGACTCTTATAGGCCAGAGCCAGGAAACTCGTCGAGTGTGAATCCAGATGTCTGTTTCTTGTTTAGAGGTGATCCTGCCACCTGTCCCAGTGGCATCCTCAGGAAGAAAGTTAAAAGAAAGCTCTGCAAGGACTGTCATCAACTCATTTATTCAAGTTCTCATCGTGCTTGTTCCGGTGGTCAAGGAGTTCCCAATCTCAGACACTTCGTATGTCAGGTCTGCGATCGTGCATTCTCCACCGCAGTCGGCCTTTGTGTGTATCGCACCTCGAAACGTCCAGCCGAAGCCAACGCTGCAATACGAACGGAGCACATCAAAGCACGTTGGACTGCCGAAGAAGAAAAGATTCTTGCCTCTCATGAGATCAAGTTGACAGCTCTAAGGATAAAGAAAATCAATGAGGATTTATTTAAGGTGTTCTCATCAAGATCTTTGGATGTCATCAAGGGTCATAGACGGAAAGCCAGTTACAAAGCCTTAGTTCAAGAATTAACAGCTCATCTGTCACAGGTAGGAACAGGTAATATATCTGTATCTCCTGTCCCTGCCTCTCCATCTTCTAGCCACCATCCTGCTGTTGAAGAAGAGACTTTGATTCTCAGACTGACATCATCTCTCGATGATCCTCCTCTTTCAGAATATAACCATTAAATTCTTAAATTGCTCATCCAGACTCGCCTTCTAGGAATGGATATCACAGATCAGTTAAATGACTACCTCCATGCTGAATTCTCTGAACACTTGATGCCTCGTCAACATCAGCCTACTTCTCGTTCTACAATGACTTTGTCAAATAGGAAGCAGAGGAAGAGGGCCTATGCAGCTATGCAGGCCCTCTATAAAAAGAATAGAGGGCAGTGTGCCAAAACCATCCTGGACAGTGCTTTCCCTCCACCTCTAGCAGACTTACATGATGATGTTGTTAAATTCTGGACTACAAGTCTTTTCTGCTCCACCTCCACACTTCCCTAATGATGATGGCCAAAGTATGATATTGAGGTCCATTCCTGCCCTTCAAATATACCATCCTGTCTCCATCTAAGAGATTAAAGCAGCTCTTCCATCCAATTTCTCCGCCTCCGGTCCTGATGGCTTTCCTGTGTCTAGACTTCGGAAGGTGCCATTGAAGATTCTCCAAGACTTATTGAACATTCTCCTTTCCAGTAAAGCAATACCACCATACCTACGTGCTTCAAGAACTAACTTCATTCCTAAGAAAGAAACTTCAAGCTGTGCATGACTTTAGACCTATTACCATCTCCCCTGTGATACTCAGACTCTATTATAAAATTTTAGTTAAACTTCAGTAACATGTACAGCATGATTATAGACAGAGAGCTTTTGTCCCTTCAGACGGGCTGTGCTGAGAATATATATCTTCTTTCTTCTCTCTGATTCCCGACGCCGCCTTAAGCCTCTATATATGGCGTCGCTGGACCTCCAAAAGGCCTTTGATAGCATCTCCCTTCCTGCTCTCCTTCGAGTGCTGTCTATTGCTGGATGTCCAGAATCCTTTCTTTCCTATGTTATGGAACTATACTTGGGTAGCTCCATCACTATCACTACAGGGTCCCATGCAACTTCTATTCCTGCAGTGTGGGGCATTCGCCAAGGTGATCCTCTATCTTCCCTTTTCTTTAACTGCATCATAGACGAGTTTCTTCACTCTCTTCCTAGCCATATAGGCTACTCTCTAGGCACTTCTTCCTTTAATGCTATGGCCTTTGTGGACGATCTTATTCTCGTAGCCTCTACTAAGGTAGGCTTGCAGGAACTCCTTGACCAGGCAGTTGACTTTTCTCTATTCGAGGCCTTTCTATTAATGTAGAGAAGTCCTGCACTTTAGCTCTTGTCCCCTCTGGTCGTGACAAGAAGCTTAAAGTCGAGACTGTAGAGTTTTCCCTGCACGGGAGGCTGTTACATACTTTGACCATCCGGGAAGAGTGGAGATATCTCGGTATCATGTTCATCCCAAAGGGAAGGTCTTCTGTCCCTTCTATCCTAGAAGCTGGGATCGCTTCTCTGAGGAAAGCTCCTCTCAAGCCCCAACAAAGACTGTTTTTCCTTTCCCACTATCTCCTACCTCGCTTTTACCACAAGTTGGTGCTTGGTAGACATATATCTCAGTACTGTCCCGAACGGACAGGGCTATCAATTCAGCCATAAGATCATGGCTCTGACTGCCGCCTGACACCCCTACTGCATATTTCCACACGAGGGTGAAGGATGGTGGACTCAGGGTTCCATTACTTGGATGGCTGATCCCATGCCTGCGGCTGTCCAGAATCGAGAATTTAGAACTATCTTCTTCCCCTATCTGCAGAGAGACTTTCTATAGCCCGTTGATACAAGAAGACTTTAGGCAGGCTAAAGGCTGGTCCCATTATCAGGGTACCTTAATTGAGTCAGCACCAGCAGAACACAAGAGGTGGGCATCTCTGCTGCACTGTTCAGTAGATGGTGCTTCTTTAAAAGAGTCATATCTAGAGCCTTTCCAGCATGATTGGGTAAGGGATGGCACCAGACTCCTCCCTGGATTCAAGTATATTGACCTTATTAGGACGAGGATTAGTGCCCTGCCCACTCGAGCCCACACAACTCGATGTAGTAGTGTCCACTCTCAGACTGTAGGGCTGGCTGCCACTACAGTGAGACATTGTCTCATATAGCCCAGTGTTGCTTTCGCACCCATGGGGTCCGCGGGCGAAGGCATGATGCCGTGGTCTCCATTCTGAACAACTGCTTTAAGAACAAAGGTTGGATGACCGCAGTGGAACCACATTATAGGACCTATGCAGGTTTGCATAAGCCAGACTTAGTGATTAAAAGAGATGGTGACGTTTGGGTTGTTGATGCCTAGGTGGTGAGAACAGGGCACCCACTAGCCTATAGCCATAATAATAAAGTAAATCATTATAAAAATAACCAAGATCTAGTTAGTAAGATACGGGAGGAATATGAGGCAACCCCGAGGTTTACCAGCGCCACCGTCTCTTTACATGGCGTATGGAGCGCAGATAGTTATATGGACTTAAAACAGCTTGGGCTTATGCAGAAGGATATAAAAGTTCTTTCCTTGAGGGCCCTACAGGCCACACTGGTGGCATGGTGTTACCACCAGCAAATGACTACAATGATAACTAGAACATAGGGTAAAACACTTGTAAAGGCTTAGGCCTATATATATCAAGTCTGGACGTGATATATAGTACAAAGATCAATAAAAAAAAATAAAAAATAAAAATAAATAAAGTAGACAGTGGTGTACCACATAGATCAGTGCTTGGTCCACTGTTATTCAATCTTTACATTAATGGTATTGGAAAGGATTTTACATGAGACATACAGCTATTTGCTGATGATGCAAAGATGGGTAGGATAATCAGGAATGCTGTTGATATGCAGTACTTGCAGAATGATTGAATAGGCTGGAATTGTGGACGTGGGAAAATGGATGTTAGTTCATTGTCAGTAAATGTAAAGTCATTCACTTCAGCATGATTAGATATCCAATGTCATTATATTGGTGGGATTATGCTAGAAGAAACTGATGAGGCTAGGGATCTTGGAGTGTTAGTAGATATGAAGTTCAGGGGCCATGTAACAAAGATTGCAAATACAATTCAAAAGATAATTGCAATGTTGAAACAAATGTTCACATGTAAAGATATGGATGTCATTTTGCCTCTTTATAAGGCTTTGATAAGACCTCACTTGGACTATTATGTGCAGATTTGGTCTCCTGGTTTCTCTTGTGATTCTTATATGTTAGAGAGAGAGAGAGAGAGAGTGCAAGGGACACAGTGTTAAAAATATCAGGATTGTGGAATACTGATTATGAAGACAGATTTAGAATTTGTGGACTGCAGACACTAGCAAACAGGAGAAAGATGGGTGAAATGATTGAAACTTACAAACTTCAAGGACCATACAGGATTTCAATTGATGGAAGTTTTCAATTTATAGAGGGTGGGGAAAGGACTAGAGGGCATCCTTGAAAGCTGAGAATGAATGTCGCTAAGGGGGGGGCCTAGATTTTTCTCTCATAGGGTGGTGCCATTGGAATGGATTGCCATTAGGCAAGTAGTGTGAATGAATTCAAGAATAAGTGTGATTGCTGGTGCATGTAGTATGTGGCCTCCCTTGTTGAGTCCCTGACTCCCTGAAGGTCTCTCTTAATAATAATAATATAATTTTTGTTGGCAGAAAACCAGAAATTCATCGACAACTGTGTAAGGTTTATGGTCTAATGTAATGAGTGTCTGTAGGGTCAGGCAATGGTGTCATTTTTTTAAAGAAGGGGGCAACAATGTTCATGATGAAGAATGCAGTGACTGGCCAAGTGTGATGACATAGATGATTTGGTGGAAACAGTGAACACAAATTTGTGATTTGCTGTTTTGCAATTCTTTACTTCTTATCTGTCCATTAGGATGGGTTGAGCCCCCCCCCCCACCAGTGAAGGGATTACAATGAATTAATGTAGCTAACTTGTCACTCCTCTGCTGCATCTCCTAAGGGCAAGTATTTATGACTGTAGCAATCCATGTGTGTTCACAGGGCCAGTTTGTTTGTTCTGAGGGACAAAAAACCCAAGTTTCCAGGTGAAAAAATCAGCTAACTTGCCTTTTGTCGAAAGAGACCAGATAAAGGTTCCTCACTTCATGGACAGGAATCGAACCCAGGTCTTTCTTATCAAAGGGGTTTCGTCTATACTGACTGAGCTATAGACGTTCTATTTTGCAATTATTGCACTTTATTTTGAATTCCTAGAAAGTTCACACTCAGTCATTCATGAAATTGTGACAGAAAATGTGGGGTATAAGTATAAATGTGAGGTTGGTGGATAGGAGAAAAAGAGGAGATATGATAGAGACCTTCAAGTTAGTTAAGGGATTCTATCAGATAAATACAGAAGAAATTATATAAAGAGTGGATATTGAGATGGGAATAATGAGAAGCTATCCCTGGAAGTTGTATAAAGTTGTATAAAATGTGGTGAAGAAGGATGTGAGGAGTAGATTTTTTACATGGAGAGTTGTTAGTGAGTAGATTCATTGCCTGACTGCTTTGATTGCAGGTAGTGTAAATAACTTCAAATCTCATTATGATAGACATGTTGCTGGTTGAGTGGGCCTCCCACAATGAGTCAGTTGACTCCATGGAACTTACCTAATAATGATAAAATTTTTGAAGTGTTACAAAAATAAAAGAAATTAACTTCTTTCTCCTATCATGATGAAACATGGATTTTGTACAAATGTCAAGTTGAAAAGAACAATCAATGCAGTGGCACACCATTCATCATCTCTGAAATCAAAAAAATTTCAACAGGCACCACTTGTCAAAAAAAATTATGGCCACTGTCTTCTGGGACTGAAAAGGGATCCTACTTGTCTTTTTCTTCAGTGAGGAACCACAATTAATTCTAATGCGTATTGTGAAACACTGAAGAATCTCAGACGATTAAGTCAGGACACAACACGAGGAATGCAGTCATTAGGGGATCGTGCTTTTGCATGACAATGTGTGAGTTCACACACACACTGCTGCTCGAATTGTAGAGCAAATTCAGAAGTTTAAATGGAAACTTTTCACCACCAGCCCTACAGTCTTGACCTCATGCCCAGTGACTACCTCTTGTTCCTGCATATGAAACAGTGGCTCTCATCTCAGCAATTTGAAGAAAATGAAGAACTGAAGAACAACTCACTAGCAGCAGACTTTTTTGATGCAGGTATGAAGAGGCTAGTACCATAATACCAGAGATGCCTGGAAATCAGCAGCGACTATGTGGAAAGATAAAGTATGTACATAGTTATTTTATCCTATAATAAATCTTTTTTTTTTTTTCTTCTCTACCAGTTTTTTTTTTTTTTTTAATTCTTGACTGGATCTTACTTTCTGGATATGCCTCATAGATGAAATATTCTTCTTAATTCTTATGTTTAAGCTTATATGTTGTTTATTTTTTGGAAGGAGATGACAGTGTGGATGATAAAATTTTCAAATTGACATTATCAAGGAATAATACTCCAATAAAGATATGTGCATGCAGGTGCCACATGAGTAAGTGAGAATAAAGTGAAGAAACATTTTCCTGGTCTGGTGGTCAATTGGATAGCATACCTGCTCTCCAACCAACTAAAAAGCATGAGTTTGAATCCTAACATGGGTGTTGATGTTTATGAATGCGTTTAGATGTGAGATGAATTTCTTCATCAAATGTGAGTACCATTGCCCTGCTTATTGGAGACCTGGAGTGAAAAAAGTTCCATGTTTGGTTTCTTGAGAAAGGTTTCCAAATGTTAAAACTTTAGCCCACTCCATAAAGTCTTAAAACTGCATCATCTAGTGGTCTAGATTGGGGGCTGTTAATTGGCCATAGTAGGATAGATAACAGCTGCAGTTTTTATCTATGCAGATAACAGCTTCAGTAATTTGGCTAATTTCTATATTCTTAACACTGAAAGGGTTGAGGTTGAGGCAGAGACAGATTCAAGAAACACTCTTTCATATCTATATTTGCTTCTGTGGAGCAATGTTGTCTTCTGCCAATAGATTTATAGTGGGGTGTGCAAATCCTGAGTGGCTATATTAGTAGCATCAGATGTAGTTTTTGTTTAGTGATTCTAATGTTGACTGTCCTATCTGGTTCCATAGTCAACATCAGAATCACTGAACAAGGAGTACATCTGGTGCTACTTTTATAGCCACTCAGGACTTGCAAATTCCGCCATGAATCTGCTGAAAGAAGGCCACATTGCTCCATAGACGTAAACATAGATATGAAAGACTTAAATATGTTTCTGCCTTAATCCTTTCGCTGCTGAGAGTATAGAAGTCAGAAAAACTCTTGTACAATGTAAATTAAAAAAATTAATCTGTAAAACTTCACAATAATTTTTTCAATTCAAGGTTAGCCAAAATAATGACATATCAGTTACAATTCATTGAAACCTTGCTCAGTATTTTTATATAATACAAAACGTTCTGTACCACCTTCATCATGCTTTCAAAATTTAGCAATTATATGATATTTTTCGAAATAGGGGGTAGACACATATAGGGCACCCAACATTTGTCATACATGTATCTGCTTTTTCTCTTTCTTCTTTTCATTATGAAGTGTTTGGACACACACACATTGCAATACTTTTTTTGGAGCAGGGGATCAGTCAGAATTGTCTCCCTTTCAGTCTTGGGTAGGGTGTTGATCACCAGATGATGCACATCCTGTTTTAGTGGTTTCTTTTAGCATGTGGAAGATTTGAAAAAATTCTCTTATGAGAGTTAGTCAAAAATCTCCAGATGTTATGTTTTTCTTTGTACTTTGTACACTGTCTAAGAATTTATCACTATTATGTGCCAGAGGTGAAAAGAACTTTCTGTACCACGTTGTCCTCACACAAACAATCAGCAGAACTACTCATCAGGTCTGACCTGTCAGTTGCTCTTATTATTCTTATGGTATTTGATTACACAGTGTGGCTTCATTATTCACTGATTGTCTGTCTCTCTTTTCTGATGATTTCATGCAGTTTTTATGACTTATGTTCAACATGCACACTGTCCACTATTTTTGCTATCCCTGGGAAGAACTGCCCATGTGACATCAGTCAGGAGATTTCTTCTGCCATGGGCAGAATGTAAATATTGTCTTCGAGATTACAGATGAAGACAAAAAAGTGCTTGAGTTTAACTGAATTATATTCATAATAGATGCCTCTACATGCCTGCAAAATTCAAACATGTTTAGAAGTTTTTTTTTCTTTTAAGGTTACACGGTGATCAGCATTCATATTTATGAATTTAGGGACACAAAACACACGTGTTGAAAAGATTATCAGTAAAATAATCTGTAAAATAATCTTTTCAACATATGTGTTTTGTGTCCCTAAATTCATAAATATGAATGTTTAGAAGTTGTTTCATTAGAGATTTTATCAATGCAGAAGTGCAATCAAGAATACTGAAGCTCAGCAAAAACACCTTTTAAACTGCTTAGATAACTCGAGTTTGTCAGCAAAAAGGTTAAAAGACTATCTTAGCCTCAGAAAATTTGGAAACATAAACTGCTTTACATCTGGGTATTGCTCATCTTCAGATCATTAGCCCAAAGGCCAAGAGTACCTAATCAACAAATTTTAGGACTTTAGGCCTTGCTTTGTTTCTTCACTTCAGTTACTTACTCATGTAGTTCCTGTGTACCACATCTGTGTACTGTTGCTTTTTTAATTATTCCTTGATATGATGACAGTTTGACTTTTTGCAAAATATAGTAATTAATTTAGTTATCATTACTGTTATACAGGCATTTCCATGGGATATGAAAAATCATTATGAGTCAGAATTAATACTGTCATCTGTTTAATAAAAATACTAGTATAAGAAGCATAATATATTAAAATTATTAAACTAATGATTCATTTCAATAAATTTCGTGCAATATTTCTATAATTGCATAATGAATTCTATACAATATTTTAAGCCTGCTCACATACAAAACTTTTTTAATTTGATAATCATTGTAATTCTTTTAGTGAGGTCTTATTGCAATTAATGATAACTGAATATAAAAAGTTTATTAAAACCATTTAAGCTGGTTATGAGTTTTTCACTTAAAGTGTCTCACAATAAAAATTCAATTTATTTAGAACCACGAGAGCCAGCTTTGATTACTCAGACTAGCTTGTTCATACAGAATGAAATCCCTTATTGCATTGAGGATTCACTTCCAGCCCTTAAAGAAAGTCTGAAAGTTTCATTTTTAGAAATATTAAAATCTCCACCTAGGTAAGAAAACTTTTATTTCAAATGAGAATATAACTTCTTAACTTTTAATAGTTAATCTGTGAATGTAGATACCAATTGCTTTCTACTGTAACAGTAACCTGAATTGATTTGATGTTCATATTTTGATATACATGAAGATACTAAATGAATTACCTTTGAAAAAGGAAACAGATAATCTTTGTGATTTAAGCATTCAGTATATCAAAAACACATAAGTAGAACAATGATAGAAGTTTTTTCACTTGGCTACGCTAACAATTATATATTTGGTTTAATCCATTATCCAAGTGTAAGCAAACAAAGTTTGCACCTGAAATATTTTCAGGACTTGGGCAACTCATGCTAAAGGTGGAGTAATTTCTGATCACTTGCCTTAGTATCTCCCATAATGTAAAGCACATCTCCTTGTGGACATGTATAATGCTATGCATTAAGGGAAGGGCCACTACCCTGACCAGTTTGACCTTTATTGAGGTCTCATCAGTGGGAGCCAGACCCAGAGGTGGTGATACTAAGGTGGATGTAATGCAGAAGTCATATCACCATATATCAGTTGCCAAAAGATGTCAATACCCCTTTACCACGTGTATATGATGATGATGTTTTACTTATGTTTGGTTTAATCCTTTATCCAAGTGTAAGCAAACAAACAACAAACTTTGCGCCTGAAGTATTTTCAGGACTAGAGCAAGTCATGGTAAAGGTGGAGTTTGTTTTGATCACTTGCCTTAGTATCTCCCATAATGCAAAGCACATCTCCTTGCAGACATGTATAATGCTAGTTGTTAAGGATAGGACCACTACCCAGACTGGTTTCACCCTTTATGTGACCAAAGGACCGTCCAATTCAGCATTGTTCCACTCAGTCACAGGCTCACCCTGTCACCGAGAGGCACTTCTCAGTGTTAGCTCTACCCAGTGGCAGGCTCACCCCACCACCAGACAGAGCCATAATCTTAGTGGTTTAATCAGAAGTGGTCTCTCAAGGAAAGGGACCACTTCTGTGCAAAAGCACATCAGTGGGAGCCAGACCCAGAGGTGGTGATACTAAGGTGGAAGTAATGCAGAAGTCATATCACCATATACCAGTTGCCAAAAGGTGTCAACACCTTATTATTAAAATACTCTGGATTAGAGATAGTTGATGGAAGTTATTTCACTTGGCTATACTACCAGTTATATATTTGGTTTAATCCTTTATCCAAGTGTAAGCAAACAAAGTTTGTGCCTGAAGTATTTTCAGGACTGGGGAAACTTGTGGTAAAGGGGTGTTGACACCTTTTGGCAACTGTTATATGGTGATATGACTTCTGCATTACTCTTCCACCTTAGGATCACCACCTCTGGGTCTGGATCCCATTGATGAGCTCTCAATAAAGGTTGAAACCGGTCTGGGTAGTGGCCCTTCTCTTAATGCATTATACATTTCTGCAAGGTGATGTGCTTTGCATTATGGGAGATACTAAGGCAAGTGATCAGAACTTATACCATATTTATCATGAGTTGTCCCAGTCCTGAAAATACTTCAAGTGCAAACTTTGTTTGCTTACACTTGGATAAAGGATTAAGCCAAATATATAATTGGTAGCATATCCAAGTAAAAAATTTCCATCAACTATCTCTAATCCAGAAAATTTTAATAATATGGTGTTTATTATTAAAATTCTCTGGTGATATGACTTCTGCGTTACTTCCACCTTAGTATCACCACCTCTGGGTCTGGCTCCCACTGACGCGACCTCAATAAAGGTTGAAACCGGTTGGAAGCTTGGGTGATGAATGGCAATGCTGTAGCCAATGAAGTTTTAACTGAGGCTCGGCTGTTGCTGTCACCCAGGTCCTGGGGGGGGGGTAATGCTGTAGCTCATGAAGTTAACTGAGGCACAGCTATTGCTGTTACCCCCTCAGATGACATATGAGCAAATGAGCGGCTCTGCTCGGTGGTGGGGTGAGCCCACCACTTAAGAGTTTTTCTCAGTGGCAGGGTGAGCCTGTTACTGAGGGGAACAATGCTAAGTTTTTGGAGTTTGACCTGTACTTGAACATTCAATGAAAGTCGAAACGGTCACTACCTAGACCGTTTCGACCTTTTCGACCTTGCAGACATGTAGTATTATACATGTCTGCAAGGAGATGTGCTTTGCAATATGGGAGATACTAAGGCAAGTGATCAGAACTTATTCCACCTTTATCGTGAGTTGCCCCAGTCCTGAAAATACTTCAGGCACAAACTTTGTTTGCTTACACTTGGATAAAGGATTAAACCAAACATGGAACATCATCATATGAGAGTTAAATAACACCCATGTCCTACCTTTCACCGTAGACAAACTTCTGACCTTACTTTTGATTAATGGTGATTCTTTGCAATCCTGGCAGAGGAAGGTGTCCATATCTTCACTGAAAGTGGCAAATGAAATATGGAAATAAATAATATGGAATAAACAAAGCTGGCATGATGGGAAGTCTGTTGAATATAGACCAGTTTGTATAACTGCAGTTGTAGTCAAGGTGTTGGAGAGATTGATTAGGAATAGAATACAAGATTGAGTTGATAGACAGTATTCTTTATTATGGTCAGCATGGATTTGTAAAGAGTTGGTCTTGTTTTTACCAATTTACTTGCATTTTATTGACCCGATAGGTGGCACCTGTGAATAAGTTTCGTTAAACTTGTGCTCCTGAATTTTATCATAATTGCAAGTATCTCTTTTGTGCAAAATAACCAGTAAATGGAATACAGAGGATACTAAGGAGCCAGTTACTTCTACACAACTCGTAAGTACCCTTAGTCCTTCATATCAGTTATTTTTCAATTAAAAAAACAGCTACGTGAAAGCACCTGATATGCCTACCATGCTAAGTAAAGATGGTGGCAACAAAGGCCAACAATGAAAGATTACTTCTAGTCCTGTTAGCGTAGCGCAGCCAATAGCCAACAAACCGAAAGACCATATGAAATGCTGCAGTTGCAAAGCTGAAGTTACCGAAAGAGAAAAAGGTATATCGTGCAATTTCTGTTGCAACTGGCTACATACTTCCTGCGTGAAAATAGATGAATTGGCACTCAAGCTTTTTATTGAACTGAACCAGCCTTTTTTCTGTTTGATGTGCCTTCCTTCTGTCAAACGAGTTGAAAATCTTGAACAACACCTTAATAACACAATCAATACTTTCTCATCCAAAATCCAAAAGTTGGAAGCAAAGCTTGAGATACTTGACGACCAGCGGCTGATTGCAAGTGCATCTGTACCCGCTAATGAACTCCATGATTTAATTGCATCGATGGTACATGGGGCTGAAAACAGGAGACTCAACGGCGTTCTTCTGAACTTTCTGGCAGAAAACAGTAAATCTTTAAAGGAAGAAGTTAGCAACCTAGCAGGTGAATGCAACTTCGATCCCAGGTACATCATCAAATGTCATCACTTTGGTCCCATAAACAAAAGAAAGGACGGAACGAACTTTCCACGTCTCATGAAAGTGATCTGTGATACACCGACAAACACTTCCAAATTAATAACGGCGATAAATAGCAAGCTAAATGACAGTTTCCCCCAATTGCGTGTACGTGCTCGACCTGACTTAACCTTTGAACAAAGGGAACAAAAACTCCAACTCTGAAGACAGAAGAAAAATGCCAAAATGGAGAAAACAGCTGGAGAAAACTACAAACAAACCAAACTAGTGCAAAAACCAAGTGATACCACTAGTAGCCACCAACGAGACAGGTATGCAGGCACTTCATAGGAAATGTGCAAGATCCTTGCAGTCAAAGCCATTCCCCACAGATCTTTGCATATCCACTACACCAACATCTGTGGTCTCAACTCCAACCTTAATTGCGTTCGCTATCATCTACAGTCAACCAAGCCCCACCTACTCTTCTTAACAGAAACTCAAATTTCGCCTTTTCCCGGCACCATTCATCTCAACCATCCAAACTATTCACTATTTAACTCCTTTCGACCCAAGGGTGGTATGCGCGCATATATCTGCTCTGACTTACCCTGCCAGAGAGCACCTAACCTAGAATCGTCCAACTTTGATCTTCTTTGGCTAAAAATAACCCTCCCCCACTCAGTAAAATTCATCTGCTGTCTCTATCACTCTTCCAGTACCACCAACCACTCTGAGCTCTTTAATCTCCTCTCCTCAAAAGTTGATTTCTTCCAGTCCCACTATCCTAATAGTGAAATCATCCTCCTAGGTGATTTTAATATACATAACACGAACTGGCTTTCATCTTCCAGTTGTACAGATCCTGCAGGCAGAGATGGCAAAATATTTGCCATCACCAACGACCTTACACAAATAGTTCACAAGCCGATTAGAATATCAGATAACCCAAATCATTCCCCAAATTCCTTAGATCTCTTTCTTACCAATGACCCTTCCAAATATACACTGAATGTAGTGAGTCTCCCCCCCCCCCGGGTAATTCTGACCACAACCTAGTGATCATCTCCTGCCCCATGCAACAACGCTTACACAGTCACACCTGCACAAGAGTAGTCTTGCATTATAACAGTGCCAAATGGGACAGCCTCCGAGACTACTATGCTTCATTCCCATGGTTGGACTATTGTTTGCAGTCTTCCAATCCAAACATATGCACCAAACACATCACCAAAGTAATCCTCACTGGCATGATAACATACATTCCCCACACCACACTGAACTGCCATCCCCAATCCAAACTCTGGTTCTCCAAAAGATGTGCCAAGGCTGTACTAATGTAAAACCAGGCATACCACAACTGGCTCAAATTAAGAACTCCATCCTCCTTCAGTGCCTATACTGAAACCCGAAACAGATGCAAAAAAAATTATCAATGATTCCAAAACAGAATTTGAACAGGCAGAAAGCAGGAAACTTGCAGCCTGTCCTAGCAGCAGCCATACCTTTTGGTCTCTAGCCAAAGCAATTGGTTGCAACTTTTGTCCTACACTACTCCCACCCCTATTATACCCAGATGCCTCAATTGCAACATCACCCATAGAAAAAGCTAATCTCCTGGCTTCACACTTTGCTTGCAATGCACGCATAACCGACAATGGCAAATGCCCGCCAGTTATTCTAACTGCCCAACATACATTGCCCCTGTATCCTTTTGCCAGAAAGAGATTATAAACCTGTTGTCAAAATTAGACACACAAAAAAAGTCCCTGACCCTGATGGCATTCCTCCAATTGTTCTGAAGGTCTGTGCAGCAGAACTGACTTCTATCCTATGCCATCTATACACACTATCTTACTCCACTGGTATATATCCCAAAGCCTGGAAATTGGCCTGTATTCAACCCATTCCTAAAAAGGGAGACAAATCACTGCCATCTAACTACTGCCCTATCTCACTCACTCACCTCAGTCCTAACTAAAGTGATGGAGAAAACCATCAATTCTCAACTACTACTCTACCTTGAAGGTACCCAGCTATTAAGCGACCACCATTACGGATTCTACTGATGCCGATCAACAGGTGACCTGCTTTCATATATCACCCATCTCTGGACATATACAATGGAAAAATTTGGCGAATCCAAGTAGTTGCACTCGATATCTCTAAAGACTTTGACCAGGTCTGGCACAAAGGCTTACTAAGCAAACTCTCATCATTTGGACTGTCTCAGGACTTTTGCATATGGATTGCCAGCTTCCTGTCTGGACGCACACTATGTGTATTGGTAGATGACTCCCTATCCTCCCACTATCCAAATAATGCTGGGGTCCTACAAGTTTCATTTCTCTCACCGACCTTCTTCCTTCTATACATCAATGACCTACTGCAGTTGACCTCCAACCCAATACACAGTTTTGCAGATGACAGCACATTGCACTCCTTCCTTTCATTTGATAAACCTTACCCTACACAACTCACTTCAACCCACAGAACATCAACCACAACTTCCCTTAACGCAGATCTCCAAAATATCCTCCGATGGGGCTCAGATAACCTCGTCAACTTCAATGCTAGTAAAACCCAGTTCTGTCTTATTTCCCACAAAAAAGAACCATTTTCCCACAGTATTATTTTTGATAACACTCAAATCCCCAGACAAGACGAAATTTCTCTTCTCGGAATTACCATGACATCAAGCCACTCCTGGCATAAACACATCACAACCATTGCATCCTCAGCTTCCAAAAAACTAGACTTTCTCTTTCGCCCAAAACGTTATTTCATTTCAGAACAGCTGTTAACCTTATACAAATCGCAAATCCGCCCAGCTATAGAATACTGTTCCCACATTTGGAGTGGGGCTCCTAACAGTCAAGCATTTTGAGGTTCCCTCAAAATGCTTGACTCGATACAGAGGAGAGTAATTAGACTGATAAATGATCCATCTCTTACCAACTCACTCCCCCCCACTTTTACATAGAATTTAGTCTCTGCAATTTGTATATTCTACAAATATTTTCATGGAAAATGCTCATCTGAAACAACATCAGTAATTCCCCCACTCTGTACTAAACCTGTTCGAACACATACAGCCACCTCCCAACATCCCTTCACAGTACACCTTGAAACCCACAGAACAAGTTTCTTTTCCTCTTCTTTCATCCCTGCTACTGCTGTACTGTGGAACAGTCTTCCCCATGAGGCATTTCCCAAGGAATACAATATACAGGCTTTCAAATCGAATGTTAATAAGTTCCTCCTTTCCTATTCCACTGCCTTGACCAGCCAACCTCTTGTATATGGGCCCAACATAAAAATAAATAATAAACAAAAAATTATGACTAGGTTAGATAAGGGAGAATCATATACAGTGATATTCTTGGACTTTGTAAAAGTGTTTGATAGATTATCACATAATAAGTTGGTATACAAGATGCAGACGATGAGAATAGATATATATTGGTTAAATGGATCGGATTGGTTAGATGGAGCTCTGAACTTGAGTTCACAGAGTATATGAAATAAGCAGTGACCACTTCCTTGTTAAAATAAAATTAAGATTACCACCTAAATGGCTACAAGTAACAAGAACAGAAAGAAAAATTGAAACATTTGTTTATAAAACTAGACTACTGAATGACACAAAGGTACAGTGGCTATATGAACAAAGAATTAACCAATATCTAGACAAAATAAAACAAAATGAAGAAATAGAAATAGAATGGCTTAATATAAAAACGATATTAAATGCAACAGCAAAAATGAAAGCTTAGGAAAGACCAAAAAATTCAATAAAAGAAAAAAACTGAAGATCTGGGATGATACAATGAAAGAAATAATCAAAAAGAAAAAAGAAGCCTATCACAAATGGATAAGTAAAATATTAGAAGATGAAATAAATTATAAAAGAATAAGAGCCATAGCTAAAAGAGAAGTCAGAAAAAGACACAGAGAATCATGGAACAAATTTGTTTCTAATTTAGAACATGATTTATATAAAATAAGACCCAATGTATATAAAATTTTGAAACACTTAAATGCAGATACCAAAGAAAACATAAAATTAAATACTGAATTGAAATTAGAAGAATTTCTAAATTACTACACAGAATTGTGGACAGACAAATATTTTAAAAAAGACAACTGGCAAACAATTAATGAAAATGAAATAACTAAAGAAGAATCAGAAATCAGCCTGAAAGAAACAAGAAACGGAAAATCACCTGAAGAAGATAAACTAGGTTCAGAACTATATAAATATGCAGGAACTAGATTCAAAGAAAGACTCTTATTATTTTTAAATAAAATTTATTCAACTGGTATCCCCCCCAATAGAATGGAAAAAAGCAATTGTGATTCCTATCTTTAACAAAGGTAATAGAGATGACCCTAAAAACTATAGAGGTATCAGTATACTAAATTCCTGTTACAAAATATATAGCAGAATCTTAAATAGCAAACTAATGAAATATTCCAAAAACTTTATTTTAGAAGTACAGAATGGATTTAGAAAAGGACGATCATGTATAGACCCAGCCTTTTGCCTAAAATTAATAATAGAGAAAAGAAGAGAATATAATTTAGAACCACATATTGCATTTATTGACTTTGAAAAAGCATTTGACAAAGTTAAAAGAAACATATTATTTAACATATTAAAAGAAAGACAAATACCAAATAATATCCTAAAAGCTACCACAAGTGTATATGAAAATAATCAAATACAAATAAGATTAAATCACGAGCTATCATATACGAGAGAGCTAAACCAAGAGGTCCGACAGGGATGTCCCCTCTCAGCAACTCTTTTTAATATCTACTTAAATGAAATAGTAATAAAATGGAATAAAAATTTACATCAAGGAATTAAACTTTCTCCTACAGTAAAGTTAAACACTCTCCTCTTTGCCGATGACCAAATAATAATTACAAATTCTGAAGATAAACTACAGAAAGTTATTTTAAATCTAAATGAGATATCCAAATATTATGGTATGGTATGATAATATCAACAGAAAAATCAGAAACTATGGCCTTTAAAGGACAAGATCCAGCAAGAACTAAACTAGTAATAGATAAGAAGATCTTAGAACAGGTGAATTCATTTAACTACCTAGGATGTACGATCACATATGAAAAATATATAAATGTAAAAATTGCAAAATATTTAAAAATAACAGGTGTAATTAACTCTATATTTAAACCAAACCTAGCTCAAAAACAAACCAGACTAAAAGTATACAATACATTAGCCCTACCAGTCTTAATGTATGGAAGCAAAATCTGGACAATAAAACAAAAAGACAAACAAAGATTAACAACAGCAGAAAGTTTATGAGAAAAACTACAAAGTATACCCTATTTGATCACAAAAGAAATGAAGAAATTATGAAAGAATTAAACCAAGAACCAGTAATGGAAAAAATTAAAAAATATAAACATAAATGGATGGAACACATTCAAAGAATGAAAACAGAAAGATTACCAAAACAAGCCTTAAAATACAAGCCATTAGGAAAAGACAAGCAGGACGTCCTCTTAAACGATTCAACAATGACTTCTAAGGCCGGAACATGCCATGCTAGGCCTAAATCCTTGATATGCATGATGATGATGATGACAACCTGCAGACGATGGGAATAGATATATATTGGTTAGATGGAGCTCTGAACAATATCAGAAAGTTGTGTATGGAGGAGCAGTATCTCAAAAAAAAAAAAAAAAAAAAATGAATTGAAGGGTTTTGTTCTTGGGCTCTTACTGTTTAACTTGTGTGTAAATGTTTATATCATGTGGACTGACTGGGGATCTTCAGTTGTTTGCTGATGATGCAAAGTCGGGGAGAATTATAAGTAACATCGCTGATATTAATTTCCTTCACGAAGATTTGAATAGACTTTTGACTTGGACAAAGGAGCTGGATTCCATAGCCTTAGTTTTAATATTAATAAGTGCAAGGGGTTGCATTTTCGAGTGCAATAATATAAGACTATACTATATTGATGCTGCTGTACTGCAGGAAGTAAATGAGATTTGGGAGTGATGGTTGTGTTATATATTTATTTCTATGACTTATACTTATTTAGTTTGTTACTTGATAAAATCCTTTCTTATTTAAAACCTTATTGAATTAAAATCCTACCAGATGCTCATTTGTTACGTCTTTGCTTTCTCTATATTTTACTGCTTTATATCTTCCAATAGTATCTCTCTATTGCTATTTTACTTCTTCAGATATAAGGCCATAGTATTCAACACAAAATACGAGGCTAATCTTCTTGAATGGCAGTCACTCTCAAGTAGAGTAATGTGGGCAAATATGAGAATGGGGAACTGGACAATGAGACTTATTTGTGCCTATGGTCCCACAGAAGGTTCTACTAAGGTAGAAGTGGAGAAATTTTTTGAGGCTTTAGAAAAAGCAACTGACACAATGAAAAATGAAAAGTTGGTCCTTGTTGGAGATCTAAATAGCAGAGTAGGAAATGATTGTGAGACATACAAAAATATTTTGGGAAAATTTGGAGAAAAGAGCAAAGCTAATAATAATGGCAAATATCTGTTGGATTTCTGCTCAGGACATGGACTGGTTATTACTAACACCATGTTCCAACATAAAAATGTGCACAAATTCACATGGAGAGAAGAGGCAAGGAATAAGAAAAGTCTCATTGACTATGTTATTGTTGATAGTGATGTTTTCTCCCTGGTGCAGGACACCAGGGTGTACAGAGGATTTGAAATTGGAAGTGATCACTATTTAGTCTTGAGCAGGATAAAATTGAATTTCATATTGAAAAGAATAACATATAAGAAAGTTTTAAAGCGAATAAAAGTTGAGCAGCTCTCAGATGTGAGCTGTAGACTAAAATATACAAAGATTATTGAAGGAAAAATGAAAGAGTTTGAGAACAGGAATCAAACCTTGGAGATTCAGTGGCAAACTCTGAAGAAAACATTGATTGATTCTGCCAGAGAGGCATGTGGTGAGGTTGTTTGTAAGGATAAAAAAATCAGAACTCCTTGGTGGACACAGGAGGTTAAAGAGGCAGTGAAGGAAAAGAAGAAAGCATACCAAAAGTTCCTGTCAAATAAGTCAGCTTGTGCTCTTAGAGAATATAGAGACAAATGCAAGAATGCTAAACACTCTGTAAAACTAGCTAAACAAAAGTCATGGGAGGACTTTGGCTAGAATATGGAAAATAAATATCAAGAAGGTGGCAAAATATTCTGGAGGTTGTTGAAGAAGCTTAAGAATGGAGGAAAGAGTGCTATAAAAGGAATTAGAGATGATAAAGGTGACATGAAAACGGGAGAAAAAGATATCCTTGAAGTATGGAGTAATTACTTTGAAAAACTTCTAAACGAAACAAGCAGTGATGACAGCACAGTGCTAAAGAACACTGACCAGGCATGCAGTCAGGAATACATATCCATACTTGAAGTAGAAAAAGCCATCAAAGGCTTGAAATGTGGAAAGGCAGCAGGAGTAGATGATATTCGACCAGAAATGCTGAAGTATGGTAGTATAAGAGTCTTACAGTGGCTGCACTGCATAGTTCAGAAAGCTTGGACAGAGGGACGAATTCCCGATGATTGGAGTAGAGCTCTCATAGTACCCATATATAAAAAGGGAAATAAAACTGCATGTGAGAATTACAGAGGTATTTCCCTACTGAGTGTTCCTGGCAAGATCTATGCAAGTATACTTGAGAAACGGTTGAGAAGAATTGTGGAAGAAAAGCTTGGTGAAGAACAAGCTGGATTCAGGCCAAATAGAGGCTGTCAGGATCAGATCTTCACTTTACGACAAATAGTCGAGAAAGCATGGGAATATAACAAAGATCTGTATTTAAGTTTTGTCGATCTGGAAAAGGCATATGACAAGGTGCCAAGAGAGAAGCTATTCAATACGCTGCAGTTATATGGTGTCAATGGGACATTATATCAAGCAATACTTAGTCTTTATTTGAGTTGCAAGTCAGCAGTTAGAATTGAAGGAAGTACAGGAAGATGGTTTAATGTTAAATCTGGTGTGAGACAAGGATGTACATTATCCCCTCTGTTATTCATTATCTATATGGATCACATTATGAAGGAAAGTGGTATTAAACATGATATCAAAATTGGAGATGTTAATGTCAGCTCTTTGCTTTATGCGGATGATGTTATACTTCTAAATAAATCCGCTACAAGTCTGCAAGATTCTCTGACTAAATTGAATAGCTCTTGTAATAGATATGGTATGAAGGTCAGCAATAAAAAGACAAAGACAATGAAAATAGGCAGAATCATTGAAAATGTCAACTGTGTTGTGAATGGAGAACCTGTGGAACAAGTAAAACATTTCAGCTATTTAGGCACGATTTTTACTGAAGATGGTAAATTAAATATAGAAATAGACAACGGAATCAGCAAAGCTGGTATGGTGGGAAGTCAATTGAATAAATTCATATGGAATAAGAGAGAAATTAGTCGGAACACTAAATTAGCTGTATACAAGACAGTGTTCAAACCAGTTTTAACTTATGGATCTGAGAGCTGGGTCAGAAGTAAAACACTTGACCAAAGACTAGAGACTGCAGATATGAGAGTCCTGAGAAAGATTATAGGCGTGAACAGATGGCATCAATGGCAGTATCATATTAAAAACGAGGATATTAGGAAAGAACTTGACATTGTCAGCATCCAGGAATGCGTTAGCAGAGCTAATCTCAGATGGTATGGTCACTTAAATAGAATGGGAGAGGAAAGATTAGCAAAACAAGTGTTCTCTGCCAGGTTGGCAGCAAAACGACCCAGAGGAAGACCAAGATATAGGTGGATTGATACGGTACAAAGTGCTTTAGTCGATAGAAATATAAGATCTGATAATGAAAATATTGGAGTCTTGACAAGTAACAGACTGATTTGGAGGAGAATTGTAGATAGGAAATTAATAATGATGTAATTTTTTTCATGTAGTACTATCATATCCTGTACACCCCTTGAGGGTACATGGCAGGAATTTGATGATGATGATGATGAGATATAAGGCCTAATATGCTTACATCTAGGATTGTTTCCTCTTTGGATACTGGCAAATTTTTATTATGCTGCCCCAGCCAGTATCCTATAGTAGAAAAGGTTCCTACTCAGGGAGACAATACTAGACTCTTAGCCGTTTTTACACAATACTCTACTTTAATGCTGCCGTATAGATTCAGACTGCAGTAATGACCAAAATCTATAATTATATTTACTTTCTAAATCCTTCCCGCCAAAATAGGTTCCATTTTTATAAGTGGTTGTTTGGAATCGTAATCAGGCATGACTCAGGTTCAGGTAAATATGACAAGTTTATTGGAATATTTAAACAGAATACAAAATTCATACACTCAATTATGACTCAATACTAAATGAAACTCGAGTTAAGAGGTTAACATATTCTAAATTAATTAAAGGTCATAAAGCATGCGAAACACAATAACTGCATATTGGGATAGATGGCAAATGATATGAAGTTAATCTAAAATTCCCTTCTGTAATGCTATTCATTAAGATAATATAAACAAACATTCTAATTAAGTTTAAGGGAGATGGTAAATCCTGTATTATTCTATAGCCGGGTACGAAACTCAGATCGAAATCTGTCGAAATCCTAGAGTTTCATGCCAAAAAAACTATCGGCGAGCCCAAGTGTAAGTAATCGCTTGGGTAGTACAACACCAGGGCAACTCGGAGCAAAGGTGGAGCAAGATCCATCACTATCCTTAATATTCTCTCATAATGTAAAACGCAGCTCCTAGGAGATGTATTACTGTTTTACATTATGAGAAGAGGTCACTACCCAGACCGGTTTCAACCCTTTTTGAGGTCTCATCAGTGAGTAGGTAGACCTGAAATATCAAGGTTTTAAGTGAACTCTAGGATTTTGATCCGAGTTTCGTACTCGGCTATAGAATAATACGGGATTTACCATCTCCCTTAAACTTAACTTATGTCGCCGGTAAAATAGCCTTTTGGCTTGTTATCGTAGTAATAACAATATATAAGTACACCAGTTTAGCAATTGTTAGTAGAGGTATATGTAAGTTCGGTTCACTTAAAACTTTGATATTCCAGGTCTACCTACTCACTGATGAGACTCAAAAAGGGTTGAAAAACCGGTCTGGGTAGTGACCTCTTCTCATAATGTAAAACAGTAATACATCTCCTAGGAGCTGCGTTTTACATTATAAGAGAATATTAAGGATAGTGACGGAGCTTGCTCCACCTTTGCTCTGAGTTGCCTGGTGTTGTGCTACCCGAGTGATTACTTACACTTGGGCTCGCCGATAGTTTTTTCAGCATGAAACTCTAGGATTTCGATCCGAGTTTCGTACCCGGCTATAGAATAATACGGGATTTACCATCTCCCTTAAACTTAACTTATGTTGCCAGTAAAATAGCCTTTTGGCTTGTTAAACATTCTAATGTTACTCAGTTACTAAAATCCACGATTTTGATCTCATTAATCCTATCACATACAAATTACAAAAGATCTCTTCCAAACAATTCTTCTTACTCTCTCAAAGGAGGTTAACTTTCTAATTAGAGACTGTCCACAGAGTTCTTTAGAATACTGTTCTTAATTCACATTCGCAAACAATCTTCTCTCTTCTAATGAATTTTATATACAAAATAGAGTAATTTTACCTTACCGAACTTTTTCTGCGTCTTTCAGCACCACGTGCATGTCTGGTTACTTCTTGTCTATTGGCTGTCCATATGCCAATGTAGGGGTTTCTTCATTATTTCTGCCGAAAACGGACTAAAATCTTTGCGTTTCAGGAACCACTCGATGGGACTTCTCAGCGATGGCTTGATTCTGCTAGGACTGGAAATTTTTTACTTTCAGCTCTGCGTAGAATCCTTCTCCATTTTCAAGAAGGCCTACTGTCCGACATTTTATCTTAGCACAGATGCTTCATCTCCCCCCCCCCTTTACACGAACTCCTGCTAACTTCCGAGCCACCAAACAGGAAAACGATATGACGAGAGATTCCCGATATGGCGCTCGTCCCCTTATATTCTTCAATAGAGCACCCTCTTTTTCGAAGTCCCCTTTGCACACTACCCATCTCTTTTCTCCCCTTGGGCTCATCCCTTGCTCTCCCAATGCAGTTATGCTCTTGCATTCCCAGAATTCACGTCAAAGTACGTTCCATGTATGCTACTGCTGCCAGTGTTACGCTGTACACGTGTAGTTTTATACCTTCCAAGAATTATTATTTAGTAACTATTTGATGACTCACAGTTATTTTTACACAGCTTAAGTGAGGCTTAAATTAAATCAGATTATCCCTCTTTTAAGACATACTCTAAATAAAATCTTAATATGATCACAATAGCTTAAATATATGGTACATGAAATAAAGAATACAAATTTTATACATAAAAAGAATGGAAGTTTCACTTTAAATTTCAGCTGATGTGCAGGTATTTCTCTTTGTTGGTAAGTTTAATATGTTGGATTCTGAATGAATGATTTCTTTGCAAGATTCCTTCATTCAGGATCTAACAGTTGACAGTAGACTGAGGTTTAGAGAGCATATTGCAAGTGTTATATAGACTGCACATCATTGTGTTAACATGATAAGAATTACTCTAACATGTAGGTATAAGGAGGCAGTTGTGCCACTATATACCACACTTGGATTTGATTACCTGGCTTTCAGTGTGATATAGAAATATAGGAGAGGATTCAGAGAAGAGTGACTAAGACATTATCAGAACTATGAAATGTTGGCTATGAAGAGATGCTGAAGGAATGTGGATTGTAGAGTTTCGTGGGGAGGAAAAGAGGTGATAGAGACGTTTAAGTTAGTGAGGGGATGTTATCAGATTAATTCAGAGGGGATTATAAAAAGAGAAAGTGAGGGGAGAAGAACCAGAAGCCATCCCTGGAAGTTGTGTAAAAGTGTGGTGAAGAGGAGAATGAAGAATTCTGAGTGAATGGAATGTATTACTGAAATATGTTGCTAAAGCAAGGAGTGTTAAGGATTTTAAGATTCAGTATGATAGATTTTTTGCCAGTTGAATGAGCCTCTCACAGTGAGTCTGCCAACTCCATGGAGGGTATAATAATAATAATAAATTTATATGAAATTAGCCAAAACACCAAATTATTGGTAATGTTCAAACCAATTATCTTAATGATAAAACCTTTGATCATAGAGAGACCTTTTATATGACAGTTATTAGAGAAATTGGGGAGGTGAACAAAATGATATTCAATGGCAGAATCATAAAATCAAATATGATTTTATTAACATTTAATATACCATAGAAAAAATACCCAAGCAATACAAAAAATGATATTAGGAAATACTTTATTTAATACAACAGTGCGATTGCTTGTTCATAAGTTCATTCTAATCTGGAATACACGCATGTAATGACATTGTCATCATATCTAGTATGCTATTCAGCATGTTTCTTTCTTTTGTTTTCAATTGGTTCATGGTTGAAAATTTAGTATTTTTAACATCATTTCTCTCAAGGAGGGTGTGTGCATAGAGGAGTGAGGAGTAGGTTCTTTGCATGGAGAGTAGTTGGTAAATGGAATGCATTGCCTGAGTGTGTTGCTAATGTAAACACGTTGAATCAGTTTTAGGTACGGTTGAATGAGCATTGTGTGCGATAGTGTGTATCTCCCATGATGAAGCTCTGACTCCATGGAGGTGAGATGTTAATAATAATAAAAATAAAATGATCCATTTTGAGGGTGAATTTTACAAGGCTGATTAAAATGTTATATTTGTCACATACTTGAAAAATGTTGCGCTCGATAATCTCCTTTGTGAAAAATACACTGATAATTCATAACCAACTTCAGTCTGACAGTTAAATTAGTGGACAAAAGCTGGTTGTTCAGCACCAAAGAAGACAAAGTTGTTTCCACCAGCAGGAAAGGTCATGATTAGAGTTTCGTCTGTGTTGGTGAGATGATTCTCGAGATTCTTTTATTACCAGTTATCTCAGCTCCAGTAGTGGAGCATCTCGCGATATTTGCAAGACCGGATTTGGCCCTTCACGGATTTTATGTATGAAAGCGAGAGGGCTCTAGTGAAGGTAAAATACTGGGCAATTAGAGGTGATCTAAAGCAGTGTTTTTCAAACTTTTCTGGCTGTGACCCACTTGAAGAAAGCATATAACTCAGTGGCTCTCTCTCTCTCCCCATACTCCACCCTTTATTAATGTCACAGTTTACCACCAGAGGTGAGTCTTCATATGCTGCATCTAAGTGCAAAATTGGAGAGTAGATGTCATAACATACACAACCTTTAATGTAGTTCAGCCGAAATTAGGATTTCTCATCCCATTTCTCAGTCTGCCATAGCGACACATGCTGACTGATTTTATGTACCATACATTCTCATGTTGAGATATACAGCATATAGCAAAATATTATGCATATTATTATTATTATACTGAAGTTAATGAATTATGTAAATAGGAATTTTAATATATCTTATTTTCAACTGTATCTGAAAATTTAAAATTAAGATAAAACTCATACTGTATTTATTTATCAATAAAATTCTCTCATGCCCACACAGAAAATCATGTGGTCCACTTTTGGGCTGTGGACTACACTTTGAGTAATGCTGATGAAAAGCATTTTACTTTTTTGTATGCCCCCCCCCCCCCGTTCTTTGACTGTCCCTTAGGACTGATTGACCCTCCTAGTGAAAGATTAAGTATATATTTTATGACTGTAGATCTGAGTGTTCACAGGCCGGTTTGCCTGTTCTAAGGGACAAAAAAAAACAAGTTTCTGGGTGAAAAACTGTCTACTTCCGTAAGACTGGGTAACTTGCCTTTAGTTCAAAACAGACCAGATAAAGGTTCCTCACGTTATAGACAGGAATTGAACCCAGGTTTTCCGACCTAAGGATTTTGTACCAGCTAAGCTATCGAGGATAATAAAAAAGCATTATGGTCATGTAAACAAGAGACCATGTGCTATATGCTTCAGAAACTTGGCCACTCAAGAAGACAGAGGTACAAAAACTGGAAGCTTTTGAGATGAAATGTCACAGAAAAATAAATAAAACAAAATGGACAGAAAAGAAAACAAATGAAACTGTAAGACAAGACCTAAAACAGCGTTTCTCAACCTTTCTAAGCCCAAGGACAAGTAAAAGGCTTAAAACAATTCTACTGACAGCAGTCTGTAGAATTGTTTCTTACAGAGGCATAGCTGGGGTGGGGCAATCGGGGAGGCAATCCTCCCCGGGCAGCACTTTTTTTGGCTTTTAAGAAATCTTGCCATACTGTCTATAAAACAGCAACTGAGTGATAAAATAGACTTTGACAATGTCGTTGACGATTTTGCGAACAGAAAAGCAAGAAAAATAACATTTTAGAATGTTGCAATTAATGTTTTACTTCAAAAATAAACATAGTGTTTTAATTTATTTCCGTATACATCGTTTTGACTTTTTGTAATTTTTTTAAAAACCTATGTAGGAATTACCAACATTTCGGAAAAACTGTGCCATTTATGACATAACAAATCTAAAAGCATGTTTTGAATACAAAATAGAAACATAATTAATTAAATTGGAAGTAAACGATTAAAAGTATATCATCACTGAACAAAGTTAATTTTTATTAAACAAATAAATAATATGTTATAATTATGTTACTACTTACTTTTAATGAGATGGTTGAGCTTCTCAGCCTTTGCAGAGTTGCTGTATATCTGGCTCAATATTGGTCAATTTCAGTCGAAGATCGGCACACACACACTAAGACAATTTCTGTATTTTGTTTTTATTTGAAGGAGGGATGAAAATCCTTTCTCACAAAGATAGGTTGTAAAAAACTGCATGACAATTTTCAATGCTTCTTCAGATAATTTGGGAAATTCACTTGTCACTGAAGGCGAGATCCAAAATCGAGCCAAACCAAGATCACGGAATTGCATTTTAAGTCCACTGTCACTTGAAAGCTTAATTACTGGTCTTTTTTCGATAACGAAAAAGGTCATTCTCATCACTGCAAGCTTAAAATATATCATGCACCCACAGAAATTTCTTATAAAAGTTATTCAGAAAATATGTTTCAAAATTCTGTTTCAGAGTTTTGAGGTGGTTACAAGCCCTTTCCAGAAATTCAGAATCAACAAAAATATATAACTTTCCACTAAAAAGGATTCCAATGTTGGAAAAGGTGCAAATTGTCTGTCTTTTACATAATTAATCCATAAAAACCAGTTTTTTCTCGAATGCCTTTATTTTGTTGTAGGCATCAAGAACAGTTAAAGAATTTCCCTGGAGGGAGAGATTTAGTTCATTTAATTTCGATAAAAATGTTTGAAAGCTAGGATAGTGTTGATAACCATGCTTCGTCAACATGGAGTGATGCAAAATCAGAATTACGTTCATTTACAAATAATAAAACTTCGTGACTTAATTGAAATAACCTTGTTAGTACGAATTTCAGAATGAAGCAAAAATTGTATATATTCACTGCCCATTTCATCGCAGAGTATTGAAAATAACCTGTTATTTAATGGTCGAGCTTTAGTAAAATTAACTAGCTTTACAGCGTATAGCACAGTTTTAAATTCTGGTGGCATTCCTTTGGAGGCTAATGCTTCCCAATGTATGAAACAATGTACCCAATTCATATCCGGAGCTACTTCCTTGACCATAGAAACAACCCTATTATGCCTGCCTGTAAGAGTGCGAGCTCCATCCGAACAGAAGCCTATGCATTTTTCCCATTTGTGTATTATGTAATTATTAAGAGTGTGAAATATTTCTTCTCCAGTTGTTCAGGATGGCAAAGTTCTACAAAACTGAATATAATCATGAATGTTGTTATCATGTGCATATCTTACGTAGCATATTAACTAAGCATCATTTGTAACATCAGTAGTCTTGTCTATTTGTAATGCATAATAAGGGTTTTCTTAACTCTTTTGATTAACTGAGATTCCACATCACCTTCCATACATTAATTCTGCGACCGACAGTGTCATTTGAAAGAGGAATCAAATCAACATCTTTTAGTAGCTTGTTGTCAAATATAGTTTTTACCACATCTTTTATAGCTGGAAGTAGCAAATTTTCCCCGATAGAATGAGGTTTCCCTTTTTCACTATGCGCAAACTTAAGAGATAGGATGCTTCCAGTGCCTTGCTATTAATGGAACCCATGGCCGAAACTATATCTTTCCCATGATTTAATGTCTCTAAGCATCGCTGAAAAAATTCATTTGGCTTATTTTTCACATCATAATGTTTAATTTCTAAATGTCATCAGAGTTTCGCAGGTTTCATGCACTCGTTCAACAACACTTCACAACACAAAACACTGAGATTTCTGTTCACTTTCATCTCCACACCAAGTAAACTCGAATTCCAAAAAAACTTAAGAGATAGGATGTTTCCTATCTCTTATATATGAACTGTTATATTTCCTGTTGTAGTTTTTCTTTGAACTGCTTGTTTCTTCTACTTTAATAGTATCAGATTTACTCGTCATTACAACACCACATGTATCACAATTAGGGTTAGCATCACCTGTTTCATTTGTTCTTCTTTTTCAAGTCCTAGTTCTAAGCCACTCTTCCATTATTAAAAAACGTTTCCGAAAAATATATAAATATATAAATACTGGGGTTAACTCAGGACACACTTTTCCAAGTATCACTTAGCACTTCTGAAGATATACTGAGCCTTGGTTGAAGGAGGGAAACCTTCAGTAATAATCAATAAACAACAAGCAATTGGTTGAAATGTGGATAACACGTGTTCACTTCAAATCTGACAAAACGTCAAATGCAGACAGAAGCAATAAAACTATATTATTGTTCACTTCACCCCTCTTTCATTATTCGTCATTCTGCTGCTAAATTTGTAGCAGCAGAGTAGTGGCAGAATGATGAATAATAAAAGTGGGGTGAAGTGAACAACGATATAGTTTTATTGCTTCCACCTTTGAACATTCTCACAATATTTGTTGGTTTTTTTAAATCTCCATTTGATTTCAATAATTTTTACTTAATCAATTTTAATTTTTTTGTTTGGATAATTAAAAAAATATATTTATTTAATTAATTTAAGTCTGTCTGCGGACCACCTGTCCCATTGTCGCAGACCACAGGTTGAGAAACACTGATCTGAAATATACAGACCCATTAATCGAAAAGATCAAAAGAAGACAATTTCAGCAGTACAGATATGTTGAGAGAATGTCGTTAAAAAGGCTACCCAACCTTGCTCTGTATGCAAGAATAAAAGAAAAAATAAAAAAAAGAAGACCAAGAACTATATGGATAACAACACTAAAGGTCAACCCTGGATTACAAACATATAGACAGCCAACCAGCCACGCAAGAAATTGAGACTCCTGGAGGTTGTTGTGGAAACGTGGAAGACTCAACCCGTCCCCGATGGAAGAGGACAGTAAGTAAGTAGTAAGTAAACAAGCGACCCATAAGAAGACCATAATCTAGTTGCATTGATGCAGTTAATTAATATTACCTTCTTCTTTAGTAACAACTATTCTGATAGAAACTCAGGTTAGGCAGATCAAATCTCTCCATTTCTTACTATCCTCCGAAGTTCTTCTTTCATGAACACTGTGCCAGTTCAGCTTTTCTCTGATCTAGATTTCTTTTTTGTTTTATCTGGTCTCTCCATCTTTTCTGTGATTTTCTTCTTGGTCTCTTTCTCTCAAATTTCATTCCATACATTCTTCTTGGTATTTTTTCTAAGTTCATTCTCAATGAATGTCCAAACCATTTCAAGCAAGAGTTATAAATAATTCTTTGACAATTTTTAGCCCTAAACTATTCCTAATGTCCACATTTCTTATTCTGTCTTTCCTTGTTTTTATCAGTGTTGTCCTTAAAACTTTCATTTCATTTGCTTGCATTCTAATCATATCTCTTTTTGTTAGTCTCCATGTTCTCTGCTGCTTAAGTCAAAATGGACAAAAAGTAACTTTTGTTAATGAAAAGCTTGCACTTAAGTAGGACCTCACTCTCCCAAAGTAGCCTCCTTATACTTTAAAAATAGTTTGACCTAGTGAAATCCTCCTCATTATTTTCTGTTTTAAACTTCCATCACTAGAAAGAAGACATCCCAGATATTTGAAGTTTTCACTACTCTGGTTGCTCATTGAGTCTAACACCATTAATGTTTACAAATCCACATTCTTCCTACTATTAATAATAATAATATTATTATTATTTAGGCCTCCACATGAAGTCAAAAGACTCATCGTGGGGAGTCCTTCCTAGGAAACACAAATTCTATCATACCACTCCTTAAACTCATTGACCGTTCTTGCTCTCACTTCTCTATCAGGCAATGCATTCCATGGTTCAACCACCCTCCATGCAAAGAAACCACTTCTCACCCTCTTGCTCATAGTTTCCTTTTGTAACTTCCAGGGATGGCCCCTTGTCATCACTCCTTTCCGCTGATCAACCAAGCAAAAGAACTCCCCAGTGGAATTACAGGGAACAACCCTGTAACCACCTCTCAACAGTTTAAAAGTCTCAATCATATCACCTCTGCTTCTTCTATCCACCAAACTCTGCAGTCCACATTCCCTCAGCCGATCCTCATAACTAACATTGTACGGTCCTGAAACCATCTTTGTTATCTGCCTTTGTACCCTTTCTAGAGTTAATTTATCCCCTTCAAATCTGAGAACAGTAGTCCAAGTGTGGTCTGATCAGGTTTTTATACAACTGAATGATAACTGTTTTATCTCTGCAGGTCAGTGTCCTTCTCGCCATTGCAGCAATCCTCTGTGTTACCTTCACCACCTTTGCAATATGTCCCCTTAATTTCAGGTTTCAATCAATCATCAGCCCTGGATCTCTTGTCTTCTCTACTTCCTCTAGTATAGCTCCTTCAATAGAGTATGCAGCGTCCCATCGATGTGTCCCAAACCTCAAGACCTTACATTTTGCTGCATTATACCGACAATCCCCATTCATTTGCCCAACTGTCTAGCTTATTGAAATCCTCTTGCAGTGCTTCCACATCTGCACTATTACTAATAACCCTTCCCAGCTTCACATCATCCACAAACAACTGCATATCCCCCTGCAATCCACTGACAGTGTCATTGATATGAAGGTTAAACAATATAGGTCCCAGTACTGAGCCCTGTGGGACCCAACTTGTAACCCTCTGCTTCCTTGAAACTGTCCCAATATACACAACTCTCTGATACCTATTGGACAGCCAATCCTGAATCCAGTTGACCAATCTGACATCCAAAGCCATGTGCTGCAACTTAAATATCAGCTTATCATGTGGTACCCTGTCAAATGCCTTTGCTAAATCCAAGAAAATTGTAGTATATGCCTTTCCCCCCTTATCTACTGCTCTTGTAACTTTATTATAAAAGACTAGCATATTACTAAAACAAGAGCGCCCTTTCACAAATCCATGTTGACTCTCACAGACAACATTACCCTCATCTGCCCAATGCTGTATACGGTCCCTCACTAATTTCTGCAAGATATTAACAACTACTGATGCCACACAAACTGGCCTATAATTAGACACTTCCAGTCTGCTTCTGCCCTTATGCAATGGCACTATCTTATCTTCCTTCCATTCCCTGAGTACCTTTCCCTTAGCCAGACTTTCATTGAAAAGCCAGGTCAAAGAAACTTTGACCTGGCTCTTTGATCAGTTCTTTAGCACATTCTCTCAAAACGTGTGGTGAAATACCATCCAGTCCCAAAGCTTTACTGACATCCAGAGTATTCAGTATTTCAAACATACTCTCCTCCTGCACTTCTGAACCTTGAACCTTCCTTATCCCGCTCTAGTATTAATATTTACTCCTCCAGGATGATATACTCCAATGAAGTGTTCATTGAACAGTTCCACTATGCCCTCTGCATCAGTCACTCTATTCCCATTTTTATCCCACAGTATCATTCTTCCACAATCATTCCTCCTCCCACTGGCCACATAGCTAAAAAATTCCCTAGGATTTTCTTTGCATCTTAGGACCAATGCCTTCTCATATTCCAGTTTCACCTTCCTTACTTACTAGTCACTCTCCTGACCTGTATCCTATATTCTCCATGCATCTGCTCTTCATCTGTCTCCTTGTATCTCTTCCATAGCCTCTTTTTCGAATGCAGTTCCTGTTTAATATTGTTTGTCATCCACTTGACACCAAATTGTGTCCTCTTCTTCATTTGTGGAATACAGTTTACTATTGCTGCTAACAAATATTCCTTCACAATTTCCCATGCACTAATGATATCCCGTCCTTCCAGTTCCTCCCTCCATGAAATTTCCCCAAGTTGACATCTAAGACTGTTATATTCACCTGCCTTGTAATTCCACATACGTTCCTGTCTCTTTGATACTCCTGCATGTCTATTCATCTTCCAAGTCAAAACCACATGGTCACTCTCTCTCCATCTGGTGGGAGAGATGTCATCTCGGTTATTATCAACTCTTCTGATGCTATGACCAAATCCAAAACACTTGAACCTCTTGTTCCCTCTATTACATGTTGCCTAAGACATTTGTCCCTCAAGAATTCTAGAAATTCCATTCCCTTATTGCTACATGCATCTTTGTCTCCCCAATTTATATTGCTGTAGTTAAAATCTCCCATAACACTCATTCTTCTTGCACTTCCCAAGCTCAACTGTCTAAACATTTCCTGGTCCCCACCCTCTGTGCTCCTTGGTCTATAGCAACACTCCCACTAAATATCCTGTCTTGTCCACCTCTACCTCACACCATATGCTTTCAAAATCATTAGTGTCACTAACTTCCAAAGCCTCCACTCTTAGAGGACATAAGTCGTCACTTATCATAAGCAGTACTCCACCACCACGCTTTTCCTTCCTATCTTGCCGAAAAATACCGTACCCTGCTACTTTTATTCCTGTTATTATATCTTCTTCTGTCAACTACGTCTCAGTGATCCCAATAATCTTTGGCCAGGCTGATGCTATCGGTGTGCACCAATTCCTCTCCTTTATTCTGGATACTCCTGGCATTAGTATAAAGCATAAAAATGCCACTGTTTCTATACCCAGCATTATCCCCTCTAGACTTCACTGGGCTCAGCATTTCCTGATATCACCCCCCCCCCCCTTCTCCCAAGTACCCATTCACACAAGAAACTACCCCTGCTACCATCCACCCTGGGACACACCCACTTGTTCCAAACAGCAATCTCTCCAGATGCTTACGTCCTTCCTCATTCAAATGCAGGTGGTCTCTCGCATGCAATTCCTCTCTGTCCTCAAACGCCCTCCAACGTCCACATATTCCAATCCTCTCATCTGACACATTCTAGCTATTATGTTATTCAGCTCGTCACTATCATACCTTGGCAACACGCACATTTATGACTGTAGTTGTGTATTCACAGGACCAGTTTGTCTGTTTTGAGGGATGAAAAATCTGAGTTACTGGGAGAAAAACCCTCCACCTCTTTATGAGATTGGTTAACTCGCCTTTAGTCGAAAGATACCAGATAAAGGTTCCTCATGTCATGGACAAGAAATGAACCCAGGTCTTTCTGACCAAAGGGCTTCATCTATACCGACTGAGCTATGGAGGCTCATATGTCTAGTTTTAGTAATGTGTAATGACATCTACACTTTTTTGTATCATATAAGACAGTATTCATGTAGATTCTGACAGACATACAATTCATCTTGTAAATAGACGATATAAATTTATGGTATGTATTCATAAATACAGTACAGTAGTACTGTAAATGAATTTTCACTTCCTTATGATTTTCTTTAATAACATTTTATTTTCTCTAGCTTACTTTATTGTAAGGATATAGTATATATATATATATATATATACAGGGTGTTCGGGATAAATTTGACAGTTTCGTAAGGAAAAAGAAAATCTTCTTTGTATCTATTAAATTTAATGAATTGACAAAAAAACATTACAGGCAGAGTTAATTACAATACTATCAACAAGATTTACTCAAAATAACCACCATTAGCATCGATCACAGCTTCAATTCTGCTTCGGAACCTCGAACAAGCTGATGCTACAGTCTCCCTGGGAAGGGCCGCAAAAACTGTTTTAATTTTATCCATTAACTGGGCTTTTGTATTACTGGAAGTGCGATTGGTGTCTTTTTCAACTGCGCCCCATACAAAATAATCCATGGGGTTAAGGTCTGGGGAGTTTGGAGGCCAAACATTTGGACTGGTGAAGTCGTAGAAATTTTCAGACAACCATTTTTGACTTTTCCCAGAGGTGTGGCAAGGGGCCGAATCCTGCTGCCATACATACGGCCTACCATTGGCTACCCTTGTTATCCAGGGCTTGACTACAGTTAGCAACTCCACGAACAAAGCCCGAATTCCAATGCCAGGGTTCTTCAACACCTGTTCCTGCAGATTTGCGAGGAATTCTGCTGTACGAACGCAATCAGATCGTCTGCTAGGGATCTTTCTTCTTGCTACATCCTCGTAGTCACCATTGCAAGTCTCTAGTTCATGCCTGATTGTTTTTACTGTATTCAGGGAGCATTGGGCAGCAGTCGTAATATCCTTATTTTGATGGCGGGCACGAATCATCATGATACAAGTTATTCTCTTCCATGATTCAGGTGGGTTCCAGCTATCCATCCTTTCTGACATCTTGTATATGAATGAAGAAGGGTCCAAACTTTTAAATGAAGAGAAGTGTGTGTTAATACATGTAACTTACGGAAAAATATAATTAATTATAAATATGTCAAATTTATCCCGAACACCCTGTATATATATATATATATATATATATATATATATATATATACATACCATATAAAGTATGTGTTAATTGACTATTTATGTTATTGGTAAAGCTTCCGGTCAACAGTGGGCTATTAGTAATTAAGTTTGTGGGGAATCAAAAGTTATATGCGGATTTTCGACAATGTGGGAGGTTTGCATCCCTATCTCCCACGTTGTCACAATGTTACATTGTTTTTACTTGCATTTTATTTGATTTTCTTTTACATTATTTGATTATCTGAACATGTACTTAATAAGAGTAGGCTGTATACCAAATGTAGAATTCCTAGAATTCTACATTTGGAAATTCTTTTTATTTAGATGAAATTCACAAGAATTTGGTTTGATCCCTGATGTAGAGGGAAGGGAAAAAGTACCTAGAGATGCTTTAAGTTACAACAAAAGAGAATGCTGTATATCAAATTTGATTATTGCAGTTTGTTTTGTTCATTGACCACAGGTCTGGTTTTAGTGAAACAAACTTTTATGGTGGTGTATAGGTTATGACAAGAGAAAGTCTTATACGAAATTTAGTTGTTCTTGTTTTTATCCTTTAGATTTCATCTAAATGATGGAATCTCTAGAACAACTAGTAGGGTCTTTCTTCCTGAAAACTTGGAGATCCAAGAATAGGATTCCTTAAAGGTGAAAAGCAGAATACCGTATGTGTTTCAATAAGGAAATACTGTGAGTAGGCATATTTAAATAAATTATAATACTGGAATAAACTCAAGTAAAATGTTATTTTATTAGTATAATTTTCGCCTAAGTATCAAAGGCATCTTCATTACAAAGCTAAATGAACAATAACTGACAATTCCAAAACGTGCCACCTAAGTAGATAATGTAAGATAACTAAAAAAGATCATTAAATTTTCTTATTGAAAAAAATAAATAAAATAAAAATTATTAAATTAAAAAAAAAATATGTATATATATATATATATATACACCCCCCCCCCCCCCCACACACACACAATTAAAAAAATAAAATAAAGTTTGGAAAGATTACCTGATTTAACTGGTCTACGCCTATCCCCTTTGTGGGAGATAGTACTTTTTAAATCAGCTAATCTTTTCTACCCAGTGCCAGCTGGAGGGTATATGGGACCCCTAGGCCAGTTTTATCAATGCATTGTATGACAACACAGGCATCATAAAATTCTTTATTGTTAAAAGCAGTTTATAGTTATTTCCAAAAAAAGTGTGTATAGAGCATTTTGAGGGGCACTGCTCATACCACCAGTGCTTCGACTCTCTGGTCCTCTTTAACACTAGTTCTTTTTTTTTTTTTTTTTTTACAGTGTTGGTGTCCCTAGGCCAGCGACTCTTGTGTCTAAGCCTACAGCCAGCCCCTGTTCCCACCTTTATTTTATTTTTTTAATTGTATGCATATTTTTTATTTAATTTAGTTAGAAAATTTAATGAGCTTTTTTTTTATTTATATTAGCTACTTGGTGGCGCCTTTCAGAATTGTCGGTTATTGTTCAATTAGCTTTGTACTGAAGATGCCTTTGATACTTAGGTGAAAATCATAATAATAAAATAACATTTTATGTGAGTTTATTCTGTTATTATAATTTATTTAAAAAGCAGAATGAAAGTGACAGGAAAAATGTATAATGCATAATAATACTGCAGTACAAAATAAACGACTAAACTAAAAACACTCTTATAGTCTAGAGTGTGTTAAAAGAAAAAACTGCTTTTAACACTTAAGTTATAATGCATTTTAAAAGGGGACAGATTTTATGAAAGAACATTACTTACTTTTTAGCATTTTTCATATTGCACACAAAGTGGATATGATAGTTTTATAGTATTAGCATTATTTCTACATCCCTAGTAACATTAAGGTTGTGTAAAATTCTTAACACTTCTAATTTTTGAGCTCTCAGTCTTCTATTCTCTTTATTTTTATTCAGCGGTATTTCTAAACCCTCTCTTCCTCATATAAAGTACACTAACAAAATACTCCTTGAACATTTCCATTACATCTTCTGGAGATGTGGCCTGTGTTTTATCTCCAGCAACTAACGTCAGTATTGCATAATCACCATTCCTTTTAGTAGTGGCATAAGTAGAATTCTCTAGGTATTGCTTTACAGCATCAGCCAGTTTCCTTCCATAACGTCAATTTCTCCTTCCATGTTACATTCATGACTTTCCTAGCCTGCATCTTATACTTCTTGTGTTGTTGAGGAGTACTGTGTTCTTTATATCTTCTTCGTAACATTCTCTTTCTCAGAAGTTCCTGCATAATTCCATGAGTCATCCATTTCATCTCCACTTTATTTATCCTCCTAACCTTAGGAGTGGTTGCCAACCTCCTTCTAGGAGATGACACTTGAAGAAGAAGAACCTTAGGAATACGATCTGATGTTGCCATAATTAACTATTTTGGGCCAAGTTGAAAATCAGTTACTGATTGCATGTCAGATCGATAACTTTGTTGGATGATCAAGCCATGATACTAAAATTTCATTTCACTTCATTTTAATATAGTTACTTCACTATGAAAGGTAGAAATATTAATTATGGAAGATTTATTTATAAAGTACAAAATATGCAGCCACAGAATTTGTAAAACTTTGTTTCTTTTGCAGTTTGTATTACTCAAAACAAGTGGCCATGTTCAAATTATAGAACACAATGGAGTGTATTTTACTACTGCTCTATAACTGTACTCAATTTATAAGTTTGGAATTTAGAAGTTATCAAATTTGAAAAATTTAGATTTTACATATTTAGTTAAGATTGTGTATTTAACCAAGAAAATTTATTTTTATAACCCTTGATTTACTTTACATTTAAATACAAGTGTAGTTCTTGACATTGGTTAGCCTCTTAAATGAAGTAAGATTATTTACCATAATTTGTGATCTTGATAAGGATAAAATATATACAAATGATACTAAGATTACCAGGTCACAGAATATTCATAGATTTGTCATAATTCAGAGACATCAAAGAATCTGTTTCAGTTCAATTAAGTTGAAAGGCTTAATTTTTGTTGTAGATCTGTTAATTTGAGTCAAATGTTAATGCTAGCTGTGGACTACTCTAATGGTTATGAGCTATACAAATATTTAGGCTGCACTATTAGCATGTAGTGTAATTTTTCTACTGGAAATTTGAATTAAAAAAATTACACAATTTGAATATAATGAAAGTAGTAGTAGTATACAAAATTTGAATTTTGAAAATTCACTTATATTCAACTACCTCTAATTAAAATTGTTCAGCAAACCACTCATTGCCACCTCTTGCAATTCCACTCATTCACCTTTCTCTAGATAAAAAATCTAGTCCTGATACCCTATAACAAAAATAAGGAAATGATAATCAAATCCTTACACAACTTCCAAAGGTGTGTCCCCCCCTCTCCTCCAGTTCTCTTAACATGCAGTTATATATTAGAAAATTTCTATTTAGCATTTACTCCATGAAATATATTTTAGAACTTACATGTTTCTGTCATATCCCTTCTTCTCTGCCTAGAGCTAACTTTCATGATCCACAAACTTCACTCTCTCCTTATAAGAAGCATTCCATAGACCACTTACCATTTTGATCAACTGTTTGTGAATCATCTCCACCACTTGCGCATCCTCTCCCCAAAAACCTAGGCAGCCATGTTCGCATTTATCCCAATTCGATACTACTTGAAATGCCTGTACAAAATCTAGCAGTATATTTCCCTTATTCAAGTCAGTTGTCACTTTATTGTAGAAAGTAAGTAAATTACTAAGACAAGATCTCCCATTCACAAAACTATGCTCTTTTCCTCGCTCAAAATGTTATATTTCTATCCACTTATTCCAAATATTTTATCCTTAGAAACTTTTCCAATAGCTTAACCACCACTATTGAAATACTTATCATTCTATAATTTGCTATCTTGGTCTTGGAGCCTCCTTTATGTAATGGAACCATTTTACACTCTTTCCACGTCTTTGGCACTCTGCTAGTGTTGTGATTTAAATTAAACAACTTGATTATAAGCACTGCTAATGTTGGATTGGATAATTAGAAAATATTACAAATATTTATTCAAGCAATCTGCAGAAGAAGATTAATCTGATACTGCTTTCCTTAAACATGCTTTACCATTTCTTATGGCTGCTGACATCCTACCTTTGCAATTTCTTAATTTATCACAATTACCATCTTTGTAGTTCCACATATACCCCTTCTTAATTGAAAATTACACATGGTTATCCACCTCACAAGTTTAGGCTACATGATTACTCTCTCTCCTTAATCAAAACCAAGGTTTCCTTAGTTATTGACAAAGGATGCTGTCACTTGATCTGACATGCTCAAACATTGGGACTCTTCCATTCCATGCCATGCTGTGTTAGTTAATTATCCATCAGCTACATAACTTTCATTTCTTTTCTTCTTTCCTCCTTTACATGCCCTTTTCTTCTCCTGACCCATTGTACTGTAGTTGAAGATATTCCATAATGATCACTCATCCTGAGTTCATTTGCTGATGCATGTCATACACATCTTTTGCACTCCTGGCATTTAGCAGAAACACCGATGTCTTCCTCAACCTTTTCTACTTTCTTAACTCTTCTCTTTGCTGGTTGCATTTCTTCTGCTATTTGCAATAAGAGTGATCTGTTCTTTGTCCTCCATGAAAATAAAATATCCTTAACCTTCCATCCTTTTAACAGTATCTTTCTCTGTCAGCCAGTCTAATGCATGACTTTAATTTTTTGCTGGGTTAAGCTAGCCAATTACAAAAATTCCTCATTGTTATGTGTGATGCATCTAGCACAGTGATTTTCAACCAGTGTGCCATGAGAGGTCTTCAGGTGTTCCGCGAGATTTATGAAAATAAATTAATTGAAAGAAATATTGTTTATTAGTGTCTGGTCTTCCCTCTTCTTGTGTGTGTAAATCAATCAAAATTATGCCTATTTTTTGCCAGATCATCAAAAAAATTAAAAGAATATATTTTTAGTGTGCTGCAGAATTTTAATAATTAATTTAGGTGTGCCGTATTATGGAAAAGGTTGAAAATCACTTATCTAGCATTGCTATATTTGTATTGCAATATTCACTTGGGCTCATATATTCTTGTGTGTTTTAAGATTCAGATTTGAGACTTAAAAAAAAAATGCTTTTATTTTTTTTCTCATGGGGTAATAGTTGGGGATATATGGAAGAAGGGCATTGCATATTGGTTGTGAATTTTTTATATATTTTTTTTTATTGCTAGTTATGAAACAATGTTTTGCAACTAGCAGCACTGTGTAATTTATGTTAATTTAGTTTATAAGATAGTTTTAACCGACTGTGTGCAGTGGTATTATTTGAAGATTTTTTATGTTCATTATAGTGCAGCTAATGGTGACAATGGGGGCAACATGGCAACAACAGTCAAGTTCAGGAGAAAGAATCTGTGATGCAACATGTGTGCAGTGTTTTTAATTAGAAAGATGAGAGGTTTATAGATAGAAAGCATAAATTGTGAGTGTGTGAAGTGTTACAATAAGTAAATATTAGGACTGATGTTTAATCCTAAAATGAAAAATAGTGGTGTGGATGAATGTTTGAGGGGAAAATTGTGGAAATGTTTCATAGAAAATGCAGAGAAGAATGAAGGACTGAGTAAAAGTGAACTAAATGCACATGACGAGATTGTGAATTGGAAGAAAGATAAAAGAAATGGTGAAAAATGAGGAAAACCGCTAAGTGGTCAGAATGGAAGAAATGGCAAACTTATATGAAGTCATTCACGGGACAAAGTATGACCTCAAGCAACTGGGATAATAGAGAACATTGAAAAAGGAATAGTGAGAGAAGAAAAAAACTAGTGCAAAGGAGGAAGAGTAAGAAAGCATGTTGTGATTCATGTCATTAATAAATGAAGAAATCCTGTTTTCCTGGTCCAGAGATTAAAGATGCAAGTTATATACTGTTAGAATCTAAATAGAGAAACTTAGAGACAAAATGGTTTTGGTAGGTATGAATGATTAGTGATAGGTATGAATTGCATTATATCCTCATGCGGAATGTGAGAGGATAGAAAAGATTTACTGGATGAAATAAGAGAGTAAAGTTTGCAAGTCTGCTGCCTAAGTATAATACAAGCAAATTGAGAAAGGGCCATGCTTGCAAATCAATCGTTGCATAGTTTGTGTAGAGTTTTAAGTTGTGTAGAGGAAATTTAAGGGAGAAGAGGACTTGTATATGACTGATGGATTGCACGGGAATGAATTTGGTGTTAGCCATCTGAAGAAAGTTGTTCAGCAAGAAAACAGTGTTCAAAATCAGAGAAACTAAGTTAATTGCAATGGCAAAATACAGTGAGTGTGTGATACATCCAGTCGATGCACATACATGGGACAGTCAAATAAAAATATAAGGGGTATCTGTGGATTCAAGGTGATGTTGCAATTCATGTATATTAATCACTGAAGTATCAGGAACAAAGGCAAGAAATTTTTGACATTGGTTAGTTTAACTTGACCAAAAAAAACAAACAAAAAAACAATAGGCATTACAATACTTAGTTGATATAGGAGGAAATAATAAGATATAATGTAAGCAATAGTGTATTTTCAGGGAGGATAGGAAGATCAGAACAGAGAAGAGATATTGTCCTTGATAACTCAAATCACAACCCAGCAGAAGTAGGTGTGTTATGTATGAAGGCAGAGTTGAGGGAGGCAGCATACTTCAGGCTATCTGGTATGAGAAAAAAAGCCAGAGGCACAAAAAAAAAAAAAAAAGTCAGTTGCAGCTGTAAGCTAAATGATGGAGATATGGATGACATTTTGGCAAATTAGTTCAATGAACACCAGGCAGATAATTAGTATAAGAGACTTCATTTATGAGGTAGATTGAAAGAAGAAAAGGAAGAATTGGAATAAAGCAAATGGAATTTATCCAGTTAACTACTGGGGTGATTACTTCCAGATAAAGTTGGTTGCCTGGAGTGACAAAAAGTGCAGTATAGCTTCCTTAAATAAAATAAAATAAAATAAAATAAAATGGCTTGTTCTTAAGACTGAGGTGGCAAATTATAGACTAATCAGTTTCTTCAGAGTGGTTTGGAAAAGTTAGTTAAAGGAAGAATTTAGGGGAAATGGATGGATAGAAATATGACACTATGAGTGTAACACAGCTTTGTGAGAGTTTTGTCAATTTACTTACTTTCTATAATAAACTGACCATTTGGATAATAAGGAAATCCACTGGTGTCCAATGCACACTATTTCTGAAGATTACGACTACAAATTCAGATAAATCTGAATGTCAGTAAAGCTGTGGGATTGGATGGTATTTCACGAGTTCTGAGAGATTGTGCTAGGGAATTGACAGTACCTTTGACCTGGCTTTTCAATTAAAGTCTGGCTGCGGGAAAAGTGCCCATGGAATGGAAGGAAGGTAAGGTAGTGCCATTGCATAAGGGCGGTAGCAGACTGCAAGTGTCTAATTATAAGCCAGTTTGTGTGTCATCAGTAGTTAGTAAGATCTTGGAGAAAGTAGTGAAGGACCGTATACAGCATTGGGCAGATGAGGGTAATGTTGTCAGCATGGACTTGTGAAGGGGTGCTCTTGTTTTAGCAATATGCTAGCCTTTTATGATAAAGTTACAAGAGCATTAGATGAGGGAAAGACATATACTGCCATTTTCTTAGACTTAGCGAAGGCATTTGACAGGGTGCCACATGATAAGCTGATATTTCAGTTGCAGCACATGGATCTGGATGTCAGATTGGTCAACTGGATTCAGGATTGGCTGTCCGATAGGTATCAGAGAGTTGTGTATTGTGGGGCAGTTTCAAGGAAGCAGAGGGTTACAAGTTGAGATCCCACAGGGCTCAGTGCTGGGACCTATATTGTTTAACCTTTATATCAATGACATTGTCAGTGGATTGCAAGGGGATATTCAGTTGATTGTGGATGATGCGAAGCTGGGAAGGATTATTAGTAATAGTGCAGATGCGGTAGCCTTGCAAGAGGATTTGAATAAGCTAGATATGTGGGAAAATGAATGGGGGTGTCGGTTTAATGCAGCAAAATGTAAGGTCTTGAGGTTTGGGAAACATCGATGGGACACTGCATACTCTGTGGTAGGAGTTATACTGGAGGAAGTAGGGGAAACGAGATCTGGGGTTGATGATTGATAGAAACCTGAAATTTAGGGGACATATTGCAAAGGTGGTGAAGGTGACACAGATGATTGCTTCAATAATGAGAAGGATGCTGACCTGCAGAGATAAAACAGTTATCATTCCATTGTATAAGACCCTGATCAGACCACGCTTAGACTATTGTTCTCAGATTTGGTCCCCAGGATTTGAAGGGGATAAATTAACTGTGGAAAGGGTACAAAGGCAGACAACAAAGATGGTTTTAGGACTGTACAATGAGTTATGAGGATCGGCTGAGGGAATGTGAACTGCAGAGTTTGGTGGATAAAAGAAGGAGAGGTGGTTACAGGGTTGACACTGGGGAGTTCTTTTGTTTAGTTGAACAGCGAGAAGGAGTGATGACAAGAGGCCGTCCCTGGAAGTTACGAAAGAAAACTGTGAGCAAGAGGATGAGGAGTGGTTTATTTTCATGGAGGGTGGTTGAACCATGGAATGCATTGATTGATGGAGTGGTGAGAGCGAGAACGGTCAATGAGTTTAAGGGGTGGTATGGTAGACTTTGTGTTTCTTAGGGGGAGACCTCCCCTCGATGAGTCTTGATAGACTGTGTGTTTCTTAGGAAGGACCTCCCACGATGAGTCTTTTGACTCAATGGAGGCCTGAATAACAATAATAATAATAATCTACTTGTGGCAATTTGTATAATTGACGATTTCAAGTAAAAAGCAGGTCCACATTCAAATTTTGAATCGTGCACAAAGAGGTCACATGGTAGCACTCAACAGGATAAAAGGCAAAAGGCTGCCCTATTCATGCAGGAAAGAATTATTGGAAAGCTTGAAGAAGGCCACAGAATTGCTGATATGTGGGATTCCAAACTCTCTGTTTGGAATCCCACATTGTGTTGTATCCAGGCTCTAGACAGCATTTAACCAATGGAATGTGTTCTAGACATTTGATAAGAAGTTGTTGCTCTCACTCTGCCACAAAACATGAAGACATTTTGGTTAAAAAACAGCAAAACATAGTCGACTCACCATGGTACGGCAGCTTACAATATAGCTCAAATCAAGTACAGGTGTGTAGATATCTCGACAAACTATAGCAACATGTCTGCGACAAGTAGGCCTATTTACTCTAAGGCCTGTAGTCTGCATTCTTTTATCCACAGCTTACCCTAGAGCATGCTTTCAGTAGTGCAGTATCCATAAAAATTGGACAAGACACCAATGGGCTAATGTACTCTTTACACATGGGAGTAATTTTAGGCTTTCCTCCTATTCTAGATGACACTCGATCTGGCTTGAAAGTAGTACTGCTTACCATCGCAAAGATGTTCTTGAAAGAGATATATACTGAAGTGCTGGGATCATGGTGTGGGGAGATATTATGCTTATGGATGCACAGAGTTACGAGTGCTAAAAAAAGGTATTATGACTGGTGAATAATATTGCAACAAAGTTCTTCAACATCATGTTCAATTGTTCCATGGTGCTACAGGCAGTGGCATATTTACGTATAGGCCTGGGCCTAGAGTGGCAAATTTTAAAGGGTGGCGGAAATTTCCAGGCTCTCATTTTTGTAATTATAACATGCTTCTTGAATGCAGCATCTACTCACAGTTAGAGAAATATATTTCTTTTCCTCATTGTAAGTTTAGTCTGCAATCATATTGGCATGTCATCAGATTCTGCATAACTATACAGACCGAGACATGTGAACGGAAAGCTACTGTATTTTTGTCAGTAACTTGACACAAAGGCAATAGGGATTAGTGTATTTGATCTATTTCTTGCTGAGCACATTGCAAAAAAGCGGGAAAAAAGGAAACGCTTTCATTTCCTATCTTTCCTTTGCCACATATGAGGAATTTATTAAAATAATGGGCGAGAGAGTAATCAAATTTATTGTGGAAGAACTTAAACTAGCTAAGTACTGTTCCATAATGTTGAAAGTTTATTTTTCACTTGTTTAGACTATAATAAATTTAGTTTAATCCTTTATCCAAGTGTGAGCAAAGAAAGTTTGTGCCTGAAAGTATCTTCAGGACTGGGGTAAGATAGTACAACACCGGGCAACTCGTTGCTAAGTTAGAGCAAGCTAACATCACTCCTATCTCAGTATCTCCCATAATGCAAAACACATCTCCTTGCGGATATGTATAATGTTATGCATTAAGGGGAGGGCCACTACCCAGACTAGTTTTGACCTTTATTGAGGTCTCTTCAGTGGGACCAGTCCTGAAGATACTTTCAGGCGCAAACTTTGTTTGCTCATACTTGGATAAAGGATTAAACTAAATTTATTATACTATTCCATAAGTGTAGACTCAGCACCAGACTTGTCTCATGTTGATCAGCTGTCCTTCATCGTGCGATATGTGAAAGAACATGGAACTCCTGTGGAGCGTTTCTTGCGTTTCATTCCTGAGGTAAGTCACAAATCTGAAGAGTTACAAGAGGCTGTTTTGACTTCACTAAACGAGCTTGGAATTGATGTAGCAAATTGCAGAGGGCAGGTATATGATAATGCTAGTAACATGTCAGGCAAGTACACTGAACTGCGAACAAGAATTCTTGAAATAAATCCATTGGTAGAATTCACACCGTGCACTGGACATTCTCCGTCTCTAATTGGTACTTGTGCTGCTGAATCCTGTCCGTACTCTTCCGCATTTTTTTAAGTCCTTCAGAAACTGTACGTATTTTTCACATATTCAACACATTGGTGGAGTGTTCTAAGAAAGTACCTGGAAACCTCTGCAAAAGTAATCAAACGTCCTTTGCCTACTTGTTGGTTAGCTCATGATGATGCCTGTCAGAGTCTTCGTGAGGGATGGACAGAAATAATTTCCACTTTTTCTGAAATTGAAAATGACACCACCCAGAAGAAAGTTATGCAATGTGAAGCAAGTGGGATTCTACAGCAACTTCATTCAATGGAGGTTGGGATCATGACCTGCCCATAGTCAGGTCATGAGGGGTGGCACTTTCTGCAGGCCTAGGGAGCAGGAAATACCTAAATACACCACTGGCTACAGGTGAAGATTTCATTTTTATGGATGACAGTGCCACACCACATTGTACATGAGCATAGAAGATACTTCTGGAAACTGAGGATATTAATAAAATCAGTGGCCAGCACACTCGTCAGGTCATATTTGGGATGTAATAGGAAGATGTATAGCTCTCATAGTACCCACATACAAAAAAGGGAAATAAAATTGAATGTGAGAATTACAGAGGTACACTTGGGTTTCTTTTTATGCAGTAGATACGTTTTTCAGAAAACTTTCTATTAGACAATATTCGGCAACGTTTGCGAACTGGTGCAAATAGTCTGCGCATCAGATCTGTATGGTAAAGGCAGTGGTTCTTCACAAAAAAGATTAGCTTCAATTTATTTAATAAGGTTAAAACAACTTATGGTAACTTGTTCTGGTAAAATACTTATAAGCTCTGTCTATTTCAGTATTTAATTTGCCATCTTCACTAAAAAGCATGCCTAAGAGTTAAAATGTGTTACTTGTTCTATAGATTCTCCATTCACAATGCAGTTGATATTTTCAATGCTTCTGCCTATTTTCATTGTCTTTGTCTTTTTATTGTTGACCTTCATACCATATCTATTACAACAGTTATTCAGTTTAGTCAGGGAATCTTGCAGACTTGTAGCAGATTTATTTAGAAGTATAACATTGTCTGCATAAAGCAAAGAACTGACATTAACATCTCCAATTTTGTTAATGTCATCCATAATGTGATCCATATAGATAATGAATAACAGAGGAGATAATGTGCATCCTTGTCTCAGACCAGATTTAACATTAAACCATCTTCCTATACTTTCTTCAATTCTAACTGCTGACTTACAATTCAAATAAAGACTAAGTATTGCTTGATATAATGCCCCATTGACACCATATAACTGTAGCATATTGAATAGTTTCTCTCTTGGCATCTTATCATATGCCTTTTCCAGATCGACACAACTTAAATACAGATCTTTGTTATATTCCCATGATTTTTCAACTATTTTTCGTAAAGTGAAGATCTGATCCTGACAGCTTCTATTTGGCATGAATCCAGCTTGTTCTTCACCAAGCTTTTCTTCAACAATTCTTCTCAACCATTTCTGAAGTATACTTGCATAAATCTTACAAGAAACACTCAGTAGAGAAATACCTCTGTAATTCTCATATTCAGTTTAATTTCCCTTTTTTACAGATGGGTACTATGAGAGCTCTACTCCAATCATCGGAAATTCGTCCTTCTGTCCAGGCCTTCTGAACTATGCAGTGCAGCTACTGTAAGACTTTTATACCACCATACTTCAGCATTTCTGGTTGAATATCATCTACTCCTGCTGCCTTTCCACATTTCAAACCTTTCATGACTTTTTCTACTTCAAGTATGGATATGTATTCCTGATTGTATGCCTGTTGAGTGTTTTTTACGCTGTGTTATCATTGCTTGTGTCATTTAGCAATTTTTCGAAGTAATTACTCCATACTTCAAGGATATCTTTTTCTCCCGTTTTCATGTCACTTTTATCATCTCTAATTCCTGTTACAGTACTCTTTCCTCCATTTCTAAGCTTCTTCAACAACCTCCAGAATATCTTGCCACCTTCTTGATATTTATTTTCTATGTTGTTGCCAAAGTCCTCCCATGACTTTTGTTTAGCTAGTTTTACACATTGTTTAGCTTTCTTACATTTGTCTCTGTATTCTCTAAGAGCACAAGCTGACTTATTTGCCAGGGACTTTTGATATGCTTTCTTCTTTTCCTTCACTGAATCTTTAACTTCATGTATCCACCAGTAAGGGTTCTGATTTTTCTATCCTTGCAGACAATCTCACCACTTGCCTCTCTTTGCTGCATCAGTCAGGATTTTCTTTAAAGCTCGTCACTGAATCTCCAAGGTTTGGTTCCTGTTCTCAAACTCTTTCATTTTTCTTCAGTAATCTTTGTGTATTTTAGTCTACAGTTCACATCTCAGAGCTGCTCAACTTTTATTCGTTTTAAAACTTTCTTACATGTTATTCTTTTCAATATGAAATTCAATTTTATCCTGCTCAAGACTAAATAGTGATCACTTCCAATTTCAAATCCTCTGTACACTCTGGTGTCCTGCACCAGAGAGAAAACATCACTATCAACAATAACATAGTCAATGAGACTTTTCTTATTCCATGCTTCTTCTCTCCATGTGAATTTGTGCACATTTTTATGTTGGAACATGGTATTAGTAATAACCAGTCCATGTCCTGAGCAGAAATCCATCAGGTATTTGCCATTATTATTAACTTTGCTCTTTTCTCCAAATTTTCAAAAAATATTTTTGTATGTCTAACAATCATTTTCTACTCTGGTATTTATATCCCCAACAAGGACCAACTTTTCCTTTATCATTGTGTCAGTTGCTTTCTCTAAAGTGTCAAAAAATTCCACCACTTCTACCTTAGTAGAACCTTCTGTGGGACCATAGGCACAAATAAGTCTCATTGTCAAATTCCCCATTCTGGTATTTGCCCACATCACTCTACTTGAGACTGTCTGCCATTCAAGAAGATTAGCCTCGTATTTAGTGTTGACTACTGTGGCTACTCCTTCTTTTTACCAGTTTTTGTCTTTTTTTGTTTCAGTCACCCCTGTGATGTCGATCTGGTACTTATCTAATTCCTCAGCTAGCTCTGTTTTATAAAATGGAGCTAGCTAAGGTTTATGTTGATAGTACCGATCTTTAACTCTGGATAGTATGGATCTTTAACTTTAGCTGACTTTTCGCCGTTCGCCCTGGTTCTCTGGCGAAAACAATGGGGGCCTTGTTTAACCAGGCGACGCCCCAGCTGGCATGAAATTTCGTCATGTTGTACCATCATTGTGTATTTTGGTTTAAGCCAGTAAGAATACAATTTGGTCGGCTAAATCCCAAATTGCCAGCCCATCCTCATTCGTTCAGTATCCATGTAGATACCCAACAGGGTGCACCATGAGAAAGTGAGAATTGAACAGATAGGTCAGAAGCCCTGGTCGGTTCTCTGCATTCCCCAAAGGATATGTGGAGGTCTCCTCTCAGTTATATAGCTTTGACCCTTAGGCACCCCAAATTTTAAGAATATGAAATTTAAGAATATTAATCAGGATGAACTAATATTTATTTGGTGATTTGCTATTTATATTATATTCTTATGTTATCAGTTTATTATGGAACAATTTGTGTATGTTCTGAGTAGGCATACCATCATAAATGCTAGACTTAAGTATATTGAGTTTAGTGTTGGTATAAGATAGAGGTTAGTCTAGAAGACTAACATCATCTGTAAAGTTTTCTTTTGTGTATGTGTGAGAGAGAAAAAAATGTATACATGTATTTGTTCTTTAAGAAACTTTAATGATACATATATGTAAAATCTCTCTTTTTTTTTTTTTTTTGTAGGTTTTCTAGTGGTGTATTACTATTGAGCTCTAAAGAAGACACTAGAAAGAAAATAGCAACTTCTTATCGTACCTCAAGAGCAGGAATGCAACCTCATCTTATTTATTGGTAATCTTCAAGTTTTCCTTAATTGAAGTTTCTGTTGTAATATTTATCAGTTAGTGTACTTTTTTCTCTTCATTTACTCGGCACATGAAATTTTTCTGAAAAATTCCTTTAATAATATAATATTTAATAATTACACTTTTACATTTTAAATGGTTTTCTATTTTATCTTATTGTTATGGCGATGAATCCTAAAAGGAATGCATTTCATAATGAATGAACTGGAGTAGATGTGAAGTTAATGAATCACAATCTTTGTTGGATGCCATGTATCTTTTTTAGGCCTCCATTGAGTCACTAGATTCCTTGTGGGAGATCCATCAGTGTACTTAATGATTCACCCCTCTTCTTTCAAAGCTGCAGTTACAAGCAAAATACACTGCCATTCCTGCAGTGTATATGAATTTTGCTTGCTACTCTATATGAAGAATATACTTCACTCCCCCTGGTCATAGCACCTTTACAAATCTTCTAAAAATGTGAACTCTTGTTCTCCTAATCACACATGTCTTATGCAATATACTGGCTACATCTGTCTTGTCAGCTTATCTCACCAATTTATGAATCTCAGTCTGCTGAGCATTTTGTAAATCATATGCACTCAGTTTATCTTCATGCCAATTAGCTTGCATTCCTGATACCTATAGTTACTCACTTTTTTGTGTCTACTCCAGCATTTCATTTGGGTGACCAGATCTGTATACATTATTTTATGTTGCATGATCAATTCCATATATAATGGAATTGATCATGCATCTCTTTGTATACCATTGTATTTTTATCTCAGTTTCGAGTGTCCTCATTGTAAATCCTATGGGTGGCATTCACAGCTGTTGTCCTTTATCCACCGCCACCATTTTCTTCCTTCCTTGGTACCTCAGCTCATCCATCTCCAGGCAAGGAATGCAGTTCCACTAATAGCAATCTTTAATAGACAATATTTCATGTCACCTTTATCATTTTTGATTCTTTTATGGTTTTAACCTGCTGCTTTCCATTTCCCCACCTTATTGACACTGAACTGAATCCTCTCCCATCTGTCTACAGCACATCAACCTATCAAGAAATTACGATGAAGTCATTCCATTAAACAAGACCCCCTTCTGTTTTCATTAAGGAAGCAGAAAAAAAAAAAAGGTGGGGGTGGGAAGCAGCTGTTGAAACAAACTCCAACTCAACATCAGCAGAGTTCAAGTTGGGCACCATCAATATAAAAAGTGAGCAAATATCAGAATGGGTAATTGGACAGTTAGACATAGTTGTGCTTATGGTCATACAGAAGATTCTACTAAGGAAGACATGAAGGAATTTTTTGATACATTAGAGAAGGCAGCTGATACAATGGAGGGTAGGGATCAATCTTTTTCTCAAATTCATTATATCAATCCTCACACTATAACCAACTATTTCTATAATCCATAGGGATTCACTGTATCGAGCATCTACTGTATGTGATTTATTTGCTGTTACTGCATTTATTGAATTGGCTGATATGTACTGTTATTGTGGACATGCCAATAGAAATGCATAAAGCTTTCCCTGGTTATCAAATTCCATGCTCTCATTTTCTGTTCTTCACCACTTTTATAAATGTAATGCAGTTCCTGCACCACCAGGAAATGAAAGAGGTTGGAGGGATGGAGAACAGATCCACATATAACTGTTTGATAAAAACCCCTTACATATAATGAAATGGAAAAATCACATGTAAATATTCAGTCAAGCATGTAGTTCATGCATGTTAGGCATCTCACATTTTGTATTTTGATCACATATTTCTTGAATGATGGATCAATCAAGGTTGATCAATCATATGGCCTCACCTGAGCTAAAATCCTGTGTATTTTATATTTGTGAAACTATTTGAAATCACTGGTATACTCTACCCCAGTGGGGAATGCTGATGAATTGCAGGAACATGTCGAACTTAAATGCATACTACTCTGCATTATCTTGAATGGTTGGATATCACATTGGAGATTCAATGGAGTAAAATTAATACTGGGAAAGGATTAAAAACTGTTAATTCTTCCAATATTCTTTTACTTCAGAATATCTCAGTCACAGAGACATCATCAGGGAGTACAAACTAACACTAACACACCCACAAAGGCAACATAAAACTAAGTGAAACACATGGATGTAAGTCTAAAGTCCTAACTAGGTGAGGTGTCTGTAGGAGGCCTCGATTGTAAATTTAGATGTTGAAGAATTAATGTTCCCCAGATTTTGAGAGTTTCTTGCATCTGTATTTATTTAAATTATGCTGATTTTTGAGGGCAGCTGCAGATTCTGAAAACAGTCTTTCTTTTCTAAATTTGCTGTGATGGAACATGGTTGATTTTTTCCAGTTGATCCTATGAGCAGTATCCCATTGTAAAATGTTGCTCTATTTGTTTGTGGCCATATTTGCATCTTTGTAGTTCTCTATGTCTATTGTAAAATCTAGTCTTATTGTAAACTCATTATTTATTGTGCCTTTGAAGTTCTCCATCGTATACTTTGTAATACTTATTATTTAATTACTTTAGCTTTACTTTACTTCTATATTTTATTTTTTTATTTTCTTCTATACATCGATTTACTTCATCTATATCTCTATTCTTCATTAACCTTATTTAATCCCTCTTTTAACTTCATCTAATCCTTTCATGTACTCTATTAACTTTTGTATTCTTGCTCTACTTTCAGTATTCTTTACTTATACCAGAGATCACTAGAAATTTATTTTTGATATAACGACTGCGCCACCAGCGGTCTCCTTGTGGTATAAGAAATATCAATACTTCCAGTGAAGTTTGCTTTCTATCTTAAGGCCCTTCTTAATAATATTTTACAGTCGTGGCTAACACTTAACTTCAATTTGTAGCTATTTGTAAACTCCCCGCTCACAGGATCGCATTTATTTGGAAACAGTGCATTGCGTAAAAGATCAGGCAGCACTCTTTGTAAATAAAACAAACATGTTTATTTATACTGAAACAATCATACAATTTACACATTAATGAATTACTTCTTACTCCACTTTAAGTTTAACACTTTAGAGGAAAACTTCCTTTAGAACATTTATGTACGCATGCAACATAATACAAATCATTAAATAACTTAAAGAGAAAACTATCAGCTCATTTACAATTTAGGAATTATCATGCCTTGTTAACTATAACTATAAATTCCAGGTTTCACTTTATATAAACTTTTCTTTATGCAAACTATTTCCACACTATATATAATAACTCTATATATAGTTACTCTATAAACTTATCTGTCCTTTTAAAACAGTCTCTCATAACAGATAAAATTACACTGAAAATAAACTCACGTGACTTCCTTTTCTCTATAGTGCACTTGTTCACATTTCCTTTACAGATTTCCTGGCTTCTTTTCTGTATCAGTTTTTGGACTTTCACTTGGAGATTTCATGAACACCGACATTTCATCAACGAATGGCTGGCGGAAACTGGAGCACAATTTTCCCAGTGTTATAGACTCGGGCGAAGGTCTTACAGTCGAGGCGTCATGCAGGATGTTCCATTGGCAATGCATTAGGTCTAGCTCTGCTGCTCCCACAGTAATTAATCGGCTCCTTGGGCTGTCCATCTCAGCACCATCCGAACGGGATGAAAGTCGTGGATCGATGATACTCTCTCCTCTTTTCCTCCTTTTTCTTCTCCTGGTGTCAATAATTTTTCTATGATGCCTTATATTTGGTTTTCGTGGGATCCTGGACAAAGGTTTGAGACCTTTGAACATTCCCGCACAAATTCTTGACCTTCTCTCTTAAATGCGGACTTCTAGCTCTCCCTGAAGTGCACATTTAATCTTATTAAATGAATGGCGTAGCCATGTTAGACGTATGCCTCCCCTTTTAACACTGACCTTGAAGGTGGTATCAGACTGGCAGGTTTCTTTTACATTTTATACTAAATACTGACATCAATGTATATCCAGTTTCTAAGGCATTGCCCTTGAACTTCTATTTACACAATTTATCATGCTAATTCCTCTGGGTTTTAATACATGGGCTTTTAGTATTATTTACATAGAAAACTACAATATATTTCCGATTTCTAAGGCATTACCCTTGAACTTAACACATTCATACATCTTCTGTTTACACAATTTATCATTCTAATTCCTCTGGGTTTTAATACATGGGCTTTTAGTATTATTTACATTGAAAATTACAAGTTTACTCTTGTGAATTTTGGATGTGACCCCTGTAAACGTCGATGCAATAAAAATGGAGAAATTTACGCTGCATCAAATTTTACACCGTGCATGGTCCACAAGGCTGTACTGACAACAGTCATGATCACAGATGTTTTTTGTGATGTGTAGATGTTGGCTGATCTACCTGTCTGCCCATAATATGCCAACTTGTAGGAAAATAGGAAACTTTATATAGACCAGGAACTTAGAGGAGGGATCTGGTCCTTAGTGGAACAATTTCAGATGGAGCTTAAAAGCTGTGTAGAGATTGTATTTTTTTAAAGAGCTGGCTATTTTTTTGGATGTATTCCAGATATAGGAGATAGTGATGGTATTCCTCAAATCCTGAAGAGGTTGTGGATTAGGGGAAGGATTTTTTTAAAAAACACACAAATGGTTGGAGTATTCATTATAAAAGACTTGCAGATCAACTACCATCTGGAGAATAAAAATGCATTAACAATTATGGTATATAAGTCTTTTTTTTTTTCTTTGAGATAGGTGAATCCATGAATATTTTACAATGAATTTTTACATTTCTACTCCAGTCAGGAGCTTTTAATTGAACGAAGCTGTCAGTGGTGAGATATCCCACTGGCTGCGTGGCTGGCAATGGAGGTAATTTTTGAACACATATTGGGAGGTACATTCATTCTGTAGTGTTTCTTTTCCATGGATTTATTTCACATTTTATCTTCCATCTGCATTTCAGAATTGTCAGCATGAATGCTGCCATTACATTAGTAAACCTCACATCTCAGAAATCTGAGGTTTCCAGGCCATGTTTATTAGGAACTTTTTCATTGATTTTGAGGTGTAGAATAATAAGCCATTAAAATTTATTACAGGGATGTGTTATTGCCTTTATACAAAGACATAAGCTCACCATTAAACTGATCTTTCTCTCTCCCTCTCTGCAGTGAATTCTTAGTTATCCGGCAATGTTGGAAAAATAGATTTGCTGATATTATGAGTCTGTAGTTAACTGAATTTATAGACACATACTTTTGGGAGTTACTTTACATGATAATCCATTCAAGTACTAATTAACTGAGGTTTCAACTAATTGAGGATTAGATAATTGAGAGATCACAGTATATTAAACAATAAGAAGAAAATATTATTGGCCTATTAAAAGATAGCACATGGCAAAATACAGTTAAATAGTAGAACTATTTTCAAAATATATAGACCACCTTGAAGGTGGTCTATATATTTTGAAAATAGTCATATATTTTATTTGTATCATTGCTTTCTCCATTCAAGTAGAATGTAGTCAGGAGTATATGTCAATACTTGATGAAGAAAAGTTCACCAGAAATCTGAAATGGGAAAAGACAACTGGAATAGGTGATATTCAACCATGATTGCTCAAATATAGTTATTTAAGTTTTACAGTGGCCAACAGAAGGCTTGGTTAGAAGGTTGAATTCTGGATGATTGTAGTAGAGCTGTTGCAGTTTCCATTATAAAAAAAAGATAAATAAACTGAATGTGAGAATAATAGAGGAATTTCCCTGCTAAGTGTGCCAGGTAAAATTTACATAAGCATACTTGTGAAGAAACTATGAAAAATTGTTGTAGAGAAACATGGAGAACAACAACAAGAAGCTGGGTTCAGACAATATAGGGATTGTCAGAATCAGATTTTCACTTTATGACGAATAATATAAGTACAATACAAATAACAGTAAGGAGTATAACAAGGATCTTTACATAAATTTTATAGACTTGAAAAAAGCATATTTGTAAGGTGCCAGGAGAAAAGCTTTTCAAAACACTACAATTATATGGTATAAAAGGAACATTTACATTATCAGTCAGCAGTTAGAATTGAATGAACTACTGGAAGATGGTTTAATATAAATAAAATCACTGTGAGACAAGGATACACACTATTTCCACTCATATTCATCATCTATATGGATCACATTATGAAAGAAAATGGTATTAAATATGAATAGCTCTTTGCTTTATAAAGATCATAGTGCACGCCTAAAAAGAAAACTAGTGCAAGTCTCCAGGATTCTTTAATTAAATTGAATAATAGCTGTAACAAATTTGGTATGAAAAATGAGCTATAAAAAGACCAGAACTGTGAAAATTGGCTGGAATATAGAGAACTTCAGCTGCATTCTCAGTGGAGGACCTATAGAACATTTCAGTTATTTAGGCACAATTTTTAGTGAAGATGGTAAAATTACATTTGGAAATAGACAACAGAATAAGCAAAGCTGGTATGGTGGGGAATCAGTGGAATAAATTTATGTGAAATTGGAAAAATTAGTCAAAATACTAAACTATTACTACAAAATTGTGTTTAAACAAATTGTGAATGTGAGAGCTAGATTAGAAATAAAACACTTAATCAGACTTCAGACCACAGATGTGAGAGTTCTGAGAAAAAATAGGGAAATGAGTAGATACCAATCATATTAAAAATGAAGATATTGGGGAGGAAGTTGACAATTTTAGTTTAAGAATGCATGAGTAGATCTAATCTAAGGTGTTATGGTCACTTAAATGGAGATGGGAGAGGAAATTAGCAGAACAGGTGTTTGATGCCAAGATGTCAGAAAAAAGACTCAGAGGTGAATTGATGCAGTCAGAAGTGTTCTAGAGAGAGAAATATAAGATGTTACAATAATAGTGTGCTGAAAAGGGATCGACTTTGGAGGGAAATTGTTGAAAGAATTATCATAGTATCTCATACAGCCTTGTGATGAGGGTATATATCAGAAAATTGATGACAGTGATGAAGCTTTCTGCAATTTCTTATCTCTAGCAATTATTAGTGTTGTAGCCTGTCTTCCCTGTCTTTCCTTATGTTGAATTTTTGACCAAAATAAAATAATGCAGATTTCTGAATTGTCTGTTATATGTTAGCTGTAAATAATGAGGTAAATAAACACAAAAATTGATGCTGAAGTGTTTGAAGTTTTGAAATTTTCTCCTTCCCTCCCTAAATTTCAGATTTATAGATGAACTTCTTATAGATATGTGAATCCACTAATTTGGATTTATATTAATCTTGTTAATTCCTTTCTAGGTTGTTAACAAAAGGTTACCCTAGTTCTCATCTGGGTAAAGAAAGAGTTGGTATTCAATTTATAGATATAGAACATAAAAATCAAAAGCAGGTAATCTTATTTTTACACTTATTCTTTGTTTAGTAATTATTGAAATTATTTACTTTAACTGCTTATAATAGAACTTCATGATACAACACCAAAAGCAGAGCTAATCTTAGGTGGTATGGTCACTTAAACAGAATGGGTGAGGAAAGTGTTATGTCATTGTTTTTCTTATTTTATATCTTCCCTTTCTATCTTTCAATCGCTATTTTACTTCTTCAGATATCAGGCCTAATATGCTTACATCTAGGATTGTTTCCTCTTCGGATAATGGCAAATTTATATCATGCTGCGCCAGCCAGTATCCTATAGCAGAAAAGATCCTTACTCAGGGAGACAATACTAGATTCTGAGGTGTTCTTATACTATATTTTACTTTAATAAGGCTGTATAGATTCAGACGACTGCAGTCGTGACCAAAATCTATGATTATATGCACTTTCTAATTCCTTCCTGTCAAAAGAGGTTCTATTTTTATAAGTGGTAATTCGGAATCGTAATCAGGAATGGCTCAGGTATAGACAAATAAATCATGTTTATTGGATTATCAAAGCAAAATACACTAAAGAAATTCAGGCATTCAATTTATCTCAATACTAAATAAGGAAACTCGAGTTAAAAGATCAACACACTTTAAATTTAAATCAAAGGTTATAAAGCATGTATGACACAGTGAATGATAATTGGGATAAATAGCAAATGATATGGTGTTAAGCTAAAATTCCCTTCTGCAAGCTATTCATAAGATAATATAACTAACATTCCAATGTTATTCAGTTACTATGGTTCTACAGTCCTAATCTCGTTATATCAAATCAATCACATACAACACAAAAGACCTCTTCCAAACAATTCTTCTTATTCTCAAAAGGAGGCTAACATTCTAATTAGAGTCTGTCCACAGGGTTCTTTAGAATAATGTTCATAATTTACATTCACAAGTAATTTTCTCTCTTCTAAGGAATTCTAAACACAAAACAGAGTAATTCTACTTTACCGAACTTTTTCTGATGTCTTTCAGCACCATGTGTATGTTTGGTTACCTCTTGTCTATTGGCTGTCCTTATGCCAGCGTAGGGGCTATGCTATCTTCGTAATTACTGCCGATCACTGACTCGATTCTTTGCATCTCAGGAAACATCTCTATTCCTCTCGATGGGACTCTTCAGCGAGGGCTCGATTCTGTTAGGGCTGGAAAATTTCACCTTCAGCTCTGAGTGGAATCCTACAACATTATCAGGAAAACTCGCCATCCGACATCGTAGCACTGACGCTTCATCCCCCTTACTTGAACCACCGGCTAATTTCCGAACCAGGAACCAAGAAAAACGATAAGACAAGAACCGATACGGTGCTCCTCCCCTTCTTCGTTCGAGCGTCCCCTTTGCACACGACCTATATCTTTTCTCCCCTTGGGTTCATCCCTTTCTCTCCCCTTTGCTGTTATACTCTTGTATTCACAGAATTCGCGTCGACTTACTTTTCGCTTAAGCTACTGCCTCTGGCGTTATGCTGGACATGTAGTTGTATATGTCTATGAATTGTTACTTAATATCTATCTGGTGACTCACAGTCATTCTATACAGCTAAAGTGAGGCTTAAATAATATTAACAAATTCCTCTTTTAAGAAAATCTCTAATTCGATTTTGGTATCATCACAATAGATTAAAATATATGGTACATAAAATAAAATGCAATTTTCTACATATGTGAAGAGGTTTCACTTTAATTTCAGCTGATGTGTAGGTATTTCTCTTTGTTTGTGTAGTTTAGTATGTTAGACCTTGAATGAATGATTTCTTTGCAAGATTCCTTCATTCAGGATCTAACAAAAGATTAGCAAAACAAGTGTTCTCTGCCAGGTTGGCAGGAAAATGACCCTGAGGAAGACCCAGATATAGATGGATTGATATGGTACAAAGTGCCTTAGACAATAGAAATATAAGATCTGATAATGTTGGAGTCTTGACAAGTATTAGACTGATTTGGAGGAAAATTGTAGATAGGAAGTTCGTAATGATGTAAATTTTTCATGTAGTATTATCATATCCTGTACACCCCTTGGGGTACATGGCAGGAATTTGATGATGATGATGAAGAGGAAAAAATTCATTTATTAAACTTACTAATATTTTGTTGGTTTTTCCTATCCATTATCTTCAGAGCACAATCATATCTGTAACAAGTAACAGCACTGAACTAAATAAATGTGGGATACAATTCAAATTATAATTGATACAGAATTAATGTCCTTATGTGGCACCCTTAAGGATCTTAAGCATCCTTAAGGGTCAAAGCTGTATAACTGAGAGGAGACCTCCACATAGCCTTTAAAGGAATGTGGAGAACTGACCAGGGCTTCTGACCTAATGTCCAATCCTCACATTCTCGTGGTGCACCCTGTTGGGTATCTACCTAGATACTGAATGAACGAGGATGGGCTGGCAATTTGGGATTTAGCCGACCAAATTGTATTCTTATGGGTTAAACCAAAATTAAAAATGATGGTACGACATGACAAAATTTCATGCCGGCTGGGGCATCGCCCGGTTAAACAAGGCCACCTTTGTTTTTGCCAGGGAACCAGGGCGAACAGCGAAAAGTCAGCTACTGGAACAAATCTGAAAACAAACCCCAACTCAACATCACCAGAGTTAAAGATCGGTACTATCAATGTAAGAAGCCTGAATGGCAAAGAAATGGAGCTAGCTGAGGAATTAGATAAGTACCAGATCGACATAATAGGGATGACTGAAACAAAAAAGACAAAAACTGGTGAGATCTTTCTGAGCAATAAATACAAAATGTTATATTCAGGCAATAACAATCAAGGAAAAGAAGGAGTAGCCATAGTATTCAACACTAAATGCGAGGCTAATCTTGAATGGCAGGCAGTCTCAAGTAGAGTGATGTGGATAAATATCAGAATGGGGAATTGGACAGTGAGACTTATTTGTGCCTATGGTCCCACAGAAGGTTCTACTAAGGTAGAAGTGGTGAAATGTTTTGACACTTTAGAGAAAGCAACTGACACAATGATAAAGGAAAAGTTGGTCCTTGTTGGGGATATAAATACCAGAGTAGGAAATGATTGTCAGACATACAAAAATATTTTGGGAAAATTTGGAGAAAAGAGTAAAGCTAATAATAATGGCAAATACCTGTTTGATTTCTGCTCCTAACATGGACTGGTTATTACTAACACAATGTTCCAATATAAAAATGTGCACAAATTCACATGGAGAGAAGAAGCAAGGAATAAGAAAAGTCTCATTGATTATGTTATTGTTGATAGTGATGTTTTTTCCCTGTTGCAGGACACCAGAGTACAGAGGATTTGAAATTGGAAGTGATCACTATTTAGTCTTGAGAAGGATAAAACTGAATTTCATATTGAAAGGAATAACATGTAAGAAAGTTCTAAAGCAAATAAAAGTTGAGCAGCTCACAGATGTCAACTGTAGACTAAAATACACAAAGTTTATTGAATTAAAAATGAAAGAGTTTGAGAACCAGAAAACCTTGGAGATTCAGTGGCAAGTCTTGAAGAAAACCCTGATTGATTCAGCCAGAGAGTCATGTGGTGAGGTTGTTTGCAAGGATTGAAAAATCAGAACTCCATGGTGGACACAGGAAGTTAAAGAGGCAGTGAAGGAAAAGAAGAAAGCATATTAAAAGTTCCTGGCAAATAGGTTAGCTTGTGCTCTTAGAGAATACAGAGACAAATGCAAGAATGCAAAACACTGTGTAAAACTAGCTAAACAGAAGTCATGGGAGGATTTTGTCAAGAATATAGAAAATAAATATCAAGAAGGTGGCAAAATATTCTGGAGGTTGTTGAAGAAGCTTAGGAATGGAGGAAAGAGTGATGTAAAAGGAGTTAGAGATGATAAAGGTGACATGAAAACAGGAGAAAAAGATATCCTTGAAGTATGGAGTAATTACTTTGAAAAACTGCTAAATGAAACAAGCAGTGATGACAGCACAGTGATTAAAAACACTGACGAGGCATGCAGTCAAGAATACATATCCATACTTGAAGTAGAAAAAGCCATCAAAGGCTTGAAATGTGGCAAGGCAGCAGGAGTAGATGATATTCGACCAGAAATGCTGATATGGTGATATGGTGGTATAAAAGTCTTACAGTGGCTGCACTGCATAGTTCAGAAAGCCTGGACAGAGGGATGAATTGCCGATGATTGGAGTAGAGCTCTCATAGTACCCATATATAAAAAGGGAAATAAAACTGCATGTGAGAATTACAGAGGTATTTCCCTACTGAGTGTTCCTGGCAAGATCTATGCAAGTATACTTGAGAAACGGTTGAGAAGAATTGTGGAAGAAAAGCTTGGTGAAGAACAAGCTGGATTCAGGCCAAATAGAGGCTGTCAGGCTCAGATCTTCACTTCATGACAAATAGTCGAGAAAGCATGGGAATATAACAAAGATCTGTATTTAATTTTTGTCGATTTGGAAAAGGCATATGACAAGGTGCCAAGAGAGAAGCTATTCGATATACGTTATAGTTATATGGTGTCAGTGGGACATTATATCAAGCAATACTTAGTCTCTATTTGAATTGTAAGTCAGCAGTTAGAATTGAAGGAAGTACAGGAAGATGGTTTAATGTTAAATCTGGTGTGAGACAAGGATGTACATTATCCCCCTCTGTTATTCATTATCTATATGTATCACATTATGAAAGAAAGTGGTATTAAACATGATATCAGAATTGGAGATGTTAATGTCAGCTCTTTGCTTTATATGGATGATGTTATACATCTAAATAAATCCGCTACAAGTTTGCAAGATTCCCTGACTAAATGGAATAATTGTTGTAATAGATATGGTATGAAGGTCTGCAATAAAAAGACAAAGACAATGAAAATAGGTAGAATTGTTGAAAATGTCAACTGCACTGTGAATGGAGAACCTGTGGAACAAGTAAAACATTTCAGCTACTTAGGAAGATTTTTAGTGAAGTTGGTAAATTAAATATGGAAGTAGACAATAGAATGAACAAATCTGGTATTGTAGGAAGTCAATTGAATAAATTCATATGGAATAAGAGAGAAATGTCAGAACACTAAATTAGCTATAATAAATTTAGTTTCATCACTAAATTAGGTATATACAAGACAGTGTTCAAAGCAGTTTTAACTTATGGATCTGAGAGCTGGGTCAGAAGTAAAACACTTGACCAAAGACTAGAGACTGCATATATGAGAGTCCTGAGAAAGATTAGAGGCGTGAACAAATGGCATCAATGGCAATATCATATTAAAAACGAGGATATTAGGAAAGAACTTGACATTGTCAGCATCCAGGAATGCGTTAGCAGAACTAATCTCAGGTGGTATGGTCACTTAAACATAATGGACGAGGAAAGATTAGTAAAACAAGGGTTCTCTGCCAGGTTGGCAGGAAAACGACCCAGAGGAAGACCAAGATGTAGGTGGATTGATACGGTACAAAGTGCCTTAGACGATAGAAATATAAGATCTGATAATGTTGGAGCCTTGACAAGTAATAGGCTGATTTGGAGGAAAATTGTTGATAGGAAGTTAGTAATGATGTAAATTTTTCATGTAGTACTATCATATTCTGTACACCCCTTGAGGGTACATGTCAGGAATTTGATGATGATGATGATGATGTGGCACCCTCTATGAGCTGGATGACCATAACGTTAATTTGTAGAAGACTGGTGATCAGGTCTCAAAATGACAGTCTTCCATGTCTTCGGCAAATTAATGCATCCATGCTTGTTGAAGTTGAGTGAGGGCTCTGTATCTGGTAGATTCTAAAAACAGTCTCTCAGACCTATAACGATTTCTATGTAATATCACTGTTTTCCTCCATCTAATCCTATGTGAAGGATTATCCAGATTACAGTCTGCCAATTCTGACTTATCATACATCTTTTTTTTATGTTTTATTTTTACCATGTAATTTAAGGAAATTACAACGTCACTAGGATATACATTAAAATAAATTTTAATAGACTTCAATATTTCAGCAACGTCATTTTCTAGAAACTTAAGAAGAAGACACGTGTACGCAGTCACAACCAACAGTAAATGAGGAAAAAGCAGGAAGCTATTATTTTTCCTAAAGTCCTGATGATGCCCCCTAGAGGGCAATGTTGGTATTCTTGGGCAATTGGGCTGAAGGTCTTCTGATGTAGGTTTCCCAAATTTGAGGCAGTCTCATGCAGCCAATTTTGTTGAGGTTCGGATTGTTTCTTAGGGCTGAAGCTGATTCCATGAAAAGCCTTTCGTACTTGTATTTACTGTGGTGTACTATCGTGGCTTTCTTTCACCGTATTCTATGGCAGGTATCCAGTGCATGGGCAGCAAGACCAGAGTGGCTCTGTACTGATGAAACCGGATGTAGTCCTTGTGTTCTGAAGTTCTGATTTTGGCTGTCGGCCATAGTAGGACAGCTTACAGTTGCAAGGGACCTGGTATACACCAGGTAGGTCGGGGTGGGGTGGGGGGGGGAGTTGGTCTTTAGTAGAGCGAATAAGGGATGTCAATTTTTTATATGGTCTGTAACAAGAAGTTGAGTCATGTTTTTTTAGGATTTTTGTAATTTTTTCCGAGGTGCCTCGGATATAGGGTATGGTGATGGATTTAGAGTAATCCTTGTTGTGAGGGGGGGGGGGGAGGGGGGTTGTGGTTTACTGGTTTCAATAATTTTTGGATTTTTTTTTTGGGGGGGGGTAGCCATTGGCTGAGAAAGTGTTGAGAATGTGGTTTAGTTCTGTGGTTAGGGCATTGTCATTTGAACGGATAAGTTTAGCCCTGTTGCGTAGTGTCTTAATGACTCCATATTGTTGCGAGGGGGGGTGGTGGGATCATTGGTGAATGTATCTGCTTGTATAGGTGGGTTTTCTATACACTGAGAAAACCAAGGTTCCATCAGGCTGGCGGGTGACTAGTGTGCTAAAAAGGAAGGCAGTTGTTTTTTAGTTCTTCCAGGGTGAATTTGATTCTGGGGTGTTGGTTGTTTATATGTGTTAGGAAGGAGAGGAGTGCATCGGAGTCATGTGGCCAAATAGCGAGCGCATCATCAACATAGCAAAGCCAAACGGTCGGTTTTTGTGGGGCAGAGTTTAAGGCTTTCTCTTCAAAAGTCTCCATATAAAAGTTGATCAAGGGTGGGGAGAGTGGAGAACCCATGGCTATCCCCCTCTATTTGTTTGTAGAATTTTCCTCCCCAAACAAAATAGCCCGAGTTCATTGTGAACTGAAAAAGGGCTGTGATATCGAGAGGAAATTTAGCTTCGATTAGCTCTAAGGATTCTTTGAGTGGGACATTTGTGAATAATGGATACCTGCCATAGAATACGGTGGAAGAAAGCCACGATAGTATACCGTAGTAAATACAAGTATGAAAGGCTTTTCATGGAATCAGCTTCAGCCCTAAGAAACAATCTGAACCTCAACAAATTTGGCTGCACGAGACTGCCTCAAATTTTGGAAACCTACATCAGAAGACCTTATGCCCAATAGCCCAAGAATACCAACATTGCCTGCTAGGGAGCAGCATCAGGACTTCAGGAGAAATAAAAGCTTCCTGCTTCTTCCTCATTTACTTTTGTTGTGCCTGCATGCATGTGTCTTGTTCTTAAGTTTCTTGAAAATGGCAACGTGACGTTGCCGAAATATTGAAATATAGTAAAATTTATTTTAATGTATATCCTAGTGATGTGATTTCCTTAAATTACTTAGTAAAAAATGCATAACCAACTCCTAAGCCTTTCCACGAGAATTACCATACATCTGATCATAAATATAATTTTTGTGTTCTTCAAGGTAGATGTTAACTGATCTATCAGTCTGTCCAAAGTAGACTAAACTACAAGCACAAGGAACTTTATACACTCCAGGATGTACAAGAAGATAAAGTTGAGCTTTAGAATGGATGAAAGTAGATAGTTTAATGAGAGGTTTCAAAGCGACATGGAGATCATATTTGCAGATGTACCCTTAGTGTATGGGATGGGAATGGTTTTGCTGTAATATATGTGTCGGTTGCATGGTGGATGGGATGTGCATGCAGGATTTTATCTATTTAGGGGTTACAACCATTGGCTAAAAAAGGTGTTGAGAAAGTAACTGAGCTCAGTGCCATAGGCTGTCATTTGAACAAATAGCCCTGGCTCAATGAGTGAGTGTTTTGATGATGTCATACTTTTGATAAGGGTGATGATGTAATTGCTTATGTAATAAATACCTTCCTGTATGAGTGGGTTTTCTGTAAATGGAAAAGGATAATAAGCCATTAGGCTTATTATCCTTTTACTTGTCATGTTATTAGTGTATCTAGAAAGAGGAGGCAATTGTTACTTTTTTTTTATCTATGGTAAAGTTTGTTTAGAATGTTGGCTATTAAGATGCTAAAAATCTATCCAGCATGTCTGGACCATGAGACAAAATAGCAAACGTCATCAACCTAGCACAACAAAACTGTTGGTTTAAGTGTGGCTGTGTGTTGAGTGCTTGGTTTTCAAAATGGGGGGGGGGATCCATTGCAGTCTCATCTAGCTCTTTGTATATTTTTCTTTTCCATATGAAATAACCTGAAATATGTTATTCAGTTATGTCAAGAGTGGAAATGTAGTGTAATGAGATCATGGATCTCTCTCAAAGGTATATAAGTGAATAGTGAAGTAATATCAGAACTGATCATGAACTTGTTAGACTGGATTTTTTTTTATTAAAAGTGTAGAGAATTTTTAATAGATGAGAGAGAGTTGCATTTGAGAGGGGAAAGTGATTTGGATAAATGTTTGGACAGTTGTGGGGGCTCTCTATGCTGGTGAAGGGTAGTATTAGGTTTATGAATTTTAGTAACCCTATATATCTGGGGTGGTTTGACCTGATAAGAAACTTTAAGCTCTTTTGGTAATCTCTCTAGGACAAGATCCCAAAGAGATTTAAATAATTTATACACTTTTTTCCTTTTGGGATTTTGTAGTATTCCAGTTTGTAATTTGATAAGAGCAGAGTCCTTAAGGAGATGACTAATTTTTCTGTGGTAATTTGCTTGAGTCCATAATAACAGTTGCATTTCTCTTGTCTGATTTTGTTACAATAATTTGTTTGTTCTTATATAACTTCTTAAGTGCTGATATTTCCTTACGCGGAATGTTATTCTTTGGAGATTTGGTTTTAGTTAGAATATTAGCAACATCCAAACAAATGTTATTGGCCACTGTGGGTGCGAGATCATAGATACCATGTTGCATGCTAGTCGTTATTTTTTTAGACATTTTCAACTGAAGTTGAGTTAGCCAGTTTCTTACAAAGGTGGAGGGAGCTTGTTTTGCCCCACCCCAAAACAGCAAATTGGTTAGGGAAGAATTAGGAACTGACAGACATAATACATTTAACACATTACCTTAAAAAAAAAAGTTTTATAATTCATACTGAGGGGACTAAATTATGGTTTTGAATATGAGTTATGTAATGAGTCCCTCAGTATGAATTAGGGTTCATACTGAGGGACTAAATTAAAGATACTTGAAACTGATACTACTCACCTAGTTAAGTTTTTACACATCAGCTTGCACATTACATATAATTTCAGACATTTGGTATTAATATCATGTTAAGTGTCAAATTTCAGATTGCTTTTGTTGTTAGGATATTAATATCACATAAATTTGCAGTCATATACCTGAGTTCATTCACAGCAAAGTTTCTGCAACAAAAAAGCTATATAGTAACTGGAACACAAATAAATAATTCTGATTAAAATTAATTATTTACAAGCTGTTTCTTTAGCATGATTCTTTATCAAACAATGGTCATTGAAGACAGAATGAAATGGCTTCAAAAATAGAACAGTCGCATGCATGGAGGATAACAGTAACACTCTTCATGGCAATTTTTGTTAATAATGCTAATGGGTAGATAGGCCATTGCTTCAAAATCTGTGCAAGATCACATGAGTTTTGCTGCAGTTAATTTGTGTTACTTCCGCAGTTTCTTTGAAGTAAACTGGGATTTGTAAAATAGCCTGGCTTTCTTCCATCTGATAAAATAGTGTTCCTCCAAAGCATGTTATGCTAGTCCATTTTTGGTTGACTCTACTGGGTGTACTTTTTATGTTATTATTTTTTTTTTCCTGACCAAAAAAAGTCTATCCTGTATGCCTGACTAGAAAAAAAAACATAAAAAATACATCGGCTATGGACAACCAAAGCAAACTTTTTGAAAGACTGAAAGACCATTTCATCAGAAAAAAGAAAGCCAGGCTACTTCATAAATCCCAGTTTAAATCAGAGATCCTATTCCTGGAATCAGTGTAAGTTCTACTGAAGCTGGTTAACTGCTTCAGTAGAACTGATGGTGTGGTCTTGCATGGATTTTAGTAGACCACCCTATTTACCTATTAGAATTAATAACAGAAATTTCCACAAAAAGCACCACTGTCACCATCCATGCGCATGACTGTTGTTCTTAAGGTCATTTCATTCTCTGTCTTCACTGACTGCGTATAGATAAAGTACCTCTGATAATGCTAGAATGAGCATGTGAAATAGCAGCTTGTAAATAATAATTAAAATAAGCTTGTAAACCAGGCCTTTATATATATGCTGTTGCCTCACTAGGAGGACGTAAGTTTCTTGGTAGAAAACTGATGATGATAATAAAATTCACAATGTCCATTTGGCCACTTTTTTCCTTAAAAAAATTATTCTCTCTCTCTTTCTCTGTGCCCTTCCATGGCTCATATATGTAAACAGTTACTGCTTTAGAATTAGCTGTTGAAAGTTTTATCACTTGCTTATAAATTAAATGGGTGCTTAAGGGTCAAAGCTGTATAACTGAGATGAGACCTCCACATAGCCTTTAATGGAATGCGGAGAACCGACCAGGGCTTCTGACCTAATGTCCAGTCCTCAGCTTCTCGTGGTGCACCCTGTTGGGTATCTACTTGGATACTGAATGAATGAGGATGGGCTGGCAATTTGGGATTTAGCCGACCAAATTGTATTCTTATTGGTTAAACCAAAATTAAAAATGATGGTACGACATGACAAAATTTCATGCCGGCTGGGGCGTCGCCCGGTTAAACAAGGCCCCCCGTTGTTTTTGCCAGGGAACCAGGGCAAACAGCGAAAAGTTAGCTACTGGAACAAATCTGAAAACAAACCCCAACTCAACATCACCAGAGTTAAATATCAGTACTATCAACGTAAGAAGCCTGAATGGCAAAGAAATGGAGCTAGCTGAGGAATTAGATAAGTACCAGATCGACATAATCGTGGTGACTGAAACAAAAAAGACCAAAACTGGTGAGATCTTTCTGAGCAATAAATACAAAATGTTATATTCAGGCAATGACAATCAAGGAAATGAAGGAGTAGCCATAGTATTCAACACAAAATACGAGGCTAATCTTCTTGAATGGCAGTCAGTCTCAAGTAGAGTAATGTGGGCAAATATGAGAATGGGGAACTGGACAATGAGACTTATTTGTGCCTATGGTCCCACAGAAGGTTCTACTAAGGTAGAAGTGGAGGAATTTTTTGAAGCTTAAGAAAAAGCCACTGACACAATGAAAAATGAAAAGTTGGTCCTTGTCGGGGATCTAAATAGCAGAGTAGGAAATGATTGTGAGACATACAAAAATATTTTGGGAAAATTTGGAGAAAAGAGCAAAGCTAATAATAATGGCAAATATCTGTTGGATTTCTGCTCAGGACATGGACTGGTTATCACTAACACCATGTTCCAACATAAAAATGTGCACAAATTCAAATGGAGAGAAGAGGCTAGGAATAAGAAAAGTCTCATTGACTATGTTATTGTTGATAGTGATGTTTTCTCCCTGGTGCAGGACACCAGAGGATTTGAAATTGGAAGTGATCACTATCTAGATTTGAGCAAGATAAAATTGAATTTCATATCGAAAAGAATAACATGTAAGAAAGTTTTAAAGCGAATAAAAGTTAAGCAGCTCTCAGATGTGAACTGTAGACTAAAATACACAAAGATTATTGAAGAAAAAATGAAAGAGTTTGAGAACAGGAATCAAACCTTGGAGATTCAGTGGCAAACTCTGAAGAAAACATTGATTGATTCTGCCAGAGAGGCATGTGGTGAGGTTGTCTGTAAGGATAAAAAAATCAGAACTCCCTGGTGGACATAGGAAGTTAAAGAGGCAGTGAAGGAAAAGAAGAAAGCATATCAAAAGTTCCTGTCAAATAAGTCAGCTTGTGCTCTTAGAGAATATAGAGACAAATGCAAGAATGCTAAACACTGTGTAAAACTAGCTAAACAAAAGTCATGAGAGGACTTTGGCAAGAATATAGAAAATAAATATCAAGAAGGTGGCAAAATATTCTGGAGGTTGTTGAAGAAGCTTAGGAATGGAGGAAAGAGTGCTGTAAAAGGAGTTAGAGATGAAAAAGGTGAAATGAAAACTGGAGAAAAAGATATCCTTGAAGTATGGAGTAATTACTTTGAAAAACTTCTAAACGAAACAAGCAGTGATGACAGCACAGTGCTAAAGAACACTGACCAGGCATGCAGTCAGGAATACATATCCATACTTGAAGTAGAAAAAGCCATCAAAGGCTTGAAATGTGTGAAAGGCAGCAGGAGTAGATGATATTCGACCGGAAATGCTGAAGTATGGTGGTATAAGAGTCTTACAGTGGCCCCACTGCATTGTTCAGAAGGCCTGGACAGAGGGACGAATTCCCGATGATTGGAGTAGAGCTCTCATAGTACCCATATATAAAAAGGGAAATAAAACTGCATGTGAAAATTACAGAGGTATTTCCCTACTGAGTGTTCCTGGCAAGATCTCTGCAAGTATACTTGAGAAACGGTTGAGAAGAGTTGTGGAAGAAAAGCTTGGTGAAGAACAAGCTGGATTCAGGCCAAATAGAGGCTGTCAGGATCAGATCTTCACTTTACGACAAATAGTCGAGAAAGCATGGGAATATAACAAAGATCTGTATTTAAGTTTTGTTGATTTGTAAAAGGCATATGACAAGGTGCCAAGAGAGAAGCTATTCAATACGCTGCAGTTATATGGTGTCAATGGGGCATTATATCAAGCAATACTTGGTCTTTATTTGAGTTGTAAGTCAGTAGTTAGAATTGAAGGAAGTACAGGAAGATGGTTTAATGTTAAATCTGGTGTGAGACAAGGATGTACATTATCCCCTCTGTTATTCATTATCTATATGGATCACATTATGAAGGAAAGTGGTATTAAACATGATATCAGAATTCGAGATGTTAATGTCAGCTGTTTGCTTTATGCGGATGATGTTATACTTCTAAATAAATCCGCTACAAGTCTGCAAGATTCTCTGAATCTTGCAGACTTATAGCAGATAGTTATATATATATCTATTACAACAGAATAGCTGTTGTAATAGATATGATATGAAGATCAGCAATAAAAAGACAAAGACAATGAAAATAGGCAGAATCATTGAAAATGTCAACTGTGTTGTGAATGGAGAACCTGTGGAACAAGTAAAACATTTCATCTATTTAGGCACGATTTTTACTGAAGATGGTAAATTAAATATAGAAATAGACAATAGAATCAGCAAAGCTGGTATGGTGGGAAGTCAATTGAATAAATTCATATGGAATAAGAGAGAAATTAGTCGGAACACTAAATTAGCTGTATACAAGACAGTGTTCAAACCAGTTTTAACTTATGGATCTGAGAGCTGGGTCAGAAGTAAAACACTTTACCAAAGACTAGAGCCGGATATGAGAGTCATGAGAAAGATTATAGGCGTGAACAGTGGCATCAATGGCAATATTATATTAAAAACGAGGATATTATCAAAGAACTTGACATTGTCAGCATCCAGGAATGCGTTAGCAGAGCTAATCTCAGGTGGTATGGTCACTTAAACAGAATGGGCGAGGAAAGATTAGCAAAACAAGTGTTCTCTGCCAGGTTGGCAGCAAAACGACCCAGAGGAAGACCAAGATATAGGTGGATTGATACGGTACAAAGTGCCTTAGACGATAGAAATATCAGATCTGTTAATGTTGGAGTCTTGACAAGTAACAGACTGATTTGGAGGAAAATTGTAGATTGGAAATTAATAATGATGTAAATTTTTCATGTAGTACTATCATATCCTGTACACCCCTTGAGGGTACATAGCAGGAATTTGATTTGATGATGATATAAATTAAATTAAAGATTCCAAGAAATTATATTCTTGTTAAATCATTTATCTAATTATAAGCAAATATATTTGTAATTGAAGTATCTTAACAACTAGGTAGGAAGCTTTGTATTATGGGATACTAAGGCAATTAATGTGAAGTTGTTAGCCTCCTTACTAGCCAAGTTCTGAAGATACTTCATGCACAAACTTTGTTTGATTACACTTGGATAAAGGATTCAACAAGAATATAATTTCTTGGCATTGTTAATTTAAATTATTGCTTTAATACCTACCATTCTTTCAATGCAAGATCATACCAGTTTTATTGCAGTTAATTTGTGTTGCTTCAGAGTTTCTTTAATGTAAACTGGGATTTGTAAAATAGCCTGGCTTTCTTCCATCTGATGAAATAGTGTTCCTCCAAAGCATGTTGTGCTAGTCCATTTTTGGTTATGACTCTACTGATTATAAATTAAAGATACCAAGAAATTATATACTTGGTTTAATCCTTTATCCAAGTGTAAGCAAACAAAGTTTGTGCCTGAAGTATTTTCAGGACTGGGGCAATTCATATATAGAAACTAATGACTTCACATCACTTGCCTTAGTATCCTATAATGCAAAGCATATATCTTTGTGGCATGTATAATGCTATGCGTTATGGGAAGGGTCACTACCCAGATTGGTTTCGACCTTTATTGAGATCTCATTAGTGGGAGCCAGACTGAGGTCTGGGTAGCGACCTGTCCCATAATGCATAGCATAATACATGTCTGCAAGGATATGTGGTTTGCATTATGGGATGCTAAGGCAAGTGATGTGAAGTCATTAGCTTCTATATAAGAGTTGCCCCAGTCCTGAAAATACTTCAGGCACAAACTTCGTTTGCTTACACTTGGATAAAGGATTAAACCAAGTATATAATTTCTTGGTATCTCTAATTTATAGTATAACCAAGTGGAAAAACTTCCAACAATTGACTCTACTGGGTGTACTTTTTTTTTTTTTTTTTTTGACCAGGAAGTAGAAAATCTTTTTAAGATTTTCTACTAGTTTGTTAAGCACATTGAAATTTGAGCCATCTGAATATATTTAATTTACTTTTATGCTGCCTAAATGCATAAATTTTGAATTTATCATTAAGCTTAATTTTATTTTGCAGATTAAAAGAATTTAATTAATGGAGTAGAAGTATGCTATGCTGATGTGCTTATTGCTGCATGTAAGAAATAGTAGGGTCAAGTTACAAGGAAACAAATATAAAATGATTAAACATTTTTAGTATATGAAGTCAGTAGCAATAATAATTTATTTGGGTTATGTCAGAAGTTATTGTTTTGTAGCCTAGTTGTTTTTCCTACCTTATGCATAGTGATGATGCCTACAGTGATATGGAAAACATTACTCATTTTATTGCTAGTGGCTAGTGACAGCAGGCTATGAGTTTGCTCCAAAGCCATACCTACAAAGTTACAGGAACATCTCTTCAACTGTACAGGTATTGCACTTAACCTTCAGCATAGCAAATTCATAGGAACCAGAGGAATGGTTTGTTATAGTGGATAGTTTGCTATAGTGAATTTCTCGTAGAAGTATGTCATACCTGTATGGTTTTTAGTAATTTGTTATAGGAAATAAGTTTGTTATATGTGGTATTACTATAGTGAAAGTCAAATTGGTGCAGTCGATTAACAGGATAGTTTGTAAAGTTTGGTTGTGACCAATATTCCCTCTAATTTTTGTTTTCCTATATGCATATGAAAAACATTTTCTACACAAGTTTCCAGTCTCAGACTCAATGTGTGTTAGCCTATGCCCACTATAGCAGAAATCACATGCCACAAACTCTTGATTTGATGGCAGTGTTGATGTTTCAGCACATTTGTTCAGTCATTAAAATTTAAATGAATTTGCAGTTTTCTGCTTTAACTTTGATAGTGATATTTTGAGAGTTTAATGCACTAAAACTGCTAATGTAATATTTCTCACAATAATATTGGTTTTTTAATCAGCTGTAACCTGTAAACTAACCTTGAGTAATATTGGAGAGGAGACATTGGAGGAATTACTAAATAAAATAAGTGACAAGTATGATTTATCATATACTTCGCTTTTATAGTACATTCCAAAATTAATGACTATAAATTAGAAATTCTGAATGCCAAAATTTTGTGCATGCCTTTATTAGGCATGTGTGCACTCCCTTTTTGACCAGTGTGCTTCTGCACACCCAGCTTAGAGGGGACATTGGTTGTGACTTAATTTTATTTTAGACTTCAGAAAGTATATTTTGACTCAAGAAAAGTGGTGGCTACAGGAAACAGTAGTACATCTAGTAAGGTTCCTTCTATTAAATATGAAGAATTTTTTATGTTAGTATATCCAAACTTTGTAATACCTTGTTTTTCAGGTTTTTCAGGTCATGAGGACATAGAAATATTTTTCAAATATGTAGAAAAAATTAGGGATTTAGGAAAATGGTCAGATTTCTGTTTGTTAATTTATTATGCTTCATAATAAATTAATGGGCAAAGCCAAAACTTTCCTAAACACATCATCTTTATTTTGAGACACAGACAATTATGTAACCTTCAAAAGTTTGCTGATATCAAAATTTTCAAATGAGAGAGTTAGAGCCTAAATTCAGAAAATTCATTAGTGCATTCTAGGTAATAAGGAGTCTGTTTCTGAATATTACTACACGCTTTTGGTATTATCCATAATATAAATCATCTGAATTGATCTTCTTTAGAATGGTTGTTATTTCATTAATTTAGACATGGCCTTAAAGTTAATTTGGTTAAGAAACAGCATATAAGAAAAAAAAAGTCAAAAATCTTAAAAAAAGTAATGAACTTGTTAGGGAAAGGGAAGAGAGACTTAAAGACATATTTCATTCTACACACACTAAACAGATAAAATGAAACCCATTCTCCTGACAGTGATTGCAGATAAAGGAAGAGAAGGGCAGTGACAGTTTTAAAAAAAAAAAAAAAAAAAAAAATCTAAGGCCAGAAAAATTCTCGGTTAAACTGAGGACATTCTAAAACTTGAGTCAGTAGTAAAATCACGATTTTGAGAGAATTAGAGGCATTAAAAATATTTTTTAGCGTAGAAATAAAGAGAAAGTAGAGATCAGTTGTGAAGGAATAGACAATTTTGTTTAATATGAAACAATATCTAAGAATCCTCCTACACATAACTAGCCCTTTCTCTTACAAATCTGATGTTCCTGACAATAATAAAACATCTCAAAAGGGATATGTTCCAAGATATTTTAGGTGTAATAGACCTGGTCATTTTGCTAAAGATTGTGTTAGGGATAAATTTAATTATCAACATAGGAAATCTGAGAGTAAAGAAAAATTCTGAGATAATTATGATTCTAACATGATACTGGCAGTAATGTCAAACTACTTGTCAGAATTTAAGGCAGCTCAATTCCTTAAAGAGAGTTTTTGATGTAGTATTAACTCCTTATCCTAATAAATAATCTTTGACTATTCTACAATGATTTATTGAGAATTTGCCTCTTGAAATCTTACTAGACACAGATGTACATATTTCACTAATTTCATATTGTTTATTTAACAAAATTTAAAATAATTCCAAATGACATTTCAGAATTTATTATCCAATTAAGTTGAACGGCATCTTTGAATCAAAAAATTAGCTGATAAACTAATATTTTTATTTCAATGCTTTGTTTTTCTTTGAACGTTTATCATCTGTTAATAGTTCTTTCAGATGCACAAGTAATATTTGGAATTGACTTCTTAAAACACCATGCTTTTGCATGTAATTGTGGATGGTATAGTATCTTTGTGCAGAGTAGAATTCTAGTTTAACAGGACATCAAGTGACAAAGTAAAATTACAGCAGTCTCTAATAGTGACTGCTGTAATTTTACTTTAAAAGTGACTGCTTAAGGACAGTGAGGATAATCACAATCAAGTGTTTAATATTGAGACTCTAAATAAGAAAAAAAACATTGAAGCAACAAAAGAGAATCTAGTGCAGAATTCAGTCAAATTAGCAGCCAATGCTAAAAAAAAGGGGGGAAAAAATTACAAATTCTTTGAATCTGCTTTTGAATTTTTTTTTCCAATGCTTTCAGAAAGGATATTCTTTCACACTACTCAGTACAAATTTATGCTCAATCTCTAATTTATATTAGGCAATATTAGATTCCATTGAGGTACATGGAGCATTTTCAGAAACTATTGCAGGAATAATTGCGAAATCAGATTTTCAATGGAACAGCCTATTCGTATAAATGGAAAAACCAAATGAAGCTTGAGATTTGTTTTAGACTTGAGAGCCATCAATAAAGTTAGAAAGTCTGTTGATTTCTCATTGTGTAAAATTGAAGAATTATTGATCTGTCTCGAAGGAGCACAGTATTACAACTAGATTTAAATTCTGGTTACTTTCAGATATCCCTTTGAAGAAAGAAGACAAGATACTTTGCATTGACTACTAGGTAGCAGAAATACTGTTACACCTGATATCTTGAGAGTATAGTATTCTCAGTTATCATGGTGTAACATGAAAAATAAATAACATAAATAAAAACCCTGCATAAAAAGGATAATTTAATTAATAAAATCTTGCATCCAGTATAAATTGAGTAAAATGTAAAGGTCTATTGTTTAGTTAAGATAACAAAAGAAAAGAATGTATTAAGGTGTATTATGACTAAACAAGGAATTTGTATTAAATAAGTAGCTAACTACGAATTAATATAGTAATGCGATTAAGAATGAAAGAGTTAAGTGCATAAGTATAAAAGAATGAGTCATGAAATACGCTATGTAAGAGGCTACAGATTAAGCATTAAGTAGAATTCTGAGAAAAGGTTTAAAAGGGGGTTAAGATAGAGGCTAACAAGAGAAATAACGGAATATCGCTTAGGGCCTATACCCGGATAGAAACTTCGTTATGAGTTGCCGATCAAAATGACGTATGGCGGCCAAATGCTACCCAATTGGTAGACAGACGGAAAACAAGTAGGAGGTGGGAAAAAGAAGTAAGAAAGGGCGCCGTTAGGGGTGCAGCTATAAAAGGGTTGGGAACCCCCCCACGAGGCTTTTTTCGAAGAGTAGGCTCTTTTGGTTTTTGGGGAAGACGTTTAGATAGTCAAGGAGGCTTGAGGTCTTTTTGCCTTTTGCCAGAGGAGAAGAAACGTTTGGATAGTCGCGGTGGTTTTAGTTTGGTTTTCTAGTGGATTTCACGGTGTTCCTGAGTGGAGAGATATGGCTTATATCCTCATGCCACAACAAGGAATTGAAGGTGAGCGGGAAAGCTATTCCCGTATTCCTATGTAGAAAGCGAAATATACCATAGAGTCATAGGAAGCTGTGAAAATATCGATGTCCTCATTTTGGATAGTACAGCCGACGGCGCAGATGTTTATATAGCCCTGAATTGCAAGAAGTCATGCAAGCAAGTTCGTTCAGTGGAAGGTAAAGGCCCGTAAGTGAAGCTAAAGAAAGGTATTGTGAATTTTGTCTCATGTTAACTAGAAGTTGTTTGTGATAGGTACCATTGTCATAATCCGGAACTGTTAAAGTGATTAGGGAGAAATTATAATAGGACTTTAGAATTTGATAGAGAGTGTTAAGAGTAAGCTAGCTAGTGTTGATAATTTGTGAATAATTAATTATCCTAAGAATCTTGAGTGCCTACTACATTGTAAAAGGAAAGTTAATGACATAGTTGTGTGTTAATGAAGTAAATGGTTTTGTTAATATTGAGTTAGATTAGTGTGAATTGAGTAATCAAGTAGCCTGAGGAATTTGAATGCCTAGTGTGATGTGTAGAGAATTGGAATTGTCATAAATATGTGCTAGAGTAGTTAATGATTTTGTTAGTGTACTTGAAGTTGAATAATCTAATAATGTGTGGTGATCTAATCTTTCCATGTTAAGTGAATTCATATTTTGTATGAAATTTTGTGGCGGCATGATCGTAGTAACTTTTGTCGAATCATAGCCCAACTACTTGTATTAAGCTAATTTTAGTGTGTAAGTAATTTAGTTGAGTATTTTGATATGTACCATGTTTAGAGAAATAATAAACCTTTGTTTAATGATAAAAAAGTTGTCTGATATTGCTAATCCAATGCACTGCTTAGAAACATTCGAGCCTAACCACGCGGGGAATTAATGTTAAGAAACAGGAAGTTTAAGGAATTAATGTTGAGTAACAAGAAATAGTGTCATGACTGCAATAGTTACACTTTCAGATATGTGAGTTCCTTTTCTCTGTTTATGTATAAAATATCTTTAACTAAATATCCCAAAGGGCGCAGTAAAAATACAAATACTAGGGATACTACGGGGAACAATAACTCAGATATTAGTAGGAATTTTGGTGATGTCTTGAAAGTAGAAGTTAGAAGAATATAGACGAAGGCAATTTGTAAGACGAACAAAAATCGTAAGATAGAATAGGGACATAACAATACCACCTATTAAGTTACCACAAGGTGCAAGAAATTCTGCCATGTCATTCCATTCTTTAATGAATTCTGTCTTGTCAGATATTCTGGGAATGGAGTCATCTGTTTTCCAGATGATCTAATTTATTCAAAAGATTTGGATATCCATTGTAAGATGCTATGGAATGTTTTAAAGAGATTAGATGAAGCAAATCTATCTTGCAGGTGTTCTAAATGCCAATTTTTCTTAACAGAAGTTGGATATTTAGGGCATGAAACAGGAATTATGCCATCTCAGTCAAATGTGGAAGATATATTATCAGCCAGGTCTCCAACAACTGTTAAGCAAGTTTGTAGATTTATTGGCATGTTAAATTTCTATAAGAAATTTATTCCAAATTGCTTAAATCTGTTAAAATTTTTAATGTATTTATTTGACAAAGAAGGGTATTAAATTCAGTTGAGGCAATGCTCAATAAACATTTCAAGGCAATGCTAACATCTGACACCTTATAACTGGCGTTAACTAGAGCTCCGGTTCTAGTTTACTCCACATTTCATGAAATTTTTTATCTTTCTGGTGATGCTTCAGATGACTGCATTGCAGCTATGTTAGAAAGGAGAAATAGATGATTTTAAATCAATAGCCTTTGTGAGTAGGAAACTGTCAGATCTAGAATTAAAGTATTCTACCTTAGAAAAAGGAAGCCCTAACAGCAAACATCTAAGAAAATTTAGATGTTTGCTGTTAGGACAACATCTTAAATTAAGATCTGATCATTAGCCTTTGTCGTTCCTAGCTACTATGAAAGATACAAATCTATGTATAATTAGATGGCCACTGGAACTACAGGAATATAATATTGATGTCACTTATATTCCAGGAAAAAGAAATATAGTAGCTGATTACCTTTCTAGATATTTAGGATTCGGTCATGATCAGTCAGCTAGGGATCAATATTTGAATCAAGATAAAGAGAAGAAGTCCCAAATTCATGTCATTGGTAAAGTGAGTAAAGAACCTAGCTCAAATCTGGGAAAAAGATAAGATTATTCAAGCTCAGAAAGATGATCCTGTACTAAAAAATTATTTATGGAGTGGTATTGAGAGATGAGACTCAGTTAGATACAGTTTTAAACCTAAAAAAATTATATTTGTAGAAGGATAGATTACTCCTATCGATAAATAAATGGTAGAAGGAAGGTTGCAAGTGTAGATATTGGCACAAGTTCAAATGATTCCTTGGATCATGCACACTTTCCATGAATTTAATTTGACAGAACACCAAGGATTTTCTAAAATTTGGCAAAGAATATAGAATAATTGTATCTGGAAAGGTATGAATAGTGATATACATTGCTTGAAAAGAAGTCAATGGATACCATAGTGTGAGGAACAAACAGCCATGACAGATCTTAATATGTAGGACCTCCTTTTACTGTGATGACTACAGCAGTCCTACAGGGCATACTTTCCACAAGTGTACAATAGCATTCGATCAGAATTTTGGATCATTCTTCCTGTAGGCAGGTAATGAAGTCCTGGACTGTTGTGTGTGTGTGTGGGGGGGGGGGGGGTGGATCTCCTGACTTCACCAAATGCTCCACTTCAAATGTCCACAAACCACACAGCTACAGTAGCAGCCTTATGACACAGTGCATTCTATTACTGAAAGAGACAATGGTCAGTTCTGTAGAAACACCACAAAGTAGGAAGCATTGCATCATCCATGATGTTCAGATATCTCTCACAGTTCAATGTTTTTATGTCACCACAAACAGAAGTCCGAGGAAAAACAGTACTATACCGACCCATCACCACCTCTGAATTTCATAGTTGGGATTATGCACTGTGGTAAGAGATGTTCACAGAGCACCTGTCACACTCATGCCATTCCATCTTCTTAGTAGAGGGTGTAGCATGATTTTTTGCTCTGTAACACAGATTTCCAGGCTTCCATGACCCACTGTACATGCTCTTTGCAGTAATGAAGATGACACTGCATGTTGGTTTATGTAATGTGGGGTTTGCATATTGCAGTCCTTCCATGGAAACCCATATTGTGAGCCTTGGTTCTGAATGTTTTTGTGCAGATTCATGTTCCAATCGATGCCCAGAACTCCGCATTCAACATATCGGTTGATGAATGGCAGTTTTTACATATTAATCTTCATAGCACCCTACTGTCACATTTGGTGAGTGTGGTGGGTCATCCACTGTGGGTTGCACTTGCAGTTGACTCCAATCACTTCCATCTCAGTATGGCATCACTGATTGTTGACCTGGGATGGCCCAATTTATCAACAATTTGCCAAAAAAGATAGGCCTGTAACATGGCATTCTATCACAACACCTCTTTCAAACTCCATCAGTTCTCTCCTCACAGCTATTTCACCCAGACACAGTTGCACTGATATAGAAACATCATATTCCTCCAATTTATACCAGCTACAAATGTGACTCGTTACCTGGCACGATACACCTTGCCCTTGGGTGTGGGGGGGGGTGTCTGTTGACTTCTTTCCAAGCAGTGTACTCACCCCAAATCATACCATGTGCCAATTAAGATCTTTTTTCATCTTCATTGACCCCCCCCCTCTTTTCTCTGAAGAGGAAAAGCTCTACTGCAAGCATTTCATATTCCAACAAGACCTTTCAGGCTGTTGTTATTGATGTATTAGGTTCATTGCCAACTACAAAAAGAAGCAATAAGTATATTCTAGTAGCCACAGATTATGCTAACTAGATTTCCTGAAGTAGAGTAGTCTCAATGAAAGATCAAACTACGAAGACTATTGCAGAGAAGTTCTTTAAATATGATTATTTGTAGATAGGAAACTCCCGTGATCTTACTTTCAGACCAAGGAGCAAATTTCATATCTGAACTATCGTTACAATTCTGTAAATCACTAAATGTTAAGATATTTATCATACTTTACCACCTTCACTGTAATGGTATATGTGAAAGGTTAAATAAAAATATAAAGCAAATAATCTCCAATCCTGCAAACACTGAAATGAATGATTGTAATACATATCTTTCACACGTGTTATTTGCATGCAGACCTGTTTTTCACTCTGCTATCAAAGAAAAACCATCTTTTGCTTTATAGTTTTGATCCAGTTTTTCCCCATGAATTTGTTTGTCATTCCTGTTACAGGATATGAAGACATAAATGAGTACTTGGAAACAATAGTAGATAAATTTTCTATGACCCATAAATCAAACAATACATTAATTGGAGAGATAGATTCTGGTATTGAGACCACATGTTTATTAAATATGAACAGGATACATGAAAACCCGACAAGTTTCGTAAGTCGTATGACTTATATCATTAGGGGTATTGGTGTATATATATAAAAAAAAAAAAAGTTAAACACAACTAACAAAGATTAAATTCATAGTCCATTAGATGTTTCTAACTCTAACTGTTTCTAACTGTCCATGGTTTTCACATATCCTGTTCGTATTTAATAAACATGTGGTCTCAATACCAGAATCTATCTCTCGAAGTACTGAACCACAGAAACCATCGCACATGAATACATTAATTTTTTCAGAAAGTATAAGTTATTCACACCAGATCTGGTATTGTTGGATAATAAATCTAGTATAAAAAGGGTAAAAAAAAATTAGAAAGAAAGCTTTGAGTCTATATAGAATTTTAGACTAAATTTAGGATTTGAGATGTAAGAAATCCTAGTAGAATTGTAAATGTACATTCTGATAGATTAAAAAAAAAAAAGGGTACTTTTTAGGAACAAGAAATTTAATTATGTTAGGAGTGAATATCAATAAGATATTGGAGGATGAGGGTTTTCCTGATACTAATTGTGAACCATGTTCACATTCAGATAGCATGAAAGGAAATACTGTAGTTTTAAACCTCGTAATCCAGTTACACCACAAAAGGTGGGTGCTTAAGGGTCAAAGCTGTATAACTGGGTGGAGACCTCCACATAGCCTTTTAAGGAATGTGGTGAAACAGACTGAGGGATTCTGACTTAATGTCCAATCTTCACCTTCTCATCTGGATACTGAATGAATGAATGAGGATGGGTTGGCAATTTGGAATTTAGCTGATCACAATGTAAAATGATGGTACAACATGACAGGATTTCATATTGGCTGGGGCGTTGCCCAGTTAACACGTTCGCTGCCAACTATACGAGTATACTCGTAGTTGGTATATGAGCCTCACAAGCCAACTACGAATATACTCGTATGTCGATTACCGCTGGCTACGAGATTACTTGTACTGACCTTGAAGAAGTGAAAGTGCTTGGCTTGCGGTAACAAACTACGTCCGAGGAGCGTGGCAGCGAACGTGTTACACAAGGCACCTGTTGATTTTGTCAGGATACAGGGCAAACAATGAAAAGTCAGCTACTGGAACAAATTTCAGAACATGTCCCAACTCAACATCAGCAGAGTTCAAGATTGGGTACTCTCAACACAAGAAGCATCAATGGAAAAGAAATGGAACTAGTAGAAGAATTGGATAAATGCCTGATTGACATAATAAGGCATAAATGAAATAAAGAAGACAAAAAGAGGTGAGATCTTTCTTAGCAACAAATATAAAATATTATATTCAGGCAATAACAATCAGGGAAAAGAGGAAATAGCTATAGTATTATCATCATCATCAAATTCCTGACATGTACCCTCAAGGGGCGTACAGGATATGATAGTACTACATGAAAAATTTACATCATTACTAACTTCCTATCTACAATTTTCCTCCAAATCAGTCTGTTACTTGCCAAGTAACTAAAACATTATCAGATCTTATATTTCTATTGTCTAAGGCACTTTGTACAGTATCAATCCATCTATATCTTGGTCTTCCTCGGGGTCATTTCTCTGCCAACCTTGCAGAGAACACTTGTTTTGTTAATCTTTCCTCGCCCATTCTATTTAAGTGACCATACCAACTGAGATTAGCTCTGCTAATGCATTTTTGGATGCTGACAATGTCAAGTTCTTTCCTAATGTCCTCGTTTTTAATATGATATTGCCATTGATGCCATTTGTTCACGCCTCTAATCTTTCTCAGGACTCTCATATCTGCAGTCTCTAGTCTTTGGTCAAGTGTTTTACTTCTGACCCAGCTCTCAGATCCATAAGTTAAAACTGGTTTGAACACTGTCTTGTATACAGCTAATTTAGTGTTGCGACTAATTTCTCTCTTATTCCATATGAATTTATTCAATTGACTTCCTACTATACCAGCTTTGTTGATTCTGTTGTCTATTTCCATATTTAATTTACCATCTTCAGTAAAAATCGTGCCTAAGTAGCTGAAATGTTTTACTTGTTCCACAGGTTCCCCATTCACAACACAGTTGACATTTTCAACAATTCTACCTATTTTCATTGTCTTTGTCTTTTTAATGCTGACCTTCATACCATATCTATCACAACAGTTATTAGCTATAGTATTCAACACTAAATATGAGGATAATCTTCTTGAATGGTAGGCAATATCGAGTAGACTGATGTGGACAAATATCAGAATGGGGAACTGGACAATGAGACTTATTTCCACCACTCTCACATCCAGATGGTACTGTAATTATCTCATCTAAAGACAAGGCCACTAACTACCATCATTCTTCTCTTCCAGTTCCTGGGAAAAGTTCCCTGCACTTTACCAAGAATAGCTCTCTCTATGTCATGCATAGTCTTCTGACAAAAAGAAATGCAAAGAATTCTCAATAACCTTGAACACAATCAATGCATCTGGTCCTGATGGTATCCTACCTATTGCGATAAAGAATTGTGCCCCAGAACTAACAAGTATCCTGTATCACCTCTTCAATCTATCCTATTCAACTGGCATCTACCCTACAACCTGGAAGCAGGTCCACATCCAGCCCATTCCAAAGCAAGATCATAACTGATCTTGCTTTCACCACTTTCCTCTGGACTTAAGCCATGGAGAAATTTGTAAAAACTCACATTTCCCTCGACATTTCAAAGGCATTTGATTGGGCTTGGCACAGGGGCTACTTAAACTGTTATCCTATGGTCTGCCTTTCTCATTCTTCAACTGGATCACCAACCTTCTCACAGGTCACTCACTACGTGTCATGGTAGATGGTCTATTCTTCTCATATTTCCCCACCAATGCAGGAGTAGCCCAGGGTTCTGTTCTTTCGCCCACTCTCTTCCTTTTTGTATATAAATGGCCTGCTCTCTCAGACTTCAAGGCTTTGCTGATGCCAGTACTCTCCATTCCTCCTTTTCATTTTACACACTTTGTAGTGCTCAAGTTTTAGAATCCTGAAGATCTACCATGACCTGAACTCAGATCTCCTAGCTGTATCCCAGTGGGGCAGGGACAACCATGTAAACTTCGATGCCACCAAAACTCATTTCTATCTGATCTCTCATAAGAATGAGCTCACATAACTTCCCCTTACCTTTAGTAATACTGAGATTGAAACATTTCGACTATAGCTTCTGCAGCTGCCAAAAAACTTGGTGTACTTTTTTACACAAGACACTACTTCACACCTTCACAGCTGCTAACTCTATACCAAGCCCAAATCTGCCCAACCATGGAATATTGCTCCAATATTTGGGGTAGAGCACCAAAATCCTCTCTAAGATTGCTTGATTCTAGTTGTTAGCAGTGTTTTCCGACTGGTTCAGGACACAAAGAGCATACAGAGGATTTGAAATAGGACAATCTAGCTAATTAATAATGTCTCTCACAGATGTTCAGTTTCTGCCTTGTGCCTTTTCTACGGATATTTTCATGGACAGTGCTCTGCTGAACTGTCTGCTTTATTCCTCCACTTTCCTCTAAAATCATTAAAACAAGCCACTGCTAAATAACATCCTTTATAGTCCATCTCAAAACTTGCCAAACCAACTTCACTGCCTCCTCCTTTATCCCCATCTACTACTGTCCTTTGGAACAGTCTACCCCATTCTGCCTTCCCCAGTGATTATGACCCCTTTGCTGTTCAAGCAAAATCTGAACAGATTCTTCCTTTCTTCTATTCCTCTTGCCTGCACATGGCACTAATGTGTTATATGTCTTGTGGCTTTTTGTGTGTGGATTAGATATTAAAAAAAAAAAAATTGTGCTTATGGTCCCAGAAGGTTCTACCAAGGAAGAGATGAAGGAATTTTTTGAGTCATTAGTGAGGCAACTGGCTCAATGAAAAACAAAAAGCTAGTCCTTCTTGGTAATCTAAACAACAGAGTAGGAAATGATTACAAGACACAGAAATGTTTCGGGAAAATAAAGCGCAAAGCTAATAATAACAGTAAATGCCTGCTGGATTTCTGTTCTGGGCATAGATTAATTATTACTAACACCATGTTCTAACATAAAAATGTGTACAATTCACATGGAGAGAAGATGCAATAAATAAAAGTCTCATTGACTACATTATAGTTGATAGCAGTGTTTTCCAACTGGTTCAGGACACATAGAGCACATACAGAGGATTTGAAATAGGAAGTGATCACTATTTAGTTTTCCACAGGATAAAGATGAACTTCATATCGAAAAGAGTGTGTAAGAGAGTTTTAAAATGAATTAAGGTTGACCAACTTTCAGAGGTGAACTGTAGACTGAAATACACAAACATCATTGAAGAAGAAAATGAAAGCATTTGAAACCAAGAACCAAATCTTTGAGATTCAATAACAAATCCTGAAGAAAGCATTGTTTCAGCCAGAGAGACATGTGGTGAGGTTATCTGTAAGGATATAAAAATTAGAACTCCCTGGTGGATGCAGGAAGGTAAAGAGGCAGTCAAGGAAAAGAAGAAAGCATATTTGACAGTTCCTGGTCATCTTGTGTTCTTAGAGAATGCAGAAATGTAAGAAAGTAAAGCACTGTGTAAAACTAGCTAAACAAAAGTCCTGTGAAGACTTTGTTAAGAACATAGAAAATAAATATCAGGAGGGTGGCAAATTATTCTGGAGGCTATTGAAAAAGCTTAGACATGGAGGAAAAACACTGTAAAAGGAATAAGAGATAATAAAGGTGACATGAAAACTGAAGATAATGATATTCTAGATGTCTGAAACAAGCATGTCAGCACGATGGTAAAAAACTTTCAACAGAAATGCAGTCAGAAATACATATCCATACTTGAAGCAGGAAAAAAATCATCAAAAACCTGAACTATGGAAAGGCATCTTGGAGTAGATGAAATTCAGCCAGAACTGCCAGTGGCTGTATTGCACAATTCAGAAGACCTGGTCAGAAGATCGATTGAATTCCAGATGATTGGAGCAGAGCTATCATAGTACCCATCTATGAAAAAGAAAATAAAACTGAATGTGAGAATTACAGAGGTATTTCCCTACTGAACGTCCCTGGTAAGATTTATTCAAGTATACTTGAGAAACAGCTAAGAAAAATTGTGCAAGGGAAGCTTGATGAAGAACAAGCTGGATTCAGACCAAATAGAGGTTGTCAGGATCAAATTTCCACATAAAGACAAATAGTTGAGAAATCTTGGGAATATAATAAGGATTTGCATTTAAGTTTTGTTGATCTAGAAAAGGCATATGACAAGGTGCCAAGAGAAAAGTTCTTCAAAATGCACCAGTTATATTGTGTAAATGGGACATTATAATAAGCAATACATGGTCTCTGTTTAAGCTGTAAGTCAGCAGTTAGAAATGAAGAGGTATAGGAAGATGGTTTGAGATAAAATCAGGTGTGTAACAAGGATGCACATTATCTCCACTGTTCTTCATTATCTCCACTGTTCTTCATTATCTATATGGATCACATTATGAATGAAAGTGGTATTAAATCTGGTATCAAAACTGTTGATGATAATCTTAGCTCTTTACTTTATGCAGATGATATTATACTTCTGAATAAACCCAGTACAAGTCCACAAGATTTTCTGGCTAAATTGAATAACTGTGGTTATAGGTTTAATACCACTTTCATTCACAATGTGATTCATATAGATAATGAATAACAGTGGAGATAATGTGCATCCTTGTCGCACACCTGATTTTACCTCAAACCATCTTCCTGTACCTCTTTATCCAAGTGTAACTGGATAAAAAGGACACTTGGATAAAGGTTTAATTCTTTATCCAAGTGTAAGCAAACAAAGTTTGAAGTATTTTCAGGACTGGGACAACTCGTGGTAAAGGTGGTATAAGTTCTGATCACTTGCCTTAGTATTGCAGACATGTATACTGCTATACATTAAGGGAAAGGTCACTACTCAGACCGGTTTCGACCTTCATTGAAGTCTCGTCAGTGGGAGCCAGACCCAGAGGTGGTGATACTAAGATGCAAGTAATGCAGAAGTCATATCACCATATACCAGTTGCTAAAAGGTGTCAACACCTTATTATTAAAAGTCTCTAGATTAGAGATAGTTGATGGAAGTTTTCTTCACTTGGCTATGCTACCAATTATATATTTATTTAATCCTTTATCCAAGTGTAAGCAAACAAAGTTTGCACCTGAAGTATTTTCAGGACTGGGACCAACTCGTGATAATGATGGTATAAGTTCTGATCAGTTGCCTAGGTTTGGTATGAAAATTCAGCAACAAAAAGACAAAGACAATGAAACATTTTGACTATTTAGGCACAATATTTTTGTGCCTAAATGTGATGGTAGTATCACATTAAAAATTAGGATATTAGGAAAGAACTTGCTATTGTTGGCATTCAGGAATGTGTTAGTAGAGCTAATCTCAGGTGGTAGAGGTCACTTAAACAGAATGGGAGAGGAAAGATTAGCAGAACAACTGTTCTTTGCCAAGTTTGCAGGAAAAAGATCCAGAGGAAGACTAAGTTGTAGATGGATTGATATAATAAAAAGCACCTTAAAAGACAGAAATATATAAGATCTGATAATATTGGAGTCTTGACAGATAACAGATTAATTTAGAGGAAAATTATATAAAGAAAATAAAGAAAAATACTTTATTGGATTGGGAGTCAGTTTTCGATGAAGATTGGTTGTGTTCCTAGATAACTGCATTTTTTTTAAGCAGGTGTGGCCTCTTGTGGGAATGGGGGAACAGGGACGACATCAGATAACACTGAGTCCAGTGGGGTCTGAAGGGAATAATGATAAGTATAGAAGCAGTGACATTTTTATGCTTTATACTAATGCCAAGAGTATTCTGAATAAAGGAGATGAATTGGTGGCGCTAATTGTGTCAGCCTGGCCAAAGATTATTGGGATCACTGAGATATGGTTGATGGAAGATGATATAATAACAGGAATAGAAGTAGCAGGGTACAGCATTTTTCGGCAGGATAAAAGAGGAAAATGTGGTGGTGGAGTACTGCTTATGATAAGTGATGACTTACATCCTGTAAGAGTGGAGGCTTTGGAAGGCAGGACACTAATGGTTTTGAAAGCATATGGTGTGAGGTAGAGGTGTGCAAGACAGGATATTTAGTGGGGTGTTGCTACAAGTCAAGGAGTACAGAGGGTGGGGACCACGAGATGTTGAGACAGTTGAGCATGGCAAGTGCAAGAAGAATGATTGTTATCGGAGATTTTAACTACAGCAGTATAAGCTGGGAAGAAGAAAATGCATGTAGTAATAAGGGAATGGAATTGCCCATATTCTTGAGGTACAAATATCTTAGACAACATGTAATAGAAGGAACAAGAGGTTCAAGAGTTTTGGATTTAGTCTTAGCATCTGAAGAGCTGATAATAACTGAGATGACACCCCCCCCCCCCCCAGTTGGAGAGAGTGACCATGCGGTTTTGACATGGAAGATGAATAGACATGCTGAAGTATCAAAGAAAAGGGAACATATGTGGAATTATAAGGTTGGTGATTCTCGTAGTAAGGCTTACACATTGATTATACATGATTATTAATTAACTTAAGGAAATCACAATGTACACTAGAACATAAATTGAATAAACTTTAATATATACAGGGTGTTCGGGATAAATTTGACAGTTTCGTAAGGAAAAAGAAAATCTTCTTTGTATCTATTAAATTTAATGAATTGACAAAAAACATTACAGGCAGAGTTAATTACAATACTATCAACAAGATTTACTCAAAATAACCACCATTAGCATCGATCACAGCTTCAATCCTGCTTCGGAACCTCGAACAAGCTGATGCTACAGTCTCCCTGGGAAGGGCCGCAAAAACTGTTTTAATTTTATCCATTAACTGGGCTTTTGTATTACTGGAAGTGCGATTGGTGTCTTTTTCAACTGCGCCCCATACAAAATAATCCATGGGGTTAAGGTCTGGGGAGTTTGGAGGCCAAACATTTGGACTGGTGAAGTCGTAGAAATTTTCAGACAACCATTTTTGACTTTTCCCAGAGGTGTGGCAAGGGGCCGAATCCTGCTGCCATACATACGGCCTACCATTGGCTACCCTTGTTATCCAGGGCTTGACTACAGTGTTTAGCAACTCCACGTAGCCATCTGAAGTCAACCTGAGGCCCTCTTGGAAAAAATGCGGAGGCATCACATTGCCTTCAGAGGATACACATCCGAAAACCATCACAGTTTGGGGAAATTTAGTCTGCATTACACGAGGAATGTCCTTTGTACTGTATGCAAGCCATCTGTTATTCTGCGTGTTGTGTTTTTGATCCTGGCAAAAGTTTTTCTCATCGGAAAAGAACCAGATTGTTTGTGGTTCCGCAGGATGTTTCACTCTGCTTAGAAGTTTCTTCGCGTTTATCAAACGTTTTTCACGGGCCTTTTCTGTAAGCAGCTGACCTTTGCGGCGCTTGTATGAGTAGTAGCGGAGGTCTTCATTGAGTGCAAGCTTCATAGTAGAGGCTGCAACATTCATTTCACGTGACAAAGCCCGAATTCCAATGCCAGGGTTCTTCAACACCTGTTCCTGCAGATTTGCGAGGAATTCTGCTGTACGAACGCAATCAGATCGTCTGCTAGGGATCTTTCTTCTTGCTGCATCCTCGTAGTCACCATTGCAAGTCTCTAGTTCATGCCTGATTGTTTTTACTGTATTCAGGGAGCATTGGGCAGCAGTCGAAATATCCTTATTTTGATGGCCGGCACGAATCATCATGATACAAGTTATTCTCTTCCATGATTCAGGTGGGTTCCAGCTATCCATCCTTTCTGACATCTTGTATATGAATGAAGAAGGGTCCAACCTTTTAAATGAAGAGAAGTGTGTGTTAATACATGTAACTTACGGAAAAATATAATTAATTATAAATATGTCAAATTTATCCCGAACACCCTGTATTTCCAATATTTCGGCAACAACACGTTGCCAAAGGAACTTAAAATAAAGACGTGCACGCAGGCACTACACACAATAAATGAGGAATGAAGTGAGGAAGCAAATGTTTTTCCTAAAAGACCTGATGGTGCCCCCTAGCGGTCTGTGTAGGTATTCTTGGCTGTTCGGCTGAAGATCTCATGTTGCAAGTCTCCCAAATTTGGGGCAGTCTCATGCAACCAAATTTGTTGAGGTTTGGCATGTTTCTTAAGACTGAGGCTGATTCCATGAAAAGTCTTTCAAATTTGAACTTGCTATGGTGTATTATTGTGGCTTTCTTCCACCATATTCTGTGGCATGTATCCAGAGCATGGTCTGCAGGACCAGAGTGGCTATACCTGTGAAAATGGATGTAGTCCTTGTGTTCTGAAATTCTGATATTTACTGTCGTGCCTGTTTGGCCAGAGTAGGACAGCTTATAGCTGAAAGGGACCTGGTATACACCAGGTAGGTCTAGGCAGTGGTGAGCTATGGAGCCATATTTCAACATAGGTTTTGAGAGAGTGTGCTAAAGAACTGCAGCTCCTTCTACCTGGCTTTTCAATGGAAGTCTGGCTACAGGAAAGGTACCCAAGGAATGGAAGGAAGGTAAGATAGTGCCATTGCATAAGGGCAGTAGCAGACTCGAAGTGTCTAATTATAGGCCAGTTTGTGTGTCATCAGTTGATAAGGTCTTGGAGAAGTTAGTGAGGGACTATATATAGCGTTGGGCAGATAAGGGTAATGTTATCTATGAGAATCAACATGGATTTGTTAAGGGGCGTTCTTACTTAAGTAATATGATTGCCTTTTATAATAAAGTGACAAGAGCTATTGATGAGGGAAAGGCATACACTGCCATTTTTTGGATTTTGCAAAGGCATTTGACAGGGTGCCACATGATAGGCTGATTATTTAAGTTACAGCACATGGGTTTAGATGTCGGGTTAGTCAACTAGATTCAGAATTGGGTGTCTGATAGGTATCAGAGAGTTGTGTATGGTGGGGCAATATCAAGGAAGCAGAAGCTTACAAGTGGTGTTCCACAGGGCTCATTACTGGGACCTGTATTGTTTAACCTTTATATCAATGACATTGTTAATGGATGGCAAGGGGATATTCAGTTGATTGCAGATGATGTGAAGTTGGGAAGGGTTATTAATTATAGTACAGATGTGGCAGCTCAAGAGGATTTGAATAAATGGTCAGATAGGCAAATGAATGGGAATGTTTGTTTAATGCAGCAAAATGTAAAGTCTTGAAGTTTGGGATACATCGATGGGAGGCTGCATACTCGATTGGAGGAGCTGTACTGGAGGAAGTAGGGGAGATAAGAGATATGGGGGTGATGATCGATATAAAACTGAAATTCAGGGAGCATATTGCAAATGTGGTGAAGGTAACCTAGAGGACTGCTGCAAAACCTGTAGAGATAGAAGAGCTATCATTCCATTGTATAAGACCCTGATCAGACCACACTTAGACTACTGTTCTCTAATTTGGTTCCTAGGATTTGAATTGGATAAATTAACTGTGGAAAGGGTGCAGAGGCAGATAACAAAGATGGTTTCAGGACTGTACAATGTTAATTATGAGGATCGGCTGAGGGAATATGGACTGCAGAGTTTGGTGGACAGAAGGAGAGGTGATATGATCGAGACTTTTAAACTGTTGAGAGACAGTTACAGGATGGACCCTGGGGAGTTCTTTCACTTGGTGGAGCAGCAGGAGGGAGTGATGACAAGGGGACCATTCCTGGAAAGTGCGAAAGGAAGCTGTGAGTGGGAGGGTGAGGAGTGGTTTCTTTGTGTGGAGGGTGGTGAAACCATAGAATGCATTACCTGATAGAGTGGTGAGAGCAAGAACGGGCAATTAATTCAGGTAGTGATATGATAGACTTCGTGTTTCCTAGGAAGGACCTCTGGGATGAGTCTCTTGACTGAATGGAGGCCTGAATAATAATAAATTATTGATTGGAAGTTAGTAATGGTGTAACTTTTTCATGTAGTACTATCATAATTACCATGTACATCCCCTGAGAGTACATATCAGGAATTTTATGAGGAGGAGGAAGGAATTAAGAAATTTTGGTAAAACAAAACCAAATCAAACAAGAAATTCCACAGACCCAGAAGTATATAATTCAAATGAAGTACATTGAAGTGATATTAATCATGAAGAATGGATGAAATATTGGCCAAGTATTATAGGTTGATTAACATAGAATTACATAATCCAGGGGAAAGTAAGTTTCTTGAATTTAATTAAAGAAGATAAAGAATCTCAGTATATTAAAATGAAAAGCCAAATGGCTAGTTTTCTGGCAACTTAATAGATATTAAAGGGATAAAAATCCTATGTTGTTATATAGCCAGTAAGTGAAATTCAAGATCAAGAACTACGATCTATGAGTTTCAATGCCGAAAAACTATCGGCGAAGGCAATTCGAAGAAAAGGTGGAGCAAGCTCCCTCACTATTCCTGATATTCTCTCATAATGTAAAACACAGCTCCTAGGAGATGTAATACTGTCATTACATTATGAGGAGAGGTCTCTACCCAGACCGGTTTCAACCTTTTTTGAGGTCTCATCAGTGAATAGGTAGACCTGGAAGATATCAAAGCTTAGTGAAAAGAACTTACATACCTTCACTATACGAATGCCATAAAGGTGTGCTTATATTTTGTAATTAAAATGAAAAGCCAAATGGCTCGTTTTCTGGCAACTTAATAGATATTAAAGGGATAAAAATCCTATGTTGTTATATAGCCAGTAAGTGAAATTCAAGATCGAGAACTACGATCTATGAGTTTCAATGCCAAAAAACGATCGGCGAAGGCAATTCGAAGCAAAGGTAGAGCAAGCTCCCTCTCTTCATAATGTAATGACAGTATTACATCTCCTAGGAGCTGTGTTTTACATTATGAGAGAATATCAGGAATAGTGAGGGATCTTGCTCCACCTTTGCTTCGAATTGCCTTCGCCGATAGTTTTTCGGCATTGAAACTCATAGATCGTAGTTCTCGATCTTGAATTTCACTTACTGGCTATATAACAACATAGGATTTTTATCCCTTTAATATCTATTAAGTTGCCAGAAAACTAGTCATTTGGCTTGTCATTTTAATTACAAAATATAAGTACACCTTTATGGCATTTGTATAGTGAAGGTATGTAAGTTCTTTTCACTAAGCTTTGATATCTTCCAGGTCTACCTACCCACTGATGAGACCTCAAAAAAGGTTGAAACCGGTCTGGGTAGTGACCTCTCATCATAATGTAATGACAGTATTACATCTCCTATGAGCTGTGTTTTACATTATGAGAGAATATCAGGAATAGTGAGGGAGCTTGCTCCACCTTTGCTTCGAATTGCCTTCGCCGATAGTTTTTTGGCATTGAAACTCATAGATCGTAGTTCTTGATCTTGAATTTCACTTACTGGCTATATAACAACATAGGATTTTTATCCCTTTAAGAATCTCAGTATATTTAGAATTTGATTCTAGTAATTTAAGTGAAATTTTTGAAAAGCACAAAAATGAAATTTGTAAATATAATGAATTGGGATATTATGTAAATTCCCAATGGTATCTAGCATCAAATGATTCCAAAACTACTCATTCAAAAATTGTAGATAATGAGTCATCACCTGATGATTAGAAAGAACCTTCTTATAATTTTAAATCTAATCATAAGCATGAAAAGAATTGTGAGTTTTGTTAGGTATAAGTTAAATATTTAAGACCAATTTTTTTAATTAAAAAAATATCGAGAGAAAGATGAAACCAGTGTAAAAATAATCATAATTTCTGCTATCACGAACTTCTTGCTTGCCTTAGTTGAAAAAGTGCTCGCTAAGGAGATTGGCAGCTGCCAAACAGTGCATTTAGAACTAGGATAATGAAAAAAAATGAGAGAGAGAATGGAAGTTTGAGAATGCATATCAGCAACTTTTGTTTTAGAAAGCTTTTGAAAAACTTGACAGTCTGAATGTATTAATGGGCAAGTCCAAAAAGGAATTTTTTTCGAGGTCCTATCATGGATACATTGATATTGTAAACAAATGAGCAGTAACAAAATCATTACATTTGAGAAAATTCCCATCTATCTATTCTCTCAAATCCTTTTAGCAACTTATTTGCTTCTGTCATATCTCCTCTCTTCCACCTATTAATTAGTCTTTATAACCTACAACCTTCCTAGAAGATCCTAGAGAGGGTTCTTGATGGAAGACCGAGGAAGGAGGTGGAGATTGCAAAAGAGCAATTTTGCTTCATGCCTGATCGATCAACGGCAGATGCTTTCTTTGGGTTACGACAGATGATGGAAAAGTTTCGAGAGAAGCAACAGGAGCTACACCTGGTTTTTATTGATCTGGAGAAAGTGTATGATAGAGTGCCAAGGCAAGAAATCTGGAGGTGTTTGAGGGAGAAGAAGGTACCAGAGAAATATGTCAGGTTGGTATAGGAGATGTATAGAAATGTGAAGACAAGAGTTCAAACCTGCCTGGGAGAGACAGAAAGTTTTTCAGTGACAGTTGGCTTGCATCAAGGGTCAGCATTAAGTCCGTTCCTGTTTAGTATTGTGATGACGGTGGTGATGGAGGAGGTGAGAGAAGATGCACCTTGGACTATGTTGTATGCAGATGACATCGTGCTTTGTGCAGAATCAAGAGAAGAAGTGGCAGATAAACTGGAAAGTTGGAGGAAAGTACTGGAAGAGAGAGGTATGAGACTGAGCAGAAGTAAGAAAGAGTATATGTGTTGCAATGTGGATGGCAACCAGGAGACAAATCTAGAGCTGGAAGGAGATGTCATCAGGAAGGTCAGTGACTTTAGATACTTAGTTTCAACAATGAAAGAGGATGGTGAGGCTGAGAAGGAAGTGGGATGCAGGATGGAAGAACTTGAGAGAGATGGCCGGAGTGCTATGCGATAAGAGGATGCCGATCAATCTAAAAGGCAAAATCTACAGGACAGTAATGAGACCAGCTATGACGTATGCTACGGATACTGTGCCCGTGAGGAAAAATTAGCGTTCATTAAAAAAAAACATTCATTAGCAGAGATGGGAATGTTTAGGTGGATGTGTGGTGTGACTAGAAAAGATCGTCTGAGAAATGACTATGTAAGGGAACGGTGAAAGTTACGAACTTAGGAGCAAAGATACAGGAGGTGAAATTGAGATGGTTTGGTCATGTGATGAGGAGGGAGGGAGGAAGAGTATGTGGGAAGAAAGGTCATGCAGATGGATGTGCAGGGGAGGAGGAAACGCGGACGGCCAAAGAAGAGATGGAGGGAGATGGTAGAGGAGGACTTGAGAGGGAAGAACTTGGATGTGGCTACAGCCCAAGACAGGAGGTTGTGGAGGAGACTCACCACAAACAGTGACCCTACTTAAGTGGGAAAAGCTGCAGAAGAAGAAGATAACCTACAACCGTTGAGGTGAAAATGGAAAAAGGATATTCCATAAACCTGGAGTAGTATAGGGATGTAAAAGAGCCTGATAATAGGGATTAAAAAAAAAAAAAAAAAAAAAAAAAAAAAAAAAAAAAAAGATGGATAGATAGTAGAGGCAGAAAAAAAAAGTCCTGAGATCCTTTGTATTGTAATGGAATCAAAGACAATTTTTTTCCCTTTTTATAAACAAATGAGCAGTAACAAAATCATTACATTTTGTTACTGCTCATTTAGCTCATATAGCTAAATGAGCAGTAACAAAATATAGCTAAATGACCAAAATCAAGAGACACCCTGTTACTCAAATTGTTACACTTGGTGCCATTAACTGCCTTGGGTTGGCCTTCACTGCTTGGAGAATGCTTTCCAGTCATCCTTGTAGTTGAGAAGCATAGAACCACAGTGAGCTAAGAGGATGGAACAGTGAGAAACTTCTCATGATAGGAATAGGCAGAAATCTATCTCCCCATGATAAATATCACACACTGGCCACCAACTTTTATTTAATACCATGCTGGACCTCATTTAGCCTGAATTATAGCACATATGTGGTTTGGCATAAATTCCACAAGGTGTTAGATTGCATCTACAACATACCAGGTGTTCACCAGACATCCTCTAACTAGCTTAGATTTAACGGAAGAGGACTTTGCTCCTGGATCTGTTTTTCTGAAATGTCCCATACGTTCTCAATGGAGTTCAGATCTGGAAGATGTTCAGATGTTTAAATATTCCTTCCTTCAGCTTCCGTTTTATAATTTTCTGCATTAGATTCTCCTTTGGTTGTATCTTCTGATAGAGCTCTTCATTTGTGACTTTCCCACCCATCCTATTCTTAGAATCTTCCTGTAACTTTCAAATGCCAAAATTCTTTTTCTTGATTCCTTATTTATTACCCACGTTTCAGATCCATACAGTACACTGCTAAAGATGCATGTTTCCATACTCTTAGTTTTGTTTTCAGGCTGATCACTTTACTTTTCCAGATGTTATCCATGGCCTTCAGATTTGTTCTTCCCTTTGCAATCCTGATCTTTATTTCTTTTTTACAGTCCAAATCATGTCATTTTACTTCCCAAATATGTGAATTGTTCTACATTTTCTATATCAGTTCCATTCACTTGTATCTTTGTTTTATGTTCTTCTCACCAAATACAATTGTTTCATTTTTTCCAAGTTCATAACAAGTCCAAATCTCTTCTCTTCCTCATTTAGCAGTTTCAATGTTTTTTGTAGTTCGCTTTTGTCTTCTTCAATAATAACAATGTCATCTGCAAATCTCAGATTGTTAATTCTCATCCCACACTGATATTCCTTTTGCATCTTCCTTCATTTTATCTATTACTCTTTCTAAATGTGCGATGAAAATGTTTGGTGATATTTGGTCCCCCCCCCCCGTTCCTTGTCTAGTACCTCTGCTTGTTTTAAACCATTTCCCCAAATCATCACCTATTCTAACTGCTGTTCCTGCATTCTTATAAACATCTTTTAATATAGCTGTTAGTTTTCTGTCAATTCCATTGGATTCTAGCACTGCTAACATCACTTTCTGGTCGATACTGTCAAATGCCTTCTGAAAATCAACAAAGCAAGTACCTAGGCTGTTCAATAAGTAATAAGACTATATTTATACAGAAAACAGATTACCTTTAATCATCATCATTTACATGGTCTTTTTCGAAGTAATTACCATGAGAAGCGATGCATTTGTCCCAACGTTGCGTCCACTTCTTAAACACGTGTGAAAGTCCGTTTTTTGAGAGTTCTTTCAAAACTGCCTCTGCAGCTTTTACACATGCTTTGTTGCTTTCGAAATGGTGCCTCTTAGTGGTTTCTTTAACTGAGGAAACAGCCAGAAATCGCACGGTGCAAGATCAGGACTGTATGGAGGGTGTGGTAGGATATCTATGTTGTTCTTCTGCAAAACGTCCACTACACAACCAGCAATATGTGGCCTTGCATTATCGTGATGCAATAAGAAGCCATTCTTCAGCAATGGACGCTTCCTTTTGACATGCTGTACCATTGTCCGTAAAACATCCGCATAGTATGAGCCGTTTACAGTATTCCTGGGTTCTACAGCATGTTGGTAAACAATGCCCCTTTGTAGAAAAACATTATGGTCATAACTTTACCAGCCGATTTTACAGTTTTTGCTTTCTTGTGGGGGGGGGTAGGCGAAGACGAATGCTTCCATTCACTGCTTTTTTGTTTCATTGTAGGGTCATAGTGATACAACCAACCAAGCTTCATCTGCTGTAATGATGCATTTTAAGAAGTTGTCGCCTTCTTTATCCAGTCTTTCTTTCCATTCTATGCACACATCCACTCGATGCTGCATTTGCTCCGGTGTCAAGAGTTTGGGAATCCATCGGGCACAAACACGTTTCAGTCCCAAATGTTCAGCCATGATTGAGTGAACACTTCCCACAGAAATATTCAGAACAGCATGCAGCTGGCGTACTGTAATTCTGCAATCCTCCTTGATGATAATCGCTGCTGTGTTGATCATTGTCTCTGTGATGGACATTGAAGGTCTTCCGTCACGTTCAAGATCTTCCACATTTTACCTTCCTTCCTTAAAAGTTTTATGCCAGCGAAAAACACTTGCCCTCAACATTGCTTCATCGTGGAAAGCTTCTCATATCATGTTAAAAGTGTCTGATGCCGATTTTTGCAAATGCACACAAAATTTAATCGCATTACGCTGTTCCAAGGGTGCTTCCATTTCGACGACTGGTCGCGGCTCGTAGGCACGGCGAAACAAGCTTGCGTTTAGTCACGTGACACTCTGGCACATGCCCGTATACGCCATCTATCAACCTCTTTTGTTAATACAGACAGCAAAATTTCTTTATTCCACAGAAATTAATATTGCGATGAGTGGTTTCGCGACAGTAAAATTAGTCATTACTTATTGAACAGCCCTCGTATATATGTTTTTGTTTTTTCTCCTAGCTTTTTCTGCTATTAACTGCATTGTCAAAATCTGTTGAATTGTAGTTCTGTCTTTCCTAAATCCTGCTTGCTTGTCTGCAAGGTATGTTTCCAATTGTGCTCTCGATCTTTCTGTCAGCAATTGTTCTGTAATTTTTACATTCTAGTTTATTTCCTTTCTTGTATAATGTCACTGATTAATTTCACTCACTCCCCTGCCATTTTCCCATCTTTCCATACCATATTACATAGTTAGTGCATTTCTGTAACCATACTTTCGCCACCATATTTAATCATTTCTCCAGTGATGTTATCATTACCAGGTCTCAGGTTGTGTTTTAGCCATCCTATTGCTTTTTCTACCTCTCCTCTTAAAATGTCCATATCATACTCATGACATGGTGATGATATCTGCTTCAATTCTTCAGTCAGTTTCCCATCGCTATCTAAATCTAGTTTTTCTTCATACAACTCACTACAGCAGGGGTCTTCACCCTTGCAGACAGTGCAGGCTACATTAAAAATTTCACTGAAGCCCGTGAGCCACTAAGCTATACTGCTGTATTTAGAATTGTAAGATGCTTTCCAGATTCGCAAGGAACACCGTGCATTTGATAATTGACATAAAATCCTATAAAAATAAACTCAGCTTTAAAAGCGTAGGTAGGAGACTGGTTCATGATAAGTAAATACAATCAATACTTGATAAAAGATAATTTAATGAAGAAAACATTCATTTTTACAATGTCAATGGGAAACTTGGCAGTGCTTTTCCTTGACCAGCTTGTCGATGTTGGCATCAATGTTGGAAGTTGCTATGTGCAGAGTATTCTTGAGATGTTGGTCCGTAATCTGAGTTCTTGTTTTGGACTTCACATGCTTCATTCTGGAGAACTGCTCACATAAGTATGTGCATCCTTTAGTTGATCTTTGGATTGTAGCCATGTATTTAGGTCATTTATATGCAATGAGATGTCAGTCACAAAGGCATGGTCTGTCATCCACTTCAGATCATTGAATTCTGCAATCAGATTCCCCTTGGTTTGCATAAACTGCTGTATTTCGCTCCTTAAGTCAAAGACTCATTTAAGAACCTTCCATCTGCTCTCAACCAACGCATATCACTATAATAAACCACATCACTGTGATCCGCTTCGCACTCTTGGGTCAAAAACTCTTGAAATTGACGATGATTCAATCCTCTTGCCCTAATAATGTTGATGACAGTCACAATAACTTTCATGACATTCTCGAATCCAATAGTCTGATGGATTAAACAGTGGTAATGGATGAAATCTTTTCCTTCTAGTTCTGGTTCTTTCTGTAGCAGTGCAGCAAACCCTTTGTTCTTTCACACCATAGTAGTGGTACCACACCCTCAAGGTTGGTTAAGCTGCGGTCGAAACGCTGGAGCGTTTTCTTGGTCGCTTCAAGAATATCAGTGCCTTTTTGTCGTTCCATTCATAGGTACGAATGCTAGCAGTTCTTCTGTCACGGTGAATTGTTGATCAATGCCATGAACAAAGATAGCCAGTTGTACTATATCCTTCACATCTGTGCTCTCATCTAAAGCAAGTGAATGTGACGTAAATTCAGACGACTGTTTTTGTAAAGTTCTTTCAATGTCATTGGTAAGTTCTTTGACACGTCGTGCTACAGTTACCCCAGACAAACTCGGTTTTTTAAACACTTCCTTCTTATTTGGGCACAGAATATCCCCAGAAGCGATGAGACACTCTTTCATAAACTCACCATCCAAGAAGGCTTTTGATTTTTTAGCAGTTTTTTCAGCTATTACATAACTTACTTGGTTGCATGCTTCACTCTCTTCCCTCTGCCTTTTAAATGTACCCTGCTAGCATTTTAAATCAATTTTCAGATGGTTCACTTTGTCCACACGAAGCCACCCTTGAAGGTGATCGAAATTGGACTCATGCTTTGTCTCATAGTGTCATTTTATATTGTATTCTTTTCATACTGACTCTGACTCATGACAAATTAAACACACTGGCTTTTTGTCGATCGGCACAAAAAAGTACGAATTGGTCCACTTTTCATTAAAAACCTAACAAGAATCACTTGGTTTATGCTTTTTACTCGTAGGCGGCATGGTGACGGGAGGTGAACTCAAAAAATGATCCAAAATGGCCGTGTAATGGTTATTAAACACTGAATATGTCTCACACTAATAAAAAAAAAGTCTGGCAATATAAAACCACAATAGGCTATTGGCAGACACGACGAACCTGCGTGCACTTATACACTAATATCACACTGTCATGACTGACTGACTGACTGTGGATGAAATCCTCTTGTATTTATATGAAAATAATGAAGTATCGAGAGCCTTCGAGATGTATCTAGAAGGCACTAGACAGCGCACTCAAATGAAGTACTGCTTCAGCCATCTACCTCCGACATTAGTACTAGTACTTAAGTACCACTTGGTGCTTGTAGATAGCTAAAGAAGCATGTCTATTTAATATTTATTTTTATAGGATTTTATGTAAACTCTCAAATGCACAGCGTTCCTTGTGAATCTGGAAAGCATCTTACAATTCTAAATACCACAGTATAGCTTAGTGGCCCATGGGCTTCGTTGAAATTATTTTTTATTTAATCATGTTTTAATGTTAAGTAGTTATTTTTCAAAATGATTGGTGGGCCTCGGCAAAGAGCTCTGCTGGCCATGCATTGAAGACCCCTGCACTACAGTATCTTGTCCACTGCTATACAATTTTATCTTTCCTCATCAATACTTTGCCTTTTTCATTTTTAATCATTATCTGTTTTGGTTGCCACCTTCTATTAATGGTTCTAATCATTTTGTACGCCTCCCTAGTTTTATGTTCTCTATTATCGCATTGGGCTTCTAACCATTTCATCTTATCCATTCTGACTGATTTTTTCACCTCATTACACTTTCTTCTATATTGCTCCTCTATTTGTTCTGATGTATCCCTTCTTATCTTCAACATTCTTTTCTGCTGTACTAATTTGTGTTTCTTGTCTAATCCATTTCTTCTTGTTCTTCTCTTCTTCTGGCACTGTTTCTTCAACTGCATCTTCTATTGCCTTCATTACACTTTTCATTCTTAGATTCAAATTTTTTCTTTGTCCACACTTTTAAGGTTTCTCTTCAAACACTGTTCTGTACCTTCTTCCTATTTCTGCTTCACTTATTCATGCTGTATCTCTTCGTTTCTGATGATGAGGTTTATATTTTCTTTTTAATTTCAATTTGATGTTTGCAATCACTAAACTATGATCCGAGTCTATATCCACTCCTTGAAAATTCGACACTGCTGTGCCGATGTTGTCCATATCATATTCATATTGATCATGTTCTTGGTTTTCCCATCATTTGGTTGCCACATCCATTTTCTACATTCCTTTTGTTGGAATCTTATGTTGTAGATCATCATCTCGTGATCCACAGCAAATTCTAACATTTTTTTGACTAATTTCTTTCTCCGAAATCATATTTTCCCATGACGTTTTCCCAACCATCATTATCTATTCTGACTTTGGCATTCCAGTCTCCTTCAGTAATTAGCATCCTGCTTTGGTATTGTTTATATTGTCTCTGTCTGATCTTTGTAAAATAAGTCAATATTCTCATCTGTGCTATCAGATGTGGGTGCATATATCTGGACTATTGATATATTAAATGGTTTTGCTTGAAATCTTGCTACTGTGATTCATTCATTGACTGGTTTGTATCCTAACAGTGCCTCTCTAGCTCTTTTGTTAAGAAGGAAGCCAACTCCTGCTTTGTGCTTGGTGTCATGCCCTGATCATTTGACTTCTCATCCATTTATCTTTCCTGATGATGTCCATTGTATCTCCACTAGTCCTAATACATCACACCGATATCTGTTCATTTCCTCACAAAGTAGTTCTAGTTTTCCTGACATCCAAAGTATCTGTACATTCCATGTTCCTACTGATAGTAGGAATGTTCTGTTGGTTTCTTTTCGATCCAACCCCGATCGCTCGATTGGTATTTCAGACCTTGTTCATCCAGGCGACGTCCGAACTGGCATGTTTTGGCTGTTGATCGTATAGGCATCAGATAATAATCATGTTTTTTTCTTTATGGTCAGAGCATCGACACTCATCTGACTGACCCTCCTCCTCTATCCAGGCTTGGGACTGGGATGAGATCCTTAAGGATCCCATAGTGGAGTTGGAGACAACGTGTCAGCCATTATATGTAACTTCTCACTAGCCATTTTACATGGAGTGCCCATGCTCGTCGGAGAGTTTGATGGTGATTGACAGCTGACAGAGAGAGAGAAAGAGTTCGGTATCGAAGTAACAAGAAAAAACAAGAGAGAGTTAATGGAAGTTTAAGAATGCAGACCAGAGAAATTTTGTTCTTATGAAGTTTATTTAGTTTTATGAGATAGTCGGAAGAATATTAATAGTAGATTCTGAAAATTAATAGTAAAACTGTGAGTCTTTAAACCGGAGGAATTGAGACTGTCAACAAGTAATTAGTAAATAAAAGAAGATATTGCAGTCGATGTTCTAAAGCATCGGTTCCCAACCGGTGGTTGTGTACCCCCAGGGGTACATGAAAAATAATCAGTAATGGTGGAAAAAACTAATTTCTACTATTTTACATTAAGATAGGCACTGAACAAAAGTGTCAGTATTTAAAAACAGCTATTTTAAAAACAAGGGGTACAGTTTATAGAATCATCATCAAATTCCTGGCATTTACCCTCAAGGAGCGTACAGGATATGATAGTACTACATGGAAAATTTGCATCATTACTAACTTCCTATCAACAATTTTCCTCTCAATCAATCTATTACTAGTCAAGGCTTAAACATTGTCAGATCTTATATTTCTATCTTCTAAGGCACTTTTTACCATATCAATCCACCCATATCTTGGTCTTTTTCCTGCCAACCTGGCAAAGAACACTTGCTTTGCTAATCTTTTCTCTCTCGTCACTCTTTAAGTGACCATACCACCGGAGATTAGCTCTGCTAACACATTCCTCAATTTATAGAAATGGGTTTAAATGGGGTACAGAAGTGGGAAAAGGTTGGGAACCACTGTTCTAAAGGAATGTTCGAGGAAATGCTGATTGGAAACTTTCATCTGTCTTAAGGAAACTGGATATATTTGTTATTTCTACTGGAAAGGGCAACGGAATTAGCTCAACTTAGATATGTTGTTTTTGAAGTAGTAGAAGAAACTTTTTTCTCTGGTACAAAAATGAGTAAATTGTACATCAAACTGAACTGCAAGAGGTAATGGTATTTATACTTCAGTGAGGAATAATATTGTATACTACTTAAAGGGTGGTAAGAAAGGATCCTGTGGAAAAGAAGAAGAAAATGTTTATATTTTCAGAAAAGGCCCTAACAAAGAAACTGACTATGAACATTTTTGTTGTTGTGAAAACAAGGTTTCTGGTAGACATGATTAAGTATATGTTAAACAATCAAGTAATGGAATAAGTCAGAGAATGGGTGATTTTAATATTTTTGGATAAGAAAATCTCTAGAGTGTAGATTTATTTTAGAAAGCCTTGGATCCAGTATTTTGTAGTTATGTAATTTTATTTAAAGTGTATATTGTTTTTGTTTTATTAAATGTGTATATTTTTGTATTTCGTCTTGAGTCACTGATTTTCTGAATTCTAAAAGAAACAGTTACAAGTCATGCACCAATTAGAATTGAACCCTTGTGTAAATAATAATAAACACTTGGAATATAAAAATATCTTTATAGAGTTAATCTCATATACTAATGGAGATTAATAATCATCTCTAAACAGATATGAACAGGATAGCGTATTCATGTTCTGAGAGTCATAATTTTCCACAGTACTATTGTCTTCAAACAGATGTTCATAGTACAGTAAAATGATGTGGTAATTGGGAGGATACTAGAGCCCAGATAATTGAAAAACACAGCTAATCCAAATTGTTTTATTAGATTAAATACATAAAAAAACCTATAGAAACATAAGATAAACATTCTTCTAGTATGTAAATACAAAACTGAACATTTTTAAACTTATTTAGATAGAAAGTCTTATTTTTATCATCATTTTTTGTCTTATTTTTCTTATACATCCACAAATAATGCAACGTTATAAAATACACAGTGTAATGACTTGTTATTTATGAATCCACCTGCATAGAGAATTAAAAAAAAATGAAATTTGTATGTACACCAGAGGACCCCATGGATAATTGAGCCCCCGATAATCAGCGTTTTACTGTAATTCTAAAAGTAGTCAGTGGTATCTTGTGTTGTGGACATGCCTTTTCCATCTTTCACACAGATTTGGATGAGAGTCCTTCCTTTGTGGAATTTGTAAACTGTCTATTGAAGAATGCAACCGAAGAGATATCTACTAAGTGCTGTTGTATTTTTATTTTAAAAGTCCTTTCTTCTACTTGTTTCTTCCTTTCCGCTTCTGTCTCTGTGTTGATGTTTTTGTTGTCACTACCTTCTATACTGTTGCATTGGTTTGCTATGAACCAACTTCTCTTTTTATACAGGTCTTTTAACTTTTTCTTTTTTGCATTTTCCTTATCCCATTCAGTCATATTCTGTTTTACTGCTTCTTCGAATTTCACCCATATATCCAAGTTCCAGATAACATCCTAAATTGATGAGAAACTTAGCAGAAATCTCCATGAGTGCTAGAACTGATCTCTACTTGTTTTGTGGAATTTAAGAACTGGATTATGATCTGACACACTGACATGAAGATGTTTCATCTGAATTACTTTATGAGAGAAGAGTAGTTCGCGGGGAGTTCTGCTCTCACTCCTGGGTAGTAGCAGTCAGAGATGGCGCATAGTAATTGAAAAGGTTGCGAGTCTCAAGCCCTGTGATGAAAGAATAGACGTTTTACACAGATAGTAGGCAACTCATGGGAAAGCTCAGCGACTCGGTAGCGTGCTACGCGAATGCAGAATCACCATTCACCAAGAATGCTCTTGACCTCGATATACTAGCAACGTGTGGACCAACCAACGATCGCAGGAATCCCAGCCGTAAAACCGACTGAAAGGAAAAGAAAAAGAATCAGAAATCGAAGGGACAAGTATAAAGGATATCAAGTACGGTATTGTAACCTTTTTGTCAAGTAATGTGTGTGAGGAAGAGAAATTAACTGTAATTTAAGAATTAAGGACTGTGATTAGAATAAGACAGGACTATAGTGCTTTCATAACAGTTAGACAAAAGGAAAAGGAATGTTCTTTACATGTGCTGATTGATAATTATGTTTTAAGAAGTATTGGAGTGTCTTTATTTGAGTAATTTAGTGAAAGTCTGAAGTTTAATTTTTGTTTTATGATCTAAGAATGCTAGATTATGATTCTTTTTGAGAAGAATCATTTTAAACAAATATGATATTCATATTTGTTTAAAATGTAAGTTATTTTGTTTAACATTCTAATGGTAATGATTGATTATTCTTTGCACTGTATGACAACAAATATGATGAATAAACCTTTTGCTATTTTTAATTTGATTGCCTGTGTCTAAGAATCCAATGCACCACTCATAAATTATTTGAATCTAAGCTGGAGGGAATAAACGATAGTTAAAGTCATGACTGCAAACAAAGGTCAGTAGTGGGTACATCTGCAAGTTCACTTCTTGATTGGGAAACTTTTTCTTAATCTAAAGGTTCTGGGTGGTGCAGCAATAAAAAACAAATTTTCCCAGAACTTTAAGAGAGGCAAATTTCAGAGGCTTTGTCACCTAGGAATTGGCTCGACCTTGAGGCAATTCCTTTGTGTGTTCTCAATAGTACCACGTGACATCCAAGGAGAGGTATACTATACAACATATAGATATGTAGTAAGAGGATTAGGACATAATATAAATGGCATTGCCGGCTGGATGTGAATTGTGCAATTAAATCAAAATCTTAGACAGTTCACAGTGAGTATGTTTCGGATTCTGACCAGGAAATTAAAGAGCAAAGATTAAATTTGAGTAATTAAGAATAAGTTTAGTATAGTATAGTGTAAACTTAGATACAAGCATGTCCACTCCTACTAGTAGCTCAGGAATGAACGATACTGAGTTTTTTAGATGCATTAACTCACAACAGGTATTCCCTCAATTCTTGGGGGAAGAAATGGATGACGTCATAGCATTTTTTTTGTTATATTGAAGAGCTAAGAAAGGCTGGAAGATGGACAGACTTTCAGTTACTGGTCGGCCAGAACCTTCCTATACTCCTCTCCAATTCTAAAAGAGACCCTGGAGTATTCTAAGTTTAAGGAGGTCCTAATATCTCAATTCTCAAAATTGAGAAGTTTGGGGCCTAACTTATGGAAGCTCCAGAGATGTGCTCAGAAGGACATGGAGAGTGTTTCTGACTTTTGGAATAGATTGCTTACTGTGGCAAGTACCTTGAATGTCTCCAGTGAGGAAAGACCCCATTTGGACTGGACTGTCTTCCAGCAATTCAGACAAGGAGTAAGACAGGAGTTAAGGGAGACAGCATTCAACAAAGGAGTATCAAATCTGGATCAGTGCTACAATGCTGTCAAGGAAAGGGAGCAGATGCTTGGGGACATCCATCCTGCAACTGCTACCAGTTTTGTTAACTTTGTTGAGGAAGATCGCAACCCAATAAGACAACATGAACAGGAGAAAGAATGTAAGGAGAAAAAGGAAAGATCCAAGATTAAAAGGGGTAATGAGGGTAATGGTGTTGAAACAATCAATAAGTTAACAGAAACCTTACCTGAAACATGCAATATCAGGATCTATAGTTAAGCAGGAAGTAGAACGTCTCCAGCAACTTGTCATGGAATGATTAGACGTGGTTATGAAGCAACTGGAAACAATATCTATGAAGACCCCAGAGCCGACTAGTAACATGATTGAAGATACCACTAGGCTAATTCACGAAATAGTTGAGATATTATAAAGGCCCCTTCTTGACCGACTGGATATCGTCATGCAAAAACTGCCAGTGGCAACCTCCCAGGAAATGACTGAACATCCATCAGATTTTAGAACTAGTGATCAAAGTGATAGGAGAGAGCCACCCAGATGTTACAATTGTGACAAGGTCGGGCATCTTGCCCGCAATTGTTTCAGCAGTAAGAAGCATTCTAATAGGAATTACAATGGGGAGCCTAGATCTCATATATATGCAAATAGAACTTGGAGCAGAGGGCAAAGAGAAAATGGGCAATCCTATGGAATGATGGTAAAAGGTAGTGTCTATGGAAGGTATTGTAATGCTTTAATGAACACTGGGTCTCAGACCTCCATCATTTCAGGGGATTATTTTAGATTGTTGGAGCTCTATGTAAAAGGAAAGATTACGTATCTCAAGAACTCCGTGAGAATATCCGGAGTTATAGCCTCCACAACTCACGTGACCAAGTCAGTGAATCTAAAGGTGTACTTACCTGAGTTCAAGCTGTGTGTTTGGCATGAGTTTCTGATTTTGTCCAGAACTTCTCTCCCACACATAAAGCTGATTCTAGGGAATGATTTTCTGACAACATATAACTTTGAGTGTAATTATGCAGGGAGGGAGATATGTCTTCTTGGAAGAAGGCAAGGACTTATTCTGATCTAAGTCTCAAAGACGAAATAACGTCTTTTGATAGATCTGACGATAACTCAATATGTTACAAAATGAACATAGAGGAGGCCCTTTTGTCAAAAGAGATGGGTCATCCAACAGACAATGTTTCACTAATCGGAGGGACATCAGACAGTATTGTTGATAAAAACTTGAATGAGATTCAGCCTACTGTGCTAGAAGTTAATTATATTCGCACCAGTAAGGGGAAGAGTAGAGACTCAAGAGAGAGATAGAACTTGTTCACAGAAATTTACATAAAGATAAAAACAACCAAGGACACATGCTATTTTTATAATCAAAGCTGTTCACAGTACGAAATGAGAGTAAAAACAAAAGGAAGGAAATTGAAAGGTTTGGTAATGGCCAATGACAGAATAAAGAACAGAAAGACACTTTGGAAGATCCCCCCCCGGAACTGAAGGAGGGACACAAAAAAAATTTTTTTTTTTGAAAAAAGTTTTAGAGGAAGGGGAACTTTTGTTGAATTTTGAATAAACAAAATTCATTATTCAATCACAATTTAACAAGTTAAACCCTGAAAGGATATGCTTGCATCCTAGTATATATTATATATATCTTGACAAATATAGGATACAGTGATTAAGAAGAAAAATTGTGTATATTTCAGTGTAAAAGAATTGCTACTAGATTGTATATTTGATAGTGAAGTTTGGTAAATTTTATATTACTTGTTAACATTGATATATACAAAGAATTGCTGTATAAATTGCATGTAACAAAGTGAGAACACAAGGTCATAGTACAAGAGCAAACCATTGGATTAAAAAGTTGCCCCAAGCGGTCTCACGCGCATACGGCACATGGAGACCTAAGCTGTTCGGAGAAGACGCTACGGAAGCGAGACTCATGTGTACATATAAAAACGTGATGGGTGAACAACTTAGGTTACAGAGAGTACCGGTAGGGGGTTAGTATAAATTGGTTAGGAACCCTCCCCCCCCCCACACACACGAGGCTTTTTTGGTGGTTTTCTCATCTCGATCGTGTAGTTCGCTGGGAGTTCTGCTCTCACTCCTGGGTAGTAGCAGTCAGAGATGGCGCATAGTAGTTGAAAAGGTTGCAGGTCTCAAGCCCTATGATGAAAGGATAGGCGTTTTACACAGATAGTAGGCAACTCATGGGAAAGCTCAGTGACTCAGTAGCAGGCTACGCGAATGCAGAATCACCGTTCACCAAGAATACTCTTGACCTCGATATACTAGCAACGTGTGGACCAACCAACGATCGCAGGAATCCCAGCCGTAAAACCGACTGAAAGGAAAAGAAAAAGAATCAGAAATCGAAGGGACAAGTATAAAGGATATCAGGTACAGTATTATAACCTTTTTGTCAAATAATGTGTGTGAGGAAGAGAAATTAACTGTAATTTAAGAATTAAGGACTGTGATTAGAATAAAACAGGACTATAGTGCTTTCATAAGAGTTAGACAAAGGACAAGGAATGTTCTTTACATGTGCTGATTGATAATTATGTTTTAAGAAGTATTGGAGTGTCTTTATTTGAGTAATTTAGTGAAAGTCTGAAGTTTAATTTTTGTTTTATGATCTAAGAATGCTAGATTATGATTCTTTTTGAGAAGTGTTTCTATGATATTCATATTTGTTTAAAATGTATGTAAGTTGTTTTGTTTAACATTCTAATAGTAATGATTGATTGTTCTTTGCACTGTATGAAAACAAATATGATGAATAAGCCTTTTGCTATTTTTAATTTGATTGCCTGTGTCTAAGAATCCGATGCACCACTTGTAAATTATTCAAATTTAAGCGGGAGGGAATAAACGATAGTTAAGGTCATGACTGCAAACAAAGGTCAATAGGTGGTACATCTGCAAGTTCACTTCTTGATTGGGAAACTTTTTTCTTAATCTAAGGGTTCTGGGTGGCACAGCAATAAAAAACAAATTTTCACAGAACTTTAAGAGATGCAAATTTCGGAGGCTTTGTTACCTAGGAATTGGTTCGACCTTGACGCAATTCCTTTGTGTTCTCAATAGTACCACGTGACATCCAAGGAGAGGTATACTATACAACATATAGATATATAATAAGAGAATCAAGTGTGACTTTGTTGAGCACCTATGCTGATTCTGCCTGGATCTTTGATCTTGTCTCCAAAATTTTGGATAACAGGAAAAAGTCACAGGGGTTAAGGTTAGGCATTGGGGGGAGGGGGGCGTTGAATGACTCGTGTCTTTTGAAACCCAGTAAAACTGTCAAACAATTAGTAATGTGTGCGCAGCATATTGTCATGTGGAGAAACCATTCTTCTTTTGCTTCCATTGTTCTTCTATTTATCTGGATGTTTGTTTCAAATTCCTTTCCTTAGTGAAAACCTCAAGGTAAAACTTGTTGAATGTTTGAAATGTATAATCAAATTAGCAAGCAAATAAGAAAAGGATGACATTATGGATGATTTTTAATTATGGCAATATAGACTGAGATGATGAGATAGCAACCATAAGTAAAGAAAATAAGTTTCTCGAGTTTTTGAATGATAACTACCTCAGGCAGTATGTAACAGAGGGCACATGAGGATTGATATCCTGAATTTGATTATCTCACCAGAGGATGTTATTGTGAATGATGTGCCAAATCACTCTCCATTTGGTGAGAATGACCATTAAGTGATCACTAGTAATGTGAGCACTTCTATGAGGAAAGGGTATGTTTGGAACTACAAGGCTGGTGATTATGAGAAGCTAAGGAGACCACGTGTAAGTGTAGCATGAAATGAGAAGTTGGGTGAAAAAGAGATTAGGAGAATACTACTTGAGTGATATTCAAGAACTATCTAGTAGAAGCAGTGCCTGAATGTATTCCAAGGATCAAAAAGTTAAATAAGGTAGATTTTAAATAGATAAATGAAGAGATTAAGTATTTGATACAGAGGAAAAGGCATTAAGGAGGCAACATAAGATGAGTGGTAATAATCAGTTCCACGATGATTACAAAAAACCAAGCAAGAAAGATGACTCAGTTGGTAAGGGTAGAAAAAGTTCACTATGAGCAGCAGAGTTAGCTAATGAAGCCAAAAAAAAAAAAAAAAAAATTTCTAGGGGAATATTTCAATATGTAGCAGCAAAAAAAAAAAAAGAACGATTATGAAAGGATGACATTGATTGGAGAAAATGGTATAAGAACAACTGCTGCAGAGAATATAATTCAGAAAATTTTTTTCGTCTTTCATTCTTGTGAATGATATCCACTGCTCTCAAACTATCATGATAGTTTGAGAGCAGTGGATGACAATGAGGAAAGAAGACAGACTGTAAGTGAGCAAGAGGTATAAGGGGAAATGAGCAAACTTGATGTTAATAAGGCTGTGGGACTTGATATATCACTGCATATTTTGAAGGAATGTGCCAGGGAGCTGACAGCTGTTTTGACATATTTGTTTAATATGAGTCTTACATTTCATCAAGTTTCAAAGGAATGGAAGAGGGCAAGATTGTGTCACAATCTTGCCTTCCTTCAAGAAAAGGAGAGCAAGATTGTGCCACTTCATAAGGGAGGTGATAACACTCAAGAATCTAATTATAGGCCTATCTGTGGGTCAGTTTTTGTAGGTTAGTGTTGGAGAGGCTGGTGAGAACCAGGATCTAGAATTGAGTTGACAGTGGTATTATCTTTGATGGACAGCATGGATTTGCTAAAGGACAGACATATTTTAGTAATCTACTTACTTATTACATAATGGCTTTGATGGACAAAGGAGATGGATTCATAGTATTATACTTAGATTTTGCAAAGGCTTTTGATGGATTACTGAATGATAAGTTGATAGTCAAAGTAGAAGAGATGAGGTTGGATATTAGAGTAGTGCATTGGATTGGAGATTGGCTATCTGATAGGTATCAGCAAGTTGTATATGGGGAGAAATGTCTTCGAAGTGAAAAGTCACTGGTGGTGTACCCTAAGGCACACCACTAGTGACTTTTCTCTTCAAAGACATTTTCCTCATAATTTATCCCAACTTTGAATCATCTGCAAACCACTGAATATCCCCATCCAAATCATCCCAAATATCATTAACATACAGGTTAAACAACGATGTCTCTAAAACAGAATGCTAATGATATTGGGGATGATTTGGATGGGGATATTCAGTGGTTTGCAGTTGATGTAAAGTTGGGATGAATTATGAGGAGTAGAGCAGATGTTTTGGCCTTACAAGATGAGTTGAATAGATTGTGTGAATGGGCATGGGAGTGTGGATGACAGTTCAATGTTGCAAAATGTAAGGTTTTAAATTTTGGAAAAGAAAGATGGGATGTAGAATTTACGCTTGGTGGGGATATTGTTCGAGATGGAGAAAATAAGAGTTCGTTGGATAATGCTGGATAAGGATCTAATTATAGGACACATTTCCAAAATTGTGAGAATAATACAACCAATTCTGGGAATGATCTACTTTAGTAGTACACTCAATGAACAAAACATTAGTAATAGGGTGGTGGGAAGTTGACAATGGCATCTTCCATACTGAGTGAAACGTACCCAAACTGAATTAGACGGTAAATAGGCAGACATCGGGGCTTCCCAGTAGTGTACTGCAATCGACAAACATGGATAAATGTGATGATCTTAGCGATTTTGATCATTGACATATTATTGGTGCAAGGCAGATGGGTCATTCTCGCCCAAGTAGTAAAAACGCTAGGGTTCTCGAGGGCAACCATTTCAAGGGTCTGCCAGTAGCATACCATCAATGGATGTACCAGTGCCCAGCTAGCAAGTGGAGGCTGACCACACACCATTGACCGGGTTTGACATAGACTGTCCAGGCTTGTACAGCTCAACCACAGGGCAATGGTGGCACAAATCATATCAAGTTTCACTGTTGGAGGTGCAAACAGTATGGTGTGCGCAACATACCATGGGATGCAGGAACCGATGTCCTAATCATTTACCACTATTGACAGCTCATCATCGGGCATTCTACCTCGCCTGGTGTTGGGACCATCAAAACTGGACCTCTGCAGAGTGGACCAGAGTCGTGCAGTCTGATGAATTCCATTATCAGTTGTACCCAGTGGAAATTTTATGGAAATTTTAAAAAAGGGCTTGCATCGTCAAGCAAAAAAAAAAAAAAGGAAAAAAAAGGCCTAACTTAGCTCTCATAATACTTATATTGCAACTTTGTAGAGCTTCTGACAGATATGATAATTCCTATAATTCCTATAGGATATCAATCAGTAATACTAGATCTTTTAAAAATTCCAAATTGAGAAGTCTGTTTAAAAAGCCCTTATATTTATTGTTCGATGCAAAATGCTTGCATAAAGCTGGGTAATTTCTCCACAAAGCAAGAGCCGTTCGTAAACTGCAAACTGCCCATCATGGTCCAAACACATGGCCGATCTTTAAAATTTCGATACCAAGGTCTTTTGCAATCGTATTTAATTCTCATTGATTTTTTGGTGATTGATGTTAAAAAGCATATAATTTATCCATATTTATTAATTTATTCATATAGAGTTTCCTCCCTTTTCTCCCTCGTCCCTATTGGGGTGAGTTGAGCCCCTCATGGGGGTTCAGTATTTATGGCTGTAGATCTGTGTGTGTTTACAGGGCAGGTTTGCCTGTTTGCAGGATGAAAAACCCCAGATAAGCTGCAGGAAAAAACTCTGCTGTCCATGCCCAAGACCAGCTAACTTGGCTATGGCTGAGGAAGATCCTTAAGCTTCTCACGTCGGCGATGGGAATCGAATCCAGGACACTCCTTCCCCAGGCATATGGTTGCGAAGCGCAAAGCCACTAGGCTAACCGCTCTGACATTTATCCATAAATATTTCAAAATGATTTATTTCTGTAATGTTTTTTATCGAATCGTCTAATGCTAAGTGTAAATTAAACAAGAAGAACAAGGGGCTCGCAAATTTGAGAAAAATTTAAAGGGCTCGCTCAAGCCTCTTATAGCTCACCACCGGTTGTACCAAGCTGACTGGAAGATGCAGGTGTGTGGCACCCCATCGTGCCAGGTCAGCTCTTTTCAAGAAAGTGGTGGCTCTGTGATGGTTTGGGGGAGCCTTCTCATATGGCACGTTAGTTTCCTTAGTGTGTCTGGAGAGGTCCGTAAATGCTGCAAGCTATTGGAATGTGCTGGCTGATCCCCTATTTTCATGGCCTTCATGCATCCTGCAGCCAATGGTCTGTTGCAGTAGGACGATACATTGCCTTCCCCGGCCACAGACACCCAGGTATTGGCTCAAGGAACACTCATCTTGGTTTGGGACCATCCAGTGGTCCCCAATGTTCCTGGATTTAAATCCAATTGAATCTTGCTGGGATGCTGTAGAGCAAAATATCAGATCCATGTGTCTGGGACTGATGTCTGTCGGACAATGCTGCAGCAGGCATGGCTAGAATTATCTCCATCAACCCTCTGACATCTGGTGGAGTTAATGGCTCAGAGAGTACAGGCTGTTTTTTGTGCTAGAGTAGGACCGACTGACATTCTATTAGATAGGTATATCTAACGTTTTGTCCATTGAGTGTATTTTCAGTTATTTGTATTGCTCTAAACCAGGGGTCAGCATCCTTTTCAGACTCGCGGGCCACATTCAACTTTTATTTTTAATAATCGGGCCACAATCGTTTAATTAAGAGAAAATAGTGAGTGAAAAAAATACTACATTTATCAATTTTTAATATATCAATCTTAAAAAATACAGAAATATTTAAAGTACGAGATATGAAACTTATTGAAAGTTTATTATCATGTAAAAAAAATAATATAGTTTATGCATCATAATATGTGTGTCTCCCTGTTTAATGTGCCTTTTGTGATTGTTTTCCATTAGCCAAATTATCTATATTCACTTTATAATCTGATGTGCAAATTCGAATCGAGGCATGCAAATATTCATCAGTCAGTCGAGAAGAAAAATTACATTTTCTAAAACTCATTGTAGAAAATGCTTGTTTGCAAATGTGTGCTTCCAAATGTGACCATCTTCTTTATGAAACTGATTAATCCTTCAAATTTTTTGCTAAGCATCGATACAATTTTTCAACATTTTCTGACGAAAATGCGTTCTTCAGTGTTTCATTCTGTTCCAAAACTTTCTTCTGTAGTTGGTTTGATACGTCATCAATGAAGACATTAAAAGGGTTCAAAAATAATCGCATTTTGATGCTATTTTTATGAAAATCCACAAATCTTGTTGAAAGTTCCGTTTGTAAATCTTCTATAATACCAACAAAATTTCCTTTTGTGTTTGCCATCCAAGTATAGATGCAGATTTGCAACATATATAATAATGTATGTAGATTTTATTCCATCATATGTTTCTTCCACAGACATAGTTTGCCCTACAAAAGAGTTTATGCCAGAAAACAGTTCGACTAGTAATTTACCTTGGCCCTACAGATTCACGTTAAATTCATTAAGGTAACATGATGATTAAGATGACATCCTCACCTCACTAGATGCAACTTCTTTATACACCAACGTGGATGTCCCCAGAACATTAGACATCGTACACACACTTCTCATTGAGGACCACACCCTACACATACGCACAAAATTAACACCAAATGACATCATTAGCTTGATCAAACTCACAGTATCCGCCAACTTCTTTAAATTCAACAACTCCTTATATGTTCAAAAATTTTCGGTCTCCCAATGGACCAAAACATCAGTGGAAATCTAGCAGAATTATTCCTGGCACACATTGAATCACTTCTACTCCCCCCCCCCCCCCCCCGGCATCACCTTTTATGGCAGATACTTAGACGATATTCTATGCATTGGCAAACCCTCACACATCTCCGCCTTACAAACATCCCTCAACGATTATAGCAACAGACTACAATTCACCATGAAAACAGAACAGAACAAATCCATCAATTTCTTAAACCTGACTTTAATCAGAAGCCATAACAGGATAGCTACAAAGATATTCCACAAACCCACACATATCGGAAAGTACCTCCATTTCAATCATTCACCCATATTCCGTCAAAAAATCTGTCATCCTATCACAATTTATCAATGCTTACAAATTCTCAACCAACAGCAATTATCTTAACACGGAACTAAAGTATTTAACACAGGTTTTTAAAAATCGCAACTACCCCACACATCTAATAAATTACGCGAACAATACGGCAAAATCCCGTCTTAACAATAATACTACCAAAACAGACTTCCCGACACGTATGGTCATCAAATTGCCATAATCCAAAACACATACGAAGCCTACAAATACATTTTCAAAAACACGGACTATGAGCTAGTATTCACAACAAACCAAAAATTAGCAACTCTCCTAGAACCCACTAAATCTCTCACACACAAAGAAATATTCGAACACCACAACGTAGTCTACAAATTTCCTTGTCAAAAAGACTGTGACGTCACCTACACTGGCTCTACAATTAAGTCTTTATGGACTAGACTACAAGAGCACTTCAGGGATTACAATATTCCCATTCCGGAATATCTGAATCAAAACAACATCAAAAAGAAAAACAAAACAACGAGTACAGGGAAGACAGAAATTGCAGCTCATGCCCTTGAACTAAACATATCCCCCAAATCAACAAGGCCATAATCATAGACAAACAAGACAACGAAACAATGCTTAGAATATCCAAAACTATCGCCATGAAATGCGATGAAAATTCTATCAACGTCCACCACCCCTGCCTAATTTCCAAATGTTGGACGATCCAGAACTTACAAATTAAACCATGCCTCCGGCCATGTAGCGACCACAAATGCCCTAATTTGGCAGATGCAGCTTGCAGCCTTGACATAGCCCTACACTCATTCCCACAAGGTTCCGATGACGGTCAGACGACGTCCGAAACGGTCCACACCCTGTTAACCCCTGTCCCAGTTTCCACATAAGGATATTCTTCCCCTTCATTCCCCCCCTACAAAAAATGCGGCCCTAAACAAAATAATATATATATATATATATACATTATTAATAGTAACCCGGGTTTCCAATCTTATTTCCCGCGTCAAAACGCACCCCCATGTCCCCCCCCCCGTTTATAAACAACCTTCAGCAGGATCTTGGAATTGGAAGGCATCATAGAACCAAAAACAAGGTATGTACAAAATTTTTTCCACCTCTTTTATTCTGCCATATTGCCTTCTATACTCGCCTATAATGCCCTAAAATATATATATATATACCCCTTTTTTGAGTAATGTTAGCCAATGTATTAAAATAAGGGACACTCCTAAACAAAAACAGGCTATAATAGCCATAATTATATTAATTCATTAAGGTACATTGTAATATCTACCATAAATGCAAGAGACATAATCCATTTTTATCCGATAGTTGTGAGCAGTATTTTCACGTTTCCTCATGAAAATATCTATTTCTTCATGTAAATTAAAAATTGATTTTAGCACAGCACCTCCACTTAACCATCTAACAGCTGAGTAGTAGATAACGTCTGTACACTCCGACTCTTTCTATCGAGAATTCTTGAAATTGGCGGTGTTTCACACCGTTGCTTCAGATGTAATTTACAGTTGTATCATGATTTCCATAACATCCTTCATTGATAGAAATAGAATACCCCCATTTTCAATAAAGAAGTACTTGCTGTTCCATTTATCATTAAACTTCTTCCTTTATCTGCAATTTTACGTTTTCTTGAACCCATTTTTGAAATTATTTTTAACAAATATATATCCTCTGAAAATAATAGTTGGATTTATTGAATTATATTAAAAGACGGACCAGGAACACGATTGCAAAAGTGCGCCAAAATCTCGGTTGTCGTCTGATGAAGTCGTTTTTGTTATTCCCACTCATGATGACTCACACAATTAACTGTTGCACGGCAATATCACGAAATATAAAATTCTTTTTAATTTATTATTTATATTATAAGATGCATTATTTAAATAATTCAACATGCGGGCCACATGTCTTGTAAGTATGGTCAACCTATTATGGGCTGCCAAAAATGCACGTTTGGGCTGCATGCGGGCCGCCGGTTGCAGACCCTTGCTCTAAACCAGTGTTTATTAAATAACTTAAGGAATTTACAACATACAAAGGATATAAATTAAATTAAACTTTAATCTATATTTCCAATATTTTGGCAACGTCACTTTGCCATCTTCACAGGAACTTAAAATAAAGACACGTTCACGCAGGCACTACACACAGTAAATGAAGACGAAGCAGGAAGCTATTGTTTCTCCTAAAAGTCCCGATGGTCCAAATTTGTTGCGGTTTGGCATGTTTCTTAGGGATGAGGCTGATTCCATGAATAGCCTTTCAAATTTGAATTTACTACGGTGTATTACTGTGGCTTTCTTCCACTATTCTGTGGCGTTTATTCAGAGCATGGTCTGCAAGACCAGAGTGGCTCTACTGCTGAAACCAGTGATCCCCAATGTTCCCGGATTTAAATCCAATTGAATCATGCTGGGATGCTGTAGAGCAAGATATCAGATCCATGTGTCTGGGACTGATGTCTGTGGGACAATGCTGCAGCAGGCATGGCTAGAATTACCTCCATCAACCCTCTGGCATCTGGCAAGACCACCAAAAACCAACATATCCAATAAGGAATATAAATCTCTGCAGGAATTGAAGAAAAACAAAGAAATAGTAATCACCAAAGCAGATAAAGGTAACACCACAGTAGTACTTAACCAAACGAATTACAGAGGTTAGCTTAATGCTCTATTATTAGATCGGGCTACTTACCTTCCTATTGAATACAATCCCACCAACTCACAAATTAGAAAACTCCATAGGCTCCTTAAGAAGGTCACTTCTTGGCCTGTAGAAGTTACTAACAAATTAAAACCGTTTAACTCTATACCCCCCCCCCCCCCCGTATATATATGGACTCCCAAAAATAAATAAAGAAAATGTGCCATTATGTCCCATAGTGGATGGCATTGATTCCCCCACATACAAATTAGCTAAACATTTGGCCAAAGCGCTCACACACTATACTGGCAACACACCATCATACATAAAAAAACTCAGTCCACTTCAAAGCCAGCATAGGAAACCTTACACTCCAATGTACTGACATAATGGTCAGTTTTGATGTCTCCTCCTTATTCACAAATGTCCCACTCAAAGAAACCTAAGAGCTAATACAAGCTAAATTTCCTCCCGATATCTCAGCCCTATTTCAGTTCACAATGAACTCAGGCTATTTCGTTTGCAAGGAAAATTCTACAAACAAATAGAGGGGACAGCCATGGGTTCACCACTCTACCTACCCAGCCAACTTCTTTATAGAGACTTTTGAAGAGAAAGCTGTTGATGATGTGTTCGCTATTTGGCCACATGGCACTGATACACTCCTCTCCTTCCTAACACACTTAAACAACCAACACCCCAGAATCAAGTTTACCCTGGAAAAAGAGAAAAACAACAGCCTCCCTTTCTTAAACATACTAGTCACCTGCCAGCCTGATGGAACCTTGGTTTTCTCAGTTTATAGAAAACACCCATACAGGCAGATACATTCACCAACAATCCCCCATCCCCCCTCACAACAATATGGACTTATTAACACACTACACAACAGGGTTAAACTTATCTGTTCAAATGACAATGCCCTAACCACAGAACTAAACCACATCCTCAACACTTTCTCAACCAATGGCAACCCCCCCCCCCAAAAAATCCCAAAAATATTGAAACCAGTACACCACAACCCCCCTCCCCCCTTCACAACAAGGATTACTCTAAATCCATCACCATTCCCTACATCCAGAGGCACCTTGGAAAAAATCAACAAAATTCTAAAAAAACATGACTTGACCTCTTGTTACAGACCATATAGAAAATTGGCAATCCCTTATCTGCTCCACTAAAGACCAACCACTTCCACTAGACCTACCTGGTGTACACCAGGTCCCTTGCATCTGTAAGCTGTGCTACTTTGGCCAAACAGGCAGGACAGCGAATATCAGAATTTCAGAACACAACGACTACTTTTGGTTTGACCAGTACAGCCACTCTGGTCTTACAGACCATGCTCTGGATACATGCCACAGAATACAGTGGCAGAAAGCCATGGTAATACACCATAGTAAATTCAAATTCGAAAGACTATTCATGGAATCAGCCTCAGTCCTAAGAAACATGCCAAACCTCAACAAATTTGGTTGCATGAGACTGCCCCAAATTTGGGAGCCTTACATCAGAAGACTTTCAGCCAAACTGCCAAGAATACCTACATAGCCCGCTAGGGGGCACCATCAGGACTTTTAAGAGAAACAACAGCTTCCTGCTTCGTCCTCATTTACTGTGTGCACATGTCTTTATTTTAAGTTCCTGTGAAGATGGCAACGTGATGTTGCCGAAATATTGGAAATATAGATTAAAAGTTTCATTTAATTTATATCCTTTGTACGTTGTAAATTCCTTAAGTTATTTAATAAACATCTATAACCAAAGTCTAAGCCTTTCTACGAGAAACTGTAAACCAGTGGTTCTTTACCTGTGTTCCCGGAACACTTGTGTTCCACGAACTGGTTACAGATGTTCCGCTGGTGAAAGATGTCACATGACATAGTTCTGGGTGTAATCGGTTACTCTGAATAAAAATGTCGAGGAATTATTTCTGTTATAACAGAACAATTAACAATATTGGAAGAAAAGATTTCAAGTTACTTTCCTTCCTTAAATACACACAATTATGATTGGATACGAAATCCATTTGGCACAGTTAATACATCGAGTTTTTTCGTTAGTGAATTTTCGTTACAAGAAGAAGAACAACAATTTGTTACCTTGTCAATGGATCATACTCTAAAAATGAAATTCTCTGAAATAACTTGAGGAATTTTGTAGTTTTGTCCAAGCTGAATACTCAGCTCTCTCCACAAGAGCACTGAAAAATTTGTTAAGTTTTCAACGTCATATTTCTGTCAGCTCGGTTTCTCAATATTAACACCTATAAAAAACTAAAAAGCATGAAAGACTTACTAATATAGACAAAGAGATGAGGGTCGCTATATCACATATTAGGCCTGATATTGCTGAAACCTGCAAAAGCCGACAAGCTCAAGTAACGCATATTAAAGTAAGTTCCATTTTTATAAAAGGCAAGTCCATGCATATGTTTATTGCTAGTTTTATTATCCTAATGCTTTTGGTGTTCCCCAGATTTTTATTATAATCAAAAGTGTTCTGTGACTTTGAAAAGGTTAAGAACCACTGCTCTAAACTGTATTTAATTTTATTTTTTATGATCATCATGTCATTTTTTTTCCCTTGAAATGAAATCCCATTTATACGCACACACACACACACACACACACACACACACATGTTCTTGAAAGTTTATTTTTCACTTGGTTAGAGTATAATAAATTTAACTTAATCCTTTATCCAAGTGTGAGCAAACAAAGTTTGTGCCTGAAAGTATCTTCAGGACTGGGGTAAGGTGGTACAACACCAGGACACTCCTTGCAAAGGTGGAGAAAGCTACCAACCCTCATATCTCAGTATCTCCTATAATGCAAAACACATCTCCTTGCAGATATGTCTAATGTTATGCATTAAGGGAAGGGCCACAACCCAGACTAGTTTCGACCTTTATTGAGGTCTCTTCAGTGGGAGCTGGGCCCAAGTGGAGATACCAGGCAGAAGCATTAGCAGGTCATCTCTACCTGTATGAGTTGCCAAATGGTGTGCCACCCTTTTTTAATAAATTACTCTGGACTTAGAGAAAGATGCTGAAAGTTTATTTTTCACTTGGTTAGAGTATAATAAATTTAGTTTAATCCTTTATCCAAGTGTGAGCAAACAAAGTTTGCGCCTTAGACATATCCGCAAGGAGATCTGTTTTGCATTATGGGAGATACTGAGATATGAGTGTTGGTATCTTGCTCCACCTTTGCAAGGAGTGCCCTGCTCTAAATCCAGAGTAATTTATTAAAAAAGGGTGGCACACCATTTGGCAACTCATATAGGTAGAGATGACCTGCTAATGCTTCTGCCTGGTATCTCCACTTGGGCCTGGCTCCCACTGAAGAGACCTCAATAAAGGTCAAAACTAGTCTGGGTTGTTGCCCTTCCCTTAATGCATAACATTAGACATATCCACAAGGAGATGTGTTTTACATTATGGGAAATACTGAGATAGGAGTGTTGGTAGCTTGCTCCACCTTTGCAAGGAGTGTCCTGGTGTTGTACCACCTTACCCCAGTCCTGAAGATACTTTCAGGCGCAAACTTTGTTTGCTCACACTTGGATAAAGGATTAAACTAAATTTATTATACCATCATGTTCTGGCTAAGGTAACACCAGTCATACCATCTTGCATACTTCTGATATTTCTGCCATTATTGAGCAAATCTAACAGTCCATTTGAAGAACCACGAGTAAGCATATTTGTATCATTATTTACCGTATATTCCGGCATATAAGTCGACTTTTCAGCATTGAAAAAAAGTACTAAATTTTTTAGGTCGACTTATACGCCGGGGCAAAATTGATTGCTTTCCAAGAAAAAACTAGTACGTATCATACTCTGTTAAATTTATTAGCAATATACAAAAAGGGTAAATAAGTAAAAATATTTCAACTTATATCAAATTTATTTACAGAAAAAATTATTTACATGTTATATAATTATTTATTTACAAAAGAAAATAGGTAGATAACTACATAATTAAAATTTAATTTTCCTGTCTGAATGTATGAAAAGTTCATTGTACTCTAGTTCTGTAATTTCTTCTGGTATATCGTCATATAAATTGTATTCGTTTTCTCCATCAGATTAAGAATCATTTTCGTCATCATTGTAAACAAAATCATCTTCCGAGCCATCTAATTTGTTAGATATAGCATATTCTTTAAAAAATTTTTTACTGTATCTGGTTTTATTTCATCCCATGCTTTCGCTACCCATTCACACATAATTACCAAAGACGCATGTTGCATTTGTCCTCCTTTTGTGTAACTTTTCTCTCCTTGCATCCACGCATTCCACTGTTTTCGTAAACTGTCTTTAAATGGCTTGTTTATACAAACATCCAACTGTGAATTTAGTGAAGTTAACTCACTTGGAATCACTGCCATATTAGTATTATTCTCTCTTAATAAAGATTTTGTGCTCTCCGTTAAATGGGATTCGAACATGTCCCACACTAAAAGACTATTTGGTTTTTTTAATGCACCTTGTCATGTATTCCAAATATTTTTTATCAACTGCTTAACTCCTGCTTTGTCCATCCAACCATTCTCATGAACATGGACAAAAACGTTTCTTGGAATTTTGATCTTTTGCATTGTTTTTCTTTTAAAAATTATCATAGGTTTTAATTTAGTACCAGCAGCCATACATACAACTGTGAAACAGCTTTTTTCATGTCCAGTTGTTTTTAAAGATATAGTTTTACTTCCTTTCAATTCTACTGTTCTATTCCCTATCATGTGAAACATAACTGGAGTTTCATCCATATTTCTGATTTGAGACAATAAATAATTTTTTTGCTTTCTTTTAGCAATTATAAATCTTTTAAAACTTAATAACTTATCATCGAAATCCTTTGGCAGCTTTTGTGCGTTTTTCGTTTTAAGTCGAAGCACTAAATTTTTCCTTTCCATAAACCAGCTACACCAACTCACTGTAGCTTTGAAGTTTTTGCTGTCCTTTTTATTTTCTTTGTCCCACTTCAAAGCAAATAAACGAATATTATTTCTCGTTATAATGAGTCCATTTTGGCGATTTTGTCGAACCCAATCCGCAACATTATTTTCCAGAATAGGCCACTTGCAAATTCCTTTCCGTAATGCGCACTTATTTTTTGGCATTTTCATTATTAAAGTTTCATTTTTTCTCCAATCGCGAACTAGTTTTTCATTTACTTCGAACTGATGTGCAGCAACACAGTTAGTATTTTCTTTTGCAAATTTAATCACTTTGCACTTAAAACTCGCATCATATTTCATTCTTTTAAAAGGATTCATTGCACTTTAGGTCACTATTGGTCAACTGGTCAATATGAAAAAGAACTTTTTCGAGTCGACTTATACGACGAGTATACTATAAAAACTCAAAAAAATCCAATATCGACTTATACGCCAGGTTGACTTGTACGCCGGAATATACGGTACTTATAATGATACAAATACCTCACCAGCCATATCCTCATCAAACTCCCATATTACTACAATCCTTTACTTTTTTGGACATGACTGATCCTACACTGTTTACGACTGTCATACCTATGCCATTTCTCTCTCTCTCTCTCTCTCTCTTTGCACAGCTATTACTTCACTATGTCAGATCCAAATGTCACATTATGATCATAAGACAGCATTGTTACCAATAGGTCAGAAGATGGGTGTATGTGTGTATTTATATATATACAGTTCTCAGAATTACCGTATCTCTCTTCTTTTCACTTTAATATGTCTAGTCGTACTCTCCATCAGCTGGTGATAAGTTTTGTATTTTGGATCATTTGTCCTTCTACATGACCACGAGTCTGGTTGTCACATTGAAGGACAGATAGTCCAGAAGTCCCAGGTCTGTACCAAGAGAAAAAAAAGCTCCATACCATTATTACATCTCTGCCACCAAACCACATTTGGTATTATTTGCTCCAGAGGCATCTTCCACATTTGCATTCACCCAGCCAGTAAATGATGTAGTGTAATATGTCACTCTCTATCTTGACTTCTGATGTTCTGGATACCATTCACAATGTTCTTTGTACCAGCATGGTCTTACACTGTTGATTGCCTTTTGATGTTTGGCTTATGTGCAGTTTCCGTTCCACAGGAATTTATTGCAGTTCTTCGCACGTTGTTGTACAGCTAATGTGAAAACTCCTCAGTGGTCATAGTTCCTATTTTTTTCATTTCCTTTGAGTAGTAATGTTGGCCACATTTATTGGATGATGCAGTCATTAATGCACCTTATATTTCTTCCTATGATAACTTATCTTTCAAAGTCTGTAAGTTTTTGTCCAGTTGCCTTATACATCATGTAGTATAGGCAACAAATGATGACAGGAATATTCACGGCGGTATGATAGACTCTAAGACAGGATTGTTTCAATACTTATTTTAAAATAATGTAACTTAGAATGAAATCAATTTAAATTTTTAAACTTCTGAAGAGTAAAAGCAAGTAGTTTATATAATCTTTTAATTTTACGACTATATACTTTCCATTGCTTATTTTCAGCCAGTGATCCAGACAAACATAAGTAAGAGAATGGTACAGCAAGCTTGTGTAAGGATTGTCCACGCAGAACATCGCATAATATGTTTAAATAAAAAATTGGATGCTTGTCTCTTAGAAGTGGCTACATCTACAGGTAAAAATTCATTGCCTACAATTTTGTTCTGTCCTCTCCAGGTTTATTAGAGAACTGCAGTTTTGCAAGTGTACACTACTTTTGCTAAATAATGTAACATGCATTGCATAAAATTGAACTATGGCCACCTTTATCCAGAGTGGAACATAATCACACTACCACAGTGTAAAGATACATGCAACATAATGTATATATAATCATCATAATCAAATTCCTTATATGCACCTACCCTTATGGGCATACTACAACAATTGAGAATCTTTCATACCAAATTTATTACAGCAGTTATTCAGTTTAATCAGGGAATCCTGCAGGCTTGTACTGGTACTGGATTTATTTGTCTCATCTCTCTCTCTCTCTCTCACCTTTTTTGACTCGATTCATGTCATATGCCTGGAAAATGACTTATGTCAGTTGGAAGCATCACATTATCTCAAGTGTATGCATTATCTCAATGCATATAAACTGGCATTTATTCTTCTTGCAATGCAAACAACAGTGTCTTGCATAAATTCAAGTAGAACATGAGATAATACACTCAGACATGAGTCATTTTCCAGGCATATGCCATGCCCACACTCAGCCATCTGTGTAGGAAAATGGTGTAACATGATTTGTCACTCCATCACAGCCCACTGCTGTACTGATCAGTCACGATGTTCTTTACCCCAGTGTAGTCTGTACATTGGTTATTTTGTTGATGTGGCTCACATGCAACCTGGGTAACTGTTTTAGTCCCATTATATGCTTGCAGAATCTTTCTGTGCATTTGCAAAGTGGCATCCTCACATTTGAAAGAACAGACACTCTCTTTCAGCATAATAACACATAATTTCACTTCGTGTTATGTGCAATCAAAAAAAAAAGAAAAGAAAAAAGGATGTAGAAAAACTTGACTGGCCTGTCTAGAGATCTGAAATTTCTGGTCATGTCAGAGCAGTGTTCCAAATACATGGAATGAAGATCATATTGAAGGATGAATGGTTCTTCAATATGACCATTATGAATTAATGATTCATAATCAATGTCAATATCAGTATGTATGTAAACTTGACCCTGTGGTATATCTGTTTGCCTTATATAACAGTACTGGTCAAGAAATTATATTCTTGTTTGATCCTTAATCCAAGTGCAAGCCAGCAAAGATTGCATGTGCATTGCAGGCCTAGTTGGCCAAGTGGTTAGTGTAGCCACTCTCCAACCAACAGGTTGTAAATTTGAATTCTGCCATGGGCATAGCTGTTTGTGATTGTCCTTAGGTGGAAGTTAAACTTCATCGCACAGTGTGAGACCACTGCCCTGCTAATAGGCGGCCTGAAGTGGCTTGAAAAAGGTTCATGTTTGGTCTCTAGAGCAGGGTTTCCAGACTATATAAAAAATAAATTAAAAATACAAAAAAAAATGAAATTGATAAAAATAGAGAAAAAAAATTCTTAGTCCACCCATGGTGCAAACTGTAATGTAGGTTTCTTAATAAATTTTTGTGGGTGGGAACAACATAAAAAAAAGAAAAGTATCTTCACGACTAGGCTACTTGTACATAGTGGCTAATGACTTTACATTAAATTGTCTTAGTATCCTAGTGAGGTTACTGCTTTAACATTATGTAAACAGACACTGATGTGGGAACAGAGTTGGATGAATTGGTGGTCCTTAGGATATTGAAGAATCTCAATGTAAAAACAGCTGTGGGATTAGATGGGATATCGGCTAGGGTTTTGTGAGAATGTGCAAGGGAACTGGCAATGCTTTTAACTAGGCTTTTTAATTTAAGTCTCAGCTCTGGTAGAGTTCCAAGGGAGTGGAAAGAGGGCAAAATAATTCCTTTGCATAAAGGAGATTCTAAGACTGCAGTAGCAAATTATAGACCTGCTAATAGGAGGCCTGAAGTGGCTTGAAAAAGGTTCACGTTTGGTCTCTGGATCTCAGGAGTATCTCAATCAGTCAGTATCTCAGGAGTGATGATAAAAGTACTGGAAAAAATTAGTCAAAAAGAGAATTCAAGAATGGGTGGATAAAAATATGATACTGCATAAGGGGAAAACATGGCTCTGTGAAGGGTAGATTGTGTCTTAGTAATTTACTAACTTTTTATAATAGAGTAACAGATGAGTTGGATAAAGGAAATGGCTACATGATGATTTTGCTGGATTTTGCAAACACATTTGATAGAATACCACATGGAACTCTGTTATGCAAATTAGAACAAATGGGGATGGATATGACTGGTTAAGTGGATAAAAGGTTGGCTGCTGGACACATATCAAAAACTGGCATATGGAGGGGGTAGATACGAGGCAAAAACAGGTGACTAGTGGTGTGCCACAAGATTCAGTGCTGAGACTGTTGCTGTTTAATTTGTGCATAAATGATATAAGAAATAACCTGAAAGGAAATATTCAGTTGTTTGCTGATGATGCAAAATTAGGTAGAGGAATAGTTAATCAAGGTGATGTGGAGAGCTTGCAGTATGATTTAAGTAAGCTGTCAGTATGGGAAAAAGTTAATGGGTGTCAGTTTAATGTAGAGAAATGTAAAGTTATGCATTTTGGGATAAATGGATTACAAGTCGTGTATCACATTTATGGCACTGTACTCCAGGAAATGGATGAAGCTAGAGATTTAGGGGTAGACAGAGAGTTAAAGTTTAGAGGACATATTGCTAAGGTTACTAAGGTAGCCCATAAGATTACTTGGTTAGTGAAAAACACATTAAGAAGTAGAGATAAGGAGGTTGTTATTCCTCTTTATAAAGCCTTGATATGCCCACGTCTGGATTACTGTGCTTAAGTCTGGTTCCCTGGGTTTCTTGGGATGAGGAAGCGAGGGAGAGAATTTAGAGGCAAGCGACCAAGATGGTGATTAGCCTGTGTAATATTCCCTATGAGGATAGGTTGAAGGTGTGTGGATTGCAGAAGTTGATTGATAGGAGACAAAGAAGGGATATGATAGAAACATTTAAGTTGCTTAAAGGATTTTATAGGATAGATGCAGGGGAAATGTTTTGGCACTTGGCTGGAGGGAGCAGAACAAGGGATCATCCCTGAAAGTTGAATAAAGGTGTGGTCAGTAGGGGTGTAAGGACTAGATTTTTTGCTTGGAGAGTTGTGAATGAGTGGAATGGGTTGCCAGAATCAGTTTTAAGCACTTTGTTTGTTAATGGTTCTAGAAGAGGTATGATAGATTGGGTCTCCTGCGATGAGTCTTCAGACTCAGTGGAGGTGCCCATATAATAATAATAATAATAATCCCATAATGCAAAGCACACATCCATTCAGGAGTATATAATGCTGTGCTGAGTATATAATGCTGAGTATATAATGGGAAGGCCCACTACCCAGACCAGTTTCAAACTTTATTGGGGGTCTCATCAGTGAGAACCAGATGCAGAAGAGTTACTGAGGTTGAAGTAATGAAGAAGTCATATGTACTGTTTGGAAAGGAAGACAATGGACATCACCCCCCATTCCATGAGCAAGGTGCATTGTGCCATGTAACGTCACTTGTTTGTAGCTAGTAGAAATTTGAGGAATATGATGCTCCCTAGTCAGTACAAGTTGAAGTGGCTGTCAGAAGGGAACTAATGGAGTTTGAAAAAACTCCATCGATGCCATGTTACAAGCCTATCTGTTTGGAAAATTTTGGATAAATTTGGCCATCCCAGGTCAACAATCAGTGATGCCATGTGTGTGCGGTTAACCTAGTGGCTATGTGCTTTGCAATCATATGCCTGGGGAAGAAGTGCCCTAGGTTCAATTCCTGTCAACGACGTGAAGAGTTTCAGGATCTCCCTCAGCCATAGCCAAGTTAAGCGGTGTTGGGCATGTAGAGCAGGGTTTCCCCACCCGCCAGTTTATGAGGGGTTTTTCATCCCACAAGCAGGCAAACCGACCTCGTTAACACACATGGATACAGTCAGGAATACTTAAGACAATCCCTCCAGCCATATGTCTGAATTGTCAGCTATGCTGGTCCTGAGCACAGATAAAAATAGGGGGGCGATTGAGGTGGTGCCGTACCTCCCCTTAAAAGGTGCTCACAGCTGTTGAATCACCATACAAAATGGATGAATGAATGATGCCATACTGTGATGGAAGTGCAGGGAATCAACTGCGTGCTAGACACAGTGGACAACCCACCACACTCACCGAGCATTACCACAAGGTGCTATAAAGAATAATATAGGCATCGACTGGAACATGAATCTGCATGAATTTTTGTTTCCATGGTAGGGTGCTTAAGGGTCAAAGTTGTATAACTGAGCGGAGACCTCCACATAGCCTTTAAAGGAATGCGGAGAACCGACCATGGCTTCTGACCTAATGTCCAATCCTCACCTTCTCGTGGTGCATCGTGTTGGGTATCTACTTGGATACTGAACGAACGAGGATGAGCTGGCAATTTGGGATTTAGCCAACCAAATTGTATTCCTATTGGTTAAACCAAAATAAAAAATGATGGTATAACATGACAAAATTTCATGCCGACTGGGGCGTCGCCCGGTTAAACAAGGCCACCTTTGTTTTCGCCAGGGAACCAGGGCACACAACGAAAAGTCAGCTACTGGAACAAATCTAAAAACACACCCCAACTCAACATCACCAGAGTTAAAGATCGGTACTATCAACATAAGAAGCCTGAATGGCAAAGAAATGGAGCTAGCTGAGGAATTAGATAAGTACCAGATTGACATAATAGGGGTGACTGAAACAAAAAAGACAAAAACTAGTGAGATCTTCCTGAGCAATAAATACAAAATGTTATATTCAGGAAATGACAATCAAGGAAAAGAAGGAGTAGCCATAGTATACAACACAAAATATGAGGCTAATCTTCTTGAATGGCAGTCAGTCTCAATCAGTGTAATGTGGGCATATATGAGAATGGGGAACTGGACAATGAGACTTATTGTGCCTATGGTCCCACAGAAGGTTCTACTAAGGTAGAAGTGAAGGAATTTTTTGAGGCATTAGAAAAAGCAACTGAATCAATGAAAAAGGAAAAATTAGTCCTTGTTGGGGATCTAAATAGCAGAGTAGGAAATGATTATGAGACATACAAAAATATTTTGGGAAACTTTGGAGAAAAGAGCGTAGCTAATAATAATGGCAAATATCTGTTGGATTTCTGCTCAGGACATGGACTGGTTATTACTAACACCATGTTCCAACATAAAAATGTGCACAAATTCACATGGAGAGAAGAAGCAGGGAATAAGAAAAATCTCATTGACTATGTTATTGTTGATAGTGATGTTTTCTCCCTGGTGCAGGACACCAGAGTGTACAGAGGATTTGAAATTGGAAGTGATCACTATTTAGTCTTGAGCAGGATAAAATTGAATTTAATATTGAAAAGAATAACATGTAAGAAAGTTTTAACGTGAATAAAAGTTGAGCAGTTCTCAGATGTGAACTGTAGACTAAAATACACAAAGATCATTGAAGAAAAAATGAAAGAGTTTGAGAACAGGAATCAAACCTTAGAGATTCAGTGGCAAGCCTTGAAGAAAGCCCTGATTGATTCAGCCAGAGAGGCATGTGGTGAGGTTGTGTGCAAGGATAGAAAATCAGAACTCCATGGTGGACACAGAAAGTTAAAGAGGCAGTGAAGGAAAAGAAGAAAGCATATCAAAAGTTCCTGGCAAATAAGTCAGCTTTTACTCTTACAGAATACAGAGACAAATGCAAGAATGCAAAACACTGTGTAAAACTAGCTAAACAGAAGTCATGGGAGGATTTTGTCAAGAATATAGAAAATAAATATCAAAAAGGTGGCAAAATATTCTGGAGGTTGTTGAAGAAGCTTAGGAATGGAGGAAAGAGTGCTGTAAAAGGAGTTAGAGATGATAAAGGTGACATGAAAGCAGGAGAAAAAGATATCCTTGAAGTATGGAGTAATTACTTTGAAAAACTGCTAAATGAAACAAGCAGTGATGACAGCACAGTGATTAAAAACACTGACGAGGCATGCAGTCAAGAATACATATCCATACTTGAAGTAGAAAAAGCCATCAAAGGCTTGAAATGTGGCAAGGCAGCAGGAGTAGATGATATTCGACCAGAAATGCTGAAGTATGGTGGTATAAAAGTCTTACAGTGGCTGCACTGCATAGTTCAGAAAGCCTGGACAGAGGGACGAATTCCCGATGATTGGAGTAGAGCTCTCATAGTACCCATATATAAAAAGGGAAAAAAAACTGAATGTGAGAATTACAGAGGTATTTCCCTACTGAGTGTTCCTGGCAAGATCTATGCAAGTATACTTGAGAAACGGTTGAGAAGAATTGTGGAAGAAAAGCTTGGTGAAGAACAAGCGGGATTCAGGCCAAATTGAGGCTGTCAGGATCAGATCTTCACTTTACGACAAATAGTCGAGAAAGAATGGGAATATAACAGAGATCTGTATTTAAGTTTGTTGATTTGGAAAAGGCATATGACAAGATGCCAAGAGAGAAGCTATTCAATACGCTACAGTTATATGGTGTCATGCAGCATTATATCAAGCAATACTAGTCTTTATTTGAGTTGTAATTCAGCAGTTAGAATTGAAGGAAGTACAGGAAGATGGTTTAATGTTAAATCTGGTGTGAGACAAGGATTTGCATTATCGCCTCTGTTATTCATTATCTATATGGATCACATTATGAAAGAAAGTGGTATTAAACCTGATATCAGAATTGGAGATGTTAATGTGAGCTCTTTGCTTTATGCGGATGATGTTATACTTCTAAATAAATCCGCTACAAGTTTGCAAGAGTCCCTGACTAAATTGAATAACTGTTGTAATAGATATGGTATGAAGGTCAGTATTAAAAAGACAAAGACAATGAAAATAGGTAGAATTGTTGAAAATGTCGATTGTGTTGTGAACAGGGAACCTGTGGAACAAGTAAAGCATTTCATCTATTTAGGCACGATTTTTACTGAAGGTGGTAAATTCAATATGGAAATAGACAACAGAATCAACAAAGCTGGTATGATAGAAGTCAGTTGAATAAATTCATATGGAATAAGAGAGAAATTAGTCGGAACACTAAATTAGCTGTATACAAGACAGTGTTCAAACCAGTTTTAACTTATGGATCTGAGAGCTGGGTCAGAAGTAAAACACTTGACCAAAGACTAGAAACCGCAGATATGAGAGTCCTGAGAAAGATTATAGGCGTGAACAGATGGCGTCAATGGCAATATCATATTAAAAACGAGGATATTAGGAAAGAACTTGACATTGTCAGCATCCAGGAATGCGTTAGCCGAGCTAATCTCAGGTGGTATGGTCACTTAAACAGAATGGGCGAGGAAAGATTAGCAAAACAATTGTTCTCTGCCAGGTTGGCAGGAAAACGACCCAGAGGAAGACCAAGATATAGGTGGATTGATACAGTACAATGTGCCTTAGACGATAGAAAGATAAGATCTGGTAATGAAAATATTGGAGTCTTAACAAGTAAGATTTGGAGGAAAATTGTGGATAGGAAGTTAGTAATGATGTAATTTTTTTCATGTAGTACTATCATATCCTGTACACCCGTTGAGGGTACATTGCAGGAATTTGATGATGATGATAGGACCGCAATATACAAGCATCATATTACCCAGACCAACATGCAGCGTCATCTTAGTGGTACAAAGAGTGTGTACAGTGGGACATGGAAGCTTGGAAAGCTTTCTTATGGAGCAACTAATCATGCTACACCTTCTAATGAGCAGATGGATCGGTGTGGCAGATTCCCTGTGAACATCTCTTACCAGAGTCTGTAACCCCACCTGTAACAGTTGGAGGCAGTGGTGGTTTGATGGTATGGTCCTTTGGCCTCGAACCTGTGTTTGTAGTGCCATAACCATTGAGCTCAATCTTAACATTCTGGACAATACAATGCTTTCTACTTTGTGGCATTTCTACAGAACTGACCATTGTCTTTTTCATCAAGACAATGCATCATGTCATAAGCAAAACAATGCATTTGCATGGTTTGTGGACACGAACATCACCACATTTGACTGGCCTCCACAGAGCCCTAATTTCAATCCTATCGAACACCTATGAGATGAGCTGGAGCATTGGGCAAGGTCAAGGGACATCAGCCCCATAACAGCCCAGGACCTCATTACATGCCTGCAGAAAAAATGGTCGAAAATTTCCATTGATCACTATAATACACTTATAGAAATTATGCTTGTAGGATTTGCAGTAGTCATCACAGTGAAAAGGAGGTTCTACATCTTATTAAGGTGGGTGCGGTGGCTGTTTGTTCCTTCCACTATGGTATCCGTTAAATTCTTTCCAATCAGTGTATGTCCTATGTACAAGTAAGATAAAGGTGTAATATCCTATTATACTTTACCTGAATTAGAGATAATTGTTGAAAGTTTTTTGACTTGTAGGCATGTGATGAGGTCCTGGGCTGTTATGGAAATGAAGTGGCCATTTCGATAACGCACTATACACACCTGAAAGGATATGTGCTTTCTACTATAGGATACTAAGGCAATTAATGTGAAGTTATTATCCTCTATATATACAAGCAGCCTAGTTGTGAAAGTACCTTCACATGTAAACTTTGTTTGCTTATACTTGGATAAACGATTAAACAAGAATATAATTTCTTGGCATCTTTAATTTAACAGTATAGACTGTGTGCCCCCATTAGTAAGTATCCACTTGGTATTGAAAAAGTAAAAAAATAAATCCAGTACAAGTCTGCAAGATTCCCTGACTAAATTGAATAACTGTTGTAATAGATATGGTATGAAGGTCAGCACTAACAAGACAAAGTCAATGAAAATAGGCAGAAAGCATTGAAAATATCAACTGCATTGTGAATAGAGAACCTATAGAACATGTCAAACATTTCAGCTACCTAGACACAATTTTAAGTGAAGATTGCAAATTAAATATGTAAATAGACAACAGAATCAATAAAGCTGGTATGGTAGGAAGTCAATTGAATAAATTCATATGGAGTAAGAGATAAATTATTCAAAACACCAAATTAGCTGTATACAAGACAATTTTCAAACCAATTTTAACTTATGCATCTGAGAGCTCTGTCAGAAGTAAAACACTTAACCAAAGACTGTAGACTGCAGGTATGAGAGTCCTGAGAAATATTAGAGGCGTGAACAGATGGCATCAATGGCAATAGCATATTAAAAATGAGTATATTAGGAAAGAACTTGACATTGTTAGCATCCAGGAATGTATTAGTAGAGCTAATCTCAGGTGGTATGGTCACTTAAACAGAATAGAGGAGTAAAGATTAGCAAAACAAGTGTTCTCTGCCAGGTTGGAAGGAAAAAGACCCAGAGGAAGTCCAAGATATAGGTGGATTGATACAGTAAAAAGTGCCTTAGAGATAGAAATATAAGATCTGATAATGTTGGAGTCTTGACATGTAAAAGATTGATTTAGAGGAAAATTGTAGATAGCAATTTAGTGGCGATGTACGGTTTTCATGTAGTACTATCATATCCTGTACACCCATTGATGTTGAATGTAAGGAATTTGATGGTGATGATGAAACCATTCAAAAACAAGAACCAAACCTTGGAGTTTGGTGACAAATTCTGAAGAAAAGATTGAATGATTTGTCTACTGAGTCGTGTGGTGAAGTTGTGGGCAAGGATAGAAAAATAAGAATATCATCATTGTACACACAAGAAGTTAAAGAAGCAGTTCTGGAAAAGAAGAAAGCATACGAAAAGTTCCTAACAAATAAGTCGGCAAATGCCTAAAAATAATACAGACAGAAAAAGAGAGCTAAGCTATGTGTGAAAGTAGCTAAACAAAATGCATGGGAAGACTTGGTAAGAATATAGAAGGCAAATATTATTATTATTATTATTAAACAAGACCTCATGGAGTCAAAGCCTCATCTAGGAGGTTCTTTTATCTCACACACATCTCATCATACCATGTCTTAAACACATTCAAACTCCTTGCAGACACCACACTCTCAGGCAAGGCATTCCAATCACTCACAACTCTGCACGAAAAAAATCTGCCTCTCACTCCCCTACTCACACCCTCTTTATACAGTTTCCAGGGATGACCTCTGGTTCTCCCCTGATCTCCCACTATTCTCTGTAGAACTTCTCCACCATTGATCCTATAACAACCCGTTACCAACTTGTAGGTTTCTATCATATCTCCCCTCTTCCTTCTCTCCACTAGACTCTGCAAATTACATCTTTTCAATCTTTCCTCATACTCGACATTCCAGAGGTCAGAAACTACCTTAGTCAGTCGCCTTTGGACCCTTTCCAACATCTCTTCATTCTTCTGAAAACCAGGTGACCAAATCTAGGTACAGTAGTCCATGTGTGTGGCATAATCAAAGCCTTATACAATGGAACAAGAATGTCTCTACTTCTACACGTCAGTGTCCTCCGCATCATTCCCAGAAGTCTTTGTGTTGTCTTCACATTTTTGGCGATGTGTCCCCTAAATTTTAGATCCTTATCCACTATCACCCCCAGATCTCTTATTTCCTCTACTTCCAACAATATATTCTCACCAAGCATAAATTCTGCATCCCATCTTTGTTTTCCAAATTTTAAAACCTTACATTTTGCAACATTGAACTCACATCCCCATTTGCTTGCCCAATCACTCAATTTATTCAAGTCTTCTTGCAAGGCCACAACATCTTCACTACTCTTTATGGTTCACTTCACTACTCTATCCTCCCGAAACACATCATACATTTCCATCTCTATTCCTGTCAGGATGTTGTCCTCATCTAACCATGTCTCACTTATTCCTACAATCTCTGGCTGCACAGATGCAATTAGTGCAACCATTTCATCTGTCTTGTTTCTTATACTTCTAGCATTGGCATACAAACACAACAACTCATTTCTGGATCTACAGCTAGTTCCACTGATACCACTCACTCAGTGTGATCTCTCCATGCTGGACTGGGGCCGTTTCCCTTTCTGCTTCTTCATTTTAGAACCCCTTGCAATTCCATCTGTTTCTTCTTGATCCCTGATCATCCCATTACTTTCCTGCCTACACATGCTCTCACCTCCTCTTTCCACCTTTCTCACGCTGTGTACCTCTGTCCACCCTGAGCCTCCCCGTTTCCCTGCTCCTCTTGCACACCCATTCTCTCATTTTCTATACTCATACCACTCACTTCCCCATTCATTTCCACTTCTTCAATCTCTCCTGTCTCACTCTCCTGCTCTTCCACATCACTCCCCTCTCGATCTGATTCATTCTCTGTATTCACTTCTCTACTTTCCAGCAGCAGTCTCTCCAAGCGACTCACACCGTAACCACTCAAATGCAGTCCATCGCTCCCATACAGCTCACTTTGTCCCTCAAACTCATTCCACACATTAACAAACTGTACTCCCATCTCCTCACACATTTCAGCCAGAATATCATTCATAATCCTTGCTCTCCGTCTCATTTCACCACAATCATACCTAGGCAACACACTGACTACCCTTCCTGTCACACTATTCTCTTTTATCTTTCCAAGCAGTCTCCTGACATTCATTTTGACATGCTCTTTGTCCTCTCTCAAATCATTTGTACCAATTAATAGAATTAACTCTTTTGCTCACTCCCACCTCATATTCAATGCCTCAATCAATCTACTCATTTTACCGCCTGGAAAACATACCTTGTGCATTTTATCCTCTAGCACACCTTTAATAATGGAGTCGCCGTACAACGCCACTCGCTCATCTTTCATTAACTCTTTCATGCCATCATGATTTATTTTAATAGTCTTGACCTGACTTCTCTTAATTTCATTCCACATCCATTTCATTTCTTGCTTCATCCAATCCAATTCACCTTCCGAACCTTGCGACACATTCTCTCTATCATTAAATCTTTCTAACTTTCTAACTCTCAACCCCGTCTTTTCACTTTCCCTCTCATTCATCCTTCTTTGTTTCCGTACTTTCGGTCCAACATACGTCCAACTTTCACTATCATTCTTCCCACTTTCACTCTCATTTATCTTTCTTTGTTTCTGTACTTTCGAACTAACATGCGTCCAACTTTCGCTATCATTCTTCTCACTTTTACTGTCATTCATCTTTCTTTGGTTCAGTACTTTCGTTTTTTTACTTGCGATTTCTGCATCACGCCATTTCTACTTTCATTCGTTCTCTCAATTTCATTTCTTTCCACCTCACTTTCGTCCCTATTAACGTACGTTATGGTTGTCAAATTCCTCTTTTTCTTTTTTCCTGATTTTTTAACATTTTTTCGCTTCTCTTTCTCACCATCCTCTTTCAAACGGGCACTCGCGACGCAATCGGTACTAGCACTTTCTGTCATCAATTTCATATTCGCATTCATCAATTCCTCGTTCAGGTCACACTTCGCACACACCCTTCTTCCATCCGCACTAAACATCCACAAATCATTTATGTAATCGAAGGAATACATATAACAGACCTCACACTTAACGAAACGACTGAAATCTAAATTAAAATCATGGAATGACAATGCCGCCGCCATTTTTTTTTTTTTTTTTTTCTCTGCAGGTTATTAGGTCTAATAATAATGATTTCGTATTTAGTTTAGGCAAGAAAAAACCCCCACATTAATAATATCGGTAGCATACAACGTTTACAGCCGCTCTTACTTAAACAATTATGCATATATACTTAATTATTCCTAGTAAAACTTATCTGAATCAGGAGCTCTTCAAATCGCGTCCATACCACTTGGCCCACTAGCGCCCTCCTAGTTGCCCCAATATTGGGAAGTGACAATGTTTTAGAGGCTATCGAAATAGCTTAGAAATAGAGGAAAGATTACTGTAAAAGGAATCAAAGATGATAAATATGACATGAAAACTGAAGATAAGGATATCCTAGATGTCTGGAGTAATTACTTTGAAAGTCTTAAATGTCACAAGCAGCGACAGAAAGAACCATAGTAGAAAATTTTCAGGAGAAATACAAACAGGAGTACATATTAATATTTGAGGTAGAAAAAGTTATCAGAAACTTGGAATGTGGAAAAGCAGCTTGAGTAGATGATATTCAACCAGAAATGCTTAAATATGGATATATAAATATGGATATCATTTTTGGTTCGAGGATACATAGTGGTTGGTCATTGATTTAGTGCTACTGTAAAGTTAGTGATTTTTGTCTGTTTTTATTGTGTTTTCCCTTACAAAATTAGTGTTTCATAGTATACTAGTAGATTTTAGTGTTTTATAGTGTATTTAGTATTTAATCATATATTTTTATTGAGATATTTTAATATTTAGTATATGTTGAAAATGGCACCAAAAAAAGGGCAAGAAAGGTAATGCTAAAAAAAGCACACTGCAAGCGAGAATAAGAAGGTTAACCCTGCCAACGAGGTTATTGTGCACATGGAGGAGGTTAATGAAAATGAATTAACTGCCAAAATAGTGAAGTTGAAGCAGATCATCAGAGAGACAACGCGGGAATTGCAAAAAGTTGAGAGACGTTTAAATGAGCATAGAGAGAAAAAGAAAAATGAACTGGAAAATAAGAAACAACAAAGAAAGGAAACGGTAAGTCAGGAAATAATGAAAATCAGGTAAGTTGTTAGTAAAAAGATAGAAGTTATTTGGTATGGTGACTCTATAATAAAACATGCTATAGATGAGAGAGTTATAACATCGAGTTTTCCTGGAGCGAAAATTAAAAATATAACTCAAGTAATTCAAAAACAGAAAAGAAAAGTAAACGAAATCGTAGTTGTAGTAGGTATGAATGATTTAACTGCCGCTAAGTTCAGTATGAGAGATGATGAAAGGGTTGCTGGAATGTGAGAGTGAATAGTGAGAAAGTGAAAATTGTGTATTATACCTCGCTATGATAAAAATGAATTAAAAAGAAGGGCAATGATGGCAAACGATTCGATGTGTAGGCTGTGTAGAAGGAATGGGTATGAGTTTTTGGATGTGTGGAGTGAGTTCGAGGGAAGATTGGATTTATATAAGAGGGATGGCCTACACCTGAGTGTTCAGCTGAGCTGGTTTGAGACCTAACACAGAGAGTCAGTGAAACTAAATTATAAAGGGAGGAATGGTGTGAATGTGTGTGTATGAGCCACAATGGCATATAACTGTGTTCATGACAGGAATGGTCTTTGTCATGGAAATGTTGACAAGGCAAGAACGATTTCGGATTTGTGTTTTTTTCCGGTTCGGACCCATCATATGTGTGCAAAGATGTCTACATCTGTAAGGCATTAGAGAAGAATAGAGATCTGCAAGTTGTCCAACTGTGTCAGACAGACTGCAAACAAGAGTATACAAAAGAACATGCAGGTAGATTATTATGTCTGTACATGAATACTAGGAGTATCAGAAACAAAGGGGTAGAGTTTGTTGCCTTAGTCAATATGTTGCGACTTCAGATTATAGGAATTAGTGAGACCTGGTTATCAGAATCAGACCTACTAACTGGTATTGAGTGTCATGGGTACGGTATTTTTAGGAAGGATAGAGTGGATAGGAGAGAAGGGGGGCATGCTGCTAATGATATTGGATGACTTAAATCCAGTTAGAGTTGAGACCTATGAATGTAGTAATACTAATAACAATATTTCATTTGGCAGTGAGTTTGAAGCCATCTGGTGGATCAGTTGCTGGTGATGAAGAAATGCATCACCAAATAGAAAAGATGAGCGCGAAAAGTGTAATCATGATGGAAGACTTTAATTATCCAAATATTGATTGGGTAGCAGTAGAATCTCATGAGAAGAATGAAAATGCATTTATTGAGCTGTTGCAGGACAATTTCCTAAAGCAGCATGTGACAGAAGGAACTCTAGGTCAAAAAGTGTTAGATTTGATTATAGTGTCTGTTCATAGAAAAGATGAGCGCGAAAAGTGTAATCATGATGGAAGACTTTAATTATCCAAATATTGATTGGGTAGCAGTAGAATCTCATGAGAAGAATGAAAATGCATTTATTGAGCTGTTGCAGGACAATTTCCTCAAGCAGCATGTGACAGAAGGAACTCTAGGTCAAAAAGTGTTAGATTTGATTCTAGTGTCAGAGGGCGTTTCAGTTAAAGATGTAACTATTCTGCCTCCAGTTGGTGATAGTGATAATGCGGTGCTCACTTGGGAAGTGACTAAGTTTATCAATGTTCCATTCAGAAAAGGTTACATGCTGAACTACAAAGCAGGAAATTATGATCAACTGAGGAGTATACTGAGTTCAGTGGAATGGGATCGGTTGCTAGATGGAAAGAATATCGACAGTGCATGGGAAGCATTTAAACAATACTGAAATGATGCGATATCAGAATGTGTCCCGAGTGTTCGAAGAATAAATACAGTAGGAGTCAAATGGATGTGTAATCTTATTAAGCAAGAGATTCGTAAGAAAAGGACAATGTGGAAGGAATACCGTTTATGAACGTTATAAGCAGTAGGCTAGAATAGTCACAACTGTTGTACGGAAAGCAAAGTCTGATTATGAAAAGAAACTGGCTGTGTATGCTAAAGACAACCCACAAGAATTCTATCGATATGCTGCAAGTAAAAGAAAGAATAACTCTTCTAAATCTAGATGGATTGAGGGATACAGGTGCAAAAGAGGTTGTTCAGTTAATGAGTGCCCATTTTGTTAAAAGCTATCAACCTGGTGAACTCAACATTGAGCTTGCTGTTACATCTTCACCAGTTGAAGAAACGCAGGTGTGTGAGGCCAAGGTATGGTATTAGCGCTGTTGCACAAACTGAATAAGAATTCAGCAATAGGGACTGATGGAATATCAGCACGTGTGCTAAAAGAGTGTTCAGCTGAACTGGTTTGAGACCTAACACAGAGTGTTCAGCTGAACTGCCATTCCTTTGACAGGATGTTTAATATGAGTCTCAGAACAGGGAAGATTCCACAGGAATGGAAGGAATGTATGGTAATTCCATTGCAGAAGGGTGGTGCAAAGACCGATGTATCCAACTATCGACCAATTAGTATCTCAGGGGTGGTGGTGGTGGTGGTGGTGAAGATTTTGAAAAAATTGGTTAGGGCCCACATTTTGAAATGGGTTGACAGTGAATCTCTACTTTGCAATGAACAACATGGGTTTACTAAGGGAAGGTCATCTTTTAGCAACTTGCTCACATTCTATAACAATGTTACCATTGCACTAGACAAGGGGAATGGATACATCTTGATACTTTTGGATTTTGCTAAGGCTTTTGACAGAATACTGCATGGAAGACTGCTGCATAAATTGGAGAAATCGGGTTTGGGTTATACAATATTAGCGTGGATAAGAGGATGGCTGACTGACAGATATCAAAAAAGTGGTATACGGGGGATCTCACTCTGCAAGGTTTAAGGTAACAAGTGGTGTACCACAAGGATCAGTGCTTTGTCCACTGTTATTTAATCTGTACATTAATGATATTGGGAAGGATTTGACAAGTGATATACAGTTATTTGCTGATGATGCAAAGATAGGTAGGGGGTAATCAGGAATGCTGCTATGCAGTCTTTGCAGAATGATTTGAATAGGCTGGAATTGTGGCATGGGAAAATGGGTGTCAGTTCAGTGTCAGTAAATGTAAAGTCATTCACTTCAGCATGATTAGATATCCAATGTCGTATTATATTGGTGGGATTAGGCCAGAAGAAACTAATGAGGCTAGGGATCTTGGAATGTTAATAGGAAGGAAGTTGAAGTTTAGGGCCAATGTGGCAAAGATTGCAAATACAACTCAAAAGATAATTGCAATGCTGAAACGAATATTTACATGTAAAGATAAGGATGTTATTTTGTCTCTTTACAAGGCCTTGATAAGATCTCACTTGGACTATTGTGCGCAGGTCTGGTTCCTGGTTTCCGTTGTGATTCTGATATATTGGAGAGAGTACAAAGGAGAGTGTTAAAAATGATATCAGGATTGTGGAATACTGAAGACAGATTGAGAATTTGTAGACTGCAGACACTAGCAAACAGGAGAAAGAGGGGTGATATGATTGAGACATAAACTTCTGAAAGGATCATACAGGATTTCAATTTATGGAGGGTGTGGAAAGGATGAGAGAGCATCCTTGGAAGCTGAGAATGAAGGCTGCCAAGAAGGGTGTGAGGGCTAGATTTTTCACTCAGAGAGTGGTGCATGATTGGAATGGATTGCCAAGGAATGTTGTGAGCACAAGCAGTGTGAATGAATTCAAGAATAAGTATGATAGCTGGTGTGTGTGTAGTATGTGGCCTCCGTCGATGAGTCTCTGACTCCCTGGAGATCTCTCTTAATAATAATAATAATAAAAGTTTTGCAATGGCTACATTGCATAATTCAGAAGGCCTGGTCAGAAGTTTGAATTCCAGATTGATTGGAGTAGCTCTCATAGTTCCCATCTATAAAAATGGCAATACAGTGGTATCTCACTACTCTGAACTAATAAAAACCATGCTCATTCAGATTATCGAAAAGTTCGGATTAGCGAATTTTTCCCCAAGAGGCAACAATAACTAGCGTTTAAGACAAAAATAATCTGATTCTAATAAATACAGTGGTATCTCACTACTCCGAACTAATAAAAACCATGCTCGTTCAGATTATCAAAAAGTTCGGATTAGCGAATTTTTCCACAAGAGGCAACAATAACTAGCGTTTAAGACAAAAATAATCTGATTCTAATGGTACATCAATTTAATTCTGTAAATAAATGCAGTAACTGATAGAAAAAATGCTACTGTACTGTAATATAAAACTTAAAAAATAATACAGTACACAAGTTTATTTTAGTAAAAAAATTTAGTTTGTATGTACGTGTTTTGTTGAGGATTCTGATTTAATAAAATTGCATAGTTCGGTACATAACTTAATTTGCGTAAAAAATATAATTTTCTTGTACACAACACACAAAAAAAAATAACACACACAAAAAAGTAGTTTTTTTTTTATTTCTTTGTAAAAAAAGTCACTATTTTCTTTTGCATCTTGGAAGCTAAACTTTTTTCGAATGCTACTTCTCGGAGTTGCATTAGGAATGAAATTTTGTGGAATAGCATATCATTCTGCTTAGCCCATTCTATACACATATTAAAACTGTCAACTGACTCTTCATGTTTTACTTTTTTTTTCTTCATCATCATCATTGTCTGTTAATTCATTCTGTAGCATCTGATTTGATTTTGAATTCACTTTCGGTTCTACATGTAATCCATTTCGTAACATCTATTTGTGAAATTTCAACATTTGGATTTATATTTTTAACCGAATTATGCACGTTTTGAATTTCCGCTTTTTGTGTATCACCGTAGTTATCTTCGTAAATTCTAGAAGGCCACAGTTTTTTCCATGACACTCAGTGGGAAAAAAAATTTTTTTTTCCCACTGGGCCAAGTCCGGAGAATACAGTGGATGTGGAACCAATTCGAACCTCAATTCATGCAATTTTGCCAGTGTGGGACGGTGCATTGTCTTAATGAAAGAGCACTTTTTTGTGTGCCAATCTTGGCCATTTTTTCTTCAGTTCTTCTTTTAAACTACATATGGGCAGCCCACGGGCCGGATCCGACCCTAATTTATTTCAGCGAAGTTTGTCTGATTAATGGTGGGAGAAAACATGGTGTGTTCTACTAACTCACATTAAGCTGATGTCATATGACTTGCGCAAAACACGCGTTTTCTCCAAACCTAGGTCTCTTTCTCACTTTGACTAGCAGCATGTGTGAATGTGTTACAACATGTCAGCTTTCGGTACTTGCGTTGGTGTTGTGCTTTGCTCAGTGTCTGCATTGATGTTATGTTCTGTTCGGTGCCTGCATTGATGTTGTGTTCTGTTCAGTGCTTGCGGTGTAGAAGACAGTTTTGTTTGACAGTTCTGAATATCGCTTATAAATTTGGGACAATTTCAGGGGTTATTGCAAAAAAAAAAAGAAAAGTAGATGCAGAGAATCGTCAATTTCAAGACAACTGGAAGAAGGATTATTATTTTATTCTGAATAAAGGTTTGCCTGTATGTTTGCTGTGCAACGAATCGTATCCGTCAACAAAGAATACAACTTGAAGAGACACTTTACTTCGGGACATGCGGATCACCCAAAAATTGATGGACAACTACGAAAAGATGAAATACAGAAGTTGAAGAAGAACTTGGATAAAGCAGTAAATGTTCAACAAGCAAAGAACGCAGCACCACAGCATTGTCAAATCAGCTTTGTGGTAAGCGAAAAAATCGCTAAGCATTCTAAGTCATTTGGTGAAGGAGAATTCATCAAAGAATGTCTGCTGGATGTTGCAAGTATAATATGTCCTGAAAAGAAAAAAAACTTCGAGAACATTCGTTTTTCAAGATGTACTGTTGTCCATTGGATAGAAATTATGGCTGATGATATCAAAAAAAGTTTAAAAGAGAAGATTACTAGATTGGAAGCATTTTCAATTGCTTTGGATGATAGCACCGATGCCTCTGATACAGCACAATTAGCAATATTTATTCGAGGAGTTGATGCGGATTTCAACATCACAGAAGAATTATTGGCGCTTCGGCCATTAAAAGGAACAACTACCGGTGAAGATATATTTGAAACAGTCAACACAGTCTTCGAGAGATTTGGGCTTAAATGGAGTTCACTATCTGGCATATGCACTGATGGAGCCCCTGCAATGGTTGGTGCACAGAAGGGATTTATTGGAATAGTTCATGAAAGAGCAATAGAACTACAGATCCATCCGGAAAATTTAACCAATTTTCACTGCATTATCCACCAACAAAATCTGTGTGCAAAATCGATTAAATTTACAAATGTTATGGAAGTTGTAGTAGCCAGTATTAACTTTGTTAAGTCACGTGCATTTAATCACCGCCAATTTTAAGGAGTATTTGGCAGACCTATTTTCGGATTATGAAGGTGAGGTGGTTGAGTAAAGGTAAAACCAATTTTATGATCTGAGACAATACATTGCAGATTTTATGGACATAAAAGAAAACACAATTAACCAAGTAAAAGATGATGAGTGGGTGTGTGATTTAGCATTCCTTGTAGATGTCACCAGATACCTAAACGAACTGAATCTTAAATTGCAAAAACAAGGACAATTGGTTCATGAACCGCATGGACATGTCAAAGCTTTTTGTAATAAACTAAGATTGTTGGAAAGTCAGATAAGAGCTAAAAATTGTTATCATTTTCCTACTCTAGCAACTCATAAAAATATCCCTTATAATTGTTATGGAGATGAACTGAAGGCACTAATAGAGCAATTTGATACAAGGTTTGCCGACTTCAGAAACAAAGACTCCACATTCGCTATATTTTCTCATCTGATGGATGCTGATGTAAATAATGTGCCAGAAAATTTACAGATGGAACTTATTGAACTTCAGGCAGATTTAGTGCTAAAATCACAATTTAACAACATTGCTTTGATGGATTTTTATAAATTTTATTTGATGGAAGAAAAATATACAAATTTACGCGCCTTTTCAAGAAAAATCATTTGTCTTTTTGGCAGCACATATATGTGTGAACAGTTTTTTTTGAGGATGAAATACAATAAATCAAAAATTCAGACAAGAATAATGGACGAAAACCTCGAAAATTCTATGCAATTATCCTTAAGTAATATTAACGTCAATATTGATAGTCTTGTAGTTGAAGTACAAGCCCAATCTTCACATTAAATTGTTATGTCATTCATTATATTATAAAATTTATGTAGAGCTTTATACCAAAGCATTATATTATAAATAAATGAAATATGAAGTAGCAACTTGTTTTAATTTATTTAATATTAATTTATTTTATTTAATAATTTGGTCTGGCCCTTGATTAGGAGACAGAATGATAATTTGGCCCCCAAACTGGGTTGCCCATGCCTGTTTTAAACGGTCCAACAATGACACATAATAGACTCCCGTTATTGTTTCAACCTTTTCCAAATAGTTTGTCATGATAATTCCTTGGGAATCCCAAAAAACAGTGGCCATGACCTTACAAGCTGACAAAACTGTCTTTGCTTTTTGGGGTGCTTTTTCACCAGGCATTGTCCACTGTTTTGACTGCTGCTTGGACTCAGATGGTTCTAAGTTTTGTCTACAGTCATGAATAGATACAAAAAATCGTCAAACACTGCATTGAAATGTCTTTTCACATGTGTTTTTGATCGACAGTCAAAATCGCAGCACCCATCGTGCACACAGCTTTTTCATGTGAAATGTTTTGTGCAGGATGTTATACAACCATTCAGTTGAGATGCTTACAATCTCGGCAATCTCATGCACTTTCACTTGGCGGTATTCCATAACGATGCTATGAATTTTGTCAATCATTTCCTTTGTAGTGACCTCAGTTGGGTATCTGGAATGCGCTTCATCTTCGATGGACTTATGACCACGTTTAAACTCATTTATCCAAAAATAAATAGTCTTTAATGCTGGTGCAGAGTCCCCATGAACTGCCTCTAACTTGGCTTTGATCTACACTGCTGTCCACTTCTTCAAATAAAAGTTTTTTATCACTGCACGAAACTCGTTTTTCTCCATTTTTATGAAAAATGCGAACATGGTCATTTAAATTTTTTGCCAAACGATAACTGTGCATTGCATGTGGCTAAAATTATTACGTATTATCTTTTTACGAAATTATCACATATCATCTTTTTCATTACCAGGGGTAATGAAAAAGATGATACGTGCCAACACTGGTATGATTGAACAAATTGTGTCACCGTCTATTGGAAATTTACGAAACTTTTCAAACAACCCTCCTATACAACATATTGTTCAAACCAGTTTTAAGTTCTGGTTCTGAGAGATGTGTTGGAAATAAAGCACTTAAACAGATTAGAGACCACAGATATAAGAGCTCTTAGAAAAGTTGGGGGGGGGGGAGCCTGAATAGATGGCATCAATTGCAAAATCATATTAAAAATGAAGACATTAGGAAAGAACTTGACATTGGTGGCATTCAAGAATGTGTGAGAAAGGATAATAAAATGGAAGAGGCAAGGTTAACAAAACAGGTGTCGGATGCCAAGATGGCATGAAAAAGACCCAAAGGAAGACATAGGTTTAGGTTGATTGATTCGGTCATCGCTTGAACAACCTTTCTTTTGTGGAATTTCCCTAAAAAAACAGGTTTATAACTTTTGCATTGGTACCAAATATGGTTAAGGTTCAGAAACTCTGCTCTACAACTTTTTTTTTTTTTTTGGGGGGGAGGGGGCTTTTTTTCATAGAAATTTTCCAGGCCACTTCACGCTGCAGCTATGACTTATTGGTTGGAGTGGAAATGTTATCCATACAGTCAATCAGCCTGGTATATATCACTGCTGCCAACATACTATGGTCATTTCTTACAAATATTCACTATCACAAATTAGCATACTATAAATATTATTTAATGGAAAGTTTTAAATATAATCCACCATTTGCTAATTTAATCATTTCATTTCATTTCAGTGAAGTCCAACTTTTTGCTGATATATGCTTGCCACAAAGGATGCTTTGTGTTAGGTGATGTTAGTTATAGTCCACGAGTCAGACAAATCTTAGGTCATTCTGTGAATATAAGTCCTCAAAACCTTACAGCGTATGATGTACAGGTAAGAAGTAACAACTAATTTTAAAAAATAAGACATAACACATGATTTTTCGTTGCTAATGAAATCATGCTTTTTGCTGATATATAAACATGATATACATTTTTTAAAATAAACATTTTTTTTTTTTTTTTCATTTATAGTTTTATATATGTACCTACAGGAAGTACTATAGCTCATGTGGCAAGAGCATTCAATCTACAAATCGCTCTTCATATTTCTTAATATGATGTTGGACATTTTATACTAGTGCATTGTCATTTCTACTGGCAATCCTTTCACTCAACATCAAGAGAAAAATTATGCAACATGTCAAGAATATCTACTCCCACAGTATGTTCCCTTGCTTTTTCTCCTCACTTCTGAAATACTAACATAATGCTAAACCTAAATAAATATAGTGTCACTGCATTTAAAATTTAAAAAAAAAAACTCACTCAAAAAAATTGAAAAAACTCAAAAAACCTAAACTTTCTAAAAAAATTTCTTCACAATCATTCCACCAGTATTCATGGTATGAACACCAAACTAACCTGTGCACCATCATCTGTACATGTCCAAACCTGATCTATTGTTTTTGACTGAACCTCAAATTACTTTCATAGCAACCACAGTCCATCTTAACTGTCCAAGCTGCACCACTTTTAATTCCTCCTGTCACAAAAGTAGTGCCTTTGTGAAACATCTTCTTCCAGGTGCACCATTCAATCTGATCCAAATTACTGCTCCTTATTGTAATTTAAATCACAATTTTATCAAAGTTTCATCTCTGGTGAAATGAAAAGAGGAAGACCAAACAGAGAATGGTGCGATGACATCGTCAAATGGTGCAGAAACTCTATACACAAACTGAGTCATCTTGCACAAAATAGAATGCAATGGAAGAATCATATCAAGATGGTAGCAGACACCTACGGACATTGGACCCATGGTTGTTGTTGATGATGATGAAATGCTTTCCTTTCAGCCATTTCACGACCTTGCAAATGGCTCCAGATATTTGATGTGATCTTGTTACAGAAATGTCAGAAAAATATTAGGCATATGAAGAGCCAAAGGCTTCAATTTGGCGACATATAACTTGTTTAAGTTAAGGGATATATATATCCCATATCGTTTCTTAGCCGAATATAGTAGAAACTATATAAAGTTCGGCGATTCCAGGTATTTGCTTTTGCTTGGAATCGCCGAACTTTATATAGTTTCTACTATATTCGACATGAAACTCTTTGAGTTTCTTATTCGGCTAAGAAACGATATGGGATATATATCCCTTAACTTAAACAAGTCAGAAATATATACACCAAAGGAAAGTGTGCTGTGCATTATGGGATAATGAAAAAAATTTGCTGGCATGGATGAGTGCTTAACATATCACCTCTTCAACCAGCAGGCTGCAGTTCAAACTTTGTGTGTGTGTGTGTGTGTGTGTGTGGATATTATTATTATTATTAAGAGGACCTCCAGGGAATCAGGGACTCAATTGATGGAGGCCACATATTACCTGCACCAACTGTCATACCTGTTCTTGAATTCATTCATACTACTTGCACGCAACATCCAGTGGGAATCCATTCCAATCATGTACCATTCTATGAGAGAAAAATCTAGCTCTCACCCCCTTCTTGACGGTATTCATTCTCAACTTCCAAGGATACCATCTCATCCTTTCCCCACTCTCCATAAAATGAAAAATTCCATCTGTTTGTATCCTGTGTAAACCTTTCAGAAGGTGATATGATTGATATGTCTCAATCATATCACCCTTCTTTCTCCTGTCTGCTGGTATCTGCAGTCTACAAATTCTCAATCTGTTTTCATAATCATTATTCCACAATCCTGATGTCATTTTAACACCCTTCTTTGCACTCTTTCTCTCTCTCTCTCTATCTCTCTGTGTATCAGAATCACCAGGAGACCATTTTTGGTCTCCTAATAGGGATTCTCTGCTCAGTTTTTTTTTTTTTAATCCCCTTTTCATCCTTCCACCTTTGGCACACTCAGAAGTATTCTGGGTGACCTTCCTCACAGTTAGGGCATTCCGGTGTTTTTCTCTTATAGCCTTTGTTCTCATAATCTTTACTGCCACATTGAGTGCAGATGTCTAAACTAAAACAAGCTGTTTGAGAATGACTATGGTTTTGACATTTAAAGCAGTACAAAGGGTTCAGGATGTAGAACCTAACAGCACAGTTTTAATATCCCAATTTCACAAACATTGGTGGTTTAGGTGTGTTGAAAGAAAGAATGATATTCCTGATGAGAAACAGGTGACCATCCCTATGAGTATTCTCTCATAACTGTCACTCCTTGATCTTTCATTTCAGAACAGATCTCTTTGTCCAGTAAATTGAGGATATCCTACTCTGATATTACTCCTTGAGAGTAGTTTGAAGCTAGTGGGGGGGGGGTATTCCTGTGACAGATGTTGAACAGATGAGATGCTCTGAATTTCTTCACTGATTTTGAAGATCCTGCCAACCCTTCTGGATGAAGAAGAATGACATTTTCTTGAGTGGCCATTCACTGGATGAATGTGCAATATTAAGAAGGTTGGTATATTTATTGTTCTCTCTCTCTCTCTCTCTGGTGGTTTTTGGTTGTTGCAATGGTTTCTGGATATGGTTGGAGCTTGTTAAGGGCCCAGATAAACTAGAGAATGAAAAATTATTCATATTCAAAGGGAGTCTGATTCAGCTCCAGAGCTCACCACCTACAGTGGAGCCACACATGGTTTCTCACTCTCCAGCAAGCAATGACTGTGTTCGAGTGTAATGCCAGGGCTGCCCTAAATGCCATACTGGCACCACAGCAAGTCTTGGGCCCTATCCCCGGACCATGGAAAAGGAGAGACTGAAAAATTATTGATCCTTGCAGGCAAGCCCACTAGCCAATCGATATGGGTTGGGCCATGAAGGACTGCCCTTCTAGCTGAAGCAGGGTGAGATAACCAGGATTCCTGGTTATCTGACACACACTGCTTTTCAGATGTTTACAAGTCACAGGAATACAACAGCGAGGCATTTCATACCAGTAAAGGTGGAAGATGGATAGTAAAAGACTCATGAGAAGTAGAGCAAAGAATATGGGAAGAAAAGCATAGAATAAGAATGAAAGGGCCAGTAACATCACAAAGAAGTGCCTCACATGGAGAGGATGAAGAAGAGCAATAACTGGTTACATGAGGAATACAAAGAAAAGGTCAGGAAAGAGACTTAGTTGGTAAAGACAGCAAAAGTATAGTATGAGCAGAAATTACAAAATCAGGTTAAGAAGGCTTCTAAAGAGAGTGGGAGCATTCCTTCGATATGTGGCAAGTAGAAGAAACAGTTATGGTAAGATGATGTTAATGGATGAAAATGTTAGAATAATATTTACTAAATGCTGCATTCAACAGGATAATGCTCTCATTCATCGAGCAAATATGGTCACCCAGTGGGTTTGTGAACATAACAGTGAGGTGTCCTGTCTGCCATGGCCATCCCAATCACCAGACTTAAATCCTATAGAACTTTTATGGGACATTTGGGAGTGAGCTCTCAGGCAATTTTTTCCACCTCCAAAGAACAAAGGTGAATCGATCTAGTTTCTGTCACACAAATGGTGTAAAATTCCTCCTGTTGAGTTCCAAGCACTGGCAGAGTCTGTCCCTCGAAGAACACAAGCTGTACTAGATTCTCACAGAGAACCAATGGCATATTTATCAAAATTTGTCGCTGTTTCCCTTTTTGTGTCCATTATCTGAAGGTTGATATGGATGGTTGTTTTATTAATTCTGCTGGATGTCCATACTCAGGCATTCTTACTGAGGTGAGGTATTATTGCTTCTATGCACTACTATCTTTACTGCTTCTTTAAACTCCTTTTATGCAAATATTTAGTTTTTTTTGCAGTAAGCAGGCACAGTTTCACTCACTTTTGTGAACACTCTGTAATGCTTAGTTTTGATAGCAGTGATCCTAGCACATAAGCAATTTATGTGTTGGGAGGACATCATGTTGGAGGTTTAACAGAGTATTGACTAAGAAAGAAATTAAAAATCTAATATTTTGTCTGTCACTGAGACATCTTCAGGGAATACAAATAACACACACACACACACACAAGCAACACAATAATCAATAAAACACATGGCTATGATGAGTTGTCCTGTTTAGGCGACATGCTCTCTATCGGCATTTGTAAATTTGGACTTCTGATGATTAATGTTTCCCAAAGTTTGGGAAATTTTATGTACTCATATTTGTTTAAATTTAGTTGATTTCTGGGTGCTGCTGCAAATTCCAAAATTAGAGTCTTTTTTTTAAAAAAAATTTACTGTGATGGAGCATGGTGGTTTTCTTCCAGAAGATCTTGTGTATGGTATCCAATACATGGTCTTGCAGACCATGTATTGGATACCACAATCTATGCATTAATGACATTGGGAAGGATTTGACAGGCAACTTACAGCTATTTACTGATAATGCAAAGATAGGCCGGGTAATCAAGAATGCAGCTGATATGCAGTACTTGCAAATTGATTTGAATAGCTGGAATTGTGGGCATGGGAATGTCAGTTCAATGTTAGTCATTCGTTAATATTAGTAAATGTAAAGTCGTGCACTTTAGTGTGTTGAGATGTCCAATGTTGTATTATTTTGGTGGGATTATGCTAGAAGAAAATGATCACTATGGATCTTGGAGTTTTGATAGACAGGAAGTTGAAGTTCAAGGGCCATATAGCATAGATTGCTATACAACTTGAGGATAATTGGAGTGCCGAAACAAACTTTGACATGTAAAGATAAGAAAGTCATTTTGCCTCTAGCATGCTTTGACAACAATAATCTCTCCCTTGTGAATATAGGAAGCAATACCATCTTCCATATGCCTATATCTACATTACTGCTATCAGCTAACTCTCTTCTCACTCATTAAATGGGACACTGATGAGAACTTATTTGGGAATGATTATTTTCTTGTGCTATCCCCCTTTCTGCACAGGCAACCATGTACTACATCATAGATATCATAATGTGAAATTGAACAAGCTGATTGGCTCACCTTCTCTTCCTTAGAAGAATTTGATTTGTGGCAGTCAGCTCATCTTTGAACAGCGATGCAGTGAGCCATGTGACAAAGTGTATTACACTAGCTGCTTCAACTGCAATTCCTGAAACATCTAGTCAGTTTCCATGTTTACCTAAATTGTGGTGGAACAGTGATTGCACAGCAGTGAAAGAAGCACAGAAGAATCTTGGAGTATCTTTCACAGATACCAGACAACAACAAACCTCATTGTTTTCAAATGTGCCTTAGTCTGAGCAAGACGTATTCATGATCAGAGCCAGAAGGGATCCTCGATCCAATACACATCTTCCATAACAGAAACAACAAACAGTGAAGAGGTCTGGGATAAAATCCAGAAAATGAAGTGCAGATATGAACAGTTGCCAATCCAACAACAATTGCTGACACTCATGGGGAGAATTTTTTCTAAACAACAGCAACATCATCTTATCCTCCATCCACAGAGTTCCTTCCTCAAAAGTATAAACTAGAAAAACAATGAATTTTGTTCTCTTTGAGTAGCACAGAATACAACAGGACATTCACAGAACAAGAAATGAAAGCTGTTTTGTTTAAACTGGTTAAACATAACTGTTGGACCAGGTGTCATCCATTGTGAAATAATCAACCTTCTGTCACCAAGTGGTAAGAATCAATTAATGTACCTGTTCAACAGAATTTTCTATGAGAACTTTTTTTCCAGATATCAAAAAGCTTTTCCAAAACCAGGGAAGGATCTAAAGTCTCCAATAAACTATTACAGTTGCTCTGATCAACTGCTTGTGCAAGAAATCACCAAAAAAAAAAAAAAAAGTTACCTTTCATCTTTTATGGTTTCTGGAGAAAACAGCCCTTTTTTTTTTCTTTTTTTTTAACAGAACACTATGTAGCTTTTGCAAATATCATTCAGGAGCATCCATTCAAGATAGATGCCTTAAAATGTGAGCACTTCCTAAAAAAGCACAATTCCTAAAATGCCAGTATCTTTTCTTTGATATGGAAAAAGTATATGACACTGTTTGGAGATTTGGAATATTGAAAGAACTACATAATTTTGGTCTCCATCTGAATCTTCAAAGTCTGAGTGGGAACTGCTGCTCTCTCTGCTGTCAGTATATCTAAGAGGAAGGAGTCCCACAAAGTTCAGTATTAAGTCTCATCCTTTTTGCATCCAATCATGTATCATGCTTTTTGCAATTTTAGCTGAACAATTTCTTCCAACTGTAAGTAATGTTCTCTACTGTAGATGACTTTACCATCTTCTTTCATGTAATATGAAGATCACAGAAAGACAGCTGCAGCAAGCCATCTCTTGGGATGTTGGCATATTTTCTTTGTTTCAATTTTTCTGGGCACTGATTAGATCAAAACTTACAGAGACCAGGTTTATGCTTATACCAGAAAGAGCCCTGCTATAGCTAGTTACTATTCACCATCAAGCAGTTAGAATTGCAATTGTAGCACTCTGAATTTCACCATTTCCTAGGCTGTATGTCAAGTCAAATAAATCACCCTTATGGTTGGCCGAGTGGTTATTGTATCTGCTCTCCAGCCAAAAGGCTGTGGGTTTGAATCCTACTGTGGGCATGGATGTTTGTGATTGTCTGTGAAAATAGTAGTGGTTGGCGGTAGATGCCGTTGGTGTAGTTGTGGCTCATTGAGTGGTGGAGATAGAGTTGTAGAGTAGGTGCCCTCCCCCAATGAGTCCTTGGACTCCCTGGAGGTGTCAAGTATTAATAATAATAATTGCTTTGATATCAATAGCTGTCTACTATACTGGCTACGAAAATAAAATCCCTGCCAAACTATTCCATGTGTCTGGCTATTTTTTGTCTGCAATGAGAGAATCTGTACAACACTCATCAGCCTTCCACATGAACCGTTGGTTTTGTAATAAAAGTTCTATTACACGTTCTAGATATTGGGATAGACAGTATAGCACAGATCCCATCAAATATACTATTGCCATGACATTCATACATACTACCATGCAGCTTTGCTTTCTGCACACACACACACCTAAACATTCCACTCTTTTCCTGTTATCTACCAGCAGCTCTTTCAGGTATGTAAAAGGGGAATGCTCTGATTTTGTGCCTGTCTACGTAGACCGTTCAAAACCAGAGGATATAGTGGGATCTTCTAATGTAAAGTTATTACATCCCAGTGGAATGTAATAACTTTACTTCTTAGCTGTATGCCATAGAGTTTGCCTTAAACTACATAAGATGGCAGTGCTACCAAAGGTGTATTATATATACAGATTTGAAGGTCTCAGGCATTAATATGTCCAGAGCTGCAGAAACATCCAGAGCTCTTTTGTATTCAGCATGTCCTATTTCAATTATGGAAACTACACTTGAATGTATGCTTCTGTTGGATTCCAAACCACACTGGAATTGAGTGAAATCAGGTTGTAGATACTGCTGCTAGGTCATCTAGTTTCTCAAGGTTTTGTCATCAGCCTGTTTCATACACCAGTTACTGGCAGATCATCACACTTTCGCACATCAGTGGCAGTCATCACATGGAATAGAGAGACCAGTAATAAGCTCCATCAAATCAAGCCTGAAATGAAATTGTGACAGTCTAGTCCAGGGGTCAGCAACCTTTTTGGAGTGAAGAGCCAATTTTAAAATTATATCTGTTAAAAAAAAAAAAATTAGGGAACCGCACGTTTTTTTATTTATTTTATTTATTTATTTTTTTTACAGTAACACGTTATCATACTTGTAAAACACAGGTGTTATATGTCACATGAAATTATATGATATTTTAAAATATCATCATCATCAAATTCCTGCCATGAACCCTCAAGGGGTGTACAGGATATGATAGTACTACATGAAAAAAATTACATCATTATTAATTTCCTATCTACAATTCTCCTCCAAATCAGTCTGTTACTTGTCAAGACTCCAATATTATCATTATCAGATCTTATATTTCTATCGTCTAAAGCACTTTGTACCGTATCAATCCACCTATATCTTGGTCTTCCTCTGGGTCGTTTTGCTGCCAACCTGGCAGAAAACACTTGTTTTGCTAATCTTTCCTCGCCCATTCTGTTTAAGTGACCATACAACCTGAGATTAGCTCTGCTAACGCATTCCCGGATGCTGACAATGTCAAGTTCTTTCCTAATATCCTCGTTTTTAATATGATATTGCCATTGATGCCATCTGTTCATGCCTATAATCTTTCTCAGGACTCTCATATCTGTGGTCTCTAGTCTTCGGTCAAGTGTTTTACTTCTGACCCAGCTCTCAGATCCATAAGTTAAAACTGGTTTGAACACTGTCTTGTATACAGCTAATTTAGTGTTCCGACTAATTTCTCTCTTATTCCATATGAATTTATTCAATTGACTTCCCACCATACCAGCTTTGCTGATTCTGTTGTCTATTTCTATATTTAATTTACCATCTTAAGTAAAAATCGTGCCTAAATAGCTGAAATATATTAAATAATAAAACAAAGATTTCCTTCGCTTTACAAAAGCATATATAAAATCCAATAACATACCTATTTCTTTAATTATTTAAAATATCTTTAAAGAAATAGAGAAATAGAATTAGACCAGTTATTAAATGAAAGAAATTTTAAAATAGCAGTAATCACTGAAATAAAAAAGAAATTAAAAGGAACTATGAGAACTGAAAATTTTAATGTGATATACAGTGGAGTCAACAGAGACCAAAGAGCACAAGCAGGAGTCATGATTTGGATTCATAACTCCCTTTCAAAACAGTTAAAACATTATAAATTATAGAATGAAAGAATAATAGAAGCTAGAATAAAAATAGATAGAGGCTATTTAACAATAACTGGTTTTTATATGCCCCAGAAGAAGGAAGAGAACAGGATAATATTGAATTTTATAATCAGCTACAAAACATATATAATAAAATAAATAAAAATGATTACATAATTTTAGCAGGAGACTTAAATGCAAGAATTGGAAACACAAAAATTAATAATAATATAGGAATACATGGAGAACACACTCTAAACAGAAATGGTAAAAAATTGATTGACTTTGTAGTTTATAATAACCTAAAAATAATGAATTCCTTCTATAAACATAAAGACATACATAAATATACTTGGGCAACAAGAGGATGGAAATCAATATTAGATTACTTCATATTAAATGAAAAGACATCAAAATTTTCACTAGATGTTAGTGAAACAAAGAGTTCACAGAGGATATGAAATAAGCAGTGACCAGTTCCTTGTTAAAATAAAATTAAGATTACACCTAAATGGCTACAAGTAACAAGAACAAAAAGAAAAATTGAAACATTTGTTTATAAAGCTAGACTATTGAATGACACAAATGTACAATGGTTATATGAACAAAGAATTAACCAATATCTAGATAAAATAAAACAAAATGAAGAAATAGAAATAGAATGGCTTAATATAAAAACGATACTAAATGCAGCAGCAAATGAAAGCTTAAGAAAGACCAAAAAATTCAATAAAAGAAAAAAACTGAAGATCTGGGATGATACAATCAAAGAAATAATCAAAAAGAAAAAAAGAAGCCTATCACAAATGGTTAAGCAGTAAAAGATTAGAAGATGAAATAGAATATAAAAGAATAAGAGCCATAGCTAAAAGAGAAGTCAGAAAAAGACATAGAGAATCATGGAATAAATTTGTTTCTAATTTAGGACATGATTTATATAAAATAAGACCCAATGTATATAAGATTTTGAAACACCTAATGCAGATACCAAAGAAAACATAAAATTAAACACTGAATTGAAATTAGAAGAATTTCTAAATTACTGCACAGAACTGTGGACAGACAAATATTTTAAAAAAGACAACTGGCAAACAATTAAGGAAAAGGAAATAACTAAAGAAGAATTAGAAATCAGCCTGAAAGAAACAAGAAACGGAAAATCACCTGGAGAAGATAAGCTAGGTTCAGAACTATATAAATACGCAGGTACAAGATTCAAAGAACGACTCTTATTATTTTTAAATAAAATTTACTCAACTGGTATCCCCCCAATAGAATGGAAAAAAGCAATTGTGATTCCTATCTTTAAGAAAGGCAATAGAGATGACCCTAAAAGCTATAGAGGTATCAGTATACTAAATTCCTGTTACAAAATACATAGCAGAATCTTAAATAACAAACTAATGAAATATTCCGAAAACTTTATTCTAGAGGTACAGAATGGATTTAGAAAAGGACGATCACGTATAGACCCAGCCTTTTGCCTAAAATTAATAATAGAGAAAAGAAGAGAATATAATTTAGAAACACATATTGCATTTATTGACTTTGAAAAAGCTAAAAGAAACATATTATTTAGCATATTAAAAGAAAGACAAATACCAAATAATATCCTAAAAGCTATTACAAGTATATACGAAAATAATCAAATACAAATAAGATTAAATCACGAGCTATCATATACAAGACAGATAAACCAAGGGGTCCGACAGGGATGTCCCCTCTCAGCAACTCTTTTTAATATCTACTTAAATGAAATAATAAAATGGAGTAAAAATTTACATCAAGGAATTAAACTTTCACCTACAGTTAACTTACAGAAAGCTATTTTAAATCTAAATGAGATATCCAAAGATTATGGTATGATAATATCAACGGAAAAATCAAAAACTATGGCCTTTAAAGGACAAGATCCAGCAGGAACTAAAATAGTAATAGATAACAATATAATAAATTTAGTTTAATCCTTTATCCAAGTGTGAGCAAACAAAGTTTGCACCTGAAAGTATCTTCAGGACTGGGGTAAGGTGGTACAACACCAGGGCAACTCGTTGCAAAGGTGGTACAACACCAGGACACTCCTTGCAAAGTATCTCCCATAATGCAAAACACGTCTCCTTGCGGATATGTCTAATGTTATGCATCAAGGGAAGGGCCACAACCCAGACTAGTTTCAACCTTTATTGAGGTCTCTTCAGTGGGAGCCAGGCCCAAGTGGAGATACCAGGCAGAAGCATTAGCAGGTCATCTCTACCTATAGGAGTTGCCAAATGGTGTGCCACCCTTTTTTTAATTTTAATAAATTACTCTGATACCAAAGATTTAGAGATTTAGAGAAAGATGTTGAAAGGTTATTTTTCACTTGGTTAGAGTATAATAAATTTAGTTTAATCCTTTATCCAAGTGTGAGCAAACAAAGTTTGCACCTGAAAGTATCTTCAGGACTAGGGTAAGGTGGTACAACACCAGGGCACTCCTTGCAAAGGTGGAGCAAGATACCAACACTCCTATCTCAGTATCTCCCATAATGCAAAACACATCTCCTTGCGGATATGTCTAATGTTATGCATCAAGGGAAGAGCCACAACCCAGACTAGTTTCAACCTTTATTGAGGTCTCTTCAGTGGGAGCCTGGCTCCCACTGAAGCCTGTTGGTAGCTTGCTCCACCTTTGCAAGGAGTGTCCAGGTGTTGTACCACCTTACCCTAGTCCTGAAGATGCTTTCAGGGTGCAAACTTTGTTTGCTCACACTTGGATAAAGGATTAAACTAAATTTATTATACTCTAATCAAGTGAAAAATAAACTTTCATCAAAAAAAAAAAAGTAATAGATAACAAGATCTTAGAATAGGTGAATTCATTTAACTACCTAGGATGTATGATCACATATGAAAATGAAAAAGATATAAACGTAAAAATTGCAAAATATTTAAAAATAATTTAAAATAATAATAAATTTAAAAATTGCAAAATATTTAAATATAGAGTTAATTACAGGTGTAATTAACTCTATATTTAAACCAAACCAGGCTAAAAGTATACAATACATTAGCCTTACCAGTCTTAATCTATGGAAGCGAAATCTGGAGACAATAAAACAAAAAGACAAAGATTAATAACAGCAGAAATGAAGTTTATGAGAAAAACTGCAAAATATACCCTATTTGATCACAAAAGAAATGAAGAAATTATGAAAGAATTAAACCAAGAACCAGTAATAGAAAAAATTAAAAAATATAAACATAAATGGATGGAACACGTTCAAAGAATGAAAACAGAAAGATTACCAAAACAAGCCTTAAAGTACAAGCCATTAGGAAAAAGAAAACCAGGACGTCCTCTTAAACGATTCAACGATGACTTCTAAAGCCGGAACAGGCCATGCTAGGCCTACCATGGCCTACCATGGCCATACGTATGATGATGATGAATTTAAAATATCTTCTTAGTGTAACTTTTGCTGTTGAACTTCTTCGGATAGTTTCTCAATATGCGGTGAACACACCGTAATTTTCATTTTCAAATATGACGAAAGACACATTGTTTAGTTGGTTTCTCCACTTACTTTTAATAAAATTCATATTAGAAAATATTTGCTCACACAAATATGTCGATCCGAAAATCGATAGAAGTCCAAATGCATATGGTAAACATATTCATGTGTCAAATACAATCTAATCTTGCTTTTTAAGATCTTCTATTTCAGACCATTTGTGTTGTATTGCAAGGGTAGATTTTTGTCTTTCCAACTCCTCCAGGTCAGCTTTAAGATTTCTAAATTTTGAATTCCACAAATCCTTGGTTTTTAGGTCCTCTAACTCAAGTTGAAATGAAGCCTCATCAATTCCTGCAAAAGGTGAAACATTTAATTTGGCAGGATTCATTTCAAGTGGTCACAATAAAAATGACATAGTTGCCTTGTTCTTTCTAAACTCCTCAAATCTCCCATTAAATTCCATTGCATATTGACCACAATTTCTTTGAAAAAGGTTAAATTTATGTAATTATCAGCTTGTTCTTGTTGATATTTCTTCAACGTAGGAAAATGTAATAATGTGCCTCTAAGTCTGTCGTAAACAAATATAATTTTTGTTCAAACGAAATCACTTCTTCTAAAAGCAAAACTGCTGTATTTCCCTTTCCCTGTAGTTTCTTATTTAGTGCGTTTAAATTGGAAGTCATATACACCATAAAGTAGAATTTTTGTAACCAATTAGTATCTTCTAACTGTGCATATTCAAGGTCTTAGAAACAACTTAACCTCTCCGAGGCAGGTGGCAAATCGCATCAACACCGCACCTCTGGAAAGCCATCTTATTCTGTTATGCAAAAGAAGATCGGAATATTCGCAATTGATTTCTGTAAGAAGTTCGCAAAATTTCCGATGATGAGGCAGTATTGCCATTATTTTATTAACAATTTCTACAACCAAATCCATCACTACTGTTATCTCTTTTGTAAAAGTTTGTGCACAAAGTATCTCTTGATGGATTATGCAGTGAAAGGAAAACACGTCATGCAAAATTTGTGTTTTAAATAAAGAAACAAAACCTTTTTTTGTACCTTTGATGCTCGGTGCCCCATCGGTCGAAATAGATATTATTTTGTTAATATTAATACTCTTACTTTTCATGCAAGTGGTAACAGCAGATTCAGTGTCTGCTCCACGAGTTTGTCCTGTAAGTGGCAGTATATTGAGTAATTCTTCCTGAGATCCTGGAGAGTTTATGTATCTACAAATAAGTACAATCTGTGCAATGTCATCCACATCACATGATTCGTCACAGGCAATGGAGAATCCTGGCGTTGAATTTAGATCTGTAACCTGCTGATTTGTTATATCTTCTGCCATTTGTATAGTTCTGTCCCTTACAATCTTAGCAGATAATGGCATGGCTTTTATTTTTGTAATTATTTCCGCTTTGTTTTTAAAATTGCAGAAAATATATTCAGACATTTTAATAAAACATTCTTTCACATATTCGCCGTCCGTAAAAGGTTTTCCTCGTTTAACAATTTCTTGAATGGCCACAAAACTAACAATAGTTGTATTTCTTGATTCTTTTATCGATTTGGAAAATGAACATTTAGTTAGATCTATTTTGTGTTGCAACTCTTCTACTGCCTTTTTTCTTTCATATCCCCGTGGATATGCTTTGTCAAATGTAACGTGTTTATTTAAAAAATGTCTTTGTATATTTGATTTTTTATTATTTGAAAGCTTTTCATGGCATATTAAACACATTGGAAATCCTGGTGTATTTGCTACAAATGTGTAGGTTTCGGTCCATTCACTTTTAGACTCCCGATTTTCTTGTTCTATCTTTCTCTTCTTTGCTGACATTTTAAATACTATAAAAATATTTTTATTTTGTTAATATTTAATTGAATGTTACAATATTCACGTTACCTAACACAATCACCAGTAAATAAAAGCATGGCAACGTCCACTACAAAACCTTTACTTATTTTAACAAAGTGAGCAGATTTACATACCACACCTGCACTATATGAGAAGACAATGGGCACGTTCAGACAGGCAAGCGCTACCATAGCGCTAGCCTAGCGTGACATCATAAATGTGTCCGAGCCAACTGCTCGATCGTAGCGATCGCCATTCGCTACAAATTAATTTAGTTTGTAGCGATTAATTTTCGCTACAAAGTAGCGCTCTGCCTGGCTGATTGTGCCAGGTAAAATGATGTTTTTTGAGTATCAACATATGGTTAAGGGTCATTTGACCTACAAAATATTTCTTTTTACTTCTAGATCATTTAATAATGAAAAGAGCCACAATTATTCATTCAAAAGCCGCATGCAGCTCCGGAGCCACAGGTTGCCGACCCCTGGTCTAATCAATTCAGGGATCTGATCATGAAGTTGTTCTTTCTCAGCTACATATAGGTCATTGTCATACTCTTTCTTATTGAGAAGTGGTGACATGTGTCTGTGTGAGTAGTGTATAACTGGGCTAATCATCAATCATGTTCTAACCAACACTGCTCTCATTTTGTCAATGAGTACAATCATTATTTTAGTCGTATTCATAATCTGTCTGAGCCCATTCACATAGGTTTTATCAGATTTTATCAGTTTTATCTGATCTACTCATGTAGATTTTATCAGATTCATCAAGTGCAACTCCCTTTTTAAATTTTTGCAGAGTATCAATGTATATCATCTTATATAAATCATATACATGTTGGTTTTATTAGTTTAATTTAATGTATATAACCATTTAAGGCATGTTTTTTATGAATGTTTTTGTGACACGTGCAATTCATCATACCATGACTTAAATGCATTCACTGTCTCAACACTCACCACACTTTCAGGCAGTGCATTCCTACCACTATTCATTAAAAAACACCTACTCCTCACATCCTCCTTCCAGGGATGGTCTCTGTTCTTCCCATCTCTACCCATTCTATGAAATATCTCGTCCACATTAATCTAGCAATATAACCCCTTACAACAATTATTCACTTTAGTCAGGGAATCTTGCAGACTTGTAGAGGATTTATTTAGAACTATAACATCATCCGCATAAAGCAAACAGCTGAGATGAACATCTCCAATTTTCATATCATGTTTAATACCACTTTCCTTCAAAATGTGATCCATATAGATAATGAATAAGACAGGGGATAATGTACATCCCTGTCTGACACCAGATTTAACATTAAACCATCTTCCTGTACTTCAATTCTACAACTCAAAGACTAAGTACTGCTTGATATAATGCCCCATTAACACCATATAACTGTAGCATTTGGAATAGCTTCTCTTTCTTGGCACCTTGTCATATGCCTTTTCCAGATCTACAAAACTTAAATACAGATCTTTGTTATATTTCCATGATTTCTCAACTATCTGTCGTAAAGTGAAAATCTGATCCTAACTGCCTCTATTTGGCATGAATCCAGTTTGTTCTTCCCAAGCTTCTCTTCCACAATTCTTCTCAACCGTTTCTCAAATATACTTGCATATATCTTACCAGGAACACTCAGTAGAGAAATATCTCTGTAATTCTCACATTCAGTTTTATCATCATCAAATTCCTGATATATACCCTCAATGGGTGTACAGGATATGATAGTACTACATGAAAAATTTACATCATTACTAACTTCCTATCCACAATTTTCCTCCAAATCAGTCAAGACTCCAACATTATCAGATCTTATATTTCTATCGTCTAAGGCACATTGTACTGTATCAATCCACCTATATCTTGGTCTTCCTCTGGGTCTTTTTCCTGTCAACCTGGAGGAGAACACTTGTTTTGCTAATCTTTTCTCTCCCATTCTGCTTAAGTGACTACCACCTGAGATTAGCTCTGTTAATGCATTCCTGGACGCTGACAATATCAAGTTCTCTCCTAATATCCTTGTTTTTAATATGATATTGCCATTGATGCAATCTGTTCTCGCCTATAACCTTTCTCAGGACTCTCATATCTGCGGTCTCTAGTCTTTGGTCAAGTGTTTTACTTCTGACATAGCTCTCAGATCCGTAAGTTAAAACTGGTTTGAACACTGTCTTGTGTACAGCTAATTTAGTGTTTTGGCTAATTTCTCTCTTATTCCATATAAATTTATTCAGTTGATTCCCTACCATACCAGCTTTGTTGATTCTGTTGTCTATTTCCATATTTAATTTACCATCTTCACTAAAAACCGTGCCTAAGTAGCTGATATGTTTTACTTGTCCTATAAGTTTTCCATTTACAATGCAGTTGATATTTTCAATGTTTTTGCCTATTTTAATTGTCCTTGTCTTTTTAATGCTGACCTTCATACCATATCTATTACAACAGTTATTCAATTTAGTCAGGGAATCTTGCAGATTTGTAGCGGATTTATTTATTTATTTGTAGCGGATTTATAACATCATCCGCATAAAGCAAAGAGCTGCGATGAACATCTCCAATTTTGATATCATGTTTAATACCACTTTGCTTTATAATGTGATTCATATAGATAATGAATAAGAGAGGGAATTAATGTACATCCTTGTCTGACATCAGATTTAGCATTAAACCATCTTTCTGTACTTTCTTCAATTCTACAACTCAAATAAAGACCAAGTATTGCTTGATATAATGCCCCATTGACACCATATAACTGTAGCATATTGAATAGCTTCTCTCTTGGCACTTTGTCATATGCCTTTTCCAGATCTACAAAACTTAAATACAGATCTTTGTTATATTCCCATGATTACTCAACTATCTGTCGTAAAGTGAAAATCTGATCCTGACAGCCCCTATTTGGCCTGAATCCAGCTTGTTCTTCACCAAGCTTCTCTTATACAATCCTTCTCAACTGTTTCTCAAATATATTTGCATATATCTTACCAGGAAGACTCAGTAATTCTCACATTCAGTTTTATTTCCCTTTTTATATATGGGTACTATGAGAGCTCTACTCCAATCATCTGGAATTTGTCTCTCTGTCTAGGCCTTCTGAATTATGCAGTGCAGCCATGTACGACTTTTGTACCTCCATACTTGAGCATTTCTGGTCGAATATCATCTATTCCTGCTGCCTTTCCGCATTTCAGGCTTTTGATGGCTTTTTCTACTTCAAGTATGGATATGTATTCCTAGCTGCATGCCTGGTCTGTGTTTTTTACCACTGTGCTGTCATCACTGCTTGTTTCATTTAGCAGTTTTTCAAAGTAATTACTCCATACTTCAAGGATATCTTTTTCTACAGTTTTCATGTCACCTTTATCATCTCTAATTCCTTTTATAGCCTTCTTTCCTCCATTTCTGAGCTTCTTCAACATCCTCCAGAATATCTTGCCACCTTCTTCATATTTATTTTCTATGTTCTTGCGAAAGTCCTCCCATGACTTTTGTTTGGTCAGTTTTACACAGTGTTAGCTTTCTTGCATTTGTCTCTGTATTCTCTAAGAGCACAAGCTGACTTATTTGACAGGAACTTTTGATATGCTTTCTTCTTTTCCTTCACTGCCTCATTAACTTTCTGTGTCCACCATGGAGTTCTGATTTTTCTATTCTTGCACACAACCTCACCACATGCCTCTCTGGCTGAATCAATCAGGGCTTGCCACTTAATTTCCAAGGTTTGGTTCCTGTTCTCAAACTCTTTCATTTTTTTTTTCAATCATGTTTGTGTATTTTAGTCTACAGTTCACATCTGAGAGCTGCTCAACTTTTATTTGCTTTAAAATTTTCTTACATGTTCTTCTTTTGAATACGAAATTCAATTTTATCCTGCTCAGGACTAAATGATAATTGGATGACTGATGAAATTCTTTCTCTCATGGATCAACACAGATCATATAAAAATCATAATCCAACAAAATATACAGAGGTTTAGAAAATTATTAAACACAAGATCAAAAAAGCAAAAGAAATCTGGATGAATGAAAAATGTAAAGAAATAGAAATTCTACAGGAAAAACATGACAATTTTAATCTACACAAAGAGATGAAAGATACCTCAGGTATATATAAGAAAAAACAATTCTGTATCCTTCGAAACAAAAAGGGAGAAATTATATCCAAAAAGGATGACAAAATACAAGAATGGGTGAAATATATAGAAGAACTCTTTACTGATAACACACAGAACCCAGAAAATACTTATGAACATATGGAAGGTCCATGCATTCTAAAATCAGAGGTAGAATGTGCATTAAACTCAGCTAAAAATGGTAAAGCCCTAGAACCAGATAGAATACCAGCAGAAATAGTAAAGTTATTAGAAGGTGACAACATAGTAAAGCTATTTAATAAGATCTATGATACAGGCATAATTCCTCAAGACTGGTTACAGTTGACCTTCATCATGCTACCTAAAAAAGTAAATGCGAAAACTTGTAATGACAATAGAATGATCAGCCTAATGAGTCACGTTCTCAAAATGTTTCTGAAAATAATTCAAAAAAGAATATACAGAAAATGTGTGATACCCAATTCGGCTTTAGAAACGGCTTGGGAACAAGAGAGGCCCTTTTCTGTTCTCAGATCTTATTTCAAAAATGTATTGTCCAAAACAAGGTAATATTCATTTGCTTTATCGACTTCAAGAAAGCATTTGACAAAGTCCAGCATGCTAAAATGATTGTACTATTAAAAAGAATTGGATTAGATGGTAAAGATATCAGGATCATTGAAAACTTATATTGGAACCAAAAGGCATCTGTTCAAGTTGATGACATTATTACAGACTCCATTAACATCAAACGTGGAGTAAGGCAAGGATGTGTGCTGTCACCTCTTCTTTTTCACATCTACTCAGAAGCCATATTTCAAAAAGTCTTGGAAGGAAGAAAGGACGGGATTAGTGTAAATGGTGAAATCATCAGTAACATCCGATATGCTGATGATACAGCTCTTCTGGCTGACAATATTCAGGATCTTCAAAATCTTTTGGAACTAATAAATGCAGAGAGTGAAAAAATGGGATTAAAAATAAATATCACCAAAACTAAATTCATGCTCATAAGTAAGCAAGAAACCAATTCTTAACATCACTTTCTTTAAATGGGAAACGAATAGAAAGAGTGACAAAGTTTAAATATCTCGGATGCTGGTTAAATGAAGAATGTGATCCAGAAATGGAAATAAAAGTTAGAATTGAAATGGCAAGAAAAAATTTTCTCTTGATGAAATCAACACGGTGTAACCGCAACTTAAACTTAGAGCGTGGAGTATGCATGGTTAAATGCTATGTATGGTCTGTACTGCTGTACGGTGCAGAAACTTGGACCTTGAAGACGACATCAATAAAAAGACTTGAAGCCTTTGAGATGTGGTTATACAGACGAATGCTAAAAATCCCATGGACAGCAAAAACGTCCAATCAGAAAGTACTGGAACAAATGGGGAAATCACGTGAACTTTTAGATACCATAAAAAGAAGGAAAACTGCATATCTTGGTCACCTACTTCGTAATGAAAAATATAAGATACTTCAATTGATTATAAAAGGGAAGATAAATGGAAGAAGAGGACAAGGAAGACGAAGAAAATCTTGGCTGGCAGATATCAGACAGTGGACTGGTATGAACTCTGAGAGACTGTTCAGAATAGTGGAGAATCACTCAAAATTTGCCAAGGTGGTCGCCGACCTCTGATAGGAGATGGCACTCAAAGAAGGACTAAATGGTGATCACTTCCAATTTCAAATCCTTTGTATACCCTGGTGTCCTGCACCAGGGAGAAAACATCGCTATTAACAGTAACATAGTCAATGAGACTTTTCTTATTCCTTGATCTTCTCATTAAAAAGACAAAGACAGTGAAAATAGGCAGAAACATTAAAAATATCAACTGCATTGTGAATGGAGAACCTATAGAACAAGTAAAACATTTCAGCTACTTAGGCATGATTTTTAGTGAAGGTGGTACATTAAATATGGAAATAGACAACAGAATCAACAAAGCTGGTATGGTAGGGAATCAACTGAATAAATTTATATGAAATAAGAGAGTAATTATCGAAAACACTAAATTAGCTTCATACAAGACAGTATTCAAGCCAATTTTAACTTATGGATCTGAGAGCAGGGTCAAAAGTAAAACACTTGACCAAAGACTAGAGACTGCAGATATAAGAGTCCTGAGAAAGATTAGGGATATGCTGAGTGCATGAACAGATTGCATCAATGGCAATATCATATTAAAAACAAGGATATTAGGAGAGAACTTGATATTGTCAGCGTCCAGGAATGCATCAGCAGAGCTAATTTCAGGTGGTTTGGCAGGAAAAAGACCCAGGGGAAGACCAAGATATAGGTGGATTGATACAGTAAAAAGTGCCTTAGAAGATAGAAATATAAGATCTGATAATGTTGGAGTCTTGACAGGTAACAGACTGATTTGGAGGAAAATAGTAGATGGAAAGTTAGTAATGATATAGTTTTTCATGTAGTACTATCATATCCTGTATACCCCTTGAGGCTATATATCAGGAATTTGATGAGATGATGATATAACCCCATACCGACTTGTGGAGATGTGAAGAACATTGACATCTAGGAATCATAATATCTGTAAAGATGTTATGATTCCACTATAAGGCTTTGACCAGACTGCATATGGATAATGCACAGATTTTGTCTTTTTTTTTTTTTCCCAAAAAAAGTATGATGAGATATTGGAAAGGGTTCAGAGATGATTGACTAAGGTGTTTCTGGTATCTGCAATGTTGAGTAGGGAAACAGATTGAGGAATGTAGTTTGCAGAGTCTGATGGATAAAAAGATGAGGGGAGACATAGAAAAGAATTTTTATTCGACTTCTGAAGAAATCAGTTAGTGATCCATTTGCACCGATCATTGAATAAAAACCAAAGACTGATATTAAGTGACATATGGAAATCTCTTGTTAAATCTTTTAACATAGAGATTTCAACTTTGCCAACAATTCGCTTTTTATCACTAACTGCAGACAGCTAATTCATGTTGCATGTTTTTATGGGTATTGGTTAGCATGAATTTTACCTATTTTCTTGTAATGTTTTTTCAACATTTAATCAACTTTGTGAGTCATGTTTTTAATCCTGAATAAGCTACCAGTTATATTTTAGGTGGTGAAACTAGTTGGTGCATTACTTATTTTCAACCAACTAATACAATCCTAATATTTTATGAATGTTTTAGTCCTAAAGTTATTTTTAAATAATAATACGTTATATCTGGATTAGGGACCACAAAATGATGGCACTTGTCTACCATACTCTCCTCACTAAATGCTAAAAATTAGTAAATAGTCTTGGGCCAACTATCTCTGATTGGTTAATGGTGGAGACTGACTGCCTTCATTCACCAAAAGTTAGATAGTGCTAAAACTGCCTTGTTTATTCCCATAAACAAATAAAAAGCATCAGTGGATTTATTTATTTTTTATTGAACTTTGTAGTTTTTTGCATTCCTGAAATCATACTGTTAATTGCCAAGAAACATTATTTAATTGTAAAAAAGGAGTTATTGTTACACTTCCATGTTGGCTAGGGTCTTTCTCCTGTCTTTATTTTTCATAATTGTTTTTATTGTAGACTTTGATTTTTACCTACTGTGATAATGGCACTGTGTATTATGGATAGATGCATATTATTTACAGTGATCTAATTTTATAGATAAAAAGCCTACTTTTGTCATTTTTTTGATTACTTGGGAAATTTTATTCATCATCAAATTCCTGCCATATACCCTCAAGGGGGTGTATAGGATATGATAGTACTACATGAAAAATTTACATCATTACTAACTTCCTATCTACAATTTTCCTCCAAATCAGCCTGTTACTTGTCAAAATTCCAACATATCAGATCTTATATTTCTATCGTCTAAGGCACTTTGTACCGTATCAATCCACCTATATCTTGGTCTTCCTCTGGGTCGTTTTGCTGCCAACCTGGCAGAGAACACTTGTTTTGCTAATCTTTCCTCGCCCATTCTGTTTAAGTGACCATACCACCTGAGATTAGCTCTGCTAACGCATTCCTGGATGCTGACAATGTCAAGTTCTTTCCTAATATTCTCATTTTTAATATGTAACCAAAATTTAATTTTAATTTGTTTTTAATTTTTGTTTGTTTTTAATTGTAACCAAAATACAAAATGATGGAAATTTTATTATACACTATTAATATGAATATGAAATTAACCTAGGATAATAATGAGCAGGAATTTCTATTTTATTATTACTTTTTTAAAAATTGAAACTTTATGTGTGTGTATATATATATATATACTTTTTGATTTTAGCCTCTTCCTGTTTCATTATGTTGTGCACTAAATCTACCTCATGGAATGAAAGGACTTGTAAATATTCCACTCATGATGCATCTCCACTCTGTGAAATTAATGGATTACAATGGAAAACATAAAGATTTAGTAATTACTGCTGCTCCACCTTTCCACTTTTCATGGACATGTATGCAACTTCAGCTTATAAAGGATAGAGCATTACAGAATAAGTTTACGTGATGCTTATAACCAAGTGTTAACCATCCTGCATATACATGTATACTTAAGCAGTGGCATCTGAGGGAGCAGAGTATGGGAAACTTATCATTGGAGTCATTGCTCTTCTGTTTCAGATACATAATCTGTTAACATCTTGTATAAGAATTACAAAGTAACTTAATTACCTCTTATAATTAAATATTAATTTTAATTTGTTTTTAATTTTTGTTTGTTTTTAATTGTAACCAAAATACAAAATGATGGAAATTTTATTATACACTATTAATATGAATATGAAATTAACCTAGGATAATAATGAGCAGGAATTTCTATTTTATTATTACTTTTTTAAAAATTGAAACTTTATGTGTGTGTATATATATATATATACTTTTTGATTTTAGCCTCTTCCTGTTTCATTATGTTGTGCACTAAATCTACCTCATGGAATGAAAGGACTTGTAAATATTCCACTCATGATGCATCTCCACTCTGTGAAATTAATGGATTACAATGGAAAACATAAAGATTTAGTAATTACTGCTGCTCCACCTTTCCACTTTTCATGGACATGTATGCAACTTCAGCTTATAAAGGATAGAGCATTACAGAATAAGTTTACGTGATGCTTATAACCAAGTGTTAACCATCCTGCATATACATGTATACTTAAGCAGTGGCATCTGAGGGAGCAGAGTATGGGAAACTTATCATTGGAGTCATTGCTCTTCTGTTTCAGATACATAATCTGTTAACATCTTGTATAAGAATTACAAAGTAACTTAATTACCTCTTATAATTAAATACTTTATTTATTATTGATATGCATATGCTCTGATTTCACACCAAAATGTTGTAAAGTTGTGTTATGTGCTTATTTGTAAGTTATTTACCTTGAGTTTATGTAGAACACCTAGTTTGTTGTGGCCACTGTTGTCATACTCCAGGGAGGCTGTTGCTACTGAAAATCATGTGTTAGAAACTTTTTGTTTGTTTGTTTGTTTTTCCTAACATGGAAATCTGTTTAAGTTAAGGATAAAGCTTATTTAACATGTTCATTGCCAAACACGCGATGCGAGTTCTCACCAAACGGCTGATCATGCGTTATCGCGTTGACATCGCTAACTAAATAAAAAAATTAAAAAAATTTGGCCACCACATGAAATTCCAATTTTCAGCTTGGCAATGAACGATACGCGTGATGCGAGTTCTCACCAAACGGGCGATCACGCGTTATCGCATGGACGTCGCTAACTAAATAAAAATAATAAAAAAAAAAAATTGGCCACCACACGAAATTCCAATTTTCAGCTTGGCAATGAAAGTGTTAACAGACATATTAAAAGTAAACAGAAGCATGTGCAGATAAGCAGAAATTTATATATTGGTGCTCATTTATACCTAGTTTTACATTTACCGTAAGATGCCAATGCTCCTTATGTGGAAGGCACGACTAAGGTGGGTGGTGGTGGTGGTGGTAGTAGCTGATTTGACTTCATACACAGTGTCCCCATTAAGTAATGAGACAATAATTATTATATCAAAACAAAACTAATTTGGAATTGTCAATTACACAGATTCACAATAATTACCTTCCAACTCCACAACATTTACATGTGTTGTACAGGTGTTTGAAGGCATGGCAGTCCTGAACAGGAACCTTCTTCAGTGTCACATCACATTTGATGTCCTCAATTGCTGAAGTACTCCCCCTTTCAAAGTACACTTCATCTTTGGGAAGAGAAAAAAGTCTGTGGGAGTCAAATCTGCTGAATGAGGGGAATGTGCCGATCACAAAGATCAGCTTCGAAGCCAGAAACTGCTTTGCAGGCAGCGCACAACGTATGGGCATGTTGTCGTGCAACAGTTCTTTCCTGACATGTCACATGCAGGTATACAGACATTGCATTAATCCTAAATAATATGACTGTTCACTGTGGTGCCCTCAGGAACAAATTTGCAGTGGATAATTCCAGAAGCATCCAAAAAAAAAAAAAAAAAAAGACCATTGTCTTGACACATGATTTTTGTAACTTCATTTTCTTCTACCGGGGAAAGATGTTTCATACCATTCCATACTCTGGTTTTGTTTCCAGATCAAATTGAAAACATCAACTTTCATCATTGGTGACAATTCTTTGCAACACATCACAATCCCGATCAACTGTATGGATAAAATTTTGACAACATGCAACTCCTGGTGCTCTCTCTCTCTCTCTCTGTTTGTGTGTCAACGTGTGCAGCACAAACCTCGAGCAAATCTTCTTGTGTAAATCTCTTTCTAAGATCTGACCATTTCCTTATTGACACCAAGTTGTACATCGAGTAGCCCAGTGGTTATTCACCTGTCAAGGACAACAATTTCTCTAGCTTTCACCATATTTTCATTTGTCTGTGCAGAAACTGGTCGTCCACAGCATGGTTCATCCTCCAGAGACTCCCTCCCCTCTTTAAATGTTGAAAACCAGTGTATCACCTGTGCACTGTTCAGACACTGCTCACCATAAACTTTTTTCTAGGTCTTGGTACACTTCTGTAGCAGTTTTTTCTGATTTGCAGTAAAATCACAGCTCTTTGCTCCATGATGCAACTTCTGACATGTTCCACTCACACACTCTTACTTCATGAAAAACTGCCCACTCCTCCTCCTGTCTGTCAGACTTAGAAGACTAACTCCCTCAGTCCATCTTCGTATGCAAAGTTCCACAATCCAGACATTTTGGTTAACTGGTGCTGAAGCTTTTCCACTGTGTCCTTATATCTGTGAGTCCAGATGTTGTGTCATCGAGGTCTTACAAAGTGAGAGGAATGACCTCCTTATCATTCCTCTCACTAAAACTTACCTCCTTATTTGTATGTTGAAAAGAGTCCTATAAGTTAGGACTCACTCTTTTCAACATTGCACTTATCTTTGGCAATGTGGCCTCTAAATTTTAACTCACTATCCACTATTACCCTTAAGTCTTTAGCTTCATCAACCACTTGCAGCATCTTTCTATTAATATAATGCTCATCTGCAAAGTCAGAGGATGATTTGTAGTAGATTGCAGTGTGGTGGCTGCTCTTCTAAGAATAACACCCAAGTCAATACCTAGGTCTCCTGCAGATGATTTGGTGCCTCCGTGTTATATCTGAATAGTGCAGCACAGAAAGAAGCTACACAGTCTGAATGGCTGCTTTCATTCTAGTGGTATTATGAGCAGTTGCACCATAATATTAAGACAGCAACTCAGAGAGCACTTTCAACACAGGAGACACAAGCAGTATCGTTTCAGTAGCTAGGTAGACTTCTGACTTAGAGGCATTCAGCCATCATTCCATTGAAGACTAAAATGTTCTCAGTCCTCAGCGCACACGATGCATGAACCTGAAGGTGTTCAGTCCATGCCCAACCACTTACAACACCATCTGACTCCACTAATGGGCAGGTTACATCTAATCACAGATGCAGCCAGTTGAACCCCTCACCTTAATCTGATAATAATTTGACAAAACACATGAATTGACACCCAACCCTGTTAAAGCTAAATTACATTACCTATCCCTGCTTTCGTAGCATGCTATGGACTAAACTCTATCCTTACACCTAATAGAGATTATTTATTGCGGTGAATCATCTTTAGAATCATCTGGGCTGTCCCGTCGAGACCACCAACCTTGTTCAATCAAGCACATCATCATTAGAAAGTCAGAAGAGTTTTTTAATTATTAGTACATTGGGTCAAAGTTTGGTTTATATGGAGTACACTCCTCCTTGTAGTTCTAATGATGCCATCACTAAACAGTTATTTTCCTTATGGTATTATGCATAGGTGCACCATGTGGGGTGTCTTCCACTTTTAATTTGGAGCTACTATCAGATCATCTGCTGACATGTTCTAGCCATAGGCAGGATCCCACTTGGGAGAGGCAATGAATTGCCTCTGAAAAACAATCCAAATGTATCATGGATCAATTGCCGTTCAAGCCCTGAACAGCAATTGATCCATGATATTTGGATCTGAATCTGAAAGAGAAATGAATCTAGGCAGAGCAGATTCATTTCTCATCATTAGTTGTTAGACTACAGAACCTGTTATATTAGAGTCAACCATAGTAAAAAATTGGCTATCTTATTTAATCAAAAAAATCAGGCCACGATAAGAGATTATTATATGGTAGCTCCATGGAGTCTGGAGACCCATTGTCAGAGACCCCACACTAACATTTATATCAACAAAACCTATCATACTTCTTAAACTCATCACTGTCAGGGCACTCGCAACTAATTTTTGGCAATGCATTCCACTTGTTTATCTCTATCCATGCAATTTCCTTTGTGTCAATTTTATAAAATCTCTTTAATAAGTTTCTCATGTTCTCCTCTTTTCCACCTATCAACTGAACTTTGTAATACACACACCTTCAACCTATCCAAAAAAGTGGGAATATAATAGAAACATTTAAGATACTTAAAAAATTTTATAGGATTGATGCAGGGGAAATGATTCAGCAGTTGGCTCAAGAGAGCAGAACAAGAGGTCATCCCTGGAAGACTATGGTTAGTAAGGATGTAAAGCCATGTTCAGCAGACATACAATTCTTAATCACCATCTCAGCATTAATATATTAGAATCGACTCACAAATTTGTAGAAACATATACAGTCCTACCAGTCTTGAAAATTTGTGGCGGTTCTGCTGACTACTTTTCCCAATCCTATTTCCTAGCCTTTGCTGCATGGCTTTTGGCAGGTGTCCTGGTGTAGTCCTCTTCCGGGATTTGTAGCATAACTCACCATCGGTTTTTTACCTATCGTTGGCGCTTCATATCTGGTCGCACGTGGCACGTTCCACTACTGAAAATACATCTCCGTAGAATGATCTGCCTCTCCTGAGTTTCCCCAGTGCCTAGGTTTCACAATCCTATGACGAAATACGGAGGTCCAAGCAGGCCAACGGACTGCAGCAAGACAAGAAAAAAAAAACTTTCTCTAGGTTCTCAAGACCTCTTTTATATGATTCAGAAGCTCCTTGTTTTTAGGGTCGGAGACCCCCCCCCCCGAATCTTCTGTAAATAACTGACGTCACTGTTGTCTTAACCTTCAGATTTGGCGGCAACAATCTCTACATCTGAATGACCTTCAATACCTTTGTTTACTTTCAAGTCGCCAACATAATCTTGTCTAATCCCCTTAACTTAAGGCAGAATTACTTTTAACATTCTGTTACATCAAATCAACATAATGCACAATTTTAACCTTTACAATATTTTTATAATTTGTGAACAATTTCGATATCATTCTTTTTGCTAGTTAGCTTTCCAAGTTTACAATTAGCCTTTAAAATACAGTAATTTTGTTCTTTCCACATGATTTATGACCTCTGTAAAAATCGATGTCAGAAAATCTTTATATAAAATTTCACCGCATCGAATTTTACAAGGATATGAGGACTAGATTTTTTTACTTGGAGAATGGTGAATGAATGAAATGGATTGCCTGAATCGGTTGTAAGTGTTTTGTCTGTTAATGGTTCAAGGAGAGGTACAATAGCTATTGTGTTGATAGTTTGTGTCTCTCACGATGAGTCTTAGGACTCTGTGGAGGTGCCCATGCAATAATAATAATAATAATAATTCTTTACCCACAATACCAATTTATTTAATCATCCTGCAAGATATCTACATTGCCTTTATCAACTATTGTTCTTCACAATTTTTCATCATCAGAAAACAACTGAATAGCCCACCCTTAATCATTCTTTATTTCACTGATATACAAATTAAAGAGTAGTGGCCCTAGAACAGAACCCTAAAGTACTCCACTAGCCACCCACATTCTGCTAGGTTCCACTCCATTATATACTAGTCTGTCAGCTACCCCCTATCTATGCTACTAGCTTTATATCAATTCCAGTTTGCTTCAATGTTTGTAATAGTTTTCCATGTGGTATTCTGTCAAACGCCTTTGCATAGTTCAGCAGTATTATGGTGTAGCCATTTCCTTTATCCAATTCTACTGTCACTTTATTACAAAATATGGGTAAATTACTAAGACAGGACCTACCATTTACAAAGCTATGCTGCCTACTATATAATATCATTATCCCTATCCACCTACTGTTAGATTTTACATTTAACTAACTTTTCCAGTATGTTAACAAACACTTGTGATATATTAACTGTTCTGTAGTTTGCTACATCTATGGAACTATGTTACAACCTCTTTCCACTCCCTTGGAACCTTGCCAGAACTAAGACTTCGATTGATCAACTGTATCAGAGGCAATTTCAGTTATCATGCACGTTCATGTAGTACACAGGCTGAAATATCATTCAGTCCCTTGGCTGTATTCACATTGATATCTTTTAGTATGCTGAACAGCTCCTATTCATCTGCCTCAAGTTTGACATGCATCTCTGTCACATCAGCACTAGCAAAATCTCTACCTGGATGATACATACACCTTTGCAAAATGATAACTTAGCAACTCCACAATTTATTTTGCCTCTGTCACCTTCTTACCATCAGCATTGATTAAAGTCATCCTACCACAATCATTTTGACTCTTACTTGCTACATAAAGAAAAACTCTTTTGGATTTACTTTGGCCTGAGTAGCTAATTTTCTCTCATAATCTGATTGGCCTTTCTTACAATACTGATCACCCTTCTTAATTGCACTTTGTACTGCTCATGAGTATGCTTATCATCTTTTTCATCATATTCCCTCCATAGTGTTTTCTTTTTTATTTGCAGATCTTGCTTTATTTCTCTATTCATCCACTTAATCTCCATTTTGTTTATCCTCCTGATCTTGGATATGCAGTTTGGTACTGCTTCTCTCAAACAGTCTCTAACCACTTCCTATGCACTACTGACATTCTTTCCTTGTAGATTCTCAAGCCATGGCATTGCATCAAGATGCCTCCTTAGTTTATCATAATTACAAGCTGTACAATTCGATACAAACCCTTTCTTGACAGAGAATTCCATATGTTTATCAACTTACCAGAACAAACTGCATGGTCACCTCCCCAATTGGAGGCAGAGTGTCCATCTTGGTTATGGATATATCTTCTGATGCTATTACCAGATTCAGCACTCTCAGACCCCCTGGTTTCCTCTATAACATGTTTCAGGTAATTATCCCTTAGCAATTATATAAATTCCACTTCCAACTTGCCATGCCCTCTTTCCTCCCTCCAGTCTCTGTCCCCATAGTTGAAGTCTCCCATAATAATTGTTTGACCTGCACTCATTGTGCTAATCTTCCAACACATGGATCTCCTGGTCCATAGCAGCAACCAAGATTTTTTTTTTTGTTTTCTGTTGGCCTCTATCTTGCACTGGATAGCCTCAGATTAACCATCTTCCCCAGACTTAACATCCTCTTTAACTTGTAATTTTGTTGGTTGTAGTTCTTCAGTTATTGTCATCAGTACCTCACCTCCTGTTCTATTCCTTCTATTTTTCCTGAAAATGTAATACTGTTTGTATTCTATCCCTATAACTATATCATTTTGTCAACCAAGTCTCACTGATGCCTACAATTTTTGGCCAGGTTGAGCTGATCAATGCCAAAAACTCCTCTCCCTTAATTCTGATACTTCTGGCATTTGTGTACATGCATATCAACATCCCCTTGGACCCACAATTACTGTAATTATTGTGTAATATCATTACCAACCGATTTGATTAAAAATGATCATGCAACTGCATTGCATAAGCATTTTTCTGTATACACATGCACATATATACCAGATGCAATCATGATGGTAATGATTGATATTCTTCCACTTAATATTCAGTGCATGACAAAAATCACATTGTCGGCACAAGGCTTTATTTTAATTAGATAGTCAGATTCCCCTGATCCATTGCTAGTTCAGAGTCAGCTATTAGTACAGTTTGTGCAGTATCTATCATACTTTGCTTTGAACTCATTCACAGTCATGGCACCCACAACAGACTCTGGCAACCTATTCCATTCATTCACCACTCTTTAAGCATAAAACCTAGTTCTAACACCCTTGCTAACTACACTCTTACTCAGTTTTCAAGGATGTCCCCTAGTTCTCCTACCACCAGACCTGTTCTGAAAAATTTTCTCAATATTAATCTTTATTATAATATCTATGATTATTTTCTAGTCTAACTCTGCTCTAACTCTAATGTAAAATGTGAATAGACTGGTAAAACATTTCTGACTTTTCAGAAAATCATGTTGTCTTCTATAAAAGTTCAAAGTATTATTTGTCTGCCTCTGAATGCAATATCACTCTAATATCTTAATAACTACTCCAGAGATACAGATTGGTCTATAAATAGCTGCATCATTTCTAGCCCCTTCTATGTATAGTGGAATGATTTTGTCTTCCTTCCACTTATCAGAAATCATGTTCATATTTGAGATTCAAGCAACCAGGTGTGGCTAATTCTCTAGTACATTCCTATAACATATGCTGAGATCTCATCCAGATCCACTGATGTGTTTGAAAGGTTTGCATCAAGTTTTTGTAATATTTTTAACACCTCTATCATTTCACTAAGATCCATCCATATACCCCTTTTTATTTGAGAACTTCACATGTTAGCAACTTCTTAGGTCACACAGTTTAATTATTTGGGTTGCATAATACCATATTTAAAAGACAAAGACATAAATGAATAAATAAATTTCAGACAAATCTACAGAACAATTAGAAAGATACTGAATAAAAAACAAATCTCCAACTTAAATTTTATAAAGTAATAGCTCGCACTCTACTTAAAAAGTATGATCAAAGTAAAATACAGGCAGCAGAAAAGAGATTTGGGGGGGATGGAAGCAATGGTGAACTACCCTATAAATATCTCACCAGGAATACTTTGTGGGCAAGCCTACAAAGTCACCTAGGGTCGGAAACGACTGAAAGGAAAAACCTGGACCAGGACCAAAGGATACACAAAATTGGACCATATAAAAAATACCCAATGTATATAAGATTTTGAAACACTTAAATGCAGATACCAAAGAAAACATAAAATTAAACACTGAATTGAAATTAGAAGAATTTCTAAATTACTACACAGAACTGTGGACAGACAAATATTTTAAAAAAGACAACTGGCAAACAATTAAGGAAAAGGAAATAACTGAAGAAGAATTAGAAATCAGCCTGAAAGAAACAAGAAACGGAAAATCACCTGGAGAAGATAAGCTAGGTTCAGAACTATATAAATACGCAGGAACAAGATTCAAAGAAAGACTCTTATTATTTTTAAATAAAATTTACTCAACTGGTATCCCCCCCCCCCCAATAGAATGGAAAAAAGCAATTGTGATTCCTATCTTTAAAAAAGGTAATAGAGATGACCCTAAAAACTATAGAGGTATCAGTATACTAAATTCCTGTTACAAAATATATAGCAGAATCTTAAATAGCAAACTAATGAAATATTCCAAAAACTTTATTTTAGAAGTACAGAATGGATTTAGAAAAGGACGATCACGTATAGACCCGGCCTTTTGCCTAAAATTAATAATAGAGAAAAGAAGAGAATACAATTTAGAAACACATATTGCATTTATTGACTTTGAAAAAGCATTTGACAAAGTTAAAAGAAACATATTATTTAACATATTAAAATAAAGACAAATATCAAATAATATCCTAAAAGCTATCATATACAGAGAGAAAATCCAAGGGGACGGGGATGTCCCCTCTCAGCAACTCTTTTTAATATCTACTTAAATGAAATAATAATAAAATGAAATAAAAATTTACATCAAGGAATTAAACTTTCTCCTACAGTAAATTTAAGCACTCTCCTCTTTGCCGACGACCAAATAATAATTACAAATTCTGAAGATAACTTACAGAAAGCTATTTTAGATGAAAATGAGACATCCAAAGATTATGGTATGATAATATCAACAGAAAAATCAAAAACTATGGCCTTTAAAGGACAAGATCCAGCAAGAACTAAAATAGTAACAGATAACAAGATATTAGAACAGGTGAATTCATTTAACTACACATATGAAAAATATATAAACTTAAAAATTGCAAAATATTTAAAAATAACAGGTGTAATTAACTCTATATTTAAACCAAGCTTAGTTCAAAAACAAACCAGACTAAAAGTATACAATACGTTAGCCCTACCAGTCTTAATGTATGGAAGCCAAATCTGGACAATAAAACAAAAAGACAAAGATTAACAACAGCAGAAATGAAGTTTATGAGAAAAACTGCAAAGTATACCATATTTGATCACAAAAGAAATTATGAAAGAATTAAACCAAGAACCAGTAATAGAAAAAATTCAAAATCTAAACATAAATGGATGGAACATGTTCAAAGAATGAAAACAGAAAGATTACCAAAAGAAGCCTTAAAATATAAGGCATTAGGAAAAGACAACCAGGACGTCCTCTTAAACGATTCAACGATGACTTCTAAGTCCGGAACAGGCCATGCTAGGCCTAAATCTTTGATATGCATGATGATGCTGCTGATGAAAAAATGACATTAGAAGAGAGCTAGGTATTTACAATTTAAATGAAAAGATAAAGGAGTGTAGTGAAAAATCAAAAGAGAATTTATAGGATGGAAAGACATCAGATATCAAAAGAAGTTTATAAATATAGACAAATGAGAGAAAGAGGAAAACCAGCTGAAAGATGGAAGGACCAATGAAGCTGGAACAAGAAAATGTGTAATCATTGATAGAGAAGCGTTTAATTAAAGAAAATTAGAAAACAGCAGGTTGAGTCTAGTGTTTTAAAAAGCATGAATGGGAAATGAATAGTGTCAGACATCAAAAAATGAGAGAACACTAAATCTTAAGATTCACAAGCAAGAAATATATAAAAGTCAATTTTAAAAATTAAGTTCTTTGGCTATTTTTTTGAGTATTTAGTTTCATGAATTTTGTTCACTTTTAGTCCTAAGTAATTCATGTTCTTTGTAGTTTTTATTTACATAGTGCATATTACTATGCGATTGCAGGCATAAACGCTGCAAAATCTAAGTCATGTAACTGTTCACACAAGCTTTGTAAATATTTATTTCTTGTTTTTAACAATAAAACTTATGCAATCTTGGTGTCCGTTTTTACTTCGAAGGGGATCATACAATCTGATATTAACTTATACTTTTATATTCTTATGATATCATATGGTACATATATAATGATATGCTAACAGGTTCTACATCACATAATTTTTTTCAAAAAGTTTATCAAGTTGAAATTGTATTTTAAATTAAGGAAATTAAATTGCATCCTTCATTCCACATTTACAGCTAAATAAGGGCAATTACAATATTTCAACTGTTTTATACATATGCTGTTTGGAAAGAAGTCAACACCATATTGTGAGGAATAAACAGCCACAGCACTCACCTTATGAAAGGGGATCTTACAACCTATCACTGCAATGACTACAGCTATCCTGCAGGGCATACTTTCCACAAGCGTACAATACAATAGTGACCAATGGAAATTTTGGACCATTCTAACTGCAGGCACATAATGAGATTTTGGAATGTTATTATTATTATTATTTGGGGCGCTTAAGGGTCAAAGCTGTATAACTGAAAGGAGACCTCCACATAGCCTTTAAAGGAATGCGGAAAACCGACCAGGGCTTCTGACCTAATGTCCAATCCTCACTTCTCGTGGTGCACCCTGTTGGGTATCTACTTGGATACTGAACGAACGAGGATGGGCTGGCAATTTGGGATTTAGCCGACCAAATTGTATTCTTATTCGTTAAACCAAAATAAAAAATGATGGTACAACATGACAAAATTTCATGCTGGCTGGGGCGTCGCCAGGTTAAACAAGGCCCCCGTTGTTTTCGCCAGGGAACCAGGGCGAACAGCGAAAAGTCAGCTACTGGAACAAATCTGAAAACAAACCCCAACTCAACATCACCAGAGTTAAAGATCGGTACTATCAACGTAAGAAGCCTGAATGGCAAAGAAATGGAGCTAGCTGAGGAATTAGATAAGTACCAGATCGACATAATAGGGGTGACTGAAACAAAAAAGACAAAAACTGGTGAGATCTTTCTCAGCAATAAATACAAAATGTTATATTCAGGCAATGACAATCAAGGAAATGAAGGAGTAGCCATAGTATTCAACACAAAATACGAGGCTAATCTTCTTGAATGGCAGTCAGTCAGTCTTAAGTAGAGTAATGTGGGCAAATATGAGAATGGGGAACTGGACAATGAGACTTATTTGTGCCTATGGTCCCACAGAAGGTTCTACTAAGGTAGAAGTGGAGGAATTTTTTGAGGCTTTAGAATAAAGCAACTGACACAATGAAAAAGGAAAAGTTGGTCCTTGTTGGGGATCTAAATAGCAGAGTAGGAAATGATTGTGAGAAATACAAAAATATGGGAAAATATGGAGAAAAGAGGAAAGCTAATAATAATGGCAAATATCTGTTGGATTTCTGCTCAGGACATGGACTGGTTATTACTAACATTATGTTCCAACATAAAAATGTGCACAAATTCACATGGAGAGAAGAGGCAAGGAATAAGAAAAGTCTCATTGACTATGTTATTGTTGATAGTGATGTTTTCTCTCTGGTGCAGGACACCAGAGTATACAGAGGATTTGAAATTGGAAGTGATCACCATTTAGCCTTGAGCAGGATAAAATTGAATTTCATATTGAAAAGAATAACATGCAAGAAAGTTTTTAAGCGAATTAAAGTTGAGCAGCTCTCAGATGTGAACTGTAGACTAAAAACACAAAGATTATTGAAGAAAGAATGAAAGAGTTTGAGAACAGGAATCAAACCTTGGAGATTCGGTGGCAAACCTAGAAGAAAGCCCTGATCGATTCAGCTAGAGAGGCATGTGGTGAAGTTGTCTGCAAGGATAGAAAAATTAGAACTCCATGGTGGACACAGGAAATTAAAGAGACAGTGAAGGAAAAGAAGAAAGCATATCAAAAGTTCTTGGCAAATAAGTCAACTTGCGCTCTTAGAGAATACAGAGACAAATGCAAGAATGCTAAGCACTGTTTAAAACTAGCTAAACAAAAGTCATGGGAGGACTTTGTCAAGAATATAGAAAATGAATATCAAGAAGGTGCCAAAATATTCTAGAGGTTGTTGAAGAAGTTTAGGAATTGCGAAAACAGTGCTGTAAAAGAAGTTAGAGATGATAAAGGTGACATGAAAACTGGAGAAAAAGATATCTTTGAAGTATGGAGTAATTACTTTGAAAAACTGCTAAATGAAACAAGTAGTGATGACAGCACAGTGGTAAAAAACACTAACCAGGCATGCAGTCAGGAATACATATCCATACTTGAAGTAGAAAAAGCCATCAAAGGCTTGAAATGTGGAAAGGCAGCAGGAGTAGATGATATTCGACCAGAAATACTGAAGTATGGTAGTATAAGAGTCTTACAGTGGCTGCACTGCATAGTTCGGAAAGCCTGGACAGAGGGACGAATTCCCGATGATTGGAGTAGGGCTCTCATAGTACCCATATATAAAAAGGGAAATAAAACTGAATGTGAGAATTACAGAGGTATTTCCCTACTGAGTGTTCCTGGCAAGATCTATCCGAGTATACTTGAGAAACAGATGAGATGAATTGTGGAAGAAAAGCTGGGTGAAGAACAAGCTGGATTCAGGCCAAATAGAGGCTATCAGGATCAGATCTTCACTTTACGACAAATAGTCGAGAAAGCATGGAATATATAACACAGATCTGTATTTAAGTTTTGTCGATTTGGAAAAGGCATATGACGAGAGAAGCTATGCAATACGCTACAGTTATATGAGGCATTATATACGGTGTCTATGGGGCATTATATCAAGCAATTCTTAGTCTTTATGAGTTGTAAGTCGGCAGTTAGAATTGAAGGAAGTACAGGAAGATGGTTTAATGTTAAATTTGGTGTGAGACAAGGATGTGCATTAACCCCTCTGTTATTCATTATCTATATGAATCACATTATGAAGGAAAGTGGTATCAAACATGATATCCAAATTGGGGATGTTAATGTCAGCTCTTTGCTTTATGCGGATGATGTTATAGTTCTAAATAAATCCGCTACAAGTCTGCAAGATTCTCTGACTATATTGAATAGCTGTTGTAATAGATATGGTATGAAGTTCAGCATTAAAAAGACAAGGACAATGAAAATAGGCAAAATCATTGAAAATATCAACTGCATTGTAAATGGAAAACTTATAGAACAAGTAAAACATATCAGCTACTTAGGCACTGTTTTTAGTGAAGATGGTAAATTAAATATGGAAATAGACAACAGAATCAACAAAGCTGGTATGGTAGGGAATCAACTGAATAAATTTATATGGAATAAGAGAGAAATTAGCCAAAACACTAAATTAGCTGTACACAAGACAGTGTTCAAACCAGTTTTAACTTACGGATCTGAGAGCTGTGTCAGAAGTAAAACACTTGACTAAAGACTAGAGACCACAGATATGAGAGTCCTGATAAACATTAGGGGCATGAACAGATGGCATCAACGGCAATATCATATTAAAAACAAGGATATTAGGAGAGAACTTGATATTGTCAGCATCCAGGAATGCATTAGCAGAGCTAATCTCAGGTGGTAGTCACTTAAGCAGAATGGGAGAAAAACGATTAGCAAAATAAGTGTTCTCCTCCAGGTTGACAGGAAAGAGACCCAGATATAAGTGGATTGATGCAGTACAAAGTGCCTTAGATGATAGAAATATATGATCTGATAATGTTAGAGTCTTGACTGATTTGAAGGAAAATTGTAGATAGGAAGTTAGTAATGATGTAAATTTTTCATGTAGTACTATCATATCCTGTACACCCATTGAGGGTATATATCAGGAATTTGATGATGATAAAACTGAATGTGAGAATTACAGAGATATTTCTCTACTGAGTGTTCCTGGTAAGATATATGCAAGTATATTTGAGAAACGGTTGAGAAGAATTGTGGAAGAGAAGCTTGGGAAGAATAAGCTGATTCAGGCCAAATAGAGGCAGTCAGGATCAGATTTTCACTTTACGACAGATAGTTGAGAAATCATGGAAATATATAAAATATGGTATGAAGGTCAGCAATAAAAAGACAAAGACAATGAAAATAGGCAGAATCATTGAAAATGTCAACTGTGTTGTGAATGGAGAACCTGTGGAACAAGTAAAACATTTCAGCTACTTAGGCACGATTTTTACTGAAGATGGTAAATTAAATATAGTAATAGACAACAGAATCAGCAAAGCTGGTATGGTGGGAAGTCAATTGAATAAATTCATATGGAATAAGAGAGAAATTAGTCGGAACACTAAATTAGCTGTATTCAAACAGTGTTCAAATCAGTTTTAACTTTTGGATCTGAAAGCTGGGTCAGAAGTAAGACACTTGACCAAAGACTAGAGACTGCTGATATGAGAGTCCTGAGAAAGATTATAGGCATGAACAGATGGCATCAATGGCAATATCATATTAAAAACGAGGATATTCGGAAAGAACTTGACATTGTCAGCATCCAGGAATGCGTTAGCAGAGCTAATCTCTGGTGGTATGGTCACTTAAACAGAATGGGCGAAGAAAGATTAGCAAAACAAGTGTTCTCTGCCAGGTTGGCAGCAAAACCACCCAGAGGAAGACCTGATAATGTTGGAGTCCTGACAAGTAACAGACTGATTTGGAGGAAAATTGTAGACAGGAAGTTAGTAATGATGTAAATTTTTCATGTAGTACTATCATATCCTGTACACCCCTTGAGGGTACATGGCAGGAATTTGATTATTATTATTATTACGGGCAACTCCAAGGAGTTCTTAGACTCATTGAGGGAGGCCCTAAACATCATATCCAAAAACCATGCAGTAATATGTTAAAGATACCAAGCAATTTTAAACCTGGTTTTACTCCATTTTTCCCAAGTAAGCAAACAGACAAAATGTCAAGTTTCCACCTGCAATTTATGCATGACTAGCTGATCCCACAGGTAGTGCAATACCAAGGCAACTCGTAAAGGTGGAGCAAGCTCTGATCACTAATCTTAATATTTACCCTTAATGCCAAAACACATCTCCAAGAATGGGATGTATGATGTTTTGTATTAAAGGCAAGGGGCCACTACCCAGATCGGTTTCGACCTTTATTGAGGTAGAATGGGAGTTCATGCCTTTCATCACTGGCCTCTTTAGATTTAAAAAAGAAGTTGTGCTGAGAGTCAGCTTGATAGTGAGAGAGGAGAAGAAAGATAGAGTGGATAGTAGTAAGTAGTTAAAAGAGGCTTCGGTCGATCCACCTGGCCTGACTTAAATGCCAGCACCAAGCAGATCTCCGATATTATCTCCCTCCATCTGTTCTCCGGCCAGCCACCTCTTCAGATGTCTGGCCGATGAAAGAAGTGAAAAAACAAATGCAGGAAGACACACATAAATTGAAAATCAAAAGAACTAGGACATACATAAACAAACAACAAAGGAGCTAGAACACGCATAAATAGAACAACAAAAGTCGGTGAATTAACAGAAAAGTACTACAAGAACGAGGAAAGAGCCTGGCCTGAGTGATGCAGCCCACAAGGAGCTGCACCGCCTCGCTGTAAGCCTTCGCTGCTCGGGTTCTCAGGTCTGCCTCCTCCTATGTGGATTAAGCGTGAACATACAGAAACAGAACCAAGAAACTTAGAAGGGGCTTTTTTTTTTAAGTCATATTTGCCCTGCTATCTCTTACCGCTTCCTCATAGTCTTTTACCACGTTTTCCATCACTGTGAGTACGTGTACTGACTCTTCATCATTAAGTTGCCATATTCTCTTCAAGCATTCATTCCATTCCGCTCGGTCGTACGTGACTTTCCTAAACTTGAGCCATATTCTAAGACTCTAGCTCACCTTCACATTGCAAAGCCACGTCTCCCTTTTCCTGTACAGCTGTGTGGACTTTGTTTTTTATCTCGGGTTTATTCCTAAGATAGAATAGGATTCGTTTTGTTACATTCGAATATTCATATCGGGGTTCTTTTCTTTTTACCGGTTTTGTAATGGCGTGAGAAGAACCGGTGTTTGTATCTACTGGTAAAGTTCTTTTTTCAAATTCCTTCATTATCCCTGGGTATCTCTTTTCCAGATCTACTACTCGTGTCAGCGACTTCAATGTGTCGCATAAGTGTTGTTTTTCCTCCTCTGTTAAGTCCAGGTGACCATCCAGTTGCTGGGGCTCGACCTTGGTTATATCCTTTACATAGAGTTCTCCCCATATGAGTCTATTGCTCCTTTTAAAGAGCAAGACAGTTGGCTCTCCTTTTGTGGTCATTATCTGAAATAGTTTTCCTGCCGTTTTTGGAGATCCCTTAAAGTTCTTCAAAATGACAGAGCCGTTTGGAGTATTGCTTTTAACAAAGTCTGTTCCTTCCTTAGTTTCTGGATTGTTTCCTTGCTCTCTGTCTTCTTCTTCTGAAGAGGTTTCTTCCTCATTTTCTGTGTTGTTTCGCGATATTAACTCATTTCCTTCCTCATCTGAACTTGAGGCTTCTAATTGCTTTCAGTGTCCTGTTCATTTCTCCTTCTTCTTCCGGCGTGATGGGTCGTTCAGTTGTACTGGTGTTGATTTCCATTTCCTCTGTTTCTGTGCTGTCATTGTTGCCTTCCGATTTCTTAGTGTTCTGTTTCTTTTTCTTCCTAATTCTCCCTTCTGCGTTCCTCCCAGTTATTGCCCGATTTCCTAATGTAGTCATTGCGGTAGCTGGCAGTTGGAGGGCTGGAAACTTCTGGTTCAGTTGTTTGTGGTTCGTTTACTGTTTGGCCGGTAGCTCGAGAGGCCTGTGTTGTGAGCTTAGGAATGGCTACTGCCGCAGGTGTTATGGCGCCTCCTGATCTTTCTGCAAGGGTCCTATTAGGACAAATGTCTATTTTATGGGATGTGTTCCCACATTTACGGCATGGTGACTCACATTGATTCAATGTGTGTTCTGTCGATAAGCAGTTGCGGCATGTGTTGTTTTTTGGTCAGTGAGCACTAAGGTGACCCAAAGCGGTGCACCGTAAACATTGTTTTCTTACGCCTGGATAATTGACTATTACTCTTGCTGAGCCTAAAAAAATCAAGTTGGGGACCTCGGTTTTCATCTCGATTGAAATGCTCAATTCCCCTGATTTCCACTCTGGGATATCCGCGTCTTGTCTGATTGTTACGTTTTGGATAGTCCCCCACTTGGAGAAAATGGTTTTAATGATTTCCTCCCCTTTCTCTAGATATTCGAGTGGAAACCTGTCAATTTTTACGGATTTTAAAATACTCCCGACTAGGAAGGGTAGGTATTTTTTTCCTTCACATTCTACGCCTTTTAGGAGCGTTTCTCTTGTTTCTATGTTGTTTGTTACTATTTGGAATCTACCCCCCCCCCCGTAAGGGGTAAGCCCGTAAATACTTTCTGCTTTGACGACTTTGAGAAGAGCTCTCACAAACGTCGCTTTGTTGATGTTTGGGTCAATTTCGATCCCGAGAGTACGAACTCTTGGCAGGAATTTCGACATTGTTTAAAAGCAAATTTCAGTCCCCAAAAGGAAATACCCTAAAATGGACCTGCACCGATTGGAACGAGGCCGCAAAAAATAAAAACCAACAAAAGAAAAACTAGAAGGGTTCTTACCAAACAATACTGGAATAGGAGCTCTCTCTCAGGATCTGGTAACTGGCAACTGGAATCCAAAAGAAGACTGGAACATGGAGCTTTCTCTCAGGGCCGCTTTTTTGAGGTCTCATCAGTGGGAGCTAGGCTAGAAATACCAAAATTTAGTAATGCAGAGCTTGTAAGTATTTTACCAAAACAAGTTACCATAAGGTGTACCTTATTAAATAAAAATCTCAGGAGGAGATATAAATGTAGAAAGTATTTTTAACTTCGGTATAGTTATGTTAAAGATACCAAGCAATTTTAAACCTGGTTTTACTCCATTTTTCCTAAGTAAGCAAACAGACAAAATGTCAAGTTTGCGCCTGCAATTTATGCAAGACTAGTTGATCCCACAGGTAGTGCAAGACCAAGGCAACTCGTGGTAAAGGTGGAACAAGCTCTGATCACTAATCTTAATATTTACCCTTAATGCCAAAACACATCTCCAAGAAGGGGATGTATGATGTTTTGTATTAAAGGCAAGGGCCACTACCCAGACCGGTTTCGACCTTTATTGAGGTCTCGTCAGTGGGAGCCAGGCTAGAAATACCAAAATTTAGTAATGCAGAGCTTGTAAGTATTTTACCAAAACAAGTTACCATAAGATGTTATAACCTTATTAAATAAAAATCTCAGGAGTCTTGCACTACCTGTGGGATCAGCTAGTCTTGCATAAATTGCAGGCGCAAACTTGACATTTTGTCTGTTTGCTTACTTGGAAAAAATGGAGTAAAACCAGGTTTAAAATTGCTTGGTATCTTTAACATAACTATACCCAAGTTAAAAATACTTTCTACATTTATATCTCCTCCTGAGATTTTTATTTAATAGGGTTATAACACCTTATGGTAACTTGTTTTGGTAAAATACTTACAAGCTCTGCATTACTAAATCTTGGTATTTCTAGCCTGGCTCCCACTGATGAGACCTCAATAAAGGTCGAAACTGGTCTGGGTAGTGGCCCCTTGCCTTTAATACAAAACATCATACATCCCCTTCTTGGAGATGTGTTTTGGCATTAAGGGTAAATATTAAGATTAGTGATCAGAGCTTGCTCCACCTTTACCACGAGTTGCCTTGGTCTTGCACTACCTGTGGGATCAACTAGTCTTGCATAAATTGCAGGTGCAAACTTGACATTTTGTCTGTTTGCTTACTTGGGAAAAATGGAGTAAAACCAGGTTTAAAATTGCTTGGTATCTTTAACATAACTATACCCAAGTTAAAAATACTTTCTACATGCATTAATAGTTTCTAAAATAGAAATACTAATTAAATGAAGAAAGGAAGTAAATGAGATAAAGTAGAACAAGTATACAAAGTATATCTATGGCAAGAAGAATGCATTAGAATGCTATATCAACCATGATTAATAGATTACTTCAAAGAAGCCAAAATCAATGAAAATGTAGAAGAATAATGAGAATAAAAATAATTCATTAAGCAGCCTCTGAAGTACTTTGAAAGAAAAATAAAATATTAAAAAGAAAAACATTACAAATTTGGAACAAGATATATAAAACGCAATAAAAGAAAAACAAAGCATACAGATCATTCCATCAAAAACATACAAAGGAAACAGAAAAAATATAGCTAAAACCTTGTACAAAAAGCTCACCAAGATTCTTGAGACAGATTTATTAATGTTGTTGTTGTCAAGTCCATTGAAGAGCTTCTAGATATGACCTTGGATCTGTAGAACTGCTTTGGCAATCTGTTGCACTTTAATGGAGTAGAGCTTTTCTCTATGGTTATTGTCAATTTTCTGTAGAGCAGCAGTAATTGCTGGACAAGAATAAATATGGACAGGGGTTAGTTCAACTCCTGGACAGTTTTTGCATGTTTCATAGCTCCTACTACCGTCTGGCTGAATTTTTTAAAATGTTCTGTCTTTAGTCTGGTGATGATTGTGGTTATTTCTCTATTTTCATTAATTTCACTGATTTCATTCTTCTTCTTGATAGTTTATTTTACCAGTCTTATTTTGGTGACTGAGTTAGCATCAGTTAGTGATAGTGGGTATAATTTTTGAGGTAAGTATCTTGCTTCTTTTATCTTCTCTTTTATTGCCTTCAATATTTACATGGCTTGGTATCCATTGCAGTGTGTAGTTCTTATTTTACAAATTTAAGGTTGTTAGTAGTTCATGAATTTCCTGTATGTATTTTGTTTTTTTCCATTTTTTAATGTCTCAAATGCAGATTTTGAGTCACTGTAGATGGCAATTCCTTCTGTAATGTTTATTACTGGATTTGAGATAAAATTTGAGAGTTGTTTGTATGGCTGTTAATTCACAAGTGAAGTTTGAAGCTATTTTGCCAGCTGTAGTTTTGATTTACATTTCCTTGCCTCCAGGTAGAGTTAGAAAATCCCCAAACTTCCTTGGTTAAGTGCTTCATCAGACGAACCATCAGTGTAGGCAATGACATGGTTTGGATTGATGTATAGTGTCAAGTCCTTTTATTTTCTTGCTGTGATCTTTTTTGAACAAGATTCAAGGAGATTTAAGTTTATCATTGTGTTTTTTGGTAGAAAAGAATGGCTCTTTGCTTATTTCAATGGATAGGTGCTCTAAGTCAATCTGTTTTCTAATTTTATATGATTGGTGCGATATGAACAAAAGATCGCGCGACCGAAAGATAAAAGCATAGCTAACAATTGAGTTGAAATGCTAACTCTCTTTAACCGAATTCTATATGTGAAACTGCCATAACATTCATTATATATATATATATATTACTTAGTTTTAACACTTTTACAAATTTTAACACGTTCGGTTCAATTTTATTACTGCCTTGTGACATCGAACTCATACACATCTAATTAATAACAATAGTTTTTAGTTAGATGCTGTGTTTGACCATGCAACATATGGTTTTGTTTCAGTCTATACAGCATAGTTTCTGTATGAGGGGACATGTGACTCATTAATTAGTGTGTTTTTATCCCAGTTGTCTCTAATTGCACTATTTGTTGAGAAATATATTACACAGACTCCTCATACCTTATTCACTAGCATAATAAAAGTACTTGTTTTTATTGCCTCTGCAGTATCTATTAGGGAAGGGTGTTGTTTACCACTGCAAGAGAGTTACTATCTCCCCACATGAACTTGTTTAAGCTTTTTTTCATGTGTGAAGTATATGCGAAACTTTTATTGGTAACAGAAAACTAGCTCGGATGATAGTGATAATATAAAACGAGTTTTGATATGTATATATAAAGTCAATATCAACAGTCCCTGATTACGAACGCGTGATGAAACGGACAGGAAGATTTGGAGTTTCTCTGGAGAGCATTCGAAGTAAATACAATTAACCACTGCTTTGAAATGAAACATATGAATAAGCAATATTTACTAATATTCATCAAGCGCCGAAATACGCAGGAAGCAAAGTTTGTGAATTTTCCATTAAAATATAAAAAATAACAAAAAATAAATAATAAAAGTTAAAAACGTTATTTTTAAAATAAAAAAAATCAGCTTAGTCTTAAAACATTTTAAATTTGTTTTCATTATTTCACGGCCCCCCTCAACAAAACCTATGGCCCCCAAGGGGGCCGCGGCCCACAGTTTGGGAAGCGCTGATGTAGAGGATCTCTTTAGTCTAGATTTTCTTGTCCAGGCATCGAAAGTCCTGAGTGAGATGTGATCCTGTTGGTAACTCCTGATTCTGTTCATGAGTTTAACTGTGGAGAGTTTTCTTCTGTCTTCTAGTACAGGGTGTTCGGGATAAATTTGACATATTTATAATTAATTATATTTTTCCGTAAGTTACATGTATTAACACACACTTCTCTTCATTTAAAAGTTTGGACCCTTCTTCATTCATATACAAGATGTCAGAAAGGATGGATAGCTGGAACCCACCTGAATCATGGAAGAGAATAACTTGTATCATGATGATTCGTGCCCGCCATCAAAATAAGGATATTACGACTGCTGCCCAATGCTCCCTGAATACAGTAAAAACAATCAGGCATGAACTAGAGACTTGCAATGGTGACTACGAGGATGTAGCAAGAAGAAAGATCCCTAGCAGACGATCTGATTGCGTTCGTACAGCAGAATTCCTCGCAAATCTGCAGGAACAGGTGTTGAAGAACCCTGGCATTGGAATTCGGGCTTTGTTCGTGGAGTTGCTAACTGTAGTCAAGCCCTGGATAACAAGGGTAGCCAATGGTAGGCCGTATGTATGGCAGCAGGATTTGGCCCCTTGCCACACCTCTGGGAAAAGTCAAAAATGGTTGTCTGAAAATTTCTACGACTTCACCAGTCCAAATGTTTGGCCTCCAAACTCCCCAGACCTTAACCCCATGGATTATTTTGTATGGGGCGCAGTTGAAAAAGACACCAATCGCACTTCCAGTAATACAAAAGCCCAGTTAATGGATAAAATTAAAACAGTTTTTGCGGCCCTTCCCAGGGAGACTGTAGCATCAGCTTGTTCGAGGTTCCGAAGCAGAATTGAAGCTGTGATCGATGCTAATGGTGGTTATTTTGAGTAAATCTTGTTGATAGTATTGTAATTAACTCTGCCTGTAATGTTTTTTTGTCAATTCATTAAATTTAATAGATACAAAGAAGATTTTCTTTTTCCTTACAAAACTGTCAAATTTATCCCGAACACCCTGTATGTGAAGCTCACACTCTTGTTGAGTTTTAAATTATTTGTGGATGAGACTGCACCTACGATAATTTTTGCTGCCCTTGATTGTACTCTGTCAAGTTTTTCTTTTGAGCTAGTAGAAGCTGGAGCCCAGATTGATGAGGCCTATTCAGTAGTGGGTTGTATGAGTGCCGTATATGCACTTTTAAGTGTCTTCGGTTTTGTACCCTATTTTGTTCCACAAAGCCTTTTGATGATATTAAGCTTTTTAAGGGCTTTATTAGATATATTTGTAATACGAGTTGTAAATCTCAGTTCGGTATCTAGGGTTAAGCCCTAAGTATTTTGGAGACTGTTTTTTCTATTTTGGTGTTATATATTTTGATTTGATGGTTATAATTGTGTATTTTTTCTATCAAGTAGAGAAGATGCTTAGTTTTGTTTTTTTCTGGATTTATCTGTAGTTCCTTTGCCCATCTTTCTAAGCCTTTTATTAAATTATTTAGGACTTTTTCAGATTGTTGAGGATTACTGCTTGTGTGCCAGATTGCTATATCATCTGCATTTTTGTGTCATTTATTATGTGAGGATGGATATTGTTCCTATAGATGAGAAATAGGAGTGGGCTTAAAACAGAATCTTGTGGGACAGCCCAAGTTCGATGTATGTTGGAATAAATTCCATTAACTTTTACCTTTCATTTTTCTTCCTTTCATGAAATCTGAAATCCAAATTAATGCATTCCCTCTTATTCCAGTATCTTATGCAATTTTTATTAACTTTTGTCTCCAGATGCGATTGTGGGCAGCTGTGAGATCCAAGAATATTGCTGTTGTCTTCTTTGTTGGTTTTTTTCTTGAAAGCCATCTAGGACTGATTGGCAAAGATAAAATAATTGATCTTCTGTACTGTGTTGAGACCTGTATGCAGTTTGGTAGAAGTTGATCTTACTATTTTCTAAGAGCCAATTCATAAGTCTGGTATGTATTATTATTTCATTTAGTTTACAGAGAGTGCTAGTCAAAGCTATTGGTCTGTAGCTTTTACAGTCACTAGGGTTTTTGTTAGGTTTTAGTAATGGTATAATGACTGCATTTTTGTGTCATTTATTATGTGAGGATGGATATTGTTCCTATAGATGAGAAATAGGAGTGGGCTTAAAACAGAATCTTGTGGGACAGCCCAAGTTCGATGTATGTTGGAATAAATTCCATTAACTTTTACCTTTCATTTTTCTTCCTTTCATGAAATCTGAAATCCAAATTAATGCATTCCCTCTTATTCCAGTATCTTATGCAATTTTTATTAACTTTTGTCTCCAGATGCGATTGTGGGCAGCTGTGAGATCCAAGAATATTGCTGTTGTCTTCTTTATTGGTTTTTTTCTTGAAAGCCATCTATGACTGATTGGCAAAGATAAAATAATTGATCTTCTGTACTGTGTTGAGACCTGTATGCAGTTTGGTAGAAGTTGATCTTACTATTTTCTAAGAGCCAATTCATAAGTCTGGTATGTATTATTATTTCATTTAGTTTACAGAGAGTGCTAGTCAAAGCTATTGGTCTGTAGCTTTTACAGTCACTAGGGTTTTTGTTAGGTTTTAGTAATGGTATAATGACTGCATTTTTGTGTCATTTATTATGTGAGGATGGATATTGTTCCTATAGATGAGAAATAGGAGTGGGCTTAAAACAGAATCTTGTGGGACAGCCCAAGTTCGATGTATGTTGGAATAAATTCCATTAACTTTTACCTTTCATTTTTCTTCCTTTCATGAAATCTGAAATCCAAATTAATGCATTCCCTCTTATTCCAGTATCTTATGCAATTTTTATTAACTTTTGTCTCCAGATGCGATTGTGGGCAGCTGTGAGATCCAAGAATATTGCTGTTGTCTTCTTTATTGGTTTTTTTCTTGAAAGCCATCTATGACTGATTGGCAAAGATAAAATAATTGATCTTCTGTACTGTGTTGAGACCTGTATGCAGTTTGGTAGAAGTTGATCTTACTATTTTCTAAGAGCCAATTCATAAGTCTGGTATGTATTATTATTTCATTTAGTTTACAGAGAGTGCTAGTCAAAGCTATTGGTCTGTAGCTTTTACAGTCACTAGGGTTTTTGTTAGGTTTTAGTAATGGTATAATGACTGCATTTTTGTGTCATTTATTATGTGAGGATGGATATTGTTCCTATAGATGAGAAATAGGAGTGGGCTTAAAACAGAATCTTGTGGGACAGCCCAAGTTCGATGTATGTTGGAATAAATTCCATTAACTTTTACCTTTCATTTTTCTTCCTTTCATGAAATCTGAAATCCAAATTAATGCATTCCCTCTTATTCCAGTATCTTATGCAATTTTTATTAACTTTTGTCTCCAGATGCGATTGTGGGCAGCTGTGAGATCCAAGAATATTGCTGTTGTCTTCTTTATTGGTTTTTTTCTTGAAAGCCATCTATGACTGATTGGCAAAGATAAAATAATTGATCTTCTGTACTGTGTTGAGACCTGTATGCAGTTTGGTAGAAGTTGATCTTACTATTTTCTAAGAGCCAATTCATAAGTCTGGTATGTATTATTATTTCATTTAGTTTACAGAGAGTGCTAGTCAAAGCTATTGGTCTGTAGCTTTTACAGTCACTAGGGTTTTTGTTAGGTTTTAGTAATGGTATAATGACTGCATTTTTGTGTCATTTATTATGTGAGGATGGATATTGTTCCTATAGATGAGAAATAGGAGTGGGCTTAAAACAGAATCTTGTGGGACAGCCCAAGTTCGATGTATGTTGGAATAAATTCCATTAACTTTTACCTTTCATTTTTCTTCCTTTCATGAAATCTGAAATCCAAATTAATGCATTCCCTCTTATTCCAGTATCTTATGCAATTTTTATTAACTTTTGTCTCCAGATGCGATTGTGGGCAGCTGTGAGATCCAAGAATATTGCTGTTGTCTTCTTTATTGGTTTTTTTCTTGAAAGCCATCTATGACTGATTGGCAAAGATAAAATAATTGATCTTCTGTACTGTGTTGAGACCTGTATGCAGTTTGGTAGAAGTTGATCTTACTATTTTCTAAGAGCCAATTCATAAGTCTGGTATGTATTATTATTTCATTTAGTTTACAGAGAGTGCTAGTCAAAGCTATTGGTCTGTAGCTTTTACAGTCACTAGGGTTTTTGTTAGGTTTTAGTAATGGTATAATGACTGATGTTTTCCAGATTTTTGGTGGTTTACCTGCATTCTAAAAGGTGTTAAATATCTTCAGAAGGCAGGTTTTGGCTATTTTTCCCATGTTTTTAATCATATGTCAGATAAGATCAATTCTGGGTGATATGTCATGGTCAATTTGACTAATTGTTTCTAATTCTGTCATTGTGAGGTCCTGAGTAAAGATGTCTTCAGAGGGATAGGTTCTGGATTATATTAGCAGCTGTTTTGCAATTTTCCTGCACTTTTTGTATTGTAGCTTGCTTGCATCAGAATAATGTTTGGCTAGTAAATTTGCCACCTGTTTGTTTGTTGCTGCAACGCAACACCTCCTGATACTCATCACTCTTCAAACACAGTCTCCTCAGGAACCAATACAGGTTCCTGAGAAGACTGTGTTTGAAGAGTGATGAGTATCCGGAGGTGTTGCGTTGTTTAATAATCTGATGATGTTCCAGTGTTGTGAGTCTTTTCTTGGATCTAGTCTATTGCAGAATTCTTCCCACTTTTTCTGTTTGCAGTTAGAAATTTTAACTTCTTTCTGTTGTCTTCTGTATTATTTTGTTTTAACTGTTCGTTAATAATATCTCTTTCAGTGATCATAGCACTGATATTGTGATCTTTCCAAAATGGAACCTAATTGTTTTTCCTGAGACCTCTGAGAATTGAATTTTTTTTAGCTTTCTATATGTTGTTAGTTAGTTCTAGTAGTTGCTGATCAAGTTCTTTACTAGTGGGTGTGCCAGTGCAATACGTTTCTAATAGTTGTGTGTATTTAGGCCAATTTGTTTTTCTGAAGTTCCAAGATCTCTTTGTTTGTGGTTTTTGGTCTAGCTGCAAATTAATGGTTGTGATAATAGGTCTATGATCACTGATGGCATTCTTTAGTATTTTCCACTGGGTAAGACTCACAGTTTCATAATCTACTGCTGTGATGTCTAATGTTGATTCTCTGCCTGTTGTTTTGATAGATATGTATTTTGCCTGTTGTTTATGATCTCAAGGTTTAGATCATCAATTATGTCTTCTATTTGTGCTCCTTTCCATTCTAGATGCAGGGAGCACCAAATTGGGCTCTTGGCATTTAGATCTCCTAAGAGGATCTGACGTTGTTTGACTTAGTTGTTGAAGTAATTCTGTATTTATATCTGTGTTATCTGGGTGATATGCATTGACTATTGTAATAATGTGTTTTGGTAGAAATATCTTGACTGCTTGAGCCTCTGTGTTACTATTTATACTGCTGTTTGTAGTTGATACGATATCTTTATATTTGATGTGTATGGTCCGTAGGAGTATAGCTAGACCTCCACCAGAACGATCATCTGTCTTTCCTTAATGTTGAATAGCCTTTGATTTGAAGTTTCAGATTTTGATTTAGTTAAGTTTCTTGTAAGCATGCAGTGTAAATGTTATTTTTGTATAAATTGTTCTTAAGTTCTTCCATCTTTTTTAAGTGCCATTGATGTTTAGCTGCAGTATGTTGAGAGTCCTTGTAGCATATTTCTCATCGAGATCCCAGACTGCAGTTCTCGATGTGTCGGTTACCCCAGACGCGGTAGTAAGTTTGTGATCAGAACACTCTTTGTGGAATTGGGTTTGCCAGATCCCTATTAGCCAGCAATTTTCAGGGTTCTCTGCAAGGTTTGATGTAACAATCCAAGTGAAAAAAAAAAGGGCAGGGGCAGGATTGAGCAAAAAACAAAATTTCATGCTACCGCATTGGCGCTTAAAATCCCTACTTCTTGCCACTTCCAACTTGCATGTGGGCAAATGCCTCGGACGTGGAGTTGGACTTCTGCTAGGCAGATTTATTAATAAAATAGAAGAAAACATACATGAAAGACAAGATATAGCCTACAGAATAATAAGGAAATTAAACAGTGAAGAAAGAGATACAGCACAAATCAACATAATACAAGAGAAACAATGGATCGTACATTATGAGAATTTATGGTATGATCCCAAGTTAATAACAGAAAACAATAATGAAATCAGTACTGATATAGAACTAGTTAGATTAGTAGAACTTAAAGAAGCAATAGCAATAAAGGTATTAAAAACAGAAAATCAGTTGGATTAGATGGCATAAATACACTGCTTTGGAAATATGGCGGATAATATAATGCAAAGGATATAGTATCTTCAGAGAGGACAGAAGGAACAGGATGGGGGGGGGGTTGCTAAATAGCAAAGGAATTAAAGCCAAAAAGAGAAGTATGCCAGTGGAACAGGGATTCCAAGGGCAGTGGCTATCTGGTATGAGATAGAGGCCAACAGGACTAAATATGTAATTGGCTGCTGCTATAATCCAGAGGGTATATGAGAGAATGAATATGACAACTCGCAAATTATCATGATGAGTACAGGTCAAGTAATTATTATGAGGGGGGGGGGGATTCAATTGCGGGGACATAGATTTGGAGAAGGAATAGTCACAGGCAGGGAAGGAAATGGAATTTATACAGCTGCTGAGAGATAATTACCTGAGACAACATGTAATGGAGAGGACACAAGGCTCAAGATTGATAAATCTGATCACTGCATCAGAAAACTTAACACTAACCAATCTAGCTGTGCTGTCTCTGCTTGGAAAAAGTGATAATGTAGTCTTGACTTGGGAGATTGCCAGACATGTAGAATTATTTCAGGTGATTATTACAAGCTGAGGAGACAGCTCTCAGCAGAGCAATGACATAAGAATTTCGAGGGGAGAGATGTTGGCGCATGAGAGGTGGTCAAAGGATGTTTGAAGAAAGCAGTATCTGAATGTATAACTAGAGTCAGAAGGATAAATCAGGTAGAGTTGGTTGAATAGCTTCATTAAGCAGGAGTTGCACACAAAGAAACAGGTGGTAAGCATGCCCATGAGCAGTATAAGGTTCATGCAAGAGTGGCCAGTATGGTAAAAATGGTCAAAGCTAATTATGAAAGCTAGCTAATGAGGCTAAAAGAAACCCCAAGGAGTTCTTTTACTATATGGCAAATAAAAGGAGGAATGACTTTAAAAGGTGCTGATGGTGGGGAGGTAACAGTTGAATAAATGCTGACTGAGCATTTTGCAGGAGTGTACCTTCTAGATGGTGAGATGTGACACTGAATGGAGACGCATAAAATACTGCAGAACCTCAATACGAAGATAGCCATTGGATTAAATGGCATATCAGATTAAATTTAATCCAATATGATTAAATGATATGCCATTTAATCATATTGGATTAAATGGCATATCATTGAGAATGTGCAAGAGAATTATCAGCTCCTCTGACCAAGCTGTTTAATTTAAGCTTCAGTAGTAGGACGGTGCCAATGGAGTGGGCAGAGTGCAAAATAGTCCCATGGCATAAATGAGACTTGAGGACAGAAATAGCAAATTATAGGCTCAATCAGCATCTCAGAAGTGGTGGTTAAGGTATTGGAAAAATTGGTGAAAGAATTCCAGACTGGATGGGCAGGAATATGATACTCAGGACAACATGGTTTTGTGAAGGGTAGGTCTTGCCTTAGTAATTTGCTTACTTGAATCTTTAAAGGTACCCTCTGGCATAACTATAAACTACAAATTACATGATAACTCTAATGAAAGTACAGATATTTCATACTGAAAATAATAGCACATCATCAGTGTGTAGAAACAAGTAAATTAAAGAACAGGAATACAAGATACATACAACATTTGGTTTACCAATTAAAAACTGTTAAAAATAGTTTTAATATTAATAAATAATAAAACTATTTTTGATGTTTACATAAAATGAGCATCTCCACAATTGTTCTGATTCAGGTTAGACTGATGTAAAAGGGCTTCACAACTTTCTTTGAAATGGCATTCATATTTAATGAATCAATAGCCTTCACCCACACATTTAATTCACCATGGAAAAAGAAAATGCTGGTATTTTCCTTGATGTCCTTTCACCCCATCAGAAAAATCTCCACCTTTCTCGCTTCTCCTAAGGACAAACTTCCACCTCTTGCAGTCTGGACTTGCAGAGCATGCTATCGACACTAAACGTAGTTCATTGGAACCAGACGAATTCTTCATAAAAGTTGTTTCCTCTTAGAGCTTTATTACAGCTTTATAAAGAAACATATGAAACTTTACTTCACTGTCCTAACTTAAACAGATCCAATGGTCTATGTTTATCCCTTTTGTGGGAGGTAGTGCTTTTTAAATCAGCTAATCTCTCCTAACTTTATTTTATCTAAATATATATGATTATTATTTTTTAAAATAAGTTAGGAAATTATTGATCTTTTATAGTTATCTTACATTAGCTACTTAGGATACGTTTTAAAATTGTTAATGTTTAATTGCCATTCTGTGATCTTGTACTACCAATGCCTATGATACTTATGTGAAAATTCTACGTTAACAGTTTATTATGCAAGTTTTCCTCCGGTTTTATAATGCTTTTCTGCATAAAAAAATTTTCTGATATCAATTCATTGGCTACCCTCTTATCCTTATCACCAGCTTCATGTCTACACTCATTTGTTCTAGTATGTGTAACAGAGTTCCATGCTGTATCCTGTCAAATGCCTTTGTGAAGTCTAGGAATAATCATGTAGCCATTCCATTTATCCATCTCAGCTATCACTTCATTATAAGAAAGTGTTAATTACTGAGGCAACCCATTCATAGCATATCCATACCATTCTTATCAACCTATTTCTGAATTTTCCCATCAACCACCTTCTCCAGTGCCTTGACCACTGCTCCTGAGATGCTAATATGTTGATGATTTACTGTCTCATTCTTGGAGCTTCCTTTATGCAATGGAATTATACCCATCCAGATCTGAGACTTAAACAGCCTGTTCAAAGGCACTGCCAATTTTCTAGCACATTCTCATAATATGCAACACAATACCATGTAATCCCTCAGCATTACATCATGGTTCTGCAATATCCCAACTCTAGTTCATCTGCCTCTATTTCTACATTAGCCTCTATCACATCTGTTACTGCAATACATCTGCCTGGATGATTCTTCTTTGCAAAGTGATCACTTAGTAATTCAACTATTTTATCTGGTCGCTTTCCTATCACCAGCATTCATGAAAATTATTTTATCACGGTTATTCTTTTTTTTACCTGCCACAGATCAAAAGAACTCACTGATTACCTTTGCTTGCACAGCTAATTTCCTCTCATACTTTGATTTTGCCTTCCTTGTCCTACTGTTCCCTTCTGGCTTGTGCTTTGTACTGTACATGTGCTTGCTGTTGACTTTTTTCTTTAAATTTCCTCCACAAATTTCTTTTTTTCAGCTCCTGCTTAATGATACTACTCATCCATTTAACTTCCAGTTGATTTATCCTCTTGACTGTAGGTATACAGTCTGCTACTACTTCCTTAACATCCCAGTTCCCATTCATTATTTGCATCCAACCACAGGAGTTTCTTATGCCATGACTGCACCAAGCAGTCGGCTGGGTTTGTAATTACTAGCTCTGTAATTCCACATACTCCTCCTTAAATGAAAATTCCACATACTTAGCTACTTCCTAGGTCAAGACTGCATAATAAAGCCCACCAACTTGCAGAAATGTAGTCACTTTGGTTGTAGATAAGTTCTCCAATACGATTACCAGATCCATCACTTTCATATCCCTCTTTGCATGTTGTCTCAGGTAATTACTCTTTAGTAGATGCATAAATTTTATTTCCTTCTGTCCATGTGGTCTGTTCTCATAGCTGAAGCCCATGATAATAATAAATATCTCCCACACATTTATTTGCATCAAAATCTTAATGCTAGTATGTCGATATTTTTGAAATTTATGAAACTGGGATAGTATTAACACTGGCATTCCAAAAGCAAATCTTTTTCTCAATAAACTGATGAAAATTAAGTGCAATAACGTAAGGGAAAAAAAAAAGAAAAAGTAATTACGTGAATTCATAGTTTAAATTAAACTTGCATTGCAATATTTTGGCAAAATATTAAAAATACAGTTATTCTAAAAACAACAAAAAAAATACATACTGATACTACCTGCCCAAATAAAGAGCTCTTATGGAACATAAGCAATCATGTTATCATTTAAACTGAATCTAATTTTGGTACACATCTGATTAGTGTCTGAAAACACCCTGTCAGATTCTATGCTGCATGGTGCTATTGTACTCAGATAGTTATAGACAAGTTGCAGGTTTACTCCTTCATTCCTCATCTTCAAAAAATCTTTTTTCCATTTTAACCATATTTACTCTATCATTCCTCATCTTCAAAAAATCTTATTTTCATTTTAACCATATTTGCTAAGCTTTGAATTTTTTTGTGAAAGAACAGTTACAATCTTTCATTAATTGCAGACTCAAGTTTTTCTAATGACTATCTTGTTACAATCACGCAATTTCTTATTTTGGAAAAAATCAGCAGAACACTAATGTCCTCTTCTAAGATTGAATTCTGTTCATTAAAATAATGAACAGAATTCTGAAGGACAAAGACATTTTATTAAGCAAAATATAAAATATAGCATCTTTATTGATTCTTGGAATAATTTATCAATTTTTTGTGTTCTCTTTGCGAATACTGAACAACCTGTGATAAATCTGTTATGCCTCTGTGAAATAAGAGTTTGAATCCTGTATGCAGTTCTCTAGCTATTCAGAATTTTGACTGCCAAGAGTTTCCATCATGAATTCTATGGCAGCATTTGAAGTTAAAAGATTTCTTTCTTTGCAGCATAGCACACTCACTACTAACTTTATAGGCATTATTGTATATAGAGCTGTAGATAATAAATTATTATGTGACACCTCCAGGGAGTCGAAAGACACACCGAACAATTGAACCCCTTCCATCTACTAACCGTACTCAAACTTGCTTAACTTTTTACGTGAGCCATTAGTAGCAGAGGCTCTACCAATTGACCAACCTTTGTTGGCAAATTAAATTCATCCTAGCAGAAATTAATACTTGAATCTAAATTAATTAAACTTTCTGCACACAATGCCTCAACTCAAAAAAATCTTTCATGTATGGTCAGTCAACTGTTCCAATGTGTCTTGGAATCTAATTGCATAAAAATTTCTCTGTCAAATTCTCCTACAGTACAGTGAGCTTCTAAAACTTCTAACTGCTTTTCTTATTGTTACAAGAGGAGATAAACAATTGTGATTTGGTTCATGATTACACCACCCTCATCATCACTGTCATCCTCACTCTAATTTTGATGTTCAAATTCTACAAAATTGTTAAATTCAGATTTTTTCTTCATTTACTGTTGACTTCTAAAGTATGCCTATTATTGTTAAGTGTGTGTTATGTGTATGGAATGAACAAAGCTGCTCTTCGGCATCAATTAGTTTACCAAATTTAGTCATAACTGATGAATCAGTTTTTTTGTTTTATTTTATTTTTATAAGTTTTAAGCAATTCTCTGCTAGTATACTACTGTACACATGTGCTATTCCAATATTCCACAAAATTTTCCCATTAGAATGAAAATTTACATTTAAATATTGGCTATGTATACTGATACCAACTTGCCAAAAGTTAGACTCAATCTCTTACCTTCTGATTTAAATTGAGCCATTTCATTTATTACTGTTCTTTGAACATGACTGCTTTGATGTAGTATCATTTTTAATGGTTGTTGTATATTTGGTTAAACCACTACAGCTTCTTGTAATCAATCCTTTTCTGATATCAACAGAAGTAGAGAAATGATGGCTCAGTTTTCCTCTTTTTAGTATGTAGGCTATCAGAAGTTCTAGCTCTGAGCAAGAATTCTGATGGTTTTCAGAATTTTGCCTCTTTTGTTGCAAGTTCATGTTCATCATTCTCGAAATCAGATGCTGGCACATTTCTTTTTCTTGTGCTAGTTGACCATTTTTTAAACAAAATCTGAGTTTCATAATGTTTTTAGGTTTCCATTACATTTGTGTTGTTATGCACAACACAAATGTAACAGGAATTTATGAATTGAGCGCTCATGTAAAACTGGTGATTTTTGGTGTGTTTTTCCGTAGAAAATTGGTTTTATAGTATATTAGAACTATTTTCATGTTTTTAGAGTATTTTGTGTGTCTTTATAACATATTTTCTTGGGGCTGTCGCCGCTAGAGGGATTCGTAGTGTGTAGTGTTCGTGAAAGCTCTGGATAAGATAAGTATTATTTTCAGTTATCATTGATAAATTTATTTAATATTGCGTAGTTTTGTTTGCCTTGCATCTCTTAGTGCATCTTTTTGTGTGTTATTTATAATTTGATAAAATACGTTGCAAGTAAGTATGGCTCCAGTACGAAGGAAAATGGCAGCCAGTAATGATGGTTTGCCATCTTTATCAAAGAATGGTAGTATAGTATAAAAGAGATGATTCAGTGTACTAGCTGCAAAACGTACGCTTTGCGGAGTGCGGTCGGACGTGGTTAGATGATAATAAAGGAGTCGATGTGTGTAAAAAATGTAGGGAGAATGAGAAATTGAAGAGTATTTCGGATCATGAGTGTGATATTTTTGTCAAACTTCAGAATGAAGAAAATAGGGATATGACAAGAAATGGCGAGGTTGTACCAGAGAATTGTGAGAGTGTGAATGTAGAAAGTGTGAATGATAGTATTAATGGTTTTACAGAGAATAAAAAAGATGAGATAGATGCAATGAGTGAGATCGCGTTGTTGAATGGTGCGATACAAAGGGCAAAACAGCAGCTAGAGCGTATGAGCAAAAGTCGACTGAATGAACCAACCAATAATAAACAATATGACAGGAAAAATAGGCGTATAAGTGTGAACATGAATAAAATGAAGGATAGAGTGCTGTATGGAGACTCGTTAGTACGAGGTGTGATAGCAGAGGATTTGACAAAATCGTAACAACCTGGTGCGACCATAAAGGATGTAACTGAGTCTATTAGAGAGCAAAAGGAAAGGGTGAAAGAAATGATTGTTGTGGCAGGTACGAATGATTTGAAAGGAGGCAAAATGGAAATGATAGAAGACCTGAATGAATTGTTTGAGGTAGCAAAAGAAAGGAGTGAGAGAGTTAGAATGATTAGTCTTTTGCCACGGTATGACAGTGAAATGTTTAAGAGGAGGGCCATAATTGCAAATGACTTTATGCATGGGTTATGTATGACGAGTGGTGTGGAATTTGTTGGTGTGGAGTGAGTTCGATGGGTGAAAGGATCTATATAAGATGGATGGCTTGCATTTGAATGGTTACGGTGTAAGAAGACTTGAGAAAGTGTTGCTGAATGTGGTGGATGTGGAAATTCAGGGAAACTAGATTTATTAAGGGTGGGTGGGTGGGTAGATATACAGTCCTTAGGGAGGCAGTTGAATGTAAGAAGGAATATAATATGCCCGAGCAAATAAGGACAACAAATCAGAGTGGGATAGTTAATATAAGGCATCAAGGTAGAGTTGGGGCTAATAGGGGTCTTAAATTCATGTACACTAATGCTAGGAGTATTAGGAACAAGAAGGAAGAGTTTTTAGCCATGGTTGGCACTTCCAGACCACAGGTTATTGGTATTAGTGAAACATGGCTGACTGTAGATGATATACCTAGTGGGATTGAATGTTATGGGCATAGTGTGTTCAGGAATGACAGGGAGAATAAAATGGGGGAGGAGTATTGTTGATGATAGCTGATGAGCTGCAGCCAAGGAGAATAGAAGTTGAATTGCAGGATAGAGAAAAGAGCACATTTGAGGCCATTTGGTGTGAGATTGTGGCAAGCAGAACTAAATATACAATTGGGTGCTGCTATAGACCAGGTGATGGAAAAGATGGTGGTGACAGTATGCACAAGCAAATAGAAGAAATGAGTGGAAGGAGGGTAATTATTATGCGAGATTTCAACTATGGTCGCATTGATTGCAGTTAGGAGAGGACACATGGGAGGAAGGAATTGGATTTTATGCGGTTATTAAGGGATAACACTCTGCGACAGCATGTAATGGAAAATACTAGGGATCAGAGAGTGCTTGACCTAGTAATTACATCTGAGGATTTGGCCGTAACAAATATGACCACATTGCCACCAATCGGTGAGAGTGATCATAGGGTCTTGACTTGGGAGGTGGCTAAAGGTGTAGAATTTTCAATTAAGACAGAGTACATGTGGAATTATCGGGCTGGAAAGTATGACAAGCTTAGGAGTTTGATTGGTTCAGTGCCATGGCATGTACAACTGCAAGGACTAGAAGTCAATAGTGCATGGAAGGTAGTTAAGAAGTGTTTGCATAAAGCAATGGCTGACTGTATACCTAGAGTCTGAATAATAAATCAAGTAGGGGTTAAATGGATGAATAACACCATTAAGCTTGAGCTGCAAAAAAAGAAACAACTATGAAAGGAATTTAAGGAGAAAGGTGACCGGCAGGCACACGAATGGTATAAAGTGCAGGCCAGGAGGGTAACGAGTGTGGTAAGAAAAGCAAAAAAGGATTACGAAAGAACATTGGCCATGCAGGCTAAAGAGAATCCTAAACAGTTTTTTAGATATGTAGCAAGTAAAAGGAAAAATGTACATGGCAGATTGATTTTAAGGAATGCCGATGGTAGGGAGGTAACTGAATCAGTTGAGATAGTTGAGTTACTGAGTGAGCACTTTGCAAGAGTATATCATCATGGCGGTGACATTGCAGAAACGAATGTACCAGTAGATTATACGGGAATTGTGGTGAATGAAGTGGGGGTGAGTAGTCTATTGCATAACCTCAATGTCAATACATCTGTGGGATTGGATGGTATACCAGCTCGTGTTGTACGAGAAGCAGCTAAAGAATTGTCAGTACTCTTGACCATTTTGTTTAATTCGAGTCTCGGGTCTGGGTTAGTCCCGAGGGGGTGGAAAGAGGGGAAAATAGTTCCACTGCATAAAGGTGGTTCCAAGACTGCTGTTGTAAATTACCAACCGATTAGCATATCAGGAATCATTGTCAAGGTCTTAGAGAAATTAGTCAAGAAAAGAATACAGGATTGGATAGATGAAAATGGGATATTGTATGGGGGACAACATGGTTTTGTGAAGGGTAGATCATGCCTCAGTAACTTGCTCACGTTTTATAACACAGTGATGGCTGAACTGGATAGGGGTAATGGGTTTACAGTGATACTACTGGACCTTGCCAAGGCCTTTGACAGGATACCACATGGAACCCTAATCAGTAAACTGGAGCAGATGGGTATAGATATAGGGTTGGTGAGATGGATAGGAGGGTGGTTGAAGGAGAGATACCAGAGAGTGGTTTATTCAGGAGTGGAGTCTCAAAGACGGCTTGTGACTAGTAGTGTGCCGCAGGGCTCTGTTCTTGGACCACTGCTTTTCAATTTGTTCGTCAGTGATATAGGAAAGGATTTGAGAGGAAGTGTTAACTTGTTTGCTGATGATGTAAAGTTGGGTAGAGCAATTGTGAGTGCACAGGATGATTTGGATAGTTTGGAGGACTGGGCTAGGAAAAATGGATGTCAATTTAATGTGGCAAAGTGTAAGGTTATGCACTTTGGGGTGAAAAGAATAGCAGCAGTATATCGCATTGGTGGAACCATACTCCAGGAGATTGATGAGGCCAGGGATTTGGGAGTGTTGGTGGATAGGGAATTGAAGTTTAGGGGGCACATTGCAAAAGTGACTAAATCAGCTCATCAAATCACTTGGCTTCTGAAAAATACTTTAACATGCAGAGACAAACAAGTTGTTGTTCCTCTGTATCGAGCTTTGATAAGACCCCATCTGGACTTCTGTGCCCAGTTATGGGCACCAGGGTTTCTTCGTGATGGGGAGGAAGTGGAGAGGATCCAGAGACAAGTGACCAAGATAATAGCAGGTCTGTGGAATGAACCTTATGAGAATAGGTTGAAGATTTGTGGGTTGCAGAGATTAGACTATAGGCAAAGGAGGGGTGATATGATTGAGACATTCAAATTACTGAAGGCTTTCTATAAGATTGATCCAGAAGATATTTTTGAAAATATGACTGGTGGTGGGAAGACTAGGGGCCATGCATGGAAGCTGGGCAAGAGCGTGGTTGACAAGGGTGTTAGAGCTAGATTTTTTACTTGGAGAGTAGTGAATGAGTGGAATAAGCTTCCAGAGTCTGTTGTAGGTGCTATGACCGTGAATGAGTTCAAGGCACGGTATGATAGATACTGTGTGAATGTCGAATGGTTGTTCTTGACATGATGTTAGGGCCTCCCTCGATGAGTCTATTGACTCCTTGGAGTTGCCCGGAATAACAACAACAATAATAATAATAATAATAACAATCTCTCCATCACAAATTCAGTAATATCAAAAAAAAAAAAAAAAAAAAAAAAAAACTGGTATTTTTGTATCAATACTAGTATTCAAATACCAGAAAAAAATTATTTGGATCCTGGTACTCAATATTGTGAGTCCTAATATCATCCACATGATCTTTCTCATTTAGAAGCATTATACTTTATGGGATTTTTATTATTATTATTATTATATGACACCTCCAAGGAATCCAAAGACTCATCGAGGGAGGGCACCCACGCTACAATTCTCCATCTCTACCACCAACTACTTTCATCATCTACACAAATGCCATCTACCGCCGACCACCACCACCACTAGTATTTTCATAGACAATCACAAACATCCATGCCCACGGCAGGATTCGAACCCGCAGCCTTTTGGCTGGAGAGCGAATATGCTAACCACTCGGCCAGCAAAATAAATTGCATATATATTATTATTATTACATGACACCTCCAGGGAGTCCAAAGACACATCTACAACTCTCCACCACTCAGTCCACTAACTACTATTACTTTCATCATCTACACCAACGCCATCTACTGATGATCATTGCCACTAGTATTTTCCCAGACAAGCACAAACATCCATGCCCACGGCAGGATTCGAACCCGCAGCCTTTTGGCTGGAGAGCGAATATGCTAACCACTCGGCCAACCAGGCTGGCCCACTACTGCTGAAAAGTCCCATTTAATTGGGACTTTTCAGCAGTAGTATGTTGTGTGATAGTTCACTCTACAAATTTATAACAGTAGTATTTGTGCAGTGTATTTTTGCCATTGTCTCTTTCTCTCTCATAATGAGCCCCCCCCACTTTCCAAGTTTGCACTGTTGAACATTTTGAAAAGTAATGGATATCACTTGAAAATGTGTAATGAATCAATCCCCCATAATCCCATAGAACACGTTCTTACTACTGCTTTATATAAAGGTTCGATTCATGAAAAATTTTGTTGCTTTAACAAAATTTTTCACAAAAGATCAAGGATTTATTTATTTAGAGAAGTTTTTATGCCTTGGTAATGATAACATCACTGTGGCATTTTTAGCAGCACTCGATCATAAAAATAATTAACAATGCTTTTGAAAGGAAGTATGATGTTGAGAAAATAACATGGAAAGTTTCGAAATTAGTTGGAAATTTCTCAAGAAGTGAAAAGTACAAAAATTATATTGAACTAATCATGGACTTACTGCAAGTTTATCAAACACTGATTATAATATTCTTAAAAATACAATCTTTGCACTCCCATTTTGATTACTTTCCAAGAAACAAAGGTGCAACGATCAGTATGCTATAAGAAATTTAGTTTAATCCTTTATCCAAGTGTGTGCAAACAAAGTTTGCACCTGAAAGTATCTTCAGGACTTTTAAAAAGGTGGCACACTGTTTGGCAGCTCCTATAGGAGGAGATGACCTTGCTAATGCTTCTGCCTTGGTAAAAAAAGGTGGCAAACCGTTTGGCAGCTCCTCTAGGAGGAGATGACCTTGCTAATGCTTCTGCCTTGGTATCTCCACTTAGGCCTGGCTCCCACTGAAGAGACCTCAATAAAGGTCGAAACTAGTCTCAGTAGTGGCCCTTCCCATTTAATGCATAACATTATACATATCCGCAAGGAGATGTGTTTTGCATTATGGGAGATACTGAGATAGAAGTGTTGGTAGCTTGCTCCACCTTTGTAAGGAGTTGCCCGGTGTTGTACCACCTTACCTCAGTCCTGAAGATACTTTCAGGCACAAACTTTGTTTGCACACACTTGGATAAAGGATTAAACTAAATTTATTATAGTCTGACCAAGTGAAAAATAAACTTTCAGTATGGTATAAGATTTCATCAGGTCATAACCTGCATGTGGAAATTTGGCACTAGGGCAGTGGAATGTGATAATGATGCTAGAAGATTACTGCTGAAGTCTAATCAGGGATGTACTAGATACCATCTAGTACATCCCTGACATAAAGTGTTTAATTTTTAACATATGTACTGTATACACATGCACACTGAATAAAATCCAGCATTATTACAAATAAAGGCTTCATTTTATTCAGTGTGCATGTGTATACAGTACATATATTAAAAATTAAACACTTTATGTTTACTGAAAACTCTGAAAACTGAAAAGTTCTCTGAAAACTGTTAACTGATGCAATTTTGCTCCTTGTTGATCTCAGCACATTGAATTTCATTAAAAGCATATTTTTACTGAAGGAAAAACTTTGATTTGTTGCCGTGTATAATTTCTGGATACAGTGAAACTATTATACACAAACACATTTTCCTTATTTTTTTTGTGAATTGCACTCACGAAAGGCTGTAAACCTAGAGCCTTTTTTTTTTTTTGATTTTACAAAGACATTTGATAGGGTGCCATATAAGTTGATATTTAAGTTACATCATATTGGTTTAAATATCAGGTTAGTGAATTGGATTGGGGATTAACGATCCAAAGGATCAAAGAATTGGGAAGCAGAAGTGGAGTACCTCAGAGCTCAGTATTGGACCTGTATTATTTAACCTTTATGCCAATGGATTGCAGGGAGATAAATTACAGATGATGTGAAGCTGGGATGGGTTATTTGTAATAGTGCCAATGTCATAGCCCTTCAGGAGGATTTGAATAAGCAATTTAATTAATAATACAATTATATGTAAAGTCTTGAAGTTTGGGATCCGTCGATGGGAGGCCATACTCTGTTGGAAGAACTGTATTTGAAGAAATGGGAGAAGTAAGGGACCTTGGGGTAATAATTGATAGAAACTTGAAGTTTAGGGGACATATCACAAAGATGTGAAGGTAACCCAGAAGACTGCTGCAATACTGAGAAAGATATAATAAATTTAGTTTAAACCTTTATCCAAGTGTAAGCAAACAAAGTTTGTGCCTGAAAATATCTTCAGGACTGAGATAAGGTGGTACATCCACCTTACCTCAGTCCTGAAGATCAAGCTCTCATCACTCCTTATCTCAGTATCTCCCATAATGCAAAGCACATCTCCTTGCGGACATGTATACTGCTATGCATTAAGGGAAGGGCCAATACCCAGACCGATTTCGACCTTTATTGAGGTATCGTCAGTGGGAGGCAGACCCTTCTCGATTGCTTCTGCCTTAGTATTACCACTCTGGGTCTGCCTCCCACTGACGATACCTCAATAAAGGTCGAAACCGGTCTGAGTAGTGGCCCTTCCCTTAATGCATAGCAGTATACATGTCTGCAAGGAAATGTGCTTTGCATTATGGGAGATACTGAGACAAGGAGTGATGAGAACTTGATCCAGCTTTGCAATGAGTTGCCAAAGGATGTACCACCTTACCTCAGTCCTGAAGATATTTTCAGGCGCAAACTTTGTTTGCTTACACTTGGATAAAGGATTAAACTAAATTTATTATAATCTAACCAAGTGCAAAATAAAGTTTCAACATCTTTCTCTAAATCCAGAGTAATTTAATAATAAGGTGGCACACCGGTTGGCAGTTCGTATAGGTAAATATGACATCTCGATTGCTTCTGCCTTAGTATCTGTCTGCCTCCCACTGACAAGACCTCGATAAAGGTCGAAACCGGTCTGTCTGGGTAGTGGCTCTTCCCTTAATGCATAGCAGTATATATGTCCGCAAGGAGATGTGCTTTGCATTATGGGAGATACTGAGACAAGGAGTAATGAGAGCTTGATCTACCTTTGCAACGAGTTGCCAAGGGATGTACCACCTTACCTCAGTCCTGAAGATATTTTCAGGAGCAAACTTTGTTTACTTACACTTGGATAAAGGATTAAACTAAATTTATTATAGTCTAACTAAGTGCAAAATAAACTTCCAACTGCGAAAGACACTGACCAGCAGAGATAGAAGCGGTGATTCCATTGTATAAAACTCTGATTGGACAACATCTGGATTATTATGATCAAAATTGGCTGCTGGGATGTGAAGGGGATAAATTAACATTGAAGAGCGTGCAAAGTCAGATAATATCACTATACAATGTTAGCTATGAGGATAGACTGAGGACTGCAAAGTTTGTGATTGAGACATTTAAACTGTTGAGAGGTAGTCACAGGGTTTGAGGCAGTTCTTAAGTAATGGAAAAATCATCATTTCCCCAACTCCTACACTACCTTGGAGGCACCCACCTTCAAATGCCATGGAGAAGTTTGATGAATCTCAAGTGGTTGCACTTGGATATCTCCAAAGCTTTTTACTGGGTTTGGCAAAAAGACTCACTAAGTAAACTACCATCGTTTGGTCTCCCAGGACTTCTGTAGTTGGATTGCCAGCTTTCTGTCTGGACACACACACACACACTATGTGTGGTGGTGGATGGTTCCTTATCTTCTCACCATTCAACTAATGCCAGGGTTCTACAAGGTTATGTCCTCTCACCAACCCTCTTCCTACTATATATATCAATGACCTACCTCAGTTGACCCCCCAACCAAATACACAGTTTTGCAGATGACAGCACATTACACTCCTCCCTTTCATTTGATAAACCTTACTCTACACAACTCACCTCAACCTACAGAACATCAACCACCACCTCCTCCCTCAATTCTAATCTCCCTCCAAGCCATCTTCCATTGGGGTTCACGTCAACTTCAATGCTGATAAAACCCAGTTCAATCTTGCATCTCATAAAAAAAGAACAATTTTCTTCCAGTATTAATTTCCAGACAATTTGAAATTTCTCTTCTTGGAATTACTCTGACATCAAGCCTCTCCTGGCATAAACATATCACAAACATTGAATCCTTAGCTTCTAAAAAACTACAATTTCTCTTTCGCTCAAGATGTTACTTCATCCCTCAACAGCTATTAACTTGATACAAATCACAAATCTGCTCAGTTGTTGAATACTGCTCTCACATATAGAGTGGGGGAGCCCTAAAGGCCTCCTCAAAATGACTCAATACAGAGGAGAGCAATTAGATTGGTTAATGACCCATCTCTTACCAACTCACTCCTCCCCACTTTCGCACAGCTGTTTGGTTTCTACACTATGTATTCTACAAATATTTCCATGGGAAATGTTCATCTGAAATTGCATCAATCATTCCCTCACTTAGTACTAAGCTTGTAACATGTGCAGCTGCTGCTCAACATCCATTCACAGTGCACCATGAAATCCACAGAATAGGTTTATTCTCCTTCATCCCTACAACTGCTGTATTGTGGAACAGTCTTCCCTCTGTTGTGTTTCCCAAGGAATACAATATACAGTCTTAAATCAAATGTAAACAAGATCCTCCTTTCCCAATCCACTACCCATATACTGTACTAATGTACTATAAGTTGATCAACCAACCTCTCATGTATGGGCTCAATGTAAAGAGTTCTGGTTTATTTCTTATTATACGGATATCTCCATGAAGTCAAAAGACTCATTGCAGGAGACCCATGCTAATTATTATTCACACAATACCTATCACACCTCTGCTTAAACTTGTTCACTATTGGGGCACTCGTAACTATTTCTGGCACTCATTCACCATGCAACAAGTAAAAAATCTGGTCTGCACCAGTGGCGGCCAGTGAAAATTTTAAATGGGGATGATTGAAGAAATCTCATCATTTAAAGAAAGGGGTGACCTGCAGGCACACGAACGGTATAAAGTACAGGCTAGAAGGGTAACGAGTGTGGTAAAAACAGCAAAAGCCGATTATGAAAGGAAACTAGCTATGCAAGCAAAAGAGAATCCCAAACAGTTCTTTCAATATGCTGCAAGCAAGAAAAAAACTGTACATGGCAAAATGATTTTAAGGAATGACGATGGTAAAGAGTTCACTGAACCAGTCGATATAGTGGAGTTACTGAGCGCGCACTTTGCAAAAGTACATCATCCAGGTGGTGACGTTGAAAAAATGAAGGAACCATTAGTTTATATGGGAATTGTGATGAATGAAGTGGAGGTGAATAGTCTATTACAGAACCTTAATGTGAATACATCTGTGGGATTGGATGGTATACCGGCACGGGTCTTGCATGAAGCGGCTAATGAATTATCAGTGCCCTTGACCATGTTGTTTAATCTGAGTCTCAGGTCTGGCTTAGTCCCGAAGGCGTGGAAAGAGGGGAAAATAGTTCCACTGCATAAAGGAGGATCCAAGACTATGGTTGCAAATTACCGACCGATCAGCATATCAGGAGTCGTTGTCAAGGTCTTGGAGAAAGTAGTCAAGGGAAAAATACAGGAATGGATTGATGAAAATGAGATACTGTACAGAGGACAGCATGGCTTTGTGAAGGGTAGATCATGCCTCAGTAACTTGCTCAGGTTTTATAACAGGGTGACGGCTGAACTGGATAAGGGAAATGGGTTTACAGTGATACTGCTAGACCTGGCAAAGGCGTTTGACAGGATACCACATGGAATTCTAATCCGTAAACTACAACATATGGAAATGGATATAGGGTTGGTGAGATGGATAGCTGGGTGGTTGATGAAGAGATATCAAAGAGTAGTTTATTCAGGAGTAGAGTCCAAAAAACGGCCTGTGACTAGTGGTGTGCCACAGGGTTCTGTTCTTGGACCACTGCTGTTTAATCTGTTCATTAACGATATAGGGAATGGTCTCGTGGGCCAGTTCATTTGTTCGCTGATGATGCAAAGTTGGGTAGGGCGATAGTGAATGCAGAAGATGTCAAAGTCTTGCAAGATGACTTAGATAGATTGGAGTTCTGGACTAAGGAGAATGGATGTCAATTTAATGTGACAAAATGTAAGGTTATGCATTTCGGAGTGAAAAGATTAGCAGCAGTATACCACATTGGTGGAACTGTACTCCAAGAGATTGATGAGGCCAGGGACTTGGGAGTATTGGTGGATAGGGAGATGAAGTTTAGGGGGCACATTGCGAAAGTAGCTAAATCAGCTCATCAACTCACTTGGTTGTTGAAAAATACCTTGACGAGCAGAGAAAAACAAGTTATTGTACCTCTGTACCGAGCCCTGATAAGACCTCATCTCGACTACTGTGCCCAGATTTGGTCACCTCGGTTCCTTCTTGATGGGGAGGTGGTTGAGAGGATCCAGAGGCGAGTGACTAAGATGATAGCAGGTCTATGGAATGCACCATATGAGAACAGGTTGAAGATTTGTGGGTTGCAGAAACTGGTTGATAGGCGAAAAAGGGGAGATATGATTGAGACATTCAAATTGCTAAAAGGATTCTATAGGATTAATTCAGATGATATTTTTGAGATCAGGACTGGTGGTGGGAGAACTAGGGGACACCCATGGAAGCTGGGCAAGAGCGTGGTTAGCAGGGGTGTTAGAGCTGGGTTCTTTACTTTTAGAGTGGTAAATGAGTGGAATAAGCTGCCAGAGTCTGTTGTGGGTGCTATGACAGTGAGCGAGTTCAAGGCAAGGTATGATAGATACTGTGAGAATGTTGAACAGCTGTGTGAACATGATGTTTAGGGCCTCCCTCGATGAGTCTAAGGACTCCTGGAGTAGCCCGTGGTAATAATAATAATAATAATAATAATGATGATGCATATACAAAAAAAAAAAAAAAAAAAAAAAAACTTTTTTTTCCTAATCAGTAATGAATTTATTAATAAATAAATTTACATATTAAAAATATTTCATCTTCACCACGAACAAACATCAATAATAAAAGTTTCGTATCAATAGCAATGACAAGTGCAAATGAATATCAGCATTAGATCGCAGTGCATTTCATTTGTTTCGTGTAACGATAATTGAAAAAATATAATTCTTTTCATATTTTCAACAGTGACACTCGTCATAATTCAGCCTTGTATCTATAATAAATAAAGAATTATATGTTATGGTAACAAAATAAAATAAGATTTACAAAAAATAGTTCACCACGCACACGCACCAATAATAAACATTTCATATCTCAGAAATAAGGCGCGTAAACATATTAAAAATGCACTGCCGTTTGAGCAGTTACGGTTGGGAATGACATAACCATGCAATGACAAGCACAAACTATCGGCATTAGATCGCAGTGCATTTGTTTTGTAATCTAAAGCATTAATCGAACAATTCCAATTATTAACTATTCAATCAATGTCAAAACATAAGCTGTAACCTTTAACATGTTGTACTGCATTTATATAATGTTGTAAGCATTGTTATTATTTATAACACAAACAAATTTTAATTTTTTTTCATTTTTTCCTTGTGGGTGTTTTCACATGCATTAACATTTGCTCCGACTTATGTGATAGTTTTCCATGGAGTATTCTGTCAAATCCTTTGCAAAGTTCAGCAGTATCATGGTCTAACCATTTCCTTTACCCAATTCTGCTGTCACTTTATTATACAATGTGAATGTCTCTGACTTAGGCACATTCTGTTTCAGGTTATACTGTGTAACGTGTGATGTGATATTCTTGTGACTTGATAAATAATAACAAAAGCAGCCATAATAATATCACACAAAAGCTAATAAACCAAAAAAATAATATCAACACAAGCTGCTATGCAGAGTCAATTCTGTTTCTTCTGTAGTGCTTTAGAAAAATTGTACAATTATATATATACATATATAAAACAGGATGACATTTTTTAACAGTGTGACCTTGATCAGGTCACATATGGACTACTGTGCACAGAATCTGGTCACTGGGTTTTAATAGAAATGAGGATATCTTAAAGAGAGTCCAGAAAAGATTTACTAAAGTGTAAAATAATAATAGAGATCAACATTGAGTGACCAATTTTGAACTATAACAGAATTATTTTATTGGTATAACTAATAACTTACAAAAAGTGTTTAGATTTTCAAAATACGAAAGATGTGAAGAAAAAAAGTAGCAGTTATTATATGGAAAAGGCATAACAATTCAAAGGAGTTTTTCACTCTAAAACAGTCAGCTGACAGTGAACACCTTTGATTAATTCTGTACATCACATATTATTATGATATTTAATAAGTTTAGTTTAATCCTTTATCCAAGTGTGAGCAAACAAAGTTTGCTTCTCGTAGACAGGCTTATACTTTGGTTATGCATTATTAAAACACTTAAGGAATAGAGCAACGTAGTTAAGAATATAAATTAAATTAAACTTTAATAAATATTTTCCGATATTTCGGCAATGTCACATTGCCATTTTCTAAAGGAACTTACAAAAAAGTTACGTGCACATAGGCATTACAACACAGAAACTGGGAATGAAAAGATGAAGCTATTGTTCTCCTAACAGTCCTGATGGTGCCCTCTAGCGGGCTAAGTAGGTGTTCTTGGCCGTTGGGCTGAAGGTCTGCAGATGTAGGCCTCCCAAATTTGGGGCAGTCGCATACACCCAAATTTGTTGAGGTTTGGAGAATTTCTCAGGGCTGAGGCTGATTCCATAAAGAGTCTTTCAAATTTGTATTTACTACGGTGTATCACTGTAGCTTTCTTCCACCGTATTCTGTGGCGTGTATCCAGAGTGTATCATGGTCCCCAAGCCCAGAATGACTGTATTTGTGAAAACGGATGTAGTCCTTATGTTCCGAAATTCTGATATTCGCTGTCCTGCCTGTTTGGCCAAAGTAAGACAGTTTACAACTGCAAGGGACCTGGTAAACACCAGGTAGGTCTAGGGGAAGTGGTTGGTCTTTAGTGGAGTGGATAAGGGATGCCAATTTTCTGTAAGGTTTGTTAACAGGAGGTCAGGTCATGTTTTTTTAAGATTTTGGTAATCTTTTCCGAGGTGCCTCGGATGTAGGGAATGGTGATGGATTTAGAGTAATCCTTGTTGTGGGGGGGAGGGAGGGGATCTGTGGTTTGTAGGTTCTAATATTTTTTGGATTTTTTTGGGGGTAGCCATTGGCTGAGAAAGTGTTGAGGATGTGATTTAGTTCAGTGTTTAGGGCCAAGTCGTTTGAACAGATTAGTTTAGCCCTGTTGTATAGTGTTTTCACTACTCCATACTGTTGTGAGGAGGGGTGGTGGGATTGTTGGTGAATGTATCTGCCCGTATGGGTGGGTTTTCTGTAAACTGAGAAAACCAAGGATCCATTAGGCTGGCAGGTGACTAGTGTGTCTAGGAAAGGGAGGCTGTTGTTTTCCTCTTTTTCCAGAGTGAATTTGATTCTGGGGTGTTGGTTGTTTGTGTGTGTTAAGAAGGAGAGAAGTGTTTCAGGGCCATGTGGCCAAATAGTGAACACATCATCAAACGTAGCGAAGCCATATGGTTGGTTTTTGTATCTCCCTTTGTATCTCCACTACTGGGCCTGGCTCCCACTGACGAGACCTCAATAAAGGTCAAAACCGGTATAGGTAGTGGCCCTTGCCTTAATGCATAGCATTATACATATCTGCAAGGAGATGTGCTTTGCTTTATGGGAGATACTGAGATAGGAGTGATGAGAGCTTTCTCCACCTTTGCAACGAGTTGCCTGGCGTTGCACTACCTTACCCCAGTCCTGAAGATACTTTCAGGCGCAAACTTTGTTTGCTCACACTTGGATAAAGGATTAAACTAAACTTATTATAGTCTAACCAAGTGAAAAATAAACCCTCAATATTATGATTTTTATTTAGTAAATGTAATTATTATTTGAAATACACTGTTATAATTTTAGGACAGTTTTCAATGTCATTAATTAATTTTGATATATCATTTGACAATGACTCTGACTGTTCTTGTGTCATATTTTTGAACAAATTTTCAGATTCAGAATTTTCTTTGGGAATAAAGATATTTATAATTTTCTTTTCTTTGATGCACTGATTCAAATGGTTGAGAACATTATAAAAATGGGTACCAAGTGGGTCTCTCTTTGTTTTTTTCTTGGATGAAGAAAGCAGATAACTGAAAATTAGAGTTTCAATATAATATATTAGTATTTAAGAAATAATGTCTAAAAATTATACAAATTATATAAATTTCACCTTCAATCAGAGATCTCTCCATTATTACAAGATCTTACATTTTCTACCAACCGCTCATTTCAAAGACTGCCTATATAAATATTTCCATTTGAGTATGATATAAAAATATATTTTTTTAAATATCTGATGGAGACTTCTGTATTGGAATACAATATAGCATTTACTATTTGAAGCAGCATATCTGTCTGGAAAGTTGGACACAAGTCCAACTTTTTGTCGTTTTTTTTTGGCTGATGATAGACTAAACAGTAATGTGATAGATAGACTAAACTTCTCACAATAAACAATCATTGTGAGAGGAACCATGAGGAGCAAAAGCAGATATTTGTGGCTTTGTGGGTGAAGCTAACAGTTCAATGTTGCAAACTGTAAGGTTTTGAAATTTGGTAGGCGAGGATGAGATGCAGAGTATACAATTAATGGGAACATATTGGAGGTGATGAAAGATCTGGAAGTGGCTATCGACAAAGTTTAGGGGATGATGATGAGAATCTTAACAAGTAGAAACAAAGAAGTCATACTTCTCTTGTATAAAGTGTATTTAGTGCGGATGGAAGAAGGGTGTGTGTGTGTGTGCGAAGTGTGACCTGAACGAGGAATTGATGAATGCGAATATGAAATTGATGACAGAAAGTTCTAGTACCTATTATGTCGCGAGTGCACGTTTGAAAGAGGATGGTGAGAAAGAGAGGCGACTTTCTCACCATCCTCTGATTGTGACAAGATTGTGCCACTTCATAAAGGAGGTGATCGAACTCAAGCATCAAACTATAGGCCTATCTGTGTTTCAGGTGTTGTGGTTATGTTGTTGGAGAAGCTTGTGAGAACTAGGATCCAGAGTTGGGTTGACAACAATGGTATAATCTTTGATGGACAGCATGCATTTGCTAAAGGGAGGTCATGTTTTAGTAATCTACTTACTTATTACAATAAAGTGACTGCTTCCTTGGACAGAGGAGAAGGATACACAGTAATATACTTGGATTTCGCAAAAGCTTTTGATAGAGTACCTCATGATAAGTTGACAGTCAAACTAGAGCAGGTGGGGTTGGATATTAGATTAGTGCATTGGATTGGAGACTGGCTATCTGATAGGTATCAACAAGTTGTGTATGGGGGTGCAATATCCAGGAAAAGGAAAGTCACTAGTGGAGTGCCTTGGGGGTCTGTTTTAGAGCCATTACTGTTTAACTTGTATATCATGATATTGGTGAAGATTTGGATCGAGATATTCAGTTGTTTGCAGATGATGCAAAGTTGGGACGAACCATAAAGAGTGGTGAAGATGTTGTGGCCTTGCAAGAATAAATTGAGTGATTGGGCATGGAAATGGGGGATGTGAGTTCAATGTTGCAAAATGTAAGGTTTTAAAATTTGGAAAACAAAGATGGGATGCAGAATTTATGCTTGGTGAGAATATATTGTTGGAAGTAGAGGAAATAAGAGATCTGGGGGTGATAGTGGATAAGGATCTAAAATTTAGGGGACACATTGCCAAAATTGTGAAGACAACACAAAGACTTCTGGGAATGATGCGGAGGACACTGACGTGTAGAAGTAGAGAGATTCTTGTTCCATTGTATAAGGCTTTGATTAAGCCACACATGGACTATTGTGCCCAGATTTGGTCACCTGGTTTTCAGAAGGATGAAGAGATGTTGGAAATGGTCCAAAGGCGACTGACTAAGGTAGTTTCTGACCTCTGGAATGTTGAGTATGAGGAAAGATTGAGAAGATGTAATTTGCAGAGTCTAGTGGAGAGAAGGAAGAGGGGAGATATGATAGAGACCTACAAGTTGGTAAGGGGTTGTTATGTTATAGGATCAATGGTGGAGAAGTTCTACAGAGAATAGTGGGAGATCAGGGGAGAACCAGAGGTCATCCCTGGAAACTGTATAAAGAGGGTGTGAGTAGGGGAGTGAGAGGCAGATTTTTTTCGTGCAGAGTTGTGAGTGATTGGAATGCCTTGCCTGAGAGTGTGGTGTCTGCAAGGAGTTTGAATGTGTTCAAGACACGGTATGATGAGATGTGTGTGTGTGAGATAAAAGGACCTCCTAGATGAGTCTTTGACTCCATGAGGTCTTGTTTAATAATAATAATAAAGCCTTTATCAGGTCACATATGGACTACTGTGCACAGAATCTGGTCACTGGGTTTTAATAGAAATGAGGATATCTTAGAGTCCAGAAAAGATTTACTAAAGTGTAGGGTCTGGCAGGTAGGATATGAAGACAGATTGAGAGAATGCAATTTGCAGAGCCTTGTGAATAGAGGATATGATTGAGACCATCAGATAGTGATGGGTGGTTACTAGATTAATATAGAGGAGATTTTTCATACAGCAGAAGAAGACAGAGGTAGAAAGTGAGGCTAGCCTTGAATAATGTATAAGGAGAGTGAGCATGAGAGTGAGGAGCAGTTATAGAGAGTGGGTTGGTGAGTGGAATGTAATGTCGAGTCTGGATCTCCTACAATGAGCTTTTGATTCCTTGGAAGTGTGAGTTAATAAATGTAGCCTGACATCATTCAAAATTATTTGAGATGGTTCTAGTTATAATGCAAACAGTAAGGAGAAAAATCTTAAACAAAAAAAAGTATAGTTTTCTCACAAGTGAGTAGTTTGATTATGGTAAAGTTTGATTAAATATTTTTATCAAAAAAATTAAAAAAATATTTAAATATAACCAGAAGAGTGATAATGAACTCAAATTTGTTTTCATTATTATTAGAGAAACTTGCAGTAAGTTAAAAAATTGAGTATTTTTCAAACTATTGTTGATCAAAGTTGAATTAGCTGATCCCATACGGCGATAGCAGGGTTTTTTCTCCTAGAAACTCAGGTTTTTCATCCTGTATACAGGCAAATTGGCCACGAGAACACGTGCAATTTACAGACAAAAATACTGGTGGTGGGCAGTAAAGGTGTTGCATATAAATGATGGTAGTGACATTCTGTGTAGTTGGTGTAATAAGTGGTTGCCACAGAGTTGAGTAGAGTGCTTTTCCTCAATGAGTCCTTGGAGTTGTCACATAATAATAATATTTTATTATAATATTAACTCAGATGTTAACTAGAAAACTGCCATTATGTGCCCTTGAATTAAAGCATCTCACTGATTATATTTAGTTTCTTATGTTTCACTGGATATTAAACTGAAAACAATTCAAACTGTAATAAATAATGTATCTACCTATGAGATCAGGACAGTGTTTCATAGCCATCGTCAACTCTAAAAATAGTCTCTATGACTTGTAATTATATGGCACATTAACAGTTTTATTCCATCTAATACTGTGTAACAGGGATGTCCAAAGTATGGTCTACCAGTCCTAACTTGCCATAACAATGCTGGCAATGCATTTCTTGTGTTCTACAAAACACTACTGAAAGTAGCAAATATGCATCTGTAAACTCTACTACAACTTGTAAACTACTGGCTTGATTGTTTTGATATGACTCAAGGCATGAGCAAACATGTCCAAACATGCACAGTTACATTGTTCTGCCTGATTTGCCACACTCTAAATAGTACGAGGCCATTCCGAGAATTTTTCATATCATGTATACAAGGAACTAGCAGACTGTTATAATTGTTTTGTATGAATGCACAATGCTGAAGGTCTCAATATGATGGTGTCTCACAGTTTTTGCAAAGTGAGTCAGCCAGATTTGGACTACAGGATTCTGCCTTTCACATCCTGTTGATGTGCTCATGAAGATGCTTTAGTGACAAAGGCAAAATAATCTGATAATTAACCAAATACATTTAGTTGGATAATTATTATCTCTAGACTTATGTTTTCTCCACTAAACATCAACATGACTTATAATCGAAAGGGAGATGGTAAATTCCGTTTTATTTTATAGCCGGGTCTGAAACTCAGATCGAAATCTATGGAGTTTCATGCTGAAAAAACTATCGGCGAGCCTATAGTTTTTTCGGCATGAAACTCTATGGATTTCGATCCGAGTTTCAGACCCAGCTATAAAATAAAATGGGATTTACCATCTCCCTTTCAATTAACAAATTCGGCGGTAAAATAGTCTTTCGGCTTATTATCTTATATGACTTATAATCATTTGTTACATATAGTAAATTTTTATGTCATCCAGAGTTAAATTATTTTTATGTTATGTTGGGTAGACGTCTAGAAAATAAATAATTTTCAATAAGAGATTTATTTATATATTTGTTCTTGTTCTGGTTGGAAGACATTGGGATTCGGGTCCTTTTACTGATTTCTTTAATATTCTAGAAATTTCTTAATTATTAAACAATTACCAGAATGTAAAAAATATTAAATAAATATCACTGAGAAATCAATCAGTGGCTAATATTTCTACATGTTAATTTTCAAAAAATACCTAAAATGTAAGCATATTTATGATTCAAAACATCTGAAAAATCAAATTCTGTAATTAAAAAAAAAATGTCAGTCTTGGGCCATTCACCTTAGAAATAATAGTCGGTTAAGGGGTTAAAAAATAAGTTGAAGGGAAAATTTCAGAAATTATTATTTATTTTGGTGGACAACTTTTCACGCTCTTCTTATTTTAAACTCTCACCAAGTGTGTTAACCCTTAGATGTCGGAAAAAAAGCCAAAGAAGTTATCTGGTGCACAATACAGGAAAAGACAACTGCAGCGAGTACAACTGGAACATAAACTGGCTGGATCACTGAATAAATTTTTAACTTCAGGACCACATAAAAAACGAAGAACAGAAAGTTCTGGCGAAGCAAGTACTCCATGTAGCTCTACTCCAGAAAAAGAGAGAACACAAGGTAACTATGAAGAAACAAATGTTACATGCGAAAATGAAACTGGACTGTCCACAGAAGTTGCAGCAGAAGAAATATTGGATTCCGATTCAGCGAAACACGAAACTTCAAATTTTAATGTTAATGATCCAGGTACTTGGCTGAATCATATAACTACCAAAGTTATGACTGTTTAGTTGAGCATTGCCCACATCAAGTAGTTAATAAAGAATTTCCCCAAAGATGAATCTGGCCACAAGTTTACCGATTCATACTATTATCGAACTTTAGCAAATGGAGAAAAACTTTTACAAAGTTATTTAGTTTATTCAGAATCGAGAAATTCGGTTTTCTGTTATTATTTTAAATATTTGGTAGTCAAAATTTCCAACTTACTAATGAATACGGTTGTAACGATTGGCAACATTTGAGTCATATACTAAAAATACGAGACAAGTTCCGCGCACATTAAAAACTGTTCAAAATACAGCGAACTTAAAATGTCGTTGATTAAGAAATGCACTATAATAAAATTAGTTTAATCCTTTATCCAAGTGTGAGCAAACAAAGTTTGCGCCTGAAAGTATCTTCAGGACTGGGGTAAGGTGGTACAACACTAGGCTACTCGTTGCAAAGGTGGAGCAGGCTACCAACACTCCTAACTCAGTATCTCCCACAATGCAAAACACATCTCCTTGCGGATATGTCTAATGTTATGCATTAAGGGAAGGACCACTGCTGAGACTAGTTTCGACCTTTATTGAGGTCTCTTCAGTGGGAGCCAGGCCCAAGTGGAGATACCAGGCAGAAGCATTAGCAGGTCATCTCTACCCATCTGGGTAGTGGTCCTTCTCTTAATGCATAACATTAGACATATCTGCAAGGAGATGTGTTTTGCATTTTGGGAGATACTGAGTTAGGAGTGTTGGTAACTTGCTCCACCTTTGCAACGAGTTGACCTGGTGTTGTACCACCTTACCCCAGTCCTGAAGATACTTTCAGGCGCAAACTTTGTTTGCTCACACTTGGATAAAGGATTAAACTAATTTTATTATACTCTAACCAAGTGAAAAATAAACTTTCAACATCTTTCTCTAAATCCAGAGTAATTTATTAAAAAAGGGTGGCACACCATTTGGCAACTCCTATGGGTAGAGATGACCTGCTAATGCTTCTGCCTGGTATCTCCACTTGGGCCTAGCTCCCACTGAAGAGACCTCAATAAAGGTTGAAATTAGCCTGGGTAGTGGCCCTTCCCTTAATGCATAACATTAGACATATCTGCAAGGAGATGTGTTTTGCATTGTGGGAGATACTGAGTTAGGAGTGTTGGTATCTTGCTCCACCTTTGCAACGAGTTGTTCTGGTGTTGTGCCACCTTACCCCAGTCCTGAAGATACTTTCAGGTGCAAACTTTGTTTGCTCACACTTGGATAAAGGATTAAACTAATTTTATTATACTCTAACCAAGTGAAAAATAAACTTTAAGAAATGCACTATTGATTGCACACAACAAAGATTATTATTATTATTATTATTATTAAAACAAGATCTCATGGAGTCAAAGACTCATCTAGGAGGGCCTTTTATCTCACACACATCTCATCATACCAGGTCTTAAACACATTCAAACTCCTTGCAGACACCACACTCTCAGGTAAGGCATTCCAATCATTCACAACTCTGCACGAAAAAAACCTGCCTCTCACTCCCCTACTCACACCCTCTTTATACAGTTTCCAGGTATGACCTCTGGTTCTCCCCTGATCTCCCACTATTCTCTGTAGAACTTCTCCACCATTGATCCTATAACAACCCCTTACCAACTTGTAGGTCTCTATCATATCTCCCCTCTTCCTTCTCTCCACTAGACTCTGCAAATTACATCTTTTCAATCTTTCCTCATACTCGACATTCCAGAGGTCAGAAACTACCTTAGTCAGTCGCCTTTGCACCCTTTCCAACATCTCTTGATCCTTCTGAAAACCAGGTGACCAAATCTGGGCACAATAGTCCATGTGTGGCCTAATCAAAGCCTTATACAATGGAACAAGAATCTCCCTACTTCTACACGTCAGTGTCTTCCTCATCATTCCCAGAAGTCTTTGTGTTGTCTTCACAATTTTGGCGATGTGTCCCCTAAATTTTAGATCCTTATCCACTATCACTCCCAGATCTCTTATTTCCTCTACTTCCAAAAAGATTATATGAAACTGAGAAAAAATATTGACAATCTGTTATAGAATGGTTAATCTACATAATACAATATTTATCAAAACAGTGAATAGCTTTTAGAGGTTCTTCACAAAAATTTTTTGAAAATGATAACGGCAATTTTTTAAAGTTAGTAGAAACTGTCGCTAAATTTGATTCGATAATGGCAGAACACCTGCATCGCATCCAAACATCACAAAAAAGGAACATTGCTCATTATTTAGGTGATAAAATACAAAATGAAATCATCCATATAATTTCTGAAGCTATAAAACAAACAATTTTAGAAATGGTTAAAGAAGCGAAATATTATTCATTAATTCTTGACACTACTCTGGATATAAGCCACACAGAACAGTTATCTATTGTTATTAGATTTGTTAATCAAAATAAGGATACAAATATAGCAGAAATTCATGAACATTTTTTGGGTTTTCAATCTGTAGAAGATACCACTGGGCAAGGACTATTTCAATTTATAAAAAATTATTTAAAATTATTGAATATTAACATTTCGGATTCACGCGGCCAAGCTTATGATAACGGTTCAAATATGCGAGGCAAACATAATGGACTGCAGAAAAAATCCTTGAAATAAATTCAAGGGCTTTTTTTATTCCGTGTGCTGCTCATTCATTAAATTTGGTAGTTATTGATGCAGCTAAGATATCCTGTGAAACTGTAAATTTTTTTGGGGTAATACAGGAATTATATAATTATTTTTCAATATCTGTGAAACGTTGGGCTATATTAAAAAAACATATTCATGTTTTAAATTTGAAACCACTTTCTGCTACTAGGTGGGAAAGTAGAGTAGAAGCAATAAAGCAACTTAAAAATAATATCAAGGAAATTTACCAGGCTCTTTTTGATATTACAGAAGATGAAACTAAAGATATCGATTCTAGAGTTCAGGCAGACAACTTAATTTCAAAGATTTATTCATATTTGTTAAATTAGGGACACAAAACACACGTGTTGAAAAGATTATTTTATTGATTAATAATAAAATAATAACTTTACGTTTCGACCCCTGTATTGAGGTCATCTTCAGAAGGATGCATTCAGAAGTATAAGAAAAAGCTACATGCTGTTGCACTCTATACAAGTAAATTACATCTCCGTTGTTAACTAATCTTTTTTCTAGCCTGCCCTCTAGTGAAAAAAAAAAAGAATTAATTAATTAAAAATAAATAAAATAAAATAAAATAAAAACTACATCATAATCCATGGAGATGTGACCCACAAGCAGTGCAGCCTCTACGGTAAACTAAAGCTGCGTAGTTCCATGTTAATTAATCGACTGTACTTTTTGAAATGATGTAGAGACAGCAACTTAATACTGAACTGCATTAAACTAAAGAAGAAATTTACATCAGCTAAAGCGCTCCGTATCTATGCCAGGCTAGAAAAAGCTTTGTTAAGAGAACAAATTCACGAGACATGAAAGAACTTAGCATCGACCCAAGCCAAAGTGTTACAACTGAAATTTGAGCTATCCAGTTACGTTAATCAGGAAATTTGGAATATTCTAGACAGGATCACAGACGACTCGGCCAAGCACCTACTACTCAAAAACAAAGAACAATTAATAACAAAGTTTCAAACATTAAAACTACAGAAAAGCACAAGACAATTCCGATGTCATAACGGAAGGAGCAGCCAATCACCCAGCAACACAGTTAGGGGCAACCAACCACCATTGGACCGCTGTCTGGTTATCAACCAATCAGATTACAACCTCACACAAGGTGAACTCTCGCTACTAGAGAAAGGTTTAAATTACGCCATTGCTCCGAGGTCAGTAAATAAACTAGATATAATATAATATATCATATCGAGAGAGGCTTAAGATCCCTCCCCGCCAATGTAGCTGACAAAATACGGATGGAAACTGCCTGTTTACTAAATTCAACCAAAAAATTAAGCAGATAAACTGGCCCTGAAATCATTAAAAAATAACCGTGACATTATTATCACTAAAGCCGATAAAGGGAACACCACTGTTGTTTTAAATCGGACAACCTACATTGAAAAAATGAACCATTTGGTATCGGACCACAACACCTACCAAATGTTGTTTATTATTTTAACGGTATAATAGAACACAGAAACTAAGTAAATAATTAATTTATTAACTTGATGCTGATATTTCGCTGGTATTATAACCAGCATCTTCAGAGCACAAAAACACTGTTTGTCACAATACGCGAGACTAAAACAACATGGTGTACATTAACAAAATTGTAGCAGCAACACAAAGACTAGAGTCCTGATTTTGGCGCCCTCTATCTGAAAAAAAAAAAAAAAACGCTATCATATATTGCTAGAGTCCTAGAAAAGTGCTAGTTTTTCCTTAATATGACAGTCTCCCAGATCTTCGGCAAGTTAATACAGCCATATTTGTTGAGATTTGGGGTGTGTTTTAGGGCTTCTGTCGCCTCTAAGAACAATCTCTCTGATTTATATGGGTTTCTGTGTAGTACTTTTGTGTTTTTCCAGTTGATCCTGTGTGCAGGGGTATCCAGAGCATGGTCTGCTAGGCCCGACTTCCCATAATGATATTTCCGGACGTATTGTTTATGTTCGCTGATGCGGATATTCACAGTTCTTCCTGTTTGACCGTAGTAGGCTTGATTGCATGAGCAGGGTACTTGGTAGACTCCTGGATGTGATAAAGGAGGAATGCTGTCCTTGGGTGAGCGGATGAGGGTGGCTAATTTGCTACATGGTCTGAATGTAGTGCGTAGTTTATGTTTAATGAGAATTCTTGAGATCTTTTCGGATGTGCCTTTAATGTAAGGGATGGTGACTGTTTTGTTGTAGTTCTCTGTGGTGGATGGTGGGAGGGGTTTCTTAGGAGTGTTTAGTATTTTGTTTATTTTTTGTGGATTGTAGCCGTTGGCCAAGAAGGTGTGGCGTAAGTGAGTCAGTTCAGCAGTAAGAGCCTTGTCATTTGAACAGATTGCTCTCGCTCTATGGGTTAGCGTTTTTAAAATGCCATATTGTTGAGAAGGATGATGGTGTGATTGTTTGTGTAAGTATCTGCCTGTATGTGTGGGTTTTCTGAAAACTGAAAATGATAAGGAACCATCTGGGAAACGTGTAATGAGTGTATCCAGGAAGGGCAGGCAGTTGTTGGCTTCCGGTTCCATAGTAAAGTGGATTTTTGGGTGTTGGCTATTTAAATGTGCTAGGAATGTTTTCAATGTCTCAGGGCCATGTGGCCAAATGGCAAGCACATCATCAACATAGCGTAGCCAAAGTGTTGGTTTGAGAGTGGCTGTATTGATAAATTAATAAATTGTTAATAAATTAATTATTTACTTAGTTTCTGTGTTCTATTATACCGTTAAAATAATAAACAACATGTTCGACGAACACATAAGTCTGTCCACACCTACCAAATGGTAAATTACAACCCCACGCAACGTAACAAAAAGAAAACTACTGAACTACTTAAATCAGTTAACATGTGGCTGGAAGAAACAATCAAAAAATTAATACCGCAGTATGCCCACGCGCCCAGAATTTATGGCCTGCCAAAAGTACACAAAACAGACACGCCATTACATCCAATTGTGGAAGGAATTGACAGTCCAAATTACTACTTAGCCAAAAAATTAGCAGCCACACTCAAGGAATTGGTTGGTCATTCCCCTTCCTACATAAAAAATACACAACAATTCATAAACAAAATTAAAAATATTACACTCAACGACCAAGATCTATTAGTCAGCTTTGACATAACTTCCCTTTTCACCAATGTCCCAATCAATGATACTATCCTACTGTTACAGAACATATTTCCACACGACATCACGGCCCTCTTTGCCCACGTACTCCGTTCCGGATACTTCGTGTGGCAAAACAATTTTTACCTTCAAAAAGAGGGTACCGCAATGGACTCTCCACTCTCCCACCCAATAGCGAACTTTTATATGGAAGATTTTGAGCAACGAGCTCTAGAATCGGCGTGCCTAAAGCCCAAAATTTGGCTCAGATACGGTGACGATATTTTCGCCATTTGGCCCCATGGCCGCCAAGCACTATAACATTCCTTAGCCACCTGAACAAACAACACAAACGCATCCAATTCACCATTGAAATTGAAAAAACAAACTCTCTTCCGTTCCCAGACACACTTGTCACACGTCTTCCTTCAGGCTGTCTCTCCTTCTCAGTTTACCGCAAACCTACACACACAGGCCAGTACATACACAAAACTTCTTATCACCACCCAACACAAAAACTAGGAGTCATAAGCACCCTTAAACACAGAGCTCAAACCATTTGTTCAAATGAACAAGCTCTTAACGATGAATATGAGACCATCAAACATACCTTTATAAAAAATGGATACAGTATAAAAACCATTCACAAGATCCTCCACAAAGATACCACTAATAACAAAAAAGATTTCAAGAATGCTATTGCTATACCATATGTTAGAGGCATTTCAGAAAAAATAGACATAACACTACACAAATACAACATCAAAACCACCTTTAAACCCCCGACAAAATTAAGACACCTACTCAGTTCTTCCAAGGATCCCCTGCCACACTTAGCCCACCCAGGGGTTTATAAAATAGATTGCACGTGTAACATACCATACATAGGGGAAACAGGGCGAACCATCCCAATCAGAAAGGATGAACACAAACGTCACATAAAATACCTCCATTTTGGAAAAACTGGCCTTTCTGACCACGCATTCCAAACATACCACAGAATTGACTGGAAAGGTACCAAGTCCCTACACCGCACCAAAACCTGGTTCGAGCAGAAATTCAAGGAAGCATGTGAAATGCTCAAACATAATCCAAATCTGAATAAAAATGGTGGTCTAACAATTCCAAGAATGTGGAGGACCCATCTACAACCTTCATAGCAACCACGAAGAAAAATCTCAACACAAGACCTAGTGAAGTGTTTTTTTTTTCTCTTGAACATTCAATAGTAACCTGTACTGTACAAATCCAGAAGATAACTGTATAATTCCAAAAGAATCCTAGTATGTGAGGACTTTAGCAGAGTTTATTGTAGTTATTTTATTTTTGTTTATTTTATTTTATTTTATTTATTTTTAATTTTTTTTTTTCACTAGAGGGCAGGCTAGAAAAAAGATTAGTTAACAACGTAGATGTAATTTACCTGTATAGAGTGCAACAGCATGTAGCTTGTTCTTATACTTCTGAATGTATCCTTCTGAAGATGACCTCAATACAGGGGTCGAAACGTAAAGTTATTATTTTATTATTAATCAGTAAAATAATCTTTTCAACACGTGTGTTTTGTGTCCCTAATTTAACAAATATGAATGCTGATCACCATGTAACCTTAAAAGAAAGAGTCAAAGATTTATTCGTTTAAATTTATTTGCTCTGTTCATGTTTGGTACGAAATCTTAAGTCTTGTAAATGTTGCAAGCAAAATAATGCAGAATCCGACATTTGATATAGGAAAAATTACAGAAAATCTTGATTATGTTATACAAGAATTAAATACTCGCCGAACAGACCAATATTTTGAAAATATTATTAGAACTGCAAAAGAAGTAGCAAGCAATCTTAATATTGATCCTATTTTTCCAGACATTCGCAAAAGAACAAAAACAAAAATGTTTGGTTACAAAGCATCAGATGAGACAATGCATGATACTAAACAAAATTTTAAAATAATTTTTTTCTTTGCGATTTTAGACATGACAATAATTTTAGTCACGGAAAGATTCATACTCTTAAAACAACATAGCAAAGACTTTAAAGTTATAAGAGACATTAGCAAATTAAAAGATTGGAGCGATGAAGATTTAATGAAACATTGTAAAGATTTGCACTTAAAACTGAGCGACAATCACGATATTGATGGTATGACTTTATTTGAGGAATTAATAACTTTGCAATGTTTTATTAAAAAAGAGTCGGCTCCTCAGGATGTTTTAAATTATATATACGAAAATAAATTAACTGAAACGGATTTATCAATTATATCAATTGAAAATAATATTATGGATTCATTAGACATTAAAGATATTATTAAAAATTTTGTGGCGGCCAAAGCAAGACGGATAAATATGTAAAATAAATCTATATTATTTATACTAATTGTTATATAGTTAAAAGCATGAATCCAAATTATCTTCATTATGTAATATTTCTTTTTATATTAAAATAAAAGTAATTTTTGTTTATATATATATATACTGTTGTATTTATATATTAAGGAATAAACATTTTTGAAAATAATAGATTTAGTTTAATCCTTTATCCCAGTGAGAGCAAACAAAGTTTGCGCCTGAAAATATCTTCAGGACTAAATATAGTGTTGTACTATCTTATCCAGTAAGTAGTGCAACACCAAGACAACTCGTGGCAAAGGTGGAGCAAGCTACCAGGCACTTCTAACCCAGTATCTCCCATAATGCAAAACACATTTCCTATGTGGATATGTATACTGTTATGCATTAAAGGGATTGGCCATCTACCCAGACTAGTTTCGACCTTTATTGAGGTCTCTTCAGTGGGAGCCAGGCAGAAGCAGTAGCAAGTCATCTGTGCCTATGGGAGTTGCCAAAAGGTTTATCACCTTTTTTTAAAAAATTACTCTGGATTTAGAGAAAGATGTTGAAAATTTATTTATCACTAGGTTAGACTATAATAGATTTAGTTTAATCCTTTATCCCAGTGAGAGCAAACAAAGTTTGCGCCTGAAAATATCTTCAGGACTAAATATAGTGTTGTACTATCTTATCCAGTAAGTAGTGCAACACCAAGACAACTCGTGGCAAAGGTGGAGCAAGCATCTTTCTCTAAATCCAGAGTAATTTTTTAAAAAAAGGTGATAAACCTTTTGGCAACTCCCATAGGCACAGATGACTTGCTACTGCTTCTGCCTGGTATCTCCAGCTCTGGGCCTGGCTCCCACTGAAGAGACCTCAATAAAGGTCGAAACTAGTCTGGGTAGATGGCCAATCCCTTTAATGCATAACAGTATACATATCCACATAGGAAATGTGTTTTGCATTATGGGAGATACTGGGTTAGAAGTGCCTGGTAGCTTGCTCCACCTTTGCCACGAGTTGTCTTGGTGTTGCACTACTTACTGGATAAGATAGTACAACACTATATTTAGTCCTGAAGATATTTTCAGGCGCAAACTTTGTTTGCTCTCACTGGGATAAAGGATTAAACTAAATCTATTATAGTCTAACCTAGTGATAAATAAATTTTCAACATTTTTGAAAATGTTTATTATTAAAAATTTCTTATTTATGAATTTCAGTGATTACAATGTTCTACTACTTGTTAAATAAAATTTATTTTTATATATGCATATAAACTGTTTTGTACTTTTAACAAAATAAAATTTTTCGGAAAAATTTTTCATGGAAACTTATTTTATGGGGGTGCTGAAGAACCTTTTGCACAAGGGTGCCTCCTACCCATGGTGCGGCACTGCCTATCAGTAAACTCCATCCAACCTGAGCTCAATAAAACTTGCATATTTGGACAAATCTAATATACATTTAATCATGTTGCAAAAAAGTGTGAAAAAGCATCATATTATTCAATTCTTGAGTACCTGCAAATATCCCATACATGGATATTCTGAAGGAGGCAAAAAAAGTAATACAATCCTCATCCTTAATAAGGCATGTTAATCAAGTCAGTAATGCACTTATTTTAATTTCTTTGTTTCTTTTTTGGTATTAATTCGAGCCATGAGAGGTTAGAAAGTTAAAACATTCAGTACAGTGGGTAGGTGAAGGTTAGATAATCCAAAAACTCTGCAGTTATTTATTCTTATGGCAAAAAGAATACAATGTAGCTATAGGTTAATGTCTAATCCAGAAAGCCAATCCAGGACCTCATCCATCACCTCGTGGATGTATTGAAGGTTACCATGAAATTGGTGCCTTGGGCAGGTCGTTCACAATATGGGTGATCATCTGGGCTATGGGGGGAACAGTCACAATAAGGGTGGTCTGACTTCCATTTATGTAGTAGTTAACCACATCTGCCCTGGTTAGTTCTGATCATGTTGACAGATGACCAAATCTTCCCAGGAAGAGCAAAATCAGGCTACTGAGCATAGAGATCTTCAACCAGGAAGCCATTTGATGGGAGATTGTTGGACCAATGTCATATGTTGATGGTAAGGCAGCTGAAGAGAGTTCGTCAGTGGACCAGAAAGGGTTTCTTGATTTTAGGCGAACACTAGGTAGATTTTTGAGAGTCCAGTGCAGGGAGAGGAGTGAGTTGATCATTACTTTATTAAGTTCTTTGATCGAGGCTTGTCTTCCCCATATGTTTGGTGGAGCAATGTTGGAAAGGACAGGCAGCCAGGGGAGAGGGGTGCTTCTCAGTGTCTTACTAATTGAGCACATGGTAGAGTTTAGTTGGATATCTATGATGTTCTTTCCTTTTGCACTTCTTTCCTAGATGAGGCACAGTATTCTGCTGCAGAGAATGCAAGGGGGCTAGTGCAGATGACCTTAAGGCTTCTGCCCCACAACCCTAGGTTGTTCCAGCAAGCCTTGAGATGATGATATTTCTCATTTTAATTTTGTTGGACAGGTTGATGATGTGCCTTTCATAGGTTTCTGTCCAGGCTTGTTCCAAGGTATTTTGGGTGAGGCCCATGTTCTGCCATCTTGCCACAGAGAGAGATTGAGGTGTCAATTTGCCTCTGCATTGTTTAGGTTGAATGCTGTGAACACAGTTTTTGTTGGATTTAGCTTCAGCTACCACTGCTTGAAGTACTCTTCCAGGATGTTTAAGTCTTTGTTCAAGGTTGTTTCCAGTTGGCAAAGGAAGTAGACTGGTGTAGGATCGCTAGGTCATTGGTGTACATGTATTTGTTTGAGCTGGTATGTCAAACATGTTGAAGAGTATTAAGGGGCTAACGCAGAGCCCTGTGGGAGACCGTTGTGGAGGAATCTGGGCCTACTCTTTTTCCCACCAATACGAATCCAGATTTTTCTATTGGAGAGAATGGATTTTAAAAGCTGGAAAGTTTTTTTGCACCTTATAATATTGCCTAGTTTTAGGAGTCCCCTGATCTACACTGTGTCATAAGGTGATGTTCGGTAGGTCAATGAAAGTGACTTCAGATTTAAGTTTCTTCTGGAAGTCTGCTTCAATCTGTGTTGTGAGGGCCAGGACCTGATCACAGCAACTTCTTCCTAGCCTGAAACCAGCTTGTTCAATCAGGAGTGCTCTTTCGATGAGTGGTAAAATTCTTTCAAAGAGCTTAAAGGTGGAGCAAAGCAAGGAGATAGGTTGTAGGTTCTTGACATTATTTGGATCTTTCCCTGGTTTGGGTCCAGCAATTATATTGGCTTCCTGCCATAGTTCTGGTAGTTCTTCAGTTGTTATAATTTTTGAGAACAGGGCAGCCAGCCATGTTGGACCTTGTTGGCCAAGATGTGTTTGAAAAACTCAGGGAGGAGACCATCCACACTTGCAGCCTTGCCATTCTTGGTGAGTTTTAAGGCTTCCTGTACCTCTTACAGATACTGGGCATACAATTTCAGGAAGCTCAGGGCCCATCTTCTGGTTGCGGTTTTTTTATGGTAGATTGTACGGTTAGTTTCCTGGTGGAGCTGGGACATATCTTGGAGGTTTTCAGTAAATGATTAGCCATTTGGTATGGAGTTATCTCTGGTGGTTTGTATATTGTTGGTTCTGCCCACCTAATTTTTTCAGAAGTGACCATCTTTTCCTACTAGTCTTTGTGAAATCAAGTTCCTGGATGGTTGAGATCCATTTAACCGCAGCAGTTGCCCTTATACCATTTTTTCCCCCAATCGATGCTATCCTACCATAATCATTCTTTTCTTTTTTTGGGAGTGGCTACATATCGAAAGAATTCCTCTATATATATATACTGGGGGGGGGTCAAGAATTATAAGATTTTAGTCTATTAGTAACTTCAACTTTCAGTGTTGTGTGTTTGTCAAAGTTATTTGTGCTCTGAAGATGCTGAGTAGAAAAGCACCAAAATATTAGTACATTCAATAAATGTATTCTTTCCTCTCTTGGTATTTTTATGAAACACTGTTATGAAATAATCAATGACACCTAAGCCTTTCCATATGCTATCATGCTATTCATTAACTATGCTCTCCAGCCACACCATACCATACCTATACAGCACAATAACTACTTTCACAATTATGCTATTATTCTTCACCTCCCAAATAACCTCCTGAAATATTGAAAACAGCACCCTTTTCTTCCTTACTAGTCATTTGTGTCAATAACCACTTTTAACACTGTGCTTCTTTTCTGTAAAGCCTCAGGTATTCATTGTAGCGTATATCTCATATTCATCCCTTTTTGACCATCACAACTTAGCAACTGAATTACTATACAAACCGACATGGGCACAGAGAGCACCTCCTTTTCATGGTAGATATTTCACATTTTGCCTTTATTATTTATTTTTTTTTTATGTAGCTCTCACCCAGGAAAGGTTTATTTGTAAACTTTCCTGATACATTCGTACCATGGGGCAACTAATTTTTTTTTTTTTCTATTTAGTTGATTATGTGTATATATATATATATACACCGCTTGATTATAAAATAATGTCAAGTGTTCAGAGCCCTCTAGCGAGTAATGTGTTGGATGAAACACACCAATATTCGGTAGACATACACAGTGGAACATGGGGATTCGATGTAACGAAAAAAAAAAAAAAAAAGTACCAAAAGTCGCCAACAAGGGAAATTTTGATGCTGCCAAATTAATTTTAGTAGGTGTGACTAATGAAATGACTAAATGGCAAATGAGAGACAGCACACATCAATTTCATGACGTTTATTGTTAATTACAAATGAGGTTCAATATGACCACCATTCTGATGTTCCAGGAACTGCATACGGTGTATGACATTTTCCACAGTGGCTCGCAACATATCGGAATTGATTTGTCTCACGTGTAACATTATTCGATCTTTCAAAGTTGGAATATCGGATACATGTCCTTGATACACAATGCTTTTAAGAAATTCCCACAGCCAAAAGTCACAAGGATTGAGATCAGGCGATCTCGGTGGCCATGGCGTGGGAAATGCATGACTAATGACTCTTCTGTCAGAGAAATGTTGTCGCAAAACACGCTGTACCTGAAGTCCGATGTGGGGTGGTGCACCATCCTGCATGACGATGGTTGAATCGAGACATCCTCTTTGCTGCAGTTGTGGAACCACAAAGTTCTGTAGCATATTGGCATACCTGTTAGCATTGATTGAACAGGTCAGTCACTGGTCCATTTTGGCGATTTTCCTCGTAAAAGTATGGACCGATGATAAAAGATGTCGTAAATCTGCACCATACTGTGACTTTGGGCGAGTGGATAGGCATCTGCAGACACATGTGCAGATTAGTTGCAGCCCAAATGTGACAGCTGTGTGTGTGTGTGTGTGTGTGTGTGTTAATATCGCCGGTCAAATAAAAGTGCGCTTCGTCACTCCATAAAATCTGCCACGGCCATGCATCATCCACTTCCATGTGCGCTAAGAATTGGGGGGGGGGGGGGGTGGGGGGGGGGGGGGGTGGGGGGGGGGGGGGGTGGGGGGGGGGGGGGGTGGGGGGGGGGGGGGGTGGGGGGGGGGGGGGGTGGGGGGGGGGGGGGGTGGGGGGGGGGGGGGGTGGGGGGGGGGGGGGGTGGGGGGGGGGGGGGGTGGGGGGGGGGGGGGGTGGGGGGGGGGGGGGGTGGGGGGGGGGGGGGGTGGGGGGGGGGGGGGGTGGGGGGGGGGGGGGGTGGGGGGGGGGGGGGGTGGGGGGGGGGGGGGGTGGGGGGGGGGGGGGGTGGGGGGGGGGGGGGGTGGGGGGGGGGGGGGGTGGGGGGGGGGGGGGGTGGGGGGGGGGGGGGGTGGGGGGGGGGGGGGGTGGGGGGGGGGGGGGGTGGGGGGGGGGGGGGGTGGGGGGGGGGGGGGGTGGGGGGGGGGGGGGGTGGGGGGGGGGGGGGGTGGGGGGGGGGGGGGGTGGGGGGGGGGGGGGGTGGGGGGGGGGGGGGGTGGATATGGGAATAGCTTTCCCGCTCACCTTCGATTCCTTGTTGTGGCATGAGGATATAAGCCATATCTCTCCACTCAGGAACACCGTGAAATCCACTAGAAAACCAAACTCAAACCACCGCGACTATCCAAACGTTTCTTCTCCTCTGGCAAAAGGCAAAAAGGCCTCAAGCCTCCTTGACTATCTAAACGTCTTCCCCAAAACCCAAAAGAGCCTGCTCTTCGAAAAGCCCTTGAGGGGGTTACCAACCCTTTTATAGCTGCACCCCTAACGGCGCCCTTTCTTACTTCTTTTTCCCGCCTTCTACTTGTTTTCCGTCTGTCTACCAATTGGGTAGCATTTTGCCGCCATACATCATTTTGATCGGCAACTCGTAACGAAGTTTCTATCCGGGTATAGGCCCTAAGCGATATTCCGTTATTTCTCTTGTTAGCCTCTATCTTAACCCCCTTTTAAACCTTTTCTCAGAATTCTACTTAACTTAATCTGTAGCCTCTTACATAGCGTATTTCATGACTCATTCTTTTATACTTATGCCCTTAACTCTTTCATTCTTAATCGCATTACTATATTAATTCTTAGTTAGCTACTTATTTAATACAAATTCCTTGTTTAGTCATAATACATCTTAATACATTCTTTTCTTTTGTTATCTTAACTAAACAATAGACCTTTACATTTTACTCAATTTATACTGGATGCAAGAATATTTTATTAATTAAATTATCCTTTTTATGCAGGGGTTTTAATTTATGTTATTTATTTTTTATGTTACACCATGATAACTGAGGATATTATATTCTCAAGATATCAGGTGTAACAGTATATTATATATATATATCCCCATTCAAATCTTCCTCAATATCATTAACACAGAGGTAAAACAGCAATGGCTTTAATAGAAAAAAGCAAACAATTTCTTTTCTGCCATTATAAACAAACACTGAAAACATTATCATACATATCCTCAATGAAATGAAACCCTTAAGTCTACACATATAACTACATTATTCCATTTCTGAAATCTGACTAGCTCTGAAGCATTGTCGGATGAATAGGGCTAGTGATGGCATATAATATGATGGCAGCTCAGAAAACAATCAAAAACATTTAGGTTAGAATCAATATAATGAAATATTTTGGAAAATAAATACTTCTTTCTCAACTTTTCCAAGTTTTAATGTCCACTATTAATGGTTCATATTCTGCACATTCCATCGCCGGGTGAAAAATAAGCTAATTGCCGTTGTGTATTTATTTTAGGTTGCTGTGTTGTGATTAACTGGTTACCTTACAGTATGACTGAGCACTCTCCGAAGATAAAATAATGAATGTGTGTTTTATGCTCTCACTGGTTATATTCCATTATGACAAAATCTGTTAGAGCCAACAAAACATATTTGTAATGATCAGCATTACTCAACAGGTTGATAAGTAACTTCGGCATACAAAAAATTATTTACAATATAAATCATGAAACAGAATTGGAATTATGTAAATAAAACTGACAATTAAACTGAAACTCCTCTTCTGAATTTTTTGCTTATCAATTCAAAAATTCTCACATGTCATAAAAGAGCAGATGAGTGCATTTTTCAAGCCCTGATCATAGCCCTCCTCTTTAATTTGGTACTGTTATATCTCAATATTAAACCAAAAATTTTCACTCACTCACTTTTTTCTCACTTCTTCCAACAATAGGTAAGGAGATGCAGCAGCAGCAGCAAAACTATTAGAATAAACTTTAGACAAGGAATTATGTATCAGAATAAACTTTATTCAATTTATTTGAAGTAAGTGTCTTAAATTTATTCTTCCAGCTTTAGTGTCAGTCTACTGAAGAAAGCAACAACTGCTAAACAATTGTCAACAATCTAAATCTGACTTTGAAAGGAATAAATGCAGAAAATGACTCACGTTTACAAATGGGGTTATGTTTTCTGGTGGCTTGCAAAAGAGAGTGAGTTTAACTTTTGCTCATCTGTACTTCTGATTCTCTTCTGCAGATATCATTGCCATACCAATATACAAGGCAAAAACCAGAAATAGGGCATGCATGTGTCCTGCAGGCCTTCACAGAAATATATTGGAAGAAATTTAAATGTTTAGACAAATTGGTTGGGCATGTAACAAGATGATCGTGATGAGAGACTTTACAAGGAATATAGAATAGAAGAAGGAGATAGTGTATGAGAACAAAGAGAGTGAGTTCACTGAATGTCTGAGGGATAAATATCTTAAACAGCATGTGATTGAAGCAACTAGAGACTTTAGTGTTTCGGATTTGCTGATAATTTAACAAAATGTACTTGTTAATGAGGTATTAACACTACCACCAGTTGGTAAGAATGATCATGAGGTACTTGTTTGAAAACTGATGAAACAAGAAAAAGTTACTGCCAAAAAAGAGATATGCGTAGAATTATAATGTGGGTGATTAGGGAATCTCTGTAGTCATCTAGAATCAATACACTGGGGAGATGAGCTGTACATGGAAATTCATAAGACAGTTTCTGACACAAGCAAAGTATAATGGCATACCAAGGATTAAGCGAGTAAATAGACTTGATTTCATTGTTCATCCATTTCACTAAGAGTGAAATGGATGAACAATGAAATAATCAAGCAAGCTGTGTTAAAAAAGGAAAGGTTATAGAGAAGGCACAAGGTAGTGGTGATCAGATCCATGAAGAGTATAAACAGAAAGAAGAAAAAGGTGCAGTATACAAGGAGATTAGTTGGTCAGGCCAAGATTGATTCAAGGAATTCTTCTGTTATATGAGAAGCAAGAGGAAAAATAAGTATGTCAGGTTGACACTGGTGGACAGTCATGGCAGGAGAGTGACTGTAGCAAAGGATATAGTGGAATTATTGAATGACTGCTTTATCAGTGCATATGATAAAGGTGTAAATGATGCTGTGCACACATAGAAGGAATACAAATATTAGGGGGATTGGAAGTGAAAAAATCAGAGACATATCAGGTGTTGACTGAGTTAAATGTTAATAAGGCTGTGGGAATGGATGACATATCATATCAAGTATTTTTAAGGAACTGACCTGGTTACTTAATGAAAGTCTTGCAGTGGGTAAGGTTCCCAAGGAGTAGAAAGAATTCAAAATAGTACAACACCACAAGCAGGTTTCTTGGACAGGTTTCCAATTATAGACCAGTCTGTGTAACTGCAATTCTAGTCAAGTTTGAGAGAATGGTTAGGAACAGAATGCAAGATTGGGTTGATAGGCACAATATTATTATTATTACCCCAAGACCTCATGGAGTCAAAGACTCATCTGAGAGGTCCTTTTATCACACAAACAGCTCATCATACCGTGCCTTGAACACATTCAAACTCCTTGCAGACACCACACTCTCAGGAAAGGCATTCCAATCATTTACAACTCTGCACGAAAAAAACATGCCCCTCACTCCGCTACAGTTTCTAGGGATGACCTCTGGTTCTCCCCCGATCTCCCACTATTTTCTGTTGAACTTCTCCAGCAGTGATCCTATAACAACCCGTTACCAACTAATAGGTCTCTAACATATCTCCCCTCTTCTTCCTGTCCACCAGACTCTGCAAATTACATCTTCTCAATCTTTCCTCATACTCGACATTCCAGAGGTCAGAAACTACATTAGTCAATCACCTTTGAACCCATTCTAACATCTCTTCATCTTCTGAAAACCAGGTGACCAAATCTGGGCACAATAGTCCATGTATGGCCTAATCAAAGCCTTATACAATGGAACAAGAATCACCCTACTGTTACACATGGACTATTGTGTAGAAGTCAGAATTTTGGCTATGTGTTCCCAAAATTTCAGATCCTTATCCACTATCACCCCCAGATCTCTTATTTCTTCCACCGCCAACAATATAATATCTTCATCAAGCATAAATTCTGCATCCCAACTTTGTTTTCCAGATTTTAAAACCTTACATTTTGCAACATTGAACTCACATCTCCATTTCCATGGCCAATCACTCAATTTATTCAAGTCTTCTTGTAAGGCCACAACATCTTCACTACACTTCATGGTTCGTCCCAACTTTGCATCATCTGCAAACAACTGAATAGCTCGATCCATATCATGAATATACAAGTTAAACAGTAATTGCCCTAAAACAGACCCCTGAGAAACTCCACTAGTGACTTTCCTTTTATTGGATATTGCGCCCCCCACACACAACTTGTTGATACCTATCAGATAGCCAGTCTCCAATCCAATGAACTAATCTAATATCCAACCCCCATCTGCTCTAGATTGATTATCAATTTATCATGAGGTACTCTATCAAAAGCCTTTACAAAATCTACATATATTACTGTGTATACTTCTCCTCTGTCCAAGGAATCACTTTATTGTAATAAGTATGTAGATTACTAAAACATGACCTCCCTTTAGCAAATCCATGCTGTCCATCATTGTCCATCATTGTTGTCAACCCAACTTTGGATTCTAGTTCTCACAAACTTCTCCAACAACTTAACCAAAACACCTGACACACAGGTAGGCCTATAGTTTGATGCTGGAGTTCGATCACCTCCTTTATGAAGTGGCACAATCTTGCCCTCCTTCCACTCCTTAGGGAGTTGACTGCATGCAAGACTCGTATTAAAAAAATATGTCAAGACAGGTGTCAACTCCCTGGCACATTCCTTCAGAATGCGTGGTGATATATTACCAAGTCCCACAGCATTATTAACATCTAGTTTACTCAACTCCCCATACACCTCTTGCTCACTTACAGTCAGTCTTTCCTCCCCATCATCTATCTACTGCTCTCAATCTCTCCATGAAGTCACATTCACAAGATTCAAAGACCTTTATGAATTGCTCATTAAGTATCTCCACCACACATTCTGCAACAGCTGTCTTTATACCATTTTCTCCTATCACTGTCATCCTTCCATAATCATTCTTTCTTTTGCTGGCTACATATCAAAAGAACTCCTTAGGATTCTTTTTGGCTTCATTAGCTAACTGCTGTTCATACCTCTCTTTAGCTACCCTCACAAACCAAGTCACCCTCCTTGCTTGGTCTTTGTGTTGGACATATTTCCAGTTCTCTTATGCTGCCTCCAAATGCCCTTTTTCTCGGTAGCACATGCTTAATCTCTTTATTCATCAATCTCACACCTACCTAATTTAAACTTCTCACCCTTGGAATACACTTAGACATTGCATTTACTAGACAGTTTTTGAAAATTCCCCAAGCTACACTGATCTCTTTTCAGTGTAGCTTGGGGATTTTCAAGGAGACAGCTTGCTACACCTGCAAGCTGTCTTCTGAGCTCTCCATAATTACCCCTCCTTGTAGTTCCACATATACCCTTTTCTCACAGAGGATCTCGCACTGCTGGCAACCACCCAGGTAATCACCTCATGGTCACTGTCACCAATTGGTGGATGATTTGACGCCTTATTTATAATTACATCCTCTGATGAGATGACCAAATCCAAGACGCTCAATCCTCGTGCCCTCTGTTACATACTGTCTGAGGTAGTTTTCCCACAAAAACTCAAGAAACTCATTTTCTTTACTTCCAGTTGCTGTCTCATCATTTCAGTCTATATTGCAATAATTAAAATCGCCCATAATGATTACCCTTTTCTTATTTGCTTGACTAATTTGATTTCATTTTCACATTTCATTTTCACCACCATCCACATTACCTAGTCTATAACAACATCCACTCAAGTATTTGATAACATTCATCTCTATCTCACACCATGCTGCCTCAAAAACCACTGGCATTATATCCCTCTTGCATCTCTACTTTGTATGGACATAACTCTTTCTCTATCATCGATAGCACTCTCCCCCTCCCTTTTTAGCCCTTCTATCCTCACGAAACACATCATACTCTTCCATCTCTATTCCTGTCAGGATGTCGTCCTCTTCCAACCATGTCTCATTTATTCCAACAATCTTTGGGTGAACAGATGCAATTAATGCAACCATTTCATCTGCCTTGTTTCTTATACTTCTAGCATTTGTATACAAACACAACAGCCTCAGTTCTGGATCTATAGCTAGTTCCACTGATAACACTCATTTGATGTGATCTCTCCATGCTTGACTGGGACCATTTCCCTTTCTGCTTATTCATTTTAGAACCCACCTCAATTCCAACTGTTTCCTCTTGATCCCTGGTCATCCCATTCCTTTCCACACATGCTCTCACATCCTCTTGGTGCATCCACCTTTCTCACGCTGTGTATCCCTGTCCACCCAGAGTCTCCCCATTTCACTGCTCCTCTTGTACACCCATTCTCTCATTTTCTATACTCATACCACTCACTTCCTCATTCATAACCACCTCTTCAATCTCTCCTGTCTTACTCTCCTGCTCTTCCACATCACTTCCCACTTGATCTGATTCATTCTCTCTCACTCTACTCACTTCTCTACCTTCCAGCAGTAGTCTCTCCAAGCGATTCACACCATAACCACTCAAATGCAATCCATCGCTCCCATTCAGTTCACTTCTTCCTTCAAACTCATTCCACACATTAACAAACTGTACTCCCATCTCCTCACACATTTCAGCCAGCATATCATTCATAATCCTTGCTCTCCACAGTCATACCTAGGCAACACGCTGAATACCCTTCCTGTCACACTATTTTTTTTTATCCTTCTAAGCAATCTCCTGACATCTATTTCTGACTTGCTCTTTGTCCTCTGTCAAATCATTCGTGCCGATTAAAACCATCAACTTCTTGCTCGCTCCTCATATCCAATGCTTCAATCACTCTACTCATTTTACTGCCTGGAAAACATACCTTGTGCATCCTATCATCCAGCACACCTTTAATAATGGAGTCACCATATAACGCCAATTGTTCATCTTTTCGTTAACTCTTTCGTGCCATCACGATTAGTTTTAATAGTTTTTACCCGAATTTTCTTAATTTCATTCCGTATCCAATCCAATTCAACTTCTGAATTTCATGTCACATTCTCTCTATCATTCATTCTTTCTAATTTTCTAACTCTCGACACCATCTTTTCAATTTCACTCTCATTCATCCTTCTGTGCTTCCATACTTTCGGTCCAACATGCATCTGACTTTCGTTATCATTAATTCTTTCGAGTTTTTCCACTTTCGATTCCTGCATCACGCCATTTCCAGTTTCATTCGTTCTCTCAATTTCATTTCCTTCCACCACTCTCACCTCATTTTCGTCCTTATTTACATCCGTTACGGTTTTTAAATCACTCGTTTTCTTTTTTACTGATTTTTTAACATTCTTTCGCCTATCTTTCACACATCCTTCTCTTTCGAACGTGCACTCATTTTCCCTGCAACATTCTCGATACTAACACTTTCTGTCATCAATTTCATATTTGCATTCATTATATGACCAGATGTACAGCATTTACCAGTCCTGTACAACAAATCGTACAGCATTTGAAATATTTTATTCACCTTAACAGAAAGAGTAAACTACAAATATACATTAGTTGTTTATTCTGAGGAACTTTTACATGTAAAATTATTTTTTGATTATATGCCAAACTTTTAAAGAGTATTTTCAGTTGTGATTAAATTATGGACTTCAGAGAAAATACAATTAAAACTTGAGACAATAAAGGTCATTCTTATTGAGAAATATAACATGGTTGATTCCTGTGAAGATTTTATGAGTGAAATATCAGAAGATGATGAATTATTGAAAAGAATTCATTCTTCCAAAAAATATGTTTAAATTGTTCATTTGGAGAGTTTTAATAAATATTCATTGTATAAGATAAATAAGTTTTGTGTGATATTTACGTTTGCATATATTATTAAGAATTTAAATAAAAGTTGCTTTTAATAAATATCTATTCATTGTATAAATAAAATAAGTTTTTTTTTGGATATTTACTTTTGCATCCATTATTGAGAATTTAAATAAAAATTTCTTGATAGTTTAGCAGTAAAAATATTATTAATTAGTAATAATAACAAGAATAAAAGCAGACTATTTTATTGAAAAGGTATGATTATGTTTCTGTTTGGATAAGAAGAAATACAGCAATTTTAGAATATACGCCTGGAGGGAAGGCAAACCTGCAAAGCAGGAAACAAAAGTTATGCAACCAGTGGAATGTGTCCAGCGGATAATCCGGTCACTATAGCATTCATCAATTCCTTGTTCAGGTCACACTTCACGCACATCCTTCTTCCATCCGCCCTAAATATCCAAATCATTTATGTAATCGAAAGAATACATATAATACACCTCACACTTAACGAAACAACTGAAGTCTAATTTAAAGTCATGGAATGACAAAGCTGCTGCCATGTTTAATCTCCCGGTTACCATTCTAAAGTCTAATAATAACAACGAATTCATAATTAAGTTTAAGCAAAACAAAATCCCCCACACTAATAATAATGGTAGTGCACAACTTTTACAGCAGTTCTTACTCAAACAAACACTAATATATACTTAATTATTCCAAGAATACTTATCTCAATCTGGAGCTCTTCTTACACACGTCTGCCATGCTTGACTCACGAGCACCACGGTCAACATGGATTTGAAAAGGGTTACTTGCATTTATTTGTTTTAGCAATTTACGTGGATGATAAGGTAATGAGTGTGTTATGTAAGGGAGAATCATATACATTGATATTCTTGGACTTTGTGCAAAAGTGCTTGAATAGATTACCACATAATAATTTGGTGTAAGCTGCAGAGAATGGGAATAGATAGTATATTAGTTAAATGGATTGTTGGTTGGGTTTCTGAATGATACAACTAAGTTGTGTATAATGGGACAGTGTCTCAAAAAAGGAAGGTAACCCTTGGCATTCCCCAGGGTTCCGTTCCTGGGCCTCTGCTGTTTATCTTGTTTGAAAATGATATATCACGTAAACTGACTGAGGATCTTCAGTTTACGTGATATTCAGTTTGCTGATGATGCAAAATTGGGGAGAATTATAATTGGCACTGCTGATGTTACTTACTTTTGGGAAAATTTTAATAGACTTTTGACTTGGACAAAGTAGTGGGGTTGTAGTTTTAATATTAATTAGGTGCAAGGTATGATAAATTTAGTTTAATCCTTTATCCCAGTGAGAGCAAACAAAGTTTGCACCTGAAAATATCTTCAGGACTGAATATAGTGTTGTACTATCTTACCTGGGTACTATCTGCCTGGTATCTCCAACTCTGGGCCTGGCTCCCACTGAAGAGACCTCAATAAAGGTCAAAACTAGTCTGGATAGTGGCCAATCCCTTAATGCATAACAGTATACATATCCACAAGGAGATGTGTTTTGCATTATGGAAGATACTGGGATAGGAGTGTTCGTAGCTTGCTCCACCTGTGCTACGAGTTGCCTGGTGTTGTACTACTTACCCAGGTAAGATAGTACAACACTATATTCAGTCCTGAAGATATTTTCAGGTGCAAACTTTGCTTGCTCTCACTGGGATAAAGGATTAAACTAAATTTATCATAGTCTAACATAGTGAAAAATAAACTTTCAATAGGTGCAAGGTGTTGCATTTTGGAGTGTAGAAATATAGGGCTGTATACTCTGTTGATGGTGCTGTACTGCAGGAAGTGAATGAGATTCAAGATTTGGAGTGATGGTTGACAGCAGACTGAAGTTTAGAGAGCATATTGCAAGTGTTGTAAAGACCATATCGTATTGCTGCTATGATAAGAAGTACTCTAACAGGGGTGATTGAACCACTGTATAAAGCACTGGTCAGACCACCTCCTTATTCCTACCTGATTCAATGTGATGTGGAAACATTGGAGAGTTTTCAGAGACAAGTGATTAAGACAATATCAGGACTCTGGAATGCTACTTATGGATAGAAAATGAATAAATGTGGATTGCTTAGTTTGGTGGTTTTAGTGAGGGATTTTTATCAGATTAATCCAGAAAGGATTATTAAAAGAGTAGAAGGAGAGAGAGGAAGAACCAGAGGCTATTCCTGGAAGTTATGTAAGAGTGTGGTGAAGAGGAGTGTCAGGAATAGATTTTGTACATTGAGAATTGTGAGTGAATGGAATGCATTACAAAAATATGTTGTTAATTATTATTATTATTATTACCCCAAGACCTCATGGAGTCAAAGACTCATCTGGGAGGTCCTTTTATCACACAAACAGCTCATCATACCATGCCTTGAACACATTCAAACTCCTTGCAGACACCACACTTTCAGGCAAGGCATTCCAATGAAGAAGTGTTAAGTGTTAAGGATTTTAAGATAAGTGTGATAAATATGTTTTCAGTTGAATGAATCTCACAGGATAAGGTTGCTAACACTCCATGAAGGATGTAAGAATAATATAATAATATAATTTGAATTATGTAAATACCAACTAAAATCAGTTGTATCATGGCTACATTTTTTATGCTTAGTGCATCTACCTCCACCTTATAGATGCAAGTCTACACACAATCCATTGGGGGGGGGAGTAGCAAGATAAAAGTCTGCCATCGAACTACTTACTTGCTACACTACACTACCTTAATTTCACTCTTTTCTAAAATAATGGAGAAATTCATTAACAGTCAACTTATGCACAGTAAGCCAAGTGGGGGTAAGGGATAATTTCGTTACTGGGAATTATTCCAGGTTAAAGATATGCACAATACATTTCTAATATGGAGATTTAGCCTCTACTTTACCAAGACCGTATTGTGTGGTGAAGAGTCATATCCTTCCAGAGGTGCTCCAGTTTTCATGGAACAGTGCAGATCTAGACTGGAAAGTTGAAAAATATTCCAGAGGAAGGCAATGGCAAACCACCTCTGTACCTTGCTAGGAACATTCTATGAGCATACCAAAAATGAGAAAGTACAATATAGTGCTGGATGGTAAGATCCCCCTCCCCAGAGCCTGAAGGCATCCAACATGCTACTGGAGAAGAACAGAGGGCTTCCACAAGTAGAACTAGTTGTTATGATGCATCCGGGTCAAACCGGGAAGGAAGCTTGGTCGCGGATGTTGCTGGTTGGAAAAGGGAGGCTCCCTGTTTCCCAAGAATCCACAACATTGGAACTTGGAATGTTAGAAATATGAACCAAGATAAACTAGAAATAATAAAAATGGAAGCTGGATATATTGGGAATAAGTGAACTTAGATGGACAGGAATGGGCCATTTTTAGTCAGGGCACTATATGGTGTATTACTCAAGACATGAGCTGAATCGTAAAAATAGAGTATCTTTCTTACTCAGGAAAAAGATGGCTAAGTATGTATTAGGCTATAATCCAGAGTGAAAGAATCATTTCTCTAAGAGTCAGTGGATATCCAAGGAATATGACCATCATACAGGTTTATGCACCCACTATGGAGGCACCAACACTATACTGAGATAGGAGTGTTGGTAGCTTGCTCCACCTTTGCAAGGAGTTGCCCTGGGGTTGTACCACCTTACCCCAGTCCTGAAGATACTTTCAGGCGCAAACTTTGTTTGCTCACACTTGGATAAAGGATTAAACTAAATTTATTATATTCTAACCAAGTGAAAAATAAACTTTCAGCATCTTCCTCTAAATCCAGAGTAATTTATTAAAAAGGTGGCACACCAATTGGCAACTCCTATAGGTAGAGATGACCTTGCTAATGCTTCTGACTGGCATCTCTACTTGGGCCTGGCTCCCACTGAAGAGACCTCAATAAAGGTCGAAACTAGTCTGGGTAGTGGCCCTTCCCATGATGCATAACATTAGACATATCCGCTAAAGGAGATGTGTTTTGCATTATGGGAGATACTGAGATAGGAGTGTTGGTAGCTTGCTCCATCTTTGCAAGGATTCGCCCTGGTGTTGTACCACCTTACCCCAGTCCTGAAGATACTTTCAGGTGCAAACTTTGTTTGCTCACACTTGGATAAAGGATTAAACTAAATTTATTACATGGAATGCATTGCCTGATGGAGTGGTGAGAGTGAGAACGGTCAATGCATTTAAGGAGTGGTATGATAGATTTTGTGTTTCCTAGGAGGGACCTCTCTCGATGAGTCTTGATAGACTTGTGTTTCTTAGAAAGGACCTCCCACGATGAGTCTTTTGACTCCATGGAGGCCTGAATAATAATAATAATGTCAACGAATTTGGATCATAACTACATGGCCTATAGAATGGAAAAAATCGGTTTGTATACCTTTATTGAAGAAAGGCGATGCAAGAGATGAATGGATTCATGAATGGTTTCAGTTTTTACTGAATGATCTTAAGTAAAGTCTTACTTAAGATCATTCAGTAAAAACTGGAACCATTCATGAAAAGAGAAACGCCAGATGAACAGGCAGGATTTCAAAAATGCAGAGGAACAAGAGATCAGATCACCAATGTGAGATGGATAATAGAAAGAGCACAGGAATATCAAAAGAATGTCTACCTTTGTTTCCTAGACTATAGTAAGGCTTTTGATACTGTGGAATGTGTTAAGAACAATGGGAGAACCAGAGCATTTCATTATCCTTCTGAGGAATCTTTATTATGAACAAGAAGCTACTGTCTGAACAGATTTTGGAGAAACTGAGTATTTCACAGTAGGTAAAGGGTGCAACAAGGATGTATTTTATCACCATGCTTGTTTAACTTGTACAGCAAATACATTTTAAGAATGACAAGGCTGGAGGAGTCTTCAGTTGGAATTAATGGTGAAATAAATATTAATAATTTGAGGTATGCAGAACCACCTTGCTAGCAGAATGCAAAGAAGATTTGGAGGAACTTATTATGAAAGTTAAAGAAGAAACTGCTAAATATGGCCTTAAGCTTAACCTCAAAAAGACAAAAGTTATGGCAACATGTGAACTTAATGATTTTGAAGTAGATGGGTATTGTACTGAAGAAGTTAGAAGATTATTATTCAGAAAGAAAGCAATGAGAAATTTAAGCAAGATCTTTAAAGATATTAGCCTCACAACAAAAAGCAGAATCGCAAAAGCAATGGTATTCCCTGTGGTACTGTATGATGTGGAAGTTGGAGAAAGAGTGAAAGAAGGAAGATAGATGTATTTGCGTCATGGGTTTGGAGATGCTTACTAAGAATACCATAAACTGCAAAGCAAGCCAATAAATCAGTGATAGACAGAATAAAGTCAGATTGCTCCCTCGGAGCTATGATCATCAAGCAAAAATTGTCATACTTCGGACATATTATGTGAGCAAGCAACAGTCTGGAGAAGATGATGATGCTTGCTAAAGTTGATGGAAGCAGGAGACCAAGAATTAGATGGGTGGATGGAGTTGAAGCAACTGGAATGTGCCTGGAAATTCTGAAAGATATGGCTAGGGACAGATCTTAATGAGAGCATATGTTCATAGAATCACCAGGAGTTGAAAACACTTGATGGAACACACACACACACACACACACACACACACACACACACACACACACACACACACACACACACACACACACACATTAACAAGCCTACTAGTTAATGACTCCAAATATGGATTCTGTTGTTCTAGCTTAGAGAGATTTTTACTATTATATCACCCATCTACCTCTGAACACTTGTCACAGAAAACTAAAAAACGTGCAGTTACTTTGGACATTTGAAGAGCATCTGATTAGGCCTGTGACAGCAGCCTGCTCAACATAGTGCTATCATCTATCTAACATTCTTAGTAAGTGAGACCAGTTTCATCTCTGGTTAGTCACAGTATGTCAAGGTGATGGCTTTCACTCTTCAAACTTCTCAACATGAGATAAAGATATAAATGACCTTCTCTCATTAACCAATAACCTTATCCACTGTTTTGCTGAAAATAGCAAAACCATACCTCCTATTCATCTGAGGTATTCCTCAGATGAATAGGAAAACAAACCTTACAAGGTTTATTTATTACTTTTTTTTTATGGTAATCCCAACCATGACAGGTTGTAGTGAGAGGTTGCAGTGATACATTAGTCATGTGGATGAGTTTTGAAGACCTGTAGATTATATTCTTTAGAAAATACATAAGATGGGAGGCTATTCCAAAAAAATAGTAAAAGAGGGAAAGTATTAATGAATGAATGAACAAGAATAAAAACTGGTTCTCTGACTTTGGTGTAAGAAGAAAGTAGATGTCATGTATTTTAACAATTTAAAGGTGAAACAGAGAAATAGAATTATTGTTGACAATTCTGATGAACAGTAACCATGAAAATATTTGCAGAAAATGCCAAAAGCAGAAATTGAACATTTGTTACTGTAGCAAATCAATGAGAAAAGGTCATCAATCAATCAAACAATTCTAAAGTATTTTTAGGGAGCTTAAAGGAAACACCCCAGATGCAAGAGTAGTATCCAATGGCTGGGTGAAGTAGTGATTTGCAGAATGTTAGTAGTCATTCAAGGGTAAAGTGAAGTATTAGAAATATATACACGTTTGCACAAGAATAATGTTTAATTTGCCAAAAATTTCGGTCTGAATATTACAGACCATCTTCAGTGGCTACATAGGAATAGTTTTAAAAAACAAAGTGGAATACGAACAATTGACCATTCACACATAGAACGAGCTGCGTGATGTCATATTGCTAAGTATTAGAAGAGTAAACATTTTTAAAGTCATAAAGATATTAATTCAGAAATTAATATAATAATCTTAAATAACATTGTTTTTTAAAACTATTCCTATGTATCCACTGAAGATGGTCTGTAATATTCTTGTGCAAATGTGTATATGTTTCTAATCATTATGTCACAAGTTTCATTAAAAAATCAAAGTGAAGTATGGAGTGAATGAGAAAACTAATTTCATGAATGCTGAAGAGGCAATATTTGTAATAAGCAAGAAATCTAGAAGAAGAAAGCAATTTGTCTAATCAGTTGCATAATGAGCAGGCCACGAGAATGACTCAGTTGGTAAGGAAAGCAAAAGTACAAGACAAGCAGAAATTAGAAAATCAGGCCAAGGAAAACCTTTGGGAATTTTTTCAATATGTGACAAGTAGAAAGAAGCATTATTATAGTAAAATAACGTTAGTGGATGAAAGTGGGAGCTCAGTAATGGCTGCAGAGGACATAGTCAAGGTATTCGGTGAACAGTTCATCAGGTTGTTTCATCCTCAATATGAAATCAGAAGCTTAAGTGTAAAAAATGTCAAATGTCTTAAAGGCATTTCTCCTAAACCTACAGTGTGGTGCAGATATGATGATGATATTTTTGGAATATGGAAAGGTTCACCATCAGATTTAACCAAAACAAATATGATTCATTCAAGTCAGTTTACTTTAGAAGAGGAGAAAAAACAATCAACTAGCCCTTTTACATATTTTAATTCTTTGTCAAGCAGATGGTAGTTTAGAATTTTCTGTTTTTAGAAAAGAAACTTATACTGATTGTTATATCCATGCTACTTTTCATCATCATCATCCTAGTCAAAAGTTGGAACCATTATTTTTATTACACAACACCTCCAGGGAGTCCAAGGACTCATTGAGGGAGGGCACCTACTCCGTCTCCACCAAAGACATCTACCACCGACCACCACTAGTAACTTCACAATCACAAAGATCCATGCCCATGGCGGGATTTGAACCCGCAGCCTTTTGGCTGGAGAGTGGATATGCTAACCACTTGGCCAACCATTAAAACCTTATTACATCGTGCTCATAATATTTGTTTCACTGAAGACCTTTTACCACAAGAATTGAATTATATCAAATCTGCTTTTATGAAAAATGGCTTTAATGAAGCTTTTATTAAGAAAGCTATTTTAAGGCAACTAGTCTCTAGATTTCTTAAAGATATCACACGGATTCCACTCAGTGTGATATCTTTAAAAAATCTATATCATATATTAAAGTATTTCTGAATGTATAGCTAAAGTTCTAAAACCTCTTAAAACTGCAGTATTCTTTTGTCCTGTCAGGAAGATTTCTACCTTCCATTCTTCACCTAAAGACAAGCTTTCTTCTCTCAACCTTCCTGGTGTCCACCTCATCCCCTGCTCTTGTGGTTTGTCTTACTTTAGTCTGGCAGATCTGGATCCATCCGTCATGAAGAACATGAATGTTATATCCAGTATCTGGCCTAGCAGAACATGCCATAATGACTAAACATAGAGGTTTTTTTTTTTTTTTATCGGAAGAAAACTAAACCTTGAGAGCTGTGAGGCCTTTCTACACCAACTGAACTTAAACAGATCTGGGCCTTTGTAGTAGTGCTTTTTGAAACTGACTCTTTTATTGTAATTTTATTTTGTGTTCCCTTGTTGTTTTTGTACTGAGGATACCTATAATACTTAGGCAAAACTTTTACACCTAATAAATTAATTTCACATAAGTTTAAATATCCGTCTTTAATTTTTATAAGAATGTGAGTTTAGTATTACTAAGTGTAAGTTTAGGCATCCTGAGAACATAGCAAACAGAGAATAATATTAATGGGAATTTGTTTGAAAGAAGTCAGTGAGTCTAGAAACTTTTGGTTATTGACAACAATGAATTAAAATTTAGGAATCACATTGCTAAGGTGATTAAGTCATTACATCTGATAAGAGAACACTAAAAAGGGTACTAACTTATAGGAATAAGTTAGTATTATGGACTGCCAAAAAAAAAAAAAACTAATTTAGAAATATTAGAGATGATTGGAGAAGATAAGAATCTGTTGAAACCAATAAGAAAAGGAAAACCACCTACCTTGGTCACATACTAAAGCATGAATCCCTACAAAAAAACACTTCTAGAAGGAATGATACAAGGAAAAAGAAGAAGACGACAGAGAACAGATTGGATGGGAAATATTAAGGACTGGACCTTTTTGTCCTATGAAGAATGCAAAAGAGAAGCACATAACCATACATGATGGAAGCTCATGGTAGTCAACTTCCTGGAAGGAAATGACATGGGTTTCGAGAAATGTGGAGACAGTTGAAAACACACAGTAGCACAGTGGCGCACCCAGGATTTAATCTTGGGGGGGGGGGGGGGGTTGAACAGATAAAAATATTTTTATCCATTCAACTAAAATTCGTTAAATTTCATTCATTCGATAAAATTCATTAGGTGAATTATAAAAATTTATTTAAAGAATGAAATACAGTTTTCTTTTCTTTTACAAAGCTCTTGAATTATTTCACTCGTGGTTACATTAATCTGTCTGTATATACAACAAAGCCAGTCCGTTCAATCATGATTGTGTCATGGTAGATCTTAAATAGTTTTTTAAAAGACGTAAGTTAGAAAATGACCTTTCACTGACGCATGTTGTTATCGGAAGCGTTGCAAATATTTTTAATAAGTTATAGATGTTAGGATATATTATTTTTTCACACTTTGAAACTGCATCAATGGCATTTTTGCATGGAGCTATTGCAAACAATTTTTCAAATTTCTTAGACCACAACTTGAATTCTCCGTTCAAAATTGCGGGATTTGTATAAGGCAAATCACTGGCATAAAATTCACACAACTGACAAAAATCTTCCATTGCACTTGCTGTTTGAGCATCTTTTCCATTGGTAGAAGAGAAAAAAAATGTTTCAAAATGTTGCGGTACTGAGTGAAACGTTCCCGAAGTTGAGTCAATGAGAACAGATTGAAGATTTGTAGGTTGCAAAAATTGGTTGATAGGCAGAAAAGGAGTGATATGATTGAGACATTCAAATTACTAAAGGCTTTCTATAAGATCAATCCAGAAGATATTTTTGAGAAAAGGACTGGTGGTGGGAGGACTAGGGGCCATACATGGAAGCTGGCCAAGAATGTGGTTAACAAGGGTGTTAGAGCTAGGTTTTTTACTTGGAGAGTGGTAAATGAGTGGAATAAGCTGCCAGAGTCTGTTGTGGGTGCTATGACCATGAATGAGTTCAAGGCGTGGTATGATAGATACTGTGTGAATGTCGAATAGTTGTTCTTGACATGATGTTAGGGCCTCCCTTGATGAGTCTGTCGACTCCTTGGAGTTGCCCGAAATAATAATAATAATAATAATAATAATAATATTTGGTCAATAAATAGAATGAAAATAGTTCACCTGAAATACTCTTCTACAGAATCGGCTGGAACACTGGACCTTAATGTTTATTTTGATGTAGTCCTTCGCTTTTTAATGTCAATATTAAAATTATTGGCTTTTATACATGCTTCATCGTAAATATCTTTAAATTAAGAATCTGGTGTTTCACGAATGGTATTTAATTGAGCCACAACATCATCAACAATATTTAGGGCAAATAAGAGGTCACAGTCAGATTTTTGCATTATTTTAGACAATGGTAAGGTGTATGCAAATATTTTTTGCAAGCTAAATAAAGATATTATAAAACCAAATTCACACAGTGAATTATTCAAAAGTTTTGCATTAGAGGATGAGTCTCTGTCTTCCCAAGAAATGATTGTTTCAAGACTACGAATCACTGCATCATATAATTCCACTTTGGTCATGATGGCTTTGTGGCATCATGACCAAGTTTGCCTGTCCACCTAGTCGGGCAAACTTAGCATAGTTTCTGTCTCTTAGTATCCGGTGTATATTTATCAATGTTGTCAACAAGGACATCCTGTATATTAGGGGTATTGAAGAAATTGTGTACCTTTTCAAATAAGAAATTGCCAATGCAATTTCTTATTTCAGTCACAGATACAGTATTTGGTCACCTAGTTTTCAGAAGGATGAAGAGCTGTTGGAAAGGGTCCAGAGGCAATTGACTAAGGTAGTTTCTGACCTCTGGAATGTCGAGTATGAGGAAAGATTGAGAAGATGTAATTCGCAGAGTCTGGTGGACAGGAGGAAGAGGGGAGATATGATAGAGACCTACAAGTTGGTAAGAGGTTGTTATTGGATTAATGCTGGAGAGATTCTGCATAAAACGGTGCGAGATAGGGGGAAAACCAGAGGTCATCCCTGGAAACTATAAAGAGGGTGTGAGTAGGGGAGTAAGGCAGGTTTTTTTTGTGCAGAGTTGTGAATGATCGGAATGCCTTGCCTGAGAGTGTGGTGTCTGCAAGGAGTTTGAGTGTGTTTAAGACACGGTATGATGAGTAGTGTGTGTGATAAAAGGACCTCCCAGACGAGTTGAAGACTCCTCTGTGATCCCAAAGGAGTCAAAGCTTGTGGATATATAGCTGATATGTGAGAGACACATAATGCAGGAGTGTTCAACCCGTCGATTGTGGAGTGATTTTTGGTCGATCTTTTGAGAATTCCTCCTTACTTATAAATTTAATTAAAATTGAAAATATAATCTTTTATTTATCATTATTTTGTATTATTTTTAATTCGCTTTAAGTGTATTGCTATTGTTTATTTATTTTTCGTTAAAATTGTCAAATCAGTAATTTTGACATAAGTCCAGGTAAATTAATTAATTTGGATCAGTGGAAGTGAAACAGCGAGCCGAGTGAATATGATTATAAGCAAAGTGAAAATATTTGTTAAATATTAAATATTCCAAAGCACATTACATCAATTTTTTTACTTAGGTTAAGTCCCATGTCAATATTGTAAAAAAATAAACTTTGTTTGTCTCGGTATAGTTTCTATTAGATGTTTTTGTAAATAACTCTTTTGAAGCTAACTGTATATACTGCTTTAATAAGAATTTGTTAAAGTGTTAAAACAAAGGCAACGTTTTTGTCGCCGAAGCTGTACAGGGCAGCTTAGAAAAATTGTTATTGAAACTTGTACGTATGAGAAAGGCTTGCAGGCTCTAACAGTAAACATCTCCGAAGTCAATCAGACAGAGTTCAAACAACTTTCCGATGGCCGGCAACTTACAATCAAAAGAAAGCGGAGGAGAACAAAAGGCATGCCGAACTTCATTTTTGGTCTCAGAGGAGGCCTAATAAAAAGGGACTGAAGCAAGCAGAAGGGATCCAGGTTCCAGAATTGCTGTCAGAGAGGAGGCCACCCGGTCCAGAGTCACCATCAGAGAGACTGCCCGGATCCATGTTGCTTGAGAGAGGAGTTTCCCGCTTCCAGAAATGAGCTTCTCAGTTCAAGACGTTGCTAGAGAGAGACTACTTCTAGGCCGCAGACAAGGTTTCAAATTGCTGAAAGGAAGAGTTCCAATTGCTGGAGAAAAGTTTCCAGGCCAGGTTAATGTCAGACATTCACCAGTGTGTTGCATTTTCATTACAGTTTGATAAATCAAACGATTTCACTGATATTGCTCAGTTAATGATATTTATTCGCATGGTGTTTCAAGATTATTCAAGTAAAGAAGAACTTTTGAGAAAATTGTACCATTATTGGGAAGGACTAGGGGAGAAGACGTTTTTTCGGCATTTGATGAATTTGTGAAACAACACAAACTTCCGCTTTTTAAACTAGTGTCTATTACTATTGATGGTGCTCCTGCAATGATAGATAATAAATCAGGCTTCTTTTCATTATGTAAAAACGATGACAAATATCCAGATTTTTTAACATACCACAGTATTATTCACCAACAAGTAATGTGTAGTAAAAGATTAAACACAAAAGATGTTTTGGATATTACATTTAAAATTGTCAATTCTGTTCGAGGAAAAGCCCTGCAACGGCAGCTATTTAAATTACAGGCAGATGATAATAGGGAGCTTCTGTTGTACAATAATGTTCGCTGGCTCAGCAGAAATCAATTTTGAGAAAGATTTCTTGTATTAATTAATGATATAAAAAATTTTCTTGATGAAAAAGGAGATATTTATCCACAATTGAGTGATAAAAGATGGCTGTTACACTTATCATTTTTAGTAGATTTCTGTACGAAATTAAGCAATTTAAATTTAGAGTACAAGGTAGAGATAAAAATTTAATTGGCATGTTAAGTTCAATAAAAACTTTCCAACAATACTTACTTTTATTAAAGAAAATATAAATGACTGTGAATTTAGACATCTCCCATATTTATTAAAATTTTTTGAACAAAATCAAGAAATGCTTCGCTTTAATTTAAAAGAATTTATTCGTGAAATAGAATTAGTTGAGGAAGAAATAAATTCAAAATTTAAAGATTTTAATAAAACTGAAATGATTATTGAAATGATTGTGTAGTGCAATAAAAAATCAAGCTGATGTTGAAAGTTTGCAGGAGGATTTAAATAAGCTGGTAAAATGGGCAAAAGAAAATGGATGTCAGTTCAATGTGGAAAAGTGTAAAGTCCTGCATTTTGGGATTAAAAGATTACCAGCTGTGTACTACATAGATGGAAAGGTACTCCAAGAGATTGATGAGGCTAGGGACTTAGGGGTATTGGTAGATAAGGAGATGAAGTTCAGAGGACACATTGCTAAGGTGTCCAAGATTGCACATAGGATTACTTGGTTGTTGAGGAACACACTGACATCCAGAGATAAAGAGGTTATTATTCCCCTTTATAAAGCATTGATACTTCCACATTTGGATTACTGTGCTCAGGTCTGGTCACCTGGATTCCTTGGAGATGAGGAGGCTGTGGAGAGGGTTCAGAGAAGAGTGACCAAGTTGGTGAGTGATATAAAAAATGCTCCCTACATTGATAGATTGAGAGCTTGTGGATTGCAGAGATTGGTTGATAGGCGAAGAAGAGGGGATATGATAGAAACATTCAAATTACTAAAAGGTTTTTATAGGATTGATGCAGGGGAAATGTTTCAGCTGTGTGATAGTGATGGAAGAACAAGAGGTCATCTCTGGAAATTAAAGAAGAGTGTGGTTAACAAAGGTGTCAGAACAAGGTTTTTTGCCTGGAGGGTGGTGAATGAGTGGAATTCATTGCCTGACTTTGTTGTGAGCTCTTCATCTGTAAATGAATTCAAGAAGAGATATGACAGATATTGTTTTGCTAGTTTGGGTCTCCCGCGATGAGTCTACTGACTCCATGGAGATACCCGTAATAATAATAATAATAATAATAATAATAATAATAATTATCTTTTATCAATAATTCATTTCAAGAAAACTTGAACATCACAGAAATTGCAAATAAAATTAGCAGGCTGTTTGATATAAACCAAGCTGAAGTAGAACTTGAGATAATAAACATTCAGAATAGTTTACATTTAAAATCAATAAACAATGAAGTCATTTGGAAGTATGCACATGAAAAATCCCCAATATTAACTGATATCGCGCGAAAAATTCTGTCATGTTTCTGATCGACGTACTTGTCAGAATCCACTTTTTCAAATATGACCGTCATAAAAAATCAATTAAGAAACCAAATTACAAATGATCATTTGGATGATTGTCTGCGATTGGCACTTCTTCATATCAACCTGACTATGAAAATATTGCGAGTTCCAAACAATGCCAAATTTCACATTCACTTTTTTTTCTTTTTTTAAGTCAACCAGCATTTCCTGTAACTTGTGAGTTTGTAATCAATCTGCTGTTTTTTCTAACTTTGATTTTCCAAAATAGAGAAATAAATATTTTATTCCAATATATTTGTATTTTTTATTGTATTAAAATAAGTAAAAGTGATAAATAAATTTTTAACACAAATAAAGTTTTTTGTTGTGTATTTTTTTTAGTTATTTATTTTTCGTTGTTTATTTATGCATAATCAGATATCAGGTTGGGGGAACGTGAACTCGCCGAATAACTTATATATAAGAGAGTAGATTGCCGAATAACTTTTTATAGAAAAGTTGCTCACGTAGTAATAAAGGTTGAACACCACTGACCTAAGTAATCACTTCATAGTCAATCTCATCAAAATGAGGGATATAATCACTATGTCCTCTCAAGGGTATATTTTGCCGACCACATAAAATTACTGTTTTTATAATCGGCTCTAATCGTTTCTGATCAAGTGCAGCTTGTGATGCATTATCTACTACATCAATTTATCGATTGATTGGAATACATTTCCTATCTTGAATATTGTTTAGCCTTTCATTAGTCATAACAGCCGTTAAATGATATTTTGTTTTTTGATTATTAAATTTCTCAATCGCTTTCTTCCAGTTATTACAACCTTGCATAACGAACTACCCAGGTACTTCAGATTTAGATTTTCCAACATTAGCAGGTGCAAAAAACACACAATATTTACAGTACACAGTATTTTGAACTTGAGAGTACATAAGCCATGTCAATTTTTCAAACCATGCGTAATGAAAACTTTGGTTGTGAATTGCAGCACAGGTTGCAAAAAATTAAAATTTGGTTCTGGTTTCCACAACTTTTTCACAATATCTAAATTATCATCAGAATTAAATGCTTGTTCTTTCAACAATTCGATGTCATGAGAATTATTAATAACTAAGGAAGTACCCTCTTCTGGATAATTGAATGGTTTTGTCTGACCTATGACTGGGGAAACCGGTATCCAAATCGGTATTGACAATATTAATAGCATCAAAATTGTTACTAACATTTCAATCATCCTTTTTAGTTTTTTTGAAATAGTTCAATAAAATACTCTGAGGTACGTTTTTCAGCCATAATTTGAAGCACAAAATCCAAAAAATAAAATAAAATCTTTTACAAATTTAACTTTAAAATTTTATTGAAGAACTTACGTATGGTAAAGGTTACTCTTCGGAGATGGAAAGCTAAGTTTCAAGTTCAAGACATGTTTTTCAACAAACTCAATGCAAAATAGCACAGAATACGAGCGTATTGCACACAACCTATGACTGAGCATCTGCAATGATACGCCAATACATGATACCAGTGATCCTCTCTGGCCCGGCTCAGACAGCATTTCTCACCTTTTTAAGCCCAAGGACCAGTGAAATGCATAAAACACTTCTATGCACCACTAAGTTATGTAATTTTTTTTAAAAACGTATGTGGGATTAAAAACATTTGGGAAAAACTCTGCCATTTATAACATAAATCTAAAAGCATGTTTTGAATATATATGTAAACATAACTAACATGGAAGTAAATGATTAAAAGTGTATCATCATTGAACAAAGTTTTACTTTTTATTAAACAAATAAATAATATGATATAATTATGTTACTATTTACGGATATTATTTCTGGGAAACTTCCATGTTACTCCTCTTAACAAATTATTATATTTACGGCTATTTTGCCTGCTTCTGTTTAGGAGTTCCCCTGTTTAAATGTCATTGGCTTTTTACTCGCATATTCTGTTTGCCAGGAGGAACAATAGAAAGGGTGGCTATGGCAATTAAGAGAGGTGAAAGGGTGGATGAGATGATTGTGATGGTAGGAACGAATGACTTGAGTGGCAATGTAAGTCGGGCAGCGAGAGATATGAGATTTTTGCTTGAGACTGTATGGAAGAAGACAGAGAGAGGAAAAATAGTGTGCGTGTTGCCTAGGTATGATAATGATGAGCTGAGCAGAAGAGCAGTGATATTGAATGGCATAATAGCGAGAATGTGTGACAAGAGAGGACTGGTATATGTGGATGCTTGGAGTGCGTTTTTGGAAAGAGAGGAATTGTATGCGAGAGACCGTTTACATTTGAATGAGGAAGGATGTAGGCATCTGGAGAGATTGCTGTTCTGAACGAGTCAGTGTGTCAAAGGGAGGATGATAGCAGGGGTGGCCTCTTGTGGGAATGGATACTTGGGAGAAGGGAGACAATGTCAGGTAACACTGAGCCCAGTGGAGTCTAGCAGGGATAATGCTGGGTATAGAAACAATGGCATTTATATGCTTTATACTAATGCCAGGAGTATCCGGAATAAGGGAGAGGAATTGGTGGCGCAGATAGCATCAGCCTGGCCAAAAATTATTGCGATCACTGAGACGTGATTGACAGAAGGGGATATAACAACAGGAATAGAAGTCGCTGGGTATAGCATTTTTCGTCAGGATAGGAGGGGAAAGTGTGGTGGTGGGGTACTGCTTATGATAAGTGATGACCTATGTCCTCTAAGAGTGGAGAATTTGGAAGGAAGTGAGACAAATGATTTTGAGAGCATATGGTGTGAGGTAGAGGTAGGCAAGACAGGATATTTAGTGGGGTGTTGCTACAGACCCAGGAGCACAGAGGATGGGGACCAGGAGATGTTTAGACAGCCAAGTTTGGTAAGTGCAAGAAGAATGATTGTTATGGGAGATTTTAACTTCAGTAGTATATATTGGAGAGAGGAAGATGCATGTAGCAATAGGGGAATGGAATTTCTAGAATTCTTGAGGGACAAATGTCTTAGGCAACATGTAACAGAGGGAACAAGAGGTTCAAAAGTTTTGGATTTGGTTATAGCATCAGAAGAGTTGATAATAACTGAGTTGATGTCTCTCCCACCAGTTGGAGAGAGTGACCATATGGTGTTGACTTGGAATATGAATAAACAAGCAGGAGCATCAAAGAGACAGGAACTTATGTGGAATTATAAGGCAGGTGATTATAATAGTCTTAGACGTCAACTTCGGGAAGTTTCATGGAGGCAGGAATTGGAAGGCCGGGATATCACTAGTGCGTGGGAAATTGTGAAAGAATATTTGTTATCAGCAATGGTAAGTTGTATACCAGAAGTGAAGAAGAGGACGCAATTTGGAGTAAAGTGGATGACAAACAATATTAAACAGGAACTGCATGCGAAAAAGAGGCTATGGAAGAGATATAAGGAGACAGGTGAAGAGATGCATGAGGAATATAAGATACAGGCCAGAAGAGTGACTAGTGTGGTAAGGAAAGCGAAACTGGAATATGAGAGGAGATTGGCCCTAAGATCCAAAGAAAATCCTAGGGAATTTTTTAGCTATGTGGCCAGTAGGAAGAGAAATGACTGAGGAAGAATGATATTGTGGGATAAAAATAGGAATAGAGTGACTGATGCAGAGCACATAGTGGAATTGTTCAATGAACACTTTATTGGAGTATTTCATCCTAGAGGAGTCAGTTTTAATGCTAGAAGGACAGGACTGGTTCGAGATCTGGAGGTACAGGAGGAGAGTGTGTTTCAGATACTGAGTACTCTGGATGTCAGTAAAGCTGTGGGACAGGATGGTATTTCACCACGAGTTTTGAGAGAATATGCTAGGGAATTGACAGTGCCTTTAACGTGGCTTTTCAATGAAAGTCTGGCTTTGGCAAAGGTGCCCAGAGAATGGAAGGAAGGTAAGATAGTGCCATTGCATAAGGGTGGTAACAGACTAGAAGTGTCTAATTATAGGCCAGTCTGTGTCATCAGTAGTTGTTAAGATCTTGGAGAAAGTAGTGAGGGACCGTATACAGCATTGGCAGAGGAGGGTAATGTTATCTGTGAGAATCAACATGGATTTGTGAAAGGACGCTCTTGTTTTAGCAATATGCTAGCCTTTTATAATAAAGTTTCAAGAACATTAGATGAGGGAAAGGCATATACTGCAATTTTCTTAGACTTGGCGAAGGCATTTGACAGGGTGCCACATGATAAGCTGATATTTAAGTTGCAACACATGGGTCTGGATGTCGGATTGGTCAACTGGATTCAGGATTGGCTGTCTGATAGGTATCAGAGAGTTGTGTATGGTGGAGCAGTTTCCAGGAGGCAGAGGGTTACAAGTGGGGTCCCACAGGGCTCAGTACTAGGACTTATATTGTTTAACCTTTATATCAATGACATAGCCAGTGGATTGCAGTGGGATATTCAGTTGTTTGCGGATGATGCGAAGCTGGGAAGGATTATTAGTAATAGTGCAGATGTGGTAGCCCTGCAAGAGGATTTAAATAAGCTAGATAGATGGGCAAATGAATGGGGGGAGGGGTGTCAGTTTAATGCATCAAAATGTAAGGTCTTGCGGTTTGGGAAACATCGATGGGATGCTGCATACTCTATGGGAGGAGTTATACTAGAGGAAGTAGGGTAGACAAGAGATCTGGGGTTGATGATTGATAGAAACCTCAAGTTTAGGGGACATATTGCAAAGGTGGTGAAGGTAACACAGAGGATTGCTGCTATTATAAGAAGGACACTGACCTGCAGAGATAAGAGGGTTATCATTCTGTTGTATAAGTCTCTGATCAGATCACACTTGGACTATTGTTCTCAGATTTGGTCCCCAGGATTTGAAGGGGATAAATTAACTGTGGAAAGGATACAAAGACGGATGAGAAAGATGGTTTCAGGACTGTACAAGGATAGTTATGAGGATCGGCTGAGAGAATGTGGACTGCAGAGTTTGGTGGATAGAAGAAGGAGAGGTGATGTGATTGAGACTTTTAAACTGTTGAGAGGTGGTTACAGGGTTGACACTGGGGAGTTCTTTCGCTTGGTGGAACTGCGGGAAGGAGTGATGACAAGAGGCCATCCCTGGAAGTTACAAAAGGAAACTGTAGTTTCCTTTTGTAACTTCCACACACACAGTAGTTTGGGCATTGTAGATGTATATTTACCAATAAATATATGTAGCATAAAGGAAGAGAAATTTGCACATACCTTTTTCTGGGTGCTGTACCTTTTCTTCTTTCAGCAATGTCCAAACTACTGTGTGTGGGGGGGGGGGGGGATATTAGGCAAAGCGGGAGAATTAAAATAGATATGGGGAAAACCCCCCGTTTTTTTTTTTGAATGATATATATATATACATATATATTAAAAGGGATGGGCAGAGCATTTTTTTATATTTATATAGGGTGGGAAAGGGTGAAAGGGGTTGAAAACAGCAATTTATTTTTAGAGGGGGTAAGAGGGGTTGATGGGGAGCGGTTTGTTTCGACTATTCTTGGTCGTCGTCTGAACACATGGAAGAAGTGGATGCTATGTCAGGTCGGGTAGGTGTTTCTGCTTTTGAAGTGTTTGTGTTATTGTCTATTGGTCGGGGTTGTGACCTCAATTTTTTGTTGTGAAGCTTCCAAACCTCGGAGATTATGTAGGGCCTGTGTATGTTGATAGAGTTCGCGTCACATTTTATGGCTATTGTTTCCGATATTCTAAGCATTGTTTCATTTTCTTGTCTGTCTACAATGATGGCCTTGTCGATCTGTGGGGTATGTTTTTGTTCAAGGGCGTGAACAGCTATTTCCGTTTTTCCTGTGCTTTGTATTCGATTTTTCTTTCTGATGTTGCGTTTTTTAGTGTTTAAATGTTCTGGAATAGGGATGTTACAATCGCAGAAGTGTTCTTGTAGTCTTGCTCATAAAGACCTGATGGTGGAGCCTGTGTAGGTGATATCACAGTCTTTTTCGCTGGGAAATTTATAGACTACGTTGTGGTGTTCAAATATTTCTTTTTGTGTGTGAAATTTAGTAGGTTTTAGGAGATTTGCCAATTTTTGGTTTGTGGTGAATACCAGTTTGTAGTCACTATGTTTGAAGATGTATTTATAGGCTTTGTATGTGTTTTGAGTGTTATGGTAGTTTGATAATTTTTTGTGTAGGGAAGATTGTTTTGGTACTTGGGTTGTTTTGGCAGTTTTTGGCTGTCTTGTTTGCATAATTTATTAGTTGTGGAGGATAGTTGGGATTTTTGAAGATCTGTGTTAGTTTTTTATTTCTGCATTTAGATTACTCTGATTCGTTGAAAATTTGTGCGCATTTATGAATTGCGATAAGATGACTGATTTTTTAACGGAATATGTATGGTATGAGTGGAAATGGTGGTAGTTTCCGATACTTTCAAAACAGAGACATCATTACCGAAATCCAAGCAAAATTGTTGTATGACTCTAACAAAAAAACAATATTCCACAAAATTAACAACATCATAGACAGTAAAATAATAATAAAACCAAACATCGCCCCAACTTAGAAAAGGCCCTATTATCCCTAAAAAGGAACCCGAACATCATTATTAATAAAGCTGACAAAGGGGATACAGTAGTCATCACAAACCTAACCGATTACCACAACAAAATAACAGCTATCTTAACCGACCAACACACCTACCAAAAAATCCAAATTGACCCCATCCCTGACCTCATTAAACAAATCAACAGTACCCTACACACCCTAAGAAATGAAGACAAAATAGACAAAACCACAATGAAAAACACAACCCCCGCACCACACGTACTCCTTGTATGTTCGGACAAATAAAAACTCACAAAGACGGGTACCCGATGAAGCCAATAGTCTCCTACAAAAACACCACTATAGCACCTTTATCAAAATTCATAGCAAAACTTCTCAAACCATTAACTACAGCATCTAACTTCATGATAAGAAACTCAGACGACCTTTTCAAAAAAATAAAATACCTAACCCTATCCCAGGAAGACATCCTCACTTCACTAAATGCGGCATCTTTATACACCAACGTGGACGTCCCCAGAACTTTAGACATTGTACACACACTACTCACAGAAGACCACACCCTGCACTCTCATACTAAACTAATGCCCAATGATATTATTAACCTAATAAAACTAATAATCTCGGCAAACTTCTTCAAGTTCAACAACAACATGTACATTCAAATCTTCAGACTCCCCATGGGCCAGAACAATAGTGGACAACTAGCAGAATTATTCCTAGCACACATAGAATCACTCCTACTGCACCCTTCCCTCCCCCCTGGCATCACCTTTTATGGCAGATATGTGGACAATATTCTGCATTGGAAATCCTACACGCATCACCACCTTAAAAGCATCCTAAACAGTTACAGCAACAGAATAAAATTCACCATAGAAACGCAAACAGAACACATCCATCAATTTCTTAAACTTGACATTAACCAGAACACACAACGAAATAGCCACGAAAGTATACCACAAACCCTCATATATAGGAAACTACCTCCATTTCCACTCATACCATCCATATTCTGTTAAAAAATCGGTCATCTTATCACAATTCATAAATGCGCACAAATTTTCAACCAATCAGAGTAATCTAAATGCAGAAATAAAAAAAACTAACACAGATATTCAAAAATCCCAACTATCCTACACAACTAATAAATTACGCAAACAAGATAGCCAAAAACTGCCAAAACAACCCAAGTACCAAAACAATCTTCCCTACACAAAAAATTATCAAACTACCATACACCCAAAACACATACAAAGCCTATAAATACATCTTCAAACTGGTATTCACCACAAACCAAAAATTGGCAAATCTCCTAAAACCCACTAAATTTCACACAAAAAGAAATATTTGAACACCACAACATAGTCTATAAATTTCCCTGCCAAAAAGACTGTGATATCACCTACACAGGCTCCACCATCAGGTCTTTATGAGCAGACTACAAGAACAGTTCCGCGATTGTAACATCCCTATTCCAGAACATTTAAACACTAAAAAACACAACATCAAAAAGAAAAATCAAATACAAAGCACAGGAAAAACAGAAATAGCTGTTCACGCCCTTGAACAAAAACATACCCCGCAGATCGACAAGGCCATCATAGTAGACAGACAAGACAATGAAACAATGCTTAGAATATCGGAAACAATAGCCATAAAATGTGACGCGAACTCTATCAACGTACACAGGCCCTACATAATCTCTGAGGTTTGGAAGCTTCACAACATAAAATTGAGATCACAACCCTGACCAATAGGCGATAACACAAACACTTCAAAAGCAGAAGCACCTACCTGACCTGACATAGCATCCACTTCCTCCATGTGTTCAGACGACGACCAAGAATAGTCAAAACGGACTGCACCCCGTCAACCCCCCCTTCTATAAATCAATTGCTGTTTTCAACTCCTTTCACCCTTTACCACCCTATATAAATACAAAAAAACGCTCTGCCCATCCCTTATAATATATATGTGTGTATATATATATATAACATTCAAAAAAAACCTGGGTTTTTTCCCATTTCTATTTTAATTCTCCCACATTGGCTAATACCCCCCCCCCCCCACACACACACAGTAGTTTGGACATCGCTAAAAGAAGAAAAGCCACAGCACCCAGAAAAAGGTATGTGCAAATTTCTCTTTCTTTATGCTACATATATTTATTGGTAAACAATGCCCTAAGAATCTGTGAGTAAAAAGCCAATGACATTTCAACAGGGGCACTCCTAAACAGAAGTAGGCAAAATAGCCGTAAATATAATAAATGTTACTATTTACTTTTAATGAAGTAGATGAGCTTCTCGGCGTTGCAGATTGCTGGATATCTGGCTCAATATTGGTCAACTTCAATCAAAGATCAGTACATACACCAAGACGAATTCTGTATTTTGTTTTTATTTGAAGGAACGATGAAAATCCTTTCTCGCAAAGATAGGTTGTAGAAAACTGCATGACAATTTTCGATGCTTCTTCAGATAATTTGGGGAAATTCACTTCTCACTGAAGGCAAGATCCAGAATTGAGCCAAACCACGATCACGGAATTGCATTTCAAGCACACTGTCACTTAAGCTGAATTAGCTGTTCTTTTTTCAATAGCGAAAGGTCATTCTAATGACTGCAAGCCTGAAATGGATCGTGAACCCACAGAAATTTATGATTATTATTACGGGCAACTCCAGGGAGTTATTAGACTCATCGAGGGAGGTCCCAAATCATATTCATCATAACTATTCGACATTCGTACAGTATCTATCATACCTCGACTTAAACTCATTCACTGTCACAGTATCCACCACAGACTCTGGCAGCCCATTCCACTCATTCACCACTCTAAAAGTAAAGAATCCAGCTCTAACATCTTTACTAACCACACTTTTGCCCAGTTTCCATGGATGTCCCCTAATCCTCCCACAACCAACCCTGTTATCAAAAATATCTTCTGAATTAATTTGATAGAAACCCTTCAGTAATTTGAATGTCTCAATCTTATCTCCCCTCCTCCTCATCCACGTATCAACCAAATTTTGCAACTCATAAATCCTCAACCTGTTCTCATAAGGTGCATTCCACAGACCTGCTATCATCTTGGTCACTCACCTGTGGATCCTCTCAACCTCCTCCCCATTAAGAAGAAACCTAGGTGACCAAATCTGGGCACAGTAATCGAGATGGGGTCTTATCAAGGCTCGATACAGAGGAACAATAACCTGTTTGTCTCTGCTTGCCAACGTATTCTTCAGCAACCAAGTGATTTGATGAGCTGATTTGGCCACTTTTGCAATGTTCCCCCTAAACTTCAACTCCTTATCCACCAACACTCCTAAATCTCGTGCCTCATCAATTTCCTGGAGTACAGTTCCACCAATGTAGTAAACTGCTGCTAATCTTTTCACTCCAAAATGTATAACCCTACATTTTGCCACATTAAATTGACATCCATTCTCCTTAGCCCAGACCTCCAATCTATCCAAATCTTCTTGCAAAAGTTTGACATCATCTGCATTCACTATTGCCCTACCCAACTTTGCATCATCTGCAAACAAATGAACTGCTCCTCTCAGATCCTTTCCTATATCATTAATGAACAAATTAAACAGCAGTGGTCCAAGAACAGAACCTTGTGGCACACCACTAGTCACAGGCCGTCTTGTGGACTCTACTCCTGAATAAACCACTCTATGATATCTCTCTGTCAACCACCCTCCTATCCATCTCACCAACCCTATATCCATCCCCATATGCTGCAATTTACTGATTAGAATTTCATGTGGTATCCTGTCAAAGGCCTTAGCAAGGTCCAGTAGCATCACTATAAACCCATTACCCTTATCAAGTTCAGCCGTCACTGTGTTATAATACGTGAGCAAGTTACTGAGGCATGACCTACCCTTCACAAAACCATGCTGTGCCCGATATAGTATCCCATTTTCTTCTATCCAATCTTGTATTTTCCTCTTGACAATTTTCTCCAAGACCTCGATAATGATTCCTGTTATGCTGATTGGCCGGTAATTTTCAACAGCAGCCTTGGAACCACCTTTATGCAGCGGAACTATTTTCCCCTCTTTCCACCCCCTTGGAACTGACCCAGACCCGAGGCTCAAATTAAACAAAATGGTCAAGGGCACTGACAATTCTTTAGCTGCTTCATGTACGACACGAGCTGGTATACCATCCAATCCCACAGATGTACTGACATTGAGGTTCTGTAATAGACTAGTTACCGCTACCTCATTCATCACAATTCCAGTATAAGCTGTTGGTTCTTCCATTCCTGCAATGTCACCACCTGGATGATATATTCTTGCAAAGTGCTCGCTCAGTAATTCCACTATATCGACTGATTCGGTTACCTCCCTACCCTCAGCAATTTTTAAGATCATTCTGCCATGAACATTTTCCCTTTTACTTGCAACATATTGAAAAAACTGTTTGGGATTCACTTTAGCCTGCACGGCCAATTTTCTTTCGTAATCCGCTTTTGCTTTTCTTACCACCCTTGTTACCATCCTGGCCTGAGCTTTATACTGTTCCTGCACCTGCTGGTCACCTTTCTCCTTAAATTCCCTCCACAATTGTTTCTTTTTTTGCAGCTCTAGCTTAATAGTGTTATTCATCCATTTAACTCCTACTTGATTTATTATTCGGACTCTTGGTATACAGTCAACCATTGCCTCCTGCAAACACTTCTTAACCATCTCCCATGCACTATCAACATCCAGCCCTTGCAGTTTTACATGCCATGGCACTGAACCAATCAAACTCCTAAGTTTGTCATACTTACCAGCCTGATAATTCCACATGTACCCTGTCTTTATTGTAAATTCCACACCTTTAGCAACCTCCCAAGTCAAGACCCCATGATGACTCTCACCAATTGGTGGCAATGTGGTCATATTCGTTACTGCCAAATCCTCAGATGCAGTTACTAGGTTAAGCATTCTCTGACCCCTAGTATTTTCCATTATATGCTGTTGCAGATAGGTATCCCTTAATAACTGCATAAAATCCAATTCCTTCCTCCCATGCCTCTTTCCAGTCAATGTTACCATAATTGAAATCACCCATAATAATTACCCTACTTCCGCTCATTTCTTCTATTTGCCTATGCATACTATCCCCACCATCTATTCCATCACCTGGTCTATAGCAGCACCCAATTGTATATTTTGTTCTGCTAGATTCTATCTCACACCAAACAGCCTCAAATGTGCTCTTTTCTCTATCCTGCAGTTCAACTTCTATACTCCTGCGCTGCAACTCATCAGCTATCATCAATAACACTCCTCCTCCCTTTTTATTCACCTCCTGAACATGCTATACCAGTCGCATGCAACCCCACTAGCTTTATCATCTTCTGTTAGCCATGTTTCACTAATACGAACAACCTGTGGCCTGGAAGTGCCAACCAAAGTCAAAAACTCTTCCTTCTTGTTCCTAATACTCCTAGCATTAGTGTACATGAATTGCAGAAGCCCATTAGTCCCATCACTATTTTGATGCCTTATACTAACTATCGCATTCTGATTTGTTGTCCTTCGTACTCGCTCGGGCATATTATACTCATTCATACACTCAACTGCCTCCCTAAAGTCTGCATATCTACTCCCCCCCCCTTAATAAATCTAATTTCCCTGAGTCTGTACATCCACTTCCACATCATTCATCAACACTTTTTCAAGCCTCCGTACACCAACTCCATTCAAATGTAACCCATCCATCTTATATAAATCCTTTCGCCCATTGAACTCACTCCACACATCCACAAATTCCACACCACTCTCCGTGCATAACCCACGCATAAAGTCATTGGCAATTATGGCCCTCCTTCTAAACACTTCACTGTCATACCGCGGTAAAATACTCACCATCCTAACTCTCTCACTCTTCTCTTTTGCTACCTCAAGTAATTCCCTCACATCCTCTATCATTTCCATTTTGTCTTCTTTCAAATCATTTGTTCCTGCCACGATTATCATCTCTTTCACCCTCTGTTTTTACACTCGAATAGATTCACTGATGTCCTTTATGTTCGCACCCGGCTGGTACGATTTCGTCAAACTCTCAACTATCACACCTCTTAATAGCGAATCCCCAAACAGCACTCGCTCCTTCATTTTATTGACGTTTACGAACATTCTATTATATGTCGTCACAGACTTTCGCCATTTATTAGTCGGTACGCCCAGCACACATTTTTCCATACGCTCCAGTTGCCTTTTTGCTCTGTGTATCGCTCTGTATATTCAAACGTGCAATTTCACTACTCGCATTTATCTCACCATTTTCATTATCAATCAAATCATCCATTCGTTCTGTATTTCTACCTTGATTTATTATTTTATTATTTATTTATTATTTATAACTTTATTATAAAAGTTATTCGAAAATATGTTTTCAAATTCTGTTTTAAAGTTTGAGGTGGACACAAACCCTTTCCCAGTTGTTAAATTCTAAACTAATATGTTTTTGGGACCTGTACAAAATAATCAATTGTATTTGCCTTTTGAATACTATCTGGGGAAGCTTCAAACCTCCCCGTCCCTTTCATCACACATTCGTAATCAGGCTACTGTTGATATTGACTTTATATACACATTCAAGACTGTAAACAATTGTTGAATAATAACACAATAATGTAGGCATAATTACTGTGAAGGGAGAAAAGTCACAAAACAGAAAAATGTTCCTAGAAAATAACCAATTGTATTCACCATTGAATGCGATCCACTGGTTGAGTGTCCAGCAAGTCAGCAAATTTTTCCTTTTGTTCAGCGTGTTAATATTATCGCATTGCAACTGATGGGAATTCTGTGTTTCTGTGGATTCGTTACAGATCTCTTTCTCTTCAGAAACTACACACAAACTGTTCTTACAATCGTGTTTTGTATTATCACTGTCATCCGGAAATACCGTACTTACTCAAATATAATGTAGAAATGAATGTAGAAAGTGTGAATGATAGTATAAATGGTTTCTCAGAGAACAAAAACGATGAGACAGATGCATTGAGTGAGATCGCGTTGTTGAATAGTGCGATAGAAAGAGCAAAACAGCAGCTAGAGTGCATGAACAAAAGTAGACTGAATGAACCAACCAATAATAAAAGGTATGACAGGAAAAATAGACGTATGAATGTGAACATGAACAGAATGAAGGATAGAGTGCTGTATGGAGACTCGTTATTACGAGGTGTGTTAGTAGAGGATTTGACAAAATCGTACCAACCTGGTGCGACCATAAAGGACGTAACTGCGTCTATTAGAGAGCAAAAGGAAAGGGTGAAAGAAATGATTGTTGTGGCAGGTACGAATGATTTGAAAGGAGATAAAATGGAAATGATAGAAGACCTGAATGAATTGTTTGAGGTAGCAAAAGAAAAGAGTGAGAGAGTTAGAATGATTAGTCTTTTGCCACGGTATGACAGTGAAATGTTTAAAAGGAGGGCTATAATTGCAAATGACTTTATGCGTGGGTTATGTATGACGAGTGGTGTGGAATTTGTGGATGTGTGGAGTGAGTTTGATGGGCGAAAGGATCTATATAAGATGGATGGCTTGCATTTGAATGGTTACGGTGTAAGAAGACTTGAGAAAGTGTTGCTGAATGTAGTGGATGTGCAAATTCAGGGAAACTAGATTTGTTAGGGGGGGGGAGTAGAGATACAGTCCTTATAGAGGCAGTTGAATGTAAGAATGAATATAATATGCCAGAGCAAATAAGGACAACAAATCTGAGTGGGATAGTTAATATAAGGCGTCAAGGTATGGTTGGGGCTAATGGGGGTCTTAAATTCATGTACACTAATACTAGGAGTATTAGGAACAAGAAGGAAGAGTTTTTGGCCATGGTTGGCACTTCCAGACCACAGGTTATAGGTATTAGTGAAACATGGCTGACTGTAGATGATATAACTAGTGGGATTGAATGTGATGGGTATAGTGTGTTCAGGAATGACAGAGAGAATAAAATGGGGGGAGGAGTATTGTTGATGATAGCTGATGAGCTCCAGCCAAGGAGAATAGAAGTTGAATTGCAGGATAGAGAAAAGAGCACATTTGAGGCCATTTGGTGTGAGATTGTGGCTAGCAGTACTAAATATACAATTGGGTGCTGCTATAGACCAGGTGATGGAAAAGATGGTGGTGACAGTATGCACAAGCAAATAGAAGAAATGGGTGGAAGGAGGGTGATTATTATGGGAGATTTCAACTATGGTCGCATTGATTGGAGTGAGGAGAGGACACACGGGAGGAAGGAACTGGATTTTATGCAGTTATTAAGGGATAACTATCTGCGACAGCATGTAATGGAAAATACTAGGGGTCAGAGAGTGCTTGACCTAGTAATTACATCTGAGGATTTGGCTGTAACAAATATGACCACATTGCCACCAATCGGTGAGAGTGATCATAGGGTCTTAACTTGGGAGGTGGCTAAAGGTGTAGAATTTTCAATTAAGACAGGGTACATGTGGAATTATCGGCCTGGAAAGTATGACAAGCTTAGGAGCTTGATTGGTTCAGTGCCATGGCATGTACAACTGCAAGGACTAGAAGTTGATAGTGCATGGGAGGTAGTTAAGAAGTGCTTGCATGAAGCAATGGCTGACTGTATACTTAGAGTCCAAATAATAAATCAAGTAGGGGTTAAATGGATGAATAACACCATTAAGATTGAGTTGCAAAAAAAGAAACAACTATGGAGGGAATTTAAGGAGAAGGGTGACCGGCAGGCACATGAACGGTATAAAGCACAGGCCAGAAGGGTGACGAGTGTGGTAAGAAAAGCAAAAAAGGATTACGAAAGAACATTGGCCATGCAGGCTAAAGAGAATCCTAAACAGTTTTTTAGATATGTAGCAAGTAAAAGGAAAAATGTACATGGCAGATTGATTTTAAAGAATGCCGATGGTAGGGAGGTAACTGAATCAGTTGAGATAGTTGAGTTACTGAGTGAGTAACTTGCTCCCGCAGTAAACAACACACCCTCCCCAATAGGCACTATATTGCAGAGGCAAGAAAAACAAGTACTTTTATTATGTCAGTAAATAAGGTACCAGCAGTTTGCGTTAATATATTTCTCAACAAATAGCGCAATTAGAGACAACTGGGATAGAAATGACACTAATTAATGAATCACATATCCCCCATACAGAAACTATGCTGTATAGACTCAAGCAAAACCATATGTTGCACCATCAAACACAGTATCTAACTAAAAGCTATTGTTATTAATTAGATGTGTGTGAGTTTGCTCACTACAAAGCAGCAATAACATTCAACCAAACGTGTTAAAATTCGTAAACATGTTAAAACTAAGAAATATATATATAGTGAATGTTGTTATGCCAGTTTCACATAGAATTCGGTTGAAGAGAGTTAGCATTTCAACTCAATTGGCAGCTTGCGTTTATCTTTCCGTTGTGCAATTTACGAAAAATATATAAATACTGAAGTTAACTCACAACACACTTTGTCCAAGTATTACTTAGCACTTCTGAAGTTATATTGAGCCTTGGTTGAAGGAGGAAAACCTTCAAAAATAAAAATCAATAAACAACAAACAATTGGTTGAATGTGGTCATGTGGATAACACATGTTCACTTCAAATCTGACAAAACAGCAAGGGAAGCAATAAAACCGCATTGTTGCTCACTACATCCCTCTATTATTACTCATCATTCTGCCGCTACAAATTAAAATACAAATTAATTTTTTTTTTAGTATCCATTTTATTTCAATAATTTTTACTTACTTATTCAATTTTAATTTGTTTTGTTTGGATAATTAAAATATATAGTTTATTTGGTTAATTTAAGTCTGCCTGTAGACCACCTGTGGTCCACAGACCATAGGTTGAAAAACACTGCTATAGGGTACTCTCACCATATGTTGACTCCTAATTCATAAGTAGTATAGAAATAGAAGACATGGCACAACATAAATAAAAAAATGAATTTTAATTAGGAAAAGTATTTTGGAAAATACTTTTCCAAAATATTTATTAACTTAGTGTTTATTAACTTTTTCTTTTTGGGGGGGGGGGGGCTTCTGCCCCCCAAAGGGAAGGCCCCTTTGAGGATGGGAGTAAAGATGATGAGGCAGAAGAAACAACACACCTAAATATTAAATTATCATGATTAGATCGCACCTCGACGATCTAATAACATTTATATTTATTGACAATTCATCAGATAACGAAATTCAGCTTTATTACATACATTTTCGTAATTTTAAGGGAGTAAATTATAAAAAAAAAACAGAATTCAAAAGTTCAAAAAAAAAACAAAAAAACTTTATAGTTTTTTTTTGAACTTTACTAAACCAAGTAACTTAACATCGAACATTAACTTCAGACCAGAATGGAAGAATTTGTATATATATATCATCCGAAGACGAATAAATAGCAAAAATATTTCGTTTTTATAAAATTTATAAAAACAAAATAATTTTTTTTTGTTTTTAAGAACATTGTTTATTTGTTTAGTTAAATATAATTAAAGCTTATTTTCAGAAAAATGTTTATTTATTTCGATATAGATCGCAGACTTGTTTTTTAGAATCTCAAAACCACGGTAATACATACATATAGAAAACTTTTCTGTGAATTTAAACTTTTCATAAAAAGAGTACTTAATTTTAATTACATAAAAGTTTCTACATAAGCAAAAACATGTAAATTAGCTAACTTGTCAATTTTTTAACATACACATTCGGAAAATCTACTTTATTATATAACAGACTTTCGGATTTAACGCACAGCCCCTCACCTGAATTAGTCCGTTATATTGAGGTTTTACTGTACTATTATTATTGCATGGGCACCTCTGTGAAGTCCAAAGACTCGTCATGGGAGACCCAAGCTACCCCTACAATATCTATCATGTCTCTCCTTGAATCTGTTAAGAGATCACTCACAACTGAATCTGGCAACCCATTCCATTCATTCACCTCTTCGAACAAAATAATAATAATAAAAAAAAAAATCTTGTCCTCACAACCTTGTTTACCACACTCTATCCCAATTTCCAGGGATGACCTTTTGTCCTTCCCCCTCTAGTCAGGTGCCGAAATATTTCCTCTCCATTTATCCCATAAAATCCCTTAAGTAAATGTTCCTATCATATGTCCTCTTTTTTGCCTATCAACGAATTTTTGCAACCAACCAACTCTCCTCATAGGGAGCATTGCACAGACCATTCACCATCTTGATCACTTGTCTCTGAATTATTATCATTATTATTATTATTATTTAGGCCTCCAAAGAGTCACAAGACTCATCGCGAGAGGTCCCCTCCCAGGAACCACAAAGTCTATCATACTACTCCTTAAACTCATTGACCATTCTCTCTCTCACTACTCTATCAGGCAATGCATTCCACTGTTGAACCACCCTCCATGCAAAGAAACCACTCCTCACCCTCTTGCTCCCAGTTTCCTTTTGTAACTTCCAGGGATGGCCCTTGTCATCACTCCTTCCCGCTGTTCGACCAAGCAAAAGAACTCCCCAGTGTCTACCTTGTAACTACCTCTCAACAGTTTAAAAGTCTCGATCATATCATCTCTCCTTCTTCTATCCACTAAACTCTGCAGTCCACATTTCTTCAGCCGATCCTCATAATAACATTGTACAGTCCTGAAATTGTCTTTGTTATCCGCTACTGTACCCTTTCCACAGTTAATTTATCACCTTCAAATCCTGGGAACCAAATCTGAGAACAATAGTGTGTGGTCTGATCAGGATCTTATACAATGGAAAGATAACTCATATCACTGCAGGTCAGCATCCTTCTCATTATTGCAGCAATCTTTTGTGTTACTTTCACCACCTTTGCAATATGTCCCTTGAATTTCATGTTTCTATCAATCATACCCCAGATCTCCTGTCTCCCCTACTTCCTCCAGTATAACTCCTCCCATAGAGTATGCAGCATCCCATCAATGTGTCCCAAACCTCAAGACCTTACATTTTGTTGCATTAAACCGACATCCTCATTCATTTGCCCATCTATCTAGCTTATTGAAATCTTGCATATTCTTGCAGGGCTGCCGCATCTGCACAATTACTAATAATCCTTCCCAGCTTCACATCATCCACAAACAACTGCATATCCCCCTGCAATCCACTGACAGTGTCATTGATATGAAGGTTAAACAATATAGGTCCCAGTACTGAGCCCTGTGGGACCCAACTTGTAACCCTCTGCTTCTTTGAAACTGTCCCACCATACACAACGCTCTGATAACTATCGGACAGCCAATCCTGAATCCAGTTGACCAACCTGACATCCAAACCAATGAGCTGCAACTTAAATATCAGCTTATCATATGGCATCCTGTCAAATGCCTTCACTAAATCCTAGAAAATGGCAGTATATGCCTTTCCCTCGTCTAATGCTCTTGTAACTTTATCATAAAAGGCTAGTATATTACTAATACAAGAGCATCCCACAAAAATCCATGTTGACTCTCACAGATAACATTACCCCTCATCTGCCCAATGTTGTATATGGTCCCTAACTAATTTCTCTGAAATCTTAACAAAAACTGGCCTATAATTCAACACTTCCAGTCTGCTACTGCCCTTATGCAATGGCACTATCTTACCTTCCTTCCATTCCCTGGGCACCTTTCCTGTAGCCAGACTTTCATTGAAAATCCATTCTCTAAAAACTTGTGGTGAAATACCATCCAGTCCCATAGCTTTACTGACATCTAGAGTACTCAGTATTTGAAACACACTCTACTCCTACACCTCTAAACTTCGAACCTGCCCTATCCTTCTAGCATTAAAACTGACTCCTCCAGGATGAAATACACCAATAAAGTGTTCACTGAACAATTCCACTATGTCCTCTGTATCAGTCACTCTATTCCCATTTTTATCCCACAATGACATTCTTCCACAGTCATTTCTCCTCTTACTGGCCACACAGCTAAAATATTCCCTAGGATTTTCTTTGCATCTTAGGGCCAATCTCTTCTAATATTCCAGTTTTGTCTTCCTTACCATACTAGTCACTCTCCTGGCCTGTATCTTAATTCTTCATGCATCTTCTCTTCAGCTGTCTCCTATCTCTTCCATAGCCTCTTTTTCACATGTAGCTCCTGTTTAATATTGTTTGTCATCCAATTTACACCAAATTGTGTCCTCTTCTTCACTTGTGGAATACAGCTTACTATTGCTGCTAACAAATATTCCTTCACAATTTCCCAAGCACTGATGATATCTTGGCCTTTCAATTCCTCCCTCCTTGAGACTTTCCCAAGTTGATGTCTTAGACTATTGTAATCACGTACCTTATAATTCCTCATATATTTCCGTTTCTTTGATACTCCTGCATGTCTATTCATCTTCCAAGTCAAAACCACATGGTCACTCTCTCTCCAACTGGTGGGAGAGATGTCATCTCAGTTATTATCAGCTCTTCTGATGCTATAACCAAATCCAAAATACTTGAACCTCTTGCTCCCTCTATTACATGTTGCTTAAGATATTTGTCCCTCAAGAATCTTAGAAATTCCATTCCCTTATTGCTATATGCATCTTCCTCTCCCCAATTTATACTGATGTAGTTAAAATCTCCCATAACAATCATTCTTCTTGCACTTGCCAAGCTCAACTGTCTAATCATCTCTTGGTCCCCACCCTCTGTGCTCGTTGGTTTGTAGCAACACCCCACTAAATATCCATTCTTGCCTACCTCTACCTCACACCATATGCTTTCAAAATCTTTAGTGTCTCTGCCTTCCAAAGCCTCCACTCTTTAAGGACATAAGTCGTCACTTATCATAAGCAGTATTCCACCACCATGCTTTGCCTTTCTATCCTGCTGAAAAATGCTGAACCCTGATATTTCTATTCCTGTTATTATATCCTCTTCTTTCAACCACATCTCAGTGATCTTTAGCCAGGCTGATGCTATCAGCACCAACAATTCCTCTCCTTTATTCTGGATACTCATGGCATTGGTATAAAGCATAAAAATGCCACTATTTCTATACCCAGCATTATCCCCTTTAGACTCCACTGTGCTCACCACTACCTGATATTGTCCCCCTTCTCCCAAGTATCCTTTCCCACAAGAGGCCACCTTGCTACCATCCACCTTGGGCATTCTAGTTTCCCTGCATTGACATACTGACTCGTTCAGAACAGCAATCTCTCCAGATGCCTACTCCCTTCCTCATTCAAGTGCAAGCAGTCTCTTGCATACAATTCCTCTCTGTCCTAAAACGCTGTCCAAGCATTCACATATTCCAATCCTCTCTTCTGACACATTCTAGCTAATATGTTATTCAATATGACTGCTCTTCTGCTCTGCTCGTTACAATCATACCTAGGCAACATGCACACTATCTTTCCTCTCTACATCTTCTTTTGTACTACCTCAAGCAAGAATCTCATATCTCTCACTGCCCAATTTACATTACCTCTCAAGTCATTTGTTCCTACCATCACAAACATCTCGTCCACTCTTTCATCCCTCTTAATTGCCATAGCCACACTTTCTACTGTTCCTCCAGGCAAACACTCCTGATGCATCCTATCTTGCACACCACGGATCATTGAGTCGCTGTACATTACACCTCTTACCATTTCTTCTCTCCTACTGTTTGTAATCTCTCCTCTTCTTCTTTTCACTATGCGTTATTCCAGCTTCCTATGCAGGGTCTGCGTGTTACTTAGATGCAACTTCTTGTTAGTACCACTCCCAATTGACCTGTCTCCTAGTCTTCCACTCTGGGGGGGGGGGATCCATTCTCTCCTCTTCTATCATTCCCATAACTCTCTCTCATTCCCTCTCTTGCACTTACCTATTCATCCTATTCTCTCCTCTTCAATCATTCCCATAACTTTCTCTCATTCCCTCTCTTCCACTTATCCTATTCTCTCTCTCCTCTTCTATCATTCACATAACTCTCTCTCATTCCCTCTCTTCTACTGTTCCCATTCTGTCCTCTTCTATCATTCCCATACCTCTCTTTCATTCCCTCTCTTCTACTGTTCCTATTCTCTCCTCTTCTATCATTCGCATACTTATCTCTCCTTCCCTGTCTTCTACTGTTTCTATACTCTCCTATTATATCATTCCCAAACCCCTCTCTCCTAATACTTCAATTCTCTCCTCTTCTAGCATTCCCAAAACTTTCTATCACTCCTACTCTGATTCGCCCTGCATACATCTCTTCCATTCTCCTAATCTCATCTTTCATACTTCTCATCTCGTTCACAAGATATTTCACCTTCTCTTTCAGCTCATCTATCCCTTTCTGCAAGTTAGTCACTCTTACTTGCCATTCTTTTACCCCAATCAAAACCATCTCCGTAAACTTCACAGCCATTCAAGCCTTCCACACTCCTGACTCTTATTTTCTCATTCATACTTCGCTCGTCATTCTCTCCTATCACACTACTTCCTCACTGACAAGAAACCAAGGTGACCAGATCTGAGTATAGAATGGTTTTAAAAAGAGAAACGATAACTCTCTTATCTCTGTTTGTTAGTGTTCTTCAATAACAAAGTAATCCTGTGAGCTAGCCTAGGCTACCTTAGCAAATATGCCCTCTAAACATCAACTGTCTATCTATATGTTCTACTGTTCCCCCAAGTCCCTGGCTTCATCAATTTCCTGGAGTACAGTTTCCTCACTGTGGTACATAGTTTGTAATATTTTTTATCCTGAAAAACATAACTTTTCTAGTTATGTTTTTTTGCCCATACTGATAGCCTATTTAAATCATCTTGAAAGCTTTCTACATCACTCTGCTTAACTACCTAAAATTACCCTACCCAACTTGCATCATCACCAAACAACTCAATATCTCCCTTCAAATTATTTCTTATATCATTTATGTACAAATTAAACAGCAATGGTGCAAGTACAGTGCTCTGTGGCACATCACTAGTCACCTGCTTTCTTTTGGATTCTGCCCTTCCATATCAGTCCCCCTTGTATCCATCAGTCCCCTTGTATCCATCCTCATTTGTTTTCAGTTCGTGTAACAGAGTTCCATGTTGTATCTTGTGAAATGCCTTTGCAAAATCCAGCAGCATAATCATGTTGCCATTCCCTTCAACTTAGCTGTCACTCTATTATAAAAAGTTAGTAAATGAGGTGGAATGTCTTGGGAGAAGTATGAAAGAAGAGATTAGGAGAATAGAAGAGATAAATGCAGGGCAAATTGGAATAGGAGAGAGAGAGAGAGAGAGTTTTAGGAATGATAGGAGAGGAGAGAAATTTGGGAATGATAGGAGAGGAGAGAAATTTGGGAATGATAAAAGAGGAGAGAATGGAATTGGATGTGGAAATGGAGAGAATGGAAACAGGAGAGAGAGGCATGGGAGGAGTGCTAGAAGAGGAGAGAATGGAAACAGTAGAAGAGAGGGAATGAGAGAGAGAGGCATGGGAGTGCTAGAGAAGGAGAGAATGGAAACAGTAGGAGAGACGGAATGAGAGTGCTAGAAGAGGAGAGAATGGAAACAGTAGGAGAGAGGGAATTAGACAGAAGTATGGGAATAAAAGAAGAGGAGAAAATGGAAACAATAAGCGAGAGGAAATGTTAAGAGGTATAATGTATGGGGACTCAATGATCCTTGGTGTTCAAGATAGGATGCGTGAGGAGTGTTTGCCAGGAGGAACGATAGAATGTGTGGCTTTGGAAGTTAAGAGAGGTGAAAGGGTGGATGAGATGATTGTGATGGTGGGAACAAATGACTTGAGTGATGGTAAATAGGGCAGTGAGAGATGTGAGATTCTTGCTTGAGGTGGTACGAAAGAAGACATAGAGAGAAAAGATAGTGTGTGTGTGTGTTGCCTAGGTATGATAATGACAAACTGAACAGAAGGGCAGTAAAATTGAATGACATAATAGCTAGAATGTGTGACAAGAGAGTACTGGAATCTGTGGATGTTTGGAGTGCATTTGAGGACAGAGAGGAATTATATGCAAGAGACTGCTTACATTTGAATGAGGAAGGACATAGGCATCTGGAGAGATTGCTGTTCTGAACAAGTCAGTGTGTTCCAGGGAGGTTAGTAGCAGGGGTGGCCTCTTGTGGGAATGGTTACTTGGGAGAAGGGGGATGATATCAGGTAACACTGAGCCAAGTGGAATCTAGAGGGGATAATGCTGGGTATAGAAACAATGGCATTTATATGCTATATACTAATGCGAGAAGTATCCAGAATAAGGGAGAGGAATTGGTGGCGCAGATAGCATCAGCCTGGGCAAAAATTATTGGAATCACTGAGACGTGGTTGACAGAAGAGGATATAATAACAGGAACAGAAGTCGTTGTCGCTGGGTACAGCATTTTTCGGCAGGATAGGAGGGGAAAGCATGGTGATGGAGTACTGCTTATGATAAGTGATGACCTATGTCCTCTAAAAGTGGAGACTTTGGAAGGCAGTGACACTAATGATTTTGAAAGAATATGGTGTGAGGCAGAGGTGGACAAGACAGGATATTTAATGGGGGTGTTGCTACAGACCAAGGAGCACAGAAGGTTGGGACCAGGAGATGTTTAGACAGTTGAGCTTGGAAAGTGCAAGAAGAATGAGTGTTATGGGAGATTTTAACTACAGCAGTATAAATTGGGGAGACGAACATGCATGTAGCAATAAGGGAATGGAATTTCTAGAATTCTTGAGGGACAAATGTCTTAGGCAACATGTAATAGTGGTAACAAGAGGTTCAAGAATTTTGGATTTGGTTATAGCATCAGAAGAGTTGATAATAACTGAGATGACATCTCTCCCACGAGTTGGAGAGAGTGACCATATTGTTTTGACTTGGAAAATGAATAGACATGCAGGAGTATCAAAGAGACGGGAACTTATGTGGAATTATAAGGCAGGTGATTATAATAGTCTTAGACGTCAACTTTGGGAAGTTTCATGGAGGGAGGAATTGGAAGGCCGGGATATCATTAGTGTGTGGGAAATTATGAAAGAATATTTGTTAGCAGCAATGGTAAGTTGTATACCACGAGTCAAGGAGAGAACACAATTTGGAGTAAAATGGATGACAAACAATATTAAACAGGAGCTACATGTGAAAAAGAGGCTATGGAAGAGATATAAGTAAGACAGGTGAAGAGAAGATGCATGAAGAATATAAGACACAGGCCAGAAGAGTGACTAGTGACTAGGTAAGGAAAGCAAAACTGGAATATGAGAAGAGATGGGTCCTAAGATCCAAAGAAAATCCTAGGGAATTTTTTAGATATGTGGCCAGTAGGAGGAGAAATGACTGTGGAAGAATGATATTGTGGGATAAAAATGGGAATAGAGTGACTGATGCAGAGGACATAGTGGAATTGTTCAATGAACACTTTATTGGAGTATTTCATCCTGGAGGAGTCAGTTTTAATGCTAGAAGGATAGGGCAGGTTTGAGGTTTAGAGGTACAGGAGGAGAGTGTGTTTCAAATACTGAGTACTCTGGATGTCAGTAAAGCTGTGGGAGTGGATGGTATTTCACCACGAGTTTTGAGAGAATATGCTAGGGAACAGACAGTGCCTTTGACCTGGCTTTTTAATGAAAGTCTGGCTGTAGGAAAGGTGCCCATGGAATGGAAGGAAGGTAAGATAATGCCATTGCATAAGGGTGGTAGCAGACTGTAAGTGTCTAATTATAGGCCAGTGTGTGTGTCATTAGTTAGTAAGATCTTGGAGAAAGTAGTGAGGGACCGTATACAGCATTGGGCAGATGAGGGTAATGTTTTCTGTGAGAGTCAACATGGATTTGTGAAGGGGCGCTCTTGTTTTAGCAATATGCTAGCCTTTTATGATAAAGTTACAAGAGCATTCAATGAAGGAAAGACATATACTGCCATTTTCTTAGACTTAGCAAAGGCATTTGATAGGGTGCAACATGATAAGCTGATATTTAAGTTACAGCAAATGGGGCTGGATGTCAGATTGGTCAACTGAATTCAGGATTGGCAGTCCGATAGGTATCAGAGAGTTCTGTGTGGTGGGGCAGTTTCAATGAAGCAGAGGGTTACAAGTGGGGTCCCACAGGGCTCAGTACTGGGACCTAAATTGTTTAACCTTTATATCAATGACATTGTCAGTGGATTGCAATGGGATATTTAGTTGTTTGCAGATGATGCAAAGCTGGGAAGGATTATTAGTAATAGTGTAGATGCGGCAGCCCTGCAAGAGGATTTGAATGAGCTAGATAGATGGGCAAATGAATGGGGATGTCAGTTTAATGCAACAAAATGTAAGGTCTTGAGGTTTGGGACATATCATACTCTATGGGAGGAGTTATACTGGAGGAAGCAGGGGAGACAAGAGATCTCAGGTTGATGATTGATAGAAACCTGAAATTTAGGGGACATATTGCAAAGGTGGTGAAGGTAACACAGAGGATTGCTGCAATAATAAGAAGGATGCTGATCTGCAGAGATAAAACAGTTATCATTCCATTGTATAAGACCCTGATCAGACCACACTTGGACTACTGTTCTCAGATTTGGTTCCCAGGATTTGAAGGGGATGAATTAACTGTGGAAAGGGTGCAAAGGCAGATAACAAAGATGGTTTCAGGACTGTACAATGATAGTTATGGGGATCGGCTGAGGGAATGTGGACTGCAGAGTTTGGTGGATAGAAGGAGTGATGACAAGTGGCCATTGCTGGAAGTTGCGAAAGGAAATTGTGAGCAAGAGGGTGAGGAGTGGTTTCTTTGCATGGAGGGTGGTTGAACCATGGAATGCATTGCCTGATGGAGTGGTGAGAGCGAGAACGGTCAATGAGTTTAAGGAGTGGTATTATAGACTTTGTGTTTCTTGGGGGGGGGGACCTTCCCTCAATGAGTCTTGACAGACTTTGTGTTTCTTACGAAGGACCTCCCAGAATGAGTCTTTTGACTCCATGGAGGCCTGAATAATAATAATAATAATCTTCCAATAATTCTTGCAAGTTCTGTTTCCATCTTTCCATGATGTCTTCGGAATTTGTGAGTAACTTTCCATCCTTATTTTTGATAAACTTTATGGGGCATTCTTTCTCTGACCTCATTCTTCTTAAAACATTATAGAAGAGTTTTTGGTTTCCTTTAAAATTTTGTTCTAAAGTATGTCCAAAGTTTTCCCAGCATTTTCTTTTCTCTTCTTTCACTAAGGTTTTAACTTTATTTCTTTGGTTGTTGTATAGTTCTCTATCAACCTGCAACTTTGATGTTATATATCTCTTCCATAATTGCTTTTTCTTTTTAATTTCTACTTTTAGTTCTTCAGTCCACCAGGGTGTTTTATGTTTCTTCTGTTTATTATTTAATGATACACCACAAATTTCTTTGCTTGTGTTCTAGAAGAAGTGTTTTGAACCTGTCCCATAGGTTTTCTACATCTTGGTCTTCATATATCTCTTTTTCTACTTCTTTCATCTTCTCTTCTATTTTACTTTTATTCAATGGCTGTTTCTTCTTTCTTTAGTTTGTAGTTCTTTATCTTAACATTTAATTCCTTGCTACTTTTAATTTATGGATTGTTTCCAATACTAATAAGTAGTGGTCACTGCCTAATTCAGGACCTCTATAGACTTGCATTTTTTGTCTACTTCCAGTATGATCTGCTTATGATAGCGTAATCGATTATAGATTTTTCGTTTCTACTGGGCTCTTCCCTAGTAAACTTATGGATTTCTTTATGCTTGAACATAGTATTTGCTATTACTAAATTATTTGTAAGGCAAAGGTTTATTATTCTTTCTCCATTATTATTCCGGGTTATTTCTTCTTGTGATCCCAACACTTGTTTTGTTTCCTCATCTACATGATTCCCTACCCAGCCATTAAGGTCTCCTAGTAGTATGATATGCCTTTGAACTTATTCAATTGTTTTTTGTAAAAGTCCGAGGAATTCATCTTTAATTTCTTTATTAGCATTATCGTTTGGGCCATATGCAACAATTACAGTGAATACTTGGTTGTCTGATTTAAAATCCATAGTGATTGTCAACAACCTTTCGTTTATTAGTTGCCATTAAGTAATACATTCTCTGAGATCTGGTTTAATTATGCAAGCTACCCCTTGTTTTCCCCATTCTCTTGGGTTTTTCCCTGAATAGAAAAGTATATATACCCATCTTTCATTTTCTGTCAACCTTGACCTTTCTTTTTTTGTTTCTGTGACTGCTAGCAGATCCAATCTTGATTTTTTTAATTCATCCATTAATTCGTTTTCTTTTCCATGTAGACTTTTAATGTTCCATGTTCCGTATCTCATGTACCTTTTTCCTCACTTTGTCGTTAACCATTTAGGCAGTTCGGCTATCTCTTTGTTATTTCTTTTAATGGGTGAAATTTTAAGGTATGCAGGGGATTAGCCTTCAGCACTCGAGTCTGGTGGTGGGGCTGCCACCTTCGAGGCCTCCAGACCGGCCTATGAGGGAAGTGCTATCCTGTTGGTCCACGGGAGGTATTTTATTTCCCTCCTACCCTTCATAGTAAACTATGAGGAGCATTCCCCGATCTGCCACCAGGGGACGCACCCGATGGGGCTTACAGGTGTCCCCCACACGGGGAAGTATCATCTTATTCCCACATATTTTCCTATCAACAAAATTTTCCACTTGTTGCCATCTACAAAAGACAAACTGGCACATCTATCATTAGCTGGTGTTTACCAGATACTGTGTGAATGTAATTTATCATACTTTGGACAAACAAGCCATTCTGTGGAAAAAAGAATGAAGGAACATCAGTATTATATGGAATACTTGAAACCTCATAAGTCTGGTCTACCACAACATAGCATTTACACTAAACATAATATCCAGTGGGATAAAGCTTGTCTTCTCCACAGATGCAAGTTTAAATATGAACACCTTTTCAAAGAAAGTTGCGAAGCCCTTTTACATCGGCCAAATTTGAATTGAAATGACTGTCTTTCTCTCTCAAAAGTTTGGGAGATTCTTATCTTATGCAACCATCAATGAAATAGTTTTTAAGAATTAATTAATAATATTTTATTAATATTAATTTTCTGGCACGTGGCAACAATTTTAATTGGTAATCCAATGACTGTTCTGTACTTTGTATTCCATTCCTTTAACTGTTTGTTCTACACTGATGATGATGTACTGTTACTTTTGTACTACTAGTACGAAATATTTGTACCTTTAATTCATTAAAGTTATTACTGTTGGTTTTATAGGTATTAAGTTATTAATTTTAATTATGCCACAGGTACCTCTAAAGATTAGAAATGAGGTTCAAGTTAGTAAGGCTAAAGTTAGTAAATAAGGCATGATTGACCTATCACAAAGTCATGCTGCCCCTCATAGAGTATCATATTCTAATCCATGCATTCCTGAATTCTCCTTTTTTACCAACTTTTCCAGTACTCTTACCACCACTCCTGAGATACGGATTAGTTTATTATTTGCTACCACAGACTTAGATCCTCCTTTATGCAAAGGAATTATTTTGCCCTCCTTCCACTCTGTTGGGACTTTGTCAGGAGTGAGACTTAAATTATAGAGTCTAGTCAAAGCCATCACCAGTTCCTTGGCACATTCTCGTAAAATGTGATTTGATATTCCATTAATCCCACAGCTGTATTTGCATTAAGATTCTGCAATATGCTAAGTACCTCTAATTCATCAACCTGTGTTCTCAACATTAGTCCCTGTCACCTCTACCTCAGCAGTATCCTCACTTGGATGATATATTCTTGCAAAAGGTCTTCAGTAGCTCAGCTGTTTGCATCTGTTACCTCTCTGCATCAGCACTCATTAAAGTTACCTTCCATATCATTCTTCTTTCTCTTTGTGACTATTAATAAATATACGAATAATTACAAAAAGTATACAGGAGTCATTTCAAATCTTGCAAAAATATTTCATTTATACATATAATAATGTATTATCCAAATACCTATGTTTATATATATGTTAAGAATACCAAGTAATTTTTAAACCTGGTTTTACTCCATTTTCCAAGTAAGCAAACAGACAAAAGGTCAAGTTTGCGCCTGCAATTGATGCAAGTCTAACTGATCCTACAGGTAGTGCAAGACCAGGGCAACTCGTGGTAAAGGATATATATATATATTTTATAAAGAATTGAATGACTAGAACCGAAATTTAAGTAAAAAGGTTTTAATATAGTTATAATATATTTCTAGCCATTCAATTCTTTATAAAAATATGTATGTTAACCGAGTTAATGATCATTCTTTCATATATATATATATATATATTAAAATTATGAGTGTATAAATTCTTACCTTACTACTAATACTGTCAACAAATAAGTCTGCTGAACTCCTTTATTGTTCCAGTGATATTTATCACTTAGAAGTTTCAGAAGACGGAGTACAAGTCTCAGATTTCCTTTGCCCCGAAATAAAAATTTTAATAGAGGCTGATAATCAAGTCGCCAAAGTTCACCATGATCTGGTATTAAATAGGCAGTACTCCCACTACAATGTACTAGTTGTTTTTTAAACAGCTCGCAGTTTGATCCAGGAAGCTCACAAATATCTAAAACTGATGTGGAATGACAAACATTAATACAAGGAATAATATCAATCTGTAATTCAGTACTGTTATACTTTGCATTTATGCACACACTATGTGCCTTTTCAGTAAAAGATAAATTAATGTTTGGAAACATACGTTTTTTTAATGTTTCAATACATTTCTGCAGCAGTTGAAAGATTTCTTCCTTGAATATCCCTGCATGAATCATATCTTTGACTACAAATTTTTGAATTCCTGGCATTAAGGTTGAGATTTTTTCTCTATTTAGACGGTAAGTAACCAAAGGCACTTTAAAGCTGTTAATGATTGTATCTGGATCATTTTCTTCAATACTTTTTACACAAATCTAGAAAAAAAACAAAACTGGCAATGTTAATTTAATTGCTGGAAATTTAAAACTGGTTATGAATAAAATCATAATAAAAGAATCTTAGGTTACATATTATCTACGCTATGAGCTATCAAAAAAAAAAAAAAAATTACAAATGTCTAAAATAAGTTTCAGACATTCATCCCCTGCTTATCAGAGGCTGCTATCTGGCGTTATTAATTTTATGGGTTCATTTATTTCTCACTATTGGTTGATAAAATACAATTCTCAAAATCATGAGGTTATTCAGTTGTGTTAAAAAATAGTGGAAAAATATGCTTTTCAAAAGATTACTAACTTTACTTAATATTCCTTTAAGTTGTAATTACAAACATATTTGCAAATATGATGTGTATTTTTGGTGCTTACTTATTATCATTAAACATTTAGTAAGTACACTGAAATCACCCATTATTTCATTGAGATCATCACTTACACTTACTACTTAAATACTTTTGTTACTGGAATACAATGCATCAAACAAAAGAATTACAACCAAAAATTATAGCAGTTTATATTCATTCAATTAATGAGATTCAAAAGCAATCACTGTACCATGTATGTACAACTAATTGAATGCCTGGCTATTGATGGAAGTGGATCAATCAAATAATGCCATAGTGCCATAGTAAATACCACTGATAAAAATTTACTAACAGCACAGTAACAATGACAAAGCATGATAAGAAATTTTGCTTTCACCCCATAAATTTGTTGAATGACTAATTTACAGAGGCAGCAAGGCTCTGTATAAGGTAGGTCCTAGCTTAGCAATTTAGTCACATTTTGTAAGAGAGAGAGAATGATAGTGGAATTGGATCAGGGAAATGGCCACACCATGATACTGCTGGAGAGACTTTGCAAAGCCATCTGACAGAATACCACACAAAAAATATTACAAAACTAGGAGCAAACAGGAATGAATATGTAGTAGTGACACAGATAAGGGAGTGGCTGGCAGCAAAATATCTCAAAGGATTATTTGGATGCTGAAGAATACATAGGCAAGTAGAAATAAAGAAATAGTTATCCCTCTTTATAAGGCTATGATATGACTGCATCTTGACTACTGTGCACAGATTTGGTCATGTGTTTTCTTGGAGATGAGAAGACAGTGCAGAGGATTCAGAGACAAGTGATCTCTGATAAATCTGTGGACGCTTCCTATGAGGATAGGTTGAAGGTGTGTGGGTGGGGGTTGACAAGTTTAGTTGATAGGTAGAAACTTATAAGTTACTAAATTCTGCAAGACTCACAGAAGAAATTTTTCAATACATTGTGAGCAGAGAGAGAGAATGAAGGGTCACTCATAGAAGTTGTGTAAGAGTGTGTTTAGTAAGCGCATATGCAAACTAGATTTTTTATTTGGAGAGCGGTGAATGACTAACTGTGAGTGCCCTAATAATGAATGAGTAAGGTGAGGTATATGATAGGTATTGCGTGAATAATAGTTTGCATGGGTATCCCACAACGGGTCTTCTGATCCCATGGATATACATGCAAATACTAATAATAATAATTTTTAACTTTATTGTCTCTTGAATAAATTACATGCATATATAAAATTTAGATGAAACAAATAGTACAATTTCTTACATATGGTTCAGTACAGATTCTAATTAATATTATATTATATGAATTAGAATACATAATAATACTAAGGTTGAAGAGGTCTCATCAGTGGGAGCCAGACTCTGGGTCTGGCTCCCACTGATGAGATAAAGGTCAAAACCGGTCTGAGTAAAGACCTTCTCATAATACATAGCATTATACATATCCATATACCTAGAGTCCGAATAATAAATCAAGTAGGGATTAAATGGATGAATAACACCATTAACCTTGAGCTGCAAAAAAAGAAACAACTATGGAGGGAATTTAAGGAGAAGGGTGACCGGCAGGCACATGAACGGTATAAAGCGCAGGCTAGAAGGGTGACGAGTGTGGTAAGAAAAGCAAAAAGGATTACGAAAGAACATTGGCCATGCAGGCTAAAGAGAATCCTAAACAGTTTTTTAGATATGTAGCAAGTAAAAGGAAAAATGTACATGGCAGATTGATTTTAAGGAATGCCAATGGTAGGGAGGTAACTGAATCAGTTGAGATAGTTGAGTTACTGAGTGAGCACTTTGCAAGAGTATATCATCCAGGTGGTGACATTGCAGAAACGAATGAACCAGTAGATTATACGGGAATTGTGGTTAATGAAGTGGAGGTGAGTAGTCTATTGCATAACCTCAATGTCAATACATCTGTGGGATTGGATGGTATACCAGCTCGTGTTGTACGAGAAGCAGCTAAAGAATTGTCAGTACCCTTGACCATTTTGTTTAATTTGAGTCTCGGGTCTGGGTTAGTCCCGAGCGGGTGGAAAGAGGGGAAAATAGTTCCACTGCATAAAGGTGGTTCCAAGACTGCTGTTGTAAATTACCAACCGATTAGCATATCAGGAATCATTGTCAAGGTCTTAGAGAAATTAGTCAAGAAAAGAATACAGGATTGGATAGATGAAAATGGGATATTGTATGGGGGACAACATGGTTTTGTGAAGGGTAGATCATGCCTCAGTAACTTGCTCACGTTTTATAACACAGTGACAGCTGAACTGGATAGGAGTAATGGGGTTACAGTGATACTACTGGACCTTGCCAAGGCCTTTGACAGGATACCACATGGAACCCTAATCAGTAAACTGGAGCAGATGGGTATAGATATAGGGTTGGTGAGATGGATAGGAGGGTGGTTGAAGGAGAGATACCAGAGAGTGGTTTATTCAGGAGTGGAGTCTAAAAGACATCTTGTGACTAGTGGAGTGCCACAGGGCTCTGTTCTTGGACCACTGCTTTTCAATTTGTTCATCAATGATACTGGAAAGAATCTGAGAGGAAGTGTTCACTTGTTTGCTGATGATGCAAAGTTGGGTAGAGCAGTTGTGAGTGCACAGGATGTCAAAATTTTACAGGATGATTTGGATAGTTTGGAGGACTGGGCTAGGAAAAATGGATGTCAATTTAATGTGGCAAAGTGTAAGGTTATGCACTTTGGGGTGAAAAGAATAGCAGCAGTATATCGCATTGGTGGAACCATACTCCAGGAGATTGATGAGGCCAGGGATTTGGGAGTGTTGGTGGATAGGGAGTTGAAGTTTAGGGGGCACATTGCAAAAGTAACTAAAACAGCTCACCAAATCATTTGGCTTCTGAAAAATACTTTAACATGCAGAGACGAACAAGTTATTGTTCCTCTATATCAAGCCTTGATAAGACCCCATCTGGACTTCTGTGCCCAGTTATGGGCACCAGGGTTTCTTCGTGATGGGGAGGAAGTGGAGAGGGTCCAGAGACGAGTGACCAAGATGATAGCAGGTCTGTGGAATGAACCTTATGAGAATAGGTTGAAGATTTGTAGGTTGTAGAAATTGGACGATAGGCAAAGGAGGGATGATATGATTGAGTCATTCAAATTACTGAAGGGTTTTTATAAGATTGATCTAGAAGATATTTTTGAAAATATGACTGGTGGTGGGAGGACTAGGGGCCATGCATGGAAGCTGGGCAAGAGCGTGGTTGACAAGGGTGTTAGAGCTAGGTTCTTTACTTGGAGAGTGGTAAATGAGTGGAATAAGCTTCCAGAGTCTGTTGTGGGTGCTATGACCGTGAATGAGTTCAAGGCAGGGTATGATAGATACTGTGTGAATGTTGAATAGTTGTTCTTGATATGATGTTAGGGCCTCCCTCGATGAGTCTGTCGACTCCTTGGAGTTTCCCGGAACAATAATAATAATAATAATAATAAGGATATGTGCTTTGCATTATGGGATACTAAGGCAAATGATGTGAAGTCATTAGCTTCTATATATAAGTTGCCCCAGTCCTGAAAATACTTCAGGCACAAACTTTGTTTGCTTACACTTGGATAAAGGATTAAACCAAGTATATAATTTCTAGTATCTTTATTTATCATATTATATTTTATGTTTAGTACAAACATACACTTAAATGTACATTCATTATTTAGATAAATGCATTCAATAACTAGCAACAGTGCCAGCAGTTTTAATAATAATAATAGCATATTTTTATTAAATAAATTTGGTAATAAAGAATAATGTTACATATGGACTAAGACAAAAATAATAATAATGATACACACAAAGAGAGAGTAAAATATACATAATCAGAGATAAAATTCATTGTCATAAGGATAAATATAATCTTTAAAGATAAAAGTACAAGGACAATGTTCTATAGATAATACTGGTTAAGGTAATGTGATCTAGATGTTAATTGTTGTAATAGGATTATAATGTGGCATTATAATCCCACCATCTTTGAAGGCAGAATAAATTTTTGTGAAGAGAACAGGTTTATTGTTTAATGTTTGTGTTTTGGTGTATATGTGTAAGTGGTGTTTTCCTTTTAAAGATTGCATGACTGATCATGTTTAGGGCACATAGCAAAATGAAAATGTAATTTATACAGTTACTAAGGGATAATTACCTGAAACAGCACATGATGGAAAGGACCAGAGGTTTGAGAGTAATGGATCTGGTAATAGCATCAGAAGATCTATAACTGCAGTAGCAACTCTACTGCAGTTATAGATCATTATATTAATATAATGGTTGGGGAAAGTGACCATGCAGTCTTGTCCTGGAAGGTTGCTCATCATGTGGAAATTTCAGTCAAGAAAGTGTTTATACAGAACTACAAAGCTGATGATTATGACATACTTAGGATGCAACTTGGAGCAGTAACATGGCATTAGAAATACATGAAATAGCCGATACATGAAACGAATGTCATTAGTGCACAGGAAATGGTCAAGGATCATTTGAGCTAAAAGAGTTCATACCCAGGATCAGGAGGATAAACTGAATAGGAATTAAGTGGATGATTATCAATATAAAGGAGAAGCTGCAAAAAAAGAAAGCATTGTGGAAGAAATATAAACAATAGGGTGATCAGTATGCCCATGAGCAGTATAAAGTACACGCAAGATGCGTAACTGGTATGGAAGGTTAAATCAGATGTTGAGAGAAAATTAGCTAAGTAGGCCAGATTATGCAAAAGAGTTATTTTGGTACATAGCAAGTAAGAAAAATAATGATTATAGAAAGATGATTACTCAGTGCTGATGGTAGGAAAGTAACAGAAACAGAAGAAATAATTGTGAAGAATTGAAATAAGTGATCACTTTGTAAGGGTATATCATCCAGGTGGTCACTTGGCAGTTACTGGGATGATAGAAACTGATGTGAGCATTGAGGTAGATGAACTGGAGGTACTCTGTATATTGAAATATATCAGTATGAATACGGGATAGGGCCTGGATGGTATGTCAGCTCGTGTGCTATGAGAATGTGCAAGTGAAATGGCAGTGCCTCTGATGAAGTTGTTTATTCTAAGTCTCAGCTCTGGCAAGGTTCCAAGATAGTGGAAAGAGGGTAAGATAGTTCCATTACATAAAGGTGGCTTTAAGACGGAAGTAGCAAATTACAGACCAATTAGTATCTCTGGAGTGGTGTGGGTAAAGTACTGAAATAGTTAGTTAAAAGTAAAATTCAGGAAATGGCTACACCGTGATACTGCTGGATTTTGCAATGGCATTTGACAGAATACCACACAGAAAACTATTATATAAGTTGGAGGAAATGGAATGGATATGATGCTGGTGGCATGGATAGCAGGATGGCTGATAAATAGACATCAAAGGGTGGTGTATGGTGGAGTGGAATCAAGATGAATGAGGATAACTAGTGGAGTGCTCCAGGGTTCTGTACCAGGACCACTACTCTTTCATTTGTATGTTAATGATATAGCAGAAGATCTGAAGAGGAATATTCAGTTGTTTGCTGATAATGCAAAACTAGAGAGAGCAACCTTTATCTACATCATCTTTATCAACTAGAGAGTTGACAAAGGTGATGTAGATATCTTAGAGAATGATTTAAATAAATTGGAAGTGTGGGCAAAGGAAAATGGTTGTCAATTCAATGTTGTAAAATGTAAGGTAATGTACTTCAGGATGAAAAGATTACATCCTTTGTATCATGTTGATGGTACTAGTTTACAGGAAATCGATGCGGCTAGGGATCTGGGGTGAACAGAGATTTGAAATTCAGAGGACATACTGAAAGAGTCGGCAAAATAGATCCGAGAATTACTTGGATCCTGAATAACATTGACAAGTAAAGATAGGAAGATTATTATCCCTCTATATAAGGCTATGATTTAGCCACACATGTTGACTACTGTGCAAGATTTGGTCACCTGCATTTCTTGGGGATCAGGAGGTCGGAGAGAATTCAGAGACGAGTGACAAAGATGGTGAGAGGTCTGTGGAATGTTCCCAATGAGGATAAATTGAGGGTGTGTGGGTTGCAGAGTTTAGCCGACAGGCAGAGGAGAGGAGATATGATAGAAACTTATAAGTTACTAAAGGGATTCTATAAGATTGACACAGAAGAAATTTTTCAGTACATGGGAAGTATGGAGGAAAACAAGGGATCACACTTGGAAGTTGTCTAAGAGTAGGGTTAGTAAGGTAATGGCTGATAAATTGAGCCTTTTCAACTGCTGAGAGGTAGTTACAGTGTTTACACTGGGGAGTTCTTTCATTTGGTGGAACAGTGGGGCTGGCTATCACTGGAAATTATGAAAGGAACTTAAGGAAGTTGTGAGCAAGAGGGTAAGGAGTGGTTCTTTTTGCATGGAGGATGGTTGAACCATGGAATGCATTGCATGATAGACTAGTGAGAGCACAAATGGTCGATGGGTTCAAGGAGTGGTATGATAGAATGTATTTTCTAGGGTGGGCCTCCCACAGTGAGTCTTGTGACTCCATGAGTCATAATAATAAAAAAACAATAATAAGATCACTCTCATCAACCAAATGTATGAAGCTAAAATTTAAAACTAGTTAGCTAACAAAACATGACAAAAATGAAAATTTCTAAATTAAACAAGCATAAAACTTGGATATGTCTGCTTTGGTCATTTAAAACATAAAAGAAAAAAAAAAGGATTCTGGTTTAAAAAAAAAAAAAGTATGTTTTTTCTCCTAAGATGAACCACAAAATAAATACTGTGTACTCTTTCTTTTAAGGTTACACGGTGATCAGCATTCATATTAATTAAATTAGGGAAACAAAACACATGTGTTAAAAAGATTATTTTACTTATTAATAATAAAATATTTATTATTAATAAGTAAAATAATCTTTTTAACACGTGTGTTTTGTTTCCCTAATTTAATTAATATAAATACTATGTAGGTTCCTATATTTGGAGATCTGTCTGTCATCAGTTACTGAAGAGACTGTATGTGCTCTCTATATAATAATAATGCCATTAATGTAGCATTTTTTCTCTTTTCTAGAGTTTGTAATATTCATGCAAGTTATCATGACACAATCTACTGCTAGTTAGCTAATTAGCAGCAATTAACAGAAATGACTAAATAATCACAGTTATTTATTGAAAGATATATAGAAAACAGAACAATGCTAAATTTTAATGATAAAACTTACCTCTGTATTATTCATTTTGCGTGGATGGAATGGATTACCAAATCGAAAATAAACAGCGTATTCTTCCAAATTTTTTAGTCTTAGTCCTTGAAAAGTATTTCCAGCAAGAAAAAAATGCAAGTTTTTACACCATTCTTCTTTTTCACTTTGCAATAGATCACAAAGATTTCTGATGATGGACTGTGCAAATGACTTATTTTTTTTGTTCCATACTCCAGGTATAAGAACTTTTGAAGCTAACACAGTTTTCAGTTCTTTTGTTAGTTCCTTTTGAATTTTATCTATCTTTACCTTGTGCTTATTCTGAATATGATCTGTTCAAATAAATATAATTTAAGTTAAGAAACAGTTTAAATACAGAAGAAATATATATAAATATGAGAAGTATGGGAAGCAAACTTAAGATCAAAAAGTACCTTACCTTTCTTATATTACAATGTCAGAGGAAAGGCATATATAAAGAATAAAAATGAACTTATTAAACTAAAGGTATTCTTTCAGAAGATACCAATCTTCTGTTGATTTTATAGGTATTGCCATTTTGAAACTCTGTGCTTTTTGTAAAGATGGGCATAAGAATATAAATTAAACTTAAAAGCAAAAGACATATAAGCAGAATTTAAAATAAAGACAATGGAAACAAGATAAAAATTTGAAGGAAAAAAATCAATGGACTAAAATGAAAGAAGGAAAATGCATTAATCAAAATGGAAAGGAAGGGGGAAATGAAAGAGCCTTAAAAAAAAAAAATGCTTCCTGATGTTTGTAAGGAGCAGGACTTATTTCAGTGCATAATCATCTTCAGAGTTGGACAGGATAAAGAAAAACTAAATATTGACCTAACAATTAACAATAAAAAAAATATTTATTAACTGGCTTATATTTTGTAGAATTTCAAACTATCATTGGCACAAACTACTTGCTCTGAATCACACAAGCTACAATGCATTTAGGAAACAATTATTGTAATAAACAAAAAACACCTGAAGTCCTAATTCTATAAACTTCTATATAAACAAAAGTTTATTCTTTTATTTTTATTTATTTATTTATTTACAGTTGTTGGGTTAGAGTTTATCTAAGATAACTTTACGTGACTGTCTAAAATTATTTGCAGAAGAGTGCAGCCTTGAGGTTAGGAGAGTATTTTGTAATCACTGCTGATTCTAAAAATAGTCAATCTGACTGGTAATGATTGCTATATACACACTGTTTTCTCCCATCCAATCCTGCAAAGGAACATCAAAGCATGGTCTATCTGTCCTCACTTGCCATAATGATGATAGCGAGTGTATTTCTTATATTTTCTGAGGAGGATTTAACAATTCTTCCTGTCTATTCATAATAGGAAAGTTATAATCACAGAGCACTTCGTAAACTCCAGAATGTGAAAGTGGATCGTGTTTGTCCTTTAGTAGGTGGATAATGGCATCTAGTTTGAAGCATAGTTTGAATGTATATTTCTTTGGTACTTTAGGTATCTTTTCAGATGTATTCTGAATATATGGGGCAGGAAAGTAATGCTTTGATCATGTGTATTTGAGGAAATGGGGGGGGGGAGGATTACATAGTATTTTATCCATTTTGTAGGTTGTAACCATTGGTTAAAAAATAAAATATATACTAAAATACACTTCATGGAAAATACAATAAAGTACTTTTAGGGTGTTGGTTGTTTAGATGAGTTAAAAAAGAATCCGAAGTGTCTTATCCATGGGAGCCAACTGCAAACACATCATCCACATAGCATAACCAAACTAAAGGTTTGAAAGTAGGTGTGCTACATGCTTGGTTCTTCAAATGCTTCATATAATTACTCAAATAAGTGAGGGGGGGGGACAGGAAACCCATTATTGCAGTATGATTAATTTGTAGATTTGTAAAGTAACCTGAATACATAGTGATGAATCTGAACAGTTCAAAACATCGAGGGGAGAAATTTTGACTTTATTAAATGAAGAGTCTCTGTTATATTACTACATAAACATGCAATACAAAACTAATCATGATGTCTGACTTTTTAAAGCTATGATGTTTTCTTACTAAAGACATAAACATAATTTTTGTATATAAAAGTAGGCAAGTTACTTGTGCGGGAAACAAGTGACTTTACCAACTGTTTGGTTTGTCAAGTTTGTAAGTAGGACTGTTCAGGCTATCAACTATATTGCATAAGAGGCGTATAAGATTTGTGAATTTTTCATACCTCATTAATACAGGGTGGTTAACACACAGGGTATTTTAGTTTGTTAATAATTTCTTTTGACCAAGAAGTAACTTTTATGAACTTTTTTTCTTTATAATAATAATAAATTATCCTTAGTTACAATTTATTGTTTCTGTACATGTTAAGACTGAAAGAAGCATGAGTATACAAGATATATAGCCTTGTAAGAATCCAACTACCTTCTTTCATTAGAATTATTATTATTCAGGTCTCCATGGAGTCAAAAGACTCATCACGGGAGGTCCTTTCTAAAAAACACAAGTCTATAAAGACTCATCGAGGGAGTTCCCTCCTAGGAAACACAAAGTCTATCATACCACTCCTTAAATGCATTGACAGTTCTTGCTCTCACCACTCCATCAGGCAATGCATTCCATGGTTCGACCACCCTCCATGAAAAGAAACCATTCCTCACCCTCCTTCTCACAGTTTCCTTTCGTAACTTCTAGGGATGGCCCCTTGTCATGACTCCTTCCTGCTGTTCAACCAAGTGAAAGAAGTCCCCAGTGTCAACCCTGTAACCACCTCTCAACAGTTTAAAAGTCTCAATCATATCACCTTTCCTTCTATTCACCAAACTCTGCAATCCACACTCCCTCAGCTAATCCTCATAACTAACATTGTACAGACCTGACACCATCTTTGTTATCCGTCTTTATAGCTTTCCACAGTTAATTTATCCCCTTCAAATCCTAGGGACCAGATCTGAAAACAATAGTCTAAGTGTGGTCTGATCAGAGTCTTATACAACAAATGATAACCATTTTATCTCTGCAGGTCAGTGTACATCTCATTATTGCAGCAATCCTCTGTGTTACCTTCACTAACTTTGCAAGATGTCACCTAAATTTCTATCAATTATGAACCCCAAATCTCTTGTCGCCCATACTTCCTCCAGTTTAACTCATCTCACAGAGTATGCAGCGTCCCATCGATGTGTCCCAAACCACAAGACCTTACATTTTGCTGTATTAAACTGACATCCCCATTCATTAGCCCATCTACCTAGCTTATTCAAATTATCTTGCAGGGCTACCACATCTGCACTATTATTAATACCCTTTCCAGCTTCGCATCATCCACAAACAACTGAATATCCCCTTGCAATCCACGGACAATGTCATTGATATAAAGGTTAAACAATAAAGGTCCTACTACTGAGCCCTGTAGAACCCCACTTGTAACCTTCTGCCTCTTTGAGGGGAGAAATTCAGGACAGCCAAATCAGAATCCAGTTGACCAATCTGACATCCAGATCCACGTGCGGCAACTTGAATATCAGCTTATCATGTGGTGCCCTGTCAAATGCCTTTGCTAAGTCTAGGAAAATGGCAATATATGCCTTTCCCTCATCTAATACTCTTGTAACTTTATCATAAAAGGCTAGCATATTGCTAAAACAAGAGCACCCCCTCACAAATCCATGCTGACTCTCACAGATAACATTACCCTCATCTTCCAAATTCTGTATATGGTCCCTCACTACTTTCTCCAAGCCTTACTAATTACTGATGACACACAAACTGGCCTATAATTAGACACTTCCAGTCTGCTACCGCACTTATGCAATGGCACTATCTTACCTTCCTTCCATTCCATGGGCACCTTTCCTACAGCCAGACTTTCATTGAAAAGCCAGGTCAAAGGGACTGTCAGTTCTTTAGCACATTCTCTCAAAACTCATGGTGAAATACCATCCAGTCCCACAGCTTTACTAATCCAGAGTACTCAGTATGTGGAACACACTCTCCTCCTGCACCTCTAAACCTTGATCCTGCCCTATCCCTCTAGTATTCAAATTGACTCCACCAAGATGAAATACTCCAATAAAATGTTCATTGAACAATTCCACTATGTCCTCTGTATCAGTCACTCTATTCCCATTTTTATCCCACAATATCATTCTTCCACAGTCATTTCTCCTCCTACTGGCCACATAGCTAAAAAATTTCCTAGGATTTTCTTTGGATCTTAGGGCCAATCTCCTCTCATATACCAGTTTCGCTTTCCTTACCACACTAGTCACTCTTCTGGTCTGTGTATTATATTCTTCATGCATCTTCTCTTCACCTCTCCTTATATCTCTTCCATAACCTCTTTTTCGCATGCAATTCCTGTTTAATATTGTTTGTCATTCCACTTTACTCCAAATTGTGTCCTTTTCTTCACTCGTGGTATACAATTTACCATTGCTGCTAACAAATATTCTTTCACAATTTCCTACGCACTAATGATATCCCGGCCTTCCAATTCTTCCCTCCATGAAACTTCCCAAAGTTGATGTCTAAGACTATTATAATCACCTACATTATAATTCCACATAAGTTCCCGTCTCTTTGATACTCCTGCATGTCTATTCATTTTCCAAGTCAAAACCATATGGTCACTCTCTCCAACTGGTTGGAAAGATGTCAACTCAGTTATTATCAACTCTTCTGATGCTATAACCAAATCCAAACCTCTTGTACCTCTTGTTCTCTCTGTTACATGTTGCCTAAAACATTTGTCCCTCAAGAATTCTAGAAATTCCATTCCCTTATTGCTACATGCATCTTCCTCTCCCCAATTTATACTGCTGTAGTTAAAATCTCCCATAACAATCATTCTTCTTGCATGATGCTCTATGTTACCTTCACTACCTTTGCAATATGTCCCCTAAATTTCAGGTTTCTATCAATCATCAACCCCAGATCTCTTGTCTCCTCTACTTCCTCCAGTTTAACTCCCCCCATAGAGTATGCGGCATCCCATCGATGTGTCCCAAACCTCTTTACTCCAAATTGTGTCCTCTTCTTCACTTGTGGAATACAGCTTACCATTGCTGCTAACAAATATTCCTTCACAATTTCTCAAGCACTAATGATATCCCGGCCTTCCAATTCCTCCCTCCACGAAACCTCCCCAAGTTGACGTCTAAGACTGTTATAATCACCTGCTTTATAAGGTAATCTTTTGAGCTACCTTAGCAGTATATCTTCTAAACTTTAACTCTCTGTCTACCTCCATCACCACCCCTAAATCCAAACCTTCATCTATTTCCTGGAGTACAGTTCCATTAGTGTGTAGTATACAACTTGTAATCTATTTATTCCAAAATACATAACTTTACCCTTTTCACATTACACTGACCGCCATTATCTTTTGTTTTGTTTTACACTGACAGCGTATTTAACCATCCTGGAAGCTCTCCATATCACCTTGATTAACCACCTTACCAGCCATTATGGATCAAATACGCATTCGCTTCGTATCCATCATATATTTCAATGTAATATCAATGGTATTAAAATTTTAATATGCACTTCGCATCCATGGAAACTTGGAAGTATATATACGTCCTCGCCGGTAGTGTGGTTAACTATTACTGTATCTAATTTTATATCATCTGCAAGCAACTGAATATTTCCTTTCAGGTTATTTTCTATATCAGTTTTGTACAAATTAAACAGTTAAATTCATAGTTTTTTTTATAAACTCCAGATGATATCATCAATAACAAAACACTGGGTAAAATATAATTAATAAATCTATATATTATTATTATTATTGCATCGGCACCTCCATGGAGTCTGAAGACTCATTGTGGGAGACCCAAATTATCTAGTTTCAAAAGCCAGCAAAATCAATAGCCCAGTTTGGATTATTTATGAGCAATAAGCAGTATTTTGCATTAAACCAATTTAATTTTCTTCTTCTTCTTTGAGTGCCATCTCCTATCGGAGGTCGGCAACCACTTTTGGAAATTTTGAGCGATCCTCAGCCAGTCTAAACGGTCCTTCAAAGCTCAAGCCAGTCCACTGTCTGATGTCTGCCAGCCAAGATTTTCTTCGTCTTCCTTGTCCTCTTCTTCCATTTATCTTTCCCTTTATAACCAATTGAAGTATTTTATATTTTTCATTATGACGTAGGTGACCAAGATATGCAGTTTTCCTTCTTTTTATGGTATCTAAAAGTTCACGCGATTTCCCCATTTGTTCCAGTACTTCCTGATTGGACATTTTTGCTGTCCATTTGAATTTTTAACATTCGTCTGTATAACCACATCTCAAAGGATTCAAGTTTTTTTATTGATGTTGTCTTCAAGGTCCAAGTTTCTGCAGCGTACAGCAGTATAGACCATAGATAGCATTTAACCATGCATACTCCATGCTCTAAGTTTAAGTTGCGGTTACACCGTGTTGATTTCATCAGGAGAAAATTTTTTCTTGCCATTTCAATTCTAACTTTTATTTCCATTTCTGGATCACATTCTTCATTTAACCAGCATCCGAGATATTTAAACTTTGTCACTCTTTCTATTCGTTTCCCATTTAAAGAAAGTGATGTTAAGAATTGGTTTCTTGCTTACTTATGAGCATGAATTTAGTTTTGGTGATATTTATTTTTAATCCCATTTTGTCACTCTCTTCATTCACTAGTTCCAGAAGATTTTGAAGATCCTGAATATTGTCAGCCAGGAGAGCTGTGTCATCAGCATATCGAATGTTACTGTTGATTTCACCAATTATATTAATCCCTTCCTCTCTTTCTTTTAAGATTTTTTGAAATATGGCTTCTGAATATATGTTAAAAAGAAGAGGTGACAGCACACATCCTTGCCTTACTCCTCGTTTGATGTTAATGGGGGTCTGTAATAATGTCATCAACTTGAACAGATACCTTTTGGTTCCGATATAAGTTTTGAATGATCCTGATGTCTTACCATCTAATCCAATTCTCTTTAATAGGGCAATCATTTTAGTATGTTAGACCTTGAGAAAGCATTTGATAAAGGATATACAGAAAATGTGAAGACACCATCAGTGATACCCAGTTTGACTTTAGAAATGGTTTGGGAACAAGAGAAGCTCTTTTCTGCTCTCAAATGAATACTACCTTATTTTGATCAATACATTTTTGGAATAAGATTTGAGAGCAGAAAAGAGCCTCTCTTGTTCCCAAACCGTTTCTAAAGTCAAACTGGGTATCACTGATGATGTCTTCACATTTTCTGTATATTCTTCTTTGGATTATTTTCAGGAACATTTTGAGAACATGACTCATTAGGCTGATCATTCTGTAGTCATTACAAGTTTTCGCATTTGCTTTTTTAGATAGCATGATGAAGGTCAACTATAACCAGTCTTGTGGGAATCTGCCTGTATCATAGACCTTATTAAATAGGTTTACTAATATAGCAATGTTGTCACCTTTTAATAACTTTACTATTTCTGCTGGTATTCTATCAGGGCCTAAGGCTTTACCATTTTTAGATGAGCTCAGCGCACATTCTACCTCTGATCTTAGAATGCATGGACCATCCATCTGCTCATAAGTATTTTCTGGGTTCTGTCTGTTATCAGAAAAGAGTTCTTCTACATATTTCACCCATTCTTGTATTTTGTCATCTTTTTGTGATATTATTTAATTTAATTTTATCATTTTTAATTAATTAATTAATATAAAGGTTGTAATGGGAATACTTTCCTTAAAACAATAGTCAATTAGGTTTGTATTGATCTTGTACTTACCAGTGGCAGTAATGGATTGTTAAATTCATAGCTTTTTATAAACTCCAGATGATATCATCAATAACAAAACACTGGGTAAAATCTAATTAATAAATCTATATATTATTATTGCATCGGAACCTCCATGGAGTCCGAAGACTCATTGTGGGAGACCCAATTATCTACACAATCTATCATACCTCTCCTTGAACCAATTAACAAAGCACTCACAACTGATTCAGACAACCCATTCTATTCATTCACCACTCTCCAAGAGAAAATCTAGTCCTCATGCTGCTGATAACCACACTCTTATTCAACTTCCAGGGATGACTTCATGTTCTGGCTATCTCTAGCCAAGTGCTGAAACATTTCGCCTACATCAATCCTATAAAACCCTTTAAGTAACTAAAATGTATCTATCATATCCCCTCTTTTTCTCCTATCAACCAACTTCTGCAATCCAAATACCCTCAATCTATCCTCATAGGGAACATTTCCACAGACCACTTACCATTTGATTGCTCGGCTCTGAATCTTCTTCATCCCCATGAAACCAGACCTGAGTACAGTAATCCAGATGTGGATGCATCAAGGTCTATTAAAGAGGAAAACAACTTCCTTATCTATACTTGTTAGGATGTTCTTCAATAGTCAAGTAATCTTATGAGCTACCTTAGTAATATATCTTCTAAACTTTAACTCTCTGTCTACCTCCACTACCACCCCTAAATCTCTACCTTCATCTATTTCCTGGAGTGCAGTTCCATTAGTGTGTAGTATACAACTTGTACTCTATTTATTCCAAAATGCCTAACTTTACACTTTTCACATTAAACTGACACCCATTATCTTTTGTCCACACTGACAGCATATTTAAATTGTCCAGCAAGCTCTTCACTTCACCTTGATTAACTATTACTGTATCCAATTTTATATCATCTGCAAACAACTGAATATTTCCTTTCAGGTTATTTTCTATATCATTTTTGTACAAATTAAACAGTAGTGGTCCTAGCACTGAACCTTGTAGCACACCACTAGTCACTGCTTTCACCTGGATTCTGCTCCTCCTCCATATACTACTTTTTGAGATCTGTCCAGCAGCCACCCTCTTATCCACATAACCATAATGTCTTATCCATCCACTGTTCTAATTTGCATAACAGAGTTCCATGTGGTATTTTGCCTAATGCCTTTGCAAAATCCAGCAGAATCACTGTGTAGCCATTTCCTTTATCCGATTCAGCTGTTATTCTATTATAAAATAGTAAATTACTACGGCATAACTGCCCCTTAACAAAGCTATGTTGTCCTTCATGCAATACAGCCTTTGATAGAGTACATCATGATAAGTTGACAGTCAAACTAGAGCAGATGGGGTTGGATATTAGATTAGTGCATTGGATTGGAGACTGGCTATCTGATAGGTATCAACAAGTTGTGTATGGGGGTGCAATATCCAGGAAAAGGAAAGTCACTAGTGAAGTGCCTCAGGGTCTGTTTTAGGGCCATTACTATTAAACTTGTATATTAATGATATTGGTGAAGATTTGGATGGAGATATTCAGCTGTTTGCAGATGATGCAAAGTTGGGACGAACCATAAAGAGTAGTGAAGATGTTGTGGCGTTGCAAGAACACTTGAATAAATTGAGTGATTGGGCAAGCAAATGGGGATGTGAGTTCAATGTTGCAAAATGTAAGGTTTTAAAATTTGGAAAACAAAGATGGGATGCAGAATTTATGCTTGGTGAGAATATATTGTTGGAAGTAGAGGAAATAAGAGATCTGGGGGTGATAGTGGATAAGGATCTAAAATTTAAGGGACACACTGCCGAAATTGTGAAGACAATACAAAGACTTCTGGGAATGATGCGGAGGACACTGATGTGTAGAAGTAGGGAGATTCTTGTTCCATTGTATAAGGCTTTGATTAGGCCACACATGGACTATTGTGCCCAGATTTGGTCACTGGGTTTTCAGAAGGATGAAAAGATGTTGGAAAGGGTCCAAAGGCGACTGACTAAGGTAGTTTCTGACCTCTGGAATGTCGAGTATGAGGAAAGATTGAAAAGATGTAATTTGCAGAGTCTAGTGGAGAGAAGGAAGAGGGGAGATATGATAGAGACCTACAAGTTGGTAAGGGGTTGTTATAGGATCAATGGTGGAGAAGCTCTACAGAGAATAGTGGGAGATCAGGGAAGAACCAGAGATCATCCCTGGAAACTGTATAAAGAGGGTGTGAGTAGGGGAGTGAGAGGCAGATTTTTTTCGTGCAGAGTTGTGAGTGATTGGAATGCCTTGCCTGAGAGTGCGGTGTCTGCAAGGAGTTTGAATGTGTTTAAAACACGGTATGATGAGATGTGTGTGAGATAAAAGGACCTCCTAGATGAGTCTTTCACTCCATGAGGTCTTGTTTAATAATAATAATAATAATAATAATATACTCTTATCTATCCATTCTTGAATTCTATTTTTGACCAATTTTTCCAGTGCTTTAATCATCACTCCTGAGATACTGATTGTTCTATAATTTGCTACTGCAGTATTAGAACTTCCCTTATGTAAGGGAATTATTTTGCTCTCTATCCATCCTCTTGAAACTTTACCAGAGCTGAGACCTAAATTAAAGAACCTGGTCAGAGGCATTGCCAGTTCCCTTGCACATTCTTGCAAAACCTGAGCTGATATCCCATCTAATCCCATAGGTGTATTTACATTGAGATTCTGCAATATCTTAAGAACCTCCAATTGTTTCAGCTCTGTTTTCACACCAGCCTCTGTCACATATGTCACAGCAGTAATCTATTTATTTCTGTTCAATAATGTTGATATCTAAAAATTCAAGAATTTTGCCTGTTGAGTGTTCAGTAATAAATGCTAAGATTAAAATAACAGTGCATTTTGCACTCCAAAAATATATTCTCTCAATAGTCCAGGACCCCATCATCCACCAAACCAATTGCGACCCATTAGTCTGCTCATCTTGACTATTTTAAATCCTAATTTCCAGTAGTTCCTGATGGCATCGCTACTAGAATTAAACAGATATATGCAGTTTAGCTTTCCTTCACCTAGTTTAAATCTGAAAATGATTATATATTTGAAGAGAAATATTCAGTTGTTTCTCTGGAAATCGGCTAAGTGCAGTTAAAGGCTGTAAAGAATAGATTTTTCACGTGAATAGTGGCAAATGAGTCAAATAAGTTGCCAGTCTTTTGTGGGTGGTTTGTCTGTCAATCAGTTAAATGAGAGGTACATTAGATAATGTGTGAATAGTTTGGGTCTCCTATAATGAATCTTAGGATGAAATAATTACAAGCTATGTACCACGTTGATAGAACTGTACTTCAGGAAATTGATTGAGCTAAAGATTTAGGGGTATTGTAGATAGAGAATTGAAATTCAAATGGCACATTGCTAAATGTATGCCCTCAGAAGGCAGGGAAGACATTTTAACTTTATTACATGAAGAGTCTCTGTTATAGTGGCATATTTGGGAATAGGGAAAGTGAATTTCTCGAGTTCTTGAGAGATAACTAGCTCACGCAGCATGTAAAGCAAGGCATGCGAGGATCAAGAGTTCTAAATCTGATCGTTTCATCAGAGGATGTAATTGTTAGAGGGGTTTCACACTTTCCTCCAGTTGGTGAAAGTGATCACGAAGTAATCACCTGTGTTGTGGCTAGTCATATGCAGGATTTTGCGAGGAAAGGGTATATGTGGAATTATAAGGTTGGTAATATGACAAGCTTAGGAGACAACTTTGAGCTATAACATGGAACGAGGAGTTGAGCGGTAAGGAAATAAATGTTGCATGGGAACTTACAAATAAATACATAACAGCATCAATGCACGAATGTATTCAAAAGGCCAAAAGGCTGAATAAGGTTGGTGTAAAATGGATGAATGTGGAGCTTAAGCATGAAATCTGGAAAACGAAAGTACTTTGGAGGAAGTACAAGATGAATAATGGTAATCAGTCACATGAAGAATATAAAGAACAAGCCAGGAGAGTGACTCAGTTAGTAAGGAAAAGAAAAGTAGAGTATGAGCAGAAATTGGCAAATCAGGCTAAGAAAAACCCTAGAGAGTTTTTTAGATATGTGGCAAGTAGAAGGAAGAATGATCATGGAAAGATGAAGTTAAGGGCTGAAAGTGGTAGAATGGTAACTGCAGCAGAAGACATCGTTGAGGTATTCAGTGATCAATTTATAAGTGTGTTTCATCCTGATCAGGGTGGAATCATGAGGAACTTAAGTGTAGAGGACATAGGAGAGGATAGCTTAATTGTGAGTGAGCAGGATGTATTTGAGGAAATAAATAAACTTGATGTTAATAAGGCGATAGAATTTGATGACATATCACCACACATCTTAAGGGAATATTCCAGGGAACTGGCAGTAGCATTGGCATGCCTGTTCAATAAGAGTTTTACAACATAAGTTTTGCAAATAAGAGTGGAAGGAGGGTAAAATTGTTCCAATGCATAAAGGCGGTGATAAGGCTGTAGCTTCAAATTATAGGCTGGTCTGTATATCTGGAGTAGTGGTGAAGGTCCTGGAGAGATTGGTGAGAAGTAGGATACAGAAATGGGTTGATAACAGCAGTATTCTCTGTGGTTATCAGCATGGGTTTGTGAAGGGGAGATCATGGTTCACTAACTTACTTATGTACTATAACAAGGTGACAAATACCTTGGACAGAGGAGATGCATATACAGTGGTGTACTTGGATTTTGCAAAGGCTTTTGATAGACTGGCACATGACAAGCTCTTAAATAAATTGAAACAGATGGGATTGGATAACAGACTTCTGTGTTGGATCAGTTACTGGCTGTGAAATAAGTATCAGAAAGTTGTATATGGGGGTGCAGTATCTCGAAAGAGAAAGGTTACCAGTGGTGTGCCACAGGGGTCACTATTGGATGATGCAAAACTGGGGAGAGCAATACACAATCAGGCTGATGTTAATGCCTCACAAGAGGACTTGAATAGATTGCATGAATGGGCAGGTAAGTGGAACTATCAGTTCAATGTTGCTAAATATAAGGTTTGAGATTTGGTGAGCAACGATGGGATGCAAAGTATACACTTGGTGGGGAAACTTTAACAGAAGTAGAGGAGATGATAGATCCAGGAGTGATGGTGGACAAGGATCTTCACAAGTTGTGAAGACATCACATTGAATAATGGCAATAATGTGGAGAACCCTGACATGAAGAAATAAAGAGGTTATGATTCCGTTGTATAAGGCCTTGATCAGGCCTCATATGGATTATTGTGCACAGGTTTGGTCACCAGGTTTTCATGGTGACGAGGACATGTTGGAAAGGGTAAGAAGATTCACAAAGATAGTCAGCGGTGTTTGGAATGTGGAGTATGAGGACAGATTGAGAGAATGTAAGTTGCAGAGTCTTGTGAATAGGAGGAAGAGGGGTGGGGATATGATTGAGACATATAAGTTGGTCAGGGCTTGTTATCAGGTAGACATGGAAGAGATTTTTCATAGAATGGGAGAGGGGAGTAGAACAAGAGGCCACTGCTGGAAACTGTATAAGGAGTGTGTGAGCAAAGGAGTGAGAAGTAGGTTCATTGCATGGAGGGTGGTTGGATAGTGGAATGCATTGCCTGAGTGTGTTGTAGATGTGAACACACTGAATCAGTTTAAGACATGGTTGGATGAGCATTGTATGCAAGAGTGAGTACCTCCCACAATGAGTCTCTGACTCTATGGAGGTCAGATGTTGACAATAATAATAATAATAATAAAGATGTGATAACAAAGCTAACTGCTGAAGAACACACTAGCAAGTAGAGATAAGGAAGTTATTATCCCTCTGTTATAAGACTTTGATATGGCTCCATCTGGATTACTGTGCTAAGATCTGATCTGGTTACCTGGATAACCAGATCAGATCTAGAGATGAAGTGGTGGAGAGGATCCAGAGGTGAGTGGCCAAGATAGTGAGTAGTGTATGGAATGCTCCCTGTGATAAGTAGAACAGTTCATGCATTGGCAGTTCATGCCAATTTGTTTAACAGTACTGACTCACAACAGAAAAATAATAAGAAAATAACTAATATTTACTTAACCTATTTGCTTATATTTTGCTGGTATTATATTCAACATCTTCGGAGTACAAAAACAGTTTGTCGCAGTGCAACAAACAGCAACAATTTAGTTAATAGTGGGACCAGTTTAAAAAATTGTAACAGACAACACAAGGAACAAGAGTCCTAATTGGCATGCATCTATTGCTGGGTAGAGAGAGAGAGAGAGAGAGAAGAATAAGAAGAAAAAAACAAGTATTAATTTAGTCTTAAAATGATTGTCTCCTAGATTTCTGGTAAAGTGATACAGCCATACGTACTGAGGTTTCGGGAAGATTTTAAAGCTGCTGCTGATTCCAAAAACAATCTTTCTGACTTATAATGACTTCTGTGTAGCTTTGTTTTTTCCATTTGATTCTGTGGAGTATCCTGGTCTGCTAGTCCTGCCTTGCATAACGATAGTGCCAAATGTATTTTTTATGTTCTCCCTGGCAGATTCAACAGTTCTTCCTATCTGCCATAGTAAGCCAGGTCATAAGCACTTCATGCACTCCTGGACATGATAAAGGAAAGAGTTTATTTCTAGTGAATGGATGAGAGTTGCCAATTTAATATATGATTTAAATATGGTGATATTATGTTCTCCCAGGCAGATTCAACAGTTCTTCCTATCTGCCATAGTAAGCCAAGTCATAAGCATTTCATGCACTCCTGGATGTGATAAAGGAAAGAGTTTATTTCTGGATGAGAGTTTGCCAATTTGATATATGGTTTAAATATGGTGAGGAGCTGATATTTATTATGTACTCTAGATATCTTTTTAGATGTGCCCTGAATGTATAGGATGGTAACGGTTTTGCTGTAGCCATGCATATTAGGCAATGAAGGGGATTTTCAGGGAGCATTTAATATTTTGTCCTACAATGATAGACTTTGGATTTGTATGTTGCAAAAGAAAAGTTAGTTGAATACGATAAAAACATTAAAATTACTGAAAGGACTTTCCAGCATTAATGCAAAAAAAATATTTCAGCACTTGTCTAGAGGGATTAGAACAAGTGGTTATCTCTAGAAATTGAGTAAGTGTAGGTTAGCAAGGATATGAGGACTAGATTTTCAACCAGAGAGTGGTGAATGAGTGAAATGCTTTGTTAGTCTCTTTTGAGTACTTTGTCTGTCAACGAGTTCAATGAGAAATATGACAAATATTGAGGACAGTTCTGGTCTCCTAAGATGATTCTTCATACTTCTTGAAGGTACCCATGCAATAAATAATAATAATACATCAAAACAAGTTTGGCTTTCATGAAAAATACCAGGAAGCAGTGTTCAATGTTTGTTTTTTTATCTCCCTCTCCATTTATTTTGCTCTTTTTTTTCTTTAATTTTAGCTTTTTTTTTTTTTTTGGCACAAGGGCCTACAAGATCAAATTATGATCTTGTAGGCCCTTGTGTCTTTACTTTTAATTTTTGATTATGTCCTTATGTCCTCTCATACCAAAACATCCAGCATTTCAAAAAAAAATCTTCAGGCACAAATCAACAGCAAACATCTTTTGTCTGCAAGTTTTCCTTTTTAAGTGCAACTTCAATGCAGAGTTACTGGATGGTGATGTACCAGTGATGGAAGTTAATAGTAATGAGAAGAATGAGTACTTGTCTGATATAGAAGAGATACATTGTATCTCTTCGCTATCAGACAAATACTTGAAAGAGCAGCGAATGTTTGGGAAAGTTATGAAAAAAGCAAGTGAGTAATGTGGTGAAAGAAGCAATCGATGGTGGTATGAATGACTTAACTGATATGAGCATTGCGAAAGTCAAGAATAGCAAATGTGGCAAATGGCAGAGTGTGTAGTAATACAAAGGAAGATGCAAAAGATGGTGGAACAGTAGAAGAACAAATTAAGAATGATAAGGAAGATCGCAAGGATATAAAAATAAGTGAGGATATTAGAAAAGAATTGAGGCATATGCCAAAGACAATTAGAAACATCCATGTCCATGGTGGGATTCAAACCTGAAGATTGTCAGTTCTGTATAAGTAACACATAGACATAATTAAAAAATATTTAATTAAGACAGATTAACTACAGATTTCAATTCATGTATCATGGATCATCATCAGTGTAATACAGATGGAAATCAAAAAAATAAGCTAATCACTTAGCCAACTAGGCTGGAAGATGTATGTACTGGAGATGACCAGAAGTGGCAGTCTCAAGGAGAAAGGAACTAATATGGAATCATATGGCAAGGGACCATAAAAGACTTAGAAAACAACTTGAGGCAATACCATGAATGGAAGAATTTGAAAGAAGATAGGTTAGTAGTACATGAGAGCTAGATAAAAAATATTTCTTACCAGCAGTGACAATTTCAAACCTTGGGTGACAAAAATATTTGGGAAGAAATAGATGACTAAGAAAATCAAACAGTAACTAGAGATAAAAAACAAATTATGGAAAAATTATATAAAGAGAGAGAGAGAGAGAGAGCAGTGGCATAAGGAGTATAAGGCTCAAACTAAGAGAGTAACTAGTATAGTGAGGAAAGAGAAATTAGAATATGAAAAGAGATTAGCATTATGTTGCAAGGAAAATCCCAAGGAGTTTTTTTTCCATTAGGCATCAAATAGGAAGGGAAATGACTGTAGATAAGTGACTTTATTAGATGGAGATGGTGAGTGAGTGTTGAAGATAACAAAGTAGAGTCTTTTAATGATCACCTTATTGAGATTTAATATTCTGAAACAGGTTATATTTCTAAAGGGATGAGGAGAGTTATAGGATATTCAAAGGTGAATGAAAATGACATTTTAGAAGTAGTCTGCATACTTCTAAATATGCATACCTGTTTCCATACAGAATATAAACTATTCTTCATGAAACAAGGTAGTGGTGGTGCAGGTTTAGATTTGGCCACATGTTATCAACAATATGCTAAGGAACAGACAACATAGTAACCTGTAATTAACAAAATCTCCAGTTAATATTCTGAAACAGGTCTTTCAAACGGAAGTATCACCTAGGATGTGAAGGAAGGTAACATGTGGTAAAATCTAAACCTGTGCAGATTAAATAAAGTACATCATCAAGTAAACATAAAGTACTTATCAAGTACATATAATGCCAAATTATTATTATTATTATTAAGATGAAAAGCCAAAAGGCTATTTTTTTCTGGCGAGGTTGATATAAGTTAAGGGGATAAAAATCCCTTATTGTTTTTCAGCCAGTAAGCGAAACTAAGATCGAACACTACGATCTGTAACGTTTCCTGCCGACGAACTGTCAGCGTATCCAAGCGTAAGTGACCACTTGGTAGTGCCACACCACGGCAACTCGTTGCAAAGGTGAAGCAAGCTTCCTCACTGTTCTTGATATTTTCTCATAATGTAAAACACAGCTCTTAAGAGATGTAGTACTGTTTTACATTATGAGGAGAGGTCACTACCCAGACCGGTTTCAACCTTTTTTGAGGTCTCATCAGTGAGTAGCTAGAATGGGAGTTAATGTCTTTCATCATCGGCCTTTGGAGTATAAAGATTGCTGAGGGTCAGCAGGTAGTAATAGGGGAGATTAAAGAAAGGTAGAGTAGGATAGTAGTAGGTAAAAAGAGGCCTCAGTCAAACCGTTTAGCTGTATAACCCAGAGGTTGTGGCTAAAAGGTCTATAAAACATCATCTCCTTACACCTGTTCTAAAAAAAAAAAAACTTTGAAATAAACTTTTCTTAAATGCGCTCGTGAAATACTTTTAAATTAACAATTTAACTGACCAGGTGTCTTTGGAGGTCATCTTCTAACACCTGTTTTTGTATGAAACTTAAATCGGATTTTTTTTTTTTTTTTTTTTTTTTTTTTTTTTTTTTTAAATATATATATATATGAACAGTAAGAGAACTGGCCAACCTTACACCACGGGAAGAGCAAGATTTGGGGGAAGAATCTGGCCCGAGAGATGCCGCTCACAAGGAGCAGCACCGCCTCGCTGTAAGCCTTCGCAGCCCGGGTTCTCAGATCTGCCCCCTCCTATATGAACTGTAAGAACTCGTGAAGAGAGAAAAAGAGAAGGAAAAAAAAAAAACAACAACAAACAAACAGATATTTCTTTTTAAAGGAAGAGACACGGTATGATTAAGCCCTGTCTCAGGACACAGAGGATAGGAGGTTTGCACCATTTATGTACAAACCTCCCATCCCCTAGTATATGTCTTTCTTGTGCGAAGAACCTAAGTAGGTAGAAATAGATCCCACTGAGTATTTTGGCTTGTATAGTGTTTTCATCGCTGATTTGGGACTTTTTCCGCACTTTCCAGATGTGATACTTGAATACATTGATGAGAAAAATTGTAAATTTCTGAATTTTCTTGACTGGTGGGGGAAATTGCAGGTACAAGACCTCCTGTAGGGTAAGCGGCTTGATTCCCAGTGCTGTGCTTAGTCTTTGCCAGACATATCGGACGGGGGGGGGCACGAGTAAAAGAAATGTCCCACCGTTTCAATGCTCTGGCAGACGTCGCAGAAGGGGTCGCACGGTCTTGAAGTGTATTGGGACATAACCAGTTTCACCGGTAGCTGACCATAGGCTATTCGCCATGCCAGATCCCGGTGAAATGGCTGTCCCCAGCTATTTCTGATATTTTGAAATAGCGTTTCTATGTTAGTTTCTATATTTGGCGTATCACATCCGGAAAGTTGAAAGAACTCCCAATATCTTGCTTGTGGCTTTAATTTTAGAATTTCCATTCCTTCGGTTTTAAATTTTTTAAGTTGTTGGCATAATGGATAATACCATTCTGGCACAACCTCTGCGCTGGGGTCAGCATGTCCCGTGGTCCCGAAGTAGGGGAGAAAATGCCCTAGAAAATATTTAATTAGGGATCCTGAAATATGGTTAGATTTTAAGGCTTTCCCTATGGTTTTGAGAGTGTTTGCATAGAATAGGCAGTTTAATTTCGGAAGTGAGAAACCCCCTTGATTGATTTTGAGTTTTAAATATTCTTTTTTAACTTCATGTATTCTTCCGTTCCAAAAAAAATCTATTAGTATTTTGTAAAGTTGACCTTCTTGGGTTTTTTTTATATTAGTAATATTTATTGTATGCATTAGCATGGGGATTATTACTGTTTTTATTATTACTGTTCTTCCGTAGAAGGAGAAATAATTAGGTTTAAAACATTTTATTTTATTTTCGCACTCTTCCCGCAATTTCTTAACAGGCAGTACCGGGCTCGCCGTGAATGGGACGCCTAGTACTGTTAGGGGCTGAGTTTGCTGGACTAAACCACAAGGAAGGTTATTTCTATGGAAATTTCCAAAAATTTTAATTTTAGTCTTCGAAGTATTAACGCGAAGACCACTGGCCATGCTGAATTTTTGCAAAATGCTGAAATAAATGTAGATGGACTCAGAATCTCTGAGCGTCGCAACTACATCATCGGCATATGCTACAATTTTGCTCTGTCTGGAGACTAGGGGTAACGGTATTCCTCTGACTGCAGGGGAGTTATCTATTCTTCTTATGAGGGGTTCTAACGCGAGTGAGAAGAGGAGAGGGCTTAGTGGGCAGCCCTGTCTTACCCCCTTTTTAATAGGAACTGGTTCCGAGAGGAACCCGTTGATAGCTATTTGGGTAGAGGCCTTTGCGTAGATGTTTTTGATTGTTTGCCTAAGCCTCCAGCCCACACCTATTTTCTGAAGGATGTCCTGCAAGTACATGTGTCTGACGCTGTCGAACGCCTTTTCCAGATCCGTAGAGAGAAGTGCCAAAGGGTAATTTTTATTTTTGGCCAGACAGATTAGATCTGGTAAGAAAAATAGATTTAATTCCATCGATCTACCCGGTATTCCGTAAACCTGGGTGCTTGTTATGATTTTTTCTATACCGCATTTGATGCGGCTGCAGATAATTTTTGCAAATATTTTGTAATCCGAATTTGTTAGGGAGATCGGTCGCCAGCTATCTGCCAAGGTACGATCTTGATCTTTCTTTGGGATAAAAATTGTGTAGCTTTTAACGAATTCCTCGGGGATATTTCCCGAAGTGAGGAATTCGTTAAATATTTTCACTAAAACTGGTGTTGCATAGTCCCAGATAGATCGATAGATTTCTATCCCTAACCCATCTAACCGTGGGGTTTTTCTTGCCTTCATTGTTTTGCAAGCTGTTTTTATTTCCTCAGCAGTTATCGGCCTGTCATGCAGAGCGGTAAGATGCTCGGGAAGACGTGTGATGTCCCACTCATTTTAAGTGAAGAAAACTTACATACTTTTGCTAAACGATTGACCGAAAGGTGTGTCACTATATTACATTCTAACATAGTATAACTAAGATGAAAAGCCAAAAGGCTATTTTTTTCTGGCGAGGTTGATATAAGTTAAGGGGATAAAAATCCCTTATTGTTTTTCAGCCAGTAAGCGAAACTAAGATCGAACACTACGATCTGTAACGTTTCCTGCCGACGAACTGTCAGCGTATCCAAGTGACCACTACCAAGTGGTCACTTACGCTTGGATACGCTGACAGTTCGTCGGTAGGAAACGTTACAGATTGTAGTGTTCGATCTTAGTTTCGCTTACTGGCTGAAAAACAATAAGGGATTTTTATCCCCTTAACTTATATCAACCTCGCCAGAAAAAAATAGCCTTTTGGCTTTTCATCTTAGTTATACTATGTTATAATGTAATATAGTGACACACCGTTCGGTCAATCGTTTAGCAAAAGTATGTAAGTTTTCTTCACTTAAACTCTGATATTAACTAGGTCTAGCTACTCACTGATGAGACCTCAAAAAAGGTTGAAACCGGTCTGGGTAGTGACCTCTCCTCATAATGTAAAACAGTACTACATCTCTTAAGAGCTGTGTTTTACATTATGAGAAAATATCAAGAACAGTGAGGAAGCTTGCTTCACCTTTGCAACGAGTTGCCGTGGTGTGGCACTACCAAGTGGTCACTTACGCTTGGATACGCTGACAGTTCGTCGGCAGGAAACGTTACAGATCGTAGTGTTCGATCTTAGTTTCGCTTACTGGCTGAAAAACAATAAGGGATTTTTATCCCCTTAACTTATATTATTATTATTATTACCAAAAGACCTCATGGAGTCAAAGACTCATCTGGGAGGTCCTTTTATCACACACACATCTCATCATACATCATACACATCATACTCCATGTGTGGCCTAATCAAAGCCTTATACAACGGAACAAGAATCTCCCTACTTCTACATGTCAGTGTCCTCCGCATCATTCCCAGAACTAAGTCTTAAACACACTCAAACTCCTTGCAGACACCACACTCTCAGACAAGGTTCCAATCATTCACAACTCTGCACAAAAAAAAACCTGCCTCTCACTCCCCTACTCACACCCTCTTTATACAGTTTCCAGGGATGACCTCTGGTTTTCCCCTGATCTCCCACTATTCTCTGTAGCACTTCTCCACCATTGATCCTATAACAACCCCTTACCAACTTGTAGGTCTCTATCATATCTCCCCTCTTCCTTTTCTCCACAAGACTCTGCAAATTACATCTTCTCAATCTTTCCTCATACTCGACATTCCAGAGGTCAGAAACTACCTTCGTCAGTCACCTTTGGACTCTTTCCAACATCTCTTCATCCTTCTGAAAACCCAGTGACCAAATCTGGGCACAATAGTCCATGTGTGGCCTAATCAAAGCCTTATACAACGGAACAAGAATCTCCCTACTTCTACATGTCAGTGTCCTCCGCATCATTCTCAGAAGCCTTTGTGTTGTCTTCACAATTTTGCCGATGTGTCCCCCTAAATTTTAGATTCTTATCCACTATCACCTCCAGATCTCTTATTTCCTCTACCTCCAACAATATATTCTCACCAAGCATAAATTCTGCATCCCATCTTTGTTTTCCAAATTTTAAAATCTTACATTTTGCAACATTGAACCCACATCCCCCATTTCCATGCCCAATCACTCAATTTATTCTTGCAAGGCCACAACATCTTCACCACTCTTTATGGTTCGTCCCAACTTTGCATCATCTGCAAACAACTGAATATCTCGATCCAAATCTTCACCAATATCATAATATACAAGTTAAACAGTAATAGCCCTAAAACAGACCCCCAAGGCACTCCACTAGTGACTTTCCTTTTCCTGGATATTGCGCCTCCCATACACAACTTGTTGATACCTATCAGATAGCCAGTCTCCAATCCAATGCACTAATCTAATATCCAACCCCATCTGCTCTAGTTTGACTGTCAACTTATCATCAGGTACTCTATCAAAAGCCTTTGTGAAATTCAAGTATATTACTGTGTATCCTTCTCCTCTGTCCAAGGAAGCAGTCACTGTATTGTAATAAGTAAGTAGATCACTAAAACATGACCTCCCTTTAGAAAATCCATGCTATCCATCAAAGATAATACCATTGTTGTCAACCCAACTCTGGATCCTAGTTCTCACAAGCTTCTCCAACAACTTAACCACAACATCTGACACACAGATAAGCCTATAGTTTGATGCTTGAGTTCGATCACCTCCTTTATGAAGTGGCGCAATCTTGCCCTCCTTCTACTTCTTAGGAACTTGACCAAGTGCAAGACTCGTATTAAAAAAAAATGTCAAAGCAGGTGTCAACTCCCTGGCACATTCCTTCAGAATATGCGGTGATATATTATCAAGTCCCACAGTCTTATTTACTTCTAGTTTACTCAACTCCCCAAACACCTCTTGCTCGCTTACAGTCAGATGACCAATAAATGTCATCCTTCCATAATCATTCTTTCTTTTGCTAGCTACATATCAAAAGAACTCCCTAGGATTCTTTTTGCCTTCATTAGCTAACTGCTGTTCATACCTCTCTTTAGCTACCCTCACCAACCAAGTCACCTTCCTTGCCTGGTCTTTGTAGACCTCATGAAATTGGTTATTTCCACATTTCTTATGCTGCCTCCACAATGCCCTTTTTCTCTGTATAGCATGCTAAATCTCTCTATTCATCCATCTCACACCTACCTTATTTAACCTTCTCACCCTTGGAATACATTTAGACAGTACATCTAATAGATAGTTTTTGAAAATCCCCCAAGCTAGACTGATCTCTTTTCCAGCTAACTCCTCATTCCATGCTACACCCACAAGCTCTCTCCTGAGCTCTTCATAATCACCCCCTTCCCCCTTGTAGTTCCACATATACTATTTTCTCACAGGGGTCCTCGCACTGCTGGCAACCACCCAGGTAATCGCCTCATGGTCACTCTCACCAATTGTTGGATGATTTGACACCTCATTTATAATTACAACCTCTGATGAGATGACCAAATCCAAGACCCTTAATTGTTGTGTGCCCTCTGTTACTGTGTGAGGTAGTTATCCCTCAAAAACTCAAGAAACTCAATTTCTTTACTTCCAGTTGCTATCTCTTCATTCCAATCTATATTGCCATAATTAAAATCACCCATAATGATCACCCTTTTCTTATTTGCTTGGCTAATTTGACTATACATTTTACTATCACCAACATCCACATTACCTGGTCTATAACAACATCCCTCCAAGTATTTGATTCCATTCACCTCTATCTCACACCATACTGTCTCAAACCCACTGGCACTATTTCCGTCTTGCATCTCTACTTTGTATGGACATAACTCTTTCTCTATCATCAGTAGCACTCCCCCTCCCTTTTTACCCCTTCTATTCTCATGAAACACATCATACCCTTCCATCTCTATTCCTGTCAGGATGTCATCCTCTTCCAACCATGTCTCACTTATTCCAACAATCTTTGGGTGAACAGACGCAATTAGTGTAACCATTTCATCTACCTTGTTTCTTATACATCTAGCATTGGTATACAAACACAACAGCTCATTTCTGGATCTACAGCTAGTTCCACTGATACCACTCACTCGATGTGATCTCTCCATGCTCGACTGGGGCCATTTCTCTTTCTGCTTCTTCATTTTAGAACCCTTTTCAATTCCAACTGTTAGCTCTTGATCCCTGGTCATCACATTCCTTTCCTGCCTACACATGCTCTCACCTCCTCTTGGAGCATTCACCTTTCTCCCGTTTCCCTGCTCCTCTTACACACCCATTCTCCCATTTTCTATACTCATACCACTCATTTCCCCATTCATATCCACTTCTTCAATCTCTCCTGCTCTTCCACATCACTCCCACTCTCGATCTGATTCATTCTCTCTATTCACTTCTCTACTTTCCAGCAGCAGTCTCTCCAAGCGACTCACACCATAACCACGCAAATGCAGTCCATCGCTCCCATACAGCTCACTTCGTCCCTCAAACTCATTCCACACATTAACAAACTACTCTCATCTTCTCACACATTTCAGCCAGCATTTCATTCATAATCCTTGCTCTCCGCCTCATTTCACTACAGTCATACCTAGGCAACACACTGACTACCCTTCCAAGCAACCTCCTGATATCCATTCTGATACGCTCTTTGTCCTCTCTCAAATCATTTGTACCAATTAATACTATTAACTGTTTTGCTCGCTCCGGCTCATATCCAATGCCTCAATCACTCTACTCATTTTACCGCTTGGAAAACATATCTTGTACATTCTATCCTCTAGCACACCTTTTATAATGGAGTCGCCATACAATGCCACTTGCTCATCTTTCGTTAATGGTCCATCCATTTCTTCTGTAATTGTAAAAAATTTAGAAAAATTAATAAGAACTCATATGCAGAAATGTGCAGATGAGAGAAACATTATTTGCAGATGTCAGCATGGATATGTTAAGGGATAATCTTGTTTCTATAATCATTTCATCTTTTACAATAAAGTAAAATGAATATAATTATTATTTCTGGAAAAGTTTTCATACTACTCATGTAAACACTTGGAAACATTCATGGAAACATTATACAAAGGGTACTGTTGTGTCGTTACTTCTATATTTTTGGCCCTCTTTTATCCCTTATATATATATATCTTTATTTTACTTTTCTCTTTATAATTCTTTCTTATTAGTTATCTAATATCATCTACTTGAAACTTCATCTATTTTACTTAAACTTATCTCAGGCCGAATCACTGACAAGAGTGAAACTGTTGGTTTGTGAGACAAAGGAAATGCTAATGGCGGATGCCTATTCTTTGTCTCAGCACTGGTTCTAATTCCTTATTCAGACTCAGTGAAATTTATTTTTTCCAGCTGAGCCACCCTGAATCCTAGATTTTACTAAGCTTGTATCACCAAAGCATTAGAACACAGTCAGTATTCAATCTTATCAACTATAATTTTCATATCTGCAGTCATGAACTATTACTATCTATACTCCCACTTAGGTTCACCACTTATGAGCAAGTGCAGTAGGTACAAATCTCAGGCAAGACAACATTTATACTTTAAACAAAACATTTAATTCAAGCAAAGACATGTAATACACTTTATGACACTAAAATAAACAAGTAAAAAAATAGTAGGTAAAGAAATAGCATTCTTGCTTACAGTTACTTTATCTTTCCCATGGATTTCAATCTGTGGAACTTATTTATGACATTTAAGCATTTACTCTTGTTATGCTATTCTAATCAATTAATTCCATCCATATTATATTCAAATTCTATTCACAACATATCTAATAAATTCTATTCACATTATATTCAGACTTAATTAAGTATCCTTACAATCTCTCACAAGGTTATTTCATACAACAATTTTCTCTATCTCTTTCTTTCTGGAACTATTTTCTAGATACTAGCTGCTACATAAATTTTTACATACATTATTCTCTACCTCTCACAATTAATCAATGAACAGTCTCAAGAGTCTCTCATAGCACATAGAATTAATCTTCCTAATCATTTCCATTAGTTAAAAGATATAAAAAATGTACTTTACCAATTGCTGGCATGTTACTCTGGCCTCTTCGCTAATCTCGTCAAATATTCACCTTCGACATCTAGTACACTTCCCACATTTACAGGATATTCTCTACGGATTCCTCCTGTACTTTATATCGGGATATCTCTGCAATCTTCTGCAATTATCGTCTGCTGGGCTGGTAGGTTTCCGAGTCATTCTTTTTGGAACCTTTCGGAACAAAGGAACACCACGTGGAGGCTCCACACCAGCCAGACCTACAAAGACTCAGGAACACTTGAACAGCAGCAAGAAAAAAGCCTTGTCTTCAGCGTTACATGCACTTTTAAATTCCGCGCCACTCCTTTCTGCTTCGTCATCCCACTATGTCAAGCTTTCTTAGCGTCACTCAGCACAGCGCCGCACACGGAATCTTCGTGCAACTGACGAAGTGTAGTAGTGAAAGGGGGGGGGGGAGGCACCATGTTTACTAATGGATATACCAGTGCACTGTAATACGTGTTACAGAAGTCGGCCATTTCGCATTATGGAATAACATTCCTTTCCCAGCAATTGTTAGGTACTAACAGAGTAGTTATGACTAAGCAGTTTAACATAAAATAAAACTTTACAATATTATACAAGACAACTAAATTATTCTGTGTTTAGTAAATTTTGATTGCTATACAAGTGCTTATTTAATCTGACAAATCATTATTTGCTCCCTAAAGCATGAGGACCATGTTAAGTCCACATGAAACGTAATTTTCTATAATTTAAGTTTCACTCCGACTTAACAAAGGCTTCCTCCCTCACAAAAAAAATTTTTGTAAATTTCTTTTATATAATTTATAAAAATTTTTTTTTCGGTTCATTCTTGCATATTCTCCTGGGGGGGGGTCCCTTCCTCCGTCAACCTAGTGGAAGTGTATAGTCTGTTAAAGAAATCCTGGGTGAATTGGAGGCATCGGGCCTTGCTTGTTTTCTTGTCATTACTGAGAGTCGATGTCCTAGATTCCTTCCATTTATGTGATCTGCCATTATCTTCCAATTTCCTTGGCACATCCGACATCTATTCACTGGAGACATGGGTTTGTATGCTACGGCTCTTCGTGCCATAAGTTCTTTCATTCAGAGGGTAAACTCTTGCTCCATGGTCCACCTTACCGTTGAATCAGGGCCGGAGGTTATATCTAGGTTGTGAGGACATCAGCCCCTCATTTTCACTGTGATTGCCCTTCCTAGTGATGTTGGGTGAGGTCTGTTCTATTAAACCTTTCCTTTCACTGTATTTTCTTAGTCCATAATACCTGTTAGGGGTGTCATCTCCAACTTCACCTTCCCCATCCTCTCTGAACCTCCTCCCTTTTCTGAGTCTCTGACCTTGCTTACAATTCTTCTGAGCAAAACTTCCCATCTTTCCCCACACACTTTCCACAGAGTCACCCTGACAGACTAATCTTTCCGATCTTGTCTTGTAGAGTTTCAGTTTGTCGGAGTGAACCACTCAAGTCCTTCCCTTATTTGAGACTTCCTTGATCCTGAAAGTCACAGGAAATAGTTTCTCCTGAACAACAAATGGCCCCAAAGCACTCTTACCAAACTTCCCTCCTTTTCTTCCCACAGAACCTTGCTCTATAAGGACGAGGTTGCAAGGGTTCAGATCTTTATATGTTCTTATTTTGTTTGCATAATCCCTGGCTCTCTGGGAGCACAACTCGCTCACCTTGGTTACCATATCATATGCAATCTTGTTGTTGTTCACAAGATTCTTCAAGTACAGGTTGATGTCAGGAAACCCAGAGTTTAAAAGGGTGTTCCTGAAATCGCTGGGAAAGGATGGCTCAAATCCATATAATATTACCACCGGGGCCTCCCTTATGGCTGTATGAAGAGCGGTTCGACATGCAAACAAAGAATGCTAAAGGAGGGCATCCCAGTTTGAGACTTGCTCATCGGCCATCTTAGAAAGGGTAAGCTTCAAAGTCCTGTTCAGCCGTTCGCACACGCCATTCCCTTGAGGGTGGTAAGGTGTGGTGAATAGCTTCCTCACCCTCAACAATTTACACAGCTGCAGCAGAACTTCAGCTTTGAAATTAGACCCTTGTTCAGTTAAGAGAGTTTGTGGGGTCCCAGATCTTGAGATAATAAGCTTGAAAAACTCATCAGCCACAGTTTGGGCTGTCTGATCCTTTATTGCTACAGCTTCAGGATATCGTGAGAACATGTCCACAATCACCAAAATGTATTTTTTCCCATTCTTAGTAACTGGGAGAGGCCCTAAGATATCCATAGCCACTGCTTGGAATGGGTGGCTAGGTGTTGGGGGTCGACTGGATTGGGGGCCTTTCCATGTATACCAGATTTCTTTTGGCACATGTGACAATCAGCACATGCGCTTCAATGTCCCTCCTCATACCCTTCCAAAAATACCGACTACGTATCCTGCTCAAAGTCGTGTGTATTCCGTGATGGCCTGCAAGGCTAGTGTCGTGAAAGGTATAGAGGATCCAAGGAACCATTTTCTCAGGTGCTACAATTTTATCCCTCCACCATCCTACGGGGTCTTGCTTGGTCATTAAAAGACCATCCGGATCAAGGTGTAAGGTTTGAAAGAAGGACTTCTCATTATGTGACCTCCCCCCCCCCTCTTAACCAAATCATATAGATTTCCCCCAAAAGGATCCCTTTTCTGCTCCTCTATGATATGAGCCTTATCCCATGTTTGTTGTTTGAGAAGTGCACCTTCCTTCTTGCTCACGGTCACTGCCACATTCAGTGAAAGAGTCTCCTCTCGTTCTGGACCTACTCCGTCCTGGTGAGGGGTACTAAGTGACCTAGAGAGATAGTCAGCCACTATATTTGTAGAACCGGGGATATATCTTATTTCCATATTAAACTCCTGGATTTCCAAGGCCCACCGGATGATCTTTTGGTTCTTGTCCTTCATAGAAGATATGAAGGACAGGGGCTTGTGGTCAGATCTCAAAATTATCTGTTGGCCTAGTAACATATATTTGAGCTTCCTTAAAGAGAAAACTATGGCCAGCGCTTCCTTTTCAATCATTGAATAGTTTATTTCTGATGGGGACAATCTGCGGCTGATGAAGACAATGGGCCTGTATTGCTCCCCTTCTCTTTGCTCTACAATGGCAGCGATAGTGTCCATGGAGGCGTCTGCTGACAGGTAGAATATCTGACCTAGCTTGGGGTAGGTCAGTAGTGGTGACTGAGCCAAAGCACAGTTTAGGAGTTGGTATGCACGTTGCTGCTCCTCCCCCCACTCAAACCTTTTTCCTTTCTTAGTTAGTTTGATCAAAGGATCCATTGGACTTGAACATTCAGGAATAAATCTCCTATAAAAATTTACCATGCCTAGGTACCTTCTAACTTGCTTCGTGGTTGAAGGAATTTTTGCATCCAATATTGCGGTCACATTCTCCTTGTTGGGATGCACCACACCCTCATTCACCACGTGTCCCAAGTATTTCCACCTCTCTGAGGAAAAACTGGCATTTCGAAAACATTAAGGAAAGTTTGGCCTTGTCTAGCCTATCCATTACCTCCGTTAAAAGCTGGCAATGCTCCTTAATGCATGGAGAGTATACTAGCAGATCGTCCTGGAAGCAGATCACCCCCTCTCCCAACATTTCAGATAGGATTGAGTTCATTAGACACTGGAAACTCATTGCTGAGTTTCTAGCACCTTGAGGGAGTCAACACATCTAGTACTTTTGCCACCTCGTGGTGAAAGCAAAGTACTTTCTGTCCTCCTTCCTCAAGGAGATCTGAAAATATCCAGAGTTTAAATCCTTCATGAGAAGAGTTTTGCTCCTCCAAAGCCGATCAGTAGATCCTCTACTCTACAGACAGGGAAATTAATAGGCTTGGTGATTTTATTAACTTCCCTTAAATCAAGAACAAATCTCGGTCCTCCATTAGGTTTTTCCACTAAGATGAAAGGACTATTCTTGAGTTGGATCTCTCAATTATGCCAGCTCTCTCATATTCTGACAACATTCTCTTCAGTCCCTCTATGTGTTTGAGGGGAGTTTGATACTGTTTAACAAATATAGGCACATCAGACGTAATCTGGACTGAGTGTTGCACCCTATATGTGCAAGAGAGAGAGAGAGCTGATTTCCTCCGTGAATACTCGGGGAAAGCGGTTGAAGACATCCCCAAAAAAACTCCTCTATACATTCCTTTTCCAAGGCAGACACTGCATGTTTAATAGCATCCTGTACCAGTCTCTTTCTCCACAAATTTGTATCTCCTTCACACGCATTTAATTGCACGTCCACAGCCTCATTCAATTCACTGATTCCTTTTTTTTCTTTGTTGAGTTTACATTCCGTCCCACATAAGGACAGAGACATGGTTCCAAAGTCACACACGAACTTGTTCTTCTCTAGGAAGTCAAGGACCAGCCTTGATCCCCAGTGTCTGCCAATTCAGGAAGGATAAACACGTCACGTGTGGTATCAACCGGGAAACATGGTATGCAGATGGCCACCTTGGCCCTCATGACAGAAGAGAGCTCGACCCACGCTATTCCCACAATCCTTACAGGGTTACATAGTCTTGTGAAGACATCTGGAGTAGAATTACGGAAGGCCTCGGCTAATTGTAAAGGAATCACCGAAACATGGGCTCCTGTGTCCAGGAGAAACTTACACGGGATTCCTTGTACATAGCCCTCCACTAAGGATAAAGGTATTCTCCCTCCGACATCTGCCACAAAAGCAGTTTGCATCCTATACCCTCCTAAACAGAGCATGTTGGATGAGTCCTTGCTAAAATCCCCGAGTTGTGTGAGAGCTACTGGACTGGAGTCCATAAGCTCTAATTCTCTTACTAATTCAGCTCTGTGTTGTAAGGAACTGCTCAATTCTTTCAGCATTCTTTCCTTCTCCAAGTCCTTAGACACCTGTCAAGGTTGACAGCTTTCTTTTTAAAGATTATGTCTCTCAACTCATCTCGCAATCCTATCTTAAATTTCTGAAAAGCTACCCATCTTAAATGATCATGCTCGTCAGAGGTTTTTGTCTTTCCAGAACCTGAAATGGACAACAACCTGTTAAAGTAACTGGGTACCTCCTCATTGTCTCCCTGTATGCATTTGTATATTTCTGACATCATTTTTGGGACTCCTCCATTCAGAGCAAATCTATCAATAACAATTTTCTTAAACTCTTGATAATCATTTGTTCCCTTTAGGAGGGGAAGGGGGAACAACATAGGAACTCCAAAGCTTTCCCCCGCAAATTATTGTGGATCAAAATCAGTAAATGAAACTCAGACCATACCCCCCACCCTTCTTAGCTCCTCTATGTAATCAAAGAACGTGAAGGGATCATCAGACTGTTCTCCAGAGAATTGTGGGAACACCTGTTGAGGATTTACTGTCCTAAAAAATTCAGTGTCGTCCATCCCAGTGCTTGAAGGAAGTGCCATATTGACCTATCGGTTACAAATTTTTTTTTTCAATTCTATACTGAAAATTTCAAAAATTAATTTTGCCTGTTTTGTCCTACAACTTGCTCACTTTGATTAAATAGACTATATTTTCTTGTCTATAAATCAAAATCTTACTTGCTGCGCCATTTTGTTGTGTCATTAATTCTATATTTTTGGCCCTCTTTTATCCCTTTATATATATATATATATATATATATATATATATATATATATATATATATATCTTTATTTTACTTTTCTCTTTATAATTCTTTCTTATTACTTATCTAATATCATCTACTTGAAACTTCATCTATTTTACTTAAACTTAAACTTATCTCAGGCCGAATCACTGACAAGAGTGAAACTGTTGGTTTGTGAGACAAAGGAAATGCTAATGGCGGATGCCTATTCCTTTGTCTCAGCACTGGTTCTAATTCCTTATTTGGACTCAGAGAAATTTATTTTTTCCCGCTGCACCACCCTGAATCCTAGATTTTACTAAGCTTGTATCACCAAGGAATTAGAACACAGTCAGTATTCAATCTTATCAACTATAATTTTCATATCTGCAGTCATGACCTATTACTATCTATCCTCCTGCTTAGGTTTGCCACTTATGAGCAAGTGCAGTAGGTACAAATCTCAGGCAAGACAACATTTATACTTTAAACAAAACATTTAATTCAAGCAAAGACATGTAATACACTTTATGACACTAAAATAAACAAGTAAAAAAATAGTAGGTAAAGAAATAGCATTCTTGCTTACAGTTACTTTATCTTTCCCATGGATTTCAATCTGTGGAACTTATTTATGACATTTAAGCATTTACTCTTGTTATGCTATTCTAATCAATTAATTCCATCCATATTATATTCAAATTCTATTCACAACATATCTAACAAATTCTATTCACATTATATTCAGACTTAATTAAGTATCCTTACAATCTCTCATAAGGTTATTTCATACAACAATTTTCTCTATCTCTTTCTTTCTGGAACTATTTTCTAGATACTAGCTGCTGCATAAATTTTTACATACATTATTCTCTACCTCTCACAATTAATCAATGAACAGTCTCAAGAGTCTCTCATAGCACTTACAATTAATCTTCCTAATCATTTCCATTAGTTAGAAGATATAAAAAATGTACTTTACCAATTGCTGGCATGTTACTCTGGCCACTTCGCTAATCTTGTCAAATATTCACCTTCGACATCTAGTACACTTCCCACATTTACAAGATATTCTCTACGGATCCCTTCTGTACTTTATATCGGGATATCTCTGCAATTATCATCTACTGGGCTGGTTGTTGACTGGTAGGTTTCCAAGTCATTCTTTTCGGAACCTTTCGGAAAAAAGGAACACCACGTGGAGGCTCCACACCAGCCGGACCTACAAAGACTCAGGAACACTCGAACAGCAGCAAGAAAAAAAGCCTTGTCTTCAGCGTTACATGCACTTTTAAACTCTGCGTCACTCCTTTTTGCTTCATCATCCCACTATGTCAAGCTTTCTTAGTGTCACTCAGCACTTAGCGCCGCACACGGAATCTTCGCGCAACTGACGGAGTGTAGTAGTGAAAGGGGGGGGGGGGGGAAGGCACCATGTTTACTAATGGATATACCAGTGCACTGTAATACGTGTTACAGAAGTCGGCCATTTCGCATTATGGAATAACATTCCTTTCCCAGCAATTGTTAGGTACTTACAGAGTGGTTATGACTAAGCAGCTTAACATAAAATAAAACTTTACAATATTATACAAGACAACATAAAACTAAATTATTCTGTGTTTAGTAAATTTTGATTGCTATACAAGTGCTTATTTAATCTGATAAATCATTATTTGCTGCCTAAAGCATAAGGACCATGTTAAGTCCGTATGAAACATAATTTTCTGTAATTTAAGTTTCACTCCGACTTAACAGTACTCCTAAAGAAAAATAGGAAAAATAGCCATAAAAATTAAAGTAAAATGAATAGTTGTTGAGGAGAATGCATTTTTAATTCTTCTGAATTTTCTAAAACCATTTCATCATTACTACTGAACTTTTATGTCAATGGTATCTCTTGTACAATCCAAGGATACTGGATTGTACAAGATATTCAGTTACTTGCAAGTGATGTGAAGCTGGAAAGGATTATTAATAATGATGCCAATGTTGAGGCTCTTCAGGAGCATTTGATTAAATAGGAAAGGATGGGCAAATGAATTGCAATACAAGTGTAATGCAGCTTAGTGTAAGGTTTTGTTGCATAGTTTTCTGTGGAGTGAGAATATACTACAAATGCTTTGTAAGTATTTTTCCACATGAATGATTTTTTTTATTTGATTTTTTATGGTGCAAAGTCATCAAGGGTCATACTTTACCAAGACACAGGTCAGAGCTGTACATATGATAAGTGGTTAGTAGGACAATCACAAACATCCATGCCTTGGTGGGATTTAAACTCACAGCCTCTTGGCTGGAGAACAGATGCACTAACCACTTGGCCAACCAGGCTGGCCCACATGAAAGAAACACATGGGATAGAATAATTTATTGACAACTTGACTACTTTCGTGAAAATTCTTGTTTCACCTCAGAAAAATTAGTGAATAAGCTAAAAAACAGATTATAACAGGCAACATACATAATTAAATATTTGAAAATACAACAAATAACAGAAAGCGTGCATTTGCCATAAAGTTGTTTGTTGGTTCATTGTGTGCTGCAAACATCTGGTAACTACATCAAAGTTGTGCTGAATAAGAGAAGACCAGTCAATGTAAAAATCATTCATTTTCTGTTGCACTGTTGAGGATGTATAATCATTTCCTTGAATGCTCTTAAGAAAAACCCATGATCTTATGTGGAGCACGTTGGTTTTTTGACATAATACTTGATATTTAGTTACAGTTATATGTGCTGCCAATCTGAATTTGTGTTTCCTTTTGTTTTCTATGTCCTTGATGTGTTTAGATTGGCATACTTCAACTGACCTGGCTATCTGTCCTATGTAGTGCAAACCACAGGTACAGCTGATCTTGTAGACACCAGGTTTTATGAGATTTGGATGGGGAGATTTTGAAAGATTCAGATTAGACATCTTGTTAAGGGTGATAGAAGGCAATATTTATATTTTGTTGACATAGTATCCTTGATATTTTATCCGTGACCAACTGTATATAGTGGAGAATCACTGCTCCTCTGAAGTATTGTTTTTCATGTTTATCCGACTGTCTTGGAGGATAACATAGAATTTTGTTGACTAATGTTCTATTTTAACCATTCTTTTCGTAGGATAGTGATCAGGTAGTTAATCTCTTAGTTTTTTTCATCTCTATGAATGGAGATTCTATAAGCTCTATTAAGGAGGGAATGAATAATGCCTATTTTTTGTGCTAGATGGTGATAGGATGTGGCATGCAAGCATCGTCCAGTGTTTGTTGGCTTCCTATACTCTGAGAAATTAAGTTTGTTCTACTTGGATCCTTCTACAAGTGTGTCTAAAAATTATAAAGACCTGTTGGCTTTCTCTTCAAACTATTCCATGAACAATTTGCTAACAAGGGAGAATGGAAAAGCCCATTGCTAATCCCTTCTTCTGTCCAAAATATTCTTCTTGGAATTTGGAGAAAGTTTTATTATTATTGCAGTCTTTGAAGAGATCTACAGTATCCAGTGGAAGTAGGTCATCTAGTAGTTGTAAGATTTCTGTTCTAGATATGGTTGGTGAACAGATTAACGATATCAAGGCTTGCAAGCAGATCGTAGGATCTATTGTGATGTCTTTGGTGAGTCCAGTGAAGTGTGTTCATATTCTTTACAAAAGTGATTGTTTTGCCTATATGAGGGTAGCAAGATTGCTAGATATTTGGTTAGTAATAAAGTTGGAGAACACCTTGCATCAACAACAGGTCTCAGTGGCAAGCCCTGAGTGTGTATATTAGGACTCCATAAATTCTTGGTACTAGGGATGCCTTGACATGAGACTTTTTTTCTTTTTTTTTTTTTGGGTACCTTCAAACAAGTTCAGCAATTTTTTTTTTTTTTTTGGTTCAAATTATTGGTCTTATTATGCAAATGACCTATTGGGTTGTTCAGTTTTATATAGGTGCTTGTATCATTCAGTAGAGTTTGCATTTTTTTTTTAATGTATTTTATGGTATTCATCATAACTTCTGTATTGCCTTTGTCAGCTTTCAGTACTATGATACTCTTATCCTGTTGAATATTTTTTTAGAGTCAATCAATCCTTTTTGTAATGCTATTATTAAGTGTGCTTGTTTGTAGTAGTAAAGAGGCTGTCTGGATGTGAAAAAAAATCATACACATTTGTAGGAACTCTTTGAATGAATTTTTTCACATTGGCCATGATTTCGTGATCGTTTCATGAGGTTTCATTGCAAAGATGAAACCTCAAGAAAGGATGCCGAGATCAGAATCAGATAATTGCCGGCCTGGTTGGCCGAGTGGTTAGCATATCCACTCTCCAGCCAAAAGGCTGTGGGTTCGAATCCCACCATGGGCATGGATGTTTGTGATTGTCTGTGAAAGTGCTAGTGGTGTTAGTTGGCAGCAGTAGTTGGTGGTAGATGATGAGGATTGGTGGAGTAGTATGACGAAGAGCTGTAGAATAGATACCCTCCCTCGATGAGTCTTTGGACTCCCTGAAGGTGTGATATAATAATAATATTAATGTACGTGAGGACTTGTTGACAAATATTTTATTATAGGGTAATTAGTTATTGAGACTATTTTTTTTTATGATTAGGTTTCATAGTGTTTTCTTCAATCTTTCTTTGTTGACTGTGAATATGTACTCTGAATTTTCATAGGTTAATCTCTCTAAATTGTTCCAGATGTATGTTGGAAGAGAAGGTATTGCTGAATGAAGTATGTAAGACTAGCTATCAATTTCAAAAAGTATAGTCAACCTTCATGTTGAATTTCTTCAAAATACTAGATAGTTTTGGGGTAAGAGAGCTGATAAATGGTAACTGTATATGAGTGATAGGGTTGGAATCATCTTCTTGTCGAGGATGTTGGTGTGGTCTCAAACATTTAGTGATGTTACGAGATGAATATCCATTATTTAAGAAGGTGTTTTTCAGGAAGTTAAGTTCTGTTTGAAGGTCTTCTTCTGTGGAATTTCAAGGATTTTGAAGAAATTCAACATAAAGACCGACTATACTACTCACCAACCATACCTAGAACAGAAACCAACCATACTAAATCCAAAACACAACCAATTGCATTTTCCTGGTGTTTATAAAGTTTTGTGCGACTGTGTTCGACCTTATTTTGGCCAGACAGATAAATCTGTTTCACTTCATCTTGAGGAACATAGACGTGACATCTCCTACAGTAGAACACGAGCGAGCGCCCTTTCCAGTCATGTCCTCTTCTCGGCAAACTCTAACCTTGAAGAACGGCCACACCAAGTTGATTGGGAACGCACTACTAATTTATATATATGCAAGGATGAATTTGAAAGAAGAATTATTGAATCAAAAGAAATAGTTCTGGACCCTTCACATTTGAACAACAATCTAAGCTACAATTTACCTGATTCCCATAGCACAGTAATCCAGTACTGGCGCTCTAAAATTAGCTGTCGCACACATTCAACTCATGCCAACGGTAGCACGAGGTCACCTATTCAAATATGACTGCTACTATTCTACTTCTTTTTATTAAGCTGGAAAGTCCATGTTTTTACCTTGTTATTTTTATAAGGTCCTATGTACCAATGAAACTAGTCGTGATTTATTAAAGGTTTTTGTTATACTTTCTCGGGTTCTAGTCAGTTAAATTAATTTTATAAATAAATATATATATATATATATATATATATAACTGGATCACAACCCAATGGGTGATTTCCATAATGAAAACATAAAAACATGCTGAATTTCCCTGAAGACATCAAAAAGTCTCTTGTCAAGAAACCCCCTAGCAACAAGAATTTATGGAGTCCTAAAAGTACACAAACAGGACTTGCCACTGAGACCAACCATTGATGCAATGTATTCTCCAGCTTTATTGCTATCCAAATATCTAGCAGTTTTGCTAAGCCTTCACATTGCCAAAACAATCACATTTGTAAAGAATACGACATGCTTCACAGGATGCACCAAAGACATCCCAATAGAGCCTACTGATCTCCTTGCAAGCCTTGATATCATTAATCTGTTCACCAGCCATACCTAGAACAGAAACCTAGAAGTGGGGAATATTTCCTACCATACTGAAATATAGTGTGGTCGGAAAGGTAGTTAGTGTGTAACCCAGATGACAACAATAAGTTGATATTTTGACAAAAAATCATGGATGATATACTACAATGAGGAGAAAGTCACAGTTTGTTGAGGTATGGAATGAATGGGATGCATTCAAGAACAGATGGAAATGTATAAGGGTTGCAACCCTAGGGATGGAAATGTATAAGGGTCCGATAGGGTTGCCAGCCTGGATGGCTGAGTGGTTAGTGTATCCGCTCTTCAGCCAAAAGGCTGTGGTTCAAACCCAGGCATGGGCATTGATGTTTGTGATTGTCTGTGAAAATACTAGTGCGGTGGTGGTGGTAGGCAGTAGATGGTGTGGGTGTCGATGATGCGCTATGCTGTAGCTGGGGGGGGGGGGGGGTGGGGGGGGGGGGGGGTGGGGGGGGGGGGGGGTGGGGGGGGGGGGGGGTGGGGGGGGGGGGGGGTGGGGGGGGGGGGGGGTGGGGGGGGGGGGGGGTGGGGGGGGGGGGGGGTGGGGGGGGGGGGGGGTGGGGGGGGGGGGGGGTGGGGGGGGGGGGGGGTGGGGGGGGGGGGGGGTGGGGGGGGGGGGGGGTGGGGGGGGGGGGGGGTGGGGGGGGGGGGGGGTGGGGGGGGGGGGGGGTGGGGGGGGGGGGGGGTGGGGGGGGGGGGGGGTGGGGGGGGGGGGGGGTGGGGGGGGGGGGGGGTGGGGGGGGGGGGGGGTGGGGGGGGGGGGGGGTGGGGGGGGGGGGGGGTGGGGGGGGGGGGGGGTGGGGGGGGGGGGGGGTGGGGGGGGGGGGGGGTGGGGGGGGGGGGGGGTGGGGGGGGGGGGGGGTGGGGGGGGGGGGGGGTGGGGGGGGGGGGGGGTGGGGGGGGGGGGGGGTGGCTTTATTTTACTTTTCTCTTTATAATTCTTTCTTATTACTTATCTAATATCATCTACTTGAAACTTCATCTATTTTACTTAAACTTAAACTTATCTCAGGCCGAATCACTGACAAGAGTGAAACTGTTGGTTTGTGAGACAAAGGAAATGCTAATGGCGGATGCCTATTCCTTTGTCTCAGCACTGGTTCTAATTCCTTATTTGGACTCAGAGAAATTTATTTTTTCCCGCTGCACCACCCTGAATCCTAGATTTTACTAAGCTTGTATCACCAAGGAATTAGAACACAGTCAGTATTCAATCTTATCAACTATAATTTTCATATCTGCAGTCATGACCTATTACTATCTATCCTCCTGCTTAGGTTTGCCACTTATGAGCAAGTGCAGTAGGTACAAATCTCAGGCAAGACAACATTTATACTTTAAACAAAACATTTAATTCAAGCAAAGACATGTAATACACTTTATGACACTAAAATAAACAAGTAAAAAAATAGTAGGTAAAGAAATAGCATTCTTGCTTACAGTTACTTTATCTTTCCCATGGATTTCAATCTGTGGAACTTATTTATGACATTTAAGCATTTACTCTTGTTATGCTATTCTAATCAATTAATTCCATCCATATTATATTCAAATTCTATTCACAACATATCTAACAAATTCTATTCACATTATATTCAGACTTAATTAAGTATCCTTACAATCTCTCATAAGGTTATTTCATACAACAATTTTCTCTATCTCTTTCTTTCTGGAACTATTTTCTAGATACTAGCTGCTGCATAAATTTTTACATACATTATTCTCTACCTCTCACAATTAATCAATGAACAGTCTCAAGAGTCTCTCATAGCACTTACAATTAATCTTCCTAATCATTTCCATTAGTTAGAAGATATAAAAAATGTACTTTACCAATTGCTGGCATGTTACTCTGGCCACTTCGCTAATCTTGTCAAATATTCACCTTCGACATCTAGTACACTTCCCACATTTACAAGATATTCTCTACGGATCCCTTCTGTACTTTATATCGGGATATCTCTGCAATTATCATCTACTGGGCTGGTTGTTGACTGGTAGGTTTCCAAGTCATTCTTTTCGGAACCTTTCGGAAAAAAGGAACACCACGTGGAGGCTCCACACCAGCCGGACCTACAAAGACTCAGGAACACTCGAACAGCAGCAAGAAAAAAAGCCTTGTCTTCAGCGTTACATGCACTTTTAAACTCTGCGTCACTCCTTTTTGCTTCATCATCCCACTATGTCAAGCTTTCTTAGTGTCACTCAGCACTTAGCGCCGCACACGGAATCTTCGCGCAACTGACGGAGTGTAGTAGTGAAAGGGGGGGGGGGGGGAAGGCACCATGTTTACTAATGGATATACCAGTGCACTGTAATACGTGTTACAGAAGTCGGCCATTTCGCATTATGGAATAACATTCCTTTCCCAGCAATTGTTAGGTACTTACAGAGTGGTTATGACTAAGCAGCTTAACATAAAATAAAACTTTACAATATTATACAAGACAACATAAAACTAAATTATTCTGTGTTTAGTAAATTTTGATTGCTATACAAGTGCTTATTTAATCTGATAAATCATTATTTGCTGCCTAAAGCATAAGGACCATGTTAAGTCCGTATGAAACATAATTTTCTGTAATTTAAGTTTCACTCCGACTTAACAGTACTCCTAAAGAAAAATAGGAAAAATAGCCATAAAAATTAAAGTAAAATGAATAGTTGTTGAGGAGAATGCATTTTTAATTCTTCTGAATTTTCTAAAACCATTTCATCATTACTACTGAACTTTTATGTCAATGGTATCTCTTGTACAATCCAAGGATACTGGATTGTACAAGATATTCAGTTACTTGCAAGTGATGTGAAGCTGGAAAGGATTATTAATAATGATGCCAATGTTGAGGCTCTTCAGGAGCATTTGATTAAATAGGAAAGGATGGGCAAATGAATTGCAATACAAGTGTAATGCAGCTTAGTGTAAGGTTTTGTTGCATAGTTTTCTGTGGAGTGAGAATATACTACAAATGCTTTGTAAGTATTTTTCCACATGAATGATTTTTTTTATTTGATTTTTTATGGTGCAAAGTCATCAAGGGTCATACTTTACCAAGACACAGGTCAGAGCTGTACATATGATAAGTGGTTAGTAGGACAATCACAAACATCCATGCCTTGGTGGGATTTAAACTCACAGCCTCTTGGCTGGAGAACAGATGCACTAACCACTTGGCCAACCAGGCTGGCCCACATGAAAGAAACACATGGGATAGAATAATTTATTGACAACTTGACTACTTTCGTGAAAATTCTTGTTTCACCTCAGAAAAATTAGTGAATAAGCTAAAAAACAGATTATAACAGGCAACATACATAATTAAATATTTGAAAATACAACAAATAACAGAAAGCGTGCATTTGCCATAAAGTTGTTTGTTGGTTCATTGTGTGCTGCAAACATCTGGTAACTACATCAAAGTTGTGCTGAATAAGAGAAGACCAGTCAATGTAAAAATCATTCATTTTCTGTTGCACTGTTGAGGATGTATAATCATTTCCTTGAATGCTCTTAAGAAAAACCCATGATCTTATGTGGAGCACGTTGGTTTTTTGACATAATACTTGATATTTAGTTACAGTTATATGTGCTGCCAATCTGAATTTGTGTTTCCTTTTGTTTTCTATGTCCTTGATGTGTTTAGATTGGCATACTTCAACTGACCTGGCTATCTGTCCTATGTAGTGCAAACCACAGGTACAGCTGATCTTGTAGACACCAGGTTTTATGAGATTTGGATGGGGAGATTTTGAAAGATTCAGATTAGACATCTTGTTAAGGGTGATAGAAGGCAATATTTATATTTTGTTGACATAGTATCCTTGATATTTTATCCGTGACCAACTGTATATAGTGGAGAATCACTGCTCCTCTGAAGTATTGTTTTTCATGTTTATCCGACTGTCTTGGAGGATAACATAGAATTTTGTTGACTAATGTTCTATTTTAACCATTCTTTTCGTAGGATAGTGATCAGGTAGTTAATCTCTTAGTTTTTTTCATCTCTATGAATGGAGATTCTATAAGCTCTATTAAGGAGGGAATGAATAATGCCTATTTTTTGTGCTAGATGGTGATAGGATGTGGCATGCAAGCATCGTCCAGTGTTTGTTGGCTTCCTATACTCTGAGAAATTAAGTTTGTTCTACTTGGATCCTTCTACAAGTGTGTCTAAAAATTATAAAGACCTGTTGGCTTTCTCTTCAAACTATTCCATGAACAATTTGCTAACAAGGGAGAATGGAAAAGCCCATTGCTAATCCCTTCTTCTGTCCAAAATATTCTTCTTGGAATTTGGAGAAAGTTTTATTATTATTGCAGTCTTTGAAGAGATCTACAGTATCCAGTGGAAGTAGGTCATCTAGTAGTTGTAAGATTTCTGTTCTAGATATGGTTGGTGAACAGATTAACGATATCAAGGCTTGCAAGCAGATCGTAGGATCTATTGTGATGTCTTTGGTGAGTCCAGTGAAGTGTGTTCATATTCTTTACAAAAGTGATTGTTTTGCCTATATGAGGGTAGCAAGATTGCTAGATATTTGGTTAGTAATAAAGTTGGAGAACACCTTGCATCAACAACAGGTCTCAGTGGCAAGCCCTGAGTGTGTATATTAGGACTCCATAAATTCTTGGTACTAGGGATGCCTTGACATGAGACTTTTTTTCTTTTTTTTTTTTTGGGTACCTTCAAACAAGTTCAGCAATTTTTTTTTTTTTTTTGGTTCAAATTATTGGTCTTATTATGCAAATGACCTATTGGGTTGTTCAGTTTTATATAGGTGCTTGTATCATTCAGTAGAGTTTGCATTTTTTTTTTAATGTATTTTATGGTATTCATCATAACTTCTGTATTGCCTTTGTCAGCTTTCAGTACTATGATACTCTTATCCTGTTGAATATTTTTTTAGAGTCAATCAATCCTTTTTGTAATGCTATTATTAAGTGTGCTTGTTTGTAGTAGTAAAGAGGCTGTCTGGATGTGAAAAAAAATCATACACATTTGTAGGAACTCTTTGAATGAATTTTTTCACATTGGCCATGATTTCGTGATCGTTTCATGAGGTTTCATTGCAAAGATGAAACCTCAAGAAAGGATGCCGAGATCAGAATCAGATAATTGCCGGCCTGGTTGGCCGAGTGGTTAGCATATCCACTCTCCAGCCAAAAGGCTGTGGGTTCGAATCCCACCATGGGCATGGATGTTTGTGATTGTCTGTGAAAGTGCTAGTGGTGTTAGTTGGCAGCAGTAGTTGGTGGTAGATGATGAGGATTGGTGGAGTAGTATGACGAAGAGCTGTAGAATAGATACCCTCCCTCGATGAGTCTTTGGACTCCCTGAAGGTGTGATATAATAATAATATTAATGTACGTGAGGACTTGTTGACAAATATTTTATTATAGGGTAATTAGTTATTGAGACTATTTTTTTTTATGATTAGGTTTCATAGTGTTTTCTTCAATCTTTCTTTGTTGACTGTGAATATGTACTCTGAATTTTCATAGGTTAATCTCTCTAAATTGTTCCAGATGTATGTTGGAAGAGAAGGTATTGCTGAATGAAGTATGTAAGACTAGCTATCAATTTCAAAAAGTATAGTCAACCTTCATGTTGAATTTCTTCAAAATACTAGATAGTTTTGGGGTAAGAGAGCTGATAAATGGTAACTGTATATGAGTGATAGGGTTGGAATCATCTTCTTGTCGAGGATGTTGGTGTGGTCTCAAACATTTAGTGATGTTACGAGATGAATATCCATTATTTAAGAAGGTGTTTTTCAGGAAGTTAAGTTCTGTTTGAAGGTCTTCTTCTGTGGAATTTCAAGGATTTTGAAGAAATTCAACATAAAGACCGACTATACTACTCACCAACCATACCTAGAACAGAAACCAACCATACTAAATCCAAAACACAACCAATTGCATTTTCCTGGTGTTTATAAAGTTTTGTGCGACTGTGTTCGACCTTATTTTGGCCAGACAGATAAATCTGTTTCACTTCATCTTGAGGAACATAGACGTGACATCTCCTACAGTAGAACACGAGCGAGCGCCCTTTCCAGTCATGTCCTCTTCTCGGCAAACTCTAACCTTGAAGAACGGCCACACCAAGTTGATTGGGAACGCACTACTAATTTATATATATGCAAGGATGAATTTGAAAGAAGAATTATTGAATCAAAAGAAATAGTTCTGGACCCTTCACATTTGAACAACAATCTAAGCTACAATTTACCTGATTCCCATAGCACAGTAATCCAGTACTGGCGCTCTAAAATTAGCTGTCGCACACATTCAACTCATGCCAACGGTAGCACGAGGTCACCTATTCAAATATGACTGCTACTATTCTACTTCTTTTTATTAAGCTGGAAAGTCCATGTTTTTACCTTGTTATTTTTATAAGTCCTATGTACCAATGAAACTAGTCGTGATTTATTAAAGGTTTTTGTTATACTTTCTCGGGTTCTAGTCAGTTAAATTAATTTTATAAATAAATATATATATATATATATATATATATAACTGGATCACAACCCAATGGGTGATTTCCATAATGAAAACATAAAAACATGCTGAATTTCCCTGAAGACATCAAAAAGTCTCTTGTCAAGAAACCCCCTAGCAACAAGAATTTATGGAGTCCTAAAAGTACACAAACAGGACTTGCCACTGAGACCAACCATTGATGCAATGTATTCTCCAGCTTTATTGCTATCCAAATATCTAGCAGTTTTGCTAAGCCTTCACATTGCCAAAACAATCACATTTGTAAAGAATACGACATGCTTCACAGGATGCACCAAAGACATCCCAATAGAGCCTACTGATCTCCTTGCAAGCCTTGATATCATTAATCTGTTCACCAGCCATACCTAGAACAGAAACCTAGAAGTGGGGAATATTTCCTACCATACTGAAATATAGTGTGGTCGGAAAGGTAGTTAGTGTGTAACCCAGATGACAACAATAAGTTGATATTTTGACAAAAAATCATGGATGATATACTACAATGAGGAGAAAGTCACAGTTTGTTGAGGTATGGAATGAATGGGATGCATTCAAGAACAGATGGAAATGTATAAGGGTTGCAACCCTAGGGATGGAAATGTATAAGGGTCCGATAGGGTTGCCAGCCTGGATGGCTGAGTGGTTAGTGTATCCGCTCTTCAGCCAAAAGGCTGTGGTTCAAACCCAGGCATGGGCATTGATGTTTGTGATTGTCTGTGAAAATACTAGTGACGGTGGTGGTGGTAGGCAGTAGATGGTGTGGGTGTCGATGATGCGCTATGCTGTAGCTGGTGGATTGAATGGTGGAGACAAAGAATTGTAAAGTCGGTGCCCTCCCACGATGAGCCTTTGGACTCCTTGGAGGTGTCATGTAATAATAGTAATAATAATAATAATCTTCTTCTTCTTCTTCTTCTGCAGCTTCTCCCACTTAAGTGAGGTCACTGTTTATTATGAGTCTCCTCCACACCTTCCTGTCTTGGGCTGTCACCACATCCAAGTTCTTCATCTTCAAGTCCTCTTCTACCAGCTCCCTCCATCTCTTCTTTGGCCGCCCACGCTTCCGCCTTCCTTGCACATCCATCTGCATGACCCTTCTTCCCACATATTCGTCCTCCCTCCTCATCACATGACCAAACCATCTCAACCTTGCCTCCTGTATTTTTGCTCCTAAGTTCGTAACTTTTACTGTTCCCCTGACATAGTCATTTCTCAGATGATCCTTTCTGGTCACACCGCACATCCACCTAAGCATTCTCATCTCTGCTACTTCCATCCTGCTAATGTTATTTTTCCTCAGGGCCACAGTTTCTATAGCATATGTCATAGCTGGCCTCACTACAGTCCTATAAATTTTGCCTTTCAGATTGATCGGCACCCTCTTATCACATAACACTCCAGCCATCTCCCTCCAGTTCCTCCAACCTGCTTGTATCCTGCATCCCACTTCCTTCTCACCTCCTCCATCTTCTTCCACTGTCGAACCTAAGTATCTAAAGTCTCTCACCTTCCTGATGACATTTCCTTCCAGCTCCAGGTCTGTCTCCTGGCCACCGCCCACTGCACAACACATATACTCTGTCTTACTTCTGCTCAGTCTCATACCTCTCTCTTCCAGTACTTTTCTCCATCTTTCCAGTTTAGTTTCCGCTTCTTCTCTTGAATCTACACACAGCAAGATGTCATCTGCATACAACATTGTCCAAGGTGCATCTTCTCTCACCTCCTCTGTTACCACCCCCATCACAATATTAAACAGAAACGGACTTAATGCTGACCCTTGATGCAAGCCAACTGTTACATGAAAACTTTCTGTCTGTCCCAAACAGGTCCGAACACTTGTCTTCACATTTCTGTACATTTCCTGCACCAACCTGACATATTTCTCTGGCACCTTCTTCTCCCTCAGACACCTCCAGACTTCTTGCCTTGGCACTCTATCGTATGCTTTCTCCAGATCAATAAATACCAGATGTAGCTCCCTTTGTTTCTCTCGATATTTTTCCATCATCTGTCGTAACCCAAAGATAGCATCTGTTGTTGATCTTCCAGGCATGAAGCCAAATTGTTCCTTTGCAATCTCCACCTCCTCCCTCAATCTACCATCAAGAACCCTTTCTAGGATCTTCATTGTGTGGGACATCAACTTTATTCCTCTGTAATTTTTACAGTCTTGTGCATCCCCTTTACCCTTGTAGATGGGAACAAGAGTACTCTCCCTCCATTCCTCGGGTATATTTTCCTGTTGGCAAACTTTCATGAACAGGTCCCACAGCAGGTCAATTCCCTCTTCCCCCAGTGCCTTCCATGCCTCCACTGGAATTCTGTCGGGGCCTACCGCTTTTCCATTCCTCATCCTCTTCATGGCCTCCGTCACTTCCATTCTACTGATGTTCTGCACCATCCCCTCAGAAGGCTGCCCATCTCCTCTGTGAGTCCTTGCATTTTCCTCATTCAGAAGTCCCTCAAAGTATATTTTCCATCTGTTTCTTATGTCCACATTCCTCCATAATACTCTTCCTTCAGCATCTTTGATCTGCCTCACATGTAAGATGTCCTTAGCTGCTTTATTTCTACATTTCGCTAGTTGGTAAATTTTTCTCTGTCCTTCCTTTGCTTCTAATTGATCATACAGATCTTGATATGCCATGGCCTTCGCCTGTGCCACAACTCTCTTGGCTTCTTGCTTTCTCTCTTTGTACACCTCTCTGTCCTCTTCCACTCTTGACTCATCCCACTTCTGCTTTGCCTTCCTCTTAGCTGTCACTGCCACTTGTACATTATTATTCCACCACCAACCCTCCTCCTGCTCTCTAATCTTTCCAGATGTCTCACCAAGCACCTCGATTGCACAGCTCAGGATTACTTTTGAATTATGTTTCCACCAATCTTGTACACTTTCCAGTCCATCCGAAATCCTCTCTAACACTCTCTCCCTAAAATGATTCCTCACACTCTCTTCTTTTAAGCGAAACCACTTAATTGTCTTCATCCCATGGCAACCAGAAGTTCTTATCTTCGATCTTAATTTAAAGTCTGCGCACAGCAGTCGGTGTTGTTGTGCTACCTGATCTGTTGGAATTACCTTACAATTTGTCACAACCTTAAGATGTTTTCTTCTAGTCAAAATGTAGTCAATTTGTGAGCTGTTGTTACCACTTCTAAATGTTATCAAATGTTCTTCCCTCTTGAAGAAAAACGAGTTCATAATTGCCAGATCAAACGCTACTGCAAAGTCCACAACCCTCTCACCCACTCCGTTCATCACCCACTCCGTGGCCACCATGCACCCTTTCACAGTCTCTATTCTGTCTTCCTATGTGCCCGTTCAAGTCTCCTCCGACAATCACCATCTCATTTTCTTCCAATTCCCTCATTTCTTCATCTAACACGTTCCAGAACTCATCTTTTTCCTCTGCTGTACAACCAACTTGCGGGGCATATACACATAATACGACCACCCGCTCTTCTCCAAGACCCAATTTCATTCGCATGATCCTGTCGTTCCTTCTACCCACGTCCAGTACTTCACCCTTCATTCTGCCACACACCACAATTCCTACACCATTTCTTCCCTCGTTATTCGCTCTAGAGTAGAACAATTTATATCCATCTCCCAGTTCCTTTGCCTTTCCTCCTTTCCACCTTGTCTCCTGCACACATAAAATGTCCAAGTTCCTCTTCCTCATCATGTCTGCCACCTCTCTTCCCCTTCCAGTCATGCTTCCAACATTCAGTGTTCCCACTCGCAACATCCTCTCCACCTGCTGGGCTCGCTTCTTTAACCGCACCCGCCCTTGATGCGGTAGCCCTCGTCCACTTCTCACAGCTGGGGTGATGTGGCTGCACGTCGCTTAAGGGGTACGCCCTAGCCCTTATATCATTTTCTCTTCGACTCATAATAATAGTAATAATAATAATAATAATAATAAAAGACACTATACGTGTGGATAGGCTTATGTGTTCATCAGACATGTTGTAATAGGTTTCACGGTATGATAAGAACACAGATGGTTAAGAAAATAACTATGCTCCACTGACATTGCTCTCACTGCTGAACTTTCTCACCTACATCAAACCTTCTTAATAAATGGTTATAATCCTCACAAAACAGATAACATACTAAATGCTACCCATAAATCCCCTCTATCTACCACAGAAGACTACAACAAAACCATCACCATCCCATACATTAAAGGCACATCTGAAAAGATATCTAGGTTGCTTAACAAACACCAACTACACACAGTATTTAAACCTTATATAAAATTAGCAACTCTTATCCGCTCACCTATGGACAAATGCACTCCTTTATCACATCCAGGTGTCTATGAAGTGCCCTATTCTTGCCATCAAGCCTACTACGGACAGACAGGAAGAAATGTGGACATCCGCCTCAGTGAACACAAAATATATATATCCGACACTTTCGCTATGGTAAGTCGGGTCAGGCAGACCATGCTTTGGATACCCTTGCACACAGGACCACTTGGAAAGAAACAAAAGTAATGCACAGAAGCTTCTACAAGTCAGAGAGGTTGTTCCTGGAATCAACAGAAGCCTTAAAACATACTCCAAACCTTAACAAGTATGGCTGTATAAATCTACCAAAGATTTGGGAGACAGTCATCCTAAGACCAAATTAATATTTTTTAATTCACTAGTTTTACTAGATAAGTTTTACTAGGAATAATTAAGTATATATGCATAATTATTTAAGTAAGGGCGGCTGTAAACATTGCACGCTACCGATATTATTAGTGTGGGGGTTTTTTCTTGCCTAAATTACGAAATCGTTATTATTAGACCTAGTAACCTGCAAAAAAAAAAAAAAAAAAAATGCGGTGGCATTGTCATTCCATGATTTTAATTTAGATTTCAGTCGTTTCGTTAAGTGTGAGGTCTGTTATATGTATTCCTTCGATTACATAAATGATTTGTGGATGTTTAGTGCAGATGGAAGAAGAGTGTGTGCGAAGTGTGACCTGAACGAGAAACTGATGAATGCGAATATGAAATTGATGACAGAAAGTGCTAGTACCGATTGTGTCGCGAGTGCACATTTGAAAGAGAAGGATGGTGAGGAAGACAGGCGAAAAAAATTTTAAAAAATCAGGAAAAAAGAAAAAGAGCGATTTGACAACCGTAACGGATGTTAAAAGGGTCGAAAGTGAGGTGGAAAGAAACGAAATTGAGAGAACGAATGAAAGTAGAAATGGCATGATGCAGAAATCGCAAGTAAAAAAAATCGAAAGAATAAATGATAGCGAAAAACGAATGAATGATGGCGAAAGATGGACGCATGTTGGAACGAAAGTACTGAACCATAGAAAGATGAATGACAGTAAAAGTGAGAAGAATGATAGCACAAGTTGGACGCATGTTAGTCTGAAAGTACGGAAACAAAGAAAGATAAATGAGAGTGAAAGTGAGAAGAATGATAGTGAAAGTTGGATGTATGTTGGACCGAAAGTACGGAAACAAAGAAAGATGAATGAGAGGGAAAGTGAGAAGAGGGGGTCGAGAGTTAGAAAGTTAGAAAGATTTAATGATAGAGAGAATGTGTCGCGAGGTTCAGAAGGTGAATTGGATTGGATGAAGCAAGAAATGAAATGGATGCGGAATGAAATTAAGAGAATTCAGGTCAAAACTATTAAAATATATCATGATGGCATGAAAGAGTAAACGAAAGATGAGCGAGTGGCGTTGTATGGCGACTCCATTATTAAAGGTGTGCTAGAGGATAAAATGCACAAGGTATGTTTTCCAGGCGGTAAAATGAGTAGAGTGATTGAGGCAATGAATATGAGGCGGGAGCGAGCAAAAGAGTTAATTGTATTAATTGGTACAAATGATTTGAGAGAAAACAAAGAGCATGTCAAAATGAATGTCAGGAGACTACTTCGAAAGATAAAAGAGCGTGACAGGAAGGGTAGTCAGTGTGTTGCCTAGGTATGATTGTGGTGAAATGAGGCGGACTGCAAGGATTATGAATGATATTCTGGCTGAAATGTGTGAGTAGGTGGGAGTATAGTTTGTTAATGTGTGGAATGAGTTTGAGGGACGAAGTGAGCTGTATGGGAGCGATGGACTGCATTTGAGTGGTTATGGTGTGAGTCGCTTGGAGAGACTGCTGCTGGAAAGTAGAGAAGTGAATAGAGAGAGAGAATGAATCAGATCGAGAGGGGAGTGATGTGGAAGAGCAGGAGAGTAAGACAGGAGAGATTGTAGAAGTGGAAATGAATGGGGAAGTGAGTGGTATGAGTATAGAAAATGAGAGAATGGATGTGCAAGAGGAGCAGGGAAACGGGGAGGCTCAGGGTGGACAGGGGTACACAGCGTGAGAAAGGTGGATGCTCCAAGAGGAGGTGAGAGCATGTGTAGGCAGGAAAGTAATGGGATGACCAGGGATCAAGAGGAAACAGATGGAATTGCAAAGGGTTCTAAAATGAAGAAGCAGAAAGGGAAATGGCCCCAGTCCAGCATTGAGAGATCACATCGAGTGAGTGGTATCAGTGAAACTAGCTGTAGATCCAGAAATGAGCTGTTGTGTTTGTATACCAATGCTAGAAGTATAAGAAACAAGGCAGATGAAATGGCTGCACTAATTGCGTCTGTGCAGCCAGAGATTGTCGGAATAAGTGAGACATGGTTAGATGAGGACGACATCCTGACAGGAATAGAGATGGAAAGGTATGATGTGTTTCGTGAGGGTAGAAGGGGTAAAAAGGGAGGGGGAGTGCTATTGATGATGGAAAAAGAGTTATGTCCATACAAGATAGAGATGCAAGACAGAAATAAGGCCAGTGGTTTTGAAGCAGCATGGTGTGAGATAGAGGTGAATAGAATCAAATACTCGGTGGGATGTTGTTATAGACCTGGTAATGTGGATGGTGGTGATAGTGAAATGTATAGTCAAATAAGCCAAGCAAATAAGAAAAGGGTGATCATTATGGGTGATTTTAATTATGGCAATATAGACTGGAATGAAGAGATAGCAACTGGAAGTAAAGAAATTGAGTTTCTTGAGTTTTTGAGGGATAACTACCTCACACAGTAACAGAGGGCACACGACAATTAAGGGTCTTGGATTTGGTCATCTCATCGGAGGATGTAATTATCAATGAGGTGTCAAATCATCCACCAATTCGTGAAAGTGACCATGAGGTGATTACCTGGGTGGTTGCCAGCAGTGCAAGGACCCCTGTGAAAAAAGGGTATATGTGGAACTACAAGGGGGGTGATTATGAAGAGCTCAGGAGACAGCTTGCAGGTGTAGCATGGAATGAGTAGTTAGCTGGAAAAGAGATCAATGCAGCTTGGGGGATTTTTAAAAACTATTTAGTAGATGCAATGTCTAAATGTATACTATGGGTGAGAAGGTTAAATAAGGTAGGTGTGAGATGGATGAATAAAGAGATTAAGCATTCAATACAGAGAAAAAGGGCATTGTGGAGGCAGCATAAGAGAAGTGGAAGTAACCAATTTCATGAGGTCTACAAAGACCAGGCAAGGAGGGTGACTTGGTTGGTGAGAGTAGCTAAAGAGAGGTATGCTTCATTAGCAGTTAGCTAATGAAGCCAAAAAGAATCCTAGGGAATTCTTTCGATATGTAGCCAGCAAAAGAAAGAATGATTATGGAAGGATGACATTGATTGGAGGAAATAGTATAAAGACAGCTGTTACAGAATGTGTGGTGGAGATACTTAATGAGCAGTTCATAAAGATCTTTCAATCTTGTGAATGTGAGAGATTATGGAGAGATTAAGAGCAGTTGATGATGGGGAGGAGAGACTGACTGTAAGTGAGCAAGAGGTGTTTGGGGAGTTGAGTAAACTAGATGTAAATAAGGCTGTGGGACTTGATAATATATCACCTCATATTCTAAAGGAATGTGCCAGAGAGTTGACACCTGCCTTGATATATTTTTTTAATATGAGTCTTGCACTTGGTCAAGTTCCTAAAGAGTGGAAGGAGGGCAAGATTGTGCCACTTCATAAAGGAGGTGATCGAACTCAAGCATCAAACTATAGGCCTATCTCTGTGTCAAGTGTTGTGGTAAAGTTGTTGGAAAAGCTTGTGAGAACTAGGATCCAGAGTTGGGTTGACAACAATGGTATAATCTTTGATGGACAGCATGGATTTGCTAAAGGGAGGTCATGTTTTAGTAATCTACTTACTTATTACAATAAAGTGACTGCTTCCTTGGACAGAGGAGAAGGATACACAGTAATATACTTGAATTTCGCAAAGGCTTTTGATAGAGTACCTCATGATAAGTTGACAGTCAAACTAGAGCAGATGGGGTTGGATATTAGATTAGTGCATTGGATTGGAGACTGGCTATCTGATAGGTATCAACAAGTTGTGTATGGGGGTGCAATATCCAGGAAAAGGAAAGTCACTAGTGGAGTGCCTCAGGGGTCTGTTTTAGGGCCATTACTATTTAACTTGTATATTAATGATATTGGCGAAGATTTGGATGGAGATATTCAGTTGTTTGCAGATGATGCAAAGTTGGGACGAACCATAAAGAGTAGTGAAGATGTTGTGGCCTTGCAAGAACACTTGAATAAATTGAGTGATTGGGCAAGCAAATGGGGATGTGAGTTCAATGTTGCAAAATGTAAGGTTTTAAAATTTGGGAAACAAAGATGGGATGCAGAATTTATGCTTGGTGAGAATATATTGTTGGAAGTAGAGGAAATAAGAGATCTGGGGGTGATAGTGGATAAGGATCTAAAATTTAGGGGACACATCGCTAAAATTGTGAAGCCAACACAAAGACTTCTGGGAATGATGCGAAGGACACTGACGTGTAGAAGTAGGGAGATTCTTGTTCCATTGTATAAGGCTTTGATTAGGCCACACATGGACTATTGTACCCAGATTTGGTCACCTGGTTTTCAGAAGGATGAAGAGATGTTGGAAAGTGTCCAAAGGCAACTGACTAAGGTAGTTTCTGACCTCTGGAATGTCGAGTATGAGGAAAGATTGAAAAGATGTAATTTGCAGAGTCTAGTGGAGAGAAGGAAGAGGGGAGATATGATAGAGACCTACAAGTTGGTAAGGGGTTGTTATAGGATCAATGGTGGAGAAGTTCTACAGAGAATAATGGGAGATCAGAGGAGAACCAGAGGTCATCCCTGGAAACTGTATAAAGAGGGTGTGACCAGGGGCGTGAGAGGCAGGTTTTTTTCATGCAGAGTTGTGAGTGATTGGAATGCCTTGCCTGAGAGTGTGGTGTCTGCAAGGAGTTTGAATGTGTTTAAGACACGGTATGATGAGATGTGTGTGAGATAAAAGAACCTCCTAGATGAGTCTTTGACTCCATGAGGTCTTGTTTAATAATAATAATAATTTATATTTTTTCAATTTGAATTTTTTTTTTTTTTTTTTTTACCTAGATGGCGCCATATTAGGACTTTAGTCTTGTGTTGCACGCTGCAATCACTTATACTAGCCCCCACTGTTATACAGGATTGTGGTTGTCTTGCATTTGTAACAAACTTTGTGTTGTGTGCTCTGAAGATGCTGGATATAATACTAGCAAAATATTAGCTTTAAGTTAATAAATAGTTATTTTCTTAACCATCTGTGTTCTTCTCATACCGTGAAACCTATTACAACAATAAAAAACACTGATTCCATTTAAATAGATGTGGTATGAATCACCTGGGGAGATTGTTGCTAGAAGGAAACTGTAATGAGTGGTGTGTACATGGAATCAGAGATGATTGAAAATGTGAAAGTACAGGAGAGAGAGAGAATGAAGCAGGTGAGACTGAAATGTTTGTGAATGGAGAAAAGAGTAGTGTGAGAAGAGAAATGCAAGAGAGAGAGAGATAAGGAAATGGGGAATGGGGGGATTCAGGCTCAGACAGGGAGACATGGTGTGATGAGAGCAGTTTCTGGAAGCAGTAATTAACGTATGGGGATAATCAACATAGGAAATGGGGTGACATTGGATACATGGAAAATAATCGAGTTGGTGGCATTGAGAAATGAAAGGCTGTGCATATTTATGAATGTCAGAAGCAAAAAACTTAAGGGAGATCAAACTGTTGCATTGATTGAATTTATTCATCTCCAAAAATATTTGGAATAAGTGAAACATAGTTAGATGGGGATGATATCTTGACTGGAATAGAAATAAAAGGTATGTTTTTGTGAGGATATAGTGAATGAGGGAAACAGCAACTGTGATTTTGAAGTAGCATGTAGAGATGTGAAGTATAGGTTCATATGATGAGATATTTAGATGGAAGTTGCTTTTAGAGGGATGATGACAATGAAATGTAGAGGCAAATTGGCTTGGTAAACAGGAGAAAGATGATCATTATAGGTGATGGTAATTTTGATGATACTGATTGGAATGGAGATATAGCATCGGAAAATAAATCTAATTTCTTGAGTTCCTGAGGGACGACTATATCAGGAAATATGTAACAGAAGAAATAGCATGACTGAAAGTCTTAAAAATCACATCATCAGAGGATAAGACTGTGAATAAAGTGTCCAATCTTCTTATAGTTGAAGAAAGTGAATGCGAGATATGTACTTACATATTGAAAGTAAGGCTGCTGATTATGAAAAATTAGGAGGCAAATAAGAGCTGTAGCAAAGAAAGAGGAGTTGGATGAAAAGGAGATAGATGCTGCTTGGACATTGATCAAAAGATTTTTAACAGCAACATTACTTGAGTACATTCCAAACATGAAAAGGTTAAGGTAAGGAGTAAAACAGATGAATGAAGACAATAAGCATGCAATCTGAAAAAAGGTTTTATGGAGGTAGTTCTGACTAATTTAATACAATCCTGTACTAAATTTCTTTTAACACAGCATTATATCCATGAGAATTTGGTCAGTACATTTTTTTCTGTAGTTTGTTATGGTAAATAAGATTGACAGTGGTGTTTTCTACAAGAGTTAACAATAAATAATGTCAACTATTTATCTGGTATACAATCAACTCTGAATATAACTAATTCATTGGAAAAACGGAACAGACTGTTACATTGAAAAATCAGATACAGCAAATTTCCTTTAGAAATGAATAGATATTATGAGTCTTTAGATGGAACATTTCCAAAGTTTATTACAATGATGAATTCATTATAATGGTACTATAATGAGAAATGAATGTATTTCATGGCATCAGTTAATTTTATGTTGACCTTATAAAACTATTCTCACACAGATTAGCCTTCACATGCTGCTGATATTTTCAAACATCACTGTGGCATATCATGTATCATAGGTAGTGTATTGTATGTGGTGTTGCATGGTTATTAGTGCTCTTGAAGAATAAGTAATTTTTTCATACAGTATGGTGCACAAAAAAAAAAAAGTATGAATTTCGACATAACATATATTGTAGTTATTAGGCACTGGTGTGTTTTTGCACCATGAAATATTTTAGTTGATAATATTCAGCTAACTCATAGTTTTTGTTTTAAATAGGTCTGTGATTGAGTGAGTTATCTAGTTTGTTAGTGCAACTTTCTTTCAATACAGGACAAAGTAAGAGAACAACAAATTGCCCTTGGAAATTATATAAGAGTGAGGTTAGCATGGATATGAGAACTATATTTTTTGCTTGGAGGGTGGTGAATGGGTTGAAAAGGTTGCCAGAGATATAGTGAGTGATCTGACAGTGATTGAGTTCAAGGATAGGCATGATAGGTATTGTGTGAATAATGGTAAGTAACAGGCCTCCCACAATGAGTCTGACTCCATGGAAATGCCAGAAAATAATAATAATAATAACCCTTGTATATTTTTGTTTAAATATTGTTGGTAAGGCACCAATGCATGGTAGAACAATAGTGCCAAAGACCACATTGCTGGATGATTTGAATTTGTGGGATTTTGTGCAGTGCAGTGCAGGTGTGTGTGAGAGAGAGAGAGAGAGAGAGATGTACTCATAGCAAAAATTAAAGGATATGTGGAAGGAAATGAAACTGGAGAGAGAGAGAGAGAGAGAGGGAGAGAGAGAGAGAGAGAGAGAGTATTAAATGTTACAAAAGCGAGTTCCTATTAGGTGACAAGAATGGTGCAAATGTTAGTAGAGTGGATAGGATTGACAGTAGGATAGAAAATGTCTGAATTAATGTTGAATGTGTGGCTGTGGAAATGGAGGTGAATGGACTGGATAAATAAAGAAATAATGCACTTGAATGTTATCCTTTACAGCAGTGCTTCCCAAACTTCTGGATGTCAGGGCCCCCTTTAGAAAAATTAAAATATTTCACAGCCCCCCCCCTCGAAAAAAAAATAATATAGACATAAATTATTATAATATTTATTGTATTTATATTCAATACAAAACATACACAGTGAATATTACAAAAATCAAATGCAAATATTACATTTTTAGCATCTTACATACACATTTGACATGGACATTATGTCATATTTTTATATAGATAGATATATTGTTATTGTACATTTGCAGTACAAGCACATGATACGTAAAACGATTAGTAATAAAGAAAGAATTAAAAACATGAAAGAAGTTCAATAACAATTTAATGTGATGGATGTGTTTCAATATTGTTACACCAATATCAGATGAAATATTTGAAACTGCAATTCTTAGATTTCTACTTTGAAATGAAATTTATATGAATAAGCATATATTTACTAATATTCATTAAGTGCTGAAACACACAGGAAGCAAAATTTGTGAACCAACACTAATGTGTGATTTTTTTCCATTAAAATATAAAAAAATAACAAAAAAGGAAATAATAAATAATAAAAATAAAATACGTTTCTTTTAAGATAAAAAAAAGAACTATTTAGTCTTGAAACATTTAAAATTTGTTTTCATTATTTCAGTCCCCCCCCTCAACAAAACCTATGGCCCCCAAGGGGGGGGGGGGAGTGGCCCACAGTTTGGGAATCGCTGCTTTACAGGACAAAGGGCAAAATTGAAAAATTGCAGAAGTGGCAGGAGATTAGCAGGGCTGAGAAGAGAAAGAAGCAGGTGGAGTCTGGAGTAATAATAAAGACTAAACAAAGAAATGAGAAAAACAAGTTAAGTAGAAAATTATGTATGGAGACTCAATAATCAGAGGAGTACTTAATGAAAATGTAACAAAACTGTGTTTCCCTCATGCAAAAATTCATGATATTATTATTATTACAGGCTATTCCAATGAGTTCATAGACTCATTGAGGGAGGCCCTAAACATCATGTCAAAAACTATCCAACATTTGCGCAGTATCTATCATACTTTGCTTTGAACTCATTCACAATCATGGCACCCACAAAAGGCTCTGGCAATCTTTTCCACTCATTCACTACTCTCCAAGCAATAAACCTAGTTCTAACACCCTTGCTATACATTCTCACTCAGTTTTGATGGATGGTCCCTAGTTCTCCCACCACCAGACCTGTTCTAAAAAATTTTCTCTGTATTAATCTTGTAAAAACACCTCAGTAATTTCTGTCTACATCATATCACCTCTTTTCTGCCTATTGACTAGTTTCTGTAACCCCACAAATCTTCAACCTGATCTCATAAGGTTCATTCCATAGCCTTGCTACCATATCTTGGTCACACGCCTCTGGATCCTCTCCTCCTCAATGGGGGTCTTATCAAAGCTCAATAAAGAGGTATAATAACTTGCTTCTCTGCTTGTCAAAGTATTCTTCAGTAACCAAGTAATCTGATGAGCTGATTTAGCCACTTTTCCTATGTGCCCCTTAAACTTTAACTCCCTATCCACTAATGCTTCCAAGTCTCTGGCTTCTTCAATTGTCTGGAGTATAGTTCCACCAATGTAGTATACAGCTGGTAATCTTTTCACTCCAAAATGCATAACCTTATGCTTTGCCACATTAAATTGACATCTATTCTCCTTTGCCCAGTCTGCCAATTTATCCAAATCATCCTGCAAAATTTTGACATCATCTGTATTAAATATTGCTCTACTCAACTTTGCATCATCAGCAAATAATGGAACAGTTCCTCCCAGATCCTTTCCTATATCATTAATGCACAAATTAAACAGTAAACAGAACCCTGTGGCACGTCACTAGTCACAGGCCTTCTTTTAGACTCTACTCCTGAATAAACTACTCTCTGATATCTCTCCATCAACCACCCTCCTATCCATCTCACCAACCCTATATATATATATATATATATATATATATATATATATATATATCTTTATCCAACTCAGCTGTCACTGTATTATAAAACGTGAGCAAGTTACTGAGGCATGACTTACTCTTCACAAAACCATGCTCCCCCTCCACAATATCCCATTTCCATTTGTCCATTCCTGTATTTTGCTCTTGACTAACTTCTCCACTACTTTAACAACTCCTGTTATGCTGATCAGTTAGTAATTTGCTAGATCAGTATTGGAGCCTCCTTTATGGTTATAGTTTAATAGTTCCCAATGGAACTATTTTCCCCTATTTTCTACCCCCTCAGGAATAACCAAGAGCTGAGCATAAACAATATGGTCAAGGACACTGACAATTCTCTCGCCGCTTCACATAAAGCTCGAGCTGGTATACTATCCAATCCCACAGGTGTATTCACGTTAAGCTTCTGTAATACGTTATGCACCTCCAATTCATTTACTTCAGTTCCCATACAAACCTTTGGCTCTCTCATTCCTGCAATATCATGACCTGGATGATATACTCTCGCAAAGTATTCACTTAGTGATTCTACTATTTTGACCGTTTCAGTTACCTCCCTACCATCAGCATTCATTAAAATCATTTTACCATATACATTCTTTCTTTTACTTGCAGCATATTGAAAGAACTGTTTGGGATTATCTTTAGCCTGCATTGCTAACTACTTTCTTTCACACTCTGCTTCCTTTCTTACAACACTAGTTACTCTTCTAGCCTGTGCCTTGTAGTGTTCATGTGCCTGCTGGTCACCTCTCTCTCCTTAAATTCTTTCCACAATTGTTTCTTTTTTGCAGCTCCAGCTTAATGGTGATATTCATCCATTTAATTCCCAATTGATTTACTCTCCTGATTCTAGGTATGCAGTCTGCCATTACTTCCCTCAAACACTTCTTTACCACTTCCCATGCACTATCAACATCCACCCCTTGCAGTTTTACATGCCATGGCACTAATCCAAGCAATCTCCTAAGCTGGTCATACTTACCAGAAATTCCACATACACCCCCATCTTAACTGAAAATTGTCACCAACTGGTGGCAACATAGTCATATTCGTTATAGACAAATTCTATGCAATTACTGGAAGGAGCACTCTCAAATACCTAGTATATTCCATCACATGCTGTCTCGGGTAATTATCCCTTAGTAACTGCATAAATTCAATTTCCTTCCTCCCATGTGTCCTCTTCTCCTTCCAATCTATGTTCCCATAGTTGAAATCCCCAATAATAATTACCTGTCCTCCACTCAGTGGCATAGCTAGAGGAGATGCGGAGGGGGGGGGGGGTCTGCCCTGGGTGGCACTTTGAACCTTTTTGATCTTTTACAGTTAATTCTAAAATACAGTCTCGAGAACTCAGTTCCAAATATTGTAATACTACTACGAATTTTCCTCAGGATTGCTGTAAGTGTTGCTAGTTGTGAGAGGAGTTTTTCTAAATAAAATTGATTAAGAATTACCTACATTACTGAGAAATAGACTTCACCAATGTCATCGACGATTTTGCTAACAGAAAAGCAAGAAATATAACATTTTAGAATGTTGAAATTAAAGTTTTACTTCAAAAACAAACATAGCGTTTTAATTTATTTCCCTAAACGTCATTTTGTAGTATTTTTGGAGTGTATTGAGAGGGACATCAAACTCAGGGACTGCCCCGAGGCAAAAGCTCTAGCTACACCACTGCCTCCACTCATTGGGCCTATTTGCCAATATGTACTACCTTCATAATCTTTTCCATCCCCTGGTCTATAGCAGCTCCAACTGTATATTTTGTTCTGATAACTCACACCAGACAGCCTCAAAATGTGCACTTTTGACTGTCCTGCATTCGACCTTCTACTCTTTTTGGTTGCGGTTCATTGGCTATCATCAATAACACTTCTCCCCCATTCTTTTCTCTCTATCCTTCCTGAACACATTATACTCTTCACATTCTATCCCACTAACTATATCATCCTCCGTTAGCCTGTCTCACTAATGCCAATAAACTTTGACCAGGATGAACTAACAAATGCCAAAAATTCCTCTTGCTTGTTCCAAATGCTCCTAGTGTTAATGTACATAAAGTGCCCTTAGGCCCACTACTATCCTGATGCTTTATACTAACTATCTTATTCTGTTTTGTTACCAGAGGTACTATAGTCCGTGCGGTTAGCCTAGTGGCTTTGCGTTTTGCAAGCATATGCCTGGGGAAGGAGTGTCCTAGGTTCGATTCCTGTTGACGACATAAAGAGCTTAAGGATATTCCTCAGCCATAGCCAAGTTAGCCGGTCTTGGGCATGGACAGCAGGGTTTTTTCGACCAGTTTATCTGGGGTTTTTCATCCCACAAGCAGGCAAACTGGCCCTGTGACACACAGGCTACAGTCATAGGATACAGTATGGCAAGGAAGGCAACGTTGGTGGGGGGTAGCATATAGCTACCCCCACCACTGTATGGCTGAGGGAATAGAATAGAACTAGAGGTACTAATTTAGGCATATTATCCATATTCATACACTCAACTACCCCACAGATGTCTATATATCCATTCAACAGTTTTTCCCCTCCCACCACCACCAAAAAAAGCTCTAGTTTCCCTGATTCTGCACATCCACTTTCACTTCACTTTGTGAGCAACACTTTTTCCAGTCTCCAAACACCAAATCCATTCAGATACAAACCATCCTTATATGTCCTTTCACCTGTCAAACTCACTCCACAAATTCCACACCACTCCTGCATAACCTATGCATTGAGTCATTTGTTATTATTGCTACTTTCAGTAATTCTTTCATGTCCTCTATTATGCCATACTTTTCTCCTTTCAAATCATTCATTCCAGCCAATATGAACTTTACTCTACATTTTTGTGTTCTAATAGCCTCACTAACATCATTAATTTTTGTACTCAGAAAGCACGATTTTGTCAATCTCTCGTTGATTTGTTGCCCCCACATTGAACTTTTATGACTGAATCGCCATACAAGACTCGCTCCTTAATTTTTCTTGCTCTCTTTGTCAAGCAAGCCCTCATTTCTCTTATCTCACACTTCTTTCTTTCTTTTATCAGCTGATCAACTCACCAGACGCTTCTGCATTCACTCCAACTCCTGCTTTTCTCTGCGTAACCGAGCTATCTTCCTCATTACAGCCAATTCTTCATTCTTTACATGTCAGACTTTTCTTTCATTCAATACTTTTACTCTCTCTCAATCATGTCACATTTAATTTTTCTTATAATCCTTCTGCAATTACATCACACATATTCAAGCATATTCTAAGTTCCATCCACTACTTCAATCTCGCGACCTGAGATACAGTTTTGATCTTCACTCTCTAGCATTTTTGGCACACTTTCCCACCACAATTGAACACACCATCAAGATGCAAAAAAGATAAGATGAAATGACTAATTGTCTTGGTTGGCACAAATGATTTGAGAGGTGAGAAGTATTCTATGAGAAAGGATGTAAAGGAATTGCTAGAAGAAGCAAAACTGAAGAACAAAAAGGTGAAGATTGTGAGTCTCTTGCAATACTATGATACATGCAAACTGAGGAGGAGGAGGATATTGGTAACAAATGAATCAATACAGAGGTTGTACAGAAAAAGAAGGAATGATGTAGGATATATGAATCTGTGGTCTGTGTTTGACAGAAAGAAGAATATGTATAATGTTGATGGACTGCATCAAAATGTTGAAAGTTTTTTCCCATTTGGTTAGACTATAATAAATTTAATTTAATCCTTTATCCATGTGTAAGCAAACAAAGTTTGCATTGCACCTTTGTTTGCTTACACTTGGATAAAGGATTAAACTAAATTTATTATAGTCTAACCAAGTGGTAAAAAAATTTCAACATCTTTCTCCAAATCCAGAGTATAATAATAAGGTGAGACACCTTTTGGCAACTCGTATAGGTAAATATGACTTCTCCATTGCTTCCACCTCTGGGTCTGGCTCCCACTGATGAGATCTCAATAAAGGTCGAAACCAGTCTGGGTAGTGGCCCTTCCCTTAATGCATAACATTATACATGTCTGCAAGGAGATGTGCTTTGCATTATGGGAGATACTAAGATAAGGAGTGATGAGAGCTTGGTCCACCTTTACCATGAGTTGCCTCAGTCCTGAAGATGCTTCAGGTGCAAACTTTGTTTGCTTACACTTGGATAAAGGATTAAACTAAATTTATTATGCATCTAAATAGTTTTGGTGTTAAGTGTCAAGAAAGCTTTGTTCACCGAGCATGCTGAAGCGCAAATTCAGGAAATCTTACGCAATTAGGGTAGAAGCAGGTAAGTTTGTGTGAAGGCACCTATGAGGCAAGTGAGTGTGAGAAGGATCAAGTGCAGAATCTAGTCTCTCAAGCAAAAATATTGAATAGGGTAGTGAATTCGAGAAGTAAAGGTGGGTGGGGATCTAAAGGGATTCTGCAGTTTCTATATACTAGTGCAAGAAGTATCAGGAACAAGAGGAAGAAGTTTTTGGCAATGCTTAGTGCAACCTTACCAAAAGTTATAGGCATTAGCAAGACTTGGCTAACAGCAGATGATGTAGTTACAAGGATAGAATATGAAGGATTTAGTATTTTAAGAAAAGATAAAGTAGATAGGACATGAGGTGGGTACTGTTGATGATACCAGATGAATTGCAGCTAAAAAAAATAGGAGATAGGGAAGAGTGTGGCTTGCCCTAGCATTGCACTACCAGGTGTTGACGTATGCTTGGACTCGCTGAACTTTATATAGCTTTCTATATTCGGCATGAAACTCTTAGATTAGGATTCATATCTTTGAGTTTCTTATTCGGCTAAGAAATAATGTGGTATTCAATATCCATTCGATTTTGAATAGGAGTGTAGCTGTTCATTTGAAGCAGTCTAGTGTGAGATCAAGAACAATAATAAGACAAAATGTAGAGTTGATTGTTGCTATAGACCAGGGAGTTCACGGATGATCTGGAAGACATGCATCAGCAAATTACTGCAATGAGTACAGGTTGAGTCATTATTATGGGGGACTTCAACTATGGAGAGATAGACTGGAAGGAAGAAAGACCACATGGAAGGAAGGAAATGGAATTTATACACCTACTGAGAGATAATGCTAGCAAAGGTTGGTCAATTGGTAGAGCCTCTGCTACTAATGTCCCAGCAAAAAAAAGTTAAGCAAGTTTGATCCTGGTTAGTAGTTGGAAGGGTATCAATTGTTTGATGCTGTTGGCACACTCTCCCTCGATGAGTCTTTGGACTCCCTGGAGGTGTCACATAATAATAAGAATAATAATTACTTGAGGCAGCATGTGATGAGGGGGGGGAGACCAGGGGTGTGAGAGTATTGGACATGGTCCAATACTCTCACACCCTCTGTGTGAGAGAACTGGACCATGAGGAAACTTAAACACTGCAAAGGAAGGATGTTAGTGGTGCATGGGAGATAGTCTAGGGTCATATAGAGGATACATTATTAAATTGCATACCTAAGGTAAGGAAAGTTAATCAGGTAGAAGTTAGAGGGATGAGTAATATCATTAAGCATGAGCTGCAGAAGAAGAAAATGCTGTGGAGGGCATATAAGGAGAAAGGTGACTAGCAAACTCATGAACAGTATAAGGTTCAGGCAAGAAAGGTGACCAGCATGGCAAAGAATTCAAAATCAGATTATGAGAAGAATCTAGCCAAGCAGGGCCAAAGGAAATCTCAAAGAATTCTTTTGTTACATGGCAAGTAAGAGGAAAAACGATTATGGAAGATTAACCTTAATGAGTGATGATGGTCATGAGATTATAGAAGCAGATAAAATAGTTGAGTTACTGAGTGACCACTCTGCAAGGGTAGGGTATATCCTCCAAGTGAGGTTGCTGCTATAACATATGTTACAGACACTGATGTGAGAACAGAGGTGGATGAATTGGAGATTCTTAGGATACTGCAGAATCTCAATGTAGATACAGCTGTGGGATTATATGGAATATCAGCTTGGGTTTTGTGAGAATGTGCAAGGGAACTGCAATGTCTCTGACTACGTTCTTTAATTTAAGTCTCAGCTCTGGTAGAGTTCCAAGAGAGTGGAAAGAGGACAAAATAATTCTCTTGTACTAAGGGAGGTTCTAAGGCTGCAGCAGCAAATTATAGACCAATCAGTAACTCAGGAGTGATGATAATAGTACTGGAAAAATTGGTCAAAAAGAGAATTCAAGAATGGGTGGATAAAAATATGATACTGCATAAGGGGAAAACATGGCTCTGTGAAGGGTAGGTCGTGCCTTAGTAATTTACTAACTAACTTTTTATAATAGAGTGTAACAGCTGAGTTGGATAAAGAAAATGACTACACAGTGATTCTGCTGGGTTTTGCAAAGACATTTGACAGAATACCACATGGAACTCTGTTATGCAAATTAGAAGAAATGGGGATGGATATGACACTGGTTATGTGGATAAGAGGATGGCTGCTGGCCAGATATTAAAAAGTGGTATATGGAAGGGCAGAATCAAGGTGACAACAGGTGACTAGTGGTTTGCCACAGGGTTCAGTGCTGGGAATACTACTGTTTAATTTGTACATAAATGATATAGAAAATAACCTGAAAGGAAATTTTCAGTTGTTTGCTATTGATGCAAAATAAGGCAGAATAATTTTGTTAATCAAGGCAATGTGGAGAGCTTGCAGGATGTTTTAAATAGTCTGTCAGCATGGGCGAAAGATAATGGGTGTAAGTTTAATGTAGAGAAATGTAAAGTTATGCATTTTGGGATAAACAGATTACAAACTGTATACCGCATTGATGGAACTGTACTCCAGGAAATCCAGGAAACAGATGAAGCTAGAGATTTAGGGATGTTGGTAGACAGAGAGGTAAAGGTTACAGGACATATTGCTAAGGTTGCTAATGTAGTCCATAAGATTACTTGGCTATTGAAGAACAGAACAGCAAGTAGAGATAAGTTGTTATTCCTCTGTATAAGGCCTTGATTATAAATTACCAATACATCCACACCTGGATTACTGTGCTCAGGTCTGGTCTTGAGGGTTTCGTAGGAATGAGAAAGCGGCAAAGAAGGTTCAGAGGTGACCAAGATGGTGAGCAGTTTGTGGAATGTTCCCTATGAGGAGAGATTGAGGGTGTGTGAATTGCAGAAGTTGGCTAATAGGAGAAAAAGAGGGAACATGACAGAAACATTTACGTCACTTAAAGGGTTTTATTGAACTGATGCAGGAGAAATGTTTCAACACTTGTCTCGAGTGGTCAGAATAAGACATCATCCCTGGAAGTTGAAAAAAGATGTGGTTAGTAGGGGGCGTGATGACTAGATTTTTTGCTTGGAGAGTTGTGAATGAATGGGTTGCCTGAGTAGTCAGTTGTGAGTGCTTTCTGTTAATGGGTTCAAAGAGAGGTATGAGACATTGTGTGAAGAGTTTGGGTCTCCCATGATGAGTCTTCGAACTCCATGGAGGTGCCTATACAATAATAATAATAATAATAATAATAATAATAATAATAATAATAATAATATCATAACTCTTTTCATGATATATATCAAAATAATAAATATGATATGAAATTACCAATATTAAGAATTGTATAAAAGTTTAGTATATAGTTTTGTAATCAGGTTTTCATATAATGAAAACCTTGGACAGAAATAATTTTATATCTCATTACCTTTTGATTTGTTTTCTTTTATAAGAAACTCAGATGCACACGGATCTTCTTCATCCTTTTTAATCTTGAATTGTTCACCTTCCTCTGAAATGTGTGAATCAGCAAAAGTGTCCATTTCCTTATTACTCCTTTTTCCAATTCCTTTTTTTATCTCACTATCTTCAGAGGCTAAAAAAAATATATACAACAGTACCTAATATAACACTGAATTATAATCACTTTCATCCAAAGTGGAACACACCCATTCTACTAAATTACCAAGGTATTTATTGCAAAATGATGTTTAGACAGTTAAGTTTGGCAAGTGCAAGAAGAATGATTGTTATGGGAGATTTTAACTATAGTAGTATAAATTGGAGAGAGGAAGATGCATTTGCAATAGAGGAATGGAATTTCTAGAATTCTTGAGGGACAAATGTTTTAGGCAACATGTAACAGAGGGAACAAGAGGTTCAAGAGTTTTGGATTTGGTTACAGCATCAGAAGAGTTGATAATAACTGAGATGACATCTCTCCCACCAATTGGAGAAAGAGACGATATGGTTTTGACTTAAAAAATGAATAGACATGCAGGAGTATCAGAGAGACAGGAACTTATGTGGAATTATAAAGCAGGTGATTATAATAGTCTTAGATGTCAACTTCGGGAAGTTTCATGGAGGGAGGAATTGGATGGCCGAGATATCATTAGTGCATGGGAAATTGTGAAAGAATATTTGTTAGCAGCAATGGTAAGTTGTATACCACGAGTCAAGGAGAGAACATAAATTGGAGTAAAGTGGATGACAAACAATATTAAACAGGAATTGCATGCGAAAAAGAGGTTATGGAAGAGATATAAGGAGACAGGTGAAGAGAAGATGCATGAAGAATATAAGACACAGGCCAGAAGAGTGACTAGTGTGGTAAGGAAAGCGAAACTGGAATATGAGAGGAGATTGGCCCCAGGATCCAAAGAAAATCCTAGGGAATTTTTTAGCTTGGCCAGTAGGAGGAGAAATGACTGTGGAAGAATGATATTGTGGGATAAAAATGGGAATAGAGTGACTGATGCAGAGGACATAGTGGAATTGTTCAATGAACAATTTATTGGAGTATTTCATCCTAGAGGAGTCAGTTTTAATGCTAGAGGGATAGGGCTGGCTCGAGGTTTAGAAGTACAGGAGGAGAGTGTGTTTCAGATACCGAGTACTCTGGATGTCAGTAAAGCAGTGAGACTGGATGGTATTTCACCCCGAGTTTTGAGAGAATGTGCTAGGGAACTGACAGTGCCTTTAACCTGGCTTTTCAATGAAAGTCTGGCTTTGGTAAAGGTGCCCAGGGAATGGAAGGAAGGTAAGATAGTGCCATTACATAAGGGTGGTAACAGACTGGAAGTGACTAATTATAGGCCAGTCCGTGTGTCATCAGTAGTTGTTAAGATCTTGGAGAAAGTAGTGAGGGACCGTATACAGCATCGGGCAGATGAGGGTAATGTTATTTGTGAGAGTCAACATGGATTTGTGAAAGGGCGCTCTTGTTTTAGCAATATGCTAGCCTTTTATAATAAAGTTACAAGAACATTAGATGAGGGAAAGGCATATACTGCAATTTTCTTAGACAGCGAAGGCATTTGACAGGGTGCCACATGATAATCTGATATTTAAGTTGCAGCACATGGGTCTGGATGTCAGATTGGTCAACTGGATTCAGCATTGGCTGTCTGATAGGTATCAGAGACTTGTGTATGGTGGAGCAGTTTCAAGGAGGCAGAGGGTTACAAGTGGGGTCCCACAGGGCTCAGTACTAGGACCTATATTGTTTAACCTTTATATCAATGACATTGCCAGTGGATTGCAAGGGGGATATTCAGTTGTTTGTGGATGATGTGAAGCTGGGAAGGATTATTAGTAATAGTGCAGATGTGGTAGCCCTGCAAGAGGATTTGAATAAGCTAGATATATGGGAAAATGAATGGGGGGAGGGGTGTCAGTTTAATGGATCAAAATGTAAGGTCTTGAAGTTTGGGAAACATTGCTGGGATGCTGCATTCTCTATGGGAGGAGTTATACTGGAGGAAGTAGGGGAGATAAGAAATCTAGGATTGATGATTGATAGAAACCTGAAATTTAGGAGACATATTGCAAAGGTGGTAAAGGTAACACAGCGGATTGCTGCAATTATGAGAAGGACACTGACCTGCAGAGATAAAAGGGTTATCATTCCATTGTATAAATCTCTGATCAGACCACACTTAGACTATTGTTCTCATATTTGGTCCCCAGTATTTGAAGGGGATAAATTAACTGTGGAAAGGATACAAAGACGGATGACAAAGATAGTTTCAGGTCTGTACAAGAATAGTTATGAGGATTGGCTGAGGGAATGTGGACTGCAGAGTTTGGTGGATAGAAGAAGGAGAGGTGATATGATTGAAACTTTTAAACTTTTGAGAGGTGGTTACAGGGTTGACACTGGGGAGTTCTTTCACTTGGTTGAACAGCAGGAAGGAGTGATTACAAGAGGCCATCCCTGGAAGTTACGAAAGGAAACTGTGAGCAAGAGGGTGAGGAGTGGTTTCTTTGCGCGGAGGGTGGTTGAACCGTGGAATGCACTGCCTGATGGAGTGGTGAGAGCGAGAACGGTCAATGAGTTTAAGGAGTGGTATGATAGACTTTGTGTTTCTTAAGGGTTACCTCCCCTCGATGAATCTTGACAGACTTTATGTTCTTAGGAAGGACTTCCCACGATGAGTCTTTTGACTCCGTGGGGGCCTGAATAATAATAATAATAATAATAACATAGGATAGTGTAGTTAGGTATGTGGTACATAACAATGTGTTAAAGTTGCAGTTATGAGAAAAAGATTTTTGCCTTCAGTTGTTGCTACTGCAATCAGGATTAGAGAGAGACAGAGAAAATTGGGAGCAATTGGACAGACATTGTGATTGGTTACATGTTGCCACATTCCCTTTACAAGAGAGAGAGAGAGCAGGAGAACAACTGTCATTTATTCAAGAGGTGTGAGTTTCCTGCATTTAGCTCATGAAAGATATGTTAATGATTACTAGTTGCTCTGCAGCAGTTGCAGGCTTCAGTGTGAAGTCTGCAACTGGTGCAGGCTGTGGGCTGAGTGTGAAGCTGAAGTATTTGTCTCAAGTCATTTGCAATCACTACCTTGGAACACTTCCTAGGAAAAATGAAAGCTTGGATACTGGGCAGGAATTCTAAATGAAGTGGAGAATGAACTCCCTCAATCCAATATGGATAATTTCTGTAACATGATCACAGCAAGTATCTGGATATGGAGAGCAGAAACAGTTGTATGACCATGGAAGAATGGAGGAGTAGAAGTCATGAAAATATATTCCCATTCAGCACTGTCATAATGACAAAAGCCAGAAAGCTGAGAATGGCTGAGGGGAAAAGTTGTTCGATAGAGATGAAACTCTATGACATTATGGTATGAGTTACCAAGAGATGTAACTTCAACAGTGAATCTAGAAGAAGAAGAAGAACTGGATAAGAAAATATCTGAAGTGGTGAGTGAGTGAATGGAAAGAACTGTGATATTTTGGTTGGTAGATACAAAATTTGTTTTAAATAGTTGCTCATACCAAATACTTTAGCTTTTCGTCCAGCTTGGTCAGCATGACTGAAAAAATGAGAGATAGAGAGAGCAAGAGATGGAGCTTATTATTATTATTATCCTAATTCCCCCCCACAGAGTCAAAGACACATCATGGGAGGTCCCTTTGTCATACATTCAGCTCATCATATTGTGACTTAAATACATTCAAATTCTCTGCAGACACCACATTCTTGGGCAATGCATTCCAGTCATTCACGATACACTAGTCTAAAATCCAACCCCATTCACTCTAATTTGACTATCAACTTATCATGCAGTAATCTATCAAAAGTCTTTGCAAAATCTAAGTATATTACTGTCTACCCATCTACCTCATTCAATGCAGCTGTCACCTTATTGTAATAAGCATGCAGATTACTAAAACACGACCTTCCTTGAGCAAATATGTGCTATCCAACAAAAGATGATACTGCTGTTGTCAATCCTATTCCGGATCCTGGTTTTCGCTAGCCTCTACAACACTTTAGCCAAAACACCTGAATACAAATCAGCCTATAATTTGATGCTTTAGTTCTGTCACGTCTCTTATGAAGATGTAAAACCATGCCTTCCTTTCACTCCTTTGGAACTTTACCCAATGTAAGACTCATATTAAACAAATATCTCAAGGCAGTTGTCAACTCCCAAGCACATTCCTTTAAAATATATGTGGTTATGTATCATCAAGTCCCACAACCTTTTTAACATCGAGTTTGCTCAATTCCCTATATACCTCTTGTTCACTCACAGACAGTCTCTCCTCATCTGCTGCTCACCAATTATCCATGATGACACATTCACAAGGATGAAAGACCTTTATGAACTGCTTATTAAATTTCTCAACTATTTATGATATTTATGAACTGCTCATTAAATATCTCAACTATATTAAATATCTCAGTGGTTTTCCTTATATCATTTTCTCCAAATAATGTCATACTATCATAAGCATTTTTTTTTTTGCTACCTATATATTGAAAGACCTCACTAGGACTTTTTTTTTTTTTGGGCTTCATTAGCCAACTGCTCTCACACTGCACTTTTGCTACCATTACCAATTGAGTCATTCTCCTTGCCTGTTCTTTGCACTCATGGAATTGATTATTACCTCTCATCTTCTGTTGTCTCCACTATACCCCATTAATTCATCCATTTCCTACTTACCTTATTTAATTATCTTATCCCCTGGAATACATTTAGATATTGCTTCTACTAGATTCTTGAATACTACCCAAGCAGCACTCATCTCCAACTCCTCATTCCATACTACGGCTGCAAGTGGTCTGAGCTTCTCATAATCATCAGCCTTGTAGTTTCATATATATCGCTTGCCCACAGAAATTCTCACATGATTGCAATCACCTAGGGCAGGTGTGGATTCTACGGTAGATTTTCTAGAGTTCACGGGACGAAAAACCCGAGTTTCCGGGAGAAAAACCCACTTGCCTGTGACAGAGATCGACTAACTCGGGAACCGGTCGAAAAAAGGCTTAGAAAAATTTCCTCTAGTCGCCGACTAGATTAGAAACCAAGTCTTCCTTTGTGTGGTCAAGTGCCGTGGTATGCAAACGCCACATCCACTGAACTACACAGGCTCTTCTTTTTTAAAACTTAAATTAAAATTAAAACTTAAAACATAATATTTTATTTATCATTATTTTGTATTATTTTTAATTCGCTTTAAGTGTATTGCTATCGTTTATTTATTTTTTGTTAAAACTGTCAAATCAGTAATTTTCTTATAAGTCCGGGTAAATGAATTAATTTGGATCAATGGAAGTCAAACAGTGAGCCGAGTGAATACGATTATAAGCAAAGTGTAAAAACTCGACTGTAGCTTAAATATTAAATATTACAAAGCACATTACATCAATTTTTTACTTAGGTTAAGTCCCATGTGAATATTTTAAAAAAATAAACTTTGTTTGTCTCGGTATAGTTTGGATTAGATGTTTTTGTAAATAACTCTTTTGAAGCTAACTGTATATACTTCTTTAATAAGAATATGTCATCATCATCAAATTCCTGCCATGTACCCTCAAGGGGTGTACAGGATATGATAGTACTACATGAAAAAAATTACATCATTATTAATTTCCTATCTACAATTTTCCTCCAAATCAGTCTGTTACTTGTCAACACTCCAATATTATCAGATCTTATATTTCTATCGTCTAAAGCACTTTGTACCGTATCAATCCACCTATATCTTGGTCTTCCTCTCGGTCGTTTTCCTGCCAACCTGGCAGAGAACACTTGTTTTGCTAATCTTTCCTCGCCCATTCTGTTTAAGTGACCATACCACCTGAGATTAGCTCTGCTAACGCATTCCTGGATGCTGACAATGTCAAGTTCTTTCCTAATATCCTCGTTTTTAATATGATACTGCCATTGATGCCATCTGTTCACACCTATAATCTTTCTCAGGACTCTCATATCTGCAGTCTCTAGTCTTTGGTCAATTGTTTTACTTCTGACCCAGCTCTCAGATCCATAAGTTAAAACTGGTTTGAACACTGTCTTGTATACAGCTAATTTAGTGTTCCAACTAATTTCTCTCTTATTCCATATGAATTTATAAGAATATGTTAGAGTGTTAAAAACAAAGGCAATGTTTTTGTTGCCAAAGCTGTACATGTCAGCATTAGAAAGATTGTTATTGAAACTTGTATGTATGAGAAAGGCTTACAGGCTCTAATACATACAAGTTTCAATAACAATCTTTCTAATGCCGCCATCTCCAAAGTCAGTCAGAAAGAGTTCAAACAACTTTCCGATGGCCAGCAACTTACAATCAAAAGAAAGCGGAGGAGAACAAAAGGCGTGCCGAACTTGAAACTTAAGATGAAAGACTCGCCGCTTCTTTGGGGGTTGCCAAACTTCATGCGAGGTCTCAGAGGAGGCCTAATAAAAAGTGACTGAAGCAAGCAGAAGGGGTCCCAGTTCCAGAATTACTGTCAGAGAGGAGGCCACCAGTCCATGGTTGCCGTCAGAGAGACTGCCCGGATCCACGTTGCTTGAGAGAGGAGTTTCCCACTTCCAGAAAGGAGTTTCTCAGTTCGAGACGTTGCTAGAGAGAGACTACTTCTAGGCTGCAGACAAGGTTTCAAATTGCCGAAAGGAAGAGTTCCAATTGCCAGAGAAAAGTTTCCAGGTCAGGTTAATGTCAGACATTCACCAGTGAGTTGCGTTTTCATTACAATTTAATGAATCAAACGACTTCACTGATATTGCTCAGTTAATGGTATTTATTCGCATGGTATTTCAAGATTATTCAAGTAAAGAAGAACTTTTGAAAATTATAACGTTATTGGGAAGGACTAGGGGAGAAGACATTTTTTCGGCATTTGATGAATTTGTGAAACAACACAAACTTCTGCTTTTAAAACTTGTGTCTATTACTACTGATGGTGCTCCTGCAATGATAGGTAATAAATCAGGCTTCGTTTCATTATGTAAAAACGATGACAAATATCCAGATTTTTTAACGTATATCACTGTATTATTCACCAACAAGTACTATGTAGTAAAAGATTAAACACAAAAGATGTTTTGGATATTACATTTAAAATTGTCAATTCTGTTTGAGGAAAAGCCCAGCAATGGTGGTAATTTAAATTACAGGCAGATGACTGTGTATTAAAAGATTAAACACAAAAGATGTTTCAGATATTACATTTAAAATTGTAAATTCTGTTTGAGGAAAAGCCCTGCAACAGTGGCTATTTAAATTACAGGCAGATGATGATAGGGAGCTTCTGTTGTACAATAATGTTCGCTGGCTCAGCAGAAGTCAATTTTTAGAAGGATTTCTTGTATTAATTAACGATATAAAAATTTTTCTTGATGAAAAAGGAGATATTTATCCACAATTGAGTGATAAAAGATGGTTGTTACACTTATCATTTTTAGCAGATTTCTGTATGAAATTAAGCAATTTAAATTTAAAGTTACAAGGTAGAGATAAAAATTTAATTGACATGTTAAGTTCAATAAAAACTTTCCAACAATACTTACTTTTATTAAAGAAAAATATAAATGACTGTGAATTTAGACATCTCGCACATTTGTTAACATTTTTTGAGCAAAATCAAGAAATGCTTCGCTATGATTTAAAAGAATTTATTCGTGAAATAGAATTAGTTGAGGAAGAAATAAATTCAAGATTTAAAGACTTTAATAAAACTGAAATGATTATCTTTTATCAATAATCCATTTCAAAAAAACTTTAACATCACAGAAATTTCAAATAAAATTAGCAGGCTGTTTGATATAAAGCAAGCTGAAGTAGAACTTGAGATAATAAACATTCAGAATAGTTTACATTTAAAATCAATAAACAATGAAGTCATTTGGAAGTATGCACATGAAAAATTCCCGATATTAACTGATATTGCACGAAAAATTCTGTCATGTTTCGGATCGACATACTTGTTAGAATACGCTTTTTCAAACATGACTGTCATAAAAAATCAATTAAGAAACCAAATTACAAATGATCATTTGGATGATTGTCTGCGATTGGTCACTTCTTCATATCAACTTGACTATGAAAATATTGAGAGGTCCAAACAATGGCAAATTTCACATTAACTTTTTTTTTTTTTTTAGTCAACCAGCATTTCCTGTAACTTGTGAGTTTGTAATCAATCTGTTGTTTTTTCTAACTTTGGTTTTCCAAAATAGAGAAATAAATATTTCTTTTGTTGTATTAAAATAATTAAAAGTGATAAATAAATTTTTAAATACACAAATAAAGTTTTTCATTGCGTATTTTTTTTTTGTTTATTTGTGTGTAATCAGATATCAGGTTGGGGAACGTGATCTATATAAGAGAGTAGATCGCCGAATAACTTTTTATAGAAAAGTAGCTCGTGTAGTAAAAAAGGTTGAACCCCACTGCCCTAGGTAATCACTTCATAGTCAATCTCATCAAACTGAGGGATATTTGACACTTTATTTCTAATGACATCCTTTGATGAGATGATCAAATCCAAGACTCTTGATGCTCACGTGCCTTCTGTTACATACTGTCTAAGGTAGTTTTTTCTCAAACACTCAAGAAATTAATTTTCTTTACTTCCAATTGCTATCTCATCATCCTTATCTATATTGGCATAATTAAACTCACCCATAATGATCACCCTTTTCCTGTTTGCTTATACATTTCTTGGTCACCATCCTATACATTACCAGGTGTATAGTAATATCCTACTAAGTATTTCATTCTATTCACCTCTATCTCACACCATCCTGCCTCAAAATCACTGCCACTATTTCCCCCTTGTATCTATACCATGTATAGACATAACTTTTTATATCATCAATAGCACTCCCTTCCCTTTTTACCCTTTCTATCATCACAAAAAACATCATACTGATCCATCTCTATTCCTGTCAAGAACTATCTTCATTCTCATTGAACTAAGGCTTACTTATGCTAGCAATTTTTGTTTGGGTGAACAAACTCAATCAATGCAACAATTTCATTTCTCTTGTTTCTGATACTTCTTGCATTCATATATAAATATAACAGCTCATTCCTGGATCTATAACTAGGTGTTGCTACTAAACGTAGCAGTATACAGGAGAGAGATGTGCTAAGAAAAGTGTTTTTAAATTGTGTATAGTGTGGCTTTTTTATAATATAATTATGCTTAATATTTTCATGCTAGTAAAAGTGTCTTTCAGTAGCATTTTTGTTGTTTGAATTTTGTTTGTTTACTGTAATTTGCTATTTGTTGTTCCTACTGCTTTCCATTTTACGACACATCCACTGAAAAATAGGAAAGATTTGTGGACTATTAGAGTGAATGAAAAGGAAACTATTAATGTATGTGAAAAGTGTATTGATAGGTTAGTGTTTCAAAATGGAAGCTAGAATTTGGACCATAGTAGAAGAGCTTAAGCAAAAGTTTATAAAAATGAAAAGTAAAGTGAAGCAACTGGAAGATGAGATTAAACACCTAAAGAGGTGACTGGCTGATGTGAATGAGGAGGAGAAGTTGGTATTATGAAGAAAGAGTCAAAGGATAATTGTACACCATTGTATGGGGACTCGATCATTGGAGGGGTGGTGACTATTAAAGTACACAAAACATGCTCCTTGGTGGAACAATGAAACAAATAACTGATTCTTTGCAGAGAAGGAAAGAGCAGGCATCAGAATTAGTGGCAGTTGTGGGCATAAATAACTTGGTAAAAAAAGAATTTTAACAGAGATTTGAGGTAGTTGTTGTGGGAGGTAAAGGATAATAATATTCTTTGAAAAGTTGTTAGCATGTTGCCAAGATATGACAATAATGAGTTGAGAAGGAGCAGAGATAATGAATAGCAAGATGGTTGAGCTGGGTGAGGCAAAAGGGGGGAGTCAACTTGTGAATCTGTAGAGTGTATTTGAAGGAAAGTTGGAACAATTTAAACTTAATTGATAAGCATTTGAATAGGTTTGGTCTTGGGCATTTAGAAAGGCAAGTGTTTTCTGAGAAGGCACAAAATCAAGAATTTCATGAAGCTAATGATCAAAAGATACTTATTAAGCAGAATAGCATAATCATACAGCTTGTACAACAAGAGGAAGATAGATATGAAATTGAAGATATGATTGTGGCAGGACATGGTGATAGAATGCATAAAGGTGAGATGAGATAGATATGAATGGAAATGAGTCAGGATCAGGGAAGTGGGAGTGGTCAGACTGCAGAGAGAGAGAGCGAGAGAGAGAGAAAGGTGTGTGGTATAGCAACTAGAGGAGAAAATGTTTGGGCTGGTAGAATGGCCTCAAAACTCAAAAACACAGGGATTATTATATTTATATGCATATGTAAGGTGTATTCAAAATAAGAGAGCTGAGTTTGTTGCACTGATTAAGTCAGTATGCCCAAAGATAATAAGTATAAGTGAAGTATGGTTGTCTGAGGATGATGCGATGTGAGGAATAGAGATGGAAGGATATACAATTTTCTGAAAGGATAGGAAGGTGAAAACAGAAGGGGAGAGGCGGGAAGAGTAATGTTAATGACTGCAGGGGAATTCTGTCCACAAAGTGTGGAAAATGATAGTACATATGCAGATTTTCAATCTATGTGATGTGAAGTTGAAATTAACAGGTTAGTATATCTGATAGGATGCTGTTAAAGATTAAAGACCAGTGTTACGTCACCACTTCGCAGAACATTTGTTCTGAGCCTTGTATATGGCTTGTTAGTGTGCCTTCTTGTGACCTGGGATCTAAAGCTCCCTCGGATCATGAACTCTAACAAATGTCTGTGTTCTGTGCCAGTTAGTCACCCCTTGGTCGCGGGTCCTTCCTGAATCCGACGTTTATCTTACTTGACCCAAGCCAAGTAGAACGGTGTACAGATTCAGGAATTTTGCAGTCGTGCCCTCTCCTAGCCTTACTAAATTTATTTAGATACTCTTCCTCTTTTATCACGGTTCGTGTGTTGGTGAGTGGCAATGTCATTCTCAAACACAATACAGTGACCAGGATTTAACAAGAACCACAAAGTTTAATTTTAACAAGGTTAGGATACACAGAACATAAATCATTCAATCCGTTAATTGTTATTTCAAACTTTAAACGCTCTACATGGTAATACATGACAATTTCAAACAGGACAAGATTGCTATTTTCTAAGAATGTTATAGATATAAGCATATACTATTAATTATCTGAACCTCTAGCGATCTCTCCAGAGATCCTTCTGGATCTCTGGAGAGATCGCTAAAGTGACACACATATATACACGATGTGAAGATCACATAACATGGGTCTTTGGACTACCAGTCCAAGGTCTCTATAAGTTCCAATACCGACAAACAGTATCAGCTTCCTTTGCTAATGAAAGGTCCTAGCTGCTTCCCCCTTCGACATTTAACATATTTTAGATATAGCAAAGCTTTACATTACCATTTTGATGTAGCATATAGTCACACTTCGTCACCACGTGCGAGTCATGTGCAAACCCTGGTTGGACTTTGCTCACTTTGTGGAGCACTCTCCCTTTTGGATCAATGCACACTGGAACTTTGCTGTTGGTGGGATTTTTCGGCATGCATCTCCAGGACTTATGAACCCTTCTAGAAGGGCATCGCGGTTGAGGTTCCACTCGGTCCCAAGCTTCTTCGTTGGACTTCATCCGACCGTCCACACTGGCACCCCTTTTGTTCTACAGCTGACACTTTCTGCCCTCTGTGCTTCGATCACATCCCCTTTATTTTTTCCTCCTTCCTGCTTCACGTTCCCTCTACTCTTTCCCTTTTTTTTTTCGATCACCAACTCCTATTGTACTGCAGCTTTCAATCATGGTCGTTTCGATGATGTTACACTTGAATGCGTGAGAGAGCTCCTCCCAGAGAATTGTCCACGTTTGTCTCTTTTCGCGAACCTTGCTTGTATGGATCGCTAATGAGTTTGCCAAGGTCATGAACTCAGGGCCCTTAGTCACCACTGAAGTATGCACTGTTTCACACAGCCTATTCTTGGATTGGTCATCAAATATGTCGCCTCACTACAAACTCATATATCCCTTTTCCTTGACATATCACATACAACATAACCTACAGTGTTTTTCCCTCTTTGGATAAACAGATATGCACTCATTTAATATTTATACGATACATTATATCCCCCCCCCCCTTCTTTTTATTTATAGTACAATTTGCACCAGCAGTACAGGTATCTTTTGATTTAGGCTCTGTTCATGTTGGATCCTGAATGAAAGTCTGTCTAGTAACGGCAGGACTCATTCACGATCCAACACCAGGAAATGTAGAGAATACTGAATGTGAAATGTTTAGGTAAAATTTTTGGGCATGTAAAAAGAAGGTGATCCTTATGGGGACTTTAATTACAGAAATATAGAATGGAAAGAGGAGATGGTGTATGGGGAACATCTGATGCAAGCAATGTATAATTGCATACCAAGGGTTAAGTATTAAACAGATAGGAAAATGGATGAAATCAAGTAAACTGTATTGGAAATTAAAATGTTATGAGGGAGGCATGACAGTTGGTGGTGATCAGATTCATGAAAAGTATAAAGTGTAGGATAGGAAAGTGAAGATTGTGGGAAAGAAACAGTGTGTAGTATGAGAGGAGATTAGGTGGTCAGGTCAAGGGAATTCTGCCACTATATGGCAAGCAAGAGGAAGAATAAGTATGGCAGATAGACACTAGTGGATAGTCATGGCATTGGAGTGACCATTTCAAAGGATAAGTGGAATTATTGAAAGAGCACTTTATCAGCATATACCATACTGGTGTAAATAATACAAAGCAATATGTAGGGATACAAAGGGATGCAAATATTAGCAGAATTGGGAGTGCAAGAACCAGAGGTGTATCAGGTGTTTATTGGGTTAGAAGTTAATAAAGCTGTGTGAATAGATTTCATAGCACCACATATTTTTAAGGAATGTGCACAACAGTAAGCTATGCCCTGGTTTCTTAATGAAAGTCTTGCAGTGGGTAGGGTTCCTAAGAAGTGGAAAGAAGGCAAAATAGTGCCACCCGACAAGCATGGTTCTAGGACAGAAGTTTCCAATTATAGACCAGTCTATATAACTGCAATTGTGGTCAAGTTTAGGAATAGAATACAAGATTGGGTTGATGCATAGGATTCTTTATGATGGTCAGCATGGATTTATAAAGGATAGGTCTTGTTTTAGCAATTTACTTACATTTCATGATAAGGTAATGAGTGTATTAGATTAGGGAGTTTTGTATATCACTACCTGTGATATTCTGTATCACAGGTAGTGATACAGAATATCACTTACCACATGATAGGATGTTGTACAAGCTGCAGAGGATGGGAATAGATAACATATTGGTTAAATGGAGGCTCTCTGAATGATACCAGCAAGTTGTGTATGATGGAGCAGTGTCTCTCAGGAGAGGAGAGTAACCAGTGGTATGTGTGCCACAGTTCTGGCCCCTGCTGTTAAACTTGTTTGTAAATGATATATCATCTGGATTGACTGGGGATCTGTGTACTATATCGATGGTGCTGTACTGCAGATAGTGGATAAGATTCAAGATCTGGGAGTGATGGTTGGCAGTAGACTGAAGTTTAGAGGGCATATTGCAAGTATTGGCAAAGACTGCATATCACAGTGCTGATGTGATAAAAAGTACTCTAACATGTAAGGATAAGGAGGTGGTTGTGCCACTACATAAAGTACTGGGCAGACCACACTTGAACCATTATGCTCAGATTTGGTCAACTAGTTTTCGATGTGACGTGGAAACATTAGAAAGGGTCCAGAGATGAGTGACTAAGACAATACCAAGACTCTAGATGCTGGTTATGGATAAAGGTTGAAGAAATGTGGATTGCAGAGTTTGGTGGATAGGAGGAAAAGAGGTGATATGATAGATATGTTTAAGTTAGTGAGGGGGATTCTATCGGATTACTCCAGAAATTATTATAAAAAGAGGTGAAGCTGAGAACTGAAGAACCAGAGGACATCCCTAGAAGTTATGTAAGTGTGTGGCAAAAAAGGGTGTCAGGAGTAGATTTTTTACATGAAGAACTGTTGGTGAATGGAATACATTACTGAAATATATTGTTAATGCAGGGAGTGTGAAAGATTTTAAGATTTATATAATAAGTATGTTGTCAGTTGAATGAACCTCTTACAAAGAGTCTGCCGACTCCATGGAGGGTGTGCTACTAATAAATAATAATAAGTTTCGCTAATAGCACTTATTAGATGTGACTTCTCCATACCTTTCTCAAGCCATATCTTTTTTTCCTTGTCCATCTCATAACCTTCTTCAAATCCAACTACTCTCCCTTCATCTCTTCTTGTCTACACACACATTCTCTTTCTCTTTGAGCATCAACCTTTCTTTTTATTATTATTCGTGACATCGCCAAGAAGTCTGAAGACTCATCGCCAGGAGGACACCTACTGTATAACTCTCCATCTCCACTACTACACAGAACCTTACTACCAATCACCTACACATCAACGCCATCTACTGCCCACAACCACCACCACCACTTACACTGTGAACCTCTGGCTACCCTGTGTCCCCCCCACCCATGGGCATTAAAGTTATCAAGGAAGATGACTTTACTGTTTGAATGGTTATGAGTACACTGCAGCAAACCAAGCTTGAAGGATACGAAGTCAAAGAGGTTACAGTGATTTTCAGAATTAGAGGAAGTCCCAGAGATGGCAGCAGGTTAAGGATGAATTTGGTAATGATGGGAAGCAGGGATAATAATAGTGGTTAGACAAACAAATTATAAACTGAGTGAAGATGTAACTCTGAACTGAGAGATTAGTGAGGTGTGATTCTATATGTTTGTTGATTTATGTGGTATACATTCAACTCATAATATGGCAATATCACAGTGACAGAAGGAAGAGTTTGTTACAGTGAATTTCCTTTACAACAGACTGATGATATGAGACTTTGGCTGGGACTTTTCTCATCATTCATTCATTGTTGTGAGTAAATTCAATGTAATAATGTTTGCTGTATTGAGAACTAAGTGCATTTCATGATGTCTATTTTTTATTTTTTTTTTTACAAATCTCACAAATGAAAGTTATTATTATTATTATTATTATTATTTTGGCCAACTCCAAGGAGTTGACAGACTCATCGAGGGAGGCCCTAACATCATGTCAAGAACAACTATTCGACATTCACACAGTATCTATCATACCTCGCCTTGAACTCATTCACGGTCATAGCACCCACAACAGACTCTGGCAGCTTATTCCACTCATTCACCACTCTCCAAGTAAAAAACCAAGCTCTAACACCACTGCTAACCACATTCTTGCCCAGCTTCCATGTATGGCCCCTAGTCCTCCCACCAACAGTCCTATTCTTAAAAATTTCTTCTGGATTAATCTTATAGAAACCCTTCAGTAATTTGAATGACTCAATGATATCACCTCTTTTCCGCCTATCAACCAATTTTTGCAACTCACAAATCTTCAACCTGTTCTCATAAGGTTCGTTCCACAGACCTGCTATCATGGTCACTCGTCTGTGGATCCTCTCCACCTCCTCCCCATCAAAAAGAAACCCTGGCGCCCATATCTGGGCATAGTAGTCTCGATGGGGTCTTATCAAGGCTCGATATAGAAGAACAATAACTTGTGTGTCTCTGCTTGTTAAAGCATTTTCAGCAATCAAGTGATTTGATGAGCTGATTTAGCCACTTTTGCAACGTCCCCCCCTAAACTTCAACTCCCTATCCACCAACACTCCCAAATCCCTGGCCTCATCAATCTCGAGTAGTGCGGTTCCACCAATGTGATATACTGCTGCTAATCTTTACACTCCAAAATGCATAACCTTACACTTTGCCACATTAAATTGACATCTATTTTCCCTAGCCCAGTCCTCCAAACTATCTAAATCATCCTGCAAAATTTTGACATCCTGTGCACTCACAATTGCTCTACCCAACTTTGTATCATCAGCAAACAAATGAACACTTCCTCTCAGATCCTTTCCTATATCATTAATGAACAAATTGAAAAGTAGTGGTCCAAGAACAGAACCCTGCGGCACACCACTAGTCACAAGCCGTCTTTTGGACTCCACTCCTGAATAAACCACTCTCTGGTATCTCTCCCTCAACCACCCTCCTATCCATCTCGCCAATCCTATATCTATCCCCATCTGCTCCAGTTTACTGATTAGGGTTCCATGTGGTATCCTGTCAAAGGCCTTGGCAAGGTCCAGTAGAATCACTGTAAACCCATTACCCTTATCCAGTTTAGCCGTCACTGTGTTATAAAACGTGAGCAAGTTACTGAGGCATGATCTACCCTTCACAAAACCATGTTGTCCCCCATACAGTATCCCATTTTCATCTATCCATTCCTATATTCTTCTCTTGACTAGTTTCTCCAAGACCTTGACAATGATTCCTGATATGCTAATCGGTCGGTAATTTACAACAGCAGTCTTGGAACCTCCTTTATGCAGTGAAACTATTTTCCCCTCTTTCCACCCCTCGGGACTAACCCAGACCCGAGACTCAAATTAAATAAAATGGTCAAGGGAACTGACAATTCTTTAGCCGCTTCACGTATGACACGAGCTGGTATACCATCCAATCCCACAGATGTATTGACATTGAGGTTTTGCAATAGACTACTCTTGATTATTGATGAATAAAGAAAAAATTGTACGGCAGCGGACAAGATACTGTAGTGAGTTATATGAAGAAAAACTAAATTCAGATAGCATTGGGAAACTCAAGAATTGAAGCAGATATCACCACCAGGTAATGAGCATGATATGGACATTTTAAGAGGAGAGGTAGAAAAAGCAATGGGATGGCTAAAACACAACAAGAGTCCTGGTAACGATAACATTACTGGAGAAATGATTAAATATGGTGGTGAAAGTATGGTTACAGAAATGCACCAACTATGTAATATGGTATTGAAAGAAGGGGAAATGCCAGAGGAGTGGGTGAAATCAATAATAGTAACATTATACAAGAAAGGAAATAAGTTAGAATGTAAAAATTATAGAACAATTGCCTTGATAAGTCACCTTGGTAAAGTGATGATGATCATATTGACAGAAAGATTGAGAACACAATTGGAAGCATACCTTGCAGACGAGCAAGCAGGATTTAGGAAGGATATAACTACAATTCAACAGATTTCGACAAGGAGGTTAATAGAAGAGAAAGCTAGGAGAAAAAACATATATACTTGCTTTGTTGATTTTCAGAAAGCATTTGACAGTATTGACCAGAAAGTGACATTAGCAGTTCTGGAATCCTATGGAATTGATAAAAAAACTAATAGCTATATTAAAATATGTTTATCAGAATGCAGTTGCAGCAGTTAGAATAGATGATGATTTGGGGAAATGGTTTAAAACAAGCAGAGGTACTAGACAGGGAGACCCAATATCACCAAGCATTTTCATCATACATTTAGAAAGAGCAATGGACAAATTGAAGGAAGATGCCAAAGGAATATCTGTACACGGAATGAGAATTAACAATCTGAGATTTGCAGATGACATTGTTATTATTGAAGAAGACGAAAGAGAACTACAAAAAACACTGAAACTGTTAAATGAGAAAAGGAAGAGATTTGGACTTGTTATGAACTTGGAAAAAACAAAGACAATGGTATTTGGTGATAAGAACATGATACAAAAGATACAAGTGGATGGAACTGATATAGAAAATGTAGAACAATTCACATATTTGGGAAGTAAACTGACATATGACTTTGACTGTAAAAAAGAAATAAAGATCAGGATTGTAAAGGGAAGAACAAATCTGAAGGCCATGGATAACATCTGGAAAAGTAAAGTGATCAGTCTTCAAAAAAAACTAAGAGTACTGGAAACATGCATCTTCAGTGGTGTACTGTACGGATCTGAAACGTGGGTAATAAATAAAGAATCAAGAAAAAGAATTTTGGCATTTGAAAGAACTTGTTACAGAACGATTCTAAGAATAGGATGGGTACAGAAAATCACCAATGAAGAGCTCTATCAGAAGAGACAACCAAAACAGAATCTAATGCATAAGATTATAAAACGGAAGCTGCAATTATTTGGACACATCTGTAGAATGAGTGAGGAACAGAAGATAAAGACATTTATGTTTGGTATTTTGGATGGTTTAAACAGAAGAGGTAGACCATACAGAGAATGGATAGACGATATAAAAGACTGGTGTGGAATGGGTGTACAAAAACTGCGACAATGTGCACTGGACAAAGAAAAGCGGAAGAAGACAGTGAAACAGGCATCAGACATCAACGGGCAGTGAGCCCATGGTTCGTGATAATGATGATGAATAGACTACTCACCTCCACTTCATTCACCACAATTCCCGTATAATCTATTGGTTCATTCATTTCTGCAATGTCACCACCTGGAAGATATATTCTTGCAAAGTGCTCGCTCAGTAATTCAACTATATCAACTGATTCGGTTTACATCCCCACCATCGGCATTGTTTAAAATCATTCTGCCATATTTTCTTTTTTTTTCTTTTTTTTCTTTTTTTCTTTTATTTGCAACATATTGAAAAAACTGTTTAGGATTCTCTTTAGCCTGCATGGCCAATGTTCTTTCTTAATCCTTTTTTGCTTTTCTTACTACACTCGTTACCCTTCTGGCCTGCACTTTATACCATTCATGTGCCTGCCGGTCACCTTTCTCCTTAAATTCGCTCCATAGTTGTTTCTATTTTTGCAGCTCAAGCTTAATGGTGTTATTCATCCATTTAACCCCTACTTGATTTATTATTCGGACTCTAGGTATACAGTCAGCCATTGCTTCATGCAAACACTTCTTAACACCTCCAATGCACTCTCAACTTCTAGCCCTTGCAGTTGTACATGCCATGGCATTGAACCAATCAATCTCTTAAGCTTGTCATACTTACCAGCCTGATAATTCCACACGTACCCTGTCTTAATTGTAAATTCCACACCTTTAGCCACCTCCCAAGTCAAGACCCTATGATCACTCTCACCAATTGGTGGCAACGTGGTCATATTTGTTACAGCCAAATTCTCAGATGAAATTACTAGGTCAAGTGCTCTCTGACCCCTAGTATTTTCCATTACATGTTGTTGCAGATAGTTATCCCTTAATAACCACATAAAATCCAATTCCTTCCTCCCATGTGTCCTCTCCTCCTTCCAATCAATGTTACCATAGTTGAAATCTCCCATAATAATTACCCTCCTTCCACTCATTTCTTCTATTTGCTTATGCATACTATCTCCACCATCTATTCCATCACCTGGTCTATAGCAGCACCCAACTGTATATTTTGTTCTGCTAGTTTCAATCTCACACCAAATAGCCTCAGATGTGCTCTTTTCTCTATCCTGCAGTTCCACTTCTATTCTTCTTGGCTGTAGCTCATCAGCTATCATCATTAACAATCCCCCCCCCCCATTTTATTCTCCCTGTCACTCCTGAACACACCATACCCCTCACATTCAATCCCACTAGCTGCGTCATCTTCTGTCAGCCATGTTTCACTAATGCCAATAACCTGTAGTCTGGAAGTGCCAACCAAGGCCAAAAATTCTTCCTTCTTGTTCCTAATACTTCTGGCATTTGTATACATGAATTTCAGAAGCCGATTTGTCCCATCCCTATTTTGATGCCTTATACTAACTATCCCATTCTGATTCGTGGTCTTTCCTACTCGCTTGGGCATATTACACACATTCACATACTCAACTGTCTCCCTGAAATCTGAATATCTATTCCCCCCACCTTAATAACTCTAGTTTCCCTGATACTGCACATTCACTTCCACTACATTTGACAACACCTTTTCAAGTCTCCATATACACCAAATCTATTCAAATGTAAACCATCCATTTTATATAAATCCTTACGCCCATCAAACTCATTCCACGCATCCACAAATTCCACACCACTCATCAAACATAATTCACGCATAAAGTCATTAGCAATTATGGCCCTCCTTCTATACTCTTCACTGTCATACCGTGCAAACAGACTCACCATCCTAACTCTCTCACTCTTCTCTTTTGCTACCTCAAGCAGTTCCTTCACATCCTCACTCATAGCCTTTTTGTTTCCTTTCAAATCATTTGTACCTGCTACTACTATCAATTCTTTCACCCACTGCTTTTGCATTCTAATTGACTCGCTTACATTCTTAACGTTTGCACCAGGTTGGTACGATTTTGTTAAACTCTCAACTAACACACCTCTTACTAAGGAATCTCCATACAACACACGCTCTTTCATTTTGTTTACACTCACTATCATACCCTTATTTTTTCTATCGTACTTTTGCTGATTATTAGTCGGTACGCTTGGTAAACATTTTTGCCAATGCTCCAGCTGCCGATCTGCTCTATGTATTGCTCCGCGTAATAAAGCGATCTCACTCATTGCGTCAGTGTCATCATTTTTATTCTCCGATGATTCATGCAATCGTTCTGTATGTTTACCTTCATTCTCACTTTCAACTCCACTCTCACAGCTATCAGGTACTACCTCACAAATATCACCATTCATACCTCGAATATCGCTGTTATCTAGATTCTCACTTTCATCAATGATATCACTCACATGACCTGAAACACTCTTTAAATCCTCACATTCTTTACACTTTTTGCACACATTCACTCCACTATCGTTGTTTAACCAGACTCCAACCGCTCTCCTCAATGCATATATTTTGCAAACGGTACACTGAATCAAATGCTTTAAGTTAAGATTTTTAGACAAATATGGCGACCTGGACGCCATCTTTGTATTCCTCTTTATGGGAGCCACGTGCACAGATAATTGTATCTATCAATATACTATTAAAATACTAAAAAACACACAAAAGCCACCCAGATTAGCTAAAATACTAAAAGTAAACAATACTATGTAAATACTATGCAAATTCATCAATTTTTAATCAAAATATCACTTATCTGTTCAGGAGCTATCCACAAACATGACATACCATATAGCCCTCTAGTGGTAAGTCCTTAGCCACTTATAAACCTTTCATAGGCAATTGCCTAAAACCTACAGTAGATTAGCACCATGGGTGGAATAAGAGTTTTATAATCCAGAAATCCTGATCTGGAACTTATATAAACCTGGATTAAATTGTACATACATACCACCTGGATTAAATCCAGGTGGTATGTATGTACTAGATGAACCACTTGATTGTGAGCTTGCAGCTAAGTCATTGTTGTAATATTGACTTAATGATATTTTGATAATTTCAAATTGTAGTATTCTTGTGTATGACTGTGTGGTCAAGCATGCTTATTTTTTTATATAAAAAATAAACATGCACGTGTGTGCACGCGCACGATATGTATTCATTACAAAGAGAAAATGGATTGTGGTATGAAAGTGGCAGTGGAGAGAGAGGGTGCTGTAGATGTTTTACTAGCCAGAAATGCAAGATTTGTCAGAAGTGAGAGAATGAAGTAGCAGGAGTCAATACTGAAAGCCTGGAAAACCGAAAGTATTGAAATGAATGGAGTTACAAGATTAAACAATGGGGGAGGAAATGTGAAACAGAGTATAAATGAGGTGATTGAAAGTAACAGTAAGATAACATATGCAGAAGTTCAGGAGAAGGAAGATGACCTGAATAAAGAAACAGCTCACTTGCATATAGTCCTTCACAGGACAAAGTGTGAGATTGAAAGGTTGCATAAACAGCAAGAGATTAGCAAACTGAGAACAGAAAAAAAAAAGCAAGAAGTCCGAAGCCAAAAAGAAAATTGTAAGAATAAACGAGAGATAGAGTATAAGTAGATAATTTTTATGCTGATTCTATGATAAGGGGGGGTACTTCATGAAAGCACTACAAAATCTTGTTTTGCTGGCATAAAAATAATATTCGCAATACTGTCACAATGTGAAAGAGAAAGTGAAAGAATTGATTGTTTTGGCTGGAACCAATGACCTGAGAGGTGAGAAGGACTGTATGAGGAAAGATGTGAAAAGGTTATCAGAAGAAGCAAAAAAAAAAGTGAGAGAGAGAGTGAAGTTTGTAAGTCTGCTGCCACACTATAACAGAGGTGAACTGAGGAGGGCAATGATAGCTAATGAATCAATACACACGTTGAGCAAAAGGAATGATGTAGTTTTGATGGACCTATGCTATGAGCTTAATGGACAGAAAAATTTGCAAAATGCATATGGACAGTACTTAAATGGATTCAGAGTTAGGTGTTCAGAGTTAGATAGAATTAGGTGTTCAGAGTTAGGCAGAGCTTTGTTCACTGAGAGTGTGGAATTGAAAAAGTCAGGAAAACTAAAAAAATTAGGGAAGATGCATGTAAGGGCACTCATGAAGCAAATGAGTGTGAGAATGATCAACAAGTGCAGAATCTAGTCCTCTCAAGCTAAAATACTGAATAGATAATAATTAAGGGGATACAAATCCCTTGTTGTTCAACTGCCAGTAAGCAAAACTGGCAACAGCAAGGGATCTAATTTCATGGCAGTTGAACAACAAGGGATTTGTATCCCCTTAATTATTATTAAGGATGCCAGAAAAATAGCCGTTTGGCTTTCAATTTATGTTATACTGAATTCAGGAAATAAAAGTAGTTGGTGTGGCCTAAAGGGATGTTACAGTTTCTATACATTAACACTTTGAGTCCTATCGATGTATATTTACATCGATAAGACATTAAGTCCCAGTAGGTCTTGGACTCAAAGTGTTAATGCCAGAAGTATCAGGAACAAGAGGGAGGAATTTTTTACACTGGTTAGTGCTACCTTGTCAAATGTCGATATTAGTGAGACTTGGCTAATCCAAGATAATGTAGTTACAGGGATTGAATGCGATGGATGTAGTATTTTCAGGGAGGATAGAGTAGATAAAACAGGAGATGGGGGGTACTGCTGATAATAGCAGATAAACTGCAGCCAACATCAGTTGGACAGATGGCAGTTCTTTTGAGTCAATTGGGTGTGATATTGAGGCCAATAGGACAAAATAAAAAACTGGTTCATGCTATATGACAAGGGATGATGTGGAGGACATGCATCAGCAGATTAGTACAATGAGTGCAAGTAGAGTAATTATTATGGGAGACTTCAACGTCGAACACATAGATTGGAAGAGAGAAAGATTGCATGACAGGTAGAAAATGGAATTTATACACCTACTGAGAGATAATTACTTGAAGTAGAATGCAACAGAGGGGGGACTCAGGATATGAAAGCATTGGCCCCTGTTATAGGATCAGAACTCCTGTCCATAACTAAAGTGGTTACCACTGTCTCCAGTTCGAGAAAGTGACCATGTGGTCTTGACTTGGGAGGTAGCAAAGCATGTGGAAAATCGAGTTAATGGAATTACAAGGTAGATGATTATGATACACTTAGGAGTCAGCTTGAAACAGTACCATGGGACATAAAGATGTGCATGGGGGAATAGAGAGTCAAGGGATACCTGGAGACAGCAATGTCACTCTATATATGAGGGTGGTCTGAAAAGTTCTCCGCCTAACGATGAAAATACAAATATATAATAATTTCAAAATTACTTTTATTTTTCAACATAACCTACCTTAAGTCTAGTACATTTATTTCAACGATGCTCAAGCGCCATTATCCCATCCCTGTAGTGGTTCTCAGTAAAATCTGCAAAATACTCCTCTACAGTTGCAATCACCTCTTGATTCAAAGAAAAACGCTGACCAGTGAGGAAGAGTTTTAGTTTTGAGAAGAGATAGAAGTCAGAGGGAGCCAAATCTGGGGAATAGGGTGGATGTTCTACCAATTCATAATGCAGATCCCTTATTTTTTCCATTGCAAAAACACATTTGTGGGAGGATGCATTGTCCTGATGAAAGATGATTTTTTTCTTCTGCAAACCAGGTCTTTTCTCACAAATTTTTTTGTCTAGTCTGCTTAAAAGATTGGGCCTTATTGTTTTACCCTTTTCAAGATAGTTAATAAACAAAATGCCTTTAGCATTTTGTTTATTTTGTTTATCTTGATCCCAAAATAACATCCCAAAAAAACGATGCCATGACTTTTCCTGCTGATGGAACCGACTTTGTCGTCTTTGGTGCTGAACAACTGGCTTCTGTCTACTGTTTTGACTGCTGTTTGGATTCTGGTGTGTAATGGTGAATCAAAGTCTCATCCATAGTAATAAATCGATGCACAAAATCGGTTTTATTCTTGTTAAAATGCTTCAAGCGCTGTTTAGAGATTTTCATGCAAGTGTGTTTTTGATCTGCTGTGAGCAAGCACGGCACCCATCTTGCACAAACCTTTTTCATTTGTGATTCTTCATGCAAAATATATCCTACATGTGCTTTTGAAATGCCTATAGTCTCAGCAATTTCATGCACTTTGACTCACCAGTCACCCAATACCATATTGTGCACTTGATGAATGATTTCTGGTGTTGTTACACTTTTTGGACGTCCTTCACATGGATCATCTTCAAGGCTGGTATGGTCACATTTAAACTTGGCAGCCCATTTCTTAATTGTTGAAAATGAAGGAGAAGAGTGCCTATGAACTTTTATGAACTTGGAATGAATTTTTTTTGGTATTAAACCTTTTTTTACAAAGAATTTTATAACTGCACGATACTCATTTTTTCCATTTCAAGGGATACAGACAACACTTTTGCTTCAGACAGCTGTATAAAACAAACTACTTGATAGAATGACATGCAATTTCACATGGATTCTTATGACAGATCAACTTAGAAAAAAATCTTGCTGATTGTGTTGCCATCTATGTTCGAGGCCCAAGAACGTTTCAGACTACACTAATAACTAAGGCCAGGAGAATAAACCAGGTTGGAGTTAGATGGATGAGTAATATCATTAAGCAAGAGCTGTGGGGAAACAAAATTTTAAAGATGTTGTGGAGGGTGCATAATGAGAAAGGTGACCAGCTAACTCATGAACAATAGAAGAGTCAGGCAAGAAAGGTGCCAAGCATGGTAAGGAAGGCAAAATCAGATTATGAGAAGAAGTTAGCTGAGCAGGTGAAAGGAAATCCTAAAGAGTTTTTTCTTTATGTGACAAGTAGGAGGATGATTGACTATGGAAGGTTTAATGAGTGCAAATGGTAGAGAGGTAACAGAGGCAGATGTACTTGTCAAGTTTCATCATCATCAAATTCCTGGTATGTACCCTCAAGAGGTGTACAGGATATGATAATACTACATGAAAAAATTATATCATTACTAACTTCCTATCTACAATTTTCTTCCAAATCAGTCTGTTACTTGTCAAGACTCCAACATTATCAGATCTTATATTTCTATCATCTAAGGCACTTTGTACCGTATCAATCCACCTATATCTTGGTCTTCCTCTGGGTCGTTTTCCTGTCAACCTGGCAGAGAACACTTGTTTTGCTAATCTTTCCTCGCCCAATCTGTTTAGGTGACCCCCTGAGATTAGCTCTGCTAATGCATTCCTGGATGCTGACAATGTCAAGTTCTTTCCTAATATCCTCATTTTGAATATGATATTGCCATTGATGCCATCTGTTCATGCCTATAATCTTTCTCAGGACTCTCATATCTGCAGTCTCTAGTCTTTGGTCAAGTGTTTTACTTCTGACCCAGCTCTTAAATCCATAAGTTAAAATTGGTTTGAACATAGTCTTGTACGTATAGTCTTATATACAGCTAATTTAGTGTTTTGAATAATTTCTCTCTTCTCCATATGAATTAATTCAATTGACTTCCTACCATACCAGCTTTATTGATTCTCTTATCTATTTCCATATTTAATTTACCATCTTCACTAAAAATCGTGCGTAAGTAGCTGAAATGTTTTACTTGTTCTATAGGTTCTCCATTCACAATGCAGTTGATATTTTCAATGCTTCTGCCTATTTTCACTGTCTTTGTCTTGTTAGTGCTAACCTTCATCACAAATCTATTACAACAGTTATTCAGGGAATTATTTAGTCAGGGAATCTTGCAGACTTGTCGAGTTTCTGAGTGACCATTTTGCAAGGGTATATCATCCATGTGAAGATATTGTTATGGGAGAGGTGACGGGGACTGATGTGAGAATGCAAGTTGATGAATTGGATATTTGGTATTGCAACTTTGAATATTGCAGAATCTGAATCTAAATACAGCTGTGGGATTGGATGGAATATCGGCTTGCATTTTAAGAAAATGTGCAAAAGAACTGGAAATGCCTTTCATTAGGCTGCTGACAACTGAGTTGGATAGAAGGAATGGTTACACGATGATACTGCTAGATTTTGCAATGCTGTTTTACAGGATACCACATGGAACTCTGTTATGTATAAATGGGGATGAATATGAGGTAACAGGGATAAAAGAGTGGTTGATGGAAAGATACCAAAAATTAGGACATGGAGCAGCAGAATCCAGAAGGCAGATGACTAGTGGAGTGCTGCAGGAGTCTGTGCTTGGACTACTGCTGTTTACTTTGTGCAAAATGACATAGCAAATAATTTGAAGGGATATACTCAGTTGTTTGCTGATGATGTAAAGTTAGGTAATAGTTAATAAAGGTGATGTACAGAGCTTGCAAAATGATTTAAATAGGCTGACAGTATGGGCAAAACATAATGGACATCAATTTAATGTAGAAAAGTGTAAAGTTATGCATTTTGGGATACAAGGATTATAAGTTGTGTACCACATTGAGGGAACTGTAAATTGAAGGAAATCGAGGCCAGGGATTTGGGGATAGTAGTGGCTAGATAGTTCAAGTTTAGAGAGCAAATTTTTAAAGTAGCTAGGATAGTTCACAGGATTACTTGGTTATTGAAAAACACACTAAGAAGCAGAGATAAGATTATCATTCCTCTTCATAAAGTTTTGATACAGCCACATCGGGATTACTGTGCTCAGGTTTGGTCATGTGTGTTTCATGGGGATAAGGAAGTGGTAGAGAGGATCCAGAGACGAGTGACCAAGAGGATGAGTAATCTGTGGAATGCTCCCTGTGAAGACATATTGAAGGTTTGCAGATTGCAAAAGTTGGTTGATAGGTAAAAAAAAATGGGAGGGGGGGGGGATATGATAGAATCTTTTAAGTAAATTAAAGAGTTTCATAAGATTGATGCAGGGGAAATGTTTCAGCACTTTTTCAATGTTATCAAAACACAGTCCTGTCTTTTCTCTCACAAAAGACTTCAGTTCACCTACCCTTACACTCAGTAACACACAAATCACCAGACAAGATCAGCTCTCTCTCTCTCTCTCTCTCTCTGTCTGCATGGACTAACATTTAAATCCAGTCTCTCTTGGCATAAACACATCATATCAATAGCTCCTCAGCATCCAAGAAACTAGGCATTCTCTTTTGTTCAAAAGGATATTTTACACCCAACCAACACCTAACTATATACAAATTACAAATCTACCCATGCCTAGAATACTGCTCATATGTTTGGGGTGGTGCACCTAACACTTCCCTTAAAATCCTTGCTGTCCAGAGACAACCAATTAGGCTCATTCATGATCTCTCTCTCTCTCTCTCTCTCTCTCTCTCTTAGAGATTCACTTCAACCTCTTTCTCATAGATGCAGTGTTTCAGCACTGTGTGTATTCTACAGGTACAACCTTGGTCACTGTTCCAGTGAATTGGCAACTATTATTCCTTCACTTTCAGTTGCACCAGAGCAGCAGCTGCCCAGAATCTCTTTACTGTGCAACTGCAAATGCACCAAACCTGCTTCTCCCTCTTCCTCTTTTATTCTGTCCATCTCTGTCCTCTGAAACAGCCTTCTTCATGAAGTATTCTGAAACAATTACAATTTGCAGCTCTTCAAAAAAAAAAAAAAACTCAATAAACTCAATAAAATCAAAAATCAAGTGATCAGTATGGTGATGAAGGCAAAACTAGAATATGAGAAATGATTAGCACTAAGATCCAAAGAAAATCCTAGGGAATTTTTTAGCTATGTGGGCAGTAGGAGGATAAATGATTGTGGAAGAATGACACTGCGGGATAAAAATTGGAATAGAGTGACTGATGCAGAGGACGTAGTGGAGCTGTTCGATGAGCACTTTATTGGTGTGCCTCCGTAGTGCAATTGGAAGAACGACGGTACATTACGCCCTTCAATTAGAAAAGGCCTAAGTTCAATTCTTGTCATGATAGGAAGAATCTTTGTATGGACTTTTTCAATTGAAGGTGAGTTAGCCGATCTCACATGGAGGTAGCAGGGTTTTTTCTCCTGGAAACTCTTGGGGTTTCATCCCGCATACAGACAAATCAGCCCTTCAAAACACATGCAATTTACAGACAAAAAATACCAGTGGTGGTGTGGTGGTGGTGGTTGTGGGCAGTAGATGGCGTTGATGTATGCAAATGGTAGTAGAAGTTCTGTGTAGCAGTGGAGACAGAGAATTGTACAGTAGGTGTCCCCCGCGATGAGTCTTGACACCTTGGAGGTGTCACGAATAATAATAATAATAATAAATAATAATTTCATCCTAGCGAAGGTTTTAATACTAGAGGGACAGGACAGATTCAGGGTTTAGAGGTGCAAGAGGAGAGTGTGTTCCAAATACTGAGTACTCTGGATACCAGTAAAGCTGAGGACTGGATGGTATTTCACCACGGGTTCTGAGAGAATGTGCTAAAGAACTGACAGCTCCGTTGACCTGGCTCTTCAATAAAAGTCTGGCTGTGGAAAAGGTACCCAAGGAATGGAAGGAAGGTAAGATAGTGCTGCTGCTGCTGCACAACGGTGGTAGCAGACTGGAAGTGTCTAATTATAGGCCAGTATGTGTGTCATCAGTAGTTGTTATGGTCTTGGAGAAATTAGTGAGGGACTATATACAGCGTTGGGTAGATGAAGGTAATGTTATTTGTGAGAATCAACATGGATTTGTTAAGGGGCACTCTTTAGTAATATGATTGCCTTTTATAATAAAGTGACAAGAGCAGTTGATGAGGGAAAGGCATACACTGCCATTTTTTTTAGATTTTGCAAAGTTTGACAGGGTCGCAAATGATAAGCTGATATCTAAGTTGCAGCACAAGAGTTTGGATGTCAGGTTAGTCAACTGGATTCAGGATTGCCTGTCTGATAGGTATCAGAGAGTTGTGTATGGTGGGGTAATATAAAGGAGGCAAAAGGTTAAAAGTGGTGTTTCACAGGGCTCAGAACTGGGACCTATATTGTTCAACCTTTATATCAATAACATTGTCAATGAATTGCAAGGGGATATTCAGTTGTTTGGAGAGGATGTGAAGCTGGGAAGGGTTATCAGTAATAGTGCAGATGTGGCAGCCCTAGAGGATTTGAATAAACTAGACAGATAGGCAATGAATGGGTATGTCGGTTTAATGCAGCAAAATGTAGTCTTCAAGTTTGGGAACCATTGATGGGACGCTGTGTACTCTATCGGAGGAGCTATACTGGAGGAAGTAGGGGATACAAGAGATCTGGGGGTGATGATTGATAGAAAACTGAAATTCAGGGTGCATATTGAAAAGGTGGCTTCACCACCTTTGCATATTGGTTGCTGCAATACTGAGAAGGACGCCAACCTGCAGAGATAAAAGTACCGTAATCAGTAAACTGGAGCAGATGGGGATGGATATAGGGTTGGTGAGATGGATAGGAGAGTGGTTGAAGGAGAGATACGAGAGAGTGGTTTATTCAGGAGTGGAGTCTAAAAGACGGCTTGTGACAGTGGTGTGCCGCAGGGCTCTGTTCTTGGACCACTGCTTTTCAATTTGTTCATCAATGATATAGGAAAGGATCTGAGAGGAAGTGTTCACTTGTTTGCTGATGATGCAAAGTTGGGTAGAGCAATTGTGAGTGCAGAGGATGTCAAAATTTTACAGGATGATTTGGATAGTTTGGAGGAGTGGGCTAGAAAAAATGGATGTCAGTTTAATGTGGCAAAGTGTAAGGTTATGCACTTTGGGGTGAAAAGAATAGCAGCAGTATATCACATTGGTGGAACCATACTCCAGGAGATTGATGAGGCCAGGGATTTGGGAGTGTTGGTGGATAGGGAATTGAAGTTTAGGGAGCACATTGCAAAAGTGGCTAAATCAGCTCATCAAATCACTTAGCTTCTGAAAAATACACTAACATGCAGAGACAAACAAGTTGTATCGAGCCTTGATAAGACCCCATCTGGACTACTGTGCCCAGTTATGGGCACCAGGGTTTCTTCGTGATGGGAAGGAAGTAGAGAGGATCCAGAGACGAGTGACCAAGATGATAACAGGTCTGTGGAATGAACCTTATGAGAATAGGTTGAAGATTTGTGGGTTGCAGAAATTGGTTGATAGGCGAAGGAGGGGTGATATGATTGCGACATTCAAATTACTGAAGGGTTTCTATAAGACTGATCCTGAAGATATTTTTGAAAATAGGACTGGTGGTGGGAGGACTAGGGACCATGCATGGAAGCTGGGCAAGAGTGTGGTTGACAAGGGTGTTAGAGCTAGGTTTTTTGCTTGGAGAGTGGTGAATGAGTGGAATAAGCTGCCAGAGTCTGTTGTGGGTGCTATGACCGTGAATGAGTTCAAGGCAAGGTATGATAGATACTGTGTGAATGTCGAATAGTTGTTCTTGCCATGATGTTAGGGCCTCCCTCGATGAGTCTATCGACTCCTTGGAGTTGCCCGGAATAATAATAATAATAATAATAATAAAAAAAACAAAAAGAGTTATCATTCTGTTGTATAAGACCCTGATCAGACTGCACTTAGACTATTGTTCTCAGGTTTGGTCCCCAGGATTTGAAGGAGATAAATTAACTGTAGAAAGGGTACAGAGGCGGATAACAAAGATGGTTTCAGGATGTACAATGTCAGTTACGAGGATCGACTGAGGGAATGTGGACTGCAGAGTTTGGTGGATAGAAGAAGGAGAGATGATATGATTGAGACTTTTAAACTGTTGAGAGGCAGTTATAGGGTAGACACTGGGGAGTTCTTTTGCTTGATCGAACAGTGGGAAGGAGTGATGACAGGGGATCATCCCTGGTAGTTACAAAAGGAGGCTGGGAGCAAGAGGGTGAGTAGTGGTTTCTTTGCATGGAGGGTGGTTGAACCGTGGAAAGCATTGCCTGAGAGAGTGGTTAGAGCAGGAATGGTCAATGGGTTCAAGGAGTGATATGATAAACTTTGTGCTTCCTAAAAATGATGAGTCTTTTGACTCCATGGAGGCCTGGATAATAATAATAATAATAATAATAATAATAATAATAACATCTGTATCAGTCCTCATCTGAAAAAATAAGTTAAACACATTTTTTTGGAAAAAAATCACCTTTATTTCTGAACACAGTCTCCATTGAGGTCTACACATTTGGTCCAGCGAGTTTCCAATTTTTTCATCCCATCTAAAAAGTAGCATTTGTCAAATTGTGCAAAATAGTCATTGACAGACTTGATGACATCCTCGTTTGAAGAAAATTTTTTCCCACCGAGCCAAATTTTTAAGTTTGGGAACAAGAAGTCACATTGGGCAAGTCCAGAGAATATGGTGGATGCATAGACAATTTAAACCTCAATTCATGCAATTTTGCCATTGCATCAGCCGATGTGTGGGACAGTGCACTGTCTTGCTGAAAGAGCATTTTTTTTGTAAGCCCAATTTTGGCCGTCTTCTTTTAAAAGGTCCAATATTGACAAAAAAATTGAATAGTTCCACTTAGTTCCTTTCCTATATTACTACGCATAATAGACTCCTATTATTGTCTTACCCTTTTCCAAATAGTCCATGATGATAATTCCTTGGGAATCCCAAAAAAAAGTAGCCATCACCTTCCCAGCTACAAAATGGTCTTTGTTTTTTTTTGGTGCTCTTTCAACAGGCATTGTCCATTGTTTTGACAGCTGCTGCTGCTTGGACTCAGGCATGCAGTAGTGGATCCAAGTTTTGTCTACAATCACAAATCGCCACAAAAAATCCTGCAAATTGCGATTAAACATCGCCAAACACTGTGTAATGTCTTTTCACATGTGTTTTTGATCGACAGTCAACAATCGCAGCACCCATCACGCACACAACTTTTTCGTGTGCAATTTTTCGTGCAGGATATTATACACCCATTCAGTTGAGATGCCTACAATCTCAGCAATCTCATGCACTTTCAATTGGTGGTCTTCCATAACGAAACCATGGATTTTGTCAATCATTTCCTTTGTAGTGACCTCAGGCAGCGTGCACTTCATCTTTGATGGACTTACAACCATGTTTAACTCATTTATCCAAAAATAAATAGTCTTTAATGTTCGTACAGACTCCCCATGAACCTCATCAAACTCAGCTTTGATCTGTGCAGCCGTCCACTTCTTCAAATAAAAGTGTTTTGTCACTGCACAAAACTTGTTTTTCTCTATTTTTATGAAAAATGCGAACAGGGTCATTTTAAATGTTTGCCAAACTAGAACTATGCATCACATGTGACTACAATTTTGCCAGGATTCATGAAAAAATGATACGTGCCGACACTGGTATGAATGAATGAATTGTGTCACCGTCTATTAGAAATTTACCAAACTTTTCAAACAATCCTTCCACGTTTCTTGAACCTTTGTGTATGGGATCTATCTATCTATCTATTCCTATCGTCTCCCAAAACACTGATCTCACACACGAATGCCACATCAGCCAGCAGTAAACCGATTAATGCAAAAATAACTACCGCTGTTACCGTCATTTCCCGAGAGAAAATGGAATTGTTATTTTCGCCACCAAAGAAAACATCCCATTACAAGATTATCTGATGGCGATCGCCAAAATTGTGCCCGCAAAAAACATTACTGACGCTTTCCGCGTAGCTGGAACTGTGCAGGTACATTTTAGCCATATCTCATGGGCACAAACGGTACTGCAAAAAGGAGTCGAGATTGGCGATTATCACTTCGAAGCAACCCCAATAGCAGTGGCCCCAACAAAAGTAACAGTATCAAATGTTCCCCCTGAAATTCCTCATCAACTCATCAGATCCATGTTATCAAAATACGTTTCTGTCACAGGAAAAATACGAACATAGTCAGCAGCCACGAAGAAGCCAAAATTTGCCCATGTCAAAAACTTTTTAAGACAGGCATTAATGCACTTTCCAAACAACGACGCACTAGATAACCTTCCAAAATTAATCAACACGGACATAAATGGAATCACCTACACTTTCTACTTATCCTTCAGATCACAGTGCTTCTTCTGTCATGAAGATGGTCACATTAGGAAACAATGTCCCTATATTACCAACAGTTCATCAATAAATATCTCAGCCCAGAATAGCAAACCGGCTGAACAGAACAACATCGTACATAAAGAAAATCAAAGCATAGGAAAAAGTAAACCAAAAATTCTCTCCCCATCACAAACTTCAGAGGAAAGAAAACCCCCGAACTGGAAAAGTGCTCATGTCGCTCCTGAATGCCTGCCGAGTAATGAGATCCAAGGCTCTGATAACGAAGTCTCACAGCACGAAAACACGGATCTTCCCAACAGAGATGACAAGGACAAACTAATTAAAAGCAATCCCCAGACCCAGCAACCAGAATCACCAACCCAGCCCCCCACTAATTCAAAAGCTCACCCTATAGAAGAAACTACTCAAAATGGCCTTTCATCACCTGCAGCCAGCCAAGGAGAAACAGCGTTCCCAGACGATGAGGAAACTGTACTTCCACATGACTACCTAGTAGAAGAGGAAGCTGAGGGCGAACTTTTCCACACTGAGGATCCCCTAACCCTAGCAGCTGTCATCCTTCATACAGAAAGTATGAGGCTTTCCTCACAAATTAACTATAGCCCTTAAATACACTACAAGAATCCCGGAACTAATATCTCAACTTCAGGACCTACACTCGAAACTGAAATGCAAAAAGAGCAGAGCAGAGGTTAACAGGAGTAAGCACTACTACCTAATTAATGCGCTACAAACACAGTACCAGGACCAATATTAGATTAAACTTACAATCAAACTTTCATAAATCATGATGTCTATAAGTCTTTTCTCTCTCAATGCAAGAGGATGTGCCTCTGCTCTACGCAACAGAATAGTCCTTGACCAGGTACAAAAATATCATATAGACCTAATACTTCTGCAAGAAACAAATATCAACTCCTCATTCAATTTATCCAGAAGATGGGCAGAGTGGCCTTATGACTTACAGCACTCTGCAACCCAACAACATCATATAGCAGGAGTTAGCTTAGGTGTACATCATAGATCTCCCTACAAACTGAAAGCGATTGCTGATATACCAGGATATGCCTTGTATGCTCACATAATAGCACCCAACCATAATACTCTACATATGTTCAACATCTATATACCACAATAGGATGCTCTGGCATCACAAATCCTGGATTTCGTTCAAAACCATCTTTCAAGTATAGACCAAGAACATATCATAATAGCTGGAGACTTTAATTGCACTCTAGACCAAGAAAAAGACAGACTTCAATGTGCTGAACATCGTAGCCAATTAATAAATAAACTTCAAACACTAGTAAACGATAATGAACTCATCGATGTCTTTCAGCATCAACATCCAGGTAAGAAATCCTACACATGGAGGTCAGCAATCACAGCGACAAATAGGCCACTCTACCAAGCACGACTGGACAGATACTACATTTCCAAACACACCTTGCCTCTAGTTAGAAACATCTCACACATCCCTTCCTACATTTCAGATCATTGCTTCATCAAGCTGCAACTTTCATTATCTTTGGAAGCATCCAAATCAGGAAGTGCCAATTGGATCTTCAACAATACTCTCCTGAGAGATCCAGCTTATATAATAAACACTCAGGCTTTAGTAACCAACCTCACTCATTCGAAAGTGGATACAGAACCAATGAAAACATGGTGACCCTACCTAAAATCATGAATAAAATCCTTTACGCATATCTACAGTCACCAGAAAAATCAACAGAGAAACATTAGAATCCGACAAGTTGAAGAACAGCTCAAGTATCTCCCAGAAGAAAGCCCTGAATATCACTCTGCCTTCTAAGCCATGAAAAGAAATGCAGAATTATCGGCAAAAGCTGCCCTACTTAGATCGCGGCATACACAAATAAATCTTTCAGATGCCCCCACAAAATATTTTTTCTCTTTGGAAAAAAATACCAGGCAGCAAACTCCATCTCTGCAATCAGACTTCAAGATGACTGCATCACAGAAGATCCAAGTAAAATCACTTCTGAAATCTTACAAGACTACAAGAATGCATACAGCTCTACAGGAACATCCCGACAAGCCAGTCATGAAATACTGAAAGTAACAAAAAAAATCTCTGCAACAGATCGGAACCAGTTAGAAAATAAAATCATGCACTGAATGAACTGAAAACTGCATACACATCCTTGCCAAAGAACAAATCTCCCAGCCTTTATGGTCTCACTACAGAATTTTTCCAAGTCTTCTGGAATCAACTCGAACCACTTCTCCTCAAAACACTGCAAGAAGCTTACCTCAATGGGCTCCCACAATCCGTCACGACCTCAGTAGCACAACTGATACCAAAGAAGGGAGACAACACGGATATCCAAAACTGGCATCCAATCTCCCTAATTAATACCAATTGCAAAATCATTTCCAAAGTTATAGCAAACTGAATAAAGCCAACACAGCCTGAAGTTATTGGCCAACACCAAACATACTCTGTCCCAAGAAGATCAATACATGAAAACCTCCATTTAATAAGAGATCTCATCCACATTGCAAACAGCCAACACGAAAACCTTGCACTCCTTAGTCTTGATCAGGAAAAGGCTTTCAACAGGGTAGAGCATGAATACCTTTATGAAGTACTAAAACCATTCGGCTATGGTCCTCTCATCATTGAAACAGTGCAATTGCTATACAGAGATGCACACTTCTGTTTAAAAATCAATAACAGGCTCACATGCACTTTGTCATACTCTTGAGGGGTCAAGCAACGATGTCCTCTCTCTGGACAGTTATACACATTGGCCATAGAACCCTTCTTAAAAAGAGTACACGACACCATCATCTCCAAACGAACTGACATAATAGAGCCACATCAAAAAATAACCCTATCAGCATATGACGATGCCACATCACTGTAATAGTCCGGAATGAAGAAGAAATGACAGTAACCGAGGAAGCACACAGACTATATGCACAAGCCTCAGGGGCCAAATTAAATTCTGCAAAAACCACTGGCTTGTGGTCAGGAAAGTGGAAGGCTAGAAATGATTCTCCAATCGAATGTACCTGGTCAAGTAAAGAACAAAGATACTTAGGTGTGCACCTTGGTAACACTAAAATATATAACACACTGAACTGGACACAGCTGCAAAACCGTTTTAAACAGGTGCTAGGTAAATGGAACCACATTCGTTCCATGTCTTCACTCAGAGGAAGAGTAATAATAGTTAACCAGATGGCTGCGAGTATGTTATGGCATACCCTCAAAGTACTCACATCCCCTGAAGAATTTCTCAACCACATTCAAAAGGCAATCAAATGTTTTCTCTGGAACAATACTAACTGGACAACATACTCTGAACTCTGCAAACCACTCAATAAGGGAGGTCAATTCTTGATTTCCCTTGAAAACAAGATCACATCCTTCAGAATAATTCTACTAGTAAAGACGTTTCAGTGCAGTCATGCTTACGTAACCATCTTCAATTACATCATAAAATCATCCACCAGAGGACTTACACTTTCCACAATCCTCCGAATGGCCAGTTCTGAACCATTTCCTCTTAAACTACCTCTTTTTTTACAAAGATGCCCTACAGTGGTGGAAAAAGGCGAAACTTCATCACACACTGACAAGATCAACAGAGTCAGCTGTACTAACAGAACCACTGTTTTCAAACAGAAACATAACAAGTCACACAACTGGCCAGCCGTTCCTTTTCCCTAAATGGAACTGGGCAGGAATTTCTTATTCCTTAAATAACTCATAGGAGACCTCCTGACCCAGACGCTAAACTGGAAAACACCAACATGCCTACCATTGAAAAACTCAAAAATTGAAAAGCAATATCAACTTATGCAAGTTGCTATTATAAAAGCCTTCCCAGATATTGTTACGCCTCAGGGAATCCGTATTTCTTCTAGAAACTGCAGGGAACCTACCTTTCATCTTGCATCATCTGAAGCCTCACTTCCAATTCTTCCCTCCAACTACAAGAAAATATACCACTTACTCATACCAGTGCCTCTAACTTCGCCCTTTGTGTATTCATCATTAACCCTCTCATTTACTAAGCTGCACATGCCACCCAGTTTTCAGTGGGATCTTCCATATAAATCGAGGTGTGCCGAACCAGATTCTGACATACAGTGGAGGCTATGGCATAATATCTTGCCAACTCCTACTAATCTCCACAAATTTCAGCTAAGACAATCGGATCAGTGTTTATTCTGCAAAGTTTCAGGTACTTTGGAACACACATATCTAACCTGTCCTGCAAACAAAGCGATGATCATCTATGCCCTGAACACAGCCTCTAGCACCTGTAACTATGCACACAGCAAAGAAAACTACTGGAATTTAGTACACACAGAAGAGAACAGACACAGAATATGCAATTTCATCTTCATCTGCGCCAAGGCCGTCATTTACAGTTTCTACCTTAAGCACACAAGAAATAACCAGCACCCATCTATCACTGAATCGGAACAAACCCTCCTGTGTAGCCTACGTCGGAAACTACAAAGCAAGCTTTCACTGGAATTTGATTATTACAAAGAAACAGTAACTGTCGTAAAATTCATAGAGGAATGGAATCCAACTGGTACCCTGTTCTGGATTGCCGACAACATACTTCAGCTGAAAAATAACTAAAAGTAATACTGAACTGTAATATTGATTCTTACTGAAAAGACAAATCGTGTTCACCACTAATGTATTTTTTCCCCTTCATTTCTATTGTATATCTAAAAAGAAAATCCTTTTTTGTACGTAATATATATTCTTATAATATGTAAATAGTCCTTTTTGTTATCTATCTTCCAATGTACATTTTATCAAGTTTAATAAAAAAAATAAAAAATAAATAAAAAATAAAATATCTATCTATCTATCTATATATATATATGTATATATATATATATATCTCCGCTAGGTGGCCAAGGTGTTGCATGTGCGTTCATACCGCTCCTGCCTTCCCCCACCTTTTATACGTTTATCCGAAAGGAAGGACTTATATTTTTATATAGGTATATTCTCCAAGCTGAGAGCTATCTACTCATACTAGTCGTGTACGCGTAAGTGTAGTGATAAGTGATTTATGACAGTTTTCTTCTACTGCTGTACGAGTTCGTATATATCTTCAATTTGGACGCCATAATTCCTTCTCGGACACCTGCACCCCTCACCTGAGGCTATAGCCGGCGAGGAATTACCCGCCATGGCAACTGCACATTCATGTACTACCAAGGATTTAGCAATTCAAAGACCCCCTACGACTTCGGACCTGGAAGGAAGAGCAAAGGTCACCGGAGCTATGTACATAGAAAACAGGTCAGTCAATTCAAAATCTTATGCTAATGTTGTATCTAATGGAAAAATCCTATCGTCCCCCAAAACACTGATCTCACACACGAACGCCTCATCAGCCAGCAATAAACCGATTAACCCAAAATTAACTACCACTGTTACGAACGTCATTTCCTGAGAAAATGGGATTGTTATTTTCGCCACCAAAGAAAACATCCCATTACAAGATTATCTGATGGCGATCGCCAAAATTGTGCCCGCAAAAAACATTACTGACGCTTTCCGCGTAGCTGGAACTGTGCAGGTACATTTTAGCCATATCTCATGGGCACAAACGGTACTGCAAAAAGGAGTCGAGATTGGCGATTATCACTTCGAAGCAACCCCAATAGCACTGGCCCCAACAAAAGTAACAGTATCAAATGTTCCCCCTGAAATTCCTCATCAACTCATCAGATCCATGTTATCAAGATACGGTTCGGTCACAGGAAAAATACGCACACTGTCAGCAGCCACGAAGAAGCCCGAATTTGCCCATGTCAAAAACTTTCGAAGGCAGGCATTAATGCATTTTCCAAACAACGACGCACTACACGACCTCCCAAAATTAATCAACACGGACATAAACGGAATAACCTATACTTTCTACTTATCTTCCTCATCACAGTGCTTCTTCTGTCATGAAGATGGTCACATTAGGAAACAATGCCCCTATATTACCAACAGTTCATCAACAAACATCCCAGCCCAGAATAGTAAACCAGTTGAACAGAATAACATCGCACATGAAGAAATTCAAAGCATAGGAAAAAGTAAACCAAAAATCCTCTCCTCATCACAAACTTCAGAGGAAAGAAAATCCAGAACTGAAAAAGACAACGCTCATGTCGCTCTTGAATGCCTGCCAAGTAATGAGATCCAAGGCTCAGAAAACGAAGTCTCACAACACGTAAACACGGATCCTCCCAACAGAGATGACAAGGACGAACTAATTAAAAGCAATCCCCAGACCCAGCAACCAGAATCACTAACTCAGCCTCCCACTAATTCAAAACCTCACCCTATAGAAGAAACTACTCAAAACAGGCCTTTCTCCACCTACAGCCAGCCAAGGAGAAACAGACTTCCCAGACGATGAGGAAACTGTATTTCCACATGACGACCTAGAAGAAGAGGAAGCTGAGGGCGAACTTCCTCACACTGAGGGTCCCCTAACCATGAAGCAGCTGCCATCCTTCATACAGAAAGTGCGAGGTTCTCCTCACAAACTAACTATAGCCCTTAAATACACCACAAGAATCCCAGAACTAATATCTCAACTTCAGGACCTACACTCGAAACTGAAATGTAAAAAGAGCAGAGCAGAGGTTAACAGGAGTAAGCGAATCTACTACCTAATTAATGGTCTACAAACACAGTACCAGGACCAATATTAGATTAAACTTACAATAAACTTTCATAAATCATAATGTCTATAAGTCTTTTCTCTCTCAATGCAAGAGGATGTGCCTCTGCTCTACGCAACAGAATAGTCTTTGACCAGGTACAAAAATATCATATAGACCTAATACTAATGCAAGAAACAAATATCAACTCCTCATCCAATTTATCCAGAAGATGGGCAGAGTGGCCTTATGACTTACAGCACTCTGCAACCCAACAACATCATGGAGCAGGAGTTAGCTTAGGTGTACATCATAGATCTCCCTACAAACTAAAAGTGATTGCTGATATACCAGGATATGCCTTGTATGCTCACATAATAGCACCCACCCATAATACCCTGCATGTGTTCAACATCTACATACCACAGCAGGATGCTCTGGCATCACAAATCCTGGATTTCGTTCAAAACCATCTGTCTAGTATAGACCAAGAACATGTCATAGTAGCGGGAGACTTTAATTGCACTCTTGACCAAGAAAAAGACAGACTTCAGTGTGCTGAACATCGTAACCAATTAATAAACAAACTTCAAACACTGGTAAACGATAATGAACTCATCGATGTCTTCCGGCATCAACATCCTGATAAGAAATCCTACACATGGAGTTCAGCAATCACAGAGATAAATAGGCCACTCTACCAAGCACGACTGGACAGATACTACATTTCCAAACATACCTTGCCTCTAGTCAGAAACATCTCACACATCCCTTCCTACATTTCAGATCATTGTTTCGTCAAGCTGCAACTTTCATTATCCTTGGAAGCATCCAAATCAGGAAGTGCCTACTGGATCTTCAACAATACTCTCCTGAAAGATCCAGATTATATAATAAACACTCAGGCTTTAATAACCAACCTCACTCACTGGAAAGTGGATACAGAACCAATGAAAACATGGTGGCCCCACCTAAAATCATGAATAAAATCCTTTACGCAGATCTACAGTCACCAGAAAAATCAACAGAAGAACATTAGAATCAGACAACTTGAAGAACAGCTCAAGTATCTCCCAGAAGAAAGCCCTGAACATCATTCTGCCTTCCAAGCCATGCAAAGACAGGCAGAATTATCGGCAAAAGGTGCCCTACTTAGATCGCGGCATACACAAATAAATCTTTCAGACGCCCCCACAAAATATTTTTTTCTCTTTGGAAAAAAAATGCCAGGCAGCAAATTCCATCTCTGCTATCAGACTTCAAGATGACAGCATCACAGAAGATCCAAGAAAAATCACCTCTGAAATCCTACAATACTACAAGAATGCATACCGCACTGCAGGAACATCCCATCATGCCATTCACGAAATACTGAAAGAAACAAAAAAAATCTCTGCAACAGATCGGAACCACTTAGAAAAGAAAATCACGCTACATGAACTGAAAACCGCATGCACATCCTTGCCAAAGAACAAATTTCCTGGCCTTGATGGTCTCAAGTTTTTCCAAGTCTTCTGGAATCAACTCGGACCACTTCTCCTCGAAACACTGCAAGAAGCCTACATCAATGGCCCCCACAATCCGTCACGACCTCAGTAGCACAACTGATACCAAAGAAGGGAGACCACACGGATATCCGAAACTGGCGTCCAATCTCCCTAATTAATACCGACTGCAAAATAATTTCCAAAGTTATAGCAAACCGAATAAAGCCAACACTGCCTGAAGTTATTGGCCAACATCTAAAACGTACTCTGTCCCAGGAAGATCAATACATGATAACCTCCATTTAATAAGAGACCTCATCCACATCGCAAACAGCCAACATGAAGACCTAGCACTCGTCAGCCTTGATCAGGAGAAGGCTTTTGACAGGGTAGAGCACGAATACCTTTATGAAGTTCTAAAGGCATTTGGCTATGGTGCTCTCATCATTGAATGTGCAATTGCTTTACAGAGATGCACACTTCTGTTTAAAAATCAACAACAGGCTCACTCGCACTTTGTCATACTCTCGAGGGATCAAGCAAGGATGTCCCCTCTCTGGTCAATTATACACACTGGCCATAGAACCCTTCTTAAAAAGAATACACGACACCATCATCTCCAAACGAACCAGAATAATAGAACCACATCAAAAAATTACCTTATCAGCATATGCCGATGACGTCACTGTAATAGTACGAAATGAAGAAGAAATGACAGTAACCAAGGAAGCACACAGACTATATGCACAAGCCTCAGGGGCCAAATTAAATTCTGCAAAAACCACTGGCTTGTGGTCAGGCAGATGGAAGTCTAGAAATGATTCTCCGATCGAATGTACCTGGTCAAGCGAAGGACAAAGATACTTAGGTGTGCACCTTGGCAACACCAAAATATATAACACACTGAACTGGATGCAGCTGCACAATCGTTTTAAACAGGTGCTAGGTAAATGGAACAGCGTTCGTTCCATGTCTTCACTTAGAGGAAGAGTACTAATAGTTAACCAGATGGCTGCGAGTGTCTTATGGCATACCCTCAAAGTACTCACACCTCCTGAAGAATTTCTCTACCACATTCAAAAGGAAATCAAACGTTTCCTCTGGAACAAAACTCACTGGACAACATACCCTCAACTCTGCAAGCCACTCAGCAAGGGACGTCAAGGCCTGATTTCCCTTGAAAACAAGATTCGATCCTTCAGGATAATCCTCCTCCTAAAGACGCTTCAATGCAATCACACTTATGTAACCACCTTCAATTACATCACGAAAGCATCCGCTAGAGGACTTACACTTTCCACAATCCTCCGAATGGCCAGTCCTGCACCATCTCCTCCTAAACTACCTCATTTTTACAAAGATGCTCTACAGCGATGGAAAAACACAGGACTCCATCACACTCTCACAGGATCAACAGAGTCAGCTGTACTTACAGAACCACTATTTTCAAACAAAAACATCACAAGTCTCACAACTGGCCAGCCTTTTCTTTTCCCTACATGGAACTGGGCAGGAATAAGAGTCACAGGAGACCTCCTAACCCACACCCTAAAGTGGAAAGCATTCACAAGCCTACCAATGAATAACCCAAAAACTGAAAAGCAATATCAACAGCTGCAAGCCTCCATTATAAAATCCTATCCAGATATCGCTACACCTCAGGAAATCCGTATTCCTTCTAGAAACTGCTCGGGGCCAATATTTCATCTTGTACAATCTGAAGCCTCACTTCCAATTCTTCCCTCCAACTACAAGAAAATATACCACTTCCTCATGACAGTGTTCCCATCCTCACCATTCTTATATTCAGCCTTAACACTCTCATCTACAAGGCTGCATATACCACACAGTTTTCAGTGGGATCTGCCATATAAATCAAAATGTGCCAAACCAGATTCCAAAATACAGTGGAGACTGTGGCATAACATCTTGCCAACTCCTTCAAAGCTCTACAAATTTAAGCTAAGAGAAACGGATCTGTGTCCATTCTGTGACGTTTCAGGCACCTTGGAATACATATATCTGACCTGCCCTGCAAACAAAGTGATAATCACCTATGCCCTGAATACCGCCTCTAGCACCTGTAACTACACACACACAGCCAAGAAGACTACTGGAATTTAGTTCACACAGAAGAAAACAGACACAGAACATGCAATTTCATCTTCATCTGCGCTAAGGCCGTCATCTACAGCTTTTACCTAAAACAGACAAGAAGTAACCAGCACCCATCCATCACTGAAACTGCACACACCCTCATGCACATCCTCCGTCGGAAACTAAAAAGCAGGCTTCTATTGGAACTTGAGCACTTCAAAGAAACAAGAACTGTCGCGAAATTCCTAGAGGAGTGGAATCCAATTGGTACCCTCTTCTGGATTGACGACGACAATGTGCTTCATCTGAATGATAACTCAGACTGAAACTGAACTGTTAATTTTGAATATTCATTTATTGCATTCTCTATTGTACACCCGAAAGGAAAATGTTTTCTTTCTCTGTAAATATATACTTATAATATGTAAATAGTCATTGTTGCCTATCGTGTAATGTTTATTTTAACAAGTTAAATAAAAAAAAAATATATATCTATATATCTATCTATCTATCTATATAGATATATATATATATATATGAACTGGACTAGCAGGGGAGGAGGGGTTAGAACAAAAGATCATCCCTGGAAGTGTGCAAGAGTGTGAGGACTGGATTTTTTTGCTTGTAGAGTGGTGAATGAATGGAATGGATTTCCTGAGTCAGTTGTAAAGTGCTTTGTCTGTTAATGGTTCGAGGAGAGGTACAACAGATATTGTGTTGATAGTTTGGGTTTCCCACGATGAGCCTTTGGATTCCATGGAGATGCCCATGCAATAATAATAACTTTTAAAGTCATTTCAGGTCTCCAATAAGCAAACAAGTGGTTTCATGCTAAGCAATAAAATTCATTTGCTGCCCTAAAACATTTACGAACATGTTTTGTAAAGGTTTTAAACTATCCACTCAGCCAATCAGGCTAGAATTAATTGTTAAATAACATCTGCATAGCATTTATGTTAACCTTATAAATAAGTCTAACTATTCTTATATAAGTTGTGCTATACATCCTACCAATATTTTTTTAAATAACATATTCTTTCATGCTGTAAATCTAAAGTAATAAACTTTAAATAAAATTCCCAGGTATTAAACGTTGCACGTAAAATTTTTGTATATAGTTTCTACAATCAGGAGTTCATATAATGAACTTTGAACAAAAAGAAATTTTCAGTCTGTTGTTACCTTTTGATTTGTTTTCTATGTGAGGCTCAGAGACAATTGGATCTTCTTCTTTCTTTCGGATCTTCAGCTGTTCATTTGACTGGTATGTATAATTAAAAGACTGTATTTCCTTATCATTCATTTCCTCAGTTTCTTTTTTTGCCTCACTTTCTTCATTTTTATCATAGGCTGAAAAATATATTGAACAATATGCTGATAACAATGAATTACAAATACTAGGATGGGCAGTACATTGAACAGTACAGCCCATGAATGCATAATGGACTTGAATAAAAAGGTGTTATTTATAATTGTGTCACTTTCTCCTTACACAAACAGAAAAATTACATCATACAGCACCCCTGGTGGTGAATTTTGCATATGAAAGATATCTGATTATCTTATATATCATGTTTCAGAAAACTTTTTAGAAAACATAAAGATTGTGCCTCAGAAAATTCCAACTGAAATGATACTACAAGTATATTTTTTATTGTACAGATAACGTCTGTGAAGATATCTTTTTTAAGCATAAGTGAACCACACTCATTAACTGAGGTAAACCATACTCATAACCATGCTTCCTCATAAATGAGGCAGCATGGAATTTGAGAATGTTCTTAGAAGCTGCAAAGCATAAATGTGTTAATTCTCTCTTTTAAGGTTACACGGTGGTCAGCATTCATAGTGAAGAATTTATGGAGACACAACACACACATGTTAGAATAATTTTGGAAGTTATTTTCCACTTGGTTAGACTATAATAAATTTAGTTTAATCCTTTATCCAAGTGTAAGCAAACAAAGTTTGCACCTGAAGTATCTTCAGGACTGAGGCAACTCGTGATAAAGGTGGACCAAGCTCTCATCACTCCTTGTCTTAATATCTCCCATAATGCAAAGCACATCTCCTTGTGGACATGAATAATGCTATGCATTAAGGGAAGGGCCACTACCCAGTCTGGTTTTGACCTTTATTGAGGTCTTGTCAGTGGGAGCCAGACCCAGAAGTGGTGATACTAAGGCAGAGGCAATGGAGAAGTCATATTTACCTATACGAGTTGCCAAAAGGTATACCACTTCATTATTAAATTACTCTGGATTTAGAGAAAGATGTTGGAAGTTATTTTTCACTTGGTTAGACTATAATAAATTTAGTTTAATCCTTTATCCAAGTGTAAGCAAACAAAGTTTGTGCCTGAAGTATCTGATGAGACCTCAATAAAGGTCGAAACTGGTCTGGGTAGTAGCCCTTCCCTTAATGCATAGCATTATACAGGTTTGCAAGGAGATGTGCTTTGCATTATGGGAGATATTAAGACAAGGAGTGATGAGAGCTTGGTCCACCTTTACCACGAGTTGCCTCAGTTCTGAAGATACTTCAGGCACAAACTTTGTTTGCTTACACCTGGATAAAGGATTAAACTAAATTTATTATAGTCTAATCAAGTGGAAAATAACTTTTAACATCTTTCTCTAAATCCAGAGTAATTTAATAATGAGGTGGTACACCTTTTGGCAACTCGTATAGGTAAATATGACTTCTCCATTGCTTCTGCCTTAGTATCACCACTTCTGGGTCTGGCTCCCACTGACGAGACCTTAATAAAGGTCGAAACCAGACTGGGTAGTGGCCCTTCCCTTAATGCATAGCATTATACATGTCCGCAAGGAGATGTGCTTTGCATTATGGGAGATATTAAGACAAGAAGTGATGAGAGTTTGGTCCACCTTTAACACGAGTTGCCTCAGTCTTGAAGATACTTCAGGCACAAACTTTGTTTGCTTACACTTTGATAAAGGATTAAACTAAATTTATTAGAATAATTTCTTTACTTAACATTAAGAAAATAACATTCGACGTTTCGACCTCTGTATTGAGGTCACATCAGGAAAACATACATCTGTAGGATACAAGCTACATGACAATACTACACAAAAGTAAGATGAATCTAAATGTTTGTTAATCATTTACCCTAGCCTGATCTCTGATGGAAAAAAAATAATAATAATAAAATAAATAAAAAATAATAAGAAATAAATAAAATAAATAAACAGAACTACATTAAACAATTTCTAAAATCCTCTCGTATTAAGTTTTCTTCTGTTCTGGATGCTAAACTGGTTGAAGATGTATCCTCCAAATTCTTGGAATAATTAATCCATCATTCTTGTTCAGATTTAATTGATGTTTCAGCATTTCATAGGCTTCTTTGAATTTTCTTTCAAACCAGGTTTTGGTGCAGTGTAAGTATTTGTGCCTTTCCAGTCAATTCTGTGACATGTTTGGAGTGGTCTGACAGGCCTGTTTTACCATAGTGGAGGTATTTAATGTGGCATTCGTGTTCATCTTTTCTAATTAGGATGGTATGTCCTGTTTTCCTTATGTAAGGTAGGTTACAGTTACACTGAATTTTGTAAAAACCTGGGTGCGCAAGGTAAAGAAGAGGATCTTTGGAAGAAATAAGTATTTTGTGAATTTTTGGCAGGCCAAAACATTTTGTGGTGTGATGCGCAAAACATCTTACTCAACAACAAAAATTCTTTAGTCAGCTCGGAATAACTTCCCTTTTCACTAATGACCCAATCAATGATACCATTCTTCTCCTACAGAATATCTTTCAACCCGATATCACAACCCTCTTTGCCCACATACTTCACTCTGAGTATTTCGCGTGGAAAAATAATTCTTATCTACAAAAAAAGGTATGGCCATAGGCTCACTACATTCCCTGCCAATAGCTAACTTTTACATGGAAGACTTCAAGCAATGAGTTCTGGATTCTGCAAGCCTAAAATCCAAAGTTTGGCTCAGATATGTTGATGATATTTTCACCCTTTTGCCCCCATGGCCACAAAACATGAAATACATTCCTAAGCCACCTGAACAAGCAATGCAAACTTATCCAATTCACCATCAAGATCGAAAACAACAACTCTCTTCCATTTCTAGATACACTTGTCATATGTCTTCCCTCAGGCTGCCTCTCCTTCACAGTCTACCACAAAGCTACACACAGGCCAATACATACATAAAAATTCATACTACTATCCAACACTAGCCAACACAAAAAATACGGGTCGTCAGCACCTCAAACACAGAGCCCAACAATTTGCTCCAACGAACAGGCTCTTAACCAAGAATGCTACAATAAAAAAAGTTCACAAAATCCTCCACAAAAATGCCATTAAATGCAAAAACGATTGCAAGAATGCCATAGCCATACTATACATTAGGAGCATTTTAGGAAAAAATAGATAGAACACTACTTAAATACAATATTAAGACAACCTTCAAACCCCCTGCAAAATTAAGAAATTTAGTTAGCTCTTCCAAAGATCCTCTTCCAAACCTTTCCCCCCATAGGGGTTTACAAAATTCGCTGTACCTGTAACCTACCTTACATAGGAGAAACAGGACGCACCATTCCAATTAGAAAAGATGAACAAAAACGCCACATTAAATACCTCCACTATGGTAAAACAGGCCTGTCAGATCACGCACTCCGAACATGTCACATTGATTGGAAAGGCACCAAGTTCCTACACCACACCAAAACCTGGTTTGAAAGAAAATTCAAAGAAGCCTGTGAAATGCTAAAACATCATCCAAATCTGAACAAGAATGATGGATTAATAATTCCAAGAATTTGGTGGACCCATCTTCAACGAGTATAGCATCCAGAACAGCCCCAAACAGAAGAAAATATTAATACAAGAGGACTTTAGAAATTGTTTAATGTGGTTCTGTTTATTTTATTTTTTATTTTATTTATTTATATATATTTTTCATATTATTTATTTATTTTTATTCTATTATAATTTTTTTTCCACCAGAGATCAGGCTAGGGTAAATGATTAACAAACATTTAGATTCATCTTTTGTGTAGTGTATTGTCATATAGCTCTCTCCTTCAAATTTATCCCAGAGGTCAATGTACACAAGATTCTACTTTACATTCTTGTTATCATACTATTCATGATCATCGGCTTTCTTCTCTGCTTACTACTATCATACCTGGACAGCATACTTACAACCCTAGCCTTAACACATTCATTCATAGTGATGAATTTATGGAGACACAACACACGTGTTAGAATAATTTATTTTCTTAACGTTAAGAAAGTAATATTCAACATTTTGACCTCTGTATTGAGGTCATCATCAAGGTATGATAGTAGTAAGCAGAGAAGAAAGTCCAAGTATGATAGTAGTAAGCAGAGAAGAAAGCTGATGATCATGAATAGTATGATAACAAGAATGTAAAGTAGAATCTTGTGTACATTGACCTCTGGGATAAATTTGAAGGAGAGGGCCATTGCTGTGGATGGTTGACAACTGAGTGAAAGTGGTAGTAATAAGATTTGTAAACTGCTATTGAGTGGAGGAGAGAATTTGCTTTGAAGGAAAATGAGAACTAGATTATGGGTTTTCAAGAATGAGGTCTCACATCTCACAATAAATCTATGTTGGATGGTGATGGAATGCATGATATGGCTTCAGGGATTGTTTCAAAATGTGTTAGGAGTTACAGATGCCAAGAAATTATATTCTTGGTTTCATCCATGAATATAATTTCTTGGCATCTATTCTTGGTTTCATCCATGAATATAATTTCTTGGCATTTTTAATCTATAGTATAATTATTATACTATAGTTATAGTATAATTATTATTATTATTATTTGTGACACCTCCAAGGAGTCTGAAAACTCATTGCGGGAGAACACCTATTGTACAACTTCTCCGTTTCCACCACTACACCGAACCTCTACTACCAATCATCTACATCAGCACCATCTACTGCCCGCCACCACCACCACAGCTAGTATTTTTTGTCTGTAAATTGCATGTGTTCTGAAGGGCTGATTTGTCTGTATGTGGGATGAAAAACCAGAGTTTCCGGGAGAAAAAGACCTGCTACCTCCGTATGAGATCGGCTAACTCACCTTCGATTGAAAAAGTTCGTATAAAGATTCCTCCGTCATGATGAGACTTGAACTTAGGCCTTTTCCAATTAAAGGGCGCAACATACCGTTCAACATCTCTAATTCAGAGTATTTAAGTAATAAGGTGTGTCACTTTTGACTACTTATATATGGAATTATGAATTCCGCATTACTTGAACCTTGGCATCACTTCTGGGTCTAGCTCCCACTTATGAGACCTCAATAAAGGTCAAAACTGGTCTGGGTAGTAGCCTTTCTCATAATGAATGTCTGTAAGGATATGTGCATTGCATTATGGGATACTAAGGCAATTGATGTGAAGTCATCAGCCTCTATATACAAGTAGCCCAGTCAAGAAGTGATTTCACACACAAACCTTGATTGCTTACACTTGGATAAAGGATGAAACCAAGAATATAATTTCTTGGCATCTTTAATTTATAGTATAACCAACTGAAAAAACTTTTAACATCAATAAAAAATATCCTATTTCATATATTTAAGAACTTTATCTTCAGTTTATTTTAATATTTATGCAAACTATTCAAGTTCACCTTGTGCTGTTTTGTTTTGATTTTTCTCAATATCTCTTAATTTTGTCTTCATGTTGTTGAGTTCACTTTCAAGCTCTTCAAGCCTTTGTACTAAATTTTTATAGTGATTTCTAACTTCAAGGCACTCCTTTTTCAAGTACTGATGTATTGGTGAGCCTTCTCCATTACCCCCTCCAGATCCTGAATAAGAAATATAATAAATATTAACTTAACAGAATATGTTTTCTTATCCATCTAAAAATTATATATAATTTCTGAATTCAACTAATACTTATGACAATAAATCTTAAATTGCTCATATTTCTTTACTGAACATTTAAAACCAAACCATATTTCCAACAAACCAAAGAAATTAAGGTACTTTACATTCTATACTGAACAGAAACTCAATAATATGTGTGCCTAGGTATGATGATGATGATAAGCTGAGCAGAAGAGCGGTGATATTGAATGGCATAATAGCAAGAATGTGTGACAAGAGAGGACTGGTGTATGTGGATGCTTGGAGTGTGTTTGAGGAAAGAGAGGAATTGTATGCGAGAGACCGTTTACATTTGAATGAGGAAGGACGTAGGCATCCATCTGGAGAGATTGCTGTTCTGAATGAGTCAGTGTGTCCCAGGGAGGATGATAGCAGGGGTGGCCTCTTGTGGGAATGGATACTTGGGAGAAGGGAGACGATGTCAGGTAACACTGAGCCCAGTAGAGTCTAGAAGGGATAATGCTGGGTATAGAAACAATGGCATTTATATGCTTTATACTAATGCCAGGAGTATCCGGAATAAGGGAGAGGAATTGGTGGCGCAGATAGCATCAGCCTGGCCAAAAATTGTGATCACTGAGACGTGGTTGACAGAAGGGGATATAACAACAGGAATAGAAGTCGCTGGGTATAGCATTTTTCGTCAGGATAGGAGGGGAAAGCATGGTGGTGGGGTACTACTTATGATAAATGATGACCTATGTCCTCTAAGAGAGGAGGCTTCGGAAGGAAGTGAGACGAATGATTTTGAGAGCGTATGGTGTGAGGTAGATGTAGGCAAGACAGGATATTTAGTGGGGTGTTGCTACAGACCCAGGAGCACAGAGGATGGGGACCAGGAGATGTTTAGACAGCTAAGTTTGGCAAGTGCAAGAAGAATGATTGTTATGGGAGACTTTAACTACAGTAGTATATATTGGAGAGAGGAAGATGCATGTAGCAATAGGGGAATGGAATTTCTAGAATTCTTGAGGGACAAATGTCTTAGGCAACATGTAACAGAGGGAACAAGAGGTTCAAGAGTTTTGGATTTGGTTATAGCATCAGAAGAGTTGATAATAACTGAGTTGACATCTTTCCCACCAGTTGGAGAGAGTGACCATATGGTTTTGACTTGAAAAATGAATAGACATGTAGGAGTATCAAAGAGACGGGAACTTATGTGGAATGCAGGTGATTATAATAGTCTTAGACGTCAACTTCGGGAAGTTTCATGGAGGGAGGAATTGGAAGGCCGGGATATCATTAGTGCATGGGAAATTGTGAAAGAATATTTGTTAGCAGTAATGGTAAGTTGTATACCACGAGTCAAGGAGAGAACATAATTTGGAGTAAAGTGGATGACAAACAATATTAAACAGGAATTGCATGCGAAAAAGAGGTTATGGAAGAGATATAAGGAGACAGGTGAAGAGAAGATGCATGAAGAATATAAGACACAGGCCAGAAGAGTGACTAGTGTGGTAAGGAAAGCGAAACTGGAATATGAGAGGAGATTGGCCCTAAGATCCAAAGAAAATCCTAGGGAATTTTTTAGCTATGTGGCCAGTAGGAAGAGAAATGACTGTGGAAGAATGATATTGTGGGATAAAAATGGGAATAGAGTGACTGATGCAGAGGACATAGTGGAATTGTTCAATGAACAATTTATTGGAGTATTTCATCCTAGAGGAGTCAGTTTTAATGCTAGAGGGATAGGGCTGGTTCGAGGTTTAGAAGTACGGGAGGAGAGTGTGTTTCAGATACTGAGTACTCTGGATGTCACTAAAATGGTGGGACTGGATGGTATTTCACCCTGAGTTTTGAGAGAATGTGCTAGGAAACTGACAGTGCCTTTAACCTGGTTTTTCAATGAAAGTCTGGCTTTGGCAAAGGTGCCCAGAGAATGGAAGTAGGGTAAGATAGTGAAATTGCATAAGGGTGGTAACAGACTGGAAGTGTCTAATTATAGGCCAGTCTGTGTGTCATCAGTAGTTGTTAAGATCTTGGAAAAAGTAGTGAGGGACCGTATACAGCATCTGCCAGATGCTGTATACGGTATAATGTATATAATGTATAATGTTATATACGGTATAATGCTGTATAATGTTATCTGTGAGAGTCAACATGGATTTGTGAAAGGGCGCTCTTGTTTTAGCAATATGCTAGCCTTTTATAATAAAGTTACAAGAACATTAGATAAGGGAAAGGCATATACTGCAATTTTCTTAGACTTAGCGAAGGCATTTGACAGGGTACCACATGATAAGCTGATATTTGAGTTGCAGCGCATGGGTCTGGATGTCAGATTGGTCAACTGGACTCAGGATTGGCTGTCTGATAGGTATCAGAGAGTTGTGTATGGTGGAGCAGTTTCAAGGAGGCAGAGGGTTACAAGTGGTGTCCAACAGGGCTCAGTACTGGGACCTATATTGTTTAACCTTTATATCAATGACATTGCCAGTGGATTGCAAGGGGGATATTCAGTTGTTTGTGGATGATGTGAAGCTGGGAAGGATTATTAGTAATAGTGCAGATGTGGTAGCCCTGCAAGAGGATTTGAATAAGCTAGATATATGGGAAAATGAATGGGGGGAGGGGTGTCAGTTTAATGGATCAAAATGTAAGGTCTTGAGGTTTGGGAAACATCGATGGGATGCTGCATACTCTATGGGAGGAGTTATACTTGAGGAAGTAGGGGAGACAAGAGATCTGGGGTTGATGATTGATAGAAACCTGAAGTTTAGGGGAAATATTGCAAAGGTGGTGAAGGTAACACAGAGGATTGCTGCAATTATGAGAAGGACACTGACCTGCAGAGATAAGAGGGTTATCATTCCATTGTATAAGTCTCTGATCAGACCACACTTGGACTATTGTTCTCAGATTTGGTCCCCAGGATTTGAAGGGAATAAATTAACTGTGGAAAGGATACAAAGACGGATTATAAAGATGGTTTCAGGACTGTACAAGCATAGTTATGAGGATCGACTGAGCGAATGTGGACTGTAGAGTTTGGTAGATAGAAGAAGGAGAGGTGATATGATTGAGACTTTTAGACTGTTGAGAGGTGGTTACAGGGTTGACACTGGGGAGTTCTTTCGCTTGGTTGAACAGCGGGAAGGAGTGATGACAAGAGGCCATCCCTGGAAGTTACGAAAGGAAACTGTGAGCATGAAGGCAAGAAGTGATTTCTTTGCATGGAGGGTGGTTGAACCGTGGAATGCATTGCCTGATGGAGTGGTGGGAGCAAGAACGGTCAATGAGTTTAAGGAGTGGTATGATAGAATTTGTGTTTCTTGGGGGGGAGACCTCCCCTTGATGAGTCTTGACAGACTTTATGTTCTTAGGAAGGACCTCCCACGATGAGTCTTTTGACTCCATGCAGGCCTGAATAATTATAATAATATATAAATACTCTGTATGATAATAAAAAAAAATTATTATTAAAAAAATATTCCTAACTTATGTAGTATGTATATTATGTAAGAATTTACTTTTTACTGTATGTTTGTTCAAAAACTGAAAATATAACATGTGAGTGAGGCATATAAATGTAAATATTCTGTATGATATTTAGTCATACACTTTTACACTTTGTCAAATCTAAAAAAAATGTACCCTGTAATTATATTATGTATCTTGTGTAGCCGTAAACTATAATTGCAAACCATTCCTGTGATTGTTATTATTCTGTTATATGAATTGTACACTACAAATTATAAGGACATAAATTGGAATTTGAATGAATCTCATATAAGAACTTAGAGTATTATTGCGTGAAATTTATACAATATACTTATAATTTGTTTGTTTGTTCATTAAAACGTTATCAAAAAATAAAAAAAAAATTAAAATAGGGAAGAGGGATTATTGCTTGTCATTTATGAGACGAAACTCTTCCTCATAAATGCAACAGTTTATTATGTTTATGGCAAATGGCAATCAACGACAATGATTCCTATTTAAATTTGGGTGATGTAGAAGTGCTTCAGCACTCTCTTCAAATAATTGCTCAAATCTGAACCTGCACTAATGTAAAAGACGAGTATTGGATCATCGGATATTGTGGTCAGTGACTACTCCATGCTAAGCAAGGCCAGATTTATTGTTGTTAATATAAGATTGGTGTTCTTGTAGTGTTTTTTCAATAGAACATCCTGTTTGCCAAAAGTACGAGCAGAGGTACTTACATTGAACTTGGTAGACAACAGGAAGAGAGAGAAGGGGATGTTTTATCTTTCATGGATGGTAACCAAGAAGGAATTTGTTAATAGGGAAAAAAGTAGGAAGTAAATTATATCTTTTCAGGATCTTAGCAATTGTCTCAGAGATGCCTGCAACATATGGGATAGGGACTTGCCGTACAGGTTCAAGGTTTTTGGAAATGGCTTGTAAGAGTCCAATATGCCTTTAAACTTCCTTGAGATGAAACCAATCTGTAGTAAGATGCAATAGGTGGTGCTCAATTCCAGATGGAGAGCTTCTCAAAAAATAAAAATAAAATAAAATAAAAAAAATGCCACACATGTCTACATAACAGATATGCTGTAAGTAGAAATTAGCAAATAATCTGTTTATAGAATTGGTTCCTGCAGATGAAATAGCCTGAGTGCATGACAAAGTCGAATAGCTGAACTATGTTTGGAAACTCATCTGATAACAGCTGGAGAGTGTCAGCCAGGGGTACACTAGTAAATTAGGACTAGATATCAAAGCTAATCATGAGAGCTGTAGGTTACAGGGTTATTATTATTTTTAAATCAATTTTAATTTTTAATTAATTGTAATTAATAAATAATATTTCAATTGATTAATTATTTTAATTGATTTTAATTTTTATAATAATAATAATTATTGTTTTTTTTTAAAAAAATTAATATAATGCTGTCATTTCATTATCTAATAAAATTTAATTTTATTTCAAATCACTTAATTTTAAATTTGGGCCTTTATTTTAATCACCCACTAGGTGGTATCCAGCATATAGCTCACTTCTGTAAATAGTATTAACATTCTTTGTTGTAGCTTCAACTTGTGATCATGCTGATGCACTGATGATGACCAGTTAGTTTCTGGTTGAAATATGTGCAGTAATAAATTTACTATGTTCTTGTGAATACGCATGCATAATAAATAAGAGTTCTATGTAGATATCCTGGCAAATGCCTTTGTAAAGTTTAGCAGTACCAATGAGTAGCCATTTCTCTTATCCAACTCCATTGTCAGTTTACTATAAACTAAATAAATTACTAAGGAAAGCCATACTTTCACGAAACCACATTGCCCCTTATAGAGTATCATATTCCTATCCACCTAGTCTTGAATTCTGCCTTTCACCAATTTCACCATGATGAGTTGCTTTAGCCACATTTGCAATATGCTCTCTACACTTTAACATCCTATTCACTAACACCCCTAAATCCCTGGCTTCATCAATTTTCAGGAGTACAGTTCCATCAATGTGGTACACAGCTGGTAACTTTTTCATCCCAACCTTACATTTTGTCACATTAAACTGATATCCATTCTCCTTCGACCAGACAGCCAGTCTATCCAAATCATCCTGCAAAATTTTAACATCATCCATATTAACTATTGTTCTATCTAATATTGCATCATTGACAAAAAAAAAAAAACTGAATAGTTCCACTCAGTTCCTTTCCTATATCTTTAATGTACAAATTAAATAGTGGCGGCCCTGTGATAAGCCACTAGTTACAGGCCTTCTACTGCACTCTACTCCTGAATAAACTATTCTCTGATATATTGGTGTAAGCTTGCAGCCATCCCATGGCAGAACATATTGCAGAGGAAAGATGTTAGCAGTGCATGTGATAAAATCAGTGGGGTATGTGAGGAAAACAATATCAGATTGTGTCCCCATGGTCAGGAAGACAAACAAGGTAGGCATTAGATGGATGAGCAGTAGTATCATGCTTGATCTGCAAACAAAGAAAATTATGGAGAATGTACAATTAGAAATGTGATCAGCACACCCATGAGCAGTACAAGGCTCAAGATAGGAAGGTTACCAGCATAGTAAGAAAAGCCAAATCAGATTATGAGAAGACCTTAGTCAAGGAGATCAAGGGTAATTCCAAAGAGTTCTTCCTCTATGTGGCAAGTAAAAGGAAGAATGACTTCAGAAGGATAACTTTAGTGGGTGCTGATGGTATTGAGGTGACAAAATCAGATGTAATAGTTGAGTTACTGAGTGATCACTTTTCAAAAGTCTATCACCCAAGTGAGGATATCTCTGTACCTGTAGCAATAACTAATGTGAGAATTGAAGTTAAGAAATCAGAGGTATTTAATATATTGCAAAATTTAAATGCAAACACTGCTGTAGGTTTAGATGAAATATCAGCTCGGGTGTTGTGTAAATGTGCAAAGGAATTGTCAACTCCCTCTTACTTGGATATTTAACTTAAGTTTGAACTCTGGTATGGTCCCTAGAGAGTGGAAGTTAGGCAAAGTGGTTCCTTTGCATAAAGGTGGCCTCTAAAACTGCGGTAATTAATTACAGACCAATCACCATCACAGGAGTAGTGGTAAAAGTATTGGAAAAGTTGGTTAAAGACAAAATTCAAGAATGGGTGGATCAGGATATGATACTCTATAGAGGCCAACATGGTTTTGTTAAAGGTAGATTCTGCCTTAGCAATCTATTAACTTTTTATAATACAATGACATCTGAGTTGGACAAAGGAACTGGCTACACAGTGGCACTTCTGGATTTTGCCAAGGCTTTTGACAGGATACCCCATGAAACACTTTTATGCAAATTGGAGCAGATTGGAATGGATACTAAATTGGTGATATGGATAGGAGAATGGCTCAGGGAGAGATACCAGAAGGTGGTGTATGGAGGAGCTGAGTCCAGGATGAGGCAGGTGACCAGTGGTTTGCCTCAGGGCTCTGTGCTTGGACCATTGTTGTTTAATTTGTATATAAATGATATAGGAAATGGTTTAAAGGGAGATATTCAGTTGTTTGCTGATGAAGATGCAAAGTTGGGTAGTGCAATAAAAAATCAAGCTGATATTGAAAGTTTGCAGGATGATTTAAATAAGCTGGCAGAATGGGCAAAAGGTAATGGATGTCAGTTCAATGTGGAAAAGTGTAAAGTTATGCATTTTAGGATTAAAAGGTTACCAGCTGTGTACTACACTGATGGAACAGTACTCCAAGAGATTGATGAGGCTAGGGACTTAGGGGTGTTGGTAGATAGGGAAATGAAGTTCAGGGGACTTCATTGAAGTCCCCTGACTTCATTTCAATGAAGTCAGGGGACTTCAATGAAGGACACCTTAGTCCCCTGACTTCATTTCAATGAAGTCAGGGGACTAAGGTGTCCAAGATTGCACATAGGATTACTTGGTTGTTGAGGAACACACTGACATCCAGAGATAAAGAGGTTATTATTCCCCTTAATAAAACATTGATACTTCCACATTTGGATTACTGTGCTCAGGTCTGGTCACCTGGATTCCTTGGAGATGAGGAGGCTGTGGAGAGGGTTCAGAGAAGAGTGACTAGGTTGGTGAGTGATGTAAAAAATGCTCCCTACATTGATAGATTGAGAGCTTGTGGATTGCAGAGGTTGGCTGATAGGCGGAGAAGAGGGGATATGATAGAAACATTTAAATTACTGAAAGGTTTTTATAGGATTGAGTCATCCCTGGAAATTAAAGAAGAGTGTGGTTAACAAGGGTGTGAGAACAAGGTTTTTTGCCTGGATGGTGGTGAATGAGTGGAATTCATTGCCTGACTTAGTTGTGAGTTCTTCGTCTGTAAATGAATTCAAGAAGAGATATGACAGATATTGTTTTGCTAGTTTGGGTCTCCCGCGATGAGTCTACTGACTCCATGGAGATACCCGTAATAATAATAATAATAATCTCATCAACCATCCTTTTATCCACTTCGCCAACTTTATACCCATCCCCATGTGCTACAATTTACTGATTAGACTGATTAGAATTCCATGCAGTATCCTATCAGAAGCATTTGCAAAGTCCAGCAGCATCACTTTAAACCCATTACCTTTATCCAGGTCAGATATCACTGTATTATAAAATGTGAACAAGTTACTGAGGCATGAACTATCCTTCATGAAACCGTGTTGTCCCTCATTCAGTACCCCATTTCTGTCTATCCATTCCTGTATTTTTCTCTTGACCTACTTCTTCAATACCTTGACTATGACTCTAGATATGCTGATTGGTCAGTAATTTGCTACATCATTCTAGGAGTCTCCTTCATGCAATGGAACTATTTTTCTCTCTTTCCATTCCCTTGGAACTAACCCAGAGCTGAGACTTAGATTAAATAACATGGTCAAAGGCACTGACAATTCCCTAGCTCCTTCTTGTAAAACTTGAGTTGGTATAACTTGAGTGGGTGGAGAGGGAGACATGGATTAGAGAATGAATGTTGAAAGTGCCAATGAATGTGTGTATGAAGATGGGGTATATGGCAATGTGGGTGGAGAGGTGGAGACTAAGGAGGTATATGTGGTAAGTGGTGATAAAGGTGATTGGGAAGAATCACCTTTATCACCACTTAGTGGAAGGTGTAGTGGAAGAATCACAGCCAACATATGGCTTGGATAGGACTGGCTATAGATCTAAAAATGAACTGTTGTGTTTGTTTAGAAATGCCAGAAGTATCAGAAATAAAGAGGATGAAATGGTTTCAGTGATTGAGTTTATTCACCCCCAAATCATTGGAAAAAGTGAAACATGGTTGAATGAAGATGATATCTTAACGGAAATGGAAATGGAAGGGTACAGTATTTTTCATGAGGATAGAAAGGGAAGGAAGGGGGGGGGGAGTGCTGCTGATGATAGCAGGGGAAAAAAGTCCGTATAAGGTAGACATGAAAGAAGGAAATAGTGGCAATGGTTATGAGGCAGTGTGGTGTAATGTTGAGGTTGAGAGGAAGACATAGGCCTGGTAATGTGGAAGATGGTGATGAAGAAATGTATAAACAACTTGGATTAGTGAACAAAGAAAGGGTAATTATTATGGGTGATTTTAATTATGGCGGTATAGATTGGAATGAAGAGATAGCATTTGGGAATAAGGAAAGTGAATATCTTGAGTTCTTGAGAGATAACTAGCTCAGGCAGCATGTAAAGAAAGGCACACGATGATCAAGAGTTCTAGATCTCATCATTTCATCAGAGGATGTAATTGTTAGAGGGGTTTCACATGTTCCTTCATTTAGTGAAAGTGATCGCAAAGTTTTCACCTGTGTTGTGGCTAGTCATATGCAGACTTTTGTGAGAAAAGGATATATGTGGAATTATAAGGCTGGTGATTATGACAAGCTTAGGAGACAACTTTGAGCTATAACATGGAACGAGGAGTTGAGCGGTAAGGAAATAAATGCAGCATGGGAACTTAAACAAAGAAATACATAACAGCATCAATGAACAAATGTATCTCAAAGGCCAAAAGGCTGAATAAGTGGTAATTAATTTACGGAATTAACAACACATATAAAGTATATTAATTAAAGATAACTTTAATGAATCACTTCTATATTTCGGCAATGTCACATTGCCATCTTCAGGAACATAAAGATATGGTACGTGCACTAAGGAACTAACAAAGCAAATGAGGAAGAAAGTAAGAAACTAATTTTGTTCCTAAAGTCCTAATGGTGCCCTCTTGCGGGCTGATTTGGTAGTCTTGGCAGTTGGGCTGAAGTTCTCATAATGAAAGTCTCCCAAATTTGGGGCAGTTTCATGCACCCAAATTTGTTGAGGTTAGGAACGTTTTTTAGAGCTGCTGAAGATTCTTTGAATAATCTTTCGTATTTAAACTTGCTGCGATGGATTATTTTTGTTTTCTTCCAACGAATTTTATGGTGGGTATCTAAGGCATGGTCTTAGATACCCACCATAGGTTTCCCACCTTAGATACCCACCTTAGGTTTCACCAGTACAGCCCAGAGCGGCTGTACTGGTGAAACCGGATGTAGTCTTGGTGTTCTGAAATCCTGATATTTGTTGTTCTGCCTGTTTGGCCAAAGTAGGACAATTTGCAGCTGCAAGGGACCTGGTATACACCAGGTAGGTCTAGGGGAAGTGGTTGGTCTTTGGTAAAGCAGATAAGGGATGCCAACTTTTTAAATGGTCTGTAACAGGAAGTAAGGTCATATTTTTTGTGGATATTAGTTATTTTTTCAGAGGTGCCCTGGATGTAGGGAATAGTGATAGACTTGGTGTAGTCTTTATTGTGGAGGGGGGAAGGGGGGTTGTGGTTTACAGGTTTTAGTATTTTTTGGATTTTTTTGGGGTTATAGCCATTGGCTAAGAAAGTGTTGAGGATGTGGTTTAGTTCCAAAGTCAGGGCCTTGTCATCTGAGCAGATTAATTTTGCCCTGTTATATAGTGTTTTTATCACCCCATATTGTTGTGAGGGGGGGGGGGTGGGATTGCTGGTGAATGTATCTGCCAGTGTGGGTGGGTTTTCTGTAAACAGAGAAAACCAAAGATCCATCAAGCTGGCAGGTGATTAAAGTGTCTAGGAAGGGGAGGGTGTTGTTTTCCTCTTTTTCTAAGGTGAACTGGACTCTGGGATGTTGGTTGTTTAAGTGTGTTAGGAAGGAGTGGAGTGTGTCTGAGCCATGTGGCCAAATAGCAAACACATCATCCACATAACGAAGCCAAATAGTGGGTTTTTGTGGGGCAGAGTTTAAGGCTTTCTCTTCAAATGTCTCCATAAAGAAATTGGCCAAGGGTGGGGAAAGTGGTGAACCCATGGCTGTCCCCTCTATCTGTTTGTAGAACTTTCCTTGCCAAACGAAATAGCCTGAGTTCATTGTGAACTGAAATAGGGCTGAGATATCGGGAGGAAACTTGGCTTGGATGAGCTCAAGGGGTTCTTTGAGTGGGACATTAGTGAATAGGGAGGAGATGTCAAAACTGACCATCATGTCAGTGTGTTGGAGTGTGAGGTTTTCTATACTGGCTTTAAAGTGGGCCGAGTTTTTTATGTGTGATGGTGTGTTGCCAGTGTAGTGTGTGAGCGTTTTGGCTAAATGTTTGGCTAATTTATACGTGGGGGAATCAATGACTTTCATTATGAGAACTTCAGCCCAACTGCCAAGACTACCAAATCAGCCCGCAAGAGGGCACCATTAGGACTTTAGGAACAAAATTAGTTTCTTACTTTCTTCCTCATTTGCTTTGTTAGTTCCTTAGTGCACGTACCATATCTTTATGTTCCTGAAGATGGCAATGTGACATTGTCGAAATATAGAAGTGATTCATTAAAGTTATCTTTAATTAATATACTTTATATGCGTTGTTAATTCCGTAAATTAATTACCAGTTATGTCTAACCAACGTATAAGTCTTAATACTAGAAGGCTGAATAAGGTTGGTGTAAAATGGATGAATGTGGAGCTTAAGCATGAAAAAAAAAAGTACTTTGGAGGAAGTACAAGATGAATAATGGTAATCAGTCACATGAAGAATATTATTATTTTTTTTATTAATATTATTATTACCATCCAGGCCTCCATGGAGTCAAAAGACTCATTGTGGGAGGTCCTGCCTAAGAAACAAAGTCTATCAAGACTCATTGAGGGGAGTTCCCCCCCTAAGAAACACAAAGTCTATCATACCACTCCTTAAACTCATTGACCGTTCTCACTCTCACCACTCCATCAGGCAATGCATTCCATGGTTCAACCACTCTCCATGAAAAGAAACCACTCCTCACCCTCTTGCTCAGGGTTTCCTTTCGTAACTTCCAGGGATGGCCTCCTGTCATCACTCCTTCCCTCTGTTCAACCAAGCGAAAGAACTCCCCAGTGTCAACCCTGTAACCACCTTTCAACAGTTTAAAAGTCTCAATCATATCACCTCTCCTTCTTCTATCCCCCAAACTCTGCAGTCCACATTCCCTCAGCCAATCCTCATAACTAATATTGTACAGTCCTGAAACTATCTTTGTTATCTGCCTTTGTACCCTTTTGACAGTTAATTTATCCCCTTCAAATCCTGGGGGGGGGGCCAAATCTGAGAACAATAGTATAAGTGTGGTCTGATCAGAGTCTTATACTACGGAATAATAACACTTTTATCTCTGCAGGTCAGTATCCTTCTCATTATTGCAGCAATCCTCTGTGTTACCTTCACCACCTTTGCAATATATAAAGAACAAGCCAGGAGAGTAACTCAGTTAGTAAGGAAAACAAAAGCAGAGTATGAGCAGAAATTGGCAAATCAGGCTAAGAAAATCCTAGAGAGTTTTTTTAGATATGTGGCAGGTAGAAGGGAGAATGATCATGGAAAGATGAAGTTAAGGGATGAAAGTGGTAGAATGGTAACTGCTGCAGAAGACATTGTTGAGGTATTCAGTGATCAATTTATAAGTGTGTTTCATCCTGATCAGGGTGGAATCATGAAGAACTTAAGTGGAGAGGACATAGGAGAGGATAGTTTAATTGAGAGTGAGCAGGAGGTATTTGAGGAAATAATTAACCTTGATGTTAATAAGACAATAGAATTTGATGACATATCACAGCGAATCTTAAGGGAGTGTTCCAGGGAACTGGCAGTAGCACTGGCATGCTTGTTTAATAAGAGTTTTACAACAGCACAGGTTCCAAGGGAGTGGAAGGAGGGTGAAATTGTTCCACTGCATAAAGGCAGTGATAAGGCTGTAGCTTCAAATTATAGACCGGTCTGTATATCTGGAGTTGTGGTGAAGGTCCTGGAGAGAGATTTGTGAGAAGTAGGATACAGAAATGGGTTGATAACAGCAGTATTCTCTGTGGTTATCGGCATGGGTTTGTGAAGGGGAGATCATGGTTCACTAACTTACTTATGTACTATAACAAGGTGACAAATACCTTGGACAGAGGAGATGCATATACAGTGGTGTACTTCGATTTTGCAAAGGCTTTTGATAGTCTGCCACATGACAAGCTCTTAAATAAATTGAAACAGATGGGATTGGATAACAGACTTCTGTGTTGGATCAGTGACTGGCTGTCAGATAGGTATCAGAAAGTAGTATATGGGGTGCAGTATCTCAAAAGAGAAAGGTCACCAGTGCTGTGCCACAGGGATCACATTTGGGGCCATTGTTGTTCAATTTGTATGTTAATGATATTGGGTTGGGTTTAACTAGTGATATCCAGCTGTTTGCAGATGATGCAAAACTGGGGAGAGCAATGCACAGTCAGGCTGATGATGTTAATACCTTACAAGAGGACTAGAATAGATTGCATGAATGGTCAGGTAAGTGGAACTATCAGTTCAATGTTGCCAAGTGTAAGGTTTTGAGATTTGGTAAGCAATGATTACACTTGGTGGGGAAACTTTACCAGAAGTAGAGGAGATGACAGATCTAGGTGTGATGCTAGACAAGGACCTGAAATTCAGGAGCCACATTGCACAAGTTGTAAAGACATCACATCGAATAATGGCAATGATGCAAAGAACCCTAACATACGAAATACACAAGTTATGATTCCATTGTATAAGGCTTTGATCAGGCCTCATATAGATTATTGTGCACAGATTTGGTCGCCAGGTTTTCATGGTGACAAGGATATGTTGGAAAGGGTACAGAGAAGATTCACAAAGTTAGTCAGTGGTCTTTGGAATGCGGAGTACGAGGACAGATTGAGGGAATGTAAGTTGCAGAGCCTTGTGAACAGGAGGAAGAGGGGTGGGGGATATGATCGAGACATATAAACTGGTCAGGGGTTGTTATCAGGTAGACATGGAAGAGATTTTTAATAGAATTGGAGAGGGAAGTAGAACAAGGTCATTGCTGGAAACTGTATAAGGAAGGTGTGAGAAAAGGAGTGAGAAGCAGGTTCTTTGCATGGAGGGTGGTTGGTGAGTGAAATGCATTGCCCGAGTGTGTTGTGGATGTGGACACATGGAATCAGTTTAAGACACGGTTGGATGAGCATTGTATGCAATAGTGAGTACCTCCCATGAAGAGTCTCTGACTCCATGGAGGTCGGGTGTTGATAATAATAATAATAATAATATCATCAAATTCCATAGCTGTATACACATCTAGGTTCTGTAATATGCTATGCACTTCCAGTTCATTTATCTCAGTTTCCATATAAGCCTTTGCCTCTCTCTTGTTACTGTTAATATCTCCACCTGGATGATACTCTTGCAAATTATTCACTTAGTGATTCTACTATTTTGCCCAAATCAGTTAACTCCCTATTATCGGCATTCATTAAAATCATTCTGACATGAACATTCTTCCTTTGCAACTTGGGACTATATTTGGCCTACACTGCTAATTTCCTTTCATACTCTGTTTCTGCCTTTTTTTACCATACTGGTTACCCTTCTAGCCTGTGCTTTGTACTGCTCATGTGCCTGCTTCCCCCCCCCCCTTTTCATTGAATTCTCTCCACAGATTTTTCTTGTTTTTTTTTTTTTTTGTAGCTCCGGCTTAAATGGTATTCATCCATTTATCTCCCCTGACTATTTATTACTTCCTTCAAACACTCCTTTACCATTTCCCATGCACTATCAATAGCACGTCTGTGCTATTTCACATGTCATGGCACTGATCCAAGCAATCTCCTAGGTTTGTCATACTTACCAAGCTTGGAATTCCACATATACCTCCTCTTAACTGAAAATTCATTTAGTCACTTCCCAGGTCAAGATCATATGACTGTTCTCTCACCAATTGGTGGCAATGTGGTCATATTGGTTATAGACAAATTCTCTGATGCAATTACTAGATCTAGCACTCAAACCCTAGTACATTCCATCATATGCTGCCGCAGGTAATTAATACCTCAGGTATCTGCATAAATTCCATTTCCTTTCATGTATCATCTCCTCCTTCCAATCTATGTTCCTATAGTTGAAGCCCCCTATAATAATTACCTGCCTTCCACTCATTGAGTTTATTTGCTTATGCATACTATCCCCATTATTCTTTACGTCCTTTGGTCTACAGAAGCATCCAATTGTATATTTTGTTCTGCTGGCCACAATCTCGTACTAGATGGCCTCAAATATGCTATTTTCACTGGCCTGCAGTTGAACTTCTACTGTCTTTGGTTGCAGTTAAGTGGCTAAGATCAATAATACTCCTCCCTCCAATTCTCTTCTCTTTATCCTCCCTAAACACACCATACCTTTCACCAGTAGCAGCCGGTGAAAATTTTAAGTGGGGGTGCTGCATATTATTATTATTATTATTATTTATTATTATTATTAAACAAGAATTCATGGAGTCAAAGACTCATCTAGGAGGTCCTTTTATCTCACACACATCTCATCATACTGCGTCTTAAACACATTCAAACTCCTTGCAGACACCACACTCTCAGGCAAAGCATTCCAATCACTCACAACTCTGCACAAAAAAAACCTGCCTCTCACTCCCCTACTCACACCCTCTTTATACAGTTTCCAGGGATGACCTCTGGTTCTCCCCTGATCTCCCACTATTCTCTGTAGAACTTCTCCACCATTGATCCTATAACAACCCCTTACCAACTTGTAGGTCTCTATCATATCTCCCCTCTTCCTTCTCTCCACTAGACTCTGCAAATCACATCTTTTCAATCTTTCCTCATACTGAACATTCCAGAGGTCAGAAACTACCAGTTTCTGACCTTCTGGAATTAGTCAGTCGCCTTTGGACCATTTCCAACATTTCTTCATCCTTCTGAAAACCAGGTGACCAAATCTGGGCACAATAGTCCATGCAGTGGCCTAATCAAAGCCTTATACAATGGAACAAGAATCTCCCTACTTCTACACGTCAGTGTCCTCCGCATCATTCTCAGAAGTCTTTGTGTTGTCTTCACAATTTTGGCGATGTGTCCCCTAAATTTTAGATCCTTATCCACTATCACCCCCAGATCTCTTATTTCCTCTACTTCCAACAATATATTCTCACCAAGCATAAATTCTGCATCCCATCTTTGTTTTCCAAATTTTAAAACCTTACATTTTGCAACATTGAACTCACATCCCCGTTTGCTTGCCCAATCACTCAATTTATTCAAGTCTTCTTGCAAGGCCACAACATCTTCACTACTCTTTATGGTTCGTCCCAACTTTGCATCATCTGCAAAACATATACAAAATAAGAAAAATAATTCATTTTTTCCTAATCAGTAACCAATTTATTAATTAGTAAATTTACATATTAAAAAAATTTGCTTTATTAAAAATATTATTTGAAAATAAAATCCATTTGCTAATTTTGCCTTGACAAAATTTTTCAATAAAAATATTTCACCCTCACCACGAACAAACACACACCAATAATAAAAGTTTTGTATCTCACAGAAATAACATACACAATTTATAATTATACAATACACATACATACAATTTATCTGTAGCGACACTGCCCATTGAGCAGTGTCAGATTCACTTGTTACGTGCAGTGACAAGTGAAAACAAATATCGGCGAGTCTAGCTGTAAGTGACAGAATGTGATAATTCCGACACTGTTATATCACAGTGCATTTGTTTCATAATCTAAAACGCTAATCAAACAATTCCAATTATTAACTATTCAATCAATGTTGAAACATAAGCTGTAACCTTTAACATGTTGTATTGCATTTATATAATATTGCAAGCACTGTTATTATTTATAAACACAAACAAAATTTAACTTTTTCGTTTTTTCCTTGGGTGTGCTACAGTGCTTATGTACAAGCTGCCACTATCTTTCACATTCTCTCCCACTAACTATATCATCTTCTGTCAGTCATGTCACGGTAATGCCAATAACCTTTGGCCAGGAGGAACTACCAATGCCAAAAACTCCTCCTCCTGTTAGTGCACATAAAGTGCAAAAGCCCATTAGGCCCACCACCGTCATTATGCTTTATACTAACTATCCCATTTTAGTTTGTAACCAGTGGTACTAACGTAGGCATTTTATGTACATTCTTATGCTCAAATGCCTCACTGATATTTGTGTACATGCTCAACAGCTTCTCCCCCTAGAAGTTCTAGTTCCCCTGATTTTGCATATCCACTGTCACTTCGTTCAACAACACTTTTACCAGACTATGTAAAATCCATTCAGATGCAAACCATCCTTCTTGTATAAGTCCTTATGCCTGTCAGACTCCACACACTTCTCTTGCATAACCTATGCATTGAGTCAAGTGCTATTATGGTCCTCTTTCTCAGCTCTACTCTGTCATACTGTGGCAACAGACTCACTATCTTAACTCTCTCACTCTTTTCTTTTGCTACTCTCAGCAATTCTTTCATGTTCTCTCTCATACCATACTTTTCTCCTTTCAAATCATTCGTTCCAGCCAATACGATCATCTCTTTCACTTTGCCCTTTAGGACTCTGATAGCCTCGCTAAGATCCTTAATTTCTGCGCGAAAAATCTTGAAGATTTTTTGGATAAAATATCATGAAAAAAGGCTCAAATCAGGCCAGGTTTAATTTAACATGGTTGTTAAACCAAGCTAGTATAAATGGACTTTGCGAGAATTAATGGATTGTTCAGTAATTTTAAATTTTCAATAAAGCATAATTATTTGAACAAAAAAAATCAAAACGCTTTAAAAGAAATACATTCAAAACAGAACTAACTTCATTACTTACCATGTTTACCTTCATTAGCACTCATATCCTAGAATTATCCTTACTCATTTTCTTAGATTATCTGAAAAAAAAACACATATCAGCATTAATAATGCTAGGATTTTTATCACTTAACTGTTAATTAAAACCAAAGAAGAGTAATCTAACTCTGTAGGCAACATACTCCATGTCCCACTTTTTTTTTTTGAAATGTAAAAAATTATTTTAAAAAATTAAATATTTCAAATTTAAAAATCAGTATTATAAGCTAAAGATCAAAGCTAGACAGGAGGAGACCTTCATGATAAGGCAGTGTTTCTCAACATGGGGAGTATGCCCCCACAGGGAGGAAATCTGAATATTTTGGGGGGCAATTAGAAAATGTACATGTACATATTTATATTATACTTTTTCAGAACTTGGCTGACTATTATGCTAGGGTGGGGGGGGGCATCAAAATCTTTGAGATGTTGAGGTGGGGCATGATCAAAAAAAGGTTGAGAAACACTGCTATAAGGAATACAGAGAAGCAATCAGAGCTTCTGATCAACTGTTCAATTTTCACCTCATAGTGCACACAGTATTAACATCCATCTAAATAGTGAAAGAAAGAAAGATTAGTCTAACAATTTCAAACTTAGCCAACAAAACCATATTCTGTATTGGCTTAATTCAGAGATAAATCACTGAAAAATTGTTTAATTATTTTTTTTTTATTATTATTTATTATTATTACTCCAAGACCTCATGGAGTCAAAGACTCATCTGGGAGGTCCTTTTATCACATACACATCTCATCATACCGTGTCTTAAACACACTCAAACTCCTTGCAGACACCACACTCTCAGGCAAGGCATTCCAATCATTCACAACTCTGCACAAAACAAACCTACCTCTCACTTCCCTACTCACACCCTCTTTATACAGTTTCCAGGGATGACCTCTGGTTCTCCCCTGATCTTCCACTATTCCCTGTAGAACTTCTCCACCATTGATCTTATAACAACCCCTTACCAACTTGTAGGTTTCTATCATATCTCCCCCTCTTCCTCCTCTCCACCGGACTGCAAATTATATCTTCTCAATCTTTTCTCATACTCAACATTCCAGAGGTGAGAAACTACCTTAGTCAGTAGCCTTTGGACCCTTTCCAACATCTCTTCATCCTTCTGGAAACCCAGTGACCAAATCTGGGCACAATAGTCCATGTGTGGCCTAATCAAAGCCTTATACAATGGAACAAGAATCTCCCTACTTCTACACGTCAGTGTCCTCTGCATCATTCCCAGAAGCCTTTGTGTTGTCTTCACAATTTTGGCGATGTGTCCCCTAAATTTTAGAACCTTATCCACTATTACCCCCAGATCTCTTATTTCCTCTACTTCCAACAATATATTCTCACCAAGCATAAATTCTGCATCCCATCTTTGTTTTCCAAATTTTAAAACTTTACATTTTGCAACATTGAACTCACATCCCCATTTCCGTGCCCAACTTTTGGTGAAACAAACACTGAAAAATAGCTTCCCACTCAATAGAGTGTTGATAGGCACAATCAACACTAGAAGCATCAATTGGGGGGGGGGGGGGATTGGTACTATCAGAGCAACTACAGAAATATCATATCAATATAATTGGTGATACAGAGATAAAGAAGACTGAAACATCAGACAGCTCTAAATAATAACTATAAGAAGTTATATTCAGGCAACTATGATCAGGGAAAGGAATGTGTAACTATAGCATTCAACACTAAACAAAAAAAAAACTTCAGAATTGAATGCAGTTTCAAGTAGCGTGAAAATATTGAAAGAGGATATTTAATGTCTATGTCTTCACAGATGTTTTCTTTTAAAAAAAAAAAAAAGGAGAGGAGTTTTCTGAGTCTGAAGAGAGGTCAGCTGACAACACAATGAGAATAGCAGGGTAGACAGAAATGCTCTGGAAAAGATCTGAAGAAAAGAAGAAAGAAAGAAAAAGCAAAATAATGGTAAGTACTTGTTGAATTTTTTAACCACATGGATCACTGATTACTAACACCATTCTCCAACATAAAGGTGTGCATAAATTCACATGATGAAAATACATAAAAAATTAGAAAATTCTTATTGACTATGTAATTATGATAAAATTATGTAATATTTTTAGAATTTCTGGCTAGGTTCCTAACCATTTCAATACAGTTGAAAAGAAATAAACTCAACAAGAACAACACTTACATTTCACGTACATGACAATATATGTTATCAACTGCAGGAGGATAACTCCATCTACAACTATTCAAAGTCAAAGAACTGAATTTAAGTTATTAATATTTTAAGAAACACATGAATGAGAAAAGTTAGTTATGAAGACTTCTCAAAATTCGGAAAGTTTAAGGCAATTGTTTTTGTTCAGGTTCAGGCTGAATGTGGGCTTCGCAAATTTCATTACATAATCTTTCAAGAAGAAAATAATTTTTTGCTTAGAAATTTAGCTTTATTCCAATGAATTCTATGCCTAGTAGAAAAGACATGGCTGGCCAAACCAGACATATTAGACTAAATAACATATACTCGATTTTCTTCTACATGAATCTAAGCTGAACAATCTGACTGAAAATAACAAAGGTTGCATGTGCAAGGGATCCTGAAAACTCCAGTATATTTGTCTTTCCGAGAAGCTAGAAAGGAATTCAGTTTTCAAACTTTTAAGGGTCAAAGCTGTATAACTGAGAGGCGACCTCCACTTAGCCTTTATAGGAATTTGGAGTACCGACCAGGGCTTCTGACCTAATGTCCAATCCTCACCTTCTCGTGCTGTACCCTGTTAGGTAACTACCTGGATACTGAATGAACAAGGATGGGCTGGCAATTTGGGATTTAGCCGACCAAATTGTATTCTTATTGGCTTAAACCACAATTTAAATGATGGTACAACATGATAGAATTTTCGCCAGGGAAGCAGGGTGAACAGCGAAAAGTCAGCTACTGGAACAAATCCTAAAACACACCCCAACTAAATATCACCAGAATTGAAAATCAGTACCATCAACATAAGAAGCCTGAATGGCAAGCAAATGAAGCTAGCTGAGGAATCAGATAAGTACCAGATCGACATAATAGGGGTGACTGAAACAAAAAAGACCAAAACTGGTGAGCTCTTTCTGAGCAATAAATACAAAATGTCATATTCAGGCAATGATAATCAAGGGAAAAGAAGGAGTAGCCATAGTATTCAACACTAAATACAAGGCTAATCTTCTTGAATGGCAGTCAATTTCAAGTAGAGTGTTGTGGGCAAATATCAGAATGGGGAACTGGACAATGAGACTTATTTGTGCCTATGGTCCCACAGAAGGTTCTCCTAAGGTAGAAGTGGAGGGATTTTTGAGGCTTTAGAAAAAGCACCTGACACAATGAAAAATTAAAGGTTGGTCCTTGTTGGGAATGTAAATAGCAGAGTAGGAAATGATTGTCAGACATACAAAAATATTTTGAGAAAATTTGGAGAAAAGAGCAAAGCTAATAATAACGGCAAATACCTGTTGGATTTCTGCTCAGGACATGGACTGGTTATTACTAACACCATGTTCCAACATAAAAATGTGCACAAATTCACATGGAGAGAAGAGGCAAGGAATAAGAAAAGTCTTATTGACTATATTATTGTTGATAGTGATGTTTTCTCTCTGGAGCAAGACACCAGAGCGTACAGAGAATTTGAAATTGGAAGTGATCACCATTTAGTCATAAGCAGGATAAAATTGAATTTCATATTGAAAAGAATAACATGTAAGAAAGTTTTAAAACGAATAAAAGTTGAGCAGCTCTTTGATGTTAACTGTAGACTAAAATATACAAACATTATTCAAGAAAAAAATGAAAGAGTTTGAGAACAGGAATCAAACCTTGGAGAGTCAGTGGCGAGCTCTGAAGAAAACATCGATTGATTCTGCCAGAGAGGCATGTGGTGAGGTTGTCTGCAAAGACAGAAAAATCGGAACTCCCTGGTGGACACAAGAGGTTAAAGAGGCAGTGAAGGAAAAGAAGAAAGCATATCAAAAGTTCCTGGCAAATAAGTCAGATTGTGCTCTTAGAGAATACAGAGGCAAATGTAAGAAAGCTAAACACTGTGTAAAACTAGCTAAACAAAAAGTCATGAGAAGACTTTGATAAGAACATAGAAAATAAATATCAAGAAGGTGGCAAGATATTCTGGAGGTTGTTGAAGAAGCTCAAAAATGGAGGAAAGAGTGCTGTAAAAGGAATTAGAGATGATGACAAAGGTGATATGAAAACTTGAGAAAAAGATATCCTTTAAGTACGGAGCAATTACTTCGAAAAATTGCTAAATGAAACTAGCAGTGATGACAGCACAGTGATAAAAAACACTGACCAGGCATGCAGCCAAGAATACATATCCATGCTTGAAGTAGAAAAAGCCATCAAAAGTCTGAAATGTGGAAAGGCATCTGGAGTAGATGATATTAGACCAGAAATGCTCAGGAATGGAGGTATAAAAGTCTTACAGTGGCTGCGCTGCATAATTCAGAATGCCTGGACAGAGGGGCGAATTCAGATAACTGGAGTAGAGCTCTCGTCGTACCCATATATTAAATGGGAAATAAAACTGATTGTGAGAATTACAGAGGTATATCCCTACTGAGTGTTCCTGGTAAGATATATGCAAGTATACTTGAGAAACGGTTGATAAGGATTGTGGAAGAGAAGCTTGGTGAGGAACAAGCAAAATTCAGGTCAAATAGAGGCTGTCAGGTTCATATATTCACTTTACGACAAATAGTTGAAAAGTCATGGGAATATAACAAAGATCTATCTTTAAGTTTTGTAGATCTGGAAAAAGCACATGACAAGGTGCCAAGAGAGAAGCTATTCAAAACACTACAGTTGTATGGTGTCAGTGGATCATTATATCAAACAATACTTAGTCTTTATTTGAGTTGTAAATCAGCAGTTAGAATTGAGGGAAGTACAGGGATTTGGTTTAATGTCAAATCTGGTGTCAGACAAGGATGTACATTATCCCCTCTGTTATTCATTATCTATATGGATTACATTATGAAGAAAAATGGTATTAAACCTGATATCAAAATTAGAGATGTTAATATCAGCTCCTTGCTTTATGCGGATGATGTTATACTTCTAAATAAACCCGCTACAAGTCTGCAAGATTCCCTGACTAAATTGAATAACTGTTGTGATAGATATGGTATGAAGGTCAGCAATAACAAGACAAAGATAATGAAAATAGGCAGAAACATTGAAAATATCAGCTTCATTGTGAATGGAGAACCTATAGAACAAGTAAAACATTTCAGCTACTTAGGCATGATTTTTAGTGAAGATGGTAAATTAAATATGAAAATAGACAACAGAATCAACAAAGCTGGTATGTTAGGGAGTCAACTGAATAAATTTATATGGAATAAGAGAGAAATTAGTCAAAAAACTAAATTAGCTGTATACAAGACAATGTTCAAACCAATTTTAACTTATGGATCTGAGAGCTGAGTCAGAAGTAAAACCCTTGACCAAAGACTAGAGACTGCAGATATAAGAGTCCTGAGAAAGATTAGGGGAGTGAACAGATGGCATCAATGGCAATATCATATTAAAAACGAGGATATTAGGAAAGAACTTGACAGTGTCAGTATCGAGGAATGTGTTAATAGAGCTAATCTCAGGTGGTATGGTCACTTAAACAGAATGGGTGAGGAAAAATTAGCCAACCAAGTGTTCTCTGATTGGAAGGAAAAAGATCCAGAGGAAGATCAATATATAGGTGAATTGATATGGTAAAAAGTGCCTTAGAAGATAGATATATAAATATAAGATCTGACAATGTTGTAGCTTTGACAGGTAATAGATTGATTTGGCAGAAAATTGTAAGTAGGAAGTTAGTAATGATGTCAATTTTTCATGTAGTACTATCATATCCTGTACACCCCTTGAGGGTAAATGTCAGAAATTGTCAATGTGGCAAAGAAATCTCGAAATTTTCTCTGGGAGTTCTAGACATTCTAAAAAACTTCTCATGGAGGTCAAAGGAGTGACAAAGTGACAATGAAAGAGCTTGATGAATAATGTGTGTGTGTGTCTGAAATTTTGCTGCAAAAATTTTACAGAGACATTTCATTTGCTTAACCAAGCATGCAGGGAGGACTGTATTAGCTGAACACAGTGCTATGAGTAGTTTAGCATTTTTAAAATGGCAGAAAGTTGGTCAGTGAAGATCTCAGGCCTGGGCGACCTTCCACATCAACAGACAATGACTATGTCAAGAGAGTTCGAGCTGCATGTCGTGGAAATTGTCGTGTAACTCTCCGAGAATTTGCTGATGAAATGGACATAAGCATAGGATCTTGCCATCAAATTTTGACTGAAAAACTTCAGATGTATCGCGTCTGTGCAAAATTCAGGCTGCGTTTGTCGTGGCAGTCAGAAAGAGAACTATGTTGAAATCAGGCAGGACTAATTTCAACACAGACTTAGCTCCAGCAGAGTTTTTCCTGTTTCCCAAACTTAAAACTACTTTGAAGTCATCGTTTCCAAGCCATACAGGAGATTCAGGAAAATGCAATAAGAGAACTGCATGCCATCACAGAAAGTGCGTTCCAGAAAGCATTTCAACAACAGCAGAAATTTTGGGAATGGTGTATTTCCAGTACAGTAGAGGGGACTTCTTTGAAGGGGACAGTGGTTAAAATGTAAAATGAGCAATAAAGTCTTTATACAAAAGTTCGGTTTTGTTTTTTGTTTTTTTTGACACGCCTTGTGTGTGTGTGTGTGTGCGTGCGCAATTCTTTATATTGAACAATTCACTTTATCTCTTTAAGGAGATCTGATATTCCTTATAGAATTAAAAGTAGTAATTATATAAATTAAGTGGATATTAAATCTAACATTATTTCAAAGCTGAATACAGAAACTTTCGGTGAAGTTTGACGAGGGAGGAGCTCAATGGGAATACACTCGCGGCCATACTACGCGTTCTCCCAACCAAACGATAGGAACCAAACGATCGCTAGTAAGGGTCCGTATATTCACCTCCTATTGTTTGTTTGGTAAGGTTTCACTAGCCTGACAGTGTTTCTCATTAAGCTCTCTGGTCATACTTCACCGAAATTTTTATATTTTCTAACTATATTTGGCACAAAACTTTTATAGTTTTTTCTGTATTCAGCTTTGAAATAATGTTGGTTTTAATATCCACTTAATGTATATAATTTTGCATCACCGAAGTGAAGCCTTTTGGCTCTTTATTATAGTAAATACTTTAGTGAATAGGTTATGCACCGACCTAGAGTTCGCTTACGGAAAATACATCGTACCCATGCTTTGATTTCCGTACTACTAAGGATAACGACCTTCTCAGTTTAGCTGGGCGGTGTATCGGTTCAAGATGGAGGCATGCTTCAATGAATTTTAAGGATTGAGTAACGTGTTAATAAGCAGTTAGAATTTTGGTTTTGTAGTGTAGCTGCTAGATTAACTAGCATAGACGCGATTGAAGTTTTTAAATTGCAGATTATATATAAGAAAAGCAACACAGGTAAGTGAAATGTACTGTATTTGCAACAAGGGCAATTCGCTAAGCCTAACTGCCGTTAGACTCGCCATTGTTGATTTAATTATTAAAGCAACTGAATCGTAGGCTCACTGCCCTACTTTGTTGAAGAGTTTTTTCGTAGCCCTCAGAAAAACTCCAGGAGACTCCCGATTGGTATGGAAGGCATCAAGGAACAGATCAGGACTCTTAACAAGGAGGAGTCATTAGAAGTGTAAAACTTATCATGGCAAAGTTTGAGACTGATTGGCCAGGTTATTTAAACCAGTACGCCAAAACAAATGACCCAGAAGGAGAGGATTAAGAATCCCAAGGGGAATTCATAACTGTTCCACCATCTAAAATCCCCCATCATAACAACTCACAAGAAGAGCATTCAAACAAACGGAGAAGAACAACAGACGATCTTATAGAGGATGACTTAACCATACGGGACACTCTGAAAAATTCGAAGAAGGTCTCCCCCAGTTATACTACGGGACAAGGAAAAATGGATTTGTGTCGTATCAGCCTTCAGGGAGCAAAACATCACATACTCCTGGGCAGAAAACTCAGATGAAGGAGTCAAAATCCAGCCAGCTACTGTCACTGACTACAGGCAGATGACAAGGCTATTGGACAACAAAAATTTTCCTTACCATACATTTGCTCTGTGTAGCTCAGTGGATGTGGCGTTTACACACCACGGCGCTTGGCCGCACGAAGGAAGACTTGGTTTCGAGTCTAGTCGGCGACTAGAGGAAATTTTTCTAAGCCTTTTTTCGACCGGTTCCCGAGTTAGTCGATCTCTGGCACGGGCAAGCAGGTTTTTCCTCCCAGAAACTCGGGTTTTGCGTCCTGTAAACTCAAGAAAATCGACCGTAGAACCCACATTATTTCAGACATTAAATATATTGTGTTAGGGTTAGGAACCACGAGATGGCGGCACATTTGAGCCATCTCTCTTCACTGTGTACCGCTTAATTAGTGATAGCCTTGGGCCATCTATCTCTGATTGGTACCAGTGGAGATTGAACTGCCCACTCAGTCTCCAAAAGTTAGATAGGGCAAAATGGCCTCGCCTACTCCCCATATACGGGAATAAAAAGGCGTTAGCTGATTGTTTTTTTTTTTACATTTGCTTTACCAAGCGAAAAGACCCTAAGGTGGTAATACATGGTGTCACAGAAGGAATCACTCCACGAGAAATCTCAGCTGATCTAAGCAACCAGAGCCTAACCCCAATCAAAGTGAGCCGGATGATCAGGTCTAACCAAAGGCCTTTAGAACTTGTGGAGATTGATAACTCCCAGAAGAAATATATGAACTGACTGCAGGCTCAAAATTACTATGAAACCTCTAAGAAAGAGAGCGTCAGCAGTTTGAGCATGCCCAAAAGCTATGCCGGGCCAACTTCAGGTGCTTAAAACGTGGCGAAGGCCACCAGACCATCATATGCACCAAGCCAAGATCTACACCAGCTAAGTAAGCAAACTGCAGAGGTCCTCACCTCACTAACTATAAAGGATGTATAGCACACCCAAAGATCGCCATCCAGTTCAAATAACCTCCACCATGACAACTCAGAAAGGAAATCAACCTGAAACCAAGACCAAAACATATGCCGACAGAATGATCCAAGAATACTTCCTCCAATGAATTTACAAGCTCCAACCTTACATCAGTTCTAACTGCCTCACTAGCTACCATGCTTCAGGAATTCAGAAAAACAAATCCTATGCCATCCTCCATGAAGAAATTCCTTCACGGTACCCATTCCATTCTGACAGCCCTCAATCATGAACAATAGAAAATATAAGCCTAACTCCCTCACCATAACTGCATGGAAAGCAAATGGACCGAGCAACAAAATCCTTGAACTACAAGAATTCACTCACAGATACACTCCTGATATAATTCTAGTAAACAAAACACGTCTCAAGCCAGTTAATAACCCTAAATTACCTCTACTACCAGTAGAGGTAGTGACAGTGAGTCTGTCACTACCTCTACTGGTAGTGACAGACTCACTACCAGTAGAGGAGGCACAGCTACATTCATTAAAAACTACATAAGCCACAATGTTCTGACCAATCCACAAACCAAGAACCTAGAGTTAACAGGCGTTGAAGTTCATACAAACAATGCTGGCAGTATCAAAATCTATGCTGTATACAACCCACTCAGCATTCCATTACTGGTATCTGACTTGGCCTCCATTCTCAGCTCCACAGATTCCATCGTCATGCCTGGAGATTTTAATGCCAAGCATACAGCTTGGTATGGCTCCACAATCAATGACAAAGGCCACACCCCTAAACCATTACTCAACACAAAATTCTACTGTTATAGCGGGACCCGCAGAGTCCACTCATCACAGTCCAAATGGAAGCTCAGACGTACTGGACATCACGACTCTAAGAAACATCAGATACCAATACCAACTAGAAATGCTAAACGGATTATCATCTGATCACAATCCCCATTCTGCTCAAGCTCGGTACACAAGAGCAATTCACTCCTCCGCACTCCTTTATATCTTGGGAAAAGCTCTGCAAAACTCTCTCAGACCACATTGACCCAGCACCCATTATCCATAACAAAGAGGAGATAGATATAGCCATCAACAACCTCACTAACCAAATTAAAAAAGCACTAACTTCAGTTACACAAACCACAGGTTTTCACTCCAGTGGTCAGTTCCCTGAGAAAATTATGGACCTGATCAGACTGAAAAACAGAACCAGAAAGAGGTACCATAACACAAAAGCCCCACAAGATAAAACAACTCTGAATAACCTAAATAGACAAGTCCGGGAAGCTCTACAAAAACATCAAAATCAAGAATGGGAAACCAAACTGAACAATCTGAACCCAGAGGATAACTCCATCTGGAAATTCTTGAGAACTCTCCGCACTAAAAGGCAACTCATATCCCCAATCCAGACCAAGAAAGGAGCAGCTCACACTGACCAAGAAAAAGCAGAAGCTCTGGTTGAAAATTTGGAAACTCAAAGTAACTCCTCTTATAAGAATCCAAACATCAATCTAATCTACAAGACTCACTGCAGAGTCAAGCAGATCATAGCTCAACAAAAGGAGAATGTGCAGAACCCATCACATCCACCTCTCCAGCAGAAGTTATGAATATCATAACCCGTTTGAATAACAAGGCTCCAGGTCCAGATGGAATCACAAACAGAACAATCAACTCCCCAGAAAAGCCATTGTGCACCTAGTCAATATAATCAATGCTATCCTCAGATTCAAGTATTTTCCCTTAACATGGAAAATGGCTGACATCACACCAATCAAAAAGATTGGAAAAAACCCTCAGCTCCCTGAAAGCTACAGATCTATCAGTCTACTGTCCAGCCTGGGTAAGGTTGCAGAAAAAGTCATCCTTACAAGGCTTCAATCAGCAACAGATAAACTAGGTATTATCCCTAATGAGCAGTTCGGATTCAGAAAAAACCATAGCACCACACAACAGATACTCCAACTGGTTGAATTTATCACCGCAGGTTTCAACTGGAACCTCCACACTGCTGCGATCTTCAGAAAAAGTCATCCTTACAAGGCTTCAATCAGCAACAGATAAACTAGGTATTATCCCTAATGAGCAGTTCGGATTCAGAAAAAACCATAGCACCACATAACAGATACTCCAACTGGTTGAATTTATCACCGCAGGTTTCAACTGGAACCTCCACACTGCTGTGATCTTTATAGACTCATAACCCACAAGATAAAACAACTCTGAATAACCTAAATAGACAAGTCCGGGAAGCTCTACAAAAACATCAAAATCAAGAATGGGAAACCAAACTGAACAATCTGAACCCAGAGGATAACTCCATCTGGAAATTCTTGAGAACTCTCCGCACTAAAAGGCAACTCATATCCCCAATCCAGACCAAGAAAGGAGCAGCTCACACTGACCAAGAAAAAGCAGAAGCTCTGGTTGAAAATTTGGAAACTCAAAGTAACTCCTCTTATAAGAATCCAAACATCAATCTAATCTACAAGACTCACTGCAGAGTCAAGCAGATCATAGCTCAACAAAAGGAGAAGGTGCAGAACCCATCACATCCACCTCTCCAGCAGAAGTTATGAATATCATAACCCGTTTGAATAACAAGGCTCCAGGTCCAGATGGAATCACAAACAGAACAATCAACTCCCCAGAAAAGCCATTGTGCACCTAGTCAATATAATCAATGCTATCCTCAGATTCAAGTATTTTCCCTTAACATGGAAAATGGCTGACATCACACCAATCAAAAAGATTGGAAAAAACCCTCAGCTCCCTGAAAGCTACAGACCTATCAGTCTACTGTCCAGCCTGGGTAAGGTTGCAGAAAAAGTCATCCTTACAAGGCTTCAATCAGCAACAGATAAACTAGGTATTATCCCTAATGAGCAGTTCGGATTCAGAAAAAACCATAGCACCACATAACAGATACTCCAACTGGTTGAATTTATCACCGCAGGTTTCAACTGGAACCTCCACACTGCTGCGATCTTTATAGACTCTGCGAAGGCTTTTGATAAGGTGTGGCATCAGGGTCTTCTCTACAAACTCATCAAATTTAACATGCCAACTAATCTAATAAAAATCATAGATAGTTACCTTAAACACAGATTCATGCAAGTAAAAATAAATGAAACTGTATCAACCAGAAGCAAGATCCTGGCAGGTGTGCTGCAGGGTTCTCTTTTGGCTCCCCCTGCTGTTTTCTATCTACATAGCTGATATTCCTCAAAATCAAAGTTCAACAATCACAGCATTATATGCAGATGATACCGCTTTATTAGCTATATCTCTCAGTCCCAAACTAGCTATCAAAAGACTCGAAAACAGTATTCATACATTGGAGGAAATGGCTGATGGACTGGAGGTTCCAAGCAAACCCACTGAAGAGTTCAGCCATCCTGTTCACCAAAAAGAAGTTTCAGATCAAGGAAGACATACACCTGCTAGGTGTCAAGATCCCATGGCAGAGTGAAGTCAAATACTTCGGTGTCATGCTTGAAAAAAAACTCCAATTCACCAATCATATAAAACACATATGCTTGAAGACATCCAACGCAATCGCTCAGCTCTACACCATGATCAACAGAAGAAGTAAACTGGATAACCGGAACAAACTACTCATATACAAGATGGTAATACGCCCAGTCATCACTTACACATCTCCTGCATGGAGATACACACCTCGAATACAAATATTCAAAAGGTGCAGAGAATACAGAACAAATGCCTGAGTATGATCCTGGATGCCCCATGGTTTATTAGAATCTCCCAGATTCACAGAGAAGTCAACATTTCCAACATCACATCCCTTTTCCATGACCTAGCAGAAAAGTTCTTCACCAAGACAAACAATCATCCAAACTTGCTGATCAAGCAAGCTTTAGACTACAATGAAGCAGAATTCTACAAATACAAAAGACCAAAGTCAATTTTATGCCTTGCTGAACACAGCTAATCTCACTGCCCTTCCAGGGCAAGCTTAATGCTCAATAACACTCAAAGAACTCTCCCTCAGACAAAGGGGAATATGAAAAGCATTTATGCTTCACCCATCAAGTCAGCAACGTTCTGCATTCCTTAGTACTGAGAGTTTTTGCTCTTAGGTTTCTACTGAATCTTGCCCCACTGAGGGGGGGGGGGGGACTTAAGATTTCAGAAGAGTTTTGCCCGAGAGAGCATTTTCAGTCTCCAGGAATGAAATATGAGCGGTTCTGCTCTGGGGGGAGGTGAGTCTGTCACTGGGTGAAACCAACGCGGAGTAGGACGATCTTTCGGTCACTCATAGGGAGTGGTCTGGGGGATCGACTAATTTTTAGAGAGACCTTTACTTAAACAGTCTTGTCCCACTGAGAAGGCTTAAGATTTCAGAATAGTTTTGCCTGATCGAACATTTTGAGTCTCCGTGGGAAGTGCTTTCCAGCGTGGTACGTGTCGGTGGGTTCTTTTCCCTGGAACATGAGCGGTTCTGCTCAGTGGTAGGGTGAGCCTGTCACTGGGTGGAACCAACGCTGAGTTGCACGATCTTTCGGTCACTCATAGGGAGTGGTCCAGGGAATCACCTAATTTTTAGAGAGACCTTTACTTAAACAGTGTCTCTGACCAGAACCGGCACTAGAGTCTTTGCTGCCTGCATGCAATTTCTATCTAAGCGCCCCTGTAACAATCCAGGCATGTGTGGTTCTTTTACGATAATAAAAATTTAAATTATTTGAAATTTCTTAAATAAATTTTGACAGAACAGCGACACATTGGTTCTCTAAATGTAACGAACTAAGGGTGTTGACTAGGCAGGATAATCATTAAAAACCCAAATATTCAAAAATTCTCAAAAGTTAAAGCAAATTTTGATAAAGCCACTTCACTTTAATCGTTGAATATAATGATACAGGGATTATAGCCTTCTCACCAACCCAACATCGCTAACAAAATTAAAATGAATTTTAATTAAAGTTAAAATTTATTTTAACTAAAGTTTAAAAAATTCTTGCATTACAAGTTACTAAATTCTTAGTAACTTATAAAAATTTTTTAATAATTTTTATAAGTGGAACTATCTTTTAGGAAAATAAAAGAAACTCAAGAGAGATGAGAAAATAAGAAAAGAATTCAAAATTAATTAGAACATTTAATATAAGTATTCAAAAAATAACATCTTTACAGAATAACAGAAAATAAATTAAATTACATAAATATACTTGAATTTTTTTAAATTAAAATTTTAGGGTTTTTGATTTCATTTTCACAAAATTAGAAATGATGGTCTTAAAGTCTAATTTTGCACATATATCATTTTCAATAGCTATTAATGCCAAACTAACAAGCCTTTTTTGTGACATTCTTGTTCTTAAGTAGGTTTTAATCAATTTCAACTTGGAAAAGGAACTTTCACTCGCTACACTAACAGGTAAGGTTAATCCTATTCTTAAAGCAATTGAAAAGATAGGAAAAGATAAATTATTGGACACAATAAAATTAAGAATATCGAAAGGGGTGAATATTTAAATTATCCTTCCGAAAAATATCCCGGAAAGCAAATAAATCGTCATGTAGTTCTATTGCATTGACATTTATTATCGCCGTCCTTCTAGAGAATCTCTAAATCGTCACAATTTTTTTCGTAAATCTTCATTATTAATTTGTAGCAATCTATACAATAAATTGAAATTATCATGTTTTCCGTTGTCCAAAACGTTCTATTAACGAACACATTGCAACATCTAGAAGTGTATAAAAAACATTCATTCTAAATTTAATCTGGCGATTGTGGCATTGTGATGCACATAGTCAAATTGTCGTGTCTTCTTTCATAGTCAAACTTCCGTACCAGTTTTAAATTCTTGTTCTCCATCCACCTCTTCACTCAGTTCTTTTGCCGTTTTTAGAACTTCTTTAAAATTTGTATCTGATCAATACTCTTGTAGGAATATTTTTAAGTTTTCGATAGATTCTAAAGCAAATGTAATGTTCATATTTTTGTCTTGAAGCATTTTGCTCACAGGGTTTATTCTGTTAAGTAAATCATGCCCAGTTATAAGAGAGCAAATGAATTTGTAGTCCTTTATTTCAGCACATAATGTTTGTGCTTCATGCTGAGTTTCTTTATTAAAATTTTCATTATTTAAAATTTCAAAAAGTGCATCATAAATTTCTCCTAACTGATATTGCAGAGGGCGGATTGCATTCATTTTACTTTCCCATTGCGTTTCTGATGACTGTTTCAATGTTAAATTTTTTACAAACTTTAAAAGGATTGCCCAACGTTTGTAAGAGAATGAAAAGAAATTGTACATTGCTTGAATAATTGCAAAGAAACTAATTCTATCTGTATCGTTAATGATTAAATTTAGAGTATGAGCAGACATGGCACATAAGAAGCTCGAGGATTTTTGTTCAAATGCATATTTTGGAGCCCATATTTTTTCCCTTTCATATTTGCCCCATTGTCATACCCTTGATCTCGCATGTCTTCAATGGGAATGTTCGATTTTTCCAGTTGTTCCATTATTGTTGCACATAAACTACGTCCTGTTGAATCGGATATATCTGCAAAACCTAAAAAGTTTTCCCTGATCTTGACAATTCCATTGTCACAGGAAACAAAGCGAATAATAATGGTCATTTGTTCTGTTTTACTTACATCAGGTGTGCAGTCTAAAATTATGGAATAATATTTAGATTTTCGAATTGATAATAAAATTGTATCCCTGATTGCATTACTTAAAGTTTCCAATATTTCATTTTGACTGTCTTTACTCAAATAGTGTACTCTATTGTTTCATTGTAGGGCCCTTTCAACATGATTTTCCATAACGGGATCAACTTTGCAAACAGTTCGACTAATTTTAAAAAATTGTCGTTATTCCTTTCATATAATTTATCAGATGATCTGCGAAAAGCTAAATTTTGGCTACCAGGGAATTTTATAATTTCAATCAAGCATTCTAAAACACTCATCCAATGTTTCTTTTCCATTTCATACATGCTTTGAGACTGGCAATCAATAGTAGTTTTGTTTTTTAAATTTTTATCAGGTTCCTCACATTTTAAGAAATTTTTCCTGTTAAACTAGTCTCATGTCTATGCAAAGTTGTACTTCCATTTCTCCAATCGTTATAACCTTCTACAAGACTACTTGATTCAGAAATTTTCAGAATAAATGAGCCATGTTCTTGGCACGAGCTCCCGTTTTCCATTTTTCTATTATAACACGTGTCGTCAAATTTATGACTATATGTATCTCTGGGATATATAATACATGTAACCCTCGTACAACGCAGTTTCGATATAATGCAGTCTAAAAATTGTAGTATCCCTTCTTCAACGCGGTTTCGATATAAAGCAGTCTACAATTTCTAGTAACCCTTTCTTTTTTTTTCATATTTTTCACCGTGGGACTTAAAAATCAAATTTTATCTTCGTTAAATTTGTGTCTGCCCGTATCACACAAGTAGTTATAAGTATCAAATTTAGTTTTATTATATCACTGAATAAGATACTTTTGCAGTCTGTCATTCTCAACAAACAGTGCAATTAGAGACAGATTGAATAAAAATGGTGCTAACTAATAAATCACATGTCCTCTCTCACAGAAACTATGCTGTATAGACTTAAGCAAAACCATATGTTGCACCGAAACACAGTATCTAACTAAAAACTATTGTCCAATATTTCAATTATGAAATAAGTGTTTTTTTATTGCATTTGAAATTCTCGATGTCATTATGACAGATCACAAAGGCTAACTTAAAATAAAAAACTACCAAGAAATTGAAACATGCCATGTAATGAGTGTGTGAGTTCGCCTACCACCTCAAATGCAAACAAGCAGCCATAAAATTTAACCAAGGGTTGAAACGTTTGTGTGAGTTGTGCCAGTAAGTAAATGAGTAGTTCCATCGGAACGATAAATGACACCCTGCTGTGAATGGGTTAAAACTAATAGTGAATGTTGTTATGACCATTTCAGATGTTATGAAATTCAATTGAAGAGAATCAGCATTTCAACTCGACATTTGTCGGTTGATTTTGTCTTTGGGTCACACGATCTTTTGCCAATACCGCACCAGCCATATGCACGTCTTTATAGCTGCTGTCTTGTGTAAAATAAAATTCAGTTTGTATGTATTGTAACAATTAAAAAAAACTTAAATAATTTATAAGCGTCTAAAAGGATGTCACCTGTAAATCATTGATGTGCCAGCAAAATTCTCAGACGTGCCACCTCTGGCACGAGTGTCATAGGTTCACCATCTAGGGTTTACTGTATAAAGTGTTTATTGTTGAAAATTGTCTTCGTTTTCTGCCAGGAAAGAGCATTTAAAATCATAAGTGTGTTATTCTCAAGCAGAGAAGTTTATTTTCTGGTGAGTTACATATGTATGTAATGCTTTTTTTTTTTAATGTAAAAGTTTATTTTTATTGTATTGGCCACTACAACTGCAACAAAAGGGATAAAACTAACATTGAAGATGAAAATCATTTCTCTTGAAGAAAAAATTAAATCTTGGATCGGTTGAAAATTGGAGAAAAACCAGAAGTTGTTGCAAGGACTCTGAATTTAAATGAATCAACAATTCAAACAATCAAACAAAACGAACATAAAATCTGAGAAAGTGTTATTGCTGGGTCAACAGTAAGTGCAAAGCGTGATGCTTGTGTTCGCGATATTCTAATAGAAAAAATGGAGAAATCTCTAATGATTTGGATAGAAGATTGCACTCAAAAGAAAATTCCTTTGGATAGACACCTTATTAAGCAAAAAGCTCTCAAAGTTTATAAACATTTAAAAGAATTGATCAAGATTCTTCAGAAGAAATCTCTCAGCATGGATTTTCTGCCAGTAAGGGTTGGTTCGAAAACTTTAAAAAGCGATGTTATTTGTATAATCTTAAAATCCAAGGAGAATCAACATCAGCAGATGTTGAAGCTGTCTGGAAATAACCAGCAGAACTCTTTTAAAAATCATTAAAGGTGGTTACAGTGCAGACCAGGTGTTCAATGCAGATGAATCTGGGTTATAATGGAAAAAAATGCCAAAACGCACCTATATTTCGAAAAATGAAAGATCAGCTCCTGAATTCAAAGTTTCCAAAGATAGAATTAGTCGACTGTTTTGTAGTAATGCATCAGGTGATTACATGACAAAAGCAAAGTTTATTAACCGATCTGCAAATCCTCGTGCGATGAAAGGGCTCGACAAGTCCATCCTACCTGTTTATTGGCGGGCCAACAAAAAGGCATGGGTTACAGCTAGCATGTTTGAAAATTGATTTTTCATGTGTTTTGTACCCGATATAGAAAGTTACATAAAGGAAAAGAATATAGACTTCAAAATTCTACTAATTTTAGATAACACACCAGGCCACCCAACAAATTTAAGACATCCAAATATTAAAATAACTTTTTGCCGCCTAATATTACTTCGCTTATTCAACCACTCGATCAAGGAATAATATCAACATTTAAGTCATATTATATTCAGCGAACATTTCAATTAATTTTGGAAAAAACGGAATCTAATCCAAACATGACACTGCCTCAAGCATGGAAAGAGTTTTCAATATTGAATTTTAAAAAAATTATTTCTCTGTCCATTAAGGAATTACAAACCTCTACGCTGAATGCTTGCTGGAAAAAAATATGGCCTGAAGCTGTAATGGAACAAAATTTCGTACCTCCAGTGGATGCCAAGCTATGTCGTATAATAAACGTCGCACACATTTTTGGTGGAGAGGGCTTTTGCGATATGGTTGAAAACGAAATTAGTGAATTAATTGATTGCGAAACAGATTTAAATGAGGAGGAACTGATACAATTAATAGATGCCGTCAAACCAAATGGCGGGGAAAGTTATGCTGAAGATTCTGATTGTGATGAATCCGTTAAAGAATTCAGCTTAAAGAAATTAGCAGGATTGGACTTGGCAAGAAAGTCAGGAAGTTATTTTACGGATAACGATCCCTCAATGGAGCGCTCGGGAAAATTCATGAGACAATTTGATATTTGTTTAGCACCATATTATAAACTTAATAAAAAATTGCAACATAGTGGAAAGCAAAGTCTTATTACTGACTTCCTGATGACTAAACCAGCTGAAGAATGCAATGAGAATTATACAAATGATGTCCAAGAGATTTCAAGTGGTGACGACCTCCGGCCACTTAAAGAACATCTATGAAATGTTATTTCTGAAGACAGTGATGACGATTAAAATATGCGCTTTATTTTATTGTGTCTAAAACATTCATGCATTATGTGCAATGAAATTTATGTACAATTTCTAATTTTTATAATTTTATACTACGTATTTGTCGTAGTTTATGTTTTTTTAACTTATATAAGTTAAGAAATAACTTATATAAGTTATGAATTACCTGAATTAAATAAAAATATTGTTTTTGTTGGATACGTCATTGTAATTTTTTAAAAAAAAATTATTTCGGAATCTATCCCTAATTTTTCTATGTGATCTAAGTCTCGTATAACACGATTTATATAACGCAGCATTTCTGTGGAACCTACATCCGCGTTATACGAGGGTTACCTGTATTTTTCTTTTGAACAGGTCCCATTTCAAATAAAAGAACTCGTAATTTTTAATCAATATTTCTCCATTCACCTGGATCTTCTAAATTTACAGAGACTAACAATGTGTTAGTTTCGTGGTCAAGTACAACTAAATCTTCTCCTAACTGTTTTTCACTTAAATCTTGCATCTTGTTATCTTGTTCAATAGTTGCACTAGTACTTCCATGCAAACTGGATGATGTGCATGGTTCTTTAACTCTGATTTCTGATGTATTGAGTTGGTTACAATCTGCATCAGAATATTTTAATATTTTAACAAATTTATTAAGAGCCCCAGTTTGTTTCTTAATATTTGCTTCTTTTGCAGCATGATGCTTACAATTTTATGCACTGGATAATTTTTGATTCTGTGTCTATTTTATACCCACAAGAAATTATTGCACAACACGACACAGAGATGAATCAGTAGCCTACTGAGATGCGTACCAAATGACTGGTTAACTAGCAACAAATGTTTTGTACGAAAATTTGTTTCTGTACATAAAAACCATTCACTGTTTCACTTTAGATAGACTGCAATAGACACAACAATCTGCAAGCAAGCATTTAGCCTGCTCTTGGTGCAAAATTATAAACAGCTAGCTGATCAAAGAGGCAGCAATATACAATTTTTTTTTTATTTGGTGCATCCACCTTATTTATTTTAATATTGATCATTCTAAGAATTTTTTTGTTTTTATAATAAAAATTTTGTTTCTTAAAAATGAACTTATGAACCATTCCACAGCAATGCCACCCCTTCGTAGCGTCACCCGCATGCCCGCTTTCACCGGTCCTGTCTCTGACAAAAACCAATGAGTTTGAAACAGCTGTCAGGCTAGTGAAATCAAACAAACAATAGGAGGCGAATATACAGACACTTACTAGCGATCGTGCTTCCTATCGTTTAACTGGGGAAACTCGTAATATGGCGGCAAGTGTACTCCCGTCAGTCAGACTTCGCCGAAACTTTTATAGTTTCTAACTATATTCGGCACGAAACTTTTATAGTTTCTGTATTCGTGTTTGAAATAATGTTGGATTTAATATCCACTTGATTTATATAATTTTGCATCGCCGAAGTGAAGCCTTTTGGCTCTTTATTTTAGCAAAAGTAAAATAATAAAAAAAAATCAGCTAATGCCTTTTTATTCCCATATATAGGGAGAAGGCGAGGCCATTTAGTCCTATCTAACTTTTGGAGACTGAGTGGGCAGTTCAATCTCCACTGGCACCCAATCAGAGATAGCTGGCCCAAGGCTATCACTAATTAAGCGGCACGCAGTGAAGAGAGATGGCTCAACAAGTGCCGCCATCTTGTGGTCCCTAACCATAACACTCATATTGAATGACTGAAATAATGTGGGCTCTACGGTCGATTTTCTTCAGTTTACAGGACGAAAAGCCTGAGTTTCTGGGAGAAAAAACCCTCTTGCCTGTGCCAGAGATCGACTAACTCAGGAATCGGTCGAAAAAAGGCTTAGAAAAATTTCTTCTAGTCGCCAACTAGATTTGAAACCAATAAGTCTTCCTTCGTGCAGTCAAGCCAGTTACACCATGGTGTGCAAATGCCACATCCACTGAGCTACACAGGCACTTTTTAGTAAAAGTATTAAATTTATTTCTGATTTCTTAATACATATGAAAAATACTTATATGGCCATTTTAAAAATTACTCAATATGAGCTCAATGAATTTCTGTCACTCTTTGACTCACCATTAAATATAACTTTGAGAAATAACATTAAATACCTTATAAAATAAATTGTTCATTTTATTTATTCTTAATAAATTTATTCCCATTTATTAGCTGAATGCTATGAACATAGCATTCAGTTAAAAGTACTGTAATTTGTAAGACCATATGGAAATTTCCTTTGCAGCATCTATTTTATTGTTTATGCTTATTCATTTATTCATTTGTTCCGTCTTATCTCTCGAATTCCTTAGAATACTACAAAGTTAAAAGGTCTCACTTAACTTTCATATATCTTTTTTCTGTGGCAAACATCTTTCTTTTATTTTGCTGAAGTAGGCCTGAAGAATAATCACTCAGACAACAGAAATACATTTGATTGAGCAGTTCGAATTGCACTTCCAATAAAAGAACTTTACTGCGGATTCTATCTTGCTTCTCATATACGAAGGCTTGATGCATTATATTGTCCTTCAATTATCCTTCAATAACTTCATAGCTCCGTATCCTTGGAGAGTAATTAACGTTGCATATAAAAACTTTTCTGAGGTAAGAAAACTTAACTAAGCTTAGAAATAATGCGCAAATGGGTTAGAAAAAAAATTACAACACTGGAAAACAAAGAAATAGAAAATATAATAAAAAAAGGCCAGTTACCAGAAATAGCTAAATTCCAAAACAATAAAAGCAGAAATAGAGTATAAAAGAAACAGTGAAATTGAAAAACGAGAAGTAAGGAAAAAACAGAGAAAGATAGAACAATTTCATAACAGATCTAGAAAAGAATTTATTTAAGCCACAGCCCACAACCTATAATGTAATAAAATACATGAACAAAGAAATAAAATAAAAGACAGATGAAAACAATGAAATAAAATTTTAGAAAACAAAGAATGAACTAACAGAAAATATCACAATGCTAGAAATGAAAAATACAATAAAGATGAAAAATAGGAAAACACCAGGAGAAGACAATATAAATATGGAACTATATAAAAATACAGGTAAAAAAATTTCATGAGAGACTTCTGAAATTTTTTAATGTGGTTTGAATGTCTGGAAAAACTCCTAACTCTTGAAAAAAAAGCACTGGTTATCTCAATCTATAAAAAATGAAATAAAGACGATTACCATAATTATAGGGGAATTAGTCTGTTAAATATAGGATATAAAATATATGCAGGAATATTAAAAGAGAAGCTAAGCAGTATTGTCGAGGACAAACTACTCAAAACAGTTTCCAAAAAGGCCAATCCTGCATAGAACCAATTTTTACTCAAAAATTATTAATAGAAAAGAGAAGAGAATTTCAAAAAGAAACTCATGTGGCCTTTCTTGATTATCAAAAAGTCTTTTGACAAAATTAGCAGACAAAAATCGTCTGCTAATTTTAATATACCAAACCGACTTTTACAATCCATTCAAAAAATATATACAGGAAATAAAATATCAATTAAATTAGAACACAACTCAGAATGGAAAGATATATCAAGAGGAGTACAACAAGGATGTACCTTCTCACCTCTGCTTTTCAATATATATGTTACAGTTAAAGTAATAAATCTGGTCATTATTAATAATTACTGGTTATTATTATTATTATTATTCAGGCCTCCAAGGAATCAAAAGACTCATCGAGGGAGGTCCTTCCTAAGACATAATTTATTATTATTAATAATTACCAATTAAATTGAATAATTCCTAGAGGAGTCTGGTAAATGTAATAAAAACATGTTTACAGGTTTTATATATATATATATATATATATATATATATATATATATATATATATATATATATATATATATATATAGGTTTTTCATTCTCAATAGAAATCATAACAGCTTAGGTTAGGTTATTTTGTTTAAGTTAAGGGATATACAGGGTGTTCGGGATAAATTTGACAGTTTCGTAAGGAAAAAGAAAATCTTCTTTGTATCTATTAAATTTAATGAATTGACAAAAAAACATTACAGGCAGAGTTAATTACAATACTATCAACAAGATTTACTCAAAATAACCACCATTAGCATCGATCACAGCTTCAATTCTGCTTCGGAACCTCGAACAAGCTGATGCTACAGTCTCCCTGGGAAGGGCCGCAAAAACTGTTTTAATTTTATCCATTAACTGGGCTTTCGTATTACTGGAAGTGCGATTGGTGTCTTTTTCAACTGCGCCCCATACAAAATAATCCATGGGGTTAAAGTCTGGGGAGTTTGGAGGCCAAACATTTGGATTGGTGAAGTCGTAGAAATTTTCAGACAACCATTTTTGACTTTTCCCAGAGGTGTGGCAAGGGGCCGAATCCTGCTGCCATACATACGGCCTACCATTGGCTACCCTTGTTATCCAGGGCTTGACTACAGTTAGCAACTCCACGAACAAAGCCCGAATTCCAATGCCAGGGTTCTTCAACACCTGTTCCTGCAGATTTGCGAGGAATTCTGCTGTACGAACGCAATCAGATCGTCTGCTAGGGATCTTTCTTCTTGCTACATCCTCGTAGTCACCATTGCAAGTCTCTAGTTCATGCCTGATTGTTTTTACTGTATTCAGGGAGCATTGGGCAGCAGTCGTAATATCCTTATTTTGATGGCGGGCACGAATCATCATGATACAAGTTATTCTCTTCCATGATTCAGGTGGGTTCCAGCTATTCATCCTTTCTGACATCTTGTATATGAATGAAGAAGGGTCCAAACTTTTAAATGAAGAGAAGTGTGTGTTAATACATGTAACTTACGGAAAAATATAATTAATTATAAATATGTCAAATTTATCCCGAACACCCTGTATATCCCATATATATCCCATATCGTTTCTTAGCCGAATATAGTAGAAACTATATAAAGTTCGGCGATTCCAAGTGTAAGCAAATACCTGGATACTGCAGCAACTGACCCTTAAGGTAGTGCAAGCAGAGGCAACTCATGTCTAAGGAGGAGCAAGCTCCGATCACTATTCTTGATATTTAGCCATAATGTGAACTTAGCTCCTAGGAGCTGTATTACTGTTCTACATTATGAGAGAAGGTCACTACCCAGACCAGTTTCAACCTTTATTGAGGTCTCATCGGTGAGTAGGTAGACCTAGTTAATATCAAGTTTGTAGCGAACAGAACTTACCACCCTTCTATGAGTATTGCCAAGAGGTGTCCTAATAAATTATTAGACATATGAAGAGCCAAAGGCTTCAATTCGGCGACATATAACTTGTTTAAGTTAAGGGATATATATCCCATATCGTTTCTTAGCCGAATAAGAAACTCAAAGAGTTTCATGCCGAATATAGTAGAAACTATATAAAGTTCGGCGATCAAGAATAGTGATCGGAGTTTGCTCCACCTTAGACATGAGTTGCCTCTGCTTGCAGTACCTTAAGGGTTAGTTGCTGCAGTATCCAGGTATTTGCTTATGCTTGGAATCGCCGAACTTTATATAGTTTCTACTATATTCGGCATGAAACTCTTTGAGTTTCTTATTCGGCTAAGAAACGATATGGGATATATATCCCTTAACTTAAACAAGTTATATGTCGCCGAATTGAAGCCTTTAGTTCTTCATATGTCTAATAATTAGGTTAGGTTAGTTTATAATGAAAAAAGTAGCACTCAATGGAATCAGAAATCATTATAACCTAACCTTTATTGGTTAGGTTAGTTTAGGTTAGGTTATAATGATTTCTGATTTCATTGAGTGCAAAAGAAGTACTTTCCTTACTTTTTTCATTATAAACTAACCTAACCAATAAAGGTTAGGTTAGTTTATAATGATTTCCAACCGATAAAGGTTAGGTTATAATGATTTCTGCTTTCATTGAGTGCAAAAGAAGTAATTTCCTTATGTTTTTCATTATAAACTAACCTAACCTAACCTAAGCTGTTATAATTTCTATTGAGAATGAAAACATATATATAAAACCTATAAACTTGTTTTTATTACATTTACAAGACTCCTCTAGGTATTATTCACTTTAATTCCTAGATTCCGGTTAAAGTGATTAATTCTCGTAAATCACTTTAACCAGTAATTATTAATAATAACCATAACATATATATAAATAAAATTATAACAATCTGGAAACAGTATAATACATTTGGTACAAATAACCCTACAAATGTAACAAGATAGATACACTGCTATTTGTAGCAGTGGATCAAATAGTATTAGCTACATCAAAAGATGATTTACAAAGATCATTAAAATCATTAAATGATATCTCAAAATAATATACTATGACAATATCTAAAGAAAAAAAATGACGTTCAAAGGAGAAAACTGGATAGGAAGTAAAATGGTAATAGATAATAAAATATTAGAACAAGTAAATACTTTCAAATACTTGGGATGTGATTTATCACACGAAGAAGAAAAAGACATGGACACTAAAATATCAAACTTTGTCAAAGTAAATGGCATAATAAATAATATATTTAAGCCATCCCTAGTACAAAAACACACTACAATCAGATTATATAATGTCTTGTCAAAACAAACTTTACTATATGGAAGTGAAACATGGACCATAAAAAAGAAAGATGAAAAACGAATTCAACGAATGAAATTTCTCAGGAAAAAAAACTGGATATACCAAGTGGGATCATCCAACAAATGAAGAAATTCTACAATCCCTGATGATAAAACCAGTTAATTACTACATAAGACAGTATAAACAAAAATGGATAGAACATTTAAAATTGAATGGACAACAGCAGACTACCGAAAATATGCAGATATAAAATAAGTGGTAAAAGAAGAATCGGAAGATCAAGAAAGAGATGGCATGAGACCGGAACAGGCCACCTAGCCTAAAATCCATGCTAGGAAGAAGAAGAAGAAGAGAAAACTTAACTCGGTAGTTTTTTAGACTGTTTCTTGATTGCCTACTCTTTTCTTCCAAGGTTTCTTGTTACACAGTGGCAGCTGTTCTTCTGGCCGATACGAATCGCCTTATAATTGCAGTATACATATATATATATATATATACATCAGTATTATAGCTGATTTTCCTACTGCTTTTTGCATCTTCATTATCTTTCGGCTCCCACACTTTTGTTCAACAGTAGGGTTAAAAAGGGTAAAGAGTATTGTCAGATTAGAAAAGTACATTGTTAATAGTAATTTATGATCATTAAGCTTATCCCCTTAATTTCACTGACGATTTTTCTATCATCACCACCACCAAAAAATTGAAGACATCCTGTTATGTCAGGTCCTTCCTAACATACGGCCACAAATATTGGTACAAGAAGGAACGGAATGTGCCAAAGGTATTTATTTGCTGCCCGTGTGCAAATCTTTATTAGCTGGCACTTACAAAAATAACTAAAAGAAATTGCATGTAGCATTTACTACAATAAATAAAATAACAATTCATGCAAACCAAAAGTTACATGTCTTATTTATTAAAAACACAGAATACATAGTTTTACAGAATACATTTTCATTATTTCATTTTCATTTTTGCCCTATCAATGTTGCTGCTCGGGTGCAGTGCACCCTTTGCACCCTCGGGTTGACGCCACTCTGGGTACAAGTACTGCTACTGGAGCCACACCACTGATCAAGGTTGGAGGAATCTGCCACACCTGGTAGATTACTCCAACCCACAATGTAAGTTCCCAAGTATCATCATCAATCATGTTTCGTTTGAATTATACTACAATCGTGTGGTGGTTTTATTTATATCCGTAATGTGTGTGCTGCTTGTATTCCTTATGGTGTGATGCCAGTCTGGTTGGCAGAGTGGTTAGCGCATCCGCTCTCCAGCCAAAAGGCTGCGGGTTCGAATCCTGCCGCGGGCATGGATGTTTGTGATTGTCTGTGAAAATACTAGTGGGGATAGTCAGCGGTAGATGGCATTGGTGTAGATGATACAGGTAGTTGCGGTTACTGGAGTGGTGGAGATGGAGAGTTGTAGAGTAAGTAACCTCGCTCGATGAGTCTTTGGACTCCCTGGACGTGTGACAATAATAATAATAATAATATGTGCTTCTGTACAATCCACAACATCCATGATCGTACCGACGTTGTTGTTATCTGCGTGCGACAGATTCAGCGTGGTCAGCCGCATATTCACCCAAGCGACAATACTATAACAAAAAAAGATACGGGAACTTCGCTAAACGAGACGTAAGCCACTATCGGCAGAGCTGAGCGTCACAGAGATATAAGCTTTGCATAACTTTCGTTTCATCCCCTTTCGGTGACATCACATTTGGTTGCACATGGAGACGATGCATTGCTCTTGCATCAATGCATCCACTGCAGTCTTCCATAGACATGTTAACGAAACGCCCATTGGAAGAGAAAGAGTGAGATTTCCAAAATTGATTAATTAAACCAGTAATGAGCACCAATTTTATTGAGTTGCACTGTTACCACTAAAAGGTTAGAAATTGCATAACTATGTTAATTTTGAAATTTCAGAGTGAAGGAAGAATCATCAATGCTTTTCGTTGGTCCTTGTTGACGATCTAAATAGTAGAGTAGGAAATGATTGTCAGACATATAAAAATATTTTGGGAAAATTTGGCGATAAGAGCAAATCTAATAATAATGACAAATACTTGTTGGATTTCTGCTCAGGACATGAACTTGTTATTACTAACACTATGTTCCAACATAAAAATGTGCACAAATTCACATGGAGAGAAGGGACAAGGAATAAAAATAAGTCTGACTATGTTATTGTTCAGTGATGTTTTCTCCCTGGTGCAGGACACCAGAGTGTACAGAGGATTTGAAATTGGAAGCGATCACCATTTAGACTTCAGCAGGATAAAATTGAATTTCATATTGAAAAGAAGAACATGTAAGAAAGTTTTATAGCAAATAAAAGTTGAGCAGTTCTCAGAAATGAACTGCAAACTTCAAGAAAAAATGAAAGAGTTTGAGAACAGTAACCAAAAAAAGTGGTGACTATTTTGCTTGTATAATAGTTGGGAAATTTTATCTATAAAGCACGTGATTTCGCGTGTTGGCGATCAATTCGTATGTCCTTCATTTCTTTCTCCCCTTCAATGATAATGTCCAAGAGCTAATTAAATCTCATTCTGAAGAATTGAGTGATTCTGACCTGCTAAATTTAGATGCACATCGGAAAGATCCTGAAGAATATGAAGAAAATTTAACCACTAATAGTCAGCCAAAAGAGATTTCACAGAAACAATTTGAAAATATTTTTCGTACAATTGAAGTCTTTAAGCAGAAATGCTTTAGAGACTTACCCTGATGAAGAGAGAAGCAGTAAAATTTGCAGAAGAGTAGAAGAGGCAATAGGGCCATACCGTTGGTTGTATGAAAAAAGAAACAAAATGCCAGCCAAAATACATTAGCTCAATTCTTTGTTAAGAAGTAGAATAATAAAATTTTTATTCTCAATATGTTTTATTGTCTTTCAGCTTCATGGTTTTCCATTAACTAGGCCCTGAGACATACCTTAATTCTTTTATAAAAAAAATTAAGGAATTAAGGAAATATGAGGAACGAATTATAATTTTTCCCATAGGTTATTATATTCGATTAGTGCGTTTTCGATTAATGCGCCTGTTTTAAAGAACGCATTAGGCACACTAATTGAGGGATTGCTGTATATCAAAAGTTCCTGGCAAATAAGTCAGCTTGTGCTCTTAGAGAATACAAAGACAAATTCAAGAAAGCTGAACGCTATGTAAAACTAGCTAAAGAAAACTCATGACAAGACTTTGGTAAGAACATAGAAAATAAATAAAAGAAGGTGGCAAGATATTCTGGAGGTTGCTGAAGAAGCTCAGAAATGGAGGAAAGAGTGCTATAAAAGGAATTAGAGTTGATAAAGGTGACATGAAAAACTGGAGAAAAAGATATCCTTGAAGTACGGAGTAATTACTTCAAAAAATTGCTAAATGAAACAAGCAGTGATAGCACAGTGGTAAAAAACACTCAGCATCCATGCAGTTAGGAATACATACCCTTACTTGAAGTGGGAAAAAGCCATCAAAAGCCTGAAATGTGAAAGGGCAGCAGGAGTAGATGACATTTGACCAGAAATACTCAGGTATGGAGGCAGGAGCACACCAAGGGTATTTGCCACTGGGTGCAAACTTTTATCGGCCGCCCGTCATCTAAAAGTAAGAGTTATTAATATTATATTAGTTAATGTCGTGTTAAAGACAATGTTGCCTCCCAGGTGCGGTGCACCCTCGAGTTGGCGCGGCCCTGTATGGAGGTATAAAAGTCTTACAGTGGCTGCACTGCATAATTCAGAAGGCCTGAACAGAGGGACGAATTCCAGATAATTGGAGTAGAGCTCTCATAGTAATCATATATAAAAAGGGAAATACAATGGAATGTGAGAATTACACAGGTATTTCTCTACCGAGTGTTCTTTGTAAAATTTATGCAAGTGGATTCAAGCCAAATAGAGGCTATCAAGATCAGATTTTCACTTCACGACAAATAGCTGAGAAATCATGGGAATATAACAAAGATCTGTATTTAAGTTTTGTAGATCTGGAAAAGGCACATAACAACGTGCCAAGAGAGAGAAGCTATTCAAAACACTACAGTTGTATTGGTGTCAATGGGGCATTATATCAAGCAATACTTAGTCTTTATTTGAGTTGTACGTCATCAGTTATTCCTGAGACTGGCTATGTGGCCTGCCCATCTCATCTTGCTTTCATATACTGCAGTTACCACATCTTTCATGCCTAATCTCTCTGTCTCTTAGTTCCATATTTCGAACACGTTCCATTTTGCTGATGTTACAAACCCTACATTCTATTGCACACTGAGTTATCCTGAGAGTCTCTTCTTCTTTTTTTGTTGTGGTCCATGTTTCTGATCCGTATGTGAGTGATGGAAGAATGTCACTATTAAATAGTTTTGCCTTCAGAGATGTCAAAATTTGGATCAGTAAGTGTGTCTTTTAGTCTGTTGAATGATAGTCGTACAGCTTTCTTTCTTTTTACTAGTTCTTCAGATAAATCATTATTAATTTTTATTGTTTGTCCTAAGTAATTGTAAGAGGCAACTTGTTCAATAGTGATGCTATTAATACATAGATGACTGTCACTTGTGTAGATGTTTTTAATCCATTTTTGTTTTTTCTAGATTAATTTCTAAGCGTATCTCATTGTTTTTTGTGTATATTTTTTGACCCATTTCTTCTAGATCTTATGGAGTGTGAGTATTAATACTAGATCATCGGCAAACATGATATGTAGTTTTTCACTATGTATGCTTATTCCTCTATTTAGGTATATTTTTTTTTTCAGAATATATTCTAAAGTGCTGGCAAATAGATTTGGGGATACTGATTTAAGTAGCTTCTCCATTGTCGTTTTTATTCGATTGGTAGAATTAACAAGTTGATAGGTGCTGGTTGTCAACATTAACTGTGACCCTACCAATCGAATAAAAAAAAAAAAAGAAAGAAAACCTCTTCACAAATGTCCATCAATGACACAATCCTTCTATACCTTCGACTATCGGCCGGAGCGGTGTGTTTTGTTTGTGAATCTTTGGTAGACTGTAAATTCTCGGGGAACGAGCGTACTGTGGAAGTAATTTTTTAACGATATCTTCGTCCCATGTGGTGACTGACTTAAGTAGCTTCTCTGTTTTCTTTTTTTATTTTTATTCGATTGGTAGAGTCATTAGCTCATTCCCCAAGAATATATGGTCTACCAAAGATTCACAAACAAAATGCACCACCCTGGCCAATAGTCGAATACAGACAGCCCCAATTATCATCTAGCCAAGAAACTAGCGTCATCACTCAAGGAATTGGTAGGTCATTCCCCCTCCTATATTAAAAACACCACACTTTGTAAACAAAATCAAAGACATCACACTGGAAAAAGATGATTTATTAGTGTCAGTTTTGATGTCTCTGCCCTCTTCACAAATGTCCCAATCAGTCTTTGTGCATCTATACATTCTGGCTATTTTGTGTGGCAAAACACTTTCTACCTACAAAAAGAAGGCACAGCCATGGGCTCACCATTATCACCCTTCCCCATTGTTAACTTTTACATGGAACATTTTGAGCAACGTGATCTAGATTCCTGTCCTTTAAAACTCAAAGTCTGGCTTAGATACATTGACAATGTTTTCGCTATCTGCCCTCCCCCACGGCCACCAGACAGACACTTTCCTCAGCCATCTAAACAAACAACACAGATGCATGTAATTCACAATTGAGACTGAAAAGCAGAACACGCTTCCGTTTCTAGATACACTTGTTACACGTCTTCCTTCTGGCAGTTTATCAGAAACCGACACATGCTGACTAATATATACACAAACTCCTACCGCTACCCAGCACAAAAACTAGGAGTAATTACTACAATAAAAAACGGGGCTTTGAAGATTTGCTCCAATGAACACGCATTTAAAGATGAATTAATAGTTATCAGCAATAGCTTCCTAAAAAATGGTTATAGCCAAAATACTATCAACAAAATTCTGTACAAGACCTCATTTAAAAACAAAAATAAACAAGACTACAATAAAACTGTAACCATTCCATACATTAAAGGGATATCAGACAAAATAAACAGAATACTACAAAAATACAACCTTAAAGCCACCTTTAAACCACCTGCAAAATTAAAGAATGTACTTAACTTATCCAAGGAACCACTCTCTCTGCTGGCCCACCCTGGAGTATACTGTACTCATTGCACCTGTAATTTGCCCTATATAGGGGAACAGGACACACAATTCCTATCAGAAAAAAGGAACATAAACGACACATTAAATATAATAACTATGGTCAAGCTGGTCTTTCTGATCATGCCCTGAACACTTTACATAGAATTGACTGGAAAAGCACCTGTTGTTTACATAATACCAAACATGGTATGAAGTTCATACTATGAATGTAAATTTAAGGCCTGTGAGATTCTTACCAATCACCCTAACAATAATGATGGTCAAAAATCCCAAGAATATGGAAGGCACATATTCTACTCAACCCATTTAACCTTCTTCCCTAAGAGTTAATTATAAATAGGACCATAGGTAATCCAGGATTACCTATGGTCTTATAGGTAATCCAAGATCCTAAATCTAATATAGCAATTGTCATGATCAATTAGGACAACATTTTTATTATTATTATTATTCAGGCCTCCATGGAGTCAAAAGACTTTTACTGTAACAAAACTATCTATATGAAAGAATATTTCTCTGATGTTGTAAATATTTGATGTACTCAATTTATTTTATTTCATTTCTTTATTGTAATTTTATTTTATTTTCACTAGAGGTCAGGCCAGTAGAATAACCTTTGGATTATTCTACTGGTCTGATCAAATCAAATCATTGTCTCTTCAGAGATATGGAAGTGCTAGAAGAGGAGAGAATGGAAACGATAGGAGAGATGGAATGAGAGAGAGGTATCGGAATGCTAGAAGACGAGAGGATGGAAACAGTAGGAGAGACAGAATGAGAGAAGGATACAGAAGTGCTAGAAGAGGAGAAAATGGAAACAGTAGGAGAGAGCGGTATGGGAATGGTAGAAGAGAGAATAGCAGTAGAGGAGAGGGAATGAGAGAGACCTATGGGAATGAAAGAAGAGGAGAGAATGGAAACAATAGGAGAGAGGGAATGGTAAGAGGTATAATGTATGGCAACTCAATAATCTGTGGTGTTCAAGATAGGATGCGTGAGGAGTGTTTGCAAGGAGGAACAATAGAAAGGGTGGCTATGGCAATTAAGAGAGGTGAAAGGGTGGATGAGATGATGATTGTGATGGTAGGAATGAATGACTTGAGTGGTAATGTAAGTCGGGCAGCAAGAGATATGAAATTTTTGCTTGAGACTGTACGGAAGAAGACAGAGAGAGGAAAAATAGTGTGCGTGTTGCCTAGGTATGATAATGATGAGCTGAGCAGAAGAGCGGTGATATTGAATGGCATAACAGCGAGAATGTGTGACAAGGGAGGACTGGTATATGTGGATGCTTGGAGTGCGTTTGAGGAAAGAGAGGAATTGTATGCGAGAGACCGTTTACATTTGAATGAGGAAGGACGTAGGCATCTGGAGCGATTGGTATTCTGAACGAGTCTGTGTCCCAGGGAGGATAGTAGCAGGGGTGGCCTCTTGTGGGAATGGATACTTGGGAGAAGGGAGACAATGTCAGGTAACACTGAGCCCAGTGGAGTCTAGAATGGTTAATGCTGGGTATAGAAACAATGGCATTTATATGCTGGCCAAAAATTATTGGGATCACTGAGATGTGGTTGACAGAAGGGGATATAATAACAGGAATAGAAGTCGCTGGGTATAGCATTTTTTGTCAGGATAGGAGGTGAAGGCGTGGTGGTGGGTTACTGCTTATGATAAGTGATAACCTATGTCCTCTAAGAGTGGAGGCTTTGGAAGGAAGTGAGACAAATGATTTTGAGAGCATACGGTGTGAGGTAGAGGTAGGCAAGACAGGATATTTATTGGGATGTTGCTACAGACCCAGGAGCATGGAGGATGGGGACCAGTAGAAGTTTAGACAGCTAAGTTTGGCAAGTGCAAGAAAATGATTGTTATGGGAGAGTTTAACTACAGTAGTATAAATTGGAGAGAGGATGATGCATGTAGCAATAATTGAATGGAATTTCTAGAATTCTCGAGGGCCAAATGGGCAACATGTAACAGAGGGAACAAGAGGGTCAAGAGTTTTGGATTTGGTTATAGCATCAGAAGAGTTGATAATAACTGAGATGACATCTCTCCCACCAGTTGGAGAGAGTGACCATATGGTTTTGATTTGAAAAATGAATAGACATGCAGGAGTATCAAAGAGACTGAAACTTATGTGGAATGTAGGTGATTATAATAGTCTTAGACGTCAACTTCGGGAAGGTTCATGGAGGGAGGAATTAGAAGGCTGGGATATCGTTACTGCATGGGAAATTGTGAAAGAATATTTGTTAGCACCAATGGTAAGTTGTATACCACGAGTGAAGAAGAGGACACAATTTGGAGTAAAGTGGATGACAAACAATATTAAACAGGAATTGCATGCGAAAAAGAGGCTATGGAAGAGATGCGTGAAGAATATAAGACACAGGCCAGAAGAGTGACTAGTGTGGTAAGGAAAGCGAAACTGGAATATGACAGGAGATTGGCCCTAAGATCCAAAGAAAATCCTAGGGAATTTTTAGCTATGTGGCCAGTAGGAAGAGAAATGACTGTGGAAGAATGATACTGTGGGATAAAAATGGGAATAGAGTGACTGATGCAGAGGACATAGTGGAATTGTTCGATGAACAATTTATTGGAGTATTTCATCCTGGAGGAGTCAGTTTTAATGCTAGAGGGATAGAGCAGGTTCAAGGTTTAGAGGTACAGGAGGAGAGTGTGTTTCAGATACTGAGAACTCTGGATGTCAATAAAGCTTTGGGACTGGATGGTATTTCACTTCACCACAAGTTTTGAGAGAATGTGCTAGGGAACTGACAGTGCCTTTAACCAGGCTTTTCAATGAAAGTCTGGCTTCGGCAAAGGTGCCCAGGGAATGAAAGGAAGGTAAGATAGTGCCATTACATAAGGGTGGTAACAGACTGGAAGTGTCTAATTATAGACCAGTCTGTGTGTCATCAGTAGTTGTTAAGATCTTGGAGAAGTTAGTGAGGGACCGAATACAACATTGGGAAGATGAGGGTAATGTTATCTGTGAGAGTCAACATGGATTTGTGAAAGGGCGCTCTTGTTTTAGCAATATGCTAGCCTTTTATAATAAAGTTACAAGAACATTAGATGAGGGAAAGGCATATACTGCAATTTTCTTAGACTTAGCAAAGGCATTTGACAGGGTGCCACATGATAAGCTGATATTTAAGTTGCAGCACAGGGGTCTGGATGTCAGATCGGTCAACTGGATTCAGGATTGGCTGTCTGATAGGTATCAGAGAGTTGTGTATGGTGGAGCAGTTTCAAGGAGGCAGAGAGTTACAAGTGGGGGTCCCACAGGGCTCAGTACTAGGACCTATATTGTTTAACCGTTATATCAATGACATTGCCAGTGGATTGCAAGGGGATATTCAGTTGTTTGCGGATGATGCAAAGCTGGGAAGGATTATTAGTAATAGTTCAGATGTGGTAGCCCTGCAAGAGGATTTGAATAAGATAGATATATGGGTAAATGAATGGGGGTTTCAGTTTAATGCAGCAAAATGTAAGGTTGTGTCCTATGCATCACTCTATTCCTATTTTTATACAACAATGTCATTCTTCCACAGTTATTTCTCATCCTACTGGCCACATAGCTAAAAAATTCCCTAAGATCTTCCGTGGATCTAAGAGCCAATCTTTTCTCATATTCCAGTTTTGCCTTCCTTACCATACTAGTCACTCTCCTGGCCTGTCTCTTATATTCTTCATGCATCTTCTCTTCACCTGTCTCCTTATATCTCTTCCACAGCCTCTTTTTCGCATGGAATTCCTGTTTAATATTGTTTTTCATCCACTTTACTCCAAATTGTGTCCTCTTCTTCACTCGTGGAATACACCTTACCATTGCTGCTAACAAATATTCCTTCACAATTTCCCAAGCACTAACGATATCATGGCCTACCCATTTCTCCCTCCACGAAACTTCACCAAGTTGACGTCTAAGACTATTATAATCACCTGCTTTATAATTCCACACACATTCCTGTCTCTTTGATACTCCTGCATGTCTATTCATTTTCCAAGTCAAAACCATATGGTCACTCAATCCAACTGGTGGGAGAAATGTCATCTCAGTTATTATCAACTCTTCTGATGCTATAACCAAATCCAAAACTCTTGAATCTCTTGTTCCCTCTGTTAGATGCTGCCTAAGACATTTGTCCCTCAAGAATTCTAGAAATTCCATTCCCTTATTGCTACATGCATCTTCCTCTCCTCAATTTATAGTGATGTAGTTAAAATCTCCCATAACAATCATTCTTCTTGCACTTGCCATGCTCAACTGTCTCAACATCTCGTGGTCCCCACCCTCTGTGCTCCTTGGTCTGTAGCAACACCCCACTAAGTATCCTGTCTTGCCAACCTCCACCTCACACCATATGCTTTCAAAATCATTAGTGTCAGCTTTCCAAAGCCTCCACTCTTAGAGGACATAGGTCATCACTTATCATAAGCAGTGCTCCAACCACACGCTTTCCCTTCCTATCCAGCTGAAAAATGCTGTACCCAGCTACTTCCATTCCTGTTATTATATCCTCTTCTGTCAACCACCTCTCGGTGATCCCAATAATCTTTGGCCAGGCTGATGCTCTCAGTGCCACCAATTCCTCTCCCTTATTCTGAACACTCCTGGCATTAGTATAAAGCATAAAAATGCCATTGTTTCTATACCCAGCATTATCCCCTCTAAACTCCACTGTGCTCAGCATTACCTGATGTCATCCCCTTTCTCCCAAGTACCCATTCCCACAAGAGGCCACCCCTGCTACCATCCACACTGGGATACACTGACTCGCTCAGAACAGCAATCTCTCCAGATGCCTACGTACTTCTTCATTCAAATGCAGGTGGTCTCTCGCATACAATTCCTCTCTGCCCTCAAATGCACTCCAAGCATCCACATATTCCAACCCCTCTCTCTCTCTTCTGACACATTCTCGCTATTATGCCATTCAATATCACTGCTCTTCTGCTCAGCTCGTCATTATCATACCTAGGCAACACACACACTATCTTTCCTCTCTGTGTCTTCTTTCATACCACCTCAAGCAAGAATCTCATATCTCTCACTGCCCTATTTACACCACCACTCAAGTCATTTGTTTCCATCATCACAATCATCTCATCCATACCTTTGCCTCTCTTAACTGCCAAAGCCACACTTTCTATCTTTCCTCCTGGCCAACACTCCTCACGTATCTTATCTTGAACACCACGAAACATTGCACCTCTTACCACCCTATTCCTCGATTGCTCACATGCATCCCTCACTTTCTCTCTCCTGTAACAGTTTCTCTCTGTGCTTCCCTACTTACCTGCCTTCCTGACATCACTCTATCCCTAGTCCCTGTGCTCCCTTGCATTTCTCTCATTCCCTCTTTCCTGCTGTTTCCATTCTTTCCTCTTCTATCATTCCGATATCTAACACTCATTCCCTCTCTTCCACTTATTCTATTCTCACCTCTTCTATCATTCATACTCTCTCTCATTCCCTCTCTTTTACTGTTCCCATTCTCTCCTCTTCTATCACTTCCAAAACTCTCTCTCATTCCCTCTCTTATACCGTTTCTATTCTCTCTTCTTCTACCATTCCCATAACTCTCTCTCATTTCCTTTCCTCTATTGTTCTTATTCTCTCCTCTTCTCTCATTCCCATAACTCTCTCTCTCTCTCTCTCTCTCTCTCACTCCTCTTCTGATTCGCCTAGCATTCGTCTCTTCCATCTGCCTAATCTCATCTTTCACACTTCTCATTTCATTTCCCAGACATTTCACCTGCCCTTTCAGCTCATCTATCTCTCTCTCTGTAAGTCTGCCATTCATCCTCCCGATTGAGACTATCTCCTAAAACTTCAGAATCATCCAACCTTTCCATACTCCCCACTCTTATTTTATTGTTACTTCTCTCGCCTTCTATCATACCAGTCATCTCTCTACATGGTGGAGACTCTCCCATCTCTGACTCAATGAGGTCAGTTATAGTCTCAACAAGGTCAGTTATGGTCATTTCTAAATCACCAAGTTCCTCCAATTGCCGCATTTTGCATACATACGATTACCCCTTCTCTCCTGCCACATCGCCGGGACGCATACATTCCGCAAGTCCCGCATGCTACAAAATCCCATATGATATCGCGCAAAATGGAGTCCTTAAATGGGGGGACAGTTGGTGATTCGCCATTTGTAATTTTAACTGCCGCTGCCACCATTATTCAAAATAGTGTCAAAAAATAAACGCTAATAAGTAACTATAAGAAAAAGTACAAACAATTACAAACAGAACATTTAATTACACCAGATATAAATAAATAAAATGAAATAACTAAATAATGAAATCCTTCATCTTGTCTTCCACTGTTACGCATTCGGTTCCGACCCAGTCCAAAAGCAATAGCCGAGCCGCAGTTAGAACTTCATTGGCTATAGCATTGCCATCCATTACCCTCTATATGAGTGCATAAAATATGATAGTGAATACAAAAGCCACGGAAAGAGCAAAAGCAAGTAAAAAAGAAGAGAGCATGACTGAAGTACAAAAGTGAGCTTAATTGTGGAAATGGAAGAGAACATGCACGATACAGCAAAATGAAGAGTAATTGCTGATAAGAAAGAGAAAGCATGATCTCTGGGATGCAAGAGTTTAAAAATAAGATGATCAAGATGAGAAACGACATATGGGGATGGTCAGTATTTTAGGAATGAGATGGCCTAGGATGTACAGAAAGTAACTATGAGCTATATGGGTAAAGAGTTATAAAGACAAGCAGAAAGGAGTATGTGTGAAGACACAGATGAGGGGTGGCATGGGTAGGCCTGGTTATAGACAAAGAAGTAAATTAGTGAAGTAAATAAGTGAAAGATAGTTGGATGAGGACACTATCCTGACTGGAATAGAAATGGAAGGGTATGATTTTCTTTGTGAGAATAGAAAAGGAATGGCAGGGGAAAAATTGATGATGTCAACAGAAAAATTATTATTGTTAGTTCATACAAAGTTGAGATGCAAGGAGGAAATAGTAGCAGCAGTTCTGATGCAGCATGCAAAGATATTGAGATAGATATTTACAGGCTGATATAGTTAGCTGTATGTTGCTATAGACCAGGGAACATGGAGGCTGAAGACAAAGAAATATATAGTCAAACTGGCTTAGTGACTGAGAAAATGGAGGAGGGTCATTATAGGCGATTTTTTTTTTATTATTACATGACACTTCCAGGGAGTCCATAGACTCATCGAGGGAGGGGCACCTACTCTACAGCTCTCTGACTCCACCACTCACCACACTCCACAAACTACAACGAACCACAACTACACCAACGCCATCTACCATCCATCACCACTAGTAATTTCACAGACAATCACAAACATCCATGCCCATGGCGGGATTAGAATCTGCAGCCTTTTGGCTGGAGAGCAGATACGCTAACCACTTGGCCAACCAGGTGGGCATAATTTTAATTATGATAATGTTCATTTAAATGAAGAGATATGAGGGAATAAGGAGAATGAATTTCTTGGGTTGTTAACAACTAAGATACAGTTAATGAACAAATTAATCCAAACACATTTTAAAGAAAAATTTTAATTTCACAAGAAAATAAGTAAAAAAATTAAACTCCAACTTTACCGGCTGCGGGATCCTGCCATGGGCATGGATGTTTGTGATTGTCTGTGAAAATACTAGTGGTGGTCAGCAGTAATGGCGTTGGTGTAGTAGTGGTCAGTTGGAGGATTGAGTAGTGGAGACAGAGCTGTAGAGCAGGTGCCCTCCCTCGATGAGTTTTTGGACTCCCTGGAAGTGTCAAATAATAATAATAATAATAATAATTAATTTGCATAGGCATGGACTCTACCAACATAGAACACATTTTCCTTATTTCTGCATTTTGAAACCATACTTTTCAATGGACTGTATTAAGTTATCTTTTGTATCACATTCGAAGTATCTTTTTCACTATGGTCCAAAAATTTTCTATGGAGTTAATGTCAGGAGGGTTATCTGGACACTGAAGCTATTGGATATTGTGATATTTGAGGAACTCTTTCACTTTGTTTAAAATCTGGATCTGTGGGACCACTCTTTTCTCTAATATTTTTATGCATTGGTCATTTTTCATGACATTGTCATGAAAAATGACCAGTGTAAAACATCATTTCATCATGATCCCAGAACATCTTTTTAGCTGGGTGTTTGTAGTTTGTTGAAGGTAGACTTCTGATTTGCAAACATAGGGTACTCACTCTCCTTGAACAAAGTAATGTCTCTCATCTGAGAATATGACCTTCACTTGTCAACAGTCCAATCTTTGTACACTTTTGCCCACTGGAGCCTCTTTTTTTGCATAGCCTTCATCAACAGTTGTTTCTTTTTTGGTCTGAGGGCAGTCCTCCCTGCTTCCAACAATATTTGATGGATTGTCATGTCAGAAACATTAATTCCAGTAGCTGCCAAGTCTCTATTTAAGTGTACAGCAGACAATCTTGGATTCATTTTGCTTTTCCTAACTAATAAAACAAACTTAAGTAAGTGTAGTTTTCCTTTTCTGTCAGGAGTAAAGGTACCTGTCTTCCTAAACTTCTTTAAAATTGCATTAACATTACACAACCAACACCACACTCACTGGCAATTTGCCTTTGAGTCATGGATGTGTGCCGAGAAAGAGTGCATATTTTTGAATGCTTTCTTGAAGATGTACTCATTTTGTAGCTACATAAAATGAATAAATCAATACGAATGTCAGCTTGTTTACACCATGAATAAATATTGTAGAAACAGTTAAAACATGCAACACTCAACCAAAACTAAAATAGTAAACTGAAACCAAAATTATTATGAACTGAAACAGAAACCTAAAACTTGACAAATTTGGCTTGTTCGGATTAATTTGTTCGCTACTGCAGTTTTCCTTTAATGGAAAAACTATCTTCAGCAATGTTGATTGGGTTAGATGTTAATAAGGCTATGGGAATAGATTACATGTCACCACATATTACATGTGCACATATTCTGCATGTGCACAACAGTTAGTTTTGCCCTTGACCTGGGTGTTTAATGAAAGTCTTGAAGTGGATAGGGTTCCTAAGAAGTGGAAAGAAGGCAAAAGAGTACCACTTCATAAGCATGGTTCTAAGACAGAAGTGTCCAATAATAGACTCAGTCTGGATAACTTCACTTATAGTCAAGGTATTGGAGAGATTGGGTAGGAATAGAATAAAAGATTTTGTTGATAGACATAAAGAATATTATGATGCTCAGCATGATTTGGTCTCAAAGTTTAGGTTTTTGTTTTAGCAATTTACTTGCATTTTAGGATAAAGTAATGAGTGTGTTAGATAAGTGAGAATCATATATTGTGATATTCTTGGAGTTTGCAAAAGCATTTGATGGATTACCACATGACAAGTTGGTGTACAAGCTGCAGTGGATGAGAAGAAATAGTGTACTGGTTAGATGGATCAGAGACTGGTTCTCTGAATGATACCAGCAAGGTGTATATGAGGTGAATAACCCAGGTGATCATGAGATGATCACCTGGGTTGTAGCTAGTTATTACTGTGAGAACTTCTGTGAGGAAAGGATACAGGGACTGTGATTACGAAAAACTTAAGAGAACATTGAGCGCTATGGTATGGAAAGAGGAAAAGATGCCGCTTGGGTGCTGATCAAGAGATCAACAGCAATGTCTGAGTGTATTCTAAATGTGAAAAAGGCTAAATAAACTAGTAGGAAAATCGATGAATGAAAGAAACTAAGCAAGCAATCTCAAAGAAGATGGTTTGAGATTGTTTGAGATTGAGCACCATCTTTTTTGAGATAGTACAAGGTGTCCCAGAGATGTATTTCTTAGGCCTCTGTTGTTTACTTCATTTTTAATGATATTTCATGTGGGCTGAATGGGGATCTTCATTTTCAACTGGGAATAATTATAAGGCACATTGCTGATGTTAATTCCCTTTAGGAAGATTTGATAGACTTTTAGCTTGAACAAATGAATAGAATGTGCGGAGATATAAAACTATGTACTGTACTGTACTGGTGGAAATGTACTTTAGGAAGAGGATGAGATTCGAGATCTAGGGTGATGGCTGATGGTGTACTGAAGTCTACAGGGCACATTTCAAATGCTGCAAAGACTGCACATTGCATTGCTACTATGATAAGGAGTACTTTGACAAGTATAAAGAATACGGGGATAAGGAAGTGGTCGTGTCACTGTATAAAGCATTAGTCAAACTACACATGAACTATCGTGCTTAGATTTGGAAACCTAATGTTTATTGTGATGTGGAAACATTGGAGAAGGTCCATATCTCAGTGGCCAAGGCTTGAGAACATGCAATTTATAGACAAAAAATGGTTGGTGTAGATGATGATGATGATAGTGGCGGCTCAGTGTAGTTGGTGGATTAAGTGGCGGAGATGGAGTATTATAAAGTAGATGCCCTCCCTTGATGAGTCTTTGAATCCCCCAGGAGGTGTCGCGTAATAATAATATATCGGGACTTATACAACGGAATGACAGTGTCCTTCTCATTATTGCAGCAATCTTCTGTGTTACCTTCACCACCTTTACAATATATCCCTTGAATTTCAGGTTTCTATCAGTCATCAACCCCCAGATCTCATGTCTCCCCTACTTCCTCCAGTATAGTTCCTCCAATAGAGTATGCAGCATCCCATCGTTGTGTCCCAAACCTGAAGGCCTTACATTTTGCTGCATTAAAGTGACACCCCCCCCATTCATTTTCCCATAGTGAAAGTCTAGTGAAGTCTAGTTTATTCAAATCCTCTTGCAGGGCTACCACATCTGCACTATTACTAATAACCCTTCCAGTTTCACATCATCTGCAAACAACTGAATATCGCCCTTCAATCCACTGACAACGTCATTGATATAAAGGTTAAACAATATAGGTCCCAGTACTGAGCCCTGTGGGACCCACTTGTAACCCTCTGCTCCTTGAAACTGTCCCACCATACACAACTCTCTGATACCTATCGGACTGCCAATCCTGAATCCAGTTGACCAATCTGACATCCAGCCCCATGTGCTGCAACTTAAATATCAGCTTATCATGTGGCACCCTGTCAAATGCCTTTGCTAAATCCAAGAAAATGGCAGTATATGCCTTTCCCTTATCTATTGCTCTTGTAACTTTATTATAAAAGGCTAGCATATTACTAAAACAAGAGTGTCCCCTTCACAAATCCATGTTGACTCTCACAGATAACATTACCCTCATCTGCCTAATTCTGTATACGATCCCTAACTAATTTCTCCAAGATCTTAACAACTACTGATGACACACAAACTGGCCTATAATTAGATACTTCCAGTCTGCCCTTTCTTTAATTCGACAGAATACCACACGGAAAACTATTCTATAAGTCAGAGCAAATGGAAATGGATATGAGGCTTATGGCATGGATAGAAGGTTGGCTATAGAAAGACAGTGGGGTGTTATATGATGGAGTAGAATCAAAGCAAATGAGGATGACTAGTGGAGTCCCCCAGGGCTCTGTATTAGGGCCACTGCTCTTTAATTTACAAATGAATGATACAAGGGATAATTTGATGTGTGGGGGGGGAGCATATTCAGTTGTTCACTGATGATGCAAAACTAGGTAGGGCAAAGTTGACAAAGGTAATGTACATATCTTAGATGATGATTTAAATAAATTAGAGGTGCTGAAAATCCTTGTCAATTTATTGTTGTAAAATTATTATTATTATTATTATTTGACACCTCCAGGGAGTCCAAAGACTCATCGAGGGAGAGTGTGCCAACAGCATCGAACAATTGGATCCCTTCCAACTACTAACCACGCTCAAACTTACTTAACTGAGCCATTAGTAGCAAAGGCTCTACCAATCGACCAACTGAAACGATTATATACTTCATATCATGATGTCAATGGTACTGCAAGAAATTTATTATTATTATTATTATTATTATTATTCAAACCTCCATGGAATCAAAAGACTCATAGTGGGAAATCCTTCCTAGGAAACACAAAGTCTATCATACCACTACTTGAACTCAATGACCATTCTTGCTCTCACCATATCAGGCAATGCATTCCACGGTTCTGACCACTCTCCGTGCACAGAAACCATTCCTCACACTCTTGCTCACAGCTTCCTTTTGTAACTTCCAGGGATGGTTGTCATCGCACCTTCATGAGGCTAGGGATCTGGGGATAATAGTGGATAAAGATTTGAAATTCAGATGACATATTGCAAGAGTTGGCAAAATAGCTCAGAGGATTACTTGGATGTTGCAGAACACTGTGCACAGATTGCTCTCCTGTATTTCTTGGTGATTGGGAGATGGTGTAGAGGATTCAGAGATGAGTGACGAAGCCGGTGACAGGTATGTAGTATGTTTCCTATGAAGATAGGTTGAAAGTGTAGTGGTTGCAAAGTTTAACTGATAGGCAGAGGTAAGGGAATATGATAGAAACTTATAAGCTACTAAAGGGATTCTATAAGATTGACACAGAAATTTTTCAATACATGGGGAGTAAGGGGACAACAAACTTTCAGAGTGTGGTTAGTAAGAGTGTGCAGACTAAGTTCTTTACTTGAAGAGTGGTGAATGGATTGCTAGAGGTGGTTGTTTGTGAGAGACCCAACAGTGAATAAGTTTAAGAAGATGTATGATAGGCAGGGCCGCACTTACACTTTTCCCGAGGCAGGCAGAGCCCGAGGTGCTAGAATGCTCTGGGTCCCCTCTCATTGTTTAGGGCCTTTAAATTGGCCCTAATTTTTTTGGATTCTTCCCCAGATAGAGCCTTGTGCACCTGTGCATAAGCATGGCCCTGATGATAGGTATTGTAACATGGATAGTGTAAGTCTCTCACCACGAGTCTTTAACTCCATGGGGCACCTGTATAAATAATAATAAGAATAACAATAATAAATTCATAATATATGGTTTTGTTATCATCCAAGTGATGAGTGCAGTTAAGATACATACCCATGTTATTGCTGGACTCCACTGATGCTATATTTCTGTATTTGTACTCTTGATTTTTTTCCATTAATTACTATTTAGCTTTATTATTTAAATGAATAATTATAACACACCTTCAGAATACACGCAATTTACAGACAAAAAAATACTAGTTGTGGTAGTGGAGGTGGGCGGTAGATGGCATTGATTGAGATAACTCGTAGTAGAGGTTGAGACAGTTGTATCAGTTGTAGGTGTCCTCCTGGCTGAGTCTTTGGACTCCTTGGAGGTGTCAGGAATAATAACAATAATAATAGTAGAACAAATGACTTTTTTTTAAAAAAAAGAGAGTGCCAAACCAAACTTGTGCTGCTAAAAAGGCAATAATTAATTCAGAAAATTGATAGTTCCACTTTTTAAAAAAAGCATATACAATTTGATGAGTCTCTGTGTAACAGTGATGTTGTTTTTGTTTTTAAAGAAAAAGTAATTGCATAATGTATTCTTACCTTATTAAAAATATTCTACTCCATTAAAATGGTACTGAAAGTGACGTAATCCCATCGATCAATCTGTGTGAGAACCACAACTATAGAAGCTATTTCTCAGTATCATAAATTCTATATAGTGCATATACGCAAAAGGATGTTGTTCAGTAACAATGTTATTGACAGAATACCGATTAGAAAACTGTTACATAAGTTGATGGAAATTGATGTGAGGCTAGCGGCATGGATTTGGGTGGAGAGGTGATAGGGGAGTGATGTATGGCGGGGTGAATAGTGGAGTGCCAATGTTATTAGTTAATCATTGTTCAAAAATAAAAAAATAAAGACTGTCAAATAATATCACTTATGCATTCTTTCAAAAAAAAAAAAAAAAAAGAGCAACACACGTATTGAATGTTTAATTTTAAATCGTTGGAGTCCAGGGATATAAAATGAAGGCATATTGTAAGTTTACAGCTCTAAATGAAATTCGAAACCTAATGAACTGCAAAACAGCTGCTTAACCGAACTGCAACAATGGCCTCACGACTTTCTATGTTGTAGCTACTTACCCATTGGGCTGTTTATAAACACACTGCTCACTTGAAAAAATAGTGCTATTCAATGGTGCTATTACGAATCCAATCTCTCTGCATTTTCTTGAGGGTATGTTTTCTCGGTTTTCTAGCGTAGGGGTGTGTGTGTGTGCATGCGCGCCCGCTTACATGGGTACATACACCTTCTGAATAGCTGTCCTTCAAAGATACCTACCACTATATTACTTTCGAAAAACGTTTTTCTGTGCCTTGACTACACTCACAATAACAGTGATCCGTTTATTATATTAAAACTACGTCCTCTACGACCTCACGCCTGAGAAAATGTAAAATATCCATATAATTCAACTTGTTTATCCCTTAAAAGTTCTGTCATTATAATTATTATCAATACTTATATGGGTACTTCATGGAGGAAAAAGACTTATTGTGGGAAACCTACACTATCCATCTACACAATACCTATTATACATTTCCTTAAACCTATTCATTGTTGGGGAACTCACAACCAACTCTGGCCATTCATTCCACTCAGTGGCGCACTCAGGATTTAATCTTGGAGGGAGCCGAGCGCTCAGGATTTAACCTTTTGGGGGGGACCGAGTTGAGTAGACGTTTTGCGAATACACACTACACATCGCATACGACCTATAACTGAGCATCTGCAGTGATCGCTAATTCATAAGTAGCACACAACATAAATAAAAAAAATGAATTTTAATTAGGAAAAGATTTTTGGAAATTTTTCTAGTGTTTTTTCCTTTTCTTTGGGAGGTGCCCGGGCCCCTTCCCCCCCCTCTGGGTGCGCCACTGATTCCACTCATTCACCACTCTCCAAGTAAAGAACCTAGTCAGCACACTCTTACTAACTACATCCTTAGACAGCTTCAAAGTGTGATCACTTGTTTTCCCCGTACACCACAGGTATTGAAAATTTTCTTTTGTATCAATCTTATAGAATCCAATTAGCAACTTATAGGGTTCTATTATTTCCCCTCTGCCTGTCAGCAAAATCTGCAACCCACAGACTCCCAGACTATCCTCATAAGGAATATTCCACAATCGTGTAACAGGCTTGGTCACTCGTCTGAAATCCCCACCACCACCACCACCAGCTCCTGATTCTTAAGAAATTCAGGTGATCAAATCTGTACACAGTATCAACAACTGGCCAACTCGTAGTCTTATAAAGAACGGTAATAACCTCCCAGTCTATACTTGATGTGCCCTTCTTCATCAAATTAATCCCATCAGCTATTTTGTCGAATATTGCGATATGTCCTCTAAATTTCAAATCTCTGTGCACCATCATTGAATAGATCCATAGCCTCATCACAACTCCTATCCTTTATTTCTGATGCTTCGGGCATTGACATACATGCATTTTAACATCTTCTTGGGATTGTTACCCTTACATAATTTCATTCTTTGACCAATCATATTCCAAATCTAGAGATTCAGCTTCAAAGCCACATTCACTAATATCTTCTATTATTCGGTGTAAGGACTGAAGTTGACATCTCTTCTCAGGAGTAATAATTCAGTCCACATATATCAGTCGGATCTCTCTCTCTCTCTCTCTCTCTCTCTCTGTTCTACACTTCCTCTACGAGGGTAGTTCGAACAGTTCTCGGCCTCGAACATAGATGGCAACATTATCGACAAGATTATTTTCAAGTTGGTACATCTGTCATAAGCATCCATGTTAAATTGCAAGTCATTCTATCAAGCAGTTTGTTTTATACAGCTGTCTGAAGCAAAAGTGTTGTATGCATCCCGTGAAATGGAAAAAATTGAGTATCGTGCGTTATAAAATTCTTTGTGAAAAAAAGGTTTAATGCCAAAAGAAATTCATTCCAAGTTCCTAAAAGTTTATAGACGCTCTTCTCCTTCGTTTTAGACAATTAAGAAATGTGCTGCGAGTTTAAACGTGGCCGTACCAGCCTTGAAGATGATCCAAGTGAAGTACGTCCAAAAAGTGTAACAACACCAGAAATCATTGATCAAGTGCACGATATAGTGTTGGATGACCGACGGGTCAAGTGCGTGAAATTGCTGAGACTATAGGCATTTCTAAAGAAGGTGTAGGGTTTATATTTTGCATGAAGAATTGCAAATAAAAAGGCTTTGCGCAAGATGAGTGCAGCGCTGATCAAAAACGCATAAAAATGAGTTTGTTTGTCGATTTATTACTATGAATGAGACTTGGATTCACCATTACACACCAGAATCAAAACAGTAGTCAAATAATAGGTTTGCAGAAGAAAAAAATTATCTTTCATCAGGAAAATATACCTGTCCACCAAGATGTTTTGACAATGGGAATATTAAGGGATCTGCACTATGAATTATTGGACCACCCACCCTATTCCCCAGATTTAGCTCCCTCTGACTTCTGTTTCTTCCCCTAAAAGTCTTCCTTGGTGAAAAGCGTTTTTCTTCGAATCAAGATGTCATTGCAGTTGTAGAGGGGTGTTTTGCAGATCTTAGTGAGAATCACTACAAAGACGGGATAAAAGCGCTGGAGAATCAGTGGAATAATTGTATTAGTCTTAAGGGAGATTATGTAGAAAAATAAAAATAATTTCGAAATTAAAAATTCGTTTTTTCTTTGTGAGGTCGAGAACTTTCCAGACCACGTAGATATGGACACTCTCTCTCTCTCTCTCTCTCTCTCTCTCTCTCTCTCTCTCTCTCTCTCTCTCTCTCTCTCTCTCTCTCTCTCTCTCTCTCTCACTCTCTCTCTCTCTCTCTCTCACACACACACACACTTAGTAAGGTTAGTTTCCTTATCTTAACAGCCTCTGACTGCTTATATTCGATTGTTAAATGTATCGGTGATTTATAATTGTCTTCAGTTCTACAACTTTCGCTGGATGCTAAGAAGGGCCTACTTCCGTAGACGAAAATTTCAGGTGGAGTCCTTAAATTCGGGATATGCTATTCAAGCCTTGTCGACTGAAGAAAATTCTAAGGCGTCCGTTCTTGTAAAAGTAAATAAAAGTCATTAATGCATGACCATCCCCATATTCTGGTGTCTATTCCTTTAGCAAGCCTTCAGCGGAAATGGCTATTCCTTTGACCTGGCTACATAATTTGAGTACCAGAACACGGAAGATTCCATAGGAGTGGAAAGACTATGATAAGCATGTTGCATAAGGGAGGCTCAAAGACTAATGTATCCAGCCATCAACTTATCTGCATTTATTGAGTACCGGTGAAGAATTTGGAAAAAATCGGTAAGAGTTCATTGCATACTTTGCAATGAACAGCGTTGGTTTACTAAGGAAAGGTCATGTTTTACAATTTGTTCATATTTTATAATAATGAAACAGTTGATATATACGATAAAGAATAGATACACGATACTTTTAGATATTGCTAAGACTTCTGATAGGATGCTGCATGGAAGACTGTTGCGTACATTGAAGAATATGGAAGTGGATTATAAAACAGTAGCCTGGATAAGAGGATAGCTGACTGATGAGTATCAAAAAGTGTTATAGGAGAGAGAGGCGTGTCTATAAGGCTTAAGGTGATAAGCGGTGTACTATTGATAACGATCATTGCTCCATTGTTATTCAGTCTCTACAGTAATGGCATTGGGAAGGATATGGCATGGAACCCACTGCTGTTTGTTTATTATGGAAAGTAAGGATGCAATACTCTCAGAATGATTTGAATAGCCTATAAATTGTGGGCATGTGGAAACTGCTATCAGTTCAATACTACTAAAAGTAAGTTTTTGGGCGTTATTCTTATAAAATAAAATAAAAAACGCAAAGGAAAAGTTGTTAAAAATGGATATCTGGATTGTGAAATACTGATTATGAAAACAAATGGAGAATTTGAAGGCTTCAAGCATTTTAAAGAAGGCTAATATGATGGAGATTTGCAAACTTTTAAAGGAGCTTTATAGGATATTAGTAAATGGAATTTTTCCTTTTATGGATGGTAGGGAAAGTACGAGGGGACATTCTCTCTTGTAGAGAATGTCATCTACAAGAGAGAATATCTTCTTGTCTTCTACAAGAGTGGAAGTGTCGCTTTTACTGTGTAGCGCAATGGAAGTGACGCTTACATCCTCTAACCTAGACTACCCGAAGACAGACAGGTTCAAGAGTCACTGAATAGAGACCTTTTTCTAAGCCTTTCTTTGGCCGGTTTCCTAGTTAGTTAATCTCTGGCAAGCGGTTTCTTCTACTGGAATCTCCTGTTTTTCGTCCCGTAAATTCAAGAAAATCGATCGTAAGATCCAGAGTAATTCAGACAAGAACATATCCTGTTAGGGTTAGGTACCAAGAGATGGCAGTACTTGTATGTCAGTCTCTTCGTCTTTGGCTAGTTATCTCTGATTGGTTACCGGTGGTGATTGAACTGCCCAATCAGTCTCCAAAAGCTAGATTATTATTATTATTATTATGTGACACCTCCAGGGAGTCCAAAGACTCATCAAGGGTGGGCACCTACTCTACAACTCTCTGTCTCCATCAACTCCAACTAACCGCAACTACACCAACGCTATCTACCGACCACCACTGGTATTTCTACAGCAATCACTACATCCATGTCCATGGCAGAATTCGAACTCACAGCTTTTTGGGTGGAGTGCGTATACGCTCGCCAATTGGCCAGTGCCTCGTCTACTCCTTATAAGAGAATAAAAGACATTGGCATTTTTCAGCTAGCGCCTTTTTTTTTTTTTTTATTCCCGTATACGGGGAGTAGGCGAGGCCATTTAACCCTATCTAACTTTCGGAGACTGAGTGGGCAGTTCAATCTCCACTGTACCAATCAGAGATAGATGGCCCAAGGCTATCACTAATTAAGCGGTACTCAGTGAAGAGAGATTGCTCAAATGTGCCGCCATCTCGTGGTCCCTAACCCTAACACAATATATTTAATGTCTGAAATAATGTGGGTTCTACGGTCGATTTTTTTGAGTTTACAGGACGAAAAACCCGAGTTTCCGGAAGGAAAAACCTGCTTGCCCGTGCCAGAGGTCGACTAACTCGGGAACCGGTCGAAAAAAGGCTTAGAAAAATTTCCTCTAGTCGCCGACTAGACTCGAAACCAAATCTTCCTTCGTGCGGCCAAGCGCCGTGGTTGGCAAACGCCACATCCACTGAGCTACACAGGCTCTTTTTTTTGATAACGATAATAAGAACAGAGAAAAAAGGAATCAAAATATCATCTGAAGATATATAGAAAAGGTCGTATGTCGATTGCAGATTATATAATGACAAATTCAGTTGTTAAACCACTTGAAATACTCAAGCTGATGTAGTAACATATACATATATTTGCGTAATGTCGTTACAGACATGGTAAAAATAAAGTGAAAGAAGGAAAATGATGAGGGAATAAATTTAACGTGGAATTATTACATAAAGTTAGTATAATGTTCATATTATCAAAATGAAATAAAATTGAAATATATATATTAAAAAAAAACATATTAGTACACTAGGATAGAGACCAACTTGAAAATCAAATATGTAAATTGCAAGCTTCGCAAGTTACGAGTATTTGTTTAAGATACATCAAGATATATTGTAAGAAGAGATCGATATGCACGAGAAGGAGATAATTGAGCTGTTGCATGATCAGGTTAAGAATAAATTTAACGTGGAATTATTACATAAAGTTAGTATAATGTTCATATTATCAAAATGAAATAAAATTGAAATATATATATTAAAAAAAACATATTAGTACACTAGGATAGAGACCAACTTGAAAATCAAATATGTAAATTGCAAGCTTCGCAAGTTACGAGTATTTGTTTAAGATACATCACGATACGAAAAGAAGTGTCTGTGTAGGCTTGAGACATTAGAAAGGAAATTTATATTTTGCCACGATTAAAAAGGAATGAATGTTAAGAGTAACTTACGTGAATACACATCGTACGTTTATATCAGAAGCGCATAAGAGGGTTCAAATAATCAGCCGTCAGTTTGCTGTCTCTCAACTACGTCTGTGTAACATGGTACACAGTAGTACTACTATTACATTGTAAGAAGAGATCGATATGCACGAGAAGGAGATAATTGAGCTGTTGCATGATCAGGTTAAGAATTCCTCAATAAGTTTAGATGGGATATCAGAACATATGCTAATGTAATGTTCAGCTGAATTGGCTAGGCCCTTAACATGTTAGTATAACTTGAAAGTTAGCTCACGAAAAATATCAGAGGAAGGAAGAAAGTACTATAATTCCGTTGTAGAAGCATGTAGCAAAAACCGGTGTATCAATTCAGTTGTGGTGGTGATGGTGGTGCAGTTTCTAGTGCCTCATACAGAATTCGGTTGAGGGATAAGCTGTACACTGCAAATAACACCGTGGATTTTCTAAACGGAAGTCATTTTTAGCAGTTTGTTCACATTTCATTACAATATCATGCATGATTTGGATAAAAAGATGGAATGAAAGGTTTGTATAAATTGAAGAACAGAGATTGTAATACAAATTCTTCAATTAAATAAGTGGCTTGTTGAAGAATAGGTTCCAGAAAGCCGTATACGGTGGATGGGAATCAGGAATCAGTCATTGGACGATTCTCGTTCAATATATACATCAATAATAATGATATGCTACTTATTAATTATATGTTACTTATATACAGTACTTACAAAATAATTTGAATGGGCTAGAATTGTGGGCAAATGAATTACACGATAAATTTAATGTACATTCAAAACTAATAAATTTCAATTTATGCACTCTGGAATTAAGTGGATATTTCCAGTTGGCAGTATCATGCTATAAGAAACAGATGCGGCTATGGATTTTGTAGATGGGATGGATAAGATTTTGAAATTCAAAGGTCACATAGCAAAAATTGGAACTTCATAAGGAGAGGTACTCCTTATGAAAATAGGCAAAATAGTAATAAGTGTTAATAATTAACAACATAAATCCAACCAGAAAGTCATAAAAACAACAGAAATCCAACAAAACCACCAAAAACATTAATTCTTAGAAAAAAAATTGTACATCCACTTCACCAACATCCTCAGCCTAAACAGTAATATAAACGATGTGCACCACCACTTACAGGCATCGAAACCAGAATTACTGTTCCTCTCAGAATCCCAACTGGCACCCTTAATAACCATTGTCCATCTTAACTGCCCAAAATGCATATTACACAGATCTTTTCGCACATGGGTGTACTTGTGCATGCATTCATCAGTCAGAATGATGAATTATCTCCTTGGACTGACCTGCACATCCGATCTTTCTGACACAACCACATTTGAACAATAGCTTCTGCACAAAAATAAAAATGACATAATTTAGAATAACAACAGAACGTTTTTTTTTCCAAAATATTTTAATAATCAGCTTGGATTAAGTTCTTTCAGAACAAATAAATTATATTATGACCAAGCGATTAATCAAAATTAGTACAAAAATTAAAAATGACATCGATTCTTCAAGGTAATGCAATATTTAAGTGAAGAAAGTATGCATGAATCTCTTATTTTGTCCTGGCATAAAAAAATTGTACTATAAAAATAATTTCTATATTTTTAGTCTATCCAGTATAACTAAAAGTACAGTTATCCAGCATGTCCAAAAAGAAACCGAACTTTTCGAAAATAGAAGAAACTATTGGCGTCACCTGTTGTACCTTTTTGTTGTCAAAAGCTGCAACCTTCATTAGTGTTGTGTCAACTGTTTATGACATTTGTTTCATTAGAAGCCGAGTTATTATGCCAAGAGTGACAGTGTGTTTACGAACGGTTGGAAAATGAGTTTCAAACAAAGAGCTGCGATTGACTCTTGTGTTAAACTTGGTAAAAGTGTTACCGAAACGCATCAAATGCTTCAAAATGTATACGGTGATGAATGCTTATCAGGTACTCAAGTGTAGGAGGGTTATTTTTTAAGAGCTCAGAAAGTTAACATCCAAAAAGTGCGTGATTCGTGATTTCATGAAAGGAAACCTGAAATTGTCCATGAGATTGATTCAAGAGGAATTAGGGATTTCAAAATCAACTGTGCACAACATTTTGACCGAGAGTTGGGGGCTTCGTAAATTGAATTTGCGATTTGTTCCTTACAAGTTGACCGACGACCAAAAAATGTATGAAATTGAACACGGCAAGGACCTCATTAAAACCGCTCGTAAGGACTCAAACTTCCTTGAAACGATATTTACTGGTGATGAAACGTGGTGTGTTGAGTACGAACCCGAAACAAAGTGCCAGATTTCTGAGTGGAGACCACCTGAAGAAGGGCATCCAAAAAAAAGTCGCTTGGAGAAGTCAAAAGTAAAGACGATGTTGATTTATAATGATTTCAGGTTATTTTCGACCATCTGAACGTAAGAAAAATTGACATAAACTTGGTTTTATATTGGCCGAAGGATTTTAATTGATACTAAGTAGGAAATACCAACACGTTTCGCCAACTTAGCTGTTTGGCTTCTTCAGGGTGAATAAAATAAATACAAAACAACTTAAACTTCATGAAAAAATGAACCGAATACGATTGTATTTTTTTAACAAAAACAGAAGAACGCGTACATCAAACGCATCGAGCGTATATGATATCAACTGTTGTTATGCAGGAACGTTCTGTAATTAGATATTATGAGGGTCTTCCAAATTTCAGCTAGAATTAATCCTTGGTTTCTATTGAGGTTGTGTGTAGAAAGGATGACTGTTATGGCTTCTTTTATGTATCTGGAACGGAAATCTTTCGCTAAATAGGGCATGGAGTTTTCGTCTCATTCGATGGTATGGTTTGTCCGCGAGAAATGACGGGCTAACCCAAAATTGTGTTCTCTGTTATTGTTTGCATCTCCTACGTGTTCTTTTTTTTCTAATTTCCAAACTTCTAGTGGTCTGACCAATGTAATTTAATCCACATGAACAGGGGATGTTATAGACACCGGTATATTTGAAGAAGGCATGACTGTCTTTCGGAGATCTTAAAAAATGGCTGATATTCTTTAAAGGTTTAAACGTCACTCGTATTTCATGTGGCTTGAGAGTGTAGCAATCTTTTTAGAAACTGTTCGAACATAAGGAATGGCGATGGTGGATTTATAACGTATTTCCTCTGATTTTTGTTGTGGGGGGGGATCGCAGAAAAGTATCTTATGGATCAATTTTTTTTGGGGTAACCCTTGTCTATCAGGATTTTTGATATGTGGGATAGTTCATCTTTGAGATCTTTATCTTCTGTAGTAATGGGACAATTTCTAAAAAGATTTCTACACTCCTCAAGCCACATGAAATACGAATGACTTTTAAACCTTTAGAGACTATCCGCCATTTTTTAAGATCTCCGAAAGACAGTCATGCCTTCTTCAAATATACCGGTGTCTATAAAATCCGCTGTTCATATGGATTAAATTACATTGGTCAGATCTCAAGAAGTTTGGAAATTAGAAAAAAAGAACACGTAGGAGATGCAAACAATAACAAAAAAGACAATTCTGGGTTTGCCCTTCATTTCTCGAGGAACCATACCATTGTATGGGAAAAGCTCCATGCCCTATTTAGAGGAAGATTTCCATTCCAGATACATGAAAGAAGCCATAACAGTCATGCGTTCTAAACATAACATCAATAGAAACCAAGGATTTTCTAGCTGATATTTGAAAGACCCTCATAATATCGTTAAGCATGCCAAAGTTAATTTTCCCTGCTAATTACAGAACGTTCCTGCATGACAATAGTTGACATCATATACGCTCGATGCGTTTGATGTATGCGCTCTTCTGTATTTGTAAAAAATACAATTGTATTCGGTTCATTCTTTCATGAACAGTTTAAGTGTTTAAGTTGTTTTGTATCTCTTTTATTCACCCTGTAGAAGACAAACAGCTAAGTTGGTGAAACGTGTTGGTTTCTTAGTATCAATTAAAATCCTTCGGCCAATATATAACCCAGTTTACGTCAATTTTGTTTACAATGCTGATTTGTTTCTACCATTCCAAGGACATTATGTACAAAGAATTCGTTACACCTGGCCAAACGGTCAATCGTGAGTATTATCTCGATGTTTTGAAGCCATTGATAGCGAGAATTCGTCGCGTATGGCATGAATATCGTGACGTCCGACCGTTTTTCAAAACACACTGTCACTTTTAACACTATAACTCGGCTTTTAATGAAACAAATGTCATAAACAGTTGACAAAACACTAATGAAAGGTTGTAGCTTTCGACAACAAAAAGATAAGCCAGTTAACCCCATTAGTTTCTTCAATTTTCGAAAAGTTCGGATTCTTTTTGGACAGAGAGTGAAGAACAAGGGACTGCGTTTCTTGTTTATAGACAACTGTGACAGTTATGATCGCGAGTTAATCTGGTTTAAGTGATCTCTTCAGTGTGAAGGATTATCACATCTTCTAATGGACATGGCCGGTAAATTGTACTTCTTATCCATGTTCTTTCAACAGATGGCATGCATCGTATCCAGATTTTGCTGGACGTATATAGTCCTGGCCATTTGGGAGGTTAATGTATGTTTATTATTTTAAAGTACACATAAAAATATACTTTTTAATTTTTTAAAATCTTTCAATTTTAAGTACGGTATATTAAAAAAAAGTAAAGGGCGCTCAACTTAAATTCGGGCATCGGACGCCAGAACCGCTAGTGCCGGCACTGACCTCACCACACGCTTCTCTAGTTGAATCAATCAATATTTTCTTTAGGATTTGACATTGAATTCCCAAGGTTTGGTTCTTGTTTTCTAACTCATTTTTTCTTCAATGATGTTTGTGTACTTGAGTCTACAGTTCACCTCTGAAACCTGCTCAACCTTGATTCCTTTTAAAACTTTCTTACATCTTTTGAATATGAAAGTCAGTTTTATTCTTTCAAAACTTAATAATGATTACTTCGCATTTCAAATCCTCTGTATACTTCTTTTTCCTGAAACACTCGAAAAAAACATCGCCAACAGTTATAAAATAGCGAATGAGAATTTCTTTATTTCTTGCATCTTCTCTTCATGTGAATTTGTGCACATTTCTATGTTGGAACATCGTGCTGATAATAACTATTCCATGTTCTGAACAGAAACTCAGCATTCATTTACCATTATTATTAGCTTTGTGCTTTTTTTTGAAATTTTCCCAAAGCATTTATATTTACCCTAAACATTTCTATTTCTCTTAGTTTTTGTTACAGCAAGAACCAACTTTTCCTTTTTCATTATGCCAGCTGCCTTCCCTATTGCTTCAAAAAATTTCTCCATTTTTTTCCTTGGTAGAACCTTCTGTATGACCATAAGTGCAAGTAAGTCTCATTGTCCATTTCTACATTCGAATATTTGACCACATCACTCTACTTGATATTGCCTACCATTCATGTTTATGCTCATATCTAGTGTTGAATACTATGGCTGGAAAACAACATTTTGTATTCGTCCCTTAGAAATATCTCACCTGTTTTGTATTTTTTGTTTCAATCACCCCTATTATGCCGATATTGTACTTATCCAATTCTTCAGCTAGTTCCATTTCTTTTCCATTGATAGTACAAATCTTGAACTCTGTTACGTGTTCTGGGATATGCTAGAGATAAAAATCGGCGCCTAATCTACTCCAACGTTCGACAACGAAGTATGATACATTTTCCATTAAAGTTCACAATTGAGTGGCTAGTATTATCGATTCTGTAATGATTTCGTCTTTAAAACTAGCATTATGATATACGAAAATACATGGTTTTCTTTAGTAGTACTGTTCAGGGTGATCACATCTAGTACTTTCGTACTAGATCTAGTACGTTTTATAAATTTTTAGTGTTCTAGCACGTTCACCAACAGATCTAGTACTTTTTTCCCTTCCGAATAATAATAACAACATGAGAGTTAGACATATGAGTTGAATATTTTTCTCTTCTCCCACCTCCCGATATGTCACATTCAGTGACACAAGAATATGATTTCTCTTTTTTCCCTACTCCTCTCATTGTTGCTAGTCTTCTCTCTCCCCCCCCCCAACGATCCCATACTCAGGCAATACGACTGGCATTGGCCAATGAAAATATATTCTTCGTTGTTCAAACATTTCTAGCGCGTTATAAGAAGTCCAGTTTTTTTTATTAATTTTATTAACAAAAACTTGTTTATTTCTTCATCGAAAATATTATTATTTAGATTTTACTTTTAAATATGGACAAGTGACAAGAAAAACGTTCTAAATTTAAATTTGATTCTAAATCTCAGGAGAAAATGTGTAGTGCATGAGTCAGTAAAGTACATAAACGAGCTATTGAAAGTGAAGATCTCAATGCCAGCCCTTCCCACTCAAGAAGCCACTTCTCACACAGATAATTCAGATAAAAGAGAAAGCGATGCTAGTTATGATTCAAATTCAGGTTTACAAGGTTCATCGAAAAAGATGAAAAAATCATATAAGCAAAAATTCAAAGAAGAATGGTTGAGGATCCCTTTCTTAAATCCTGGATTTATTCAGGTGAAAGTAAAGAACACACTGTTTATTGTAAATTTTGTGATATAAGCGTTAATGATAGCAAATGTCTATTGATTCGTTATGCAAACACTCCAAAACACTAGTAGAATGTAGAATCTAAAAGAAGCACACTAGGTGTAATGTCGTTGTTTTAAATCCGGTTCCAAATACCAGTCGGAAAAATAAATTTAAGAGGCAGAATTAAGATTATGTGCATATGATACAGACAGGTTCCTTCAGTACAAGGGTGCAAAGAACCCGGGCGGCACAATTTAGGGGCGATATAATCGAACACGTTCATAAAAAATTAGGGAATAAAAATAATACACTGAACTGTTTGTACATATTTGTCACCTTCGAATGTGAGAGATTCAGTGAAGGGCTGAGTCGCTGGGTAGTTAAATAAATGGTACGAGCTTCAACACAACTTACTTTAATCACTGCTCTCAGCACAGTGAACAAACATTCTAGGAATTTCTTGAGTTTTCTTCTTGATGGACCTGTGTTTCCCCTTAGGATTTCTCCATGAGTGCAGGTCACAAAGATGCTTCCAAGATCTCGCTCTTCAGCCTCTCTCTCTCTCTCTCTCTCTTCCATGTTATCCCCATAGATTTCACTAGTGGATCTTCTCATCTTGTAGGTGGTCTTCCTAGTTTTCTCTTTATTCTTGTTGCCACTTGAATATTCTATATATCCCTCTGTTGTTCCTGAGTCTGGCAATGTGACCTGCCTATCTCACCCTGCTTTCATATACTGCACTTACCATATCTTTTATGCCCGATCTCTTTCTTCTTTCCGTGATTCTAACATGTTCCATTTTGTTTGTGTTATAAATCCTACGTTCCAGTGCACGCCGCTGAGTTATTCTGAGTCTCTTCTTCTTTTCTTGTCGTGTTCCATGTTACATTACAGGAGTATGTTTGTTTATTATATAAAAATAAGTTTTTTTTTTACTATTTGTGTTTTTCTTTATTTTAATATACATTTCTCTTAATGTGCAGTATAATAAAATTATTCTTAACGTGTTATTGTACTTCGGGATCCTTTAATTTTTAATGAAAAGGGGGCACAAAAATGTTGCACTCAGAAGTCGCAAACCAACAGAACAGCCCTGGATGCTGAGCACAATCTGATTTTGTGGCTTATGGATACTCTTCCAACTGTATTGAAAACAATTGCTCCTAATAGTGAAATTGCTAAGAAAATACAGTGTGGATGCACTAAATGTAACTATCTTATAAAAAATGAGTTGACTGTAGATTCACGCAATGAAATCTCAAGATAAAAAAAAAAACTGCATTGATGAATGGACTCCTTTTGACAAAAGAAAAATTAAAACATTTATCAGCCACAGATTTTACTGTTTCTGAAGAGTTAATTAATTTAGCAAAATCTGATAAAAATAATGAATAAATACTTCCAGTGTTTTTCTTGTGGGTGGGAATCCCTGTATATATGTAAATAGCATAATAAATAACCGAAAATCTAATGTTACATTATTTTAAACACTAAAATGAGACTAAAAATTATATATATGGTAAATTAATACACATGTGAAGTGCTAGAGTTATAATTGAGACTTCTGTTATGATGATTGACAACTGCATCTCTTGGACTCAAAAGCGCCTCCGTAGCGCAATTGGAAGAACTAAGGGCTAAGTTCGATTCTCGTCGCGATGGGAGGAATCTTTATCTGGAACGATTTCAATCGAAGGTGAGTTAGCCGATATCATACGGAGGTAGCAGGGTTTTTCTCCCGGAAATTCGGGTTTTTCTTCCCGCATACAGACAAATCGGCCCTTCAGAACACACGCAATTTACAGACAAAAAAATACGAGTTGTGGTTGTGGTGGAGGTGGGCGGTGGATGGCGATGATTCGTAGTAGAGGTTCGGTGTACTAGTTGAGACAGTGGTAGGTGTCCTCCCCGATGAGTCTTCGGACTTTCCGTGTAAAAAAAAAATTGTATAAGCAGGACTAATCAGTAGATAACATTGTACTGTAAAGCAGCTTTCATTTGTTTTTCATTTCCTGTTCGTTTTATTCACTTTATTCAAAAAAAAAACTTTTTTGGAAAGGCGCCGAACATTAATCGCACACACAAGAAAAATACTAGGCGCTGGCGCTCTGCATATACTTATAAATAAAAACTTAAGAAATTGGTGATAGGCTTTGCTTGTCGATGCTGCGATGCGTGTACAAAAGCAATGTGAAATATATATGTATATGCTGGCGGCAAAGTTAAATTAGAGAATTTTTAATAATAATTTTGGCCGTCGTAGGTGCGAGTCGTCGTAAGGCGAGGCCTACCTGTAATAATGTTTTTTTTTGTTTTTTTTTCAGACTTATTACTCGACTATTAGTGCCATCTATAAATTTCAGCGGCTAACGTTTAGTTTCAGAGTTGACGCATGGCGTGAACATATGTTTCCGGGCTCAGTGTTTTAGTTACAGGTCATTCAAGTTTGAGAAATTCTCATCCATATATCCGTATTCTATTTAATAGTTGATATTTGTAGTGTAGCAATGGCAGATGGATTAGATGAATTGATTCACAGTGTTACGTTATATAATCCTCGTAATATTTTATTGCATGGATATACAGGCCCATTCGTTGTTATTTATGTTATTTGGTTCTATGTATGGGTAGTAACTTATGGAATCTCAGAGTACTTCGAAGCTGGGATGATAGCATTAGCTTGTATCGGTATTGTACAAATTCTGACATGCCTTTTCTGCCACTGGTCCGTTCATGTTCAGTGTCTGCTAGCCTGCAATAGGGTATGTGTCACCTATTTCGTTATCTGCTTTCTAACATGAAAAAAAAAAAAAATTGCTAGTCAACCTCTATACTTTTACAAACTGAATAATATCATTAATATCCTTAATGATTGAACCTTGTACCTATATTCTCATATTTTGAGTTGTGTAAAGCAGTGCTTCCCAAACTTATGGATGTAAAGGCCCCTTTGGAAAAATTAAAATATTTCGCGACCCCCATCGAAAAAAAAAATCGTAATACAGACATATATCATTATAATATTTATTGTATTTATGTTCAATACAATTTATATTCAAGATTTTGCGTTTGTAAGCTTTTTTGTGCTTCTTATCAATACCTTTGAAATAAACTTACATGAATAAGCATATATTTACTAATATTCATTAAGCGCCGAAATACGCAGGAAGCAAAATTTGTGAACCAACAGCGACGTGATTTTTTCCATTAAAATATAAAAATTAACAAAAAAGAAATAAATAATAAAAATTAAATACGTTTCTTTTAAGATAAAAAAAATCTACTTTGACTTAAAACATTTTAAATTTGTTTTCATTATTTCACGGACCACAGTTTGGGAAGCGCTGGTGTAAAGGAATATTATTGTTTAGGTATGTTGCTACTCGTATGATCAGTCCCCATGTAGTGTTAATGAAAACCATCATACCGATTTTAACAGATTTATACAGTAAGAGTAACACTCTTATTAATTATATGAAGAGCCAAAGGCTTCAATTCGGCAACATAAACTTATTTAAGTTAAGGGATATTACATCCCATATTGTTTCATAGCCGAATAAGAAACTCAGAGTTTCATGCCGAATATAGTAAATATATAAAGTTCGGCGAGTCCAAGCGTAAGCAAATACCTGGACAGTGTTACAACTGACCCTTTAGGGAGTGCAACACTGAGGCAACTCATGGTAAGGGTTGATCAAGCTCTGATCACTATTCTTGATATTTCCCCATAATGTGAAACCCAGCTCCTAGGAGCTGTATTACTGTTCGACATTATGAGTGAGAGAAGGTCACTACCCAGACCGGTTTCAACCTTTATTGAGGTGTATTTAAGTAAAGACCTCTCTAAAAATTAGGACGATCCCTAGACCACTCAATAGTGGCCGAAAGACCGTCCAACTCAGCGTTATTCCACTCGGTGACAGACTCACTCCGTTACCGAGAAGAACTTCCCAGTGTTGGCTCTACCCCATGTCAGGCTCACCCCACCACCAGCCAGAGCAATAATCTCAGTGGTGGCCCTACTCAGAGACAGGCAAAAACCTATCCCAAGCAGAGCCTCTCATATATATCTAGCATCCACCTCTCATCAGTGAGTAGGTAGACCTAGAAATACCAAGTTTGTAGCAAACAGAACTTACATATACCCTACTATGAGAATTGCCAAGAAGGTGTCCTAATAAATTATTAATTATAAGAAGAGCCAAAGGCTTCAATTCGGCGACATAAACTTATTAAGTTAAGGGATATTACATCCCATATTGTTTCATAGCTGAATAAGAAACTCTGAGTTTTCATGCCGAATATAGTAACTATATCCGAATATAGTAACTATATATATTTACTATATTCAGCATGAAACTTTGAGTTTCTTATTTGGCTATGAAACAGTATGGGATGTAATATCCCTTAACTTAAATAAGTTTATGTTGCCGAATTGAAGCCTTTGGCTCTTCATATAATTAATAATTTATTTGGACACCTTCTTGGCAATTCTCATAGTAGGGTATATGTAAGTTCTGTTTGCTACAAACTTGGCATTTCTAGGTCTACTCACTGATGAGACCTCAATAAAGGTTGAAACCGGTCTGGGTAGTGACCTTCTCTCACTCATAATGTAGAACAGTAATACAGTTTCTAGGAGCTGGGTTTCACATTATGGGGAAATATCAAGAATAGTGATCGGAGCTTGATCCACCCTTACCATGAGTTGCCTCAGTGTTGCACTCCCGAAAGGGTCAGTTATAACACTATCCAGGTGTTTGCTTACGCTTGGACTCGCCAAACTTTATATATTTACTATATTCGGCTATGAAACTCTTTGAGTTTCTTATTCGGCTATGAAACAGTATGGGATGTAGTAACACTCTTATTTATATAAGTCTGTATAAATAACAGACTGTAATTACTGACCAGCGAAACCTGCAGGACAAAGAGTTAAGGGGGTTTTAGAACTTAGCGGACTGCTTGAAACTGCTAAACATTCCACAGAAACTTCATCAGCCAATCTGAAAGTGTCAAGTGGTCCCCTGGAGGAGGAGGAGGAGGAGGGCATTAAACATGGGAGACCCCACTTTGCGAGTCACAAGCATTGCAAAAGGATATTAGAAAGTTTTTACATGATGTTCTTCATTTTTAAGGTACATGTTCCCTTCTTTTCTTCCCATGAAGCTATATATGCATTTGTGTTTTTCATAAGACTATATTTACTTCAGACTTAAATCATCACTTTCTTTCAGTTTAATTTCCTTCTGATAGTATTGATATACTGCTTGAATATTTTTCCTGTTAACTTGATCTTTAGCATCATTTCCCATTCCATATGTTTCTTGAGGGAAAACACATTCACCATCACTTTATTGACATCCCTTGAGGCAGTTTTCCTACTACCATCATAATATACTTTCCTAATTGACATCTTATCAATTCTTCATACTTGTTGAGTCCATCAAAAATGACTATCTTGCATTTTTTTTTTACATCGAAACACTTTTATTATTCCCATTTCATTTATGCTCTCTCTCCCTTCCTTTTTTTTTCTTTCTTTCTTTCTACCATTGTCAAGTATGCATTTTCAGCTGCTACCTTCTTTCATTCTAAGGGTCCATGCATTTTGCTCCAGTTAGTCATATCAGTTTTGTTAATTTTTATAACCAGGGACTCATTTTTTTTTGTTTGTTTGCTTGTATCCAAATGCTAGTTGCATTTTTCTTATCTGCTTTCATTCTTTTTTTGCAAATATTGGTCCATTTACTGACAATATTCTGGATCTTCAAAATCTTTTGGAGCTAGTGAATGAAGAGAGCGAAAAAATGGGATTAAAAAATGAATATCAGCGAAACTAAATGCATGGTCATAAGCAAGAAACTAATTTTTAATTCAGCACTTTCTTTAAATGGGAAACAAATAGAAAGCGTGGCAAAGTTTAAATATCTCTGATGCTGGTTAAATGAAGATTGCAGTTCAGAAATGGAAATAAATGTTAGAATTGAAATGGCAAGAAAAAATTTTCTCTTGATGAAATCAACACTATGTAACTGCAGTTTAAATTTAGAGCTTAGAGTACGCATGGTTAAATGCTATGTGTGGTCTGTACTGCTGTACGGTGCAGAAACTTGGACTTGAAGACAACTTTGTTGTCCAAATCCCATGGACAGCAAAAACATCCAATCATGAAGTTCTGGAACAAATGGAGAAATCATGTGAACTTTTAGATACCATAAAAAGAAGGAAAACTGCATATCTTGGTCACTTACTTCGTAATGAAAAATATAAGATACTTCAATTGATTATAAAAGGGAAGATAAATAAAAGAGGAGGACAAGGAAGATGAAGAAAATCTTGGCTGGCAGACATCAGACAGTGGACTGGCATGAACTCTGAGAGACTACTCAGAGTTGCTGAAAATCGCTCAAAATTTGACAAGGTGGTCGCCGGCCTCCGATAGGAGATGGCACTTGAAGAAGTAATATATTAAGCAGTATATATCTTTTTACTTTGTCAAATGCTTTTTCGTAATCTATAAACAAAAGATGAGTTTCTAAATTAAATTTTCTATAAGTAGTTTTAAACAAAAAGCTGCATCCATTGTACAGTGTCATTTTCTAAATCTATTTTGACATTTTAATAATATCTTTTCACTGTGTATTTTCAATTTTTCATTAAGCATTCTACTATATATTTTGTAGCATTTATTCAATAAACTAATACCTCTGTAATTAGCAGGTTTTGTTTTATCCCCTTTTTTAAATATAGGTATTACTATACTTGTATTCCATTCTGTTGTATTTGTCCATTTGTTTATATTTCATTTAAAAATTTTAATAATCTGATGAATTTTTTCCCCATCAAATTTATATGGTTTGGAGTTTATCCCATCTTCTCCTGCTGCTTTGCCATTTTTTATTTTATTAAGGTTGTCCTTTAATTCTTTCATTGTTATTGTATATTTAAAGCATTTTGTAGATCATTGGTGTAATTTTTTTTCATATTAGTATTATCTGTCCAAAGATCTGTGAAGTAATCCAAGAATTCTTTTATATCTATTTCGAAATTTATTTTTGCAGTTTCTTTTATATCTGGATTCATTTGTATTAGTATTTTATACACATTTCATCTTATTTTGTACGTCATTTTCTAGATATGATACAAATTTTTCCCAGCTTTCTCTGTGTCTTTTGGCTATTGCTCATCTTTTTTTTAAAAATTTTTTATATTCCATTTCATCTTCTCGTTTTTTTGCTACTTAAACCTCTTGATGGCCAGTTTTTTATTTTCAATTATTGTCTTTATTTCATTGTCCCATATATGTAATTTTTTATTTTTATGATATTTTTGTGTGTTTCCAGACTTTCATATTATTATTCAGGCCTCCATGCAGTCAAAAGACTCATCGTGGGAGGTCCTTCCTAGGAAACACAGTCTATCATACCACTCCTTGAACTCATTGACTATTCTCGCTCTCACCACTCTATCAGGCAATATATTCCATGGTTCAGCCACCTTCCATGCAAAGAAACCACTCCTCGCCCTCCTGCTCACAGCTTCCTTTCATAACTTCCAGGGATGGCCCCTTGTCATAGCTCCTTCCTGCTGTTCCACCAAGTGAAAGAACTCCCCAGTGTCAACCCTAACTTCCTCTCAACAGTTTAAAAGTCTCAATCATATCACCTCTCCTTCTATCTGCCAAACTCTGCAGTTTGGTAGATAGAAAGAGACATAAATATTCCCTCAGTCGATCCTCATAACTAACATTGTACAGTCCTGAAGCCATCTTTGTTATCTGCCTCTGTACCCTTTCCACAATTAATTTATCCCCTTCAAATCCAAGGGACCAAATTTTAGTACAATAGTCTAAGCGTGGTCTGATCAGGATTTTACACAATGGAACGATAACTTTTTGATCTCTGCAGGTCAGCGTCCTTCTCAGTATTGCAGCAGTCCTCTGGGATACCTTCACCACCTTTGCAATATGTTCCCTGAATTTCAGGTTTCTATCAATCATCACCCCCAGATCTCTTGTCCCCTCTACTTTCTCTAGTACAGCTCCTCCAATCGAGTATGCAGCCTCCCATCGATGTATCCCAAACTTCAAGACTTTACATTTTGTTGCATTAAACCGACATCCCCATATCATCATCATCATCATCAAATTCCTGCCATATACCCTCAAGGGGGTGTACAGGATATGATAGTCCTACATGAAAAATTTACATCAGTACTAACTTCCTATCTACAATTTTGCTCCAAATAAGTCTTTTACTTGTCTCCAAGATTACAAGACTCCAACATTATTATTATTATTCTGGGCAACTCCAAGGTGTCTCTCAACTCCTTGGAGTTGCTCCTCGACCCATTTTATCTCCCTATTATTCTTGAACACATTATACCCATCACATTCAATCCCACTAGCTATATCATCTACAGTCAGCCATGATTCACTAAGACCAATAACCCGTGGTCTGGAAGTGCCAATCATGGCCAAAAACTCTTCCTTCTTGTTCCTAATACTCCTAGCATTCGTGTACATAAATTTAAGACCCCTATTAGCCCCAACCCTACCTTGATGCCTTATATTAACTATCCCATTCCGATTTGTTTCCTTATTCGCTTGGGCATATTATACTCATTCATACATTCAACTGCCTCCCTAAGGACTGTATATCTAGTTTCCCTGATTTTGCACATCCACTACATTCAGCAACACTTTTTCAAGTCTCCTTACACTGTATCCATTCAAATGCAAGCCATCCATCTTATATAGATCCTTTCACCCATCGAACTCACTCCACACGTCCACAAATTCCACACCACTCGTCATACATAACCCACGCATAAAGTCATTTGCAATTATGGCCCTCCTTTTAAACATTTCACTGTCATACCGTGGCAAAAGACTAATCATTCTAACTCTCTCTCACTCTTTTCTTTTGCTACCTCAAACAATTCATTCAGGTCCTCTATCATTTCCATTTTATATCCTTTCAAATCATTCGTACCTGCCACAACAATCATTTCTTTCACTCTTTCCTTTTGCTCTCTAATAGACTCAGTTACATTCTTTATGGTCGCACCAGGTTGGTACGATTTTGTCAAATCCTCTACTAACACACACCTCGTACTAACAAGTCTCCATACAGCACTCTATCCTTCATTTTGTTCATGTTCACACTCATACGCTTATTTTTCCTATCATACTTTTTATTATTGGCTGGTTCATTCAGTTGACTTTTGTTCATACGCTGTAGCTGCTGTTTTGCCCTTTGTATCGCACCACTCAACAACGCGATCTCACTCATTGTATCTATCTCATTTTTTTTTATTCTCTTTAAAACCATTAATATGCTCTGAATTAATACTATCATTCACACCTTCACAGTTCTCTAGTACAACCTCGCCATTTCTTGTCATATCCCTATTTTCTTCATTCTGAAGTTTGACAAAAATATGACAGTCACGACCCGAAATACACTTTAATTCCTCATTCTCCCTACATTTTCTACACACATTCACTCCTTTATTATCATCTAACCACACTCCGACCGCACTCCGCAAAGCGTACATCTCGCAGATAGTACACCGAATCATTTCCTTTATGTTACCGTTCTTGAATGAAGATGGCGAACCATCATTACTGGCCGCCATTTTCCTTCGTACCGGAGCCGTACTTACTTCTAACGTATTTTATCAAATTATAAAATGAAACACCAAAAACACAAACAGGCACACTAAGATACGCAAGGCAAACAAAACTACGTAATATTCAAGTAATTTTATCAACGATAACTTAAAATAACACTTATCTTATCAGGAGCTTTCAACACATACACACATATGACTACGAATCCCTCTTGCTGCCCAAAAAAAAAAAAAAAAAAAAATCAGATCTTATATTTATATTATCTAAGACACTTTGTACCGTATCAATCCACCTATATCTTGGTCTTCCTCTGGGTCGTTTTCCTGCCAACCTGGCAGAGAACACTTGTGCTAATCTTTCCTTGCCAATTCTGTTTAAGTGACCATACCACCTGAGATTCGCTCTGCTAATGCATTCCTGGATGCTGACAATGTCAAGTTCTTTCCTAATATCCTCATTTTTAATATGATATTGCCACTGATGCCATCTGTTTACGCCTCTAATCTTTCTCAGGACTCATATCTGCTGTCTTTAGTCTTTGGTCAAGTGTTTTACTTCTGACCCAGCTCTCAGATCCATAAGTTAAAACTGGTTTGAACACTGTCTTTTATACAGCTAATTTAGTGTTTTGACTAATTGCTCTCTTATTCCATATGAATTTATTCAATTGACTTCCTGCCATACCAGCTTTGTTGATTCTGTTGTTGATTCTGCTGTTCATTTGCCCATCTGTCTAGTTTATTCAAATCCTCTTACATAGCTGCGACATCTGCACTATTTCTGTAGATTCTCAGGTATTCTTACTAGACCCAGTATTCTTCAGTCACAAGTACATTCCACCATATGCTGCTTAAGGTTGTTACGTAACCCTAAGTAAGCTTGTAAACTCTCTTTTCTGTATTTTTGCATGTTTTAATTATTCATACTTGCATGCTGGCTGGAATTCATTATAAAGTTTAATTGAATTAATGCAGCACAAATAAATAATTAAGCACACATCTAATCAGTCCTATATTTCTTCTCAGTCACTGAGACATTATCTCAGTATTAAAATAATATTAAAATTGTAAAAAAAAACACAAAAATGTGCAAAACAATAAGTGAAAAAGATTAGATTCAATGCCTAAAGTCCCGTTAGGGGGCATCCTCTATGGTGCTGTTGGATAGCTTTATACAAATAAAACAAATACAAATTTGAAAGACTTTTAGAATGAGCAGCAGATTTAAAAAACCAACCTAATCTTAATAAATATGGTTGTATTAAGCTACCCAAGATTTGGAAAACTTTAATTGTTAAGCCTCTCCCCCAGCAGCACCCATAGAGGGCAATCCTTCATAGAACTAGCCCCTCAATGTGGGGAACCTTTAAATGGTGGAGGGGACCTCCCAGTGATGGCACTGGCCCTTTTCATTCTTCCTCTTTTTCTTTGCTTTTCTTCCCATATTCTTTGGTCTATTTTTCAGAGTCTTTTTTCACTCTCCTTCTTTCCAGATCACTGGGATTGAATGCCCTGCCACCGTGTTTGCCATGTGGTGCGAACCGTGGACATCCGGGAAAGTGGTATTCTGGTAGTCTTGCTCTACTTTGGCCCCTGCTTTGGCAAGATGTGCGGTCCTGGATGGCCTAGCCAGGATCAATTGACTAGAGGGCTTGCCTGCAAATGTCAACAGTGTTGCAGTAAGTCTCTCACTCCCATGGGAACGGGTCCCTAGGCTTGCTGTAGTGCTGGTATAGCATCCAGGGTAACCCTGGCATTCCACTCGTGAGCGCAGTCATTGCTTGCCAGGCAGTGGGTGTCAGTGTGTGGCTCCATGGTGAGTGGGTTGCTCTGGCACCCAACCCAAAACTTCTTGAGCATAAATCCTTCATCTGCAAATGTTTCAGGGCCCTTGACAAAGTCCCAACCAAGTAATACCGTAGATACAGCATATGGAAACAGAAGTAAGAAACAAAAGATATATGATGCTAACATAAATGTACCAGTATTTTTAATTATTCATGCTACAGATTAAAAACTAATGGGGAAAATGTCACCCTTCTTTATTCAGTTTATTTGTGCCAAATAAACTATAAACCAACCAACCAACCAATCATGGGACTAGACTATTTTTTTGGGTATAAGAACAAGGAATTCTTGATTTAAGCCATTGAACGTGCTGTATTTTTATCATGGACTGCATAGCCACATTTTTAATATAACCAGGGTTTCGATATGGATATGAAGTGAAGAATGAAGGCTCTCATTCCACTGAGGATTATTTCAGTTATTAGTTCACTGCAGATGTTTGAATCAGGAGACCAAAATGGCAATCTGATCATGGAAAATAGATATAAAAATTCTAGAGGTCATCCTAGTTGGCATATTCATAGTGCCATAGGATACGAGATAGATTGGCTGGGAAGAGATTTGGATAAGATTTTTGGAACTAGGAAAGCTAGTTCAGAAAAGGTCCAAAGTGTTGGAAGAATGATGAGGATTATTTGGTATTCTGGTTGGTAGATTAATTATTTGCATTAGATTGTGACTGATAGCAAATAATTTGGCTTTCTTTCCAGCATGATCTGTGAAGTTTGAGAAAAGGACCAGTTTGTGTTATGGACATTGGTCTCCTAGGAAGAATTTCTCACAAGCTTGGTAATTAATTTCTAGGAAATCAACTTTTAGTGATAAGTAGTCAAAAAGGGCAGCAAATGAAGGCTATAAAGTGAGGTAAGGAAATCTTGAGCCAGAGCAGATCAAAGAACAGTGATTCCAGGTTGGACAGCCTTTGTCAAGAAATATCAGCATTGATGAAAGCCTACATCTCTCCCCTCTTTTGAAGAATTCTCCATGCAAGATGTTGCAATAGTTGGTATGAGCTGTAGTAGTGGAGGATGCCATATGGGGTTGGGAAAAAATCTTGTTATTATTTATTTATTTTTTAATATATATTTTTATTATTTTTGATAATTTTTTAATATTTTTCATATTTTTTTATGGGAGATTATTTATTTTTTGTATATGTATTTAAAATGCTAATATTTGTATTACCATCTTTCATGTGAGAGTTGTTGATTCAGAAAACTTAGGATAGCAGCATGTAATGAGGAATTTGTGCATAACTCCCACTCAAAGAGTGCCCAGACGCCAGTCCAGGTATGACCTCTGACAGTGTTCTGTATACACCACTGACTCATTCTTCCTCTAAGCATGACCTAGCAGGCAAGCAACAGGATTATTTGTCAGCTGATCAGAATTCCTTCAACAGATGTATTACCATTGGGTTTGGCCCTGAAGCTACTTGACTGCTGTATCCTCAAATGGAACAGATACTGGCTCCCTAGTTCGATAATAAGTGTGTTGAGCATGTCTAGCAAGGCCATCATTTGCACTGCATGTGCTAAGAAAGGGATGGGGATAGAAACTGTAGGCCCTACTTAATTTTATCCATTAAGTTCACTTGACAGCTACAATTTCCTAATCTGAAGTCATGACTCAAACTTAAGTTATAAATTTGTATTAGGAACTACTAATTTAAAGGTTGTTTTATGGTTTTTTTACTGTATTGTTCAGTTTAGTTTCAAGGTCGAAGGTTGTGCTTTTCTGCAGGATGTAATTTTTTATATTCAGAAATAGCATCTCAATCAAGAAGGAAAGATGAAGTTTCTAAACAGAGTAATTGGTGTGAAGTTCTTATGCTGAGAACACGATTATGCAGAGAACTTATGCTGAGAACAGTAAAGACAGTATTAATAGGGATTAATCCATATTAATGTCTCACCATCCCACAGTTAAGCATACCTGAATTTTATATTTTTGTCTGCTTCTTTATTTGGAATAACACAGAGTGGGGATGCGAGATGGAAATAGTAGCAATAATTTTGAGTCAGTATGATGTGAAGTGGAGGGTGCTACGAAGTGATATTTAATCGGATGATGCCATAGGCTGGAGAACATGGAGGGTGATGATGACAAAATGTATAAACAACTTGGATTAGTGAACAAAGGAAGGGTGATTATTATAAGTAATTTTAATTATGGTAATATAGATTGAAACGAAGAATATTTTGGTGTGTAAGGAAAATGAATTTCCTTAGTGGCAGCTATCTTAGGCAGTATTTAAGGAAGAGCATGCAAGGATTGAGAGTCTTAAATCTAATTGTTTTATCTTTATCAAAGGATGTGATTGTGAGTGAGGTGTCACATTTTCCTCCAGTTGGTGAGAGTGACCATTAGGTGATCATTTGGATGGTGGCCAGCCATATGAAAACTTTCTTGAGGAAAGGATATATATGTGGAACTTCAAGGCTGGTGATTATTGAAAAGCTTTGGAGATAGCTCGAAGCTTTAACATGGAATGAGGAGTTAAGCAGGAAGGAGATAAATGCTGCATGGAAGGATCTAACAAAAGATATTTAATAACATCAATATGTAGATGTATTCCAGAAAACAGAAAGCTGAATATGGTAAGAGTCAAATGGATGATTGAAGAGATTAAGCACGAAATTTGGAGGATGAGGATACTTTGGAGATGGCACAAGATGAATAATGCTAAGAATCAGTTGCAGGATAGGAAGGTGATCTGTCACTAAGAACTGCAGTGTGAGCAGAAATTATAAAATCAGGCCAAGAATTTTTCAGAGTTTTTCAAATATGTGGCAAGTAGGAAGATTGATGAATGGATCAGGATGGTGAGCTGGAGAGGACACAGTTTATAAGGGTGTTTCATCCTCATCAAGGTGAAATCACAAGAAGGTCATGTGTAGAAAAAATAGGAGAGGATAACTTAATTGTGAGCAAGCAGGAGTTGTATGAAGAAATAAGCTTGCAGTAAGTCAATAGGATTTAATGACATCACCATGGGTCTTAAGGGAATGTTTCAGGGAGTTGGCAGTAGAATTGGCATGCGTGTTTAGAAAGTGGAAAGAAGGTATAACTCTTCCACTGTATAAGGATGGTGATAAGGCTGTGGCTGCAAACTGTATACCACTCTGTATATCTGGGTTGATAATAGAGGTTTCTTTCTGATTGTCAGCACGGGTTTGTTAAATGGAAACCATGTTTCTCCAATTTATACTATAACAAGCTGATGGATGTACTGCATAAGGGGAAATGTGTATACGGTGGCATACTTAAATTTTGCAAAAGCTTTTGATAGACTGCCACATGACAAACTGTTTAAATCAATTGAAATGGATGGGATTGGATAACAGACTAGTGAGTTGGATTGGTGAGTGGCTGTCACATAGTATCTGCAAGTTGTATTTGAGAGTGCAGTATCCTGTAAGAGGAAAGTCACTAGTGTTAACTAGTGACCTTCCTCTATTGGGGAATATTATTGTTCAACTTGTATATTAATGATAATGGGATAGGTTTAAATGGTAATATGTAACTCAGATTATGTAAAATTGGGGAGAATTATGCAGAGTCAAGCTGATCCTAGGTTACATTCCCATTCATAGATTGTATGAATAGATATGTAAGTATAACTGTAAACTCAGTGTTGCAAAGCATAAGGTTTTGAAATTTGGTAAGCAGCGATGGGATGGGTGGGGAAAACTTTGAAAGACATTGAGATGAGAGAGGTCTGGGAACAAGGATCTGACATTCAGGGGCCACATTGCAAAAGTTGTAAAGTCGATACAGCGGACCTTGACATGTAGCAATACGAGGTGCTATCTAATTGTTCAGGGAATTTGACCGTTAAAAAATATTACTTATCTTGACTTTTAGTTTCCATTGTCTCCTTCCAAGTAGCCTTCCACTATGGGCTTGTATACAGCGAACCTAGAAGTTTTCCCATGATTCCATTCATCCCTGTAAGCCCTCAAGTGTGACTGTGTTGAGCATCTCCTGTGATTCTGCCTGGATCTCTTTAGTTTTGTCAATATAATACCTTTTACAGCTGGAATTTCATCATGGGAAATTTCAGCTGAATGGAGGGGATGGGAAATGAATGGCTGTCGTGTTTTTTGGGAGTCAGCAACTCTCAAACAATGAATGATGTGTGGGCAGGCATATTGTCATTCTGGAGAACACAGTCATTATTCTTCCACTTGTCAGGACATTTGGGTCAAATGCTCTCTCCCTTAGCTACTTCAAAATCTCACAGTAAAACTTGTTGTTGACAGTTTGAATAGGAGGGAGGAATTCCTTGTGGACCATGCCCTGGATGTGAAAAAAAAAAAACTTATCAACATTGACTTGATATTGCTGCAAAATTGATTGGCTTTTTTCAGCCATGGTGAATTTGATGACTTCCATTACAATGACTGCTGCTTATTTTTCTCAGAGTTATAAACATAAATCTGTGATTCATTAGTTATGACTTTTGGAAATGAAGTTGGGATAATCTCTGTTTGATCTTTGAGCTCCCTGCAGACAGTAGCACAGATTTCTTTCTGGTCATTGCACCAGAAAAAAAAGTTTTGCTTTGGCTCATTATTATCAAACCCTTTCTTAAGCATTCATTTGGTGAGTTTCTGCAGCAGTTTTATTGAGATTGAAGCAAAATTTAATGCAGATTTTTTGTTCCTTTAAATCTGCCATTTCATTTAGAAAAGAAAATCGGTGAACTGCTAACACACGATCTTACAAAAACGTAATCCAAGAACACAGCCTCTTAGCTTGTTGGCCTTTGGCTGATTCACAAATGGTACTGCTTGCCTTGATAGCACCTTGAAATAGGTTATGCTTTCATTGTATGAGGCCTTGATCAGTCCTCATATGAATTATTGTGCATAGCTCTTTGGTTGCTTAGTTTACATGGTGATGACGATATGTTAGAAAGTGTCTGGAGAAGATTCACAAAAGTGATAACTAACCTTTGAAATATGGAGCATGAAGACAGATTTAATGTGGTCATGAGACAAATAGATAATGGCTGTGATGTAAATTATTTGGATTTCAGCAAAGCTTTTTATGATGTAGCACACCAGAATCTATTGCTTAAAATGTACCATGTAGATACTGATGATCATCTGGTCAGATTGGTAAGAAATTGGTTTACAATTGGTTAATCAAAAATGAAACTATTTTTCATACATATTAACACCCCAACTGGCCAGGACGTCTATAGACGTCCAGGTTAATCTGAATACGATTCTGTAACACCTATTGAATAACATGGATAAGAAGTGCAATTTGGTCTCACTATTTCATCAACATCAGCCGGTAGGGAGGTTAAGGCATAAGTTATGTGCCATCCAGTCTTTTTCAACTCTTTGTGATCTTGTGAACAAAGGCTCTCCATCCCACTCGGCCTCTTGTATTTCTTTCTACAATTGTAAGTTCAATTTGGTAAGTACTTTTACGTTATTCGTTTAACTCTTTTACAGTCTTCCTCTTCTTCTCATTCCCTCATTCTTCCTTGGGAGTCAGAAAACTACCTTTTCCAATGATTCATCAGCTCACATAAAATGTCCAAAGTACATCAACATTCTGTTTGGCAATCATTGTCTCCAAGGAGCATTCTGTCTTTTTCTCTAAAACCTTCTTATTGGTTATTCTTGCAGTCCAAGGGATTCTTAATAGTCTCCTCCACACCCATAATTCAAATGAATTGATCCATTTTTTTGTATTTCTTCTTAATAATCCAGCTTTCACATCCATACATCACTACTAGAAATACCATTGCTTTGACAATTCTAACTTTTGTGGTTTTGCTCACACCTCTGTCTTTCATAATTTTTGCCAGTTTTTTCCCATGACTATCCTTCTTTTAATTTCATCTTCACATTTACCATCATTTTTGATTGTGGACCCCCAGTAAATCATAACTTTCAAAAATTTCTATTTTATCTCCCTCTATTATAAATTCATTTAAATTACCAGAACTCATCACTTTTGTTTTCCTGCTGATTAAATTAAGCCCGACTTATACAATAGAATCACCTGCCTCCAATCTTAATTCAAGCTTGGTCTCTTTGTGTAAGTTAACCATTCTCATAATATTTTTTGAGACATTCTCAAAAATTAGATGTCAACAAGGCCATGGGACTTGATGGTATATCACCACATGTCTTGATGGAATGTTCCAGAGAGTTAATAACAACATTAACTTACATTTTTAACATGAGTCTTAGATTAGCTCAAGTTCCAAAGGAGTGAAAAGAGGGCAAAATTGTTCTCCTTCATAAAGGGGTGATAAGACTAAGATTTCAAATTATAGGCTAAGCTAATCTGATTGTCCGGAGTTACGGTCAAGGTGTTGGAGAAGCTAGTGAAAACAAGGATTCAGAACTGGGTTGACAGTAACACAATTCTCCTTAATAGCCATCATGGGTTTGCTAAAGGAAGATAGTGTTTTAGTAATTTGCTTACTTATTATAACAAAGTGACAAGAGTCTGTTTAGATTTTGCAAAGACTTTCAATAGATTTCCACATGGCAAATTAGTAGTTAAATTGAACAGATGGGTTTGGATAGTAGATTAGCTCATTAGATTGCAGAATAGCTGTCTGATAGGTATCAGCAGGTTGTGTATGAGGGAGTGATATCCCAAAAGAGGTAAATCACTAGTGGTATCCCAGAGGTGTGTTTTGGGGGTTGTTTATTTTGTATGTAAATGATATTGGAAGAGGCTTAAATGGTGATATACAGTTGTTTGCAGATGATGCAAAGTTGAGGAGAGATTTCTTTTTGTCTCATTTGCTAACTGCTGATCATAGTGTACTTTCACTACCCCTATGAGAAGTAGAGCAGATTTAGTCTTGCAAGAGGATCTGAATAGACTGATTGTGCACGTGTTTGTGGGGATTTCAGTTTAAGGTATCAAACTGTAAGGTTTTTAAAATTTGGAGGCAAAGATGGGTTTTTGAGTATGAGATTGATGGTTATATCTTAGAGGCAGAAATTTCATGGACATTTTGCTAAAATTGTGAGGACAACACAGCAGATGATGGGAATAATGCAGTGAATACTGCATGTAGAAGTAAGAATGTTATGATTCCATTGAACAGGACTTTGATCAGGCCACATATGGATTACTCTGTGCAGATTTGCTTTCCTGGTTTTCAAAAGGATGATGAATTGTTGGAGAGGAGGGTTCAGAGAAAATTGATTAAGTTGGTTTCTGGTCTCTGGAATGCAGGGTATGAGGACATACTGAAAAAATGCAAATTGCAGAGGCTAGTGGATAGAAGGAAGATAGGAGACATGATAAGGTAAGGAGTAATTATCAGATTAATGTGGATGAGATTTTTCATAGAATGTATGGAGATGGCAGAACTAGAGGCCATCCCTGGAAGCTGTATAAAGCAGGTGTGAGCAAGGGGTGATGAGTAGATTTTTTGCATGGGGAGTGGATAGGTGATTGGAATGCATTACTTGAAAGTATAATGAACTGTGCATGTGAAAGTGGGATATCCTGCAACGAGTCTCTTGACTCCATGGAAGTTTGTTAATAATAATAATTGCACAGTTTTGTTCAGTTTGTTTTGCAGAATGAAAAACTGAAGTTTCTAGGAGGACATCTGTAAGAGACTGGCTAGCTCACTTTCAGTTGTGAAGTCCTTATAAAACTTCTTTGCATCCTAGATGCAATTTAAACCCATAACTTTAACAAGCAATATACAATTAACACAGAGAAGAATTAACAGTTGAATACATTATGAAAATTATGGATATAACTACTGTGTTAGAGTAAAACTTTAGTTTAATATAAACCAAAATATACACTCAACGTTTTGACCTTCACATTAAGATCATCTTCTGGAGTATACGTATATATACAAAGAAACAAGCTGCACTACAATCTACATGACATGCTATAGTTACTGATCAACTGTTAAAACTATTTGCCTGATCTCTGGTGTTTAAAAAAAGATTAAAAAATAACCTCACTACATCAAAGCTAGAGTCCTGTTGTTGTTGTTATTATTATTATCTATTTGGTTACAAAGTTAATTAAGCTGCTGGAGAGTAACATGTTCATACAGAAAATAATAGATAAACAGAAAATAAAATTACTTATATAAGTTGCATATAAATTGCAACTGGTATGGATAACAGCCAATAAAAAATGAAAAATTGCTTAGAGTCCTAAAGTCAGGGTTTGCTGGAAACTAAGTGGGCTGAATGTGTGTGCCATCCAAATTCTTGGGATTTTTAAGCCCCAATTATTATTAAGATTAGAGTGGTTAATCAAAATTTCATCAGACCTATAAAATTTTAATCAAAATTTGAGAGTCCTGGTGAAGCCGGCCTCTCAGATCATTCTCTTAACACCCTTCATTGAATTGATTGGAAAAGTACTTGTTCTTTGCATCATACAAAAACTTGGTATGAATGGAAATTTAAAGAAGCCTGTGAAATTTTGATTAACCACTCTAATCTTAAATAATAATTGGGACTTAAAAATCCCCAATTATTTAATTGGGGATTAAATAATAAATTCAAACCCTGACTAGGACTCGAAGCAATTTTTCATTTTTTATTGGCTGCTATCCATACCACTTGCAATTTATATGCATACTTATAAGTAATTTTATTTTTTATTTATTTATCTATTATTTTCTGTATGAACATGTTACTCTCCAGCTTAATGAACTTTGTAACTGAATAGATGATGATGATAATAATAATAATAACAACAGGACTCTAGCTTTGATGTAGTGATTTTTTTTTTTTAACACCAGAAGTCAGGCAAATAGTTTTAGCGGTTGATCAGTAACTATAGCATGCCATGTAGATTGTAGTGCAGCTTGTTTCTTTGTATATGTATGTATACTCCAGAAGATGACCTTAATGTGAAGGTCGAAATGTCGAGTGTATATTTTGGTTTATATTAAACTAAAGTTTTACTTTAGCATGGTAGTTATATCCATAAGTTTCATAATGTTGTATTCTGATCACCATGTAAGCATGAAAGAAAGGATTTAGCAGTTGAAGTTTGTTAGTTTACATAGTTCATATTAGATGGATAACAAGAGTTTGCTGCTTGGCTAAACTAGTCATTACTAGTGAACATAAAAAGAGAAGAAATAATAAATATACAAAGTGAATTTTTCACTGTGGGTTGAAAATAAGTGATGGTCTTCATCAACATTTGTAGAAACAGTGAATTTATGCTATTTAAAAGTGGATGAATATATAGTGGAGTTATGACTGATTCATACAATGTTGAACATGTCAGTAATTGTTTTGTTTGCATGTGTGTGTATATATATATATGTATGTTTTTTAAGATTAAAGGACTGAGAAACCGAGATGGGAAATAAAAAGCAGATTTTAATAGCACAACTAGTTTCGTTTTTAACAGACTTCTTCAGGTGCAGAAAAATAAATAATAGAAATAACCAACAAAAACCGTAAAGGAATTAACTCTAAACAGCACAAAAAGTTAGCGTATACATTTCAATGTTAATGCGTTGATGTTTGTCTATTTAAAAACATTCAATCTCTCTCTCTCTCTCACTTCATTGTTGGGTGTGTGCGTGTGCTCTAAATTTCGTTTACGCCAATATTGGATAGCAGCACAATGACAGTCTGATAGGTTGTAACTCAGGTTGCTGTTGAGATGTATAGGATTAAGGATGATTTCTTTAGATGCTATTATCTTTCTTTCAAATTCATCGTAACAACGGAAAATATTATTAGACTTATCCCATAGTACTGGATGGGTGCGGTTTCTTCATTAGAATTCATGGAAAACAGAACATGGCTAGACAGAGCACTGATTTGCATTCTCCTGTAACTTATGTCTCTCTGATGTTCTTCGATGCGTACTCAGTGGATTTCTCTGTTTGGCCAAAGTATGGTTTATTACAGTTGCACCAAATCTGGTAGATGCTGGGATATTTTAGGTTGTTTAGGTTTAGGTCGGCTCAGTAAGGAGCGGAGTTTTGGTAACTGTGAATAAAGTCTGTATGTTGTATTTCCTAAGAACTTTGGCCAATTTGGGAGAGACATAACTGATATAGGGTAGATAAATGTTACCTTTAACACTTGTGGTATCCTCATTATGGTGAAGGAGTGGATTAAACAGGAATTTGTTAATAGTTTTCTGGGAATATCCATTCAGTTGAAAGGTAGTCCAGAGGAAATCGAGTTCTTTGTTAAGTTCTTCTTCGTCATAAAGAAGGGAGTGAGCTCGATGTTCAAGTGTAGAAATGATTCCAAACTTTTGTGGGGGATAATGGTGGGATTGAGCATGGAGATATCTGTTTGTATTGGTGGGTTTTCTGTAAATCAAAATTTTCAATTTCTCTGCTGAACAGGTCAGTTTAACACCCAAAAAAGATGTAGCAACCATCAACTTCTAACTCAGCTGTAAATTTTATGTTTGGATGTTGATTATTCATCTAGGAAGTTCCGAAGAGATTCAGGGCCGTGGCACCAAATTAAAAAAATGTCATCTATGTATCTTTTCCAAATTCTAGGTTTTAAAGGGAAGGAGGAGATAGCTTTCTCATCAAAATTTTCAAGGCAGATGTTAGCAAGTACTGGTGACAATGGGTTTCCCATAGCTAATTCAGAATTTTGTTTGTAGATAGTATCTCCATACTTGAAATATCCTGAATGAACACACTGAGTTAATAGGGCCATGATCTTAGATAATTTGTTTTTTAGAAGTAAGAGAACTTCTGTAGGAACATTGGTAAATAAGGAGACTGGCCATGATTTCTTCTTCTTTAATACTAATATCTCTAAGGCTAGAGACAAATCCACGGAGTTTTTAATAAAAGATGATGACTTGCCGTAGAAACATTTTAGAGATTTAGCAAGAAATTTGAAAAGTTGTAGGTTGGAGAATCAATTCCTTCTACAATAGGTCATAGAGTAATGTTCTCGTTATGGATTTTAGGTAATCCATATAATTGAGGAATCAGCAGACGGAGAGAATTACACCTTTACTTGGATAAAGTTATCAACAAATCAAGGCATAACCTTTCAACTGCTGTAAAAAATGTTCTCACCAAAGGTCTCAATTTTGCTTTGTCTCAGAGATCAATCCCGAAAGAATTATTACTTACTAGAATTGAAAAAGCTGCTTCCTTCCTTCTTACTCAAGAAGCAAACCTACTCCATATGGAATCCATTTTCATTATCAACAACTCCAAACCTCCTACCGACAACATCTCTTCATCAGAACGACAGGCTATTAAGAAACTACAAAATAACAAAGACATCATTATTCTTCCGGCATATAAAGGCAATGCTACGGTTGTACTCAACTCTGAAGACTATCACAATAGGATGCTAGACCTGATGCAAACTGACACTTACTCGATACTGGAAAGAGATCCTACCCTTGAACTTCATAATCGTACCTGCAGTCGTCTGAGAACATCAACAGAGTTCCCCTGGAACATACGTCTGTCTCTTTGTTCTCTCCATCTGCTGATCCCTCGATTATATGGATTACCTGAAATCCATAAAGAGAATTCCTCTGTGACCAATTCTAGAAGGAACTGATTCTCCAACCTATAACCTTTCCAAATTTCTTGTTAAATCTCTAAAATGTTTCTCCTGAAAGTCATCATTTTTTATTAAAAACTTGGATTTTGTGTACAGCCTTAAAGATATTAGTATTAAAGAAGAGGGTGCTTAAGGGTCAAAGCTATATAACTGAGAGGAGACCTCCATATAGCCTTTATAGGAATGTGGAGAACCGATCAGGGCTTCTGACCTAATGTGCAATCCTCACCTGCTCATAGTGCACCCTGTTAGGTATCTTCCTAGATACCTAACAAAGATGGGCTGGCAATTTGGGATTTAGCCTACCAAATTGTATTCTTATTGGCTTAAACCAAAACAAAAAAAATGATGGTACAACATGACAGAATTTCATGCCAGCTGATGCGTCACCCGGTTAACAAGGCCCCCATTGTTTTTACCGAGGAACCAGGGCAAACAGCGAAAAGGTCAGCTACTGGAACAAATCCTAAAACCCACCCCAACTCAACATCACCAGAGTTCGAGATCGGTACTATCAACATAAGAAGCCTCAATGGCAAGAAATGGAGCTAGCTGAGGAATTGGATAAGTACCAGATCGACATAATAGGGGTGACTGAAACAATAAAGACAAAAACTGGTGAGATCTTTCTGAGCAATAAATACAAGATGTTATATTCAGACAATGACAATCGATGAAAAGGAGGAGTAGCCATAGTATTCAACACTATGGCTATATAATATGGCTATAGTATATAATATATACTATAGCCATAGTATAACACTAACACAATGTTCCAACATAAAAATGTACACAAATTCACATGGAGAGAAGAGGCATGGAATAAGAAAAGTGTCATTGACTATGTTATTGTTGATAGTGCTGTTTTCTCTCTGGTGCAGGGCACCAGAGTGTACAGAGGATTTGAAATTGGAAGTGATCACCATTTAGTCTTCAGCAGGATAAAATTGAATTTCGTATAGAAAAGAAGAACATGTAAGAAAGTTTTAAAGCGAATAAAAGTTGAGCAGCTCTCAGATGTGAACTGTAGACTTAAATACACAGACATGATTGAAGAAAAAAAATGAAAGAGTCTGAGAACAAGAACCAAACCTTGGAGATTCAGTGGCGAGCACTGAAGGAAACACTGATTGATTCAGCCAGAGAGGCATACGGTGAGGTTGTCTGTAAGGATAGAAAAATTACAACACCATGGTGGACACAGGAAGTTAAAGAGGCAGTGAGAGAAAAGAAGAAAGCATATCAAAATTCCTGGCAAATAAGTCAGCTTGTGCTCTTACAGAATACAGAGACAAATGCAAGAAAGCTAAACATTGTGTAAAACTAGCTAAACAAAAGTCATGGGAGGACTTTGGTAAGAACATAGAAAAAAAATATCAAAAAGGTGGCAAGATATCCTGGAGGTTGTTGAAGAAGCTCAGAAATAGAGGAAAGAGTGCTGTAAAAGGAATTAGAGATGATAAAAGTGACATGAAAAGATATCCTTGAAGTATGGAGTAATTACTTTGAAAAATTGCTTGCTAAATGAAACCAGTGATGGCAGCACAGTGGTAAAAAAACACTGACCAGGCATGCACAGGAATACATCTTCATACTTGAAGTAGAAAAAGCCATTAAAAGCCTGAAATGTGGAAAGGCATCAGGAGTAGATGATATTCGACCAGAAATGTTCAAGTATGGAGGTATAAAAGTCATACAGTGGCTGCACTGCATAGTTCAGAAGGCCTGGACAGGGGGTATGAATTCCAGATGATTGGAGTGGAGCTCCCATAGTACCCATGTATAAAAAGGGAAATAAAACTGAATGTGAGAATTACAGAGGTATTTCTCTACTGAGTGTTTCTGGTAAGATTTATGATAGTATACTTGAGAAACAGTTGAGAAGGATTGTGGAAGAGAAGCTTGGTGAAGAACAAGCTGGATTCAGGCCAAATAGAGGCTGTTAGGATTAGATTTTCACTTTACGACAGATACTCGAGAAATCATGGGGATATAACAAAGATCTGTATTTAAGTTTTGTAGATCTGGAAAAGGCAGCAAGAGAGAAGATATATATATATATATATATATATATATATATATATATATATATATATATATATAGTGAAAAATAGACAATTTTTTAAAAAATACTAAAACTTTAAATAAAATAGGATGGAAAAAAATTAAGAAAAGTAGGAAATCCATTAATGAATATGTATACCCAAGCCATGGCCCTATACATAGGTGTGAATTGTGTTATGTCATTGGTTTGACTACAGTGGTGATTACTTACTATATCTCAGTGTGCTGTTGAAATTAGTTTCAATCAGTTACTTCCAGTTTTCTTCTTATAAATCCAACCTAAAATGCATTTTAGGTTGAATTTAGGTTTGCCTGCCTGGTTGGATGGATGGTTAGTGTATCTCCTCTCCAACCAACAGGTTGTTGTTTTGAATCCTGCTTTGCGCTTGGATGTTTGTGATTGTCTTTAGCCAGGAGATGAATTTCATCGTTCGGTGTGAGACCACCACCACCACTCCGCTTATTGAAGACCTGAACCTGGCTTGAAAAGTTCTATGTTTGGTCTCTTCAGCAGGATTTCTGGACTATAGGAACAGGACATAAAAAGCCTATACCTGAATTGCTCAGACTACAAAGATGATAAAAATTTAAAAAAACAAAACATTTATATAAAATTGATAAAAATGGCAAAAAAAAAAAAAAAAATCCTTAGTGGTACAAAAATGTACTATAGGTTTATCATAACCTTTCATGGGCAGGACTCCCCCCCCCCAACACACACACACACACACACACACACACACACACACACACACACACACACACACACACACACACACACACACACACACACACACACACACAGTATTTCTTTTCCCTTTGGCATGTTATTTCTAAGCTTTCTTGTTTTTATTTTAGAAGAATATGATTGATTTTTTTTTTTCTATTTTGATTATTTAGGAGTTCGTAGTACCTGACAACTTCTTTGCATTGTTTCTGTTTCCTTCAGAATAGCAGATGTAGCCATCCCATCATGAACATTCGTAAAATTATGACCATCAAGATGTGTAGTGACCTTCATGCATATCCCCCCCCCCCAAAAAAAAAGGTAGTTTCATTACTGCATGCATCTTCTGTGTTATTTTTGAGCTTTGACTTTAATTTTTCATGCATGTGAAGATTTATGCAGTAATGAAACACTTTTTTTTTTTTTTAATGCAACTACATGAAGGATTATAGCAGATTACTCATGTCTTTTTTTTTTTTTTTATAATCTGAGTTGCAATCTAGATAAAAGGTCTTCAGGATTTTTCAAATTCTTAAACCTGCTTTGCAAAGGCAAAGTAGTACTTTACTTTTAAATTGTCACAAATTAGAATGCGTTGAAATTCTTATGCTGTAATTGGGAAACATTAATATGCTGAAGGAATTAAAGTCAGAGCTCATAAAACTATAGAGAATAGTTTTGTGTTTTGATTATGATTAAAATATTTATCATAAACACAAAAGATGTTTTAATATTAAAAATTGTTATAGATACTGTTATATGAAAAACATATTTCACACATGATGATCAAAGTACTATGCATTGGATAAAACAGTTCTTTGTTTTTTTTTGTTTATTGATTGGTGTCTTTTTCTAGTGCAAGGCAATCTTGTATGAAGGTAATAAAATTGTGTGCACCTGGAAGCTGCATTATGAATGTAATGTTTTCTGATATTGTTACTAATTCATATCTTTACCTCGTTGCATTTTTGTAGTTTGCTTAATCATATTTAATGTGTACATATTTATATGAGGTGTGTCCAGAAAATAAGATCTGTTCAAAATTTAAAAAAAAAACTGGTAGAGGGGAAAAAAAAAAAGTTATATGCTAAAAACCTACATGTGGCAACTTTCCACTTAGTTGCCATTGATTACCAGATATTTTCAGTATCGCTTTGTCTACTTCATACCTGCATCAGAAACACTTGCCAGCAGTGAGTTCAACAACTGAGTCATACTGTTCTTCAATTCCTCACTTCTTCCCTTTGGCATTTTATTTCTGTTCTGTGCTGTGATGCGAGCCACTGCTTCATTTGCAGGAACAAGAGATAGTCATTGGGCTTGAGTTTGGGGCTATAGGGCGGGTGGTTGAAAAGTCCTCACCCAAACTTCTGAATATGCTGGACAGTTGTAACTACAGTGTGCACTCGTGTGTTGACATACAAAAGCATGATCCCTGATGATAGCATTCCTCATCTTTTGTTCTGAGTTTCTTCAGCATTTCATAATACGCATTAGGATTAATTGTGGTTCCTTGATGAAGAAAATTGATGAGCAAGATCCCTTTTCGGTCTCAGAAGACAGTGGCCATCATTTCTTTTGACTGACAGTGCCTGTTTGAATTTTTTTGGTTTTCAGAGATAATGAATGGCATCACTGTATTGTGCTCCTACATTTTCATAATGCTCTAAAAATGTTTGAGCTGATTCCACTTGTAACTGTTTACAGACATCAGTCAGCATTTTTGGGACCCATCTGCACACAATTTCTTATACCGCAGCTTTTCTGTCACAATTTCATGAATAACCAAGTGTGGAATTTCTGGGAATTCAAAAGAAAGTTCGATAATTGTGAAATGTTGATTCTCACAAATTTGTGTTTATTCTTTTCACCAAATCGTCTGTCCACACTTGTCTGTCACTGTGTTCTTCATCATGAACATTGCTGCACCTTTCTTTAAAGAAACAACACCATTGCTTAACCCTACTGTGACTCATTATATTAGGCCCATAAACTTTACACAGTTGTCAGTGAATTTCTGCAACACTATTGTTTTCTGCCAACGAAAACCATATCACATCATGAACCTTGCAGCTGGTGGGATTTTTTAATACAGCATTCTATAAATTATTTGTAGAAGACAAATGATAACATGACAAAAGTAAACAGTCAGCAGCTAGCTGATGAGTCACTAGACTATCATGCATGCACGATCCCTCTCCCATATCTTATTTGGTGGTAAATTCTGAATGGACCTTACTTTCTTGATGTGCCTCATGCATATATATTTGTAGTTTGCTTAATCATATTTAATGTGTGTGTGTCCGCGCAGTTAGCCTAGTGGCTGTGTGCTTTGCAACCATATGACTGAGAAAGTCATATGGAGTGTCCCAGGTTCAATTCCTGTCGAAGACATGAGGAATTTGAGGATCTTCCTCAGCCATAGGAAAGTTAGCTGGTCTTGGGCATGGGCAGTAGGGTTTTTTCCTACTGCCCATGCATCCCGTAATCAGGCAAACCAGCCCCATGAACACACACGGATCTACAGTCATAAATACTTAACCCACCCATGAGGGGGCTCAACTCATCCCAATAGGGACAGGGGAGAAAAAGGGAGGAAACTCCATACGAATAAATAAAATAAATGTGTGTGTGTATTTCACACACATTTATTCATTTTTATATATATGAATCCCATCCATGAATGGACTAACAGTTAAGTTAGTCCATTCATGGATTTTTCATCCCGTAAGCAGGCAAATCGGTCCTGTGAACACACACGGATCTACACTCATAAATACTTAACCCCCCATGAGGGGGCTCAACTCATTCCCAATAGGGACAGGGGAGAAAAAGGGAGGAAACTCCATACGAATAAATAAAATAAATGTGTGTGTGTGTATTTTATTTATATATATATGAATCCCATCCATGAATGGACTAACAGTTAAGATGATTTGAAAACTCTACTAGAGACTAAGTTAATGTGTGAAAGACACTGTGGCATTTATGTTTTAGCACAGTTTTGTTATTTCCCACCTTGTCTATATATCCAACCTTTTAGTTAGTCAGTCATGGAGAGTAAGATAACAATATATTATATATAATTTTTATTTTAGTTGGTTACTGTTTCAGATTCTTATTTGTGATGGTGCATTGACTTCAAAATCAGCATGTTGCATTTATCCAAGCTGAAATATAAAGTTAAATATTTATTGTAAATATATAAATATATACAATAGATTCAATTCTCTATATTAAGTAATTCCTTATATCTCTCTCTAAAGAGATTTGATATTCATATCTGCCAGAGGGTGAGGTCAGAGTTGCACATGTAAAGAGGTAGCAGTGAAAAAAAGATAAGTTTTTGTTATTTTTATTAGTTTTTTTTTACTTTAAGTATGGATAATCTCAGCTAGATACAACATATAGTCTGTGGGTAATTTGCAGATAGGGAATTGGTACTTAAGAAGTAATAATTTAGTATAGTTTTTAGTAGTTCTTGTATGGTATTTGAATAATTGCAGCAGCCACAGCTCTGTTTGTCAACCCCCCCCCATTTAAGGACTAAATATTGCACACCATACTACAGGATTTTTGTGGTATGAAAGTCCGCGCAGTTAGCCAAGTGGCTATGCTCTTCGCAACCATATGCCTGGGGAAGGAGTGTCCTAGGTTCGATTCCCGTCGGTGACGTGAGGAGCTGAAGGATCTTCCTCAGCCATAGCCAAGTTAGCCAGTCTTGGGTGTGGATAGCAGGGTTTTTTCCTCAGTTTATTCTGGGGTTTTTCATCCCACAAAGCAGTTTTTGTGGGATAAGTTCTCAAGGCCAGTTTGACTGGCCTTGAGAACTTAACACTACAGCCCATAGGATATACCGCAGAATAGGGCTGACCACCTTATCCTGTAAACGGATTGAGGTCCGATGATCAATGGACCCTCGACACCGCAAGGTAAAAGAGGGTATAAAGAAGATGAGATGAGAATTTTAGCAGGAGACTTAAATGCAAGAATTGGAAACACGAAAATTAATATTATAGAAATACATGGAGAACATACTCTAAACAGGAATGGTAAAAAATTGATTGACTTTGTAGTTTATAATAACTTAAAAATAATGAATTCCTTCTATAAACATAAAGACATACATAAATATACTTGGGCAGCAAGAGGATGGAAATCAATATTAGATTGCTTTATATTAAATGAAAAGACATCAAAATTTTCGCTAGATGCTAGAGTTCACAGAGGATATGAAATAAGCAGTGACCACTTCCTTGTTAAAATGAAATTAAGATTACCACCTAAATGGCAACGAGTAACAAGAACAGAAAGAAAAATTGAAACATTTGTTTATAAAACTAGACTATTGAATGACACAAATGTACAATGGCTATATGAACAAAGAATTAACCAATATCTAGATAAAATAAAACAAAATATAGAAATATAATGGCTTAATATAAAAACGATGCTAAATGCAGCGTCGAATGAAAGCTTACGAAAGACCAAAAAATTATAAAAGGAAAAAACTGAAGATCTGGGATGATACAATCAAAGAAATAATCAAAAAGAAAAAAGAAGCCTATCACAAATGGTTAAGCAGTAAAAGATTAGAAGATGAAATAGAATATAAAAGAATAAGAGCCATAGCTAAAAGAGAAGTCAGAAAAAGACATAGAGAATCATGGAACAAATTTGTTTCTAATTTAGAACATAATTTATATAAATTAAGACCCAATGTATATAAGATTTTGAAACGCTTAAATGCAGATACCAGAGAAAATATAAAATTAAACACCAAATTGAAATTAGAGGAATTTCGAAATTACTACATACCTCAGAATTGTGGACAGATAAATATTTTAAAAAAGACAACTGGCAAACAATTAATGAAAATGTAAAGGAAATAACTAAAGAAGAATTAGAAATCAGCCTGAAAGAAACAAGAAACGGAAAATCACCTGGAGAAGATAAGCTAGGTTCAGAACTATATAAATACGCAGGAACAGGATTCAAAGAAAGACGCTTATTATTTTTAAATACAATTTATTCAACTGGTATCCCCCAATAATTTTGTTTGTGCGACACACCTTCACACTACAGCTGACACACCAACATGTCGCGACACACAGTTTGAGAAGCTCTGCCTTAGATCTTATCCAAGCCATATTTCCTCCTGATATCTCAGCCTTATTTCAGTTCACCATGAACTTAGTCTGTTTTTCATTTAGCAAGGAAAATTCTACAAACAGATAGAGGGGACTGCCATTGGTTCTCCACCCCTTGCCAACTTCTTTTTGGTGACCTGTGCAGAAAAAGCCTTAACCTTGGGTCCATATAAACCCACTGTCTGGCTATGCTACGTTGATTATGTGTTCTCCATTTGGACACATGGTCTGGATACACCCCACAATTTCTTTACATACCTAAACAATCAACATCCCAGGATCCAGTTTACCTTGGAAAAGGAAAACAATAACAGCCTCCTGTTCCTAGATACTCTGATTACACCTCAGCCTGATGGATCCCTGTCATTCTCTGTTTAAGGAAAACCTACACATACAGGTAGATACATTCACCAGAAGTCACTCCTCCCCAACAATATGGGATTATAAAAATCCCATATAACAGGGCAAAATTAATCAGTTTGGATAACACTGCTCTAACTACTGAACTTGACCATATCCTTAACACTTTCTTAGCCAATGGCTACAACCCCCCCTACAAATCCATAAAAATATTAAAACCATGTAACCACAACCTCTCTCTTTTCCTGCCCCTTCAAACCAGAGATTACTCAAAATCTAGAACCATTCCATATATCCAGGGAAGATCCGAAAAATTAACAAAAATCCTAAGGAAATATGACCATACAACCAGTTTCAGACCACACAAGAAATTGACATCTTTTATCTGTTCCACTGAAGACCAACCACATCCCCTAGACCTACCAGCAGTATACCAGGTCCCCTTGCAGTTGCAAATTGTCCTACTGCGGCCAAACAGACAGGACAGCCAATATCAGCATATCCAAACACAAGGACTACATCCAGTTCCACCAATACAGCCTCTCAGGTCTTGCAGGCCATGCTTTGGACACCCACCACTGAATATGCTGGAAGAAGGCCATTCTATTACACTGCAGCACATACAAGTATGAAAGAGTCATCTCATTTGCTCAGTTTTAGTGCCTGCATGCACATATCATTATTTTTTGGCGATCCGTGATGATGGTAATGTAACATTGCCAAAATATTGGAAGGTATTAAAGTTTTTTATAATTAATATTCTAGTATACATTGTCATTTCCTGAAAAATTAAATGCTAAGCAGTAACAAGCAGAATGTGGATGAAAAAATAAAAGTAAGGAGTATGGTAAGTTTGAAACATCGTGAAGTTTTCGAAGATAGTGTTAATTGGGAGGATGAATAGCAAATAAGTAGGTAGCTTATAGAGAAGAGAGAGAGATGTACTGAAAGAAGAAGTGGAGTGTCTTTGGAATGAGTTGAAAAGCATGAAAGGAAAGATTAGGCAACTGGAAACAATGCAAAGCGAATCAGAGGGTGAGAGAGTTATGGGAATGATAGAAGAGGAGAGAATAGGAAAGGCAGTAAAAGAGAGGGAATGATAAAACTGCGAGAGTGTGCTGGAACCAGGGATGGAGAGATGACGGGACAACAGGTAAGTAGGGGAACAACAAAAGAAAGTGTTAGAGGAGAGAGAGAGAGGGAGGGTGAGGAATTCAGGTAAGAAACAGTTATAAGAGGTGTGATGTATGGAGACACGATTTGTGGTGTGCAAGATAGAATTCCTGGAGGAACAATAGATAGTGTGACTATGGCAGTTAAGCGAGGTGAAAGGGTGGATGAGATGATTGTGATGGTGGGCATGAATGACTTGAGAGGCAGTGAATTAGGTGCAAGAGATCTGAGATTCATGCTTGAGGTTGTACGGAAGAAGACAGAGAAGAAAGATAATGTGTTGCCCAGGTATGATAATGTTCTCTGAGCAAGTCAGCATCAATGCAGAGAAACTGGAATTATCAGGATGGATGATAGCAGGAGTGGTCTGTTGTGGGAATAAGTGAGGGAATACATTGGGTAATGCTGAATCCAGTCTAGTTTGGAGGGGATAATGATATATATAGAAACAGAGACAATGCCTTGATTCTTTATGCCAGGAAGGAATATCTGGAATAAAGGAGATGAATTGGTGGCACTGATAGCATCATCATGTGGAAAGATTATTGGGATCTTTGAGAGGTGGTTGACAGAAGATATTATACTAACAGGAATAGAAGTAGCAGGGTAGCATTTTTTGACAGGATAGGAAGGGAAAATGCAGTGGTGGAGTACTGCTTATGATAAGTGACAATTCGTGTCCTCTCAGAATGGAGAATTTAGGGCAATGGCACTAAGGGTTTTGAAAGTATATGGTGTAAGGTAGAAGTGGGCAGGATAGGATATTTAATGGAGCATTGCTACAAGCTGGGGAGCAAAGAGGAGTGAAGAGCTGATGTTTAAGCAGTTGAGCTTGGCAGGTACAAGAAGAATGATTGTTATGGGAGATTTTAACTACAGCAGTATAAATTGGGAAGAGGAAACTACGTTTCCTCTTATTCCATATATTCCATACCATAAGAGTATGGAATAACTGGAATTCTTGAGCGACAAATGTCTTAGACAACATGTAGTACTAGGAACACTATGTTCAAGAGTTTTAGATTTGGTCATACCATCAGAAGAACTGATTATAACTGGGATGGCTTCTCTGCCCCCAGTTAGAGAGAGTGACCATATGATTTTTACTTGGAAGATGGAATAGATCTGCAGGAGTATCAAAGAGAATGGAATGTATGCAGAATTATAAGGCAGGTGATTATAATAGTCTTAGCCAACTTGAGGCAGTTCCATGGAGGGGGATTGGAATAGTGAGATATCATCAGTGCTTGGGAACTTGTGAAGGAATATTTATTAGCATTAATAGCAAGTTGTATACTGTGAGTGAAGAAGCAAACACAATTTGGTGTAAAGTGGATAACAAACAATATCAAATGGGAACTGCAGGTAAAAAAGAGCTTATGGAAGAGATATAAGGAGAGGGGTGGAGAGCAGATGCATGAAGAATATGACTCAGGTCAGAATAGTGACTAATATGGTAAGGTAGGCAAAACTGGAATATCAGAAGAGATTGGCCCTGAGGTCCAAAGAAAATCCTAAGGCCACTCACAGGAGAAATGATTGTTGAAGAATGACATTGTTGAATAAAAATGGGAATTGAGTGACAAAAAGTGATTGAAGGACATTGGAGTTGTTCAATGAACACTTTATTAGGGTATTTCATCCTGGAGAAGTAGGTTTTAATACCAGAAGGATAGGATAGGTTTGAGATTTAGAAGTGCAAGAAGAGAGTGTGTTTCAAATACTGAGTACTCTGGATAGCAATAAAGCAATGGGACTGGATGGGATTTCACCATGGGTGCTAAAGAACTGGCAGCTCTATTGACTTGGCTTTTCAATAAAAGTTTGGTCATGAGAAAGGTATCCAAGGAATGGAAGGAGGGTAAAATAGTGCCAATGCATAAGGGTGGTAGCAGGCTAGAAGTGTCAAACTATAGACCAGTTTGTATTTCATCAGTAATTAAGATCTTGAAGAAATTAGTGAGGGATCATTTACAGCATTATGCAGATGAGGGTAGTGTTATCTGTGAGAGACAGCATGGATTTGTTAAGGGGTGCTCTTATTTTAGTAATATGATTGCCTTTTATAATAAAGTGACAAGAGTGGTTGTTCAAGAGAGGGAAAGGCATATTTTATCATTTTTTTGGATTTTACAAAGGCATTTGACAGGGTACTACATGTTAAGCTGATATTTAAGTTGCTTCACACGAGTTTCTCATAGACAGGCTTATACGTTGGTTATGCATTTCTAAATCACTTAAGAAATTGAACAACATAGATCCGAATATAAATTAAATTACACTTTAATAAATATTTCCGATATTTCGGCAACATCTCGTTGCCATTTTCAAAAGGAACTTATAAAAAGGCATGTGCACGCAGGTACTATAACACAGTAAATGAGAATGAAGAGATGAAGCTATTTCTCCTAGAATTCCTGATGGTGCCCTCTAGCGGGCTAAGTAGGTGTAAATAAACTACTTAGCCCGCTTCTCATTTACTGTGTTGTAGTGCCTGCGTGCACGTGCCTTTTTGTAAGTTCCTTTTGAAAATGGCAACAAGACGTTGCCGAAATATCAGAAATATTTATTAAAGTGTAATTTAATTTATATTCGGATCTACGTTGTTCAATTCCTTAAGCGATTTAGAAATTCACATGAGTTTAGATGTCAGGTTAGTGAACTGGATTCGGGAATGGCTATGTGATGGGTATCGGCAAGTTGTGTAAAGGGTGGGAGGGGGACAGTATCGAGGATGCAGAAGGTTACAAATGGGATCCCACAGGGCCCAGTACTGGGACCTGGATTGTTTAACCATTATATCAATGACATTGTAAATCGATTACAGGGGTGATATTCAGTTGTTTGCAGATGATGTGAAGCTGGGAAGGGTTATTAGCAATAGTGCAGATGTGGTAGCCCTGCAAGAGGATTTGAATAAACTGGACAGATGGGTAAATGAATGGGGGTGTCAGTTCAATGCAGAAAATGTAAGGTCTTGAGGTTTAGGATACAACAATGGGAAGATGCATACTCTGTTGGATGAACTGTACTGGAGGAAGTGGGGGAGGCAAGGGATCTGGGGGTGATGATTGATAGAAACCTGAAATTCAGGGAACACATTGCAAAGGTGGTGAAGAGATGATTGCTGCAATACTAAGGATTCTGACTTGCAGAGAGATAAGAGCTGTCATTCCATTATATAAAGGCCTGATCAGACCACCTTGAAGTATTGTGATCAGATTTGGAGGGGATAAATTAACTGTGGAAAGAGTGCAGAGGTGAATAACAAAGATGGTCTCAGCACTATAAAATGTTAGTTATTAAGATAGGCTGAGAGAATGCGGACCGCATTGTGATATGATTGAGACTTTTATACTCTTGAGAGGTTAGATGTAACATTCCTGTGTAACATTTATTCCATCACTATTCTCTTCCTTTGTTTAATTTATTTCTTTATTTTATATTGTATCTCTCAAATTCTTTAGAATACTATAAAAGTTGAAGATCTCATTTGACTAATACACTTGCTGTGTCTTCTAGTTAGCTAGTTTTCTTAATGCATTTTTCCCTCATTTTTTCTGAAGTATGCTTGAAGAATAGTCACCCAGACAATAGGAATACATTTGAGGGGTTCCTGTTACACTTCTAATAAAAATAAGTTCATTGCAGATTCCATCTTGCTCCTTGGAACATATTTCACATGCTTTTCATTAAATACATAACATTCTCACTATTATATGAAAGTTTGATTAATTACGCTATCCTTCAGTATTAACTCCATAGTTTCTCATTGGGAATCAGATAAAGATACACATAAAACCTTTTCCGAAATCACAGAACTTAACTCGGTAGTTTATTCCACCTTTCCGGCTCTCCTCAATTGCTAGCCTACTCGTTTTCTTGCTAGCATTCTTGTTACCCGGTGATGACTGTTCTAAAAACTTGCAGCCAATGTTCATGTCTGTTATCAAGATTTAAAGAGAAACTCTATTGACTAAGGAGCTGGCATGAGAATGCTACAATAAACAACACACAATAATATACATGCAGTGTTATTTTTATGAATCCCTAAAGATTACAATATATGATAAGCAAGTTTGCTACTAAATACATTTCTCATTTCATTATGCTACTGCTTAACCACATGGCAGTTCCCATAATATAACAGTATGCAACTACACCCCCAAATCAAAAAATTAAAATAATCAAAGAAAATGTGTTGAATGATTTGCAATTCTAATTTCTTGCATAGAAAAAAATTATCACCAAATATGAATTACCATCATCTAAATCCACGTACTTTGTAGATTATATAACCATGTAAACACATAAAAATGTAATATAAATTATAAGAAAACTGTTATTTGAAAACATTCACAAAATTAGAATAATTTTTATCATGGTTCAAAATATTAGAATATTCCAAATTTTTCCGATTGGTTTTGAGAAGAGCATAGAAATAGCATATATTTCGACCCATATTTAACAAATGATCAATTGAAATCCACGTATGCATGTGGATTTCAATTAATCATTTGTTAAATATGGGTCGAACGAGTGACATATTGAAAGCTAAGAAGTTTTGTATGGAGTCTCTACACAAAGAAGGCCAAACTCGACAGTTTATAGCTAAGGAATTGCTAAAATAATTGCTGTAACAGCAGCCAAAAGGTATTAACTACATCAAAAAATGAGAGAAAATTGAACAATATTGTGAAGAAAAAACGCTTCCTATGAGATGACTTCACAAATTAGGTTTTAAATCACATGTGCCTAAGACAAAGCTGCTTATGACTTCCAAGCAAAAGTTGGCTAGAGTGCAATGGTGTAAGCAAAGACTATTGTGGAATCAAGAGGACTGGAAAAAGGTACTTTTTAGCGATGAAAGTATGTTTTGTGTGTCCCATGGCCCTCAAGGGATACATGTTTGGCATCTTAAGCAAGAAGCATTCGATAAAGTATGCATAAAATGTTCAGTGAAATTTTCAACCTCTATGACTGCAGAGAGTCCAGGTAGGCTGTATACGAAAGAGTCAGCTCCAAAGTGTACCAAGATATTCTTGAGCACTTTATGTTACTGACATCAGAAGATTTATGTGAGGATTTCCTTTTTCAGCAAGATTCAACTTCTTGTCACTTCTAAGACCACTACTAGATGACTCAAAGAAAAACTGACCAGATTTAAACTACATTGAGAATTTAGGAGGGATTATGAACAATTGTCTTCAAGAAGTTGCCCCAAAAGATAAAAATGAATTTGCTTCTAGTCTGCAGACCATATGGGCATTTTTTGATAAAAAAAAAGACTGAACCGCTAGTAAATAATACGTCCAACCATTTATGAATGGTCATTAAAGCTAAGGGGAATGCAACAAAGTACTAATTATCATGTTGTTTTCCTTTGACTAATTTTTGTGCATTTATTTTTGCATTATTATAATATTTAGAACTTTGTTAAAAATTATTCTAATTTTGTGAATGTGTTCAAAGAACAGGTTCTTATAATCAGGGCTACCCCGCACAAGGGCACTTGAAGATGAGGGGCGGCATTTCACCAAGGGAAATAATAAAAAAAATATATAAATTTTCTTATTCTTGAATTATATCGTACTATATAAATCACAATTACAAATTATAGTTAATGCAATAAAAATGAAATTTTAAATCAGTCCAATTTTTATGAATTCTTAATAATCTAGCAACATTTTTAACTTAATACATCACCAGTTTTATTATAATTTGTTTGAAGTGAAACATTATCAGTATTACCACAGATTTTATTTCACAGAGTAAAATAAAAATTACAATTTTTATTTTAATTTGCAATCTCATAATAAACTCTGCTAAAGTCCTCATGTACTAGGATTCTTCTGGAATTATACAGTTCATATTGTTATATTACGATGATTATCTTCTGGATTTGTATGGTACAGGTTGCTATTGAATGTTCAGGAAAAAAAAAAAAACACTTCACCAAGTCTTCTTTGTATTGAGATTTTTCTTTGTGGTTGCTATGAAGGTTGCAGATGGGTCCTCCACATTCTTGGAATTTAGACCATTTTTATTCAGATTCGGATCATGTTTGAACAATTCACATGATTCCTTGAATTTCCGCTCGAATTCTGTGGTATGTTTGGAGTGCGTGGTCAGAAAGACCGGTTTTTCCAAAATGGAAGTATTTTATGTGCCATTTGTGTTCATCCTTCCTGATTGGGATGGTTCGCCCTGTTTCCACTATGTGTGGTATGTTACATGTGCAATGTATTTTGTAAACCCCTGGGTGGACTTGGTGTGGCAGAGAATTCTTGGAAGAACTGAGTAAGTGTCTTAATTTTGTTGGAGGTTTAAAGGTGGTTTTGATGTTGTATTTGTGTAGTGTTCTGTCTGTTTTTTCTGAAATGCCTCTAACATATGGTATAGCAATAGCATTCTTGTATTAGTGGTATCTTTGTGGAGGATCTTGTGAATGGTTTTTATACTGTATCCATTTTTTATAAAGGTATGTTTGATGGTCTCATATTCATGGTTAAGAGCTTGTTCATTTGAACAAATAATTTGAGCTCTGTGTTTAAGGGTGCTTATGACCCCTAGTTTTTGTGTTGGGTGGTGATAAGAAGTTTTGTCTATGTACTGCCTGTGTGTGTAGGTTTGCGATAAACTGAGAAGGAGAGACAGCCTGAAGGAAGATGTGTGACAAGTGTGTCTAGGAACAGAAGGGAGTTGTTTTTTTCCTATTTCAATGGTGAATTGGATGTGTTTGTGTTGTTTGTTCAGGTGGCTAAGGAATGTATTTAGTGCTTTGTGGCCGTGGGACCAAATGGCAAAAATATTGTTGACATATCGGAGCCAAATTTTAGGCTTTAGGCATGCCGACTCTAGAGCTCGTTGCTCAAAGTCTTCCATATAAAAGTTTGCTATTGAGGGGGAAAGTGGTGAGCCCATGGCTGTACCTTCTTTTTGAAGGTAAAAATTGTTTTGCCACATGAAATATCCGGAGCGGAGTACGTGGGCAAAGAGGGCCGTGATGTCGTGTGCAAATATGTTCTGTAAGATTAAGATAGTATCATTGATTGGGACATTGGTGAAAAGGGAAGTTATGTGAAAGCTGACTAATAGATCTCGGTCATTGAGTGTAATGTTTTTAATTTTTTTTATGAAATGTTGTGTATTTTTTATGTAGGAAGGGGACTGACCAACCAATTCCTTGAGTGTGGCCACTAATTTTTTGGTTAAGTGGTAATTCGGGCTGTCTCCATTCCTTCCACAATTGGACGTAATCTTGTGTCTGTTTTGTGTACTTTCGGCAGGCCATAAATTCTGGGTGCGCGGGCATATTGCGGTATTAATTTTTTAATTGTTTCTTCCAGCCACGTAGTTCAGTAGTTTTCTTTTTGTTACGTTGCATGGGGTTGTAATTTACCATTTGTTAGGTGTTGTGGTCTGATACCAAATGGTTAATTTTTTCTTGTAGGTTGTCTGATTTAAGACAACAGTGGCATTCCCTTTATCTGCTTTTGTGATGATAATGTCACGGTTATTTTTTAGGGATTTGAGGGCCAGTTTTTCTGCTGTGTTTAGGTTGCTGCTTATTTTTTTGGTTGAATTTAGTAAACAGGCAGTTTCCATCCGTATTTGTCAGCTAAATTGGTGGGGAGGGATCTTAAACCTCTCTTGATATGATAGATTATATCTAGTTTATTTACCGACCTCAGAGCATTGGTGTAATTTAAACCTTTCTCCAGTAGCGAGAGTTCACCTTGGGTGAGGTTGTAATCCGATTGGTTGATAACCAGATAGTGGTCCGATGGTGGTTGGTTGCTCATAGCTGCGTTTGTGGGTGATTGACTGCTCCTTTCGTTATGACATTGTAATTGTCTTGTACTTTCCTGTAGTTTTAATGCTTGAAACTTTGTTATTAATTGTTCTTTGTTTTTGAGTCGTCTGTGATCTTGTCTAGAATATCCCAAATTTCCTGATTAACTGGATAGCTCAAATTTTAGTTGTAACGCTTTGGCTTGGGTAGATGCTAAGTTCTTTCGTGCCTCGTGGATCTGTTCTCTTAACGCTTTTTCTAATTTTCTATATTAATCTTTTATTTTTTATATAATAAAAAATAAAAGATTAATATAAAATAATTTTCTATAATAATCTTTTTCTAGCCTGGCATAGATATGGAGTGCTTTAGCTGATGTAAATTTCTTCTTTAGTTTAATGCAGTTGGGCATTAAGGCTAGTCGATTAATTAACATGGAACTACGTATCTTTAGCTTACCATAGAGGCTGCACTGCTTGTGGGTCACATCTCCACGGATTATGATGACTCTTTCTTTTAAGGTTACACGGTGATCAGCATTCATATTTATGAATTTAGGGACACAAAACACACGTGTTGAAAAGATTATTTTACTGATTAATAATAAAATAACTTGAAGTTTCGACCTGTATTGAGGTCATCATCAGAATCATCACCAGGTCATATCTATGCCAGGCTAGAAAACGCTTTGTTCATAAATATAAATTACACTTTTATGTGTTTGCATGGGTATATAATCTACAAAGTATGTAGATTTAGATGATGTTAATTGATATTTGTTAATAATTATTTTCTACCCAATAAATTAGAATTGCAAATCATTCGCCAAATTACATATACATATTCAAATAATCAAAGAAAATTACACATTCTTTGATTATTCTAATTTTTTGATTCGGAGATGTATAATATTAAATACAAACAATTTTAAAACGCGCACGCATGCACACATGCACAGAAAGTAGATAGATTATCTTATTTTCAACAAAACATATTCCTCATTAATCAAATTTTTACTGTATATATAATACTGTAAAAAATAAGTAAAATGATTATGAGATTTTTACAACCAAATATTGAATTTTTTTTCATCTGCTTCCTGTAATTAAGATTGCAGTTTCCCATTTGACAGTGAAATAAGTTCTGTGGGAGGCTTCTTATTGAGACCACATTTTGAGATGAATAATGAGTTTGATAAAAAAATAAACAGTTATAATCCTACAAGTTTTGTAAGTCATCAGACTTACATTGGCAGGGGTAGTATCAAAAGTTATACACAACAAGATTAAAAACAATTAATTACACATATTTGATGTATCAGACCTTCACAATTGATGCATACAAATAAGTAACCGGAAAAAAAAAAATAATTAAAGATACCAAGAAATTATATACTTGGTTTAATCCTTTTTCTAAGTGTAAGCAAATAAAGTTTGCACCTGAAGTATTTTCAGGACAGAGGCAATTCGTATAAGGAAGCTGAGACTTCACATCACTTGCCTTAGTATCCTGTAATGCAAAGCGCATCTCCTTGCAGACATGTATAATGCTATGCATTATGGGAAGGGTCACTACCCAGACTGGTTTTGACCTTTATTTGAGGTCTTGTCAGTGAGAGGCAGACCCAGTGGTGATACTAAGGTTGAAGTAATGCAGAAGTCATATACTAAGGCAAGTGATGTGAAGTCTCAACTTCCTTATACGAGTTACCCCTGTCCCGAAAATACTTCAGGTGTAAACTTTGTTTGCTTACACTTGGATGAAGGATCAAACCAAGTATATAATTGCTTGGTATCTTTAATTTATAGTATAACCAAGTGAAAAAACTTCCAAAAAAAAAAAAATTAAATTCATTACTGTATGTATTTTGGAACACTGCTAGCTGTTGTGCTCATATTCTGTAGCATCGCATGTGTGATATGCTAGGTCTGTAGCAGCTAGATTTTTAATGAAAGCAAACCAAACTTGGTGTAAGATTAAGCCTTGATTTTTGTTACATTGTGTTGGGATCTCTAGCATTTGTGAGGCTTCCTTGAACTTTCTTGTAAAACTATTGTGACCAATATGAGGTTGGGGAGATCTGCATGTCTGAACACGCAAAGTAAGTTGAAAATCATAAAATCAGGTTTGGCATCCCACACAACTATTACAGGCCATCAGGTAGTTTGGCAGAAACAGAAATGCCTTATAAATTATATATTTAGTTTAATCCTTTATCCAAGAGCAAACAAAGTTTGCGCTAGAAGTATCTTCAGGACTGGGGCAACTCGTGGCAAAGGTGGACTGAGTTCTCATCACTTTCCTTAGTATCCCATAATTTTAAGCACATCTCCTTAGATATGTATAATGCTATGCATTATAGGAAGGATCACTACCCAGACCAGTTTCGACCTTTATTGAGGTCTCTTCAGTGGGAGTCAGACCCAGAGGTGATACCAAGGTTGAAGCAATGCAGAACTCATATTTTCATATGCCAGTTGCTAAAAGGTGTCGCACCTTATTATTAAATTACAGTAAACCCTCGATTTTTACGGACCTCGATTTAATGGACTTTGGATTTAAAGGACAAAATTTGCGGTCCGTATGTCACGTATGAAAATTAACACCCTATTAATTTTAAAATGCTTTTAACCAAAATTTGCTTATAATTAAATTAACCGGTTATTAATTTCCTGTTGTTTTAAACAAATTTTGGCAAATAGGCTATTATATGTTGGAAAAACACTGTAGTAATTTTGTCGACATAAATGAGTCACCGCTCATAAAACATGTTCAGCGGATGATTAGCACATGATCACACCAATCACACTGCAATTCGTTCTTTTATTGCGTGGCATGACTTTCTGCGGCAGTTTTAACATGTGCCGGCTGATGTTCCGACGTGCGCTAAGCCACGTCCAGTAGTGTGCATTCGTTTACTCGCGGTGAATGGTTTATGTATACACATTTTATAGAACTATTTAATATAAATTTAAAATTAGATATGTATGAATGGTAAAACACAACTTTGTAACCCTAACCTTAAAATATAGACAAACAGAAAAGAGTTAATTTAATGTTAAATAAAAAATTAGAAGCCATACAAAAGTTGGATTCGGGAGTGTCTGTGTCTCATGTGAGCAATACAGCATAAAAAAGCAAACTGTAACATTAAAAATAACAAAGACAAAATAAAAAAATTTTGTGAAAACACCGAAAAACATGAAATTTTCATGTGAAACTTCAGTTGAAGAAGCATTGCTGAAGTGGTACACATAGCAATGTTCTTGTGGGGTTCCAGTTCGGGCAGTTGAATTGAAATCTGCAGCAATTAAATTATCAAATCAAATGAACACACTATTCAAAGCAAACGATGGATGGCTTTGGCACTTTCGCAGAAGGCACGGAATTATGAACAAATGAATTTACGGTGAAGCTTCAAGTGCTCCAACAGAACATATTGAACCATTTAAGCAAAAATTAATAGACGTATAAATAACGAAATGCTATTACAGTCTCAGATTTATAATGCTGATGAAACTGGTTTGTTCTGGCATTCTGTTCCAGAAAACACACAATCCTCAAAATATTAAAAATCACCAAGAATAGGATCTCGGCGCTGCTTTGTGCTAATGCCGATGGATCGCATAAACTGACACCTGTAATTGTTGGCAAATCTCGTAAACCTACACTTTTAAAAAATATAATGAATCATTTGCCTGTTTTATATTATACCACTAAAAAGGCATGGTTCAACTCTAACATTTTTTAAGACTGGCTTTTCAAAGAATGTGTACCTGCAGTCAGGATATTTCAAGTCAAAGAGCTTGGAAAACCACCGGAAGATGTGAAATGTTTATTGCTTTTAGACAATGCTCCTGCTCATCCATCTGAAAATATTTTATGTTCAGGAGATGGTAAATTTAGATGTATGTTTTTGCCAAAAAAATACATCACTTATCTGGTCCATGGATCAGATAATTTTGGCAGCCAAACGAAAATACCGCAAAAGGTTTTTAGATGAAGTAATGGTTGTATTTCAGGATAATGAAGAAGATACAAGAGGTCTGTGTGCCTTACAAAACTTAAAAAGTTAGTTTAAAATCTGTGATTTTTAATTTTGTGACAGCATGTGGAAAGAAGTGAAAGTTCTTACATTGAAGAATGGTTAGAAGAATTTGCTTGACGACAAAGATGCAGACTTGGATTTAGAAGGGCTATAGATTAGGGATTACTGCAGGACAATACAGAAAGTTGAGGAAGATGTTTTACAGTGGTTAGAAGATGATGATCCAGGTTATATCATGACTGAAAATGAAATAGCAGATGATGTTATGTTGTATGTTTTTGCCAAAAAATACATCAGTTATCCAGCCCATGGATCAGATAATTCTGGCAACCAAACGAAAATACCGCAAAAGGTTTTTAGATGAAGTAATGGTTGTATTTGAAGATAATGAAGAAGATACAAGAGGTCTGCGTGCCTTACAAAACTTAAAAAGTTAGTTTAAAATCAGTGATTTTTAATTTTGCAGCAGCACATAAAGAAGTGAAAGTTCAAGCATTGAAGAATGGTTGGAAGAATTTGCTTGACGACAAAGATGCAGACTTGGATTTAGAAGGGCTATAGATTAGTGATTACTGTAGGACAATACAGAAAGTTGAGGAAGATGTTTTTCAGTGGTTAGAAGAAGATAATCCAGGATATATCATGACTGAAAATGAAATAGCGGATGACGTTATGGCCTTAGAAGATGAAGATTGGAGTGAAGTTAATGAGGAAGAAGAAACAACACGCCCAAATGTTAAATCTGTGATTAGATTGCATCTCGACGATCTAATAACATTTATTGACAGTTCATCAGATAACGAAATTCAGTTTTTTTACACACATTTTCGTAATTTTAGGGAGTTAATTCTAAAAAAATCAGCAGAATTCAAAAGTTCAAAAAAAAACTTAATAGTTTTTTTTTTTTCAAAGCAGGATTACCTAAGCCAATATCGAACATTAACTTCACTCCAGAATGGAAGTGGCTGGATATATCATCATCCAAAGATGAATAAATAGGAAAAATATTTTGTGTTTTTATAAAATTTAAATTTGGTTTTTGTTTTTAAGAACATTGTTTATTTGTTTATTTAAATATAATTACAGCTTATTTTCAGAAATTTTTTTATTTATTTCGATATAGATTGCAGACTTGTTTTTTCGTCTCAAAACCACGATGAGGTTATAAGCAATAATACATATAGACAACTTTTCTGTGAAATTAAACTTTTCATAGATATAGTACTTAATTTTAATTACATAAAAGTTTCTACATAAGTAAAAAATGTAAATTAGCTAATTTTTCAATTTTTCTAACATACACATTTGGAAAATCTACTTTATTATATAATGGACTTTCGGATTTAATGGACAGCCCCTCGCCCAAATTAGTCCTTAATCTCGAGGTTTTACTGTACTCTGGATTAGAGAAAGATGTTGGAAGTTTTTTTTTTCCACTTGGTTAGACTATAAATTATATATTTATATTTAGTTTAATCCTTTATCCAAGTGTAAGCAAACAAAGTTTGCACCTGAAGTATCTTCAGGACTGGGGCTACTCAGTTCTCTGGACTGATCTCAGTCCAGAGAACTGAGTTTACCTTTGCCAGGGAGTTGCCTCAGCGCCTGAAGATACTTCAGGCGCAAACTTTGTTTGCTTATACTTGGATAAAGGATTAAACTAAATATTAATATATAATTTATAGTCTAATCAAGTGAAAAAAAAACTTCCAGAAATGCCTTATATTGATCATAATTGTTTTACATGAAAGTTCAAATCTCACAGATACTAAGGATCCCTGATGAAGTAAAGAATCCAGATGGAAATTATTGGAACTTGAGAATGGACAGCAGAAAGATTCCAAGAGTAGCTTTGACATGAATCTTAGAATAGAAATGGAAAATGGGATAAGACTCAAATTAACTTGGCAGAGAATGACAGAAAAGGAAAATCAGAATGACTGCCTAGGAGAGTTGGATAGAATCTGAATTGATGACTCAAGACAGAGAGCTCTGTGAGAAATGGATCTTGGTCTTATATGCCATGAGGCATGAAGAGGGTAAGTAAGAAAAAAAAGAAGCATTTTGTGTCTTTTCTTTTCTCATGACCTTATTATTATTACGGGCAACTCCAAGGAGTCCTTAGACTCATCGAGGGAGGCCCTAAACAACCACTCAACATCCACACAGTATCTATCACACTTTGCCTTGAACTCATTCACAGTCATGGCACCCACAACAGACTCTGGCAACTTATTCCACTCATTCACCACTCTCCAAGTAAAAAACCTAGTTCTAACATCCTTGCTAATCACACTCTTGCCCAGTTTCCATGGATGGCCCCCTAGTCCTCTCACCACCAGCCCTGTTCTGAAAAATTTCCTCTGAATTAATCTTATAGAAACCCTTCAGTAATTTGAATGTCTCAATCATATCACCCTTTTTCCACCTATCAACCAATTTCTGCAACCCAGAAATTTTCAACCTGTTCTCATAAGGTTCATTCTATAGACCTGCTATCATCGTGGTCACTCGTCTCTGGATCCTCTCCACCTCCTCCCCATCAAGAAGAAACCCTGGCACCCAGATCTGGGCACAGTAGTCAAGATGGGGTCTTATCAAGGCTCTATACAGAGGAACAATAACTTGCTTGTCTCTGCTTGTCAAAGTATTCTTCAGTAACCAAGTGATTTGATGAGCTGATTTAGCCACTTTTGCAATGTGCCCTCTAAACTTCAACTCCCTATCCACTAACACTTCCAAATCCCTGGCCTCATCAATCTCCTGGAGTAGAGTTCCACCAATGTGGTATACTGCTGCCAATCTTTTCACCCCAAAATGCATAACCTCACACTTTGCCACATTAAATTGACATCCATTCTCCTTAGCCCAGTCCTCCAATCTATCCAAATCATCCTGAAAAATTTTGACATCCTGTGCATTCACTATTGCTGTACCCAACTTTGCATCATCAGCAAACAAATGAATAGTTCCTCTCAGATCCTTTTGTATATCGTTAATGAACAAATTAAATAGTAGTGGTCCAAGAACAGAACCCTATGGCACACCACTTGTCACAAGTCGTCTTTTGGACTCTACTCCTGAATAAACTAGTCTCTGATATCTCTCCATCAACAACTCTCCTATCCATCTCACCAACCCTATATATCCATTCCCATATGCTGCAGTTTACTGATTAGAATTCCATGTGGTATCCTGTCAAAGGCCTTAGCAAGGTCCAGTAGAATCATTGTATACCCATTACCTTTATCCAGTTCAGCCATCACTGTGTTATAAAACGTAAACAAGTTAGTGAGGCATGATCTACCCTTCACAAAACCATGCTGTCCCCCATACAGTATCCCATTTTCATCTATCCATTCCTGTATTTTCTCCTGACTACTTTCTCCAAAACATTGACAACGACTCCTGATATGCTGATCGGTCGGTAATTTGCAGCACTGGTCTTGGAACCTCCTTTATGCAGTGGAACTATTTTCCCTGCTTTCCACCCTCCCCCTCAGGACTAACCCAGACCCGAGACTCAAATTAAACAAAATGGTCAAGGGTACTGACAATTCTTTAGCCGCTTCACGTAAGACTCGAGCTGATATACCATCCAATCCCACAGATGTATTCACATTAAGGTTTTGTAATATACTATTCACCTCCATTTCATTCACTTCAATTCCCATATAAGCTATTGGTTCCTTCATTCCTGCAATATCACCACCTGGATGATATACTTTTGAAAAGTGCTCGCTCAGTAATTCCACTATATCAACTGATTCAGTTACCTCCCTACCATCTACATTCCTTAAAATCATTCTGCCGTATACATTTTTTTCTTTTTCTTGCAGCATATTGAAAAAACTGTTAGGGATTCTCTTTAGCTTGCATGGCTAATTTCCTTTCATAATCCGCTTTTGCTTTTCTTGCCACACTTGTTACCTTTCTGGCCTGTGCTTTATACTGTTCATGGGCCTGCAGGTCACCTTTCTCCTTAAATTCTCTCCACAGGTGTTTCTTTTTTTTGCAGCTCAAGCTTAATTGTGTTATTCATCCATTTAATCCCTACTTGATTTACTATCTGGACTCTAGGTATACAGTCAGCTATTACCTCCTTCAAATGCTTTACCTCTTTCCATGCACTATTAACCTCCACCCCTTCCAGTTGTACATCCATGGCACCGAACAAGCAATCTCCTAAGCTTGTCATACTTACCAGCCCGGTAATTCCACATGTACCCTTTCTTAATTGCAAATTTCACACATTTAGCTACCTCAAGTACCTTTAGCTACCAGGTCAAGACATTATGATCACTCTCACCAATTAGTGGCAACATGGTCATATTCATTAGTCAAATTCTCAGATGCAATTACTAGGTCAAGCTCTCTCGAACCCCTAGTATATTCCATTACATGCTGTCTCAGGTAGTTATCCCTTAATAACTGCATAAAATCCAGTTCTTTCTTACCATGTGTCCTCTCCTCCTTCCAATCAATGTTACCATAGTTGAAATCCCCCAAAATAATTACCCTCCTTCTGCTCATTGCATCTATTTGTCTTTGCATACTATATCCACCATCTATTCCATCACCTTGTCTATCTATAGCAGCAACCAACTGTGTATTTTATTCCACTAGTCTCAATCTCACACCAAATAGTCTCAAATGTGCTCTCTTCACTATCCTGCAGTTCAACTTCAATTCTCCTTGGCTGTAGTTCATCAGCTATCATCAATAACACTCCTCTCCCCATTCTTTTCTCTCTGTCCTTCCTAAACACTTTATACCCTTCACATTCTATCCCACTAGCTATAACACCTTCTGTCAGCCACGTCTCAATAATGCCAATAACCTGTGGCTAGGAAGAGCCAACCAAGGCCAAAAATTCTTCCTTCTTGTTCCTAATACTCCTGGCATTAGTATACATGAATTGCAGAAGCCTGTTAGTCCCACCCCTATCTTGATGCCTTATACTAACTATCCCATTCTGATTTGTTGTTCTTCATACCAACTCAGGCATATTCTTACACTCAACTGCCTCCCTGATATCTGCATATCCACTCCCCCCCCCCCACACCTAATAGCTCTAGTTTCCCTGATTCTGCACATCCACTTTCACTTCATTTAGCTACACATTTTCCAGTCTCAGCACACCAAATCCATTCAGATGCAAACCATCCATCTTATATAAGTCCTTTTGCCCATCAACCTCACTCCATACATCCACAAACTCCACACCACTCCTGCTGCATAACCTGCGCATAAGATCATTTGCAATTATGGCCCTCCTTCTCAACTCTTCTGTGTCATACAGCAGCAACAGACTTGGGATTAAATTAATCCCAAATTCACAGCGATTAATAACCTCAGTACTATTTACAGTCGACTCTACACCTGTCTCCCTCGCAAATCCCATTTCCCAGTTTTTTGACCATTTACTCTATTCTTTATCAATAAATGTTCTAAATGCCAAGCGCCCAATCTATTTATGTGCAAATCATCTCTCTTAAAATACTCCTTTCTTTTATCAAACTCATCCCAGACATTCATCAAATGAATATTCACTTTCATTTCATTACAGAAGCTTTTACACAATTTGACATCATTCCATTTACTATAATTGCTCTTCTGTTTAATTCATCACTATCATATCTTGGTAGCACACTCATGATCATTCCACTCTCGCTCTTTGCATTCATTGCTATCATTAAATCCTTCAAATCCTGTCTCTCAGAAAATCTTTCGCTACCTAGATCATTTGTCCCTATAACTGCAATAATCTCGCTTGCTCTATCTTTCACAGCCTCAGTTATATCCTTAATCTTTGACCCAGGATAACACTCTTTAATTACTCGACCATCCTTCACACTTAATTATAGAATCCCCATACAGCACAATATCTTTTCTGCTCCTTTTTAATTTGACATCCTTTACCCCCACTGATGCTTGTTTTTGTCCCTGATCTTTTCCCACATTCTTTTATATATCGCTCAGCAATCTCTGTGTATGTATTTCTGCACTATTTGTTCCATGAACACACTTATTTAATCCGTTACTAAATAATCTGTCATTCTTAATCTCCCCATACTTTCTATTCCATAAAAAAACATTAGAGTATATTGGAATGCTGAAATATGGACTATACAATTTGGTCAGATCAAAATTATAAAATATATTAGCCATTTAAAAATATCAGTTCCTTTGTCTCAGGAGAACTTGCACAACACGGTTTATTCCACATGCTTCTATCAGTTACATTGGGATATGGCTGTATAAAAAAGGAATGTTTCCTATGAGACTGATGGCACCTAACTGTGAAGTCTTGATGATCACTTAAACTTGGGACATTAGACAAATCAGATCTATCATCATATATTAGACTAAAACTTCGGTGTTTATACGAGTCAATTCATGCAGGCAAAACAGTTGATACATTAGAAGATGTGAAATGGACTGCATTATCTTTCATTTCTACCTTGACATCAGATTCAAGAAATGATACCATAGACACACACAAGATAAAGATGTTAAGTAATATGATTGACATCCCTAGCAACTACAGAAGAAATGGTTGACTCAGATGACATATCAAAATTAGAAAATAAAGGATTGATGTCATCACTACCCAAGATTTTGATTGGCAGTTGAGAATTAACTGTAGCATCAGAAACTGAATGGGACAATACACTGGTATGCACACATTCGTCTGAATTGATGAAAGGATTGTTGTCATCACTACCCAAGATTTTGATTGGTAGGTGAGAATTAGCTGAAGAATCAGAAACTGAATGGGACAATACACTGGTATATACACCTCCACTTGACAGTTGGCCTTCAGCATCCAGATCAAGGCCACTTGAATGTTGATTTAGATGACCATACTCATTTGGCAAGTCCGACTCCTTATCCTTTAATGATACCAAGTCATCTTTAACAGTGTCACTTGAGTTGTCAGATGTTTTCAAATATTTACCCAATTTAATTTTATTAAGTATGATAGAAACCATCGTTTTAAGATGTTTAATCTCTGACAACGGCTGCCTTACATTACCTATATCAGACTTTTTAGCCATTTGACTCATTGTAACATTCAGATCTAAGTCCATCATAGGACGTTTTGGCGATTTCTCTTGTTGACTCTTACTTATCTGTATTTTCTTCTTCGAATGTAGTTTTCTTTGGCCAGACACAATATGACTATGCATGCTCGGTTTCCCTGCTTCTTGACGTTCATTACCTGAAGCTTTCTGCTGTGTGTCTTCCACAGAATCATAGTGCTTCTTAGCAACTTCCAAAAAATCCTTCATTTTTAGCAACTCTGCAAATATTTCACAGGATATGCTTCCATCATTTAACAATGATGGAAGCATATCCTGTGAAATATTAATTTCTCCATGGTACATATATTGGACCATCAACCTTAAGTCATTAAAGTTTATATCACTTAATGTCACAACAGGATAATTACTTGAGTTCTCAAAAAATAAGCTGTATAGAAAAGAGCTGTTTGCAGTTAGAACTACTTTGTGAGCCTTAAGGGTCATTCCCTCACACGATAATATTACATCCACCAAACTTTCACTAGCAAGTAATTTATCAAAAGCACTTAATATATTATCTTTGTGATTGTGCTCTTTCAAGCAAATGTTCTGTGATCTTGTTATCATATTGAGTTCTGAACTAGCATTAAAATAATAAATTCACATGAGGATTCTCTAACCAGAGAATTTGGATTCTTTATTATTATTTATTATTATTTCCCAAGACCTCATGGAGCCAAAGAAGTACCATGCCCCTAACTACTTAAAAAACTGCAGGAATTGTCAAAATGCTTCATCAAACACATCATGACACAGACAATATTAAACAATAAAAATACATTGCTTCAAATAATCATCTCAGTATTATACACTTATAGTCAATAGTTTTCAATTTAACACCAAGTGCACATGCTCAGAGAATGACAAGATTAGGCTTAACAACTACCACACGATCACAATAGCAAGATTAGGCTTAACAACACAATCACAATAGCAATATAGGTTTAATAACATCACTACCACAATAGTAACATTGCTTAACGGCAAAGATTCTATAATAATTATAAATATTTCATAATAAATTCTGCACAGACTATTGTCTCTTCAAAATTGGTTCAATTTCATATCAAGTTCGATGCTTCAATATTTCCATATGTTTTCTACCCTTTTGATTTCCTATTCTGACAAACTATATGTATTGGGGAAGAATTCTATGTGGACTTCATTTGGTTCATGCATAATTCTCACTCTATGCTTTTTTTGCTTACAGCAATATCTAAGTGAGGTTATATCTTTTTTGCATTATAACCTACACCTAAACTAGAATGAGCTGAAATAATTTTCATTGGTTAATTTTATATCCCATATATTTACTAGCTTTCAGGAAAAACGTGCACTATGTGCACTTTAAAGATAAGTTTACTTTTTCCAACCTCTGATATTTCTTTGCACAGTGATCTGGGTAATCTGAATATATTGATGCCTTCATAAAATGTTGTAAGAGCTATCTTAAATCAAATCATTTCATTATCATTATCATTACAGTGTACTGTTTTACTCAATCTTGCTTCTATTCAAATTCATCAGGAAATAATGAGATGCAAGACACTTTAGCACTCTTAACTGCTCTACAGATAATATTCCAATCTACACAAGGATACAGAATCAAATGAAACCATAATGACAAACATAGTCATTACTGGGAATTGACCTTTGTACAGTTCAGGGATGACTTCTCATCTGTTATCGTATGCAGTAATTCCCTTGTATCTATTTAATAGACTCCCTCTCACGTTCCTTCAATCTGCCTTCATACTCAATATTTCAGGATTTCCTAAATAGTCATTTGTTTCTGCACTCTCTCCAGTGTTTTCTTATGCCAGTTGCCATGACAGCAATGTGGTGCAACACTGAACAAGATATATATATTAAAGAAAATTTTACAGAATATCTGTACAACTAAACATATACTTATGAAATATTGCTGCTCATTAAACAGCAAAATATTTTTTTTTTGTCGCTATCTGTCAACATGATGGCAGATTGAAAGATTTACAGGGAAAGTGATTAACAAAATATGCATAAAATTTACCTTGTGTCTTTTTGAGTTGTAAGCCCTTGCTCATTATGCCCCTGTTCACACCTTCCTTATACACTTCCAGGGATGCTTCCTTGTTCTATCCCCTTTCTCTTATTCTGTGAAAACTTTCTTCCACATTAACCTGGTAACAATCCTTTACCAACTTAAATGTCTCAATCATATCCCCTCTCTTTCCCCATTCACAAGGCTTTGCAAACTGCAGTCCCTCAATCTCCTCCTCATATCCCACATCACAAAGATCAGTTGCAACGTCAGTCTTCTCTTGACCCTTTCCAACATATCTTCATCACTATGAAAACCAGGGGACCAAATCTATGCATAATAATACATACGAGGTCTGATCAAGGCTTTATACAGTGGACCCAGAAACTTGTTATTTCTATAAGTTATGGTCCTCATCATTGCCATCATCTGATGTGATGTATTCACAACTTATGCATTGTGAACTTCAGATGCTTGTCCACCACTCCAAGTTCTCTTGTTGCCTACCAAATTTCAGAACTTTACACTTTGTAACATAGAATTGACAGTTCCATGCTTGTCCACTCATACAGTCTTTTCAAATCCTCCTGTAAGGCCACAACATCTACTTGATTCATCATCACTCTCCCCAATTTTGTATCTTCTGCAAACAGTTGTATATCGCCAGCTAAACCTATCTCGATATAGTTAATATACAAATTAAACAACTGTTCCCAAAATAGACTCCTGTGGCATACAACTAGTGATATTTTCCTCTTTTGAGATAGTGCTCCCCCCCCCCCCCCCCAATATATAACGTGCTGATACCTATCTGATAGCCAGTTACCTATCCAACTCACTAATCTATTATCCACTCCCATCTCCTTTAGTCTAGTGATCAACTCCAACTTTTCGTGTGGAAAAACCTTTTGCAAAATCTAAGTATACTACAGTATACTTAGATCTAATACATTTGCCACCTTGTTATAGTACATAATCAAGTAAAACAACCTTCTTTTAACAAACCCATGCTGACAAGCACAAAGAATGCCACTGTTATCAACTCACTTTTGTATCCTACCTCTCACCAACCTCTCCAATACCTTAACTACAACTCCAGATACAGATTGGCCTATGATTTGCTGCCCTCAGTTTTATCACCATCTTTGTGAAGTGGAACAACTTTGCCTTCCTTCCACTCCTTTGGGATTTGTACTGTTGTAAGACTTGTTAAACAGGTAGGCCAGTTCTGATGCTTGGAACATTCCTTAAGACACATAATATATCATCGTCCCATTGCCTTGCTCGATCAAAATTAAATCTCTTATTTCATTCTCTACACTTGAGCTTCTGATTTCACACTAAGAATGAAACTCCCTGATGAATTGCTTACCGAATACCTCCACTATCTTCTCTGAAGCAGTTATCAGTCTCCCATTTTCATCCATTAACATTATCTTACCATAATCTTTCTTCTTTCTGCTTTCCACATATCAAAAAACTCACCAGGATTTCTTGGCCTGACTTATTAATTTCTACTTATACTGTACTTTTGTTGTACTTCCCAACTGAGTTACTCTCCTAGCCTGTTCTTTATATTCTTCATGCAACTGATTATTACTATTATTCATCTTGTGTTGTCTTCAAAGTGCTGCCTTCTTCCAGATTTCATGCTTCTTCCCCTCATTCATCCATTTTACATCTAACTTGTTCAGCCTTCTGATCTTCGTAATACATTCACATGCTGATGCTGGTATGTATTTCTTTGTCAGTTCTCAAGCAATATTTATTTCTTAACTGCTCAACTCCTCATTCCATGTTATAGCTCCATGTTATGTCTCTCTTAAGCTTTTCATAATCACCAGCCTTGTACTTCCAAGTATATCCTTTCCTCAGAGAAGTCTTCATATGGCTAGCCACAACCCAGTGGTCATTTCATGATCACTCTCCCCCAACTGGAGGGAGTGAGAAAGCCCACTCACAGTTTCATCCTCTGATGAAATGATCAGATTATTTCTTGTTTTATGTTGTAATGGTTATGCATACTGTATGTCATTGGGGAGAAAATAAAATAAGAAAAAGATGTAAATCTGATCACTTTCTAATTCATAAAGAGGTGACAAGGTTTTTCATCTTGCAAAACAATGCAGAAAAACATGTTATTAACAGAAATAATACACTGACTTCATGATCTTGGTTGCTTTAGTCATAAATCATACTAAATTATTACACTGTAGTGATCTTCACCAGAGTGTAAAAATTCAAAAATTTTAAATGTAAAAATTTAAAAATTCAAAGTTTCTTCACTTGGTTACAAAGTAAATTATTATTATTATTAAACAAGACCTCATGGAGTCAAAGACTCATCTGGGAGGTCCTTTTATCACATACACATCTCATCATACCGTGTCTTAAACACACTCAAACTCCTTGCAGACACCACACTCTCAGGCAAGGCATTCCAATCATTCACAACTCTGAACGAAAAAAACCTGCCTCTTACTCCCCTACTCACACCCTCTTTATACAGTTTCCAGGGATGACCTCTGGTTCTCCCCTGATCTCCCACTATTCTCTGTAGAACTTCTCCACCATTGATCTTATAACAACCCCTTACCAACTTGTAGGTCTCTATCATATCTCCCCCTCTTCCTTCTCTCCACCAGACTCTGCAAATTACATCTTCTCAATCTTTCCTCATACTCAACATTCCAGAGGTCAGAAACTACCTTAGTCAGTAGCCTTTGGACCCTTTCCAACATCTCTTCATCCTTCTGAAAACCTGATGACCAAATCTTGTCAGTAGTCCATGTGCGGCCTAATCAGAACCTTATACAATGCAACAAGAATCTCCCTACTTCTACACGTCAGTGTCCTCTGCATCAGTCCCAGTAGTCTTTGTGTTGTCTTTACAGTTTTGGCGATGTGTCCCCTAAATTTTAGATCCTTATCCACTATCACCCCCAGATCTCTTATTTCCTCTACTTCCAATAATATATTCTCATCAAGCATAAATTCTGCATCCTATCTTTGTTTTCCAAATTTTAAAACCTTACATTTTGCAACATTGAACTCACATCCTGCTTTGCTTGCCCAATCACTCAATTTATTCAAGTCTTCTTGCAAGGCCACAACATCTTCACTACTCTTTATGGTTCGTCCCAACTTTGCATCATCTGCAAACAACTGAATATCTCCATCCAAATCTTCGCTAATATCATTAATATACAAGTTAAATAGTAATGGCCCTAAAACAGACCCTTGAGGCAATCCACTAGTGACTTTCCTTATCCTGGATATTGCACCCCCATACACAACTTGTTGATACCTATCAGATAGCCAGTCTCCAATCCAATGCACTAATCTAATATCCAACCCCATCTGCTCTAGTTTGACTGCCAACTTATCATGAGCTACTCTATCAAAACTTTTGCGAAATCCAAGTATGTTACTGTGTATCCTTCTCCTCTGTCCAAGGAAGCAGTCACTTTATTGTAATAAGTAAGTAGATTACTAAAACATGACCTCCCTTTAGCAAATCCATGCTGACCAACAAAGATTATACCATTGTTGTCAACCCAACTCTGGATCCTAGTTCTCACAAGCTTTTCCAACAACTTTACCACAACACTTGACACAGAGATAGGCCTATAGTTTGATGCTTCAGTTCGATCACCTCCTTTATGAAGTGGCACAATCTTCCCCTCCTTCCACTCTTTAGGAACTTAACCAAGTGCAAGACTCATATTAAAAAAATATGTCAAGGCAGGTGTCATCTCTCTGGCACATTCCTTCAGAATATGCAGTGATATATTATCAAGTCCCACAGCCTTATTTATATCTAGTTTACTCAACTCCCCAAACACCTCTTGCTCACTTAGTCAGTCTCTCCTCCCCACCATCAACTGCTCTTAATCTCTCCATGAAGTCACATTCACAAGATTGAAAGCTCTTTATGAACTGCTCATGAAGTATCTCCATCACACATTCTGCATCAGCTGTCTTTATACCATTTCCTCCAATCAATGTCATCCTTCCATAATCATTCTTTCTTTTGCTGACTACATATCGAAATAACTCCCTAGGATTCTTTTTGGCTTCATTAGCTAACTGCTGTTAATACCTCTCTTTAGCTACTCTCACCAACCAAGTCACCCTCCTTGCCTGGTCTTTGTAGACCTCATGAAATTGGTTACTTCCACTTCTCTTATGCTGCCTCCACAATGCCCCTTTTCTCTGTATCACATGCTTAATCTCTTTATTCATCCATCTCACACCTACCTTATTTAACCTTGTCACCTGTGGTATACATTTAGACATTGCTTCTACTAAATAGTTTTTGAAAATCCCCCAAGCTGCATTGATCTCTTTTCCAGCTAACTCCTCATTCCATGCTACACCCGTAAGCTGTCTCCTGAGCTCTTCTTAATCCCCCCCCCCCCCCTTGTAGTTCCACATATACCCTTTTTTCACAGGGGTCCTTGCACTGCTGGCAGCCACCCAGGTAATCACCTCATGTTCACTTTCACCAATTGGTGGATGATTTGACACCTCATTTATAATTACATCCTCCGATGAGATGACCAAATCCAAGACCCTTAATCCTCGTGTGCCCTCTGTTACATACTGTCTGAGGTAGTTATCCCTCAAAAACTCAAGAAACTCATTTTCTTTACTTCCAGTTGCTATCTCTTCATTCCAGTCTATATTGCCATAATTGAGTGTTTTGATATACTCCTTTCACAGTACACCTTGAAACCGACAAGGACAGTAGAATCATTTTAATAGAAGGGAAGATGAGAGTAAATATGCATACAGCTAGGTATTGGCATATGAAGTAGGCATGGCCTGCTCTACAGAATACCTCACTGATATTTCATATAATATAACCACAGAAACTTTGTTATAGTTATGCTGAAGAGAAAGGTAAAGATACAGTATCTTTATTTTGGATGATATACATAATTATGATGTAACATTTTCTTCTGTGTTTATCTTTCCATTATAAAAATGATTGTATTCCTGTTAGAGCAGAAACTTCCTGCTGGAAGAAAACAAAGCATTCTCTATGAAATCCAAAGATCTTCGAAAACATCTAGCATTTTTACTTGAAATACAGAGTGTAAACTAAAAATATGCTATTAACTTCAATTTGCAGTCAGAGGCATGAATTATTCTAGAATTGAAAAGTTGTTTATTGGTTTGACACTATGGCTGCAATTCTAGGTTTATTCCCAAATGGGACAACCAAATTTTATACATTTTATAAAATTAACAGTTGCATGTTTTCGTAGAATATTAGTACCAGAAATGCAGTCATTTAATGGTTCACTGTAGAAAGTTTCTTCACTTCATTTCAAATTAAATTATGCTTGTCAATAAATTATATTCTTGTTTTAATCCTTTATCAAAGTGTCAGCAAACAGAATTTATAATAATATGAAGTATCTTCATGATTAGACTTTGTATATAGAGGCTGATGACTTTACATCGGTTTTCTTGGTATTCCATAATGCAAAGCACGCTTCCTTTTAGATGTGAATAATGCTATGCATTGTGGAGAGGGGATCATTCTCAGATTAGTTTCAACTGTTTGTCATATAGGTCTCATCATTGGGAGCTAGACTCAGGATGATATAAGATTAACTGATGCCTGTTCTGAACTAGTGGATTAATTGGACTTGTGGTCCATTACCAATTTATTGGATGTGCAGAGAAATTGTTGGATTAAGGATGATTATTGAGTACTTGGCTTGCATACTGTGGGCTAATGTCAGTAATTAAAAAAAAAAAATGAAACAAAAAAAAGCTGGAAGCTCAGTGCAATTTTTTTGGGATGTTTGTCAGTTGTAGTTTACTGCTAGGTTGTATAATACAAGGATTTTGATATACTATCAAGCTTTTGTCTTTTTTTCGTTTCTTTTAAGGTTACATAGTGGTCAGCATTCATAGTGAGGAATTTATGGAGACACAACACGTACTAGAATAATTTTACTTATCATTAAAACTTTCTTACCATTAAGAAAGTTTTAATGATAAGTAAAGTACTTATTCTAAGATGTGTGTTTTGTCTCCATAAATTCCTCACTATGAGCCTTTGTCTTACCCATGCTAGGCTTCTGGCAATGAGTTGAAAAAACTTAACTATTCAGTATGGTTTTGGAATGTTTGTGTTTTGCAGGATTATGCTCACTGTGGTCTACTGCTTGGCAGATTGATGGATGGTGGAATTTGCAAAGAATTTTGCAGCCCCTTTGCATTGAAAGTTTTGATCTCAGGTGATCCAGCTTCTTGGCAAAGCCATATGTTTATAAACATTTGCTTTGGATTATCTGTAGTTTGTAAATGTTTGAAATAGCTGTGTGACTCTAAGCAAGTGAGCTTTAAAAGTAGACTGATCAGTATCTTGCATTGCTTAGTTGGATACACTGGTTGAGTAATGGATATAGATGTCATATTGCTCTATTTGCTTTTGAGCAGTGATTAATATGAGCCACGAAACTAGGTCCTTTATCTAGTTGAGCATGGTAAGAATATAGAATTATAAATATCACGAAGGTGAAAAAATGTTCTGGAAGCTATTGAAAAGCTGGGAAATGGAAGAATTAGTAGAATAGAAATGAACTGTTATAGAAAGAATCAGAGATGAGAAAGGCGAGTTAAAAAAACTGAAGATAAAGATGCTTCACATTATTTTATTTTTAAAATATCAGTTCCTCCATATGGGTGGCTACAAAACCTGTACTTGATTAGTGCAGTGCATGGATAAATGGTCAAGAAGAAAGAAAGAAGAAACCTGTTGATATGTTTTATGAAAACTGGAGGTTGTAGGAAGTTTTCCTCCCAGTGTTCCCTAAGGAACATTGTGTGATGAAAACTGTTCTGGAGCATAGATGTAGAAGTTATGAAAGTGGAAGATGATAAGGTGATTCAATATGTTTGGAGATGGACAATGAATGGAAGCTAGGTTTAGTGGAGCTTGAAAGCTGTGCACAGGTTGTATTTCTTTAAGATCCTTGTTATTTTTTCTAAAATGCCTCAGAGATAGGGGATGGTGATAGCATTACTAAAATCCTTCTGAAGAGAAGGTCGTGGATTGGGGGAAGGACTGATTTATTTATTTTTTTTTTTTTTGGTTCTGTGGAAACTGTAACCATTAGATTGGAAGATGTTATATGTATATGCTTGAGTTCTTTTGCAAGAGAGAGACAGAGACCTCATTGGAACAAAGGTTATAGGCTTTATTGAATTGCTGCAACATTCGCCGTCCTTGTTACAGCCAATGCACCCATCAACTCATTACAGTCAGAGACTCTCTCTTTCAACTATTCTCAACCATGCAACTCTCAACATTTTCCTTGACATTTCAGAAGCCCCCTACTCAGAAAGCATCCTTAAAAATAAACACATCAAAAGTATGGCAGACTTGAATTGAAGTTCACCATCTTCATACTGAGTTCACACATCATGAAAAAGGCTTAATGTGGCTACCATCATTGTGCTAAGTCTCTGTCACCATTTTATTGTTGCAAAAACATGTACCACCACCAGATCTGATGTTCAACATTGAATGGGGAATGTGAAACTTGCCTCCAGAAATAGCAACCAACCTTAGGCTTGGCATTCCAGCGTGTTGTCTTAGAACTTTGTCTCCTTAAAGAAGTGTGTCATCCTGTCAACTTGGTCTCCTAAAAAAACTACACAAAGATAACATCACCAGAGGCGATGTGCAGCATCACTGTTATCTTTAACGCCAGTGACACAATGGAAAAATGGATATCATTCTCAGAGGCCACTATCTACGTACGTTTAGATTATGTTCCTCCAAAATCTTGGATCAAAAAAATCTTCTTCCTGGAATCTTTGGGGGAGACACTTCAGCTCCCCCCCTATATATGGCTTACCTAAAAACCACAAAGCAATCCCCCCCTTCCCCCCAAAAAGACCTATAGTAGATGCCACTCATTCCCCTTGCTATAAATTATCCAAACAACAAAATATCTTATCCCCTTACAGGACGTACCACACTTTCTCTCCTCAACCTATTAGTTGCTGGATAGTGGTCTTCTGTTTTGTGCCATCAGTTTGACTGTTTGGTAACTTCATCCAGTTTAGATATCACTTGTGTTGGGTTCTTGGTCTCTACCAGGTCCTCCTTCCATCATTCCTCTCAATAAAATTTGTAGTCCAGTTTGAGTGTCTTAATAGGTGTCCTATCATATTATTTCTCCTTTTTGCAAATGTATATAATAAGTCTTTTTTCTTATGCCTTTCTTAATACCTATTCATTTGTAACTCTTTCTATCCATGCAATCATCTTCAGCACCAACACCACATTTCAAATGCTAGAAATCTTGATTTGTGTCATTTTCAGAGACCATGTTACTGATCCATATAGAGCTTCACTCCAGACAAAGCTTTTAATCAAGTGCTTCTTTGTTCTCAATGACATACCACATCATAAAAAAACAAACCAAAAAAAACTACCCATTTTAACATTTCTGTTGAAAATCTAATTGTTAATAATACAGATATCATAGTCTTTGGCATCACTTCACTGTTTCAACATTCCCTTAAACACTTTATCGCTTAAAAGTTTTCTTCCCTGATATCACAGATCTCTTTTCCTTAATGATTTATTCTGGATATTTCTCTCAGAAGGACAAAATTTAGACACAGATAACAGGGTATCTCAATGGATTTCCTCTCTCACCAGTTTTATTATTATTATTATTATTATTATTCAGGCCTCCATGGAGTCAAAAGACTCATCGTGGGAGGTCCTTCCTAAGAAACGCAAAGTCTGTCATACCACTCTTTAAACTCATTGACTGTTCTCGCTCCCACCATTCCATCAGGCAATGCATTCCATGGTTCAACGTAAAGAAACCACTCCTTACCCTCTTGCTCACAGTTTCCTTTCGTAACTTCCAGGGATGGCCTCTTGTCATCACTCCTTCCCGCTGTTCAACCAAGTGAAAGAACTCCCCAGTGTCAACCCTGTAACCACCTCTCAACAGTCTAAAAGTCTCAATCATATCACCTCTCCTTCTTCTATCCACCAAACTCTGCAGTCCACATTTCCTCAGCCAATCCTCATAACTATGCTTGCACAGTCCTGAAACCATCTTTGTAATCCGTCTTTGTATCCTTTCCACAGTTAATTTATTCCCTTCAAATCCTGGGGACCAAATCTGAGAACAATAGTCCAAGTGTGGTCTGATCAGAGACTTATACAACGGAATGATAACCCTCTTATCTCTGCAGGTCAGTGTCCTTCTCATAATTGCAGCAATCCTCTGTGTTACCTTCACCACCTTTGCAATATGTCCCCTAAACTTCAGGTTTCTATCAATCATCAACCCCAGATCTCTTGTCTCCCCTACTTCCTCCAGTATAACTCCTCCCATAGAGTATGCAGCATCCCATCGATGTTTCCCAAACCTCAAGACCTTACATTTTGATGCATTAAACTGACACCCCTCCCCCCATTCATTTTCTCATATATCTAGCTTATTTAAATCCTCTTGCAGGGCTACCACATCTGCGCTATTACTAATAATCCTTCCCAGCTTCGCATCATCCGGAAACAACTGAATATCCCCTTGCAATCCACTGGCAATGTCATTGATATATAGGTTAAACAATATAGGTCCCAGTACTGGTCCCTGTGGGACCCCACTTGTAACCCTCTGCCTCTTTGAAACTGCTCCACCATACACAACTCTCTGATACCTATCAGACAGCCAATCCTGAATCCAGTTGACCAATCTGACATCCAGACCCATGTGTTGCAACTTAAATATCAGCTTATCATGTGGAACCCTGTCAAATGCTTTTGCTAAGTCTAAGAAAATTGTAGTATATGCCTTTCCCTCATCTAATGTTCTTGTAACTTTATTATAAAAGGCTAGCATATTGCTAAAACAAGAGCGCCCTTTCACAAATCCATGTTGACTCTCACAGATAACATTACCCTCATCTGCCAGATGCTATATACGGTCCCTCACTACTTTCTCCAAGATCTTAACAACTACTGATGACACACAGACTGGCCTATAATGAGACACTTCCAGTCTGTTACCACTCTTATGCAATGGCACTATCTTACCTTTTTTCATGAAAGATTTTGGTCTTCTCTCTCTCTTGACTCAGCCTCTCTTAAACCTATCCGGCTAAAATATGTTGATGATGTTGTAAAGACAGACAAAGCAAAATGGTGACGAGTTCTGTTGATGATGGCAGAGGAGTTGTGGACATGCAAGGAGCAAATAGTGACAGTGATTTTGAAGCAGTATGGTGTTGAGGTGGATAGGATGAAATGTTTAGTAGGGTGTTGCTATAGACCTGGTAATGTGGAAGGCAGTGAGAAGTAAATGTTTAGGCAAATTGGTCTGACCAATAAGAAAAGGGTGATCATTATGGGTGATTTCAATTATGGTAATACAGACTGGAATGAAGAGACAGTGTCTGGAATCAAAGAATTTCTTGAATTTATTGAGGGACAAGTATCTTAAGCAGTATGTAACAGAGGCTACACAGGGATCAAGGTCTTGGATTTGATTATCTCATGAGAAGATATTGTTGTAAATGAAGTGTCACATCTTTCACCAGTTGGTTAAAGTGAATATGAAGTGATCACTTGGGTGGTGGCCAGCCATATCAGGACTTTTGTGAGAAAGGATTATATGTAGAACTATAAGCCATGTAATTATGATAAACTCAAGAGGTGGCTTGCAGTGATATCATGAAATGAGGAATTGGTTGGGAAGGAAATCAATGCTGCTTGGTCCTTACTCATTAACTGTCTGGTAGAGGCAGTGTCTGAGTGTATTTCAAATGTTATGAAATTAAATAAGGTAGGCATAAAATGGATGACTGAAGAGGGAAGAAAAAGGTATTGTGGAGGTAGCACAAGATGAATAGCAATAATCAGTTACACGAGGAGTACAAAGAGCAGGCAAAGAAGGCATACTGCAATTTTGCTACCCTTACTCGCTTAGTAAGGGTAGCAAAATTGCAGTATGAGCAGCAGTTAGCAAATGAGACTAAAAGAAATTCTAGGGAGTTTTTTTCAATATGTGGCTAGTAGAAGGAAGAATGATTTATGGTAGGATGATGTTGGTCAGTGACAACAGAAGGATTCTAAACACAAGAGGGTATAGTAGAGGTGATAAATGAGAAGTTCATTAAAGTATTCCATCCTTGTGATTGTAACATAATGCAGAACTTAGAGCAATGGGAATGGTGAAGGAACCACTGATGGTGAGTGAGCAGTAGGAATATGAGGAATTGAGTAAATTAGATGTCAACAAGGCTATGGGACTTGATGGAATGTTCCAGGGAGTTCACAACAGCTTTAACTTACCTTTTAACATGAATCTTAGATTAGCTCAAGTTCCAAAAGAGGGCGGAATTGTTCAACTTCAGATAAGACTAAGGTTTGAATTATAGGCCGATCTGATTGTCTGGATTATGGTTAAGGTGTTCGAAAAGCTAGTGAAAACAAGGATTCAGAATTGGGTTGACAGCAGCAAAATTCTCTTTAATGGCCATCATGGGTTTGCTAAAGAAAGAGATAGTGATTTAGCAATTTGCTTATTTATTATAACAAAGATGACGAATACAATCGACAAGGAGGATGCATATACTCCTTGTCGATTGTATATTTAGATTTTGCAAAGATTTTCAATAAGTTGTCACATGAAAAACTAGTAGTTAAATTGGAACAATGTCAGTGTTCCAATTTAACTGGTTTGGATAGTAGATTAGTGCATTGGACTAAAGATTAGCTGTGTGGTAGGTATCATCAGATTGTATGAGGGAGTGATATCTCTGAAGAGGCATGTCATTAGTGATGTGCTGCAGGGGTGTGTTTTGGGATAATTATTGTTTAATTGGTATGTATATGACATTGGAAGGAGTTTAAATAGTGATATATAGTTGTTTGCAAATGATGCAAAGTTGCGAAGAGTCATGAGAAGCAAAGCGGATGTTGTAGCCTTGCAAGAGGACTTGAATAGACTGAATGAGCATGTGGGAGATGTCATTTTAATGTAGCAAAGTGTAAGATTTTAAAATATGGGAAGGAAAGATGGGATGCAGAGTATAGGATATCCTAAAGGAGGTGGAGGAGATGAAAGATTTGGGGGTAATGGTGGATAATGACTTGAAATTTCGTGGACATTTGCTAAAATTGTGAGGACAACACAGTGGATTATGGGAATGATGTGAAGAACACTGGCATTTAGAAGTAAGGATGTTATGATTCCATTGTGCAAGGAGATTTGATCTATTCTCATATGGATTACTGCATACAGATTTGGTCACCTGCCTTTCAAAAGGATGAGTTGTTGGCGATGGTTCAGGGACAACTAAGTTGGTCTCTGGAATGCTGGAATGTGGAGTATGAGGACATATTGAAAGAATGCAAATTGCAGATCCAAGTGGATAGAAGGGAGAGGGGGGGAGCAACATGATTGAGACATAAGTTGGTAAGGGATAATCACTAAATTGATGTTGGATGAGATGAATCTCTTGACTCCATGGAGGTTTGATGATGATAATGTGTTCTCTGCTTGGTCTCATGGCCCAGATACAATACTCTTTCTCTCTCTCATCTCAATTATCTTTGCTCTAGAATCCAATTTACAGTGAAAAAGGAAACTAATAATTGGCAAGCCTTCCTAGACACTTTAATAACATGCTTCTCTTTTTTCTTTCTTTCTTGTAACCCTTTTTATAGCCACTTCTGGCTATAGGTGTCTCCTAATTCTCTTCATCTGTTTCTATCCTGAGCTTGTTGGTGCCAAAGAGTTTCAATTGCTTTTCTTATATCATCCAACCAGCTGATCTTTTCGCTTCATATGGCTGCCACTCTAGTAAAACCTTTGCCCGTCTATTGTCCTTGAGTCTTGCAATGTGTCCCGCCCATTTCCATTTCTTTCGAAGTATGTTTTCTCCAATATCGAAAAAATTTTGCTTTAGCTCTTATTTCTTCATTTTTGTTTTTATCTCTGAGTCATGTCTAGCAGACATCTTTCCATTCTTCTTTCTGTTTTTTGCATTTTATTTATTATTTCCTTTTTGATTGATCAGGTTTCTGCTCCGTACGTCATAACAGGCAATACACATTGGTTGAACATGCCTATCTAATGGTAACCTGTCCTTTTCAGCATACAAGAATGCATTCGTGCAGACAGATACATTCACAACCCCCCCCCCCCCCACACACACAATATGCTATTATTAGAACACAAACCAATAGAGCCTATAATCTTGTTCTAATGAGTCCTCTCTTGCAGCAAATATCAATCATATACACTACACCTTCCTATTTAATGGCCACAGGTCCCACAGGGAAAAAAAAAATGATCAATCATTTCTTCTCTTCATAAGGATTTTAATAATCTTATCACCATCCTCTGCATATGAGACATGCCATAAAAAATAGCCAAAGTCTTAATGAAATACACCTTCTGCATAGATTTTAAGCCTCCTTTTAAATTAGCTTCCCTTATCCACTCCACTGACCAACTCCTTCCCCTCTCATTTCTTGGTGTATATAGAGATCTCTGTTCTTGCAAGTTGCCATGCATGTGGAATGATATGATTAGCCACCATCTGCATAGAGCATAAAAAATGCTAATGCAGTTATGACTATGGTCAATCAGGCCTTGCAAAACATGCTTTGAAACTCATGAAATCAATTGGAAATTGATTCCATGAGTTTCCTTGCTCCATATAGCAAATTTAGAAGAGAAAGACTTTTTTTGTATTGATATGAATTTGCAACTGCTCGCTGCTCTAAAAATCAGCCTTACATGAATTATATGGTTGCATAAAACTTACCAAAATATATCAATCACTAATATTTTGAGATCCTAGTGTACAATCAAGGCCACCAACAGGTGCCTGCAGAGGATGTTCCCACCAATTTGCACTCAAGTATTTTTTATTAACGTTTCACTTAGTTTTATGTGTGTATTTGTATGTGTTAAGAGTCTTATATTGTACTGCCTGAAGATGTGACTGAGATGAAATATTGAACAAATGTGGTATTTTTAATCCTTTCTCACTGCTGATTCATTCCATTAAGCCTCTAACATGAGCTTCTCCCAGCACTTAAGCCTTAACACATGAAAATAAGAAATGATTTGGCCACTAAAGCAGAACACTGCCCAATAAAATATAAAAGAGGCCCAAAGTAGAAATAGTATGCCTGTAGAAAAGTAACTGAAGAGTCTCTGTGAGAGAAGGTTAACCACTTAACTGAATCACCTTTCTCTGGATAGCACTAAGCATTTTTAGAGAGTATTTTTATGAACCACCGCATATGTGTAAATAGTAGTCTAAGGTAGGGCTGATTTGGGATTTATATGGTATCGAGTTGTATTGATATGAAATAATGCCTTGAGCAGAAGTAAGCAGAAATAATGCTTATGCCAGGTATGTTAGTTAGGCCAAGGAGAGATTTAATCTTGCATGGAATGTGGGTATTATCACAGGAGAAGCATGGTCTTTCTTTTGCTTGATATAATTATGGCATGTTTTTTTTTTTTTTTTGGTGACATTGAGGTTGATAAGGTTGTCCTCTCCATACTGAATGTGCCAAGGAGATCAGTTTTTAAGGCATTGATTATGAAAGATTTTGTAGCTTTGGATATAGGCACTCCAGTGTTTGCAAAATGGAAAGGATGAATGGAGTGTATTGTCATCAGCAGAAATGTAAATAGGATTTGAGATTTATATTGTTATTATTATCATTAAGAGAGACAGAGAGGCCATATATTATTATTATACATTTTGAAAAATTATGGAGACAACTGCTGTGCTATAGAGTAAAACTTTAGTTTAATATAAACCAAAATCAACACTCGACGTTTCGACCTTCATATCAAGGTCATCCTCTGTGGCATACACAATATATACAGAGAAACAGGCTGCACTATAATCTACATGGTTTGCTGAAGTTATTGACCAACCATCAGTAACTACAATTATTGGCTTGACCTCTGGTGAAAAAAAAAAAAAAAAAAAAAAAAAAAACCTTTACTACATCAAAGCTAGAGTTATATTATTATTAGTATCTATTAGGTTACAAAACTAAGAGTTGGGCTGGAGATCAACAAGTTTATATATATATACACATATATATATTTAAAAAAAAAATGTGATTATACATATACATTTCAACCAATTGGTATGGAATAGTTTCCTAAAATCCTAAAGTATGCTAGATATTAAGTGGGCTGAATATGTGCCATCCAGATTCTTGGAATTTTTATGCCACCATTATTGTTGAGATTAGAGTGGTTAATCAGAATTTCACAGGATTCTTTAAATTTTCTTTCATATCAGGTTTTTGTATGATGTAAAGAGCAGGTACTTTTCCAATCAATTTGGTGTAGGGTGTTGAGAGCGTGATCTGAGAAGCCTGTTTCACCAAAATTATTATATTTAATGTGTCTTTTGTGTTCTTTTTTACGTAAGGGATAGTAAGTCCTGATCACAGAGAGTACCTTTCAGATCATGCTTTCAACACCCTACACCAAATTGATTGGAAAAGTACCTGCTCTTTACATCATATAAAAACCTGATATGAAAGAAAATTTAAAGAATCCTGTGAAATTCTGATTAACCACTCTAATCTTAACAATAATGGTGACATAAAAATTCCAAGAATCTGGATGACACATATTCAGCCCACTTAATATCTAGCATACTTTAGGACAGGGGTTCCCAACCTGGGGTATCCCCCCAGGGGGTATGGGAAGTTTGTCCAGGGGGGGGGGGTATGGTCAATAGCAGATAAATAAGTATATTATGCTATTAATATATTCCAAAAATAGTTATGTTATCAACATTTCCAGGCTATTCCATGTTGGTACTGTCTGTCAGCCACACCAGCAATATTTCAGGTCTCTTTTCGGACACGGACACAGTGATTGCATAGACTTTTTTCTCACTGCAGGGTCCGATAACTTAAAATGCTTGGTTAAGATTCAAGATAGTTAGTGAAATTGGCAGATTGACGCCCCCCTCAAGGTTTGCCTTCGCGGCATCTGCACTTCCTGCGCATGCGAATGACGTACTATATGGTACACACTCCAACTGCTTCATTTTGAATTCTCACAGTATACACTTTTTAGTGATAAACATAGGTTAGCTAAATTACTTTTGCTGACTAAATTTTAATCTATCGTAAGTAGCTTATAGTTTATTTTTAGCCTATTCTAAAAATGAAAGGATACATCAAGATTTAAATACATTAAAATATTTTTTATTTTTTAGCTTATTTTTAAAATGAAAGGTTAGATCAGGATTTATATACAAAAAATATTATTTTTGCAGACCCAAGGAATGACCACGTCAAAGAAACGTTGGTACTAAGATTCATATGAGCAATATGGTTTTACTTTTGTGCTTGACAAAGAAGGTGTGCAAAAGCTGCAGTGCTTCATTTGCTCCAAGATATTCAGCAATGGCAGTATGAAGCTATCAAAATTGAGAGAGTATCTTCAGAATGTTCATCCCGAACATTCTAACGAGTCAGAGTCCTCATTTAGAATAAAATGAGCATGATTTGGTAAGAATATCACACTTCATGACCATGGATTTATTACCCCGAAAAAGCCAGCACTCGGGGCCAGTTATCGCGTCGCATTGAGGGTTGCCAAACAAATGAAACCACACACAATTGCTGAGCCATTGGTGAAGCCATGTGCTATGGATATGGTTGAGTTGATGTGTGGTAAAGAAACAAAAGAGAAAATTGCACAAATACCATTATCAAATAATACAATTTGTGATCGGATTCGAGAAATGTCAGAAGACATACATGCACAGGTAGTAGAGGAAATCAAGAACAGTCTGGCAAGAATTAGTTTACAGTTGGATGAATCAACTGATGTCTCTAACTGCACACAGCTTTTTGTTTTTACTAGAGATATATACATCAGAATGAAATAAAAGAGGAATTTCTTTTTTGTAAACCCTTGAAAGAAACAACAAAGGCAGCGGACATTATGAATTTGGTGAATGATTTTTTTGATTCAAATGGCCATTCATGGGAATTAGTAGAATCTATTTGTACTGACAGTTCTCCCGCTATGTTGGAGAAAAAAATCAGGTTTCACCGCTTTAGTTAAAGAAATCAACCCAAATATTTTTACAAGGCATTGTATCCTTCACCGGTATGCTTCAGCATCTAAAACACTTCTACATAAATTTGAAAGCCATTTCGGATGTTGTTATTCAAGTTGTGAATTTTATCAAAGCCAAAAGCATTGAATCACCGTGTGTTTAAATCTTTGTGTGAAGAGGTTGGAGCATAGCATATCATATCGTACTGCTGCTTCATACAGTATGATGGTTATCCAGAGGAAATGTTTTAGGAAGGGTTTTTGAACTTAGAAATTTAATTGAAATTTTTTTAGTCGAAAAAGAATCTGCTTTTGCTTCATATTTCAAAGATCTAAACTTGGAGATTTCTCTGGCTTATCTTTCTGATGTATTTGAAATTCTGAAATGTTCAGAGAATTAAGAATTCCAAATACATCATACTGCAAGGACAGATGTCATTCTCCTGGAGGCTGAAGAAAAGATGCAATCGTTTCAAGAAAAATTGACTCTCTGGGGAAGAGGGGTGGAGTTAGGTAACTCTGCCAATTTCAAATCTCTTGATGAAATCACTTCAGATCTGGGATATGAACTAAAACAGGAAGTTCGTGATAGTATTATATTGCATTTAAAAACTTTGAAAGAGGCACTTGCAAGAATAATTCCTCCTGACCCAAATGAATGAAGTCTGGATACGTAACCCTATTCATATTGATTTAGAAAAAATCAGTGACAACCCAGTGAAAGGTGAGCTAATTGATCTCCGCAATAACAAGAAACTCCAAATTGAATTCCAATCAATGAAGTTACAAATTTTTTGGTGTACACTTGGAGAAGCATATCCCATTTTCACGAAACGTGCTTAGATGGCTATAATTCCATTTATAACAACTTATCTATGTGAATCAGAATTCTCAGTTCTGTTTTCAATCAAGTCCAAAACAAGAACAAACTGGAGCCTGAACATGATACGGGTATCTATTTCAAAAACTGTACCAAGAATAAAACTGTTCTGTTGATGGATAAGAAACAGAATCAAGGGTCTCACTAGTCGATTTTGCTGCAGTTTAATAAAGATTTTATAATTTTATGAAAATGCAATTGATTTATTTACCAAATAAAGCTTTTATGAAAACTTAATTACTGTTTATTTCTTATATTCTTTGAATCTGTATGGTAAACTTAAGAATTTATTTCTTATTATAATGAATAGGGGGTACCTAATAATTTACTAAAAGCCAAGGGGGTAGGGGGACCAAAAAGGTTGGGAACCCCTGCTTTAGGACTTTAGGAAACTATTTCATACCAATTGGTTGAAATTTATATGTATAATCACATTTTTTTTTTTTTTTTTAATATATATATATAAACTTGTTGCTCTTCAGCTCAACTCTTAGTTTTGTAACCTAATAGATAATAATAATAATGACTCTAGCTTGGATGTAGTAAAGTTTTTTTTTCTGCCAGAGGTCAGGCCAATAATTGTAGTAACGGCAGTAACTTTAGCAAACCATGTAGATTGTTGTGCAGCTTGTTTCTCTGTATATATTGTGTATGCTCCAGAGGATGACCTTAATATGAAGGTCTAAACGTTCGAGTGTTGATTTTGGTTTTTATTAAACTAAAGTTCTACTCTATAACACGGTAGTTGTCTCCATAATTTTTCAAAATGTATTCTGATCACCATGTAAGCATGAAAGAAAATAATTTTTTTTTGTGTCAACAGCATCGAAAGATTGCACCCTTTTCAACTACTAGCCGTGCTCAAACTTAACTTTTTGCGAGCTATTAGTAGCAGAGGCTCTACCAATCGACCAACCTTTGCTTATCACCTGGGCTAACTGTCACAACTTTTTGAATTCATTCAAAAAGTTGTGACCTTTAGAGGTTGTGTGACCTGTCTCACAACCTCTAAAGGCAATCCATTCCAATCGCATGACAATCTGAGGAAAAAAAATTAGTTCTCACCTCCTCATTCACTATATTCATTCTAAACTTCCTTGGATGCCCTCTTGTCCTCTTCCCAATCTCCATAAAATGAAAAAGTCCATGTACTCGTATTCTACCTTTTCAGAAGTTTGTAAATTTTAATCACATAACCCTTCTTTCTCTTGTTTGCTAATGTCTCCAGTCCACAAATTCTCAGTCTTTAAAATCTATATTCTACAGTCCTGATATCATCTTTAACAATCTCCTTTGCATTCTCTCTTCACTGTATTAGCATGACAGCAGAAATTAAATCTGGATTGACCAGATCAATCCAGACATGTGCACAATAGTCTAGGTGAGGTGATGTTATGGCCTGGTAAAAAGGTAAAATTACTTCTTTATCTTTACATGTTAAAGTTTGTTTTGACATTGGATGTCACATTATAACAAAGTGCATTATTTTACATTTACTAATGTGAAATTACTACCATTTTTACATCCTGCAATTCCAGCCTATTCAAATCGTTTTGTAAGTACTGCATATCAGCTCTATTTCTGATTGTTTAGGCCTATCTTTGCATGATCAGCAAACAGTAATAAGTCACTTGTCAGATTCTTTCCAATGTTATTAATGTAAAGATCGAATAAGAGTGGAGTAGTGATCGATCCCAGTGGTACACCACTGGTTATCTTAAGTCTTACAGGCTCGCATCTCTCATAACTTTTTTTAATATCTGTCAGTCAGCCATCCTCTTATCCATGCTAATATTTTATAATCCATTCCCATATTCTCCAATTTACACAAGTCTTCCATGCTATATCCTATCAAAAGCCTTAGCAAAGTCTAAAAACATTGTGTATCCATTCCCTTCCTTTAACTCGACTGCAACATTATTGTAAAATGTGAGCATGTTGTCAAACATGACTGTTCCCTAGTAAATCCATGCTCTTCATTGCAAAGTATAGATTCTCTGTCAATCCATTTGTGTATGTAAGCTCTTACTAACTTCTCCAAAATCTTCAGCACGACTCAAAAGATACTGATAGGTTAATAATTCTTGTACAAAGGCTTATATGCTGGTTATACATAATTAGTAATTGGCTTAAGATTTTCACAGCATACAATAGAATATAAATTAAATTAAACTTTAATATATGTTTCTAATATTTCGGCAACGTCACGTTGCCATTTTCAAAGGAACTTCCAATAAAGACATGTACGCAGCCACTACATACAGTAAATGAGGATGAAGCAGGAAGCTAACGTTTCTCCTAAAAGTCCTGATGGTGCCCCCCTAGTGGGCTATGTAGGTATTCTTGGCCATTGGGCTGAAGGTCTCATGATGTATGTCTCCCAAATTTGGGGCAGTCTCATGCAACCAAATTTGTTGAAGTTCGGCATGTTTCTTAGGGCTGAGGCTGATTCCATGAAAAGTCTTTCAAATTTGAACTTGCTACGGTGTATTATTTCTGACTTTTTCCACCGTATTCTATGGCGTGTATCCAGAGCATGGTCCAGAGAGTGGCAATACTAGTGAAAACGGATGTAGTCCTTGTGTTCTGAAATTCTGATATTTGCTGTCTTGCCTGTTTGGCCAAAGTAGGACAGCTTACAGCTGCAAGGGACCTGGTATACACCAGGTAGGTCTAGGGGAAGTGGTTGGTCTTTTGTGGAGTGGATAAGGGATGCCAATTTTCTATATGGTCTGTAACAAGAGGTCAAGTCATGTTTTCTTAAGATTTTCATAATTTTTTCTGAGGTGCCTCAGATGTAGGGAATGGTGATGGATTTAGAGTAATCCTTGTTGTGAAGGGGTGGGAAGGGTTGTGGTTTACTGGTTTCAATATTTTTTGGATTTTTTTGGGGGGATAGCCATTGGCTGAGAAAGTGGTTGAGGATGTGATTTAGTTCAGTGGTTATGGTATTTGAACAGATTAGTTTAGCCCTGTTGTATAGTGTCTTAATAACTTCATATTGTTGTGAGGGGGGGGGGGGGGGGGGATTGTTGGTAAATGTATCTGCTTATATGGGTGGGTTTTCTATAAAAGTGGCTGTACTGGTGAAACCGGATGTAGTCCTTGTGTTCTGAAATTATGATACTCGCTGTCCTGCCTGTTTGGCCAAAGTAGGACAGCTTACAGCTGCAAGGGACCTGGTATACACCAGGTAGGTTCCTTTGAAAATGGCAACGTGACGTTGCTGAAATATTGGAATATATATTTATTAAAGTTTAATTTAATTTATATTCTATTGTATACTGTGAGTTCCTTAAGTCAATTAACAATTATGTATAACCAGCGTATAAGACTTTCTACAAGAATTACTATCATCCACGGAGATTCCATCGCATGCAAGGCCCGTCAATACGGTAAAATGAAGTTGAAGTTATCAAAACAACTGAATCGTCTGACCTTCATAAAACGCTGCCATGATAATCAGTTAATCCCAAATTGTGTGAAATTCAAACACCATTTCTTTTCACAAAAGGCTCTCCGAATTTATAACCATGCCAGCTACGCTCTGCTATGGGAACAAATTGCTGCCACGCAAGTTCTCCTAACTGACGCAAACAAAGCTGTTAAGGCGCTTGAAAAAGAGCTTTCCAATACATTAAATCACGAGCTTTGGTCTATTTTATATGAGGTCTCGTGCCTATGGCAGATAAAGAATTTAAAAAAATACGGGGTCCACATATCAAGAAATTTGAGAGATTAAAAAAAGAGCACGACCTCCGAACCAAAACTTCCAACCAACACCGTAGTCAACCTTTCTTCAGTTATGTTGAAGCCTGCAGCACTCATCGCACTATCAAGTGGCCACAACTTTGCCATTGCTCCCAGGAAATACTGGCTGAGGATATAATGATCCAGATCGAATGCAGGATCTGCCTCCTTCCATACCACATCACCAACAGTATTAGACTGGCTGTAGCTTGTGTTCTCATCAAAGCAAGACCACCAAAACCAACATATCCAATAGTGAATATAAAGCTCTGCAGGAATTGAAGAAAAACAAAGAAATAGTAATTACCAGAGCGGATAAGGGGAACGCCACTATAGTACTCAACCAAACGGACTAGAGAGGTAAGCTTAATGCTCTATTATTATATAGTGCTACTTGCCTCCCCATTGAATACAATCCCACCAACTCACAAATTAGATAACTCCATAGGCTATTTAAGAAGGTAACATCTTGGCCTGTGGAAGTTACTGGCAAATTAAAACCGTTTAATTCTATACCCCCCCCCCCCCCACCCCCTGTATATATGGACTCCCAAAAATACATAAAGAAAATGTGTCATTATGTCCCATAGTGGATGGCATTGATTCCCCCACATACAAATTAGCTGAACATTTGGCGAAAGTGCTCACACAATATACTGGCAACACACCATCACTCATAAAAAAACTCAGCCCGCTTCAAAGCCAGCATAGAAAACCTTACACTCCAACATACCGACATAATGGTCAGTTTTGACATCTCCTCCTTATTCAAAAATGTCCCACTCAAAGAAACATTAAAACTAATCCAAGCTAAATTTCTTCCCGATATCTCAAGCCCTATTTCAGTTCATAATGAACTCAGGCTATTTCATTTGGCAGGGAACATTCTACAAACAAATAGAGGGGACAGCCATGGGTTCACCACTCTCCCCACCCTTCACCAACTTCTTTATGGAGACTTTTGAAGAGAAAGCCTTAAACTCTGTCCCACAAAAACCAACCATATGACTTCGCTACGTTGATGATGTGTTCGCTATTTGGCCACATAACTCTGACACACTCCTCTCCTTCTTAACACACTTAAACAATCAGCACCCCTGGAGAAAGAGGAAAACAACAGCCTCCCTTTCCTAGACACACTAGTCACCCGCCAGCCTGATGGAACCTTGGTTTTCTCTGTTTATAGAAAACTCACCCATATAGGAAATGCATTCACCAACAATCCCCCCCCCCCCTCACAACAATATGGAGTTATTACGACACTATACAATAGTGCTAAACTAATCTGTTCAAATGACAATGCCCTAACCACTGAACTAAATCACATTGTCAACACTTTCTCAGCAAATGGCAACCCCTCTGAAAAAAAATCCAAAAAATATTGAAACCAGTTAAACACAACCCTCCCCCCTTCACAACAAGGATTACTCTAAATCCATCACCATTCCCTACATCTGAGGCACCTCAGAAAAAATTATGAAAATCTTAAGAAAACATGACTTGACCTCTTGTTACAGACCATATAGAAAATTGGCATCCCTTATCCACTCCACAAAAGACCAACCACTTCCCCTAGACCTACCTGGTGTATACCAGGTCTCTTGAAGCTGTAAACTGTCCTACTTTGGCCAAACAGGCAGGACAGCGAATATCAAAATTTCAGAACCCAAGGACTACATCCATTTTCACTAGTATTGCCACTCTGGTCTTGCAGACCATGCTCTGGATACACGCCATAGAATACGGTGGAAAAAGTCAGAAATAATACACCGTAGCAAGTTCAAGTTTGAAAGACTTTTCATGGAATCAGCCTCAGCCCTAAGAAACATGCCAAACCTCAAAAAATTGGGTTGCATGAGACTGCCCCAAATTTGGGAGACATACGTTATGAGACCTTCAGCCCAATGGCCAAGAATATCTATATAGCCCGCTAGGGGGCGCCATGAGGACTTTTAGGAGAAACATTAACTTCCTGCTTCATCCTCACTTACTGTATGTAGTGTATGCGTGCACGTGTCTTTATTGTAAGTTCCTTTAAAAATGGCAGCGTGACATTGCCGAAATATTGGAAATATATATTAAAGTTTAATTTAATTTATATTCTATTGTATGCTGTGAATTCCTTAAGTCAATTAATGATAGGTTAATAGCTGGACACATCAGTCTTTGTTCCACTCTTTGCAATAGGATTATCATACATCCTTTCTACATCTGTGCCAAGACTGAAGTTATACATCCAAGTCCAAGGAACAGCCAGTTCAGCTGAACTCTTTTAGCATGTTTGCTGATATTCCATCACTGATGGAATATCGTTTTTCCTATTGATGAATTTTTATTCAGTTTGTGTAACAGCTGTAGTATCCCCTCCTCATACACTGGTGTTTCTTCATCCATTGTGGAGGTAGGGGTGGGTTCAATGTTGCATACCTCATTTTGCTAGCTTTCAGCAAAAATAGGCACTCGTTAGTTTAAGTCTCTTTTGCATCTTTCACCTGCATTCAGATAATTGTCATGCAATTATCTGCATGAAAATTCTTTTTGATTCTTTTTAACTTATAAAGCCAGTTTCGTTCATATTCATCCTTCAGCATAATTGCTTTAACTCTTCTGGCCTGCACCTTATAATTTCAGCTGACACTCATCCTTATTCACATTGTAATCCTTTTGCAGCATCTTTTTTCTTAAGGATCTCTTGCTTAATAAGATTGCCCATCCATTTCAAGTCTATCTTTTAATTCTGTGATCTCTAGTGACACATTGCAACATTGAATCACTGATGTACAGGTAACCCTCTTATAATGCAGGTGTTAGGTTCCACAGAAATGCCGTGTTATATAAATCGCATTATGCTAGACTCCGATCACACAGAAAAAGTAGGGTTATGTTCCAAAATCGTTTTTATTTTAATTATATAAACAACGACATATCAAATGAAAAATAATTTTATTTAATTCAGGTAATTCATGTAAATTAAGAAAATATATAAACTATGAAACAAAATACATAGTATAAACTTATAAACATGCAAATTGTACGTAAACTTCATTGCCCATAATGCATAAATGTTTTAGGCAAAATAAAATAAAGTGCATATTTTAATCATCATCACTGTCTTCAAAACGAACATTTCATAGATGTTCTTTATTTGTGAATGGCCAGACGCCATCATCACTTGAAATCTCTTGGTCATCGTTTGTATAATTATCATTGTCTACTTCAGCTGGTTTAGTTATCAAGACGTGAGTAATTAGACCTTGCTTACCACTATGCTGCTGTTTTTTTTAATAAGTTCATAATATGGAGCTAAACAAATATCCAATTGTCTCATGAATTTTCTGGAGCGCTCCATTGAGGGATCATTATCCATAAAATAGCTTCCTAACTTTCTTGCCAAGTCCACTCCTTCTGCTCATTTCTTTAAACTGAATTCTTTAACGGATTCATCACAATCAGAATCTTCGGCAGAACTTTTCCTGCCACTTAGTTTGACGTCGTCTATTAATTGTACCAGTTCCTCCTCATTTAAATCTATTTCCCCATCAATTAATTTCATTTTCAACCATATTTCAGAATCCCTCTAAGTGGCCATTACTAAAAAAAAATAAAATTTTTACATAAAAAAGCTTTACATATTGCATGTAACTCACCAGAAAATAAAGTGCTCAACTTGAGATTAATACACTTATGATTTTTAATGCGCTTTCCTGGCAGAAAATGAAGACAACTTTCAACAATAAACACTATATGGTAAACAGTTGACGTGCATGCATGCTAAAGGGTATTTCCCCTAATATAAATTTGCTACTTATAACTACATGCGCAATACGGGCAGACGCAAATTTAACGAAGATAAAATTAGATTTTTATGTCACACGGTTAAAAATATATAAAAAAATAAAAAATAACACGGTCTACAATTTGTAGACCGTATTTCTATTGAAACCCGGTCTTATACCTGGTTTGTATAAGTACCCACGTTGAACAAAGTTCCTACAATTTGCAGGCCGAAATGTATAAGTATCGCGTTATACGAGGGTTACCTGTATTTTTTAAATACTTCCCATGCACACCACCACCAATAATATCCTTGCCATCTAGTGAATGATACTGTGGGACAGAACCTAGTATTCTTCTCACTTTTTCATAATTTCCTGCTTTGTAGTTCATCATATAACCTTTTCCGAATTGAACATCCATAAACTTAGCCATTTCCCAAGTCAGCACAGCAGGATCACTGTCACCAGTCGGAGTCATTACAGTCACCTCTCTAACCCCCCCCCCCCCCACGTTGGACACTAATCATGTTTATATTTTTTGACCTTGAGTTCCTTCTGTCACATGCTACTTGAGGAAGTTGTCTCAAAACAGCTCAATAATTTTACCTCTTTCTTCTCATGAGATTTCACTGCTCCCTCATGATAATCATTCTTTTACACCCATCATGTTTATTTGATAATGCATTTTGTCACCACTAGCAACCACTAGCTCTGTAACCCCCCCTCCCTCCCCCACACACTATGTATTTGATATTAGTCCTCACACTAGACTTGAAACTTGCTGCCACAAGGAAAATTGTTATTATTAGTATTCAATCAGATTTCTACTTCAGCTGTACTCTAATCATCCGGTATCATTTGCAACACATGCTCTCCTTTCCTATCTTGTTCATCCTTCCTAAAAATACTCTACCCTTTACACTCGATAACAGCTAATACATCTGCCTCTGATAGCCAGGTCTCGCTAATGCCTAATCTGAGGCCCCAGTGTGTGTTTACCAAGGCAACCTTCTCTTCTCCTTTGTTTCTGATACACCTGCCATTTTTGTACGGACATAATAAGGTACTTGCATGTTTTTGCTTTTCTGTTTATACTACAGAGATTTCTGGGTGACACAGTTGGACAACTTGCAGATCTTTGTTCTTGTCTAGTGCCTTACTTATGCAGACATCCTTGCACATGCTTGGTAAGGCTGAATTATATAAACACACAGTCATTTCTTTTTTTCCCCTCATAATGATTTCTATGATAATGCACATTACTTTCATTAGCAGTTACGTAATGTGATCACTCTGTTGCACCATTCCTTTCATCATAATTTAGGTTTACTGACTCTATGTTAGGTCTTATATCAATTAATAATTTTCCAGACTCCTGATACCAAACACATTCATGTGTAAACCTCTCTCTTCTCAGACTCATTCCACATATCCAAATATTCTCCACTATTCCTTCTACACAGCCTCCACATTGGATGGTTTGCAGTCATAGCCGTTCTTAATTCATTTATGTCATATCTAGGTAATATACTGTGTTCGCTTTCTCATTCATCACTCTTGCTTCTTTCAACAAGAGTGATGGAAGACGTTTCCCTTTCATATCCTCTCTCAATTGTATTTATCACTAGACAGATTATCTGCTAATAAATACAGAAATGCTATCTCTTTAACTCTTTTTATTTCTGCTTTTCAATTCTATTCATAAAATATTTTATTTCTGTAGCTTGAAAACTTGAAGTAATTGGATCGTCATCAATCGCATGTTTTTTTTTATTTTTTATGAGACCACATACCACACAATATCCTTTTATAATTGATTTTGTGTACATATTATCTTTACACGAAATCTTACCCGAGTGCTTTTTTTTTGTTTCTCCTTTTGCTGCTTATCCTTCTTGTTCTTTTGCTGCCTCTCTAATTGCTTTTCAATCTTTACCAATTCCCTAATCATCTGTCTAATGAATTGCTTTAGTTTTTATATTTCCAAAGTTTATTCATACTTGATATCATTTATGAATAGGAAGAAGAGGGTGGATGAAGTTGTAAAGCTTTGAGGTAAGCTAGCAGTTGCGAGAAATCTGTCTACTAACATGCAGTGAATGACCGAAGAGGAAATATTGACAATCCACTTGTGGAGGGCGGGGTAGACCATATGATGCTAATTTGGTGACTATTCTCTTGAAATGGGGTTGATTTGCTATAGGCTTGGTGGCCAGTTTGGTGTGTGTGTGGGAGTGATTTAAAAAATGTGGGGGCATTAAATTACCAGATGACAAGCAGGTAAATGTTGGAAATGAAGTGTGACTACTGATGGGAGAATACTGTGGAGGTGAAAGAATGAAATGTGAACAATGGAAGACTAACACTTCAGAATGAAAGGCAACAGGTATGAATGTAGAAGTAATGGTGTAGTAAAAATATATATTACAGTATTTTGGTTATACAGAATGTGGGACATAGGAGTTACAGACAACCTATACGAGTTGTCAAAGGGTGTTGTACCCTGTTATTAAAATTCTCAGGATTAGAGATAAGTTTATGGAAGTTTTTTCACCTGGCTATGCTACTAATTACGTAGTTGGTTTTATCCTTTTTGACAACTCATACAGGCAAATATGATTTAATTAGTATCGCTACCTCAGGGTCTGGCTCCCATTGATGAGACCTCAGTAAATGTCGAAATGGTCTGGGTAGTTGCTACTTCCTTAATGCATAGCATTACACATGTCTGCAAAGAGATGCGTTTTGCATTATGGGAGATACTAAGGCACGTGATGAGAACTTATACCACCTTTACCATGAGTTGCCCCAGTCCTGAAAGTACTTCAGGCACAAACTTTGTTTGCTTAGACTTGGATAAAGGATAAAACCCACTACATAATTAGTACCCTATTTTAGGAATAATGGGCACAAATGCATCATTCTAGATAGGTTTTTTTTTTTTTTTTTTTGATGAATGGGACCAGTTGTCTGTTGAAACTGTACAAGTAATATTAATACCAAAAACACATTAAAGATACCAAGAAATTATATACTTGGTTTAATCCTTTATCCAAGTGTAAACAAACAAAGTTTGCACCTGAAGTATTTTCTGGACTGGGGCAGGTCGTATAAGGAAGCTAAGACTTCACATCACTTGCCTTAGTATCCCATCATGCAAGGCCCATCTCCTTGCAGACATGTATAATGCTATGCATTATGGAAAAGGTCACTACCCAGACTGGTTTCAACCTGTATTGAGGTCTCTTCAGTGGGGGCCAGACCCAGATGTGATACTAAGGTTGAAGTAATGCAGATGTCATATTTTCTTATATGAGTTGCCAAAAGGTGTTACACCTTATCATTAAATTACTCGGTATTGGAGAAACAACTTTCTCCAATCAGAACCTTATTATTAAATTACTCTGGATTGAAGAAAGTTGCTAGAAGTTTTTTTACTTGGTTATTTATTTTTTATATGTTGAGCCCATACACTAGAGGTTGGTAGATCAACCTATAGTACATTAGTACCGTGTATGGGTTGGGAAGGAAGGTACTTGTTCACATTGGATTTGAATGACTGCTGTATATTGTATTTCTTAGGGAACGCATCAAGGGGAAGACTGTTCCATAGTATAGCTGTTGCAGGGATGAAGGTGGAGGAGAAGAAACTTGTTCTGTGGGTTTCAAGTGCGCTGTGTAGGGATGTTGAGCAGCAGCTGCACGTGTTCCAACAAGCTTAGTACTAAGTGGGGAATTATTGATGCTATTTCAGATGAATATTTTCCATGGAAATATTTGTTGAAAACACATAGTGCGGAGACCGATCGCCTGTGCAAAAGTGGAGGTAGAGTGAGTTGGTAAGAAATGAGTCATTTAATAAGTCTGATTACTCTCCTCTGGATTGAGTCGAGCATTTTGAGGGAGTTTTTTGGGGCCCACCCCATATGTGTGAGCAGTATTTGATGATTGGGTTAATCTGTGATTTGTATAAGGTTAAAAGCTGTCAGGGGTGAAATAAAATCTTGAGCGAAAGAGATCCTAGTTTTTTAGAAGCTGAGGATGCAATGGTTCTTATGTGTTTATGCCAAGAGAGGCTTGATCTCAGGGTAATTCCAAGAAGAGAAATCTCAGATTGTCTGGAAATTCGGGTGTTATCAAAAATAATACTCGGAGAGAATGGTTCTTTTTTTATGAGAAATTAGACAGTACTGGGTTTTATTTGTATTGAAATTGAGGATGGCTTAGAGGTCTGAATTGAGGACAGTGGTGGTTGCTGTTTCTGTAGGTTGAGGTGAGTTGTGTGGAGTAAGGTTTATCAAAGGAAAGAGAGGAATGCAATGTGCTGTCGTCTGCAAAACTGTGTATTGGTTTGGAGGTAAGCCAAGCAAATAAGAAAAGGGTAATTTTAATTATGGCAATATAGACTGGAATGAAGAGATAGCAACTGGAAGTAAAGAAAATGAGTTTCTTGAGTTTTTGAGGGATAACTACCTCAGACAGTATGTAACAGAGGGCACACGAGGATTAAGGGTCTTGAATTTGGTCATCTCATCGGAGGATGTAATTATAAATGAGGTGTCAAATCATCCACCAATTGGTGAAAGTGACCATGAGGTGATTATCTGGGTGGTTGCCAGCAGTGCAAGGACCCCTGTGAAAAAAGGGTATATGTGGAACTACAAGGGGGGGGGGATGATTATGAAGAGCTCAGTAGACAGTTTACAGGTGTAGCATGGAATGAGGAGTTAGCTGGAAAAGAGATCAATGCAGCTTGGGCGATTTTCAAAAACTATTTAGTAGATGCAATGTCTAAATGTATTCCAAGAGTGAGAAGGTTAAATAAGGTAGGTGGGAGATGAACAAATAAAGAGATTAAGCATGTAATACAGAGAAAAAGGGCATTGTGGAGGCAGCATAAGAGAAGTGGAAGTAACCAATTTCATGAGGTCTACAAAGACCAGGCATGGAGGGTGACTTGGTTGGTGAGAGTAGCTAAAGAGAGGTATTAACAGCAGTTAGCTAATGAAGCCAAAAAGAATCCTAAGGAGTTCTTTCGATATGTAGCCAGCAAAAGAAAGAACGATTATGGAAGGATGACATTGATTGGAGGAAATGGTATAAAGACAGCTGTTGCAGAATGTGTGGTGGCGATACTTCATGAGCAGTTCATAAAGATCTTTCAAACTTGTGAATGTGACTTCATGGAGAGGTTGAGGGCAGTTGATGATGGGGAGGAGAGACTGACTGTAAGTGAACAAGAGGTGTTTGGGGAGTTGAGTAAACTAGTTGTAAATAAGGCTGTGGGACTTGATACTATATCACCGCGTATTCTGAAGGAATGTGCCAGAGAGTTGACACCTGCTTTGACATATTTTTTTAATACGAGTTTTGCACTTGGTTAAGTTCCTAAAGAGTCGAAGGAGGGGAAGATTGTGCCACTTCATAAAGGAGGTGATCGAACTGAAGCATCAAACTATAGGCCTATCTCTGTGTCAAGTGTTGTGGTAAAGTTGTTGGAAAAGCTTGTGAGAACTAGGATCCAGAGTTGGGTTGACAACAATGGTATAATCTTTGATGGACAGCATGGATTTGCTAAAGGGAGGTCATGTTTCAGTAATCTACTTACTTATTACAATAAAGTGATTGTTTCCTTGGACAGAGGAGAAGGATACACAGTAATATACTTGGATTTCGCAAAGGCTTTTGATAGCGTACCTCATGATAAGTTGACAGTCAAACTAGAGCAGATGGGGTTGGATATTAGATTAGTGCATTGGATTGGAGACTAGCTATTGATATCCAGGAAAAGGAAAGTCACTAGTGGAGTGCTTCAGGGGTCTGTTTTAGAGCCATTACTATTTAACTTGTATATTAATGATATTGGCGAAGATTTGGGTGGAGATATTCAGTTGTTTGCAGATAATGCAAAGTTGGGACGAACCATAAAGAGTAGTGAAGATGTTGTGGTCTTGCAAGAAGAATTGAATAAATTGATTGATTGGGCAAGCAAATGGGGGTGTGAGTTCAATGTTGCAAAATGTAAGGTTTTAAAATTTGGAAAACAAAGATGGGATGCAGAATTTATGCTTGGTAAGAATATATTGTTGGAGGTAGAGGAAATAAGACATCTGGGGGTGATAGTGGATAAGGATCTAAAATTTAGAGGGCACATCGCCAGAATTGTGAAGACAACACAAAGACTTCTCGGAATGATGCAGAGGACACTGACATGTAGAAGTAGGGAGATTCTTGTTCCATTGTATAAGGCTTTGATTAGACCACACACGGACTATTGTGCCCAGATTTGGTCACCGGGTTTTCAGAAGGATGAAGAGATGTTGGAAAGGGTCCAAAGGCGACTGACAAAGTAGTTTCTGACCTCTGTGGAATGTCGAGTATGAGGAAAGATTGAGAAGATGTAATTTGCAGAGTCTGGTGGAGAGAAGGAAGAGGGGAGATGTGATAGAGACCTATAAGTTGGTAAGGGGTTGTTATAAGATCAGTGGTGGAGAAGTTCTACAGAGAATCGTGGGAGATCAGGGGAGAACCAGAGGTCATCCCTGGAAACTATAAAGAGGGTGTGAGTAGGGGAGTGAGAGGCAGGTTTTTTTTTCGTGCAGAGTTGTGAACGATTGGAATGCCTTGCCTGAGAGTGTGGTGTTTGCAAGGAGTTTGAGTGTGTTTAAGACACAGTATGATGAGATGTGTGTGTGTGATAAAATGACCTCCCGGATGAGTCTTTGACTCCATGAGGTCTTGGGAAATAATAATAATAATATAGTAGGAAAAGGGTTGGTGAGAGGACAGAAACTTGAGGAACCCTGGCGTTAGTTGAATGGTGAGGATAAGGAGCCATCCACCATCACACATAATGTGCATCAGTGCCGCATTTATACTTTTGGAGGACCTAGGCATAACATCATTATGAAGCCTCAAAAATAAGAATTTTTTTTAGTTTATTGAAGATGAAAGTCAGCATTTCCATAATAACTCATTTTAATAACACAATACAACATTGGCATACATATATTTGCATTTTAAAAAAAGTATAAAAATAAATCATTTCAAATTTAAATAAAAAAAAATTAACTATAAGTTTTTTTTTTCTTTCTGGCTTTGGTTTTAGGAAATATATCTATAATGTTATCATAATTGAGTCCATTACTTATAATAATGACAGATCACTTGTTTTATTTTGGTGCAAGTTGCTTCTTAAATAATTTTTTATTCGTTTCAACACTGAAAATGAGCGTTCAGCACTTTCATTTGAAATAGGCATCGTCAAAAATATTTTTAACATTGTTTCTACATTCGGAAAAGTAGACCTTAACTCATCGTTTATAAATTTGTACTTATTTTTAATTACTGAATTTTCTTCCTTTATCATTGTTAAAATTGCTTAACTTCATCAGTAAATTTTTCTGGATCAATATCAGTTCCATAAGTTTGTAAAATTTTATTAATACTAGTCTTGTACTTGTCTTGATCTATATCTTTTTTCAAAAAAATGTCAAACATATCTATTATGTCGAAATAGCTTTTTGTTCTTTCATTAATTTCCAAAATTAGCTTATTGCAAATGTCATTAAAAGTGTTCACATCGAAATTTTCTTTCTGATTATATTTCGTAATATAATCTCATTCTTTGATTGTGAAATTTCGTCACTCGTTTTTTTTTTCGTTTTTTATCTCTCCTTTTCATCTTTAAATTTTGTCTCATTTGTTAATAAATTTGCTTCTTCATTTACAGTAGCAAAACTATTTCTTATATCTAAAATAAAACCAACTAAAGACTAACAAATTAATAGCTGAAAACAAATCCATATTGGGATCATGTCGAGATTTACTAGTAAGCATGTATTCGTTGTAAAATTTTGTCCCACACAACTGTTAAAATTGCTGTTTCTGGTTTGTCAAAATGTTCAGCCAATGATGAACTCTCTAATTTAGAAATAGGTGTTTCATGAGGAGAAATGGATAGTTCAAGTAATTCATCTTTAATTTGTTTATATCCACGTTTCAAAGCCAATATAGTGTCAGCTCTTGAGGACCACCTTGTTTCACTGAGACTTTTAACTGTTAAAGATTTTTTTTCTAAATGCTTACGGAGTATACCCCATCTTCTTGTTGAAGATGAAAAGTAATTATATACAAACACAAATAAGATTAAATCACGAGCAATCATATACGAGAGAGAGATAAACCAAGGGGTCCGCCAGGGATGTCCCCTCTCAGCAACTCTTTAATATCTACTTAAATGAAATAATAATAAAATGGAATAAAAAGTTACATCAAGGAATTAAACTTTCTCCTACAGTAAACTTATACACTCTCCTCTTTGCCGACGACCAAATAATAATTACAAATTCTGAAGATAAACTACAGAAAGCTATTTTAGATCAAAATGATAATATCAACAGAAAAATCAAAAACTATGCCTTTATAGGACAAGATCCAGCAAGAACTAAAATAGTAATAGATAGCAAGATCTTAGAACAGGTGAATTCATTTAACTACCTAGGATGTACGATCACATATGAAAATGATATAAACGTAAAAATTGCAAAATATTGAATAAAAATAACAGGCGTAATTAACTCTATATTTAAACCAAACCTGGTTCAAAAACAAACCAAACTAAAAGTATACAATACATTAGCCCTACCAGTCTTAATGTATGGAAGCGAAATCTGGACAATAAAACAAAAAGACAAACAATGATTAACAACAGCAGAAATGAAGTTTATGAGAAAAACTGCAAAGTATACCCTATTTGATCACAAAAGAAATGAAGAAATTATGAAAGAATTAAACCAAGAATCAGTAATAGAAAAAATTAAAAAATATAAACATAAATGGATGGAACATGTTCAAAGAATGAAACAGAAAGATTACCAAAACAAGCCTTAAAGTACAAGCCAATCGGAAAAAGAAAATCAGGATGTACTTTTAAACGATTCAACGATGACTTCTAATGCCGGAACAGGCTATGGTAGGCCTAAATCCTTGATATGCATGATGATGATGATAAAATATTGCACTGCTTCCGGACAAGATTCAGCGGCATAGTTGCCAATTAAATTTAAGGAATGACTAGAGCATGGTATATAATATACAGAGGGACTGTGTTTTTTCAGCCTAGCTTGTAAACCTGTATAGATACTTTCATGTTGGCAGCGTTATCATAGCTTTGCCCTCTGCACATTTTTATATCCAAAGATAATTCTTCTAATTTTTTTAACACTACCTCTTCTAAATATAAGGAATTGTGTTGTGTAATACTGATGAACGCGATAAATGTTTCTCTAATGTCAGAATTTGCAGCAACGTACCTAAATATCATAGCTAATTGGTCATTATGGGCAGTGTCTGGCATTGAATTGAGTATTATTGCAAAATAAGCAGCTTCCTTAATTTCTGATATTAATATTTCTTGTGTTTTTTTAGCTATTAATGCTATGAATTCATCACAAGTGTGGTAAGAAAGATGATTTCATCTGCCAGAACCACAGTTGACTTACATTTTCATGTGATGTTTTAAAAAATCATCAAATTCACTTAAATAACGTAAACACCATAAATAATTTCGGCAAGAATCAGAAAAAATATCATTAGTATTTCCTCGCTAGCCCTAGTTTACTCAGTAACTTAAGGGTAGCTATTATTCTTTTCAAAACCTCTCCAATAATTTTCTCAGATTTTATTTGTTTGATCAATTCGACTATTTACAGAACTTGATTTTCTTTTGCGATATGTGCACATCGCTTGTATTTTCTCATTAGTGAACACAAAAAACTCAGTAGTATAACACAAACCTGATCACATAAGGTTTGTGTTATTTTTCCCCAGTCATTAAAACCCTTCATTAAGCTATTATTTGACTTAGAAAACAATTTACAAACAAAGCAGTAAATTGCTTTGCTGGTTTCTGAAAAAATTAGCCACTCTCGTTTCTCCTTTGTTCTATCCACCTTTTTACGTAAAGTAAACATGTGATTCATTTACATATCTGACATATATTCTATTGCGTTCTCTGTATTCTTTTTTTAAATTTTTCGATTTTGCCAACATTGAGGCATATTTATTAAAATATGCTCGATAAACTGTTCATTAATAGTAAGTGGAAACACTGCTATATCGGTAGGATAAGAGATATCATGCTTGCTGGTAAGTACAGAATCCGATTGAAAATTTTCTTCAGAACCCTCTTGATTTGTTTCGTTTACTTCTTTCTCTCCTGTGTTTTCCACATCATTTTGATCTTCATTTTCACTTTCATCTCCTCCTCATAATGATACCAATGTTTTGTTTTCATTCCGAGAAGTGTGAAGTACAACTTCGGTTCTACAAAATTCTTCATTTTCAGAATGCAAGAATGACAAAATTCCCCTCTTTTGACTATTTGGCTGTTTTTTATTTTCTCTGAGTCGTTTTCTTTTACTAGCTCTGGATTCAAATTTTCTTGGCATCCTTATGTGTATTAATCTATCAAAAGCGAAATAAATATTTATTAAATCCAAAATAAACATGTAAATAAAATAAACAATTACGTTAAAAGCTAAAATGTTATCAATATAGCTGTTAACGTGTTAATAGCTATATCGCAAAAAATAGAAACAGTAGTATCTTGGTTTTGTTAAAATAAACGAGTAACAGTAAAATAAGAATAATAAATTAATTGAAAAATATATTCTTACCGACTGCGACAACTACTTTAATGATATAATAAGGTATATACACTTGTATACAGTATACTGCTTTATAAGTACTAGCCAAATAATGGTAACTAAACTATCAGTTTAATTACAGTTATTTGGAATTTCCTTTACTATTTTACAATATTTGACCCTTTTTGGTGCACAATTTATTTATTGTCTCTCTTCCCAAAAATAAAAACGAATTTCTCATGTATACAATAAATAATATTAAAAAAATCTTGGTAACATTAAACCAGCAACGTTGTAAATCATTTTATATAAATAAACGACTAACTTATATTGATGGATTATAAATAATTATGCAATTATAAAAGTAACAATTATGCCTTGATCTAATGGCTGAATAATGCTTGTTGTATTGGGTGGAAAAAACACTACCTGCACATTTGGATGTTCTAAATGCAGTTGACATTGTGCATTGTCAACAATTAATAAAACTTTGAAATCGAGAGCTTTTTGCTTCATATATGTTTCCACTTGGTACAAAGCAATTATTGAACCATTCAGTGAATACAGGTAGTTGTTACCCAGGCCTTTGTATTAGCCATCCAATGTACAGTAGCTGTTTTAGATCTTTGCCTTTTAGCGCACATGGTCTTAGAGATCGATTTACTAGGTGTTTCAACATTCGATCTCCTGATACATTGCTACAAAGTAACATTACTCAATCTGTGCTTGCTTTAAACCCACTTGCTTTTTTCTCAGATTTTGCGATGTAAGTTCGACTAGGTATTTTCTTCCCAAACAATCCTGTTTTGTATTTTGTGCCAGAAATGAGAGATTTTCTTATTGCGACTTCATTCTTTTTAATTGCTCTCATAATAGATTTGCCTAAATTAAAATGTTTACCAATCGCCGTAGATCCCTCTCCTTTTGCTAAGCGATCTAAAATTGCAATTTTCATTTCCAAAGAAATTACTTTTCTTTGGTGCTGTTTTTCCTCCATTGGGCCAAATTAAATCTCTTTAAAATAAAAATTAGCAAACTTTCGATAATGAAAAGATAAACATTTACTCACGTGCAAAATTAAACTTCACGGATGCTCACTGCTTACACGTTGCTCACGTTATTTTGCCAGAATGTGCTGCAATACGCTCATTATGTATGTGTTTTGAAGTTATGCGATGCGTAACTTCAAATCCGCATAAAAAGAGACCCGAGTGTGTGTGTATATATATTATTTATACTTTTAAATATTCCATGTAATTGAATCATAATTAATTCAAAGAAAGATGTAATTAAAATCTTGCTGTGAAAAATTTCAATTGCAGTGTTGATTGTTGATTTTGAGAACGTTCATTTTGTTTGACAAACATTGTTGACAAGCATTCATAGTTGCTACAAAAATTCTCAATACCGAAAAAATATTAAAAGGTATGGTAATAATTTAGTATAGCGATAAAAGTTTTTTTTTTATTTTTTATTTTTTAAAAATAATTTAAATGCAATCAAATGAAGCTTGCTGATAAAGGTAAAAATAAGAATTTCATCAACTATAAAGTTCAGATATTCTCACTAAAACTAAAAATTTTGAATTTACGGTCATAAAAATTGTAAAATTGTAGCAAAAATCACCATATTTATGAAATTACAACATGTATCTAAATATAAATATAAAATATTTCAGTTTGCAGTAACATGCATAGTATGCCTCCCTGGTTGACAGAATGGTTAACATATCTGCTTTTCAACCACCCAACTTTAGAGGTGAAAAGTAAATTTTGTCGCTTGGTGCAAGACCACCTTCCTTACTGGAGTCCTGTGATTCACATAAAAAGCATATATATATATATATATGAAAGAATGATCATTAACTTGGTTAACATACATATTGGTGGATCGTACTTTCTGTTATTTCTTGTCATAAATTCAATTTGTTGAGGGCTGATATATCAATCGAATGGGAAGAATATTTATATTATACTGTGCCACTCCATATTCAGAAATTACAAAAGCAACTTAGATAAATCAACCTTCAACTGTATCAGGTTATTATAAAGCTGTATTTAGGCTGATGTTCTTATTTTTATTACATAGGGTTCTGCTGAGATTTGAATTATTTTAATGAGCGGTGCAATGAAAAAATCAGGCAAATTCAAGATTCAATTCAAACAAAATTATTTAATGTAGTGACACAAATTACATCATAACAATATTCCAACAGGGACATTATGATTGAACGAATATAAAGTTCTCATTAAGTCTCTAGTATACTACTCAGCTGAGCTTAAACTTTATAATTAAAGATTATATTTAACAGATCTTATCCTTCTTATTACAAGGAACCTATATCATAACTCTACTTTGATTAGGGTTTCATTTCAAAAAAACATTTTTAAATATGAAATCAGTTCAAGATATTCAGAAGAATACAACTCATGAACATTCAGACATTCAATTTGTAATTCTCTAGGCTCAGTTAATCAATTTTAGTTCATGTAAGTTCAAGATTCCTAAATCACAATGAATAGGCTTCACAGTATTCTCATTCCGTTAATGAACACTTAATTCAATAACATAGCATTTATCATTTGAAGAGGGAAAAGTCTTAGCACATCACATATTAAATCTTGACTCGCTGAATACTGCAACTAGGAATGATTTACTTTCGGAGGAATTAATTTTCGTTACTTCTCACTAAGTATAGTAAAGGTAATCTTACCAGGATATAGCTTCAACACATAAGTAGATCGAACAACAATTTTTAAGTCCTTTCTGACTTACTATGTAGAAGCACAAACTTAAAAGAATCTTCCATTTCCGCGACTGATTTATAGACTCAGGAGAGTATAATCTTTATGCACTTGGTTTAAGTTATCTACTTATTTCTTCATTTTCTCATACGTATTAACCTATTTCTTGCACTATTTCACTGCTAGGCATTGGGAAGTTTTGGTAAAAATCCAACTCAGAAAAAGGTAAGTTAAAATACCAAGCGATTCCCGGCCCTTTAAATACTGTTTTCGGCATGTCAAAATTCCCCTCCAGTCTCCAGCTATCATTCTCTATATTCCCCTATTTGATTCTGTTTTTACTTACATTTTTGTATCTACTCCGTCCTTTTTTCCTGCCAAAAACTGGTTCTCACTGGTTAGGCTCACATCAAACTTGTTTTTCCCTTCGTATATAGTAGTTCACGCTCCAACACACGCTAGGAGAAATTTACAGGTTTTCTCAGAATCAATCAAATGATACCACAAAGAATCTTCTGGATATATTAAAATTACATATATTACAGTTTCTTATATTATTATCAAAGGAATAAAGTAAATAAAATTAACTAACAAAACTTAAAAGGAATTACATGTATAATATTTTATAGGCAAGAAACAACAGAATAAATTTAGATAAATCCTACTTATGATATGGTAGGTCTTGTTAATTATGAATGACGTATTATTAATTATAAATATCTTCATTCACAATTTAACAATATTTTTTAAAAAGAATTGAATGACTAGAACTGAGATTTAAGTAAAATGGTTTTAATATAAAAACACGACTAGTTTCGGCTTGTAACAGCCTTCATCAGGTGATATTATAAAAGAAAGATAAAACACTGTAGCTTAAATAAACTATGAACATCATAGAGTCTTTATACATAATTGACATTAAATCGTTGTGGTTGTATTTAAAGCTGTCTTTCGTTTGTTGTATTGTTGGGAAAGTACGTGCTAGTAGCATCTCGTGAACATCAGTACATGATTACAGCTGAATGACTATCTGGGAGGTTGTAGCTCAAGTTATTATTTAGATGAACAGGACTGAAGATGATTTCCCTAGATTCCACGATTTTTCTCTCTAGTTCATCATTGCAATGGAAGATGTTAGTAGATTTTTCCTAGCAGACTTTGTGACTTTGGCTTTCATCATTAGGATTAGCCGAAAAAAGGATATGACTTGATAATGCACTGACTCGCTGTCTCTTGTAAGTAATGTCCCTCGTGTTCTTCCATATGCAATTCGACAGATTTGTCTGTCTGCCCAAAATAAGGAATATCACAATCGCCCAATATTTTATATACACCAGGGTATTTGTGATGATGATGACAAGGTTTTGGGTGGCTTATTAAGAAACGGATCTTTGGAAGTGGAGTGAACAAGATTCTGATATTGTATTTTCTTAGAACTTTTGTTAATTTATGTGAAACTGTATTTATGTAAGGAATAGATATATTGTCTTTGAATCTATTTGTTTCTTCTGTATTACTTGGAATTTCTTTACTGTCTTACGATATTTGATCCTTTTTTTGCTGCACAATTTATTTATTGTGTCTCTTCTGAAAATAAAAACGAATTTCACATGTGCGAAATAATATAATCAAAATGTTTGTTTGCATTGGAAATATTATGTCAAATGTTTGTTTGCATTGGAAATATTATGTCAAATGTTTGTTTTTTAAATAACATTTATTGAAATAAATATGACATTTTGCTTTCTTTCCTTGCAAAATAAGATTATATGGGTCGCATATTTCAATTTTAGGAACGATTTTTTTTTATGAACAACAAATGATGTTAAACTGCATCACTTGGGGTTTCTGATTGTGAACCTTTTTAATATCAAAAATTTATATCCAATGGTATGTTATCAGAGACTCTTCGCCTTTGTCTTTTGCTTAAAACTGCAACAAATTTTTTTTTTTTTAGGATCTGCATTACTATAAAATGCAGTGTAACCACTGTAGATATGCTGAAAATATAACATGAAGGATACCTATATGAAATAATTCAAAATTTATGTCATTTTGAAGATTTTCTACTGCATCTACCTCCCTTCTCCTCTCCTGGAACTCAATTACATAACCACTTTAAATTTCTACTGGTTTGAAAGCTTTCAGGCAGTATTCAAAATCTGTTGCTTCAGTTTACCGTTTCAACAAAAAAAAAAAAATAAAGCAATAATGTTGTGCCATCGAAGCTTCTAATTCTGTACTATTTCTTTGCAATCTGAAATCAGTTGTTCAGTGGTCTGCTGAAATTTCAGTAGTGATATTTTTGTTATTTATTTTTTAAATTCTAAATGTTACTACGTCTTCGAAATACTCCATAATAATCCTCTTAGCTGGAGGAAAGGCTAAACTTATGTTACTCTCACTGCTATTGAGAAAGACGAGAGAGAGAAAGCTTCCCCAGAAATCACACTAAATTGCCTAGCTGTAGTGCAGAATACATCAAGAATGTCGTTTTGTTTTCCATTGTTGATTACAAACATCCTAACACAGAAATACTGACATATCTCTTACAGGCTGATTATAACAGTTATACCAAAATGATTTCTTAATTTATATTGATCAGTTTCATTTTTATTATCAAAAAATTATAAATAATTCGATACAATTATCTTGAAAAAAGATTTGAATTATTTAAAAGAAAAGGCACATATGTATTACATGATCATTTTTTTTTTTGGGGGGGTGGGTTATAGACCTATTCCTTTCTGCTCGAGTAACAGTCCATAAGCTAACATAAATTATTGAGAAAGTGAGAAACGAACATGTTCAGTAGATGTACTAAAACGTCTCTAACAATTGCCGAATCCACACAGAAATTTATTTTATTATATTTTTCACCTTTCTGATTGCTTTACAGATGTTCAAAATATTTTATTCTGATATTGCTTTTGTAGGATGAAACTGTTTTTTAAACATTAATTTCCCCAATATTACATAATTTAATAATTTATACTTATCGGGAAATAATATAAATGAAAAAATATACAAAATTTGCTAATTTATAATCACAATTTTATTTCGGCATCGGAATATTAAAAGTTCTTTGGTAATTATTTTGGAAAAATATTGAATTAAAACAAAAAGAAAGTGCACATATGTTATCTAGCAGTATTTTGCGTGTATGGTGATAATTTTGGGAGGGGGGGGTGGAATTTCCAAAATTTTCTGTTATTAAAATTTTGGAAATAATATTTCATTTTGATGCATGCACTTACACTTTCGTAAGATAAAGTGTAGCGAAATATCGGTACTTCAAAAAACTGCTGCATAATATCGAAATTAGCCGAAAATATGTACATAACAGTTGACTTCATAACTGTCGTTTATTTCGATTTGTAGTGAGTGATTAGGGGAGAACCAAGAAAGTTGAAATGCAAAAACCTACAGATTACGTTATAAAAATTATGCATTACATGATATGATTCAAGATTTACGTATGATTCTCTATAAAGCAAAATTTAAAAGTGCGAATCTTCGTGCAATCTGTGAACTAACCTTCGAATTAATATTATGAATAAAAAAGAATTAATTTGGAACAGATGGAGGCTGTATTCATTTTTAGATTCAGATTTTCATGAATTTATAAAATAATCATTTGACAAAAATAATTATCTTCAGTTAGGTTCTGGGAGAATTTTAAAATGTATTAGCAAAAAAATTGATAGTGACATTGATCTTCCAAAATGATACAATATGAAGTGAAGAAAGTATGAAAGGATTTCTTATTTTGCGCTGGCATTAAAAACTATAATTATACGGTAAAAACAAGCAGTAAAAAATGAATATAACTCATAGGTATTTAGTTTGATATAACTTAGATGACAGTTACCGAGCAAATGGCAAGAAACTGTGTTTCTTGCTGTAGGCAACTGAACGTAGCTACTATGTACGCCAGGTAATCTAGTTGAGTGTTCTTTTCAGCGTGAAGGATTATTGCCCCTTCTAATGGACATAATGGTCAAACTGCACTTCTTATCGATGTTCTTTCAACAGGTGGATAGAATGTTATCCAGGTTTGCTGGACGTTTGTATACATCCAGCAAAGAAATGGTACGCTTACATACATGAATTTTATGGAATACAGGAGTTCCTGTTAGTTTTATATTCTAAGAAAAGAACAATGTACAGGTATCCCTTGCTTAACGTGGGATTTAATTAACGCTGCAAAATTAATTGCAGCAACCCACAATTAATTTCGCAATATACACGGCAAGAATTTTGATTAACGCGTCTTTAACCCTGCAGAGCTCGCAGCTGATCTGACAGATACATGCAAAATGTTTAATATATATATTCTTACACAATTCAGTGTATAGCTTGGAGGTCATGAGTAGCTGTGCCTTCATATGTTACGAGTGATATTCCGCACTGTTTTTGCTGTCAGTTTGGTTTAACACGTGTTATGGAAAGGTTTGTGATATTTGACAGTAAATTGTATCTGAGAGATACCGCGACCACCGATGTCAGTGTAGTATGGTTTTTTTTTTTTTTTTTTTATTCTTTGTTCAATAATTTCTAGATTGTAACTGAAAATAAATAAACCATCATGTATTACTGAAATAGAGATCCAAAGGCTTATTTATCATATATCTATGGAAAATGCTTTACATTATGGAAAATGCTAAGGAAAGTGATCTGGAGCTTACTTTACCTTTACTGTAAGTTGCCCATGAGATTGCTTATGCTTGCATCCGTCGAAACTTTTAGTTTCTATATATTCGCCACGAAACTCTTGTAGTTTCTATATTCGGCTATGAAATAATGTTGGATTCAATATTAACTTAATTTGTACCATCATGTATTATATTTGCAGTGTTTTTTCATTGCTTGTTTGCTGAGGTCTGCAGAGTCATTTTGCTTGTTATCGTAGAATTTATGCCGATAAGAAAAAAACTAAAACTGTTCAAACGACTCTTGATAACTTCTTTTGATAAAAAAAATTGCAGTAAATAATGCGGGTACAAGTATTTATTAAACATTTACTTTGCATTCAATTTTTATCTTTCCTAAAAGAGTACCATATAAAATGAATTATTAATACAGTAATTGATCATGGACGATTGTAATTTTTACCATTGATTATTAGATTTGATTAATGCAATTTTGATATATGCGGTAACATTGAGGGATTAATAATTAACCGCCTTAATCAAGGGACACCTGTATTTCAAATGGAAGCGGGAGGCCTCACAAATTTTTCAGCGGCCTCTAGTTTTTATATTATGAATTTAATATTTAAAAATAAGTATTTTATTTTGCAACTATAACTACGCTGTTTTTTTTTATTCTTTGTGAGGAGTAAGATTTTAAAATGTGGCTTCCATAGAGAGTGAGGCCCCCAACTTGCGCCTCATGCTCCTAATGATAAATGCGGCCCTGGGTGCATCCAGACAGAATGCTGGCAATCCAACTACAGACGTCTTGAGATAGACTAAATGATGGCAGCTTGCTTGAACTTTGCCAAACTTCTTCATGGCATTTGTCCAGAGATGGGTGACTTATGTGAACAGATCTATTGATTGGCGGTGACGGAATCCATACTGGTGGTCGTTTATTAGACAGGGAGCTTCAACGTAGCGTAGGAGTTGGGAATTGATTTTTTCCATTGCTTTAGATAGGTCTGAGATGAGCGAGATGGGGCGGTAGTTTAACGGCAGTGACTTGTCATCCTTCTTGGGAATGAGTTGAATATAGGCCAATTTCCAGGCTGTGGGATAGATACCAGTGGAGTAAGACAGTATATATAAGCAACATAGGATACAGTTCTGTTGTGCAAGCCTTCAGGACAATTGGAGCCAGGAGACTTTTTTGTGTCTAGTTTGGACAGTATTTTACTTATCTCTTTTGGCAGAAGGATATAGTGGGCATTGTATGTTGGGCATCTGGAATGTTTGGGGGACATTTGGCATTGTCAATTATGCATACATTGGAAGCAAAGTGTGAGACCAGGAGATTGGCCTTTTCTCTAGGTGATGATGCATTGGAGTCATCTGGGTATCATAGAGGTGGGAATAGTGTTAGGCAGAAGTTACGATCAATTGCTTTGGCAAGGGACCAAAAGGCTCGGCTGCCATTTGGACAGGCTGCTAATTTCTTGCTTTGCTCTTTTGAACTCTGTTTTGGAAGCGTTGATTTTTTTTTTGTGTGTGTGTGTTTATTTCAGGGCTTGGGTATAAGCTGAGGATGAGGTTCTTGATTTGAGTTAGTTATGGTATGTTTGGTGTTTCATTTGTACAGCCTTGGTGCATCTTTTGGAAAACCAAGATTTAGTTAGGGAGTGGCATGTCAGAGTACTGTGGGGAATGTACGATTCCATGCCAGTGAGGATTAGTTTGGTTATGAGTTCGGTGCATGCGTTTGAGTTGGAAGGTCAGAAGCAAGTCTAACCATGGGAATGAGTCATAGAAGTTGCAGAGGCCGTCGAACTTGGCACTGTTATAATGCCAAACTACTCTTGTATGGGAATGGTTAAGTATTGTTGCATGGGGGAGGAGATGAGTTGTTGGGGTCAGAATTGCCTAATTATTTAGTTATTTATTGCCAAATTAACAAGGAATTATATACTTGGTTTAATCCTTTATCCAAGTGTAAGCAAACGAAGTTTACGCCTGAAGTATTTTCAGGACTGGGGCAACTCATATAAGGAAGCTATTACTTCACATCACTTGCCAAGTATATAATTTCTTGGTATCTTTAATTTATAGTATAACCAAATGAAAAAACTTCCAACAACTTTCTCCAATCCAGAATAATTTAATAATAAGGTGTGACACCTTTTGGCAACTCGTATATGAAAATATGACTTCTGCATTACTTCACCCTTTTTTCATTGGCCAATGATGTTATGGCTTAGTATCACCTCTGGGTCTGACTCCCACTGAAGGGATCTCAATAGAGGTTGAAAGGGTCTGTCTGACCCTTCTCATAATGCATAGCATTACATTATACATATACATGTCTCCAAGTAGATGTGCTTTGCAGTATGGGATACTAAGACAAGTGATGGGAAGTCTTGGCTTCCTTATACAAGTTGCCCCTGTCCTGAAAATACTTCAGGTGCAAACTTTGTTTGCTTACACTTGGATACAGGATTAAACCAAGTATATAATTTCTTGGTATCTTTAATTTATAGTATAACCAAGTGAAAAAACTTCCACCAAAAACACATTTTAGAGACATTTCTTGTATGGACTTTTGCAGTTTCATAAATGAGCAGCCAAAGCTTTTGGAAGGAATCTAGTCATCTAAAAAATATGAAAAAGATAGTGTATGTTGTCTTGGACCACCTGCTCAATAAAGATTTGTATAATTTGACATTGCTATTGTGAGACTAAGATGGCAATAAATATGTAAGTAACCTATCTTAATTTTAATTAAGCTAAAGAGTTATGGATAGTTGGTATTTATTTATTTCTTCTTATTTTTTTTAAGTAGTATGACAGTCAATTTATGTTTGCTTGACATGAATCTCCTGTTTTTTTTTTGTTTTATAAATCTGGTCACCTTAAGGTAGGATCTTTAGTGTGCTATGAAAAGGTTTTGATAGTCTTCAGTTGAGAAGAGCACAGATGACCATTGAAATGATTTGCTTGAAAAAAGCTGTTAGGAATTTGGTTACTTTTAGGGTATGTTTGATGGCAGAAGTGATACTCTGGTGAGAATGGGTTACATTTGAATAAGTATGGAAATGTGCATTTTAAGTTGTTTTTTTTTTTAATTTCTTTTTATAACAGCTAAGTGAATATGAACCAAGGAAATTATAGCGTGAGAGACAAGATAGCAGAGAAATTCCCAGGTGAAGATAATTAGGTGGAAATGGGATAGCATTGCAGGATTTAGTTTGAATTGGAAGTATTGCATGTTACCTACATACCATCATTCTGCCTAGTTTAAAATTTGTTTGTTTGTGCAGAAGTCATTGGTGGCAGTGAAATATTATTGATTGACAATGGCATGGCTACAGGAATAATAATTGAAGGATAATAGTGTATTTAGGAAAGCTAGAAATGATAAATGGTGTGAAGGAGGTGCATTGCTAATGATAAATTATAATTCTTCTGTGCTCTAAGAGAACGTCTTCTTTTCAGCCATTTTCTGTCCACTGCTGGACAAAGGACTCCTCCAGTTCTTTCCACCTTTCTCTGTTCTTGGCAATGGTTGACCAATTTTTCCCAACAAATTTTGACAGTTCATCACTCTACCTACTTTTAGGATGTCCTTGGCCTCATTTCCTTTCTTTTGGAATCCAGTTCGTTATTATAGTGGTCCACCGAGCATCTTCTCTCCTTGATAGATGTCTGGCCCATTTCCATTTTAATCGCTTATGGTAAAGAATGACTCCAACTTGCTCACAGTTTCCTTTCGTAACTTCCAGGGATGGCCCCCTTGTCATCACTCCTTCACTCTGTTTAACCAAGCGAAAGAACTCCCCAGTCAACTCTGTAACCACCTCTCAACAGTTTAAATGTCTCAATCATATCACCTCTCCTTCTTCTATCCATCAAACTCTACAGTCCACATTCCTTCAGCCAATCCTCATAACTAACATTGTACAGTCCTGAAACTGTCTTTATTATCCGTCTCTGTACCCTTTCCACAGTTAATTTATCCCCTTCAAATCCTGGGGACCAAATCCGAGAACAATAGTCTAAGTGTGGTCTGATCAGGGTCTTATATAACAAAATGATAACTCTTTTATCTCTGCAGGTCAGCGTCTTTCTCATTATTGCAGCAATCCTTTGTGTTACCTTCACCACCTTTGCAATATGCCCCTTGAATTTCAGGTTTCTATCAATCTGTTATTAATTTTTATACCAAAGTTTGTCCAGTTTATATTATTAAATATTTCTTGAAAGACTGCTGTAAAGATTTTGAGTAATAGAGTCTTCTTGTTGGACACCTTTTTTAATTGATATTTTATTGCTACTTGTGTGAAGTTGGATTTTAGCTGTTGCGGTGTAGTATATTTCCTGGAGGAGGTCCATATATTCTCCAGAAACTCCTTGATTCGGAAGTGCTTTGATTATTGCATTAGTTTTGATGGAATTGAATGCTTCTTCATAATCAATAATGGCTAAACAGAGAGGCAATTGGTTTTCTTGTGCTTTTTCTATTATTTGTTTTACTGCATGAATATGATCAATTGTGTTAAAGCCTTTACGGAATCCTGTGGTTGATTTGAATCTAGAAGAGGGGGTTAACCTGTTTGTTATTACTTTTGTGAGAATTTTGTACAGATTGGAGAGAATACTAATTAGTATATAGTTCTTTGCTTCTTCTTTGTCCCCTTTTTTAAATAACAGTATCAGAGTAGCATTTTTCCAGTTTTCTGCTATCTTCCCCACTTCGAGGCATAGATTTAGTAAGTTTGTGACATGGTGAATGATATTATTTCCTCTCCATTTAATTAATTCTGTGTGAACTAGATCTTCACCAGGATATTTTCCATTTTTCATTTGTTTTAATGCTTGTTTTGTTTCATCTGAATGGGGGGATGAATTCTATATGCGATGGAGAAGAGTTATTTATATTTGATTTATCTATTGAAGGATCAATTATTGTTACACAGTATATAATCAATTTATTTTTTATTTCTCTATTTGGACTTCTCCATGTCCATTTTCTTTTGAGAGCTTTCTTAAAAAATGTATTCATAATGTAAAGCTTGCTACTGATAGAGAATTCTGTAAGAGCCATTCCTGAATTGCTGCTTGTACCACATATATATATATATATATATATATATATATGGTCCTATTGTGTCTATTTGGTGAATGGGATGACCTACTTTGGCATTAAAATCGCCCATTACTATAGTATAGTTTGATTGCTATTTCTTTTTTTTTTTTTTGTCTAGAGTATGCTGCAGTGAGTCATAAAATGCTTCCATCTTTTCATCAGTGTGGGATGAGGTGGGCGCATATATTTGGATGATCCTGATTTTAAGTTTAGAGTTTATTTTAAGTATGATGAATGAGTGGTGAATGAGTGGTATAATAAGCTTCCAGAGTCTGTTGTGGGTGCTACGACCGTGAATGAGTTCAAGGCAAGGTATGATAGATACTGTGTCAATATCGAATAGTTGTTCTTGACATGATGTTAGGGCCTCCCTCGATGAGTCTGTCGACTCCTTGGAGTTTCCCGGAACAATAATAATAATAATGATTTCTATTATTCTTTCATCTGTATAATTAAATTCTTTTATAAGGTCTGTAATTGTTTACTTAATTAGAAATCCAATTAGTTCTTGCTGTAAGATGGTAAGGTCTTCCTCTTTTTTAAGTGTTCGACAATTAAATGTTCCTGTATGGAGGAAAAGAGGATTGTATCGATTACTGTTATGTTTATGAATTCTTTGGGCTATTCCAGTATTGCTTATTATCTGGGAAAGCTTCCTCACTGCATTATACTCTGGTCTCCATGGTTTCGATCAGAGTAGTCATATAGTTGGGAAAATTGGGCAAACACATCCAGTGTTTGCCCATTCTGGCCATGGGCTTTACGGCCTTTCTTTCTTTCTTCTTCTTGGCATTATAGTGGAATGGTTGTGGCCTAATCTCCCATGCTGGTCACATCTTGGGAGATGCATTTTATAGCTTTCTGCCAGCTCTTTGCTTAGTATCAACTTTGCCATGGCTCATTACGACATCATGTTTCCCAGGGAATCCGTGTGGAGGCATGATACTAAGACTTCCTAAGTATGGCCCTCCGAACTTCACTGAAATATTGGCACTGCCATCTAAATCAGTTCCATCGGGGTTTTTGACCGTGTTGTATGTTGCCAGCCCACCATGGAAATCCATCCCAGGCTCAACATGCTACAAGCATGACTGATGGCTAGTCAGCCAAGGTAGGAGAACACAGTTAATCCTCCCAAAAGTATGGAGGAAGTTAGTGTGAGGTGGAGAAAATAGTTAGTGCAAACTATTTCTAGACCTGCTGCAAACATGGAAGGGAATATGATAAATTTTAACAAGTTCCTTGAGTTAAAAAATGTATTCACTCTGAGAGTTCAGTTATAGGTATAAACTGGAAGGAAGAATCAAACACCTGTGATAAAGACAATAAATTTCCAGAGTTTGAGAGGTAATTATAACACAATATGTAGGAGAAAACAAGAGGATGAACAATTTTGACTTTCATAATAATATTAAAGAATGCAATTAGGAAGGCAATGTCAGTTTTGCCTTCATCTGGGGAGAAATGATCATGTAGGTCTTGCATCTGAGATGAGTAGGCATCAAAACCTCTTAGGTAGAAGGGGATATTTGTTGAATTATAAGATGAGAGATTATGCAAGTCTCATAGGACAGCTTTTGGAAATGCCACTTGAGGCACTTGGAGTTAAAAATATGAATCTACAGTTATCGATAGAGGGCACTCCTTCGTTGGTTTTCATTCTTCTAGTTTCACATCTTCTGACAGATGATATATTGGAATTATTAAGTCTAAGTTTAATTGTTTTGTTATGCTGTTTTCATTCTGTTAAACCTAAAGATGAGATGAGTTAAATGCTCTCTTGGATAAGACTATGCCTAGTTGCAGATTTAGTTGTCTTATGGTGTGCAAATATTAAAAAACAATTAAAGTTAGGTCTGTCTGTTCACCGGGCATCTACAGATGCCATATGGTCACTCCGATGCTCGATGATGTTCCACACTAGGCCTCGCCATGTAGTCCTGTTGTTTGCCCTTCTGGCAGCCTCAACTCTCTGAAGATCAGTCACTCCACACACTCCATCCATCCATCTCATTGATGGTCTACCCCTCTCTTTTTCCAGGAACTTTACCTTCTATTACTGTTCTGAGAAGTCCTCCTTTCATCCTTTCTATGTGTCCAAAATATTTTAATTTTCTTCTGTCAATATCCTTAAGGAGCCTTAAAGTTCTACTAATCTTTTCTAACACCCATTCATTTGTACGCCTTTCAGTATATGATATCCTCAACAGCCTTCTGTAACACCACATCTCAAAAGCAGATATCCGTTTCTTATCTGTCTTCTTTAGGTTCCAAGTCTCGCATCCATAAGCTGCTGTTGGAAAATCAACTGCATCCAAAATCCTCAACTTTGTTCCCATGGAGATAGATCCATCCTTCCAGATTTTAGACATGTTGGATCCTACTTCTTCTTAATCTGTACTTTGGATCCGACATTTAATTATCACGATGTTCTTAACCTAAAAAAATAGTTGCTAGTTGATTTCTAATACAAATATAGAGAAAATTTATATTTATAGACTGCGCCACTCTATATCTGAATTAGTTCAAAAATTGAAGATAAATCAACCCTCAACTATTTCTCCTTAATATATATACTGGCCAAGTATATTTAACTAACTTAATTCACCCGCTTTGGTTCGAATATTTTATGAATGGTGCAGTAAAAGAGATTCAGGCAAAATACAACTTTAGATAAACAAAAACAAACATTTAATTTTAAAATCACAAATTATACACTTAAGATCAAAATACTAAATAAGTTATTATAAACACTTCAGCCTTCCTGGCAATGCAGTCATGCAAACTCAGACAATGGTAATTCTGTTATCTGTAATACAGTCTTCTCACAGTTCGTTTTAGCTATTTAATAAAGTTCCTTAATGATCGTTCACATCAGTATCTCATAGTTCTTTAAGTTTTAAATACAATAAAAATTTCAGTAACACCTCTCTACAAACAAACACTTTTAATTTTACACTTCAGTTAATTCTGCGCAACAGTTACTGTTAGTATAGGGAATTTCTAGGATGAAACTCGCACACTTCTCTGAACAGAAATATTAAAGTTGGAATAATCTTACCGTTAATCTTCTTCCTTCATCAACATACACACAAACACTTTTTATAACTGTAAACACTTTTAACAATAAACAGCACTCATCAAAATAAATCTTCTAGCATTAACTGAATTAATTTACTGGCACAATACATATAATCAGATGTTTTTGTATGAAGCACTACTGATTACTCTTGAATTAGGGCAATACACAATAATTCTTTAACTTGGGGTTTTATATGTACAGATGTTCATTCCTCCGGCATTCGAATAATTCTTTAGGCACTATAATTCTAAACACCGCTATCATTAAACACAACCCTGTTGCCTCTGTTTATTCTCTAGTTACTTCTTACTATGCTTCACGTTTCAGTGTGTCCTTGAAAGGTCGGCCCTGAAAATAAATCTCAACTAAAATATCGCTAGTCATTCAGTAGTCGCTTAGCTATCTTCCGTTGCTTTATTTGTTATTCAGAAACTTATTAGCTAACTGCTTCTCAATTTGTAGACTTCATTTAGTTGCTTGAGTGACTTGCCGACTTGCTATTATCGCACTGTGATTTTCGAATGCCCGATTCCAACCTAATTCCAATCCTTCTTTCTCTAATAAATCTCTAATGCTCTAATCTCCTATTCTTTTTTTCCAGCATTCCTCCTTTTTATATCCATTTTTCCAGCCTAAATTCTTCTCGAGATCTCTTTAACTTTCTAGTAAACTTTCATCATTTTCAATAAACCTCCTCTTCACGTTCTGTTCCAATTCTCGCTCTCGCTTACTTACATGCGTCTCCATGACAACAAAACAAAACATAAATAAAATTGAGCTATTACATAACGTTAAACTTTCATAAACAGGAATAAATAGAGAATATTTACATTTCAAATAACGCGCAGTTAAATTATCAAATACAAGTTCTTATAATATTAACATAGTAATAAATAAAATAGCTTAATAATATTTAAAACATTCTTTTCATTATTAATATACATATATCTTTGATTAAATAATTAGATATTAGAAAAAATTAAAGTGTAGTTATATGAATATTAAATTGTAAAATAAGTTGCTTACATTAAATAATATAAATAAGGAGAGGTGATATGATTGAGACTTTTAAACTGTTGAGAGGTGGTTACAGGGTTGACACTGGGGAGTTCTTTCGCTTGGTTGAACAGCGGGAAGGAGTGATGACAAGAGGCCATCCCTGGAAGTTACGAAAGGAAACTGTGAGCAAGAGGGTAAGGAGTGGTTTCTTTGTGTGGAGGGTGGTTGAGCCATGGAATGCATTGCCTGATGGAGTGGTGGGAGCGAGAACGGTCAGTGAGTTTAAAGAGTGGTATGATAGACTTTGTGTTTCTCATGGGGGGGGGACCTCCCCTCGATGAGTCTTGACAGACTTTGTCTTAGGAAGGACCTCCCTCGATGAGTCTTTTGACTCCTTGGAGGCCTGAATAATAATAATAATAATAATTAAATAATATTTACAAGTCTAGCCTTTGTGATGGAAGATCATGTTGGATTCTGAAGCAAATAATAATTACTCTAATCTCTACATAATCAGAATCCAACAGACAGGTTTCTGACTGTTGTTTTAGCCATTCCCAACCTTTTTCTGACATCTTCTGAACAGCAATTCTTCACATTAATAATGGATCCCAGGTACTCAAACTTGCTGACTTCCTCGATTCTTTCTCCATTAAGATACATTTGTTTCTCAAGAGCTTCTCTGTTTGTTTTTCCTTTGAGAACTATGATCTTTGTCTTGCTAGAATTGAGTTGAAGTCCTCTGTTATTACTGATCTTGTTAACTTTGTCAAGAATTAGTCCTAGTTCTTCCATGTCATTACAAAGGAGTACTGTATCATCAGCATACCTTAGATTACTGATCAATCTACCTCCTATTATAATTCCTGTCCTGAGCTCATCCAATGCTTCACGCATGATGTCCTCTGCATATATACTAAACAAGTGAGGAGAAAGTAAACATCCTTGTCTAACTCCTTTTCCAACTTAAAGTTAGGTAACTAAGATTATTTGAGGACTGTGTAAGTACTGCAGGTTGTGAAGGTAGATAGGTTGAGGAAGTATACAGTTGCAGCACTTTGTAAATAGAAGGGCTGATAAGAGAGACAAGTTATTGAGATGAGCTTACTGGATAGATATTAAATATCACAGGATTCTTCAAAGACTGTGGATAGTGTAAGGAGTGGTTTTTTACATAGTAATGATGGTGGATGATTGAAAATGCATTGCCAGAGCATATCACCAGTGCAAAGGACTTTAAATGAATTTAAAATGTGGTGCGACAGGTATTGTGGCATTTAGGATGCAACTCTGTCATGGATCTTTTGACTTCATGGAAATGTGCTGGAATAACAATAATAATGCTGTGTGTGTGTGTGTGTGTGTGTGTGTGTGTGTGTGTGTGTGTGTGTGTAGAAAGAGCATCTCTATCTGAAATATTTTGCATAGAGTTAGATTAACTGAAAAACATCATGAGGAAATTTTTCTTTTCTCTGATATCTGCTAAAGGATAACAAAGATTGTGAAACGTGAAGCCACTTCAATGCTAAGTTTATTAGAACACTGATTTTGCTTTCAGAGCAGAGGCATATAGGATGGAGTTTTCCATGTAGTGGTTAAGTGTTTAGCTAACTGGTATACCAGAAAATTCAGATTCTGATGACTGATAATGAATGTGAGAGTGATACCCCTCACAAAAGGCCATGATTAATTGTTAAAAATTATGTAATTAAAGAATTTAACTGTGATCTTTCTTGTGGATGTTAAAAATGAGTTTGTAAAGGGTTTTGTACATAATTTACAAAGCTTTATTTGTGGCATAACTGAGTTTATCTCACTTTTCTACTTTTAATCGACTTCTTGACCCTTAAGACATTGCCATTAGGTTCACTGGTCATGGACGTTTTGTGTGAATGTCTTTTTGTCATAGATAAATTTCCTTGCCTGATGCAAGACCACCCTATGTATAAACAGTTCCATGTTTATTGGTGTTCCATAGTATCTGACCTTAGTTCATCCATGTTGCTGATGAATTGTAGGTGAACATTCAGTTTGAGATCTACATTAAAAAAAAAACTTTTCAACATTGTGGTATTTTGGCATGTGGTAGTTGCAGTTGAAGAATCTTCATCGGCAAAATCATTTTCATATGTTTATCAAAAGGAATGCATCTTTTAAATTTCCATTCAAATTCATGAGTACATAAATTGCTTATTGCAAGAGAAATAACACTTTCTAATTTGAAAGCAGACCAGAATGAATGAAACAATGTTTTACTTTATACTTGCCTTTGCCTCTCTTAGCTGGCTGGTAGAGACAATCTTTACACTTGTGACGTGGTTCCTGTAAGTCACATCATAGGTTGAAGTACTGTAAGGCAAATCATATATTCCATTTATTGCTCTATTAAAAATTATAATTTTTATGAGTTTGTTATTCTATTTCTTTTTTATCACTTTTTATTGCATTTGACCACTGCTCATTACACATTTTCTCACTTTTTCATAATGGGCACCACTGTTATATGAAGGATATTCAAGGCATGACTGATACTGGTTGCCATTTCAACTTTAGCAAATTAATTACATTACTCTTCATTGCCATTTCTTCATTTCTTTTAGTTAGAAATGAAAGTATCACCATCACCAGAACTTTTTCTGGACAGTTTAAAGGTTGAGATCAAGTTGAAATAATTATGAACGTCTAATTTTCTCTGGTGTCAAGGCAGAAACACCAACACACATGTTGTCATGAGATAAACTCTTAGTTAGGAGAGTGGTTCACTCTTATTTCTGTGACACTGTTAACTGGAGGAGAAAAAAATAATTTTAAAAACATTATTATATTCCATGCACACTACTTTCAGAGAAAAATAATTTCTCAAAATTATGGAAACAATTTTCCTTAGTTGTATTTGGTTAATAACACAGATTAACTGGTTTTTAAATCATAAGACATGCAAACATCAAGAACTTTTTTGCTAAATTTTATTTTGTCCAGACCAGCTGAGTGTGTTAAATCATGTCTTAAATGTCATGGTGTGCCTCATGTCCATATCATGTTCCTTTATTAGTAAATGTCAGTAAGCCTGGATCATTGTAAATCGAAATGTCATCAGTCAAGGACTGCATGTATAATATGAAAAAAAAACTTGTTTACTTTATGACAAAAATAGAATTTATATGTTCATCTTTATTCTTATAATGCATGATACAAATAAAATTTAACCATTTCAGGCTTTTATCCAGAGTTCAAAAATACTTATAATAAAAACTAGTTATGATACTATTGATTAGCATTTATCACAAGTGCTGTGTAATTTTATTTCTATATCTTCTTTTCGTTGTAGAATCTTTCAGTTAGTAAATACAGTACTGTGTGTGTATATTCAAATACACAAATAATGTGCAGTTTAAACTATATTGTGTTGTATGTTTATTTGCATTTTATGCTCTTATTGAAGAATAAATGAATGACTTATATTGTATGTTCTAAGGCACTAAATTTTTTTTTCTCTGTAGGAAAAAAATGCATTGAAAGCTGCTCTGGCTAAAGTAGTCCCAACTCCTAATAATGGTTCTCCTCAGTTAGTTCGGTTGCATTTTGTAAAGGTAAGGTACATTACAAAAGTAAATTTATCTACATTAAGTGCATTATAATCATGAGCCATTTTTAATTATCACAAAAGATTAACTTCTGATATCTGCAAAAGTACTGTTGAATTGATCTAATTTAGTATTCATTTATTTTTCTTTTTTTTTTTTTCACCATCTGTTATGTTAAATAGTTACATTTTGACATTTATTAATGAGGATGCTGTATAAAACCTTATACTAAGAACTTAAGGTTAACATCATTTGTTTGGGAACGTGAGCATTATATTAAAAAATGTTTAATTTTCTTGACCAAAAAGCCCTGGAATGATTTTAATGGGATTGTATTGATCAAGTGCATATAATAAACAATTATGTTATACCAACTAGTTTCACCAACTAAGGCTGTTGGCATCTTCAGGGTACATAACTGATGTAAGGCACCAAAAAGTAAAAAACTGTTACAAACTATAATTAACCGATTCCAATTGTATTAAACAAAGAACAGAGTGCGTGCAATACATGCATAGAGTGTGCATGATATCACTTGTTGTTATTTAGGAATGTTCTATAATTGGCACTATAATTCAGTTCTGGCGAGTTGAGGGATCTAATAAGGGTCTTCCAGATCACAGGCAAGATTAGTCCTTGGTTCCTGTCAAGGTTTTGTATACAGCGGGCAACTGTTGTGGCCTCCTTAAAAATTCGGGAGTGAAAATCCTCCTCCATGTAAGGAATTGTGCTTACATGGAGGATTCTATCCCACTCTATGGTATGGTTCGTTCTTGAGAAATGAAAAGCTAACCCCGATTTTTCTTCTCTGTTATTATTGATGTTACATATTTGTTCTTTTTGCCTGATTTCAAGGCGCCTTGAAGTTTGGCCGATGTAATTCAAACCGCACGAGCAGGGTATGTTATAAACTCCAGCATATTTGGAGAAATGATGGCTATCTTTTGGAGATCTTAAGAATTGTCTAATTGTTTCTGTGGGCTTAACATTATTTATTTTGGAATGTGAACATTATATTGTTTGTGTTATAAATGTGATTGTGCTAATAACCATTTAAGCTGATATCTTTCCACTCTGAAATTATAGCCACCAGGATGCTGTCAGAACAACATGTGTTGTTTGTTAGAAATACTCGGGTTTCGGTATTGCCAAAGATGTGGGAAATGTTATCAAAATCTTTCAATCAATGCTGAGTAGAAGAATCTTAAGTAGTTCTATCTAAGAATCAGCTCACATGAAGCTGGTTGTCAGGAAACTCAGATATCAAAGTAACTAATGCTATGTTTGTAAGCTTGTTTTCTTCGTTTGTGTATTTGCTGGATGAAAATTCTTGTATTTCTGTATGAGACTGTATAGTAAAACACACCCTCTTTTGTTGTGATAGGAATCCTAACCAACCAGAAGACATATCTCTACTGATTCTGGTAGGAAAACTTAGGTCCTAATCTTATCTAGATATGAAAGGATTATATAATACAGATAAATTGTTCAGAGAATATCTGCAGCTGAACAGAGATAGCAGATTCTCTATATAGGGTTAACTGCTTTTCATTTATTGGTTAGGTTTCTGTAAAGCAAAAGTTACTTAGCCACAGCAAATCCTTGGTCCCCCTAACATATTTAAGGGAAGATTAGATAAATCTTGATATATAAACATAAATAAATTGATATATAAATTAAGAGAGCTTCTAGTTGGGAGCATATATTACCTTTGTTACAAAACCACAATTATTTATTGTCTTTTAGACTATTTATTGCCACTTTATATTGCCATAACTGAAAACCATAGTTATTACTATGGTTTTCAGCTATGTGGCCTAACTGTATGTTATTCCTAGTATTGTTTGAACTACTGTACTGATGATGTCCCAAGATACTTGGGATGAAATATTTACAAATTAAATAGTCATTACTGTGGTTAGTACGTGTGTTTTTAGCAATGAATTCACTGCAGGTTTCATTATATAAAAACATAGCTATTACTGAGATGAACATTCAGCTATTCCAAAGAAGTCTGAAGATTTATCTTGTATATTATAACTCATTATAATGACTTATCTGTATTAAAGTAATGGTCATGATTTGTAAATACAGTTGTTTGTTTATAACTGATTCATTGGATAGAAATTGGTTGTTGGATAGAAATGGTACTATTTAGTTAACAGCAGACATGAAAAGTTCACAATGTAGTAATTGCTCTAGTATAAAAACATGGTTGTCGTCTCTTGCTCTATCTTTGGATGATTACTGCAAAAATAGTCTGGATTAAATTAAAAACTTCTTTTTATGTTCTACTTAATTAATCAGATGTTACTAAATGCAAACTTGAGCTGCAGATTTTTATCCATCTTAATAATAGCTATGCTTTCTTTTGTAATTCTCTATATTTTTTTATGGGAACCTTACTCGATGAAAATTGTAAACCTGTGACATACTAGCATTCTGTAGGATTAATATTATATAAGCTAGAAACCATGATTTAGAAAATTATAATAGTCTTATTTTTTTACGACTTTGCCAGCCTGGTTGGTTGAGTGGTTACTTGGCCACCAAGTAACCACTTGGTAACTGGTTGGTTGGAGAGCTTACTCGCTCTTCAACCAACAGGTTGCATGTTTGAATCCCTCTGTGGGCATAGATGTTTGTGATTATCTTTAGGTGGGAGATGAATTTCATTGCCTGGTGTGAGACCACTGCCCTGTGTATTTGGAGGCCTGAAGTGGCTTGTGTTTGGTCTCTAGAGCAGGGTTTCTGTGCTATGTAAACATTTAAAAAAAAAATTACTATATATATATATATATATATATATCATCATGCGTAATGCGTATCAAGGATTTAGGCCTAGCATGGCCTGTTCCCTTAGAAGTTATCGTTTAAGAGGACGTCCTGGTTTTCTTTTTCCTAATGGCTTGTACTTTAAGGTTTGTTTTGGTAATCTTTCTGTTTTCATTCTTTGAACGTGTTCCATCCATTTATGTTTATATTTTTAAATTTTTTCTATTACTGGTTCTTGGTTTAATTCTTTCATAATTTCTTCGTTTCTTTTGTGATCAGCATACAATATATATATATATATATATATATATATATATACAGGGTGTTCGGGATAAATTTGACAGTTTCGTAAGGAAAAAGAAAATCTTCTTTGTATCTATTAAATTTAATGAATTGACAAAAAAACATTACAGGCAGAGTTAATTACAATACTATCAACAAGATTTACTCAAAATAACCACCATTAGCATCGATCACAGCTTCAATTCTGCTTCGGAACCTCGAACAAGCTGATGCTACAGTCTCCCTGGGAAGGGCCGCAAAAACTGTTTTAATTTTATCCATTAACTGGGCTTTTGTATTACTGGAAGTGCGATTGGTGTCTTTTTCAACTGCGCCCCATACAAAATAATCCATGGGGTTAAGGTCTGGGGAGTTTGGAGGCCAAACATTTGGACTGGTGAAGTCGTAGAAATTTTCAGACAACCATTTTTGACTTTTCCCAGAGGTGTGGCAAGGGGCCGAATCCTGCTGCCATACATACGGCCTACCATTGGCTACCCTTGTTATCCAAGGCTTGACTACAGTTAGCAACTCCACGAACAAAGCCCGAATTCCAATGCCAGGGTTCTTCAACACCTGTTCCTGCAGATTTGCGATGAATTCTGCTGTACGAACGCAATCAGATCGTCTGCTAGGGATCTTTCTTCTTGCTACATCCTCGTAGTCACCATTGCAAGTCTCTAGTTCATGCCTGATTGTTTTTACTGTATTCAGGGAGCATTGGGCAGCAGTCGTAATATCCTTATTTTGATGGCGGGCACGAATCATCATGATACAAGTTATTCTCTTCCATGATTCAGGTGGGTTCCAGCTATCCATCCTTTCTGACATCTTGTATATGAATGAAGAAGTGTCCAAACTTTTAAATGAAGAGAAGTGTGTGTTAATACATGTAACTTACGGAAAAATATAATTAATTATAAATATGTCAAATTTATCCCGAACACCCTGTATATATATATATTGTATGTTTTTTATTAAGAATTGAATGACTAAAACCGAGATTTAAGTAAAAAAAAAGGTTTTAATATAAAAACACTACTAGTTTCGGCCTGTAACAGCCTTCTTCAGGTGACATAAAATAAAGAAAAAACACTAAACATTGAAGGTTAAAAGACTATGAACAACATATTCAATCTATACATAATTAGCATGAAAACATTATAGTTGTATTTGAAGCTGTTCTTTCGTTTGTTGCATTGTTGGGAGAGTGCGTGCTTGCAGCCTCACATGAACACCAGTACATGATTACATCTGAATGACTATCTGGGAGGTTGTAGCTCAAGCTGTTAATTAGATGAACAGGACTGAAGATGATTTCTCTAGATTCTACTATTTTTCTCTCTAGTTCGTCACTGCAATGGAAGATGTTAGTAGATTTTTCCCAGCAGACTTTGTGACTTTGATTTTCATCATTAGGATTAGCCGAGAAAAGGATACGACTTGATAATGCACTTGCTCGCTGTCTCTTGTAAGTAATGTCCCTCATGTGTTCTTCCATATGCAATTCGACAGATTTGTCTGTCTGCCCAAAATAAGGAATATCACAATCACACAATATTTAATATACACCAGGGTACTTGAGTTGGTGATGACAAGGTTTTGGGTGGCTTATTAAGAAACGGATCTTTGGAAGTGGAGTGAACAAGATTCTGATATTGTATTTTCTTAGAACTTTTGCTAATTTATGTGAACAGTACTTATGTAAGGAATAGATATATTGTCTTTGAATCTATTTGTTTCTTCTGAGTGATGACTAGGAGGATTAAGAAGGAATTTTTCAATGATTTTCTTGGAATATCCATTAACTTCGAAAGAAGTTTTCAGATGGTTTATTTCTGTAAGAAGTTCATTTGGGTCATCAAGAAGAGAACAGGCTCTATGTCCCAAGGTGGAAATTATTCCAAGCTTATGAAGAGGGAAATGATGGGACTGACTGTGCAAATATCTGTTGGTATGTGTGGGCTTTCTATATATCGATATTTTGAGTTTACCAGAAGAGCGAGTCAGTTTGACATCAAGAAAAAGCAAGGAATTATCCGTTTCAAGCTTGGCAGTAAACTTAATACTTTGATGTCGGCTATTGAGATGTTCGAGGAAAACCATAAGAGAATCATGTCCATGGCTCCAAATAATGAAGACATCATCTACATAGCATTTCCAAACTTTAGGTGTTAAAATAAAGGAAGAGATAGCCTTGGTTACAAAATCCTCTAAGTAAATATTTGCGAGTACAGGGGATAAAGGATTACCCATAGCCAGCCCATGATTTTGTTTGTATATATTATCTTCAAATTTGAAGTAACCGGACCTGATGCAATGTGTAAGCAAGACTAACATTTTTTTGGATAACTTGTCATTGAGTAATGTTAGGACTTCATCTGTTGGGACATTAGTGAACAGAGAAGTTAAGTCCAAGCTAGCCATGATGTCATCTTCATTAACTGTAATATCCTTGATGTATGTAACAAATTCTGTAGTTTCAAGTAACAAGTTCTTGATAAAGGATGGTGACTTGCCTGAAAAACTTTTTAGGTATTTGGCAAGATATTTTGAAAGATTGTACGTAGGAGAATTGATACCTTCTACAATTGGGCATAATGGGGTGTTCTCTTTATGGATTTTAGGAACACCATATATGCGAGGAATTAACGGATGGAGAGAGCGTAGAGATAAACAAACGTTTCGGGATAATTCATTTTGGGCAGACAGACAAATCTGTCGAATTGCCTATGGAAGAACACATGAGAGACATTACTTACAAGAGACAGTGAGCGAGTGCATTATCAAGTCATATCCTTTTCTCGGCTAATCCTAATGATGAAAACCAAAGTCACAAAGTCTGCTGGGAAAAATCTACTAACATCTTCCGTTGCAGTGACGAACTAGAGAGAAAAATCGTGGAATCTAGAGAAATCATCTTCAATCCTGTTCATCTAAATAACAACTTGAGCTACAACCTCGCAGATAGTCATTCAGCTGTAATCATGTACTGGCATTCACGTGAGGCTGCAAGCACGCACTTTTCCAACAATGCAACAACGAAAGAACAGCTTCAAATACAACTACAACATTTTCATGCTAATTATGTATAGAAACTGTCTATGTTGTTCATAGTCTTTTAACCTTCAATGTTTAGTGTTTTTTCTTTATTTTATAAAGTCACCTGAAGAAGGCTGTTATGGGCCGAAACTAGTAGTGCTTTTTATATTAAAACCTTTTTACTTAAATCTTGGTTCTAGTCATTCAATTCTTAATAAAACTATCTTTGTTAACCGAGTTAATGATCATTCTGTTATATTGTATGTTGTATGTATATTTTATGTACATACAATAGATATATACAATATATATATTTTTTGTGTCCATTTTTATCAATTTAATATATATATTTATAAAAAATTGATAAAAATATACAAAAAATTGTTAGCTCACTCCCTTTATAAATGTATTATTGGTTTGTTAATAACGTTTCATGGGTGTCAACCATATAAAAAAAAAAACACTTCACACCTCTACTACAGATGTTTGTACTCACTTACAGAAGTGAGTACAAATCTCACTCTGCCACAGTGAGATTTGTACTCACGACTTCTTCATTATGTTAACAAGCATCTGTGATATAGTGAGATTTGTACTCATGAGCTCTTCATTATGATGCAAAGATATTTGCATGACTAAGCAAACTAATAGATGTGTATTAAACATTGACAGCTACCCCTGCCGAGTAAACTCATATTATTAACTTATTAATACTATGATATTAATACTTTCTGCCAGTTAGTTGAGAACAACAATAATTCTGGCAGCGCTAAAATATGAAAATTTAATTTAAAAAAAAAGGAAATAAAAAGGATTGCGGAAATTACAGAGGAATATCCTTATCAAATACATGCTATAAAGTATATCTCGATATAATCAAAATAAATTAACCGCATGGGCTGAGGAAATTATTGGAAAAGAACAATGCGGCTTTAGGAAAGGAAGATCTTGCACAGATCCCACATTTACACTCAAACAAATTATAGAAAAAAGAATAGAATAACATATATGGCCTTCCTGGATTATGAGAAAGCATATGATCAGATGAACAGAATAAAATTAATCACTGTACTGTATGAATTGAAAGCTCCACCTCAAACCACAACAGCAATAACAAATATAATGGAAGAAAGCTATATTAAAATTAATAATGAAACAATCAAAAAAATTAAAACCAATAGATGTCTCATTCAAGGAAGTGGATTATCACCAATACTCTTCAATATATATATATATATATATATATATATGGAAAAAATTTCAAGAGAGTGGAGGGAAAATAAAATCATAAGAATTAAAACAGGGAAATAAAGAATTAACCAGCCTTTTGTATGCTGATAATCAAGTTATTTTTGCTGAAAACGAAGACCAATTACAAAAAAACTACTCGTTTTGAACAAAGTAATACAACAGTATGTCATGAAAATCTCAATAAATAAAAAGAAATCAATAGCATTTCAAGGTAAAGAAATTAAAAGATGCAGACTAGTCTTCCACAACAAAGTAATAGAACAAGTGAACAAATTTAATTATCTAGGAAATTACATAAGCCCCAATGGAGAAATTGCCATTGCATATAAAAAGCAAAAATTTCCAGTCATTGGAACTTTGAACAGACTCTTCAATAAACAGATGTCTAGAACAACCCAAAAACTATATAAAATAATAGCCAAACCAATTCTGAAATATGGCAGTGAAACATGGACTTGAGGAGAATGAGATAAAGGACAAGTGGAAGCTGCAGAAATGAAGTTCTTAAGACTGCTTGCAGGCTATAAAAGAATAGACAAGATAAGAAATGAAGAAATAAGAAAACAGTTATCCATAATTAACATAGCAGAAGACATCACAAACTATAGAAAGAACTGGAAAAACCATGTAGAAAGAATGGATCAGGACAGATGACCAAATATTGTCTGGAAATATAAACCAAAGGGGGGGGGGGGGCTGATCGAGAGGAAGACCCAGGAGGAGAAGAAGACTTTTGAAGAAGCAGAAGACTTTTGAAACCCTTGAAAATGTTTCAGGCAAACAATTGCCTAACACGCAAAGCCAAGAAGAAGCTAAAATGTGCTAAAATTAAATTCTAGCAGTGAGATTCGTTTTGCTGCTGGAATTTGATTTATTGATTTAATTTATACAACTACTGTTGTAACGAAAGGCAGGTGTGCATTCTGATTAATGGATATGCTTACTGAATAATAACAAATACACTGAACAATAGTGAAGATGATTGTTGTCATATGGAAATGTAACCAACTCTTTTATTTGTATGCTTTCATGTATTATGTGTTAAGGCTTAAGACTAAGTTCTGGGAGGAACTTAGGCTTAAGGGACAAAATATCACTGAAAAATGATCAACATTGATCGTGGATCAACACAGATCATATAAAAATCATAGTCCAACAAAATATAAAGAGGTTCAGAAAATTATTAAAGGCAAGATCAAAGAAGCAAAAGAAATCTGGATGAATGTAAAGAAATAGAAATTCTACAGGAAAAGCATGACATTTAATCTATACAAAAGGCTGAAAGAGACCTCAGGTATATTTAAGAAAAACAACTATGTATTCTTCGAAGCAAAAAGTGAGAAATAATATCCAAAAAGGATGACAAAATACAAGAATGGGTGAAATATGTAGAAGAACTCTTTACTGATAACAGACACAACCCAGAAAATACTGGTAGAATGTCCGCTGAACTCAGCTAAAAATGGTAAAGCCTTAGATCCTTCTAAACTAGATACCCTTTGCCAATCCAATCCTAAATTATTCATTGAACAGGTGTAGGAGGGTCTGAAGCATATATGGAATTATAGGTGTATGCTGTGTGTACATTGCTATTATGATGCACAGGCATTGAAAAATGAAAATAAAGGACAGCTGCATCCTATCTCATTTCAATAAAAGATACATATGGCTAAAATAAAAGATGTCTGGCAAACCCTAGTCACAAATCACATAGACCAAAATTTAAACATATCTTACTGCAAAATATTTGAATTTATTTTTTTCTTTAAATTCAATACAGTGGGACAAAATCTCATTCTTGATGTTTGTGTTAAATAATGAAGAAATTCTCAGAAATAATTTTTCTTTCTGAACTAATTTGACTTAAAAGTAACCTAATCAGGAGTAAAAGAATTATTTTCAAGAAAACAAATACTGCAATACAGGTAAATGAGGTAGGCAACTGGAAGCATTTAATTAAACAACCTCACAAACGTATAATGCCACAACTACTGGCATGGGAATGAACTTTTTCATTGCCCTCTTGGTGGTCTGTAAAAGCAAAGTGCAGTGCTGCATTGTTTATTTCCCACAAAGACAGGTTTAGTTTGGAAATGAATTAGAAATCCAGGTGTAGGCATGATGCCTAGGTTGTTTTATATGAGAAGATCCATGAGAGGTATCGGTGGGAGAGAAAATCCAGTGTGCCTAACTGATCTTATATAGAATAAAGACATTCTTGCATAAATACTGTTACAACTTCCACACACACACACCATTGCACTTCCAACAGAATTATGCAAGTCCAGTTTCATTGGTGGCTCTCTACGAAGCCAACATTTGCATGTTTATCAGTAGAGAGAGTTGTCAAGCTGTACGAGTTAACATGCAGTTGGGAAATTGTGAGCTGTTATTATTAACTGTAATAGCACTTCACAAGGTTGAAATGCAGCCACCTGTTATTTTCAACATGCTGAAAACACATGGGATCAGTAGGATTTTTTATGTATCAGATTATTAATTAACTGTTATAACAATAATGAAGATGTATCTGACTGCCAAAGAACAGGTTGACCACACTGCATGAGGACAAAAGAACAGCTTGTGAGAGCTATGAAGGCACACCTCCGCCATAATCCTTGCAGAGGTGTTCCTTAAAAATAATGGCCATATCTGGCATCCTTAATACAGATGAAACTTCCTAATCAGAGTTTTCTCGAACATTCCTTTTGAATGTAAATAGCAAATTCTTCTTTTATTCACTAAATGCTTATTGACAGTCTTAACTCTTCCAATAAAAAAAAACTTACAGTTCCACGATTCCTTTTTCGGAATATACTATTATTTTCCTCCGACTGTCACAATAAAACTTAAGTTCCTCTGAATCTAAATATCTGCCAGCCTGTGTTCTAAATTCCTCCCGAACGCTATCCTGTTTACAGCTGTTACTCAGATACTGAACGCTTTCCTTGTTAGCTGTCAATCACACATCCAACTTCTCGGTGAGCATGCGCACTCCTTGAAAATGGCAAGCGAGAAACTAGGTGTAATGGTTGGCATGTTGTCTCCGTTAGCGACAAGAGAATGTCTTCATAAAACACAACTTTTGATAATTTTAAATTACAATAACATTCTTGTAAGTAATACAAATATCAAATCTGGTAAGTACATCAATTTTTTGACTTCTTTACATATCACCTTTGACAAAACAATTTCCATAATGGGTACATCGCAAGTGCCGACAATGCGTGTTATGAAAACAAAACTAATAAATATTTTAACATAAACAATTTGTAAAAATATTCAGAATTTTAATTGATTATTTTTACAGTTTCATAAACTTTGGGTGTGCTTGAAGGGAAAAGGGAGGGACATTTTGAACATTCAGTTCTACTATATGTGCATTATACATATTATACATGTGGTTTGTATATGCTGGAAGCTGTAAATGATTTATGGATTAAAGGTTTATGCACCATTCAAGTTGTAGCAGTATTTATGGCTAAACTAGTTAATTAGTTGCTTGACTGAAAGTGTTAGAAGCTTGCACATTCCAGAACATTTCCAGTGTTAAGTTTTTTAAAATATCACTGGAATGGATAGGGTTTTCTCTTTGAAGGCTGAATTTGAGGTGAGTGAACTGTGACTAATATTGGCACAGTTTGTAGGGAAATCCATTGCCACTGATCCTTTCAAGCCTTTTATTCTTCTTCTTCTTCTGCAGCTTCTCCCACTTAAGTGGGGTCACTGTTTGTAACGAGTCTCCTCCACACCTTCCTGTCTTGGGCTGTCACCACATCCAGGTTCTTCATCTTCAAGTCCTCTTCTACCAGCTCCCTCCATATCTTCTTTGGCCGCCCACGCTTCCGCCTTCCTTGCACATCCATCTGCATGACCCTTCTTCCCACATATTTGTCCTCCCTCCTCATCACATGATCAAACCATCTCAACCTTGCCTCCTGTATTTTTGCTCCTAAGTTCATAACTTTCACCGTTCCCCTGACATAGTCATTTCTCAAACGATCCTTTCTGGTCACACCGCACATCCACCTAAGCATTCTCATCTCTGCTACTTCCATCCTGCTGATGTTATTTTTCCTCAGGGCCACAGTTTCTATAGCGTACATCATAGCTGGCCTCACTACTGTCCTATAGATTTTGCCTTCAGATTGATCGACACCCTCTTATCGCATAACACTCCAGCCATCTCCCTCCAGTTCCTCCAACCTGCTTGTATCCTCCATCTCACTTCCTTCTCATCCCCTCCATCTTCTTCCACTGTTGAACCTAAGTATCTGAAGTCCCTCACCTTCCTGATGACATTTCCTTCCAGCTCCAGATCTGTCTCCTCCCCCCCCCACTGTGCAACACATATACCCCGTCTTACTTCTGCTCAGTCTCATACCTCTCTCTTCCATTATATTTCTCCATCTTTCCAGTTTAGTTCCCGCTTCTTCTCTTGAATCTGCACACAGCAAGATGTCATCTGCATACAACATTGTCCAAGGCGCATCTTCTCTCACCTCCTCCGTCACCACCTCCATCACAATGTTAAACAGAAACGGACTTAATGCTGACCCTTGATGAAAGCCAACTGTTACTTGAAAACTTTCTGTCTGTCCCAGACAAGCTTGAACACTTGTCTTCACATTTCTGTACATCTCCCGCACCTATTTCTCCGGAATCTTCTTCTCCCTCAGACACCTCCAGACTTCTTGCCTTGGCACTCTGTCGTATGCTTTCTCCAGATCAATAAATGCCAGATGTAACTCCCGTTGTTTCTCTCGAAACTATTCCATCATCTGCCGTAACCCAAAGATAGCATCTGTTGTTGATCTTCCAGGCATGAAGCCAAATTGTTCCTTTGCAATCTCCACCTCCTTCCTCAATCTTCCATCAAGAACCCTTTCTAGGATTTTCATTGTGTGGGACATCAACTTTATTCCTCTGTAATTTTTACAGTCTTGTGCATCCCCTTTACCCTTGTAGATGGGGACAAGAGTACTCTCCCTCCATTCCTCGGGTATATTTTCCTGTTGGGAAATTTTTACGAACAGGTCCCACAGCAGGTCAATTCCCTCTTCCCCAATTGCCTTCTATGCCTCCACTGGAATCCTGTCAGGGCCCACCGATTTTCCATTCCTCATCCTCTTCATGGCCTCCGTCACTTCCACTCTACTGATGTTCTGCACCATCCCCTCAGAAGGCTGCCCATCTTCTCTGTGAGTCCTTGCATTTTGCTTATTCAAAAGTCCCTCAAAGTATATTCTCCATCTGTTTTTTGTGTCCACATCCCTCCATAATACTCTTCCTTCAGCGTCTTTGATCTGCCTCACATGTAAGATGTCCTTTGCTGCTTTATTTCTACATTTTGCTAGTTAGTAAATTTTTCTCTGTCCTTCCTTTGTTTCTAATTGATCATACAGATCTTGATATGCCATGGCCTTTGCATGTGCCACAACTCTCTTGGCTTCTTGCTTTTTCTCTCTCTCTCTGTACACCTCTCTGTCCTCTTCCACTCTTGACTCATCCCACTTCTGCTTTGCCTTCCTCTTAGCTGTCACTGCCACTTGTACATTATTATTCCACCACCAACCCTCCTCCTGCTCTCTAATCTTTCCAGATGTCTCACCAAGCACCTCGATTGCACAGCTCAGGATTACTTTTGAATTATGTTTCCACCAATCCTGTACACTTTCCAGTCCATCCGAAATCCTCTCTAACACCCTCCTCCCTAAAACGATTCCTCACACTCTTCTTTTAAGCGAAACCACTTAATTGTCTTAATCCCATGGCTTCCAGAGGTTCTTATCTTCGATCTTATTTTAAAGTCTGTGCAAATCAGTGTTGCTGTGCCACTTGATCTGTTGGAATTACTTTACAATTTGTCACAACCTTAAGATGTTTTTTTCTAGTTAAAATGTAGTCATTTGTGAACTGTTGTTACCACTCCTAAATGTTATCAAATGTCCTTTCCTCTTGTAGAAAAACAAGTTCACAATTGCCAGATCAAATGCTACTGCAAAGTCCACAACCCTCTCTCCTTCCTGGTTCATCATTCCCACTCCGTGGCCACCATGCACTCTTTCACAGTCTCTATTCTGTCTCCCTATGTGTCCGTTCATGTCTCCTCCAACAATCACCATCTCATTTTCTTTCAGTTCCCTCATTTCTTCATCTAACATGTTCCAGAACTGATCTTTCTCCTCTGCTGTACAGCCAACTTGTGGGGCATATACACATAATACGACCACCCGCACTTCTCCAAGACCCAATTTCATTTGCGTGATCCTGTCGTTCTTTCTATCCACTTCCAGTACTTTGCCCTTCATTCAGACACACACCACAGTTCCTACACCATTTTTTCCCTCGTTATTCGCTCCAGAGTAGAAAAATTTATATCCATCTCCCAGTTCCTTTGCCTTTCCCCCCTTCCACCCTGTCTCCTGCACACACACAATGTTCAGCTTCCTCATCATGTCTGCCACCTCTCTTCCCCTTCCAGTCATGCTTCCAACAAGTGTTCTTATTCACAACATCCTCTCCACCTGCTGGGCTCGCTTCTTTCACCGCACCCGCCCTTGATGCGGTAGCCCTCGTCCATTTCTCAAAGCTGTAGGGCGATGTGGCTGCGCGTCGCCTAAGGGGTACCCCCTAATCCTTATATCATTTTCTCTTTGACTCATATCATAGCTAGAGCTGGTAGTGAAGTTTTATGACTGGATGCCCTTCCTGACATCAACCCTCGCCATTTATCTGGGCTTGGGACCGGCACCTATTGAGGCTAGCTTGTCTCCTTCGGTGGCTGCATAAGACGAAATGACTTAGCTAGATAGGAAAGACTCACCCCTAGCCCTCGAATACTCTAATAGCATCAGGGAGAAGGAGCAAGGAGAGGAGAAAGAAGGGGAGGGACCAGTCTACAGAATAATATAACAGATGTATATTACATGAAGTAAGACATGGTCCAGCATCTGGTACCTCGGGTTTACCATGCCCGTACTCACTAAAGTGAGCCCTTGAGCCCTTTCAAGCCTTTTGTTAAAACTTAAAAATCACATCTGCCAATACTTAGTGCTTGTGTTTGCATTTTAACAATACAGTATAACAAGAAGTAAATCTGGGTCAGTTTCACAAAAAGAAACTAGTTTTTATAAAATGTGTTATTATTGATTGCCATATGTCAAAACCTAATTGGAGTTATTTAGAAGTGGGAGAAACGATAGTTTTAAAATTGTTTATCCAAAAAGTCACAATTTTTATTCTGTTGCATTACACATGTTTCATTTTGGTTTAGCTTACTTCTATGTAAGAATCGATCATCATTATCATCAAATTTCTGATATGTAGGGATGTACAGGATATGATAGTACTACATGAAAAACTTACACCATTAGTAACTTCCTATCTACAAATTTCCCCCAAATCAATCTGTTACCTGTCAAGACTTCAACATTATCAGATCTTAATTAAGGGGATACAAATCCCTTGTCGTTCAACTGCCAGTAAGCAAAACTCTAAGATCGAGAACTACGAATCTATGAGTTTCATATATACCGAAAAACTATCGGCGAATCCAAGTGTAAATGATCACTTGGTAGTACAACACCAAGTCAACTCAAAGCAAAGGTGGAGCAAGCTCCCTCACTATCCTTGATATTTTCTCATAATGTAAAAACACAGCCCCTAGGGGATGTAATACTGTAATTACATTGAGGAGAGGTCACTACCCAGACCGGTTTCAACCTTTTTTGAGGTCTCATCAGTGAGTAAGTAGACCTGGAAAGACCCAAAGAAAAAAGTCCCAATGGTGTTAAGTCACATGATCAGGGTGGCCAATTCTGATCACCAAAACGGGAAATTACATGACCAGGAAATGACTCATGCAGTAATTGAATTGTTTCTCGGGCTGTATGGCATATGGCACTGTCTTGTTAAAACCACATGTCGTCCACATCCATGTCTTGCAATTTAGGCACAAAAAACTGGATTATCATGTTGCAATAGCGAGCACCATTAACTGTTATTGCCTTACCAGCCGCATTTTTGAAGAAGAATGGACTGATGATGCCTCCAGCCCAAAATCCGCACCAAACAGTGACACGTTGTGGATGCATTTGTTTCTCAACAATCACTTGTGGATTTTCTGGACCCCAAATGCGACAATTTTGTCGATTAACGAAGCCATCAAGATGAAAATGAGCCTCATCACTGAAGATGATTTTGTTTGAAAAATAAGCATCCACTTGTTGTTGTTCCATAATCCATTTAACGAACTCTCTTCGCTGTGTATAATAATGCTTTAATAACCCTGAACTGTCACACTGTCTTTTTTTTTCTCGTTGGCAACACTTTACCGCACAAATGGCGCTAAATTTAAATCTTGCATGAATTTTGGGACACCCTGTACAAACAAATAGAGGGGACAGCCATGGGTTCTCCCCTCTCCCCACCCTTGGCCAACTTTTATATGGAGACTTTTGAAGCCTTAAACTCTGCCCCACAAACACCAACCATTTGGCTTCGCTATGTAGATGAAGTATTCGCTATTTGGCCACATGGCTCCGATGCACTCCTCTCCTTCTTAACACACTTAAACAACCAACACCCCAGAATCAAATTCACCTTGGAAGAGGGAAAAAACAATTGCATTCCTTTCTTAGACACACTAGTCACCCGCCAACCTGATGAAACCTTGGTTTTCTCAGTATATAGAAAACCCACCCATATAGGCAGATACATTCACCAACAATCCCACCACCCCTCCTCACAACAATATGGAGTCATTAAGACACTACGCTACACTACAGGGCTAAACTTATCTACTCGAATGACAGTGCCCTTACCACAGAACTAAACCACATTCTCAACACTTTCTCAGCCAATGGCTACCCCCCCCCCTCAAAAAATATTGAAACCAGTAAACCACATCCTCCCCCCCCTCACAACAAGGATTACTCTAAATCCATCACCATACCCTATATCCGAGGCACCTCGGAAAAAATCACAAAAATCCTAAAAAACATAACTTCATGTTACAAGCCATATAAAAAATTGGCATCCCTTATCCGCTCTACTAAATACCCCCCCCCCCCCCCCCAGACCTACCTGGTGTATACCAGGTCCCTTGCAGCTGTAAGCTGTCCTACTTTGGCCAAACAGGCAGGACAGCAAATATCAGAATTTCAGAACACAAGGACTACATCCATTTTCACCAATACAGCCACTCTGGTCTTGCTGACCATGCGCTGGATACCTGCCATAGAATTCGGTGGAAGAAAGCTAGGATAATACACCGTAGCCAATAAAGATATGAAAGGCTTTTCATGGAATCAGCTTCAGCCCTAAGAAACAATTCAAACCTCAACAAATTTGGCTGCATGAGACTTACTCAAATTTGGGAAACCTACATCAGAAGACCTTCAGCCCAATCGCCCAAGAATACCAACATTGCCCGCTAGAGGGCACCATCAGGACTTTAGGAGAAATAATAGCTTCTTACTTCTTCCTCACTTACTGTTTTGTTGTGACTGCATGCACGTGTCTTGTACTTAAGTTCTTGAAAATGGAAAAATGACGTTGCCGAAATATTGAAATATATTAAAATGTATTTTAATGTATATCCTAGTACGTTGTAATTTCCTTAAATTATATAGTGAAAATGCATAACCAACGTCTAAGCCTTTCCACGAGACTTAAATTAATCATTTGCATTAATCTACTTTGAATTTGATCAATATTAATTTACCAATAAATCAATATTGTTTGACTGCATGCCTTAGCCAGGAGAACTAATTGTTAGACTGGCTGCCAAATCGCTCTAGCTCAATTAGCGTTATTATCCAGGGTGCACACTACAATTTTATTGATGATGCTGACAAAAAACTGGGATTTAGCCTTAAGATGTGTCAACTGAATATCGAGGGAATTAACAGAGCAAAATGTGACTATCTCTGCAAAATACTACAAGAAATGAACATTGATGTTGTGTGCTTCTTCAAGAAACACATGCTGAAAACGAAGACAACCTTAATAGAAGAGGAAAAATAACTGGTTACACTCTGATTGGTGCTACATACCACCGGAATTATGGCATTGCAACATATATCAAGGATGATATAGAAAATGCTTCTGTCCTGACAACGAGATGTGATAACGATACCCATCTTGTGAGTGTGAAAATTCACAACATAACAATAGTCAATGTCTATAAACCTCCTTTAACATCATGGTCTATAGATGTGATACCTACTTATCAACATCCAACAGTATGGACTGGTGATTTTAATAGCCATCATGAAGAATGGAAGTGCCGTGATAACGACGACTGCGGGACTACCCTTGTTCAGTGGGCAGAAATAAATAATATACACCTTGTATTTGATGCCAAAGATAGAAACACCTTTAGATCATCAGCATGGCAAATAGAGTCTAATCCAGACTTATGTTTTGTTTCAATAAACACAGAAGGGCAAACATTACCAGCAAAACGATATGTACTTTCTAACTTCCCACACAGTCAACATTGACCGGTGTTACTGAAAATTGGTATGACACTACCTATTGCAAGATCCTTTCCATGACCGCGTTGGAATTTTAAAACAGCAAATTGGAGAAATTTTGCGAAAAAATTGGATAAATGTGTTCGGTGGATACCTGCTAGAGTTGTAGAGTACAAGAGATTTGTAAGAGCAATCATATCAACTGCGAAAAAATATATATCCCTAGAGGTTACAGAAAAGATTATGTCCCTGGATGGAATGAAGAGAGTGAACATCTCTACAGAGAGTTCCTGAAAAGTGAAGATCCTGAAATAGCAGATAAATTACTACATAGCCTGAACTCATCTTGAAAAACAAAATGGATTGATACGGTTGAAAACCTTGACTTCAAACGATCAAGTAGAAAGCTTGGAATCTTCTCCAACAACTATCCACAACTAATCTACCTAAAAGAAAAAGCACAATCATCTCCCCTGAGAAAATAGCTAATCAAATCGTTAATATGTCAAGAGCACCTAGGGATCGTGAACATACTAAGAAAGTTAAGAAAGAACTTAGAGCTTTAAAAATAAATGCCCCTGCTTTCTCACAATATGCCCCAATCTTCACTATAAATGAAGTAAAAGCCATCATAAAAGATATCAAAGCAGGCAAGGCTCCAGGCTTCGACGGTGTTCATCCTGAATTTCTGATTATTAGCGGGCCAAATACTATAAAATGGCTCTGTGAATTCTTTTCTGATATATTATTGACTGGCCGACTACCTAGCCAGTTTAAGAAGTCAAAAATAGTTGCTATTCTTAAACCTGGAAAACTACCCCTGGAGGCAAAAAGTTACAGACCTATTGCTTTATTGAGTTGCACCTATAAAATGTTAGTGCCTTCTGTACAACAGATTGTCCACACCAATTATGCAGCATGTCCCGATTGAACAAGCTGGTTTTAGAGAAAAACGTGGTTGCTGTGATCAAGTGCTCACTTTAACATCATACATAGAAGCTGGATTTCAGAAGCAAGAAAAAATATCAGCTGTCTTCTTGGACCTAACAGCAGCCTATGATACAGCATGGTGTGAAGGTCTTATATACAAATTTCTTAGCATTGTCCCATGTAAATGGACTGCACACTTAATTTCCTCCATGCTCACTGAACATTTCTTTCAAGTTATATTAGGAAATAAAATGTCCCAACAACGAAAACTTACTAATGGTCTTCCACAAGGGTCAGTATTGGCACCCTTACTTTATAACCTATATACATATGACTTGCCTGCTACCATCTCACACAAGTTCTGTTATGTTGATGACACTGTAATTGCCATTCGACACAAAAACATGAGTCAGGCTGAAGGCGTACTTACAAAAGATCTGAAAACTATAGGTGAATATTATAAAAAAATGGAGGCTCCAGTTCAATCCAGACAAAACAGAAGTATCAAGCTTTCACCTTAATAATCACATGGCAGATGTCACTTTACATATCTTCTTTGAATGATGTTTACTCCGACACAATAAGTTTCCAGAGTACTTGGGCGTTACCCTGGACTGCATGCTCTCTTACAAGCAACACCTAACAAACATTTCTGCTAAGTTAAGAACCCGTAACAACATAATAACAAAAACTAATAGGCACGACATGGGGAGCAACAGCCGATAATCTGCAGATTACTGCTCTTGGTCTAGTTTTCTCTGTTGCCGAATATTGCTCACCAGTGTGGCTAAATAGCACACATGTTAAACTTGTTGATAGCCAACTAAATAATACAATGAGACTGATTTCTGGCACAATTAAATCAACGCCCACACACTGGCTTCCAGCTCTTAGTAACATTGTTCCACTGAATCTGTGCAGGACTAAGGCTCTCTTACATGAGTATAAGAAAATCTTGGAGAACACAGCCCTACCAATACATTTAGATCTTCCAGACTTAAGTGTACGACGATTGAGATCAAGACATCCACCACTACAATTAGCCCGACTACTACTACTACTACATTCTAACTTTGACTTGAAGCAAAAGTGGCAAGAACAGTGGGAGAGCCATACAGATGACATCACAAAATTTTCTCTCAATGAATTACAAGAAAGTTTTGATGCTTGCTCACACCTCCCACGAAAATCCTGGACTCAGCTTAATAGAATACGAACTGGTCATGGTGTATGTGCGGACATGCTTTTTAAATGAGGTAAACAACCATCCCCGCATTGTGATTGTGGAGCTCAGAGACAAACTGTGAACCATATTGTGACTCAGTATTATCTCAGAGCATATTCAGGAGACAAATTGGACTTTTTAAGTGCTACACCTGAAGCTATGAACTATCTGACCAATATGGATGTAACCTTTTAATTTTATTGGTTTTTAAAATGACTTTTGACTTTTAATTTTATATGTTATTAAAATGTATTGTACTGCATGTTTTGATATTCACGCCATACGAATAAATAAATAAATGCCAATAAATGACCACTAAAAGAAGCATTATTATACTGAAATGTATATCTCCCATATTTTATTCTTTTGTGTTTCTTCTGTAGCAGTAATTTTGATATTACTTGGAATATTTTACATTAATATTTTAATTAATTAAAGTATTTGTTATCGTACTGCAAGGGATATAAAGTAGAAACAAGATGCCTTTAACTTATTTTACATGTGTATAATTTGTAATAAAACTACTGTGCAACTAATGTTTATTGGTTGTCAGAGAGAGTAGGGAGTCTGTGTGTGTGTGGGGGGGTGAATAAGTTGTTAGATCTGAAACGGGCGACCTCACTCTAAATGAGGTCACCTTTCCAGAGTCTAACAGAAGATATCCATTAAATGAGCATACTTATCATTTGGCATAATTTAAATATATCTTAAAAGAAATAACTGGCATATTAGAATAAGAACTGTTTGTATTGTAATTAACGTGTTTATACTTTAATGTAACTAAGTCAACAAAAAGGGCTCACATGAGAATAATTATCAGTGAATTTCTACATATGAAATAATGCCAATAATTCGGTAAGAAGGGGCAAAGATCGCCCAATACTACAATAGCAGCGTAAGCGTCCATGGGTGCTACCTCCAAGAAAACATCAAGATGCATGCATTCCCAGAATCGGAAAACCTCGTATGAAGAACGGTGAAGTCAACCAGTCGGGGACGAATCGGAAGGGCGAAAGGAGAGATCAAACTCGGAAAGGTGGCGCTCTTGGGGAGCGTATAAAACCTGCAACACAGAATCGAAACCCCCCCCCCCCACACACACACCCATTTTGTTTGTTCCTGTATTCTCACCGTGTCCTTGAGTGGTCATTGTGATTTAGTTCTTATCTTTAAGAGCTGATCTCTGAGAAATCCCAGTATGGCACCGCCACAGAACATGGCAAATCTTGAACACAGGCCGTTGGTAAGGAATTGCATCAACGTAAATCCTTAGTAAAGAAACCGAGCATCCGATCCAGGGAGAGCACGTGATTCCCACGTGGCAACAGAACCAAGGCAGCCAGAACTTCGTAAGAAGGAAGGACAGAGAAAATCCCGAAAGAACCTAAGATAGTGTAGATAAGTACTTTTACATATTCTAGCCCTTTAGAGAACTTGACTAATAGAAATGGAAGAAAGTGTAACTCGAATTTATGACAAGGATAAGCATGAAGAATTATTATGTGTGAATGACTCTATACCATTAGAAATAAATTTGTCTGAGCGAATGTGGATGACTATGTAGAGATCAGGGAATGGGTATTTTCTGGGGGCCCAAAATTAGGAAATTGTCAGATAAGCAGTAAGATCATATATTCAGTGTTAGGCAGACAATTTAGGGATGTGTAAGGGTTAAAGATAGAAACGGAAGCCAACATAAGGTAGAGGAAAGAGTGGTGATCACTAAATCAAATAGTATTATACAATGTTGGATCCTACTTCGTCTCAATCTATACTTTGGATCCGACATGATTACTATTACGATGTTCTTAACTAATTGACAAGTTGTAAGTTGATTTCTAATTCAAATATAAAGAAAATTTATATTTAAAGACTGCGCCACTTTATATCTAAATTGGTTCAAGAATTGAAGACAAACCAACTCTCAACTACCCTTCCTTTATATGTTGTTATTATATATATACTGGTCGAGAATATTTAACTTACTTAATTTACCCGCTTTGGTTCGAATATTTTATGAATGGTGCAGTAAAAGAGATTCAGGCAAAATACAACTTTTGATTAACAAAAACAAACATTTAATTTTATAATCACAAATTATACACTTACGTTCAAATCACTAAACAAGTTATTATAAACACTTCAGCCTTTCTGATAATAAAGTCATGCTAACTCAGACAATGGTAATTCTGTTATCTGTAATACAGTCTTCTCACAGTGCTTTAAGTTCCAAATACAACAAAAATTGCAGTAACACCTCTTCACAAACAAACACTTTTAAATTTACACTTTAGCTAACTTCCTCAATAGTTACTGTTAGTATAAGGAAATTCTAGGATGAAACCTCACACCTTTCTGTATAGGAATATTAACGGTTGGAATAATCTTACCGATAATCTTTTTTCTTCATCTACTTATACGTAAACACTTTTTATAACTGTAAACACTTAAACAGTATATGGCACTCGTTAAAATAATTCTTCTAAGCAATAACTGAATTAATCATCGGTCACAATACACATAAACAAACGTTGTTGCATAAAGTACTACTGATCACTCATGAAATAAGGCAACACGCAATAATTCCTTAACTTGAGGTTTTATATGCAGAGTTGTTCACTCTTCTGGCATTTAGTTCTTTAGACACTACAATTCCAAACACAGCTATCGGTAAACCTCAATTTTACAGCCTCTACTTTTCTCTAATAACTCTGTGCTTTGCTTCAAGGTTCCGTATATCCTTGAAAGGTTTGGCCCTGAAATTGAATCTCAACTCAAATATCGCTAGTCTATTTAGTAGTCACTCAGCTGTCTTCCGTAGCTATAATTGATATTCTACAACTTATTAGCTAACCGCCTCTCGACTAGTAGACTTTATTTAGCTGCTTGAGTGACTTGCCGACTCGCTATTATCGCACTCTGATTCCTGAATGCCGAATGCTCCGATTCCAACCTAATGCCAATCTTCTCCTTTCTCTCTCTAATCTATCTCTTAATTCATTAATAATTTCAGCGTTCATCGCTTATATATCTGTTCTTCCCGCCTAAATTATTCTCGTCATTTCTTTCTAAAACTCTTTTCAATAAACCTTCTCCTCACGTGGTGTTCCAAAAACGTGCTCACTCACTTACATACGTTTCCATGACAACCAAACAAATTATAATACAATTGAGGTATTGCATAACGCTAAACTTCTACAAATAGGAATAAATAAAGAATATTTATATTTCAATTAATGCACAGTTAAATTATCAAATACAAGTTCTTATAATATTAACATAGTAATAATTAAAATAGCTTAATAATATTTAAAACAGTCTTTTCTTTATTAATATATATATATATATATATATATCTTTGATTAAATAATTAGATATTAGACAAAATTAAAGTAGTTATATGAATATTAAATTGTAAAATAAGTTATTTACATTAAATAATATTTACAAGTCTAGCCTTTGTGATGGAAGATCAAGTTGGATTCTGAAGCGAATAATAATTACTCTAATCTCTATATAATCAGAATCCAACAGTGATCACTAAATCAAATAGTATTATACAAATGAGAAATAAAAAAAAAAAAAAACAGACATAACAAAGTGAAAACAGAATTAGAAGAGTTCTTTTCTTATGTTTAAAGTTATTAGCAACGAATGTGTCACTTTTCCTCATTGTATATTGTACGTAAACACTGTTTATTATGTGAAATGTGTGAATTTCAACCCAGATGTTATTGCTGACAAGGAAGGTACTAGAACTCTCATAAGTTAAATTAATTGTCATGGAAATCTTCCAATTCTGTTAGCAAATTTCTAAACATCCCCACTAATGCATCTTGAAGGTTTTAAATAGCAGTTTTATTTCTCTAAAAACAATCGGTACTAATTTGTGATTGTGAACCAGAGAAAGAAGTATCCAATAAAAATCTGCAGTGAGAAAATGGTTTCATGTTATAACTTTTCATTTGTAAAAACAAACGACTCTATTCTGAGTAGTCTGTATTTCTTGAATATTTATACAAGTAAAATACACATTGCCTTAATTAATTTTTCATAAAGCCGAATTGATATTTAACTTTTAAGTAAAATTACATAATTGTACTAAATGATCATCCATACTAGAATTACTGCTAACAATAAACTGATTCTGAAATGGAATAATTTTAACGTACAAATGTTTCTGACATTTTATTGTAATAGTGTACAGTATATTATTGTATTAAGTTTTAATAATGGCAAACCGTGAGCAGACATATAAATACAAAATTAATAACAGAAAAACTCACGTAAAAAGATTATTTAATAGTATAATTTTTGTCTGTGTGTCAGAGGCATCTTCAGTACATTTTAATTTCAAATTAAACAATAACTGACAATTCCAAAAGGTGCCACTTAAGTAGCTAGTGTAAGATAACTAAAACAGTCAATAAATTTCCTAACAGGAAAAAAAAAAAAAAATTATATATACAATAAAAAGTTAGGAAAGATTAGCTGAATTATAAAGTACTGTCTCCCCTAAAGGGGATAGACGTAAACCATAGATCTGTTTAAGTTAGGAGAGTGAAGTAAAGTTTCACACGTTTCTTTATAAAGCCGTTCCATGAGGAACCGACTTTTGTGAAGGACTCTTGTCTTTTTCCAATGAACTATGTCTAGTTCATTGAACTAGAACAATGAACTATGATGATGGCATGTCTGCAAGTCCAGACTTGCAGAACATGAACTTGAACCTGAACAGTCTGACTTGCAGAACATGCCATCATCACAGATCTGATGGTTTACACCTATCCCCTTTATAATTCAGCTAATCTTTTTATTGTATACAGTAATACCCTGACTTATGCGAACCTGGAGTTATGCGGTTTCTTATATGTACGTATTCCTGTCCCATTTCATGCCTTACCACTAGTCGTATCTTTCAGGCACTGGCCGCATTCGCCGGTGTCGCACATGCTGTGAACAAGCACTGACGTGTTTCGCATGGTCTCCATTCATACACGATTTTTATAGTCTACAAACCTTGCGATTGTTTAATGTTATGTTCTTGATAAAAAATTTTATCACATAAAAAATAATAATGTCATCCAAAAGAAGCAAGTCCGATTTTCTTCTACAGCTAGCAAGAAAAGAAAAACATTGACACTGGAAACAAAACTCAACATTATTAAGGATTTTGAGGGCGAAATGAAAATTTGTGAGCTAGCAGAGAAGTTCGATCTACAGGAATCCACAGTAAGAACAATCATAAAAGAAAGGTTTACAGATTTTGGAGGACATAGATTTTAACAAGGAACGAACTGTAGCCACAAGGCAAAAGCCAAGGAATAAAAAAAATCATTAGCTTGCTATGAAGAAATTTTGCATGACAAGAAAAAGACATTATGCCGTCAGACGAATCTATTGGATTTTATGAAACCATTGACATAGAAATAACTTTCCTTTTTTTTATGTACGAAAAACTACAATTATGATTATATTTCTTAAAAAATATAGGTGTTTTTGTAAACCTTTGGTCCCAATTGTATGTTTGTATATATAAATTATATGCACAATTATATCCCGAGTTACACAAATTCAACTTGCGCGCTTTTTGTTGGTCCCACCTACCGCGTAACTTCGGGGTTTTACTCTGTGTGTGTGTGTGTGTGTATGTACACACACACACACATGGTCTCAGGACTGTACAAGGATAGTTATGAGAATCGGCTGAGGGAATGTGGACTGCAGAGTTTGGTGGATAGAAAAAGGAGAGGTGATATGATTGAGACTTTTAAACTGTTGAGAGGTGGTTACAGGGTTGACACTGGGGAGTTATTTCACTTTGTTGAACAGTGGGAAGGAGTGATGACAAGAGGCCATCCCTGGAAGTTACGAAAGGAAACTGTGAGCAAGAGGGTGAGGAGTGGTTTCTTTCCATGGAGGGGGTTGAGCCGTGGAATGCATTGCCTGATAGAGTGGTGAGGGCGAGAACGGTCAATGAGTTTGAGTGGTATGATAGACTTTGTGTTTCTTAGGGGGGGACCTCCCCTCGATGAGTCTTGACAGACCTTATGTTCTTAGGAAGGATCTCCCACGATGAGTCTTTTGACTCCATGGAGGCCTGAATAATAATAATATATACATTTTTTTTTAAGGGGGTGCTTAAGGGTCAAAGCTGTATTACTGAGAGGAGACCTCCACATAGCCTTTAAAGGAATGCGGAGAACCGACCAGGGCTTCTGACCTAATGTCCAATTCTCACCTTCTCGTAGTGCACCCTGTTGGGTATCTACTTGGATACTGAACGGACGAGGATGGGCTGGCAATTTGGGATTTAGCCGACCAAATTGTATTCTTATTGGTTAAACCAAAATATAGAATGATGGTACAACATGACAAAATTTCATGCCGGCTGGGGCATCGCCCGGTTAAACAAGGCCCCCGTTGTTTTCGCCAGGAAACCAGGGCGAACAGCAAAAAGTCAGCTACTGGAACAAATCTGAAAATAAACCCCAACTCAACATCACCAGAGTTGAAGATCGGTACTATCAACGTAAGAAGCCTGAATGGCAAAGAAATGGAGCTAGCTGAGGAATTAGATAAGTAACAGATCGACATAATAGGGGTGACTGAAACAAAAAAGACCAAAGCTGGTGAGATCTTTCTGAGCAATAAATACAAAATGTTATATTCAGGCAATGACAATCAAGGAAAAGAAGGAGTAGCCATAGTATTCAACACAAAATACGAGGCTAATTTTCTTGAATGGCAGTCAATCTCAAGTAGAGTAATGTGGGCAAATGTGAGAATGGGGAACTGGACAATGAGACTTATTTGTGCCTATGGTCCCACAGAAGGTTCTACTAAGGTAGAAGTGGAGGAATTTTTTGAGGCTTTAGAAAAAGCAACTGACACAATGAAAAAGGAAAAGTTGGTCCTTGTTGGGGATCTAAATAGCAGAGTAGGAAATGATTGTGAGACATACAAAAATATTTTGGGAAAATTTGGAGAAAAGAGCAAAGCTAATAATAATGGCAAATATCTGTTGGATTTCTGCTCAGGACATGGACTGGTTATTACTAACACCATGTTCCAACATAAAAATGTGCACAAATTCACATGGAGAGAAGAGGCTAGGAATAAGAAAAGTCTCATTGACTATGTTATTGTTGATAGTGATGTTTTCTCCCTGGTGCAGGACACCAGAGTGTACAGAGGATTTGAAATTGGAAGTGATCACTATTTAGTCTTGAGCAGGATAAAATTGAATTTCATATTGAAAAGAATAACATGTAAGAAAGTTTTAAAGCGAATAAAAGTTGAGCAGCTCTCAGATGTGAACTGTAGACTAAAATACAGAAATATTATTGAAAAGAAAATGAAAGAGTTTGAGAACAGGAATCAAACCTTGGAGATTCTCAGTGGCAAACTCTGAAGGAAACATTGATCGATTCTTCCAGAGAGGCATGTGGTGAGGTTGTGTGCAAGGATAAAAAAAAATCAGAACTCCCTGGTGGACACAGGAAGTTAAAGAGGCAGTGAAGGAAAAGAAGAAAACATATCAAAAGTTCCTGGCAAATAAGTCAGCTTTTACTCTTACAGAATACAGAGACAAATGTAAGAAAGCTAAACAGTGTGTAAAACTAGCTAAACAAAAGTCATGGGAGGACTTTGGCAAGAATATAGAAAATAAATATCAAGAAGGTGGCAAAATATTCTGGAGGTTGTTGAAGAAGCTTAGGAATGGAGGAAAGAGTGCTGTAAAAGGAATTAGAGATGATAAAGGTGAAATGAAAACAGGAGAAAAAGATATCCTTGAAGTATGGAGTAATTACTTTGAAAAACTGCTAAATGAAACAAGCAGTGATGACAGCACAGTGATAAAAAACAGTGACCAGGTATGCAGTCAGGAATACATATCCATACTTGAAGTAGAAAAAGCCATCAAAGGCTTGAAATGTGGAAAGGCAGCAGGAGTAGATGATATTCAACCAGAAATGCTGAAGTATGGTGGTATAAGAGTCTTACAGTGGCTGCACTGCATAGTTCAGAAAGCCTGGACAGAGGGATGAATTCCCGATGATTGGAGTAGAGTCTCATAGTACCCATATATAAAAAGGGAAATAAAACTGAATGTGAGAATTACAGAGGTATTTCCCTACTGACTGTTCCTGGCAAGATCTATGCAAGTATACTTGAGAAACGGTTGAGAAGAATTGTGGAAGAAAAGCTTGGTGAAGAACAAGCTGGATTCAGGCCAAATAGAGGCTGTCAGGATCAGATCTTCACTTTATGGCAAATAGTCGAGAAAGCATGGGAATATAACAAAGATCTGTATTTAAGTTTTGTCGATTTGGAAAAGGCATATGACAAGGTGCCAAGAGAGAAGCTATTCAATATGCTGCAGTTATATGGTGTCAATGGGGCATTATATCAAGCAATACTTAGTCTTTATTTGAGTTGTGAGTCAGCAGTTAGAATTGAAGGAAGTTCAGGAAGATGGTTTAATGTTAAATCTGGTGTGAGACAAGGATGTACATTATCCCCTCTGTTATTCATTATCTATATGGATCACATTATGAAGGAATGTGGTATTAAACCTGATATCAAAATTGGAGATGTTAATGTCGGCTCTTTGCTTTATGCAGATGATGTTATACTTCTAAATAAATCCGCTACAAGTCTGCAAGATTCTCTGGCTAAATTGAATAGCTGTTGTAATAGATATGGTATGAAGGTCAGCAATAAAAAGACAAAGACAATGAAAATAGGCAGAATCATTGAAAATGTCCACTGTGTTTTGAATGGAGAACCTGTGGAACAAGTAAAACATTTCAGCTACTTAGGCACAATTTTTACTGAAGATGGTAAACTAAATATAGAAATAGACAACAGAATCAGCAAAGCTGGTATGGCGGGAAGTCAATTGAATAAATTCATATGGAATAAGAAAGAAATTAGTCGGAACACTAAATTAGCTGTATACAAGACAATGTTCAAACCAATTTTAACTTATGGATCTGAGAGCTGGGTCAGAAGTAAAACACTTGACCAAAGACTAGAGACCGCAGATATGAGAGTCCTGAGAAAGATTAGAGGCGTGAACAGATGGCATCAATGGCAATATCATATTAAAAATGAGGATATTAGGAAAGAACTTGACATTGTCAGCATCCAGGAATGCGTTAGCAGAGCTAATCTCAGATGGTATGGTCACTTAAATAGAATGGGAGAGGAAAGATTAGCAAAACAAGTGTTCTCTGCCAGGTTGGCAGGAAAACGACCCAGAGGAAGACCAAGATATAGGTGGATTGATATGGTACAAAGTGCCTTAGACGATAGAAATATAAGATCTGATAATGTTGGAGTTTTGACAAGTAACAGACTGATTTGGAGGAAAATTGTAGATAGGAAGTTAGTAATGATGTAATTTTTCATGTAGTACTGTCATATCCTGTACACCCCTTGAGGGTACATGGCAGGAATTTGATGATATTTTTTTTTTTTTATGTTTGGAAATTTATTGACCTTTTTAGTTATCTTACACTAGCTACTTAGGTGGTGCTTTTTGGCACCACCTAAATAATTAAACAATAACTAGGTCAGTTATTGTTTAATTTGAGCTTAAAATGTACTGAAGATGCCTGTGAGACAGGTGAAAATTATACTATTAAATAATCTTTTTACGTGAGTTTTTCCATTATTAATTTTGTATTTATGTTATTGTATTATTAAATGCCTGATAACATAAGTAGCCAGGAAATGAATTTACTTTATGTCCCATCCAGACATTTTCAACTCTTGGTGATTTTGTGAACAAAGGATCTCCATCCTACTCGGCCTCTTGTCCTTTCTTTCAGCAATTGCAAGTTCAATTTGGTAAGTTCTTTTATGTTGTCCATCCTACTCTTTTGCAGTCTTCCTCTTCTTCTCATTCCTTCAATCTGCTTGCATAATAAACAAAGTACATTGACTTTTGTTTAGCGATCATCGCTTCTGAGGAGCATTCTATCTTTATACTCTCTAAAACCTCATTGTTGATTCTTACAGTCCATAGGATTTTTAATAGTCTTTTCCATGCCCATAATTCAAACGAATTATGAATTCATTTGTAAGTTTGCCCTGTCTTAATAATCCAGCTTTCACATCCATACATCATCATCACTAGATATACAATACCATTGCTTTGACAATTCTAACTTTTGTCTCCTTACCCAGACCTCTATCTTTCATAATTTTTGTCAGGTTTTTTTTCCTGTGACTTCTTTTAATTTCATCTTCACATTTACCATCATTTCTGATTCTGGACTCCAGCAAATCATAACTTTCAAAAATCTCTATTTTATCTCCCTCTATTATAAATTCATTTAAATTGACAGAAGCCATCACTTTTGTTTTGCTAATGTTTAAATTACGCCAGCTTTGTTGCTTTTTCTCTTATCTAATAGAATCAGCCACTACAGATCTTGCTTAGGTTTTGCAATGAGGTTTGTGTTATCTGCATGTCTTAAATTATTTATTTTTCTGCCTCAAATCTTAATTCCAGCTGGGTCTCTTTGTCGAATTTAATCATTCTCATAATATATTATATTCTCATAACATTGACATTGGGAAGGATTTCACATGCATCATCAGCTATTTACTGATAATGCAAAAATAGGTAGGGTAATTAGGAGTGCTGCTGATATGCAGTTCTTCTAGAATGATTTGAATAGGCTGAAATTGTAGGCATGTTGAAATGGCCATTTCATTGTTAATAAATGAAAAGTCAAGCACTTTGGTGCGATTAGATATTCAGTGTTGTATTATATTGGTGGGATTATGCTTGAAGAAACTGATGAGGCTAGAGTTCATCATGTTGGAGACTTAATATATACAACACTCAAAAAGGATTAAAACTGATTTTTAGTGCTTCCAGTATATTGTCACAGTCACTGAGACATCTTCAGGGATTACAAAAACTATTGTAACACACCCTCAATACAACACAATACTAAGTGAAACTTGTGGGTAACTCTAAAGTCCTATCTAGGTGGTACATCCTCTGTGGGCATTTGTGGGTGACCTAGGATGTAAGGTGGGATCTCTGATAATTAATGTTTCCCAAATTTTGGGAAGTTTTATGCAACCATATATATTTAAATTTGGGTGATTCTGAGTGCTGCCACAGATTCTAAAAATAGTATTTCTTTTTTGATTTTACTATGGTGGAGCATAGTGTTTTTTTTTTTTTCAGGAGATCTTGTGGGTTGTATCCAAAACATGGTCGGCGAGACCATTTTTAGAATCTGCAGCATTATGTGATTTGGTCTCCTGGTTTCTAAATTTATCAGTACAGTGGGGAGAGAGAGAGAGAGAGTGAATGAGTGAGATTATTAAAGGTGATATTGGGACTATGGAATATAGATAATGAGAAGAGATTGAGAATTTGTGGCATGCAGTCAGTTAGCGAACAAGAGAAAGAGGGGAGAAAAACAAAAGAGACCTTTTTTATGTGTGTGATGTGAAATGTATTTAAGAAAAGGTATGTTAAATGATCTGGGTGATATGTTGCCCTCCTCGATAAGTTCCTGACTCCCTGCAGGTCTGGTAATAATAATTTTAATAATATTGTTATTCATTTTTCTCCATTCCTGAAGATGTGCATGTTACTTTGGATGAAATATATTGGAGCAGAAGAGAGTATATTACCTGAGTGAAATTCACAGAATAAAACTTTTTTTTTTTTATTGAATTTTCACCAAGTAGCAAATTTAAATTTTGTTTGTCTTCATTAATTAAATTTCAATTTATTAAAAACACTTGAAATTCAGATTTTTACTATACTTTAGATTTATATTGTTTTCAGTTATGTTTTCATGAAATAGATTAACTTGGATTCGTATGATAAATTATGCTGAAACAAACCTTAATATATAATCTGAAACTATTTAATGAAGGTAAAAAAAATCCGCTTTTTTATTTGCATAATCTATACTTCAAAATATTATAGTAATATATTATTTCAACTTGAAGGAAGTAAATCTTTCTTTACTGAATGATATGTATTCTTATAGTTCCTGTGCAGCATTATGACTGCAGATTCTAAAAATGGCCTGGCCGATCGTGTTTTGGATACAACCCACAAGATCTCCTGGAAAAAAAACACTATGCTCCACCATAGTAAATTCAAAAAAGAAAATACTATTTTACTATTTTTAGATTTCTGATGATAAATTTTAATGTTTGCTGCAAAAGCAGTAACAGTATATAAGAAATTAATGTGATTTTGTATGTTACTTTTTTAATATAGGGTGAAGATGACTCAGCAGACATATGGTTTATGTTCCAGAAAACTAAATATGTGTATGATCCAGAAAAAAAAAGGTTTCAGGGACTTGAATTTCACACTGACTTGTCTCTCTCTCATTATCTGGAATGGAAAGGATTTCAAGATGATAATGAAATGAAAGCTGCAGAAAGAAAATATGGAAAGAATGAGTATGTTATAGAAATTAGATAAAATTTATGCAGTTGTTTTTTTTTTTTTTAATTGTATGAGATATAGTAGATCTTAATTTAGAATCTTAGGAATGTTTTCACAACATTTGCTTTCTCTCTTCTGCTACCAACATTTTTTATACAGTCAGAACTGACTGGAGGAGAGAGAGATCTCCCCTCCAATAAGAGAAAAAAAACAACCAAAAAAAGAAGTCATATGACCCAAAATCCGAAAATCCATTTTTATTTAAAAAGCCTTTCTCTAAGACTCCTCAAAAGAGTAAAAAAAAGTACCTGCTGCTAGTATTATTATTATTAAGAGAAACCTTCTAGGAGTCAGGAACTCATCGAGAGAGAGAGAGAGATCATACTATTCGCATCTGCTGTCATACCTGTTCTAGAATTCATTCATGCTACTTGCACACTCAGCATCCAATGGCAATCCATTCCAGTCACGCATTACTCTATGAGAGAGTAAATTAACCCTAACCATCTTCTTTACAGCATTCATTCTGATCTTCCATGGATGCCCTCATATCCTTTCCCCACCCCCTATAAATTGAAAAATTCCATCTATTGAAATTCTGTATAACCTTTTCAGAAGTTTGTCTTAATCATATCACCCCTCTTCCTCCTGTTTGCTAGTGTCTGCAGTCTACAAATTCTCAATCTATCTTCATTATTAGTATTCCACAATCCTGATATAATTTTTGACACGCTCCTTTGCACTCTCTTCACTATATCAGAAACACCACAGAAACCAGGAGACCAGACTTGAATACAATAGTCCAAGTGAGACCTTATCAAGGCCTTGTAAAGAGGCAAAATGACTTCCTTATCTTTACATGTCAGGGTTCGTTTCAGCATTTCCATTATTCTCTGAATGGTGTTTACAATTTTGCTATATGACCCTTGAACTTTAACTTCCTGTCTACTAAAACTCCAAGATCCCTAGTCTCATCAGCTTCTTCAAGCATCGTCATCACGAACCATGGGCTCATTGCCTGTTGGTGTCAGATGCCTCCTTCATCGTCTTCTTCCACCTTTCTTTGTCCAGCACACAGTGTCACAGTTTCTGTACAACCGTTCCACACCAGGCCTTTATGTCGTCTATCCATTCTCTGTATGGTCTACATTTTCTGTTCACACCATCCATAATACCAAACATGAATGTCTTTATCTTCTGGTCTTCACCTCATTCTGCAGATGTGCCCAAATAATTGCAGCTTCCATTTTATAATCTTTTGCATTAGATTCTTCTTTGGTTGCATCTTCCGATAGTCTTCATTTGCGACTTTCTGTACCCATCCTATTCTTAGAATCTTCCCGTAACAAGTTCTTTCAGTGCCAAAATTCTTTTTCTTGATTCCTTATTTATTACCCACTTTTCAGATCCATATAGTACATCACTGAAGATGCACGTTTCCAGTACTCACTGATCACTTTACTTTTCCAGATGTTATCCATGACCTTCAGATTTGTTCCTCCCTTTGCAAGCCTGGTCTTTATTTCTTTTTTATAGTCCAAATCATATGTCAGTTTACTTTCCAAATATGTGAATTGTTCTACATTTTCTATATCAGTTCCATCCACTTGTATCTTTTGTATCATGTTCTTATCACCAAATACCATTGTCTTTGTTTTTTCCAAGTTCATAACAAGTCCAAATCTTTTCTCTTCTTCATTTAACAGCTTCAGTGTTTTTTTGTAGTTCTCTTTTGCCTTCTTCGATAATAACAATGTCATCTATAAATCTCTGATTGTTAATTCTCATCCCACACTGATATTCCTTTTGCATCATCCTTCATTTTATCCATTGCTTTTTCTAAATGTGCGATGAAAATGCTTAGTGATATTGGGTTCCCCCCTGTCTAGTACCTCTGCTTTTTTTAAACCATTTCCCCAAATCATCACCTATTCTAACTGCTGCTTTTGCATTCTTATAAACATCGTTTAATATAGCTGTTAGTTTTCTGTCAATCCCATAGGATTCTAGCACTGCTAATGTCACTTTCTGGTCGATACTGTCAAATGCCTTCTGAAAATCAACAAAGCAAGTATATATGTTTTTGTTTTTTCTCCTAGCTTTCTCTGCTATTAACTGCATTCTCAAAATCTGTTGAATTATAGTTCTGTCTAAATCCTGCTTGCTCATCTGCAAGGCATGCTTTCAATTGTGTTCTCAATCATTATTATTATTATTATTACTGGCAACTCCAAGGAGTCCTCAGACTCATCGAGGGAGGCCCTAAACATCATATCAAGAGCAATTATTTGGCATTCGTACAGTATTATTTATCGTACTTTGCTTTAAACTCATATACAGTGATGGCACCCACAACAAACTCTGGAAGCTTTTATTATAATTACGGCTATTTTGCCTGCTTCAGTTTAGGAGTGCCCCTGTTTAAATGTCATTGGCTATTTACTCATGGATTCTTAGGGCATTGTAGATGTAAATTTACCAAAAAGTATATGTAGCATAAGGAAGAGAAATTTACACATACCTTTTTCTGGGTGTTGCGGCTTTTCTTCTTTCTGCGATGTCCAGAAACTACTGAGTGTGTGTGGAGGGGGGGGGGTATGCAATTTGGGAGAATTAAATTAGAAAAACCCAGGTTTTTTTCAGTAATATATATATAAACATATATATATTATATAGGGTGGGGAAAAGGTGAAAGGGTTGATTTTTTTTATATAGGGAGGGGGAAGGGGAAAGGGGGTTGATGGGGTGCGGTCCGTTTCGACTACTCTTGGTTGTCATCTGAACACATTGGGAGCTTATTCCACTCATTCATCACTCTCCAAGTAAAAAACCTAGTTCTAATGCTCTTGCTCAGTTTCCATGGATGGCCCCTAGTTCTCCCATAACCAGACCTGTTCTGAAAAATTTCCTCTGAATTAATCTTGTAAAAACCCTTCAGTAATTTGAATTGCTCAATCATATCATCCCTTTTCTGCCTATCAACCAATTTCTGTAACCTACAGATCTTCAACCTGTTTTCATAAGGTTCATTCCATAGACCAGCTATCATTTTGGTCACTCGCCTCTGGATCCTCTCTGCCTCCTCCCCATCAAAAAGAAACCTAGGGGCCCAGATCTGGGCACAATAGTCAAGATGGGGTCTTATCTACGCTCGATAAAGAGGAACAATAACTTGCTTATCTCTTCTCATCAACGTATTCTTCAGTAACCAAGTGATCTGATGAGCTGATGTAGCCACTTTTGCTATATACTAAACTTCAACTCCCTATCCACCAACACACCCAAATCTCTGGCTTCGTCAACCTCCTGGAGTACAGTTCCACCAATGTGATATACTGCTGCTAATTTTTCACCCCAAAATGCATAACTTTACACTTTGCTACATTAAACTGACATCCATTCTCATTATCCCAGACTGCCAATCTATCCAAATCATCCTGTAAAATTTTGACTCATGTGCATTCACTATTGCTCTACCCAACTTTGCATCATCAGCAAATAAATGAACAGTTCCTCTCAGAGCCTTTCCTATATCATTAATGAACAAATTAAATAGCAGCAGTCCAAGAACAGAACCCTGCTACACGCCACTAGTAACAGACCTTCTTTTTGACTCCACTCCCGAATAAACTACTCTCTGATATCTCTCCATCCACCATCCTCCTATCCATCTCACCAACCCTATATCCTTCCCCAAGTGCTGTAGTTTACTGATTAGAATTCCATGTGGTATCCTGTCAAAGGCCTCAGCAAAGTCTAGCAGTATCACTGCTGGACTTTGCTAAGGCCATTACCCTATCCATTAGCCTTATCCAGTTCAGCTGTCACTGTATTATAAATTGTGAGCAGGTTACTGAGGCATGATCTACCCTTCACAAAACCATTCTGTCCTCCATAGAGTATCCAATTTTCATTTATCCATTCCTGTATTTTGCTCTCGACTAATATCTCCAAAACCTTGACAATGATTCCTGATATGCTGATCGGTCGGTAATTTGCAACACTAGTCTTGGAACCTCCTTTATGCAATGGAATTATTTTCCCCTCTTTCCACCCCACTCAGGACTAACCCAGAGCTGAGACTTAAATTAAACAATATGGTCAAGGGAACTGACAATTCCTTTGCCGCTTCACGTAAGACTCGAGCTAGTATACCATCCAATCCCACAGATGTATTTACATTAAGGTTCTGGAATATACTATTCACTTCCATTTCATTCACTTCAATTCCTGTATCAGCCATTCGTTCTTTCATTCCTGCAGTATCACAGTCTGGATGATATACTCTTGAAAAGTGTTCACTTAGTAATTCTACTATTTCGTCTGATTCAGTTACCTTCCTGCCATCGTCATTCCTTAGAATTATTTTACCATATACATTTTTTCTTTTACTTCCATAATCTGCTTTTGCTTTTCATACCACACTAGTTACCCTTCTGGCCTGTGTTTTGTACTGTTTGCATGCCTGCAAGTCATCTTTCTCCTTAAATTTCATCCGCAATTGTTTCTTATTTTGCAGCTCAAGCTTAATGGTGTTATTCTTCCATTTAACTCCCACTTGATTTACTCTCCGGACTCCAGGTATGCAGTCAGCCATTACTTCCTTCAAATGCTCCTTAACCACTTCCCATACACTATCAACATTCAGCCCTTGCAGTTTAACATGCCATGGCACTGATCCAAGCAATCTCCTAAGCTCGTCATACTTACCAGCCCCGGTAATTTCACATGTACCCTTTCTTAATTGAAAATTCCACACATTTAGCCACCTCCCAGGTGGCTCCTCAAGCCCTTATGATCATTCTCACCAATTGTCTATTTCTATTTTCTAATATTTTTTATTTCTAATAGTCTATTTCTCAGATGCAATTACTAGGTCAAGCACTCTCAAACCTCTAGTATATTCCATTACATGCTATCTCAGGTAGTTATCCCTTAGTAACTGCATAAAATTCATTTCCTTCCTCCCATTTGTCCTCTCCTCCCTCCAATCATGTTACCATAGTTGAAATCCCCCATAATAATTACATGTCCTCCACTCATTGAGTCTATTTGCCTATGCATACGGTCTCCATCATCTATTCCATCGCCTGGTCTATAGCAGCACCCAACTGTAAATTTTATTCTGCTGACCTCAATCTCACACTAGATAGCCTCAAATGTGCTATTTTCACTATCCTGAAATTGGACTTCTGTTCTCTTTGGCTGCAGTTCATCAGTTATCATCAATAACACTCCTTCCCTGCATTCTTTTCTCTCTGTCTTTCCTGAACACACTATACTCCACACATTCTATCCCACTAACTATATCATCTTCTGTTAACCATGTCTCACTAATGCCAATAACCTGTGGGCAGGAAGAACTAACCAAGGCCAAAAATTCCTCCTCATTATTCCGAATACTCCTGGCATTAGTGTACATAAAGTGCAGAAGTCCCCTACCCCCACCCTTATTTTGACACCTTATGCTAAGTATCCCATTTTGGTTTGTTATCTTTTGTCCTAACTCAGGCATATTATAGACATTCTTACACTCAACTGCCTCACTGATGTCTGCATATCCACTTAACAGCATCCCCACCCTCCATAAAAGCTCTAGTTTCCCTGATTCATGTCCTCTCTCATAGCAAATTTTTCACCTTTTAAATGATTCGTTCTGGTCACTACTATCATTTCTTCCACCTTATGCTTCTATGCTCTAATAGCCTCACTTATTAATTTTTGCTCCTGGAAAGCACGATTTTGTCAAACTCTCATCTATTACACATTTTACTACTGAATCACCATATAACACTCGCTCCTTAATTTTTCTTTCACTCTCGATCATGTTATCATTTATCTTATCACGCACTTGCTTCTTTCTGTTAGCTGATCCACTCGGTAGACATTTTTGTAATCGCTTCAGCTGCTGCTTTGACCTATGTATCGCTCAGCGCAACCGAGCTATCTCCCTCATTGCAGCCAACTCTTCATTTTTTTATCAGTCAAACCATTCTTTTGCCCTGTACTTTTACTTTCACCATCAATTGTATCACTTTTAAACCCACTCTATATGCTATCTGGCATTACATCACAATTTTCTATCGCATTCTGACTTTCATCCAGCACATCAATCTTGCGACCTGATACTCTGAACAGTGCTTGGAGCATTTTAACAAGAATAAAAATGAGTTTGTGTGTCGATTTATTACTATGGATGAGACTCTGATTCACCATTACACATCAGAATCCAAACAGCAATCAAAACAGTGGGCAGAAGCCGGTTGTTTAGTGCCAAAGAAAACAAAGTCGGTTCCATCAGGGAAAGGTCATGGCATCAGTGTTTTGCGATGCTAAAGGCATTTTGTATATTAATTATCTTGAAAATAATAAAACAGTAACTGCGGAATATTATTCCGATCTTTTAACTAGACTAGACAAAAAAGTTCGTGAGAAAAGATCTGGTTTGCAGAAGAAAAAAAATCATCTTGCATCAGGACAATGCACCTCTCCACCAAGGTGTTTTGACAATGGGAAAATTAAGGGATCTGCACTATGAATTGTTGGAACACCCAGATTTGGCTCCCTCTGACTTCTGTTTCTTCTCAAAAATAAAACTTTTCCTTGCTGATCAGCATTTTTCTTCGAATCAAGAGGTGATTGCAGCTGTAGAGGGGTATTTCGTAGATCTTACTGAGAACCGCTACAGGGATGGGATAATGTCGCTGGAGAATTGCTGGAATAAATGTATTACTCTTAAGGGAGATTATGTTGAAAAATAAAAATAATTTTGAAATTATAAGTTCGTTTTTTCATTGTTAAGCCAAGAACTTTTCAGACCACCCTCGTACTTACTATTTTCACTTTCTGACTCTTCACTCTTGGGTCTTCCAACAACTGTTTCATGTCCTCTCTCATACTGAACTTATCACTTTGTAAGTAATTAGTACCTACTACAATTACGGTCTTGTTTACTTTTATTTTCGGTTCGTGAATTGCTTGTGTTATATTTTTAATTTTTGCTCTGGGAAAACTTGACGTTATAGCCTGCTAATCAGTGGCATCTTTTATGATAATCTCCATATCAAATAACCTCCTTCTTTTTTATAATCAGCTTTTACTTACCAGATTTTGTTATTACTCATTCTTTCACTCTGACTTACTCTATCTGTATTTTATTTTCCATTTTATTGCTGAATTTTTTTATTCTTTCTATGTTCCTCTAAACACCACTCAACTTTCTGTAGTTCCCTTGTCGTCTGTCTAATAATCTGCTTTAATCCTGTTGTCTTGGAGGTTTAATCATTTTCAGTATTCTCTTCAATATCATGGACAAAACCTTCTTATTAACTACTTCGCTGTTCTTATTAGTATTCCATTTCTTCTGCAGTTTTGGCTCCATTTTACAGCTCTATTTAATATTAAAATATCACAATAAAAATATGTCATGAAGACACTAAATACTCTAAAAACATGAAAATCTATTCTTGTATACTATAAAACACTAATTTTCTAAGGAAAAACACAATAAACATATGAAAAAATCACCAATTTTATATGAGCGCTAAATAATACTGACCACTCACAATATAATCTTGAACCCATCGCATTAAATCACAAACCCAAATTAAAACATGATATTTATCATTCAGGTATTAAAAAGCATTTTTGTCATGTAAAAGTTTCATTAATTTAATTACGTTAAACTTATTCATGTTGTGAACTGTGAAAATAAGCTTAGCAGAATATTATATTATGATTAGGCATCACATTGTGATTAGGCAACATGTGGATGTGTTGGATAATATTATTATTATCCAACACATCCACAGAGTCGAGGACTCATCAAGAGAGGCCATATATCACTGAAACCAACTGTTATACCTTCCCTTAAATTCATTCCCATTGGATGCACTCACTACCTCTAAAGGCAAACTATTCCACTCACTCACTGCTCTGTGAGAGAAAAACTTAGCTCTTACCCCTTTCTTGACCGCAAACCAACTTCCATGGATGCCCCCATATTCTCTCCCCATCTTCCACATAAGGAAAAATTTGATCAGATGATATCTTATAACATCGATTCCTAAGTTTATAGACCAGCATTATATCACCCCCCTTTTCTTATGTTAATGAAAGTCTATAATCCACATACTTGCAATCTGTCCTCATTATCTAAATCCCATAATCTGGATATAATATTTGTAACTCTTTGCATCCTTTACACAGCGTCTTTATCCCCTTGGAACCTTGTAGACCAAATAATCCAGGTGCAGTCTTATCAAGGCCTTATAAAGAGGCAAAGTGACTTCCATATCCACATGTCAAGATTCGCTTCAATAATCAACAATTATCCTCTGAGTTGTATTTGCAACTTTTGCTATGTGACCTTTGAACTTCAAGTTCTTATCCACCATTATGCTACGATCCCTAGCTTCATCAGTTTCTTGTAGCATAATCCTGCTAATATGCTGCTGGAAATCTCATCATGCCAAAGTGCATAACTCTGACTTTCTAACATTAAACTGACAGCCATTTTCGTTTGTCCAAATTTCCCGCCTATTCAAATCATTTTGTTATTGCTGAATATCAGTAGTATCTCTGATTGCCCTGCCTCTCTTCGCATCATTGGCAAATAATTGCACATCTCCTGTCAGACTCTTCCTAATCTCATTAATGTATAGACTGAACAACAATGGCCCAAGGACTGAACCCTAATGTACACTACTGGTCACCTTAAATCTGGTAGATTCACACCCACTGAATACCACTTTTTGATATCTGCGTGTCAATTATTCACTGATCCAAGTCAAGAGTTTATACTCCAATCCTATATTCTCTAGTTTATGCAACAGCCTTTCATGTAGTATCCTATCAGATGCCTTAGCAAAATCCAATATTATCATAGTGTATCCATTCCCTTTATCCAACTCTGCTGTAACATTGTTATAAAAGAGGAGCAAATTGCTAAAACATGACCTTCTTAGTAAAACCATGCTTCTCCTTGCAGTGTATAGCTTGTTTGTTTACCCATTTCTGTATGCAAGTTACCAACTTTGCTGAAATCTTCACTACCATGCTAGAGCTATTGATAAGTCGGTAGTTCCTATAGGTTTAACTAGTTGGAGTTTTTTATTGTAAAGTAATAGCCTACTATTTTCGCCGACTTGACTGTTCGCTTTGTCTGGGCATACAAGGTGACAAAGCAGCTTAAAAAAATCAAAAAACAAGCTAAGGATATCAGGTTAAAAAATAAACTAATGTCAAATATTATCTAAATTCAAATAAAATGCTACATCAAATGCATGGAGCCTGTATGTTATATATGTATGATCTATAATTGGCAAAATTGAACTCCGATGTGTTAAGTGATCTTATGATACTTTTCCATATGTCACCAAGGATCATCCCTTGGTTTCTATTCAGGCTGTCTCTTGAGCGGATAAATACTGCAGCTTCTTTGATGTTGTGGGAACGAAAATCTTCTTCCAAGTATGACATAGTACTTTTATCCCATTCGATGTTGTGATTGGTATTAGAAAAATAGAGCACCAAGCCAGAATTGTCTTCTCTGTTATTATTAACGTCCTCAATATGTTATTTTTTTCTTATCTCTAGGCTTCTAGAAGTTTGTCCTATATAATTTAGACCACAAGAGCAGGGAATGTTATAAACTCCAGGATGTTTATAGAAAGCATTTTTGTCCTTCAGTGATCTTAATAAGTTGCGGATTGTCTTTATTGGTTTAAAGGCCACTCGGATCTTATACGGTTTGAGCATTTTATTAGCAATTTTCTGTGAAACAGACCCAGCAAAAGGAATGGAAGTTGAAGATCTGTAGTGGGTTTCTTGAGTTTGTTGTTGGGAGGGGGTGGAAAAAAGAAACTTATTTATGAAATTTTTTTTGATAGCCATTGTTTGTTAGAGTTTCGGAGATGAGGTCTAATTCATCTTTTAAAGTTTTGTCATCTCTTGTGATGCAAGCTGCTCTCTTTTGCAACATATGTAAAATACTCAACTTTTGTGAAATTATTATTATGTGGCACCTCCAAGGATTTATCATGGAAAGACAGTATACTGTATTCCGCTATACACAAATTGCATGAGATCAATTTGATATTAAGCATTTGGCTGGCTATTCTATGTAGTATAGAAAAAAGAAGTTATTCTTGCTAGGCTCTATATAGGTTGCGATTAATCTTATAAATCACTCTTTCTTGCCAAGGGCTGATGAACCAAGCATATGAAAGAATTGTGTCTTTTCATATTTGAAGCATAAAAGACTTGTTGGGAGGGGGATATTTAAGAGGGACTGCCTGCACTTGAATGGATTTCCCACCAGAATTCTGAAGAAATGATTTATTAGGGTGAAACCTCTTTAGAAAGTCATGGGAAACTGCATCATCATGGCAGCAGTTTTGAGAATGTATTAGTTCACAATAAGGTATGCTAGTGTGATAATGATATGAATCTGAAGAGGTGGACTGTGTGCTTTAGTTTGGACTTTTTTGAGTGTGTATGTGCATGGGAAATAGAAAGTTGCCCGAATGTGCCAAGCAGACTGCAGATGTAAGTATAAAAAAATGTGCAAGCACATATATTGTCTATAGTTTGTTCCCTTGCTGAATACATTGTAGCATAAGACTAGTAGCATTATTGAAATCTGGTTTAGATAGATCATGGAATCAAGTGTAACTGGGATTGAGTCTAAAGGGTATAGTATTTTTAGGAAAGATAAGAGAGGAAGTGGGTATTACTAATGATATGCGATGATTTGAGTCCAGTTAAATGTAAAAACTCATGAAAGTAATAACTTTTGATATGGAAGTGAGTTCGAGGCTAATGGGATGATATTATTATTACGTGACACCTCCAATGAGTCCAAAGACTCATCAAGGGAGGGCACCTACTCCACAACTCACCAACTACAGTGAACTGCAACTACCATCATCTACACCAGTGCCATCTACTGACCACCACCACTAATATTTTCACAGACAATCACAAATATCCATGTCCATGGCAGGATTCGAACCCCGCAGCCTTTTGGCTGGAGAGCGGATACGCTAACCACTCTGCCAACCAGGCCAGCAGATGTAGAGGAGTGCTGCTGCTGCGTATTGTCCCCAGCTGTTGCTGGGGACAATGAAATGCATCGCCAAATTAGTCCGATAAGTAATCATTATGGATTACTTTGATTATCCAAACAACTGAGTGGATAGCAGAGAAAGTGCATTGTAAGAATGGAGAAGAATTAAGTTATTGCTAGACAGCTTTCTCAGACTGCATGTGAAAGAAAAACTTGAGGTCAAAGTGCTAGATTTTGATCATACAATCAGAATGGGGTCTCAGTTAAGGATTTGACTGTTTTACTACAAGTTGGTAATTGAGATCATGTTGTACTGCCCTAGAAAGCAGCTAAGTATGTGATATTCCAATTAGAACAGGTTACATGCTGAACTACAAAGCTGGAAATTATAACACTCAGGAGACAACCATGTTCAATCCTATGATATCAATTACTGAATGAGAAGCTTTGAAAACCTTAAATGATGTAATATTTGAATGTGTTCCTATAGTGCAAAGAGGGTGATGAAGATGTGCAAACTTATTAAATAAGAGATCCATAAGAAGATGATGTGGATATGATGATGATCTGACTCAGCCCAACTCCTCTCATCCTTGTGGATGAGAGGAGTTGGGCTGAGTCAGAATTGACAATGTTAAGAATGTTATTAAAGCACTAAAAATAATTATGCAGCGAAAATAAAATTACAGCTGAACTTCTAAAATTTGGAAAAACACTCTTAACAACTGTGATTTATGAACTCATCAAGCTGATATACCAAAAAGAAATCCTAGTTGATTGAAATACAGCCATACTGTGCCCTACTTTTAAAAATGGAGAACCGTATGATAATCAGTAATTATAAATACTTGCTTCAAAATAATGCCTAACACTGATCCAGAAAAGAATTAATGTATATGCTTCAAACATCATAGGAGAGTATCAATGTGGCTTCTGGGGAAAGTCAACAACTGATCATATTTTCATGCTCTGACAATTGTTAGCAAAACGTGAGTGTAATAAAGAATTATGTCTAGTATTTGCATCTGACTGCAAACAGGCATATGACAGTATACACTCAAACACTATGGGATCAGTGAGTTTTTGATCTGTGTGGATAAAGAAGCCATTTTGCTTCTTTACAAGACCTTGATATGATGGAACTTGGACTACTGTGAAAGGTTTGGTCACCTGGCTTCTGAGGAAATGAAGAAACTGTGGAAAGGGTACAAAAAAGAGTGCCAAAATTGATATTGGGATTATGAAATAGATTATGAGGACACATTGAGAGTGTGAACTGCAGATGCTGTTAAGCAGGAGAAAGAGGTGATATATAGAGGTTTTAAACTTCATTCTTATATATCTATCTTTAAACTTATATGGAAGGTTGGGAGAGGTCTGTGGGATATTGTCGAAGTTAAGTTTGAGTTTGTGTGCTGTTAAGAAAGGAATAAGAGCTAGATTTTTCTCTCATAGAAGAGTGGGTTAGTGGAACAGTTTTCTCTGAAGTGAATACATCTAGTGTGATTGATTAAGAGAAGATTTGACAGCAAGTATGATTTGATGTATTGGCTATCCTCAATGAGTCCTTGACTCCATGTAGGTCTCTGATAATAACAATTATATTTTTTGGTCGAGTGTCACCATTTTAATTGAGAGAGGAATATATACACTCAAGGAGGTCTTGTTGAAACAGATAAAATGCATGAAGTTTTTCATGCTTACAAAGAATTAATTTGTGTAGTTGCCTCTGATCATAAATGTTTTTGTGTATACTGCAGTTCAATTTGTTTTGCTTGTAGATGAGATTTAATTTATATTTATTTTTACCTTGCATACTGTTGTAACCTGTTATAGCAGCAAGCACAAGGGCAACTAATGCCATAAACACCCTACCTATTTCCTTCCTTAGTCCCTTTAGTTTGATGACACTTGAATTATGTATGTATGTGTGTGCGTTTGACTTAATTCAAGTGAAATTATTTTTTTATTTATACTGTTTTTTATAAATAGTATGAATTAAAAAATTGATATTTTTTTTATTTATTTTATTCATTTTTTTATTTATTCATTCATATTTAGTTATATGTGAGCTATTTTTCCCTTCTGTAATTTTTAACTGTGCTTTCAATTTTTCTTTCAGTTTAGAAATGGTTGTTCCAGAATTTATGGAACTTTTTAAGGAAAGAGCAACTGCACCTTTCTTTGTCTTCCAAGTGTTCTGTGTTGCCCTTTGGTGTTTGGATGAATTCTGGTATTACAGTGTGTTTACTTTGGTCATGTTAGTAGCTTTTGAATGTACTCTCGTGCAGCAGCAGCTTCGAAACCTCAGTGAAATAAGGAAAATGGGCAATAAGCCTTACATGATTAATGTAAGTAAGTTTAAAAATTGAAATAAATTCAGTTTTAATTTTTATACTAGCAGGATATTAGCATCTTTTATATATATATATATATATATATATTTTTTTTTTTATTTATTAAATATTAGAAATGAAATTGCACCAAGCTTGTTTCATATCATGAAAAGTCAGCTACTGGAACAAATCTGAAAGCACACCTTGACTCAACATCACCAGAGTTAAAGATCGGTACTATCAACGTAAGAAGCCTGAATGGCAAAGAAAGGGAGCTAGCTGCAGAATTAGATAAGTACCAGATCGACATAATAGGAGTGACTGAAACAAAAAAGACAAAAACTGGTGAGATCTTCCTGAGCAATAAATACAAAATGTTATATTCAGGAAATGACAATCAAGGAAAAGAAGGAGTAGCTATAGTATTCAACACAAAATACGAGGCTAATCTTCTTGAATGGCAGGCAGTCTCAAGTAGAGTGATGTGGGAAAATATCAGAATGGGGAATTGGACAATGAGGCTTATTTGTGCCTGTGGTCCCACAGAAAGTTCTACTAAGGTAGAAGTGGAGGGATTTTTGATGCTTTAGAAAAAGCAACTGACACATTGAAAAAGGAAAAGTTGGTCCTTGTTGGGGATCTAAATAGCAGAATAGGAAATAATTGTTGTCATCATCATCATCAAATTCCTGCCATGTACTCTCAAGGGGTGTACAGGATATGATAGTACAACATGAAAAACTTACATCATTACTAACTTCCTGTCTACAATTTTCCTCCAAATCAGTCTGTTACTTGTCAAGACTCCAACATTATCAGATCTTGTATTTCTATCGTCTAAGGCACTGACAAGTAACAGACTGATTTGGAGGAAAATTGTAGATAGGAAGCTAGTAATGATGTAAATTTATCATGTAGTACTATCATATCCTCTACACCCCTTGAGGGTACATGTCAGGAATTGGATGATGATGATTGTTTCAAATCATATTTTTTAAATTCAGAGATAAAACAGCTTAAGTATTTTATCCTTCAGGAATGGTAAAGTGTTCTTGAAGAGTTATCATCATTCAAGAAGAAGAATACTCAAAAGGTTTCATTTATAATAACACATTATCAGTGTAAGCATTTTTATGATTAAAAATATGGAATGGTATCTAATCAACAGAAATATATGAATGAATGAATGGATAATTATTTTATTATCTAGAAGCAGAATGAATTTAATTCATGTAATATAATTGAATTTATATGATTTATGTGTTTTCCTGTTTGTAGGCATTCAAATAAAAAACGATTATCTTATTAGAAAAAAAAGGTTCTGGTCCTTACAGTGATATATAGATTAGGTTATGACATAAATATTAAATACGGATTTGAAGTAAATGTAATACCTAATAAGCACTAGTTGACCTCCAACCCAATTCACAGTTTTGCAGATGACAGCACATTGCACTCCTCCCTTTCATTTGATAAACCTTACCCTACACAACTCACTTCAACCCACAGAACATCAATCACAACTTCCCTTAATTCAGACCTCCAAGCTATCCTCCAATGGGGCTCAGATAACCTTGTCAACCTCAATGCTAGTAAAACCCAGTTCTCTCTTATTTCCCACAAAAAAAAGAACCATTTTCCCCCAGTATTATTTTTGATAACACTCAAATTCCCAGACAAGATGAAATTTCTCTTCTCGGAATTATTCGGACATCCGCCTCTCTTGGCATAAACACATCACAACTATTGCATCCTCAGCTTCCAAAAAACTAGGCTTTCTCTTTCACTCAAGACGTTACTTCACCTTATAACAGCTGTTAACCTTATACAAATCACAATCCACCCAGTCATTGATAAACTTAAGTTTATCGATGATTTTTGCTGGGCCATTGTTTAACATTTAAAAAAAATAATAATTTCTGAGCATTTTTTTGTTTTGTATTTGTGGGATCCTGATCTATAATTTATTAATTATTTTTTTAAAGGTTTTTTTTTTTTTCAGTTTAGTTAAGATTCAATACTGACCTTGGTTTTATAGTTGACAGTCCTACTTAAAAGCGAAACTTCCAGAAAGTTAGCTAAATGTCTAATAGCTAAGAGTTCTTAGCATTTGCTGTGAAAGAGTGTAGAGATTATTATTAGAAAACTATCTGTAAAGATAACTAAACCAAAATCATAGGAAGATTTCCGTAAGAATAATTAATATCACAGTGGTGGAAAAATGTTCTGGAGGCTATTGAAAGAACTTAGAAATGTTGAGGAGAGTACTGTGAAAGAAATCAGAGATGATAAAGGCAACATAAAAATTGAAGATAAGGTTATTATGGACATCTGGAGTTGATTACTTTGAAGACTGTTAAAACAATGAGTACTTGAGGTAGACAAATGCTATCAGAAACTTGAAATGTGTGAAGATAGACTATATTCAACCAGAAAAGTTTAGTTGCCTAAGTATAAAGGTTTTAGATTTACTATGTTGCATAATTCAGAAGGTAAAATGCTAGATGATGAATTGAGTTCTCATAAAGCCATTGCTAAAAAAATAGAAATAGTATTGAATGCGAGAATTGCAGAGGAATTTCCCTACAGTGTGTTCCAGGTTAGGTTTATGTAGTCATATTTGGAAAGATGCTAAGAAAAATTGTGGAAGAAGAACTTTGGCAGAACAAACTGCATTCAGCCACCAATATAGTGGTTGTCAGTGTCAGATTTTCTCTGTGAGACAGTTTTACATATCTGGAAAAGGTATAGAAAAAAGCTGTTCAAAAGATACAGTAATATGGGACATTATTTACAGCACTGTGAATAAGTTGTGAGTAACATAAGAATAATGTCAGCAGTGAAAAGGATGTACAGGAAGATGGTGTGTTAAAAATCAGGTAATAAGACAATGCAGCATACTATGTACATTCTTATTTATCATCCATATGGATAATGTTTTTTTAAAATACATTAAACCTGATATCAGAATTGGATATGATCAACTTAGCTTCCTATTAATTTAGGAAAACATAAATCAATGTTTTCCTAAATTAATCCAGTACCTGAAGTCTGGATTCTTTAACTAAATTGAATACCTGTTATAAGAAATTTGGAATGAATAACAACTTAAAAACACAAAAACTATCAAAATAGTCGCAAAAGGGAAAACATCAACTGTATTCTCAATGCTGAACCTATAGAAAAGTAAAATATTTTAGCCATTATTTTAACCAATACAATAGAGTATGCATTGCTTTTATGTTAGGGAGCCATTTGAATAAATTTAAAATGAATAAGAGAGAAATCATCAAAAAACTAAACTTTCTGGTTTGAATGTTAAAGATACCAAGCAATTTTATAGACTTGGTTTTAATCCTTTTTCCTAAGTAAGCAAACAGACAAGTAAGTCAGGTTTGCACCTGAACATTGTTCAAGTCTGAGGCACTAACTAGTGGTAAAGGTGGAGTAAGATATGATCACTTTCCTTAGTATTTCCCCTAATGCAAAGCACATCCCTTGCAGAGATGTATGATGCTATGCATTAAAGGCAAGGGCCACTACCCAGACCAGTTTCGACTTTTGTTGAGGTCTCGTCAGTGGGAGCCAGACCCATTTTTTCGTCTGGCTCCCATCTGGCTCTCACTGACGAGACCTCAATAAAGGTCGAAACCGGTCTGGGTAGTGGTCCTTGTCTTTAATGCATAGCATTATACATTTCCGCAAGGGGATGTGCTTTGCATTAGGGGAAATACTAAGGAAAGTGATCATATCTTACTCCACCTTTACCACCAGTTGCCTCAGACTTGAACTATGTTCAGGCACAAACTTGACTGACTTGTCTGTTTGCTTACTTGGGAAAAAGGATTAAAACCAAGTCTATAAAACTGCTTGGTATCGTTAACATATAGTATACCCAAGGTAAAATCTCTCTACATCTTTCTGGTTTGAATGTTTGAACCAGGTTTAAAATTAGTGAACCGATGGCATTATTGGCAATATCACAAATGAAGATATTATGAAGACACTTGATATTGCTGGCATTTAAGAATGTGTGTGTAAACAGAAATAATTTAAGGAAGGATAGTTATTTAAATACAGTGGCAAAGGAAAAGTTGGTAGAATAGGTTGGTATGGGGGGGAGGGGGAACCATAAGCAGATCATGACCTAGATTGATGCCATTAGAAATGTGATAGGAGGAAAATTGCATCTTTTCACACCTCTTCATTTTGATAAATTATGGAGACTACCGAAGATAAGAATAATTAGTTTAATTTTCCAACATTTTAAACTTCATATTAAATTCATCATCTGGAGTACTTGCATGCACACACATACACAGACATTTTATATTACAGTTGAAACAGTATGCCAGAATGCTAATTTGATCAACCATTACTCTACTCCTGGCCTGACTCTCTAGTTTACTCCCTCTAATTTAAAAACACTACATCAAAGCTATACCCTATTTTTGCATGACCAGAGAACAAATGCATATCTTTTAATACAGCTGTAGTAGGATCCTGAACAATTCTTTAATATCTCTTCTCTTCCGTCTAAGACGGGTTGAGTCTTCTCTTGAGCAGGATCTTCCACTCTTCTCTATTCCTTGCTGTTCGAAAAAGTTCCTTATATGTTCTGCATCCCGAGATGTTCTTTATTAATTTCAGCCAGGTAATTCTTGGTCTTCCAGGTCTTCTTTTTTCAGTTGGAAAAATATTGATTAGAACGTTAGGAAGTCTGTCTGCATCCATGCATACAGTGTGTCCAAACCATCTCAGTTGTTGTTTTCTAATTTTTTCTATTATTGTCTTTTTATACAATAGTTCTTGTCTGACTGTGATGTTTGTTTTCTTTTCTATCCAACTTGTTGTATTTATTTTTCTTAAGCATTTCATTTCAAATGCCAGCAGTTTTTTCTCCTCTCTTTTTTTAACTGTCCACGCTTCTTCTCCATAGATGACTGTTGGTATAATTATTGCTTCATATAATTTGATTTTGGCTTGTTTAGATATCTTGTTTGTTTTCCAGATTTTCTGTAAATTTCCCATGGTGGTCCATCCTATCGCTATTCTGTGTTTGATTGTTTTGAGTTCATCTATTGTTTCTGTTAGTTTTGATCCAAGGTATATGAAGTTGTCTACTTGTTCTAATTGTTCTCCATTTAGGGTGGCTGAGAAGGTAGTTCTGTTCCTCCCTATTTTCATCACTTTTGTCTTTTGTATATTTATTGTCATGTCATATGTTTTACAGGTTTCATTTAGCTTGTTGATCAACTTTTGTAGTTCATTTGGGGTTCTTGCAAGAAAGACGAGATCGTCTGCATATTTGATATTATTTATGTTTAAACCGTTGACATTGATTCCAGGCTCATTGTCTATTGCTTTCTTTACAACTTCTTCTAGATATATGTTGAATAGGCATGGGGATAATGGGCATCCTTGCATTACTCCTTTTTGGATCTCTATGGGCTTTGTTGTGAGTGTGTCCTTTTTTAATTATTGCATTTGTCTTAGAGTAATATTTTATCAGAAACTGTATTATATATTTGCCTATTGCTTTTTCTAGTAGAATTTTGAGAAGGATTTCTCTGTTGATTTATCGAAAGCTTGTTTAAAGTCCACAAAACAACAATATAGTTCTTTATGGTCTTCCCAGCTGAGTTCTGCTAGTTGGTGCAATGTGAAAATTTGGTCTATTGTTGAATAGTTTCCTCGGAAACCAGCTTGTTCTGTGCCTATCATTTCTTCGTAGGTGTTTTTTAATCTATTTTGTATAATTCTTATGAATATTTTATAGGTGTGAGGGAGTAAATTGATTGGTCTGTAATTTCTGCAGTCTCTTTTGTCTCCTTTCTTGTATATTGGGATGATCTTTCCAGTTCTCCAGTCATCTGGGATCTCTCCTGTTTGTAGTATTTTATTGAATTGGGTTAAATATTCTATTGATATGCTGCCTCCATATGACCACAGTTCAGTAGGGATAGTATCAATGCCTGGTGCTTTATTGTTTTTCATCTGTTTTATTGTGTATCTAACTTCTTGTAAAATTTTTGAGTGCTCACTCATTATTTTCTTCTGTTGTAGGCATTGTAGTTTTGTTTCCTTGGTGGAAGATAGTCTTAAAATGGTTTGACCAGATTTTTCTTATATATTCAATATTCCCGGTTTCAGTCATCTTGTTGTTCATCATTGTTACTGCTTTTGCTGAGAATTCCTTTGTAATTTCTCTTACAGTATCATGGAAGACTTTTAGGTTGTTTTATTAGTATGCTTCTTGGCATTTCTTAGCTTTTTCTTCTAACCATTTTTCTTTGGCTTTTTTGCATAGGTTATCAGCTTTATTTTTTAGTGCTCTGTATTTTTCTCTATTCTCTTCATTGTTTTGTTGGTTTACAAGTATCTTGGCCTCTCTTTTCTCTTCTATGGTAGCTATGATTTCTTGGGTTATCCACTGTTTGTTTATTTTGGGTTTGGAATCTAGAGTGTCTTTTGCAATTGATAACACTGTTTCTTTTCCTTCTTCCCAGAATTTTCCGCTGTTCTGTAAGATGGAGGGTTTTAATTTCAAGCACATCTGTTCTAAAAATCGACTTCTGCTTGAGCTATCTTTTAGTTTTGATAGGTTGATGTTTTCTTCTTTTCTGATATTATTTTTCCTGTTGAATTTTATCTTCACTTTGGCAGTTAATATTTCGTGGTCGGTGTCAAAATCAAAACTTCTTAATGTTCGTACATTATTTACTGATCTTTTCCATTGTTTGTTTATGATGATATAGTCTATGCAGTTCTTTATATTACCATCTGGGGATGTCCATGTATATTTTTTATTAGGGCGTTGATAGAACAATGTGTTTGTAATCATTAGATCGTTTGCTTTACAGAAGTGGAGTAATTGTTCTCCTCTGTCGTTAAGCTCTCCGTATCCAAATTTCCCCATAACATCTTTTTTGTCTGCTGTGAATGCCCTATTTTAGCATTAAAATCTCCCATCACTATCATGAGTTCTCTATTTTTGGGATTATCTATTTCCTGTTGTAGTTCTTCATAGAAATTTTCTATTTCTTCCTCTGAATGGTTACTGTCTGGTGCATATATTTGGATTATTTTAATTGTTTGACCTTTTTCTTTTGCTTGCAGTTTGGCTGTTATTATTCTAGGAGACACTGGGTTTATTTCAATTACTGAGTGTGTAAGTTTCTTTTCAATTAGTACTGCAACTCCTCTGTGTATGTTATCTTTTCTTCCTGAGAAGTACAGTCTTCCTTCTGGTAAATCCATGAATCCATCTCCGCACCAATGTGTCTCTGATAAACCTAAAATACTCCATTTCAATCTTGTTAATTTTTCCTGGACTAATTGTAATTTTCCAGGTCAGTATAGTGATCTTATGTTGAGGGTGGCTACATGTTTCACATCCTTGGCTGACCACATTGCTGATTTCTCACCTACTTTATGTGGTCTTTGAGTAGGCGCATCGGTTGTCCCGTACACAGTAGCACTATCTCGGTTTGTAGACTTTCTCCTGCTCATGAAAGTTACTGGCATAATAATGTAGCCAGCTTGCCATGCCTCTGTTACATCCTTTGGTCCACGGCTCTTTATTCTTTATTCAGAGCAACCCATTTGGGTTTCCCCCATCCGCCACCCGGGGGATGTGCCTGGTAGGAGTGTGGTCTTCCCCCCCCCCCCCCCCCCCCCGTCTTTAACATCAGTGTTTGTTATATTCAGGCTAAGATCCTGGAGTCAATTGAAGTCATAACAGTCATAATTATAATTTATAATTAGCTCTTAGAACAAAAAGTTATGTGGGTAGAATGTGTACAGTCCATATTCTTGAGATTTTTAGACCATCATTATTGTTGAGATTAGGGTGGTTGATTAGAATTTGCGATCATACTAGGTTTTGGTATAATGTAATAAACAGGTGCCTTTCCAGTCTATTCTGTTTAGAGTATTCGGAGCATGATCAGAAAGTCCAGATTTGTCATAGTTATTAAATTTAATGCATCATTGTTTATGTTCCTTTTTTCTAGATAGGAATGTGCATTTAGTTTCACCTATATAAGGCAGGTTACAGGTGCATTGAATACAGTATATTCCAGGGTGGGCCAGAGGAGGGAGGGGTGCAGTCTTGTAAAGAATTTTATTCATAGTATTTTTGTTATAGCCATTTTTTAGGAAAGTATTGCTGATAAAGTTTAATTCATGATAATTATGTATTAGTGACATAATTTTTGTGTTGGATGGTGGTAATAGTGTATATATATTGACTAGTATGTGTAAGTTTACAGTAAACAGTGAAGGGAAGACACATGAAATGTATCCAGAAATTGAAGTGTGTTCTGAATTTCAATTGTAATTCTGAATTGTATCTGTTTTTGTTTGTTCAGGTGGCTGAGAAATGACTCAAATATGGCAGCCGTGGGGCCAGATTCTAAAAACATTGTCAGTGTACCTTAGCCCAACTTTAGATTTTAAAGTAATGGAATCTAGAGAACATTGCTCAAAAGCTTCCATATCAAAGTTTACAATGGGGGGGGGGGGGATAACGGTTAGCACATCACCATACCTTCTTTTTGCAGATAATAAAATATTTTTCCCACATAACAACCAGAACATAGTACTTGGGCAAAGAGGACCGTAATGTCCGATGGAAATTCATCATGCAAAAGAAGAAGAAAAGCGCAACAAAACATTATGCCTTTCAATTGAAAATGACTTGCATTTGATTCTCATTGTGACGAGAGGAATCTCTATGTGTGCTTTTTCAGTTGAAGATGAATTAACCGATATCCCCCCCCCCCTTCCAGAAACTTGGCTTTTTCATGTGGTGTACAGGCAATTTGGCCAGGAGAACACATGCAATTTACAGCCCAAAATACTATTGTTGTTGATAGTAGATGACATTGGTGGTGGTAGTAGTGTCATAATTGGGAAATTAAGTAGTATGGGAAATGCTGAGATGTGTGTGTAATAGAGTGGAGTGACCTCTTGTGATGAGTCTTTGGAATAATATATGCAAACAAGCTATAATTGTAATGCAGCTTGTCTGTGTGTGTGCATGCATGCATACTCCAGATGAACTTAATATAAAGGTTGAAATATCAGGAAATTAAAGTAATTATTCTTGACTCAGTAGTAGTCATTCATAATTTATCAAAATGAATGCCGATCACTCTCTAACTTTAAAAGAAAGGATTTTACATCTCTTGAGAATGCATCTCAGGAATTTGATGATGATGTAAATTAGTGTTGTGTATTATGTATATTCTCATTATTTCTGAACTCTTTTGTTGTAAAATGACATGTGGTTCTGACTAATCCCTTTTAAGCCTAAATCTAGCTTATTCTTCCTTAGGTTTCTCTTCCAATTTTTCTTAACCTTGAGGTGTACTTATATATATATCTTACAAGAAACACTAATAGGGAATTCTGTAATTCTCATATTCGGTTTTCTTTTTTTTTTTTAGATGAATATTGTGATAGCTGTACTTCACTTATCCAGAATTTGACCTTTAGACTAAGCCTTCTGAATTATTCAGGGTAGCTTCTGCTAAAAATTTTATGTATATATTCATATTTCAGCATTCATGGTTATCATATGTTTCATTTGCCTTTTCAACATCATATTTCTGGCATCTTTTGCTATTTCCATTATTGATTTATGAAACATACTCATAACTGCATTTCTTCTGACAGCAGTGCCACTGTTCTGTCAATACTTTTTTTTTTTCATTTAATTATTTTGCAAAGTAATCTAGTTCATCTAGAGTATTCTTATATTCAGTTTTGGTGTTATTTTTATTGTTTCTAATTTTACAGTATTCTTTCCTCCATTTTCAACTTTTTTTTTTTCCCAGTAGTCTCCATACCATTCTGCTGTCTTCTTGATATTTATCTTCTCTTTCAGTCTTTGTATGGTTACATTTTCCACATGAACTGACTTTCTTACATTTTTCCTGTGTATTCTTGAACATCATATGCCAACTTACTTGCTAGGAACTTTCAATATAATTCTTTGTTTTTAAGACTACTACACCTCCAAATCAAAAAAAATTAGAATAATCAAAGAAAATGTGTTGAATGATTTGCAATTCTAATTTATTTCATAGACAGTTATTACCAAATATAAATTAGTATTTGGTAATAACCGTCTTATTACCAAATTTGATGTACATAGATTATACAAAGTACATAGATTTAGATTATCATCTAAATCTATGTACTTTATAGATTATATAATATGTAAACACATAAAAATGTAATATAAATTATAAGAATAATAAGAATTTTCCTCCTACCACTTTAAAGGCAAGCTTTGAAGGCCTCAAGATGACAGCCCCCATCACCAAGCTAGACCTCAGATGGTCAGTAAGCTTCTCAGTCAAAATTTTAACTCACTAAAAAGACATGAAGATGAAGATAGTAAATGGACAGACTTTTTTGGTAACGAACCAGCTTGGAATAAGCATTCAAGAAGAAAAGTATTGAAAACAAAAAAAAATCCAAAATACACTTATTGGAATATAGCTACCTGGAATGTGAGAAGTATCTACCACAAAATCATAGAACTGGACCAAGCATTAGAAGAAAGAAATGTAAAAATAGCAGTAATTACAGAATTAAAAAAAAAAAAAAAGCAGAGAGGAACAGACAAAACTGAAAATTATATCTATAGATACAGTGGGGTAAAAGCAGAAGAGAGAGCTAAATGTTGGTGTAATGATCTTTTTTAAATACATCTCTTAGAAACAATATAATCCATTACAACTTTTGAAGCGATAGAATAATAAAAATAAGAATTAAAATAGACAGAGGCTATATGACAGTAATTGGAATTTACGCAACTGAAGAAGGAAAAGAGGACTCAGAAAACTTTTACACAAAGCTGCAGAACATTTTAAATAAGTCTAATCCTAAGGATCACATCTTGGTAATAGGCGATCTTAATGCAAGAATGGGCAATAAATCACATAAATGAAACATCTATAGGAGAACTTAACTGTAATAGAAATGGAAATAGATTAAGAGATTTTACTGTAAGCAATAACCTTAAAATAATGAACACCTTCTTCAAACATAGACATCCACAGATACACTTGGGAAGCAAGAGACACAAGAAGCGTTATTGATTAAATAATCAGCAATATCAAAATGATAATAGCAGGGTTTTATTCTCCCAGAAACTCTGGTTTTACATCCCACATACAGACAAATCGGCCCTTCAGAACGCATGCAATTTACAGACAAAAAAAAACTAGTTGTGGTGGGTTGTAGATGGTGTTCATGGAGATGATTGGTAGTAGAGGTTCGGTGTAGTGGTGGAGACAGTTGTATAGTAGGTGTCCTCCCGTGATGCGTCTTCGGACTCCTTGGAGGTGTGATGAATAATAATAATATATGCAGGAATATACAGAGGATTTGAACTAGAATCAGATCATTACCTCTTAATTGGAAAAATAAAACAGGAACCAAGATGGAAAACAACAAAAAAGTATAAAGAAAATAGAAATTTTGCATCCTTCAAAGTTAGACTTCTGGATGATAATAGCATTAAAGATTTGTGCCAAAAAAGAATAAAGAACTGAATGATAAATATAAAAGAAAATCAGAACATAGAAAAAGAGTCAAACCTAAAAATCTTAATATTAAAAGCTGGCTTGGTTGGCTGAGTGGTTAGCTTATCCCCTCTCCAGCCAAAAGGCTGCGGGTTCGAATCCCACCATGGGCTTGGATGTTTGTGATTGTCTGTGAAAATACTAGTGGTAATGATGGACAGTAGATGGCGTTGGTGTAGATTGTGGGCGGTGGAGATAGAGTGCTGTAGAGTAGATGACCTCCCTCGATGAGTCTTTGGACTCCCTGGAGGTGTCAAGTAATAATAAAAAAAGCTGGAAAAGAAAGTTTAGGAACAAAGGAAAAGTGGAAAAGAAAAAGAGGCCTTGGGGACTGGGATGATGAAATTATTGAAGAAAAGAAAAAAAAGCATATAAAAACTGGCTCAACCTGAAGACAATAGAATCAAAAATCGAATACAGCAGAAAAAGAGCAATAGCAAAAGCATCATGTATAAGCAGAAACAGATGGGACAGTTTTGTAAAAAAAAAAAATTAGAGAGAGCTGGTACACTCAAAAGATCTAACACATAAGATCCTTAAAGATCTAAATAATGGAACTAGAGAAAAAGTAGATATTAATAAAATAGAAACCGACTTGACAAAGATAGACAGTTACAGCTAGCGAAGCTAGTAGACGATTTGTATAAATATTTATTAAATCCATGGTCTTAAAAATCAAATAGTATGTTTCAATTTTAATGAAAAGGACCAAATGACTTTCAGCAAAATAGAAACCATTAAAATGAAACGTGACAAAATTACTGATCTGTGGTATGATGAAAACATTCAAAACGGAAAATCACCCTTTGTAAACAACTCGAACAACTTGGAAAACATTACTCTAGAATTAACAGAAGCATTAACCCAAAGCAAAAAAAAAAAAAAGCTCCAGGAGAAGACAATATAAATTTGGAACTTATCAAATATGCAGGACTTATTGCTCAGGATTACTTAACTTTTATAATATGATTTGGAAAGAACGAAAATACCCACAAGATTGGACAAAAGGAATAAGAATGTAGATGGGGATAGGAATATCCCCATCTACAAAAAAGGACACAAATCTAATTGTAACAATTATTGTGGCATCAGCTTACTTAGTACCTGTTATAAAGTATATGCAAAAATCTTAGCATTTAAACGTATGGTAAACCCAAAATTTATAGAAGAACAAAATGGATTCAGAAAAGGCAGGTCTTGCATAGACTCTGTATTTATGTTAAAATTATTAATTTAAAAACACAGAGAAATGAACATAGAAACACACATAGCTTTTATAGATTACACCAAAGCATTTGATAAAATTATCAGAGAAAAAATCCTGGAAGAATATGAAATACCAAACCAACTCTTTAGAACCTTATATAATATATCTCAAATTAATAAAATATTTGTGAAGTACAATAATTTAACATCAAGCTGAAAATCAATAAATAGAAGAGCACATCAGGGCTGCCCTCTCTCACCGGTTTTATTTAACATATACATAGATAAAATCATAAAAGAATGGAAGATAACTAATGAACGGGGATTCAAGATAAACCGTAACAACAGATTAGCTACTTTGCTTTTTGCTGATGACCAAATAATCCTTGGAAACAATGATGATGAACTACAAAAATCATTATGCAGCCTAAATAATCTGATAAAAACACATGGTATGGAAATATCAATAGACAGAAGTTTTGGCCTTCAAAGGTGCTAATCCAATAAGAAAGCTATCAAACTTTTTAAAAGTAACATGCATTATGAATAAAATTTTTAAACAAATTATATACAAAAACACACATGAATAAGAATCTACAATATAGTAGTTATACCTACCTTACTTTATGGCAGTGAGATACTGAAAATAAAAAAAGCAGGTAAAAGAAGAATTGAATCATCCAAAATGAAATTTCTGTGCAGAACTGAAGGAGTCACAATAATAGATAAAATGAAAATCAGCAAATTCAGAAATAAAGTTGGAATTACAAACTCCCCAATGAAAGTTATTTGCTATAGAGAAAAATAGAAAGAACATTTACTGAGAATGAATAGAAGCAGAATACCTGAACAAATTGTAAATTACCACCCAAAAGGTACCCAATGCAGAGGAAGCCTTAAAAAGATGGAATTGAGTCTTGAACAGGCCACTTGGCCTATAAGTCTGGAAAGGAAGAAGAAGAAAGTAGAAGCAAACCATTATTTGAAAACATTCACAAAATTAGAATAATTTTTAATGTGGTCGAAAATATTAGAATAATGCAAAAATAAATGCACAAAAATTAAGTGAAAGGAAAACAACATGATAATTAGCCTTTTGTTGCATCCCCTTAGCTTTTTATGACCATTTCTAAACTGTTGGGCATATTATTTACTAGCAATTCAGTCTTTTTTTATCAAAACATGTTCATATGGTCTGCAGACTAGAAACAAGTTCATTTTTATCTCTTGGGACATCTTGAAGATGTTTCTTCATAATTCCCCACAAATTCTCAATGGAGGTTTAAATCTGGTGAGCTTGCTGGCCAAGGAATTACATTGGTTTGCCTTTCTTTGAGCCATCTAATAGTGGTTTTTGAAGTGTGGCAAGAAGCTGAATTTTGCTGAAAAAGGAAATCACCATCACATAAATCTTCTTATGCCGGTAACATAAAGTGCTCAAGAATTTCTTAGTACACTTTGGAATTGACTCTTTTGTACACAATACACATCCTACTTGGACCCTCTGCAGTCATATAAGCCCATACCATGACAGGTTGCAAATTTCACCGAACTTTTCATGCATTCTTTAACAAATGCTTCTTGCTTAAAATGGCAAACATGTATTCCTTGATAACCACAGGACACACAAAACATACTTTTATTGCTAAAAAGTAACTTTTTTTCAGTTCTCTTGACCCCACAACAGTCTTTGCTTACACCATCACACTCTAGCTGCCTTTTGCTTGGAAGTCATAATCAGCTTCGTCTTAGGCACACGTGATTTAAAACCCAATTAATTAAGTCATCTCAACATCACAGATTTAGACGCATTCACACAGAGTTCTTTCCATCTCCTGTGAAAATACCTTAGACTCCGGAAATAGTTTTTCTTCATGATATTTCAATCTCCTCTTGATGCAATTATTACATTTTGACCGCTATTGTAGTGATTATTTTGAAAACTCCTGTTATTAGAATACTGTATCAATATTCTACTCATGCTTGCTTGAGAAAATTTCAATTTCTTAGCTATAAACTGTTGAGTTTGGCCTTCTTTGCATAGAGACACCATATGAAACTTCTTAGCTACAATATGTCACTCATTTGATCCACGTGCAGCAAATGATAAACTGAAATCCACTTGCAAATGATTCTTCTCACGAGTCATTCCCACAGCAACTGAAATATATGCTATTTCTATGCGCACCTTAAAACCAATCGGAAAAATTTGGAATATTTAATATTTTGAACGACATTAAAAATTATTCTAATTTTGTGAATGTTTTCAAATGACAGTTTTCTTATGATTTGTTATATTTTTATGTATTACATGGTTATATATATATAATCTACAAAGCATGTAGGGGTGCTTAAGGGTCAAAGCTGTATAACTGAGAGGAGACCTCCACATAGCCTTTAAAGGAATGCGGAGAACCGACCAGGCCTTCTGACCTAATGTCCAATCCTCACCTTCTCGTGGTGCACCCTGTTGCGTATCTACTTGGATACTGAACGAATGAGGATGGGCTGGCAATTTGATTTAGCCGACCAAATTGTATTCTTATTGGTTAAACCAAAATAAAAAAATGATGGTACAACATGACAAAATTTCATGCCGGCTGGGGTGTCACCCAGTTAAACAAGGTCCTCATTGTTTTCGCCAGGGAACCAGGGCAAACAGCGAAAAGTCAGCTACTGGAACAAATCTGAAAACAAACCCCAACTCAACATCACCAGAGTTAAAGATCGGTACTATCAACGTAAGAAGCCTGAATGGCAAAGAAATGGAGCTAGCTGAGGAATTAGATAAGTACCAGATCGACATAATAGGGGTGACTGAAACAAAAAGACCAAAACTGGTGAGAGCTTTCTGAGCAATAAATACAGAATATTATATACAGGCAATGACAATCAAGGAAATGAAGGAGTAGCTATAGTATTCAACACAAAATACAAGGCTAATCTTCTTGAATGGCAGTCAATCTCAAGTAGAGTAATGTGGGCAAATATGAGAATGGGGAACTGGACAATGAGACTTATTTGTGCCTATGGTCCCACAGAAGGTTCTACTAAGGTAGAAGTGGAGGAATTTTTTGAGGCTTTAGAAAAAGCAACTGACACAATGAAAAAGGAAATGTTGGTCCTTGTTGGGGATCTAAATGGCAGAGTAGGAAATGATTGTGAGACATACAAAAATATTTAGGAAAATTTGGAGAAAAGAGCAAAGCTAATAATAATGGCAAATATCTGTTGGATTTCTGCTCAGGACATGGACTGGTTATTACTAACACCATGTTCCAACATAAAAATGTGCACAAATTCACATGGAGAGAAGAGGCTAGGAATAAGAAAAGTCTCATTGACTATGTTATTGTTGATAGTGATGTTTTCTCCCTGGTGCAGGACACCAGAGTGTACAGAGGATTTGAAATTGGAAGTGATCACTATTTAGTCTTGAGCAGGATAAAATTGAATTTCATATTGAAAAGAATAACATGTAAGAAAGTTTTAAAGCGAATAAAAGTTGAGCAGCTCTCAGATGTGAACTGTAGACTAAAATACACAAAGCTTGTTGAAGAAAAAATGAAAGAGTTTGAGAACAGGAATCAAACCTTGGAGATTCAGCGGCAAACTCTGAAGAAAACATTAATTGATTCTGCCAAAGAGGCATGTGGTGAGGTTGTCTGCAAGGATAAAAAAAAATCAGAACTGCCTGGTGGACACAGGAAGTTAAAGAGGCAGTGAAGGAAAAGAAGAAAGCATATCAAAAGTTCCTGTGAAATAAATCAGCTTGTACTCTTAGAGATTATAGAGACAAATGCAAGAATGCTAAATACTGTGTAAAACTAGCCAAACAAAAGTCATAGGAGGACTTTGGCAAGAACATAGAAAATAAATATCAAGAAGGTGACAAAATATTCTGGAGGTTGTTGAAGTTTAGGAATGGAAGAAAGACTGCTGTAAAAGGAGTATGGAGTAATTACTTTGACAAACTGCTAAATGAAACAAGCAGTGATGACAGCACAGTGGTAAAAAAACACTGATCAGGCATGCAGGCAGGAATACGTATCCATACTTGAAGTCGAAAAAGCCATCAAAGGTTTGAAATGTGGAAAGGCAGCTGGAGTAGATGATATTATACCAGAAATGCTCAGGTATGGAGGTATAAAAGTCTTACAGTGGCTGCACTGCATAGTTCAGAAAGCCTTGACAGAGGGACGAATTCCTGATGATTGGAGTAGAGCTCTCATAGTACCCATATATAAAAAGGGAAATAAAACTGAATGTGAGAATTACAGAGGTATTTCACTACTGAGTGTTCCTGACAAGATCTATGCAAGTATTCTTGAGAAACGGTTGAGAAGAATTGTGGAAGAAAAGCTTGATGAAGAACAAGCTGGATTCAGGCCAAACAGAGGCTCTCAGGATCAGATCTTCACTTTATGACAAATAGTTGAGAAAGCATGGGAATATAACAAAGATCTGTATTTAAGCTTTGTCGATTTGGAAAAGGCATATGATAAGGTCCCAAGAGAGAAGCTATTTAATACGCTGCAGTTATATGGTGTCAATGGGGCATTATATCAAGCAATACTTAGTCTTTATTTGAGTTGTAAGTCAGCAGTTAGAATTGAAAGAAATACAGGAAGATGGTTTAATGTTAAATCTGGTGTGAGACAACGATGTACATTATCCCCTCTGTTATTCATTATCTATATGGATCACATTATGAAGGAAAGCAGTATTAAACATATCAAAATTGGAGATGCTAATGTCAGCTCTTTGCTTTATGCGGATGATGTTAAACTTCTAAATAAATCCACTACAAGTCTGCAAGATTCTCTGACTAAATTGAATAGCTGTTGTAATAGATATTATGGTATGAAGGTCAGCAATAAAAAGACAAAGACAATGAAAATAGACAGAATCATTGAAAATGTCAACTGTGTTGTGAATGGAGAACCTGTGGAACAAGTAAAACATTTCAGCTACTTAGGCATGATTTTTACTGAAGATGGTGAATTAAATATAGAAATAGACAACAGAATCAGGAAAGCTGGTATGGTGGGAAGTCAATTGAACAAATTCATATGGAATAAGAGAGAAATTAGTCGGAACACTAAATTAGCTGTATACAAGACAGTGTTCAAACCAATTTTAACTTATGGATCTGAGAGCTGTGTCAGAAGTAAAACACTTGACCAAAGACTAGAGACTGCAGATATGATAGTCCTGAGAAAGATTATAGGCATGAACAGATGGCATCAATAGCAATATCATATTCAAAATGAGGATATTAAGAAAGAACTTGACATTGTCAGCATCCAGGAATGCATTAGCAGAGCTAATCTCAGGTGGTAATGTCACCTAAACAGAATGGGCGAGGAAAGATTAGCAAAACAAGTGTTCTCTGCCAGGCTGGCAGGAAAACAACCCAGAGGATGACCAAGATATAGGTGGATTGATACTGTACAAAGTGCCTTAGACGATAGAAATATAAGATCCGATAATGTTGGAGTCTTGACTAGTAACAGACTGATTTGGAAGAAAATTGTAGATAGGAAGTTAGTAATGATATAATTTTTTCATGTAGTACTATCATATCCTGTACACTCCATGTGGGTACATGGCAGGAATTTGATGATGATGATGACAAAGCATGTAGATTTAGATGATGCTAATTCATATTTGATGATTATTATTTTCTATGCAATAAATTGGAATTGCAAATCATCCAACAAATTTTTTTTTATTATTCTAATGTTTTGATTCACAGATGTACTATAACCTCTCAAATCCTTAATTTTTTTGTGATGATGTTCGGATTTCATTACATTGTTCTCTGGCTCAATCATTCATCATTTTCTTCATATTTTTATTATTATTATTATTAAGAGAGACCTCCACGGAGTCGGAGACTCATCAAGAGAGGCCACATACTACACATACCAGCTATCATGCTTATTTTTGAATTCATTCACACTGCTTGCACTCACAACATCCAAAGGCAATCCATTCCAATCACACACACCACCCTCTAAGGCAAAAATCTAGTCCTCACCCCCTTCTTGGCAGCCTCCATTCTCAGCTTTCAAAGATGCCATCTCATCGTTTTCTCACCCTCCATAAATTGAAAAATTCCATCAATTGAAATTCCATATGACCCTTGCAAAAGTTTATAAGTCTCAATCATATCACCTCCTCTTTCTCCTGTTTGTTCGTGTCTGCAGTCTACAAATTCTCAATCTGTCTTCATAATCAGTATTCCGAATCCTGATATCATTTTTAACGCACTCGTTTGTAGTCTCTCTCTCCAATGTATCAGAATCGCAACATAAACCAGGAGACCAGACCTGTGCACAATAGTCCAAGTGAGGTCTTATCAAGGCCATGTAAAGAGACAAAATAACATCCTTATCTTTATATGTGGATGTTCGTTTCAGCATTGCAATTACTTTTGAGTTCTATTTGCAATCTTTGCCGCATGACCCCTGAACTTCAACTTCCTATCTACTAACACTCCAAGATCCTTAGCATCATCAATTTCTTCTAGCCTAATCCCACCTATATAATACGACATTGGATATCTAATCGTGCTGAAGTGAATGACTTTACATTTACTGACATTGAACTGACACCCATTTTCTCATGGCCACAATTCCAGCCTATTCAAATCATTCTTTAAGTACTGCATATTAGCAGCATTCCTGATAACCCTACCTATCTTTGCATATCAGCAAATAGCTGTATGTCGCTTGTCAAATCCTTCCCAATATCATTAATGTACAGATTGAATAACAGTGGACCAAGAACTGATCCTTGTTGTACTCCACTTGTTACTTTAAACTTTGCAGACTCCGATCCCCCATATACCACTTTTTGATATCTGTCAGTCAGCTATCTCCTCATATCCATGCTAATATTCTATAACCCAAACCCATTTTCTCCAATTTCTACAACAGACTACTATGCTATATTCTGTTAAAAGCCTTAGCAAAATCCAAAAGTATCACGGTGAATCCATTCCCCTTGTCTAGTTCAATGGTAACATTGTTATAGGATGTGAGTAAGTTGCTAAAACATGACCTTTTCGTCATGTTGTTCATTGCAAAGTAGAGATTCACTGTCAACCCATTTCTGAATTGCGAGCTCTAACCAGTTTTTCCAAAATCTTCACTACCACTCCTGAGATACTAATTGGTTGATAGTTGGATACGTCAGTCTTTGCACCATCCTTGTGCAATGGAATTCCCATACATTCCTGCGGAATCTTCCTTGTTCTGAGACTCATATTAAACAGCCTGGTCAAAGGAATGGCCAATTCAGCTGAACACTCTTTCAGCACACCTGCTGATATTTCATCAGTGCCTATTGCTGAATTCTTATTCAATTTGTGCAACAGCTCTAATACCTCGGCCTCACACACCTGTGTTTCTTCATCTGATGAAGAGGTAACAGTGAGCTCAATGTTGCGTTTACCAGGTTAATAGCTTTTAACAAAGTGGACACTCATTAACTGAACAACCTCTTCTGCATCTGTAACACTCACACCATTAGGATTTAGAAGAGTTATTTTTTCATGTTCATTCTTTCTTTTCTTGCAGCATATCGATAGAATTCTTGAGTTTGAGTTTTTAGCACCCAGAGCCAATTTCTTTACATATACTCAGACTTTGCTTTCCATACAACAGTTGTGACTATTCTAGCCTGCTGCTTATAACATTCATAACAGACATCATCTTCATGCAAATGGTTTTCCTTCCACATCGATCTTTCTTATGAATCTCTTTCTTAATAAAATTACGCATCCATTTGACTCCTACTCTATTTATTCTTCAAACTCTCGGGACACATTCTGATATCACATCATATAAGTATTGTTTAAATGCTTCCCATGCACTGTCAATATTCTTTCCATCCAGCAACTAATCCCATTCCACTGAACTCAGTATACTCCTCAGTCATAATTTCTTGCTTTGTAGTTCAGCATGTAACCTTGGTGGTGTCAGTACGGCATGATCACTGTCACCACCCGGAGGCAGAATAGTTACGTCTTTAACTGAAATGCCCTCTGACTGTAATCAAATCTTTCCACTCTTTGTCCTTGAATTCTTTCTGTCACATGCTGCTTGAGGAAGTTGTCCCACAACAGTTCAATAAATGTATTTTCATTCTTCTCATGAAATTCTACTGCTACCCAATGAATATTTGGATAATTAAAGTCTCCCATTATGATTACTCTCTTCGCTCTCATCTTTTCTATTTGGTGATGCATTTTTTCATCACTAGCAACTGATTCACCAGGTCTGTAACAACACCCCACTATTTAATTGATCTTGTTAGATTCCACCTCACACAAGATGGCTTCAAACTGGCTGCCACATGAAATACTATTAGTAGTAGTACTACAATCATAGGTCTCAACTCTAACTGGATTCAAGTCATCCGATATCATTTGCAGCACACTTCCTCCTCTCCTATCCTCTCTATCTTTCCTAAAAATATTGTACCCTTGACACTCGATACCAGTAAGTAGGTCTGATTCTGATAGCCAGGTCTCATTAATACCTATAATCTGAGGTTGCAACATATTGACTAAAGCAACAAACCCTATCCCTTTGTTTTGATACTCCTAACAATCGTGTACAGACATAATAATCTACTTGTTTGTTCTTTTGTATTGTCTTGTCTACTTATTGCCAGTTAAGTCATTTGTACCTACAGTTACAATTTCATTTACTTTTTTTTTTCTGTTTTTGAATTGCTTGCGTTATATTTTTAATTTTCGTTCCAGGAAAACTCTATGGTATAGCTCTCCCATCTATAGCATGTTTTATTATAGAGTCACCATACCAAATAACTTTTTTCTTTTTACTAACAACATCACTTACCTGATTTCTGTTATTTCCTGACTTACCTGTTTCCTTGCTTTGCTGTTTCTTATTTTCCTGTTCATTTTTCTTTTTCTTCTTATGCTCATTTAAACGTCTCTCAACTTTTTGCAATTCCCGTGTTGTCTCTCTGATGATCTGCTTCAACTTCGCTATTTTGGCGGTTCATTCATTTTCATTAACCTCCTCCACACATACAATAACCTCTTTAGCAGGGTTAACCTTCTTGTTTTCGCTTGCGGTGCTTTTTTTAGCATTACCTTTCTTGCCATTTTTTTGGCGCTATTTTAAACGTATACTCAATATTGAAATATCTTAATAAAAGTATGTTATAAAACACTAAAATCTCCTCTACCGTACTACAAAACACTAATTTTCTAAGGGGGAAAACAATAAAAACAGAAAAAAAAACCCAACTTTAAAGGAGCACTAAATTTGCCGACAACCATATTTTGCTATTGGATTTGTAATGTTTGTTTTTGTTTTCAAATTTTAATTTTTTTGCGATAATATTTCCATTGGATTTTGTGATTTATATCTGAAAGTTGCTTGATTTCTATTCTTTACTTTTTTTTTTGTCTATTTTCTTTTCAATGGCATACTCACTTTTATCTAGTCAGAAACTGAGTACTTTTTATTTCAAGTTCTATTGATATTGTATATTCTTTGTGTTCTGAAAACAAGTATAAAGATATATCAACAATAACAGCCAGTGTGACTCTTTTATTTTTTATGTTCTCCCCATGTGAATTTCTCCATATCTTTACATTGAAACATAATAAAATCCAGAACGGTACACAGTTATTAGCTTTGCTCTGTTCTTTAAATTTCCCCAAAATATTTATGTTTGTTTAGTCTTATCCTACTCAGCTGTTTATGGTCTCCAACAAGAAACCATCTTTTCCCTTTTCTTTATGTTTAGGTGTCCTTTCCACAATAAATTTCCTCAAGTTATTCCCTATTAGAGCCTTCTCTGGGACTACAATAGGTATAAACATGTCTTATTGTTCAAGCCATTTTGAAAATTTCCGACATCATTCTGTTGGATTTTGTCTACCATTCAAGAAATTCATCTTCCTGTTAAGTTTGACACCTATAACTAATCTTTCCCTTTTTTTTTTCTGAATATTGCCATTAGGATTCAAGGCTAGAAAAGATACTTATTTACTGCTGAAAGTTAAGTTATTTTTTCAAATTTAGTTTATTTATTATAGATTTTTGTTTTATATGTGTGTAAAAGACTGAGTTATTTAGATTTAAAAAAAACATTTTTTATCAAAGTAAATATTGTGAGTCACTAGTGCGTAGTAGAACAATGGTAGCCAAAGCCATCTTTGTTGAATGAGTTGAATATTCAAGGTTTTCTTCAGTACAATATGTGTGAGATGTATTTGTTGCAAAAGTTAAAATATTTGTTGAACTAAAGTGAGACTGGTGAGTGAATACTTATAAGTGGTTTTGAGAGTGAGTGCTAATTGGATGGAGAGAGTAAAATGTGTGATAGCAGAGTAAAAACTATTGACAAAATGTTAGTTATAATGTTGAAAGTGTGGAATAGGAAGGTCAGGAGAATGAAGATGACCTGAAGAATCAAATAGCATGTTTCACAGGACAAGGTATAAAACGTTCAAAGATTGTAGAAACGTCATGAGATTAGTAGATAGAGCTGAGAAGAGAAAAGCAAGTGGTGCAAGATAAGAAACAAGATCATATTGGAAGAACAGCGGACAATTGTGCCCTTTGATTGGAAAAGACCTGGATTCGATTCTCGTCATGAGGGGAATCCTTATATGGGCTTTTTCAATTGAAAGTGAGTTAGCCGATCTCATACGGAGGTATGGTACAGCCTGTGTAGGGTAGGTTGCAGGTGCACTGAATCTTGTAAACCCCTGCATGGGCAAGGTAGGGAAAAGGGATCTTTGGATAAGCGGAGTATACTTTTTAATTTTGCAGGAGGTTTAAAGGTTGCCTTAATATTGTAATATGTGGTGTTCTATTTGTTGTTTCTGATATTCCCCTAATGTAAGGAATGGCATTCTTGTAATCTTTTTTGCTTTTAATGGTATTATTGTGGAGGACTTTGTGAACTGTTTTTTGTTGTAGCTGTTTTTTTTTTATAAACATTTGGCTAATAATTTCAAATTCTTGTTTCCGAGCCTGTTCATTAGAGCAAATTGTTAGGGGTCTGTGTTTGAGGGTACTGATGACTCACCTAGTTTTTGTGTTGGATGGTGGTATGAATTTTTGTGTGTGTGTATATATATAGGCTTGTGGGTGGGTGGTTGTAGATTTGTGGTTAAACTGAATGAAAGGTAGCCTGAGGGAAGATATGTGACAAGTCATCATCATCATCATCATCATCAAATTCCTGCCATGTACCCTCAAGGGGTGTACAGGATATGACAGTACTACATGAAAAAATTACATCATTACTAACTTCCTATCTACAATTTTCCTCCAAATCAGTCTGTTACTTGTCAAGACTCCAACATTATCAGATCTTATATTTCTATCGTCTAAGGCACTTTGTACCGTATCAATCCACCTATATCTTGTTCTTCCTCTGGGTCGTTTTCCTGCCAACCTGGCAGAGAACACTTGTTTTGCTAATCTTTCCTCTCCCATTCTATTTAAGTGACCATACCATCTGAGATTAGCTCTGCTAACGCATTCCTGGATGCTGACAATGTCAAGTTCTTTCCTAATATCCTCATTTTTAATATGATATTGCCATTGATGCCATCTGTTCACGCCTCTAATCTTTCTCAGGACTCTCATATCTGCGGTCTCTAGTCTTTGGTCAAGTGTTTTACTTCTGACCCAGCTCTCAGATCCATAAGTTAAAATTGGTTTGAACACAGTCTTGTATACAGCTAATTTAGTGTTCCGACTAATTTCTTTCTTATTCCATATGAATTTATTCAATTGACTTCCCACGATACCAGCTTTGCTGATTCTGTTGTCTATTTCTATATTTAGTTTACCATCTTCAGTAAAAATTGTGCCTAAGTAGCTGAAATGTTTTACTTGTTCCACAGGTTTTCCATTCACAACACAGTTGACATTTTCAATGATTCTGCCTATTTTCATTGTCTTTGTCTTTTTATTGCTGACCTTCATACCATATCTATTACAACAGCTATTCAATTTAGTCAGAGAATCTTGCAGACTTGTAGCGGATTTATTTAAAAGTATAACATCATCCGCATAAAGCAAAGAGCTGACATTAACATCTCCAATTTTGATATCAGGTTTAATACCACATTCCTTCATAATGTGATCCATATAGATAATGAATAACAGAGGGGATAACGTACATCCTTGTCTCACACCAGATTTAACATTAAACCATCTTCCTGTACTTCCTTCAATTCTAACTGCTGACTCACAACTCAAATAAAGACTGAGTATTGCTTGATATAATGCCCCATTGACACCATATAACTGCAGCGTATTGAATAGCTTCTCTCTTGGCACTTTGTCATATGCCTTTTCCAAATCGACAAAACTTAAATACAGATCTTTGTTATATTCCCATGCTTTCTCGACTATTTGTCGTAAAGTGAAGATCTGATCCTGACAGCCTCTATTTGGCCTGAATCCAGCTTGTTCTTCACCAAGCTTTTCTTCCACAATTCTTCTCAACCGTTTCTCAAGTATACTTGCATAGATCTTGCCAGGAACACTCAGTAGGGAAATACCTCTGTAATTCTCACATGCAGTTTTATTTCCCTTTTTATATATGGGTACTATGAGAGCTCTACTCCAATCATCGGGAATTCGTCCCTCTGTCCAGGCTTTCTGAACTATGCAGTGCAGCCACTGTAAGACTCTTATACCACCATACTTCAGCATTTCTGGTCGAATATCATCTACTCCTGCTGCCTTTCCACATTTCAAGCCTTTGATGGCTTTTTCTACTTCAAGTATGGATATGTATTCCTGACTGCATGCCTGGTCAGTGTTTTTTATCACTGTGCTGTCATCACTGCTTGTTTGATTTAGCAGTTTTTCAAAGTAATTACTCCATACTTCAAGGATATCTTTTTCTCCTGTTTTCATTTCACCTTTATCATCTCTAATTCCTTTTACAGCACTCTTTCCTCCATTCCTAAGCTTCTTCAACAACCTCCAGAATATTTTGCCACCTTCTTGATATTTATTTTCTATATTCTTGCCAAAGTCCTCCCATGACTTTTGTTTAGCTAGTTTTACACACTGTTTAGCTTTCTTACATTTGTCTCTGTATTCTGTAAGAGTAAAAGCTGACTTATTTGCCAGGAACTTTTGATATGCTTTCTTCTTTTCCTTCACTGCCTCTTTAACTTCCTGTGTCCACCAGGGAGTTCTGATTTTTTTATCTTTGCACACAACCTCACCACATGCCTCTCTGGCAGAATCAATCAATGTTTCCTTTAGAGTTTGCCACTGAATCTCCAAGGTTTGATTCCTGTTCTCAAACTCTTTCATTTTCTTTTCAATAATATTTCTGTATTTTAGTCTACAGTTTACATCTGAGAGCTGCTCAACTTTTATTCGCTTTAAAACTTTCTTACATGTTATTCTTTTCAATATGAAATTCAATTTTATCCTGCTCAAGACTAAATAGTGATCACTTCCAATTTCAAATCCTCTGTACACTCTGGTGTCCTGCACCAGGGAGAAAACATCACTATCAACAATAACATAGTCAATGAGACTTTTCTTATTCCTAGCCTCTTCTCTCCATGTGAATTTGTGCACATTTTTATGTTGGAACATGGTGTTACTAATAACCAGTCCATGTCCTGAGCAGAAATCCAACAGATATTTGCCATTATTATTAGCTTTGCTCTTTTCTCCAAATTTTCCCAAAATATTTTTGTATGTCTCACAATCATTTCCTACTCTACTATTTAGATCCCCAACAAGGACCAACTTTTCCTTTTTCATTGTGTCAGTTGCTTTTTCTAAAGCCTCAAAAAATTCCTCCACTTCTACCTTAGTAGAACCTTCTGTGGGACCATAGGCACAAATAAGTCTCATTGTCCAGTTCCCCATTCTCATATTTGCCCACATTACTCTACTTGAGACTGACTGCCATTCAAGAAGATTAGCCTCGTATTTTGTGTTGAATACTATGGCTACTCCTTCTTTTCCTTGATTGTTATTGCCTGAATATAACATTTTGTATTTATTGCTCAGAAAGATCTCACCAGTTTTGGTCTTTTTTGTTTCAGTCACCCCTATTATGTCGATCTGGTACTTATCTAATTCCTCAGCTAGCTCCATTTCTTTGCCATTCAGGCTTCTTACGTTGATAGTACCGATCTTTAACTCTGGTGATGTTGAGTTGGGGTTTGTTTTCAGATTTGTTCCAGTAGCTGACTTTTCGCTGTTCGCCCTGGTTCCCTGGCAAAAACAACGGGGGCCTTGTTTAACCGGGCGACGCCCCAGCCGGCATGAAATTTTGTCATGTTGTACCATCATTTTTTATTTTGGTTTAACCAATAAGAATACAATTTGGTCGGCTAAATCCCAAATTGCCAGCCCATCCTCGTTCGTTCAGTATCAAAGTAGATACCCAACAGGGTGCACCACGAGAAGGTGAGGATTGGACATTAGGTCAGAAGCCCTGGTCGGTTCTCCGCATTCCTTTAAAGGCTATGTGGAGGTCTCCTCTCAGTTATACAGCTTTGACCCTTAAGCACCCCTGTGTGTCTAGAAAAGAAGAGAGTTATTATTTTCAGTCTTGATGGTAAACAACAAAACAAAACTATGTTTCTCTGACAAAACCAGCCTAGTTTAACTGATTAATGGCCTAGCTAATATATTTGATTGTGATGTACCATCATATCATCAACATCATCATGTCAGCCTGATTGGCTGAGTTGTTAGTGTATCCACTCTCCAACCAAAAGGCTGCAGGTTCGAATCCCGCCATGGGCATGGATGTTTGTGATTGTCTGTGAAAATTCTAGCAGTGGTGGGCGGTAGATGGCTCTGGTTTAGATGACGATTGTAATTGTGTTTCGTGTAGTTGGTGAATTGAGTGTTGGAGGCAAGAGTAGGTGCCCTCTCTCAATGCCCTTTCTCGATAAGTCATTGGAATCCCTGGAGGTATCATGTAATAATAATAATAAAATTTTGGTGTCTGAGTTAGGCAATATTGATCCATATGAGGATGCGTAATGGAGAATTCTACAGGAAAGTGATGTTTTAAGATTTTTCTGACATCAGGTCAGAAATTCCAATCCATTCTTTGCATTCCTCACAGTTGTTTGAACTTTTTTTTTTTTTTAAGAAATTCCTTCAATAAATTTTACTTCTGTAAATAGGCATGTATACTTGGCCTGTAAATGATGTTTTTTTTATTACTTGTATTTTTAGGTTTACAGAAATCGCAAGTGGAGACCAATTATTAGTAGTGATTTGATTCCTGGTGATGTTGTATCAGTAGGTAAGTACACAAAAAAAAAAAAAAAATCATATCCTCATTTTTTGTAATCAAATAATGAATTTTATGAAAAATATTTTTCTCATTTACTAATTATTTGAAATGTTATTGTGAAGTTAAGAATTATTGTAGAATATGTAATAATTTGAGAGAAGTCTGCTAGAAGACTACATGGTGTGTGGTGTTTGCAGAGAGTTCCCGAAAAGAAAAGAAGAAATAATTTCTCAAATTATTTTGAGAAAAAATTGGCAGTTGATTCAATCTTAACGTAGTATTGTTTGTTTTTAGTAACTTGGTGTGTCTGTGTGATTTCCACTTTATTTAAACTAGTAGTTTAAAGATACGATTGATAGTGTAGCACGGCGGCAATGCGACGAAAAACAATGGCGTCCAAAACTTTGCCGTCTTTGTTCAAAAACTTTAATGTAAGGGAATTCATCCAGTGTAATGTGTGCAGGATGTATGCTTTCCCGAAAGAGGCTGGAGTTTGGATAGATTTATTATTTAGCGTATGATGTACAGGTCTCAGAATAAAACATACAAATTACATAAAACAGTATAAAATCAATTGTAAAAATCAAATTAAAAGGGGTACACTAGGTTGAAATGATTAAACATCAAAATTAAGAATCAGGAGTCAGAGCTTGATCCTTAAATCCCGGATCCACTCCAGGGATTCTGTGGGTCAGTTTAAAAAAAGTCCTCTTTAGAACCCAAGAATGAGTAGATCGGGAACTCAAGCACAATATGATTGATAGTCTGGATCTCTCTTCTGCATTCACAGTTTGGAGTATCGGACCAGTTCCATTTATACAAGAGATGCTTACATCTCCCATGCCCTGTTCTGATCTGATTTAAAGTGGTCCATACATGTCAAGGGAGATTGAAGTCCTCCAGACGAGATGTCGGATTTGAGATGGGTATTTGAAGATTGGAGGTATGTTGAAACTAGTACTCTCCCCATGACTCACATAGGTCGAAGTTCTAGTCATTTATTTGTATTGCACTCCTCCAGGCAGGGTGCTTGGATTTCAGTCTTTGTGAAGTATGGAAGGAAATGTCTTGGTGGATAGGCAAGGAACTGTTTCCAATTATTTTTGTCCATAGTTTGCTTAAGGCTTGGGTCCTGCGGAGCGAGTTAGGGGCTATATTACTGAGAGTTGGGAGCCAGTAGTCAGGAGTAGATCTTAAAGCTCCAGAGATTATCCTCATAGTTTGATTCACTGGACATCGACCAAAGAAGTGTGCGTGTGTGTGCTGTTCAGCCACACAAGAGCGCAATACTCTGCTGTGGAATAGACCAAAGACAGTGCAGTAGTACGCAGTGTGTTGGCATCAGCACCCCAAAAAAGTACCAGCAAGTTTATGCATTATATTACTATGAGTTTTTAATTTCCCAGCAATATTTTCTAGATGGTATTTAAATGTTAAACTTCTGTCTAGGGTAACTCCTAGGTATTTTGGATGATTGTTAAATTTCACCTGTTTATTTCTGAAGTAAACTTTTGGGATATAGTTGGCCTGGTTATTACTTAAATGAAAGGATGCTACTTCAGTTTTGTTCAGGTTAGGTTGTAATCGCCATCGTCTAAAGTATTTATCAAGTACAGCCAGATCTTCAGTTAAGGTGTTCTCAGCTTATTGTAATGTTGAATGTTGAGTTGCAATGGCAATATCATCAGCATACATGAATCTCCGTGATGCTGTCTCTGGGATAACACTAATATATAAGTTAAAGTGCAATGGGGCAAGAACTGACCCCTGAGGTAGGCCATTTTTAATCTTAAAGAATTTACTTTGGGATTCGTTGAGAGATACTTGTATCCATCTGTCTGCTAGTATTTGATTAATTAAGTTGGCTAGTTTTGGTGATGGGATAGTTTCTAGGAATTTTAAGATAAGACCCTCTCTCCACACTGTGTCATAGGCAGCAGAGAGGTCTATGAATACCGCTATTGTTTTCAATTGTTCTCTATAAAGGTTGTCAAGGCCAGTACTTGATCGCAACAACTTCTGTCAGGTTTGAAGCCAGCCTGTTCTTGTGGAGTTCTGTTATGTATACTTGAAGAAATTCTGTTGTGTAACATTCTTTCGAGAAGTTTCAGGTAGATACTTAACAAGGCAATAGGACGGTAGTTGGAAGCAATTGTAGGGTCTTTGCCAGGTTTTAAGACAGCAATGATTTTAGATCTTTTAAAAATTGATGGAAATATGCCAGAGTCAAGGATATTATTGTACATAGCAGTAATCCATTGAATAGTTTTTGGTTCACAGTTCTTAATGAATTCAGGGTAGATGTTATCGAATTCAGCTGTCCTCCCAGTCCTCAATGAGTTAACTGTCTGGGTAAGTTCCTTTCGAAGCGAAAGCCTGAGATAGTGATGATGGTGGAAGATCTGTTTTGAGATTTTTTATTTTTTGTTTCACCTCTCTCGTAGTTACTTTATCTTGAGGATATTTAGTCATTGAGAGTATATGCTTTGCTGTGGGTTTTGGATCTATGGTGAGCAGTTTACCAGAACTCCTTGTATTAGAGGGACAAGTTTCTTAATCAGAGACCAAGCTTTTCGACTGGAATGAGGAAAATTAAAATTGTTCATTGTTTTAATCCGTCTTTTCTAGCATTGTCAAGAGACTTCAGTAGCTCAGTGGCTACTGTAGAGTTATTATTAGTAGAGAATTCTTTATACAGTTTTTCACTGTCACTATTCCAGCCTGGGATATATTCTCTCCTAAAACCTCTTGGAATGGTTCGTTTGGCAGCACCAATAACAATGTCAACAAATCTATTGTAATTGTTTACAGTGGGCTCTATGAATCTTATTATAGTGTCAACCTGTTTCTTAAAAGAATCCCAGTCGCTTTGAGAAAGTTCCACCTAAGTTTTAATATTGTTCTTATGATTGGAATATTTAGGCCTACTTTATAGATTATAGGTCGATGGTGGCTATTTGGAAAACTGTCTAATATTTTCCTAGAGATGGGAATTTGGCCACCATAATCATCTGCAGTACAGAAGCACAAATCAGGGTTATATCCTCTTTCCCATCTAGAGGAGAGAATGCTCAGTTTATCTTTGGCATCAAAGATCAGATAGAGGTTTTGATTTTCCATCCAGTTCACTAGTAGGGTACCATTAAGGTCATCTTTTCTATAGCCCCAAAGGGAGTGATGACTATTAAAATCTCCCAGGATTATGCTTGGATGTTATTTCTGGGACAGTACTTGATCAGGCCATTTAGCTAAGGGAGGTTTATACACGTTGGTTATAGTATAACCAGCTATTATAATAGATACACTCTATATGTCCTTGCTGGTACTTGATTCACAGATCTTGACATTTCTAATTATATTTTTTATATATTTGGCACACCATATTTGGGATGATTTATGCAGTTAATCATCTTGTAACCATATTTTTTTTCCCTCTTGTTAGTAGATCTAGATCGTCCTTAGTGTGAGTTTCCTGTACTACAACTACATCTACATCTATTTGATGGTAATTCAGGATCTTAGTAAGAACTTCGCATTTAGCCCTACTTATGCCTTCTATGTTTAACTGGCATATTTTTAAGAAAGAGCCCATATTCTTGATTCTTAAATCCTCGGTAGGTTTGTGTTGGTTATCGGATAGCCTGTGTCCGTGAGTCCTGCTAGGAGAGTACGAATCCATCTGTTGCTGTAGACTATTTAGCGTTATCCAGGGTGCACCATGAGGAGGCAGTCTACGTTACACCCCAGATAGATAGATAGATAGATAGATGGATAGATAATGATGTGGTGGGAGACTGTGCTGAAAGTGTAAGGAAAGTGAGGAATTGAGGCGTGTGCCAGGTCGTGAGATTGTTGTTGTTGTATAAGAAAGCCAGAATGTGAGAGAAAATAGTGGTTTGATAGTAAATTGTGATGTCGAACAAGATAGCAATGAGAGCGGTGATGAAAGAGAGGGTGAAAGTACTTATACAGAGAGAGAAAATGGTTTGAATAATAAAAAAATTGAGAAATGAGCTGTAATGAGTTAGATCTCACGGTTACGCAGAGTAATACATAGGGCGAAGCGGCAGTTGGAGCATTTGCAAAACTTTCCCGATCGTCTTGGCTAACGAAAATAAGCAAGTGTATGAAAGGAAAAATAAGCGTATGATTGGGAGTGTTTCAGAAATGAAGGAAAGAGTGTTGTATGGTGACTCATTAGTAAGAGGTGTGATGGATAAGATTTGACTAAATTGTACTTACCGGGTGCAAAAATTAAGGATGTAAATGAGAGTATTAGAGCTCAAAAGCAGAGGGTGAAAGAAATAATAGTCGTAGCAGGAACGAATCATTTTAAAGGAGAAAATTTGATATGAGAGAGAACTTGAAGGAATTATTAGAGGTAGAGAAAGAAAAGAGTGACAGAGTTAGGATAGTGAGTCTGTTGCCGCAGAATGACAGAGAATAGTTTAGGAGGTGGGCCATAATCGCAAATGACTTTATGCGCAGGTTATGCAGACGGTGTGGTGTGAAGTTTGTGGACGTGTGGGGTGAGTTTGATGGGTGAAAGCATTTGTACAAGATGGATGGCTTACATTTGAATGGATTTGGTGTGCAAAGACTGGAAAAAGTGTTGCTGAGTGAAGTGAGAGTGGAGGTGCAAAATCAGGGAAACTAGAACTATTAAAGAGGGGAGGAAGTAGATGTGCAGACATCAGTGAGGCAGTTGAGTGTAAGAATGTATATAATGTGCCCAAGCCAGTATGAAGGACAAGAAATCAGAATGGGATAATTAGTATAACACATCAAGATAGGGGTGGGACAAATGGACCTGTGCAGGACCTAATACTAATGCCAGGAGTACTAGGAACAAGAAGGAAGAATTTTGGGCCTTGGTTGGCTCTTCCTGACCACAGGTTATTGGCATTAGTGAAACATGGCTGACAGAAGATGATATAAGTAGTGGGATAGAATGTGTAGGGTATAGTGTGTTCAGGAGGGACAGAGAATAAAATGGGGGAGGAGTGTTATTGATGAGAGCTGATGAACTGCAGCCAAAGAGAATAAAAGTTATATTGCAGGATAGTGAAAAGAGCTCATTTGAGGCTATTTGATGTGAGATTGAGACTAACGGAACAAAATTTACAGTTGGATGCTGCTATAGACCAGGTGATGGAATAGATGGTGGAGATAGTATGCATAGACAAATTGATGAAATGAGTGGAAGATGGGTAATTATTATGGGGGATTTCAACTTTGGTAACATCGATTGGAAGGAGGAGAGGACACGTGTGAGGAAGGAACTGGATTTTATTCAGTTACTAAGGGATAACTATCTGAGACAGCATGTAACGGAAAATACTAGGGGGTTCGAGAATGCTTGACCTAGTAATAGTATCTGAGAATTTCACTGTAATGAATATGACCGTGTTCTCACCTATTGGTGAGAGTGATCATAGGGTCTTGACCTGGGAGGTGGCTAAATGTGTGAAATTTTTGATTAAACCAGGGTAAATGTGGAATTACCATGCTTGCAACTATGACAAGCTTAGGAGATTGCTTGGTTCAGTGCCATGGCATGTAAAACTGCAAGGGCTGGATGTAGATAGGGCATGGGAAGTGGTTAAGGAGCATTTGCAGGAAGTTATGGCTGACTGTATACCTAGAGTTCGAATAGTAAATCAAGTAGGGGTTAAATGGATTAATAACACTGTTAAACTTGAGTTGCAAAAAGAAGAAACAACTGTGCAGGGAATTTAAGGAGAATGGTGACCTGCAGGCACATGAATGGTATAAAGCGCAGGCCAGAAGGGTAATGAGTGTGGTAAGAAAAGCAAAAGCGGATTATGAAAGGAAATTAGAAAAGAGAATCCGAAATAGTTCTTTCAATATGGTGCAAGTAAAAGAAAAACCGTACACGGCAAAATGATTTTAAGGAATGACGATGGTAAGGAGGTCACTGAATCAGTCGATATAGTGGAGTTACTGAGCGAGCACTTTGCAAAAGTATATCATCCAGGTGATGACATTGAAAAAATGAAGGAACCATTAGTTTATGCTGGAATTGTGATGAATGAAGTGGAGGTGAATAGTCTATTACAGAACCTTAATGTGAATACATCTGTCGGATTGGACGGTATACCATCATGGGTCTTACGTGAAGCAGCTAAAGAATTGTCAGTGCCCTTGACCATATTGTTTAATCTGATCGGGTCTGGTTTAGTCCCGAAGGGGTGGAAGGAAGGGGGAAAATAGTTCCACTGCATAAAGGAGGATCCAAGACTACTTTTGCAAATTACCGACCGATCAGCATATCAGGAGTCGTTATCAAGGTCTTGGAGAAAGTAGTCAAGGGAAAAATACAGGAATGGATTGATGAAAATGAGATACTGTATGGGGGACAGCATGGTTTTGTGAAGGGTAGATCATGCCTCAGTAACTTGCTCATGTTCTATAACACAGTGACGGCTGAACTGAATAAGAGTAATGGGTTTACAGTGATACTGCTGGACCTGGCTAAGGCCTTTGACAGGATACTACATGGGATTTTAATCCATAAACTGCAACATATGGGAATGGATATAGGGTTGGTAAGATGGTTAGGAAGAGGGTTGATGGAGAGATACTAGAGAGTAGTTTACTCAGGAGTAGAGTCCAAGAGACGGCCTGTGATTAGTGGTGTGCCTCAGGGTTCTGTTCTTGGACCACTGCTGTTTAATTTGTTCATTAACGATATAGCGAAGGATCTGAGAGGAATGGTTTATTTTTTCGCTGATGATGCAAAGTTGGGTAGGGCAGTAGTGAATGCAGAAGATGTCAAAATTTTGCAGGATGATTTGGATAGATCAGCAGTCTGGGATAATGAGAATGGATGTCAGTTTAATGTAGCAAAGTGTAAAGTTATGCATTTTGGGCTGAAAAATTAGCAGCAGTATATCACATTGATGGAACTGTACTCCAGGAGGTTGACGAAGCCAGAGATTTGGGTGTGTTGGTGGATAGGGAGTTGAAATTTAGTACATTGCAAAAATGGCTAAATCAGCTCATCAAATCACTTGGATGCTGAAGAATACTTTGACAAGCAGAGATAAGCAAGTTATTGTTCCTCTTTATCGAGCCTTGATAAGACCCCATCTCGACTACTGTGCCCAGAATTGGTCACCTAGGTTTCTTCTTGATGGGGAGGAGGAGGTTGAGAGGATCCAGAGACGAGTGACCAAGATGATAGCAGGTCTATGGAATGAACCTTATGACAACAGCTTGAAGATTTGTGGGTTGCAGAAATTGGTTGATAGGCAGAAAAGGGGAAATATGATTGAGACATTCAAATTGCTGAAAGGTTTCTATTGGATTAATTCGGAGAATATTTTTGAGTACAGGATTGGTGGTGGGAGGACTAGGGGACATCCATAGAAGCTGGGCAAGAGTGTGGTTAGTAAGGGTGTTAAACCTGGGTTTATTACTTTTAGAGTGGTGAATGAGTGGAATAAGCTGCCAGAGTCTGTCGTGGATGCTCTGACGTTGAATGAGTTCATGGTAAAGTATGATAGATACTGTGTGAATGTTGAATAGTTGTGAAGGACATGATGTTTATATCCTCCTTCGAGGAGTCTAAGGACTCCTCGGAATCGCCTGTAATAATAATAATTTCATGAAATTGTTTTATTATTTGTAAAAAAATACATTTGTTAGTGTAAATATTGAATTGTCATTTAATGAAGCTGTGTTATAATCTGTGAAAGGTGAAACTTTTATAACAATTTGTAATGCATTTTAAATAAACTTAGATCGTATCTCTCTCTCTCTCTCTCTCTCTCCCTCTCCACTCTTTTATATATGAAATCAACATTAATTAACATAAAATTCCTCCAGTCTAGCTCCTGCAAGCAGGAAGAGACATTCTCTGAAAACAGTAGTAAGTGTATGCAAAGTTATTGACTAAGAACGATCTACGCGTTAGCACAAGAAAAGTATATTTAATATACACTGCTCAAAACAATTAGGGGATATTTTAGTTTCTGTCGGATAATTATAAATTTCTGCAAATAAATATAACTATTGGGTACTTTATACATGAATAAATATTTCTTACTTATGAATAGGGTATAATTGATGAGATATTGTTTAAATAATCTATATTTATTACAAATTTAACAAATTATACATTTTAGCGTGAAATAATTTTAAAAAGAATAACAAGAATAGCCAAAAATGCTTTTGGTAATTTTTAACAGGGTGTATGGTCTCCACTAACAGCCAAAAAAGCAGTACATCTTGCAAGGACCAGATAAGATAATTAAATCTTTTTTGGATATTTTCCCACTCTTCTGTTAGAGCAATTTCCAGTTCTTGAAGAGATTGTGGTGGCACTAGTCGAACAGAAACGTGCCTATCTAAAGCATCCCGAGCATGATTGGATTGGATTGGCATTTTCTTCTGGCAAATAATGAAAAATACTGATCGTCTCTTGGAGTTGTTGACGATGGGCGACCTTGACCTTGTCTTCAGCAAACATTTCCCGTCTCCAGAAGGCGATTCCAAAGTCAAGAAATTTCGCTTTGAGCACGATACATGACACGCTTGAGCGACGACTTACTGCATTTGTCCAGCTTGTAATCTACATGATATCCCAGAATCCAATGGCTCTCCAAGCCATGGATTCTGGGATATCATGTTGCACTGCCATTTTTAACAAAATAATGGGTGGTTGGTGACATAAGTTTACAATTGAAATGATAATTATGCGCTGTGGAAGTGAGTGCAACAAGCCACGCTTTTATACCTACCACATGCTAAATATGGCTAAGACATGTTTCAGCAAGTCTTAACACGATTTTGTATGCAGTTGCACCTTCTACGCTGTTGTATATTAAGAATATTTTAAAATAAATGTATTACATTTGTAAATTATGTTTATGACTTTATAATTACATCATCATCATCATCATCAAATTCCTGCCATGTACCCTCAAGGGGTGTACAGGATATGACAGTACTACATGAAAAAATTACATCATTACTAACTTCCTATCTACAATTTTCCTCCTTATCAGTCTGTTACTTGTCAAGACTCCAACATTATCAGATCTTATATTTCTATCGTCTAAGGCACTTTGTACCACCTATCAATCCACCTATATCTTGGTCTTCCTCTGGGTCGTTTTCCTGCCAACCTGGCAGAGAACACTTGTTTTGCTAATCTTTCCTCTCCCATTCTATTTAAGTGACCATACCATCTGAGATTAGCTCTGCTAACGCATTCCTGGATGCTGACAATGTCAAGTTCTTTCCTAATATCCTCATTTTTAATATGATATTGCCATTGATGCCATCTGTTCACGCCTCTAATCTTTCTCAGGACTCTCATATCTGCGGTCTCTAGTCTTTGGTCAAGTGTTTTACTTCTGACCCAGCTCTCAGATCCATAAGTTAAAATTGGTTTGAACACAGTCTTGTATACAGCTAATTTAGTGTTCCGACTAATTTCTTTCTTATTCCATATGAATTTATTCAATTGACTTCCCACGATACCAGCTTTGCTGATTCTGTTGTCTATTTCTATATTTAGTTTACCATCTTCAGTAAAAATTGTGCCTAAGTAGCTGAAATGTTTTACTTGTTCCACAGGTTCTCCATTCACAACACAGTTGACATTTTCAATGATTCTGATTATTTTCATTGTCTTTGTCTTTTTATTGCTGACCTTCATACCATATCTATTACAACAGCTATTCAATTTAGTCAGAGAATCTTGCAGACTTGTAGCGGATTTATTTAGAAGTATAACATCATCCGCATAAAGCAAAGAGCTGACATTAACATCTCCAATTTTGATATCAGGTTTAATACCACATTCCTTCATAATGTGATCCATATAGATAATGAATAACAGAGGGGATAATGTACATCCTTGTCTCACACCAGATTTAACATTAAACCATCTTCCTGTACTTCAATTCTAACTGCTGACTCACAACTCAAATAAAGACTAAGTATTGCTTGATATAATGCCCCATTGACACCATATAACTGCAGCGTATTGAATAGCTTCTCTCTTGGCACCTTGTCATATGCCTTTTCCAAATCGACAAAACTTAAATACAGATCTTTGTTATATTCCCATGCTTTCTCGACTATTTGCCATAAAGTGAAGATCTGATCCTGACAGGCCTCTATTTGGCCTGAATCCAGCTTGTTCTTCACCAAGCTTTTCTTCCACAATTCTTCTCAACCGTTTCTCAAGTATACTTGCATAGATCTTGCCAGGAACACTCAGTAGGGAAATACCTCTGTAATTCTCACATTCAGTTTTATTTCCCTTTTTATGTATGGGTACTATGAGAGCTCTACTCCAATCATCGGGAATTCGTCCCTCTGTTCAGGCTTTCTGAACTATGCAGTGCAGCCACTGTAAGACTCTTATACCACCATACTTCAGCATTTCTGGTCGAATATCATCTACTCCTGCTGCCTTTCCACATTTCAAGCCTTTGATGGCTTTTTCTACTTCAAGTATGGATATGTATTCCTGACTGCATGCCTGGTCAGTGTTTTTTATCACTGTGCTGTCATCACTGCTTGTTTCATTTAGCAGTTTTTCAAAGTACTTACTCCATACTTCAAGGATATCTTTTTCTCCAGTTTTCATTTCACCTTTATCATCTCTAATTCCTTTTACAGCACTCTTTCCTCCATTCCTAAGCTTCTTCAACGACCTCCAGAATATTTTGCCACCTTCTTGATATTTATTTTCTATATTCTTGCCAAAGTCCTCCCATGACTTTTGTTTAGCTAGTTTTACACACTGTTTAGCTTTCTTACATTTGTCTCTGTATTCTGTAAGAGTAAAAGCTGACTTATTTGCCAGGAACTTTTGATATGCTTTCTTCTTTTCCTTCACTGCCTCTTTAACTTCCTGTGTCCACCAGAGGGAGTTCTGATTTTTTTATCTTTGCACACAACCTCACCACATGCCTCTCTGGCAGAATCAATCAATGTTTCCTTCAGAGATTGCCACTGAATCTCCAAGGTTTGATTCCTGTTCTCAAACTCTTTCATTTTCTTTTCAATAATATTTCTGTATTTTAGTCTACAGTTCACATCTGAGAGCTGCTCAACTTTTATTCGCTTTAAAACTTTCTTACATGTTATTCTTTTCAATATGAAATTCAATTTTATCCTGCTCAAGACTAAATAGTGATGACTTCCAATTTCAAATCCTCTGTACACTCTGGTGTCCTGCACCAGGGAGAAAACATCACTATCAACAATAACATAGTCAATGAGACTTTTCTTATTCCTAGCCTCTTCTCTCCATGTGAATTTGTGCACATTTTTATGTTGGAACATGGTGTTAGTAATAACCAGTCCATGTCCTGAGCAGAAATCCAACAGATATTTGCCATTATTATTAGCTTTGCTCTTTTCTCCAAATTTTCCCAAAATATTTTTTGGGAAAATTTTAGGAAATGATTGTCTCACAATCATTTCCTACTCTATTTAGATCCCCAACAAGGACCAACTTTTCCCTTTTCATTGTGTCAGTTGCTTTTTCTAAAGCCTCAAAAAATTCCTCCACTTCTACCTTAGTAGAACCTTCTGTGGGACCATAGGCACAAATAAGTCTCATTGTCCAGTTCCCCATTCTCATATTTGCCCACATTACTCTACTTGAGACTGACTGCCATTCAAGAAGATTAGCCTCGTATTTTGTGTTGAATACTATGGCTACTCCTTCTTTTCCTTGATTGTTATTGCCTGAATATAACATTTTGTATTTATTACTCAGAAAGATCTCACCAGTTTTGGTCTTTTTTGTTTCAGTCACCCCTATTATGTCGATCTGGTACTTATCTAATTCCTCAGCTAGCTCCATTTCTTTGCCATTCAGGCTTCTTATGTTGATAGTACCGATCTTTAACTCTGGTGATGTTGAGTTGGGGTTTGTTTTCAGATTTGTTCCAGTAGCTGACTTTTCGCTGTTCGCCCTGGTTCTCTGGCGAAAACAACAGGGGCCTTGTTTAACCGGGCGACGCCCCAGCCAGCATGAAATTTTGTCATGTTGTACCATCATTTTTTATTTTGGTTTAACCAATAAGAATACAATTTGGTCGGCTAAATCCCAAATTGCCAGCCCATCCTCGTTCGTTCAGTATCAAAGTAGATACCCAACAGGGTGCACCACGAGAAGGTGAGGATTGGACATTAGGTCAGAAGCCCTGGTCGGTTCTCCGCATTCCTTTAAAGGCTATGTGGAGGTCTCCTCTCAGTTATACAGCTTTGACCCTTAAGCACCCCCTTTATAATTACAAGAAAACCAAAATATTCCCTAATTGTTTTGAGCAGTATACTTCCAGATATTTCAGTTTGAAAATAACAAACTATCATCAGTGGCTTGAGAAAACAGTGTTCTACAAGGTAGAATACAAACAATTGATCATTCAAAATTAGAACAAGCTGCGTGATGTTACTTCACTAATCATAATATCATTTTGCTGAAGAAATTAAACATAAGAGTGCAGAATAAATTACATGTATAAATTTACAATGTCATACAAAAAACTTAATTTATAAAATCATACTAAAGATATCAAATTATTCTGCACTATTATGTTTACCTTTCTTCAGTGAAATGATATTGTGATTAGCAATGTGACATCACACGGCTTGTTCTAATTTTGAATGATCAATTGTTTGTATTCTACCTTGTAAAAAAAACTGTTTTCTGCTAAGCCACTGATGATAGTTTATTTACAAACTGAAATATCTGGCAGTATAGTAAATATACTTTTCCTTTTCGAAATTATGGATTTTACAACCATGTTATAACTTAACTCTTTTTATTATCCCGACGTTTTGATTTTCATATCAAGATCATCATCTGGAGTATACACAAATATACAAGACAAGCTGAGTTACATTACAAACCGTAAGCTAGAGAAACAATGATTTGATCACATGTTATTCTACTGGCATGACCTCTAGTTGGAAAAAAAAAATTATTTATAAATTATAACAAGCTAGATTTAATTTAAGATAACATGAATAAACATTTTTTCTTATCGATAGTTTTCTTTCAGTAACAATGATATCCTATTTTTAGTATTACAATTGTTATTTTTGATTTAGGATCCTGGATTTACTACAGTCCTGTTTATAGTTGTTCTTAGAGAGGAAGGTTCCATGGATTGAATATATGCCTTCCATATGTATGGGATTTTAACACCATTATTATTCAGATTGGGATGGTTGATAATGATCTCATTAGGCTTCCTTAAATTTTCTTAAATTTGCTTCAACTTCCTTAAATGATCTCACAGGCTTCCTTAAATATGAAGAACAAAACGTCGGGATAATAAAAAGAGTTATAACACAGTTGTAAAATCCATAATTTCAAAAATGAATGCTGATCACCGTGTAACACTAAAAGAAAGGATAAATATACTTTTCTTGTGCTGGCATGTAGATAATTGTTAATTTCATGTCACAAGATCCTCTCAAAAGTAGAATTGATGTTGACTTATTGAGTTGATAGTAACTTAAGAGAGGTTTGATTAAATCATCATACTACTGCTCATTATAAACATATTGACCACTTGACGATTTCTCTCATCACAGTTGGATAAAATGGCATAAAGAATCACCTGGATGTTAATTTGGTATTTAAAGAAGATTGACATATAATATTGTTAGCTGTTAATAACATTAATCATTGAAGGTGGTGATTTAATACTGTAAATTGTTTTTGCATGTTGGTGATTATTTAATAATTGAAGCCTTAAGAGTTACTAGGATAACAAGTTACTTCTGTACTTCACAGAATTGAGCTTTCATTCCTATAAAGGAAATGAAGGCTTGTTTTGAACATATTTTATTACAGTATGCTAAGACAGTTTCCAAATGCAGCGTAATAGTTAAGTTGTGATCTGCAGTGTGGTTTCCAGATATGGCTTGTGTGATTTACATGTATGATATTCATCTTTCTTTAATTTTACCAGCTTGGTCAATGCATAGTAGTAATAGATATTTTAGACACTAGAACATTTTTGGAAAGGTTTGCTGCCTTTTAGATAGCAAATTTTCCTTTCTAAATTTCCAAGGACCATGTTAAAAAAAACAAAAAACTTAAGGAATATCTGTAAATCACACTGCAAACTAAAACACTACTATTTATCCTGATTCTTTTTAATAGGAGTTATTTGACTTATGAAAATCATTTAATAGTTCCAGTAATACATGAGGCTTCAGTTATTGAATAATCACCAGTATGCAATGCAGGATGTCTGTTCACAAAAATAGTTTTCAATACAAGATTAGAACTTTCTGCTTATAAGCTCACTTTATAGGTCATCTTATAACAGGTCACTTATTGTATCTTTCTATACAAAAATTACATATCCTTCTGAGGTCTCCTACTTTGGGCTAGTACGCAGGCCACTAACATGTAAACCTTTTAATGAAGGGTTTGAGGTATCTAGCAGATAGCCTCTTTTTAATGTTAAACAGTGGTAAGCTATGGAAATTTTAACAAAGGGCTTGCATCATCGAGCAAAAAAAAGCCGTATTTCACACAAAAACGTTTATTAATACAGCTTGTGTACAAATGCCAATCAAAAGGTATGAGGGGACAGTCAACCTGTAAAGGTTGATTGATGATCTAAATATGAAATATTTGCACACAGTCATCTGTGTTTTTAATTTATCTTACATAAGAAAAACATTTTTTAACTATCAAAATATAATAAGAATAAAATCTTTTATAATCGCATATATGAAATAATCAGCATTTTTTATAAACAAAATAAATTTCTTTTGTTTGCGATAGAAGTTTTTATGACAATCTATAAATAATAAATAAATATTATCTAAATACAATAATATTGAAGTACGTTATCGTTATATTTCTCTTTTGTTTTTATACTTCAAGTAATAATCAACAGTACCAATCAAGGGGCATTCTTTTATAATCCTATTTATTTATATGCGATTACCAAAAGTGAATTCTTATTTGTAAAACGGTAGTAACTATAATATTTTATTTAATAAAATCACTTTTTTAGGGTTACAGGAGTTTGTTGCTTAATATATTTCAAAAAATTATGTTTTTTTTTTCTGTTTTTTTTTGAAAAAGTAAACAAGACAAACAAGGGGCTCGCAAATTTGAGAAAAATTTAACAAAGGGCTTGGGCGAGCCCCTTATAGCTCACCACTAATGTTAAAGCATATTGGCTTCTCTGTAAATAATAACTTAAAAATGACTATTAAGGATACATTGATTATATGAGAGATCTAGATTTTCCTTTTATATAATTTTCTTGTCATTTCTTAAGGTGTGTCATACTATATGTTCTTCATAATGCTGATAATGCAAATTTTTTGAGATCATTTGATGAAAGCCCTTTAGAAGAATTTTTATGTTCTAGGCATTTCAAATTGTTTAAAGTGTGAGGAATATATTTGAATAGACTGTCTAGGTGTGATTATTAACATCAGACCTTCACCTCCATGGAGTCTGATGACTTATTACAGGTCAACACTAGCACCAATAGGATCATCTAATTTTGCCTTAAAGCTATTCACAAATGGCCTGGCAAACCATGTTTTGGATACAACCCACAAGATTTCCTGGGAAAAAACCACCATGCTCCACCATAGTAAATTTAAAAAAGAAAGACTAATTTTAGAATCTTCGGCAGCACTCATAAATCAACCAAATTTAAATAAATACGGTTGCATGAAACTTTCCAAAATATGGGAAACATTAATTATCAGAGATGCCACCTACAAATACCCATAGAGGGTGCACCACCTAGAAAGGACAGAGTCACCCATGTGTTTCACTTAGTATTGTGTTGTATGTGAGTGTGTATTACATTAGTTTTTTTTTTTTTTTTTGTAATTCCTGCATATTTCTCAGTGGCTGAGACAAAATGTTGGAAGCATTAAAATCAGTTTTAATTCTTTCTGTGTGCTGTATATATTCCATTAAGCAATGCAACTAATCATTCATGGTGAAGAAATAGCACACAAATCAAGACAATATGGTAAGTCAAAACTATGCTTATCTAGACAATTAAATCGACTGGCCTTTTTTAAAAAGATGTCGGGATACAAGGGTGATACCTAACCACGCTAAATTAAAAATCCAATTTCAGTCAAAAAAAAGCCCTCTGTATATGTATGTATGTATGTATATATATACATACATACATACATACACACACATGTGCCAGCTTTGCACTACCATAAAAGCAAATCACCGCAATGCGTGCCATCCTCTCTTCAATGAATTCCACCGTTGGCTCCTTACAATCAGAGCTCTCTTCAATACCCAACCCTGAGCTTTGGTCTATTCTCTCAGACATCTCAGAAGCTTCTGCACAGAAAGAATTCCAAAAAATAAAAAATAAGTACATCAAAAAGTTTAACAACCTGCGCAAATCAAAACCACAACTGCAAGTTCAACCGCTCCAGACAGTAGGCAATCTATCTTCAAAAAGGTTCAATGAAGATCCCATCAGTACCTTAAGCCTTAGCCACAATTTTGCCATCTCACTAGATATAATGTACACATTGAATGCGGAATCTGTTACTTAGCATCGGACTTGACATTGCCAGTATCCTCGCCCAGTCGTCACCTCCAAAAAAATAATTTATCATCCGGTCAACTCACTGCTCTCAGAAAATTACAGACAGAAAAAAGTATTGTCATCACCAGAGTGGATAAGGATAATGCCATGGAATATAATCAAAAATGGAGATTATCTTGGAAATCGTGCTACCTACATCCCACTAAAACGCAAGTTAAAAAATTAAAAAACTTACTTAAAAAAAAAAAGTATCCTCCTGGCTGTCGGACATTACAAAAAAACTCAAACCTTTTGGTTCTTGTCCCCCCCCCCCAATATGGTTTACCAAAAATCCACAAACCTAATTTCTCCCCCCTAAGACCTGTATAGTAGATGCCACTGATGTATTATGCTACAAAAAGTTGGCTAACTCTCTGACGCCCCCACCCTCACTGGACTTAGCACATCCTATATAAAAAACTACCCATTTTAAAATCTTGATAGAAAATCTACCTTTAAATAATACAGCTATATTGGTAAGCTTTTGACGTCACCTCACTGTTTAGCAATATTCCCTTAAATGACACCTTAACATTCTTAAAAAACATTTTTCCTTCTGATATCTTAGATCTCTTTTTATTTTGCCATCAATTCTAGTTAATTTTCTTGGAAGAACAAAATTTACAAACAGAGGGAACTGCTGTGGATCTCTCTCCCCCCCCCAATTGCCATTTTTACATGGAAAATTTTGAAAAATGAGCCATAGACTCAGCCCCCTCTCAAACCTATGTGGCTTATGTGGCTAAGATGTGTAGATGATGTGTTCTCTATTTAGTCGCACAGCCCAGACACATTAGACTCCTCAACAGCGTATATCCAAGAATCCAGTTTGCGATGGAAAAGGAAAATAATGGTAGTTTACCCTTCCTTAGACAGCTTAGTAACCTGCCTTCCTGATAGTAACCTTTCCTTCTCTGTATATAGAAAACCTACTCACACAGGCAGATACATTCACAAGCTCTCCCACTATAACTACCCATCTCAACAATATGGCATTATTAAAACTCTAACCAAGAGAGTCCGCAATCTTTGTTCCAGTGGAACCACCCTTTCAACCGAAATCAACCACATACACAACACCTTCCTTTCCAATGGCTACTGCAATTACAGAATTTAAAAAAAAAAAAAAAAAAAAAAAAAAAAAAAAAAAAAAAAAAAAAAAATCAGTTCCTCCCCCATTCCCTGGCCATCTCTTAGAAAGATTTCAGAAATGCCATTACCATATCCTACATCTGTGGCACATCAGAAAAACTGGCCAGGTCCTTAAAAAAAGTACAACCACCATATAGCGTTTAACCCCCACTTTAAACTTGCTACCCTTATCCATTCTACAAAAGATCAGCTCCCTCCTCTCTGAAGTGCCTGGAGTTTATAAAGTACCCTGTTCCTGCAAGCTGGCTTACTTTGGACAGACAGGTATATCAGCAACCATCCACTTAGAAGAACACAATTCATACATCTGCAATCATGACTATGGTCAATCTGGCCTTGCAGACCATTTTGGATACAACCCCACAGGACCTCCTGGAAAAAAAAAAAAAAACACCATGCTCCACCATAGTAAATTTGAAAAAGAAAGACCATTTTAAACCTCCAACATGATGTTTCTGAGGGAATTGTTTCATTCCCTCAGAAACTTGACTAAGAATTCCACATTTAGCAACCCTCCAGAACAAGACTGCATGGTTACTTTCTACAATCAGAGGCAGAGTACTTGGGTTATGGATACATCTGATGCTATTATTTTTTAGGACTCTCAAAACACTTGTCCTCTATCATATGTAGTTTCAGGTATAGTTCGCCCATAGATTCGAGACCCTTCGATACTTACTTCTGTGCATGTCACAAAAAGGAGAATCCATTCTGATAACTGGGTAATCAATACGTATTGTGGTGGGATGAGTTGTTTATTATTACATGTCAGAAAATTAACTCGTGTTTTATGATCATTGTAGTTAACTATGTTGCTTTTATAACAGTTGGAAACGTTTACTCATAAAGCACGTGATTTTACGTGTTGGCAACCGATTCGTATGTCCTTCATTTCTTTCTCCCCTTCAGCATGAATCGACTGTTCTTGACAAGTTTCCAAGTGGAGATCTCTAAAGCGTGGACATACTATATTTATTACTTAACAACCGTATAAATTCCCTTTCCATCTTACCATGCACCCTTTTCCTATATCCAATCTATGTCTCCATAGTTGAAGTTTCCCATGATGGTTGCTTGATCAACAATCATTGTGTTGATCTGTCAAGGCATGATATCTACATCTTTTTGCAACATCCCCATCTATAGTGTTAACCAACTATTTTGTCCTGTTGGCAGTATTCCTTACATTCTGTTCTTATGTCATCTTCTGTCAGCTAGGTCTTATTGTGATAATTTTTGATCAAATTGAGATGAACCATTGCTATAAACCCCTTCTCTGTTAGCTCGTATTTCTGGCATTCGTGTACTTGCATTTTAACATCCCCTTATGTAATGTAATTACCAACTCATTCATATATGGAACCTAGGAAACCATACCTGCCCAACTGCATGATCATTTCTGCACTCATACACTCATTTGTCTCTGGGTGGCTAGACACATGCTTGACTATATCCCTCAACACGTATTCATTGATTTTGAACATCCCATCTGTCGCTGACATTTTCTCTGAACATGAAAGTCCAGAACTATTCATTTGGAATCCATTACACATATTCGCGTTCTTTCTTCCATCAAATTCATGTGTAATAATTTGATGGATGAAATTTTCCTGCACAATTTTCTCATGGCTTTTTTCTCAAATTATTCCTATCATATACCATGGCAGCAGACTTACTCTTTCCTCTTCCTTTTTTTTTTTTTTTTTTTTTTTTTTTTGCTCTTTCCAGCAACTCTTACAAATCTTCTCTCTTTGTGTCTTTATTGCCTTTCAAATAATTTATGCCTGCCAAAACAATTGCCTGTTTTACTTCTTCTCTCTGCATGCTAACAGCTTCACAGTAATTTCTTGTATAATAAAATTAGTTTAATCTTTTATCCAAGTGTGAGCAAACAAAGTTTGCACCTGAAAATATCTTCAGGACTAGGGTAAGGTGGTACAACACCAGGGAAACTCGTTGGAAAGGTGGAGCAAGCTACCAACACTCCCATCTCAGTATCTCCCATAATACAAAACACATCGCCTTGCGGATATGTTTAATGTTATGCATTAAGGGAAGGGCCACTACCCAGACTAGTTTCGACCTTTATTGAAGTCTCTTCAGTGGGAGCCAGGCCCAAGTGGAGATACCAGGCAGAAGCATTAGCAGGTCATCTCTACCTATAGGAGTTGCCAAATGGTGTGTTTTCTGATATGTTTAATGTTATGCATTAAGGGAAGGGCCACTACCCAGACTAGTTTCGACCTTTATTGAGGTAAAATGGGAGTTCATGTCTTTCATCATCGGCCTTTGGAGTATAAAGATTGCTGAGGGTCAGCTGGTAGTAATAGGGGAAGTTAAAGAAAGGTAGAGTAGGATAGTAGGAGGTAAAAAGAGGCCTCTGTTTAGCTGTATAACCCAGAGGTTGTGGCTAAAAGGTCTGTAAAACATAATCTCCTTGCACCTGTTCGAAAAAAAAAAACTTAAAATTTACATTTCATTTTACTCGAAAAAACAAGTTTCGATTACATTAATCTAGGTGTCTGGAGATGTCATCTCGTAACCCCTAAAAAAATAAAGAAAAATGTTTGTTAAAATTTGGAACTTAAATTATTCTTAGACTATGCCTTACAACTGAAAAAAATAATACTAAAATAAAAAATAAAATAAAATAAAACTGCAATAGTGGGATCCGTATTGAGGTGGAGCTTTATCAACGAGAGAACCGAGAGTTGGGGGAAGAGCCCGGCCCAAGTGATGCAGCCCACAAGGAGCTGCACCGGCTCGCTGTAGGCCTTCGCAGCTCGGGTTCTCAGGTCTGCCCCCTCCTATGTGGACTAAGTGTGGATACACAGAAACAAAACCAAAAGAAAAAACTTAGAAGGGGCTTTTTTTAGGTCATATTTGCCCTCCAATTTTTAATCGCTATCTCAAAGTCTTTTACCACGTTTTCCATCACTGTGAGTACGTGTACTGACTCGTCATCATTTAGTTTCCATATTCTCTTCCAGCTTTCATTCCATTTCGTTCGGTGGTAATTGAAGTTATCCCACTTCATCCATATACTAAGACTATCTAGCTCACCTTTACATTGCATACAAGCATCTCCTTTTTCCTGTATAGCTGTGTGGACTTTGTGCCTTATCTCGGGTTTGTCCCTAAGATCGAGTAGGATTCGTCTTGTTATATTCGAATTTTCGTATGGGGGATTTTCTCCTTCTACCGGTTTTGTAGTGGGGTGAGAAGAACCGGTATTTGTATCTTCTGGTTTTGGATCGTTTCCTTGCTCTGTGTCCTCTTCTGATGAGGTTTCTTCCTCATTTTCTGTGTTGTTTTGCGTTATTATCTCATTTCCTTCCTCGTCTTCTTCCGAACTTGAGGCTTCTTTTGGCTTTCAATGTCTTGCTTATTTCGTTTCATTTCTCCTTCTTCTGGTGTGATGGATCGTTTTGTTGAACTGGTATTGATTTCCATTTCCTCTGTTTCTGTGCTGTCATTGTTGCCTTCCGATTCAATGGTGTAAGATTTCTTAGTGTTCCGTTTCTTTTTCTTCCTAATATTCCCTTCTGCGTTCCTCCCAGTTATTGCCTGATTTCCTAATGTGGTCGTTGCGATAGCTGGTGGTTGGAGGGCTGGAAAGTCTTCTGATTCCGTTGTTTGTGGTTCGTTTACTGTTTGGCCAGTAGTTCGTGAGTCCTGTGATGCGAGTTTAGGACTGATTACTGGAATGGCTACTGCCGCAGGTGTTATGGAGCCTCCTGCTCTTTCTGCAAGTGTCCTGTTAGGACAAACGTCTATTCTATGGGATGTGTTCTCACATTTACGGCACGGTGATTCATATTTATCCAATATGTGTTCTGTCGATAAGCAGTTGCGGCATTTGTTGTTTTTCGGGCAGTGAGCGCTAAGGTGGCCCAAAGCGGTGCACCGGAAACATTGTTTTCTTACTCCTGGATAATTGACTATTACTTTTGCTGAGCCTAAAAAAATCAAGTTGGGGATTTCTGTTTTCATTTCAATTGAAATGCTCACTTCCCCTGATTGGGATATCCATGTCTTGTCCGATTGTTACGTTTCGGAAAATCCCCCACTTTGAAAAAATAGTTTTAATGCTTTCCTCCCCTTTCTCTAGATATTCGAGTGGAAACCTATCAATTTTTACGGATTTTAAAATACTCCCGACTAGGAAGGGTAGGTATTTTCTTCATTCACATTCTATGCCTTTAAGGAGCGTTTCCCTTGTCTCTATGTTGTTCGTTACTATTTGGAATCTTCCCCCCCCTGTAAGGGGTAAGCCCATAAATGCTTTCTGCTTTGGCGACTTTGAGAAGAGCTCTCACAAACGTCGCTTTGTCGATGTTTGGGTCAATTTCGATCCCGAGGGTACGAACTCTTGGCAAGAATTTCGACATTCTTTAAAAGCAAACACCTTACCAACGGAATAGCAAATTTCAGTCCCCGAAAGGAAATGACCTAAAACGGACCTGCACCGATTGGAACAAAGCTGCAAAAAATAAAAGCCAACAAAAGAAAAACTAGAAGGGCTCTTACCAAACAATACTGGAATAGGAGCTCTCTCGGGATCTGGTAACTGGCAACTGGAATCCAAAAGAAGACTGGAACATGGAGCTTTCTCTCGGGGACGCTGAAAACAGGTCTCATCAATGGGAGCTAGGCTAGAGTATAATAAAATTAGTTTAATCCTTTATCCAAGTGTGAGCAAACAAAGTTTGTGCCTGAAAGTATCTTCAGGACTAGGGTAAGGTGGTACAACACCAGGGTAACTCGTTGCAAAGGTGGAGCAAGCTACCAACATTCCCATCTCAGTATCTCCCACAGTCTGGGTAGTAGTGGCCCTTCCCTTAATGCATAACATTAAACATATCTGCAAGGAGATGTGTTTTGTATTATGGGAGATACTGAGATGGGAGTATTGGTAGCTTGCTCACACTTGGATAAATGATTAAACTAATTTTATTATACTCTAACCAAGTGAAAAATAAACTTTCAACAATCATTTCTAGATCTTTGCACCTGGGAAACAGGCTTTCATCATATTAAGTGCACCTCCTATTGTAGAATTTCTATATAATAATATATATTATTACTAACTTCGTGTTGAAGTTTTCATCCAAATTAGTCTGTTATATGTTAGGACACTTCCAATATTGCCAGATCATATATTTCTTCTAAGGCATATCTAACTGCATCAATCCATCTCGATCTGGGATTTCCTTTGATTATTTTTCCTGCCATTGGATCAAACACCCGTTTTTTAATTCTTTCCTCTCCCATTCTGTTTAAGTAACCATATCATCTGATATTAGCTCTGCTCACGTATTTCTGAATGCTAACAATGTCGAGTTCCTGATATATTTATTTTTGATATGATTCTGCCATTGATGCTGTGTGTTCACTTTATTAATGGTTTCCATCCTTTGATTAATTTTTTTATTTCTAATTCATCTTTTGAATCAACAAGATTAAACTGGTTTGAACACTGTCTTGTATATAGATCGTAAGCATTTTGACTTGTTTCTCTCTTATTCCATATAAATTTATTCAATTGATCTCCACCAGCTTTGTTTTTTTCCGTTTCTGTTGTTTGTTCCCAAATTCACCAAACATTGTCTGTAAGTAGTCAAAATGTTTTACTTTTTCTGTAGGTTCTCCTTTTAGAATGCAGCTGGATTTCATTGTTCATACTTATGATAAAGAAAATGTGGCCTTTTTTTTTTATTGCTGCTTTTCGTACCAAATTTATTATAGCAGTTATTTAGTTTGGTTAATAAATCTTGCAGATTTATACTGGATTTATTTAACAGTATAACATCATCTGCATAAAGAGCTGAAATGAGTATTCTTCTCTTCAAGGATTAGGCATTTGCCTGTTCTGGCTTCACTGGTCTTCACTAAATTCTCTCTCTCTCTCTCCGTTTGGTCTGTATCTATCCACCTCTTTTGGTAGCCAGTATTTTTCATCCTCAATAAATGTTCTTTTAATTTCTCTCTATATTCCTTGATCTTTTCATTTATGTTGTAAATACCTACTTCTTTTCTGATGTCTTCATTTCCTATATGATCTAATTTTGTGCATCTTTTAATTGTTGAAAAATCTCATCTCTGCAGCTTGTATTTTACTTTCATCTTTCTTTTTAATCATCCATGTTTCTGAACCATATTGTTGAATGAGAATGGCCATTACTTTATAAAATTTTAGTTGAGTTTCTTGTCTTTTTTTTTATATTTTTATTCAGTGTTCTTTTGTTCCACAGATTTTCTGAAATTTCTTTATTTTTTCACCTATATTTTTACTTTTTAGATATGTTATTATGCAGCCTAAGTAATTAAACTGTGTCATCTGTTCTATTATTTTATTTTCTATAACTATTTTTGAACTAATATGATCTCAACCTTTAAATGCCATGACTTTTGATTTCTTTTGTGAAATTTTAAATTGTATTGTTAGCTTTATTTTTAAGTTCATTGTATTGATGCCAGTTTTTCTGGTTAACTTGGATACCGCATTTTATTGTTGTTTTTCATATTTTAATAATTTAATCAATATATATATATTGAATAGAGTTGAAGATAAGTAACATCCTTATCTGACACCCTGATTTATTTCATTCTTTTCTGTTAATTTATTACCTAACCATAACTGTATTTTTATATCTTTATATAAACTTTGTATAGCTTGCACTAAATGTAACGGGTATCCTTGTTTTTTCATTATGTTCCATACTTTTTCTCTGTGTATTTTATTTAAAACTTTCTCGTAATTTATAAAAGCTTATGAGTATCTAAATTAAATTCTCTTCTTTTTTCAATAATTTGTTTTAGCACATAATTATTGTCTATACATGATCTTCTATGCCTAAAACCATTTTGTTCTTCAGAGAGTAGATTGTTTGCAAGATTTCTAAGTCTTTTATTCAGGATTTTACTGTACATTTTGTGACCTGTATTTAATAAACTTATTCCTCTGTAATTTCCACAATCATCTCTGTCTCCTTTTTTAAATGTAGATATAACCTTAGCTTTTAACCAATCTGATGAACCATACATTTCTCCAAACAGTTATTTATTAAGTTTATGAATCTATGATGTAAATATTCTCTGCCATATTTCCAAAGCTCTTTATTAATGCCATCTACTCTGGTTGATTTTCTATTTTTTGATACCTTTATTGCTTCTTTTAGTTCTTCCAGTTTTGTTGGTTCTATATCATTACTGATTTCTTCTTTATTATTTTCTGTTACTAAATAAATTCTTATAATGTTCTATCCATTGTTTCTCTTGTATTATGTTGATTTGTGTGTATCTCTTATTTTGGAAGCTGTCTTGTCTTCCATGTGTCTTCTATTTTATTAATAAATCTGTCCCAAGAATCTTAGTGATCTTTCTGTATTATGGTTTTAGCTATATTTCTTTTGTTTTTGTATATTTCTTCTGTTCATACTTATGACAAAGAAAATGTGGCCTTTTTTATTTATTGCTGCTTTTCATTCCAAATTTATTATAGCAGTTATTTAGTCTGGTTAATAAATCTTGCAGATTTATTCTGGATTTATTTAATAGTATAACATCATTTCCTTTGTATGCTTTTTGAAGGAGTGATTTGTATGCCATTTGTTTTTCTTTTATTGCATTTTCTATATCTGTGTTCCAGATTTTTAATGTTTTTCTTTTTAATATTTTCTTTTTTCTTTCCAAGTACTTCAGAGGCTGCTTTATGGATTATTTTTATTACAGTTTTCCATTCTTCTTCTTCTTCTGTATCTTCACTGATTTGGGCTCCTTTTTAGGTAACCTGTTAATCGTGATTGATATAGCATTCTAATGCTTTCTTCTTGTAATAGATATACTTTGTATACTTGTTCTATTTCTTGTTTTTCAATATAGACCTATAATGCTCCAATTCAATCCAGCTATTATGCCTAATACGGTCTATTACAGACGATTTAATTTCAAAAAAGCTAATTGGAAGGGTTTTATGGAAGATCTTGACTTCTCCATAGAACCAGTCTCTCCAAACCCTCGAGAGTATCCTCAATTCATAAAAATACTGAAAAAAACTCCACCAAACACATCCCTTGAGGATGTTACATAAACTACATTCCAGGCCTTTCAGTGACATACAAACCCGGTATTCGAATTACCATATTTTCTGACGTACAAGACACTTTTTTCCTTTGAAAATAGGTCTGAAAAACAGGGTGCATCTTATACGCCAATACCCAGTTTTTTATTACTTTCATTTCTGGAATTTTTCTCTGTTCCGAGTTACACGATTTCTTTCTTGCTTCTTTGCGGTGTGTGAGAGCATTCCAGTTACATTAGTTATGCATTCCAGTTATGGATAGATAACATTTGGTCTAGGCACTCTGCCTGACTGTTGAAGAAGCCCGCCCTGCTAGAATGGGATCAGTTTTGTTCTCATAGAATAGAAGATATTAAAAATAAACTCAAGGAATTTAAAACTCAGTTAGCTGTAATTGCAAGAGGTCTAACTAGTCAGCTTCAACCTTTAGATGTCTGTATTAATAAACCATTTAAGGGATTTATGAAGGAGAAGTGGAATACTGCACTCAGAAGCCTTCAGATTTTGAGGTTATGCCATCAGAAAGAAGGAAGAGGCCTAGCATTTCGCAAGTTTGTGAGTGGGTCAAAGCTTCATGGGATGCTGTGAAAATTGAGACAGTGGTTAAATCATTTAAGAAGTGTGGAATTAGTAATGCACTGGATGGTACAGAGTACAATTTGTTGTATGAGGACTCAGATTCAGATTTAGAAGTTTCAAGTGTCTCTTCATTTAGCTGTCGAGATGAATTTCTGGGTTTTGACGAAGAAGATTAAAAGGTGGGTACTCTTTCCTAGTTAGATTAGGTATCTGTTGAAAGTAGACCTACTTATTACTTTATATTTGAAATACTGTAAATTAGAATATTGAGTGATAGTTTTTTTTCCTGAAAAATGTGTACAAAAAAGGGGGTGCTTCTTATAGGTCGATGTGTCTTATACGCCGGCAAATACGGTACTTACAACTATACAACACTAACCGCTTCTCAGAGGAGACTATCCATGCAGGAGAAAAATTATGTTCCAAGATGGCAGAAGAAAGGCATTCTTTATGGAAAAAAGAAATAGAAGCCCTTGATATGACCCATAGTAGCAGAAAGGCATGGAACTTTATCAATAGAATTAGGAAGATTTCACTAAGCCATATGAGCATCCACTGCTAACAGCTAAAAAATTGCTCATCAGCTGCTGCTGAATGGAAAATTCCCTGAAAAGCACCCAAAAAATAAGATATTTAGAACCCCAAATGAGAAACAAAATATGATTAAACTCAGATTTCACCATCAACTCAACACTGCCATAAACCTATTAAAACCTAGAAATCTGCAGGCCTTGGTGATAATTGTAATGAACAAATTAAGCATTTTGGAACCAGGATTAATGGATGGTTATTAAACCTATACACTTTCCTCAGAACCCTATGAATACCAACTATCTGAAAGCATGCTAAAGTGGTGGCTTTTCTGAAATCAGGCAAAAACTCCAACCGAAGCAAAAAAATTACTGACCTATATCACTATGCAACCTCTTTAAACTCTATGAATGATTAATTTTGAATAGGCTACAACCCCTAATTGAACCCCCATCTTGTTGCTGAGCAGACTGGTTTTAGACCAGGCAAATCCTGTACATCACAAATGCTCAACCTCACTCAATATATAGGAAATAGTTATGAGCAAAAACTAGCCACAGGAGCCGTCTTTGTAGACCTAATTGCAGCATACGATACCATAAACCATTTCACACTAAGAAATAAAATATACAGAATAACTAGAGACTATCTCTTTGTCTACCCGATCCAGTCACTCTTGGAAAACTGATGCTTTTTTTTTTTTGTGGACCTTGGGGAGGGGGGGGGGGTAGGAAGAGCTGCTGGCATCCACCCAAAATGGCTTCCCCATGGGAAGTGTGTTATCACCATTACTTTTCAACATCTATGTCGGTGATCTCCCATCTTTCCAGGAACTAGAAATTTTATCTATGCAGATGACCTTACCATAGCTACTCACTCAAAAAATTTCAAGTCTATTGAAACTACTCTATCACTTGCTTTAAATAGTCTAACCACATATTATTGCAAAGTAATCAATTAAAACTAAAACCCCCTTGAAAACCCAGACTGGCCTTTTCCACCTTAACAATAAGGAAGCCAACAGGAAGCTACAGATTTCTTGGGAAGGCTCTAATATAGAACATTCCTGGAACCCAATCTACCTCAGTGTGACTTTCGATCACACTCTTTCATATAAAACACACACAGAAAAAACAAAGGCAAAAGTGAATGCAAGAAACAATATACTAAGAAAGCTTACCTCCTCCAAATGGGGTGCAGATCCTTGCAGACTGAAATCTTCTGCCTTGGCCCCTTTGCTATTCTTCTGCTGAATATTCCTGTCTGGTATGGTCCAGATCCCACCATGCTGAAAAACTAGACCCAGCATTGAATGAAAGCTGTCACTTAATTACAGGATGCCTAAAACCAACACCACCCACTATTCGGCCAGACCACAGTGCCCCAAAGACTATGATCCTGGCATAGCTTCCTAGCAACTGTTGAACCACCTAAAAACTCTCCAGAGACAAGACTTTAACAATGGCTTGCACTATATCCAGATGATAATACTGGTATTCCAACAGCCGAACATCTTTTACACTTGGACTGGAATACTTTTAAAAACCTTAACAGATTTCAAACAGGATGCTGCAAACAAAACCTCAAATGGGGTTACCTCACTAGACCAGATAATTGTGAGTGCAGGACAATGCAGTCCATAGTGCCCACTTGGGCTGGAATACTTGTTAAAGCCTCAACAGACTTCGAACGACAGGATGCTGCAAACAAAACCTCATCAAATGGGGCTACCTCACTGGACCAGAAAAAGAGTGCAGGACAATGCAGTCCATGAAACACCTTTCTTATCCCCTTCTTCAATCACCTTGCACAAATGAGGACCTTATATCCTGCACAGAAAGAGCAGTTGATCATGCAAGATACTGGAGGAACAAATTCACCTACCAAATTTAAGCTGTTCTCATTTGTATTGTATCCTAATTTGTTGTAAATAATGTTGTATCACTTACTACTGTACCACTTATGTTTGGATACGAAATAAATAAATAATTTCTTGTTTTTTCTTATTTACTTCCTTTCTCCATTTTGTTAGTATTTCTTTCTCATTTCTAAATGATTGAAAAAATTTCACTTCTTCGTGCATGTAAACATGCACATGTCTCACTCATGGAGCTAGTTTCTGATTAGTAATGATGTAATCAATTATAGATCTTGTTCCTCTGTCATTCTAAGTATATTTATGTTTTTTTTTGAAAAAAATGTATTGGTTATTCTAAAGTTATTGAAAGTACAGAAGTCGAATAGTTCTTGACCACCGTTATTCATGCACATTTCTCCATACTTTCCTAAGACATTTGGGATTGGATTATTTCCAACTCTAGCATTAAGATCTCCTGCTATTAATAAATACAGTAAAACCCTGTTTTTACGTTCCCGCAATTTACGTTTTCCTGCCATTTACGTCATTTTTCATTGGTCCCGTCTTAAGACCTATTCTTACGATGTATTGTTTTCCTGCCATTAACAACTTGATGTGGACGTTATTTTCCGTGATTTGTGTTTTTTTCTCGGGTAGCAATACTGATTTTCGAATCAATTTCTTTGGAAATCTGTGCATTTCTGTTCCCAGATGATGTTGCTCTCTGCTGTAGTTTTGTTTCCCCATCACAGTGACTTGCACGCTTGCAGTAGTGATGAGTGATACCGTGATTTTTCAATCACAGTATGAATTGATGTTACAGAATTTTTGCTACATAATTTAACGTGTAATAGTTGCTTTCGAGTTGCGGTGGTGGATGATCCATGTTAGTAACATGGAGAAAAGAGACAGAAAATGTATTTCAGTAGAAGAAAAGATGGCAGTTCTGCAACGTGTAGATTGGCATGCCGGAACACATGTGCATTTAGTAAAAGATCTTGGACTCTCCGTGTCCACTTCAAACACGATAGTAAAAAAACAGGTCAAGCATTGAACTCAATGCAAAGCAATGTGGCACTATGTCAAAAAAAAAAAAAAAATGGAAAGCAAAAACAATCAACAATTAAAGATTTTTTTAAATAGATAAATGTAAGTAATTGTAAATTCATTTATTTTCAGTTATTAAATTTTGTAATCTAGTATGTATACTCACACACCAGCAATAAGTCATCTTTCATCAGCTTTTTTTTAATGTTTTTTTACATTTCCTGCTATTTACACTTTTTCCCATCAGTCCCCTGAAAAGTATAAAAAAGGGGTTTTACTGTAGTTATTTATCATTATATTCCATTAAATTTATTTAACGTTTAATAATTTAACCTTGAACTGTTTTTGTAGTTGCTCAAAATATACTCCTATGATATTTAAGTAGTTTCTGTTGTTTTTAATTTAACTGTTATAATTCGATCATTTATAAAATTGTACTTTTGTATTCTATTTTTCCATTTATTATTGATTAAAATGGCTGCATCACTAGAAGCTCTGATATGTTGGTCCACTTCACTATATAGCATAGTAAAACCATGTACATATTTTGTTCCCTTGAATTTCTTTTTTGTTTCTGTTATCAAGCTATATTAATGTTTTTAGTTTTTAGTTGTTTTACTAATTCTAATTCCTTTGTTGTTATGCTTCTCACATTCCATGTGGTTACTTTTAAAATGTCTGAGATTATTAATTGGTTACCTTTATCCTTACTTCGTTATTTTCCATTGATTTTGTCCAATGAATTCTACTTTTGCCCCTACCTCTCGACTTGTTCAGCTAGGGAGGCCCCTACCAGCATCTTAGCTACCCCTGGCATAGCTCTTGAAGTCATTGGTGCATGCAAGCCTCCTTACTGCTTCAAGATGGAGATATTATTAAAGAGGCTGAGTTGAATATCTCCTTCAACATCAGGCTTATGACACTTTCCTTCAGAATGATTCATATTCTGAAGGAGATGAATAACAATGTAGATAATGATGCATACTTTATTTCATATCTGATTTTACAAATCAATCTATCTTCCTCTCATCATCATCAGCTAATGCCTTTTATTCCCTTATAGGAGTAGGTGAGGCCATCTTAACCCTATCTAATTTTTGGAGACTGAGGGTCAGTCTCCAATGGTAGCCAATCAGGGCTAGCTGGCTCAAAACTATCATTAATTTTAAGTAACATTCAGTGAAGAGATAGCAAACACGTGCCACCATTTATTCCTTTTATTCCCTTATAGGAGTAGGTGAGGCCATCTTAACCCTATCTAATTTTTGGAGACTGAGGGTCAGTCTCCAATGGTAGCCAATCAGGGCTAGCTGGCTCAAAACTATCATTAATTTTAAGTAACATTCAGTGAAGAGATAGCAAACACGTGCCACCATTTATTCCTTTTATTCCCTTATAGGAGTAGGTGAGGCCATCTTAACCCTATCTAATTTTTGGAGACTGAGGGTCAGTCTCCAATGGTAGCCAATCAGGGCTAGCTGGCTCAAAACTATCATTAATTTTAAGTAACATTCAGTGAAGAGATAGCAAACACGTGCCACCATTTATTCCTTTTATTCCCTTATAGGAGTAGGTAAGGCCATCTTAACCCTATCTAATTTTTGGAGACTGAGGGTTAGTCTCCAATGGTAGCCAATCAGGGCTAGCTGGCTCAAAACTATCATTAATTTTAAGTAACATTCAGTGAAGAGATAGCCAACACGTGCCACCATTTATTCCTTTTATTCCCTTATAGGAATAGGTAAGGCCATCTTAACCCTATCTGATTTTTGGAGACTGAGCATTAGTCTCCAATGGTAGCCAATCAGGGCTAGCTGGCTCAAAACTATCATTAATTTTAAGTAACATTCAGTGAAGCGATAGCAAACACATGCCACCATTTATTCCTTTTATTCCCTTATAGGAGTAGGTAAGGCCATCTTAACCCTATCTAATTTTTGGAGACTGAGGGTTAGTCTCCAATGGTAGCCAATCAGGGCTAGCTGGCTCAAAACTATCATTAATTTTAAGTAACATTCAGTGAAGAGATAGCCAACACGTGCCACCATTTATTCCTTTTATTCCCTTATAGGAATAGGTAAGGCCATCTTAACCCTATCTGATTTTTGGAGACTGAGCATTAGTCTCCAATGGTAGCCAATCAGGGCTAGCTGGCTCAAAACTATCATTAATTTTAAGTAACATTCAGTGAAGCGATAGCAAACACATGCCACCATTTATTCCTTTTATTCCCTTATAGGAGTAGGTAAGGCCATCTTAACCCTATCTAATTTTTGGAGACTGAAGGTTAGTCTCCAATGGTAGCCAATCAGGGCTAGCTGGCTCAAAACTATCATTAATTTTAAGTAACATTCAGTGAAGAGATAGCAAACATGTGCCACCATCTTGCAGTCCCTAACCCCAACACATTATTGTTCAGACACTGTTATTGTCTGAAATGGTGTGGGTTCTACAATTAATTTTCTTGAGTTTACATTATGAAAAACCTGAGTTTCTGGGGAGAAAAAAGCCAGCTTCCTCATGCTTGAGATCAATTAATCAAAGTTTCTGGGAGGAAAAATCCTGCCACATCTGCATGAGACCTGCTAAGTCACTGGTTTTGAAAAGTCCTGATAAAGGTTCTTCACATCCTAAACTGAATTGAACCAAGGGTCTTTCCAACTAAAGGGCTCTGTGTATACCGATGTATAGCTATGGAGGCTCTAATGTTCTATTTACACCATATAACTATAGCATTTTGAACCACTTTTTTCTCGTCTCCTTGTAATATGCATTTTCCATTTATGTAAAATTTAACAAAACCTTGTTATATGTTTCTATGATTTCTCAGCTGTTTGTCTTAATGTGAAAATCTGATCATGACAGTCTATTTGGCCTGAACCCAGCTTATTCTTCAAGTTTCCAGTTCCACAATTTTCTCAACCTCTTTTCAAGTTTGCTTGCATAAATCTTATGTTGAACACTCAGTAGGAGAAATTCCTCTAATTCTTATATTCAGTTTTATTTCTTCTTTTATAGATGGGCACTAAGAGAGTTCTTCTCACATCATGTGGAGTTCAACCTTCTGACCAGGTCTTCTGAATTGTTCAGTGTAGCCACTGCAAAAGTTGATTATGTCCATGTTTGAATTTTTTGATACTTCATCTGCCTTTCCACAAAAATAATTTTTTTTGATGACATTTTTCTAACTCAGTGACTGATATGTACTTGGGATTGCATTCCTCTTGTATATTTTCTTCCATTTATCTATCACTTCTTGTTTCATTTAGCTATCATTCAAAGTATTTACTCTAGATATCTGGAATATATTTAGTTTTCATGCCACCTATAACATTAATCTGCCCTCATAGGAAGCATTCCACAGACCTATCATCTTCATCACTTGCTTTGTAATCCACTCCATCCATTTCTTCATCACCTAGAAGTCTACTTTATTAGATCAGGCAGTAGATCAAATGTAATATCTTTATAAAGAAGGATAATAGGCCATATTTATTGATGCTTTCTACACATGGAACATCACTACTCCCTGTGCAGTTAATATCATTAACAGCTTTCAGTTAACATGTTTTCAATCACTGCTAAGATATCATGGCAAGATCACTTTCCTGATATTGTCATTCTTGAAGAAAGCCAGCAAAGACCACTGAATAGAAACATTTCAGAAAGTCAACTGAGGTAAACTAACTTAGATATCTGCCCTCACTAGGGTTCACAGTCCTTGCTCTCTACAGACCCAACTAATGGGCACAGTCATGTTGGAGGCTTAATGGATTTTTTACAACACTCAAAAAGAATTAAAATAGAATTTAATACTTTCTATATTTCGTCCTAGTCACTAGGACATCTACGGGGATTACAAAAACAATTAATGTAACATGCACACACAAATCTTACAATACTAAGCCCAACCATGTGGGTGATACTAAAGTCCTATCTAGGTGGAGCGCCCTCTAAGGGCGGTAGTAGGTGGCCTGGAATGTAAGGTGGGACCTCTGGTGATGAGTGTTTCCCAAATCTTCGGAAGTTTAATTGAATAAGAATAATAAGAACCGCAAACTTGCTACCATTATCCGTTCTACGAAAGATCATCTCCCTCCTCTCTCTCTGCCCAGAGTTTACAAAGTACCCTGTTCCTGTAAGCTGGCGTATTTTGGACAGACAGGCAGATCAGCATCCATCTGCCTGGAGGAACACAAGTCTTACATCTGTAAACATAACTATGGCCATTCAGGCTTAGCTGACCATGTTTTGGACACCACCCACAGAGTATCATGGAAGAAAACCACCACGCTCCACCACAGCAAATTCGAGAAAGAGAGACTTTTCTTAGAAGCAGCAGCAGCAGCTCTCAGAAACCAACCAAATCTTAATAAATACGGTTGCATTAAGCTTCTGAAGATTTGGGAAACACTCATCACTAGAGGTCTCACCTTACATTCCAGGCCACCTACTACTGCCATTAGAGGGCGCTCCACCTAGATAGGACTTTAGTATCACCCACGTGGTTGGGCTTAGTATTGTAAGATTTGTGTGTGCATGTTACATTAATTGTTTTTGTAATCCCCATAGATGTCCTAGTGACTAGGATGAAATATAGGAAGTATTAAATTCTATTTTAATTCTTTTTTGAGTGTTGTAAAAAATCCATTAAGCCTCCAACATGATGTCCTCACAGCACTTAAGCCTCTACACACGAATACTAATGGACACAGAGGAAGAGAACAAGAAAGCAGTTTTGCAATACATAGATAAAATTATTTTTGTGGATGAGATTATGCACATCTGACATTTATCAGTTGGCAGATAAGAGCAACTTGTTTGCCTTCATTTGATGTACTTTATCTCCATGTGTTGTTATATGCATATTTCTGTATATATTCCCTTCTTGTGACTGAATAAACTATAATGATGTTAATTTCTATCTGTTAGTGTCTTCACTATCCAAGTAGTTGCTTGTGCTTTTTTTTTTTTTTTTCTTTGAATGGCTCTTTAGGATTTCTTGCTTACCTCTGATAATCTGATTAGTCAGAATACATTTTTTGATTAATGGTAATCTTTTTTTAGCAGAATGTTTATGGGCAGTTATGTATATTGTCTATGCTAACTAATTAGCAACTTTAATAGTTGTTTAAAATTAAGTTTTCAGTTGGAGATGTATTATATATGTCCATTTAATGGCTGGGCCAAAAATTTGCTTACATAATTACAATCTCAGAAAACATGATTGTTTTGAGAAGTAATCAGAAATGTCATGAAAATTAAAATATAAAATGTGAATAGAAGTCATAATTATGCTTAAATGTATGACAGTATACATTTTAACATATTGATATTTAATTTACAACTCTTAATTATTTCTAGACCTGAATTCCACAGAAGTTTTACAATTTAAATTTGCATTAATACCATATTGCAGTTTCTGTTATTGAAATGAGGCAGCAATACTTGTACTGAAATTTGCAGTGCTAATACATTATCTAAATAATTTTAAATGACCCAGTTACTCCTGAGCCCACTCACAACTTCTTCGAATTTATGCAGTACATTCAGGATGTGATATGGTGGTTAATCCTGTTTGCATAGTCTGTTATTTCAACATTTGTTATTAGAATGTCATGTTCTACTGTCATTGGAATATTTGTTGGTCTCTGCTCAGTTTGTTTTTCAAGGAGGGAGTGGGTCTCTTGGAAAGAATCTCCTTTACATGAGGCTAAGTTACCTCTGAAAAACATTTATTAAAAGTTCCTTCTGTCCTAGATAGGATTTGAAGTTCTTTTTTCTGCTTTATGGCATTATTGACACAAGTATCAATGAATGATAAAGAAAGCTATGAATGATAAATATATATGGACTTTTCAGATGATATGGCTTTTAAATAGTATTGTGCTAAGAAAGCTCTTACTGAAAAATTGTAAACATGAATGCTGTTTTACTTGAAACTTCGCATTTGAGTAATAGCTGCATATAGTTGTGAAAGATCATAGAATCTCACAATGCATTATATCAATACAAATGTTTTGTCTCAGTTATATATCATTGCATTTTAGGAATAATTGTTTTATGTATAGGTAGATCACAGAATGAAAACCTAGTTCCTTGCGATTTGCTGTTACTTCGGGGGCCCTGCATAGTTGATGAATCTATGCTTACTGGAGAGTCGGTTCCACAAATGAAAGTAAGACAATTTCTAATTTATAAGTATTATTTGGTAATGATGTTTTTACACTTTAACCACTTTTTCATCTTAATTCTCAACAGGTAGCTATGCTTTTATATACATATATTATTTAAAATTTGAGACTAAAAAAAAAACTATCATACTTGCAGGAAAACTATTTTACTGATGTAAAATTTTCACTTCAATACAAGTACCATAGAAGACAATTAAAATACAAATGTCAGAAGTGTTTTAAAAAGTGCAAACATAGTGTAAGGGAAAAAACCAACTGGGCAATAAAATTTCCACTTAATTAATTTAAAAATGTGTGTGTGTGTATATGTAGAAAATAATAAATTAGGAATTAATTCAGAATGATATTTTCATACAGAGGATAACCAAAGGCCATCAGATCTGTTTTAATTTTGATTATATAAAATGGTCTCACAGCTTTCTTTATATATTTCATAAGGAATCTACTCATGTAACTTAGTTTTCTTCCAGAGCACTCTGTATTAAGTACAGATGATATATTCAGCTAATTCAGATTGCACTAATTCATAGTACTGGATGTTCTTCATGATTGAGCAACAGATTTACTCAATTGCCCAAAGTAATGATAGCCACAGGAGTAATGTGTCTATCAGGAGCAGGTCTTTAGGCAAGGAAAAAAGCTTGTCATTGGGTGAAGAAAGGAATGTCAATCTTCCTGACAGGATGAAAGAATACCATATTGTTGAGAGGCCTCAGAACTCTAGCAGTACATTCAGATATTCGATTAACATAAGGAAGAGAAATCTAAGGGATTTCTTCCTTAGACATAGACTAGGAGCCTAAAATTGTTAAATGCTCTGTTGATAAAGGACTTATGGAAATCTTTTTTAGAAAGGCAGATTTGATTAAATTTGCCTTTCTAAAAAATTCAATAATTTCAATAATTAAATTTTTTGCATAAAAGGACCTCTGTAGAACATAAAGTATGTTATAAGTGTAGCATTCTTAAAAAAAAGTGTGACAGGGTCGTAATAGTTGAGAATTTTTGATTCGGGTGATGATGTTGAAGTAATATGGATATAAGGATCACTATGTATGTCTTTTCAAAATAACTGAGAAATGCAAATTGCCATCAGGCTGATGAAGAATTAATAAATTTAGAAATTCATTGTGTAGAAATTATGGAGACAAAAAGAAATGTGTTAGATAGAGCAATTACTTACAGTTAAGAAGATAACACAATGTTTCAACCACTATATGAAGGTCATCATGGGCAACATACAAATGATCATGACACAAGCTAGATGACACTACACAAAAGTTAGATAAATCTAATTGCTTTGTTAATCATTCACATTAGCCTGACCTCTGGTGAAAAAAATTAATTAAAATAAAATAATTAAAACTTTTTTTTACATAATGAAAGTTTATTTTCCACTTGGTTAGAGTATAATAAATTTAGTTTAATCCTTTATCCAAGTGTGAGCAAACAAAGTTTGCGCCTGAAAGTATCTTCAGGACTGGGTTAAGGTGGTACACACCAGGGCAACTCGTTGCAAAGGTGGAGCAAGCTACCAACACTCCTATCCTAGTATCTCCTATAATGCAAAACACATCTCCTTGCGGATATGTCTATTGTTATGCATTAAGGGAAGGGCCACTACCCAGACCGGTTTCGACCTTTATTGAGGTCTCTTCAGTGGGAGCCAGGCCCAAGTCGAGATATCAGGCCGAAGCATTTGCAGGTCATCTCCACCTATAGGAATTGCCAATTGGTGTGCCACCCTTTTTTAATAAATTACTCTGGATTTAGAGAAAGATGTTGAAAGTTTATTTTCCACTTGGTTAGAGTATAATAAATTTAGTTTAATCCTTTATCCAAGTGTGAGCAAACAAAGTTTGCGCCTGAAAGTATCTTCAGGACTGGGTTAAGGTGGTACACACCAGGGCAACTCGTTGCAAAGGTGGAGCAAGCTACCAACACTCCTATCCTAGTATCTCCTATAATGCAAAACACATCTCCTTGCGGATATGTCTATTGTTATGCATTAAGGGAAGGGCCACTACCCAGACCGGTTTCGACCTTTATTGAGGTCTCTTCAGTGGGAGCCAGGCCCAAGTCGAGATATCAGGCCGAAGCATTTGCAGGTCATCTCCACCTATAGGAATTGCCAATTGGTGTGCCACCCTTTTTTAATAAATTACTCTGGATTTAGAGAAAGATGTTGAAAGTTTATTTTCCACTTGGTTAGAGTATAATAAATTTAGTTTAATCCTTTATCCAAGTGTGAGCAAACAAAGTTTGCCCCTGAAAGTATCTTCAGGACTGGGTTAAGGTGGTACACACCAGGGCAACTCGTTGCAAAGGTGGAGCAAGCTACCAACACTCCTATCCTAGTATCTCCTATAATGCAAAACACATCTCCTTGCGGATATGTCTATTGTTATGCATTAAGGGAAGGGCCACTACCCAGACCGGTTTCGACCTTTATTGAGGTCTCTTCAGTGGGAGCCAGGCCCAAGTCGAGATATCAGGCCGAAGCATTTGCAGGTCATCTCCACCTATAGGAATTGCCAATTGGTATGCCACCCTTTTTTAATAAATTACTCTGGATTTAGAGAAAGATGTTGAAAGTTTATTTTCCACTTGGTTAGAGTATAATAAATTTAGTTTAATCCTTTATCCAAGTGTGAGCAAACAAAGTTTGCGCCTGAAAGTATCTTCAGGACTGGGTTAAGGTGGTACACACCAGGGCAACTCGTTGCAAAGGTGGAGCAAGCTACCAACACTCCTATCCTAGTCCCTTAATGCACAACAATAGACATCCGCAAGGAGATGTGTTTTGCATTATAGGAGATACTAGGATAGGAGTGTTGGTAGCTTGCTCCACCTTTGCAACGAGTTGCCCTGGTGTGTACCACCTTAACCCAGTCCTGAAGATACTTTCAGGCGCAAACTTTGTTTGCTCACACTTGGATAAAGGATTAAACTAAATTTATTATACTCTAACCAAGTGGAAAATAAACTTTCAACATCTTTCTCTAAATCCAGAGTAATTTATTAAAAAAGGGTGGCACACCAATTGGCAATTCCTATAGGTGGAGATGACCTGCAAATGCTTCGGCCTGATATCTCGACTTGGGCCTGGCTCCCACTGAAGAGACCTCAATAAAGGTCGAAACCGGTCTGGGTAGTGGCCCTTCCCTTAATGCATAACAATAGACATATCCGCAAGGAGATGTGTTTTGCATTATAGGAGATACTAGGATAGGAGTGTTGGTAGCTTGCTCCACCTTTGCAACGAGTTGCCCTGGTGTGTACCACCTTAACCCAGTCCTGAAGATACTTTCAGGTGCAAACTTTGTTTGCTCACACTTGGATAAAGGATTAAACTAAATTTATTATATTTTTTTACATAATATAATAATATAGATGATCATAAAAAATTACAGCAGAACTACATCAAATGCATCTCTACAATCCTGTTATCATAAGTTCCTGCATTGGAGTTCTGCCATCATGTTGAGATTGGAGTGATAAATTAGCATCTCACAAGGTTCCTTAAATTTTCTTTCAAACCAGGTTTGGTGTGGTGTAGGGACTTGGTGCCTTTCCAGTTCATTTGTGACATGTTTGGAGTGCATGGTCTTGACAAGCCTGTTTCATCATGTGAAGGAATTTATTGTGGTGTTTGTATTCATTTGTTCTTGTTGGAATGGTGCGCCCTGTTTCCCCTATGTAGGGTAGGTTGCAGATGCAGTGTATTTTGTAAACCTCTGGGTGGCAAGGTAAAGAAGGGGATCTTTGGATGAACCGACTGTATTTTTTAATTTTGTAGGAAGTTTGAAAGTTGCCTTAATGTTATCTTATTGTTTTAATCATGATCTGCCACACACACAGGCCAACACAAAGATTTGTATCACCATCCAACACAAAAACTAGGGGTCACCAGTATCCTCAAACATAGAACCCTAACAATTTGCTCTGACAAGCAGGTGTTAAAGGAGGAACATGAAATTATTTGCCAAATGTTTATAAAAAATTACTACAAAAAAAAAGTTCACAAGATCATCCATAATAATGCCATAAAAGGTAAAAAAAAAGATTACAACAATGCCATAGCCATACCTTACATAAGGAGAATGCCAGAAAAAATAGACAGAATGCCTATTTTTTTAATACAGTATTAAGGCAACTTTGAAGCCTCCCGCAAAATTTAAAGGTATACTCATTTTATCAAACGATCCCCTTCCTTACCTTGCTCACTTGGGTGAGTGGGGGGGGGTACAAAATCCCCGCATTAAATACTTTCATTATGGTAACAGGACTGTCAGATCATGCACTCCAAACATGCCATGAATTACTTGGAAAGACACCAAGTCCCTACACTCAACAAAATCTGGTTTGAAAGAAAATTCAAGGAACCTTGTGAGATGCTAATTCATCATCCCAATCCTAACAAGAATAACGGATTGATTAATTCCAAGAATCTGAAGACCCACCTGTAACCTATATAGCATCCAGAACATGATGGCAAAACTCCAACAAAAGATTTTCTTATAACAGGACTGTAGAGATACATTTGATGTAGTTCCACTGTAATTTTTTAATCACCTATATATTATTATATTTATTACATAAAAAAATTTTTTTTTTTTTAAATGATTTATTCTGTTATTTTAATTAATTTTTTTTTTCACCAGTGGTCAAGCCTTGTAAATGATTAACATATAAGTTAGATTTATCTTATTTTTGTGTAGTGTCGTGTACCTTGTATCATTATCATTTGTATGTTTCTCTGGAACATACAAATTAAGGAGCAAAGCTGTATAACTGAGAGGAGACGTCCACATAGCCATTAAAGGAATGCGGAGAACCGACCAGGGCTTCTGACCTAATGTGCAATCCTCACCTTCTCGTGGTGCACCCTGTTGGGTATCTGCCTGGATACTGAACGAACAAGGATGGGCTGGCAATTTGGGATTTAGCCGACCATGTATTCTTATTGGCTTAAACCAATATACAAAACGATGGTACAACATGACAAAATTTCATGCCAGCTGGGGTGTCGCCAGGGTTACACAAGACCCGCGTTGTGTTCGCCACGGAACCAGGGCGAACACCAAAAAGTCAGCTACTGAACAAATCTGAAAACACACCCCAACTCAAAATCACCTGAGTTAAAATTGGTACTATCAACATAAAAAAGCCTGAATGGCAAAGAAATGGAGCTAGCTGAGGAATTAGATAAGTACCAGATCGACATAATAGAGGTGACTGAAACAAAAAAGGAAAAAATTGGTTAGACCTTTCTGAGCAATAAATACAAAATGTTATATTTAGGCAATGACAAGGAAAAGAAAGAGTAGCCATAGTATTCAACACAAAATAGGAGGCTAATCTTCTTCAATGGCAGGCAATCTCAAGTACAGTAATGTGGGCAAATATGAGAATGGGGAACTGGACAATGAGACTTATTTGTGCCTATCTTCCCACAGAAGGTTCTACTAAAGTAGAAGTGGAGGAATTTTGTCAGGCTTTAGAAAAACCAACTGACAATGAAAAAGGAAAAAGTTGGTCCTTGTTGGGGATCTAAATATCAGAGCAGGAAGTGATTGTCAGACATACAAAAATATTTTGGGAAAATTTGGAGAAAAGAGCAAAGCTAATAATAATGGCAAATATCTGTTGGATTTCTGCTCAGAACATGGACTGGTTATTACTAACACCATGTTCCAACATAAAAATGTGCACAAATTAACATGGAGAGAAGAGGCAAAGAATAAGAAAAGTCTCATTGACTATGTTATTGTTGATAGTGATGTTTTCTCCCTGGTGCAGGACACTAGAGTGTACAGAGGATTTGAAATTGGAAGTGATAACTATTTAGTCTTGAGCAGGATAAAATAGAATTTCATATTGCAAAGAATAACATGTAAGAAAGTGTTAAAGCAGATAAAAGTTGAGCAGCTCTCAGATGTGAACTGTATACTAAAATACACAAAGCTTGTAGAAGAAAAAATGAAAGAGCTTGAGAACTGGAACCAAACCTTGGAGATTCAGTGGCATTCCATGAAGAAAACCCTGATTGATTCAGCCAGAGAGGCGTGTGGTAAGGTTGACTGCAAGGATAGAAAAATCAGAACTCCATGAGGTACACAGGAAGTTAAAGAGGCAGTGAAGGAAAAGAAGAAAGCATATCAAAAGTTCCTGGCAAATAAGTCATCTTGAGTTCTTAGAGAATACAGAGACAAATGTAAGAAAGTTAAACTCTTAACTTTCTAACATTTGTAAAATTATAAATGTAAGAAATTGTAATTTGTTACACAAAAGCTAAACAAAAGTCATAGGAGGACTTTGACAAGAACATAAAAAATAAATATCAAGAAAGTGGCAAAATATTCTGGAGGTTGTTGAAGAAGCTTAGAAATGGAGGAAAGAGTGCTCTAAAAGGAGTTAGAGATGATAAAGGTGACATGAAAACGGGAGAAAAGAATATCCTTGAAGTTTGGAGTAATTACTTCAAAAAATTGCTGAATGAAACAAGCAGTGATGACAGCACAGTGGTAAAAAACACTCAACAGGCATACAGGCAGGAATACATATCCATACTTGAGGTAGAAAAAGCCATCAAAGGCTTGAAATGTGGAAAGGTAGCAGGAATAGATGATATTCGACCAGAAATGCTGCAGATATATGGTGGTATAAAAGTCTTACAGTGGCTACACTGCATAGTTCAAAGTGCCTGGACAGAGAGACAAATTCCCGATGATTGGGGTAGAGGTCTCATAGTACCCATATATAAAAAGGGAAATAAAGCTGAATGTGAGAATTACAGAGGTATTTCCGTACTGAGTGCTCCTGACAAGATTTATGCAAGTATACTTAAGAAACGGTTGAGAATAATTGTGGAAGAAAAGCTTGGTGAAGTACAAGCTGGATTTAGGCCAAATAGAGGCTGTTAGGATTAGATTTTCACTTTACGGCAGATACTCGAGAAATCATGGGGATATAACAAAGATCTGTATTTAAGTTTTGTAAATCTGGAAAAGGCATATGACAAGGTGCCAAGGGAGAAGCTATTCAATATGCTACAGTTATATGGTGTCAATGGAACATTATATCAAGCAATACTTAGTCTTCATTTGAGTTGTAAGTCAGCAGTTAGGATTGAAGGAAGTACAGGAAGATTGTTTAATCTGGTGTGAGACAAGGATGTACATTATCCCCCTCTGTTATTCATTATCTATATGGATCACATTATGAAGGAAAGTGGTATTAAACATGATATCAGATTGGAGATGTTAATGTCAGCTTTATGCGGATGATGTTATACTTCTAAATAAATTCACTACAAGCCTGCAAGATTCTCTGACTAAATTGAATAACTGTTGTAATAGATATGGTATGAAGGTCAGCAATAAAAAGACAATAAAAATAGGCAGAATCATTGAAAATGTCAACTGTGTTGTGAATGGAGACCCTATGGAACAAGTAAAACATTTCAGCTACTTAGGCACGATTTTTAGTGAATATGGTAAATTAAATATAGAAATAGACAACAGAATCAGCAAAGCTGGTATCGTGGGAAGTCAATTGAATAAATTCATATGGAATAAGAGAGAAATTAGTCAGAACACTAAATTAGCTGTATACAAGACAGTGTTCAAACCAATTTTAACTTATGGATCTGAGAGCTGAGTCAGAAGTAAAAGTCTTGACCAAAGACTAGAGACCGCAGATATGAGAGTCCTGAGAAAGATTAGGGGCGTGAACAGATGGCATCAATGGCAATATCATATTAAAAACGAGGATATTAGGAAAGAACTTGACATTGTCGGCATCCAGGAATGGTTAGCAGAGCTAATCTCAGGTGGTATGGTCACTTAAATAGAATGGGCGAGGAAAGATTAGCAAAACAAATGTTCTCTGCCAGGTTGGCAGGAAACGACCCAGAGGAAGGCCAAGATATAGGTGGATTGATACGGTACAAAGTGCCTTAATTACAATGTTCTTAATTGTAAGTAAAGTAAAATTGCTCTAACATGTGTTTTTATCTCCATAAATTCTACATAATGATTTACCAACCAATGTGTAACATTGTAAAAAAGAAATCTAAAAAGGCTAGCAGGTGGTTTTTCTTTTCTAAAGTGAACTCAGTTCTAGAATAAATAGCATTTATTTTTGAGACGGAAAGTTTTAAATTAAATGGAGAACCATTCCATATCGCAAATACATCAATATCATATCTTTACACCATGTTATAAGTGTAGGAGAAATGGAATTTAGGAGAATTTTGGAGAGGACTAGAATGGATAACAGAATCAAAGCTTAATATCAAGAGGTAATTTTGGTTTAAGTAAATTAACAGTATCTGTCTAAGAATCATAGGGAAAAGAGGTAATATATCTAAGCTAATCATGAATGAAGGACCTAAAGGAAGATTACAACTTTTATTTTTGAAATCCAAAGAATTTATTTCAGTCAAGGTATAATAATGTGAAATATCTGTTGACAATTTCTAGGATTATACCAGATGAGCAAAATATAAGATTTGACAATATTAACAATGGAAAGAGATATTGTAAAAGAGCAGTGAATGAGTAATAAAGTTATGAAAAAGCAAATCAGTGATCAACTGAAAGAAACAATCCATGGCATGAATAATATAAGTCATCAGTTAAGGGGATAAAAATCCCTTATTGTTTTTCAGCCAGTAAGCAAAACTATGATAGAGAACTACGATCTGAACGTTTCATGCCGACGAACCAATCCAAGCGTAAATGACCACTTGGTAGTGCCACACACGGCAACTCGTTGCAAAGGTGGAGCAAGAACCATCACTATTCTTGATATTTTTTCATAACGTAAAAACACACAGCTCTTAGGGATTTTTATCCCCTTAACTTATCAACCTCGCCAGGAAAAAAAAAAAAAAAGCCTGTTTGGTTTTTCATGATAGTTAGAATATGGTATAAAATAATATATAGTGACACACCTTTCTGGCAATCGTACAGCAAAAGTATGCAAGTTCTTTTCACTTAAACCCTGATGTTCTAGGTCTAGCTACTCACTGATGAGACCTCAAAAAAAGGTTGAAACCGGTCTGGGTAGTGACCTCTCCTCATAATGTAAAACAGTACTACATCTCCTAAGAGCTGTGTGTTTTTACATTATGAAAAAATATCAAGAATAGTGAGGGAGCTTGCTCCACCTTTGCAACGAGTTGCCGTGGTGTGGCACTACCAAGTGGTCATTTACGCTTGGATTCGCCGCCAGTTCGTCGGCATGAAACGTTCAGATCGTAGTTCTCGATCGTAGTTTCGCTTACTTAAAAATCCCTTATTAAAAAACAATAAGGGATTTTTATCCCCTTAACTTATCAACCTCGCCAAAAAAAAAAAAAAAAAAAAAAATAGCCGTTTGGCTTTTCATTATAAGTCGTTATCGTCAAATTCCTGCTATTTACCCTCAAGGGGTGTACAGGATAAGATAGTACTACAAGAAAAATTTACATCATCACTACTTGTCAAGACTCCAATGTTATCATTATCAGATCTTATATTTCCCCGTTCACAAAACAGTTGACATTTTCAAGAATTCTACCTATTTTCATTGTCTTTGTCTTTTTAATGCTGACCTTCATACCATATCTATTACAACAGTTATTCAATTTAGTCAGGGAATCTTGCAAACTTATAGCGGATTTATTCAGAAGTATAACATTGTCCGCATAAAGCAAAGTGCTGACATTAACATCTCCAATTCTGATATGTTTAGTACCACTTTCCTTCATAATGTGATCCATATAGATAATGAATAACAGAGGGGATAATGTACATCCTTGTTTCACATCAGATTTAACATTAAACCATCTTCCTGTACATCCTTCGATTCTAACTGCTGACTTACAACTCAAATACAGACTAAGTATTGCTTGATATAATGCCCCATTGACACCATATAACTGTAGTGTATTGAATAGCTTCTCTCTTGGCACCTTGTCATATGTCTTTTCCAGATCGACAAAACTTAAATACAGATCTTTGTTATATTCCCATGCTTTCTCGACTATTTGTCGTAAAGTGAAGATCTGATGCTGACAGCCTCTATTTGGCCTGAATTCAGCTTGTTCTTCGCTAAGTTTTTCTTCCACAATTCTCAACTGTTTCTCAAGTATACTTGCATATATCTTACCAGGAACACTCAGTAGGGAAATACCTCTGTAATTCTCACATTCAGTTTTATTTCCCTTTTTATATATGGGTACTATGAGAGCGCTACTCCAATCATTGGGAATTTGTCCCGCTGTCCAGGCCTTTTGAACTATGCAGTGTAGCCACTGTAAGACTTTTATACCACCATACTTCCGCATTTCTGGTCGAATATCATCTACTCCAGCTGCCTTTCCACATTTCAAGCCTTTGATGGCTTTTTCTACTTCAAATATGGATATGTATTCCTGACTGCATGCCTGGTCAGTGTTTTTTTACCACTGTGCTGTCATCACTGCTTGTTTCATTTAGCAGTTTTTCAAAGTAATTACTCCATACTTCAAGGATATCTTTTTCTTCCATTTTCATGTCACCTTTAACATCTCTGACTTCTTTTACAGCACTCTTTCCTCCTTTCCTAAGCTTTTTCAACAACCTCCAGAATATTTTGCCACCTTCTTGATATTTATTTTTTATGTTCTTGCCAAAGTCCTCCTGTGACTTTTCTTTAGCTAGTTTTACAATTTGTTGCATTTGTAATTTTACAAATGTTAGAAAGTTAAGAGTTTAACTTTCTTACATTTGTCTCTGTATTCTCTAAGGGCACAAGCTGACTTATTTGCCAGGAACTTTTGATATGCTTTCTTCTTTTCCTTCACTGCCTCTTTAACTTTCTGTGTACACCATGGAATTGTAATTTTTCTATCCTTGCAGACAACTTCACTACATGCCTCTCTAGCTGAATCAATCAATGTGTTTTTCAATGCTTGCCACTGAATCTCCAAGGTTTGCTTCCTGTTCTCGAACTGTTTCATTTTTTCTTCAATAATCTTTGTGTATTTTAGTGTACACGTCACATCAGAGCTTCTCAACTTTTATTCATTTTAAAACTTTGTTACACGTTATTCTTTTCAATATGAAATTCTATTTTATCCTGCTCAAGACTAAATGGTGATCACTTCCAATTTCAAATCCTCTGTACACTCTGGTGTCCTGCACCAGGGAGAAAACATCACTATCAACAATAACATAGTCAATGAGACTTTTCTTATTCCTTACCTCTTCTCTCCATGTTAATTTGTGCACATTTTTATGTTGGAACATGGTGTTAGTAATAACCAGTCCATGTCCTGAGCAGAAATCCAACAGATATTTGCCATTATTATTAGCTTTGCTCTTTTCTCCAAATTTTCCCAAAATATTTTTGTATGTCTGACAATCACTTCCTACTCTGCTATTTAGATCCCCAACAAGGACCAACTTTTTCCTTTTTCATTGTGTCAGTTGCTTTTTCTAAAGCGTCAAAAAATACCTCCACTTCTACCTTAGTAGAACCTTCTGTGGGACGATAGGCACAAATAAGTCTCATTGTCCAGTTCCCCATTCTCATATTTGCCCACATTACTGTACTTGAGATTGCCTGCCATTGAAGATTAGCTCTTATTTTGTGTTGAATACTATGGCTACTCCTTCTTTTCCTTGATTGTCATTGCCTGAATATAACATTTTGTATTTATTGCTCAGAAAGGTCTCACCAATTTTTGCCTTTTTTTGTTTCAGTCACCCCTATTATGTCGATCTGGTACTTATCCAATTCCTCAGTTAGCTCCGTTTCTTTGCCATTCAGGCTTTTTATGTTGATAGTACCAATTTTAACTCTGCTGATTTTGAGTTGGGGTATGTTTTCAGATTTTTTCAGTAGCTGACTTTTTGGTGTTCGCCCTGGTTCCCTGGCATAAACAACGGGGGCCTTGTGTAACCGGGCGAAGCCCCAGCCGTCATGAAATTTTGTCATGCTGTACCATCATTTTTATTTTGGTTTAACCAATAAGAATACAGTTTGGTCGGCTAAATCCCAAATTGCCAGCCCATCCTTGTTCGTTCAGTATCCAGGCAGATACCCAACAGGTATCTGCCTGGATACTGGACACCACGAGAAGGTGAGGATTGCACATTAGGTCAGAAGCCCTGGTCGGTTCTCCACATTCCATTAAAGGCTATGTGGTGGTCTTCTCTCAGTTTTACAGCTTTGACCCTTAAGCACCCTTGAATAATATAAGTGATATGAGTATATCAAAAGTCTGGAGTAGTGAAAGTAGTAGTGCAAAGATGATGAATGACATGGCAAGGTGCACTAAAACAGAAAGATGCTAGAGATAATGGAGTAGCAAAGAAAGAATGGTAAATAATATAGAATGAAAGATTGGAACACAAGATGATATTAGGATAGAATTAGTAAGGTTCAAGAATGAATTGAGGCATGTGCATAGAGATAGAACATTTCGAGAAGAGATTGGTAGTTGGAGGCATGTTTCCAGAAAACCACTCACCACAGTTGAGTGAATTTTTGGCATCATTCGAAATTCATTGAAAACATATTCTATTTTTAGCATAATTTACGCATTTTTTTTTTCTTAAAACGTCATTCACAGTTAAGTTATTTTATCACAGGTGACCACCAACAAATTCATTAAAGAAGTTTTATTTCAAGAGAGTTGGAAATAGAAATTCTGGAACTTAAATCCTTAATTCGAACCCTACGGCATTCTCTTTTAAAGAATTGCCGAAATACTTGCAATTTATTGTTGCTGGTTTTCTCCAGAAGTCATAAAGTGAAGATGATTTGTTTACGTTATGACTGGAAACACTTTCAGCCAATCATCTTCACTTTCTTCCCACCTTTTATTTTCTTTAAGATTCAGAACTGTAGTTTTATTTCTACATGACAGAATATTCCTTTTTTCGTAAATAAGGAATATTCTGTCATGTAGAGTAATTTATAACTCAACATACCGTATCTTCTTAACTCCCTCAACAGTTATGTCATCATTATTGTAACAGAACAGTTAATAACTTTTAAATGTTTTTCTTTCTCTTTCCATATGAAAGACTTCATAAATATATGCTTTTGAGGTCTGAAAATCTCGTTTCTCTCACAGCAGCATATAGGATTCTTTTCACTCCAGGCATACTTCTCTAGGTGACACACTTCCTGCATTTGTTTCAGTCATAATGCAATAAAAATGAGCTGCCATTAAGTGTTATAGTTATGGTGCTTTACTTTAAAACAGTCAATCTCACACAATTGAACTGTGTGAGAAAATAAGTTTTTCATATCATATCATATATATATTTAAATTGCAGTTATCATTTCCAATAAATACATTTTAATCAAATCAGTGCATTCATTTAGTTCAATATTAAACTTATACATACATGCATACACATGACATATGTAATAGACATTCTTCTTACAATATAAGAATTAAAATTGGCACAATCTAATTAAATACTCTAGTAGATTTATACACCTTATTCTTCCAACACCTTTACCTCTTAAGTAGGTGCACAATTGTAATATAATATAATATTGTCCTAAGTATCTTGCAAAGACAGGTGTTTGCAAGATACTCATGTGACTATTATCTTGCAAAGGAAAGTTTCATAATTTCCAGATTCACTTTTCACAGTGCACCATGAGTGCATTGTAAAAAGTGAGTCTGGCCTCACATTGAGTACTACATACTTTCTTGTTTTTGTAGATTTTATTTGTCTTCCCTGTTAAATTATTATTTATGTATAATTTATATAAATTCAACCTTCATTATGAACAATAAATGAAAGAAAATGCAAAATGAGTTGTGATGAACTGTGTTGTGGCATACATTTTAAACCCAACTTAAAGGAAAGCCTATTTCTGTATAATTACATTTAATGTATATTGAGAATTAAAGAATGTATTACTTGTTTCTTTCAACATAATATTTTTTTTAACCTCACGTATAAGAATATTGATATAAAGTAGACGATAGGTTGGGCAAGTGAACTTTTTTTATGGCTAATAGATTTAAGTGGTATTTCTGGAGCCTTAGTTGAAGGTGTAAGAAGGAAGATGCCAGTGATAGCTGAGTGAGTTAGAGATGAGTCATTGCAGTGGAATGTGGAAAGTAGTGCAGTGCTGTATGGGGGAATCTAGGTGAAAGACATAAAAATGAAGCAGGTGTTAAGTGTATGCCTAAGAGGAGCAATGGTAGGAAGAGTGACTGAGACTATGGAGAGTAGAGGAAATGCAGATGAAGTGACTGTGTTGATTGGAACAAATGACTTATGAGGAAGTGTAGTGCATTGTTTGTGAGCTAGAGACAGTGAAGCAAAAGAGTATGAGAGGACATATTGTGAGTTTGCTGTCAAGGTATGATAATAGAGAGCTGAGGAGAAGAGCAATGATCACGAATAGCTTGATTGCTAGAATGTGCAGGAAGAGATGACTTGAATTTGTCGTTGTATAGGATAAATTTGAAGGTCAGAAAGAGCTATTTGGTGGTCTATGTTTGAGTGAGAGTGGTAGTGCTAAGCTGGGTAGATTGTTGATGAGAGGAGGAGAATGTGTAGCCAGTCATGGAAACAATGGTGGGACTGTGGGTGTCAGTATAACAAATTTAGTTTAATCCTTTATCCAAGTGTGAGCAAACAAAGTTTGTGACTGAAAGTATCTTCAGGACTGAGGTAAGGTAGTACAACACCAGGGCAACTCTTTGCAAAGGTGGAGCAAGCTACCAACACTCTTGTCTCAGTATCTCCTATAATGCAAAACACATCTCCTTGCGGATATGTCTAATGTTATGCATTAAGGGAAGGGCCACTACCCAGACTAGTTTCGACCTTTATTGAGGTAGAATGGGAGTTCATGTTTCTCATCATCGGCCTTTGGAGTAAAAAAGCATGCTGAGGATCAGCAGACAGTATGAGGGGAAAAACATGAAAGGTAGAGTAAGATAGTAGGAGGTAAAAGAGGCCTCAGTCGACCTGTTTAGCCGTTCCACAATGTGGGTTTGGCTAAGAAGTCTATACACATCATCTCTTATCACCTTTTTTTATTTTTTTTATTTTACTTTATTATTATTATTTTATTTTATTTTATATTTTATATAAAATAAAATAACCATACATAAATCAAAATTTAAAAAACCTGAGGTTCGCATTTAAGTTTGTCCGAATCAATAAAACTTATCAGGTGTTTATGGAGGATTTCCGTCAACCCTGCTTTAGATCGATATTTAAAAAATTACTGTTAGCTCTTAATTGTTATTAATTAATACAGTTTCTTGATTAATAAATGTGATAACCTTACTCTTATTTCAAATTTTAAAGTTACTTGTTGTTCTTAGATTGCTTAGGGCTTAATAAGGTCCAGGATAGATTAAAATTAATTTTTTTTTTTTTTTTTTAAATAGTATTAATAGCATCGTGGCGAACTACCAGACCTTGTATCATTGGAACTCAGAGTTGGGGTAGAATCTGGCCCGGGAGATGCTGCTCACAAGGAGCAGCACCGCCTCGCTGTAATCCTTCGCAGCCTGGGTTCTCAGATCTATCCCTACTTTGGAATGTGAAAAACCATGTGAACTAAGATTTGTAGTGAATCAGACAAGAAACATATATTTTCCCCAAGGAGGAGCTAGACAGCATGTCGTGAAATTTACAGGAATATGCAGGGTTTGATATGTCCCTGTACGAGGAAGCATATTTTCTGCAGTTTACAGTATTTATTTACAAACTTAAAGTCGCCTAGTAGATGTCTTTCTTGTGCTAAGAAACGAGGTAAATAGAAAGAAAAACCTTTCTTTATTGTTACATACATTAGCTCTGCATCGCGTACCTGGGATTTTTTCCGTACTTTCCAGATGTGATACTTCAATACATTTATTAAGAAAATAGTAAATTTTTGGGTCTTGCTAACTGGTGGAGGAAATTGTAGATATACGACCTCCTCCAGCGACAACATCAGAATTTGCAGTGCTGTGCTGAGTCTCTGCCAGAAGTGCTGAGCAGGTGGAGAAAAGTAAAAAAAATGCTCCACCGTCTCCACGGCCCGGCAGATATTGCAGAAGGGGTCGCACGGACTGGTACATACCTGGATTTGATTAGTTTCACCGGGAGCCGCCCGTAGGCTATTCACCAGGCTAGATCCCAATGAAAAGGCTGTCCCAAGCTATTTTTAATGTTTCTAAAAAGAATTTCGTTATTTGTCCTGAGATTGGGTGTATCACGCCTGGAGAGTTGGAAGAAATCCTAGTATATTTCTTTTTGGTTTGTGTGTGAGGATTTCTGTTCCATTGTCTCTGAGTGTTGTGAGCAATTTCACTAGTGTGTGGTACCACTTGGGCACAACCTTTGCGTGGGGTCCAGCATAGTCCGTGATCACAAAGAGAGGGAGGAAAAATCCTATAAAATATCTAATTAGGAGGCCGGAAGTGTGGTTGGAGTTTAAGGCCTTCCGTACGGTTTTGAACGTATTTGCATGGAGCAAGCTTTTGAGATCAGGCAGAGCGTAACCCCCTTCTTCATGTTTTAGTTGTAGGTATTCTTTTTTTACCTCGTGTTTTTTTATCATTCCAGAAAAAGTCTATGAGCTTTTTTGATAATTGATTTTCTTGTAGTAGTGTGATTCCTGTGATGTTGACGGTGTGCATCAGCATTGGAGTAATGATTATTCTTATTACTGTGGCTCTGCCATAAAAGGAGAAAAGGGTTGGTTTGAACAACCTTATCCTTTCCATGCTTGTTTCCTGCATTTGAACTGGTAATGCTAGGGTCTCAGAAAAAGGAACGCCTAGTATTGTTAGGGGCTGCGTATGCAGCGTTAAACCATAGGGAAGTCCAGTGTTATGGAAATTTCCAAAACTTTTGATTTTAGTTTTTTGTGCGTTAACGCGAAGACCACTGACTATGCTGAAGTTTTGTAGTATGTCAAGATAGATATAGATGGACTCAGAATCTCTGAGTGTAGCCACTACATCATCTGCATATGCCACTATTTTGCATTGTCTGGAGACTTGGAGCAGTGGAATACCGTTAATTGCGGGGGTGTTCTCAATTTTCCTGATCAGGGGTTCTAATGATAGGGAGAAGAGGAGGGGGCTTAGCAGGCAGCCTTGCCTAACCCCTCTCTTTATACGGATTGGTTCTGTCAGAAACCCATTAATAGATAGTTGAGTCGAGGCCTCCGTGTACATGTTTTTAATTGTACGCCAAAGTCTCCGGCCCACGCCTATTTTTTTGAGGGTGTCCTGCAAGTACATGTGGTTGATGCTGTCGAATGCTTTTTCCAGGTCGGTGGAGAGAAGTGCCAGGGGGTATTTTTTTTCCTTTGCCAGTCTGATTAAGTCTCTTAACAAGAAGAGATTAAATTCCATAGATCTACCGGGGATTCCGTAGACCTGTGAGCTTGTTATAATATTTTCTATTCCGCCCTTAATGTGCGTGCAGATAATTTTTGCAAACAGTTTGTAGTCTAAATTGGTTAAGGAGATCGGATGCCAGTTATTTGACAAAGTCCGATCTCAGTCTTTCTTTGGAATAAAGACTGTGTAGCTCTTAACGAATTCCTCGGGGATGTTTCCCGAAGTGAGGAATTCATTGAAGATGTTTACTAACGCTGGCAGTGCAAAATCCCAGATAGATCTATAGAACTCGATCCCCCAGTCTGTCTAGCCCTGGGGTCTTTTTAGTATTCATTGTTTTGCACGTTGCCTTTATTTCAGCCGCAGTTATCAGCCTGTCATGCAGGGCACTAAGATGATCGGGAACACGTTTGATGTCCCACTCGCTGAAGTCATCCGTGCCTTGCTGATCAGAGAAGATGCCGAGATACTGCTGATGAAAATGACGGAGTATTTCATGGGTTGAGTTTAGAACCTGGCCCTTCTCTTCGATCCGGTAAATCGTTCACTCGTCATTTGCCGCCACCCGTTGTTGATTGTAGAATGCTGCGGAAGGCGTTTCCAAGTTTCTGAGATAGAGTCTCGTTCGAAAGTCGAGGTCCTTGACTCTACTCTGCCACTCTTGCTGCAGCTCTATTTCTACTTCTCTGATAAGATCTCCACAGGGAACTCTGCTCCGTTCGTTTGTCCGGTACCAGCCGAGTTCCCTGTAGAGATCCCTCAGCCGTTTGCATTGTTGGTAGGCCCTTTCGCATCTGCATTTTTGAAACAGTTCCTTAGCCCGCCCCTCGAAGTGCAGCCAGTTTTCCCAGTCCCAGTTGGTGTTTGTCCATCAAATTGGTGCTGTCACAAAGGTTCTGTAGCTGGTCGCTAAAAAGACCGGGAAAGGAAGGAGGGAGCCTCCAAGGACTTCTTGCTGTTTTCATAACCTCTGGGAGTGTAATTTTGAATATGACCATTTTGTGGTCGGTTGACATGTCGTGTACTGCGGTGTGACGTATCCTTTGAACATATTGTTCCAAGTTTTGAGAAATGTACACCCTGTCTAGTCTCGTCGATATCTGGCCGTGGCACCATGTTGCCTCAACTTTCGAGGGGTAATTCCACCTCCAGACATCGACGAGGTCAAAATTTACACAACATCGTTTTAACGCGGCAATGCCGCCAGTTCCAGTATTTGCATTCCCGCCCACTTTGTCTAACCGTGTGTTTTCCACACAGTTCCAATCTCCGGCTACGATGAGGTGTTCTGCTCCCAGGAGATAGTTTTCAAGGGCAGAGAAGAAACCATTTCTGTGGTGTGGGCTGTTCGGGGCATAAACTGCAACAAGCCGGATGGTACAGCCACCGTACTTCCAGTCCACCGCTACTAGACGTCCTGTGGCATCTTTCTGGACATTGAAGACCCCCCCCCCCCCGCAATTGGGGGGCGAATTAGTATCCCCACCCCTTGCGAGTGCGTGTCCCCGAAGCACCAGCAACTGGTGACCGGGTAGCTTCTCTAGAAGTTCTCCACGTCCCAATACTTATAAAAATGGGTTTCTCGTATCAGGAGGATATTAATTTTGTGTGTTAACATTAGCCTCCAGACAGCGCTTTGTTCAAAAGTGTTGCATAGTCCGTTAGTGTTTAAAGTGGCAATTTTAAATTCCATGTTGATGTTTAGAAGAGGGGGGGGGGGGTTGTTATCTGTTGGTGGGTCTACATAAACCACATCCGATTCTCCATCGTAGCTGTTTGGACTTTTTGCCTCGAGATCAATACAGAGGTTGCCTAGAAAGTCCATATCCATGTCGCTAGAAGAGTCGGTTCTGTGGATATGTGGTTGGGGTTCTGCAGGTTGGTCCACTACTGGGGATAGGTTTCCTGGCATTGTTACGGCCTCGTCAAGGGGCTCTGTGCCTGTTGCTCCACATTGGCCAATAATTTGGGAGTTATCCATTTCGCGCTCTGATGACAGTAGGCTGCATTGTTTAGATTTTTTCTTTTCCTCTGTCTCTATGTCTCTTGTGCGCTTTGTTGGAGCGCTGATCGCGACCATTTCTTCCTCCTTCCTGTGTGTATCAATTTTTCCCATCTCGTTGTTGGGTTTTTTTCCTTTCGTGTGGCGGGTTTTCTTGGGTATTTTACTCGCTGGGATTTTTGTGAAGGCTCTGTTTTCTGCTGTTCCCCCTATTTCGGCCTGTTGGGGGAGCTTCGGAAAATCGTTCCCTGATAAAGCCTCAGGTTTTCCGATGGGTGTAGCCCTGACCAGTGTTATGGTCCCTCCAGTTACTTCTGCCTGTGTCCTGTGTGGGCATGTGCCAACTTTGTGAGTCGAGTCCCCACATTTAAAATACGGTGCTGTGCAGCTTTCTCGTTTGTGCTTCAGTGATCTGCAGTTTCTACATTGTGTTCTCGGGCATTTTGCCCCGAGGTGTTCACCAGAGTTACATCGAAAGCACAATCTTTTAGCACCTGGGTAATTGACCATAACCATAGTTTGGCCCCCAAGTAAACGAAGTTGGGAACTTCTTTCTCCATATCTATCTGGATTTTTACTTCTCCTGTTTTTCAGCCTTTGAATTCTTCGTCCTCTACCGCTTTGATATCATAAATTTACCCCCATTTACCAAAGAATTTCCTGATGTCGGCTTCATTTTCCAGGTATTCCAGGGGAAACCTGTCTATTTTTAATGTTTTGCTTAGGCCCCCTACTACAAAAGGCCTGATTGTTTGTCCTGAGCATGGGAAACCGTTTAATAGTTTCCTTCTTGTTTGGTCGTCTTTGACCATTATTTGAAATCCCCCCCGGGTACGGTGTGAAACCGTATATGTTCTCTCCCCTACTTCGTTTATTAGCGCTCTCGCCAACGCCCACTTCTGTATGGACTGATTGACCTCGATACTGAGAGTCCTAGTTCTGGGCAGAAAGGATGTCATTGTTAATGTGAAATCCTAACTACTATCGATAGAGAAGGAAAAAAAACGAGATGTTAGCAAGGGCCAAAGTCGAGGAACGCCGAGCGTTCCTCGTCAGTAAATACACGCCAAACAAAGGAAGTACCAGAAGGAAAAGACAGAAAAAAGAAAGGTCTTACCAACACTGGAGTACTTCTATGGAACTGGTGCGTGATGCTCTCAAATCCATCTGCACAATCTGGATCTCCAAGTTGACTGCAGGTCGAAAAGATAGTACTTTTGCCTCCGGCTGGAATCCGCTGTTGTCACAGTGATCTTTACAGGTGGTGCAACTCCGCAACTACAAAGCATCTCTTCTGCTATAGGAGCCAGGCTAGAAATGTCTCTTCAGTGGGAGCCAGGCCCAAGTTGAGATACCAGGCAGAAGCATTAGCAGGTCATCTCTACCTATAGGAGTTGCCAAATGGTGTGCCACCCTTTTTTAATAAATTACTCTGGATTTAGAGAAAGATGTTGAAAGTTTATTTTTCACTTGGTTAGAGTATAACAAATTTAGTTTAATCCTTTATCCCAGTGTGAGCAAACAAAGTTTGCACCTGAAAGTATCTTCAGGACTGGGGTAAGGTGGTACAATGCCAGAGCAACTCGTTGCAAAGGTGGAGCAAGCTACCAACATTCCTGTCTCAGTATCTCCTATAATGCAAAACACATCTCCTTACGGATATGTCTAATGTTATGCATTAAGGGAAGGGCCACTACCCAGGCTAGTTTCGACCTTTATTGAGGTCTCTTCAGTGGGAGCCAGGCCCAAGTTGAGATACCCCAGTCCTGAAGATACTTTCAGGTGCAAACTTTGTTTGCTCACACTTGGATAAAGGATTAAACTAAATTTGTTATACTCTAACCAAGTGAAAAATAAACTTTCAACATCTTTCTCTAAATCCAGAGTAATTTATTAAAAAAGGGTGGCACACCATTTGGCAACTCCTATAGGTAGAGATGACCTGCTAATGCTTCTGCCTGGTATCTCAACTTGAGCCTGACTCCCACTGAAGAGACCTCAAAAAAGGTCGAAACTAGTCGAAACTTCCATCAGATTGGTTAAAAGCTAAGGTTGTATCTACATTTAAAAAAGGAGACAGAGATGATTGTGGAAATTACAGAGGAATAAGTTTATTAAATACAGGTCACAAAATGTACAGTAAAATCCTGAATAAAAGACTTAGAAATCTTGCAAACAATCTACTCTCTGAAGAACAAAATGGTTTTAGGCATAGAAGATCATGTATAGACAATAATTATGTGCTAAAACAAATTATTGAAAAAAGAAGAGAATTTAATTTAGATACTCATAAGCTTTTATAAATTACGAGAAAGTTTTAAATAAAATACACAGAGAAAAAGTATGGAACATAATGAAAAAACAAGGATACCCGTTACATTTAGTGCAAGCTATACAAAGTTTATATAAAGATATAAAAATACAGTTATGGTTAGGTAATAAATTAACAGAAAAGAATGAAATAAATCAGGGTGTCAGATAAGGATGTTACTTATCTTCAACTCTATTCAATATATATATATTGATTAAATTATTAAAATATGAAAAACAACAATAAAATGCGGTATCCAAGTTAACCAGAAAAACTGGCATCAATACAATGAACTTAAAAATAAAGCTAACAATACAATTTAAAATTTCACAAAAGAAATCAAAAGTCATGGCATTTAAAGGTTGAGATCATATTAGTTCAAAAATAGTTATAGAAAATAAAATAATAGAACAGATGACACAGTTTAATTACTTAGGCTGCATAATAACATATCTAAAAAGTAAAAATATAGGTGAAAAAATAAAGAAATTTCAGAAAATCTGTGGAACAAAAGAACACTGAATAAAAATATAAAAAAAAAGACAAGAAACTCAACTAAAATTTTATAAAGTAATGGCCATTCTCATTCAACAATATGGTTCAGAAACATGGATGATTAAAAAGAAAGATGAAAGTAAAATACAAGCTGCAGAGATGAGATTTTTCAACAATTAAAAGATGCACAAAATTAGATCATATAGGAAATGAAGACATCAGAAAAGAAGTAGGTATTTACAACATAAATGAAAAGATCAAGGAATATAGAGAGAAATTAAAAGAACATTTATTGAGGATGAAAAATACTGGCTACCAAAAGAGGTGGATAGATACAGACCAAACGGAGAGAGAGAGAGAGAGAGAAAAAGAAAGACCATCTGCAAGATGGAAAGACCAGTGAAGCCAGAACAGGCAAATGCCTAATCCTTGAAGAGAAGAATACTCATTTCAGCTCTTTATGCAGATGATGTTATACTGTTAAATAAATCCAGTATAAATCTGCAAGATTTATTAACCAAACTAAATAACTGCTATAATAAATTTGGTATGAAAAGCAGCAATTAAAAAAAAAGGCCACATTTTCTTTATCATAAGTATGAACAATGAAATCCAGCTGCATTCTAAAAGGAGAACCTACAGAAAAAGTAAAACATTTTGACTACTTACAGACAATGTTTGGTGAATTTGGGAACAAACAACAGAAACGGAAAAAAACAAAGCTGGTGGAGATCAATTGAATAAATTTATATGGAATAAGAGAGAAACAAGTCAAAATGCTTACGATCTATATACAAGACAGTGTTCAAACCAGTTTAATCTTGTTGATCCAAAAGATGAATTAGAAATAAAAAAATTAATCAAAGGATGGAAACCATTAATAAAGTGAACACATAGCATCAATGGCAGAATCATATCAAAAATAAATATATCAGGAACTCGACATTGTTAGCATTCAGAAATACGTGAGCAGAGCTAATATCAGATGATATGGTTACTTAAACAGAATGGGAGAGGAAAGAATTAAAAAACGGGTGTTTGATCCAATGGCAGGAAAAATAATCAAAGGAAATCCCAGATCGAGATGGATTGATGCAGTTAGATATGCCTTAGAAGAAATATATGATCTGACAATATTGGAAGTGTCCTAACATATAACAGACTAATTTGGATGAAGACTTCAACACGAAGTTAGTAATAATATATATTATTATATAGAAATTCTACAATAGGAAGTGCACTTAATATGATGAAAGCCTGTTTCCCAGGTGCAAAGATCAAGAAATGATTGTTGAAAGTTTATTTTTCACTTGGTTAGAGTATAATAAAATTAGTTTAATCATTTATCCAAGTGTGAGCAAACAAAGTCCTGAAAGTATCTTCAGGACTAGGGTAAGGTGGTACAACACCAGGGAAACTCTTTGCAAAGGTGGAGCAAGCTACCAAACTCCTGTCTCAGTATTTCCTATAATGCAAAACACATCTCTTTACGGATGTGTCTAATGTTATGCATTAAGGGAAGGGCCACTACCCAGACTAGTTTTGACCTTTATTGAGGTCTCTTCAGTGGGAGCCAGGCCCAAGTTGAGATACCCTAGTCCTGAAGATACTTTCAGGTGCAAACTTTGTTTGCTCACACTTGGATAAAGGATTAGACTAAATTTGTTATACTCTAACCAAGTGAAAAATAAACTTTCAACATCTTTCTCTAAATCCAGAGTAATTTATTAAAAAAGGGTGGCACACCATTTGGCAACTCCTATAGGTAGAGATGACCTGCTAATGCTTCTGCCTGGTATCTCAACTTGGGCCTGGCTCCCACTGAAGAGACCTCAATAAAGGTCGAAACTAGTCTGGTTAGTGGTTCTTCCCTTAATGCATAACATTAGACATATCCGCAAGGAGATGTGTTTTGCATTATAGGAGATACTGAGACAGGAGTGTTGGTAACTTGCTCCACCTTTGCAACGAGTTGCTCTGTCGTTGTACCACCTTACCCCAGTCCTGAAGATACTTTCAGGTGCAAACTTTGTTTGCTCACACTTGGATAAAGGATTAAACTAAATTTGTTATACTCTAACCAAGTGAAAAATAAACTTTCAACATTTGGGCGTCAGTCATATCAAAATCTAATTAAATACTGTGGTAGATTTATACATCTTATTCTTCCAACACCTTTACCCCTTAAGTAGATGCAAAATGCAATAGATGTTGGGACTGTGAGTGTAATGTCAGTATTGGTGTGAGATAAGGGACAAAGGAAGACAAAATAATGGATGCAGGGATGGTCTCAATGGGATCAGCAGAATCAAATTACTTGAATGATGGGATTGGGAAGGAAAACGGGACCAGAGGGATACTACTGTGCTTACACATCAATGCAAAGAATGTCAGGTTACAGTTTGTGGCCTTGATACTTAGTCAGCTGATTAGTCATTTGTGTCAGTGAGACATGGTTATTAGATCTAGGCTGACATACAAGAATAGAATGTGATGGTTATAGAATTTTTTTCAAAAGAAAAAGATGGAAGTGGGATATTACTGATGATTTCAGAATAGTTGTTTCTTCTCAATGTGCGACTTGAAGAAAGCAATAGTAATGGCCTGCAGGGACCACAAAAATTATTTATTGTAATTAGTGCTTTGCTGTAATGAATTTCCTCTAGTATAAACTGGAAGAAAGGTTTATGCATTGGCTGTTATGCTGAGTTTTTACCTAGCATTTTCAGAGCACAGTTTGTCACAGTATGCTAATGGCAACAATTAGTTAATAACGGGAACATTTTGAAATTGTAACAGACAACACGAAGAACCATAATCTTGTAAAAACTCGAAGCCGCATAAATTTCTTCCGTTTAATGCATCGACTTTTTTCAGAACGGTCACATCTTGAAACCTTGTACAAATATTTCTATTAGTTTTGGTGAAGCCAATGGCAACGCTTTGGAATTGGAAGGTTGTTTGAATTTTGTTTACGAGTTCAATCTCAGGTGACCTTCAAGGTCAGTACAGAAAGGGGTGACGAGAATCAAACGCAAGTTCCGCAGGCCACTAAAAATCGGATTAAAGATATGAAAGGGGGAGACATAAGAAGTCGGCGAAAGTTCGAGAATCAAGAGTCACATGATGATGTCTGGAGTTCTCATGGCCAATGTTCCCTCTAAGCTGTGTGCATGTGCACGTGCGCACATGCTTTACAACTAGCGCACAAAGCAAAAAATATGCGCACACTAGATTTTCAAGATGAAATTAAAATTTATTAATTAAAGAAGTTCCACCTAAACATTAACCTATAAATTCTTTAAAAAATATGGTAATTCGGCAATGCTCAAGCCTATAACCTCACATTTTTTATTACATTCTCGAAGTTGCACAGAACTTATAAATTATTAACAGTAACCCTATTTGATGCCAAAGTGAAAGGGGTGTGGCTTAAATGTGTAATTTTTAAGTAGCATATAGAATGGTGCACGGTTTGTTTACATCTTAGGCCTGGCTCATGGAAAATTACTAAACGTGATTGGCTGATCAAATTAGTTCAAGATCATGACGAATTAAAACAATAGTTTCATAATGTTAATAAAAATAATTAAATACTTTTAAAAACTTTAATTAGAGTACAATTAAAAATATTGTAGTGTTTCAAAATTCTCTAATTTTTAAAAGAATTTTAAAATAGTAGACTAAATAATAACATTCGTGTACACACATTGAGATACAACCAAGTTAATTAAATCTAGCCTCTAGGCATATCTTTTAGCTCTTGTGTTGTCCTTGACAATGTTTAGTGTTGGTTCAGCTTTTGCCTTGCCAAGTTATTTGGTGAATAGTGTACATTTGTAAATTTATAAAAACAATAAAAAACATTCTTCAAATAACAAAATTGCAAAAAACTGCACCATGTCAAATTCAAAGGAAGCAAAAGGGGTGAAGTGAAAACGAACTGCTAGCTGCTTTAAAAGTGAATGGCTGGATGAAATAGTGAAAACTACTAAGCCAAAAGCTCATGAGTTGATAAATCTTCAGCTGCGTGAAATATTTATGTATGATGCTACAATTCATGTTGTTTGTATTTATTGTCGTGATGCGAAGGTTGCTGGGGATTTTGCTAATGGGAAGAAGTTTGATGTCACTTGGAAGCTGGACTTTTTGAAATGCCATTTGACAAGTAAAATACATCTAGATGGTGTACACAAACTTAGGCAACAAAATTGTTCATTGCTAGCTACAGGAGTACTGCATATGCTACATGAAAGTTCAGATGACTGAGAGAGAGAAAACGATCATCAAACCTAGAGCAGATTAAAGTTCTTATTGACAGTGTCTTATCAGTTGTTAAGATGAATAACTCTTTACTTTCAGTTCAACATATTAATGAACATGTGGAAAAGTATGTTCCACTCCCAGACAGCTGGCGAAGCAAAAATTATGCGTTTGAATTTTTGGAAACAATCAATTTAATTGTTGAAAATGACACGTTTGAGCAAATTGCATCTGCAAATTTCCACACCTTAACCATTGATGAAAGCACTGATATAACTGTTAACAAATGTCTCATTCTCTATTTTAAGTTTAGACCTAAAGATTGTAATGTAATGAATATAAAACATTTTAGCGGAATAATTCAGTTGCAGGCATGTGATGCCTCGTCCATTTTGTTAGCTATTAAGCAGTTTTATCAAGAAAAGAAACTTGATCTTCAAAAAATGGTGATGTTTACCTCTGATGGAGCTGCAGTGATGCTGGGCAAAGTTAATGGTGTCGCTGCAAAACTTAAATTAGAAGTTCCACATCTTGTCCAGCAACACTCTGTAGCTCACCGTGAGGATCTGGGGGATCTGTGATACATGGAAGGAAATTAAACTAATCGGAGATATTGATACATTAATGAGAACAGTGCACACACTCTTTTCTCGTTCCTCAGTGAAAAGACATGAATTTAAAGAAATTGTCGAGGCATCTGAAAATGAAGCTATTGTCTTCAGACCACTCAGTGAAGTGCAGTGGCTATCCAGACATTTTGCATTACAGGCAATAATAAGAAACTATGAGGGATTGATCACATATTTTGAAAAAGACAAATCAAATGATCCCATGGTTAATTATTGTCGCAATAAATTAACTAATGTGATATTCAAAGTAGCTGTTAATGTTTTAAGTGATGTTTTTGAAGAAATGGCTTTCCTGTGCAAAATCTTACAAAGGAGTAACCTTACACCACTAGACAGTCATCATTTTGCCAGAGGGAAGATTAACAAAATCAGGAATCAGTATTTAGAAGGTGACGCCTGCTGGAGTGACAGAGTAAATGCTTTACTTAAACAAGAAGAGACTGAACCAGTAGATACTAGGCCCCTGTTAAATTTTATACATAGTTTATGTGCACATTTAGAGGACAGATTCCTGAGAATGAGATACAAGAATGGTCAGTGTTTGATATCTCCTCTATTTCACATTGTGATTTCTCATTTGGTAGTGAACATGTTAATGCCCTTTGTCTTAAATATCATGCTTTTCTGGTTGATACTACAGAAATAATTAGTCAGTTTAACATGTTCATTGCCAATCACGCGATGCGAGTTCTCACCAAACGGCCGATCACGCGTTATTGCGTGGACATCGTTAACTAAATAAAAAAAAATTTGGCCACCACATGAAATTCAAATTTTCAGCTTGGCAATGAAAGTGTTAAGGATTTCAAATTTTCTGTACAAGAAAAAATTAAATGCAAAATGATATAGAATTTTACACAAATGGTTGTATTTGCTCTTCAAAATGAGAGCAGTTTTGTGATTTGGCAAAGTTGATGGATATTGGAGGAACCTTCCTTGCATCTAGTGCAGACTGTGAGCAAGGCTTTAGTCTAATGAATCAAATAAAAAACCAACTTAGAAACTATTTAAGAGAATGTCATTTGGATATGCTAATGAAAGTGAAAAGTTACCAATTATATGGAAATTCAATTAATTTAGGTAGTGTGTATAAAGAGTGGGTGAATGCCAAAGATAGAAGAGAGAAAAAATAGAGAGATAGAAGCTAGAACTAAACAAGATGAGAATTAGTAACGGACTTATGAATGTTTAACAAAGTGAGAATTAGTAATGGGAATATTTTATTATGTATGTTTAGAGTTATTTGCAAAGTTAGAAAATTTAATTAAAGGCAATCAGTTACTAATGTTATCTTTTTTTTTTTTTACTTTATTTCTTACTTCTAATCAGATCAATATTAAATACATATAAAATATTTATGTTAGCTCTGTGATTGATGTCACATAACTTACTTGGTGATGGTAATAATACACACACTTAGAATCCTATCTAGTACAGTCGGTATCGTGTTAGCCTCGCATGCCTGAAGTCCCCAGATTGAGTCCTGCCCAAAGCTTGTGAATCGTGATTTCCAACTGTCTACTGGGGAGGCCACTGCCGTGTGTGGGAACACGGTGGGGAGTTGGGGTGACCTGGCTGACATCCCATTGACACCAGAGGGTAAAGAGTGAACTAAAATCTTTTAACTTTTTTGCTTAAATGATCAGTATGGCGACTCGTATGGGTGCGCAGATACTTTTCAAAAGAAGGCAAATTTCTGCGCACACTCACAGCAAAAAATTAGAAGGAACATTGCTCATTACTGTATGCAAGATTTGTGCAGGAAAGTAAGGGGATTCCAAAACTTAACCCAAAGTTCAAGGAGAGAGGAAACTATAAGGCATGGATCTTGAGGAATCAGGAGTTGAGATTTTCAACATCAAGGACCGGCATCGAGAGAAAGGTTCGAGAGGGAACTTTAGCCAGACATGGAGAAGTTCAAGGGAGGAAAATGGAGGTCGATCTGCAATTAACCCAAATGCAGTAATGAGAATAAGCAGAGGTGATTAACTTAGGAGAAATCGAGCCCAGTCAGACCAGATGCCTTGCCGCTCAGCCAAGTCTGCGCATGCCCCAACAACCGTGATCCTTCACCCGGTCGTTCCAGACGGTGGGAAACCTCCCCAACCTTAGAATGCTGAGACGAGCAGAGAAGAAGAGTGCACCGGAAGTAAAAAGCAAGGAGTTCATGTGAGTCATTTTATTGTATACTGTTAAACTTGTGATGTAAGAGAAATTCCTAATGGACTGCTAGGATTGATAGAATAAGATAATTATAACCTATGGGTAACTAGTGCATTTATATAAGTAAATTTGTGAAAAGGTGTGGACCTGAGGAAAGCTAATTTCCTAAGGAGTAGTTTGGGCTAAGAGATCAATTTGATAATTGTATGTATTCCTAATATCTTTTGTGCTAATGAGTTTATTTTGTGGTTTAAGTCATGCCATTATTTGAAATTGAGGTTAAGATTCAAGCTGAATCTTAACCTTAACCTGAAGTGAATATTATGAACTAATTGAATAATTACAAGATATTGCTTTAAGAGTTTTATAAGTTGCATAACTTGAACTGAGATTACAGAGAGCACTTCCCCTGATGTATGTATTGTAATATGCTCTAAATTTTGTAGCTATTAAACATGTTTGTTAACTATAATCAAAGAGTGTTGTTTGATCTCACTTTGCAATGCACTGATCCCAAATAATTCGATCCTATAGGCGGGAAACTAAAAGCTAGTTAAAGGTTATGATAGAGGACTAATAGAAGCCACGACTGTAAAATTTATTTTGGATAAGATTATTATGTGTGATTAGGATCTACTGGAAGTACTAATATTTCTTGTACCACATCGAGGCATGGTGGTACAGTCAAAAAAAAAAAAAAAAAAATTCCATTGCTCTCAGGTGTGAGGAATACAGAGTTACTGAAGGTAGAATATTAATTGAGAGATAGAGTAGAATGATAACTAGATAAGTAAGCACAATACAGGTTAATACAACATCGCAGCATAGATAGGATAGAACCAAAAAAAAAAAAAAAACAATAACCATACCAACATATTACATTCTTAATTGACTTTAAATTTTTCAGGAAATGACAACATATACTAAAATGTTAATTAAAAAACTTTAATCAATACCTTCCTATATTTCGGCAATGTTACATTTGCCATCTTCTGGGAACATAAAACCATGATATGTGCACGCAGGCACTAACAATGAGCAAATGAGGCTTAGGACTCTAGGACTAATGCCAGTTGCCTTCTTGAGCCTCATTTACTAGTTAGTGCCTGCATGCACATATCATAGTTTGCTGTTCCCAGAAGGGATTTGAAATATAGGAAGGTATTGATTCAATTTTTTAAAATTAATATTTTAGTATACATTGTCATTTCCTGAAAAATTTAAAGTCATGTGTAACTAACATATAAGTTTATCTACATAGTCTTAATTGGGGTTACTGTTAGTAAAGAGAGAGAGATAATTTAACAAGTATTAATTTGATCTTAAAATGACTGACATCCAGAATTTTAGTAAATTGATACCACCATACTTATTGAGGTTTGTGGAATTCTTTAGAGTTGCTGCTGATTCCAGAAACTGTCTCTGTGACTTGTAATGACTTCTGTCTAGCACTTTTTGTTTTCTTCTGTCTGATCCTGTGTGAAGGGATGTCTAAGGCATGGTTGCAAATCCCAGTTTCTATGACAATGGTGCTGAATGTACTATATTCTCCAAGGCAGATCTTCCTGTCTGTCCATAGTAAGCTAGGTTACAAGTACAGGGCACTTCATATACTCCTGGATATAATAAAGTGATTTGTGTTTTTAGGATACCATATTGTTACTGTTTAGCTGGATAATAGGGTAATTGTTTGTGCAAATATCTTCCAATATGTGTTGGTTTGCTACAAACAGAAAAGGTAATGAACTATTTGCTCCAATTTATGCAGCAGTTCCATTTGGAATCATGTCAGATACCTTTGCAAAGTTCAGCAATATCACTTAGTAGTGATATTGCTGATCCTTTTATCCAACTCAATTGTTCTTTTATTTATAAAAAGTAAGCAAACTTAAGGCAAGACCTACCCTTCACAGAACTGTGTTGTTCCCTATAAAGTTATTATCCAGTCTACCTAGTCTTGATTTCTGTCTTTTACCAACTTCTCCATTATATACCAACCTTAAGCAATACCTTAATCAATATCCTGAGAGATACTCATTGGCCAATAATTTGAAAATTCTATATTGGATCCTTCTTTATACAGTAGTGGAACTATTTTGCCCTCTTTTTTTTTTTGCTCCCTTAATTTAAGCCTCAGTTCCCAGAACTGAGGCTTAAATTAAACAGCTTGATCAGAAGCAGTGCCAATTCCCTTTCACATTCTTGTAATTCATGGGGTGGTATGCTGTCATTAAGGTTTTGCAATACGTAAGCTCCTCCAATTAATCTACCTCTGTTCTTTTATCAGTCAGTGTCACATCTGGCACTGACTGACTGGTACACTCTTGCAAAATGGTCACTCAAATTACTCAACTATTTTGTTTTCCTCTATTACCTTCCTATCATCAGTACTCATTAAAGTCATCCTTCCATAATTGTTCATCCTTTTACTTGCTACATAGCAAAAGAAATCTTTGGAATTTCTTTTGACTTCATCAGCTAGCCTCCTCTCATAATTAGTATAGTTTCCTTACTATACAGGTCATCCTTCTTGCCTATTCCTTATACTGTTCATGGACTTCATCACCCTTTTTTTCTTTATGGACATTTTTGATTTGCTACTTACTCTTAAAAGTTATATCACTTTGGAGTTATGATTCTTTAGCACCATGATGCTACTATATGAAATGTGTTGCTGTCTCACTCTGAACAATGTGCTGTCAGACACAGCTTGCATCACATCTTTGTTTTGTTGCATTCAGTGATTGCATGAATACTTAACTATTTCTAACTTTTATTCTCCTTTTTTTTATTTGTGATTAAACTTAATATAATATAAATAAAAGTCATAAGGCTATTACATTAGATTCAAAGATTAAAAATGATTAAATTTAGTTTGATGAACAGCAAAAAAACAAAACAAAATCATGCTGAAGTTTAAAGTGCTACTCTAGTGAACCCTACTTTAATTGGGAAAAGGAATAACCTTGTTGCTGATATGGAGATACTTTTAGCGATCTGGATAGATACTCAAATTAGTCACCATGTTCCCTTATACCAGTCCATTATTTAAAATAAAGCCCAAAGTTGTTACAATGACATGAGGGCCAAAGAAAGGTGAGGAAGCAAAAGATGTTGTTGGATCAAGCCATGGATGGTTTGAAAGTTCAAGAAGAGGTTAAGCCTACGTAATATCAAAGCTAGTTAAAGATAGGCTAACCCTTCTGTTAGGTGTCAATACTTGTGGTGCCTTAAAGCTAAAGCCTATGATAAAACTAGACTTAGTTATTGGAGGCCTGATGTGAAAGCATGGGTAACTGCAACACTTTTTGAAGAATGATTTGATACTTCTTTGTACCAGAGGAGGCTATTGTAAGGAGAAGAACATCCCTTTCAGAATTTTTCTCCTTATAGACAGTGCTCCTGGCCACCCTTAAACATTAGATGATCTGCACCCTAACATTCAAGTGATATTCTTACCTTTAAGAACCTTCAAGTGTATTACAGCAATAGACATTGAAGGACTGGGCAAGAAGTCATCAGGAAATTTTGGAACAGCTTTGCAATCTTAGATAGCTTCAAGGTTATATGATATGCATAGAATGATGTTAAGATCTCTATGTCAAAATGGGCCTGGACAATGAAATTATTGTCCACAGTTGCTAGGTGATTTTGAAGGCTTAGAAAATCCTGTACCTGGAGTAACTCACAATATTGTAAGTTAGAGCCAGAATTGGAGCCACATGATGCATCTGAACTTTTGGAGCCTGACTAACAACCAGTGGTATTGCAACATATGAATCCATTCAGTAAACTAGGTTTTGTACCATTAGTTTTTTTTTTTAATTTTTTTATTTCAGTCATAACTGCACTGGCTTCAACCTTCACTGCAGTGCTTCAACTTATGCACATTTTTGAGTTATGGTACCCCTCTGGAACTGAAGGTGACATAAGTCCAAGGTATGACTGTATTCCCTCCACAACTTTTTCTGCACCTCTGCTTAATGAATTTATTCATTTATCTAACTTCTATATGATTTATCCTCTGGCAAGAGCAAGGAGAATAAATCATGCTTTCTTCAAACAGCTATTAACCATCTACCATATGTTGCTGACATCTCTCTCTCTTCCAAATAATTATGCCATGGGACTGCTTTAGTACTTTCATGCTGGGCAGAGTCCACATTGCAGACATTACCTTTGGGAAGCTGCTTTACTATATATATAATGCCACTTGAATCGGGTGGGTGGGGGCAGGGTGATTTCACAACGTTTATATGGCATTTTCAGTAGAATTTTATTTGCAAACTTAGCATTTGTGAACTGTCTTTATCAAATATTTCAATTGCAGTTAGAACTGATTTAAATTTTATATGCATGTTCATCTTTATTTGCTTTAGAGAATCTGCTTTACATAATTGTTTTCTTTCTGCACCCAATGGCAGCATTATAAACAATTGATACCAAACAGTAGTATTTTCTGCAACTGAAAATTTAAAAGAGAATGTTAGAACAAGTGTATTTAGTTAGATACTATGTTTGATGCTACAATAAAACTGTTTTGCTTTCATGCATACAGGATAGTGTCTGTGGGATGATTTGTCTTTTTCATTATGAAGTGTCATTCCAGTTGTCTCTACACTACTTGTTGCTAAATATACTACATATACTGTAAATTTTTCTGTACTGTTTAGTGATACAGTAAAACTACTTTAGTAAATTGTTTTTCTTGCTTCTACAGTATAGTGTGTTGGGGATGGAATGATTTTCATGCTATAGGTATGTTTTCATTCCATTCTTTGGAACAACAGAAAATAGTGAGTAAAAATTCATCTATTCTTGAATAAATGAAGGATTTATTATAATAAGTGGATTGTGCCTGTTAATCTACAACAAAATATTAGCTTATGCAAGATATATATTATTCATAAGGCAGACACTCAGAGGTTGGGGTGACTTCAACCTACATGTATTCATGTTACATAAATGCAAATACACATATCTGCAGTTTATGGGAATTACATGTTATTTGCTCTACCCAACAGCTTATAGGACATGCACATATAATATCACAAATGTAATTATTAATAATTCATTTGCTGGTAATGAAGTATTTCTTCTCCTCTCCTGTATATTTGCTGTTCTTGCATGGTTCACTACTTTTAGTAATTCAAATATAGTAACCAAATACAGAATTTTATTAAAGTACTATTTTATAGATTGAATAAACAAGGTACTCATAAACAATTGATGGGCCACATCAGTCCAGCAGTGTCTAACGTGTCAAGCAACAGACATGGAATTGGATCATAGCTTAGTGATCCAACATCAAGTTGAAACTCAAGCCACAAGTAAAGGCACAGTTTCAGAATCAGAAGGATATGAATGTGCTGAGTGAAGAAAGTACAGGGAATATGCTAAAGGAAGAACTGAAATCCATTACGGAAAAGGAACTGGAGGGTAGAAACAAAAAAAGTGATCTCTGCAATCAAGAAAGGAAAGAAAGGAATCTGGAACAAACAGTCCAAGAGACAGAGAAGCCAAAGAAGAGGTGGATCTCATAGGAGACATTAAAGATAATTAAAAAAAGACAGCTTTAAAGATTAGGAGAGAGTTGTCTGTGGAAATGAAAGAACGGTATAGAGCAAAATGCAGTGAAGCGAAGAAAGCAGGTAGGAAAGACAAAATCAAAATACCTAGAGGAAGAGTTTGAGGACATCAATAAATACATTGAATACATCAATAAATACAGAACAAAAGAAGTATATAAGATGATCAGAAACATCAACAGGGAATGGAGTCCCAGAGAGCCATAAATAATGCAAGTGGTGAACACAGAAGAATTCATCTGGAGTGGTGCTCAAGAGCTCCCTAAAAATTCCCAATGCAGTACAGAAGAGAGCAGTTAGACTGATAAATGACACATCTCTTACAAAGTAACTCCAACCACTCTTGCGCAAGTATTTAGTATCTATTGCATGCATCTTCTGTAAATATTTTTGGCAAATGTTCATCAGAACTGGCATCAATAATTTCTCCTTGCTCTCTACAAAATCCATTGAAACACACGCAGTTGCCACCCAACACTCCTTCACAGTCCTACTCCATACTCATAGAACAAGTTTTTCTTCCTCCTCCATTCTTGCTGCTGCAGAAATGAAGGAAGAGAAACTCTGGAACAGCCTCCCCTCCCATGTGTTTCCCAAGGAATGTAATACACAGGCCTTCAAATCTAACATGAACAAGATCTTCCTTTCTCAAAGCTTTTCTCATACAAGGTACTAATGTACTGTAGGTTGACCAGCCATCTTCTCATGTATGGGCCGAACATAAAAAGCATATTCCTTACTTAAATATAAAGAGCCAACAGGCTTCATTTTGGCGATATAAACATTACTTAAATTAATGGGATATTAGATCCCACATTGTTTTAAAACCGAATAAGAAACTCACAGATTGGAATCAGAGAGTTTCATGCCGAATATAGTATAAAAACTATTTGCATTCAGCTCACGCTAGTATTTGCCGATACTTTTATAGTTTTTTATACTATATTCGGCATGAAACTCTCTGATTCCAATCTTTGAGTTTCTTATTCGGTTTCAAAACAACGTGGGATCTAATATCCCCTTAATTTAATTAAAGCATATTCCTTCTTAATAGAAATTTCTGAATGTTTGCAGTTTCCCAGGTCAAGACTACACGATCACTTTCTCACAAGTGGAGCCAGTGTGGCTACATCTGTTATTGCTAAGTTCTGTAAAAGTTTTACCAGATCTTGCATTCTCAGACTTCATGTCTCCTCCATTACATGATGCTAAGAGATAATTGCAGGTAATTATCTCTCAGCAGCTGTATAAACTCCATATCCTTTCTCCCTATTGCTTTCCTCCTTCAGTTTATATTCCTGTAGTTGAAGTCTCCCATAATGATTACGCAACCTACATTCATTTTGTGAATTTGCCAATGCACGCCATCCACATTCTTTCTTATATCCCCTGGCCTATAGGAGCAACCAATGATATATTTAATTCTGTTGGTCTGTATCCCTCACCGGACAGCCTGAAATCAACTATTCTGCATTCCTGTCCAGATGTATGTCTACTCTTTTTGTTTAATTTATTTCTTCTATCATTAGAAAAACTCCCTTTTACCTCTGTTTCCTATGTCTTCTCTGAAAATACTGTATCCCTTTCATTTTATCCCTATATTATCCTCTGTCACCAAGTCTCACTAGTGCCCGTAACCTTTGGTCAAGTTGAAGTAACTAATGGCAAAAATTTCTCTATAATTTGAATATTTCTAGCATTAGTATACATAAACTGCAATATTACCTTCAGCTCACAACTTCCCTTCCACCTTGTGTTGATCATTCCACTAAAGAACTTATGGAACTACAATTAATTAAATTAAGGGGATATTAGATCCCACATGGTTTTAAAACCGAATAAGAAACTCAAAGATTGGAATCAGAGAGTTTCATGCCGAATATAGAACTACATTTTTATAGAACTATAGTTATGGAACTACGTTTAGCATCATATGATCATTCTCCCATTTACTTGCCTTTAAGTTGCTTGAATCAAACTCTTTTGTGACATGATTTTGTCAGACTCATCTCAAGCTCCTCTTATAAATGAATCACCATACAAAATTTGATCCTTATTCTCCCTTTTTCACTATTTCATGCTCTACTTTCTCTTGCCTTGCATCATGCCCTGCTTTGTGCCATACTACCAACAAGGCATTTCTCCAACCAGTCTGCCTCACATTTTTTTCTGTTGAGAACTCCATGTAAGCATGCCATCTTTCATTATTTGACCTGGTATTTGACATTCAGCTTACAGGTATCATTCTTATTCTGTTTTTCTATGCTTCTGGCACTCGCCCTTGAAACCCTTCTGACAGCACATGTGCTCATCACTTTAACTTTCTATCCACAAATCTTTCACACTATAAAGCAAATATGTTTAGTAATTGTTTTCATATTATATGAAAACCTTGCTCTCAAAATTATACATGATACAGTTTTTTTCTAATTCAGCCCTCCAATAAGAAAGAGACAGTCTCACATCAGGCAACAGAAATCGTCTGCAACTCAAAGGCTTATAAAACGTCAACCAATTGGCAGAATTCAAGACTTCAATCTGTTGGTTGCAAAGTGAAGGCACAAACCACTTGGTCATTCAGACAGCTTATTAGGTCCAAGTGACCAAGCAGATTATTCCCTCACTTTGCAACTAGCAAACCTTGAATCTCACCATGGGTTGATGCTTGCTAGCCTTTTAGTTGGAGATGATTTTCATCAAAATTAGACTTTTTGAAAATGCTAATTTTCTGTATATATAGATAGTGTTCTGTGGGTGAAATTATAAAAAAAAAAATAAATAAAATGTGTATTTTGCAGAGACAAACCCATTTAGTTCAAGAAGATATTAAAACAGTTTGATCATTAGCATATTTGATCATTAGAAAGTTTAGATGTGAAATATTTAGATATGTTTAGATATGGGATGACAGATGTTTGTGTGGCCACTGTGTGCACACGCACACTTGTAAGTTATATCCTGGTTGTATAAAAATCTTCATAACTCTTTATTTGGTCTGAAGATGTTGTTTATTACTCACATGCACCCTCCCATTTCTTAACTTTGCCTTTTTTTTTTTTTTTTTTTGTACTTAATAGGCTGTGAATAATATGTTGCTGTTTTTCCCTTTACTACACTAATTGGAGTTGCATCGATGGTATGTCATAACCATTGCATGTTTTGCAGAGACAAACCAGTTTAGTTCAAGAAGATATTAAAACAGTTTGATTATTACCATGCCAGAAAATCTGGAGTCTTCTATGCAATAAATATTATGGGTGTTGTTGATTAAAACAGTTAATTGCTTAAACTTTTTTGCAGGAACCAATAGAAACATTAGATCCAGAAAGGATTTTGAATTTGGAAACTGATGGAAGACTTCATGTACTGTCAGGAGGCACAAAAGTATTGCAGCATACTCCACCTAGCAAAACCACTCCTGGATTAAGGGGTAACCATTTTCTTTGTTACCTAATTTAAGCGTGTGAGTGTGCATGAATGTATACACACTGCCATGCACATCTTTGTGTGTGGCAAAATTTTAAATTTAAAATTTTCCCTTTTTTTTTAATGCAGAATTGTAAAATGTTTCAAGATGATAATTTATTTTTATTTTTTGGATTTCAGGAGTCTTGTTGTCTGGTGTCCTTTGGGAATCATTTTGAGTAATTGGTTTAAAAAATATACATCATCATCCATTGCCAGTCCACTGCTAGATGAAGGTCTTTCCAAGATGATTCCAAAATTGTCTGCCAATGGCTTTCTTTTCTGTGTCACTCCTGCAAATATGATATCATTAATCTGCCATGATTTTGATTAGTGTTGTAATAGTTTTCCTCCTGTGGAATCAAATCCAGTACTTGTGTCCATTATTGATCTTATTTTTGAGCAATATGCCCACCCCATTGCCATTTTGGATGTCTCACTCTTTCTATGATGTCAGATACTTTGGTTTTATTTCTAATCCACACATCATTTTGTGATACCAAGCATACTTCTTTCCTTACTAAATTGTGTTCTTAATTTTTGAATTTCCTTTGCAATTTAGTGTGCATGTTTCACAGCATATGTCAATATAGGAAGAATGCATTGATTAAAAACTTTCCTTTTCAGGTATAATGGTAATCGTCTTTTGAATATTGACTGTAATTTTTCATATACTTTTCAACCCAAATGTACATCTTTTAATTTCTTCCATGGTATTTGATCCATTGATATTCATTGTCCTTTGTGTGTGTGTGTGTGTGTAACCATCTAGTTGCTCAATTTTCACTGGTTTTTATTTCTGGCTGTACATACCTATTGAACGTAAAACATGGGTTGTCTTTCGGTTTATCTTTAAGCCAGGTTTTGCTAGCATTATAGAGTTCACTGTTTTGAGTCTGTAATTCATGTGGTTGAAGTATAGATAACTGTCATCTGCAAAGCATAAATGGTTTAGATATCTTTCATTTGTCTTCAGACCTTTCTCTTTCTATTCATTCAAGAAGTGTGATTATTTCTTCTAAGCATGCTGTGAATAGTTTTGGGGATGTTGTGCCATCTTGTCTTATTCCTCTCTTTATTTCCACCATGAGTATGTTTCTATTAAAACGAATTGTTGCTGTTGCATTGGTGTATGCTAATTTTATGATAGTCCACAAACTTATTGGTTTCAGGGTGCTTTAAGTATTGCACAAGTTTTTAGAGAATCAAATGCTTTTTCATAATCAGTAAAACCAAGACACAATGGAAATTGGTATTCATTACATCATTCAGCCATCTGTGGTACTTGGATATGGTCTATTGTACTGAAGCCACTTTGAAAGCCTGCATGTTCTTTTGGTTGTGCAAGGTCTAGAATTGCATAAAGCCTATGAGCTGAGACTTCTGTAAACACTTTGTAAACCACTGATAGTAAACTGATGAGTCAATAGTTCAAATCTTCTACTTCACCTTTTTTGTGTATCAAAGTAAGGGCAGCCTTTTTTTCCATGCTCTTGATGCATCATTTTCTTCAGTCATAGGAGGAAAAGTTTTGCCAAAATGTTGTAGATCATTTCTCCATCTGCTTTTAGAAGTTCAACTCTGACTCAATACACACCTGCAGCGTTTTCATTTTGCATGCTTTGGATGCTCCACGTAACTACTGATAGAATTTGGAGCACTTCAGTTATTTGTTTCATAACTGAAATTTATGAAGCAAGCACAGTTACTTCTTCATTTGCTTCATCTCGATGAAGCAAATGAATGAAACTTATACATTCAGTTGTATAAGTTTACAATTGAATTTTCTTATTTCTTCCTTGATACATTTTCTGATTGTTTTGCACAGTACAGTGCATTCAGTTTTATTCTGTGCTAAAGAATAAAACTGAATGCACTGAATAAAAATGAAATAAGCTTGTCAGCTTATTTCATTTTTCTTCATAAGCTGTTTTGTTTCTCCAGAAATGTTGTCCTGTTTTTATTTTGTGGTATCAGCTGTTTCAAGTTCACATGGCAAAAGGTTTAGGGTAATAATGTCATTATTTTCTGATGGATCAACATTGTTATCTATATTAAGATTTTTAAATCTGGTGTTTAGTTCATGTTGTGGATTATATCTTTTTTAATATTGAGTTTGTTTTGTTTTACATCAATGTTTTTCTTCTTTCTTTTTGGCAATTTTTTGAACCTTATTACATACCATATCACGGTCACTTCCAATGTTGAAGGTGTTTATAATGGAACAGTTCTGAAGGATCTTTTTCTTGTTGCTGAAATATCAATTTCACACTAGTTTTTCCATTTAGACTTTTCTGTGTTCACTTCCTATGTTTGTTTGTTTTTTCTTGTAGATAGAATTCATGGTGTACAGTTTTTTTTCCCCTTCTTAAATTCTATTAGCCTTGCTCCTCTATCATCTTTTGCCATATCCAACATTTCTAACTGAACTTTCATCTGATTGTTTTGTAACAATTCCGGCATTAAAGTCTCCTATTACAATTTTGACATGATGTTTTCCTTTATTGTAAAGTTGGGATACATCACGATAGAAATCTTCAATAAAAAAATCAGTTAGACCTCATTAAAGTTCCCATAAACTTATCCAAGTTTGAAGTTCTCGTATGTTGAGAGAAAGTGCAGAAAAAGACACTCAACTAGTGTCCTCTGTAGTTGATATTCTTGAAATATAACGAAAAGTAGTATAATTTTGTTTCATTGCATTGTTCATATTTTTCATATGACTTATTGTTGGTGCATATAATTGGATGATCTTGAGAGTGTATCTTTTTGAGATTTGGACAACAATACTTGATATTCAATCAAATGTACTGTCAAATTCTGTTATGTTGTTCTTCAATTTATTTTTTGTTAATCATGAATCCAACTCCACTGATTCTTTGCTTATCTTGTCCTCTATAGTACACTATATCTCCATTTTTTTAATTGAAGAATTTCTTCATCATTACTTCTAACTTCACATAGTCCAAGAATTTCCCATTTTAGTTGCTTTAGCTTTTCATTTAACTCACTTAGGCATACTTCATTGTTTACAGTTTAAAGCTCCAAGTTCTAGTTTCTAATGGCAGCATGATATGGTTCCAGGAATTCTTAGCAACCTCTGCCTTCATGTTTAACTACCTGCTGCCATAGGTAGAAACAGTCTGGCCTCTTTCATCAGACAGGAATAAAATGAGGGTCATTTTATTCCTGTCTGATTCAACTTGGAAAATATATATGTATATCTGTTGTTCACTATCTTTTTTCTTGATGAAAACTAGCAGATCTAGTGTGGGGAGTGAATATTTCACATGATTTGAAATACATGCACTGAACTTTCAGTTGGTTCAGTAATAGGTATTTTTAAAAATGGTCACAACATGTAAATGAAATTATAATTTAAACTCCTATATATTTTGCTCTGTAATATGAGCAGCATTCAGAGAGAGTATAGATGACTGATGACAACATTCAAATTATGAATCACAAGAATGAATCACATAGCATGAGTATCTAATATAAAAAGGATTTCCATTCCTAAAGGAACCTTTGAACAAATTAGCACAGATTCTTTGCAAATACAGTTTGTACATACATCATTCCAGCTCAGAAGTTATCTTCTTTCTTATCATCTACTAAGGATAAATTGCCACCTTCATCATTGTCTACTGATTATCAAGTGCCCTGTTCCTGCCTTGTTACTTTGGACAGATTGGCCATTTTGCTAAGATCAGAATCTAGGAACACCAAGACTACATCAAAATTTTTAGAATCAGAAAGTTCAGTTGTTTCTCATGCTATAAAGTTCTTTGGAATCAAACCAAGATTTGCAGTACAGTAATTTCAATTCATTCATCTGTTCCTTGAAATATGTAAAATCCTGTACAACATTGCCCTAATTTTAACTGCTTGGATTGCATGCCTATCTCAAAGTTCTAGGAAGTAATCTTCATGAAGTGTTCATAAATGTGTGTGTGTGTTTATTATTTTTTTTTTAATGTTACTCCCACACATGAGAGGCAGAAGGGCCTATAGCAAATCAGTGCTGTTCGAGGGCAGGAGTAGAGTAATCTGTTGATATTCTTCTTAAACTGTGGGAGGTTGTAGTCATTTGGAAATGCTTTACAGGCGATTTCATAGTGAAGAATTTATGGAGAGACAACACACGTTTGAATAATTATTTTACTTGACATGATGGCAGCATTTACTAGGCACCGCCTTCACTGTGTGCCGATTAATTAGTGATAGCCTTTGGCCAGCTATCTTTGATTGGCTACAGTGGAGATTGAACTGCTCACTCAGTCTCAAAAGCTAGATATGGCTAAATAAACAGCCTCGCCTACTCCCTACACGGGAACAAAAAGGCATTAGCTGATTTTTTTATTTTTTTAACATTAAGCAAGTAACAATCAACATTTCGACCTCTGTATTGAGGTCATTATCAGGAAAACATATATATGTATAAAATATAAGCTAAATGACGCAGCACTATACGAAAGTAAAATGAATCTAAATGTTTGTTAATCATTTATCCTTTTTTTTCTTGGTAAGGGAAAAAAAAAAAAAAAAAAAGGAAGTACATTAAACAATTTTTGAAGTCCTTTCTAAAGTTTTCATTTTGCTGGGAGTTTGAAGATTGCTTTAATGTTGTATTTAAGTAATATTCTACTTAAATACAACATTCTTGTAATCTTTTTTACTTTCAATGACATTTTTATGGAGGATCTTGTGTTTTTTTTATTGTAGCCGTGTTTTACAAATGTTTGGTTAATGATTTCAAATTCTTGGTTCAGAGCTTGTCCATTGGAGCAAATTGTTAGGGCTCTGTGTTTGAGGGTGCTAATGACTCCTAGTTTTTCTGTTGGATAGTGGTATGAATTTTTATCTATGTATTGGTCTGTATGTATAGGTTTGTGGTAGACAGTGAAGGAGAGGCAACCTGAGGGAAGATGTGACGAATGTGTAGAAAAGGAAGAGAGTTGTTGATTTCGATGGTGAATTGGACAAGTTTGTTCAGGTGGCTTAGGAATGTATTTAATTTTGCACGGGCGTGTGGTCAAATTGCAAAAATATTCTCCACATATCTGAGCCAGACTTTGGGCTTTAGGCTGGCTGAATCTAGAGCTCGTTGCTTGAAGTCTTCCATGTAAAAGTTAGCTATTGGGGGAACGTGGTGAGCCCATGGCTGTACCTTCTTTTTGTAGGTAAAAATTATTTTGCCATGCGAAATACTTGGAGCGGAGTACTTGAACAAAGAAGGCTGCCTTGATGTCTGACAGAAATATGTTTTGAAAGAGAAGAATAGTATCATTGATCAGGCGATTAGTGAAAAGGGCAGTTGTCAAAGCTGACTAATAAATCTTCGTCATTGAATGTGATGTTTCTAAACTTGTTTATGAAGTGTTGTGTATTTTTTATGTAGGAGGGGGAATGACCTACCAACTGCTTGAGTGTGGCCACTAATTTCTTGGCTAAGTGATAATTAGGGCTCTTGATTTTTAGCTATTGGTCATAATGGCGTGTTTGTTTTGTGTATTTTTGGCAGGCTGGGAATGTGGGCATAATGCAGTATAAGTTTTTTAGTTGTTTTCTCTGGCCATGTGATCACTGATTTGATTAATTTTATTGTATACTTTTTTGATGCAAATTTCTCTTCTGGTTAGGTTGCGACTTAGTTATTGATTAGAGTATATGTACTGTTTAATATGTTTTCTAGACACACTCATCACACGTCTTCCCTCAGGCTTCATCTCCTTCACTGTCTACTGTAACTGGTCAAAAGAGAAGTAATGTCTTGAATGAAAAAGGATGGCAAGTTTTTAAGAAGCTGATGATGATGCTGTAGAACTGATATGATTATTCCAGGAAAAGTTTAGAGTAAGTCAGTCCAAGAAGAGAGTTTGGTCTTGACTGTTTAGCTGAGCATTATCAAATGTAATTGGAGAAGATCCAAGGTCTTTTTTTGTGAGGAAACAAGCAAACTGTGTTTTGAAAGCATTGAAGTTGACTAGGTTGTTTCCACTGCAGTCAAGGAGATCAATGTTGAAGATCTCCACAGATCTTGAAGCTTGAGCACTGCAAGGCACATATGTAGAGAGTGCTATCATCAGCAAAACTATGAATAAGATTTGCATTTGATGAGAGTTGGTCATTTATATAAATCAGGAATAGAGTGAAATGACAGTATCCTGAGAAATACCTACAAAACAGAAAGTTCTAAAGAGAAAACAAGAACACCATCCACCATTACATATAGGAATTGATCTCAGAGAAAACTGACAATCCACTTATACAAGCAGTTCATACGATGGCAATATGTTGAGAAACCCTCAGTGTTAGACCCTGTCAAACAAACTTTCCATGAAATGAGTCCAGAGGTGTGTGTGTGGGTGTGGGTGTGTGTGTGTGTGATGTAGGCAAGGAGATCTCCTGTGGATCTAGATTGGTGAAATTCATACTGGTGATCACTAATTAGATGGTAGTTCTCCTAGTTTTGAAGAAGTTGACTGTTGATAGCCTCCATTATTTTGAACAAAATTGATGTGAGAGCAAATGGTAGACATTTATCACCTTTTTTTGGGGGGGGGGGGACTGGTTGACTGTGGACTTGCTTCCATGCTTGTAGGGTGATGTCAGCTGAGTACAGTTTCATGTATAGATGATAAAGAACAGGTGTCATAACTGGAGCACATCTCTTGAGCACAATAGGTGGGATACCACAATCTTCTGTTTTTCTGGCAGAAGGTCACAGGAAGCATGAGATGCAGTGTTATAGGCAAAGAAGGAGGTAATTTGTCATGGTCATCCATTGAGGAGTTGGAAGAGAAGGATGAAGCTATCATGTTAGACTTGTCCATTCCAACATGAATTATTTCTGTAACAAGATTACTGGTATCTGGATCTGAAGAATGAAAATAATAGTCTGACCATGGAAAGGAAGAGTAAAATTAACATAAGTTCCTGCTTGGGCATTATTTTAATGTCGGAGTATACAAGGTTGTGAATGGCTAGAGGAGGGGAGTTCCACCAGAGATGAAATTTGGAAGATTGTGATATGAATTGCCAAGAAGTTACCTGAACAGAGTATCTGGAGGCGTAACTAGTTAAGAAGAGATCTAAAGTGTTGATTGAGTGAAGAGGATTATTGGCAATTCTGTTAGAAGTGAATGATCTGTTTTAAGTTTTTGCTAGGTTATCTTGAACTCTAATAGTGCATTCTAAGTGAACCTTACTGTTCACTTGGTTGTGACTGAGACATCAAGAAGTATACTCATGCTATGTGGTTCATTCTTTTGATTCATATTTTGAATGCTATAACCAGTCTTTCTGTACTCTCCCTGAATGATCATGTTACAATATACAGGGTATTTCAAAAAGAATGTCCTGATTTGAAAATTGTAATATCTCTGCAATCATGAACCACAATTGAATGCGACGTACCATGTGAACGACCTTGGCCCAGAGTTTGATATGATGACCGCTAGATACCACTACTAGCGCCCAAATAGCCGCTGCACTTAGTTAATGAGAAGATGGCGTCTAGTCAACAGAAGGTGTTTTGTGTTCTCGAATTTAGCAAGACTGAGGCCGCATTTAGATGACATTACAGAATTGATCCACCACTGGACAAAAACATTCGTTGTTGATCAACAATTTCAAGAAACAAAGTGTTTATGTAAGGGAAAGAGTCCTGGACGACCATGCACCTCAGAGGGGAATGTGCAACGAATTCAAGAGGCTTTTCAGCGAAGCCCGTGCAAGTCCACTTGTTGTGCTAGCCGAGAACTTCCCATCCCTCGTGACTGTTTGGCATGTGTTACGACGTTGTTTGCTTATGAAGCAATACAGATTGCAACTGGTGCAAGCTCTTTGTGTAGGTAACAAAAAAAATGAATAGATTTTTGTGCTAATCTGTTAGAGGACATGGAGGATGATACCTTCCTACAAAGGTTGATTTTTAGTGATGAAGCAACCTTTCATCTAAGTTTCATACCACAATGTTTGCATATGGGGACTTGAGAATCCACATGAAGTTGTACAACATAAACGTGATTCACCAAAACTTAATGTTTTTTTTTTAGTACGGTTTCTGTTAGAAAGGTTTATGGCCCTTTCTTTTTTGAGGAAAACACTGTTACAGGAAACTCCTATCTTGAAATGCTGCAGGACTGGCTACTTCCACAGCTGAATGAAGAATCTGAAGATTACATTTTTCAGCAAGATGGAGCACCGCCACATTGGAACCCCAAAGTTCGTCGGTTTCTAAACAAAACATTGCCTCAGCGTTGGATTGGATGTACTGGACCACATGACTTGGCACTACACTCTTGGCCTCCAAGATCTCCAGACATCACACCTTGTGACTTCTTTTTATGGGGATATGTAAAAGACTGTGTTTATGTTCCTCCATTACCCGCTGACTTGGATGAGCTCAGAACCAGAATCACTGTTGCGGTAAATTCTGTGACAGAAGATACTCTCAGGTGCCTTTGGGATGAATTCAGCTATCGGCTTGATGTTGTCCGTGCAGCAGGTGGAGGGCACATTGAGCATTTGTAATTGTGGTGAATGAAACTTTAGTCCTTACTTCATACTTGGTAATTTATTTTGTAATTGTACCACATTTTCATTATTAAATATAATTATTTGAAATTGGGTCATTTTTGAAACACCCTGTATATTACCATGTCAATCACACATTTCTCTAAAACTGGTAACTGATCTTTTAATTGGTTCATTGTGTTAAAAAAAAAGGGGGGGTGGAAATGTGCTTTCAAGCATATTTCCCTCTATTTATGGTATATGTGAAGTTGTAGTTCAAGTTCACTGTAACAAACTTGCTGTAGTGAGCAAATGCTATTTCCAATCCTGCCCCTCACCCCACTAAAGTCTTAGTCCTATAACACCATTACTATAAAATTCAATGTTGCAAACATTCAGTTCAGTTTAATATTCCTATGAATTCTCTATTCAGAGTTAGCTGCATTTATTTATCAGTGATATACTAAATTAATTGGGTTTGGATACATATCTAGAAAGAAGTGCACCAAATTACAATGAATAATTGTTTTACTGATATGACAGACTAGTAGCATTTCCCTGCCCTTGGATCTGTTGCTCAAGGAAATGTATGGAAGAAAATTATGGATGATGTGCATACATAAGAAAGTTTGTCAGAACCATTTTCTTTGTTAAGAATTGCTAGTTAAAAATAGGTAACAATAGTAGGCATATATGAGGCAATCACTACATTATACTGAATTGGAAAAATCATTAGAGTGGGACTAATAGTTATCAATAAATATATGTATCTATGATAATGGAGCCTCAATAGTGCACTCTGTATAAACGAAGCCAAGCCCTTTAGTTAGAAAGACATGGGTTCGAATCCCATCAACGATGCACATAATTTTTGTTTTGGTGTTAGGCGTCTAGAGAAAGCTTTAATCACCAAGCATATTCAGGAAAACGTAAGCAATTAGGGTGGAAGCAAGTGAGTTTGTGTGAAAGCACCCATTAAGCAGGTGAGTGAGGGAATGATCAAGTGAGGAATTGAGTCTCTCAATCAAAAGCATCGAATAAGGTAGTTAAAGGGTGAAGGAATGCAGAAGTCATATTTTCATATACGGGTAGCCGAAAGGTGTCACACCATATTATTAAAATACTCTGGATTAGAGAAAGTTGTTGGAAGATTTTCCACTTGGTTATACTATAAATTAAAGATACCAAGAAATTATACTTGGCTTGATCCTTTATCCAAGTGTAAGCAAACAAGTTTTCCTCTGGGTCTGGCTCCCACTGATTAGACCTCGATAAAGGTCAAAACCGGTCTGGGTAGTGACCCTTTCCATAATGCATAGCATTATACATTTCTGCAAGGAGATGTGCTTTGCATTATGGGATACTAAGGCAATACTAAGGACATATTGCTAAGGTAGTCCATAAGATTACTTGGGTATTCCTCAAATTGGGTTGAAGGACACATTAACAAGTAGAGATAAGGAAGTTGTTATTCCTCTGTATAAAGCCTTGATACGGCTATATCTGAACTACTGTGCTCAAGTCTGGTCTCCTGAGTTTCTTGGGAATGAGGAAGTGGTGGAGAAGATTCAGAGGTGAGTGACCAAGATGGTGAGTGGCCTTGTGGAATATTCCCAATGAGGATAGATTGAAGAAGTATGTAGAAGATTGCAGAAGTTGATTGATAGAAGAAATAGAGGGGATATGATAGAAACATTTAGATTGCTTAAAGAGTTTTATAGAACAGATGCAGGGGAAATGTTTCAGCACTTGGCTAGAGCGACCAGAACAAGGAGTCATCCCTGGAAGTTGAATAAAGGTGTAGTTAGTAGGGGGTGTAAGGACTAGATTTTTTACTTGGAAAGTTTTGAATGAGTGAAATGGGTTGCCAGAGTCAGTTGCGAGTGCTTTGTTTGTTAATGGGTTCAAGGAGAGGTATGATGGATTGTGTGGGTTTCCTGTGACGAGTGTTCGGATCATCCCTTGCAGGTGCCCATATTATAATAATAATAATGCTAACCATGCTGAAGACAGGATAGTTAAAGCTCTTTTTAATATTTATAGGGAACACAAGGAATAATAATTTCCAAGATTTAGGGTAATTTCAAATAGTTGTGCCTATTTTAATAGATGAAGTTTCACTTGGTTTCGAAATTTGATGCAAATAGGGTTCCAGAAATAACTTAAATCTAATAGCCAGAAAAAAAAAAAAAAAAGAGTGTACTTGCCCAAGGTAGATATCAGTCTATATATAAATGTTGTTATAGGTTTTTTTTTTTTAATGAAAACAACTAAATACTATGTTGAAAAAAAAAAACCAAAGGAATAACATTCTGTAATTCCCACTCTTATGCATTTATGCAGAAATAGCCTTTCCTTTAAGGCGGGTTTAAAATATATGCCAGAACACAGCTCACAACTCAGTTTTTGTTTTCTTTCATTGATTGTTCATAGCGAAGGTGAATTTATATAAATTATTCATGAACAATATTAACAGGAAAACAAATAATGGAATTCACAAAAACAAGAAAAGGAGGTAGCACTCAATGTGGCGCTAGACTCACTTTTCACAGTGCATTCAGTCACGTGATCTGATCTTTGCAAGATAATTGTATTTTTTAAATAAAAGGATTAAAAAGAGTATGTTGTGAGCTCTGAAAATCAGCTTAGGACAATACTATATTACAATTATACACTTAAGGTGTAAAGATGTTCAAAGAATAAGATATAGATTTTTGGAAGTATTTAATTAGATTATGTCAATTTTAATTTTTGTGTTTAGAGTTACCAGTTTATTTTGTTGATGAAATTATATTGTATTGGAATCTTCTATTAATGTTGTATTGGAAAAGTTGGTTAAAGGTAAAATCCAACACGTTGAAAGTTTATTTTTCACTTTGTTAGAATATAATAAATTTAGTTTAATCCTTTATCCAAGTGTGAGCAAACAAAGTTTGCACCTGAAAGTATCTTCAGGACTGGGGTAAGGTAGTGCAACACTAGGCAACTCCTTGCAAAGGTGGAGCAAGCTACTAACACTCCTATCTCAGTATCTCCCATAATGCAAAACACATCTCCTTGCGGATATGTCTAATGTTATGCATTAAGGGAAGGGCCACTACCCAGACTAGTTTCGACCTTTATTGAGGTCTCTTCAGTGGGAGCCAGGCCCAAGTGGAGATACCAGCCAGAAATATTAGCAGGTCATCTCTACCTATGGCTGGTATCTCCACTTATGGCTGGTATCTCCACTTGGGCCTGGCTCCGACTGAAGAGACCTCAATAAAGGTCGAAACTGGGTAGTGGCCCTTCTCTTAATGCATAACATTAGACATATCTGCAAGGAGATGTGTTTTGCATTATGGGAGATACTGAGATAGGAGTGTTAGTAGCTTGCTCCACCTTTGCAAGGAGTCGCTCTGGTGTTGCACTACCTTACCCCAGTCCTGAAGATACTTTCAGATGCAAACTTTGTTTGCTCACACTTGGATAAAGGATTAAACTAAATTTATTATATTGTAAAATCCAACAATGGGTGGAAAGAGATGTGATATACTATAGCGAGCAGTATTACAAAGTTGTCCTGCTCTTGTGCTTTAGCAATTTATTCACATTTTAAAGTGAAAATGGAATGATAAAAGAAATGGTTACACTATGATACTGTTGGACTTTGCGAAGGCATTTGACAGAACATCACATGGAAAACTATTACAAAAGTTGGAGCCAATGGAAGTGGAAAAGAAGCTAGTAGCATTGATTGCAGGGGGGCGGTTGACAAAAAGACACCAGACAGTATTATATGGTGGAGTAGAATCCAAGAGAATGAGGATTACTAGTAGAGTACCTTGGGGTTTTGTTCTTGGGCTACTCTTTAATTTGTATATCAATGATATAGAAAAAAATATTTAAGTGGAGGAGATATTCAATTTGCTGATGGTGCAAAACTGGGGAGAGCAATAGTTGATAAAGGTGATTTAGATATCCTACAGGATGATTTAAATAAATTGGTATTGTAGGCAGAGGATAACAACTGTCAATTTAATGTTGTAAAATGTAAGGTTATGCACTTCAGGTTGAAAAGGTTTATACAACCATACAACCTTGTATCATATTGATGGTACTGGATTGCAGGAAATTGACACTAGGGACTTGCGATAATGGTATACAGAGGGAGTTGGTAAAATAGCTCAAAGGATTTCTTGGATTTTGAGAAACATACAAGTAAAGATAGGGAAATTATTATCCCTCTTTATAATGCTATGATTTGACTGCATTTTGGCTACCGTGCACAGATTTGATCACCTGTTTTCTTTGGGACCAGGAACTGGTAGAGAAGATTCAGAGATGAATGACTAAGCTGGTGACAGGTCTGTGGAATGCTCCCTATGAGAATAGGTTGAAGGTGTGTGGGTTACAAAGTTTAGGTGATAGGTGGAAGAGATATTAAAGGGATTTATAAAATTGATGCAAAAGAAATTTGATGTTCATTCTTCCATACAACTGGAGAGATCTCTGCTCAAAGTTACAAGAACAAGGTATGTGACATGCATAACATGAATGAGAACTCTTATCTTTAAATTATAATTAATAAGAAATGAAATTCTTGGTTTTATCCTTTGCCCAAGCATGAGAAAGCAAAAGTTTGCACGAGAAGTTTGTTTGCTCACATTTGAGTAAAGAATAAGAATAAATAAAGTATAATTTATCTTTGTTGACAGGTAGATAAGAAGTTAATTTATAAATAATTGCTTGGTAAGTAATATGTAAGTTGGCTGTATGAGAAATTTTTGTTATTGTCACTGAAATTCGATGACATAAGGAATTGTGACTGAAGTGACATCTTTGGAGTGAGTCAAGATTAACCTTTTCTCACTTTTTTAATAATTTTAATATCCTTACTTTTTGATGGAAGTGATGTTAGTCATAGTTTTTGTTTCAAGAACTCTTCAGCAGTCCTGTTTTGATTGAAGACAGCAGAAGACAGCTTCCTGTCTTCTGTTACTGGATTTGAGGTGTCACCTGAAATGGAAGTCACATTGGGTTCAGTATTTATTGTAAATTTTATGCATGAATGGAGTCTGTTATCTAGAAAGTCTGTCAGATCAGCCTGTGAAAATTGCCACCATCATTTACTTAATGCTCTTTCACAGATTTACAAGAATTGGTAGTACTAAGTACTCAGGTCATTGAATCCAGTGATCATGGATTTGCTGGTCTGTCCTTCATTAATAAATTATTTTAGGGAAAAGAGTTTTGAACCTGTGTTTCTGAGTTTATCCATTCTGACTCATGCGGTATCATTATATCAATGACGTTTTTGTTCTGTAGTCATCATCAGAGGCTGAGTTTTGGCAGACTTCCTGAATAAAGTCAGCTGATGCTAAGCACCGAATTTTTTATTTTGAGATTAAATCCACAGGTAGTGTTCTATTCCATAATAAAATAAATTAAACACCATAATAATAATAAAAGCACATAGTAGCTTTACTTTTCCCATCTGTTCTAAGAAAAAAAATGGCAACTTTACATTTATTATATTTTTCATCTGTTGTTTCAGTGAGATATATGAAAATGACATAGCGAGAAACACATAACAGACAGGTATTTTGATATGTGGGAAGAAACTATTTATCGAACGTTATTGAATTATCATGTGTCAATCTATAATGGTCTCAGAATGGAATGAACTGTACTGCATTAGATATCACCAGGAGACTATTCAAGGTATTAACTAACTTAGTAAGGATAACTAGTTTGATTTGAAATAACTTGATAATAATAAGGTATGCATAGCATTATCATACTATTTGAATGGAATGATATACAATTGACAGGTTAATTTAATCTTGCTTTTCCATGCATCATCATCATGAGAATTGAATGTAGAATACTGCATGTAAGATAACTCTTAAATAAGTTAAAATGGATGTTAAAAAAAAAAAAAAAACCTAACAAATAAAGATTGGGAAGTTATCCCTTTTTATAGACTATGATTTGACCACATCTTCATTATGTGGTCACATGAGTTTCTTAGTGAATCAGGAGGTGATAGAAAGGTTTCGGATAGATTGAAATTTTGTAAGGGTGGAAGAGAGAGAGCATGATAGAAACTTTGCTATAGGGATTCTATAAGATTGATGCAAAAGGAATTTTTCAATGCATGATAAATAGAGAAGGAACTGGGGGTCACTCCTGGAAGTCCAGTAAGAGTGTAGTTAGTAAGCAGCTGGATTAGATTTTTTGTTTGGAGATTGAAAACTGAGTGGGATGATGTGTCGGTGGTGAGTACTCAGAAGGTGAATGAGTTTAAGGAGTGGTATTGATAGGTATTGTGAATCCACTTTTGATGCTCATTTGGTTCACTTGAAGGAAACAACCAAAATCTTGAACTTGTGTTTTTATATGAATGGAACAGCAGAGCATGTAATCAACACTACATACAGAAGAGCAACAGCCCAGCCATAATATGTCAGCCCCATCTAGTAACAATTCAATGTAAAATTCTGAGAGAATGAAATAAGTTCAATTACAAATTTACATAACACTTTCTTGACAAATCATTTTGTCAGAAACCATAAACAAATTCAAGTATCTGTGTGACTTTATTCCCTTGAATAATTGGTACTGTTTCTTTCCGTGATGAGTGTTTAGACTCCATGGAAATACCATTTAATAATAATAATAATGCTTTTAATTTTATAAGCATAAAATTTTTTTATCAAATATAGTAGCTTCAGAAGTTTTGTTTCTAAAAAGTGAATTTCCTTAAAAATTTCTAAAACAATTGATATCTTCTTTAAATCCCGTTCATAAAGATTTTTGTTCAGTGTTATTCAGTGTTCTTCTGAACTGCTCACGTCAATGTCCTTATCTGATCCATTTCTGAATAAAGAAAAATTATTCTATAAGTTTTGCACCAAAAATAGCAGGGAATAAATTCACACAGATACTTGAATTTGTTTATGGTTTTTGACAAAATGCTTTGTCAAGGAAGTGTTATGTGAATTTGTAATTGAACTTATTTCATTCTCTCAGAATTTTACATCGAATTGTTACTAGATGGGGCTGACATATTATGGCTGTTGCTCTTCTGTATGTAGTGTTGATTACATGCTCTGCTGTTCCATTCATACAAAAACACAAGTTCAAGATTTTGGTTGTTTCCTTCAAGTGAACCAAATGAGCATCAAAAGTGGATTCATAAAAAGTTGCATTTTGGAGGAGATTTCTGTTTGTCTTCTGCCTTGACAATTTGTGAAAAACTTGTACATGCTTGAAAAATGGATACAATTTTTGGAATTGGCATATACTGAATATTTATGATAGTAAAACCATTTTTTTTTATTAACATGAGGAGGAAGGGTTGCATTGCTCCAATTGAAAAATTTTGGAAAGTGTATTCAGAATCAGAAATTCTAACTGAAAATAAACTTATAATAGAAATCACAGTTATTCTGTTTTAAATGTTTAATTCTGTTGAGAAAATATTAATTTTAAACCAGTGCAGTAAATTATTCAAATTTTCTGCATGTTTTGAAATATTGATCATTCTGTCATTTAAAATTTTCTATCAAAAGATTCTTTTATGCTTCTTGTAATTTATTATTTTGGTATTCTGCAGCAACAGATAATGGATGTATCGCCTATGTATTAAGAACAAGTTTCAATACATCTCAAGGAAAGCTGTTGCGTACCATTCTCTTTGGTGTTAATAGAGTAACTGCAAATAATTTAGAAACATTTTGCTTTATCTTATTTCTGCTAATTTTTGCAATTGCTGCTGCATCTTATGTTTGGATTAAAGGCAAGTAAAATAATTTATTAGTATTCATCCACTTTCTTTATTTTTCAAATTGTTATTAACAACAAATATATTAACTTTTTTTTAAATACTGTATTACCTATATTACTTATTCATTCTTCAGATTTGGTTAGTGCTCAAAGTTGGGATCCCAAATACGTTGGAAAAAATACGAGACACTTATGACTGAGGGTGAAAGTTTAGTATGTGCATTCATCACATATGCCAGTCTTACAAAATGATTCTAACTTTCCAAGTGTGTGCATGGTAAGGTTTACTATGCACACTTTACTAAGTATAAGTAAACAAATAGTAAATCAAATTGTTAGGTTGCATATTTTCATTAAGCCACTTTAAGTTGCCTTCAAATGGTTTTTTACTTACTATTATAGATACAAAATAGATTGTTAATACAGTAATGCTCTTCTCACCTGACAATATTCTTATTAATCAATCAGTCTTGCTCACTCGTGCAATACTTTTCTGAAGAATGAATTTCACTTAACAATTGTGTGTTTTTTAGAATTATGTCATGAAAAGCTACACAATCCTCACGGAAGAATGATTTTACAATAAGCATTGTTTTTACAGACAATTTGTTTTTCTCATCAGTCCACAGTGTGTTCATGCAAGAAAATAATCTTTCAACACATGCATTTGTTCCAGGGATACACATAACGAACTCCACTACTTTCTTTAGATTTGATAGTTCTCCTTCAACATTTTTTAAGAGATCCACCCTGACTTCATCTAAATGTTTGGATTTCAACATGTCCTTCACTTCACTATCTTCTTTGGACTTCAGAGCTGGTTTCACAATCATTACTTCATCAAACAAATCAGATTCAACAATGTTTGATATGGCAGCGGTCTGATTAATAGTTTGGACTGTTTGAAGACCATTTTTACAACATAATGCTATTCTCAATTTCACCCAAGACATACTGTCTAATTTCAGCATATACTGTGACCATTCTTTTATATATGACACACGTGTTGTAGAAATCAATTTTATGAGATTGGAATGCCTTTTCAGTAATCAATCCTTCCTCTTGCAACTCAAGAAATAGCTTCTTTTCGGTGGTAGTTGTCAAAATTTCATCTCTTCTCGTTTCAATTTTTCCAACTAGTGATTATATATTGAGTTTTTAAAGTGTCTGTATGATCACACTTCCTTTTCGGCATTTTCAATGTTCAACAGGGCCACAGGAGAATTGAAAAACCATACATTTTAACAGCAGTCGTACAGTAATTAATACTCTGCAAGCACCAACCTGTTTCTCTCAGAGCAAGCTTCTAAAATGGCCATCACTCACCTTGAGAAAATAACAATGTGGCTACAGTTCCCTGTAATAATGGAGAGCGATGTTTGTAATAAAATAGAAATTGTAACTCATCAATTTTGTTTTCAGTCTTGAACTCTAAAATACAGGACAAAAAGCTGTCCCGAAGAGTTTTCTCGGGACAATGGGACTCATTAGCCAGAAACGGGACAATCTTGTATTTTATGGGACTTCTGAGATCCCTAGCTCAAAGGGGGAAAAAAAAGACTAATGTTGCATGTGAATTTCTTTTAGATGTAATATACATGAAGTTTTTGAAAGCATCTTGTTCCAAAGAGTGTAAATAGTCGTAAATAGAGTTCACTAAAAATAAACTTTTCGCAGTGAATTTAAAGTTACTCTCTACATGAATACCTAGATTTCATTTTATTTCTTATGCCTTAAATCGTTAAGAAGAAATTGAAAGAATTTTATTTCATATAATCAATTTTTTCTATTGATTATATGAACTACAAAGAAAATTGATTCTTTGTTCTAGATAAATTGTGTATGATGGCACAGTGTCTCAAAAAAAAAAAGGAGGGTAACCAGTGGTGTGTCCCAGGGTTCTATTCTTGGGCATCTGTTGTTTAATTTGTATGTAAATGACATTTCATGTGGATTGACTGGGAATCTTCGGTAGTTTTCTGATGATGCAAAGATACGGGAGAGTTATAAGGAGTACAGTTGATGTTAATTCCTTTCAGGAAGATTTGAATGTACTTTTAGCCTAGACAAATTGTAGTTTTAATAAGTGCAAGATGTTCAATTTTAGAGTGTAAAAATATAAACTCTTTGAAATAAGATGGATTGAGGGAATGCAATTTGCAAAGCCTTGTAAAGAGGAAGCAGAGGAGGATACAATTGTAATAAATAAGTTGGTAAGGATTGTTACCAAGTTAATGTGTGAAAGGAGATTGGCATAGGAAATGATGTCATACCTGGAAACTGTATAAAGAGGATGAGAGGGAGTAAGCAGCAGAGTCTCTGAATGGAGAGCAGTTGGTGAGTAGAATGTATTTATTGAGAGTATGGTGATTATGAACATATTGAATGAGTTTCAAGTTCAGTTTGAGTTTTCTACATGACAATGTCTGCCTCTCACAATTACAAGGGTGGTCTGAAAAGTTCTTGGCCTTGACCATAGATGGCAACACTATCGGCACGATTTTGTTTTCTAAGTTGATACATCTGTCATCAGCATCCATGTGAAATTGCAAGGCATTCTATTAAGTAGTTTGTTTTATACAGCTGTCTGAAGTAAAAGTGTTGTCTGTATCCCTTGAAATTGATAAAATTGAGTATTGTGCAGTTATGAAATTCTCTGTAAAAGATTTAACGGCAAAAGAAATTCATTCGAAGTTCATAAAAGTTTATGGGCACTCTTCTCCTTCATTTTTGACAATTAAGAAATGGGCTGCCGAGTTTAAACATGGCCGTACCAGCCTCAAAGATGATCCACGTGAAGGACATCTAAAAGGTGTAACAACACCAGAAATCATCGATCATGTGCACGATATGGTATTGGATGTCAATGTGAGTGAAATTGCTTAGACTCTAGGCATTTCAAAAGAACATGTAGGATATATTTTGCATGAAGAATTGCAAATGAAAAAGCTTTGTGCAAAATGGATGCCACGCTTACTCACAGCAGATCAAAAACTCGCATGAAAATCTCCGAACAGTGCTTGGAGCATTTTAACAAGAATAAAACTGATTTTGTGCATCAATTTATTAGTATGGATGAGACATGGATATCGTTACACACCAGAATCCAAACATCAGTCAAAACCGTGGACAGAAGCTGGTGGTTCAGTGCCAAAAAAGACAACGTCGGTTCCATCAGCAGGAAAGGTCATGGCATTGGTGTTTTGGAATGCTAAAACTATTTTATGCATTATCTTGAAAAAGGTAAAACAATAACTGGGGAATATTATTCCGATCTTTTAACCAGACTAGACAAAAAAAATTTGTGAGAAAAGACCTGGTTTATAGAAGGAAAAAAAACATCTTTCATCAGGACAATGCACCTGCCCACAAAGGTGTTTTGGCAATGGGAATATTAAGGGATCTACACTATGAATTGTTGGAACATCCACCCTATTCCCCAGATTTGTCTCCTTCTGACTTTTATCTCTTTCCAAAACTAAAACTCTTCCTTGCTTGTCAGCGTTTTTCTTCAAATCAAGAGCTGATTACAGCTGTAGAGGGGTATTTTGCAGATCTTACTGAGAAACAGTACAGGGATAGGATAATGTCACTGGAGCATTGCTGGAATAAATGCATTAGTCTTAAAGGAGATTATGTTGAAAAATAAAAATAATTTTGAAATTATAAATTCATTTTTTCATTGTTAGGCCGAGAACTTTCCAGACCATTCTTGTAGTCGTTTGACTCCAGAGAAGTCTGGTCTTAATAAAATTTATTGCTTCTGCAAAATGCCTTGCACCTATAGTGCTAAATGTTCAGATAAGAAAACTTCTTATCTCATCATTTTAAAAAAATCTCGTATACTGCTGAAATAATTTGCTCAAATGGTATCCGTAACAGAAACCAGGAGTTGAGGTCTCATCTTGTAATATTTAAGACCTCTGTTATTCTATCATTTCCAACATATAATTTATATTTTTTTCCATTTTTTTTATTGTTTGTTTTGATCATTATTCCTGTCTTATTTGCACTGTGCAACCGGCATATTAACTGTAGTGAAACTATCAGAATAAGTTGGTGAAGCTTATTTATTTTCTTAGTGTTTATATTTATGAATGACAGTAAAACTTAGTTTTTTGAAAGATATTTTACCACTAATGAAGTATAATATATTGCTGAATGCTTTTTTCACATAGTGATTATAATCATATCATGGTATATATATATATATATATATATATATATATATATATATATATATATATATATATATATATATACTGTTGTTATTATATATTATATATTATTCTAGATATATATACTGTTGCATGTTTGGCTGGGTTCACATGATGCCATGTGAACCCAGTCATACAACACTTGTGAACTCAAGTGTCATACAACAAGTGACTAAATAATGTGAGACTCACTACTATAGTCCCTTCTGTATTATCAACATGTTAAAATTAATTGTGGGAAAATAAATCCTATAAATTATTTTCCAGTATATTCTAGTTTTACAATTTTACATAATTATTTTAACTGTGTATTAATTTACATGCTTTTATTTAAATTATTTCTTTAGCTTATATTTTAAATATTTTGTTCAGGCACAGAAGATCCAATGCGAAACAGGTATAAACTCTTCTTGGAGTGTGCGCTTATTCTAACATCTGTAGTGCCACCAGAGTTGCCTATTGAACTTTCATTGGCTGTTAATACTTCACTGCTGGCATTATCAAAACTGTGTATGTAATGATTTTTCACTGTATTCTTTTAAATATAGAAGTATTATGAAGTCATTTTATGTAGAAACAAAGTTCTGAAGGTGTTAAATTAAACTAGAATATTAAGTAAATTATACTTGCCAAGAATTATCTTAGTGTAAGCAAACAAGGTTTTCATGTGAACTATCTTCACAACTAAGTTGCTTATATATATATTGATTCTGATGACCATATCAATTGCCTTAGTATCCCATAATACAAAGCACATTTCCTTTTGGGCATGCATAATGTTATACATAATGGAAGGGTCATTACTCAGACTGGTTTCAACCTTTATTGAGGTGGGATATGTATGACTTGTGCATTAATTCAACCTTGGTAGCTTCCTAGTTCTGGTTTCTACTAATGAGATCTTAATACAGATCAAAACTGGTCTGGGTAGTAACCTTCCACAATGCATAGCATTATGTATGTCCCAAGGGAAGTGTGCTTTGAATTATGGACTACTGAGTCAATTGATGTGAAGTCATCAGCCTCTATATACAAGTAGCTTAGTTGTGAAGAAACTTCATGCAGAAACTTTGTCTGATTACACTTGGATAAAGGATTAAATTAAACAAAAATATAATTTCTTGGTAAGTAGGCATGTGAAAATAAAACTTTGTATGGAATATTATTAATATTAGGAATGTGTGTTTGCAGAATATTTTATAAACAGTTTTCACTTCCTTGTGCATTGTGAGATTGAATTATGCTAGTTCTGTAAGATTGTCATTATACTGGAAATTAACTTTCTGAAGTTAAGAAAAAAATATTGTTCAATAGTAACCTTTGCTTGATTTTCAATGTTGTCTCAAGAGAAAAGCAGTATCTATCAGTTGCTAAGGTCTGGATTTGAATCTAATTCACTATATAAAGCTTTTTCACCTGAAGCTGAGTTAGCTATCTGATATGCAGATAGCAAGATTTTTTCCCCTCCCTGAACCTTTTTCATTTGTGTAAATCAGTTAAGAAACAACATTAGTTAGCTATCTGATATGCAGATAGCAAGATTTTTTCCCCTCCCTGAACCTTTTTCATTTGTGTAAATCAGTTAAGAAACAACATGTATTCAACCCATGGCCTTAAACTGGCTTGTTACAATAACCTATCCAGATCTTGATTTGTACTTTTTATCAGCAGTTTTCTTTGAGAAGAATATCAAGTATACTTGCTGTTACCAGTAACATTACAATTAATTGCAAGATTTCATTGGCAGCCATTTTGTTTATTTTTGACTGTGTTGTTAGTGTGTTGTTTAGTCTTGACTGTTATTACACAATATTCTTTCAAAAATGTACATGCTTTCATCACTTAATGAGAAAGTAATGAAAGCATGTAAGTTGGCAAGCACAAATGATTTGAAAGGTGAGAAATATGCAATGAGAGAAAATGAGTCTGCTGCCTTGGTATAATAGAACAGAATTGAGAAGAACCATAATTGTTTGTCAATGAGAAAATTGTGCAGGAGGAATGGTTTGCAGTTTATGGCACAGATGCATTCAAGAAAAATTGGGACCATGACATCCATGTTAACTTATTTTGCACGTTGATATAAGGTAACTTGGATGTTAACTGATATCAGTTAACATGCACATTGATATCAACATGCGAGATTCAGTGCGATGCAGTATATGTTTAATGTATTCATTGCCAAGAATGAATGGTTTCTGATAAGTGAGAATGGAGAGGATATTTGTTGGAAATGTTTCAAAAGCGAGTGTAAGAAATGCAAATTATGTCAGGAGTGAAAGAATGAAGTTCCATGTAAGCATGAAGAATTACACACTTACGTGGATTCCTTCACAGGACAAAACGGGAGCTCGAGTGACTAAAGAAATGATTACCATGTGGTACAGAAGGATCCATACTTCTGTACCACATGGAACTTCAACCAAAGAATGAATGAAAGAGTGAATGGAAAAGCATAAAAGTGCAAGAAATTGGAAGAAAAGAGATAGTATTGTATGGGGATTCGATAAAAGGTATACTTAATGAGAAAGTGATGAAAACATGTAAGTTGGCAGGCACAAATGATTTGAAAGGTGAGAAATATGCAACGAGAGAAGATATGTAAGAGTTGTTAGAAGAAGCAAAAATGAAGAGTAAGAAAGTAGAGATTGAGTCTGCTGCCTCGGTATAATAGGACGGAATTGAGAAAGACCATGATTGTTTGTCAATGAGGAGATTGCGCAGGAGGAATGGTGTGCGGTTTATAGATGTGTGGAGTGAATTTGATAGACATAAGGACCTCTATATGCCTGATGGACTTCGCTTAAATGGTTTTGGAGTTAAATACTTAGAGGAAGTGGTGTTTAGTGAGAGGTTGCAAGTGCAAAACTAGAGATATTGGGAAGAAGCAATCAAGCATGTGTCTAGCCACTCCTGGGGTAGATGAATATGAGTACAGAAATGATTGTGAAGAGCTGGGTGCAGTTTTCCAGGTTTTGAATGTAAGGATAACTGTGGGCCCAAAGGGATTTTGAAATGCATGCACACAAATGCCCAAAGTATCAGAAATAAAGGAGAGGAGATTTTAGCATCGGTCAACTCAACTTGGCCAAAAATTATTGGCATCAGTTAGACCTAGTTGTCAGAGAATGACATAGGTACAGGGATAGAATGTAATGGATATTGTATATTCAAAGAAGACAGAGGAAATAGACAAGAGGAGTATTATTAATAATAGCTAAAGAACTTCAACAAACAAAGATAGAAGTTAAAGAAGATTCTAGATCTAATAGAAATGGTTCATTTGAAGCTGTCTGGTGTGAGATGGAGGCCAATAGGATAAAATATATTGTTGGTTGCTGCTATAGACCTGGAGTCCAGAAGAAGATGTGGATGACATGCATCACTAGATTACCCCAGTGAGTGTAGGCTAAGCAATTATCATGGGAGAATTCAGTTATTAGGATGTAGATTGCAAGGAATGGCAACATGGAAATGTAATTTATATAGTTACTAAGGGATAATTACCTGAAGCAGCACATGATGGAGGAGACATGGGGTTTGAGAGTGTCAGATCTGTAATAGCATCAGAAAATCTATTTTTAACTACAGCAGCAACTCTACCTCTGATTGGGGAAAGTTACCATGCAGAAATTTCCACAAGTGGAGATTGCTCCACTTGTGGAAATTTCACTCAAAATGAGGCAAATGAGAGCAGTGCCATGGCATAAGAAACTACATTGAATGAATGTCATTAGTGGATGGGAAATAGTCAAGGATTGTTTGAGCAAGCCAGTATCAGGGTGCAAACCCAGGGTCAGGAGGATGAACCAAGTAGGGATTAAGTGAATGACTAGCAATATAAGGCAGGAGCTGAAAAGAAAAAAAGAAAGCATGGTCTAAGGAATATAAACAACAAAGTGATCATCTTGTCTATGAGCAATATAAGGCACAAGCAAAATGGTAACTAGTATGATAAGGAAGGCAAAATTGGACTTTGAGAGAAAGTTAGCTAAGCAGGCCAAAGTAAATCCAGTTTTTTTTTTTTTTTTGCTACATAGCAAGTAAGAGAAAGAATGATTATAGAAAGATAATGTTACTCAGTGCTGATGGTTGGAAAGTGACAGTATCAGAAGAAATAGTTCAGTTTAAGTGATTAGTTTGTAAGGGGGTATATCACCCAGGTGGTGGCTTTGCAGTTACTGAGGTGACAGAGTCTGATGTGAACATTGAGATATAGATGAACTGGAAGTACCCAGTATATTGAAAAATATCAATGTGAATATATCATTGAGCCTGGATAGTATGTCTCGTGTGTTCTATGAGAATGTGCAAGTGAAACTGGCAGTGCCTCTGACAAAGTTGTTTAGAATGCTCTGGCAAAGTTCCAAGGGAGTGGAAAGAGGATAAGATAGTTCCATTACATAGAAGTGACTCCAAGACAGAAGTAGCAAATTACATACCAATTATTATATCTGGAGTGGTGGTTAAAGTATTGAAAAAGTTGGTTAAAAATAAAATTCAGGAATGGGTGGATAGGAATATGATACTGTATAGGGATCGCATTCCTTTGTAAAAGGTAGGTCCTGCCTCAGTAATTTCCTCATGTTTTATAATGAAGTGACAGCTGAATTGGATAAAGGGTGTGACTACACCATGATACTGCTGGATTTTGCAAAGGCATTTGACAGAATTCCGCATGGGAAAACTGTTACTTGAGTCATAACAAATAGGAATGAATTTGAAGCTGGTGGCATGTATGGAAGTGGCTGATAGACATCAGGGGATGGTGTACACCTCTGAATCAAAAAATTAGAATAATCATAAATAATCAAAGAAAATGTGTTGAAGGATTTGCAATTCTAATTTATTGCATAGAAAATAATTATTAACAAATACGAATTAGCATCATCTAAATCTACATACTTTGTAGATTATATAACCATGTAAACACATAAAAATATAATACAAATTATAAGAAATCTGTTATTTGAAAACATTCCCAAAATTAGAATAATTTTTAACATGGTTGAAATATTAGAATATTCCAAGTTTTTCCAATTGGTTTTGAGAAGCTCGTAGAAATAGCACATATTTCAGTAGCTGTGAGACTGACTAGTGTGAGGAATCATTTGCGCGTGGATTTCAGTTAATCATTTGCTAAACATGGGTCGAACAAGTGACATATCGGAAGCTAAGAAATGGCATGGAAAACTAGACACCTGTGATGCCTAGCAGCATCAAATTTTTTTTTTTTTTTTTTTTTTTGGGGAGGGGGCTCCTTGAGCCTGCGCATTGAAGCATGCCTTTCATCTGAACTCATTATCTTATCTTGGTAATAAACTTACTATTTTTATTTTCTCATCTCTCTTTCTTGCTCATCAAGAATTTCATATCCTCTTGCATACTATATTTGTCACTACTTAGATTATTAGTTTTTTTTTTTTTTACTAGCTCTACCACCTCTTTTCTTTCTGTTTTGCTATTGCCTTTGCTACATTCTTTATTATAGCACCCTGGAGCTTGATGTAGTGACTCCTTTGTCTAGTGCAAATTTAATTATTGAATCGTAGTACCATATGACTTATTTTTTTTCTTATAGTTGTTGACTTACCTTATTATTATTAAATATCATCATTACCATTATTTATTCATTAACTTAAGACCTACCTTGTTTTCCTTTTGTTTTTCTTCTTAGTTCTCTTTTTCTGTCTTAATTTTTGTACACATTTTTCTCTTCTCCAACTCCCTGGAGACAAGAAAGGGGTGAGAACTAGATTTTTCTCTCGGAGAGCAGTCCATGATTGAAAAGGCTTGCTTTTGGAGTAGTGAGTGCAGAAAGTGTGATGGAATACAATTATGACTTCTTTGTGGCTTCTTGATGAGTTCCTTACTCTCTAAAGGTTCCTGTAATAATAATATTAACAGTCACAAATTTTTATGTTATACAAATTGTGTATATATATGTGTATATATATATATATATCAGGAAAATTTGGCTTCATTTGCTGTACTGTACAGCTAACTTTGATTAATTTCTGAATAATAATAATAATTCATTTTATTCTACCAGAAAAAATTTCTCTTTGCATTTATTTGAATGTTCAAATAGAACCTTTATTGGGAATTTCCTTTCTGGTACAGCCTGTTTAATTAGACTCTTCTCTTTGAAGTGGGAGGACTCACTTTTATGATTAAAATTTTATTTTCAGAGAGACCTTGGTATGTATTCCATTTGTAAAGTCTTACCTGAACTATATAAGACCATTCTGTGGCCTCTGTTCTGTTCCCTCCAGTTGCTTTGCATACCCACACTCTCAGAATTCAGCTTTACATATCCCAATCTGCTTGCCATCCATGTGCACTTGTTCAACTAAATGCAACCAGAAGTTAATAATGGCTCCTACATTCTCATAAGTGAAGTGAGAATGTCTTTACTACAAATGGTGGCTGTTACTACATAACATTAAACACATTTAGAGCACTATATAAAGACTATTGAAATTATTGCAGGGCTCTAGTAAGTTCAGTTAACTTTTCTGTATCAGCACTTGCCATGTGTGCATGATTAGAGAACGATGTTCTCTAATCATGCACACATGGCAAGTGCTGATAGTATATAGTTATGAAATTGAAACTAGTTATAAATATTCTAACATATAGCAGCTATTCTAAATTATGATTATTTTTACAGAATTCTCTTTGCTAAGTGCATCAAGAGTCATCTCCACCTTTTGAATTAGTGCAGTTGTTAAGGAAAAGTCAGTTGGAGTTCTAAATGTTAAAATTCCCAAGAAAGATTGCTTTTGTTATTGGGCAAGTGATACTGTTATTTTTTATTTTTACTAAAATAAAAAATAACAGTATCACTTTTTTATTTATACTAAAATAAAGAGCCACAAGGCTTCACTTCGGCGATGATGCCAAATTATATAAATTAAGTGGATATTAAATCCAACATTATTTCAAAGCCGAGTACAGAAACTACAAAAGTTTCATTCGAAATTTGACCAGAGAGCTTATGGGAATACACTCACAGCCATACTACTACGAGTTGCCCTAGCTGGACCTTATAGGTGGCAACGAATGCTGCCCAGGTTCCGTATGTTTGCCTCCTATTGGTCCATTTTGATAAGGTTTTGATTGGTCCATTTTGATACGGATGCCTGGGCAGCGTTCATTGCCACCTATAAGGTCAGCTAGGGCAACTCATAGTATGGCAGTGAGTGTATTCCTGTAAGCTCTCTGGTCAGATTTCGCATGAAACTTTTATAGTTTCTGTATTTGGCTTTGAAATAATGTTGGATTTAATATATACTTAATTTCTATAATTTTGCATCGCCGAAGTGAAGCCTTTTGGCTCTTTATTTTAGTAAATACTTTATGCACCGACTGAGAGTTTGCTTACGGAAAATACACCTCTCTGACTTAGAGTTACAAGTGTTTTTGTCCTCTTAGGTTTCTGACGAAAACCAGTGAGTTTGAAACAGCTGTCAGGCCAGTGAAACCTTATGAAAATGGACCAATAGGAGGCAAACATATGGATGCCTGGACAGCGTTTGTTTCCACCTATAAGGTCCAGCTAGGGCAACTTGTAGTATGGCGGTGAGTGTATTCCCATAAGCTCTCTGGTCAAATTTCGCTTTTATAGTTTCTGTATTCAGCTTTGAAATAATGTTGGATTTAATATTCACTTAATTTATATTATTTTTATTTTTTTAAGAAAATCACTGTTTAGAATGGTTGCTGTCATTAGATGAGAGAGGTAATAACAACAAATCTTGCAAAGATTTGTTATCAGGCAAGAGGCCAAGAGATTTTTAACCAAAGAAGTGATTTTTAGTTGGACACTCGGATACAGGATTTCAGAAAAGCATGCACATATGTCATCTCTTAGAGGAAAAAAATAATTCAAATAATGTGAAACTGGAAAAATGAAATGAGTGGTGAATTACAGAAGCTGAAAGTTGGGTTTCTGTTTTGGAGAAAAGGCATAGTTTAGCAGACTGGAGATGGATATCATTGAAATGATTGCATCTTAAAACCATTTATTATTTATGTCTAATAAATGTTATTAAGCCACAAGTGCCATTAAAAAAAAAAAAAAAAAAAAAAAAAAAAAAAAAAAAAAAAAAAATCCTAAAACCATGTTCAAAGTTTTGAGAGATTTGTATTTTTCTGCATCTAGTCTATTTCTCTTTACTTGGATTTTCATTCTTGTTGCTTAAGTCAAGTTTAAATTGGAGGGCAGTGTGGAATATAGTATTGAATTCTTTGCTGAGGCATACAGATATTTTTTTTTTATTATTAAGTTCACTAGACACTTAGTCCTCTTTCCATAAAAAGCTATCGTCAATTTCTTATAATATGAGAAATCCCTGAAGACTCTTGCATCTTATCATTAGATGCTAAGATATTTTAATTCATTCCTCCACCATCTTTTCAGAAACTGATGCTGTATTAAATAAAAAAAAAAATGTTGTCCATATTAATTAAAACATTATTTTTTTGCAGTTGGCAAATATTTGATGCGTTCTATTTTTATATGTGCCTCATGAATATTTAAAAAAAAAAAAAAAACTATATTCAACAGTCATTTTCTGTATATTCAGCAAGTTAAATTCAAATATGTAATTAGTACAACTTTCTCTGTCTTCTTGCAAAATTGTTGATCCCTTAAAAAAACAATCTTAACTCGGTTTAACTGGTACTGATGTTTGTGACTCGTAATTAGTATATTAAATAGTAATATTTTCATTTTTTATATATATATATATATATATATATATATATATATATATATATAAAGGAAATACAATTTCATATTTCATAGGTGTATACTGTACAGAACCTTTCCGAATTCCATTTGCTGGTAAAGTTGAGATATGCTGTTTTGATAAGACAGGAACTCTAACAAGTGACAATCTGATTGTTGAGGGTATTGCTGGACTTTGGTATGTATATAGATATGATGGAAAAATCTGTGTATGGGTGTCATGCTTTAAATTCAGTTAAATTTAGAAAATAATTGTATGCATATTTATTTAGTTACTTCTATGAACATCACTTTACTATCTTACCTAACTGGGATTAATAGTGTTCACCAGCATACAATTGGCTTTAATTTATTTCTGCTCGTTTTCACTTGACTAGGACTGTGCACTTTAAATTTGATTTATATTTTTCCCCATACAACTCATCATCATCATCAAATTCCTACCATGTACCCTCAAGGGGTGTACAGGATATGACAGTACTACATGAAAAAATTACTTCATTACTAACTTCCTATCTACAATTTTCCTCAAATCAGTCTGTTACTTGTCAAGACTCCAACATTATCAGATCTTATATTTCTATCCTCTAAGGCACTTTGTACCGTATCAATCCACCTATAGCTTGGTCTTCCTCTGGGTCGTTTTCCTGTCAACCTGGCAGAGAACACTTGTTTTGCTAATCTTTCCTCTCCCATTCCATTTAAGTGACCACACCACCTGAGATTAGCTCTGCTAACGCATTCCTGGATTCTGACAATGTCAAGTTCTTTCCTAATATCCTCATTTTTAATATGAGATTGCCATTGATGCCATCTGTTCATGCCTCTAATCTTTCTCAGGACTCTCATATCTGCGGTCTCTAGTCTTTGGTCAATTGTTTTACTTCTGACCTAGCTCTCAGATCCATAAGTTAAAACTGGTTTGAACACTGTCTTGTATACAGCTAATTTAGTGTTCCGACTAATTTCTCTCTTATTCCATATGAATTTATTCAATTGACTTCCCACCATACCAGCTTTGCTGATTCTGTTGTCTATTTCTATATTTAATTTACCATCTTCAGTAAAAATCGTGCCTAAGTAGCTGAAATGTTTTACTTGTTCCACAGGTTCTCCATTCACAGCACAGTTGACATTTTTAATGATTCTGCCTATTTTCATTGTCTTTGTCTTTTTATTGCTGACCTTCATACCATATCTATTACAACAGCTATTCAATTTAGAGAATCTTGCAGACTTGTAGCAGATTTATTTAGAAGTATAACATCATCCGCATAAAGCAAAGAGCTGACATTAACATCTCCAATTTTGATATCAGGTTTAATACCACTTTCCTTCATAATGTTATCCATATAGATAATGAATAACAGAGGGGATAATGTACATCCTTGTCTCACACCAGATTTAACATTAAACCATCTTCCTGTACTTCCTTCAATTCTAACTGCTGACTTACAACTCAAATAATGACTAAGTATTGCTTGATATAATGCCCCATTGACACCATATAACTGTAGCGTATTGAATAGCTTCTCTCTTGGCACCTTGTCATATGCCTTTTCCAAATCGAGAAAACCTAAATACAGATCTCTGTTATATTCCCGTGCTTTCTCGACTATTTGTCGTAAAGTGAAGATCTGATCCTGACAGCCTCTATTTGGCCTGAATCCAGCTTGTTCTTCACCAAGCTTTCCTTCCACAATTCTCAACCGTTTCTCAAGTATACTTGCATAGATCTTGCCAGGAACACTCAGTAGGGAAATACCTCTAATTCTCACATTCAGTTTTATTTCCCTTTGAGAGCTCTACTCCAATCATCGGGAATTCGTCCCTCTGTCCATGCTTTATGAACTATGCAGTGCAGCCACTGTAAGACTTTCATACCACCATACTTCAGCATTTCTGGTCGAATATCATCTACTCCTGCTGCCTTTCCACATTTCAAGCCTTTAATGGCTTTTTCTACTTCAAGCATGGATATGTATTCCTGACTGCATGCCTGGTCAGTGTTTTTTTATCACTGTGCTGTCATCACTGCTTGTTTCATTTAGCAGTTTTTCAAAGTATTTACTCCATACTTCAAGGATATCTTTTTTCTCCCATTTTCATGTCACCTTACTCCTTTTACAGCACTCTTTCCTCCATTCCTAAGCTTCTTCAACAACCTCCAGAATATTTTTCCACCTTCTTGATATTTATTTTCTATATTCTTGCCAAAGTCCTCCCATGACTTTTGTTTAGCTAGTTTTACACACTGTTTAGCTTTCTTATATTTGTCTCTGTATTCTGTAAGAGTAAAAGCTGACTTATTTGCCAGGAACTTTTGATATGCTTTCTTCTTTTCCTTCACTGCCTCTTTAACTTCCTGTGTACACCAGGGAGTTCTGATTTTTCTATCCTTGCACACAACCTCACCACATGCCTCTCTAGCAGAATCAATCAATGTTTGCTTCAGAGTTTGCCACTGAATCTCCAAGGTTTGATTCCTGTTCTCACACTCTTTCATTTTCTTTTCAATAATCTTTCTGTATTTTAGTCTACAGTTCACATCTGAGAGCTGCTCAACTTTTATTCGCTTTAACACTTTCTTACATGTTATTCTCTTCGATATGAAATTGAATTTTATCCTGCTCAAGACTAAATAGTGATCACTTCCAATTTCAAATCCTCTGTACACTCTGGCGTCCTGCACCAGGGAGAAAACATCACTGTGAACAATAACATAGTCAATGAGACTTTTCTTATTCCTAGCCTCTTCTCTCCATGTGAATTTGTGCACATTTTTATGTTGGAACCTGGTGTTAGTAATAACCAGTCCATGTCCTGAGCAGAAATCCGACAGATATTTGCCATTATTGTTAGCTTTGCTCTTTTCTCCAAATTTTCCCAAAATATTTTTGTATGTCTCACAATCATTTCCTACTCTGCTATTTAGATCCCCAACAAGGACCAACTTTTCCTTTTTCATTGTGTCAGTTGCTTTTTTCTAAAGCCTCAAAAACTTCCTCCACTTCTACCTTAGTAGAACCTTCTGTGGGACCATAGGCACAAATAAGTCTCATTGTCTAGTTCCCCATACTCATATTTGCCCACATGACTCTACTTGAGACTGACTGCTATTCAAGAAGATTAGCCTTGTATTTTGTGTTGAATACTATGGCTACTCCTTCTTTTCCTTGATTGTCATTGCCTGAATATAACATTTTGTATTTATTGCTCAGAAAGATCTCACCAGTTTTGGTCTTTTTTGTTTCAGTCACCCCTATTATGTCGATCTGGTACTTATCTAATTCCTCATCTAGCTCCATTTCTTTGCCATTCAGGCTTCTTATGTTGATAGTACCGATCTATACAACTCATGCTGTATTAAATAAAAATAATGTCCAAGATAATGTTCTTTTTGTTAGGAACAGTTTGTACTATTATTTTTACAATAAAAAAGTATTACAATCATTATTATACAGTTTTCTCCATGAACTGAAAATGATTAACAAGAAATTATGCTTTTTTTTTTTATGTTACAATTGGCAAAGATGTTTACTATCTTTATCAAGCTAGCAAAGTGGTGAAACTGAAGTAAGGAGGAAATCATCATCAAATTCCCGACTCTCTGTCTTTGTTACTCACTCACTCTGTAAATGGTGTCCAGCATGCAGTGATAGTTACGTGAAAAGTTTGTTATTACTAAATTAGCATCGACAATTTTCTTCGAAATTAGTTTATTATCTGTCAGGATCCAATTGTTGCCAGAAGTCCTTCCTCTGCCTATATGGATTTGAGTTAAGATTTGTAGTTACCTGGTTGCTGTACTTCGACTTACAACTAACAATGCTATCTGTCAAGCACCACTTTATGAACGTAGTTGACTAAAAGATAGAAGTGAAAGTCTTTAATTTGGCATCACTAAGTTATGAAAAATGGAGGACATTGATCTAGCCATATTTTGTAATCAAATATAAAAAGAAACCTTAGTTTCAATAATTTACTAATCAGCTTTTGAGAATATACACTTCTAATAAAATAATTCAATAATATAAGCACGTAAACACAAGAAAGATATTTAATTAGCCAAATTTTTCGGTCTGAAAATTGCAGACCATCTTCACTGGCACTGCAAGAACAGTTTAAAAAAATAATTTTAAAAAAATACAAGGTGGAATACTAACAATGGATCATTTAAAAATAGAACAAGCCACATGATGTTGTATCACTAATTATTAAAGGGAATATTTTTAAGCAGAGACATGATTGAAATAAAGATATTAATTAATAATATTAAATAACATAAAATTAATATGAATTAATGAGTTATCCTGATTAGACTTTCCCAGATTTTTGCTACAGATATACAGTCATTCTGATTCAGGTTAGGACAATGGAGTAATTCCTCTACGCTTTCTTTGAATCCAATTTAATTTATAGTGGAATAATTTATAGTTCAAATTTATAGCGGAATCTATGTAAGAGGCGAGTTTTTGACCAAAGGATATTGTGGTTAGTTTCAATCCCATGCTGAGCCAATCCAGATTTTTTATGTTTGTTGTGATGAATGGAGGATTAATGTTCTTGGATTCTTTTTTCAAGAGAGCATCCAGTTTGTCCAAAATAGGAGAGATCAGTTGCATGGAATTTGATAAACTTCAGGAAGAGACATAGTTGAGCGTTTGTCTTTATGAGAAGGAAAATGGGAAGATAATTTGTTAATGGGTGAATACATAGCTGTTAACTCATATTTCTTCAGAATTCTTGAGATAGGTTCTGAAATCCCAGAGATGTATGCAATTGGAACTCGACGTATTGAATCTTTGTTGTTTAGTGGTGGATTATAAGAATCGAGAAGATGTTGTGTACTTTTTTCGGAAATGCCAATGAGTTTCATGTGTTGTTGGATAGTAGAAAGTTCTTTCTGTAGAAAATTAGAAGTAGAACAATTAGTTTTGGCTCTTCTGATTAGACATTTTATGATTCCTGTTTTTGACAAGGATGATGGGCAGATTCTTGAAGAATATACCGACCTGTGAACGTTGGTTTCCTGTAAACCGTAGTTGTAAGAGTATTTGAAGGTGACCGGATGAGAAGAACGTCTAAAAATGATAACTGGTTGTTTTTTTCCATTTCCATAGTAAACTTTATACGATGATGTAAGGAATTGATACTGTTTAAAAAAGAAGGTAAGGAGTCTTTGTTTTGAGGCCATATAGTAAAGATGTCATCTATATATCTTACCCAAAAGGATGGTTGAGGGAAAATAGATGAGAATAGGACTTTTTATAGATGTTCTAAATAAAAGTTGGCTAAAGCAGGAGAGAGAAGACTTCCCATAGGCATTCCTTCTACTTGGCTGTAAAATTTGTTTTGACATAAAAAATATCCAGAGTGTATTACGAAATCAAATAGTTTTATGATGTCTTCTGAAAAGATGTCAGCCAGTAATTTTAAAGTCTCCTTGAGAGGTACATTTTTATATAAAGATTCTATATCAAAGCTCACCATAAGATCTGTAGGTTGCAATGAGATATTTTTCAATTTTTCTAAGAAATCTGGGTAGTTTTTAAGAAAGGAACTAGAATTGCCTATGTGAGATTTCAATAATTTAGCTAGATATTTGACTATATGGTAAGTAGGAGAATCAATACAATCTACTATTGGACGAAGAGGAAAGTCAATCTTATGTATTTTAGGAAGACCATAAAATCTAGGAGGTCTTGCAAAATGAGTTTTAAGTCTTTCAATTGTGTCTCTATCTAAACTGATGACTTCATCTAGGAGAGAATTTAATTTCTTTAGTTGTCTGTTGGTTGGATCATAATTCTTGATATGTGGAGCTATCTCGAAGTAAAAGAGAAAGTTTTCTTCTGTAATTTGCAGAGTCCATAACTACTGTTGCTTTCCCCTTGTCAGCTTTGGTGATAATGAGGTGATTGTTTTTTCTCAAGGACTGTAAAGATTTCATTTCAGAAAGAGATATGTTGGAAGGAGGAAATTTGGCCTTAAATAGAGAAGAAGCGACTTCTAGGCGAAGAGCATTAGCTTTATCACTAGTTAGATGATTGAGATTCCGTTTAATGTTAACTAGGAAATTTAGATATGGTATCTTATTAGGAACAATAGAAAAATCATGTCCTTTTGACAGGATGAGGGTTTCGCTATCGGTTAGAGGAAGTCTGGATATATTGACAATCCAATTATCTGGAGTTTGGAAGGGCTTGAATTGTTTAGAAGAAAGAGCTTCATATTTGCGGTTTAGATGTTGACTTAGTTTATTATATGCTCATTGAGTAGAATATTTAGCCACATTTAGAACTATGTGTGAAAGATGTGGATCCAGGTTTATGGAAATATAGGTGCGAAGTTCAGAAATATGATGACTGTTAATAGCAAGATTACGTTTAGCAGCTTTAAGTTGGTTGCAGATTAAAGATAAGCTGGTGTTCTGGTAAATATTATGAGCTCCAGGAGATTTTATAGTTTCTTTAATCTTAGCAAAATTGGGAATAATCTTGTTGTCAAGGCATTTTTAAAAAAAAATGATCTTAGCTCATAACCTACCTTGTATAACTGAAAGTTTTCCTAATTTACCGTTATTTTGGTGGCATTTTCCCTGTGAAGGAGATTAAAATTCGATATTTTAAGGATACTTGTGACATAAAGATTGAATAATATAAGCACGTAAACACAAGAAAGATGTTTAATTAGTCAAATATTTCGGTCTGAAAATTGCAGACCATCTTCAGTGGCACTACAAGAACAATTTAAAAAAAAAATACAAGGTGGAATACTAACAATAGATCATTTAAAAATAGAACAAGTCGCGTGATGTTATATCACTAGGTATTATTATTTCTGCGATCTCTCCTATTTTGGACAAACTGGACGCTCTCTTGAAAAAAGAATCCAAGAACATCAATCTTCCATTCATCGCAACAAACCTGAAAAATCTGGATTGGCTCGGCATGGGATTGAAACTAACCACAACCTGCTTTGGTCAAAAACTTGCCTCTTACATAGATCCTGCTATAAATTTGAACGTTTATTCAAAGAAAGCGTAGAGGCATTACTCATCACTACAAATATCGTCCTAACCTGGATCGGAATGACTGTATATCTGTATCAAAAATCTGGGAAAGTCTAATCAGGATAACTCATTAATTCATATTAATTTTGTTATTTAATATTAATTAATATCTTTATTTCAATCATGTCTCTGCTTAATAATATTCCCTTTAATACTTAGTGATATAACATCATGTGGCTTGTTCTATTTTTAAATGATCTATTGTTAGTATTCCACCTTGTATTTTTTTTTTTAAAAAACTGTTCTTGTAGTGTCACTGAAGATGGTCTGCAATTTTCAGACTGAAATATTTGGCTAATTAAATATCTTTCTTGTGTTTACGTGCTTATATTATTCAATCTTTATGTCACAAGTATCCTTAAAATATCAAATAAAATAATTCATAAAACAGAAACATACTGACTTCTGGTCAGAATGTGTCTTAAGTAGTGTAAACCAAAGCAATTCTGATGCTGAAGATTATATTCTCATAAGCTCTTTGGTAAATTTTTTAATAACCTCTATATTAATATAATAGATATGATGGCTTTCCTAGTAAGCTGATACACAGCTGATAATGTAATTGCCATTTTCTCTATGACTGCAGATATGCCTTTGTTAGCAAATATAGGTAGTTACTTTATTGTAAACAAAACGCAAACCCAAAATGTGTCTGAGAAACATAAAAGCAATGAATACATGCATTCTCATTGCTTTTATGTTTCTCAGACAGATTTTATCACAATGATAAGAAGATGCACAATATAACCATGGAGACTAAAAGCAGAAATTGTTAAATAATATGAAAAAATGATAAATAAGTTCTTACATATTGCAAGTGCTTTCAAAACACTTGAAACTTACAACTATTATAAAAGATAACGTATACATTGTGTTAGCATATGAAAACTTCAAGTAGTGATCACTTCAAAGACTAGAGGCATATTAACACCCCAACCGGCCATGATGTCTATAGACATCCAGCTAAATCTGGATACAATTCTGTAACACCTGTTGAATAACATGGATAAGAAGTGCAATTTGGTCTCACTATTTCATCCACCTCAGATGGCAGGGAGGTTAAAGAAGAAATAAAAAAAATATTGGTGGTTTGGGTTGAAAACATGAAAGAAAACATGCCAATAAAGCTTATACAAGAGAAAACGCAAAATACTATTGAATGCTGTAAACTGATTTATTATGAAGGCAGAAAATGTGTAGTAGTCCAAATGGTATTCATGGTATTACATATGTATATGTAATATCATTTGTATTAGTTTTCTTACAATTGCTTATTTTTTATATTTTTGTACTCACCAAGATACTCAATAAACCGATTTCCTCAAAGATTTCTTTTCATGAGCACAATCTGCTGTAGCTTTAAGTATCCTTTGAAACAAGTATATATCTGTCAAAAATTCATTGTATTTAAGCATTATATACTTAATGGTTTTCATCATGTGTGGAAACCTTCAGAATGAATTAACTGCATACATTGATTACTTACTGTATTTTAGTTTTCAAAGGTACTTCTGACCGCATCAATCCATATAAATCTTTCTTGGTCATCGCTCATCTCTTTATTTTGTGCAATGATGTTATACGTGAACATAAACCTAATCATTTAATTCTTGACATGCACCCTCAGGAGTGCTCAGGATATTATGATAGTACTACATGAAGAAGTTACATCATTACTAACTTCCTATTGATGATTTTTCTCTAAATTAATGTGATACCTATCAAGACTTCAACATTATCATATCTCATATTTTTGTGTTCTATGGAACTTTTTATTGTATTGTATCAGTTTACCTTGATCTTTGTCTTCTTCTGGGACTTTTTCTTGCCATCCTGGCAAAGAACACTCGATTTGCTAACTTTCCTCTCCATTCTGTTTTAGTGACCCATACCACTTGAGATTAGATCTGTTAACACATTACTGAATGCTAATGATGGAAAATTCTTTCCTATAATCCTCATTTTTAATATGATGTTGCCATGGATACCATGGTGTTTATTCCCCTAATATTTCTTTAATAACTCTCATATTATCTGTAGTTTCCAGTTTTTGATCAAGTGTTTTATTTCTAACCCAGCGCTCAGATCCATAAGATAAAATTGGTTTGAACACTGCCTTGTATACAGCTAATTTAGTGTTTTGACTAATTTCTCTTTTATTCCATATAAATTTATTCACTTGCCTTCCTACCATATCAGCTTTGCTTATTTCTCTTATGTTTCCATATTTAATTTTCCATCTTCACTAAAAATTATGCCTAGATAGTTAGAATGTTTTACTTATTCTATTATTATTATTATTAATATTGGCACTTCATGGAGTCAAAAGACTCATTGCAGTTACATGACAGTACCTGACAGTCACATTCCGTGAGTGTAGTGGACGACTCACTACACTCACATACCACTCATATCACATAGTACCACTCAGGTACTATGAAGGATATGTGTAAAAACTGACATTCATTGGCTGACATGTTGAATGTGGAGTTCCAGGTATTGACTAGAACATTAATCTGCACAAAACGTTCAGATCCGAGGCTCATAACATGAGTTTCCGTGGTAGGACCATAATATGCAAGTCCTACATTACCCAAACCAAAACATGAAGCTTAGATAGCTGTGTTACGGAGTGACAAATCATGATATCCTCTACCGAGCAGATGGACGGATGTGATGGATGCTGAGTGAATGTCTTTTACCAGAATGCATAACCCAACTATGATATTTTGAGGTTGCAGTGTAATGTGTCATCCTCTTTTTCCTGGTTTGGCCTCAGATCTGTTTATGTGGTGCCACAAACAATGAACTCAGAGAGATATCTGAACATTCTGGACAATGCAATATGTCCTACTTTATAGCATTTCTACAGAACTTTCCATTGTCTCTTTCAACAAGACAATGCACTGTGTTATAAGGGTGTTACTGTGACTGTGTGGTTTGTGGACATGAATGTCACCACACTTGACTGGCCTCCACAGAGCCCTGATCTCAACCCTGTTGAACATCTGTAGGATGAACTAGAAAGTAGGAAAGCGAAAGAAGGGAGAGCAATCTGAGAGAGGGATCATCTATTAAGTGAATTACAATCTTCTGTTTATCGTCAAAAATTCTTACAAGGCTTCAGGTGCACCACCCGAAATGTACAAAAAAAATCCAAGGTTGGTCAGATCTACAACTTATAAAGTGTTAGGAGTTGAGAAGAAGAGAAATAATGTTTTGAATGAAAAAGAATGCAGAAGCTTATGAGGCTATGGATGTGATATGTATGTGCAAGAATAAGCTGGATGTGACAGTCAGTCCAAGATTACAAAAGCTTGTCTTGAAAGGATGTTGGAGCATTATCATATGTAAGCAGGAATGAAGTAGGATATTTCTTGCATGTGATAACACAGTCCTGGGTTTTAATAACATTGAAATTCTCCAAGTTGTCTTCACCCCATTTGAGGATGGTGTGTAGACCAGTATGTAAGCCGTTGGTTATGGAAGATCTTGAGATGTTAATCATTTGAGTACTATATACAACATGGTTTCTTGAATGAGGAAGTGCTGACATCAGCTGTACTATGAATAGCATTTGAAGTCAGAGAGAGAAAAGATGATTGATATAAAGAAGGAAGAGTGTGGGTGGGAGTGCACAACATTGGGATACTCCAGCATTGATAGAGAAATCTGATGAGAAAAAGATATTCACCATGAGATGCAATGAATGACCAGTGAGAAAGCTAGTGATCCAATCAAACTGCACAATAGGGAGACCATAAGATGGTAGCTTGTCCAGGAAGCCTTGATGCCAGCTCCTTTGCCTTTGAAATATTGATAGTGATCACATGGGTTTCTCCAAATTTCTATGGCCTGTGTTCAGAAATGGATAAGGTTAGCGAGGAGGTCTTTTGTAGAACAAGAATGGTGGAATTCATATAGGTGATGGCTAGTTAATTGGCAGGACTCCAGGTAGTAAGGAAACTTATTGATGACCTTCTCCATCCCTTTTGATAGTACCAACATCAGAGCATTTTCATGAACAGAAGGAGACCTAATTTTTTGTAAAACTTGGAGGTGGTTTGAATATTATGTATTTTAAGAACTTATCTTACTTTTATCAGGGTGTCCTGGATGGTAACCAATTTTTTGTGATCTGTTTTAATAAAACAATGCTTTGCACATTGGCCAAACTGATCAGCTAAAATTCCAAAATTAAAGAGCATGCCAAGTCTGTTCTTATAATTTCAGGCTCTGCTTGCTCAATTCTAGTATTGGCCAGAGAACCTTATTTCAAAATATTTTGGAAAGAACTTTATTTGTATTTTGCATAGTAAAATTTATTTGTATCAATGTCTAAAAGAAAAATGATATAATTTATAATAATAACAGTTCAATTGTAAAGTTACATGAATTTGTGAACTCTTTTTGTATGAAACTTATTACCTGCACTTGTTACAACATGAGATTTGATAACACTTTTTGAACATATTTTGAGTTGAACATTTTTAATAGTAAACTCTAAACCAGGCATGTCAAAATCGTTTACCTCCAAGGGCCAAATTAAGAATTATACATCAAGCCGTGGGCCACAACAGGAAAAAAAAAATCTCAAAATAAAGAAGAAACAGATTTTTTAATATTAACATTAGAGTATATAAGTACAAAATACAACCATGTTACAAAAATACATATAAAATATAAAGTTTACACATTTAAATAAAATTATATATGTATAATTTTTTTGAAGAAACTTCACAACGTTTTTCATTAACGAAATCTTCAAAATTTGTTAAATTTGTTGAGCTGTAGTTATTTTCAATATTGCTTGAACATACTGGTCTGTTAATCATGATCTTTCCACAGTTTTATTATTCTTTAAACTTAAATAGTTGTTCGCATAAATATGTGCTACCGAACCTAGATAAAATACGCCTTGCACATGACACATTGGGGTATGGATCGACTGATAAATAATTATATAACTTTGGAATTCCGACATTCATACATTTTTGTTTCAATATGGAATCACACTGAATTTCGATTAATTCCAACTGTAAATTGTCATCAACAGTTTCAATGTCAATCGATAGAGGAGAAGTAAATAGGTGAAATTGATTTTCATCATCATCATCAAATTCCTGCCATGTACCCTCAAGGGGTGTACAGGATATGACAGTACTACATGAAAAAATTACATCATTACTAACTTCCTATCTACAATTTTCCTCCAAATCCGTCTGTTACTTGTCAAGACTCCAACATTATCAGATCTTATATTTCTATCATCTAAGGCACTTTGTACCATATCAATCCACCTATATCTTGGTCTTCCTCTGGGTCGTTTTCCTGCCAACCTGGCAGAGAACACTTGTTTTGCTAATCTTTCCTCTCCCATTCTATTTAAGTGACCATACCATCTGAGATTAGCTCTGCTAACGCATTCCTGGATGCTGACAATGTCAAGTTCTTTCCTAATATCCTCATTTTTAATATGATATTGCCATTGATGCCATCTGTTCACGCCTCTAATCTTTCTCAGGACTCTCATATCTGCGGTCTCTAGTGTTTGGTCAAATGTTTTACTTCTGACCCAGCTCTCAGATCCATAAGTTAAAATTGGTTTGAACACAGTCTTGTATACAGCTAATTTAGTGTTCCGACTAATTTCTCTCTTATTCCATATGAATTTATTCAATTGACTTCCCACGATACCAGCTTTGCTGATTCTGTTGTCTATTTCTATATTTAGTTTACCATCTTCAGTAAAAATTGTGCCTAAGTAGCTGAAATGTTTTACTTGTTCCACAGGTTCTCCATTCACAACACAGTTGACATTTTCAATGATTCTGCCTATTTTCATTGTCTTTGTCTTTTTATTGCTGACCTTCATACCATATCTATTACAACAGCTATTCAATTTAGTCAGAGAATCTTGCAGACTTGTAGCGGATTTATTTAGAAGTATAACATCATCCGCATAAAGCAAAGAGCTGACATTAACATCTCCAATTTTGATATCAGGTTTAATACCACATTCCTTCATAATGTGATCCATATAGATAATGAATAACAGAGGGGATAATGTACATCCTTGTCTCACACCAGATTTAACATTAAACCATCTTCCTGAACTTCCTTCAATTCTAACTGCTGACTCACAACTCAAATAAAGACTAAGTATTGCTTGATATAATGCCCCATTGACACCATATAACTGCAGCGTATTGAATAGCTTCTCTCTTGGCACCTTGTCATATGCCTTTTCCAAATCGACAAAACTTAAATACAGATCTTTGTTATATTCCCATGCTTTCTCGACTATTTGTCGTAAAGTGAAGATCTGATCTTGACAGCCTCTATTTGGCCTGAATCCAGCTTGTTCTTCACCAAGCTTTTCTTCCACAATTCTTCTCAACCGTTTCTCAAGTATACTTGCATAGATCTTGCCAGGAACACTCAGTAGGGAAATACCTCTGTAATTCTCACATTCAGTCTTATTTCCCTTTTTATATATGGGTACTACGAGAGCTTTACTCCAATCATCGGGAATTCGTCCCTCTGTCCAGGATTTCTGAACTATGCAGTGCAGCCACTGTAAGACTCTTATACCACCATACTTCAGCATTTCTGGTCGAATATCATCTACTCCTGCTGCCTTTCCACATTTCAAGCCTTTGATGGCTTTTTCTACTTCAAGTATGGATATGTATTCCTGACTGCATGCCTGGTCAGTGTTTTTTAACACTGTGCTGTCATCACTGCTTGTTTCATTTAGCAGTTTTTCAAAGTAATTACTCCATACTTCAAGGATATCATTTTCTCCTGTTTTCATTTCACCTTTATCATCTCTAATTCCTTTTACAGCACACTTTCCTCCATTCCTAAGCTTCTTCAACAACCTCCAGAATATTTTGCCACCTTCTTGATATTTATTTTCTATATTCTTGCCAAAGTCCTCCCATGACTTTTGTTTAGCCAGTTTTACACACTGTTTAGCTTTCTTACATTTGTCTCTGTATTCTGTAAGAGTAAAAGCTGACTTATTTGCCAGGAACTTTTGATATGCTTTCTTCTTTTCCTTCACTGCCTCTTTAACTTCCTGTGTCCACCAGGGAGTTCTGATTTTTTTATCCTTGCACACAACCTCACCACATGCCTCTCTGGCAGACTCAATCAATGTTTCCTTCAGAGTTTGCCACTGAATCTCCAAGGTTTGATTCCTGTTCTCAAACTCTTTTATTTTCTTTTCAATAATATTTCTGTATTTTAGTCTACAGTTCACATCTGAGAGCTGCTCAACTTTTATTCGCTTTAAAACTTTCTTACATGTTATTCTTTTCAATATGAAATTCAATTTTATCCTGCTCAAGACTAAATAGTGATCACTTCCAATTTCAAATCCTCTGTACACTCTGGTGTCCTGCACCAGGGAGAAAACATCACTATCAACAATAACATAGTCAATGAGACTTTTCTTATTCCTAGCCTCTTCTCTCCATGTGAATTTGTGCACATTTTTATGTTGGAACATGGTGTTAGTAATAACCAGTCCATGTCCTGAGCAGAAATCCAACAGATATTTGCCATTATTATTAGCTTTGCTCTTTTCTCCAAATTTTCCCAAAATATTTTTGTATGTCTCACAATCATTTCCTACTCTACTATTTAGATCCCCAACAAGGACCAACTTTTCCTTTTTCATTGTGTCAGTTGCTTTTTCTAAAGCCTCAAAAAATTCCTCTACTTCTACCTTAGTAGAACCTTCTGTGGGACCATAGGCACAAATAAGTCTCATTGTCCAGTTCCCCATTCTCATATTTGCCCACATTACTCTACTTGAGACTGACTGCCATTCAAGAAGGTTAGCCTCGTATTTTGTGTTGAATACTATGGCTACTCCTTCTTTTCCTTGATTGTCATTGCCTGAATATAACATTTTGTATTTATTGCTCAGAAAGACCTCACCAGTTTTGGTCTTTTTTGTTTCAGTCACCCCTATTATGTCGATCTGGTACTTATCTAATTCCTCAGCTAGCTCCATTTCTTTGCCATTCAGGCTTCTTACGTTGATAGTACCGATCTTTAACTCTGGTGATGTTGAGTTGGGGTTTGTTTTCATATTTGTTCCAGTAGCTGACTTTTCGCTGTTCGCCCTGGTTCCCTGGCGAAAACAACGGGGGCCTTGTTTAACCGGGCGACGCCCCAGCCGGCATGAAATTTTGTCATGTTGTACCATCATTTTTTATTTTGATTTAACCAATAAGAATACAATTTGGTCGGCTAAATCCCAATATTTCTTAAAATCTAAAATCTTTCGAATTCATTTTATAATAACTTAATTTGATTGGCATATTCTGAAAATTTCAATTTCAGTGATTTTTGTAATAATGATTGACAATATTCAAAATGAGATAAATTTTCTTCTTGAATTTGTTTTTGCCAAAGTAACAATTTCTGTTTGAAAATGTTAATATTGTCAAATATTAACATTTGACAATATTAATAGTGGCTACTTGATGTTTGCCTTGTAGCTTAAGAGTAAGTTGACTAAGGTGACTTGTAATGTCAACCGAAAAAGCCAAGTCCTTTATCCATTGATCATTTTTCCAATATTTCATATTCATAATTTTTTTATTCTAAAAAAATGGTAATTTCGTCCAGCAATTCGAAGAATCACTTTAAAAGTGGAAAGCCATCTAATTCTGTATAATAAGGTAGATTGCTATATTCACTTTCTATATCTTCTAGAAATTTACTAAATTGGTGATGATTAACCCTATGTGCACGAATATAATTTACAATTTTAATGACATTTTTAGGACATGTCCAATATTTAAAACTTTGGAGCATAGTGTTTGCTGATGAATAATGCAATGAAAATTTTGAAAATCGAGGCCTGTGTAACTCAGTGGAAGTGGCGCTTGTGTCCTCTGCGCTTGGTCGCTCGAAGTCAGAAGTAAGTTCAAGTCTAGTTGCCGACTGGAAGAACTTTTTCTAAGCCTTTCTTCGACTGATTTCCGAGTTAGTCGATCTCTGGCATGGCAGACGGATTTTTCCTCCCGGAAACTTAGGTTTTTTTTTATTCCGTAATCCAAAGAAAATCGACTGTAGTACCCACATTATTTCATACAGTAGCATATCTTGTTAAGGTTACTTACCAACAGATGCCTGCACTTTTTTGCCGGCCTCTTCATCGTGACTGCTACAATTAGCGGTAGACATGGAACAGCTATCTCTGATTGGCTACCGGTGGAGATTGAACTGTCCACTCAGTCTCCAAAAGCTAGATAGGGTATAAATGCCTCGTTTACTCCCTATAAGGGAATAAAAGGCATTAGCTGATTTATTGATTTATTTATTTAATTTTGAAAATTATTATTACTTTGTTCTTTTTTCTTTTAAATTAACAACTAACCCATACACGATACCGTTGTACTATAGATTGATCTACCAACTTCTCGTGTATGGGCTCAACATTATAAAAAATAAATAAACTCCTTTAACAACATCAGTCATAGCACCATCAGTTGCAAGACAAACTAGCTTTTTTAACGGTAAATTGTATTCATTCAAAACTTCCACAAGGGCATCAAAAATATCAACTCTAGTGGTTGTCGCGCATAGGAATAATTTCTAGAAGTTTTTAAATTATTTTTAAGTTCATATCACATCCACGAATAAAAACAGCCAGCTGAGTGATATCCCGTATATCTGCACTTTCATCATTTGCAAGGGAATTGGTCTGAAATGTTGTAATTATTGATTTTAGTTGACTCCTTAAGTTCCTGGCTATATCATCAGTTCTGCTAGCAATAGTATTTCGAGATAAGCTTGTATTTTTAAATTTCTTGAATTGATCAGGACACAACACTTCAACTGCTTTAATAATACATTCGTGAATAAATTCCCCTTCAGTGAATGGTTTTGACTTGCTTGCAATTAAATGTGATAACAAATAACCGGTTTTTACCGTAGCTCTATTATCTCCAATAGGTTTGGTAAATACGCTTAGTTGATTTTGAAGTGTAATCATTAATTCTGACAATTTATCTTCACGAAGTTTCGCAACATATTTCTCATAGTTTCTTTATGATTTGTGTCGTAATGCCTTTTAACATTATATTCTTTGCAAACTGCAATAGAGTTTCTACATATCAGGCATAATTTTTTTCCCTTGAATACAAAGATATTGTAATTCCCATTTTTCTTGAAAACTACGATATTCTTCTTCAATTGATCGTTTTTTTTACTCATACTGGTTGAAGGTTTCGACATTATTTTTATAAATTTTTTATTAATTATAAAGAAAACACTACACTTTCTTACAACTTGAAAATTGCTAACAGCTAGCCTCCGATTGCTGTGGTCAGCAGACGTAGCCACGTACGTAGACTTGCTCGTTAAAATTCGGTAAAATTTGATATTTATGCAGTGGCGTAACAAGATTTTTTGTAATTTTTGTAATTTTTTGTCCTTTAGAAATTGCAGAGTAGTTTGACGTATAAAATAATCTTAAGTGGAAATGTTAAATTTTTAAATATGTTTATTTAATTCGGTGTTGTAAAAAGTTAAATAACCATATTGGTTACAAAGTTTGGTGGGCCACATGTTACTTGTCGGCTGGCCTCGTTTGGCCCGCAGGCCACGTGTTTGACATCCCTGCTATAAACCCTACCATACTTCTCACATACAAAGAATCAGTTGAACGCTTAGAAAACTGTACAGTTTTTTTGAACATTTTAAAAATGATAATCTGCCTATTCATTATAATATGATGAGGCTTTGTGACACTTGCAATTACACCATAGTTTTAGAGCTCTGCACTGAGATGTAAATGCACATTTACATTGGTTTGTTCAGCACTTTTGAGTTCATTTGCACCAAGTGTAACCTTGTTCACCACTGATTGAGTGATTGGATGTGGTGCTTCTAAGGATCTTTCTTCTCTGCATACTGAATCCATCTTTATAACTTTTCACTAATGAGCAAATTCTTCTTCTCTTCAAGGATTAGGCATTTGCCTGTTCCGGCTTCATTAATCTTTCGATCTTGCAACTGGTCTTCCTCTCTCTCTCTCTCTCTCTCTCTCTCTCTATGTCCCTTTGGTCTGTATCTATCCACTTCTTTTGGTAGCTGATATCTTTCCATCCTAAATAAATGAATGAGAGAATTCACTTCTAGTAAACATTTTTTGAAGCACACTATCCTCTGTCTCCAGCTTGTAAAAACAATCTTCGACTATCATAACCACTGCAACCACATTTCTTGGATCACTGTGGCCTCTGTTGATATCAATTGTTGATATGCAGACATGAGCACTGTTTCCCACAATACAGTCAGTATCACAAAACAACTTTCAATAAGATTTTGCAGTTTGTCTGGACATGATTGGCTAAATCTCAGACTGGCCAGCCAAAGTCTCCAGAAACAAAAATAATTTATCTTTTAACATAATAAGAACTTCTTCTGTAGGTACATTCGTAATGTCTTTATTAACCCACTGTGGTAATTCTCGTTATTTCCAGTTTAAAGACACTAAAGAAAAGTCTCATTGACTGTGTTATTGTTGATAGTGATGTTTTCTCCCTCGTGCAGGACAACAGAGTGTACAGAGGATTTGAAATTGGAAGTGGTCACTGTTTAGTCTTGAGCAGGATAAAATCGAATTTCATATTGAAAAGAATAACATGTAAGAAAGTTTTAAAGTGAATAAAAGTTGAACAACTCTCAGATGTGAACTGTAGACTAAAATGCACAAAGATTATTGAAGAAAAAATGAAAGAGTTTGAGTATTTCATGAAAACGGGAGAAAAGGATATGGAGTATCCTTTTCTCCTGTTTGAAGTATGGAGTAATTACTTGGAAAAATTGCTAAATGAATCGAGCAGTGATATAAGATCTGTAAAGACAAAAATATAAGATCTGATAATGTTGGAGTCTTGACAAATAATAGGCTGATTTGGAGGAAAATTGTAGGTAGGAAGTTAGTAATGATGTAAATTTTTCATTTAGTACTATCATATCCTGCACCCCTTGATGGTACATAGCAGGAATTTGATGATGGTATACAAACAGAACTTTGATTATGGAAAAAAGCTATCGCTTTTCCATTGAAACCAAGATTGTGAAAAAGATATATCTAAAGAATTTCCTAGACCACCTCAACAGTCAACACCTGAAAATCCAATTTACTGCAGAATTACAGATTTATGACTCTTCCGTTCCTGGATGTCAAATTCACTCATTTCTGGAAAATTAAAAATCTCTATTTACAGGAAACCAACTCACACTAATAGATATCTCCATGCACAGTCCGATCGCTATCCACCTCAAAAACTTGGCATTATTTCTACGCTAGCCAAACGTGCTTGCTTCCTCCTCTGTGAAGAAGATGATATTAACAAAGAACTTCAGTTTCTTCGTACAACATCCAATGGCAATCCATTCCAATCACGAACCACCCTATGAGAAAAAAATCTAGTCCTCACCCCCTTCTTAGTGGCATTCATTCTCAGCTTCCAAGGATGCCCTCTTGTCCTTTCCCCCTCCATAAATTGAAAGATTCCATCAATCGAAATCCTGTATGATTCTTTCAGAAGTTTGTAAGTCTCAATCATATCACTCCTTCTTTTTTCCTGTTTGCTAGTGTCTGCAGTCTACAAATTCTCAATCTGTCTTCATAATCAGTATTCCATAATCCTGATATAATTTTTAACACACTCCTTTGCACTCCCTCCAACATATCAGAATTACAACAGAAACCAGGAGACTAGACCTGCGCACAAATAGTTCAAGTGAGGTCTTATCAAGGCCTTTTAAAGAGGCAAAATGACATCCATGTTTATATGTGAACGTTCGTTTCAGCATTGCAATTATCTTTTGAATAGCATTTGCAATCTTTGCCACATGGCTCCTGAACTTCAACTTCCTACTACTGACACTCCAAGATCCTTAGTCTCATTAGTTTCTTCAAGCATAATCCCACCGATTTAATATGACATTGAATATCTAATCACGCCAAAGTGAATCACTTTACATTTACTGACGTTGAACTGACATCCTTTTTCCCTTGCCCACAAATCCAGCCTAGTCAAATCACTCTGCAAGTACTGCATATCAGCATCATTCATAATTACCTACCTATCTTTGCATCATCAACAAATCGCTATGTGTCACTTGTCAAATCCTTCCCAATATCATTAATGTACACATTGAATAACAGTGAACCAAGCACTGATCCTTGTGCTTGGTTCACTTACACCACTTGTTGTAACTCTTGCAGACTTGCATCCCCCCCTACCACTTTTTGATATCTGTCAGTCAGCCATCTTATTATCCATGCTAATTTTCTATAACCCAAACTCGTATTCTCCAATTTGTGCAACAATCTACCATGGTGTATTCTGTCAAAAGCCTTAGCAAAATCCAAAATATTATGGTGTATCCATTCCTCTTGTCTAGTTCAATGGTAATATTGTTATAGAATGTGAGCAAGTTGCTAAAACATGACCTCCCCTTAGTAAACCCATGTTGCTGATTGTGAAGTAGAGATTCACTGTCAACCCATTTCTGAATGCAAGTCTTAATCAATTTTTCCAAAATTTTCACCACACTTCTGAGATACTAATTGGTCAATAGTTGGATACATCGGTCTTTGCATCATCCTTGTGCAATGGAATTACCATACATTCTTTCCATTCCTGTGGAATCTTTCCTGTTCTGAGACTTATATTAAACAGCCTGGTCAAAGTTGATAGTGCACAATATCCAGTTCAGCTGAACGCTCTTTTAGCACATTTGCTGATATCTCATCAGTCCCTATTGCTGAATTCTTATTCAGTTTCTGCAACAGCTCTAATACCTCATTCTCATACACCTGAGTTTCTTCATCCAGTGAAGAGGTAGCAGTGTGCTCAATGATCGTACACCTGGTTGATAGCTTTTAACGAAATGGGCACTCATTAGCCAACAACCTCTTCTGCATCTGTAACCCTCATGCCATCTGGATTTAGAAGAGTTATTCTTTCATATTCATTCTTTCTTTTACTTGCAGCATATTGATAGAATTCTTGTGGGTTGTCTTTAGCATGCAGAGCCAGTTTCTATTCATGCTCAGACTTTGTTTTCCATACAACAGTTGTGACGATTCTGGCCTGCTGCTTATAACGTTCATAACGATGTCATCCTTATGCACACGGTATTTCTTCCACATCATCCTTTTCTTATGAATCTCTTGCTTAATATGATTACACATCCATTTGACTCCTACCCTATTTATTCTTTGAACTCTTGGGACACACTCAGATATCACATCATTTAAGTATTGCTTAAATGTTCCCCATCCAGCAACCGATCCCATTCCACTGAAGAATACTCCTCAGTTGGTCATAATTTTCTGCTTTTTAGTTTAGCATGTAATCTTTTGTGAATGGAACATTCATAAACTTAGTTACTTCCCAAGTGAGTACGGCATGATCACTGTCACCACCCAGAGGCAGAATAGTTATGTCTTTAACTGAAATCCCTCTGACACTATAATCAAATCTGACTGTTTGACCTAGAATTTGTCATGCCACGTGCTGCTTCAGGAGGTTTCCCGTAATAGCTCAATAAATGCATTTTCATTCTTCTCATTTGATTCTACTGCTACCCAATCAACATTTGGATAATTAAAGTCTCCGATTGTGATTACTCTTTTTGCACTCATCTTTTCTATTTGGTGATGCACTTCTTCATCACTAGCCACCGATCCACCAGGTCTGTAACAACACTCCATTATGTAATTGATCTTGTTAGATTCCATCTCACACCAGATGGCTTTAAAATCACTGCCACATGAGAAATTGTCTAGCATTCTCAACTCTAACTGGATTCCAGACATTTGATATCATTAGCATCACACCCCCTCCCTCCTACCCTCTCTGTCCTTTCTAGAAATACTTTATCATTGACACTCGATACCCTTAGTATGTCTGATTCTGTTAGCCAGGTCTCACTAATGCCTACAATCTGAGGTCCAAGATATTGACTAAGGCAACAAACTCTACCCTTTGTTTCTGATACTCCTAATATTTGTATTCAGACATAATAATCTACCTGCATTTTCTTTTGTATATGCTTGTCTGCAGTCTGCATGACATAGCTGGACAACTTGCAGATCTCTATTCTTCTCTAGTGCCTTATACATTTAGACATCTTTGCACACGTTTGATGGATCCGAACTGGACGAAAACAAAGCTGAAATCATTCTCTCCTTGTCAACATATCTTATCTTATTGTATATCTTATTTGCTTCCACTGTAGTCTAACAAATTTATTTGTTTTTCTACTGACTCAGTTAGACTATGCATTGAGTGCAAGATTATAAGATTCTAACTGAAGACCAAGCAGATATTGTTCTTATTTTCCTGCTATCTTTAATCTTTACTTTAAATCAGTCATAGCTTGAACTTAATCACTTAATCTAGGATTGATACTCAACTTTTCATTATTTAATCTCTTGCAGGTTCGAATATTTTAGGGATAGTGCATTGACAAAATCAGTCCAATGTATTGTTCACAAACCATTTAATTATATCAAGAATTCTTATTATGCAGCTCAATCCATGTTAGCATATTTACCCATTTGAATCAGAATTCATAGTTATTTACAAATGCTTTAAAATTACGTTTAGTTCTCCCACCTTTCTACTCTTAAAACCTAAATGCAATTTAATACATCCAACTACTCACTCAAGGTATGCTTCACATTCAGAGTGAATAAGAGTGATTATACTAATATTAACTTACATTATTTCATACAGTACTCTCCTTACTCTCATAATGTTAACTTACACAATCAAATTGTAATTATTTATGTCATCACAATTGACTACGAACAGAGGCACACTTGATGTGAATTGTTCGGAATTATTACATATCTAGGTACTTACAATGTGTTGCATTCTTTACAATACTCTCATTCAACACAGTGCATTACATGAATCTTTTGTCCCCTTTCTTTATGCTGACTTGCTCTTGATCTCCCACCAAACTTCTTCTTTGCCTGAGTCATCGATAATTCTGCACCCTCTTGAACCCTTAATTCGGTGACATGGCAGCAATGACTGTACAATGAGTGGTTCCTATATCAGCGATTGCCAAAAGACGTCTCATGGCAGTGAACCCAAGGAATGAAATGGACTCAAAGAACCTCAGGACAAAAGACACTTTTCTTTCGATGACTGACAGTGGATCTCACGTGGCGGTGGATCCAGTTAGGAGAAGGCTAAGAAATGTAAGATACCTCTCTTTTGATGACCGACAGTGGACTTCACATGGTGGCAGACCCAATAAGAGAAGGTGAAAACTCTAAGACAAAATCCTTCCCGATGCTGGAGCTTTAAGCCCCAGACTTCACATGTATGCATGCACACGTCTCTCAAAACTTCCATATATGGTCATGGATCGACATCTAGGTGTGATGACATTACACTTTGTGCCTTTTGAAATTGCCATATGTGGACATGGATATACATTGATACACAGTGATGTCACAATGAGTTTAACAAAGCCTTGTGATTAAGTTATTACATACAAAAAAATTTATTTTAAGAATACAAATATTGCTATTTTTTTTGTGTAATTTTTTAGAAGAAAAAAAGACTTAAAACGATAATGATAAGTTATTTATCATGTGAGATTTTACATCTAGAATAGAGTTTCTGGACTATTTAAAAAATAAAAACTGAAACTTCTTTAAGCTTCGTATAAGCAGTGTGGTAGTCTCACACCAGGCACTGAAATTCATTTCCCACCAATCTCAAAACCTTATAGCTCTAAGGTGATTTGAGCTTCGAGATCCCTATAAACAATGACTAGAAAGAATTTCACCAATCGCCTTCCCATTTCTCAAGTGGGGTGTGGATAGCCTGGTGAATTTTAATGCCACCCAGGATACAATCCTGTCTTGTTTCCTGGAAGAAAGAACTATCCTTTAGAGAATATTCTGCTTGCCAACTAGGACCACTTTTCTGTTCATGCGTTGATTTTTACATCTTAAACACATCATGTCCGTAGCTCCTTCATCCTTCAAAGAGCTTGATATTCTTTTTCTTTCTAAACAGTACTTCTCTCCTGTTCAATTCCTGACACTTCATAAATCTCATATCTGTCCAACTTTAGAATATTGTTCTCACATTTGGGATGGTGCACCTTACACTTCCATCAGAACATGTCATTATATTCACAAAGAGCCTAATTGATATCTCTTTCATTGACTTCCTCCAATTGCTTTCTCATATGTGACCTGTTGCTGCAATGTCCTTCTTTAAGTGTAAATTATGTACAAACACAAGAAGCTGCTGGATTATATACAGTTTAACTCTATACTTACCCAATCAACTTCTCATCCTCCTTCATTCCCTATGCTCTGCTCTTTGGAAGAGTCCTCTCCATACTGTTTGCTCGAATGATTACAACTCTTAGCTCTTCACAAAATGCATCAACAAATTCTCCCCCCCCCCCCTTACCACTTGCTTATACACATAGTGCTGTCATGTTATATGTCTTGGAATCGTTCACGTGCGGGAATGATATATATATCCATTTCCTGATACGTAAGCTCAAGGAGTGTTCAAGATACTATGACAGCAGTATATGATTATAAATTCACATCATTATTAATCTCCTATCCACAATTTTCCTCTGAATTAGTCTCTTACATGTCACCACTCCAGTATTATTATTATTATTCCGGGCAACTCCAAGGAGTCGACAAACTCAACAAGGGAAGCCCTAACATCATGTCAAGAACAACTATTCGACATTCACACAGTATCTATCATACCTTGCCTTGAACTCATTCACGGTTGTAGCAGCCACCACTGATTCTGGCAGCTTATTCCACTCATTCACCACTCTCCAAGTAAAAAAACCTAGCTCTAACACCCTTGTTAACCACATTCTTGCCCAGCTTCCATGCATGGCCCTTAGTCCTCCCACCACCATTCCTATTTTCAAAAATATCTTCTGGATTAATCTTATAGTAACTCTTCAGTAATTTGAATGTCTCAATCATATCACCCCTTTTCCGCCTATCGACCAATTTTTGCAACCCACAAATCTTCAACCTATTCTCATAAGGTTCATTCCACAGACCTGCTATCATCTTTGTCACTCGTCTCTGGATCCTCTCCACTTCCTCCCCCATCACGAAGAAACCCTGGCGCCCATAACTGGGCACAGTAGTCCAGATGGGGTCTTATCAAGGCTCGATACAGAGGAACAACAACTTGTTTGTCTCTGCATGTTAAAGTATTTCTCAGAAGCCAAGTGATGTGATGAGCTGATTTAGCCACTTTTTCAACGTGCCCCCTAAACTTCAATTCCCTATCCCTGGCCTCATCAATCTCCCGGAGTATAGTTCCACCAATGTGATATACTGCTGCTATTCTTTTCACCCCAAAATGCATAACCTTACACTTTGCCACATTAAATTGACATCCATTTTTCCTAGCCCAGTTCTCCAAACTATCCAAATCATCCTGTAAAATTTTGACATCCTGTGCACTCACAATTGCTCTACCCAACTTTGCATCATCAGCAAACAAGTTAACACTTCCTCTCAGATCCTTTCCTATATCATTGATGAACAAATTGAAAAGTAGTGGTCCAAGAACAGAGCCCTGCAGCACACCACTAGCCACAAGCTGTCTTTTAGACTCAACTCCTGAATAAACCACCCTCCTATCCATCTCACCAATCCTATATCCATCCCCATCTGCTCCAATTTACTGATTAGGGTTCAATGTGGTATCCTGTCAAAGGCCTTGGCAAGGTTCAGTAGAATCACTGTAAACACATTACTCTTATCCAGTTCAGCCATCACTGAGTTATAAAACTTGAGCAAGTTACTGAGGCATGATCAACCCTTCACAAAACTATGTTGTCCCTCCCCCCCATACGATATCCCATTTTCATCTATCCAATCCTGTATTCTTTTCTTGACTAATTTCTCTAAGACCTTGACAACGATTTCTGAAATGCTAATCGGTCGGTAATTTACAACAGTAGTGTCTTGGAACCACCTTTATGCAGTGGAACTATTTTCCCCTCTTTCCACCCCCTCGGGACTAACCCAGACCCGAGACTCAAATTAAACAAAATGGTCAAGAGTACTGACAATTCTTTAGCCGCTTCTCATACAACACGAGCTGGTATACCATCCAATCCAACAGATGCATCGACATGGAGATTATGCAATAGACTACTCACCTCCACTTCATTCACCACAATTCCCATATGATCTACTGGTTTATTCATTTCTGCAATGTTGCCACCTGGATGATATATTCTTGCAAAGTGCTCACTCAGTAATTCAACTATATCAACTGATTCGGTTACCTCCCTAACATAGGCATTCTTTAAAATCATTCTGCCATATACGTTTTTCCTTTTACTTGCAACATATTGAAAAAACTGTTTAGGATTCTCTTTAGCCTGTGGCCAATGTTCTTTCGTAATCCTTTTTTGCTTTTCTTACCACACTCGTTACCCTTCTGGCTTGCACTTTATGCCGTTCGTGTGCCTGCCAGTCATCTTTCTCCTTAAATTCCCTCCATAGTTGTTTCTTTTTTTTGCAGCTCAAGCTTAATGGTGTTATTCATCCATTTAACCCCTACTTGATTTATTATTCGGACTCTAGGTATACAGTCAGCCATTGCTTCATGCAAACACTTCTTAACTGCCTCCATGCACTAAGTTGTACATGGCAGTTGTACATGCCATGGCACTGAACCAATCAAACTCCTAAGCTCGTCATACTTTCCAGCCCGATATTTCCACATGTACCCTGTCTTAATTGTAAATTCCACACCTTTAGCCACCTCCAAACTCAAGATCCTATGATCACTCTCACCAGTTGGTGGCAACATGGTCATATTCATTATTCAAATTCTCAGATGCGATTACTAGTCAAGCACTCTCTGACCCCCTAGTATTTTCCATTACATGCTGTCGCAGATAGTTATCCCTTAATAACCACATAAAATCCAATTCCTTCCTCCCATGTGTCCTCTCGTCACTGCAATCAATGCGACCATAGTTGAAATCTCCCATAATAATTACCCTCCTTCCACTCATTTCTTCTATTTGCATACTGTCTCCACCATCTTTTCCATCATCTGGTCTATAGTAGCATCCAACTGTACATTTTGTTCCGTTAGTCTCAATCTCGCACCAAATGGCCTCAAATGTGCTCTTTTCTCTATCCTGCAATTCAACTTCTATTCTCTTTGGCTGCAGCTCATCAGCTATCATCAACAATACTCCTCCCCCCATTTTATTCTCCCTGTCATTCCTGAACACACTGTACCCATCACATTCAATCCCACTAGCTATATCATCTACAGTTAGCCACGATTCACTAATGCCGATAACTTGTGGTCTGAAAGTGCCAACCATGGCCAAAAACTCTTCCTTCTTGTTCCTAATACTCCTAGCAATAGTGTACATGAATTTAAGACCCCCATTATGTTGGAGGTTTAATGGATTTTTTACAACACTCAGAAAGAATTAAATTAGAATTTAATACTCCTATATTTCGTCCTAGTCACTAGGACATCTACGGGGATTACAAAAACAATTAATGTAACATGCACACTAAAACTTACAATACTAAGCCCAACCACGTGGGTGACACTAAAGTCCTATCTAGGTGGAGCGCCCTCTATGGGCAGTAGTAGGTGGCCTGGAATGTAAGGTGGGACCTCTGGTGATGAGTGTTTCCCAAATCTTCGGAAGCTTAATGCAACCGTATTTGTTAAGATTTGGTTGGTTTCTGAGAGCTGCTGCTGCTTCTAAGAAAAGTCTCTCTTTCTTGAATTTGCTGTGGTGGAGCATTGTGGTTTTCTTCCATGATACTCTGTGGGTGGTGTCCAAAACATGGTCAGCCAAGCCTGAATGGCCATAGTTGTGTTTAACGATGTACGACTTGTGTTCCTCCAGGCTGATGGATGCTGATCTGCCTGTCTGTCCAGAGTATGCAAGCTTACAGGAACAGGGTACTTTGTAAACTCCAGGCAGAGAGAGAAGGGAGAGCTGATCTTTTGTAGAACGGACAAGGGTAGCAAGTTTGCGGTAGGGCTTATATGCTGTGTGTAGGTTATGCTTTTTTAGTATCTTGGCTATTTTTTCTGAAGTGCCTCGGATGTAGGGTATGGTGATGGCATTTTTGAATTCTTATTGACGAGAGGGACGGGGAATGGGGGAGGAATTAATTATTTTTTTGATACTGTGTTCACTGTAGCCGTTGGAGAGGAAAGTTCTGTGTATGTGGTTAAGCTCAGTAGTGAGGGCAGTTCCACTGGAACAAAGATTCTGGGCTCTCTTGGTAAGGGTTTTTATGATGCCATATTGTTGTGAGGGGTGGTGGTGGGAGAGTTTGTGAATGTATCTGCCTGTGTGTGTGTGGGTTTTCTGTATACAGTGAAGGCAAGTGTATCATTGGACAGGCGCATGACTAAGGTGTCTAGGAAGGGTAAACAATTGTTCTTTTCCTTTTTCATAGTAAACTGGATTCTTGGATGTAGGCTACTGAGATGACAGAGGAAGGAGTCTAACGTGTCTGGGCCATGAGGCCAAATGGAGAACACATCATCTACATATCTTAGCCAGATAGAAGGTTTGAGTGGGGCTGAGTCTATGGCTCGTTTTTCGAAATCTTCCATATAGAAATTGGCAAGGGGGGTGAGAGGGGGGAACCCATGGCGGTTCCTTCTATCTGTTTGTAGATTTTGTTATTCCAAGAGAAATACCCAGAGTTGATGGCAAAGGAAAAGAGCTCTAAGATGTCAGAGGGGAAAACGTTTTCTAAGAGTGATAAAGTGTCAGTTAAGGGAATATTGGTAAACAAAGAGGAGACATCAAAGTTTACCAATATGTCTGTATTGTTCAAGGTTAAATTTTCTGTGAGGGCTTTAAAGTGGGTCGAGTTTTTTATATAGGAAGCTGAATTTCCGGTGAGGGGGGACAGCGAGTTGGCCAGCTGTTTAGACAGTCTGTAACAAGGTGCATTGGTGGCATCTACTATAGGTCTGAGTGGGGAATTAGGTTTGTGGATTTTTGGTAAACCATATATTCGGGGGGGGGGGGACGGGAGTGGAAAGGTTTAAGTTTTTTCGTGACATCAGGGGGCCAGGAGGTTACTTTTTTAAGTAAGATTTTTAATTTCTTAACTTGTGTTTTTGTGGGGTCGTGTTCTAGCGGGATGTAGATAGCGCGATCGCGGAGGATAGTGTTCATTTTACGATTGTATTCGCTGGTATTAAGCACAACTGTGGCATTACCCTTATCCGCTCTTTTGATGACGATACTTTTTTCTTTACGTAGTTTCTGGAGAGCCATGCGTTGGGCATAAGATAAGTTACTTTTTGGAGGTGAAGAGTGAGCGAGGATCTTGGCTACGTTGAGTCTGATGTTGTTGTCTACCTCCGAAGGTAAGCGACCGATCCCCCGTTCGACGTTAACCATTAACAAAGAATGTGGGCTCTCTTGGTAGATAGATACAGGCAGATACATTCACAAACTCTCCCACCACTACCCCTCACAACAATATGGCATCATGAAAACCCTTACCAAGAGAGCCCACAATCGTTGTTCCAGTGGAACTGCCCTCACTACTGAACTTAACCACATACACAGAACTTTCCTCTCCAACGGCTACAGTGAACACAGCATCAAAAAAATAATTAATTCCTCCCCCATTCCCCGTTCCTCTCATCAACAAGAATTCAAAAATGCCATCACCATACCCTATATCCGAGGCACTTCGGAAAAAATAGCCAAGACACTAAAAAAGCATAACCTACACACAGCATATAAGCCCTACCGCAAACTTGCTACCCTTGTCCATTCTACGAAAGATCAGCTCCCCCTTCTCTCTCTGCCTGGAGTTTACAAAGTACCCTGTTCCTGTAAGCTTGCGTACTCTGGACAGACAGGCAGATCAGCATCCATCAGCCTGGAGGAACACAAGTCGTACATCGTTAAACACAACTATGGCCATTCAGGCTTGGCTGACCATGTTTTGGACACCACCCACAGAGTATCATGGAAGAAAACCACCATGCTCCACCACAGCAAATTCAAGAAAGAGAGACTTTTCTTAGAAGCAGCAGCAGCTCTCAGAAACCAACCAAATCTTAACAAATACGGTTGCATTAAGCTTCCGAAGATTTGGGAAACACTCATCACCAGAGGTCCCACCTTACATTCCAGGCCACCTACTACCGCCCATAGAGGGCGCTCCACCTAGATAGGACTTTAGTGTCACCCACGTGGTTGGGCTTAGTATTGTAAGTTTTGGTGTGCATGTTACATTAATTGTTTTTATAATCCCCGCAGATGTCCTAGTGACTTGGACGAAATATAGAAGTATTAAATTCTAATTTAATTCTTTCTGAGTGTTGTAAAAAATCCATTAAACCTCCAACATAATGTCCTCACAGCACTTAAGCCTCTACACAAGAAGACCCCCATTAGCCATATCCCTACCTTGATGCCTTATATTAACTATCCCATTCTGATTTGTTGTCCTTATTCGCTCGGGCATATTATACTCATTCATACATTTAACTGCCTCGCTAAGGTCTGTATATCTCCTCCCCCCCCCTTAATTAATCAAGTTTCCCTGATTTTGCACATCCACTACATTCAGCAATACTTTTTCAAGTCTCCTTACACCGTATCCATTCAAATGCAAGCCATCCATCTTATATAGATCCTTTTGCCCATCGAACTCACTCCACACATCCACAAATTCCACACCACTCATCATACATAACCCACGCATAAAGTCATTTGCAATTATGGCCCTCCTTTTGAACACTTCACTGTCATACCACGACACAAGACTAGTCATTCTAACTCTCTCACGCTTTTCTTTTGATACCTCAAACAATTCATTCAGGTCTTCTATCATTTCCATTTTATCTCCTTTCAAATCATTCGTACCTGCCACAACAATCATTTCTTTCACCCTTTCCTTTTGCTCTCTAATAGACTCAGTTACATCCTTTATGGTCGCACCAGGTTGGTACGATTTTGTCAAATCCTCTACTAACACACCTCGTACTAATGAGTCTCCATACAGCACTCTCTCCTTCATTTTGTTTACATTCACACTCATACGCTTATTTTTCCTATCATACTTTTTATTATTAGCTGGTACACTCAGTCGACTTTTGTTCATATGCTCTAGCTGCCGCTTTGCCCTTTGTATCGCTCCACTCAACAACGTGATCTCACTCATTGCATCTATCTCATCTTTTTTATTCTCTGTAAAACCATTAATTTGCTCTGAATTAATACCATAATTCACACTTTCTACATTCATGCCCTCACAGTTCTCTGGTACAACCTCGCCATTTCTTGTCATATCACTATTTTCTTCGTTCTGAAGTTTGACAAAAATATCACTCTCACTACCTGAATTACACTTTAATTCCTCATTCTCCTTACACTTTCTACACACATTCACTCCTTTATTATCATCTAACCATATTCCGACTGCACTCCGCAAAACGTACATTTTGCAGAAAGTACACTGAATCATCTCCTTTATATTACCGTTATTGAATAAAGATGGCGAACCATTATTACTGGCTGCCATTTTCCTTCGTACGGGAGCCATACTACTTACGTATTTTATCAAATTATAAAATGAAACACCAAAAACACACAAACAGACACACTAAGATACGCAAGGCAAACAAAACTACGTAATATTCACGTAAATTTATCAATGATAATTTAAAATGACACTTATCTTATCAGGAGCTCTCGACAAACACAAACGACTACGAATCCCTCTAATGGCAACTCCAATTATCATATCTAACATTGTGTAATTACTAAAATAAAGAGCCAAAAGTCTTCATTTTGGCAATGCAAAATTATATAAATCAAGTGGATATTAAATCCAACATTATTTCAAAACCAAATGCAGAAACTATGAAAGTGTCAAATGAAATTTGACCAGAGAACTTACGGGAATACACTCACCAGCATTTACGAGTTTCCCTAACGTGCACCTTATAGAAGACATGATCGCTTGCCCAAGCGTGCATATCTGCCTTTTATTGGTCCATTTTGATAAGGTTTCACTGGCCTAACAGCTGTTTCGAACTGGTTGGCTCTCTTCAGAGACCAGGCAGAAACCTTAAGAGAGCAAAAACTCTCATTCAGTACTAAGGAACTTGAAGTGTTGGAGAGGTGTATTTTTCGTAAGCGAACTCTCGGTCGGTTCGTAAAGTATTTACTAAAATATAGATTCAAAAGGCTTACATTTTACTATTCCTTTCATGAACATTTTGTACTTCAGTACAGAGTACTACAATGCAGTACCATCCTGATGTTATGTTCATTCTGAACAGTTTTCCTTAGCCTACCCATGCTGGTGATGCACTATAGGTTTATATTGTGAGTGTAGACATAAAAAGTAGGGGTTTAGTGAAGTGAGATCTTTCTTTTGCTAGATGAGTCATAAATGAATTTTGGTAGCACTGAAGTTTACAAGGTTATCCTTTCCTGTGATGAAGGATAGAAGAGATCAGTGTAAGGCACAGGTTATGAAAGACCTTGTAGCTTCTAATGCTTTTGCACTGTACTGTTTAATCTATAGCCTCCTTCCTATATTGACAATAATCTCTGGTTGGACATAGCAGCAGTATCTTAATAAAAAAAAAAAAATACAGTCTCCAAAATAGAATTTGTCCCACTTAAGAAACTTTACCACCATAAAGATGCCATTTTCATAAAAGCAGATAAAGGCAGTGCATGAACTACCTAGTCTAGCCATAAATACTGTTACAACTTGAATAGTGCATAAACCTTTAATCTATGGTAAATAATTCACAGCTTTCAGCACGTACAAACCACACATATAACGTGCATATTTCAGCTGTCGAAATTTGAAATGTAAATGTCTTTTTGTCTTCACACGCAGCCAATGTTTGTGAGGCCACAGATTGATGGTTGCACGCACAACATTCAACGGAAATGCTACTTGCTCCAAATCCACCTTGCGGCTTGGGTATTGTTTCTTACAGACTACTCTCTCAAGCTCTGACCACAATTTGAAGCCCAACAGATTCCAATCAGGACTTCCACATGGCCAATCAGATGGTGATATTTGTTCGGGCACGTTCACCTCCAACTACTGTTGTATGGTCCCTGCCTTGTATGCAGGGGCTGAGTCCTGTTGGAAGGTCCACTGCCTACTGTGAAACAAGGTGTTGTTTAGGAGCCTACCACATGTTCTTGATACACTTTGGCAGAGGTTTTGACTCCTTTCTCACTGAAATGCAACTTGAATATCCCCTGATACATACCCCCCCCCCCCCCCCCCCAATCCCTCACCTTCACTGACACAGGGTGATGACCTCTCTGAATTCTGGGTGTTATGATGCATGCTGTGCAATCATCTGGGGCATATACCCACTTGTTTTGGCAGTTAAATGACTTTTTTTTAGTGGTGAAAATTATCTTATCTGTGAAGAGAATATCTCTATATCTTATTTTGTACTGCTGGAGAAGTACCTTTGATTTTATCACAGTTTGCCGCATAAGTTGTGGTGTTAGGAGGTGTTCAGCAGAACGATAACAGGCTCTCACCCATCTCAGGTCATAATTTAGCACACGTGACATCGTTATCAAAGGATTATGGTAGAGGCCTGTCTTCACAGGCAGGCCTCCTGTCCACAGCCCTCACAAGCTGCTGCATCCTAATGCAGTGTGGTTGACCTGTTCTTTGGTGGTCAGATATATCTTTATCGTTATAACTGTTAATAGTATGATACACAAACATCCTACTGATCCCGAGTGTTTTTAATGTGCTGAAAATAACAGGTGGCTGTATTCCAACTGTTACATCCTTACTTTTCCTTTTATTTTTCTTCTATATCTTATGCTGCTACTGTTTATCTTTAATTTCGTCTAATATATTACTTTATTCTATACTGATTTATCTCCATTCGTCTAAGTCACTTGATATAACGTTCTTTCTCCCCTTTTTTTCTACTATATACCCTTAATAAAATATTTACTTATTAATATTCTCACAGCTATCTTAATTCTCTCACACATGCAAATAAAATGTTTATTTCCTACCAAGTATTCTTTCCATTAGTTCTTTGCAGTCTCATTGGCCTCTTTATATCTTATGTTTTATCTAATCACACAACAATCTAATAGAGTTTACCCGATAAGTATTAACAAAATTTATTTTTTTTTCACTGCGTCAGCTAATACCTTGGATAGACGGGATTCTTACCGAGGGTGGCCCTCTCAGAGTGATACATGAAAATTAGATCGAATTTAATCTTGTCCCTCCGTTTTCTTATTTCTTCCTCACAGTCGTGGCTCGCTTTAGGAGTTTATATACAAGGGTTTAATCCGCTTAGTTCGTTAGCATTTTATGAGCGGTATGTTTGAATTCATAAGACAAAAGCAGATCAGGCAGGCACTTGAGTGAAACATTTTAATAAGCTTGAGGAATTATGCAAATATACATTATAGACATATTATTAGGAATGCTCTCAAGGTAAATCAAAGGCTCAAATTTTAATACACTAGACACACATGCAAACTTGTATTGACCACTATTACAAGCATCTTCAGCCTAAATTCATAGGCTAATATCATACCATCCTAATACACATGGTCATAAATTAACACAATAACACATATGATTCTTTTTGCTACAAGAGTAGCACCAATGCCTTTGAAATCTGACATTCTGCCAGAGAATGGTAAATTTGAAATCCTCTGCTTTTGACCTTCTCTGGTTCAAGCCTCCTTGTCCAGTAACATTCATTTGTTTGCTCATCTTCAAACACTTATAACCACTCGGATCTCTTCACATTCCTTTCTATGAAACTTGACTATCAACAATTCAGCTATCCAAGTAGTGAGGTCATTTTCCTGGGTAACCTCAACATCCACAATTTCAGCTGGCTCCCCTATTCCAACACCATCAACCAATCTGGATGAGAAGCAGGTCTTTGTTCAGTAATGACTGAACACAAATACTCTCCAAATACTCTTGATCTTGGATCTCTTTTTGACCAGTTTTCCTTCCAGATACTCCACAGAGATCACTTTCTTCTTTACAACTTAGACCACAATCTTGTACAGGTCTCCTCTCTCTCTCTCTCTCACAGAATGTCCTTCCTCCAACATCTCCCAACTTTGCATCCTCTGACACTACAACTGTTGGAAATGAGTCACAGCAATTATTCTCACTGCTATGAAGGCCTTTATCCCTCTCACTTTCCAAACTCTGGTTCAGCCAAAGGTATATCAAGTAGTCAAAGAAAAATTTAGTTTACCGTATTGTGGCTCACGTCAAGAATTCTAGTTTCATACTCTACCAAAGCATGCAACATGTGCAAATCAGTTTTCAGCAGATCCAAATCTGATTTCATAAAGGCCAACAGCAATAAACTTGCCTCCTGTCCAAATGAAAGTCATGCCTTTTGGTCCGTTGCTAAACCTGTTGGATGCAACTTCTGCTCTCCTGCTCTTCCATCTGCATCTTATCCTGATAACATCACTGTTACTTCACTAAAAGATAAAACTGACCTCCTGGCATTGCTTTTTTCCTCAAATCTTGCATGGATGACCAAGGGAAATAACCTTCTACTATAATGGAATCCAAGTACCGTATGCCTCCTGTAGTTTTTCAACAAAAAGACATTAGAAAACTACTAAATAACTTGGATACTAAAAAAGTCTTCTGGTCCTGACGATCTCTTCAGTTGTTTTCAAACATTATGCTGCAGAGCTAACACCCATCCAGCATCATTGCTACAATCTATACATATTGTTACAAAATTTGGCTATATGTATTGCTGCAAAATAGGGACACTATACATCACTACAAAATATACATATCTGGAAGTTATCCCAATGCATGGAAGCAATCTCATATCTATCCTATTCCAAAAAAAGGTGATAGAAGTGTCACATCTAATTACCGACCAATTGCCATCACCGCAGTCTTCTGCAAAATGGAAAAAGTAAAAAGTCATCAATAGCAAACTTCTCCACTTAGAGGCCCACCAGTTAATCAGCATTCACCAGTACTGATTCTGCTATTCAAATTTCACAGCTGATCTTGTAGCTTATATCACCAACTACTGGGTACATGCATGGAAAAGTTTGGAGAAACTTGTGCTATCACCCTCGGCATTCCAAAGTTTTTGACTGTGTGTGGCATAATGGTCTGTTTAACAAATTGCCATCCTTTGGTCTTCCTACCACCTTCTGTAATTGGCTAGCCAGCTTTCTCTCTGGTTGTTCTCTATGTATCATGGTGGATGGCCCTTTCTCTTTGAGCTTTACCATCACTGCTGGAGTGCTTCAAGGCTTTGTCCTCTGACCTACTCTGTTTCATTCTATTCATAAATGACCTGCTCACAATCACCACTAATCCTGTCCACAGCTTTGCAGATGATAGTACTCTTCTCTCATCCTAGTCATTTGACAAACCATGCAGCGCTCTGATATCCCAGGCTACAAAATCATTTACTACTAGTTCTTTAAAATTGATTTACGTACTATACTTCAATTGGGCAAGGGCAACCTTGTCATGTTTAATGCCACTAAAACACAGTCTTGCCTTTTCTATCACAAAAGAGATCTCAGCTCACCTATCCTTACCCTCAGTAATACACAAATTACTAGACAAAATCAATCTTTCTGCTTTAACTGACATTTACCTTCAGTATCTACTGGCATAAACACATTACCTCATAGCCTCCTCAACATCTAAAAAACTAGGCATTCTCTTTCATTCAAGAGGCTATTTGATACCTAACCCTTGACTACATACAAATCCCCAATGAGCCCATGCATTGAATACTGTTCATGTGTTTGGGGTGGTGTACCTAAAATCCTTGATACTGTCTAGAGGTAAGCAATTAGGTTCATAGATGAGTCCTCTGTTACAGGTGTTTACTTCAACCTCTAACTCACAGATGCAGTGTTTCAACACTGAGTCTATAGTTTCATATTAATTAAATTAGGGAAACAAAACACACGTGTTAAAAAGATTATTTTACTGATTACAAATAAAATAACTTTACGTTTCGACCCCTGTATTGAGGTCATCTTCAGAAGGATACATTCAGAAGTATAATAACAAGCTACATGCTGTGGAACACTGCACAAGTAAATTACATCTACGTTGTTAACTAATCTTTTTTTCTTAGCCTGCCCTCTAGTGGAAAAAAAAATAAAATTAAAAAATAAATAAATAAAAAAAAAAACTACAATAAACTCTGCTAAAGTCCTCATGTACTAGGATTCTTCTGGAATTATACAGTTATATTACGATTATCTTCTGGATTTGTACAGGTTGCTATTGAATGTTCAAGGGGAAAAAAAAAAATCAAAAAATTAATACCGCAGTATGCCCGCGCACCCAGAATTTATGGCCTACCAAAAGTACACAAAACAAACACGCCATTACGTCCTATTGTGTGAAGGAATTGACAGTCCGAATTACTACTTAGCCAAAAAATTAGCTGCCACACTCAAGGAATTGGTTGGTCATTCCCCTTCCTGCATAAAAAATACACAACAATTCATAAACAAAATTAAAAATATTACACTCAACGACCAAGATCTATTAATCAGCTTTGACATAACGTCCCTTTTCACCAATGTCCCAATCAATGACACTATCCTACTCTTACAGAACATATTTCCACACGACATCATGGCCCTCTTTGCCCACATACTCTGCTCCGGATATTTTGTGTGGCAAAACAATTTTTACCTTCAAAAAGAAGGTACCACCATGGGCTCTCCACTCTCCCCCCCCAATAGCGAACTTTTATATGGGAGATTTTGAGCAACGAGCTCTAGAATCGGCGTGCCTAAAGCCCAAAATTTGGCTCAGATACGTCGACGATATTTTCGCCATTTGGCCCCACGGCCGCCAAGCACTAGATACATTCCTTAGCCACCTGAACAAACAACACGAACCATCCAATTCACCATTGAAATAGAAAAAAAACAACTCTCTTCCGTTCCTAGACACACTTGTCACACATCTTCCTTCAGGCTGTCTCTCCTTCTCAGTTTACCGCAAACCTACACACTCAGGCCAATACATACACAAAACTTCCTATCACCACCCAACACAAAAACTAGGGGTTATAAGCACCCTTAAACACAGAGCTCAAACCATTTGTTCAACTGAACAAGCTCTTAACCATGAATATGAGACCATCAAACATACCTTTATAAAAAATGGATACAGTATAAAAACCATTCACAAGATCCTCCACAAAGATACCACTAATAACAAAAAAGATTTCAAGAATGCTATTGCTATACCATATGTTAGAGCCATTTCAGAAAAAATAGACAGAACACTACACAAATACAACATCAAAACCACCTTCAAACCCCCGACAAAATTAAGGTACCTACTCAATTCTTCCAAGGATCCCCTGCCACACTTAGCCCACCCAGGGGTTTACAAAATAGATTGCACTTGTAATATACCGTACATAGGGGAAACAGGACGAACCATCACAATCAGAAAGGATGAACACAAACGTCACATAAAATACCTCCATTTTGGAAAAACCGGCCTTTCTGACCATGTGCTCCAAACATACCACAGAATTGACTGGAAAGGTACCAAGTCCCTACACCGCACCAAAACCTGGTTTGAGCGGAAATTCAAGGAAGCATGTGAAATGCTCAAACATGATCCGAATTTGAATAAAAATGATGGTCTAACAATTCCAAGAATGTGGAGGACCCATCTACAACCTTCATAGCAACCACAAAGAAAAATCTCAATACAAGACCCAGTGAAGTGTTTTTTTTTTTTTTCCCCTTGAACATTCAATAGCAACCTGTACAAATCCAGAAGATAATCGTAATATAACTGTATAATTCCAGAAGAATCCTAGTACATGAGGACTTTAGCAGAGTTTATTGTAGTTTTTTATTTATTTATTTATTATTTTTTTTATTTTATTTTATTTTTTTTTCCACTAGAGGGCAGGCTAAGAAAAAAAGATTAGTTAACAACGTTGATGTAATTTACTTGTGTAGTGTGCAACAGCATGTAGTTTGTTCTTATGCTTCTGAATGTATCCTTCTGAAGATGACCTCAATACAGGGGTCGAAACGTAAAGTTATTATTTTATTTGTAATCAGTAAAATAATCTTTTTAACACATGTGTTTTGTTTCCCTAATTTAATTAATATGAATGCTGATCACCGTGTAACCTTAAAAGAATGAGTCTATATTTTACTGGTACTTTCTTTGTCACTGCTCCAGTAAGTTGGAAACCATTATTCTTTCACTTTCTGTTGTGCCTCTTAGTACAAGAGCAGCAGCTGCACAGTATCCCTTTACTGAGCAACTGCAAACACACACTAAACTTGCTTTACTTCTTTTATTTGTCCACCTCTGTTCTCTGGAAACTGCCTTTCTCACGTGGTATTCCAAAACAACTACAAATTGCACCTCTTCAAAAAAAAAAAAATAATAATAAACCAAATTTTTACCTCAATCTTCATTACAGATTGAAATCTGAAAGAAAGGCACTTTTTGGAATCTGCCACAGATTTCGAAAATATGCTATTTGCATGTGTACATTTTCATATTCTTATCTTTGTGCTTGTAACGATGCTGTGATGACTAAGGTGAAATTATTATTATTACTATTATTATGACACCTCCAGGCAGTCGAAAGACTCGTTGAGCAAATATTGGCTTAATAATTAAATAAAAGGTAGCTATTATCCTGACATGTCTGTTTCTTACATTAAACAAATGCTCGAGAGATAATCGGTATCTAAATATATATCTGCCTAGTTTCATGTTACATAATTCACGTTAAAAGAAAAATAATTAAGGAGATAACCTTGCACCATCTTTATGGTGCATTAAACTTTGGTTTCATGTGCAATATTCTGTTTGCTTTTTGCTTGATTATGGATAATAATTTCAGTTCAAGTTCTAAGTACTTAATTACATTCGTTGAGCTTGGATATTTTTCTGATCCTCTTGTTTTACCCAATAATAGTGTGTGTGTGTGTGTGTGTGAGAGAGAGAGTATGGATTTGTATGTATTGTATACTAATGAAATGGTCTAATTTCAGTGATCAAGAATATATTTCTCCAGTAAATGAAGCTCCATTAGAAAGTATTCAAGTGTTAGCCACCTGTCATTCATTAGTTCAAATGGAAGAAGGATTAGTTGGGGATCCACTAGAAAAGGCAACACTAACAGCAATTGATTGGAATCTTACAAAAGGTATTATAACATAAATTGCAACTACAGTGAACCCAGTGAACAAATTTAGTTGGCTTTAATGGATAGTTTTTGATTTTCATCTAAAATAGCATTGATGCTGTAGGACTTTGCTAAGATTTTTCATTAGTTTGTTGGTGAGATTGAACTGGATAAGCCTAAATGTTATCAGTAGTCATATCATTGCTGCTTATCAATAAAAAAATATGACAAACAGTTCTTAATTTTAAAAAGTGGTTATTTAAATCTGCAATAAAAATTTATACTACACTATTTAAAAAGAAACAATGTAATGGTTACTTTACTCTCTCTTTCTCTGTTTTTGTTTTATTTCAATTCAAGTACTAAATATTTAAAGCATTTGTCGAGCTTGAATATTTTTCTGATCCTCTCATTTTAGCCCATGATAGTCTGCTTGTTAATTGTATGTATTGTTTCATTTTGACAAAAATAATCTGCAAGCATACTGATTCAATGATTTAAAAATAAGATACTGGCATAATTGTGTCCACAATGAGTCTTTTAATTCCATGGAGTACCTGTATGAATAATAATAATAATTTAATTTTTATTTTATATGCAGTGTTAAAATGTTGTGAGTAATGTAGTATAATAGATGGGATCCTTAATTCACTTGAAATTTGTCATTCAGTTATACATTAAATCATCCTTATCACCTGTTTCATTTTGCCAGAAATAATGTGCAAGCATACTTATTCAGTGATTAAATTTCCAGTTTTCCACCTTTTACATGGAACATTTGTTTTCCTTTCCTTAATATTGAATTATATGCAGTCATTACAAAAGAGACGAAAGGAGATTAAGAGTAAAACAATTTTAATTGAAATAAGCTCAGCATCTCAGCCTTTTTGTTAAAGGCATCCCCCAGGAGTATTGTAGAAGAAGAAAAGTTTATCTCACATAAAACTAATAAGCTATGATTGAGTATTATTATTATTATTTCATGTGAATCCTACCTGAAAAAGATTGTAAACCTGTTGTACATAGTAGCATGGGTAGGCTGAGTTCATTTGAAAATGTGTTTAGGCTTAGATAATGATTCCAACTTATGTTAGACATATAATTGAATGAAAACAGCACCAAGAATGAATTCAAGAACTGTTATTTCTTAAAATATTTTCTCTGTCAGAAACATATTCATGGTTATGATATATATATACAGGGTGTTCGGGATAAATTTGACATATTTATAATTAATTATATTTTTCCGTAAGTTACGTGTATTAACACACACTTCTCTTTATTTAAAAGTTTGGACCCTTCTTCATTCATATACAAGATGTCAGAAAGGATGGATAGCTGGAACCCACCTGAATCATGGAAAAGAATAACTTGTATCATGATGATTCGTGCCCGCCATCAAAATAAGGATATTACGACTGCTGCCCAATGCTCCCTGAATACAGTAAAAACAATCAGGCATGAACTAGAGACTTGCAATGGTGACTACGAGGATGTAGCAAGAAGAAAGATCCCTAGCAGACGATCTGATTGCGTTCGTACAGCAGAATTCCTCGCAAATCTGCAGGAACAGGTGTTGAAGAACCCTGGCATTGGAATTCAGGCTTTGTTCGTGGAGTTGCTAACTGTAGTCAAGCCCTGGATAACAAGGGTAGCCAATGGTAGGCCGTATGTATGGCAGCAGGATTCGGCCCCTTGCCACACCTCTGGGAAAAGTCAAAAATGGTTGTCTGAAAATTTCTACGACTTCACCAGTCCAAATGTTTGGCCTCCAAACTCCCCAGACCTTAACCCCATGGATTATTTTGTATGGGGCGCAGTTGAAAAAGACACCAATCGCACTTCCAGTAATACAAAAGCCCAGTTAATGGATAAAATTAAAACAGTTTTTGCGGCCCTTCCCAGGGAGACTGTAGCATCAGCTTGTTCGAGGTTCCGAAGCAGAATTGAAGCTGTGATCGATGCTAATGGTGGTTATTTTGAGTAAATCTTGTTGATAGTATTGTAATTAACTCTGCCTGTAATGTTTTTTTGTCAATTCATTAAATTTAATAGATACAAAGAAGATTTTCTTTTTCCTTACGAAACTGTCAAATTTATCCCGAACACCCTGTATATAAACAGCTATCAGCTCATTACAGTTCTGAACTTTCAACTGTTCTCAGCCTGGTGTTTTTTTGGACATTTCTGATGCTATTACACAAAGAATTTATGAAGAAGTAGAAGATATTAAAAAAACTCTGAAGATGTTTCATGTGGCTTCTAAAATTTGAAAAGTATGAGTAGCTAGACTTATAAAATAGTATAAGAGACATTTCAGAAGACATGGCAACCTTTGTAATTCAAAACTTCAAGTTCAGCCTTTTTATGTTGTTGGGGGTGACCTTTTTTTCTCATTTAAATGAAGCAACCCTCAACATTCTTAGTCTTAGTTACAGCCTCACTCTAGTGTTAAACAAGTAGTCATTAATGTGCTGTGTTTCACATAGGATGTAGTGTCCACATCTTGACTCCAGGTATTTCTGACAACAGATCTTTAATATCCTTACATGAGCTTCAGCTCCGAAAATAATCTCTATTATAGCCAGCTCTGTAATCTCAGGAGTTGAGGGAATTGTGGGGGGTCATCAGTAGAGTGGAACAGTGTAATGCTACTGCTGTAGTCATCAATATTAATGAATATAACTAGAAAATGAATCTGTTTGCTCAGACTGTGTTATGTATATTCCTTGACTACAGTTTTTTCAATTCTCATTTTAAAAAGGATAACTCCAAAAAAATGAATGTTTCACCTCTTGCAATTATTTAAAAACTTAAAACCCTTTAGTTTAAGCTCGCCAAAGTTTAAGACCTAATAATCCTCTCAGATACCATAGTATGTGCAATTAATTTGCCACTATCATAAATTATCTGCACAGTTAACAGAATCTCTTACTTTTCACACTGCCATTTTTTTTTTTTTTTTTACATTAAGAACTTTATCCATTTTAAGGCATCTAGCAAAAATTTAATTTTGAATAATTCTTATGTAATAGTTATCTTTGAAATCACTTCTCTCTTCCTCTTCACTAATATCCATTGAATGACACTTGAACACTTTTAAAAAATAAATGTTTTCCCTCTGACATCACAGACCATGACTCTTGTAATCCATGTCACTTCTCTTGGAATACCAAGAGAAGTAACCTGCATAAATACAATAATCAAATTCCTGATATGTACCCTCAGGGAGTGTACAGGATACAATACAAAAACAATAAAAAAAATATAGATCGATCAGTACTACAATGGGTGCCCAGTTTTTGCACTGACAGTTTTAAACACATGCTCTTAACACAGTATACACCTAACTCCTTCTATCTGGGTAATATATATATATATATATATATATATATATACTTTTTACTGTGGCAAAAAAGAGATTAACAATAGTCTGGACATCTTTATAACACATCTTCCAAATGATAATGCAGAAAACATATTTACATTGGCAGATATATTCACAGACATTCCCATCATTCCCTCTCCTAACTATATGGTATGAAAACTATAAAAAAAAGCCTTAAATCTGTTTTAGTGAGGCATTCCTTACAGCTAAATCTTACCATACTTGTTAAAAGTGTTTTTCACTTGGTTATACTATTAATTAAAGATGTCAAGAAATAATATTCTTGGTTTAATCCTTTATCCAAATGTAAGCAAACAAAGTTTGCATGTGAAGTATCTTCACGACTGGTTACTTTACAAGTAACAGTCCCAGTTCGTGAACAACTGGGACTGTTACTAAAGAAGGTTAAAAGATTAAACCAAGAATATTATTTTTTGGCATTTTTAATTTATAGCATAATCAAGTCAAAAAAACTTTTGACTTGATTATGTTACTTGTACACTTGGATAAAAGTTTCAACCAAGAATATTATTTCTTGGCATTTTTAATTTGTAGCATAATCAAGTCAAAAAAACTTTTGATCCACATTAATAATAAAGTGATACACATTTTCACTACTTGTATATGGGAAATATGACTTCTACATTACTTCAACCTTGTATCTCTTCTGGGTCTGGCATTTTCCTTTTCTTCTAAAGCCATAGTACTTAAAACTGTAATCTTCCCTGCTCAGTAATTGTTGTTGATTTTATGCTTACACATAGACCTATGCTTTCCTTTTGGCATTTGAAACCAAAATCCTATGGAATAGGTTGGTTAATCCTTATTCCAGGAATATCTTATGTCTGTAGATGCGAGTGTTCATGGGGCCAGTTTGTCTGTTCTGAGGGATGAAAAACCAGAATTTCTGGGTGAAAAAATTCTCTACCTCTGTATGAAACCAGCTAGCCCACCTTTAGGCTAAAGGTGGGCTAGCTGGTTCCTCAGATAAAGGTTCCTCACATCATGCATGGGAATCAAACCCAGGTCTTTCTGACCAACAGAGGCTCTTGCCCAGTAGTAAATAATAAATATTACAGGCATTACAGAAGATGAGGAAAGCAATTATATAAACCTATGCAATTTTTTTGGTCCAGCCAATACCAACACTTTAAAAAGGAATTTCTTCAATTATTTAAGAAGCATGGAGGCTTTGGGCTTCCTGTCTTAAAATTCTGCTATTTAAGCAATACAGCTTCAAAAATCCATAAAATGTTGCAGATCAGTTACACATGTGTAGACCTTCTCTAGTACTACCTATGTTTTCATCTTCCTCTGTTTGGAGTAAATGATTATAAAGGTCCAAAAGCTGCAATTGTTCCTGAATACTACAACATTCTGTGCTTAATCTAAGATTGCTACAACATCCTGGCATTGCCATTCTTTCCATTAATAAATAAAATTTGGTATAAAGAAATATTTAACTTCTTTTGCTACGAAGCTCCACAATTGGGTACTTACAACACTTTATTTCATAACTTATGAAATTCAGTATCCTAAAGGAGGGATCTAGCCTGGAGAATTGCACATAGTTGCCTTCTGGTCATTACCATCAAATGGAGGGTCTTTAATATTAGAGAATTCAATCTATGACATCTTTATCAGTTGAGAACAGTAGAACATGCATTCTACACCTGCTTCTTGCTCCATATTTGGAACAGATTATGTAATGTTATTCCATTACTTACTACAAAACAGGTTTTTTTTTGCAGTGCCCATCACTTATCGCTAATGGGAAGGGAATATTGATTTTTATAATTAATGAATTAAAATACTGTTTATAGAAGATTAGGAAGAAACATGGATTTGAACAAGCAATATGACATACAAATGCTTCACAATATTGTATTGGGCAAATTTTATGGTTAAGTCAGACAGTTTTTTATTCAGAAAGAAGCATTCTAGGAGATATCAAATAAGAAAGAAAACAATATTAATTCGATCTTACAATGACTGTCTCGCATATTTTTGGTAAATTTATACAGCCATACTTGTTGAGGTTTGGAGTATGTTTTAAAAGCAAATGTTAATTCCAAAATCAATCTCTCTGACTTGTGACTTCTGTATAGCACTTTTGTTTTCTTACAATTGATCTTGTGCGAAGTGGTATTAAAAGGCTTGGTCTGCTAGACCCAACTTGCCATAATGATAGTGTCAGGTGTATTTTTTATGTTCACCAAGATTAATATCAACAGTTCTTCCTGTCTGTCCATAGTAAGCCTGGTCACAAGAACAGGACACTTCATAAACTCCTTGATGTGATAAAGAAGAGAGTTTGTCCTTAGGTGAATGGATGAAAGTTGCCAGTTTGACATAAGGCTTAAATACGGTGCTTAGTTGATATTTATTGAGAACTCTAGATACTTTTCAGATGTACTTTGAATGTTGTATGGGATGGTAACAGTTTTGCTGCAGTCTTGTGTGGTAGGCAAGGAGGGAATTTCTCGGGAGCACTTAGTATTTTTTCCATCCTATGGAGATTACAGCCATTGGCTAAGAAGGTGTGAGTAAGTTCAACAGTAAGAGCATTGTCATTAGAACAAATAATTCTAGCTCTCTATGAGTTAGTGTTTTTAGGATACCATGCTGTTGAGCTGGATGATGGTGTGACTGTTTGTGCAGATATCTCCCAGTATGTGTGTGTTTTTTATAACAGAAAAAGATAAGGAACCATCTGGAAGCTGTGAGATTAGTGTATCCAGGAAAGGCAGATGGTCATTAGTTCCTGTTCCATTGTGAAGTGGATTTTAGGGTGCTGGCTATTTAAATGCACTAAAAATGTATCCAATGTGTCTGGACCATGTGGCCAAATAGCAAACACATCATTAACATAGCTAGCTTTTCCAAACATTTTATGTAGAAATTGGCTAAGGGAGGAGAAAGTGTGTGTGTGTGGGGGGTCCATTGCTGTCCCATATTGTTGTTTGTATATCTTCCCTTTCCATGTAAAATAACCTGCATATACAGTAAATTAAAATAGTTCAAATATATCAGGGGAAAAATGTGACTTGGAGTAAATCAAAGGTTTCAATTAATGGTATATTTGTAAATAGTGAAGTGATATCAAAACTAATCACTACATCTGAACTTTTTTAAGATGTCATTTTCTAAAATACTTTTTAGGTGAACAGAATTTTTAACAAAGGAGGGAGAATTATTTATGAAGGAGGCTAGTAATTTAGCTAAATATTTTGCAAATTTTTTTGTGTGACTGTTTATACTATCCAGAATAAGGCATAGAGGTGTACCCTGTTTGTGAATTTTAGGTTTTCTATATATTCTGGTTGTTTTAACATGAAAAGGCTTGAGTTTGTTAACCGTTTCTTTTGCCCAGGAACTTTATTCTTTTGAGAGTTAGTGGGATCACAAGTGTGATTTAAAGTCACCCCCCCCCCCTCGATATATTTGAACTATTTAAATTTACAGTATATGCAGGTTATTTTGCATGGAAAGGGAAGATATACAAACATCTAGGTGAGACAGCAATGGGCTCCCCACTTTCTTCCTCCTTGAGCCAATTTCTACATAAGAACACCTAAAATACCTAGCTATGAATACAGGCACTCTCAAACTATGGTTTGGCTGCCCTATGTTGGTGATGTGTTTGCTATTTGGCCACATGGTCCAGACACATTGTATGCATTTTTAATGCATTTAAATAGCCAGCACCCTAAAATCCACTTCACAATGGAACAGGAACTAATGATCGTCTGTCCTTCCTGGATACACTAATCTCACGGTTTCCAGATGGTTCCTTATCTTTTTCTGTTATAGAAAACGCACACATACTGGGAGATATTTGCACAAGCAGTCATACCATCATCCAGCTCAACATTATGGTATCCTAAAAACACTAACTCACAGAGCTAAAGCTGTTTGTTCCACTGACAATGCTCTAACTGCTGAACTCACTCATTTATGTCACACTTCTTAGCCAATAGCTATAATCTCCATCAAACAGAAAAAATACTAAATGCTCGCCAAAAATCCCCTCCATTGCATACCACAAGACTGTAACAAAACTGTAACCATCCCATACATTCAAGGCACATCTGAAAAGTATTCTAGAGTTATTTATAAATATCAGCTATACACTGTATTTAAACCTTATGTCAAATTGGCAACCCTCATCCATTCACCTGAAGACAAACTCTCTTCTTCATCACATCAAGGAGTTTATGAAGTGTCCTATTCTTGTGACCAGGCTTACTATGGGCAGACAGGAAGAACTGTTGACATCCAGTACTATCGTTATTGCATGTTGGGTCTAGCAGACCATGCTTTGGATACCACTTCATACAGGATCAATTGGAAGAAAACAAAAGTGCTACACAGAAGTCATAAGTCAGAGAGATTGTTTTGGAATCAACAGAAGCTTTAAAGTATACTCCAAACCTCAACAAGTATGGCTGTATAACTTTAACAAAATCATTTTAAGATCTAATTAATATTTGTTTTCTCCCTTTTTTCCAACATAGATGGCTTCTAATTAGGACTTTAGTCCCTTGTGTTGTTATACCAAAATCGATTGTTTTGCATACTGTGACAAATTGTTTTTGTGTTCTGTAAATACTGGATATAATACCAGTGAAATATCAGCAAATAAGTTAATAAATATTATTTTCTTATCATTCTCTGTTGTCATCAGTACTGTGGAATAAATAACATGTATTCTTACAATAAAGTAAGGTAGAGAAAAGAACATGTCATTAAGAAAATCATAAGGAAGAGAAAATACATTTACATTACTGTCGATATCGTAAGTTTACGTTATCTGTTTGCAATATGAATTGTCTGTCTGTCAGTACATTCCTACATCAGTATTGTCTTATATGATACAAAACACTGCAGATGTTACACGTATTACTAACACTAGATATCAAAAATGAAAAGATAATGTGAAAAAGAAATTCATATTTATTTACAAGTATATTGATTCATGCATTGATAATGAAGTAGCAGCAATATGAACCTCAACAGCCTATACACTAATGAATGAATCATGATAATTTTTTATATTTTTATGCTAATTCTTCTTCTCTCCCATAGTCCTAAATGGACCGTTGGGTCACTCATGGCTGGTAGGTGATATTCTTTGTTAGCCTCCTCCAATCATCTCTGCCTCTTGTTCTTGATGTCAGTTGAGAAAGGGAGGAATTTGTCCATTTTTTGATGTTATCAGTCCATGTTAATCGAGGTCTGCCCTTAACCCTTGATCCCAGAATGATTCCTTCTAGTGCTTTCTTTGGAATGCCATTAGCCCTCTCCACATGTCCGAACCATTTCATCTGTCTTCTTCTGATGACTGTCAGAATATTTTCCCTTTTTCTCCCGTTTATTGAATCAATCAGTTTTCGGACATTTTCATTGGTTTCGTGAGCAGTATAGGGAATTCTCAAAAGTCTTCTGTAAGTTTTCATTTCAAAAGACAGGAGTCGCCTCTCATCTTCCCTTGATAAAGTCCAGACCTCACAACCATACAAGAGGATAGAATTCACCAAGGTGTCAATTAGGTTTAGTCTGGTTGCAATTGCTATTCTGTTATCTCCCCACAATGGTTTTAACTTCTGTAGGACCATGGTTGCCTTAGCAATTCGGTATTTAATGTCGGTTTTTGAGTGGCCATCTTGACTCAGTTGGCTTCTTAGATAAGTGAACTTGTTTACATTCTCAATTTTTATTTCCAATTTGTATCTTTAAGAGTTTAATGTCTGATTTTGAGGTTATCATTGTTTTTGTTTTTTGTAGGTTTATGTATAATCCATATTTTTTTAATGTTCCAAAAACATGGCTGGTTATCTCTTGTAATTCTTCTTCACTTTCTGCTAGAAGATCGATATCATCTGCAAAATTTATGTTATTTATTCTTAGTACACCAACTACTATTCCAGTGTCATATTCATGAAGAGCTTCATCTATGGCATATTCCAGAAAACGATTAAAAAAAAAGAGGGGACAAGATGCATCCCTGTCTTATCCCCCCATTCTGTCCAGAACGGCTCACTGCTGTAATTTTTAATTTCAATTCTCATATCAGATGAGGAATAAAGAGATTTAATAATCCTAGTGATTTTGTTGTCAATACCATAATGTTCTAAAATTTTTCAATAATGCCTTGTGCCATATTGAGTCAAAAGCTTTTTGAAGGTCTAAAAAGTTGTGACAGATTATTTTGTTACATTCTATGTATTTTTCACCTAGTATGTGTATTGTAAAAATATGATCGATTGTACTTCTTGACTTCTGGAAACCTGCTTGTTCACCTGATAGTCTGCTTTCTATTTTCTTTTTGATTCTTGACAATATTTTTAACAGAATTTTGCTTGGATGACTAATAAGACTTATTGTTCTATAGTTGTTACATTTATTGCTGTTTCCCTTTTTAGGAATAGGTACAAGGATAAAAGTCTGCCAATCAGAAGACTTGGTCTTCTGATTGGTTCCATATAGTGTTCCATATGTCCTGGAATAAATTTAACAAGGTGTCTATGATAATGTCACCTCCTTCGTATGTCAGTTCCATTGTAACACCATCAATTCCCAGTGATTTTCCTATTTTTGAGGAGCTAACTGCTGCAATGACTTGTTTTATTAATATTGAGTAATCTCCTTTCTCCAAATCTCCTGGCAAAATTCCATCCAAAACATCGTCAGTCAGTTGAGGGTCCTTTTGAAAAAGCTTGGCTGCGTAACATTTCCATCTATCAACTATTTTCTGGTTATCCATGATAGGAGTTCCATCTTCATCTTCTGTGCTCCAATTAATTGCAGTAAAAGGTTTGGTTAACTTATTGATAATTTGTAAGCACTTTTAGGATTATTTTTTATTTAAGTCCTCTTCCATATTTTTGCATTCATCTAGTATCCATAAGTTTCTAGCATGTTTGATTTCTTTTTTTAATAATCTTAGTAATATTTTTACTAAGATTATTAAAAAATTAATAATCTTAGTGAAAATTAGAGATTTCAAATATCTTCTTTTGTCTCATAGGTCCAAAATATTTTTGGTTATCCATGGTTTATTGACTTTCCTTTTGTATCCAAGAATTTCTTCAGCTGTCTCAGTTATCTTATGTGAGAAGTATTTGATTTTAGATTTGATATTATTATATTTCTTGAAGCTTGTGTCAAAAATTTGTTTTAATTTGTATTTATATAGTGTATTTATTTGGGGATCTTTTAATTTTTCTATATTATATCTTTTACAAGTTGATTTTGTAGGTAATATTTCTCTCATTTTCATATGCTAATTAATAATTAATTTTGTGCGGTAATGATTTAGTACTACATCTTTACATTTATTTACATTTCTCTCGATTGCGAATGGGGCCATGTATGGTCTGTAAGTTTTTGTGTGTGTAAGGTTTGATGTGTTAACTGTTTATCATAGATTTATGTATATTTTAAGGTAGTAAATGATAAAATAGACTTGTATCTACACATATATTTTATGCATTCATGACATCCTAAGTTTTAGCTAATTTTTTTTTGATATTTCTAGGCTCGTCTGCAAGTTTTTTCAAATTGTTGCAAATCTAAAAAAAATTCCAATATATTTATTGAAAAAAATCTGCATATAAACGAACCTACGCATTTGAAACTTGTGGTGTTCAAGGGTATATATACATGTTATCCCATTGCAGCTCTGAATATACACTGCTTGGAAAGAAGTCAATGGACACCCAATGGGCATGGTGCATTGTGCTATGTAATGAGCCACAAGTTTGTAACTGAGATAAACTGAAGGAATGTAATGCTCCCAAATGAGTGCATTGTGTCTGGGAGAAATGGCTGCAAGAAGGAAACTGGGAACTGATGGAATTTGAAAAAGGCATTGTGATTGGATGCCATGTTGCAGGCCATCTGTTCAACAACTTCTTATCAAATTGGGTCATACCAGGTGAACAGTGTGTGATACAACACTGAGATGGAAACATAGGGAGTCAGCTGCAAGTACTACTTGCAGTGGATAACCCACCACACTCACTGAACATTATCGTAAGGTACTACAGAGGATGATATGTAAAAATCATCATTCCGATGCATCCAGCTCATTGAATGTGAAGTTCTGGGCATTGACTGGAACACTAATCTGAACAACAACATTCAGAACTGAGGTTCGTAACATGGATTTCTGTGGTAGGACTGCAATATGCAAGCTCCACATGCATTTTGGGGCTTGCATATTTTGATGGACATCTTTTGATGGATTTTGTTTGTTCAGCCACATGAAAGTTACTTCATTATTATGGAGTAAGTAGATGTGGTATTCAAAATTGGTATAAAAGCTTTGTTAAGCTATTCTTATTTTTAATTTGACTACACGTATAGGTTCCTTGAGAAACCAAGAAACCTGTATACGTTCATCTGTTTACATGACTACTTAGATGGAAATGTGCTTCGTCCGAGAACCAGGCATTATGGAGGAAGGATGGATCTTCATAGATTCCTGCCATGCAGCATAATCCATTGCTGTGAAACACTTTCCCATCTGAATAACATGAAAAGGCTCACAGCTCCTTAAGGATTCTTTGTAGTGTGACCACCTTGGTATTTCAAGTTTTACTGCTGTTTGGCATTGATTGCATTTCAGAGACTGTAACACTTGCTCCAGCACATGCCTGTGATTCTCATTTGTGTTAACGGTTTGGGAGTTCCATGAATGTCCACTCCCAGTACATTAGAACCTCTCGATTAAGACAATGATGACACTATTGCTTGTGTCACACTTGCAGAGATGACAAACTGCTCACAAACATGTAGGCTTGGTCCATTTGCTCTACCAACTCCATATGAATGAAAATAATGCTCAACAATAAACAACTTTTCTTCCAACGTCATCATATTACTACAACTAAATGTAATGGCATAGACTCTACACATGCTCTTCTATTGATGTGCATGCAGTCGAATGCCACATACTGTGCATGTACTGAATGGGGTATCGAAGTCAGTGCTTTTTTAAATTATTTTTTATTTATTTATTTTTTGCCATATTGTATAAGGTAACATGTTTAACTCTTTATGGGCAAACATCTAGAAAATTTTAGTTTTTTTACTTCTAGCAGAATTTTTATTTTCTCTCTCTCTTGAATTCACACATTTCTCTATTTTATTAAAAGAAAACTAATATGAACTTCTCCTACTTATACAATAGATCAGTTAAATTCTTTCTGCATCCTAAATCACAGAACACAGCATGTTCATTCTTCATCCAAAACATGTCAATAATTTAATTCACTTTCTATATGAAAGTCACAGGAAGCTTCATCACATAAATTATTAAAACCACATCAGCAGTCCATAATAATTATTAACTGTATAGGCAACACATCAGAAGTAAGAAATATATTCTGTATTAAACTCATTAATATTTTGCTGGGTTTCTACCAAATTTATCTATTTTATTAAACTCACTATGATTTCTGTGTTTTTTTTCTCCCCTTTCCATGACAATTGAATTATTCATATTCACATTATACAGATTATTTCCTATGGAAAGAAAAAAAAAAAATACAAATAGCTAGATGAGGCTGCTATGCTCCCTCCCATCTCCCAGAAACCTCTATGGAGCATTTTGAGAACCAAGCACTCAACACAGCCATATTTAAATTAACAGCTTGACTGCACTATGTTAATGGCATGTTTGCTTCACCATAGAAAAAGAAAGTAACAGTAGTCTTCCCTTTTTAGATACATTAGTGACACAACTTCCTAATAGCTCATTATCCTTCTTAATATTTACATAAACAATTACATCACTACCCTTTTCAACAGTATGGCATCCTCAAAACACTTACTCACTGAGCCAGGGCTATTTGTTCAAATTACATAGCATTTAAAACTGAATTCAGTGACCTTCAACATCTTTTTAGCCAATGGCTACAGCCCATACAAAATAGATAAAATACTACACACTCCCCATTCCTCTTACACCCAACACATAGGATCACAGCAAAACCATTTCCATTCCATATGTTGAGAGTACATCAGGAAAAATAGCCAAAGTTCTCTGCAAATATGATCTTCATACCACTTTCTAACCTTTCATTCAACTAGCTAGCTACCTTCATACATCCTCCTAAAGATCAGCTACATCCTCTTGAACATCCTGGAGTGTATAAAGTTCCTTGTGCCTGCAGTTTAGCCTACTTTGGACAGACTGGTAGATCAGCTAACATCAGCCTTGAAGAACCCAAAAATTACATCCAAGATCATCTGTATGGCAAGTCGGGATTGGCAGATCATTCTCTGGATACTACTTCACAAAGGATTAGATGAAAAAAAAATCTGTATTACATGAAGTGATTACAAGTTTGAGAGGCTATTCCTAGAATCAGCATCAGCTATGAAGTACTCTCCCAACCTCAACCAGTGTGGTTGCATTAATTTACCAAAGATCTGGGAGACTGTCATTTTAAGACCTAACAGTGTTGGACTTCTCTAAATTAACTTTGTAGTTAACCGACCCATAGCAGGTGCCTTGTAAGAACATTAAGTGCCAGTTACAATTTAAATTGTTCCCACAATTACTTAGTTTAGGGCACAGTTATTGTGCTGTGACGATGCTGGATAGAAAACCAATGAAATATTAGTGAGTTTAATAGAGAATATTTTTCATTCTTTGTATTATCTATACCATTAAGCATTATTATGAATAATAAACAATACCCCTTTCTTTACACATATCAGCGGTTTTAAATCATCCTTCAGGCCAAGAAATTAAGTTCATTGCTCACAAATAAAGTTTACCAGGTTCATTTTTGTATAAACAGAAAAGTAATAAAGATCCCTCCTGCCTTTTTTTTTTAAACTGATTAAATGATATATTGGAATAATAACTACAGTAAAGTTTATAGTTATCTGATTTTTAAAAGATTTCCTCTTTTGGATTCTATTTCTAACTTTCCTTCTAATGTCTGTTCAGTCTTCGTATATTGAAGACAGAATCCACCACAATTTTCATGCCGTGTTCTTTTCTTTTGAACAGCTGAAACATTCATTTCTTTGCATGCTTGTAAATACAGTAAAGCAACTCCCACTCTAGTTCATCATTGTGTATCATCATTAATGGTTTCAGCATTTTGCCTGAAGTGGTGATAAAGTTATTTTCATAGCAATATGAGAAATGTGACAAGTAGAATTTATAACATTTGTTTCTCAAGTTTTTAACATTAGAGGTAAGTTCACTTAAATATTTCCACATCATGAAATGCATCTGTAACTATAGTTTTCCTTCTGAGTATTTGCTTATACCACTTTCAGTATAATAGATTTTATGAACAAATTTATTTACTAACTTTTTATCTAGTAAATTTTGTTTATATTTTAGTAAGATGTCAGTGGCCAAAAACAAAAATTACACCTCAAAATGTCTTACTCATGACATACAAATGTAAATAAACTTCTAAATAACTTCATAAAATAATAGCGTTTTATCGAAACTTAACTTTAAATCCCATGTATTTTAACATGGTTTAGTTTCTGGGATATCTGATTTTTAATATGAATGTTATTGCTGACACAATGAAAAAGGAAAAGTTGGTCCTTGTTGGGGATCTAAATAGTAGAGTAGGAAATGATTGTGAGACATACAAAAATATTTTGGGAAAATTTGGAGAAAAGAGCAAAGCTAATAATAATGGCAAATATCTGTTGGATTTCTGCTCAGGACATGGACTGGTTATTACTAACACCATGTTCCAACATAAAAATGTGCACAAATTCACATGGAGAGAAGAGGCTAGGAATAAGAAAAGTCTCATTGACTATGTTATTGTTGATAGTGATGTTTTCTCCCTGGTGCAGGACACCAGAGTGTACAGAGGATTTGAAATTGGAAGTGATCACTATTTAGTCTTGAGCAGGATAAAATTGAATTTCATATTGAAAAGAATAACATGTAAGAAAGTTTTAAAGCGAATAAAAGTTGAGCAGCTCTCAGATGTAAACTGTAGACTAAAATACAGAAATATTATTGAAAAGAAAATGAAAGAGTTTGAGAACAGGAATCAAACCTTGGAGATTCAGTGGCAAACTCTGAAGCAAACATTGATTGATTCTGCCAGAGAGGCATGTGGTGAGGTTGTGTGCAAAGATAAAAAAATCAGAACTCCCTGGTGGACACAGGAAGTTAAAGAGGCAGTGAAGGAAAAGAAGAAAGCATATCAAAAATTCCTGGCAAATAAGTCAGCTTTTACTCTTACAGAATACAGAGACAAATGTAAGAAAGCTAAACAGTGTGTAAAACTAGCTAAACAAAAGTCATGGAAGGACTTTGGCAAGAATATAGAAAATAAATATCAAGAAGGTGGCAAAATATTCTGGAGGTCGTTGAAGAAGCTTAGGAATGGAGGAAAGAGTGCTGTAAAAGGAATTAGAGATGATAAAGGTGAAATGAAAACAGGAGAAAAAGATATCCTTGAAGTATGGAGTAATTACTTTGAAAAACTGCTAAATCAAACAAGCAGTGATGACAGCACAGTGATAGAAAACACTGACCAGGCATGCAGTCAGGAATACATATCCATACTTGAAGTAGAAAAAGCCATCAAAGGCTTGAAATGTGGAAAGGCAGCAGGAGTAGATGATATTCGACCAGAAATGTTGAAGTATGGTGGTATAAGAGTCTTACAGTGGCTGCACTGCATAGTTCAGAAAGCCTGGACAGAGGGACGAATTCCCGATGATTGGAGCAGAGCTCTCATAGTACCCATATATAAAAAGGGAAATAAAACTGAATGTGAGAATTACAGAGGTATTTCCCTACTGAGTGTTCCTGGCAAGATCTATGCAAGTATACTTGAGAAACGGTTGAGAAGAATTGTGGAAGAAAAGCTTGGTGAAGAACAAGCTGGATTCAGGCCAAATAGAGGCTGTCAGGATCAGATCTTCACTTTACGACAAATAGTCGAGAAAGCATGGGAATATAACAAAGATCTGTATTTAAGTTTTGTTGATTTGGAAAAGGCATATGACAAGGTGCCAAGAGAGAAGCTATTCAATACGCTGCAGTTATATGGTGTCAATGGGGCATTATATCAAGCAATACTTAGTCTTTATTTGAGCTGTGAGTCAGCAGTTAGAATTGAAGGAAGTACAGGAAGATGGTTTAATGTTAAATCTGGTGTGAGACAAGGATGTACATTATCTCCTCTGTTATTCATTATCTATATGGATCACATTATGAAGGAATGTGGTATTAAACCTGATATCAAAATTGGAGATGTTAATGTCAGCTCTTTGCTTTATGCGGATGATGTTATACTTCTTAGTAAATCCGCTACAAGTCTGCAAGATTCTCTGACCAAATTGAATAGCTGTTGTAATAGATATGGTATGAAGGTCAGCAATAAAAAGACAAAGACAATGAAAATAGGCAGAATCATTGAAAATGTCAACTGTGTTGTGAATGGAGAACCTGTGGAACAAGTAAAACATTTCAGCTACTTAGGCACAATTTTTACTGAAGATGGTAAACTAAATATAGAAATAGACAACAGAATCAGCAAAGCTGGTATCGTGGGAAGTCAATTGAATAAATTCATATGGAATAAGAAAGAAATTAGTCGGAACACTAAATTAGCTGTATATACAAGACTGTGTTCAAACCAATTTTAACTTATGGATCTGAGAGCTGGGTCAGAAGTAAAACACTTGACCAAAGACTAGAGACCGCAGATATGAGAGTCCTGAGAAAGATTAGAGGCGTGAACAGATGGCATCAATGGCAATATCATATTAAAAATGATATTAGGAAAGAACTTGACATTGTCAGCATCCAGGAATGCGTTAGCAGAGCTAATCTCAGATGGTATGGTCACTTAAATAGAATGGGAGAGGAAAGATTAGCAAAACAAGTGTTCTCTGCCAGGTTGGCAGGAAAACGACCCAGAGGAAGACCAAGATATAGGTGGATTGATATGGTACAAAGTGCCTTAGACGATAGAAATATAAGATCTGATAATGTTGGAGTCTTGACAAGTAACAGACTGATTTGGAGGAAAATTGTAGATAGGAAGTTAGTAATGATGTAATTTTTTCATGTAGTACTGTCATATCCTGTACACCCCTTGAGGGTACATGGCAGGAATTTGATGATGATGTTATTGCTGGTTTTCAAAGCCAGTGTTTTTCTTAATTTTCCATAAATGGCATTTTAACTCATGAATTATGCATATCAAAATTCTTTCTCAACTGGTGGAGGTTACTGCTAAAAAAGCTTGTTCTGCTTAATTAATAGAATGCCCAATAATAGTTGGGTACATTGCATTTTCATTATATAGGGCAAAAGAGCAGCTTTAGAAATGTATGTTCTGCTTTTTTTTTTAAATTTGTAACATATCTGATAAAATCTCTGATGTTAAAATACCTCTTTGATGGTATTTACCATACACGATTCTTCCCCATTCAGGATCTCTTTGTTAGTTTACTCTTGCAACTTCATTAAGTTGTTAAGTGGAATGCCATTGTTAAACATGATAATTAATACTTAAGGAATTGACAGCATACACTAGAAATATAAATTAAATCAACTTTAATATATACTTTCCAATATTTCGGCAACGTCATGTTGCCATCTTCATGGGAATTTAAGATAAAGACACGTGCACACAAGTACTACATAACAGCAAATGAGAAACGAAGTGAGGAAGCTATCGTTTTCCTAAAGTCCTGATTGTGTCCCCTGGCGGGCTATATTAGGTGTTCTTGACCTTTGGGCTGAAGTTCTTCTGATATAGTTCTTCTGATGATTCATCGAATGAAGCTCTAAACATCATCATGCCAAGCACTACATTTCCTCAGTATTTATCATACTTTGATTTGAACTCATTCACAGACATGTCACCCACAATAGACTCTTGCAACTTATTCACCACTCTCCCAACAAAAAATCTAGTTCTAACACCCTTGCTAATTATGTTCTTGCTCAATTTCTGAGGATGGTTAATCTTGTAAACACCCTTCAGTAGTTTGTATGTCTCAATCATGTTACCACTTTTTTGCTTGTCAACCAATGTTTGTAACCCACAAATCTTCAACTTATTCTTGTAAGGTTCATTCCATAGACCTGACTGCCATCTTGGTCACATGGCCTGGATCCTCTCCACCTCTTCCTCATTGTCAAGAAACCCAGGTGCAATAGTCAAGATAGGTCTTATCAAGATTTAATAAAAAGGAATAATAACCTGCTTGTCTCTGCTCATCATCAAAGTATTCTTCAGTAACCAAGCAATCTGATAAACTGCTTTAGCCACTTTTTCTATATACCAACACTCCCAAATCTCTGTCATCAATTTCCTGGAGTACAGTTCTATCAGATTGTATACAGTTGGTAATCTTTTCACCCCAAAATGCATAAGCTTACATTTTGCCACATTAAACTGACATCCATTCTCCTTTTCCAAGCCTGCCAGTCTATCCAAATCATCCTGCAAAATTTTAACATCATCTGTGTTAACTGTTTGCTTTACATAATTTTGTATTATCAACAAACAACTGAACAGTTCCTCTCAGATCCTTTACTACATCATCAATGTACAAATTAAACAGTAGTGGCCCAACAACAGAGCTCTGTGACATACACATCTAGTCATTGGCCTTCCTCTACTACTGAATAAACTACATCTCTCCATCAACCACCCTCTTATCCACCTCACCAACCCTGTATCCATCTCCATGTGCTGTAGTTCATTGATTAGAATTCCATGTGGTATCCTGTCAGGCTTTGGCAAAGTACAGCAATATTACCATAAAGCCATTACCTTTATTCCAACCCAGCTGTCACTGTATTATAAAACATGAGCAGCAAGTTACTGAGGCACAACCTACCCTTCTCAAAACATGTTGCCATCCATACAGTATCCCATTTCCATCTATCCACTTCTGTGTTTTGCTCTTGACCAGCTTCTCCAGTACCATGACAAAAACAACTGATATACTGATCAGTCATAATTTACTACTTTCTTGAAGCTCCTTTATGAAATTATTTTCCCCTCTTTCGACCCCTTTGGACTAATCCAAAACTTTAGCTCTTACTGTCTCTGTATATTTCTTTAAATGTCTAGGTTTAGTGAAGAGTCATATTCAGATATGCCTAGGATGCTTATTGAAAACCATATGGAATCTTATAAACAATTTTTTTTTTTCTTGCATTGATGTATTGCCATTGGTTTATATATGCACTAAAGAATTCTGTTATAATATGAGTGGATATGCTCTTTTTTGTGTGCACAGTATATATACTTAATAGATTACTAACAGATCACTGAAATTTTTTAAAAAAATTTCAGTGATCTGTAATATAATGAATGACTAATATGAAAAATGTTTTTAGAAATATAACTTTTTCTGTTTTTAGGAGATGCAGTTATTCCAAAGAGGGGTAAAGCTTCTGGTTTAAAAATTTTTCACAGATTTCATTTTTCAAGTGCTCTCAAAAGAATGTCAGTTTTAGCTGGATATAATTCTCAGGGTTCTTCAGATACTATTTATATTGTTACTGTAAAAGGAGCACCAGAAACTCTTAAGTCAATGGTATGTTTATTATGTGTATATTTGTACTCTTATTACTGTAATAAGCAGTGGGTCTTTCATGTCATTATTATAAGTAACCTATAATTTTGCAGCTTAATTCAGTACATCAAAGGAATAAAAGAAGTAATTTATTTATCTGTTAATGTTTAGCTGGTTTAGTTAAGTAGAAATAGGTGTTCCCACTAATAACTGAGAATTAGTACTTGCATACTGTTGCAAACTATTTATGGCTTAATTATGCCTTCTATAAATCCATCAAAATACTAGTAGCTAAATAAATAATTTATTTATTTAGCTGCTATTTATAAATAAATAACAATTTATTTATCCAGAAATAGTTATTTCTATTAAATATCTGGGCAGTTGCAATCCTCTGTCAGAGTGATGTTTTTGATGTGAGAAGCTGATGCACTCCAAAGGATATAATTCTCAAATAGCAGTTTAATACCAAATTGGTCTACAGAGGAGCATATCAGAATGCGTGGTGCATTATATCCTGTCATAAATAAGGTATAGTAGCACACAACTTCACTATGTTTCACTCCTCAACTAAAAACAAGAATTATGTAAGGTGCACAGAACAATAAACATTGCCCAGGTCAACAAATTCCACATCCATTGTTTTCATATTCAATGGATCGCAATGATATGGCTAAAGCAGTTTAAATCAATATATCCATAATCCTCTATGTGAAAACACTACATACTGATGGTGAAGAAAACTGATTGCTTGGAGGAAAACTTGCAATCACAGTAAAGACAAGTACTTGTTGGGGGGGGGGGGGGGACCATTAAGTAATCATCACTGTTGAAAAATCAGTAATATCCATGTACCCAGAATGGATTGTGTATGCTCATTCAGTGTTTCTTCTTCCTCTCTTTCATTATCTCGCATCCTTTATTAATTTTTAATTTTTTATTATTTAAAATTTTTATATAATGCATTTACATACATCATTATATATAAAATTTAATTAAATCTGTCTTTCAGCCATAACTATTTTTTATTTTAACTAGTTGTCATACCTTTTCTTGAATTCCTTCACACTACCTGAACTCTCCACCTCCAAAGGCAGTGTGTTCCAATCATATACCACTCTGTGAGAGAAAAATTTAGCTCTCATCCACCTGCCTTCTTTACTAAATTCAACTTCCACGAATTCCATCTTCCCACCCTCCATAAAATGGAAAAAATTCCATATACTATGTATTATATATGACCTTTCCTGAAGTTGAGTCTCAATCATATCATCCCTCTTTCTTTTATTTGCTAGTGTCTGCAGTCCAATTTCTGTTTTCATAATCTTTCATAGTGAAGAACTTATGGAGATACAACACACTTGTTAGAATAATTACTTTATTTTACTTATCATTAAGAAAGCAGCATTCGATGTTTCAACCTCTGTATTGAGGTCATCATCAGGAAAACATACATATGTACAGGATACAAGCTACATGAAAATACACTACACAAAAATAAGATTAATCTAAATGTTTGTTAATCATTTACCTTAGCCTGACCTCCAGGGAAAAAACACTACTACATTAAACAGTTTCTAAAGTCCTCTCATATTAAGATTTTCTTCTGTTTGGAGTTGTTCTGGATGCTATACTGGTTGAAGATGGGTCCTCCAAATTCTTGGAATAATTAATCCATCATTCTTGTTCAGATTTGGATGATGTTTCAGCATTTCACAGGCTTCTTTGAATTTTCTTTCAAACCAGATTTTGGTGTGGTTTAGAGACTTTTGTGTCTTTCTAGTCAATTCTGTGACATGTTTGGAATGCGTGTTTTGACAGACTTGTTTTACCATAGTGGAGGTATTTAATGTGGTGTTTGTGTTCATCTTTTCTAATTGGGATGGTGCCTCCTGTTTTCTCTATGTAAGGATTTTGTGAATTTTTTTTTTTTCATAAAAAAAAAAGTTGACAAAATTCTCCATAAAAATGCCATTAAAAGCAAAAAATGATCACCAAAATGCCATAGCCATACCATACATTAGGGAAATTTCACAAAAAAAAGATAGAACACTACTTGAATACAATATTTAGGCAACCTTCCAACCCCTTGCATAATTAAGAAATTTATTTAGCTCTTCCAAAGACCCTCTTCCATACCTTGCCCACCCAGAGGTTTACAAAATTCAATGCTTCAGTGAACACAAACTTCTCATTAAATACCTCCACTATGGTAAAAAAAAAAGGTCTGTCAGACCACGCACTCTAAACATACTAACAGAATTGACAGGAGAGGCGCCAAGTCCCTAAACCACACCAAAACCTGGTTTGAAAGAAAATTCAAAGAAGCCTGTGAAATGCTGAGACATCCAAATCTGAACAAGAATGATGGATTAATTATTCCAAGAATTTGGAGGACCCATCTTCAACGCCTATAGCATCAAGAAAACCACAAACAGAAGAAAATCTTAATATGAGAGGACTTTAGAAATTGTTTGCTGTAGTTTTTTTTTTTTACCAGACAGGCTAGGGTAAATGATTAACAAACATTTAGATTAATCTTACTTTTGTGTAGTGTATTTACTTAGCATAATTAAGAAATTTACTTAGCTCTTCCAAAGACCCTCTTCCATACCTTGCCCACCCAGAGGTTTACAAAATTCAATGCTTCAATGAACACAAACTTCTCATTAAATACCTCCACTATGGTAAAAAAAGGTCTGTCAGACCACGCACTCTAAACATACTAACAGAATTGACAGGAGAGGCGCCAAGTCCCTAAACCACACCAAAACCTGGTTTGAAAGAAAATTCAAAGAAGCCTGTGAAATGCTGAAACATCCAAATCTGAACAAGAATGATGGATTAATTATTCCAAGAATTTGGAGGACCCATCTTCAACGCCTATAGCATCAAGAAAACCACAAACAGAAGAAAATCTTAATATGAGAGGACTTTAGAAATTGTTTGCTGTAGTTTTTTTTTTTTACCAGACAGGCTAGGGTAAATGATTAACAAACATTTAGATTAATCTTACTTTTGTGTAGTGTATTGTCATGTCGCTTGTATCCTGTACATATGTATATTTTCCTGATGATGACCTCAATACAAAGGTCAAAACATCGAATTTTCACTATGAATGCTGACCACTGTGTAACCTTAAAAGAAAGCAGTATTTTCATAATCTGTATTCCACAATCCTGATATCATCTTTAACACTCTTCTTTGTACTCTTTCCACTGTATCAGCACCATCACAGAAAACAGAAGACCAAACCTTCACACAGTAGTTCAAGTAAGGTGTATCAAGGCTTTGTAAAGAGATATAATGACTTCCTTCTCCTGTCATGTCAAGATTTGTTTCATCATTGCAATTATCATCTAAGTTGTATTTACAATCTTTGCTACATGGCTCTTGAACTTCAACTTCTTAGCTACTAAAATTGCCAAGATTTCTAGTCTAGTCAGTTTCTTCTAGCATAATCCAAACCAATATAATACAATATTGGATACCTTGTTACACCATAGTGCACAGCTTTACATTTACTAACATTGAACTGACAATAGTCAGTTTCCACATGTCTACAATTCCAGTCTATTCAAATCATTCTACAAGTGCTGTATCGTTGAGCTCCCCTTTCTTAAATTTTATTGATGTATGTACTATACATTGGGTCCTTCCTAAGGAGTCATGTGGTACCTCTAAAACACAAAGGAATTGCCTCAGGGTCGAGCCAAAACCAGCGTGGCAAAGTCTTTGAAATCTCACTTCTCTTAAAGCATTAGGAATATTTATATTTTTTTGCTGTGCCACCTGAGCTATTAGATTAAGTTAAACATGTCTTAATCAAGAAGTAATCTTAAAGGTGTACTATAATGACTACTGATTTGCAATCATGACCTATAACATAATCTATTTTCTCCTGCTTAGATTCGTATCTTTTTGCAAGTGGTGCATCGGATTCTAATACTCAGACACTCAGATTAAAGATGGCAAAGGTTTATTTGACACATTAATAGAATTTACAATACAAAGAAACTCTATCCAAACTTCAATGTTAATCAGAGAAAATTATAGGTATCCTTAAGTAAGGACATCAAGAAGCAACATCAATTTGTTATTTCACAAACTGACAAGACTTGACTGCAATATTCGCATTAATCTTCATATCACATTACTCAGACTAAACCTTCTTAATACTTGCAAAAACATACACGTTAGTTTAACCGTATAGGAGTTACCTCACTATGCTTTCTAATATTAAGGTGCTACAGTCCTGTCTTAATTATATGAAAATCCTCAATTTCCCTTAATCTCATTTATAACATCTTAATTTTCTTATACACATTATATAGACAAAGAATTTTCAACGTTACCATATACACTGGTTCTTCATACTTGTTCCTTCAACTTCTGACTGCTGTTCTCTGATCGATCTCCCTTCCGATTCATTTAGTCGGTGCTATGGCATGGATTTCTCCGGTCAAAGGTAAGTCCACACGATCCCAGCATAACTAGCCCACTCCAGATATAAAGATGCCTTAAGGCGATTCTGCTTCTGTGAGGCCTGTTGTCTATGCTGAGCTCTTTCCATGGATTGCCCATCAGTCAAGTGGAGATGTGTTCTTTCATCGTACGATTAGGAGCGCGTGATCTTTTCAGCTCGTAAGCAGCATATCCTATTACCACCCTCAGGATGCCTAACAGAATTCTTCGCTGATCCTTCGTCCGAGCACTCCTGGACAGAGACGCTCCTCCGTGCAACCGTCTACCCACCAGATAACACATCTACCATTATCTTCTATGGATCTTCTTCTCTTATTATACAATAGAATACTTGCAGAGGAAGAGTTTCCAAATTCTTGGCATAAGTCAATTGTCATTGCTATCCCAAAACCAGGAAAAGATCCAACACAAGCAAATAATTATCGACCCATTGCTCTGACCAGCTGTCTTTTGTAAGATACTAGAGAAAAGTTAATGCCAGACTTCTCTGATATTTAGAAAGAACAGTCTTCTCTCCAATACACAATGTGGTTTCTGTAGACATCGATCAACTTTAGACCATTTAGTTCGGTTAGAAACTTGTATAAGAGATGCATTTCTGAAGTGAGAACATCTTGTCTTGGTTTTTTTTGACATGGAAAAAGCTTATGACACAACCTGGAGATATGGCATATTAAAAGACCTTTATAACCTAGGTCTCAAAGGACACCTCCCTATATTTATTAAAAACTTTCTGTCCAGGCAAACTTTTCAAGTCAGAGTGGGAAGTATGCTGGGGGGGGGGGGGGGGTCCTAACCCTTTTATATCATCTCCCCTATTGGCAATCACCGTAACTCACGTAGCTCACCCAATGTATATAATTTCTCCCATGTGGGTCTCGTTTCATATCGTTTGCTTTTTCTGACCACTCGCTTCTGCACGTGCCGTGGCCTTGCGATTGCCTGAAATTATTCTAAATATACCAAATACCATCAGCAAATTCCTGATATATACCCTCAAGAAGTGTACAGGATATGATAGTACTACATGAAAAATTTACACCATTACTAACTTCCTATCTACAATTTTCCTCCAAATCAGTCTGTTACCTGTCAAGACTCCAATATTATTACACTGCTTATCTTTGTATCAGCAGCAGATGTATATCACTGACAAATCCTTCCTAATGTCATAATAAATGTAATGATTGAATAGCAGTGGACCAAGAGCTAATCTCTGGATAAGAGACAAAATATCCAAAACACTACCAGTGTTAAGTAGCTTTTGTTACCTTTTAATGCAGAAATCTGTATCATGTTTGCTCTGTGGAAATGCTATAACTGATTTCACATTAAAGTATTCAACACAGTATAAAGATATATTTCCATACTTAAAATATTCTACTTGAAGTCAGAAATTATTCTAAATATACCAAATACCATCAGCAAATTCCTGATATATAGCCTCAAGAGGTGTACAGGATATGATAGTACTACATGAAAAATTTACACCATTACTAACTTCCTATCTACAATTTTCCTCCAAATCAGTCTGTTACCTGTCAAGACTCCAATATTATCAGGTCTTATATTTCTGTTTTCTAAGGCACTTTTTACTGTATCAATCCACCTATATCTTGGTCTTCCTCTGGGTCTTTTTCCTGCCAGGTTGGCAGGAAAAAGACCCAGAGGAAGACCAAGCTAATCTTGTTTTGCTAATCTTTCCTCTCCCATTCTGCTTAAGTGACCATACCACCTGAGATTAGCTCTGCTAATGCATTCTTGGATGCTGACAATATAAAGTTCTTTCCAATTATCCTCGTTTTTAATGATATTGCCATTGATTCCATCTGTTCATGTCCATAATTTTTCTAAGGACTCTCATATCTGCATTCTCTAGTCTTTGGTCAAGTGTTTTACTTCTAACCCAGTTCTCAAATCCATCCATAAGTTCAAATTGGTTTGAATACTGTCTTGTATACAGCCAATTTAGTGTGCTGACTAATTTCTCTCTTATTCCATATAAATTTACTCAGTTGGCATCCTACCATACCAGCTCTGCTGATTCTGTTGTCTCTTTTCATATATAATTTACCATCTTCGCTAATAATTGTGCCTAAGTAGCTAAAATGTTTTACTTGTTCTATAGGTTCTGCATTCACAATGCAGTTAATATTTTCCATGTTTCTGTCTATTTTCATTGTCTTTATCTTGTTAGTGCTGACCTTCATACCACATCTATTACAACAGTTATTCACTTTAGTCAGGGAATCTTGCAGATTGTAGCGGGAGTGATTTAGAAGTATAACATCATCCGCATAAAACAAAGAGCTGAGATTAACACCTCCAATTTTGATATCAGGTTTAATACCACTTTCCTTCATAATGCGATCCATATAGATAATGCATAACAGAGAGGATAATGTACATCCTTGTCTGACACCAGATTTAACATTAAACCACCTTCCTGTACTTCCTTCAATTTTAACTGCTGACTTACAACTCAAATAAAGACTAAGTATTGCTTGATATAATGCCCATTAACACTACTTAACACTTACCAGGAACACTCGGTAATGAAATACCTCTGTAACTGTTGCATTCAGTTTTATTTTCCTTTTTATATATGGGTACTATGAGAGCTCTACTCCAATCCTCTGGAATTCATCTCTTTGTCCAAGCCTTCTGAACTATGCAGTGTAGCCACTGTAAGACTTTTGCACTGCATAGTTCAGAAGGCTTGGACAAAGAGACGAATTCCTGAGGATTGGAGTAGAGCTCTCGTAGTACCCTATGCTCTCGTAATCTTTGTGTATTTTAGTCTACAGTTCACATCTGAGAGCTGCTCAACTTTTATTTGCTTTAAAACTTTTTTTACATGTTCTTCTTGTCAAAATGAAATTAAATTTTATCCTGCTCAAGACTAAATAGTGATCACTTCCAATTTCAAATCCTCTGTACACTCTGGTGTCCTGCAACAGGGAGAAAACATCACTATCAACAATAACATAGTCAACGAGATTTTTCTTATTCCTTGCCTCTTCTCTCCATGTGAATTTGTGCATAATGTTGGAACATGGTGTTAGTAATAACCAGTCCATGTCCTGAGCAGAAATCCAACAGGTATTTGCCATTATCATTAGCTTTGCTATTTTCTACAAATTTTCCCAAATATTTTTGTACGTCTGACAATCATTTCCTACTCTACTATTTAGATCCCCAACAAGGACCAACTTTTCCTTTTTCATTGTGTCAGTTGCTTTCTCTAAAGCCTGAAAAAATTCCTCCACTTCTACCATAGTAGAACCTTCTGTGGGATCATAAGCACAAATAAGTCTCGTTGTCCAGTTCCCCATTCTGATATTTGACCACATCACTCTACTTGAGACTGCCTGCCATTCAAGAAGATTAGCCTCGTATTTTGTGTTGAATACTATGGCTACTCCTTCTTTTCCATGATTGTCATTGCCTGAATATGACATTTTGTATTTATTGCTCAGAAAGGTCTCACCAATTTTTGCCTTTTTTATTTCAGTCACCCCTATTATGTCGATCTGGTACTTATCTAATTCCTCAACTAGCTCCATTTCTTTGCCATTCAGGCTTCTTATGTTGATAGTACCTATCTTGAACTCTGGTGATGTTGAGTAGGGGTGGGTTTTAGGATTTGTTCCTGTAGATGACTTTTCGCTGTTTGTCCTGGTTCCCTGGCAAAACAAAAGGGGCCTTGTGTAACCAGGCAACTCCCCATCCGGAATGATATTTTGTCATGTTGTAGTCATTTGAATTTTTTGTTTAAGCCAATAAGAATACAATTTGGTTGGCTAAATCTCAATTTACCAGCCCATTATCTTCCGTTCAGTATCCAGGTAGATAACAGGGTGCACCACGAGAAGGTAAGGATTGGACATTAGGTCAGAAGCCCTGGTCGGTTCTCTGCATTCCTTTGAAGGCTATGTGGAGGTCTCAGAGCCATATAACTCTCAGTTATATGGCTCTGAGCCTTAAGCACCCCATATATACCAAATAATGTAATGAAATATTATTTACGTATGTCTTTATATAAAACACGTATTTTATATGGTAATTATATAAAATCATTAGTAGACTTATGTATGCAAATTATTTGTAATCGTAAATTAATAAAAATTAATTTTATTCTTGTACTTTAGTCTAATTAAAAAAATAAATAAATAAATAAACATGTTGAGCTCATTTAATTTAAATAATTGAATGAACCAATAATGAGAATTATTGGTTCATTCAATTATTTAAATCCATCATAAGCAAGATTTCAGTCCGCATGGTTAGCCTAGTGGCTATGCGCTTCGCAACCATATGCCTGGGGAAGGAGTGTCCTAGGTTCGATTCCCGTCGATGACGTGAGGAGCTGAAGGATCTTCCTCAACCATAGCCAAGTTAGCTTGTCTTGGGTGTGGATAGCAGGGTTTTTTCCCCAGTTTATTCTGGGGTTTTTCATCCTGCAAAGCAGGAAAACTGGCCTTGAGAACTCAACACTACAGTCCATAGGATACACTGGGGCATAAGGCTGACCACCTTATCCTGTAAACGGAGTGAGGTCCGATGATCAATGGACCCTCGACACCGCAAGGTAAAAGAGTGTATAAGGAAGATGAGAAGATGAGATGAGAACTGCTGATAAGCAAGATTTCTTATATGTATCCCAAGGGGGATGTACTTTATACTATGACAGTACTACATGAAAGATTTTCATTATTGCGAACTTCCTGTCAAAAATTTTGCTTCATATTTGCTATTTGAGAGTACTCCAATATTGTCAGATGTAATATTTCAGTCACTGAAGGTACTGCTTACTACATCAGCCTACCTAGATCTTTGTCTTCTTTTGGATCTTTTTACTAGCATCAGACAAGTACACTCGGGTCTCTTTTTATGCAGATCTTTTTTTTTTTTTTTATGTGGATTTGACGTTATGCGGTATAGTTCTCACAGATACGAACCTTTTGACACTTATGCGCAAGTCAACAGAAGGAGAATCCATTCCGATAATAGGGTAATCCAGCATTTCCTCAACTTTTCCTTCGACAGAACACTTCATAAATCCTGAAATTTTCATAAACACCTTGGTTATTTTGTAATATAATAATTAATTGTTAATTTAGCTGATTTATTATTAATTAATATTTAATCATTAATTAAACATAAACATTAAATTAATTTGTGCTGATTTTCATTGACATATCCCGTTCTGATCACCAATAATTCATAATATAAGTATAGTGTGCCCACAGATTGAGCCCTTCGACACCTCTGTGCATGTCAACAGGAGGAGAATCCATTCCGATAATCGGGTAATCAGTCTGTATTGTGGGTTGAGTTGTTTATTATTACACATAGGAAAATTAAATTCTCTTTTATAATTATTGTAGTTAACTATGTTGCTTGTATAACAGTTGGAAAATTTTACCTATAAAGCACGTGATTTCGAGTGTTGGCTACCAATTCGTACCTCTTTCATTTTTTTCTCTCCTTCAGCATGAATCGACTATTCTTGGCAAGTTGCCAAGCAGAGATCTACAAACTGTAGGCGTACTATACTTACGAGTGAATACAGACTTTTTCTCCTGTGTGCTGATAGTTTTCCCCCTCCCTTTGTACATCCTGGAGATTGCTTTGTAGACTATAGATGGATGAATTACTATCTGTTGCATCGTAAACACCTTGAGTAAGAGATTTCTTAACACCAAAATTAAAGTCCCTTGTCTCTTATACATACATCTTCAAGGCCCGCCTTTCCTAATTGGGTTGTGGGGGCAACAGCTGCAAGAGGAACTTCCAATGGTCACGATCCTCTGCCACCAAGCTCAGGTGTTCTGGTGGGATTCCCAAATGTGTCCACCCAAGGTTTTGGATATAATATATCCAGCGAGTCCTTGGCCTTCCACGTGGCCTCCCACCCTCTGGCTTCGCAAAGAGGGCTTACTGAGGGAGCCTCTCTTGTGGCATTCTGACCAAGGTGCCCGTACCAACGTAACTGTGATCTCTCAACACGGAGAAGCAGCAGTTGAGTATTGAGGGTTTCCCGAATTGCAGAGCTTCTGACTCTGTCGAGTCTTGTCAGCCCCGCAACCCCTCGAAGCAACCTCATTTCAGCTGCTTGGATTCGTATCTGCATTCTTTCGGTCATTACCCAACTCACATGACCATAGGTGAGGATGGGGACATAGACTGTATTGAAGACAGCCAGCTTTGCCTTCTGGTTTAACTGCCACTTCAGTACTACCGAACGGCCAAGCTCCTGCAATATTGAGCTTGCTAAGCCAATTCGAGTATCTAGCTCTACGTCCCATTTTCCATCATTCGTGAATATGGACCCAAGGTATTTAAACTTCTCCACCTGCCTCATTGGGATTCCACTTACATGTAGAGTGCACTGGGATGGTTGTCTTGAGACCACAAATGTTTCAGTTTTGGCCACACCGATCTTCATTCCGGCGTCTGCACAAACAGCTACAAGCCTATCCAGGGTCTGCTGGAGGTCATCCGTGGAAGAGCTAAGCAGAACTAGGTCATCTGCAAAAAGCAGACGTCCAATGCTACATCTTCCAATTCTGACACACTCACTGTCTCGGCTGTGCCTATCAATCCAGTCCATAAATATTATGAAAAGGAAGGATGATCAGAACACACACCCTTGACGGAGGCCAACGGAGACTGTGAAAGGTTCAGACTTTGTGCTGTTTACCCTGACATAAAACTCTGGGCATTCATACAGGGACTTGATGACAGCTAATAGTTGGCCATCCACTCCATACTCCTGTACTACTTGCCAAAGCTTATCCCGAGGCACCCGGTCATATGCATTCTCCAAGTCCACAAAATGTGTAGACATTCTTGGCATATTCCCAAGATTTCTCAAAAAGTTGCCTTAAAGTGAGGATTTCGTCAGTTGTGCTTCTACCAGGACGAAAGCCACATTGTTCTTCCTGAAACTTTGACTCAACTATGCTCCTGCACCGTCTTTCCAAGCACTTAGCATACGCTTTTCCAGGCGGGCCGAGCAGAGAGAGATGCCAATGCCACGATAGTTACTGCAATCCATCTGGTCTCCCTTCTTAAAGACTGGTATTATTATGCCTGTCTGCCATTGCTTTGGTGCTCGCCTAGATATCCAAGCAGCCTGACACACTTAAGTCAGCCAGAGGAGACCATCTCGATTTAAGGCTTTCAGCATTTCGGGCCGAATTTCATCATCGCCAGCAGCCTTGCCCGATTTTAGCGATTTTATTGCTAAATGGACCTCTTCTGCTGTGAGACTAGTCATCCCCCCCCCCCCTCATCTGCACCTCTTGGATGTCCACAACTGCTGGGCCGCCTGGTTAAGAAGGTTCTCAACATATTCCCTCCATCTGTGAAGGATATCCTTCTCGGTTGTTAAACGTGCACCATCAGAGGCCTTAATTGCCCTTGTTGTGCACGATTTCCTCCCTCGAAGGCGGTGGATGGTCTGCCAGAATACTTTGTTTGCATTTGCATAGGATGAGTCTAATCTTTCTCCAAAGGATTCCCAAGCCTTCTGCTTTGCTGTCTTTACTGCCTCAGCAGCAGCTTTTCGTGCCTCAGCATACTGCAAACGCATCTCAGGTGACCTGATCGTAAGCCATGTTAGGTAGGATTCCTTTTTTGCTTGGACAGTTTTTTTGGACTTCTTGGTTCCACCAAGGTGTCCTTTTCTCACTGCCCGTTGCCACGCCGAGCTGCTTTCTGCCACAGCATGAGAGTGCAGAGGCAGTGACAGCTGTTCTGAACAGCTTCCACTCCTCCTCAACATCTGCAGTATGCTTGGGAATCTCTTTGAACCTGGAGGAAATGACATCTGCAAAATTCTTCCTCACGGCCTCATTTTCGAATGTCTTCCATTTCATGCAGTATAGCTGCTTAGGCCTACCAGCATTGATGGTAGCATGTAGCATCTGGTTTCTGAAGCCGTAGAGTGCACACAACAAGGTGGTGGTCAGTTGACATTTCTGCCCCCCTCTTTTCACATGAACTGAGGAAAATAGGCCTGCTGAGACTATAAAGAGGTCAATCAGAGACCTTTGTTCTAATATATACCTGTACCCAGGTATGCTTATGGACTTCTCGGTGCTGGAAGAAGGTATTCATTATGGACAAGCTGTTAGTAAGCAGAAGTACAATAATTTCAACCCATTCGCTTTAAGGTCAGGGGTGCCATTCCTCCCAACCACACTCCTCCATCTTATTCATATTAAAATTTAAATCTGTAGGCCTATTACTTTTAAAAAATCACAGCACTATGGTTTTGAAACATGCACGTGGATAATGCCTTAAGTGACGATGATATTATTGGATATCGATTAACTTTAGATATCATCGAAGATCCAGAAAACGATAGTGAAGTGGAAGAAAAACCTCTCCCCCTCACTGCAAATATAATTTGAGAAGGTCTTGAACTGTGCAATAAATTGGAAAATCATTTTCTTGTTAATGACACAAATTCTGAACGAGCCTTTAAATTCCAACATGAGCTGATGAACTGTGTCTGAATATCGCGAGCTGTATAAAAAATTAGTGAAATCATCATTACAAAGTTTAATCACTGATTACATTGTCAGAAGAAAAAAATCACAGAACGAGGGTGAAGCTAATTCTGTTCATGAAGAACCATTGTCTTTACCATACAGATCTGATGCGTGACTATCTCTTCTGGTGATGTAAGTGATTTTGCACCAGTTCGCAAACATTGCAGAATATTGTCTAATAGTGATGATAATTCTGATGACAAAATGTAAAAAAATAAATAAAAAATTGTTCCTTTTCAATAAAATTAAATGAATAATGCTTTAAAACGAACATAGGCATTATAACAAGCCAAAAGGCTATTTTACCTACGACATAAGTTAAGTTTAAGGGGGATGGTAAATCCCGTGTTATTCTACAGCCGGGTACGAAACTCGGATCGAAATCCTAGAGTTTCATGCCGAAAAAACTATCGACGAGCCCAAGTGTAAGTAATCACTTGGGTAGTACAACACCAGGGCAACTCGGAGCAAAGTGACAGAGCTTGCTCCACCTTTCCTGAATTTTCATAAACTTTTTTAATGCAATTTTAGGTTTATTTTAATTCATTGCTTCGGTTTTATGTGGTTTTAGAAAATTATGGAACTTATCCCAAATTTTTCAACGTAAGTTAGGCCTTTTTTGTGTGATTTTTTTATATGCGGTTTTCTGTGGAACGTATCTACCGCATAAAAAGAGACCCGACTGTATTTTGCTAACCTTCCATTTAACCTGAGATTAGCACTGGTCATACATTGTTTAATAGTAGCAATGTCAGGTTTCTTTCTACTAACTTCATGTTTAATATGCTTCTGCCTCTGATGCCATGTATTCGCTCTCCTAATTGTCTGCACAACTCTGAGATTTGTTGGTCTACAGTTTTGATCAAGTGTTTATTTCTAAACCAGCTCTCAGATCCATAAGTTAATATTGCTTTGAATACTGCCTTGTATATACCTACCTTGATGTTTTAACTAATCTATCTTTTAGTCAATATAAGTTTATTCATTTGACTTCTTACCATATGAGATTTTCTAATTCCATATTTAATTTTTGCTATGTTCACTAAAAATCATGCTTAAGTGGTTGAAATGTTTTACTTGCACTGTAGATTCTCCATTCAGCAGATTTAGCTGATGTTTTCAATATTCCTGCTTTTTTTCATAGGCTTTGTCTTTTTATTGCTAATTTTCATACGAAATGCATTGCAGAAATTATTCAATTTATTTATTGACCCTTACAAAATTTGTACTGGATTTATTTAAAAGTAAGTGACTTGCCTGACGGATTTGAATATCTTGCTGGTTTGATAGAAAGTCTCATGCTACTTTTTTTTTTCATAACATGATTCATACAGATGATGCATGACAGTGGAGATAATGTGGACCCCTGTCTCTCACCTCATTTTACATAAAATCATCTTTTTGCATCTCCTTTAATTCTAACTGCAAACTTACACCTATGTTTAAGGTATAAGTAAGCAGTTATAATTAAATATGTAAACACACACACACACACACACACACACACACACATATATATATATATATATATATATATATATATATATATATATATATATATATATATATATATATATATATATATATATATTTATTGTTCAATATAATGTCCCATTTGCACTGTACAATTGTATTAACAGCTTTTCTATTGGCATATACCAATAGAATTGGCATATGCTTTATCCAGATTTATGAAACTTAAATATACATCCTTGTTATATTCCCATGACTTTTTAAGTATTTCTCTTAGAGTAAAAATCTCATCCTGACAACCTGTTTTGCCTGAACAGCTTATTGTTCTCCAAGCTTCCCTTTTCACAGTTTTTCTTATCTTCTCAAGTATGTTTGCATAAAGTTAACTGGAACACTTAATACAGAAATTCTTCTGTATTTCTCACATTCAGTTTTGCTTCCTTTTCTAGTAATGCTATGAGAGCTCTACTCCATTCATCTGGAATTTGACATTCTTACCAGTATTATGCAGTGCAGCAACTATAAAACTTTATACTTCCATATTTGTGCATTTCTGGTTAGATATCATCTACTCCACCTGCCTTTCCATATTTCAGGTTTTTGATAGGTTTTTCCCTATTTCTAGTATATTGATAAGACACACCTGATTGCATTCCTCTTGAATGTTTTCTACCACTATGCTGTCACTGTTTGTTTCATTTAGCAGTCTTTCTAAGTAATAATTACTCCAGACATTTTGAATATCTTTATCTTCAGATTTCATGTCAAGGTTTCCAAAACTTAGGAAAGAGCACCAGAAAAAGAATTAGAAATGATAACGTTGTTTTCTAAGTTTTCACCATAGCCTTCAGAAGATTTTGCCACCTTCTTGATATTTTTCTTCTATATTCTTATCAAAGTTTTCCCATGTTTCTTGTTTAGCTGTTCTTACATATTTCTTTCTTTCTTATATTTTTCTTTGTATTCTCTGAGAGCACTTGCTAGGAACTATCAACACAGTTTCTTCTTTTCCACTATAGCTTCTTTAACTTCCTGAGACTGTTACAGAATTCTGATTTTTCTGTTCTTGCTGTCACATTCATTATATGTCTCTCTTGCTGACTCAGTGTTTGCCAGTAAGTCTGCAATGGTTGATTCATATTTTCAAATGCTTTCATTTTTTCTGGAATAATATGTATATATTTCAGTCTACATCTCACTTTCGAAGAATGCTCAACTTGGATATTTTTTTTTAAAAATCTTACCCACTTTTCTTTTGGATGTTTGCATACATTACTCTACTTGATAATGCCTGCCATTCAAGAAGATTATCTTTGTGTTTAGTGTCAAGTGTTATTGCTATTCTTTCCTCTCTCTGATCACTAGTGTCTGAACATAATATCTGCTATTTGTTATTTAGACAAATCTCACCTATTTTTGTCTTCATTGTTTTGGTAATACTAATTATGTCAGCATTGTGTTTCTCTTGGTCATCTGCCAGTTCATCATTTTTTCCATCTATACTACTTATGCTGATGGTGTCTGTCTTGATTTCTGCAGATGTTGAGTTGAAGTTTGTTCCGGTAACTGTTTTTTTTTTTTTTTTTTTTTTTAAACTGTTCTCCATGTTTACTCCCATGAAAACAATGTGAACCTTTTGTTTATTATTTTAATGGTATAATAGAACACAGAAACTAAGTAAATAATTAATTTATTAACTTGATATTAACTTGATGACCATTAAAATAATAAACAACATGTTCGACGAACACATAAGTCTGTCCACACGTTTAATGTGAACCTTGTTTAAACCATTGATTTCCCATAAAGTATGAAATTCTATCATACTGTACCATCATTTTATTTTAGTTTAAGCAAATAAGAATACATTTTTTTTTGGTTAAATCCTAAGTTGCTAGCCACTCATCGTTTGTTCATTGTCCAGATAGATACTGACTGACAAGGTGCACAGCAAGAAGATAACAATTGGATGTTAGGTCAGAAGCCCCTGTTTCCACATACCTTAAAAGTTTGTCGGCTATGTGGAGGTCTCTTCTCAGCTCACAAGAGATCCCTCCACCATGCTGAATTACAGGAGAAATTTAAGAAGTTTCATCACCGTTGGGAAAAGCAGAATAGACAAATTATGATATCAGTGTCAATTTAAAGTTTGTTCCTCATCATCCATTTCTTTTCTGAAGAGGGGTGGGGGAGATAGAGAATAGTAGGACTTTTCAGTAGCAGCAGTTGAAGTAGTAGAGAGGAAAAGAGAGAAATTAAACCAGCAGAAGCACTTTAAATAAGAAGAATAACACATTAATGCAACTACATGTAATAAAATAATTTCTTCTAGTCCATTTACTGGAAATGAAAAAAATCACCAGTTAATTTGCACTCTTAATTCCTGGGAATGGTACTTTGAAAATAGCAGCCTTTGCTTGCTATGATGAGTGTTCAACTGTATGTCTTCTATACTTTCTAATACAGTATCCATTCTATTCCTTAATTTTATGGAAGGTCTAAATCTATATATTTTCAGCATACTGTTCAAATTTTCCATATTACCTTTCTTTCTTTTCCTTATTATTTTTAGTTAGCATGCTGTTGCCAGTCAGCAAACCTTGTGATGTGAACCATGTGCTAGTCACATGCAGGTGCTTTACTTCTATGTTTGCTGCTATCGCTGTCAAACTTTGTGCATTGATCAGATTTAAATAATTTTTATAACTATAACTTGACTAAAACAATGTAATTTCAAACTCTTATTTTGTATATCCTTGTGTATTGTCTAATATCTGTTCAGCTAAATAAAATAATTAACTTTTGGTTTGTGAAGTAATCTGCTATGTTGTAAACAAAAGTAAGCACTAATATCAGTCATATACATCTCTCAACATCATTAGTTATATTATCAATATTCAACGTTGCAATAATATATCAAGGTAACTAATATATAATAGCAAAGATTAGTAGAAATTATATGTTGTTATATATTATAACGAAATATGTTAAAATCATGTTTGTGTTATAATTCTGTATAAAAATACAGCAATCTACCATTTATCCAACCTTGAAAATAATGACCCTTCAATTAATCAACCTTTTATGTCAAGCAACTTCTACAACACCATGTAATTGTACTTCGATTATCCAACCCTTCAGTTATTAGAACAGCAAATTGCTTTCCTGATGTGGTCAGATAAATATTAAATTACCGTACTATTTTAATAAGAAGAAATACATTGGGTTTATTTGGTCCTAATAATATAGAAACATGATCACCAGCTAGTTTTTCCACAGATACAAGTGGCTTTGTTTGGGTTAAGATAAAAAAAAAAAACAATAAAAGGCTAATATGAACTATACATTACTAAAATACAGAACATATAGGAACCATTACAATATAAGTTGAAAACAGAAACCATGGGAGCTGGCATGGGTTAGCTGTTGTTCAGTGATGTGTGCAAGGTAGTTGATAGTTAGTCTGATGTGTGGAAAAATGTAATGTGCAATTTCCAGATATCACTTGGGATCATTCCTTGGTTCCTATTGAGTGTGCCTTGGGAACAGATGACCATAGTAGATTCTTTTATATTGCAAAAAGTGAAGTTGTCCTCTGTGTAATGAAGCTCTTATTCCGTTCAGTGTTATGATGTGTGTGGAAGAAGCAAGAACTTAGACTCGAGCTGTTTTCTCTATTGTTATTAAAGTCTCCTATATATATATATTGGGTTTATTTGGGTTTATTTATATATATATATATATATATATATATATACACTCTTTCTATCTATCTAATTTCCAAACTTTTAGATGTCTGTCCTATGTAAGAATGGCCACAAGAACATGGAATATTATAAACTCCAGGATTTTTATAGAAAGGGTTGTGGTTTTTATGTGAATGCAATGAACTTTATATAGTCATAATGGACTTGAAAGACCCTCATATGTCATGAGATTTGAGGGACTGGTGATCTTAATAGAAACTCTACCAATATAAGGGATGGAAATGGAAGTTTTGTAAAGAATTTCACTATGTGGACTGTCACTGGTTATGGAGCATAAGTAGGGAATAGTATTTTTTGTACCATTTTCTTACAATACCCATTGCTTACAAGTAGTTGGAGACTGTAATTCTTCTTTCAGTTTTTCTTTATCTCTTGTGATAGATATTGCCCTTTTTTGAATATAAGTGTAATGCCTAGTTTTTGTATATGGTGTAATGTGTATATATATATATATATATGAATACTATTATTAACTTGGGGTTGGGACATGTTCATTTTTAATATAAACTGACTATAAACCCGAGAATTATAACAAATTGAGATTTATTTGTAAACGCAACATGTTTCGTAGAGATTGACTTCATCAGGCATTAAGAACATAGAAAGATATTAAAAGACACTGAAATAAACATTGAGACACTCTAAAGCTATACAATTATAAAGTTATGATATTTGACTGTAAATTACAGTTATTATGAACTTGCGCTATAGTCCATGTTAAAGTTCTATTGTTGTACACTTGTGCGTGTGTGGAACCATGCGATCTCCAGTATCTGATAGTAGAGCTGAAAGAGTCAGGCATATTATAGCTGAGATTATTGTTTATGAAGAGGGTCCAAGGTGATTTCTTTTGACTCTACAATGCAGCGTTCTACCTCATTATGTCAAATGTGTAGGTTTGAAGTTGTTGTCCAGTTTACTTCATGTTGGCGGCTTTCGTTGTTCGTGTTTATTGAAAACAGGACATGGCCTGATAGGGCAGTAGCTCTGGTTCTCTTGTAAGTAATGTCTCTCTGGTGTTTCTCGAGACGTAAGAGGATAGATTTCTCCGTTTGGCCATAGTAAGGTTTTCCGCACTCACATGTGACCTTGTATACACCTGGAAATTGTAGAAGGTTTTGAGATTGTTTATAGTTTCTGAAACGTGATCTTATTTTTGGAAGAGTCGAGAAGCACATTTGTATGTTGAATTTCTTTAAGATTCTACTCAGTTTTTTGGATAGTGTGCTGATATATGGCAAAGAGATATAACCTTTGGAGTCATTCTGTGTCTCTACGTTGACGGTGGGATAATTGTTTGTTGATACTTTTTAAAGAGTAGCCATTGCTTTTAAAGGTCCATTTAAGATGTTGTAGTTCTTTTTTTAGTTCTTCTTCATCTGACAGTACAGATCTTGCACGATTCGCAAGAGTTGATATAATACCCAACTTTTGCACTGGATGGCGATGTGAGGACGCATGCAAATATCTGTCCGTGTGTGTTGGCTTTCTAAATATAGAGACTTTTATTGATTCAAGCGTCTTGGTGAGTTTAACATCAAGGAAACAGAGCGAACTATTTTCTTCAATCTCCATGGTCAATTTTATATCCTTATGGCGGTTGTTTAAATGGTTGAGAAACCTGCGAAGATTCTCAATGCCATGTTTCCATATGAGGAACAAAAGGCAATCTCCTCTTTTAGTTTAAAACCAAGAATTTGGCTTAGATATGTGGATGATATATTCCTCATATGGGAGCATTTATACAATTATAAAGTTATGAATATCATAACTTTATAATTGTATAGCTTTAGAGTGGCTCAATGTTTGTTTCAGTGTCTTTTAATATCTTTCTATGTTCTTAATGCCTGATGAAGTCAATCTCGATGAAACATGTTCTGTTTGCAAATAAATCTCAATTTGTTATAATTCTCAGGTTTATAGTCAGTTTATATTAAAAATGAATATATATATATATATATATATATATATATATATATATATATATACAGGGTGTTCGGGATAAATTTGACAGTTTCGTAAGGAAAAAGAAAATCTTCTTTGTATCTATTAAATTTAATGAATTGACAAAAAAACATTACAGGCAGAGTTAATTACAATACTATCAACAAGATTTACTCAAAATAACCACCATTAGCATCGATCACAGCTTCAATTCTGCTTCGGAACCTCGAACAAGCTGATGCTACAGTCTCCCTGGGAAGGGCCGCAAAAACTGTTTTAATTTTATCCATTAACTGGGCTTTTGTATTACTGGAAGTGCGATTGGTGTCTTTTTCAACTGCGCCCCATACAAAATAATCCATGGGGTTAAGGTCTGGGGAGTTTGGAGGCCAAACATTTGGACTGGTGAAGTCGTAGAAATTTTCAGACAACCATTTTTGACTTTTCCCAGAGGTGGGCAAGGGGCCGAATCCTGCTGCCATACATACGGCCTACCATTGGCTACCCTTGTTATCCAGGGCTTGACTACAGTTAGCAACTCCACGAACAAAGCCCGAATTCCAATGCCAGGGTTCTTCAACACCTGTTCCTGCAGATTTGCGAGGAATTCTGCTGTACGAACGCAATCAGATCGTCTGCTAGGGATCTTTCTTCTTGCTACATCCTCGTAGTCACCATTGCAAGTCTCTAGTTCATGCCTGATTGTTTTTACTGTATTCAGGGAGCATTGGGCAGCAGTCGTAATATCCTTATTTTGATGGCGGGCACGAATCATCATGATACAAGTTATTCTCTTCCATGATTCAGGTGGGTTCCAGCTATCCATCCTTTCTGACATCTTGTATATGAATGAAGAAGGGTCCAAACTTTTAAATGAAGAGAAGTGTGTGTTAATACATGTAACTTACGGAAAAATATAATTAATTATAAATATGCCAAATTTATCCCGAACACCCTGTATATATATATATATATATATATATATATTCACTGTCTGTGCCAGGTTATTTGCACCCTAGGCAAATTTCACAAGTGCGCCCCTTATTTCATGAACTAAAATGTTTCTAATTGACATTAAACAAAAAATTGTCTTTCAGGTTAAATTAATAGGTAAATTAATAAGACTTTTTTATTTTCTTTTTTAATTAATTTAAAAATTCTCTGTTATAAATCATTTACGAAAAAAAAGTTAAAATACCGAAATTTAATATTTTAAAATGTTAACATTTTAAAATATTTATCTTAACTGAATTTTAAATAGTGGTAAGTTCAAATCATTTAGGTAAGGAACAAAAAAGAACCAAGAGTAAAATAGTGTGATGTGTGAGGAATAAGGAAAAAAGAATCAATACCTAAATCATATATCATTATTTAATTTTGATATTTTGATAAAGTATGAATAAAGCGTATCTTGAAGTTTTGCGCCCCTTCATGGCTTGCACCCTAGGCGGTTGCCTAGTTTGCCTAAATGGCAACGCCGGCCCTGTATTTATTACACCGTATAGTGTAGATGACAACCTGTATGAATGGGCTTGCAGTGTACATAAGAGAGAAACCTCCTTTGGCTTTTTTTTTTTGGAAATTAAGACATCTAAAAAAGGTAGTTTACCATCATTTTCAAGTTCTGAAGTGAATTCAATTTTTTGGTGGAAAGAATTGATGGATTAAAAAAAAAAAAATTGTGCAACTTAGTATTTCCAGGTGATAATGACATTATCTGCATATCTCCACCATATTGAAGGCTTTTGGTTTGTATGTGAGGAATGTTTTTCGAAGTTTTCCCATGATAAGTCTGCACATGAAGGAGACAAGCCTGGATAACCACTGTAAATTTTTCCATTCCACCTGAAATAATTAGAGTAGAGACAATGCCTAAAAAGTTGAGAGGTATCAGAAGGGAACAGATTATCTGTAAGTTGACATAATCCATTGGAACATTAGTGAACAAAGATATAACATCTAGACTGCTAGAATATTTGATGGCAAGATTGAACTTTCCCATAGTTTTTGTACAGAGCATTGAGAATTTTTAATGACGTAGTCCATATGTTTAATATGGTTCTTTAGAAGATTTCCAAGATGTTTCTATAACATATAACAGTCTATCAACTCCTTCTACAAAAAATTAAATTCACTTCGGAACTTAAAAATGAAAGTAAACTACCTTTCCTAGATATTAAAAAAAAAAAAAAAAAGCCAAAGGAGGTTTCTCTCTTAGTATATACTGCAAGCTCAGTCATACAAGCTGTTATCTACACTCATCCTTATTACACTATATATGTGGACCACAATCTTTTCTACAATCATCCTAGAGTTTATAATATTCCATGTTCTGTATTTTATTATTATTTTTTCATATTATGACCAAATAAATCTAGGATGATTTATTTGGTCATAATTAATTATGACCAAATCAATGAATTATAATTGATTTTACTGGTTGAAAGTCTACATATTCATCATTTACTATTTTTGTATTATGATATCATTATTTAGCATGTTTAGACGATTGTTTAGCAAAATTAGATGCAATTTAAACTTAAGGCACATCAAGAAATTAGCTTTGTTTGAATAATTAAAGCAGTGTGCATGTGTTTCATTGTCTACTCATACTACAGCAAACACCGTTATAATAAATTCATTCTTACTAAATAACTTAAGGAAATTACAACATAGAATAGAATATACATTAAATTAAACTTGAATATATTTCCAATATTTCAGCAACGTCACGTTTCCATCTTCAAAGGAACTTACAATAAAGACACGTGCACACAGGCACTAAACACAGTAAATGAGAAACAAAACTAAAAAAAACATGACTTGACCTCTTGTTATAGACCATATAGAAAATTGGCATCCCTTATCTGCTCCGCTAAAGATCAACCACTTCCCCTAGACCTGCCTGTTGTATACCAGGTACCTTGCAGCTGTAAGTTGTCCTACTTTGGCCAAACAGGCAGGACAGCAAATATCAGAATATCAGAACACAAGGACTACATCCGGTTTCACCAGTACAGCCACTCTGGTCTTGCAGACCATGCTCTGGATACGCACCACAGAATACGGTGAAAGAAAGTCACAATAATACATTGTAGCAAGTTCAAATTTGAAAGACTATTCATGGAATCAGCCTCAGCCCTAAGAAACATGCCAAACCTCAACAAATTTGATTGCATGAGACTGCTCCAAATTTGGGAGGCATACATCAGGAGACCCTCAGCCGAATGGCTAAGAATACCTACATAGCCAGCCCACTAGGAGGCACTATCCAGTCTTTTAGCCATAGCTTCGTTGCTTCATTTCTCATTTACTGTGTTTAGTGCCTGCTTTGAAGATGGCAACGCGACGTTGCCGAAATATTGGAAATATATTAAAGTTTAATTCAATGTATATTCTATTGTATGTTGTAATTTCCTTAAGTTATTTAGTAAGCATGTATAACCAACGTTAAAGCCTTTCTACAGAATAAATTCATTCATATAACAAACTGCTAAAGCTCTATAAGTGTAGTGCTATGATGAAAGAAATTCACTATGGTTAACTATCTGCTATAACAAACTATTCCAGTTGTCCCTAAAACTTGGCTAGTGTGTGTCAGTCAACCATACACAGTATGCAAGTTCTTAGGAAACATGACATCAGGGTAGAATCATATCGAAAATGAAGGTATTAGAAAGGAATGCGGCATTGATAGCATTCAAGAATATGTGATCAGATCTAGACTAATGTCATATGTCACTAAATAGGATAGGGAAGGTTAACAAAACAAGTGTTTGATGCCAGAATATCAGAAAAAAGAGCAAGAGGGAGTACATGATTTGAGTAGATTTGATGCAAATACCAAAACTGAGTAGACCCAAAATGATTGATCTTACAATATTGGAGATATGACAAATAGCAGATTAATTTGGAAGAACATTATTAATAGCCAACTAATAATAATATACATTTATGTGGTACTGTCATAGTATTCTGTGCATTCCTTTTGGGTATATACATCAGAAATTGATGACGATTCTTCACTTTGACTTTTTTTGTAAATGATATTAGACTCTTAATAAATCCAGTGCAAGTCTGCAGGATTCCTTAACTAATTCATAAGGACAGAACTGGAGATTGACTTACTCATTTAGAAGTTACAATTCTTGTGGGCAACCATATTTCCTTTTCAACATGCCCAACTTAACACTTTTTTTTGTACCATCTGCCTCTCAGTGGGATTGCTTATTTCAAGTTACTCAGACCACTGTATAATCTTATGTTGAATTTACTTCAACCTATCCTATGCAAGATATTGAAAAGAACATATAGGAAAGTGATCACTTTCCTGTGATTTTCAGTATATCTTCACAAGAATACTGTTCTCTTTCATAGATGCCCAGGTTGAAAATTGACCAGGCCAAATGGAATGCTTCATATCTTACAAAATTGAATACTGAAGCTGTCAGTGAAGTAGTGCTGTTAGATTTTATTTTCCAGCTAGCAACAACCACAATTCTGAAAACATCTGAATTTCAATCTTATCCAAAAACATTGTTGAACCTTGAGTGCTAAGCAGCCCAAACAGAAAGGATTGAAATATGTGGCATGGAGTGTATTTTGGAATATCTTATCTCTCAACATTTAAATATCCTTGGGCCAAATTATGTTTGATGTCAGAGTCAGAAGCAATGTTATATCCAGTTCACATCATCTATCAATCATGTAGCCCATGCAAATATGTGGAATAAAATCTGGAAAATAAAGGATAGATACAGTTTTGAAGAAAGTACTAGAATCTCAGCAGCAGTATCATATTCCTCCTGAATTATCGATATTCAACAAAAAATCAGCCACTTAAGCAGGAACAGAAAAGTGCTTTTTTATTCTTCCCTTCCAGCATCTTAGGACCTAATAACATTCATTATGAGATGAAAAAACATCTCCCACCATCTTCAGTGAATTTCCTCCTTTTATTATAAGCTTTTATAATAAAATCTTATAAGATAAGATTTTGGAGAAAATGATTAATATCAGACTTCTGTGGTGTTTAGAAAGCAGTTATCTCTTTTCCAGCAATGTAGCTTTTGTAGACAACATTCACTGTTTGCCACTTGGTCCATTTAGAAATATGTCAGAGATGCATTCCTGAAATCTGAATACTGGTTACAGTTTTCTGAGCCATGGACAAAGCTTGGAGATATAGTATATTAAAAGATCTTTATAATATAGTTCCTAGGGACTTCTTCCTGTTTTTATTAAAAACTTTCCCTCTTCCCAAATCTTCAAAGTCCAGCTGTGAAGCTCATTATCTTTGGTGACATACTGAAAAGAAGAGAGTGTTCTCTAGGACACTTTGAATTGTAACACTTTTCTGTCAAAGTAAATTCATTCATGGAATAACTATGTTTTACATGTTGATGACATAATAAATTTCTGTCATTCTTTTTTTTTTAATGTGAATTTTATTGAAAGGTAACTTCAGTAAGCAGTTGATTGTATATGGTCATGGGCTCTTATTAATGGACTGAGGATTTTAGCAGAAAAAAGTGTCTGTATGTAAATTCAGTTTTTATTTTTACCCAAAGTTAAAGATGGAACCTAATATTATTCCAGTAGCAACAGAAGCAAAGTTCTTAAGACCCCCCCCATATCCTTTCTTTACACGCATGCACGCGCGCGCACACACACAGTGCATCCGTCATCTAAGAGAAGAATGAATATCTTTCAAATGTTGCAGAATGTGATACTGATCATTGTCCATGCACCTTACCATTCAGAGCCTTTTTGTCAAAACAAATGAATCTGCTTTCCTGCTTCTGTGGAAACAGTTGTCACTTAATTAAATATGCCCTAAAATAGTCATTGTCTAAGCATCATCCAATGTGAATTGGTATTTTTCCCTTACATTGGAAAGTTCATTACTACACATACCAGACTGCTGTTCACCCATTTGGTATGCATGCGAAAGGGATTATACAAGCTCTCAGCGTGAACGGACAACATTTTCTGTACAGAATATGATAGTATTCCTCCTTGTGCAGTCCATCATGAAGCCTCTTACTGTTGCAGGTAAAGAAGTCTCATTTCATAATCAGTCTAAGATTTGCAGCTGTTTAATGCATGCAAGCATAGTAATTTGATTTCTTAACTGTCTGTACCAACAATTTGAGATCTGAGACCTCTGTTGGATGTACTGCTGTTTTTCCTGACTGCTGCATTGTTGCAAGTCAGATTCCACTTGAATGCAGTAACTATATATTGCTGAGCTGCTATACACTTGGCACTTTTACAGATAAAAGAAAACTGCTACCAAAATGTATGATTTATACAGGCCATTTTCTCTCATATATAATCCATATTCATTGCCTCTGTGATTTTTTTTTGATATTGTATCAAGTGAAGAACCTTTAAAATGTGCTGGATTCCCAGCTATGTTGGTCAAGGGAAATGAGATTACAGATACAACCGCTAAGTCAGGTAGTGCTTTCTCCGTGTACTTTTGTCAGTCCACCGCAATGCATACTACAGAAAGTTAATAAAAGCAGAGTTAATTAATCAGTGGCAGTCATCCTGGCAGAGGTATTAACAAATGTATTACATGAGGTTAAGCCCAAAATTAAACATGGGCAATCCAGTCTATGTAGAAACAGAAAAGCATCTGGGAAAAACATCAGTACATCCAACAGAGGTCTTAGATCTCAAACTGTTGGTATGGGCAGTTAAGAAATCAAATTACTATGCTTATGTGCATTAAACAGTTTGCATAGTTCACTGAGGCAAGTTAGACCCATGTGTACGAACTTGCCTTATTGTATGCCATTTTCTGGAATGCCAGCACTTCTCAAGAGAAGAATATAGTTTTCACTGATTGGGCTAAGCCATATGCAAATGCCACATGAAAGCTAGTAGTTAAATTGGGGCAGATGGGGTTGGATGGCAGATTAGTGCATTGGATTGGAGATTATCTGGCTGATAGGTATCAGCAGGTTGTGTATGGGGGAGTGATATCCCAGAAGAGGAATTTGTTTATTTATTTATCATATGGCATAATAAAAATACATGACATCAGAATATATAATTACATATTTGTGCAGACAATAAAAATGAGACAAGTAATGCACATATACAAATATCAGGTAAAAAAAAGAAGTCTAAAATTTTAAGTCTAGTTCAGATAGCCAATCAAGAGCTGGAGGATCTGCCTCAAAAAGTCTCTCAGGTCACCAGGGTAGGCTCTTATTCCACAGTCCTCCACAATGTGCCAGATGGTTTGGTTTATGGCCCCACAGTCGCATTGGGGGTGTAGGTAATTTTCCCCACTTGTGTAAGCTGTCTGCACAGATACCATGTCCTGTGCATATCCTATTTAGGCTTTTTCATAGATGACATGGAAGTTCAATTCCTTTCGGATTTTGATTAGGAAGGATATACTTGTTTAAGTCTTGTGGCGATTTTTCTTTCCAAGTTTCTAGCCATTTCGAATTAACATTGAAATTGCTATTTACTAATTTTTCAGCCAGTATTAGTAGAGGCTGTCAGAATTTAAGGCTATTCATATTTATATATGGGAGGTCTTCATGTATCGACAACAGGAGATTGCTGTTTATTTTTTTGTATTCTTTTACTAGAGCATTTTGTCTGTGCAGGTTTGGTGGCACATTATTGCTCAAAGTTGGAAGCCAGTAGAGTGGAGTGGATTTGACACAACTTGTTATTGTCCTCATTGCTGCATTTATTTGCATGTTGGTTTTCTTGATATGAGGACTGTTCAGCCATACTGGTGAACAATATTCTGCCACAGAGTAGACTGAGGCACGTGGAGTATCGCAGTGTAATAGCAGAAGAACCCCACGTAAAACCACACAGTTTTTGTATGATGTTATTATGGGATCTTTAAAGAGAGATTCTCCACATGTCTTTTGAAAGATAGTGTTCTATCCAAGATAACACCCAGATATTTAGGGAAATCTTGGTACTGCTGCTGCATTGTGTTGTTAAAGTGACTTTCCAGAAGAGGAAAGTCACTAGTGGTGTTGCCCAAGGGTCTGTTGTTTAATGTGTATGTAAATGACATTGGAAAGGGCTTAAATGGTGTAAGTTTTTTTTTTTTATTATTTTATTAATTATGGTGTAAGTTGTTTGCAGACGATGTGAAGTTGGGGAGCATGATGAGAAGTAGAGAAGATGTAGCTTTGCAAGAGGACCTAAAGATGAGACTGCCTGAATGGGTGTGTGGGAATGCCGGTTTAATGTTGCAAAGTGTAAGGTTTTAAAATTGGGGAAGCAAAGGTGGGATGCAGAGTGTAAGATTCATGGGGATATTTTAGAGGAGAGGAAAGATTTGGAGGTGATGGTGGATAGGAACTTGAAATTTCATGGAGATGTTGCTAAAATTGCGAGGACAACATAGCAGATCGTGGGAATGATTTAGAGAACACTGATGTGTAGAAGTAAGGATGTTTTTTGATTCCATTGTACAAGACTTTGTAAAGAGAGATTCTCCAGATGTGTTTTGAAAGATAGCGTTTTATCCAAGATATCACCCAGTTATTTAGGGAAATCTTGGTGCTGCAGCATTGTGTTGTTAAAGTGACTTTCCAGAAGAGGAAAGTCACTAGTGGTGGTGCCCAGGGCTCTGTTGTTTAATGTGTATGTAAATGACATACACATTAAACATAGAATAGAACATATCAGGCTGCATATGGATTACTGTGCACACATTTGGATACCGGTTTTTCCAAAGGATGATGAGATGTTGGGGGTGGGGGGGGGGGAAGAAGAGTTCAGAGATGATTGACTAAGTTGTTTTCTGGTCTTTGGAATGTGGAATATGAGGACAGATTGAGAGAATGCAAATTAGAAAGCTTCATGGATAGAAGGAGGAGGGGAGACATGATCAAGACGTATTAGTTGGTAAGGGATAATTACCAGATTAACGTGGATGAGATTTTTCATAGAATATCTACAGACAGGGAGAACGAGAGGCTATCCCTGGAAGCTGTATAAGGTGGAGGTGAGGAGTAGATTTTTTGCATGGAGAGAGTGGTGGGTGATTGTAATGCATTGCCTGAGAGTGTGGTGAGTGAAGGGACAGTGAATGCATTTAAGTCAAAGTATGATGAACTGTGCATGTGAGAGTGGGACCTCCCATGATCGGTCTCTTGATTCTATGGGGATCTGTTGATAATAATAATATACACTAAGCAAATCTTGTCAGACTCGGACAGAATGATGTGTGAAGTTTTATCTTTTTAACAAAGAATTAATTTGTACAGATACTTCTCTCGTCATAAATTTCTTTTATTTTATATGTATGTATAGCATTGCTTTGCTTTTTAAAATTTGTTTCCTTACACATAAGATGTTATTCACTTACATTGCTAATTATTTTAATTAACCTGTGTTCTGCTACAACTTTGTTAATGGTGCTGTATGTTCTGTGCTGTTCACCTAACCAGCCATGTGTCTTTAATACTTCTATCACATGCATCTGCCATATAAGTTTGACATCTCTGGTAATAAAAGATACTATAAAAAATAATGACACTGAATGAAAATTATGAAAATAATAAAAATTAAAAATAATGAGATCTACCATGGGGAAAAAACATTACACCTCTTTAAAATTCCTGGTTTCTATACTTCAAACATACATGACATGCACCATCACTTATTCATCAAAACATATTCTGTTATTCCTCAGAAGACCTTTTCTTGTGGTCAGCAGTGTTTGCATCAGTAATTCTTATCTTCTTTCCCACTCTCCAAGACCACATCATACCTAGGTATGATGTGGTCTTGGAGGGTGGGAAAACTGTATCTCAACCATTAAAAAAAATCAACCTTGTTTTCAACCTTATTTTCTTGAATTTAGTGGATCACATATATCCTAACAATGGTCTTGCATTCAAGTCTCTCATTTTGATAATTTAGCTGGTTATACTTTGCACAAAAGTTTTTTTTTTTTTTAATCAACAGCCCAGCAACTTGAGCAGTCATTTCTTGCTGTTGGACTTAGATATCATCAGGAACAAAAACAGTCTTTGACATAGCCTCTATAGTTATCCCTTCACTCCTTTTCTCTCTCTTGTTTTTAATTTCTTAACTATGGAAGGGGAAAAGAAACTAGTAATCCTTTGAATTTTTTTACTTTACAGATCAAGACGATTATTAATTTTACAAAATATATTTAAATGAACAGAACATCTGCAAAAGTCAAATGAAACCAAGTAAAATGATTTACTTAACACATTTGCTAGAAGAGACAAATTGCCTCATGTCATACCTTCAGGTAGGATGCCAGAAATTGTCCTGTGCATATTCTCTATATATTTGTAGTTTAGTGCTAAAAACAAAGTACATTTTTTATTGTAGTTCTAAAACAGCACACAGACACATCAGTGTATACTGTATTTAGGGAAAATTGTTTATATTTAGTGTAATTAGAAATAACTAGAATGAACACCTAAACCAAATAAAAGTTGTAATTGTAACCCTACGATACAGTACAATTACAGTCCTACTTAGGTGCAACTCTCCCGAGACATGGCCTGGCATGAACGTGTTAACATTTAAACATGAAAGTAATTTAAAATTCTAAATATCTAATATCTTAATAATAGGTATTCAAATAAGCTTCGTTATTTAATGAAATAACTTTAATTAAATAACTAAGCTTATTTGAATACTAGGTAAATGTGTAAAAAATTACTGAATATTAAAAATTTCTAAATGTATTGCATCCTCACATCAAATGTTAGTTTACTAGAGGTGGCAGTACTTTGTACTGTTGCATACCCCCCCCCCCCCAAAAAAAAAAGAAAAAAAAAAGAAAAGAAAGAAAGAAATAACACTGGTTATACCTAGAAGTTCTTCTTTGATGAGCTCTGGCTCAAAATTTGCTTACCTCATTTTCATTTCTTGACTATGCTGTTCTTCAAATTCTAATAACCACTCTGACTTTATCTGATGATTACTTATCATTAAAGGTTGATTTCTACAGTCTGATTACTTGAATAGTGAATTGATCTTCTTTGGAGATGTCAGTATTTCAGAATTTAAATTAGCTTTCCTTCTTTTACTCCACTGACCAAGGTGGAAAGATGCAAAGTATGTTCATGACGATTTAATACAAACTGATCATCTCCCAACCTGAATACAAGATAATCTTCATAATTTTCCTAACACTCGCCTTTTCTTAACCATAATGAAGATGTCAGCTTTCCTCTTAGTAATTTCAGCCATAAGTTATCTGCCTATGATTTTCTTTCAATTAGTCTTTACCCAGCCTATCTCAGCCTCATGCTCTTTGGCACTACAGTGGCACCATAACAGATGACTTCCCTCTGATTTCTGTGCCTCTCTTTCTGGTCTTATCTGTTTCTTCTCCGTTTTCCACTGGACTTCATGAACTTTAGTTCTGTATTTTTCATAAGAAATCTCTTACTTTATGTGCCCCCTTTTTGATAATATTCAGATCTCTAATCAAGATTAGATTCTCTTCTCTAGTTGACTTAGACTCTTGGATTTGTACAGCTGAGATGTAGTATTTCAATTGTACAACTCTTAATGTTATATAGGTGACCCATAAGTCAAAAGGGGTTTAAAAAATTAATAGCATTTTTTTTTTTTGTTATAATAAAATACAGAACCTGGAGATTTTTTTTTATTAGTTACGAAAAACCACATCACATAAATAAATTTAGTTTAATTCTTTATCCAAGTGTAAGCAAACAAAGTTTGCTCCTGAAGTATCTTCAGGACTGAGCTAAATTTATTATAGTCTAACCAAGTAGGAAAAAACTTCCAACATCTTTTTCTAAATCGAGGGTAATTTAATAATAAGTGGTAATTAATTTACGGAATTAACAACGCATATAAAGCAAATTAATTAAAGATAACTTTAATGAATCACTTCTATATTTCGACAATGTCACATTGTCATCTTCAGGAACATAAAGATATGGTATGTGCACTAAGGAACTAACAAAGCAAATGAGGAAGAAATTAAGACACTAATTTTGTTCCTAAAGTCCTAATGGTGCCCTCTTGCGGGCTAATTTGGTAGTCTTGGCAGTTGGGCTGAAGAAGTGATTCATTAAAGTTATCTTTAATTAATTTGCTTTATATGCGTTGTTAATTCCGTAAATTAATTACCAGTTATGTCCAACCAACGTATAAGTCTTACTACTAGAATTAATAATAAGGTGAGACACCTTTTGCAACTCGTATAAGTAATGATGACTTCTCCATTGCTTCCACCTTCGTATCACTACCTCTGAGTCTGACTCCCACTGATGAGATCTCAGTAAAGGTCGAAACAGGTTTGGGTAGTGGCCCTTCCCATAATGCATAGCATTGTACATCTCCGCAAGGAGATGTGCTTTGCATTATGGAAGATACTAAAACCAGGAGTGATGAGAGCTTGGTCCACCTTTACCACAAGTTGCTTCAGTCCTGAAGATACTTCAGGTGCAAACTTTGTTTGCTTACACTTGGATAAAGGATTAAACTAAATTTATTATAGTCTAACGAAGTGGGGTAAAAAACTTCCAACATCTTTCTCTAAATCCAGAGTAATTTAATAATAAGGTGAGACACCTTTTGCAACTCATATAAGTAAAGATGACTTCTCCATTGTTTCCACCTTCGTATCACCACCTCTGGGTCTGACTTCCACTGATGAGACCTCAGGAAAGGTCGAAACCGGTCTGGGTAGTGACCCTTCCCTTAACGCATAGCATTATACATGTCCGCAAGGAGATGCGCTTTGCATTATGGGAGATACTAAGACAAGGAGTGATGAGAACTTGGTCCATCTTTACCATGAGTTGCCTCAGTCATGAAGATACTTCAGGCACAAACTTTGTTTGCTTACATAAAGGATTAAAATAAATTATAGTTTATTTTCCAGATGTTCCTTAGAGTACCTGAAAAAAAAATAAGTAAAAAATAAAAGAAAATTAATTATCCAAAAAGTTATTCACATTTTAAATCCCTTTGTGACTTATAGACTACTGTGTATAAACTCCAGATCTACCCAAGATACTCTGAGCCTTGATACTCTGTGTAAGAGGACAATTCTGATTCATTTATGAATTTCCCCTTCTCTGTTTTTGTTTGCTTTTGAAAATATGATATGCATACTGGTTATTTTGTATTCTGATTAGGGAAGTATCGTGCTGTGAGCGAGAAAAACAGTGAATTATTTTGCATACCATGTGTGAAGTAAGGTGGCATAAATGAATATGACTCTACATAACTACACAAGTTATTCAACTTGCGCAGTGTTTCTTACTTTACTTGAACATACACTTTCTTGTTAAGTGTTTCTATAGGAATGGGAAAAATGCTACAGCACTACTTTGTGAGTACTGTGAAAAGGTCTAATAACACACCAAATGCAGTGTAGTGCATGCTTCATTGATTTGAACAGACAAGCAATTTGCCATCTTCCATTGGAAGATGGCATAAATCTGGAATTTTGCACATGACTGAAGATGTTGCAACTGGAGTTGTTGAGCAGTCAAATGAGAATGCTTTGGCAAGACAATTAGATTTGCCAAACAAAATGGTATGGTAAACTTTGTGTAAAGCATTGTAATGCTATCCATATAAACTTAGCTACAGTGAAGAGTTACATCTGAGAAATGTTTGCATTGATATTTCTGGCATGCATGGAGGTGAACGAGAATTGGCCTTGGAACATCCTATGAAGTGATAAAGTGCATTTTCATGTTTGTGGAACAGTGCACACTCAAAACTATGCATCTGGTCTACAGAGAATTCCTGTATATTTATACAAGTTCCCTTACATTTGTTGAAGCCAGTATGGATAGGAGTTACAGCCAAGTTCATTATCTGGCAGTTTTTCTTTGAAGAAATACATCAAACCAGACCTGTCTCATGGTTGTGCGTTATTAGGACATGTTGATCAATTTTGTCATCCCACAAGGTGGAGCACCTCTCCACATAGGACTGGAATTTCAACAATTATTGCATCAACATTTCACAGAAGATAGAGTAATCAGTCATTCATTTTGTATGAAATGGTCACTATGTTCACCAGATCTTAATCCCTGTGCCTTTTGGCTTTGGGGTTACCTTAAAAGCTTGGTGTATTTGGGGAAAAGTTCTTCATCTGGCTGATTTAAAAGACAAAATCATACATTACATGCAAAATCTTTTGACAGGTCAATTGTGTTCCACTGTATACAGAGCTGTATGATATTATCAGCTATTGGTTCTGCACAAAGGCCAACACGTTGATCATCCAGATTGATATGTTCTTTGTATCACATCATTTTATGAAATTATTATTGTTATGTGACACCTCCAGGGAGTCCAGAGACTCATCGAGGGAGGGCACTTACTCTTCAGCACTCTGTCTCCACTCTCATTCCACCAACTACAACGAACCACAACTACCATCATCATCTACACTAATACCATCTACTTCCACTAGTATTTTCACAGACAATCGCAAACATCTCCCATGGTGGGAGTCGTACCCGCAGCCTTTTGGCTGGAGAGCAGATACGCTAACCACTCAGCCAACCAGGCTGACCAAATAATTAATGCCAGCATCACCCAGGGTTTCCAGGTGGGCAACCTCTCAAGTACTAACTGGGCTCAGGTTTGCTGAACTTCAGTGATCAGACGAGAAGTGGTGCTTTCAAACCGATCTGGCCACTGACTGAAATGAGTGAAATAAATATCAAGTAACTTTGTGAGGTTTTGACTCGGAAATCATTTCACAATCATGTATCATCCAATTCATGTTAATGTAATTTTCTCCTGTTTGCCATATTTCCCCTATCGAACTTTTTTTTTTTTTGTTTGGTCAAAATCTTTTCCCCATGCCCTGTTAGGGTACTCTCCCAAGTTTGAGGGTATTTCATCTACTGATTACTCTGCATATCAGGTACTTTAGTTAAAAGATCTAGTATATTTTGGCACCTAATTACTGCATTATGAAAAGATGTGAACACACATTTTTGGGATTTGAATTTGCAGGATTTTGTGCAGTGCAGTATGTGTGAAATGTATTCGTCGAGAAAATTAAAGAATATGTGGAAGGAAATTAAAAATGGAGAGGGTGTGTATTAAATGTTTCAAAAGCGAGTGCCTGTTAGGTGATGAGGATGCAGCAAATGTTAGTAGAGTGGACAGTACTGATGGTAGAATAGAAAATGATGTTATTAATGTCGAATGTGTGGCCATTAAAATAGAAGAGAATGAAATGGGCATTAATAAAGAAATAGTGCTCCTGAATGCTATCCTACACAGGCACTCGCTTTTGAAACAGTATGTGTGAAATTGAAAAATTGCAGAAGGGGAACGAGATTTGCAGGGCTGAAAAGAGAAGGAATCAGGTGGTCCAAAGTAACAATAAAGACTGAGTAAAGAAACGAGAAAATTATATGTGGAGACACAATGATCAGAGGAGTACTTAATGGGAGTTTGACAAAATCGTATTTCCTTGGTGCAGAAATTCACAATATTAGTCATGCCATCTGGATGCAAAAAGGTAAGTCAAAGGAAATGATTATCTTGGTTGGCACAAATGATTTGAGAGGCGAGAAGTATTCTGTGAGAGAGGATGTAAAAGAGTTGTTGGGACAGGCAAAACTGAAGAGCAAGAAGGTGAAGATTTTAAGTTTTTTGGCTTGCTATGATAAAGGCAAACTGTATATAAGGGATTGGAATTCTGCCGTCTGTTGAAGAATCCTGAGGTGTTGGAACATAGGAGTCGATTATCTGCTGGATTTGATTAGGATTGTAACCATTCAATTCCATTAAAGTTTTGATAGTGAGAAGTTCTTGTAAGCTTGAGGAAGATGAGCACACATGTGCATTATTAATTAAAGACTTGACAACACCAATTTTTTTGAGATGTGTGATGAGCAGACTTTTGATGAATGCATCTGCCAGTAAAGGTAGGTTTTCAATAAATTTATATTTCTAATATTTATATTCCTGATATTTCTGGTATCTCTGAACCTGTTGATAGAATTTTGAAGAGGTATCACCTTATTCCACACATATTTTCCTATTAACAAAACTTCTTATCTGTTGCCATCAACAAAAGGCAAATTTCATCTCTATCATTAGCTGGCTTTTACCAGATACCTTGTGAATGTAGTCTGACATACTTTGGCAAAGACCATTCTGTGGAGGAAAAAGAGAATTAATGAACATCAATATTATATTAAATACATGAATCTCAAAAGTTTGGTCTGGCACAACATAGTATTCGCACTAAACACAGTATCCGATGGGATGAAGCTCATCTTCTCCATTGAAGCAGTGTTAAACATGAACGTTTTTTAAAAAAAGTTGTGAAACCCTTTTACATCAGCCAAATTTGAATCGGAATGATTCTCTCTTCCTCTCCCATAAGTTTGGGAGATTCTTATTGTATGTAACCATCAAAAATAATTTTAATAATATTATTTATTAATATATTAATTTCTAGCATGCGGCAACAGTTTTTAATCAATAAACCATTGTTGTATGTACATTGCATTCCCATCTTATCTTTCTTTGATTTGCTTCTTTCTATGCACTGATGATGTACTTTATTTTCAGTATGAAATATCTGTGCTTTCATTTCATTAAAGTTAATTACTGTGTTTATCGTGTAATTTGTTATTTAACATTATCATTTACTTACAATGATACAGGATAATTTGCTCGTAATAATGAACGTGTATTTTCTCCATCACAGAACTAATGTAAATAACTATTTGGGAAGATGTTGAAAGTTTATTTTTCACTTGGTTAGACTATAATAAATTTAGTTTAATCCTTTATCCAAGTGTGAGCAAACAAAGTTTGCGCCTGAAAGTATCTTCAGGACTGGGGTAAGGTGGTACAACATTAAACTAAATTTATTATAGTCTAACCAAGTGAAAAATAAACTTTCAACATCTTTCTCTAAATCCAGAGTAATTTAATAAAAAGGTAGCACACCATTTGGCAACTCCTATAGGTAGAGATGACCTTGCTAATGCTTCTGCCTGGTATCTCCACTTGGGCCTGGCTCCCACTGAAGAGACCTCAATAAAGGTCGAAAATAGTCTGGGTAGTGTCCCTTCCCTTAATGCTTAACATTATACATATCTGCAAGGAGATGTGTTTTGCATTATGGGAGCTACTGAGATAGGAGTGATGTTATCTTGCTCCACCTTTGCAACGAGTTGCCTGGTGTTGTACCACCTTACCCCAGTCCTGAAGATACTTTCAGGTGCAAACTTTGTTTGCTCACACTTGGATAAAGGATTAAACTAAATTTATTATAACTATTTGGGAACATTGGTCAAGTGTAAACAGATAAGTATTTTAATACCGACTAGTTTAACCAAACTTAAGCTCGTCAGGGTACAAGCACTGAGGTTAAAACATATCACAAAATAGATCTTAACTTGTAAATTCTAAAAATTAGAGTTACAAACTAAAATAGCATTGAACGTGAATAATACATGTATTGCGTGTACATGATTTACTAGTTGTTGCTAAGAAACGTTCTATAGTTAGCATTAAAGTTCATTTCTTGTGTGTTCAGAGATCTAATTAGGGTTTTCCGTATCTCTGGAAGTATTAAACCTTGGTTCCTGTTAAGGTTATCTGTAGTACATACGACTGTGGCTACTTCTTTAAACATTCGAGAGTGGTAGTCTTCTTCTATGTAAGGGGTACAACTTTTGTCCCACTCAATGATATGGTTTGTTATGAAGAAATGTGATGACAGGCCTGATATGTCTTGTCTGTTATTTTTAACATAACCAACGTGTTCCTTCTGTCTAATCTCGAGGTTTCTCGAAATCTGGCCAATGTAACGTGAACCACACGAGCATGGAATATTGTAGACTCCAGGATACTTATAGAAAGGATGGGTATCTTTTGGAGATCGTAGCAGTTTATGAATTGTTTCTATAGGTTTGAATGTCACTCTTATTTTGTGTGGTTTGAGGAGATTAGCGAGCTTGTTAGAGATACTGCTCACATACAGAATGGCAGTTGTTGTAATATATTGAGTGTCTTCTCGTTCTCTTTGTGATGACTCAGAGAAAAGGATTTTGTTAAAAAGATGTCAAGATAACTGTATAATTCCTAAGTTCCTGTATTTTAAACATCAATTCAATTTGAGACAGGCAAAAAATATTTATTTCAAGATATCTCTCTCGCTCCTTCGTGAAAGGATACAACACACAAGATTTTTGTTAAGTCAAATAGACTCACAGTGTTACATTTTCTTCATGGATATCTCGAGCCCTCTAGACCAAGAAGTTTGGCAACTCTTACAGAATGATCAACACTAGCTATGCTAAAGTTTTCAATAAAAGCAAAGAGATCTAAATCAAGAAATTTAACCATCTTTATACAAACCATATTAAGTCCAAACCTTCTCTGCCAGATAACCGAATATCGAATCACGTTTTAACCAAACCTGAAATTGTTTCCTCAAAAAAGTTTCAACTATGTTATAACACCTGAACAAATACCAAAAGTAGATTTCATCTGCAGTTTGGACAAAGCAGTCTCGTTATTACCACCACACATAGCAAATGACCTCAGATTAAAAAGTTGCATAATACTCTCCTCTTCTAGAACCCTATACCAAAACTTCATCTCTCTAGATAGAAGAATCATTTATAATTTGAAGAGAAAGAAAGATATCATAATACTTAAGGCAGACAAGGGTAACAGTAATGTGATATTAAACACCAAGGACTATGAGGATAAAGTCAACAATCTACTGTTTGACATGCCTGTTTACCATATCTTAATGAAAGATCCTACATTAAAAAACCACAATGACACAAACAAATTACTACACAATATGATCAACTGACCAACAGATCTAATTAAAACCCATGCACCCTCTAACTCCAAGACTTTATGGGGTTCCAAAAGTTCACAAAGGTATTCCTTTACGCCCCATTGTAGATGGCATTAACTCACCTACCTGCTTATTGTCTAAGCATCTCTCTAAACTCTTACAACAACATATCCATAACTCAGAGCGTTATGTCCGAAATTCACAACATTTTGTGGATAAATTAAAAAACATTACTACATCTCAAAATGATCTACTTGCAAGCTTAGATGTCACTTCTCTTTTTCCTGTGGTGGAAGTTATCAACATCTTAGGCACTTTATTCCCACAAGATGTGACCTCACTGTACAATCATTGCCTGAATTCAAATTATTTTTCTTGGATGAAAACTATTTACCAACAATTAACTGGCCTGGCAATGGGTAGCCCCCTTTCACTTTATTGTGCTGACCTATTTATGGAGGATCTCGAAAATAAAATTTTATCTCAAATAAATCCTAAACCAATAATTTGGTGGAGATATGTAGATGATATCTTCATTGTCTGGAACCACAACAAAGATGACTTAATTGATTTTCTCAGTAAAATCAACTCCTTGCACCATTCTATTAAATTTACTCTAGAACTTGAAAAAGACAAACAACTACTGTTCTTAGACATCTTAATTCAGAAGCAAGTTAATAGCCTTATGAACCTATCAGTCTACAGGAAACTTACGAATACAGGACATTATCTACATTTCAGCTCCTCACACCACATTTCTCACAAACTCACATAGTATGCATACTAAAGAAAAGAGCTATCCGCATTACAACAGATGAAAAGGACCTCAAAGATGAATTAACATTATATCTAATAACCTCACCTTGAATGGCTACCCACGAAGACTCGTCAACAAAATCCTTTTCTCTGAGCCACCACAAAGAGAACGAGAAGGCACTCAATATATTACAACAATTGCTATTCCGTATGTGAGCAGTATCTCTAACAAGCTCGCTAATCTCCTCAAACCACACAAAATAAGAGTGGCATTCAAACCTATAGAAAACAATTCATAAACTACTACTATCTCCAAAAGATACCCATCCTTTCTATAAGTATGCTGGAGTCTACAATATTCCATGCTCATGTGGTTCAAGTTACATCGGCCAGACTCCGAGAAGCCTCGAGATTAGACAGAAGGAACACGTTGGTTATGTTAAAAATAACAGACAAGACATATCAGGCCTGTCATCACATTTCTTCATAACAAACCATATCACTGAGTGGCACAAAAGTTGTACCCCTTACATAGAAGAGACTACCACTCTCAAATGTTTAAAGAAGCAGCCACAGTCGCACGCACGAAGACTCGTCAACAAAATCCTTTTCTCTGAGCCACCACAAAGAGAACGAGAAGGCACTCAATATATTACAACAATTGCTATTCCGTATGTGAGCAGTATCTCTAACAAGCTCGCTAATCTCCTCAAACCACACAAAATAAGAGTGGCATTCAAACCTATAGAAACAATTCATAAATTACTACTATCTCCAAAAGATACCCATCCTTTCTATAAGTATGCTGGAGTCTACAATATTCCATGCTCATGTGGTTCAAGTTACATCGGCCAGACTCCGAGAAGCCTCGAGATTAGACAGAAGGAACACGTTGGTTATGTTAAAAATAACAGACAAGACATATCAGGCCTGTCATCACATTTCTTCATAACAAACCATATCACTGAGTGGCACAAAAGTTGTACCCCTTACATAGAAGAGACTACCACTCTCAAATGTTTAAAGAAGCAGCCACAGTCGCACGCACTACAGATAACCTTAACAGGAACGAACCAAGGTTTTTAATACTTCCAGGAACGCCCAAGAAATGAACTTTAATGCTAACTATAGAATGTTCCTTAGCAACAACTAGTAAATCATGTAAACGCGATACGTGTATTATTCACGTTCAATGCTATTTTAGTTTGTAACTATAATTTTTAGAATTTACAGTAAAGATCTATTTTGTGATATGTTTTAACCTCAATCCTTATACCCTGACGATGTCAACAGCTTAAATTTGGTGAAACTAGTCGATATTAAAATACTTATCTGTTTACACTTGATCAGTGTTCCCAAATAGTTATTTACATTTGCTCATGTAATGTTTTATCAGTGCCCACATATTTCATGTCCCACCTAAATGAATTATCTGATCAACTTTGATGAATGTATATATGTAGGTACTGTTTATTATTATTGGTTAGTTATTTATAGTTTGCAAAGAAATTTCTTTTTCATTTCCCATGAGTTTTTTTATGTCCGCCATAAATACAATTTTGCTTGTCTAGAGATTATATGATAACATGTAATTTGTTCCACCCTATAACAGCTTATTGGACATGCAGATAATATCACAACTTTAAATTATTAGTAATTCATTTGCTTCTAATGAAAGTATTTCTATTCACACCTATTCTCTCCCCCCCCTTACATGTGTGAGATTTCTTACATGAGAACATCTGGTACATATATGGGAGAACCAACACGAATGAGACATGAACTATGTCTCATTCGTGTTGGTTCACATATTTACACTTTTTTTAGCAATTTAAATATAACAATCTAATATACAGTTGCTCATAATTATTAGTTTATATTATATCCTGAAACATATAAGTTTAGTTTAATCCTGTTTATCTAAGTGTGAGCAAACAAAGTTTGACCTGAAAGTATCTTCAGGACTGGGGTAAGGTAGTACAACACCGGGCAACTCGTTGCAAAGATGGAGAAAGCTCTCATCACTCCTATCTCAGTATCTCTCATAATGCAAAGCACATCTCCTTGCGGATATGTGTAATGCTGTGCATTAAGGCAAGGGCCACTACCCATACCAGTTTCGACCTTTAGTGAGGTCTCGTCAGTGGGTGCCAGATCCAGTAGTGGAGACACCAAGGCAGAAGCAATGAGAAGTCATCACAACCTATAGGAGTTGCCAAAGGGTGTACAACCCTTATTATTGAATTACTCCAGATTCAGAGAAAAATGTTGAGAGTTTAGTGTAAATCAATAATAAGGTTGTACACCCTTTGGCAACTCCTATAGTTTGTGATGACTTCTCATTGCTTCTGCCTTGGTGTCTCCACTACTGGGCCTGGCTCCCACTGACGAGACCTCAATAAATGTTGAAACCAGTATGGATAGTGGCCCTTGCCTTAATGCATAGCATTACACATATCCACAAGGAGGTGATTTGCATTATGGGAGATACTGAGATATGAGTGATGAGAACTTTCTCCACCTTTGCAACGAGTTGCCCCGTGTTGTTACTACCTTACCTCAGTCCTGAAGATACTTTCAGGCGCAAACTTTGTTTGCTCACACTTGGATAAAGGATTAAACTAAACTTATTATAGTCTAACCAAGTGAAAAATAAACTCTCAATATCTTGAAACAAATACATTCCCCCTCTCACATGTACAGTTTGTTTTAATCGAAGCACATGCCTATGTCTGTGATGTGCCCACCCAAAAGAGATTAATTCTTGCATCCTTTCCAAGTATCATTTGTAGCACAAGATGATTTGTTCTTCCTGCTCTGCATGAACATGTTACACATTAAATGAAAATGCAAGCATGCACGTGTGTGTGTGCACACACACACACACACACACACACACTTAGTATTGTATAAGCATATTTTTAAATTTTAAAAGAAAGATAATACTACAAAATGTAAATGAAAATGAGATCATTCATGTATTTTCCTGTGCTATATTTTCATTTAGTTTACCAGTGTTCCTGATCTTTATGATGATATCTATACAGCAATGTCGCGACGTGGAGCTAGAGTTCTTGCTTTAGGAATAAAACACATAGGGGTTTTGACTCACCAACAGGTAAATTCTTAGATATTCATCAATGAAATAAGTTGTTGTTCAGTATTAAAATGCATGTTTAGAACAAAACAATTTTATAACTAGATAAGACTCGCAGCTTTATGATGACTGAGCTGTGAAATAATGGGGGAAAGCTTTTTTCGATAAAGCAAAAATTTGAATATTCTTATCATGGATTTTAGGCCAACTGGCCTGTTACAGTCTCATGCCATTGCTTTTTTGGTCTTCTGGTTCTTTTTTTTTTTTTCCATTTATTTTATATCCATATAGCATTTTTGGCAGTCTGCTATTGTCCATTTGATTTAGATGTTCTAGTAATTTTTGTTTAGATTTACTTATGTAGTAGTTAATTGTTTTTTTTTTTTCAGGTATTGTAAATTTTCTTCATTTGTTTTATAGTCCCACTTGGTATGTCCTGCCGTTTTTCTAACAAATTTCATCTCTGCTGTTTGAATCTTTTTTTTTTATTTTATTTTTTTATGGTCGATGTTTCACTTCCATATAATAAAGTTGGTTTAGACAGAACATTATATAGTCTAATTCTGTTTTTTTTTTTTCTTCCTTAATCAGGGATGGCATAAATATATTGTTTATTATGCTGTTTACTTTAACAACATTTTAAATTTTAATGTCTATGGCTTTTTCATCTTCATATGATGTCACATCCCAGGTATCGAAAGTATGTGCTTGTTCTAATATTTTATTATCTATTACTGTTCTACCTTTTATTGGATTTTCTCCTTTGAAAACCATTGTGTTTGTGTTTATTTTTGATATTCTCATATTTTATTGTTCTGAAATTCTATTTAATGAATTCATTGATGTCTGTAGATCATTTGCAAATAGTAATGTATCTTTATTTGTATTCCAAATAGGCTATCTTGTTTCCAGATTGTTATAATTTTATTTATATATTAACAAGTGGTTTAAAGGTAATTCTTAATTTGAATCATAAAAGGGTAATTTTATGATTACCCTTTTAAAAACATTCTTGTTTTTATAAAACTTATTCCAAAGAATCAACTTATTAATTATGTTATTATTATCAAGTAACTTATTATGTTGATAAAATTATGCAGTATCTGTCTGTGACTTAATGCTTCTCAATTTTTTAATTGTAGCTAGAGTTGCCAGATTTTTAATGTGTATAGAATTGTAGCTTATTTCTTGTTTTGTCATGTAGTCTTCAGATGCATAATTATTCCACTATTTTTGTGTCACCAAAAATTGTTTGAAAATTTTCAGTTAATAATCACTTAAAATGTCTTATTTTTACAGATGATTCCATTCCTCTTAAATTATTTCAGTAATTTAGAGAAGACAGGAGATTGTTTCTGTCATCTGCAACTGATTGCTTGCAGATGATACATTTCCCCCACTTCTTCCAGGGAGGTACATTGACTCCCAAATTTGTTTTTCTAGAGACATCCTAAAGCAGTGTCTTTTGCAAAACTTTTACTTGTTCATTGCATTTTATCAAGTTAGATCTTGGGTAATGAACTGAAGGCATTGTGCTGGGGTCAGTACCTTTCTAATCAGGTTTGTATGAGAAAAATCTTCATGACTAGCCTACCTTTTGCTCCTGCTTGACAAAAATAAGAATGAAAAAGAAGGATATAATTTCCTGTCAAGTATAATTTAATTTCCCAGTGAAATTAAATTATATTTAATTTAATTTCACTGGGAAATTAAATTATATTATAATGAAATTAAATTATATTTAACTTAATTTCACTTGTTAGAAATAGTTCTAACAAGAGTTAGAACTATTTCTATTCTAGAGTATCATAATAATATGGTGATACACCTAGGAATATTTTTTCTAGTAATATTACCCAATTAAAGAATCAGATAAAATAAGAAACTGTTTGTATTTATTTCTTGACTAGTTTCATGAAAATCTTTTGTCTCACATCATCAGGAAAATTATGTGAATAAACTAAAAAAAAAAAACATAACAAAAGTTAACAGACAAAAAGAATATATTTGAGCATGAATGACAGTAGAAAGTGCATGTTTGCTATGATGTTGTTCGTGGTTCATTGACTGCTGTATGCTATTCTTAACTATGTGTATCTCATGATGAATTAGTGAAGACTTTTTAGTGACACCATTTTGCTACTTGTATATCATCATCATAAATTCCTGCCATGTACCCTCAAGGGGTGTATACAGGGTATGATAGTACTACATGAAAAATTTACATCATTACTAACTTCCTATCTACAATTTTCCTCCAAATCAGTCTGTTACCTCTCAAGACTCCAACATTATCAAATCTTATATTTCTATCTTCTAAGGCACTTTTTACAGTATCAATCCACCTGTATTTTGGTCTTCCTCTGGGTCTTTCTCCTGCCAACCTTGCAGAGAACCTTTGTTTTGCTAATCTTTCCTCTCTCGTTCTGTTTAAGTGACCATACCATCTGAGATTAGCTCAGCTAATGCATTCCTGGATGCTGATAATGTCAAATTCTTTCCTAATATCCTCGTTTTTAATATGATATTGCCATTGATGCCATCTGTTCATGTCCCTAATCTTCCTCAGAACTCAGTCTCTAGTCTTTGGTCAAGTGTTTTATTTTTAATCAAGCTCTCAGATCCATAAGTTAAAATTGGTTTGAACACTGTCTTGTATACAGCCAATTTAGTGTGTTGACTAATTTCTCTCATATTCCATATAAATTTATTCATTTGACATCCTACAATACCAGCTTTGCTGATTCTGTTGTCTCTTTCCATATTTAATTTACCATCTTCACTAAAAATCATACCTAAGTAACTGAAATGTTTTACATGTTCTGTAGGTTCTCTATTCACAATGCAGTTGATATTTTCAATGCTTCTGCCTATTTTCATTGTCTTTGACTTGTTATTGCTGACCCTCTTACCATATCTATTACGATAGTTATTCAGTTTAGTCAGGGAATCTTGCAAACTTGAAGCGGATTTATTTAGAAGTATAACATCATCCGCATAAAGCAAAGAGCTGACATTAACATCTCCAATTCTGATATCATGTTTAATACCACTTTTCTTCATAATGTGATATTTATAGATAATGAATAACAGAGGGGATAATGTACATCCTTGTCTCACACCAGATTTAACATTAAACCATCTTCCTGTACTTCCTTCAGTTCTATCTGCTGACTTACAACTTGAATAAAGATCAAGTATTGCTTGATATAATGCCCCATTGACACCATATAACTGTAGCGTTTTGAATAGGTTCTCTCTTTGCACCGTTGCAGATGCCTTTTCCAGATCTAATAAACTTTAATACAGATCTTTATATTCCCATGATTTCTCAACTATTTGTCGTAAAGTTAAAATCTGATTCTGACAGCCTCTGTTTGGCCTGAATTCAGTTTGTTCTTCACCAAAGCTTTTCTTCCACAGTCCTCAACTGTTTCTCAAGTATACTTGCATAAATCTTACCAAGTACACTCAGTAGAGAAATATCTCTGTAATTCTCACATTCAGTTTTATTTTCCTTTTTATATATGGGTACTATGAGACCTCTACTCCAATCATCTGAATTCATCCCTCTGTTCAGGACTTCTGAACTGCAAGACATTTATTGAATGGCGTGAGCATTTCTGCCCGAATATCATCTACTCCAGCTGCCTTTCCACATTTCAGGCCTTTGATGGCTTTTTCAAGTATGGATATGTATTCGTGCCTGCATGCCTGGTCAGTGTTTTTTATCACTGTGCTGTCATCACTGCTTGTTTCATTTAGCAGTTTTTCAAAGTAATTACTCCATATTTCAAGGATATCTTTTTCTCCTGTTTTCATGTCACCTTTATCATCTCTAATTCCTTTTATAGCACTCTTTCTTCCATTTCTGAGCTTCTTCAACAACCTCCAGAATATCTTGCCACCTTCTTGATATTTATTTTCTATGTTCCTGCCAAAGTCCTCCCATGACTTTTGTTTAGCCAGTTTTACACAGTGTTTAGCTTTCTTACATTTGTCTCTGTATTCTCTAAGAGCGCAAGCTGACTTATTTGCCAGGAACTTTTGATATGCTTTCTTCTTTTCCTTCACTGCCTCTTTAACTTCCTGTGTCCACCATGGAGTTCTGATTTTTCTATCCTTGCAGACAACCACACCAAATGCCTCTCTAGCTGAATCAATCAGTGTTTTCTTCAGGGCTTGCCACTGAATCTTCTGAAACTCTTTCATTTTTTCTTGAATAATGTTTGTGTATATTAATCTACATTTCACATCCATCTGAGAGCATCTCAACTTTTATTCACTTTAAAACTTTCTTATATGTTCTTTTCAATATGAAATTGAATTTTATCCTGTTCAAGACTAAATGGTGATCACTTTCAATTTCAAATCCTCTGTTGGTCCTTGTTAGATCCCCCACAAGGAACAACTTTTCCTTTTTCATTGCATCAGTTGCTTTCTCTAAACCTCAAAAAATTCCTCCACTTCTACCTTAGTAGAACCTTCTGTGGGACCATAGGCACAAATAAGTCTCATTGTCCAGTTCCCCATTCTCATATTTCCCCACATCACTCTACTTGAGATTGCTTGCCATTCAAGATTAGCCCCATATTTAATGTTGAATACTGTGGCTACTCCTTCTTTTCATTGATTGTTATTGCCTGAATATAACATTTTGTATTTATTGCTCAGAAAGATCTCACCAGTTTTTGTCTTTTTTGTTTCGGTCATCCCTATTATGTCGATCTGGTACTTATGTAATTCCTCAGCTACCTCCATTTCTTTGCCATTCAGGCTTCTTATGTTGGGAGTACCTATCTTGCACTCTGGTAATGTTGAGTTGGGGCGTGTTTTAGGATTTGTTCCAGTTGCTGACTTTTCGCTGTTTGCCCTGGTTTCCTGGCGAAAACAATGGTGGTCTTAATCGAGATTATGTTTAAAAAATAAAAATAATTTTGTAATTATAAATCCGTTTCTTCTTTGTTAGGCCGAGAACTTTTCAGACCACCCATGTAGTATCCCATAATGCAATGCATATATCCTTATGGATATTTATAATGCTATTGAAAGGGCCACTATCCAGATCAGTTTCAACCTTTATTGAGGTTAAAAAGTAAAGGCTGGTCATCATAGGCCTATAGGAGTTAGCATTGCAAGAGAGCCTGGTAGTATTAGGAGAAAGAAAAGACAGATAAATAGTATGAGAGATGGAGAAAAAAGCCTCAGCTCTTTTATATACATTCATACCTCAATTAATGAAGAGGATGCGTTCCACGAAATTACTTTGCTAAGCAAACTTCATTCTCTGAGGTAAAAATACTATGGCCTTAATAGGGATACATTAGTACGAAAAAAAATGAGTCTTTTATTTTTTTGAAAAAAGAAAAGCTTTATTAAATAAAAAGTCAATATTACATATCTAACAAAGATAAAATAACGACATTTTAAAATATGAATCTAAAGTTGATTGTTTATGCTTTTTTTCTATATCATTTAACAATTGCCTAAAGGGATTTATTGCATTTAACAATAACATTTCTTCCTAAATCAGGATCATTTTCACAGAAAAAAATTGTAAATGTTTTTGAATGTCATACAAGCACCTTTTTTAAATCTTTGGTTATTAATTCTTTTTTGGTAGGAACTTCTTTAATTTCATCTTCATTTTCTTTGGCTTCATTGCTAACAAGTTTTTCTAATTCTTCCACTGAAAAACCATCTTCTGCATTAAATAAATTTCTTACATCCTCTTTGTCGACAATTTTGAAACCTGTTCATTGAGCCATCTGAATAACTTCATTTCTAATCTCTTGAATGTTATTTTCTTCTTCCAGTACAACTTCTGGCCATAATTTGCACAAAACTCCATTTAAGCATTTCAGAGTGACCTCTTTCCAAGAGCTATTAATGTTTTCAATTGTGTTTTTAATGATGTAGTTTTTCCACAAAGTTTTAATTCACATTTACTCTTTATCTTCTAGTTTTTACACTATGAATTCTGACCCATTTTTTAAATTTCTCAAACCAACCACGAGAAGCAGCAAAATTTTCCATTTGTTTAGATTTCAGGCTTTTTGTATGTCACCTTAACATTTCTGAGCAGACTTTTATTTTTTCTGATTGACTAAATATGGTTATTAAAGTTGACTGTGCTAATCCTAAAGAATGTGTCACATCGAATTTTCTTTCGCCCATTACGATATTTAATTTAGTTTCTAAAGAAATTGCTTTTCTTTTCCTTGATTCTTACATTTTGACTAAATGATAATATTTACAAAATATACAGTAATGCTACCAGAGAACATATGTCATTTATTGCAATGCACCACACTGAAACACACCCCACATGGGAGATGCTGAGACAAGGAGTGACGAGAGCTTGGTCCACCTTTGCACCTAGTTGCCAACAGTTGCACCACCTTGCTACAGTCCTGAAGATATTTTCAGGCAAAAACTTTGTTTGCTCACTTGGATAAAGGATTAAACTAAATTTATTGTAGTCTAACTAAGTGCAAAATAAACTTCTAAAAAAAAAAAGGATTAAACAAAGTATATACTTTCTTGGTATCTTTAATTTATGGTGTAACCAAGTGGAAAAACTTCCAACAACTATCTCTAATAGTTGTAGAAAGACAAATAGTTGAGAAATCTTGGGACTATAATAAAGATTTGTATTTAAGTTTTGTTGATGTGGAAACGAATATGACAAGGTACCAATAGGAAAGCTTTTCAAAACGTTAGTTATATAGTGTCATATCGAGCAATACATGGTCTCTATTTATACTGTAAGTCAGCAGTTAGAAGTGAAGGAGGTCTAGGAAGATTGTTTGATGTTAAGTCAGGTGCTTGGCAAGGGTGCACATTATCTCCATTGTTATTCATTATTGCATCACGTAAAGAAAAGTGGCATTAAATCTGATATCAAAAATTTGCATTCTAATCTTAACTCTTTACTTTGTGCAAATGATGTTATACTTTTGAATAAATCCAACATAAGACTGCAAGATTCCCTAACTAAATTGAATAACTTTCTTATGAAAATCAGTAATAAAAAGATAAAGACAGTGCAAATAGACATAAACATTGAAACCCTCAGCTGTATACTGAATGGCAAGCCTATAGAACAAGTAAACCTTTCAGTTATTTAGACACAAATTTTTAATGAAGATGATAAATTAAATATATAAATAGACAAGAGAATTAGTGAAGCTGCTATGGTAGGAAGTCAGCTGAATAAATTTATATGGAATAAGAAAAAAATTAGTCAAAACACTAAATTATCTGTGTACAAGACAGAATTCAAACCAATTTTAACCTATGGATATGAGATTTGGGTTTGGATAAAACACTTGATCAAAGACTGGAAACCTCTGACATGAGAATTCTGAAAAAAAATTAGTGGAGTCAACAGACGGCATTAATGGCTTTATCACATTAAAAATGAAGATATTAGGAAATAACTTGTCATTGTTAGCATTCAGAAATATGTTAGTAGAGCTAATCTCACATGGTATGATCACTTAAATGGAATGTGAGAGGAAAGATTAGCAAAGCAAGTGTTCTTTGCCAGGTTGGCAGGAAAACGACTCAGAGGAAGACCAAGATATAGATGGATTAATACAGTAAACAGAATTAAAAGCCAGCAATATAAGATCTGATAGTGTTGGAATCTTGACAGATAACAGATAAATTAATCTGTTATCTCTCAAGATCCGAACGTTATCAGATCTTATCTTTCTGGTTTTTAAGTCTATTTATTGTATTAATCAACAATTCACCAATTTTCTTCCAATTTAGGAGAAAAATTATTGATCCAAAGTGGTAACGGTGTAACTTTTTCATCTTGTACTATTGCAATTATTTTGTACACATCCTGTGGGTACATATCAAGAATTTGATGATGAAAAAAAAAGAAGTGATTTAAGTGCAAGTAATTAAAAAAAAATATTGCATTTGCTTTTCTGCTTTCTGATACAAAATTTATATGCAGTATATGATTGTGCACCAATTGATGGCTGTATATTTCATCCTACCATTAGCATCCAACTATAATGATATGATAAAAGGACTTAAAATTTAAAATGTTTTCACATATATTTAGTCTAATATCTCTGTTTAAAATATAGCTACACTGCATATACTGCAAGGAATTATGCATTTCATGCTGCCTATCTGTAGCTATTGTAAGTTGATCCAGTTTAGTGTTTTCCTAAGTGTGAAAAATTATTGTTCTTTTTAATGGAGATAATTGATTGTTAGCACTTTTTATCCATGTTTCTTCAACACTGTGTTATGCTTCACATCAGATTTCTGTGGTGTATGAACACATAAGCAGTATGGATTTTAAATGCATGAGAATTCTACAGTCTGATTAAATAAGAAAGAAACCATGTGGAAACTTATTCCATGCCATAATGATTGGTTGTTTTTTCCAAGAGACATAGTCCTGCTGGTTTAAAAAAAAACCTTAATAGATGAATACTCATTCATGTTTTATTGGAACTTTGGAAGAGCTATCATGGCTGGAGTAGGGGCTCCTATTCTTGCACCTCCTTGGATCTTTTTATAATATCCAAGGGATGCAGAAGGATAAATTTTGACATTATATTGGAAATACTGTGGATGTGTTATAAAGTTTATACGCTGATGTCAAAAATCTAAGGACGAACTACATTTTTCCTATATATGAAACAATTTCATTACTACTGCTAACTGTAGACATAAATTTATTGTTTGCATACTAATGAATTATATTGCACAAAATGTGTTATAAATTTCATACAAATTAAATTGCAATATGTTTTTGGCAAAAGTTACAAATTTCCTAAAGATGTAATTAATTAATGCACAGTACTTATAGGAGAAACATTTCAGTTTGGAATATGTCCATCCTGATGAATAAGGCCTTATTTGTTTTCTGGATGGGAATTTTGAGGAGCAGTGTGTTTCTGTATTGCATCCCAAACATGTTCTATGAGGTTGAGATCTGAGGAGCATGCTGGCCACTCGATTCAGTTAATATCCTCGGTCTCCAGAAGTTTCTCCACTTCTCATGTACAATGTGGTGTGGTGCTGTCATCCATAAAAATGAATTCTTTGCCTACAGCACCACAGAACAATCGAACATGACTTTGAAGAACTTTGTTACAATATTGTTCACCAGTCATAGTCCCTTTTTCCAGCACTTTTAGCTTTATGCATCCATTAATCATAATGCTTTCTCGCACCATGATCCCAACACTGTTGTATCTATCCCTTTCAAGAATATTTTCATGATGGTAAGCAATACCATTTTCACACTGGATCAAGTATCATCTAGAATTGGAGGAAAGACTAAAATGACTCTCATCTGTAAAGAGTACATTAACCCATTGTTATCATGTCCAATTTTTATGGATACAATACCACTGAAAATATGCTCTACGATGCATAAAGGGTCAGACTACAGTCCTTCAGGCATACAGGCCCACTTATCACAGACATCTTGCCACAGTTTGTCAAGATATCTATGTACTTGTGCTTGAATGTGGCTGACCTGCCATGGTGCATCGATTATGTTTTGCTGCTGTATCCAAAAATCTGTCTTCATGCATCCAGAGTGAGGGTGACCTCTTAGCAAACATCTGGAACACATTCTATTGCCAAGAGCCTGTATACAATGCTACGTGAGATTCCAAACTCTCTGGCCTTCTTGAAGCTTCCAATAATTCTTCTCTAGATGATCTCTTTGAGACATTACAGGACATCCAAGTTGCAACTTCATTCCTTCACAAAAAAGAGCTTCCTTGAAACACAATTCTCTTAATAAATTTAGTTTAATCCTTTATCCAAGTAAGCAAGCAAAGTTTGCGCCTGAAGTATCTTCAGGACTGAGGCAACTTGTGGTAAAGGTGGACCAAGCTCTAATCACTCCTTGTCTTAGTGTCTACCATAATGCAAAGCACATCTCCTTGCAGACATGTATAATGCTATGCATTAAGGGAAGGGCCAATACCCAGACTGGTTTCGACCTTTATTGAAGTCTCGTCAGTGGGAGCCAGACCCAGAGGTGGTGATAGTAAGGTGGAAGCAATGGAGAAGTCATATTTACCTATCACCACTTCTGGGTCTGGCTCCCACTGACGAGGCCTCAATAAAGGTCGAAACCGATCTGGGTAGTGGCCCTTCTCTTAATACATAGCATTATACATATCTGCAAGGTGATGTGCTTTGCATTATGGGAGATACTAAGACAAGGAGTGATGAGAGCTTGGTCCACCTTTACCACGAGTTGCTTCAGTCCTGAAGATACTTCAGGTGCAAACTTTGTTTGCTTGCTGGGATAAAGGATTAAACTAAATTTATTATAGTCTAACCAAGTGAAAAAACTTCCATCATCTTTCTCTAAATCCAGAGTAATTTAATAATAAGGTGAGACACTTTTTGGCAACTCGTATAGGTAAATATGACTTCTCCATTGCTTCCACCTTACTATCACCACCTCTGGGTCTGGCTCCCACTGATGAGACCTCAACAAATGTCGAAACCGGTTGGAAACATGGGTGATAAATGGCAGTGCTGTAGCCCATGAAGTTTTAACTGAGGCTTGGCTGTTGCTGTCACCCAGGTCCTGGGTGGTGGTAACGAATGACAATGCTGTAGCCCGTGAAGTTAACTGAGGCATGGCTGTTGCTGTTACCCCTTGGATGAGATATGAGCAGCTCTGCTCGGTGGTGGGGTGAGCCTGCCACGGTGTAGAGCCAACCGGTTCTGAGAGTTCTTCTCAGTGGCAGGGTGATCCTTTTACTGAGGGGAACAATGCTGAGTTTTTGGAGTTTGACCTGTACTTGAACATTCAACAAAGGTCAAAACCGGTTTGGGTAGTGCCCCCCCCTTAATGTATAGCATTAAGGTGATGTGCTTTTCTTTATGGAAGATACTAAGACAAGGAGTGACGAGAGCTTGGTTCCTTTACCACGAGTTTCCTCAGTCCTGACGATATTTAAGGCGCAAACTTTATTTGCTTACACTTGGATAAAGGATTAAACTAAATTTATTACAATTCACTTAGCACATCCTTTTGATTTTTATCCTGTTGAGTGCTACCACATGACTCCTTTGTGTGCGATTAGAAAATTTGAATATATACCCCCCACCTACTTTCTACCCAAAATTGTCAGTTATACAAATTGCTATTAACTAATTGATCTGAATTTGCAGATCAATTAGTCAGATCAATTGCAAGAATGCCATTTCTAATCTTCAGAAATGGCATTCTTAAGTTTTGGACACTAGTATATATGTTCCATTACAGATGTCCACTACATCATAGTGGATATAGATTGGAATTGTACCAAAAATCCTCACATTAGAAACAAAATAAGAGGTGCCGCTCAGTAGTGGAATAGCTGGATACACACAATTAATTTGAATTGTGCATACCTTGCTGTTCTACTTCTGGGGATTCACAACCCTAATCAAGGTTGATTTCAAGCTTGATCGAATTTATATATCCATTTTTCTTATAAACATAGTAATTCAGAACAAACGTCTTGACATCAGCAAATCAGATCATAATCCAGCCCTTCTTAAATTCCACTGCACGAAACAATGGTGATCCTGAACATGGAGACTTCTGCCAGATTTCCCATCAATCTTTTTCAAGGAAACTCCATACTTTTTTTTTTTTTCGAAATTGGAATAATGCTACCTGGGACACATCATCAAAATTCAAAGAAGCAGTAAAACATCACATGATTTAATGGAGAAAGGACTATGCTTTCTTCAAAAGGAAAAAGTTAAAAGACCTGTGGAAATAAAGCTGGGTTCATAGCAAACCAGTGGTATTAAATGTAGTGACATCATCAGAAAATTCAGCATAGAAATAGAACTGGAAAGGCAGAAACAAGCGGAAGTAATAATTTTAAAATAACAATACAGCAGCACTTAGCTGATAGTCCTTCAGCATTATTCAGTAGACAGTTTATCAAATTCTCTAAAGTGGATGTGAATATAAATCTTTGTGTATGTGAAGAGATGTCCACCACACAAGATATCCTTTCCTTTCAAAAACTACAAATCTTGGAACGTTATGCCTTTCCTGTTCTCATTCAAGATTGAGCTTGACAGACCCATTACAGCAGCTGAAGTTACTACAGCCTATAAAGAATACCAGACCAGGAAAATCCCCCAGGACAGCAGATGGTCTAGGGATAGAGCTTTACTGTAATGCCTGGGATTTTATTCTTCCCTTTCTAGCTATACTCTTTCTTTATTCCAAAAGTCAATAGGATCATATCTTAATCAACAGATGGAGGTGTGTTCTCAATCTGATGCATACTACAAGATTTTTTCTCGCATTATCAGCAACAGCCTCAAAGCAGTAATGTGATACATAATCAAAAGCACACAGGTATATGAAGTTCCAGGCTGAGTAGTGGAATTTAATCTGTTTCTGCTGTGATCTTGGTAGGCCTTATTCAAGCATTTGACATTTTCCAACATTTCTTTCTGTTCCACGTTCTCCTGCGAATTAAGGTGGACAAAAGGCAGCTATCTGAGTTTGAAGGAGTCTGTGCTATACAACCACCCACCTCCTAATCAGTAGGTTCCTATCAAACTGGATCAAAATTGAAAAAAGGATTCAAGCAAGATTTTGTCTTCTTAGTCTCTTGCTCTTTTTGCATTCATTCTGGAACCATTTTTGCAGGAAGTTGACAACTTATGTGCTGTGTGAGGATGACAATTCCCTCATCTGTGAAGGAAAATAAAGTATTATCATGGGCAGATGATGTACTTGTCACTTTGAGGACCTGCAGAGATAAGAGGGTTATCATTCTGTTGTATAAGTCTCTGATCAGATCACACTTGGACTATTGTTCTCAGATTTGGTCCCCAGGATTTGAAGGGGATAAATTAACTGTGGAAAGGATACAAAGACGGATGACAAAGATGGTTTCAGGACTGCACAAGGATAGTTATGAGGATCGGCTGAGAGAATGTGGACTGCAGAGTTTGGTGGATAGAAGAAGGAGAGGTGATATGATTGAGACTTTTAAACTGTTGAGAGGTAGTTACAGGGTTGACACTGGTGAGTTCTTTTGCTTTGTTGAACAGTGGGAAGGAGTGATGACAAGAGGCCATCCCTGGAAGTTACGAAAGGAAACTGTGAGCAAGAGGGTAAGGAGTGGTTTCTTTATGTGGAGGGTGGTTGAGCCGTGGAATGCATTGCCTGATGGAGTGGTGGGAGCGAGAACGGTCAGTGAGTTTAAAGAGTGGTATGATAGACTTTGTGTTTCTCAGGGGGGGGGGGGGGACCTCCCCTCGATGAGTCTTGACAGACTTTGTCTTAGGAAAGACCTCCCTCGATGAGTCTTTTGACTCCTTGAATAATAATAATAATAATAACATTCAGCAAAGTCAGTGGACTAACTGCCAATGCTGACAAAATTAAGGTTTTGGAAGAGATTTTGGAGGCATTTACTTTAGGCTAACTCCTAATGGAGAACCTTTCATCATACTTAGAATTCCTTTCTCCACCTAACCAATATTACCATTTCAAGAATTATACAAAAATGTTGAAACATTTGAAAATTCGAAAATTGTACCACTTTCCTTTTCTTCTAAAGCCATAGTACTTAAAACTGTAATCTAGAGAATGTTTCTGAGTACTACAGCATCCTGCTTAACTAGGACTTCTACACCATTCTGGTGCTGACATTCTTTCCATTAATAAAAACAGAATCTTGTATGTGGAAATCTTTAATATCTTTTGCCACAAACTTCTGTAGTTAGTCATTGACATGGAAATTACTGTTTAATGACTTATTGAAGTTCCAAGGATATCCTAACACTAGAGATCTTGCTTGAAGAATTGCGTATGCTTGCCTTTTAGATGTCTGTTACAAATTGGAAACAATAGAACATGCATCCTGCAGCTGTCCTCCTGCATCCTTTTATTTGGAACAGCTTATGTAATCTATTGGGCATTCCATTGCTTATAGCAAAACAGGGTTTTGTTAGCAATAACCCCCCTCCCCAAAAAAAATAAAAAATAAAAAACTTCAGTTCATTGCTGAAGTTTTTTTATTATTATTATTATTATTATTATTTTTTTTTATAATTTTAATGTTTTTATGTGGATCCTGCCCACGAAACGTTTATTTGTAAACCTATAGGTTTACAAATAAACCTTTCACACCAACCGGTTTCATTAATTTTGTTTGTTTGTATGTGTATGTACACGTACAAGTTTGATTCAAGTTTTTCCATTGGTTACAAACCGAACTATACTTGACAAGAAATTATATTCTTGCACAATCCCTTTATCCAGGTGTAAGCAAGCAAGATTTGCATGTGAAGTATCTTCATAACTGGGCTACTTGTATATAGAGGCTGTTGAATTAACATTGGTTGCCTTAGCAGGGCCGGCGCTAGGCTGGACATCGCCTGCCTGCAAAGCTGAAATGGGTGCCCCCAAACAAATGGCAATTTATTTATTTATTTTTATTTTTTTGTCATGATCATGTGGAAAGAATTTACAAGAAAGAAATTAAATTACATATTTGTTCTTGAAAACATTTTATTAATTAAAATTTAAATTTCCTAGTTTTGATATTAACAAAATTATCTATAATATTCTTTGACTAGGAATTTCAAAAGAATGTGTAGGATATATTTTGCATGAAGAATTGCAAATGAAAAAGCTTTGTGCAAGATGGGTGCCGTGCTGATCAAAAACACACTCGCATGAAAATCTCTGAACAGTACTTGGAGTGTTTTAACAGGAATAAAACTGATTTTGTGCATCGATTTATTACTATGGATGAGACTTGGATTCACCATTACGCATCAGAATCCAAACAGCAGTCAAAACAGTGGACAGAAGCCAGTGGTTCAGTGCCAAAGAAGACAAAATCGGATCCATCAGCAGGAAAGGTCATGGCATTGGTGTTTTGGGATGCTAAAACCATTTTGTTTATGAATTATCTTGAAAAGGGTAAAACAATAACTCGGGAATATTATTCTGATCTTTTAACCACACTAGATGAAAAAATGCATGAGAAAAGACCTGGTTTGCAGGGAAAAAATCATCTTTCATCAGGAGAATGCACCTGCCCACAAAGGTGTTTTGGCAATGGGAAAATTAAGGGTTCTGTACTATGAATTGTTGGAACATCCACCCTATTCCCTAGATTTGGCTCCCTCTGACTTCTCTCGCTTCCCAAAACTAAAACTCTTCATTACTGATCAGCATTTTTCTTCAAATCAAGAAGTTATTGCAGCTGTAGAGAGGTATTTTGCAGATCTTACTGTGATGCTCCAGCACTATTATCCTGTCCCACTACAGGGACAAGATAATGGTGCTGGAGCATCGCTCGAACAAATGTATTAGTCTTAAGGGAGATTATGTTGAAAAATAAAAGTAATTTTGAAATTATATAGATTAATTTTTTCATTGTTAGGCTGAGAACTTTTCAGACCACCCTCGTACTTCACTTGCAAACTTTGTATGCTTGGACTTGGATAATAAAGGATTTAAACAAGAATGCAATTTCTTGTCAATTATAATTTACTTTGCAACCAAATGGGGAGAGGGAAGAAACTTTCTATATCTTTCTCCTAATAATTTCTTGCCAAGTGTAATTTACTGTTTGTCATCAAATTTATGAGATGTACCCTCAGAGAGTGTACAGAATATTATGATAGTACTATATGACAAGTTGACATCATTATTAACTTCATATCAACAAATTTTGCCCAAGTTAATTTATTATCTGTAAGAACTCCAGTATTATCAGTTCAGAGCCTTAGAACACTAAAAAATTATTTTGGTCTTCCAAGACTTCTTACTGCATCATTCCACCTAGATCTTATCTTTCTCAGGGAATTTTCCTGTCCTCCTAGCAAAAACACTGTATTACTAACCTTTCCTCTCCATCCTGTTCAAGTGACTAATACTACCTGAGGTTTTAATATAATGAAACCTGTGGTGAATTCATCACTAAAAACACACATACTAGCCACAGTGATGACTATTTAATTCGTAAATATTTCATCCCAAGTATCTTGGGACATCATCAGTACAGTAGTTCAAACAATACTAGGAATAACATACAGTTAGGGTGCATGATTATAATGGAATCTCAATATGCATGCAGTAACGTGTTATAGAAGTAAATTAAATATAACTGGAAAAAAAAAAATAAATAAAAAAAAAATATATATATATATATATATATATAAATTATTTTACACAATTTTGTATGACAATTTCCGATACTTTAGGAATAGTAAGAACATCATTGTGGTTTAAATTTGGTCAGAGTAGTAGGGCTTCAGCACTTTTTTTTTTTCAGTTATATTTAATTTACTTCTATAACACGTTACTGCACATATATTGAGATTCCATTGTAATCATGTACCCTAACTGTATGTTATTCCTAGTATTGTTTGAACTACTGTACTGATGATGTCCCAATATACTTGGGATGAAATATTTATGAATTAAATAGTCATTACTGTGGTTAGTACGTGTGTTTTTAGTGACTACCTGAGGTTAGCTCTGCGTGCATATTCCTGAATGCTAACATTATCATTCTTTTTGTTCAGTTTTTAATCTGATAGTGCCATTAATGCCATCCGTTCACTCCCCTAATTTTTCAGAACTCTCATATTTGTGGTCTCCAGTCTTTGATCAAATGTTTTATTTCTAACCCAGCTCTCTGATCTATAAACTAAAGTTGTTTTGAACACTGTCTTGTATAGCTGATTTGGTGTTTTGACTAATTTCTCTCTTATTCCAAATAAATTTGTTTGGCTTTCTTCCATACCATTTTTGCATATACTTTTGTCTACATATTTAATTTGCCATCTTTGCTAAAATTTTGACTAAATAGCTAATTTGTTTTGCTTGCCATTCATGATTCTGTTGATCTTTTTGATGTTTCTCCTAATTTTTGTTGTCTTTTTCTTGCTGATTTTCACACAGAACTTATTACAGCAGTTATTCAGTTTATTTAGGGAGTATTAGGCAAAGGATGACTGAAAAAGAGATGGCAAGATGAAATTGTTGGAATTGCTAGAATGCAGTGAATGAGAAAAGCTGAAAATATAACAGAATGGAGAAAACTGGTAGAGATGTCCATCCAGCAGTGCACTTGATCCAAGTTGAAAAGAAGAAAAATCTGAAAGCATTTCTATGAAATATAACGAACCAGTATAAGATTAAAACTATTTTCTCAGTACATTCAAAAAACCATAATATTTCATTGTGACACTAGTGACATTTTTCTTATTATTTTCTTCATTTATTTTCCTCAGTTTATTTTTATTTTTAAATTCAATATTTATATTTATTCATATTATTATGATATCACCTATTCCAGTTGCATCCATAATCACGCATATTGTATTTTCATTTAATTGTTTCCAAAAGTTAATGTTAATTAACTTTTGGAAGCCTTTCTGTTAATGCTCTGAATATGTTTGGCATTAAAGCTAATGAAATATTTGGATAAATACATTATTTATTATTAATACCACAGTTTTTTTTTTTTTTTACTAAATATTATATTACAAAGAAATTTTATATTAACATCCAAATTGCTATACTCCTTTTAAATGTTCTTTATTTATTTATTTATTATTATTTTTTTTTTTTTATCAGTGTGGTCTTATAAAAAGTACTTGATGAAAAAACATTGTAAAATTAATTCTTATAAATTTAAAACATAAATGAAATAGGCCATATTTTACATGGTCTGCTAAAGCTCCAGTGAGCAATGTAATAGTCAACCATTAAATTATTATTATTATTATTCAGGCCTCCATGGAGTCAAGAGACTCATCATGGGAAGTCCTTCTTAGGAAACACAGTCTATCATACCACTTCTTGAACTCATTGACCATTCTTGCTCTAACCACTTTCTCAGACAATGCATTCCATGGTTCAACTACCCTCCATGCAAAGAAATCACTCCTCACTCTCTTGCTCACAGCTTCCTTTCATAACTTCCAGGGATGGCCTCTTGCCATCACTCCTTCCTGCTGTTCCACCAAGTGAAAGAACTCCCCACCCTGTAACTGCCTCTCAACAGTTTAAAAGTCTTGATCATATCACCTCTCCTTCTATCCACTAAACTCTGTAGTCCATGCTCCCTCAGCTGATCCTCATAACTGATATTATACAGTCCTGCAACCAATCTTTGCTACCCGCCTCTGTACCCTTTCTAAGTTAATTTATCCCCTTCAAATCCTGGAGACCAAATTTGAAAACAATAGTCCAAGTGTGGTCTGATCAGGGTCTTATACAACGGAATGATAATTCTTTTATCTCTGCAGGTCAGCGTCCTTCTCAGTATTGCAGCAGTCCTCTGGGATACCTTCATCACCTTTACAATATTTTTCCTGAATTTCAGTTTTCTATCAATTATCACCCCTAGATCTCTTGTCTCCCCTACTTCCTCCAGTACAGCTCTTCCAATCGAGTATGCAGCCTCCCATCGATGGATCCCAAACCTCAAAACTTTACATTTTGCTGCATTAAGCCAATATCCCCCATTCATTTGCCCATCTGTTTAGTTTATTCAAATCCTCTGGCAGGGCTGCCACATCTGCACTATTACTGATAACCCTTTCAGCTTCATCATCCAAAAACAACTGAATATCCCCCTTGCAATCCATTGACAATGTCATTAATATAAATGTTGAACAATACAGCTCCCAGTGCCAATCCTTGTGGAACCTCACCTGTAACCTTCTGCTTCTTTGATATTACCCCACCATACACAAATCTCTGATACCTATCAGACAGCCAATATCATTAAATAATATTATATATCACTAAATAAAAGAATTATAACATTGTCTAATTCTGTGTATATTTATGAGAAGGTTTTCATATTTTGAGTTTCACATTATTGACAGTTAAATACTATTTTATTTTAACTGTTAGTAATGAATATATTCATCTGAATATATTATAAATATATTGATTGCAAAAAAAATTATGTTGATTAAGATGCTTTAATTTTTTTTGGCATCTTATACACTTTAGCCCATAAGTCATGAAGGGATTTAAACTTTTAATAACTTTTTTATTAACTATTTTTATTCTTTTTTTTTTTTTTTGTTATAATGAAATACTGAACTAGAGATTTTTTTTATTAGTTATGAAAAGCCACTTATTTCACACACCTTTGTGACTTATCAGCCACCCTGTACTTTCTGAATTCACTTTTAAATATTTCATGTTAATTATTTAAACCGTAATGATACGTGACCAAATTTTCTTTGTTGAAATTTGTTTAACTGTACGTATGTGTTCAGAAATTTTTTTTTTATAAATATAGTTTACACATGAAATTTTCAGGTGAGGGAATTAACGCGTGAATATCTTGAGTGTGACCTAAAATTTGGAGGATTTGTTGTGATATCCTGTCCTTTGAAATCTGACTCTAAGGCTGTTATTAAGGAGATTCAGCTTGCCAGTCACCATGTGAGTGCTTTAAATTAAATAAACATTGTAGAACTATATTTAAAATTGATTTTTCAGTTTAAGTGATTTTTTCACTTGATATTTTTACATCTTTTTTAAGCTTGCAGTAATTGAAGAATGCTTGAAGGATTACTTCTTGTTTTGACTGCAACCATTTTTAAAAGCAAAAACTGCATGGTACACAAAGTTTCGATTTGCATATTAGTAATTGCAGAATGATGAAGAAGAAAACTGTACTTCTGTGCTAATTATGATGGAATTTATAATACATAAATGCAGTAAAGGGACTTTCCCCATGCTGTATTAATTTATTATATTCACTATTTCATTACTTATTTTTCAGACAGCAATTTTCTTTCACATCCTACTATTATATGTTAGGTCTGATGGGATAAGCTCTTGTTTTTTGTCTTCTAAAGCAGGCACAGTGGAGGCTGCATGCAGAAAAACACTAAGAACCATTCAGCATACAAATATACTTTAATTTTCTTTCTGTGTGACCCTGTTTTTAAACCTTCATGATGACAGTTCACTTGTATGAGCCTCATTATTTGGTCATTGCAATGTGCAAAAATAAGGTTTTTTGATAGCTTCATACTTCAGATATGCAATATTTCATTAAGATCTTCCAAATGTTGTGTAATTTGATCTTTTAATTCCAATTCAAGGTACAATCTGATATAATGACTCTGTAGATTCAAAGAATCTACAGAGTCATTATATACAATGATCTCTTCTGAATGGAATGCAGGAAATGGACTTTTACGGCTGCCTCTTATAAGTCACATTCTCTTAACACAATGATGGTTGACATCACTGATAGTGTGGGTAGTACTGGTTTCTGGAAAACAATCAGTTTTTTCTGTTTAGTTAAAAAAAAAAAAAAAAAAATTAGCAGAATCTCAGAATTAGTCTGAGATTCTGCTAATTTGAAACTGCTAATAAGACATTAATTTGAAGAAGTTCTAACTAATGAGTAGAATTTCATGGATGGCATAAAGGTGATTTTTACATCATCTTATCGTATTTTGGAAACAAGGTTTGCAGTTGTACTAGCTTATTAATTTCATCTTTTCAAGTTATGTGATAAATTTGATTTTTGGAAGTCATTGATTCAGGTACTAGACAAAATTTGTCCAGAGTTTCCATACCTATAAGCCAGATTAGGAAAGTATAATATATTCTCATAGTTTCTCATATTTTCATATATTCTCGTAGAATATATTTTAATATTTTCTATCACTCTTTGTGTGGCAACACTTCATTTTTATAAGATGTTTTTTGGATTTCACCAGTAAAATGTAAAAATATCAAAATAACATCACATAACATTTCAGCCAGCCTTGATGTGACTATCTTCTTTATTAATGTTATAGCATTGAATTCCCCATGTTACTACCACTACCAGTAGTATTTCTGTATAATGTTAGTAGCAGTGAGTTCCCCATGTTACTACCACTACCAGTAGTATTTCTGTATATGCAGCAGTTTGAAGAGTTAGTGATAAGCCACACTGACTAGCAGTTTGGTGTCATATTTGTCACTGTTTTTATGACCCCACTATGTTATAATAAGTGTGACAAATTTTGTTTCATACTTAAATCACCATGATCTAAAAATCAAGTTTATTACAGAACTTGGAAAATATTACTGATTACCATATTTGGATGTATAGGTCGGAAAAATTGCTAACTTCCACTTTTGCATTATATTTATGGCACAGTTTCTTTCTGGAGGTGCGAGCTGGAAAATATTCCAGCATATATTGACCCAATGCACACCAGATGTTATTTGCATGATACTTCCAATCTTCATCCTATTTAAAAAATAATAATAAATAAATAATATAAAGCCTGTAGTGATCAAAACATTAATCCTATTACTGAATGGAAATTAACAAGCACAACTAAATCACCTTTTACAACTATATACTAAATGGTTACGGGGAAAAAAAAAAAGATATTGTTTGAAGAGCACCCTGTGTCAAGTCCGTATTCATGCAAAGAAGCTGTTATAATCCCATATGCTTGTGTGACTTCAAATCTTGTAAAATTAGAGAATATGCCATAAATGTCATCTTATAGCCAGAAACTAGTCATTATTAAGACCTCTAGATAAATAACATGTACTTTTTGAAAAATATACACATGTATACAAATGAAACTATTAGAAAACCTACGTGCAAAAAATAAGCCAGTCCACCAAAATATGTACCAAAGAGAACATCAGCGATGCTAATCAGCTGTGATGGCAGGACTAGCATGTTTTCATAGAAGATCATGAAATAAACTAGAAAATATCTTCTTCATTCCATTTAAAATGCTGTTTAAAATTTAAAATACAGGCATCTGCATTGAGTGAGAGTGAGCACTCATCATGGAAGGTCCACACTAACCATTATTGACATAATGTGTATCATTTCCCTCCTTAAACTTGACATCCCACAAACATTCACTTGTCATCTCTGTTCAATAAAGCTAGTCCTTATACCTTTTGCTAATCACACTCTTGCACAGTTTGAGAGATGGCCCCTTGTTTCCCTCCTATCTAGCCATGTATTGTAAAATTTTTTCAGCATCTGCTCTATAATCCCCTTTTTATGTTTCTGTTTTTTCATGATATTTTTTCTGTTTTTCTATTATACCCTCTCTTTTCTATAAATCAACTAACTTTTGTAACTCACAAGCCTATCCTCATAGAAAGTACTCCAAAAACAAGTCCATTTTGGTCACTAACTTCTGAATTCTCTTCACCACCACTTCCACATTCCCAAAAAACCCAGGCAGCAAAATCTCTGCATAATAATCCACATGGTTCTGTCAGAGCCTTATACCAGAGGGACAATATTGTTCTTATCCCTACTTTTCAGTGAATTTCTTAACAGCTGAGTGATTCTTTGAGCTATTTTTACCACTTATGTGATATTTCCTTTGAATTTCAACTCTCTGTCCACCATTACCTCTAAATAGTTAGCCTCATAAAATTTCTTGTGGTCCAGTTCCATCTATGTAATACACATACTATTTACTGTATTTGCCGGCATATAAGACGCACAAGCCTATAAGATGCATCCCTTTTTTGTACACATTTTTAGGAAAAAAAACTTTATTGCTGAATATTATAATGAATTTACAGTATTTCAAATACAAAGTAATAAGGTCTACTTTCAATAAATACCTAATCTAACTAGGAAAGAGTACCCACCTTTTAATCTTCTTCATCAAAACCCAGAAATTCATCTCCAGAGCTAAATGAAGAGACACTTGAAACCCCTTCTAAATCAGAATCTGAGTCCTCATACCACAAATTGTCCTCTGTGCCATGCAGTGCATTACTAATGCCACACTTCTTGAATGATTTAACCACTGTCTCATTTTTCACAGCATCCCATGAAGCTTTGACCCACTCACAAACTATCGAAATGCTAGGCCTCTTCCTGATGGCATAACCTCAAAATCTGAAGACTTCATCCAGCAGTCTTCTGGATGCAGTGTTCCACTTCTCCCTCATAAATCATCTAATTCCAGGAGTTAGACCTCTTGGAACTAATTAAGTTTTCAATTCCTTGAATTTATTTTTAACATCTGTTCTGTGAGAACGAAACTGATCCCATACTAGCAGGGCAGGCTTCTTCAACAGTCCGCCAGAGCGCCTAGACCAAATGTTATCTGTCCATAACTGGAATACTAGAATGTATTCCAGTAACTGGAATACATAACTAATGTAACTGGAGTGCTCTTCAAACACCGCAAGGAAGCAAGAAAGAAATCGCATAACTCGGAACAGAGAAAATTTCCAGAAATGAAAGTAATAAAAAACTGAGTATTGGTGTATAAAATGCACCCTGTTTTTCAGACCTATTTTCAAAGAAAAAAAGTGCATCTTATACGCTGGCAAATATGGTACATGTAAACATAAGAAATAATATTTATTAAATATACTACAAAATATTTCAGTTTGAAACTAACAAACTATCATCAGTGGCTGGAACAACATTTTTTTACAAGGTACAATGCAAACAGTCGAATTATTCAAAATAGTACGAGCTGCATGATATTAAATCAGGCTGAAACTGCAGAGTTGTCGGAAACTTGACGCCAGAGTACATATTGGCGCTAGTTGTTGCAAAGAAGTAAGCTGCCACGACGTAGAAAGAATGAAGAAAGTGGGGAATATAAAAATGGTTGCAGCGACTTAAATGCTCTCTCTTAGATATCTCTCATTTGGTAGTCTCATCATGTCGTGATCGGAGACATAGGAAGTCACTCGAAGGTTGGGAGGCCTTGTGGAAGCAGCCGTGGAGAACCAATGGTCATCATGTAGCCAAGTGTAGATGTGTTCCTGACCCAGCAAAGGTCGTATCAGTGAGCCTCTAACCATGCCGAGCTGAGTGACCAATGAGTGGCAAATCAACTCTGTAGCTCCCTCAAGAGATGGGCCATCCCCAAGATCGATGCCAAATCGATTTGATGACACCTAAAGAGAACCAGACAAAAGAAAGTGCCATCAAGAAGCATGTGAGAAAGGCCAAGTATGACCAAGTCCCAGGTAAGAGAGACATTTGTTAATTTTGAATAATTGTGCCTGAAGAATTTGTGTTTCTTGCAGAAAGAACTATCTAAGTTGAAGCTTTATAAGTGAAAGAACTTTAGAAATTATCTATAGGAATTAGACTTTTAAGTGAAAATTGAAGGCTATGTGAGACATTAGAAATGATATATTTAGTTTTGATTAATATGAGGTCCTTTAAGGAAAGAAATATGTGAAGGAGTGTGTGTTTTAAAAATGAATTAATTGTTTTAAATTAATCCCTTGTGTACAGTGGGAGGTATAATGTAATTAAACTGAGAATTCTCAATTATTTGTGTAGTCAAAGTATGCTAGAAATAATTCTTTATTGTGTAATATTTGAACTTGACTAATTAAATGTTCTTTGTTAATTTAAACCATGGAATTGCCTGATTTCTTTCCATTGCGCCGCTCATTCAAATGTGAACCAAGGAGGGTAGATATTTAAAGTAATATGGGCTACGACTGAAATGAATAGTAAAGTATAATTGAATAAGTGAATTGAGAGAATTAAGCAAGTGTTTACATTATTATTATAGTATGCCAAGCTGGGGAATAATTTCTTGATGTTACCCAGTCTAATTGTCTAGAACACAGGGTGGTGCAGTATAAAATAAATTTCCCTGCATTCGAAAGAAAATTAACTCTAGCTGAAGATAAACAAATTGGTGCTTTCCTCCCCCCCCCCTTACGGCAAGCCCTTATTGTTTAAACCACGTGTGCTAGTTAATGATAATGATTGAGCCAAATAGAAACTCGGAGACTGCAATAAGTGTTAAATGTGTATATGCTTAGTTAAAAGTAGAACATTTGAGTAAGAACGTAGTTTGAACAAATAGAAGATAAATAATAGAAATAAAAGAAGTAAAAAATGAAGAATAGAGGAATACTACATCATTGACATCTGAGCCAAGCTTTTGGTCATGTTCCCTAGTAGTACTAGTTCTTTTCAAAGCACTCCATTAACAAATTTGCTAACAAGGGAGAACGGTAAGCACCCATTGCTAATCCTTCTTTTCTTCTGCTCAAAATATTCTTCTTGGAATTTGAATAAAGTGCTATTAAATGAGCCATGGCAAAGTTGATACTAAGCAAAGAGCTGGTAGAAAGCTATAAAATGCATCTCCCAAGACGTTATGTGACCAGCGTGGAACATTAGGCCACAACCCCTCCATTACAATGCCAAGAAGAACAAAGAAAGGCCGTATAGCCCTTGGCCAGAATCATTCGATGTGATTAAATTTCCCCAATTATATGACTACTCTGATTAAAACCATTTATGGAGACCAGAGAATGATGCAGTGAGGGAGCTTTCCCAAATAATAAGCAATACTGGAATAGCTCAAAGAACTCATAAACATAACAGTAATCAATACAATCCTCTTTTCCTCTATATAGAAACATTTAATTGTCGAATGCTTGAAGAAGAGGAAGACCTTACCATCTTCCAGCAAGAACTAAAACATATTAAATGGGACATCATAGGTTTAAGTGAAGTTTGCAGGCAGGATGAACATTTAATAAAACTAAAAAATGGAGACTACTTATACTATTATGGGGAAAACTAAAGGACAATATGGAGTGGGATTTCTAAGTAAGAAAACAATTACATGTCTTATAGAAGAATTTAATTATACAGATGAACGAATAATTGAAATTACACTTAAAATAAACTCTAAACTTAAAATCAGGATCATCCAAACATGTGCTTCCACCTCATCCCATAATGATGAAGAGATAGAAGCATTTTATGACTTACTGCAGCACACTTTAGATAAAAAAGAAATAGCAATCAAAACTTTACTATATTAATAGGCAATTTTAATGCCAAAGTAGTTCATCCTATTCACCAAATAGATACAATAGGACCATACATATATGGTACAAGCAGCAACTCAGGAATGGCTCTTACAGAATTCTCTATCAGTAACAAGCTTTATATTATGAATACATTTTTTAAGAAAGCCCTCAAAAGAAAATAGACATGGAGAAGTCCAAATGGAGAAATAAAAAATGAAATAGATTATATAGTGTGTAATCATAAAGAAATAGTTCAAGATATTCAGTACTAAATCAAGTAAAAACAGGAAGTGACCACAGACTGGTTAGAGCCAAAATTAAAATAAACCCCAAATTGGAAAGAATAAAATGGCTAAACAACAAAAAATCAAGAAGTTTTGATTTAAAACATATTGAAAACAAGAATAAGGATTACGAAGAAAAACTCAATCAAAAACTAGACTTAATAAATATATTTGAGGAAGACAAATAAAATCAGCAAAAATCAACAGAAGTAATAATCTCAGCAGCCAATGAATTCAAAAACAACAAACAACAAAAAGACCATAAAGTTTCAGAGGAAACCTTACAACTACTAAAAAAGAAACGAAATATGAAACAAGAAAAAAACTTAATTTCTAAAATAGGATATGCTGAACTATGCAAAACAATAAGGAAAAAGATGAGAAATGAAATAAGATCTTATAACACTAAAAAAAAAAATAAAAGAAACAATTGAAAACAATAAAAATATGAAAATACTAAGAAAACATTTGTCAGTTGGCAAAAGTCAAATAACCGCAATAAAAAATAAGAATGGAAACTACAATAAGGAACCAAGAACAAATCCTAAGCAGGCTAGAAGAATTTTATAAAGAACTCTATAGCGATCCTTCAACAGATAAATCAAATATAAATAACTCTTCTCCATCGCATCTGGAATTCATCCCCCCCCCCATTCACTTCAGATGAAATTAAACAAGCATTAAAACACACGAAAAATGGAAAATGTCCTGGTGAAGACCTAATTCACATAGAATTAAATGGGAAGGAAACAATATAATTCACCATGTCACAAACTTACTAAATCTATGCCTAGAAGAAGGGAAGATACCAGAAAACTGGAAAAATGCTACTCTGATACTGTTATTTAAAAAAGGGGACAAAGAAAAAGTAAAGAACTATAGACCAATTAGTATTCTCTCTAATCTGTACAAAATTCTCACAAAAGTAATAACAAACAGGTTAACACCTCTTCTAGACTCAAATCATCCAGTAGAATCATCAGGATTCTGTAAAGGCTTTAATACAATTGATCATATTCAGGCAGTAAAACAAATAATAGAAAAAGCAGAAGAAAACTAATTGCCTCTCTGTTTAGCATTCATTGATTATGAAAAAGCATTTGATTCCATCAAAACTAATGCCATAATCAAAGCACTCCAGAATCAGGGAGTTCGTGGAGAATATATGGCTCCCTCCAGACAATATACCTCACTGCAACAGCAACAATCCAACTTCACAAGAGTAGCAATAAAATATCAATTGAAAAAGATGTCCGACAAGGAGACTCTCTATCACCCAAAATCTTTACAGCAGTCCTTCAAGAATATAATATAAACTGGACTAACCTTGGTATAAAAATTAATAACAGAAACTTAACACACCTAAGATATGCAGATGATATAATTTTTGCAAATACTAAAGAAGACCCTAATATAATGATAGAAGACCTATACCATGAAAGCAGAAAAGTTGGTCTAAAGATAAAAAAACTAAAATCATGTTTAATCATTTTGTAACATCAAAAAACATAATAATAGAAAACAATTTCTTGGAAAGAGTCTCTTCATATACATACTTAGGTCATCTCATTGATCTAAACTGTGGACTCCAAAAGAAAATAAATAGAGTTCAACTTGCCTGGAGTGCATTCAGAAAACTGAAAAGCATTTTTCAAAACAATGATGTCTCACTCTGTTTAAAAAGGAAGACATTTAACCAGTGTATACTTCCAGTCATCTCATATGGTTGTGAAACTTGGGTGCTAACAAAAGCACTGGCAAATAAATTAACAACTCAAAGAAAAATGGAGAGGTTGATGCTAGGCGTTACATTAAAAGATAAGAAGCGAAACACCTGGATAAGAAGCCAGAATAGCATCACTGACATCATTCTTCACCATGAACGACTAAAATGGAAATGGGCTGGACATCTATCCAGAAGAGAAGATGATCGATGGACCACCATATTAATGAACTGGATTCCTAAAGAAGGAAAACGAGGCCGAGGACGTCCTAAAAGAAGGTGGAGTGATGAATTGTCAAAGTTTGTTGGGGAAAATTGGTCAACCATTGCCAAGAACAGAGAAAGGTGGAAAGAACTGGAGGAGGCCTTCATCCAGCAGTGGACAGAAAATGGCTGAAAAGAAGAAGAATGCAGTATTTAAGGAGACTTATAGTGTCCTGTGGAAATAGGCCCTATAGTAGGAAGGGTTCTGTTTTTGGTACATCAGTGACCAGATTAATGATATAAAAGCTTGCAAGTAGATTGTATTGTGATGTCTTTGGTTCTTTCTATGAAGTGTGTTGTGTTACTGACAAAAGAGGTTGTTTTGCTGATGTGGGGGCTTAACGGTGTTATTAGATATTTGGATAGCAATGAAGTTGGTGAATGTCTTGCAGCAACAGTTTGTCTCAGTAGCAAGCCCTGCTTGTGTACTTTTGGGACTTCATAAATTCTTGGTACCAGGGAGGATGTCTTGAGATGAGATATTTTTTGGTATGTTCAGGTAAGTTCAGCATATCTTTTATCAAATTATTGATCTTATTATGGAAATGACCTGTTGGGTCATGATTTTTAGTATGTCCTTACTCCACAGAAGTCTGCACAGTGATATTCAATCCACAGCCTGTTGTTTTATCAAGTCATTATCCTTTTGCACAAGATACCATTTCTGTTTAGGTTATCCTTCATGATCACTGCATCACCTTTATTAATTACTCTCTCCAATTTAGCATCATCAACAAACAACTGGATATTTTCCCTTAAATCATTCCCAGTATTATTAATGTATAAATTAAACAGGAGAGGTTGAAGCACAGAGCCTAGCAACACAATATGTCATCTCTGTACTTGAATAGTAGTCTCTGATCACCACTTCATGTTAATCCTCATTTGCTCCAGCTTATGTAGTAGGGTTCCATATATCTAATTAAATATATGGAAAGTCCATATATTTAATTGATATCTCAGCTCTGTTTCAGTTTACAATGAACTCAGGCTATTTTGTTTGGCAGGAAAAATTCTATAAACAGATAGAGGGGACAGCCATGGGTTCACCACTTTCCCCACCCTTGGCCAACTTCTTTATGGAGACTTTTGAAGAGGAATCCTTAAACTCAGCCCCACAAAAACCTACCATATGGCTTCACTACGTTGATGATGTGTTCGCTATTTGGCATGGCCTGGATTCACTCCTCTCCTTCCTAACACATTTAAACAACCAACACCCTAGAATCAAGTTCATCCAAAAAGAAGAAAACAATAACCTCCCCTTCCTAGACACACTAGTCACCCGCCAACCTGATGGAACCTTGGTTTACTCAGTTTATAGAAAACCCACCCATACAGGCAGATACATTCACCAACAATCCCATCACCCTCCCCTCACAACAATATGGAGTTATTAAGACACTATTCAACAGGGCAAAAATAATCTGTTCAAATGATCAAGCCCTAACCACTGAACTGAATCACATCCGTGACACTTTCTCAGCCAATGGCTACCCTCCCCCCCCCCCCCCCCCCCAAAAAAAAAAGAATCCAAAAAATACTTAAACCAGTTATCCACAACCCACCTCCCCCCCTTTCACAAAAAAGATTACTCTAAATCCATCACCATTCCCTACATCCGAGACACCTCGGGAAAAATCAACAAAATCTTAAAAAAACATGACTTGACCACTTGTTACAGACCACACAGAAAATTGGCATCCCTTATCCGCTCCACTAAAGACCAACCACTTACCCTAGACCAACCTGGTGTATACCAGGTCCCTTGCAGCTGTAAATTGTCCTACTTTGGCCAAACAGGCAGGACAGCAAATATCAGAATCTCAGAACACATGGATTACATCTGATTTCACCAGTATAGCCACTCTGGGCTTGCAGACCACGCTCTGGATACTCCCCACAGAATAAGATGGAAGAAAGCCACAGTAATAAACTGCAGCAAGTTCAAATATGAAAGACTATTCATGGAATCAGCCCCAGCCCTTAGGAACATGCCAAACCTCAAGAAATTTGGATGCATGAGACTGCCCCAAATTTGGGAAACATTTATCAGAAGAACTTCAGCCCAAAGGCCAAGAACTACCAATATAGCCTGCCAGGGGCACCATCAGGACTTTTGGAAAACGTTAGCTTCTTAGCTTCGGTTCTCATTTGCTGTTATGTAATACTTGTGTGCACGTCTTTGTATTAAGTTCCCAAGAAGATGGCAACGTGACATTTGCCGAAATATCGGAAAGTATATATTAAAGTTTATTTAATTTATATTTCTAGTGTACACTGTCAATTCCTTAATTATTAGTTATCATATTCCTGATATGATCAGATATCTATAGTACCCTATAGATATCTGATCATATCAGGAAGGCAATTTGTTGCTGTGATGATTGAAGGGTTGGATAATTGAAGTACAACTACACTAGTGCTTCTTGGTATACCAGAAGTTATTTGACATGCTATGGTCAGTTAATTGAAGAGTTGTTTTGAAGGTGAGATAAATGACAGTTTACTGTATTCTTGATTCTATCCCTAACCTAGTTTTCTACTGCTTTAACCAGTGTGCCTGAAATACTAATTGGCCTATAATTTGCTACCTTCTGTGTTGAAGCCACCTTTATGTAACGAGATTAACTTTGTCTCTTTCTTTTTACCTCTGGCAGAGTGGGGTATTCATTAGTCTGTTGATAGAAAGAGGGCAAAGTCATCCTCATTACATGAAGGCCTCTCCAAGACAGAGATAGCAAATAAACTGCCTATTTAGAGGTCCTACCATTTCCCTTGCACTCTCATTAAATCACAGGTTGATATCTCATCTAGTGCCATGGTTGTTTTCACATTGAGATTTTTTTTACGAGTAATATCCTAAATACTGCTACCAGTTATTTTGCTTTATTCTCATATCAATCCTTGTTGCATCAGTCACTGTTGTATTATCTCTACCTGAACGACACATGCACATATGCAAAGTGATCACTTGGTAATTCAACTGCTTCTGCTTCTGTACCATCAACATTCATTTGAGTTATATTTCCATAATCAGTCTTTCTTTTTCTCTTTTCTCTCTAAGTAGCAATAGAATGAACTTTTTGGAATTCCCTTTGGCCTTCTCAGCTAATTTTCTCTCATCTGATTTTGCTTTCATCGCTTTACTATTGTCCTTCATGTCTGTGGTGTGGAATGCTGATTAGTTTCTTGATTACTTTTTTTTTAATATGTACACTCCACAGCATTTTATTTTATTTATTAATTTTTAGCTTTTAATTTTTTGAGAAATGATAATGTATACTAGAATATTAATTAAAAACCTTTAATCAATACCTTCCTATATTTAAGCATGAACTTTCCAAATCTCAACAAATTTGGGTGCATGAAATTTCACTCAAATTTGAGAAGCATACCTTTTAAGAACGGCAACCCAATTTAGCCCACTAGGGGGACACCATTTAGGACTCTAGACCCAACTTCTGTTAATCTTATTCAGCCTCATTTGCCCAGTGATAGTGCCTGCAGGTACATATCATTTTTTTTTTGTGATCCCTGATAATGGCAATGTAACATTGCTGAAATATAGGAAGGTATTGATTAAAGTTTTTAAATTAACATTCTAGTATACGTTGTCATTTCCTGAAAAATTAAAAGCTATGTATAACCAACATATATGCTTATCTACAAGAATCGTTAATTTTTATTTATTTATTTTTCACTCCTGTGTAATAATGGTATTCATCCACTTAACATATACTGATTTCCCTTCCTCTTCATAGTAATAAGCAATGTAATAGTGCTTTCATTAAATATCCCTTGATTGTTTCCCATACTCTACAGACATCCTTCCCTTAAAATATGCAGCTGTGATCTCAGTTTGTTGTAATCACCAAGTTTGTACTTCCACATTTACCCCATGCTACTTCCATGGTCAAGACTTCATCATGCTATACAGTTGGAGGCAAACCTTGGTTATGAATAGGGATGTGCCAAACCAGGATTTGGTCAAAGCACCAAATATTCAGCTGAAACATACTGAATTAAATTTTATAAACAAATGTTGTGAGGAGGAAAAAAGGAGGAAGAAGCACTCATTAAAAACTGATAAACATTTTTAATGAATGTATTTTTTATTCTAAAGATTCAAATGTTTAAAATTTAAATTAATTATGCCTTGGCCAAATATTAGGTACTTCGGCAAAATTGCATAGTGAAGACAGATTAAAAAAAACATAATTCTTCACTTAATTATATAACCATGAATAAGTTACATTAAACTTGACAAAATTATATTCTTGTTTAATGTGTTATCCAAGCATAAGCAAACAAAGTTTGCATATGAAGTATCATCATGACTTAAAGTTTAATTTCACATATAACCAAGTGATAAAACGTTCATCATTTATCTCTGATTCAGAGTATTTTAATAATAAGGAGATACAACTTTTCACTACTTGTATATAAGACTTATGTGATTATGATTTCTGCAGGGCTTCAACCTTGGTATCTCTTCTGGGTGCAACTCCTGCTGAGAGACCACAACAAAGATTTAAACTGGTGGTGACCATTCCCATATTGCTAAGCTTTATAAGATGCTAAGGTATAATAGGATTGCATTATGGGATAATGTGAAGTCATTAGCCTCTTTATACAAGTAGCCTAACCATGAAGATGCTTCACAATTAGGATACTTGTAACATTTAAATATAATTTCTTGTTTAAAGAATTAAACAAGAACATAATTTCTTGTCAAGTTCGGTTTAGCAATGATCTGTATTTAAATTTTGTAGATCAGGAAGAGGGTTGGGATAAGGTGACCAAGAGAAAAGTTGTTCAAAATGCTACAGTTATATAGCGACAATGGAACGTTATATCAAGCAATACTTAGTCTATATTTGGATTATTAGTTGACAGTTAGAATTGAAGGAGGTACAGGAAGATGGTTTGATGTTAAATGAGGTGTGAGACAAGATTCTGCTTTATCTTCACTTATGAAGGAAACTGGTAATAAATTTGATATCAAAATTTAAGACGTTAAATTTTGCTTTTATGTCATATTTCTATATAAATCCAGTACAAGTCTGCAAGATTCCCTGTCTAAATTGAATAACTATTGTGATAAATTTGTTATGAAAATCAGCAATAAAAAAGACAAAATAGGCAGGAACACTGAAATTATTGACTGCATTCTAAATGAAAAACTTATAGGACAAAGAACACATTTCAGGTATTTAGGCATAACTGAAGAGGACAAATTAAGTACCGAAATAGCAGAATTATCAAAGCTATTATGGTACGAAGTGAACTAAATAATTTTTATGGCATAAGAGAGAAATTAGTAAAAACATTAAATTAGCTGTATACAAAGCACTGTTTACACTAATTTTAACTTATAGATCTGAGGGCTATGTTTAAAATAAAACATTTGATCAAAGACTGGAGAGTACAGAAATGAGAGTTCTGAGAAAGATTAAGGGGTGAAAAAGATGGCATTGTAGTATTAAAAATGCAGATATTTGGAAAGAACTCGACATTGTTATCTTGCAAAAATGTGTTAGCAGAACTAATCTGAAGTATGATTGCTTTAACAGAATGCAAGAGGAAAGGTTAGGGAAAAAAGCATTTTTGCCAGGATTGCAGGGAAGAGACACAGAGGAAGACTATAATCTAGGTTGATTGATACAGTAAGAAGATCTGATAATGTTATGGTCTTGACAGATAACAGATTAATTTGGAGGAATTATTGATAGGAAGTTAGTACAATATGAAAAAGTTACATGATTGTAATATCAATATAATATGTATAATCAATTACATGATTGTATATATATACACTAGAGGGGGGGTTTAGCCCCCTAGTGTGTGTGTGTGTGTGTGTGTGTGTGTGTGTGTGTGAGAGAGTGTACTGTGTATATATATATATATTCAGAGAGGGAGATTTCCACTTTTACAAGTATTAGGAAATCTCTCTTTTGCAAAGATATACTAATATTTTTTTTTTTTATATAGGTTGTTATGATTACAGGGGATGCACCACTAACAGCTTGCCATGTTGCTAGAGAATTGCATTTTACTAAAAGAGAAATCACCGTTGTTCTCACTCCTCCAAATATCCATTGTAAGTATATGCATAAACTGTCATGCTTACTTATTTATCCATTGTAAATGTGTTTAACTAATATGCATATTATTCAGGACCTCCATGTAGTCACAAAACTTATTGTGGGAAACCCATCTTAGATAACGCAGTCTGTTATACCATTCCTTAAATTCATTTGTCATTTATGCCCCCCCCCCCCCCCCCCCACTATCGAGCAATGCATTCAATGGTCCATCCACCATCTGTGACAAAAAAGAAAAAAGGCAACTTCTTACTTACAATTGCCCTTTGTTCTTGCTCCTTTTTCTACCATATGAAAGATCTCCCCAGTCAATCCTGTTACAACCTCTCAGTAGTTTAATATCACTTAACTGTGATATTCAATCTATCCACTAAACTGTGCAGTCTCTATGTCCTCAGTATGTTCTCATAACTAACATTCTACAGAGTTGATATTATATGTATACCAGGGGTGCCAATAATGCCGATCGCAATCTATGGGTAGATCACATAATGCTTTGGGGTCAATCTCAAATTTATTTTCTCAGTTTTCAAAATAATATATAGATGAGTCCGAATATGATAAAGCAAATAAATAATGTTAACCTATTTATCAAATAATAATGTATATTATGGGTCTATTTAAAATTTATGTTAATTAAAAACTTAAAATAAATATTTTTTGTACAATAATTCCAGTTTATAATTCAATTATATTAAATTGAATTTTATTTCAAAAATTTCAATAGAAAATTACAAATATTAGTTAAAAATATTTAAAATTCCCGCTATGAGACTTCTGTTGTAGAGTGTACTTGGAAATGTATGTGCCCTCATAGACACACCCACTTTGGGTTTTTGTTCGCTTTGATGCACTGTACAAACATAACACATGAAGCTCGATGTATAAATGATAGCAGTATTATAAACTCGGTTGTTTGTTTTGTGCTAGTGCTCTGCTACAACTTTAAAATTTGAAGTTTAAAGTGTTTTAATATAATTTAAAATTGTACCATCATGACTACTACGAAAAAAGCAAAGACATATCACTATCATCAAGAGTGGGAACATGATTATTTTTTTATTATGATCAAAGACAAATGTTGTTGTTTGATTTGCAATGGAAGTGTTTCTCTGCCGAAAGAAGGGAACTTGGAACGACACTTTAAATTGGTGCACAGCAGCTATGAAACGGCATATCCACGTAACAGTGATTTACGAAAAGTCAAAATTCAAGAATTGAAGAAAAGTTTGTCATCACAGCAGTTATGTTTCATTAAAATAATATTGAACTCAGAGACAGCAACAACTACATCGTTAAGAGTGAGCCATATTCTTGCCAAACATAAGAAACCCTTCAGTGATGGTGCAATTTTTAAAAAGGCATTTCTCGCAGCAGCTGAATCGTTATTTTGTAATTTTGAAAATAAATTAGAAATAGTTGCTGCTATCAACAAAATACAGTTGCAAAATGAGTAGAAGAAATAAATTGGGATCTAAAAGAGCAACTAATGCAGGATATTATGGATTGTCAGGCCTTTTCACTTCAGTTGGATGAATCTACTGATGCAGTTGACATTGCCCAAATGATTATTTTTATTAGAATGGTTTTTTAAAGACTTTTCTATTAAAGAAGAATTACTTACTATCATTCCGTTAAAGGGAATGATAGTAACTTGGGGTGAAGATATATTTATCAGTTTTAAGAGTTACAGCAAGACCATTCAACTGCCTCTTTATAAACTAGTGTCAATTACCACAGACGGTGCACCAGCTTTAACAGGTCATCGCTACAGTTTTATCACACTATGTAGGCATGATGAAGATTTTCCTAATTTCTTGCGGTATCATTGTATTATACATCAACAAGTGCTGTGTGCTAAAGTTTTAAATATGAAAGAAATTATGAACATAGCTTTCAAGATTTCCAATTCAATTCAGGCAAAAACTCTGCAAAGGCGCCTTTTTAAGTTGCAAATGGAAGAAAGTGATAAGGATGAACCTTCTGAGTTGCTTATGCATACTGATATCAGGTGGTTAAGTCGGGGCAAATTTCTTCAAAGATTTAGGAATTTAATTGAAAAAATGAAACAATTTCTAGCCGATAGGAGTGACGAATACAAACAGTTAAAAGATGATATTTGGCTATTGGATTTAGCTTTTTTGACCAATATAGCCAGTAAATTAAATGAATTAAACCTAGAACTTCAGGGTCCCGGAAAAACAATTTTTGATATGATTAATTCTATCAATGCTTTTAAAGAAAAATTGAATCAACTGATAGTGAGGCTTGAAAATAACAATTTATGTAATTTTCCAAATATGACTACACACTTAAGTAGTTCTGCTTTTGCTAATTTCAATGGAAATAAATATATTCAAAGTAATTGCAGAATTTGACGACCACTTTCAGGATTTCAAGAAACTTGAGAACGTAATTCTCTTCATGAGTTTTCCATTTGATACCAATGTAAAGCCAGAAATAATAGCAGAAAACCTTTCCTCTATTTGTGATATGCATATTGTTATGCTAGAAGAAGAAATAATAACAATAAGAAATGATGTTTATGTCAAAGCAAGGTCACACGAAGAGAGATTTTGGAAATATTTACCGGAATGCAAGTATCTGAACTTAAGAAAATGTACAGAAAATATTTATGCTTATTTTGGTTCGACATACTTGTGCAAATTGGCATTTTCACAAATGAACATTATTAAGTCAAAATATCGTATCGCATTAACATTCGAGCATTTGGAGTCATGTTTGAGAAATGCATTGACTAATTACACACCAAATTACACAAAAATTGTGAACTCATTGCAGTGTAAAATAAGTAATGCTGGTTCATCAGGAAGTTTAAAATGAAATGTTTATTTTAATCTGTATGGTTAAAAAACTGCAGTATTCTTTTAAGCATTATAACTAATTAATATTACGATAATTATAATAATATACTGTAATAATAATAAATAATATAGCGATATTTTTTTCTTATACTCCAATTTTGAAAAAGGTAGATCACAGGTATATCTGTATGGACAATGTAGATCTTATGCATACATTAGTTGACATCCCTGATGTATGCTGAGTTAGCTTTGCATTAGGAACACCCACCTAATAATGCATTGGTCCACCTCTCTGTGCAATCACAGCTTGCAGATGCCTACAAACAGATTCCAGAAGGTGTTGAACATCCTCCATGTGTAACTCGACCCATGTCTGCTGCAGCAACTCTATCACTTCATGCTCATTCCGTGGAGGAGGATCAGCAGTTCTCACACCCCATTCTAGCATATCCCGCACATGTTCAATTGGGTTACAGTTTGGGAGCCGAGGCAATGTGGTGAATTCGTTGTCGTGTTCCTCCAACCACTCACTAGTTGTATGAGCCTGATGACAAGGTGCATTTTTCTGTTGCAAGATTGCACTGTGGTCGGGGTTGACCTCCTGCATATATGAATGGAGATGGTCAGCTAACAGGTCCCTATAGCATTCAGTGTTTGTGGGATGATAACTGATGAACCTATTGCATACCAGGAAAAGGCTCCCCAGACCATGACACCATCTTCACTGGCCTGTAGAACCCCCAACTGTGCAATCAGGGGATATGGCTTCATGCTGTTTATGGATGTATGTTCATGGTTAATCCAGTCTAGTACACTCTTGATAAAGTTGTACAGGAGCAACCAACAAGTGTTTCTGAAATATTGGCACCTTCCCTCCAGGCCTCAACTATCTGCCTGCAATCAAATTGGCTTATCATGTTTCCCCATTACTGGCAAATGTTTACTGCTTACAGAGGAATAGATGTGCCTGTTTACATACCATAAACAGGCACACCTATCATGGATGTATGTTCACAGTTAATCCAAAGTACCACGTGATAGCAACATCAAGTTGCACTTGATGTTGCTATCACGTGGTACTTTGTTATCCTGCTGAATATGTAAATGGGGGGGGGGGGGTTCCTCATGCAAAGCTAACTTTGTGTACTACCCCAAGATTAATTTATGCCACCTCAAATCCAGATCTGAGCATAGTAATCTAGATATGGTTTGTTCATTGCTTTATACTATGGAATCGCTCTTTTATCGCTGCTAATCAACAACCTTCTCGATATTGTGGCATTTCTCCAGTATACTTTCATGTTTGCAAATTTCTGTCGATTTTCATTCTAATTTCCCTTGCCATCTCCACTTCCTCTATTATAATTCTGTATATAGAGTATGCAACTTTCAACGAACCCCAAACTTGCATTATGCTGACATCCCTATCCGTTTGCCCAATTTTCCAACTTATTCAAATTCTGAGAGCTGCACCATTGGCACTATCACTAATAAGCCTCGTCTTATTATCTGCATACAACTGAATATCCATCAGAAGCCCACTGACAGTGTCATTGACATAAAAGTTAAATAGTAGAAGTCTCATTACTGAATCCTGTCGAACTCAACTTGCGACTTTCTACTTCTTTAATACTGCTCTCTAGTAAACAACAATCTGATATCTCTTAGAGAGCTGATCTCCAATCCAGTTCACTAATCTGATATCTAAACCCATATCAGCTTAAATGCCTTATGTGATATTTGTCACATAAGATATTTAGTCAAATAACTTTGTAAAATCCAAAAAATGGTAGTATGTGTCTTTCTCTCATCAGCTGCCCTTATTTCTTTATTATAAAAAGGCAGTCAGATTATTGAAACAAGAGTTTCCCATAAATCCATGTTAACCCTCACAGATAACATTATTCTTATTTGCCCTATTTTATATGCAATCTTTCACTAATTTTTCCAAAATCTTACCATCCTTCAACTCTTTCGGTATCTTTCCTATAGCTTTTATTGAACAGCCAGTCACTGGAGTTAGTTACTTATAACATTCTCTTAAAATGAGGTAAAATACCATCTAGTCCTATTCCTTTAATAACACACAGATTACTTAGTATTCAAAACATATCATGCACTTCTAAACCTTGAACCCTCTCCATCCATCTAGTAATAAAGTTAGGTTTTATTATCAAAAGAATGGGTTTATACTCCTTTAGTTAAAATCTCTCACATTCTGCAACTTGCCAAACTAAACATCTTCAACATCTCCTGCTCCTCACCTTCTGTATTTTTCAGGTTACATCTCCCCACTAAATCTGCTGCCCTGTCCACCTCCACCTTACACCCTATGCTCTCAACTATTAGTATCATTTCCCTCCAAATTCTTAACTCTGATAGGTACACTCCGCTCCCATCTAGACTTTGTATTCTGTCAAAATATTCTATACCATTCTTATTCTATTCCTGTTAGAATGCCCTCTTCTTTCAACTGCATTTCATTGAAGAGCATAAGGAGTGGCCTGATGAACCAGTGTTTTAATAGTTCCAATCTTTTGACTGGGATTACGACATATTTCCACTTTTTATTTGTGGTTTAAGCCAATAAGAATACAATTTGGTCAGCTAAATCCCAAATTGCCAGCCCTTCCTCGTTTGTTCAGTATCCAGGTAGATACCTAACAGAGTGCACCACAAGAAGGTGAGGATTGGGCATTAGGTCATAAGCCCTGATTGGTTCTCTGCATTCCTTTAAAAGCTGTGTGGAGTTCTTTCAGTTATACAGCTTTGACCCTTAAGCACCCCAGATTGATTTGGAGGAAAATTGTAGATAGGAAGTTAGTGGTGATGTAAATTTTTCATGTAGTCCTATTATATCCTGTACACCCCTTGAGGGTACATGGTAGGAATTTGATGATGCTATTTTCACTTTTTTTATCTAATGGTTATAAGAATTCTTTCATCAAAAGAGCTTAGAGGTAGAGATATCAAAACCTCAATACAGGAGAAATAACTCGTATTCCTATCCCTTATGTGCAAGGCATTAGTGAATGCATAGCAAAAGTTTTAAAACCACTAAATACTTTTGTTGCCTTTTGCCCCATCAGAAAAATCTCCACCTTTCTCACTTCTCCAAAGGACAAACTTCCACATCTCAATATTCGAGGTGTCTACCAGATTCCTTGCTCTTGTGGTTTATCTTATTTCAGACAAACAGAAAGATCTGCTTTTATTCAGCTAGAAGAACACAATTTTTATATTCAATACCTTGATTCTGAACAGTCTGGACTTGCAAAGCATTCTATCAACACTAGATGTAGAGTTCATTGGAACATGACAAGAGTCCTTCACAAAAGTTGGTTAACGGCTTTATAAAGAAATGTGCCGTGTGAAACTTTACTTTACTCTCCTGACTTAAACAGATCTGATGGTCCATGCCTATCCCCTTTATAGGAGATAGTATTTTTTAAATCAGCTAACCTTTCCTAACTTTATTTTACTTAATTGCATGTGTGTGTGTGTGTGTGTGTGTGTGTGTGTTTTAACTTTAATTAATTCATTTTTAATAAGTTAGGAAATTTAGTGACTTTTTATTACTCATCTTACATCAGCTACTTAGGTGGTGCCTTCTGGAATTGTCAGTTATTGTTCAAGTAGTGTTTTACATGTACTGAAGATGCCTTTGATACTTAGGCGAAAATTATACTAATACATTAATATTTAATGTATTATAATTTATTTAAATGTTGGCAATTTCATTCCTGTGTGTTGTCAGATGTGCTGCTTTTTGTGACAGTTCCTTTGATTATAACTAGTTCCTCATTGCAGGGGGGGGGTGTAGGTGAAAAGAAATGTTCTTTTCAAAATATATTAAAAAAACAATAATTACTTTGTTTAAAACTGAAAATTCAGAACCCTTACTTTGTGAAATATCTTTTTCATCAGATGAGTAACTGCTATGTAAATACAATACATGATTGAAAACATCATTTGAATTGAATTATTCACTTCATCTTTAAAAATTTGAACTTCATCAGATACTTTTTTGGCAGTGGCTCAGGAAATTCATCACTAGAACATGTGGATTTCCCATATATGTTTCAAGTTTGTTGGCTTTCATGAGAGGCATTCTTCTTATAGAATATGGAAGAATTCATTTTCAGTTAAGAATAGATAAATTTTTCGAAGACTAGAAGCAGCTGTCCCTATATCGTAAACAACATGCCCTCCCCCAACAGCCACTATGCTGCAGTTGCAAGAAAAACAAGTACTTTTATTGTACTGATGAATAAGGTATACATAGACATTTGCAGTCTGTGTAATATATTTGTCAACAAATAGTGCAATTAGAGACAACTGGGATAAAAACGGCATACCTGATGAATCATATGTCCCCTCCCACAGAAACTGTGCTGCATAGACTTACTCAAAGAAAACCGTTTGTTGTATTGCCAAACACAGTATCTAACTAAAAATTATTTTCCTAATATTTGTCCAAATTTTCAATTACTTGAAATAAGTGTTTGTTTGATTGCATTTGAAATTTTCGCTGTCATTAAGATAGATCACAAATGCTAACTCGAAGTAAAATTCTACTGAAAGAGTCACAACTAACATGCAGTATAAACTTTGTGATAGTTGAGTCTGCCCAACGCGAAAGCAGCACATAAATGGTAATGAGAAGTCTCATCAGTACGATAAACATACAGAACACTTCCCTGATGTGAACGCGTTAAATGATACGCTTGCCATGAAATTATATTCTTGTTTAATCCTTTTTTCAAATAAGAGCAAACTAACTTTGAGCATGAAGTATCTTCACGACTAGGTTTGTGAGAAATGTATGACTTTGCATTAATTTAACCTTGTGTCATCATGGATCTGGGTCTAGGTCTCATTTATGACACCACAATAAAGATTGAAAACAAGCTGAAGCTTTCCTTAATGCATTATGCACTTCTGAAAGGAAGTGTGCTCTTTGCATTATATAAGGGATATTAAGGCAAGGGTTGTGAAGCCATTGGTGTCTCTATATACAAGTAGCTTAATTGTGAAGTACCTTCAATATGCAGTTAAACCTTTTCCTCCTAAAAAAATGTTTCTTTCTTTCCAAGGTAATTGTTTCCAGTAATTTATAATTTTTCTGCAATAAAATTGAAGTTTCACTATTATAAATTAAGAATTTGTGTAATCTTATGGGTGATAAAACAGAATTAATTTTGACCTAAATAGTGTATCTGCCTACAAAAGAAATATCAGTATTTTTGTTTAGGAAGTCTGCTAATATATCAAAATGATGAAAAGGTGAAAATGAAATTTTTGATGTATACTGCATCACAGTGTGGGACTCTGTTGTGTGACTTCTTGGATGTGTTCTTTTTTTTATTAGCAGTAAGTAGTCTCAGCTTTCAGCCTATTGCTTGAAAGTATTAATAGCTCATATTTCTAAGACATTATTTCAAAAATAGTATCCAGCAACAGTAGAAGTAGTACCTGAGGTACTTGGGGGGAAAAAAAACCCTCAAAACTATATTTTTATTTCATAAATATGAGCAATTTTTTATAGTGAAAATATAATACGAATTTATATATATATATATAAAACTTTTCAGCAAAACAGCTGATGGAAAGAAGGAAAAGAAAGCAGTGGCCATAGAAACTATATTCTTGTTTAATTCTTTATCCAAGTGTAAGCAAACAAAGTTGGTACATGCTGTATCTTCATGACTAGGCTACCTGTATTATTACTAAATAGTTTAGGGAAATAACAACATAGACTTTACAATATATACATTAAAATAACTTTTTAATACAAATCCAATATTTCGGCAACGTCACGTTGCCATTTTCAACAGGAACTTGTGAGCAAGACACGTGCATGCAGGCACAGCAAACAGTAAATGAGGACGAAGCAGGAAACTATTCTTTCTCCTAAAGTCCTATTGGTGCCTCCTAGCGGGCAATGTTGGTATTTAGGACTTTAGGAGAAAGAATAGCGTCCTGCTTCGTCCTCATTTACTGTTTGCTGTGCCTGCGTGTACGTGTCTTGCTCACAAGTTCCTGTTGAAAATGGCAACGTGACATTGCCAAAATATTGGATTTGTATTAAAAAGTTATTTTAATGTATATCCTAGTCTACGTTGTTATTTCCCTAAACTATTTAGTAATAATGCATAACCAATGTCTAAGCCTTTCCACTAGAATTAGACTACCTGTATATACAGACCAATGGCCTGACCTCAATTTCCTTAGTATCCTCTAATGCAAAACACACCCCAAGAAAAGGCCATTACCCAGACCGGTTTTGACCTTTATGGAGGTAAAGTGTCGGAGCTTACCTCTCCAAAAATTCTGAGTGATCTACGAGATCACTCTAAACCTCACTGAGTGACACAGAAGGGGTCACTACTCAACTCATTAAACTCTCATCAGTGGAAGGCAAAACCGAAGAATTGCTCTATTCCCAGAATCAAGCCCAAAGGCAAACTTTATTAAAATGCTATCGCTGAGAGCCAGACCCAGAAGCGATATCAAAGTTGAATAAATACAGGCATCATATATTTCTCTTATAAAAGTAGCAAAAAGGTGTTATCACCTTATTAATAAAATACTCTGGGAACAGTGATAAATGCCGAAAGTTTTCCTATGTTGTTATAATTAATTGAAATTAAATTTGACAACAAATTATATTGTTTAATCCTTTATTCAAGTGTAACAGTCATGAAGATATTTCACTTGCAAAATTTACTTACAATTGGATAGAGTATTAAACAAGAATATAATTTCTTGGCAAGTTTAATTTAAAGTAATGGCTGGATTACAAATAACTAGTCCAATTTTAGAATCCTGCTTCACACAATATAATTAATTTATTTCTTTTCTTGAGGTAGTAAAAGGAATAATAGATTTTGTATATTTCCTGTGAAAAATTTTGAACTAGTAGAAATTAGACAAAGAGTAGTTATATTATAATTCATTTCCTGCAGTGGGGAGGGATTGAAAATTTTCCTGATGAGCAAACATTTTGAATTAGTCTGTATAGGATGTTTCTGAGATTTTTCACATCTATCTAGTGATTAAGCATTGGATATTATTATGGAAATTCTACAAAAAAAAAAAAAAATATATATATATATATGTTGTAGCTAAAAAAATATATATATATATAAATATATAATAATAATAAATAATAAAATAAAAATTCATCTAGTGCAGTTTTAAGCTGAAGAAGAAAGAAAGGCAGAGGTTGTGCTGAAATATTACTGGATATAAATTTGTCTATTTAGTGACAGTGCAATTGCTATTAAGAGATTAGCAATGGAGTATGTATTTACAGCCATAAAAGGCAGATATCCACCCATATTTTGATCCTTGAAATAGCCTAAGGTATTTTATTTGATCAACTTTAGCTGGTGACGTAGTTAAAATCTTTAAGGAAGAAGACTTCACCATTGTGAAAGTTGGACTGACAAAAATAAGCATTTAAAGAAAGGAAATAAAAAAATTCAGCATGGTTAGCATCAGTAGTTGTGTGATAGAGACAGTAGATGAATATAACAAAAATTCACAATATTAGCCATGCCATCTGGATGAAAAAGGTAAGTCGAAGGAAATGATTGCCTTGGTTGGTACAAATGATTTAAGAGAAGCGAGATGTATTTTATGAGAGAGGATGTAAACGAGTTGTTAAAAGAGGCAAAATGGAAGAGTGAGAAGGTGAAGATTGTATGTACCACTCTAGGATAGAGGTGAACTGAGGAGTTGGGCATTAATAGCCAATGAGTCTGTACGTAGATTGTGCAAAAGAATTTGTGGATCTATGGTCTCTTTTTGATGGGAAGAAGGATTTTTACAATGCTGATGGGCTGCATCTAAATGGTTTTGGTATTAGGAGTCTGGAGAGAGTTGTGTTCAACGAGCATGCTGAAGTGCAAATTCAGGGAAATTTAAGGCAATTACAGTAGAAGCAAGTGAGTTTGTGTGAAGGCACCCATGAAGCGAGTGAGTGTGAGAATGATCAAGTGAGGAATCTAGTCTCTCAAGCAAAAATATTGAATAAGGTAGTCAATTTCAGAAAGTAAAGGTGGGTGGGGCCTAAAAGGATGCTGTAGTTTCTATATAGGAATGCCAGAAGTATCAGGAACAAGAGGGAGGAGTGTTTGGCATTGGTTAGTGCAACCTTGCCAAAAGTTATAGGCATGGGTGAGACTGGCTAACAGCAGATAATGTGTTTAGTATTTTCAGAGAAGGTAGAGAAGATAGGATGGGAGGAGGGGTACTGCTGATAACACAGATGAATTGCAGCCAAAATGAATAAGAGGCAGGTGGGAGGATGGCTGTTCATTTGAAGCGCTCTGATATGAGATTAAGGCCAGTAAGACAAAATATACAGCTGGTTGTTGCTGTAGGCAAGGGAGTTCCACAGACATGCATCATCAAATTAGTATAATGAGTACAGGTTGAGTGATTATTATGGAGTACTTCAACTATGGAGATATAGACTGAAAGGAAGAAAGATCACATGGCAGGAAGGAAATAGAATTTATACACCTGCTAAGAGATAATTACTTAAGGCAGCATGTGATGGAGGGGACTAGGGGTGTGATAGTATTTGACCATGGCCATGGGATCAAGACAGCTGTCCATAACCAAGGTGGCAACATATCCTCCATTTAGTGAAAGGGTGATCATGCAGTCTTGACTTAACATCAGGAATATTCTGTCAAGGAGTATATATGGAGCTACAAGGCAGGTGATTATTACATGCTTCAGTAAATCTGTACCATGGCATAAAACACTTTAGGTAAGGATGTTAGGTGCATGGGAGATAGTTAAGGATCATCTAGAGGAAGCATTATTAAATTGTATGCCTAAGGTGAGGAGTGTTAATCCAGTAGGAGTTAGATGGATGAGTAATATCATTAAGTAGGAGCTGCAGAAGAAAGGTGACCATCAAACTCATGAACAGTACAAGGCTCAGGCAAGAAAGGTGACCAGCATTTCAGGGAAGACAAAATTAGATTATGAAAAGAATCTAGTCAAAGCACGCCAAAGGAAATCCCAAAGAGTTCTTTCATTATGTGGCAAGTAAGAAGAAGAAGAATGGCTATGGAAGATTAACCTTAATGAGTGATGATGGTCACAAGGTGATAGAAGCAGATAAAATAGTCAAGTTATTGAGTGACCACTTTGCAGGGGTATATCACCCTAATGAGGTTACTACTTCAACATATGGGAACAGAGGTGGATGAATTGGAGGATCTTAATATATTGCAGAATCTCAGTGTAAATACAGCTGTGGGATTAGATCGAATATCAGCTGGGGTTTTTGGAGAATGTACAAGGGAATTGGCAATGCCTCTGACTAGGCTCTTTAATTTAAGTCTTGGCTCTGGTAGAGTTCCAAAAGGAAGTGGAAAGAGGGCAAAAGAATTCCCTTGTATTATTGAGGTTCTAAGACTGCAATAGAATATTATAGACCAATCAGTATCTCAGGCATGGTGGTGAAAGTATTAGAAAAATTGGTAAAAAAAGTGAATTCAAAAATGTGTAGATAAAAATATGATATCGTATGAGGGTCAACATGGCTTTGTGAAAGGTTTGTCATGTCTTAGTAATTTACTAACTTTTTACCATAGAGTAACAGCTGAGTTGGATAAAGGAAATGGCTACACGATGATTTTGCTGGATTTTGCAAAGGCATTTGATAGAATACCACATGGAACTCTGTTATGCAAATTAGAACAAACTGGAATTGATATGACACTGTTAAATGGATAAGAGGATAACTGGACAGGTATCAAAAAAGTGGTATATATGGAGGGGTAGAATCAAGGCGAAAACAGTCAGCGAGTGGTGTGCTTCAAGGTTCAGTGCTGGGACCATTGCCGTTTAATTTGTACATACATGATATAGGAAATAATCTGAAAGGAAATATTCAGATATTTGCTGATGATGGAAATTAGGTGGAGTAATAGTTAATCAAGGCGATGTAGAGAGCTTGTAAGATGATTTAAATAGGCTGTCAGTATGGACAAAAGTTAATGGGTGTCAGTTTAATGTTGAGAAATGTAAAGTTATGCAATTTGGGATAAATAGATTACAAGCTTTGTATCACATTAATGGCACTGTACTTCAGGAAATAGATGAAGCTAGAGATTTAGGGATGGTGGTAGACAGAGAATTAAAATTTAGAATATATTGCTAAGGTAGCCCATAAGATTACTTGGGTATTGAAGAACACATTAACAAGTAGAGATAAGGAAGTTGTTATTCCTCTTTATAAGGCCTTGTTATGCCCACATCTGGATTACTGTGCTCAAGTCTGGTTCCCTGGGTTTCTTGGGGATTGGGGAGGCAGTGGAGAGGATTCAGGGGCGAGTGATCAAGATGATGAGTGGCTATAATGTCTCCTATGAGGATAGATTGAAGGTGTGTGGATTGCAGAAGTTGGTTGATAGGAGAAAAAGAGGGAATATGATAAAAACATTTAAGTTGCTTAAAGAGTTTTATAGGACAGATGCAGGGGAAATGTTTCACCACTTGGCTAGAACGACCAGAACAAGGAGTCATCCCTAGAAGTTGAATAAAGGTATAGTTAGTAGGGGGTGTGAGGACTAGATTTTTTGCTTGGAGAGTTATGAATGGAATGGGTTGCCAGAGGCAGTTGTGAATGCTTTATCTGTTAATGGGTTCAAGGAGAGGCATGATAAATTGGGTCTCCCACAATGAGTCTTTGGACTTCATGGATATTATTATACAGCCACTTCCAAGTGGCTGTATAATAATAATAACAGAATGGAGTTTCTAAGAAGATTCTAAAAAGAGGAAATTCAAAGTTGGAAACTCTAATCATAGTGAATATATGCACAAATGGCATAGTTAAAATAAAAAGCATGAAAGAGTGTGTGATTCATAGATCGTGTATAACATACTTACTTTGCAACTGGCTGTGGATTTCAATATTTGTATATATGTTTGTATGTTTGTGAATTTTTTTGGTGGTCAATGAATTTCATTGCTTGGTGTAAGAACTAATTCTGTTTTTTAATGTCTGATGACACCTGAAAAAGTTTCATATTTGGTCTGTAGATTGATTTCCAGAGTATCTAATCCTTAGTTTACTCATAGCACTAATGTACTATAGATTTATACTGCTCATGAGGTTGATTCATAAACAAAATAAAATTTGGATAAACTGAGATGAATAGAGCCTGAAAAGCTGAAATGGTGTGGTTTTACTGGAGATGGAAATGTACTTCATTGAGGTTAGATCTAAGACCATATATATGTGAATATATCCATCCAGAAGCTTTTGGAATATGTGTCTTACTGCATATAATCTGTTTCTCTTTTCTTGACTTTTTTTGTGGTTGTAGTTTGAATCAAATATTCTAATTTTCTTGAACAACCACTACCATGATGAAATCTTGCATTATAGTCTACTCTCATGGCCAAGATAAGCTTCAGTTCTTGTTGATGATGAGCTTAAGCCTTGCAGATAGTTTGAGTTAGTTTAGTTTACTAACTAATATTGAACCATGCATTAATCAAAATAGCATAGCACATAGTTGGAGCAAGCGATTATATTTATTTGAACTGTCATTATTAAGAGATCAAATCCTTAAAACTCACAGCTGTTTATGATTGTTTTCTAGCTTACTACAGGACCAAGCATGAATATAAGATCTTGTGCTGTAATATGCTACAAAACCAAGGAAACCTTATAGTAGTCTCCAATCTATCAGGCACTTTGAATATGGTGATTCACTTTTATCTGTAAGGTTACTCTGCTATTGAGTAACCTCAACTTAACCCTAAAAGTTTTATCTCAAAGCTACTTTCAGATATTACTTTTGATGGTCCTGTCCTAGTATGGATGATTATTATCACATGTAATAATAATAATCTGGGCAGTCAGTTTTGCAATTCCATGAAGTTGCAGAACTGAGTAGTTAGGGGCTAGTCTACACAACACCATACAATTCACAGTCTGTACACTGTCTAAACAGTATTTTTGTCTGTTAATTTGTGTATTCTCTAGCTGCTTTTCTTGTTTTGTTGGAGGAGAAACCCAATTTTCTGAGAAGGAAGGGGAAAAAAAAATACTGTGAGAAACCTGTATATGGATACATAGCTTGTGTGTGCATGCACACACATGCGCTTTTCATTACATAAAAATTCTAGTCAGTAATATTGCTGGTATGTCCTTCAGTATGTGATAGGAATGTGACATAAGATTACAATATTTTTGTATAATATCCATTTAAACATTCTTCAGAATTGTGATATTAACTTAGTTAACATAAGAAACAGGTTGTTGTAGAACACTTCATATTAATTTTTTGTTCCTTCTATATCTTTTGTGCTTAGCCATGTCAAAAATTGTGCTGAAATTTATTTTGTGTCATATAACCAGATTTAAAAAAAAAAAATGAAAAAGAATACAATTTTCTCAGAAGTTCCAGCTTTTCAAAAAATTCTGAAATTGCATGTTTAGTATACATGCAATCATTTGGTGCACTCCAAATCATTGCATGTTTAGTTTGAAACTCCACATTGCATGCAATGTGGAGTTTCAAACTTTGCATCTGCATATAACTAGATCAGTAGCAGTGTGGATTTTTTTTTTAATATAGAATTAATTTTTGTTATACATATTCTAATACAAATATGTTATGTTATTATTTATAAATGAATATTACTATCATGCGCTTGTCATTTTATGTAGTTGCAGATTGGCATTGGGTGTCTATAGATGAAACAGTACAGCTCTCTGTGGTTCCTGTTAAAGATGTGAAACAGTTCTGTTCTAATTATGATCTGTGTCTTACTGGAGAGGTAAGAAAAGTTTTATCTCAGTCATAATACTAAGTGTCCAAGCCTTCTGAACTGTGTATTTTCATATTTTAGCAGAGTGACTATTATTTTCTAACACAGAATATCTTAGAATAAATCATTATAGAGTCTTGCCATAAACACTGTTACAACTTCCACACACCACTGCATTGCCCACAGAGAAATGTGTGAGCTTGGTTCCATTAGTGGCACTCTGCACAGTCAACATTTGACTGTTTGTCAATAGAGTTGTCTAGCTGTATGGGTTAACATGCAGTGGGGAGATTATGAGAACTGTGTAGCTGTAATAGCAATTCACCTGTTATTTTTAACATGCTAAAAACACTCGGGATCAGTAACATGTTTGCATATTGCGTATGATTAACCGTTATGACGATACAGAAGATGTATCTGACTGCCAAAGAACAGGGTGTCCACACTGCTTTAGGATGCAGCATCTTGTGAAGGCTGTTAAGACATGCCTCTGCCGTAATCTTGTGAGAATGCAAAAAGTGATGTCATGAGAGATAAACGTTTCACAGAGAACAACGTTACTTGTACAAACTGATTACATGGGGGTGAGAGCCTACCGTCGTTCTACTGGACACTTCCTAACACCACAACTTATGCAGAGGGTGATAAAATCAAAGTCACTTCTTTGGCAGTACATGAACAACAGACTCATCTCATCTGTGAAGAGATATCCTCTTCACAGATGAGAAGATTTTCACCATTGAAGAGTCGTTTAACAGCCGAAATGATTGGATACGTGCCCCAGATGGTTGCATCTATGTTCTTAAGGACTCACTTCAGCGAGTATGGTTGTGGCAAACCCAATGTACCTGATGCTGGACCATGCCTTACTTCATGTAATATACATCTGTTATATTATCTGTGGACTGGTCCCTAAATTTTTAGGGACCAGTCCACAGACTAGGATAAGGGACCAGTCCCTTATCCTAGTGCAGCAGGTCCTGATGACATCCCTTATGAAGCGATAAAACATCTTCCATCATCTTCTATGGATCCTCTCTTAATATACAGCAGAATATTTGCAGAGGAAGAGTCTCGATTCTTGGCATAAGTCAGTTGTCATTTGCTGTCCCAAAACTAGGAAAGTGTCCAACATAAGCATATAATTATCGACCTATTTCTTTGATCAGCAGCCTCTGTAGGATATTAGAGAAAATGATTAATCCTAGACTTCTCAGGTATTTAGAAAGTAACGATCTTCTCTTCAGTACACTATATGTCTTTCATAGACATGATTCAACTTTACACCATTTAGTCCATTTAGGAACTTGTATAAGAGATGCATATTCCTGAAGCAAGAGGATCTGGTTTCAGTATTCTTTAACATGGAAAAAGCTTATGACTCAGCCTGGAGATATGGCATATTAAAAAGCCTTTATAATCCAGATCTCAGTGGACACCTTCCAGTATTTAAAAATAAATAAATAAAAGAAAACAGTTGGGTGCTTAAGGGTCAAAGCTGTATAACTGAGAGGAGACCTCCACATAGCCTTTAAAGGAATGTGGAGAACCGACCAGGGCTTCTGACCTAATGTCCAATCCTCACCTTCTCGTGGTGCACCCTGTTGGGTATCTACTTTGATACTGAACGAACGAGGATGGGCTGGCAATTTGGGATTTAGCCGACCAAATTGTATTCTTATTGGTTAAACCATAATAAAAAATGATGGTACAACATGACAAAATTTCATGCCGGCTGTGGCATTGCCTGGTTAAATGAGGTCCCTGTTGTTTTTGCCAGGGAGCCAGGGCAAACATCGAAAAGTCAGCTACTGGAACAAATCTGAAAACAAACCCCAACTCAACATCACCAGAGTTAAAGATCGGTACTATCAACATAAGAAGCCTGAATGGCAAAGAAATGGAGGTAGCTGAGGAATCAGATAAGTACCAGATGGACATAATAGGGGTGACTGAAACAAAAAAGACCAAAACTGGTGAGATCTTTCTGAGCAATAAATACAAAATGTTATATTCAGGCAATTACAATCAAGGAAAAGAAGGAGTAGCCATAGTATTCAACACAAAATATGAGGCTAATCTTCTTGAATGGCAGTCATTCTCAAGTAGAGTAATGTGGGCAAATATGAGAACAGGGAACTGGACAATGAGACTTATTTGTGCCTATGGTCCCACAGAAGGTTCTACTAAGGTAGAAGTGGAGGTATTTTTTGATGCTTTAGAAAAAGCAACTGACACAATGAAAAATGAAAAGTTGGTCCTTGTTGGGGATCTAAATAGCAGAGAGTAGGAAATGATTGTGAGGCATATAAAAATATTTTGGGAAAATTAGGAGAAAAGTGCAAAGCTAATAATAATAATGGCAAATATCTGTTGGATTTCTGCTTAGGACATGGACTCGTTATTACTAACACCATGTTCCAACATAAAAATGTGCACAAATTCACATGGAGAGAAGAGGCTAGGAATAAGAAAAGTCTCATTGACTATGTTATTGTTCATAGTGATGTTTTCTCCCTGGTGCAGGACACCAGAGTGTACAGAGGATTTGAAATTGGAAGCGATCGCTATTTAGTCTTGAGCAGGATAAAATTGAATTTCATACTGAAAAGAATAACATGTAAGAAAGTTTTAAAGCGAATAAAAGTTGAGCAGCTCTCAGATGTGAACTGTAGACTAAAATACAGAAAGATTATTGAAAAGAAAATGAAAGAGTTTGAGAACAGGAATCAAACCTTGGAGATTCAGTGGCAAACTCTGAAGAAAACATTGATTGATTCTGCCAGAGAGGCATGTGGTGAGGTTGTGTGCAAGGGTAAAAAAATCAGAACTCCCTGGTGGACACAGGAAGTTAAAGAAGCAGTGAAGGAAAAGAAGAAAGCATATCAAAAGTTCCTGGCAAATAAGTGAGCTTTTACTCTTACAGAATACAGAGACAAATGTAAGAGAGCTAAACAGTGTGTAAAACTAGCTAAACAAAAGTCATGGGAGGACTTTGGCAACAATATAGAAAATAAATATCAAGAAGGTGGCAAAATATTCTGGAGGTTGTTGAAGAAGCTTAAGAATCGAGGAAAGAGTGCTGTAAAAGGAGTTAGAGATGATAAAGGTGACATGAAAACAGGAGAAAAAGATATCCTTGAAGTATGGAGTAATTACTTTGAAAAACTGCTAAATGAAACAAGCAGTGATGACAGCACAGTGATAAAAAACACTGACCAGGCATGCAGTCAGGAATACATATCCATACTTGAAGTAGAAAAAGCCATCAAAGACTTGAAATGTGGAAAGGCAGCAGGAGTAGATGATATTCGACCAGAAATGCTGAAGTATGGTGGTATAAAAGTCTTACAGTGGCTGCACTGCATAGTTCAGAAAGCCTGGACAGAGGGATGAATTCCCGATGATTGGAGTAGAGCTCTCATAGCACCCATATATAAAAAGGGAAATAAAACTGAATGTAAGAATTACAGAGGTATTTCCCTACTGAGTGTTCCTGGCAAGATCTATGCAAGTATACTTGAGAAACGGTTGAGAAGATTTGTGGAAGAAAAGCTTGGTGAAGAACAAGCTGGATTCAGGCCAAATAGAGGCTGTCAGGATCAGCTCTTCACTTTACGACAAATAGTCGAGAAAGCATAGGAACATAACAATCTGTATTTAATTTTTGTCGATTTGGAAAAGGCATATGACAAGGTGCCAAGAGAGAAGCTATTCAATATGCTGCAGTTATATGGTGTCAATGGGGCATTATATCAAGCAATACTTAGTCTTTATTTGAGCTGTGAGTCAGCAGTTAGAATTGAAGGAAGTACAGGAAGATGGCTTAATGTTAAATCTGGTGTGAGACAGGGATGTACATTATCCCCTCTGTTATTCATTATCTATATGGGTCACATTATGAAGGAAAGTGGTATTAAACCTGATATCAAAATTGGAGATGTTAATGTCAGCTCTTTGCTTTATGCGGATGACGTTATACTTCTAAATAAATCCGCTACAAGTCTGCAAGATTTTCTGACTAAATTGAATAGCTGTTGTAATAGATATGGTATGAAAGTCAGCAATAAAAAGACAATGAAAATAGGCAGAATCATTGAAAATGTCAACTGTGTTGTGAATGGAGAACCTGTGGAACAAGTAAAACATTTCAGTTACTTAGGCACGATTTTTACTGAAGATGGTAAATTAAATATAGAAATAGACAACAGAATCAGGAAAGCTGGTATGGTGGGAAGTCAATTGAATAAATTCATATGGAATAAGAGAGAAAGTAGTCGGAACACTAAATTAGCTGTATACATGACAGTGTTCAAACCAGTTTTAACTTATGGATCTGAGAGCTGGGTCAGAAGTAAAACACTTGACCAAAGACTAGAGACTGCAGATATGAGAGTCCTGAGAAAGATTAGAGGCGTGAACAGATGGCATCAATGGCAATATCATATTAAAAATGAGGATATTAGGAAAGAACTTGACATTGTCAGCATCCAGGAATGTGTTAGCAGAGGTAATCTCAGGTGGTATGGTCACTTAAATAGAATGGGAGAGGAAAGATTAGCAAAACAAGTGTTTTCTGCCAGGTTGGCAGGAAAACGACCCAAAGGAAGACCAAGATATAGGTGGATTGATACGGTACAAAGTGCCTTAGACGATAGAAATATAAGATCTGATAATGTTGGAGTCTTGACAAGTAACAGACTGATTTGGAGGAAAATTGTAGATAGGAAGTTAGGAATGATGTAAATTTTTCATGTAGTACTGTCATATCCTGTACACCCCTTGAGGGTACATGGCAGGAATTTGATGATGAAGAAAACAGTTTCTGTCCAGACGAGCCATCCAAGTCACAGTAAGAAGTATGTTATCTCGTTTTCCAAGGCTATGTCTTAAGTGTGACATCTTTTGCTAACAAAATTAACTCAATCACTGAACAGCTTCTTCCCATTGTAATCAATGTTCTATATGTTGATGACTTCATAAGTTACTGTCAATATCCTGTACACCCCTTGAGGGTACATGGCAGGAATTTGATGATGAAGAAAACAGTTTCTGTCCAGACGAGCCATCCAAGTCACAGTAAGAAGTATGTTATCTCGTTTTCCAAGGCTATGTCTTAAGTGTGACATCTTTTGCTAACAAAATTAACTCAATCACTGAACAGCTTCTTCCCATTGTAATCAATGTTCTATATGTTGATGACTTCATAAGTTACTGTCAATCTCGTAACACGAAGGTAGCTGAAAGACATATTTCTGACATTCTGCTATATTTCTTGACATTACTTATCACCAACCAGATCCTACCTGATTGCAATAATTATTCAGCAGAGTTGCATGCCAGATAGCTTGCACTTGTGCATATAAAAGAAAACCACTGCCAAAAGCGTGTGATTTATTCAGCTTCATTGAGTTCTTTATAGTTTATCTCCTTTCTTGTTAATAATCCACCTCATCCAGTGCTGTGTGAAGTGTTACAGCTGTTGTGCAAAATGAAGACACTTAATTTTATTGTTCAGTCATGCTGGATTCTTAGCCACATTGGAATTAACACGTTCATTGCCAAGCTGAAAATTGGAATTTCGTGTGGTGGCCAAATTTTTTTTATTTTTTTATTTAGTTTTTATTGTGCTCAAAATAAGTTAAATATATTATTTATATGCTTTTATTATTATGTACATAGGATTTATGTACTCTAAATATCTATTACACGATATCGTGTGATATGTAATTTGGTCAAATATGTTATATATTTTACAAATAAAAAACATTTAAATATAATAATTATAACTTTAATTATCAGTCTTTTATAATCACATAGAATTTTTAAAAATAACATACAAATAGAAAAAAATAATTATCAAAAATCAACATTTATAGGGAACTTACTAAAAAAAACAAAAACAAAAGCAATACTCAAAATAAATAAAAACCAAACTTCAAGGCACGCTAAATCAACGAATAACTAAACAAAATCGTCGCATCGTCCATACGCAGCCACTGTGCGCACTGGCTAACATAAACAATAGACAATGGCTGGCGGCCATCCCCACTCCACGAAAGTCGATCCCTTCCCTAGTGGCCAATATCAATATTATGCGCCGTTTTGCTGTGGCCACTATATTATTCCGCTTAGAAACTTGATAGTGACGTCCACGCGATAACGTGTGATCGGCCGTCAGGTGAGAACTCGTATCACGCGATATCGCATGATTAGCAATGAACGTGTTGAGGGAAACGAGATTGCAGATATATCTGTTGGATCAGCTCACTTATTTTGACATACCGTTTAACAGTACCATATATAAACTACAGACAGTTTATAAGATCAAAGCTAATTGCCCATTGGCAATCATAATGGGAAGCATTGACAAACAAATTATGTGATGTAGAAACTGAAATTAGGTAATTGCAGTCTAGTCAATGTAGAAAGAGACGAGATGAAGTTGTTCTTGTTAGGCTCTGCATAGGTCAGTCATCTTATACATTCCTATTTATTGAGGGCTGATGACCCACCTATATGTGAAAAATTCAACATCTTACCATTCATCATATTCTTGTGGAGTGTTAGTGCTCCACATGAGATAGGAATGAAATTTATACCTGTCTAGCCGAGCCATGTACACCGAGACAGATGCTATTAGACTCGGACAAATTGCATGATGTTTTTAACTTTTTACAAAGAATTACTGTGTATATATATATACACACACACTTGATTATAATTTTATTTATATGTAGAAATTACATTGATTAATTAATTTTTGTATATACATATTATTTTGCATGTATTATTATTTACTAATTTATCTTTGACTATTTATTAATACCTTGAGTACTGCTATAATCTTTGCTATGGCACAGTATGATCTTTGTTTTCCTCACACTATAAACCATAAACCAACCAGGCAACCCATTCTGATTGGAAAATCAGAAAGCCAAGTAAAATATCACCACAAACCCACAGCACTAAACTAACAAATGCCATAACAGAGGGGGGGAAGCAAGGGAAGTCAGCAGCAAACAACTATATTTATTTACTAAAATAAAGAACCAAAAGGCTTCACTTCGGTGATGCAAAAATTATAAAAATCAAGTGGATATTAAATCCAGCATTATTTCAAAGCCGAATATAGTAAAATTTCGTATGAAATTTGACCAGAGAGCCTACAGGAATACACTCACCAGTGTTTACGAGTTTCCCTAGCCAGACCTTATAGAGGACATGCCCGCTATGAAAGCATCCATATATTCCCTTAGTACTGAGAGTTTTTGCTCTCTTAAGGTTTCTGCCTGGTCTCTGACAAAAACCAACCAGTTTGAAACAGCTGTCAGGTCAGTGAAACTTTATCAAAATGGACCAATAGGACGCGAATATATGGACGCTTTCATAGCGGGTATGTCTCCTATATGGTCTGGCTAGGACAACTCGTAAACACAGGCGAGTGTATTCCCGTAAGCTCTCTGGTCAAATTTCATACAAGACAACTATACATTCTTTTGTAGGCATTTGTGAAATTAGAACATACTGGAAATGGTTTGTTAGTTTTTTCCCCATGGAAGAAACATATGGAATAGAATAATTCACTGATTATTCAACTCTTTCCTTGAAAATATTTGTGTTTCACTTCATTAGGAGAAATAGGTGAATAAACCTAAAAGTAACAGGTAACATATATTATGAAATATTTGAAACAGGAATTACAGTGGAAAAGCATGCGATTGCTGTGAAGTTGTTTGTTAGCTCATGGTATGCTGAGAACTACTGGTTACCACCTTGCATGTCATGTTGAATTAGAGATAACCATACTTGTTGTAAAGTTATTTTTTTGTTGCACTTTGAGGATGTTTGGTCATTTCAGCTGATTCGTTGAACACTCTTGAGAAAAATCTGTGATCTCTGTGGAGCAATTTAGTTTGTTGCTATAATGCTCAATTCCAAGAATAAATAATTTTTATTATGCAAATGTTTTGACCAGAAATTAACTGACCATCACAGCATTAGCATAATCACAAGGCAAAGCCAGAATAAATAAAAAAAATGTTAATCTTATTTACTGAGCTGAGCTGTATGCCGGAATGCCACCTTGCAGGTGGTTACAAAATAAAATAAGCCAAAATTTTTTGTCACAAGTGACATTAAAAACTTATGTAATACTTAATGTTTGGTTTTCCCTGCTAGTCATTGATTTGTATATCCTTTTGTTCTCTGCTTCTATGATGTGTTCAGATTGGTGTAATTCTCCTGACCTGTTTGTCTATTCTATGTGGTGCAAACCCACAGATACAGTTGATCTTGTAGACACCAGATTTTTTGAATGGTGGATGGGGAGATGTTGGAGGTTTCAGGAGATTAGAGATCTTGTTGAGGGGGTAGAAGGCAACCTTTATATTTTGTTGACGTACTAGACTTGATATTTTATCTGTGACTGATTGTATATATAGGGGAGAATCATAAAATTTCCTTCTCCATACTGTGGAAATAAATTCTAAAATTCTTAAATTTGTATATCATCTCCCAGGAAATCTGCTTTTCAAACTGAATGTTTGAAAAGCATACTTGTCATCTCTTGTTCTGTTCAGTAGCACTGGTAGTGTGCCCAAAGTCTGTGGATAGCAGTACTATTATTCTGCCCATGAGTTTATAAATGTTATTAATAAGAGTTAAAAATAAAAAGTTCTAAGAACACGTAGTTTAAAATGAAATTTACTGAGTAGTCATGAGAAAAGTATACTTAAATACCATCACCATTAAAACATATTCCTAAAATTTCATCAAAATTGATTCACCTATTTCTGTGTACTGCCCAGACATAAAGAGATTATTTCAGGTTTATTTATATAATGTCATTAAATTCATAATTTCTTTATATTTTTGTATTGGTAAAATTGAAATAATCCCTGTGTGTTCTTATTCTATGATTTACTAGCCAGTAATCAGTCTTCCAATTTTTGTTATTTGCTTTATTTGAATTTATAATCATATTATAATTTCTGCAAGTTTCTTGTAAATTTGCAAGTTGGTATTGGAGATTTGATTTGCTGTGTTATAATTATTACATTATCTGCATATATGATATATGCTGTTGGTTCCTTTTTTTTGCCCCTTTTGTTGAGAACAGTGCTTCTTTAATAAGGTCTTGGATGAAAATTTAAAATGGCATGAAGAAAGTGGGCATCCTTGTATAACTCCTCATCTGGTGATGCATGTATTTTTCAGCTCAAACTATATTCCAAATTTTGTTGAAAGCATATGAATGATATGGGCTTGTAGTGGTGTCTGAGAAACAACTCCCTCTGCATCCATCTATCCTTTATTTTAGTTAATTATGCTAAATTTCTTTAATTTAATTTTATTAAAAAATATGCCAGCAAAGGTTGGTCAATTGGTAAAGCCTCTGCTACTAATGACTCAGCAAGTTTGAGCACGGTTAGTAGTTTGAAGGGGACCCATCGTTCGATGCTGTTGGCACACTCTCCCTCGATGAGTCTTTGGACTCCCTGGAGGTGTCACATAATAATAATAATAATAAAATTATTTTTTAACTAGGCTGAAAAATGGGACCTGTAGAGGTGTTTGCACAGTGTATTCTAGTTCTTTTATTTCTTGCTTCAAATTTAGCAAATTATGCTGTATTGAGTATCTCTATCATGAAATTGGTGGATCAGTAATATTCAGACTAGAATTGGAAGGTAACTTTTGTCTGTAATGATTCTTTTAATAAGAATAGTCAGTGATGTACTACTATACTAGCTAAAGAGTGTTGTAATATTTCTTATTATGAAATCAGTGGCCTGCTAAAATATTAACTTAATAGTACTAGATATTGATGAGATATTAAGTCACTATCATGACTATCTCATTAATTTCCAAAATTCTATTTATGCTATCAAATACCTTTTCAGGAGTCAGAATCTGCTGATTATCTCTGATGATGCTTAGGGGTATTATTTGATCAGTGTAAGTCCTATTTGATCTACTTGCTGTTTTCTCAGTTTTGTTTTTATTTCCTATTTTCTTCTTTTTCAGCATTATTCTTGTTGGTCTGCTTAAGAGGGAAAAATTCTTATAAGTTTTTTTGCATTTTATTGTACCTCCTTTATTTTTTTTCCTTTAATTTTGGTAATTTTTTTTTGATTTAATACATTCCAAATTTCTTTGCTGTGTGAAGGATAATTTCTGTTAATTGCTTCTAATAATTCTGTTTATGTATTATATCTCTTCCAGATACTATTTTTTTTAGTTTCTTTATTGCTTTGTATATTTCACTTTTGGTTTTTCTCTTGTATTTATTATTGTAAAATTATGCATTTTCTTATATATCCTTATTCTGGATTTTATTGCACCTTTTGTAATTGGGGGAGGGGGGGGGAGTTATTTTTTATATATCGTCACTTAATCTTACACGTTCCTCCTTTTGTACTCTAGATTCCTGCCTTCTGTATTCTATACTCCTACCTGAGAGCAATGGAAAAATTTATATTGATTTTATAACTGCGTCATCCATGCCTCAATATGGTGCAAGAAATATAATACTTCCAGTAGGTTATTAAATCTTCCACAACAAAATTCTCTTAATCATCCCCAAGTTAATTGTTTGCTTTGCAATCCCGGCCCTTTTCTCACTTACTATTTATATCAATGTTTTCCGCTTAGGTTCGTTTTTTATTTAAGATCAATGCATTGCAACTAAAATAAGATCAGGCAAAAACTTCGTTAAAATACAACATGGGATTTAATGGTCATCAAACAGGCATATAATATACACTATAAAACAGAGGGTGATCCTCTGTAATTCAAAAAAAGGAAACTTGAGACAAACTTACATATATCTCTACTTCAAATTAATACAAGGCACACATCATGTTATTTATCTAGCTCATAGAGTTATCATTTATAAACTTCTTAATATCTGCATATATCTCTCTCTTTTATCTATATAAGGCACACATTATGTTATCTATCTGGCTCAAAGAAATTCTCACTTAACAAACAACTTAACACTTGAACAATCGGCATTAACGATATGTTACGAATAGTATGACATATTATAAACTTAAAATTTCATACAAGATTACATACAGGCGTTAATTTCAAATTCATAACCCAAAATACTTCCTAGGAATTAGCTATACATCTTTCTTAGATGCAACTATCAAAGCTATATTCATTCTTAAATGCAATCATCAAATTTCAGACAGAGCAAGTCTCTCAAGGTTATTCTAGCTATTCACGTCCCTATACATGCAATTTTTCCAATTTCTACAACCTATTCTTATAGCTTCACACATTCAAAACAATAATTTAACTTACATGGGCTGTCTTCTGTTGGGTTGCACTCTCAGATCCCGTTGGCTGTGACTTCCTATATTTTCTTTTCTTTGTCTCGCGTTTTCGATCTCTCCTCCTTCAGATCCTTGGGATACCAGCCGTTCATTAGGTTGCCTCGCGGGATGTAGATGACGATTTATCGGCATGTTGATACACCGGCGAAGGGTCGCAAATTGTCAGGGCCTTCACAGACTTAGATAAGCGGAACAGCTCATAGACAAGTTCGGCGGTACCTCAGCTGATTCATCACCTGGTCATCTACGCTTCTGGGCTGAATGAGGGCTCGCGGCATGGCTTCCCTCCTCGACACATCAGAACATCACTCTCAGGCATTACTACCACATTGTCTCCTTGTATGCTCGTTTCTTCTCTGTGCCAGAAAAAACTCCCCGTGTCTCTGGAAGTCCCATCTTATATTTCATCAGTTTCGAGACCCTGGGTTCAGTTTTCTAAACCCTGTGCACTTACGCGAACCCCTTACATTGTCATATGATTCCTGGTTTCTGGAACACCTTCGACAAGCCCTTTCTTCTCCGTCTTCGTGTCCTAATCTCATTAAGTCAGTCAGCGGAACATCCATTTGAATTTTGTCATCCCCTTTTTGCATTTAACTTGAGGTCACTTAGGGTTTAACTCGTAAACAAACTTTCAAACGGCGTTCTGACTGTAGAGCGTTTCCCTTAGACTTGAAAGATTTGCATCTTTTGTTCAAAGAGATAGCTAATTCCCATTGGGCTGTACATATGTTATACACAATACAAAAACATTAAAAGAAAGGACTATTTACAGATGTTCTGGGTTCTGCCTAACTGTAAAAACTCGATGTGTTTGTTATACAAAAATTTATTCTTCTTGCATCGAATTTTTACATTATTATTATTATATGGGCATTACAATAAAGTCTGAAGACTCATTGCAAGAGGCCCATAGTAACTTATATCTCACTATCTCTTTTGATTTCATTTTAATTAACCCTCTCATGCATGAATTTTTATATTCATTTATAAAAAAATATAACGATGATACAGTACCATTTAATCTTACAGTATCATGATGAATCTTTGACTCCATGGAGGTTTTTATAATCATCATCATCATCAAATTCCTACCATGTACCCTCAAGGGGTGTACAGGATATGACAGTACTACATGAAAAATTAACATCATTACTAACTTCTTACCTACAATTTTCCTCCAAATCAATCTGTTATTTGTCAAGACTCCAACATTGTCAGACCTTATATTTATATCGTCTAAGACACTTTGTACCGTATCAATCTACCTATGTCTTGGTCTTCCTCTGGGTCGTTTTCCTGCCAACCTGGCAGAGAACACTTGTTGTGCTAATCTTTCCTCGCCAATTCTGTTTAAGTGACCATACCACCTGAGATTAGCTCTGCTAACGCATTCCTGGATGCTGACAATGTCAAGTTCTTTCCTAATTTCCTAGTTTTTATAATGATATTGCCATTGATGCCATCTGTTCGTGCCCCTAATCTTTCTCAGAACTCTCATATCTGCGGTTTTTTGGTCAAGTGTTTTACTTCTGACCCAGCTCTCAGATCCATAAGTTAAAACTGGTTTGAATACTGTCTTGTATACAGCTAATTTAGTGTTCCGACTAATTTCTCTCTTATTCCATATGAATTTATTCAATTGACTTCCTACCATACCAGCTTTGTTGATTCTGTTTTCTATTTCTATATGTAATTTACCATCTTCACTAAAAATCGTGCCTAAGTAGCTGAAATGTTTTACCTGTTCCACAGGTTCTCTGTTCACAATGCAGTTGACATTTTCAGCAACTCTGCCTATTTTCATTGTCTTTGTCTTTTTATTGCTGACCTTCATACCATATCTATTACAACAGCTATTCAATTTAGTTAAGGAATCTTGCAGATTTGTAGCAGATTTATTTAGAAGTATAACATTGTTCGCATAAAGCAACTATTTGTCGTAAACTAAAGATCTTATCCTGACAGCCTCTGTTTGACCTGAATCCAGCTTGTTCTTCACCAAGCTTTTCTTCCACAATTCTTCACAACCGTTTCTCAAGTATACTTGAATAAATCTTGCCAGGAACACTCAGTAGGGAAATACCTCTGTAATTTTCACATTCAGTTTTATTTCCCTTTTTATATATGGGTACTATGAGAGCTCTACTAAAATCATTGGGAATTCGTCCCTCTTTCCAGGCTTTCTGAACTATGCAGTGCTGCCACTGTAAGACTTTTATACCACCATACTTCAGCATTTCTGGTCGAATATCGTCTATTTATGCTGCCTTTCCACATTTCAAGCCTTTAATGGCTTCTTCAAGTATGGATATATATTCCTATCTGTATGCCTGTTGAGTGTTTTTTTACCACTGTGCTATCACTGCTTGTTTCAGTGATCAATTTTTCAAAGTAGTTACTCCTTACTTCAAGGATATCTTTTTCTCCCATTTTCATGTCTCCTTTATCATCTTTAACTCCTTTTACAGCACTCTTTCCTCCATTTCTAAGCATTTTCAACCACCTCCAGAATATTTTCCCACCTTCTTGATATTTATTTTCTATGTTCTTGCCAAAATTCTCCTGACTTTTGTTTAGCTAGTTTTACACACTCTTTAGCTTTCTTACATTTGTCTCTGTATTCTCTAAGAGCTCAAGCTGACTTATTTGCCAGGAACTTTTGATGTGATTTCTTCTTTTCCTTCACTGCCTCTTTAACTTCCTGTGTCCACCATGGAGTTCTGATTTTTCTATCCTTGCACACAACCTCACCACATGCCTCTCTGGCTGAATCAATTACTATTTTCTTCAAGCCTTGCCACTAACTCTTTCATTTTTTCTTCAATAATCTTTGTGTATTTTAGTCTACAGTTCACATCTGAGAGCTTCTCAACTTTTATTCACTTTAAAACTTTCTTGCATGTTATTCTTTTCAATACAAAATTCAGTTTTATCCTGCTCAAGACTAAATAGTGATCACTTCGAATTTCAAATGCTCTGTACACTCTGGTGTCTTGCACCAGGGAGAAAATATCACTATCAACAATAGCATAGTCAATGAGATTTTTCTTATTCCTTGCCTTTTCTCTCCATGTGAATTTGTGCACATTTTTATGTTGGAACATAGTGTTAGTAATAACCAGTCCATGTTGAGCAGAAATCCAACAGATATTTGCCATTATTATTAGCTTTGCTCTTTTCTCCAAATTTTCCCAAAATATTTTTGTATGTCTCACAATCATTTCCTACTCTGCTATTTAGATCCCCAACAAGGACCAACTTTTCCTTTTTCATTGTGTTAGTTGCTTTTTCTAAAGCCTCAAAAAATTCCTCCACTTCTACCTTAGTAGAACCTTCTGTGGGACCATAGGCACAAATAAGTCTCATTGTCTAGTTCCCCATACTCATATTTGCCCACATGACTCTACTTGAGACTGACTGCTATTCAAGAAGATTAGCCTTGTATTTTGTGTTGAATACTATGGCTACTCCTTCTTTTCCTTGATTGTTATTGCCTGAATATAACATTTTGTAGTTATTGCTCAGAAAGATCTCACAAGTTTTTGTCCTTTTTGTTTCAGTCTCCCCCTATTATGTCGATCTGGTACTTATCTAATCCCTCAGCTAGTTCCATTTCTTTGCCATTCAGGCTTCTTTGTTGATAGTACCAATTTTTAACTCTGGTGATGTTGAGTTGGGGTGTGTTTTCAGATTTGTTCCAGTAGCTGACTTTTCACTGTTCGCCCTCATGTCCTGACGAAAACAACGAGGGCCTTGTTTAACTATGCGACGTCCTAGCTGGTATGAAATTTTGTCATGTTGTACCATCATTTTGTATTTTGGTTTAAGCCAATAGGAATACAATTTGGTCGGCTAAATCCCAAATTGCCAGCCCATCCTCGTTCGTTCAGTATCAAAGTAGATACCCAACTGGGTGCACCACGAGAAGGTGAGGATTGGACATTAGGTCAGAAGCCCTGGTCGGTTCTCGGCATTCCTTTAAAGGCTATATGGAGGTCTCCTCTCAGTTATATAGCTTTGATCCTTAAGTACCCCAGGGTTTTTATAATAATAATAATAATTATCATTTCATTAATTTTGCTAAATTTGTGCCCTGTATATGTTAAAAATGATGTCATCTGAGGACATCATTTTTATGTGTCCTCATATGAGGCTCTTATGCATGAGAGGTTTAAGATAATAAATCTGAGCAGTATATTTCATCTCTATTTAATGCCTCTTTAAAGTATACTTACTCTTTTTGTTAAGTATTATTCCCTGTTTTCTTTTTTTGTTCTTCTCTTTTGTTTCCTTTCTCATATAGAAACAGGTATCATTCTTATTATGTTATTTCATATAACTATTTTACATCTTACAGACTCTTTACTATCTTTATGCTTTGATAAAATTCTTTTTATCTAGTTTTGCTTTTTTTTTTTTTTTGATTTGTTTATCCTGGTGCTTATTTTGTGTAACTCATCTTTTTCTTTTGTGCTGTATTAATTTTCCTCATATCTCTCTTCTTTCTTTATATAGATTCAATTCATATGCAAACATTATGCAGAAGTTTGCATGTGAAATATGTTCATAAATAGGCTTCTTGTACATAAATTGCCTTACCATCTTCTAATGCCATGCATTATAAGATAACAATGCAATTTCATATGAAGTTGTCAGCTTCCATACTTAATGACTAAGTAGTAGCTCAGGTTTTTTTTTTTTTTTTTTTTTTTATCTCATACTTGGATAAAGGATAAAACGAACATGTCATTTCCTGTCATGCATATTAAGATATATGCATTCCTTTATCTGTCACTCCTTGTGTTTCTTTCTTTCTTTTTTTTCTTCCCAGCAAGCTGTTTATTTGCTACCTCAGTATATATGTCTATTTTTTGTTTCTCCTTATTACTTTCTAGAGGTATCGAATGCCTCCCTAAAGATATACTCTCAAGGGGACAACCTTTATAATAGGCAAATGTCAAACAAACACAAGGTTTTCCTCCAATTATTTTCTGATAGGCATTTTGTTTTTCTTCCTTATTCCTTTTCTGTAAATATTTCCATTAACACATTTCTGCAGTATTGGCCACCACCATAAACTGCTGCATCAACATCCATTCATTTTAGCTTCTGTTTTTACTGAATCAACTTTTCTTCCTCCTCCTCTTTCATTTAATATATCACCTCTGTTCTTTGAAGCATTCTTTCTCTTACTGCTTTTCCAAATGATTACAATTTCTATGTATCCGAGAAACTCATCAAATAAGTTTGTTCTTTCTACTTAATTACTTGCAACCCATGACATAGTTGTGCTATATGCTTTGCATCCTCTGTTATGTGGAGTTGAGATTTTTTTTAAAAAGAAAAAAAATCATGATACAATCTATTGAAATGTAAGTTTTTATGTAAATCCCACTTACAGAAGGTTTAAACTTCTATCTGCATTAGTATCATCAGTAAGCTGTGGATCAGATAATATTGGGAGTACATATCTAGAGACTAGACGTGGTGCCATTTCTTGCCACTTCAGCACTTTCAGCCATCTATGCTTTCTTGGGATTTAAAACAAGTTTGTTGGAGAGTAGTATGTTATTCATTCAGCCAGCAGTATTTACATAATTAACTTAAATTATGCATGCATAATATGGCATACATTACTGTTTTGTCTGATCATTTGATATGCTGTTTAGTTATGAAAATGCTTTGAATTTACATATATATATAATTTACTTTTATACATCTTTTATGCTTTTTATTAATTAGGGAATGAATTACTTAAATAGCTGCAGGCCTGATTTCTTTAAGAGGATTCTACCTCATATAAGAGTATTTGCTAGAGTTGCACCAAAGCAGAAGGTATGATATATATTAATATGAATCCCACCCATAAAAACTTATAAATTTATAGTATGTTTGTACCATGGGTAGACTAAGGATTAGATAATCCAGCTAGCATTTGTTACACAGAGACTTGGGTAATTCAAAAACATTTTAATTTTATAGACCTCAGTACACTGTTCGCCTGTTACAGATTAAATTCTCCTTGGGAGAATTTTCCATTAAATGCTGATAATTAGATGCAAGAATTTTGCATCTAATTATCGGCATTTATTTATTTATTAGATGCACGAATCGTGGCCATTCATTCCATTAGAATGATGAGTTGTTCTTTTAGTAAATTTGAAAATGCCAATCTTGCTCTAATTTCCCAAAATTTTACTCTTTGGTTTAAGATCAAAATGCTGTGCTGGCCGATCTTACCTTTTGCACTCCTGTTTCTTCACCTATATTTATAGTTTTATTTGTTCATAAGTTGAGTATAGGTATATATAATTCAAATTGTATGTAATTTGAATATAATTATAGTATAAGTTATCATCCTTTCTTTCACAGTATTAGGACTGTTCTTATCACATGGTCTCTTTAAGGGTTTTCCTCTTTACCATTTTTTCTTTTGATTTTAATAGTCTTTTCCATTACATTATATTCCTACTGATTTTCCTCAAAAATTTAACTTCTGTTTAACTGTATATACAAACTATAAGTAAAACATAATAAATTTTAATTTGATGTTATGTGATGTATGCTATCTAATCAAAAATATCTAGACACCTGGAGATATGGAGTTCATCGGCCCTTTGCTGCTATTACATACCTTCTGGAAAGGCTTTCTGCTTGATTTTAATTTGTTAATGCAATAATTCCTTTCATTTTTCAAGAAGAGTATTAGTGAGGTCATTCACTGATATCAGGCAATTGGGCCTGACTTGCATTTGACATTCCAGATTCATCCCACAGATATTCAATAGGGTTGATATCAGAATTCTATGTGGCCCAGTCACGTTTTTAAACTCCCATCTCATCAAACCATTTCTGCACAGACTTTGCATTGTGGATGCCAGCATTGTCCTGTTGAGATGGGAAAGGGCTTTCACTTAATTGTTGCTATGAAGTTGAAAGCACAAAATTGTCTAGAATGACATAAATTACAGCATTAAGATTCTCCATCACTGGAACTAATGATGTTCCAGTGATGGAACATCATTAGTTCCACTTCACAGTTAGTGCAACACTTTACAGTTGCAACACTCCTACACTTCACAGATGGTGCAACACATTCAGGAAATTCTCCTCACATTTGGTAAACGCAGACTCATCTGTTGACTTGCCAGATGGTACACCAATGGGAATCAATGTTCTTCAGCTTTCGATGAAAAGGTGTTGTGTTATTGTTACTTGAGGGACATTTTGTAACTTGGTAGTGAGTGTTTCAACCAAGGACAGGTGATTATTTTCATGCCATGTACTTTAGTACTTGGCAATCCGATTCTGTGATTTTATGTTGCTTACAACATCGTGATTGTGCTATTATTACTACTAAGCATATCCACTTCATGATAACACTTACAGTTAATCACAGCTGATGCAGCAGATCAGAAATTTCCCAAACTGAGGAAATTAAATCGTAGAATTAGAAAATTAGAAACTTAGATCTTTCTAAGCAATAAATGCAAAATGTTATATTCAGGCAATAACAATCAGAGAAAAGGAGTAGCTATAGTATTAAACACTAAATATGATGATAATCTTCTTGGATAGCTGGCAATATCAAGTAGAGGGATATGGGCAAATAACAATATGGGGAACTGGACAATGAGACTTATTTGTTCCTATGGTCCCACAGAAGACTCTACTAAGGTAGAAGTAGAGGAATTTTTTGAGGATTTAGAGAAATCAACTGACACAATGAAAAAGGGAATATTGGTCCTTGTTGGGGATCTAAATAGCAGAGTAGGAAATGATTGTCAGGCATACAAAAATATTTTGGGAAAATTTGGAGAAAAGAGCAAAGCTAATAATAATGGCAAATACGTGTATTTCTGCACAGGACATGGACTGGTTATTACTAATACAATGTTCCTACATAAAAATGTGCACAAATTCACATGGAGAGAAGAGGCTAGGAATAAGAAAAGTGTCATTGACCATGTTATTGTTGATAGTAATGTTTTCTCACTGGTGCAGGACACTAGAGTGTACAGTGGATTTGAAATTGGAAGTGATCACCATTTAGTCTTGAGCAAGATAAAATTGAATTTCATATTGACGAACATGTAAGAAAGTTTTAAAGTGATTAAAAGTTGAGCAGCTATCAGATGCGAACTGTAGACTCAAATACACAATTACACAGACATTATTCATGAAAAATTAAAGAGTTTCAGAATAGGAACCAAATCTTGAAGATTTAGTGTAAAGCCCTGAAGAAAACATTAATTGATTCAGCCAAAGAGGAATGTGGTGAGGTTGCAAGGATAGAAAAATCACAGCTCCGTGGTGGACACAGGAAGTTAAAGAGGCAGTGAAGGAGAAGAAGAAAGCATATCAAAAGTTCCTGGCAAATAAGTCAGCCCAGACTTTGGAAAGAATATAGAAAATATTAAGAAGGTGGCAAGATATTCTGGAGGTTGTTGAAAAAGCTCAGAAATGGAGGAAAGAGTGCTGTAAAAGGAATTAGAGATGATAACGGTGACATGAAAACTTGAGCAAAAGATATCCTTGATGTATGGAGTAATTACTTTGAAAAATTGCTAAAGGAAAGAATAAGTGACAGCACATATTCTTTCATTTATTACAAAATACTCAATAGGCATGCATCAGGAATACATATCCATACTTGAAGTAGAAGAAGCCATCAAAATCCTGAATGAAATGTGGAAGGGCTGAGTAGATGATATTCAACCAGAAATGCTGAAGTATGGAGGTATAACAGTCTTACAGTAGCTGCACTATATAGTTCAGAAGGCCTGCACAAAGGGAAGAATTCCAGGTGATTGGAGTAGAACTCTCATCATACCCGTATATAAAAAGGGAAATAAAACTGAATGGGAGAATTACAGAGTTATTTCCCTACTGAGTGTCCCTGGTAAGATTTATATAAGTATACTTGAGAAACGGTTGAGAAGGATTGTAGAAAGGAAGCTTGGTGGAAAATAGAGGTTGTCGGTATCAGATTTTCACATTACAACAAATAGTTGAGAAATCAGTGGAATTTAACAAAGATCTGTATTTAAATTTTGTTGATCTGGAAAAGACGTATGAAAAGGTGCCAAGAGAAAAGCTATTTTAAACACTACAGTTATATGATGTCAATGGCCGTTAGTCAGCAGTTAGAATGGAGGTACATGAAGATGGTTTAATGTTAAATCTGGTGTCAGACAAGGATGCACATTATCCCTTTGTTATTATCTGTTTGGATCATATTATGAAGGAAAGCAGTATTAAACCTGATGTCAAAATTGGAAATGTTAATCTCAGCTCTTTACTTTATGCAGGCGATGTTATACTTTTAAATAAACCCAGTGCATTCCCTGACTAAATTGAATAACTGTCATAATAAATTTGGTATGAAGTTCAGCAATAAAAAGACAAAGACAATGACAATAGGCAGAAGCATTGAAAATATCAACTGCATTGTAAATGGAGAACCTATAAAACCAGTAAAATATTTCAGCTACTTCACAATTTTTAGTGAAGATGGTAAATTAAATGTGGAAATAGACAACAGAATCAATAAAGCTGGTATGGTAGGAAATCAACTGAATAAATTTATGTGGAATAAGAGAGAGAAATTAGTCAAAACCCTAAATTAGCTGTATACAAGACAGTGTTCAAACCAATTGTAACTTATGGATCTGAGAGCTGGGTTAAAAATAAAACACTTCACCAAAGTTTAGAGACCACAGATATGAGAGACCTGAGAAAGATTAGGGGTATGAAAGATGGCATCATTGGCAATATTATATTAAAAAATGATGTTATTAGGAAAGAACTGGACATTGTTAGCATCCAAGCATATATTACCAGAGCTAATCTCATGTGGTATGGTCACTGAAACAGAATTGGAGAGGAAAACAAGTGTTCTCTACCAGGTTGGCAGAAAAAGGACCTAGAGGGAGATCAAGATGTAGGTGGATTGATGCAGTAAAAAGTGCCTTAGGAAACAGAAATATAAGATCTGATAATGTTGGAGTCTTGACAGGTAACAGATTGATTTGGAGGAAAATTGTAGATAGGAAGTTAGTAATGATGATGTTGCGAGTTCGAGGTTATATTGTAGTGTGTAGTGTTCGTGTGAGCTCCTGATAAGATAAGTATTATTTTCAGTTATCGTTGATAAAATTACTTAATATTGCGTAGTTTTGTTTGCCTTGCATATTTTAATGCGTCTGTTTGTGTGTTTTTGGTGTGTTATAACTTATTATTTGGTAAAACACGTTGCAAATAATTATGGCACCTGTACGAAGGAAAATGGCGGCCAGTAATGATGGTTCGCCATCTTTATCAAAGAACGGTAGTATAAAAGAAATGAGTCACTGTACTAGCTGTGAAATGTACGCTTTGCAGAGTGCGGTCGGAGTGTGGATAGATGATAATAAAGGATTGAATGTGTGTAGAAAATGTAGGGAGATTGAGGAATTGAAGTGTATTTCGGATCATGAGTGTGATATTTTTGTCAAACTTCAGAATGAAGAAAATAGCGATATGACAAGAAACGGCAAGGTTGTATATGAGAATTATGAGAGTGTGAATGTAGAAAGTATGAATGATAGTATTAATGGTTTCTCAGAGAATAAAAAAGATGAGATAGATGCATTGAGTGAGATCGCGTTGTTGAATGGTGCGATAGAAAGGGCAAAACAGCAGCTAGAGTGCATGAACAAAAGTCGACTGAATGAACCAACCAATAATAAAAGGTATGACAGGAAAAATAGACATATGAATGTGAACATGAACAAAATGAAGGATAGAGTGCTGTATGGAGACTTGTTAGTACGAGGTGTGTTAGTAGAGGATTTGACAAAATCGTACCAACCTGGTGCGACCATAAAGGATGTAACCGAGTCTATTAGAGAGCAAAAGGAAAGGGTGAAAGAAATGATTGTTGTGGCAGGTACGAATGATTTGAAAGGAGATAAAATGGAAATGATAGAAGACCTGAATGAATTGTTTGAGGTAGCAAAAGAAAAGAGTGAGAGAGTTAGAATGATTAGTCTTTTGCCACGGTATGACAGTGAAATGTTTTAAAGGAGGGCCATAGTTGCGAATGACTTTATGCGTGGGTTATGTATGACAAGTGGTGTGGAATTTGTGGACGTGTGGAGTGAGTTTGATGGGCGAAAGGATCTATATAAGATGGATGGCTTGCAATTGAATGGTTATGGTGTAAGAAGACTTGAGAAAGTGTTGCTGAATGTAGTGGATGTGCAAATTCAGGGAAACTAGATTTGTTAAGGAGGGGGAGTAGATATACAGTCCTTAGGGAGGCAGTTGAATGTAAGAATGAATATAATAAGCTAGAGCAAATAAGGACATCAAACCAGAGTGGGATAGTTAATATAAGGCATCAAGGTAGGGTTGGGGCTAATGGGGGTCTTAAATTCATGTACACTAATACTAGGAGTATTAGGAATAAGAAGGAAGAGTTTTTGGCCATCGTTGGCACTTCCAGACCACAGGTTATTGGTATTAGTGAAACATGGCTGACTGTAGATGATATAGCTAGTGGGATTGAATGTGATGGGTATAGTGTGTTCAGAAATGACAGAGAGAATAAAATGGAGGGAGGAGTATTGTTGATGATAGCTGATGAGCTACAGCCAAGGAGAATAGAAGTTGAATTGCAGGAAAGAGAAAAGAGCACATTTGAGGCCATTTGGTGTGAGATTGTGGCTAGCAGAACTAAATATACAATTGGGTGCTGCTATAGACTAGGTGATGGAAAAGATGGTGGTGACAGTATGCACAAGCAAATAGAAGAAATGAGTGGAAGGAGGGTGATTATTATGGGAGATTTCAACTATGGTCGCATTGATTGGAGTGAGGAGAGGACACACGGGAGGAAGGAATTGGATTTTATGCGGTTATTAAGGGATAACGATCTGCGACAGCATGTAATTGAAAATACTAGGGGTCAGAGAGTGCTTGACCTAGTAATTACATCTGAGGATTTGGCTCTAACAAATATAACCGCATTGCCACCAATCGGTGAGAGTGATCATAGGGTCTTGACTTGGGAGGTGTCTAAAGGTGTAGAATTTTCAATTAAGACAGGATACATGTGGAATTATTGGGCTGGAAAGTATGACAAGCTAAGGAGTTTGATTGGCTCAGTGCCATGGCATATACAACTGCAAGGACTAGAAGTTGATAGTGCATGGGAGGTAGTTAAGAAGTGCTTGCATGAAGCAATGGCTGACTGTATACCTAGAGTCCAAATAATAAATCAAGTAGGGGTTAAATGGATGAATAACACCATTAAGCTTGAGCTGCAAAAAAAGAAACAACTATGGAGGGAATTTAAGGAGAAAGGTGACCGGCAGGCACATTAACGGTATAAAGCGCAGGCCAGAAGGGTGACGAGTGTGGTAAGAAAAGCAAAAAAGAATTACGAAAGAACATTGGCCATGCAGGCTAAAGAGAATCCTAAACAGTTTTTTAGATATGTAGCAAGTAAAAGGAAAAATGTACATGGCAGAATGATTTTAAAGAATGCCGATGGTAGGGAGGTAACTGAATCAGTTGAGATAGTTGAGTTACTGAGTGAGCACTTTGCAAGAATATATCATCCAGGTGGTGACATTGCAGAAACTAATAAACCAGTAGATTATATGGGAATTGTGGTGAATGAAGTGGAGGTGAGTAGTCTATTGCATAACCTCAATGTCAATACATCTGTGGGATTGGATGGTATACCAGCTCGTGTCGTACGAGAAGCAGCTAAAGAATTGTCAGTACCCTTGACCATTGTGTTTAATTTGAGTCTCGTGTCTGGGTTAGTCCCGAGCTGGTGGAAGGAGGGGAAAATAGTTCCACTGCATAAAGGTGGTTCCAAGACTTCTGTTGTAAATTACCGACCGATTAGCATATTAGGAATCATTGTCAAGGTCTTAGAGAAATTAGTCAAGAAAAGAATACAGGATTGGATAGATGAAAATGGGATATTGTATGGGGGACAACATGGTTTTGTGAAGGGTAGATCATGCCTCAGTAACTTGCTCACGTTTTATAACACAGTGATGGCTGAACTGGATAGGGGTACTGGGTTTACAGTAATACTACTGGACCTTGCCAAGGCCTTTGATAGGATACCACATGGAACCCTAATCAGTAAACTGGAACAGATGGGGATGGATATAGGTTTGGTGAGATGGATAAGAGGGTGGTTGAAGGAGAGATACCAGAGAGTGGTTTATTCAGGAGTGAAGTCAAAAAGACGTCTTGTGACTAGTGGAGTGCCGCAGGGCTCTGTTCTTGGACCACTGCTTTTCAATTTGTTCATCAATGATATAGGAAAGGATCTGAGAGGAAGTGTTCACTTGTTTGCTGATGATGCAAAGTTGGGTAGAGCAATTGTGAATGCACAGGATGTCATAATTTTACAGGATGATTTGGATAGTTTGGAGGACTGGGCTAGGAAAAATGGATGTCAGTATAATGTGGCAAAGTGTAAGGTTATGCACTTTGGGGTGAAAAGAATAGCAGCAGTATATCGCATTGGTGGAACCGTACTCCAGGAGATTGATGAGGCCAGGGATTTGGGAGTGCTGGTGGATAGGGAGTTGAAGTTTAGGGGGCACATTGCAAAAGTGACTAAAACAGCTCACCAAATCACTTGGCTTCTGAAAAATACTTTAACATGCAGAGACAAACAAGTTGTTCCTCTGTATCGAGCCTTGATAAGACCCCATCTGGACTTCTGTGCCCGGTTATGGGCACCAGGGTTTCTTCGTGATGGGGAGGAAGTGGAGAGGGTCCAGAGACGAGTGACCAAGATGATAGAAGGTCTGTGGAATGAACCTTATGAGAATAGGTTGAAGATTTGTGGGTTGCAGAAATTGGACGATAGGCGAAGGAGTGGTGATATGATTGAGACATTCAAATTACTGAAGGGTTTTTATAAGATTGATCCAGAAGATATTTTTGAAAATATGACTGGTGGTGGGAGGACTAGGGGCCATGCATGGAAGCTGGGCAAGAGCGTGGCTGACAAGGGTGTTAGAGCTAGGTTTTTTACTTGGAGAGTGGTGAATGAGTGGAATAAGCTTCCAGAGTCTGTTGTGGGTGCTATGACCGTGAATGAGTTCAAGGCAAGATATGATAGATACTGTGTGAATGTTGAATTGTTGTTCCAGACATGATGTTAGGGCCTCCCTCGATGAGTCTGTCGACTCCTTGGAGTTTCCCAGAACAACAACAATAATAATAATAATGTTGGTCAGGGATGGGGAACTTTTTTAATTTAAAAACTTCTGCTGGCGACTGGCAAATTTTATCTCTTATATATAGTGTATGTAGTGTGCAATATATATCTCAATAAGTAAATGTGCAACATTCTCATCTGATATGTTATCTTTTAATTACAATTATGTAGAAATATAATTATGACAATCAACAAAGGCTATATTTAATTTATTTAAAAAATGATATTTATTTCATTTTAACTGAGAACTTTATTAAAGGAATAATAGCATAATAAATATTTCATCAAAGTTAATGAAGCTTACCTTTAATCTTAAACTTTTTAGTGCGAAGGCTGAAACTGCTTTTTTTTTTGTGAAAGCTTAAAAATATTAGCCACCCTTGATGAGACAGCTACTCATAGTTCATTGGAGAGATTTTCATCAGTGAGTCTTGCACGAAGGCGATTTTTTGCCAGACTTAATTTTGAAAAAAATTGCTCGCATTGATAAGTAGTAGAAAACTGAGAAGCTATTTTCAAGGCGTTATTTTTTAAAGAAGGGAATTTCTCAGAATCAGTAGATTTTTAAAAGTCCAATATAGGCAGATTGCTATATTTTGATCTCAAAGTGTTATCACACTGCAAATCAATCAACTTTAATTGCAAGGAATCGGAAGCTTCCTCAAGGCATATATCAGAAGATGTTTCAAATATTTGTAACTCAATTCTTTGATTTTTTATATCTTCAAATCTTCTTTGAAATTGATTCAAAACACTTTGACACTCATCAACATACTCACTTGTTGATTTTGGATTGTGTTGTCTTAATTTTGGAAAATGTGTAAAGCTTTTTTTTTCAGTTGGATAAGAAATAATTGAAGCATCAATTCAAAGCTCTTGATATGAGTGAGCAAAGAGGTCATTAGCTGATTGGGGCCTTGTAATTTCAAATTTAGATTAATTATTCAAATGACTAGTTATGTCTACTAAAAATGCTAAATCAATTTGAAACTTTTAATCCTCCAATTCTTTAATGTCCAAGAAAATTTTCACTTCATCTTTTAAGTTCATAAAATCGTTTCAGCATTTGAGTTCTACTTAGCCATCTAACTTCACGATAGTACAGTAAATCCCCGTATTCGGCTTCAAGATCTTGAAAAATTCTTTGAATTCCCTGTTGTTCAACCCTTTACTTTTTCTCAGATTAATAGCCTTTGTTACTACATTCATGACGCTGTTCATCTTGAGTGACTTTGCACATAGATTTTCCATATGAATGAAGCAGTGGCACACAATTAAAGTATTTGAGTTCAATTGACGTTTCTTAAATTTGTTCTTAATCAGAACCACGAGCCCCTTTTCACAACCTACCATGGATGGAGCACCATCTGTAGCGGGACCACTCAGTTTTTCATACAGTAAATTGAAATCCTTTAATGCTGAATTGACCATTTCAAATAAATCTTAGTTATCCCCTTCATTGATTTTAAACCAAGAAATTCTTCGTATATTGAAATCTGTAGTTATTCCCCGTATAAAACTGTTTCTGACCATATAGCCATTTGTGCAGTGTTTGACAGATCAGTAGTCTCATCGATGACTAATGAGTAAAACACAAATTCTGCTGAATCTACTTTCAAAGAAGTTTGGATGTCATCAGAGATATCTTTAATATGGTCAGAAACAGTTCTTCTTGATAGGCTAATATTTTTAAACAAACTCAGTTTTTCTGGACATGAAATCTCAATGGCAATAAGGATGCAATCTTTCACAAACTCACCTGCATTATGGGTTTTAAGTTTTTTAGCAATTTGTTCACACAACGCATAACTAACTTGAGTTACAGATGGTCTTTCCTGAATAAGCTTTTTAAAAAGAGATTGGCTTTTGATTATATTTTCTTTCAAAGTCGCTATCTTGTCTAAATGTTCTGATCCTTTTAAATTTTCATATTTCTTATGCTCACTCAAATAATGTCGTTCAAGATTATATTTTTTGTAAACTGCAACATGTTCTTTACAAATAAGACAAGTGCACTTGTCATTAATTTCAATAAAGAAGTATCATTCTGTCCATTTTTCACAAAAGAGAGCACATTCACCACGTCTTTTACGCTTTTCACTACAACTTGTCATTTAAAAAAATAAATTGAATAAAGTTGTCAACTGGTTAATTTCAAGGCACTCGCAGTACTGCATGAGAAAAACAATGTCAAAAGTCAATATGTTTTGACATGCGGGAAAATGTCATGGCGGTAATTGGGACCAATCAGAGAAAGTGTGAACTTTGCCCGCGAGAAATGCTTCTGATTTCTTTTTATTTTAATGGCTGGTCTCGATTTGATAGTTGCCAGATGTATGATGATCACATTTTATGTAATATAGTTATTTTTCAAGGCATTATTTTTTAAAGAAGGGAATTTCTCAGAATCAATAGAGTTGTAAAAGTCCAATATAGGCAGATTACTATATTGATTTTGTATATTTATTTATCAATCAAAATCAATAGATTTTGTATATTTCATTATTTAAATTTAAATAAATTTAAATTATTATAAAATTTTATTTACATGTACATACGAGTACATCAGCAAAGGGGGCGATTGAAATAGACTTGTGGACGAAATTTCACCTGCGGGTGAGGGGTTTCCCACCCCTGATGTAGGTTTTTTCGTATAGTACTATCATATCCTGTACATCCCTTGAGGGTGTATGTCAGGAATTTGATGTTGATGAATTATTACAAATGTGTCATCCTATGATATTGCTACATCAAAAGTCACTGCGCTCTTCAGTTTGGCCCATTTTACTTTTGATGTTTGTCTATGAAGATTCAAAACCAAGAGCTTCCTTTCCTGCCTTTGTTGTTTTGATGTATATAGCTATAGTACATTACTAACTGAAGGGATATCCAGATATTTTTGATTAGATAGTCTATAATGCATTGAACAGTTGCTTCCTTGCCATATAATATACCTTATTTATATTTAACCCTGTAAATGTAAATAATTTGATTAAAATTTGACATATAAATTAATTTTAATTTCATTAATAAGGGAAAAAATATGATTAGTCAGTTTCGCACTTGCATACTTCATGCTACCATAAGAAAAATTCTAACTGAATTTAGTGGCTGTTCTTCTTCTGCTCTCTTCCATCATCTCTGTGGATGATGATGATGATAAGGCCAAATGAACTCTTTTCACTTCTATCCCTTGAGAGTCCGAACAATTCTGTCCAGTTTGGTGTCTCTTGTTGTGATTTGGTTTTCAGGATTTTTATTTTGTCTAACCATCTAATTCTGGGCTGCCCTTTTTGATCTTTTACCTTTCATTGTTGTATACAGGGCTTTAGTTGGTAATCTTTTTGCATTTTTGAAAATTATGGAGACAACTACCGTGTTTGAATAAAAACTTTAGTTTAATATAACTAAAATCTTTGAATAAAAACTAAAGTTTTTATTCAAACATGGTAGTTGTCTCCATAATTTTCAAAAATGCATTTGGATCACTGTGTAAGCTTAAAAGAAAGGATGTAATCTTTTTGTTCCCATTCTGGTCACATGGCCAAACCATCACTGTCTTCTTTCTTGGATTTTGTCTGTTATTGTTATTTCTTGTTTTAGTCTTTTCCTTACATCTTAGTTTCTTAACCTATCTTGCAGAGATACTCCAAGTACTCTTCTTAGCCAACCCATTTCGGCAGTTAATAATTTTTTCTCTTCAGCTTTTTTGAGATTCCAGCATTCAATTCCATAGAGGAGTATTGGGAGGACCATTGTTTCATAGATTCTTACTTTTGTTGCTTGTTTGATGTCTCTTGACTTCCATATTTTATTTAGTCATCCAAAAGTTTGGGATGCTTGTCTAATTCGTCTGTTTATATCTTTTGTAATTTCGCCATTGTACTCAATTACTCCTCCGAAATAGGTGAAGTTTTCCACCTGCTGTAGATTCTTGCTATCAATTTCAATTTTCAGATTGGTGTTTCTTTTTCCTATTTGCATAATTTTTGTTTTGAATATATTTAGGTTTAATCCAAATTTTATACATTCTTCCTTTATTTTATCAGAAATTCATTGTAGAGATCTTTTGTGCTTGCAAGTAATGCAATTACAATTAGTTTGCTGTACTGCTTTTTGCAAATCTGTATAGAACTCCCCAATGTCTTCTTCTTCTGATGATGATGTTGAAGTTGGTGAGTATACTTAAATAATAGTCAGTGATCCAATTGATGTTTTAAATCTTGCTTTAATTATCCTAGGCGAGATAGGATTATAAGACAATAGAGAGTTCTGAGCCTTGGGTTTTAATATAATTACTACTCCTTCTTGGTGTTTGTTGTCCTCCCTGCTTGAAGTTAAAATTTTGTATTGTCCACGGTGAAATTCTCCTTTTCCAGTCCATCTGGTTTAACAGAGTCCAGTCACTTCCCATCTGTAGTTGTCTAATTCATGCAGTAGTATTTCCAATTCTCCTTCCTGGTGAGGGGTTCTTACATTCCATGTTCCTGTGCTTGTTATTTTTCCTGTCTATTAAGTGATATTTTGTTCCAATAACATATTTTTTGCCTTCACTATCTTGGTTCCATAATAGTAGGCGTGACCCTTGTTTGACCGGGCGACATTTGAGGTGACATACATCTTTAGGTTGGTTTGAGTTCATTCAGTTTCATTGGTTGTTTCATTAAGTGTCAACCACCACTCCTTGACCTGAATTCAGCCACTCCTAACATGGAGTACAGATGATGTTTGCAGCTGATTCACTGAATACAGTTGCTGCTTCACTTAGTTTAGCCTGTGGGTCAACGCAGTTTACTGGAGTATGGCCACTACCAGTTTACAGTAGCTTCTTAGAGCCATAAGTGAGAGTTGGGTGTCCAGTGAGAACCAGTCCAGCTGAACCACAATTATGTGCGACTGTCCAAATGGAGAGCTCTCCTCGATGCCTTGTACATTCCTGTGGCTGTCAGGCTAACAGCCACTGGGTTGTATGGGGTTCAGGCTAACTGCAGCTGTTAGCCTGAACCCCATACTATAAATGTTGCTGGTTTTGTGATTAGTTAAAATTAATTAAGAATGAATAAAGATTTTATTCTATTTCCTTTTCTATTAGACTGTTTAAATTGTTGAAAGTTTTTTCACTTAGTTATACTATAAATTAAAGATCATCATCACGAACCATGGGCTCAATGCCCGTTGATGTCTGATGCCTGTTTTATTATCTTCTTCCACTTTTCTTTGTCCAGTGCACAGTATCGCAGTTTTTGTACACCCATTCCACACCAGTCTTTTATATCGTCTTTCCATTTTCTCTATGGTCTACCTCTTCTGTTTAAACCATCCAAAATACCAAACATAAATGTCTTTATCTTCCGGTCCTCACTCATTCTACAGATATGTCCAAATAATTGCAGCTTCCGTTTTATAATCTTATGTATTAGATTCTGTTTTGGTTGTCTCTTCTGATAGAGCTCTTCATTGGTGATTTTCTGTATCCATCCTATTCTTAGAATCATTCTGTAACAAGTTCTTTCAAATGCCAAAATTCTTTTTCTTGAGTCTTTATTTATTACCCACGTTTCAGATCCGTACAGTACACTGCTGAAGATGCATGTTTCCAGTACTCTTAGTTTTGTTTGCAGACTGATCACTTTACTTTTCCAGACGTTATCCATGGCCTTCAGATTTGTTCTTCCCTTTGCAATCCTGATCTTTATTTCTTTTTTACAGTCCAAGTCATATGTCAGTTTACTTCCCAAATATGTGAATTGTTCTACATTTTCTATATCAGTTCCATCCACTTGTATCTTTTATATCATGTTCTTCTCACCAAATACCATTGTCTTTGTGTTTTCCAAGTTCATAACAAGTCCAAATCTCTTCCCTTCCTCATTTAACAGTTTCAGTGTTTTTGTAGTTCTCTTTCATCTTCTTCAGTAATAATAATGTCATCTGCAAATCTCAGATTGTTAATTCTCATTCCGTGTACAGATATTCCTTTGGCATCTTCCTTCAATTTATCCATTGCTCTTTCTAAATGTGCAATGAAAATGCTTGGTGATATTGGGTCTCCCTGTCTAGTACCTCTGCTTGTTTTAAACCATTTCCCCAAATCATCACCTATTCTAACTACTACAACTGCATTCTGATAAACATCTTTTAATATAGCTATTAGCTTTTTATCAATTCCATAGGATTCCAGAACTGCTAATGTCACTTTCTGGTCAGTGCTGTCAAATGCTTTCTGAAAGTCAACAAAGCAAGTATATATGTTTTTGTTTTTTCTCCTAGCTTTCTCTGCTATTAACCTCCTTGTCAAAATCTGTTGAATTGTAGTTCTATCCTTCCTAAATCCTGCTTGCTCGTCTGCAAAGTATGCTTCTAATTGTGTTCTCAATCTTTCTGTCAATATGATCATCATCACTTTACCAAGGTGACTTATCAAGGCAATTGTTCTATAATTTTTACATTCTAGCTTATTTCCTTTCTTGTATAATGTTACTAATATTGATTTCATCCACTCCTCTGGCATTTTCCCCTTCTTTCCATACCATATTACATAGTTGGTACATTTCTGTAACCATACTTTCATCACCATTAATCATTTCTCCAGTAATGTTATTGTTACCAGGACTCTTGTTGTGTTTTAGCCGTCCTATCGCTTTTTCTACCAATCCTCTTAAAATGTCCATATCATGCTCATTACCTGGTGGTGATATCTGCTTCAATTCTTCAGTCAGTTTCCCAATGCTATCTGAATCTAGTTTTTCTTCATATAACTCACTACAGTATCTTGTCCACTGCTGTACAATTTTTTCTTTATTCATCAATACTTTGCCTTTTTCATCTTTAATTGTGGTCTGTTTTGGTTGCCACTTTCTATTAATGGTTCTGATCATTTTGTATACCTCCCTTGTTTTATGCTCTCCATAGTACTGTTCTATATTGTTGCATTGGGCTTCTAACCATTTCATCTTATCCATTCTGACTGCTTTTTTCACCTCATTACACTTTCTTCTATATTGCATTTCTATTTGTTCTGATGTATCCCTTCTTATCTTCAACATTCTTTTCTCTTGTACTAACTTCAGTGTTTCTTGTGTAATCCATTTCTTCTTGATCTTCTCTTCTTCTTCTGCGTATTGTTTCTTCAACTGCATCTTCTATCGCCTTCATTACTCTTTTCACTCTTAAATTTGAGTTTTTTTCTTTCTCCACACTTTTAAGTTTCTCTTCTAACACTGTTCTGTACCTTCTTCCTATTTCTGCTTCACTTATTATTCGTGCCGTATCTCTTCTATTCTTATGTTGGGGTTTATATTTTTTAATTTCAACTTGATGTTTGCAATCACTAAACTATGGTCCGAGTCTATATCCGCTCCTTGCAAAGTTCGATATTGCTGTACTGATGTTATCCATCTTCTTTTAATCATACTCATATCAGTCATGTTTTTGGTTTTCCCATCATTTGATTGCCACGTCCGTTTTCTATACTCCTTTTGTTGGAATCTTGTGTTACAGATCATCATCTCGTGGTCCATAGCAAATTCTAACAATTTTTCACCTCGTTCATTTCTTTCTCCGAAACCATATTTTCCCATGACTCTTTCCCAACCATCATTATCTATTCCAACTTTGGCATTCCAATCTCCTTCAATAATTAGCACAACCTGCATTGGTATTGTTTCTATTGTCTCTGTCAGATCTTTGTAGAATAAGTCAATATCCTCATCTGTGCTGTCAGATGTGGGTGCATATATCTGGGCTATTGATATGTTGGGAATGGCTTTGCCTGAAATCTTGCTACTGTGATTTGTTCATTAACTGGTTTGTAGCCTAACAGTGCCTCTCAAGCTCTTTTGCTAAGAAGGAAGCCAACTCCTGCTTCTTGCATGGTGTCATGTCCTGACCATATTACTTCGCATCCATTGATCTCTCCAGATAATGTCCATCTCATCTCTGCCAATGCTAGTATATCCCACTGATATCTCTTCATATCCTTACGAAGTAGTTCTAATTTTCCTGACATCCAGAGTGTCCGCACATTCCACGTTCCTACTGATAACAGTTCTGTTAGTTTCTGTTTCTTTTCGGTATCCCACTTTTCGATCCAACCCCGATCACTCGATTGGTATTGTGGGCCTTGTTTATCCGGGCAACGCCCGAGCCGGCATGTTGTAGCTGTTGATTGTATAGGCATCAGATAACAATCATGTTTTTTCTTTACGGTCAGAGCATCAACACTCATCTGACCGACCCTCCTCCTTTATCCAGGCTTGGGACTGGCATGAGATCCCTAAGGATCCCATGGCGAGTTAAAAATTAAAGATGCCAAGAAATTATATTCTTGGTTTCATCCTTTATCCACGTGTAAACAAACACAGTTTGCATGTGAAGTCACTTCACAACTGGGCTATGTATATATAGAGGCTAATGACTTCACATCAATTGCCTTAATATTCCATAATGCAATACGCACATCCTTATGGCCCTTCCCATACCTTTATTGAGGTCTCACTAGTGGGAGCCTGACCCAGAAGTAATACTAAGGTTGAAGTAATGTAGAAGTCAGTATCAGTGGGAGCCAGAACCAGTATCACTTCTGGGTCTGGCTCCCACTGGTGAGACCTCAATAAAGATTGAAACCAGTCTCGATAGTGGCCCTTCCCATAATGCATACATGATACATGTCCATAAGGAACATGGGATGCTAAGGCAATTGATGTGGAGTCATTAGCCTCTGTATATAAGTAGCCCAGTCGTGAAGTGACTTCACACACAAAATTTGTTTGCTCACACTTGAATAAAGGATGAAACTAAGAATATAATTTCTTGGCATCTTTAATTTATACATGCCAGAAAAGAGCATAGATCTCACATGCTTCCTAACCACACCCCTACTCGGTTTCCAGGGATGACTCTGAGTTATTCCCTGCCTTCCTGATCTGAAAAATCTTATTTGTGTCTGTACTGTAAGGTCTTTTTACTAACATGTATATTTCTGTCATGTTTCCTCTCTTCTGTCTGTTGCTTAGACTTTGAAGGCCATAATCCTTCAGTCTGTCGTCATATGCTCAATTCCATAAGCCTAATGTGATCATGATTATCCACTATTGGATCTTTACCATTGTCCATTTTACATCTCCACCTGGATGACCATATCTGAGCAAAAGTCATGATGTGTGGTTTTATCCAAGTCTTATAAAATGGGAATGTAATTTCTTAGTCTTACAATTTAATATTATCTTCAACATTACAGAGTTCTGATGTGATGGCACATCAGTTAATTTGAAGTTTAAAAGGCACATCAGTAATATACCTTCTGAGGTTCAGCTCACTGTCTATCCATCAATCCAAGGTTTTTCATTTCACAAACACTTACACCAAACAAATTCTGATTAATATACTACTCAGTCTGTAGTCTCTGCAGTTCAAAATGCATAACCAAATAGCAATGCTTATCAGTTCAGTGTTGCCAACTGCAACATCCACCAGAAACACTGCCGGTGCTCTCTCCAATCCACCTTCAGGCTGGCAATGTTGTAGTCTTGTTTCTTGTAGCTTACTCTTTTAAGCTCTGACACAATTTGAAGCCTGACTGATTCAAATTGGAACTTCCATACTGCCATTTAGATGGTAATATGTGGTTGGGTACATTTACCTCCAATCACAGTTGTGTTGTCCTTGTAATACTCTTATTTTATTGATCTGATCTGCACCTTTTGTTATACTTAAATTATCTGTTATTTACCTCTGAAATATTTACTCTTGTTCACACCCTGTATTCAACGTATTTATTTGTTTATCGACTGCACTAGTTAAATCCTTGAGTATGAGTTTATGAGAGTCTTAAGCAGAGTTAAAATTAAAGTTATACCTATTTTGTTCTGACCAATATTTTCGTGTCAGTTGTGGCATAACTTATTTTCTGTACCCTTACTTGGTCAGATATATCCAGGTTCCTAAGTTTTGGGATTAGTGCATTGACTAATCAGCTTGTCTGTGTTGTTTCACGAAATTTTAATAATGCTTGAAAATTATTTATAATGCTTAATCTAACTATAAACATAATTACATTAAGACAGTCTAGTACAATTTACAAATTATTTTTATTCATAAATGCTTAAACATGACAAGCGTGAGCACAGTTTATATCAATTTAAGTTCACTATACATAACTGTTCGCTGACTGTTATATTAGTCTTCAATTGAACTAATCTCATGAAAAAGAAAACCATCAAGTTATTAAATTGGTCACATTATGGCTATCAGATAACATAAAGAAACTGAAACTACATTATTTAAATTCCAACGGCATTTAGGAACTTCCTAAAATTCATAAAAATATCATGCTACTTTTGGCAACAGTTGACAGTCCCAGATATTTCTTAGTCAAGAAATTAGCTGCAACACTCAAAGGGTTGGTAGGTATTTCTCTCTCCTACAGAAAAAATAAAAAATAAATTAAAAAAAATAAGGAAAAAAAATACTATACTTTATTAACAAAACTAAAACTACTGTGCTTAGCAATGATGATATATTACATTCATTTCAGACATATCTGTCTTATTTATGTTCCAATCAGAAACACTTTTCTTTTATGCGACACATTTCTCTCCAAGGTTACAGCATTTTGTGTATGTTTGCATTCTTGATATGGGGCATCTTAAAACATAACAAAACAGATTTTACCAACAAAAACAAGATATAGCTGCAGCCCCCACCAATCACAAACTTTTATATGGAAACGTTCGAGTAGCATGTGCTCTAAATATTCTGCTTTTCGGCCAGATACGTTTTTCAACATATATTTGTAATTTGGCCTGATGGCCACAACACCCTGAATAGTTTCTTCAGTTCACCTCAACAATCAACATTAAATCTGTTAAGCTTTTCCAAAGACCACCTCCTCTGGCTAACACAAATTAAGTTCGTTTGTAAAACCCATATAGAAAATGTAGAGTAAATCAGTAGGATGACAGGATCTATTATTACAAAAAGAGGAGCATACACAATAATAGCAATAACATAAGATTTATTGGGAAAGGATTATAACATTTATTGAAAAGTAACTATAACCTACATTATACAAAAAAAGGATTGAAATGGAAGCTAAAGAAAGCTTGTGAGGCCCTAATCAGTCATCCAAGCCTGAACATCATAGTGAAAGAAAGAATAATATTAATGGGCTAAAATTTCCAAACTGTGGACAGCCTGCATCTAACATCTAAAAAAAATTAATAATAAATAAAATAATAAAATTCAATGGACAACACTCTTTTTCCATCAAAGACAGCCAATCAAAATCTCCAAACAGAACTATACCACTAGTTCTTTACTATATTGGTCACATCAGCTAAATATCATCATTCTAGGTTATCAACAACTCCTATTCTATGATGAGACTCCCATGCTTTAAAAAAAAAAAAAACAGACAAAAAAAAAGTAATTTTTGCCATTTGGAATGGCCTAACAGTCAGTGTTTAGTAGAAATATTCATTTTGTAATCTCTCATAGTGTAATGTAGTTCACTTGTGCATGTACTTCAGAAGATGATCGTGATGTGAATCTTGCATTTTGAGAAACTAAAAAGGTCAATTTAATTAACTAAGGCACAGTAATAGTCTAAGGTTTTATGATGAATATCAGTTTGCCCATTATACCCCCATCCTATTCCTTTCTAAAATTCCTCATCCTGTGTTCCTAAAAGAACTTGGACTAAGTTGTTCATTGATATAATTCTTCACCTCATACCTAAACTGATAATGTATGCTCATAGCTCCATTGTCTGATTCTCATTTCATTACATGGAAACACTTAATAACAGTCCATCCGGTTTTGGAATGATGCTGTCACTCACATGCAGACATTCTGCAAGAAAGGGGTCAAAACTTCTGCCAAAGTGAATCAAGACACATGCTGGAATCTGTGGTATTCATGGTATGCAGTGGACCTGCTGGACCTTCCAACAGGACTCAACCCCTTTCACACAAGGCGAGGACTGTAAAACCTCACATGAAATTTTGTTGCGTTATGTTCATTTTTGCAAGTTTTGTCTAAAGAAAATATAGATAAGAAATTATCAATATTTATAAAATTATTCAATTCTTTGGTATGTAATAACTTTGTGTTATTCAAATTGGCGTTACGTGAGTTGCGATACCAAGAGATACAATTAAGTAATCTTGGGGGGATGAGTTTAGTAGACGATTTGAGAATACACATTATGCATTGCATACGACTGAGCATCTGCAGTGATCGTCAATACATGATACCCGTAATCTCCTCTAGTCCAGCTCGGGTACATGAAGTAGCACTCAATCTGTCTGAGCACTACTTTGTTTGCATTGCGTTCACAGCGGCCATGATTCCCAAAAGCTATAGGGTATTCCCACCTTATATGACCTCTAATTCATAAGTAGTATAGAAATAGAAGACACAACATGACATAAATTAAAAAAAAAAAAATGAATTTTAATTAGAAAAAGATTTTTGGAAAATTTTCTGGTGTTTTTTTCCATTTTCTTTTGTGGGGTCCAGGATGCCCCTTGATTCACCCCCCCCCCCAGCATGACACTGTTTAGATATACTGTGATATATCAAAAAATGGCATTCGATTTCATTTTCGCCTGTGTTAGCCTTTTATTTTTATAATGGTTATCAGTTTGTCTTGGTCCCAATAATACCATAATTACATTTCAAGGAAACTGCATTATCAAGATAAATTGTTGTTATCTATGGAAATTAATAGCAGTTTCATTTTTGATATATCAGGTAATGAGAATTGCTACTTCATGGATGAATTAAATTACTGTAGGGTTCCCTTCTAATAATCCAGAATGTCATCTTTTCTAGAATTCCAGATGTCACTATTAGGTTTAAGGTACGCTAACTGTTCAAGAAGTTTACATAATGTCTTTTCTTAATATAGTGCATATTAAGAGTTTATTTTTCACTTGGTTAGACTATAATAAGTGTAGTTTAATCCTTTATCCAAGTGTGAGCAAACAAAGTTTGCGCCTGAAAGTATCTTCAGGACTGGGGAAAGGTAGTGCACCACCAGGCAACTCGTTGCAAAGGTGGAGATAGCTCTCATTATTCCTATCTCGGTATCTCCCATAATGCAAAGCACATCTCCTTGCAGATATGTGTAATGCTATGCATTAAGTCAAGGGCCACTACCCATACCGGTTTTGACCTTTATTGAGGTCTCGTCAGTGGGAGCTAGGCCCAGTAGTGGAGATACAAAGGCAGAAGCAATGATAGGTCATACTAACCTATAGGAGTTGCCAAAGGGTGTGCAATCTTATTATTAAATTGCTCCGGATTCAGAGAAAGATGTTGAGAGTTTATTTTTCACTTGGTTAGACTATAATAAGTTTAGTTTAATCCTTTATCCAAGTGTGAGCAAACAAAGTTTGCACTTGAAAGTATCTTCAGGACTGGGGAAAGGTAGTGCACCACCAGGCAACTCGTTGCAAAGGTGGAGAAAGCTCTCATTATTCCTATCTCTATCTCCCATAATGCAAAGCACATCTCCTTGCAGATATGTGTAATGCAAATGTGTAATGTAATGTGAGCAAACTTTGTTTGCTTACACTTGGATAAAGGATTAAACTAAACTTATTATAGTGCATATTATTACCAAATTATTTTAGTTGGATAATGTTTGTGATGAAGTACAAGGATTATTAAATAATTTCATTATATATTTATGTTTTCACAGGAATATGTGATAACTACTCTAAAAAGTTTAGGATTTATTACATTAATGTGTGGGGATGGAACGAATGATGTTGGTGCCCTCAAGCATGCTCATGTAGGTAAGTTGTCACTTCAGTTATTAATTTACTGGCATATAACCCATCATAAATATTAGGAAAATACAGTATGTGGAAGTAAAAAAAATGTATTTAAAGGTTTTGATAAATGTTTACATCAGTTTGCAGCAGACACTCTTGATAGTGCTAAACATACTACATTATTTTTCAGCAGAACAGTCTCCTTGCATAACGGCCAAACTCGTTATTATTTTCTTCATGTATTCTTGAACAATTAGCACCCATCTGGTGAAGGAATAGTACTAGATAGTTTCTGGTTCATTTGTCAGCAATGGTAAAACATTACTTAGGTCTACAACTTTTATCAAACTCATCTGGAGAAAACTGATATTTGTCAAAGAAGATATTGTTTTGTCACTGGGAAGTAGGATAGGTATCACTTATCACCTAAACATTTCGAGGAATATCATGATGTTTTTGAAAAATGCGTTCTCTAGTTCCGTTCTGTAGCCCTGTATGGATAACCAGATGAGACCTTTCTTATACACTGACAGTAAATTGGAGAAATGTCATTGACCTTATTGGTATTATTGATATCATTGATGTTATTATTTATGGTCCTCCAGGAAGACCAAGGAATTGTTGAGCAAGAATCATTTTAGTCACTTGTACTTAAATATCTATCGTATCGCTTTTTTAAACAGATTCATGGTAGACACACAACATCTAATGATAGCCCATTCCACATACTCACCACTCATGGTGAAATGAATCTCACATGCTTCCTAACTTCACCACTAGTTTTCAGTGTTGGCCATGAATTCTGCTTGCATCAGCCATTATCTGCAATATCTTACATTGGTATAGTAAGCACCTTTTACTGACATCTATTTCTCAACCTTTGAAGAGCACATTTCTTCAATTTCCCCTCATGTGCAAATCCATTGTCCACTGTATTCCCCAAGTCTCTCTCACTTCATTATCTAACTCTGTTATATAACATGAACAGATTGCTAAAGAAGTACCTACTTTTAGCAAATCCATGCTGTCCTCTACAGAGCATTCCAGTGTTGTTTACTCACCTATAGATGTGATTCGTATCAGCATCTCCAAAACCTTGATAACTACACCAAAGACACTGAGTGGTTTATAATTTGCTGCATTAGTCCTAGCTCTACACTTGTATACTGGAATTATCTTGCTCTCCTTTCACTCATTAGGAATCATTACATATTTGAGACCATATTAAATAACTAGGTCAAGAACATCGTTAACTCTCTTTCACATTTCTTCACTATCCAATCTGACTGCTGTATCTGAATCATGCTCTTTTAATAGCTTTAATGCCTCTACCTTTTCTACCTCTATTTTTTAATCCACTTTCCCTTCAGTATCCAGATAGCTAATGGGTCATCCTGGAATTTATACCTTATTGAATAAAACACTTTGTAACTTAGTTATTTCTAGTGAATTAGTCAATTTTCTACTATCTGTATTCACTAAACTATATTGTTCAGTGATCATTCTTCTTACTTCTTGCATTGGGACAAAATTATCTTGGATTTCCTTTTGCCTGCCCAGCTAATTTCTTTTCATAATACAGTTTGGCTTTCTTCACCATAGCCTGCTACTCTTTGTACTGCTCTCAAGTCTTGTATTTTTTTTTTTTTTTTTTTTATGATATTGAATACTCAGCATTCTTTTTTCTTATACAGTTCTTGCTTTAAATTGCTATTCGTCCATTAAATCTCCTGCACTATGTACTCCTAACTCTGGGGATGCTTTCTTCAAATGTTCTTTGACTACCTCCCATGTTCTGATGATTCCGCTATTATGCAGTTTCTCATGTCATGGCACTGCTTCAGGCTGCCTAATAACTCCACATAAGCTCCTTACTCAGAACTCTCACCTGCACTGTCACCTCTCAGCTCATAACAGCCTTGTATGGCCTCTGGCCTTCTTCAGAAACTCTGCAAGCCTTCCTTATTCAATGCCAAACTCCTCCAATTTTTGACTCCTAAAATCTTAATATCTTACATCATTCCATCTTCCCATCTTAATTTAGTGCTTCCAATTTTTCCACTATTCTATTACTATCTCCATGTGTATAATGTGTTCAGTCCAACTTAATCTATTTATTTTTATGTACTTAAAATTCTGGCTCATTAAATAATCTATATAGTTAATGGTTATATCTTTTCCTCCACACACTATTCTCTTGTACTGCTCTAAAAATATATCTGAGAACTCTTCTTTGAAACAGACCTAGCAATCTTTCATCTGCCATTGATAATACCCAGTTTTCAGAGGCATAAGTTAACACTGGTCTTACAAGTACTTTGTTCATCATTATCTTTGTTTTTCTTGAGATCAGATGTGACTTTAGGTGTTTCCTAAGTCCACAGAAGCATCTATTTGCAGAAAGAATATGTTGCCTCTGAATCTCAGTACTGATATCATTTTTACAATTAACTTCTAATACTTCAATTTCAGAACGATTATTATTACAAATCTTTCTAGTTACTGGCATATACTTTGTTTTTTCTTGGTTAATCTGCAAATTCATCTTCTTTGCTGCCTTTTCTAAACTGATAAAAGTTTCTTCCATTGCTTTTTGTGTCTTTCCTATAATATTGATATTGTCTGCATATGCCATAATTTGTATTGATTTGTAGAAAATAGTTTCCCTTGTATTAATGCCAGCATCTCTGAAAACCTTTTCAAGTGCTATGTTAAACAGTAAGCAAGCTAAGCCATCCCCTCGAACATCATTTTATATATATATATATATTGCATCAGACAACATGTTCTGAATTTTGATCTGACAATGAGTATTTCTCATTGTAGCTTTAACTAAAGCAATAAGTTTTCATGGAATCTGTAGTCCCTCCATTGCAATAAATAAGTTAGATCTATCTATTCTATGTGCAACTCTAAAATCTATGAAAAAGTAGTGTGTTTCGCTTCCAAATTCATTATAATTTTCAAATAATTGGCGTATATTAAAAATCTGATCATTTGTAGATCTTCCTTGATGGAATCCATGCTGATAATCACCAACACATTCTCTACATTGGGATAAAGTCTCTTAAATAGAAAGTTAGAGAAAATTTTATAAGTTGTACGTAGTAAATTAATTCCTCTATAGTTAGAACATATCATTACATTAGCTTTCTTATGGATGGGGCATATGATGCTCAGATTCCATTCATCTGGAATTGTTTCATTAATCCAGATTTTGTTGATAAGTTGAGACAGCTGCTTGAAGTATTCTGTACCTGCACTTTTAATTAATTCTGCTTGTATCCTATCCATTCCTGGGGTTTTATTGTTAAGATTTTTAATAGCTGCCTCCACTTGTGCATCTGTTGGTACTGGTTCAACATCTTCTAGATCAGTGCTTCCCAAACTTCTGGATGTCAGGGCTCCCTTTGGAAAAATTAAAATATTTCACAGCCCCCCCCTCCCCCTCAAAAAAAAATCGTAATATAGACATATCTACCTTATATATATAATGATAAGCCTTTTTATGTCACGTGTTTTGAAACTCAGAGGCTACCCTAAGTGTTGAGTCTTCAAAATTTGAGTCATCAGAATTCAAGGAGAACTGGCCTACCAGTATGAAACTCGGGGAATTGGGTGCCAGGGGGAAGAGTCCCTCCCCCCTTTGAAGACTCGACACTCAGGGTAGCCCCTAAGTGTCGAGTCTTCAAAATTCAAGTCATCAGAATCCAAGGAGAACCAGCCTACCAGTCCGGAACAAGGTGGGGGGGGCGTAGCACCCCTAGTATTATTATAATATTTATATTCAATACAAAACATACACAGTGAATATTGCAAAAATCAAATGCAAATATTGCATCTTTAGCATCTTACATACACATTTGACATGGTACATTATCTCATATTTTTATATAGATAGATATTGTTATTGTACATTTGCAGTACAAGCACATGAAATGTAAAATGATTAGTACTAAAGAAAGAATTAAAAACATAAAAGCAGTTTAATAACAATTTAATCTGATGGATGTGTTTCAATACTGCTACACAAAAAAGTCAATATCAGGTGAAATATTCGAAACTGCAATTCTTAGATTTCTGCTTTGAAATGAAACTTATATGAATAAGCATATATTTACTAATTTTCATTAAGTGCCAAAATACACAGGAAGCAAAATTTGTGAACTAGCACCAATGTGTGATTTTTTTTTCACACATGGGGGGGGGGATCACAGTTTGGGAAGTGCCATTCTAGATCTTGGCTCTCTTCCACATCATCTAATTGACCCGATATATTTGAATTCAATAGTTCATCGAAATGCTCTGCCTATCTTCCTAGTATCATTTCATTTCCACTCAAAATTATACCCTCCTTATCTTTACATAATGCTGTTCTAGGCTGGAAATCTTTCCGACTACTATTTAACTTTTGATTGAAAGATCTGCTTTCATCATACTTCTGAGATGTTCCAGTTCCTTAAGTTCATCCTCATAGTATTTCTTCTTTCTATTTTTATACACTCTTTTTTCTTCTTTTCTAGCCAAATGATATTTCTCCACAGCTTTATGAGTGTGGTTCCTTTGCTGCATTTGTTTCTGTGTCTCATTTTTTAATACAGTCACACGTCCACATTCTGCATCAAACCAATGGTTATACTATTTTCCTAATACTATGTCTGCAATGACATAGTATTAGGAAATGACACCCCCCCCCCCAAGACCATCCCAGGCCTCATTAACACTCTCACCAATGGTTAGACCAGACAGGTTTTCACTGATTCTCTCACCATATTTGGCTTTAGCTCCTAATTCCTTCAATCTTTCCTTATTAAACTTTCTAGCATGGGACCCATATATCTTCCTTGCATTAGAGATTCTGCATCTAATCTTTGATATAATCAAATAGTGATCAGAATTAATATTTCCTCCTCTGTAGGTTCTAACATCCATCAAATTGAATAGGTGTCTTGCATCTATTAAAAGATGATCAATACGATTAAAGGTGTCTTCATTAGGAGACTTCCAGGTCATTTTATGAATATCTTTATGATTAAACATTGTACTACCAATAATCATATTTCTTGAAGAAGCAAAGTTGATCAATCTAGTCCCATTATCTTATGTAAACTATATTTCCCAATGGTTGGCCTATGTGTATCCTCTTTGCCTATCTTGACATTTAAATCACGTATAATAATTTTTACATCCCTCTTTGGACATTCCCCATAGATCTTATCTAGTTAATCAGAAAACAACTCTTTCGCCATCATTCTTTTCTAGTTGGAGCATGTACACAGATAAAACTGTCTTTTAATTCATAACCTACGTGTTCGAGGTGAGTTTGCTTTGAAGTCCATGATAAGATGTTTTATCCTCTTGTTTACAATGAAACCTGTTCCAAACACGTGATCTTTCTTTTCCATAATCCCTTCTCCTGTCCATCTCATTTCTTGTATAGCTATAACAAGTATCTTGTATTTATCAATTGCTCCAGCAGCATTTTTAAAGCTCCAGATCGGTAAAGAGAAGATACATTCCATGATCCAATTTTCATATCCTTAATGCATTTGCCATTTTGTCACCATTTAGTCTATCCAGCAGTTATTTCTTTAGATTTCATAAGTTGTTTTTTTCTAGAGTGGGGCCATCAGCCCCACGCCCAACCCCCAACCTGAAGGACCAGGTTGGGGTTTAATTAAATTTCTGCATGTGCTTTGAATAAAACACAATTTCAGAATTTATTGAATGAGGCGGATTCGGTGTTTAAAGGACTAATAATGTACAACAATGTTCGTTGGCTTATTCGAGGTCTTGTTCTGAAGCGATTTGTTGAATGCCTGGATGAGATAAATCGCTTTTTTGACTAATCAACAAATGTCTTATAAAGAAATGTATGACATGTGGGTTTATACACTGATGTTTTTTTTGCAGATTTTTGCAAACATTTAAATGACTTGAACCTTAAACTACAGGACATCTTGTAAGACTCTTGATGTTATGTTTGATGGCATAAATGTATTTCAAATGAAACTAGGCATTTTTAAGAGGATTTAGATATTTGTGGTATCTAAATGAGTGAGAGATTTAGATATTTTCCAAACCTAAAGAAATACATGAATGGTCTTCAAAGGGATTATCGTTGGAGGCTTAATGGATTGTAAACAGCACTCAGAAAGAATTAAAACAGAATTTGATACTTCCTATATTTCATCTCAGTCACTGAGATAATCTTCAGGGATTACAAAAAAAAAACATATACACAAATACCACACAATACTAAGCCCATCCACGTGGGTGACTCTAAAGTCCTATCTAGGTGGAGCACCCTCTCAGGGCAGTTGTAGGTGGCCTGGAATGCAAGGTGGGATCTCTGATAAGTGTTTCCCAAATCTTAGGAAGCTTAATGCAACCATATTTATAAAGATTTGGTTGATTTCCGAGTGCATGCTGCTGCTGCTGATTCTAAAAATAGTCTGTTTACAATGAGTGCTGTTTACAATCCATTAAGCCTCCAACATGATGTCCTCACAGCACTTAAGCCTCTACACACGGATTCCAAAGGAATTACAAAACAAACCGCCAATGTCTTCAAAAGCTATTTTTAAATGTCATTGTGTCAACTATTGAGCAGTTCTCTTTAAGATGTGTTAAGTTCAGAGAATTAGAAGAGACTGCAAAATTCATTGTGTCTAGACCAGTGGTTCTTAACTGGTGTTCCCCAGAACACTTATGTTCCGCGAACTGGTTATAAGTGTTCCGCCAGTGAAAGATGTCACATGACATCAAAAACATTACCTGTACTAGACCAAGTTACAAATATGGCAAATTACATCAAGTCAATACCTTTAAAAACAGACCTTTTTAAAAAAAAAAATTTGCATATCTATTGAAGCTGAGTACGAATCTTTGCTTTTTCACACTGAAATAAGATGGTTATCCAGGGGTAAAGTGCTATTCCGAATTTTAGAACTTAAGAATGAATTATTGGCCTTTTTTCAAAATGAAGGTACAGATGCTTTTGTAAAATGTCTTTAAAATGATATTTGGTGTGCTAAAAATGGCATATTTAGCTGATATTTTTAATTAATTAAATAGAGTTAATACAATTATCCAAGGGAAAAATGAAAATATTTTGACATCCACTGACAAATTGTCAGCTTTCATAAAAACAGTATCTCTTTGGGAAAACCACATATCAGAAAAAAAAAATAGTAGATATGTTTCCTTTGTGCTCCATAATAAAAATGTCCAGGGAATTATTTCCGTTATAACAGAACATTTAACAATATTGGAAGAAAAGATTTCAAGTTACTTTCCTTCCTTAAATGCACACAGTTATGACTGGATATGAAATCCATTTCGCACAATTAATGATATTGAGTTGTTAATTTTCATTACAAGAAGAAGAACAATTAGTTACCTTGAGTACGATCCGTACTCTAAGAATGAAATTCTCTGAAATAACTCTTGAGGAATTTTGGATTTTTGTCCAAGTCGAATACCCAGCTCTCTCCACAAGGGCACTGAAAATTTTGTTACAGTTTTCAACATCATATTTGTGTGAGCTTGGTTTCTCAATATTAACCAATATAAAAACTAAAAAGTGTGGAAGACTTACTAATATAAACAAAGAGATGATGATAGCTATATCACATATTAGACCTGATATTGCTGAAATCTGCAAAAGCCGACAAGCTCAAGTATCACATTAAAATAAGTTTCATTTTTATAAAAGGCAAGTCCATGTGTATTTTTGTTAGTTTTTTTACCCTAATGCTTTTGGTGTTCCCCAAATTTTTCTTAGAATCAAAAGTGTTCCGTGACTTCGAAAAGGTTGAGATCCACTGGTCTAGACACTATAAAACAGGATGAATTAAACTTGCAGATGTTTTCGTGGATAAATATGGGAGATTTTGAAATGTAGTTGATTGATTTTTTAAAGTAGCTCTATTTAGAGGCAGAAATTTGTTGGCCTCAGAGTTGATTTGAAAAACATTGAAAAGAAGCAATTAGAGATGGTAGTAACAGAGAGAAGTGTGGGGAAACGAGGTATGAAGGACTTGGAATACTATTCCAGAAACTTTTATATATTTAAAAACCCTTGCAACAGCATTACTCTTCATTTTTGTATCTACGTATTCTTGTGAATCATTGTTCTTGGTGATGAACTTCGTTAAGTCTCGTAATAGGAGTAGCCTTATAGATGAAACTAGTAGTGCATGCATATCTCTAAAGGCTACAAAATATAAACCTGGTATAAATTATCTGTCATCAGTGATGCAGCAATAGAAGTCTCATCGATGCTAAATAAATAAAACATCCACTATTTTTCTTTCTCTAGTTTTGATTTGGTTTTCTATTAAAAATGGTAAAGATTAACTTCTGTTTAATATAATATGTGAATAACATAACATGTTATTTTATCAGTAATTTTTATGTATTACTAGTGAGGGATTAAGAATTAATAAAAGAATATCTTTAATTTTATTTTCTTTTAACACATTCGCTGCCAACTCCGAGTATACTCGTAGTTGGTATATGAGCCACACAAGCCAGCTACGAGTATACTCGTATGACGCTTACCGCCAGCAACGAGATTTCCCATACTGACCCTGAAGAAGTGAAAATGCTTGGCTTGTGGAGCTAGCAGCAAAACTGTGTATACTCATAGATGGTATATGCTCCGCACAAGCCAACTACGAGTATACTCGTATGTGGATTACCGCCGACAACGAGATTATCCGTACTGACCTTGAAGAAGTGAAATTGCTTGGCGTGTGGAAACAAACTATGCCGAAGTAGCGTGGCAGCGAACGTGTTAATGTGCTTTAGGTAATTAAAATGATTATGAGATTGTGCACTGTAATATATTGGAAAAACTTGAAAAAACATGTCTGATTGATCTTTATAAAAAAAAACAAAAACAAAAAATTGCAACTTTAAATTATGTGACTGTATATGGCAGCTAGAATTACACTAAAAATGCAAATAAAAAATATTCACACCATCAAGAGGGTAGAAAGACTCTTAAGTAAACATTCCGTCACTAATTTTTATATTCATTCAATTTTCTTTCAACAGTCAATTCAATATTCTTTGATTTTACTGCTCTAGTGTGATTTTTGATTATTTAAAAAGATTCTCCCAATACTTAAAAGATATCAAATATGTTCCCCAAAATTTCAGTTGTCACTTGAGAAAATTTTGCATCAAAGATTTGGTGATTTTGGCACTCACACCGCTTAAAAAGGTTGCCCACCCCTGCTCTAGTCCATACAGGTATTGTTGCAAAGGCTACGGTGGAGTTCTATGGCTTGCAGGAGATCGAGCACCCATCCTACAGCCTAGATATAGCACCCAATGATTACTACTTCTTCTTGTAACTGAAGAAAGACCTTTGAGGAAGAATATTTGCAGATGACAATGAGGTGAAGGATGCTGTTTTAGGCAATTTTGTAGACAATAGTACACAGAGAATTTGAAATTGGAAGTGATCACCATTTAGCCTTGAGCAGGATAAAATTGAATTTCATATTGAAGAGAAGAACATGTAAGAAAGTTTTAAAGCAAATAAAAGTTGAGCAGCTCTTAGATGTGAACTGTAGACTAAATTACACAAACATTATTCAAGAAAAAATGAAAGAGTTTGAGAACAGGAACCAAACCTTGGAGATTCAGTGGCAAGCCTTGAAGAAAACCCTGATTGATTCAGCCAGAGAGCATGTGATTAGGTTGTGTGCAAGGATAGAAAAATCAGAACTCCATGGTGGACACAGGAAGTTAAAGAGGCAGTGAAGGAAAAGAAGAAAGCATATCAAAAGTTCCTGGCAAATAAGTCAGCTTTTGCTCTTAGAGAATACGGAGACAAATCTCTTCTTCTTCTTCCTAAAATGGAATATAGGCCATGTGGCCTGTTCCGGTCTCATGCCATCTCTTTCTTGGTCTTCCGATTCTTCTTTTTCCACTTATTTTGTATCTGTATAATATTTTTGGTAGTCTGCTGTTGTCCATTCGATTTAAATGTTCTAGCCATTTTTGTTTATACTGTCTTATGTAGTAATTAATTGGTTTGATTTTTAGGGATTGTAAGATTTCTTCATTTGTTTTGTGATCCCACTTGGTGTATCCAGCTGTTTTTCTGAGGAACTTCATTTCTGCTGTTTGAATTCGTTTTTCATCTTTCCTTTTCATGGTCCATGTTTCACTTCCGTATAGTAGAGTTGGTTTTGACAAGACATTATATAGTCTGATTCTAGTGTGTTTTTGTACCAGGGATGGCTTAAATATACTGTTTATTATGCCATTTACGTTGACAAAGTTTGATATTTTAGTGTCTATGTGTTTTTCTTCTTCGTATGATAGATCACATCCCAAGTATCTGAAAGTGTTTACTTGTTCTAGTATTTTATTATCTATCACTATTTTACTTCTTATTGGGGTTTCTCCTTTGAATGCCATTATTTTTGTTTTTTCTTTGGATATTGTCATATTATATTGCTTTGAGATATCATTTAATGATTTTAATGATCTTTGTAAGTCATCTTCTGATGTAGCTAATACTATTTGATCATCTGCAAATAGTAGTGTATCTATCTTCATTTGCGGGGTCATTTGTATACCAAATGGGTTATGCTGTTTCCAGATTGTTAATATTTCATTTATATATATATTGAAAAGCAGAGGTGAGAGGGTACATCCTTGTCATACTCCTCTTGATATATCTTTCCATTCTGAGGTGTGTTCTTTAACTGTTATTTTATTTCCTGTATATATTTCTTGAATAGATTGTAAAAGTTGGTTTGGTATGTTTAAATTGGTTAATATTTTAAACAATTTTTGTCGACTAATTTTGTCAAAAGCTTTTTCATAATCAATAAACGCCACATGTGTTTCTTTTTGAAATTCTCTTCTCTTTTCTATTAATAATTTTAAAGTAAAAATTGGATCTATGCAGGATCGGCCTTTTCGGAAGCCATTTTGTTCTTCTAGTAATTTGTTTTCTACAATGCTGCTTAGTTTCTCTTTTGATATTCCTGCATATATTTTATATCCTGTATTCAGCAGGCTAATTCCCCTATAATTATTGCAATTGTCTTTATTTCCTTTTTTATAGATTAGGATGACCAGTGCTTTTTTTCCAAGAGTTAGGGGTTTTTCCGGACATCCAAACCATATTAAAAAATTTCAAAAGTCTTTCATTAAATTTTTCACCTGCATTTTTGTAGAGTTCTATATTTATATTGTCTTCTCCTGGCATTTTCCTATTTTTCATCTTCTTTATTATATTTTTCAGTTCTAACATTGTGATATTTTCTATTAGGTCATTCTTTGTCTTATAAAATTTTAATTCATTGTTCTCATCTGTCCAGAGATTTTGGAAATATGTCACCCATTTTTCTAAATCTATTGTTTGGATTTTTATCTTTTCTTTTATTTCTTTATTCATGTATTTTATTACTTTATAGGTTTTGGGTTGTGGTTTAAATAAATCCTTTTCTAGTTCTGTTACGAAATTGTTCCATCTTTCTCTATGTTTTTTCCTTACTTCTCGTTTTGCAATTGCACTATTTCTTTTATACTCTATTTCTGCTTCTATTGTTTTGGAATTTAGCTATTTCTGGTAACTGTCCTTTTTGGTTTTTATTATATTTTCTATTTCTTTGTTCCAGTCTCGTAGTCCTCTTTTTCTAATCCATTTGTGCTTTATTCCTAAGGTTTCTGTTGCTACTTTTGTGAGAATTTGTTTCAAATTTTCCCATTCATCTTCTATGTCCCTTGATTCATGTGTGGTTTCTGTTTTTAAGTTTGTGCATTTTTGATATTGTAGTCTAACTTGAGGATCCTGTAATGAACAAATTTTGTAGCTTGGCTGGTAAGAATTTTTAATTCTATGTGTTTTTAGCCACTTTGGTTTAAAACGAATTTTTGCTGATACCATATAATGATCAGAGTTTAATTCAAAGCCTCGATATGCTCTTATGTCTAAAATTAACTCCGCTAATTTAAAATTTGTGATAACGTAGTCGATTACTGATTTGTATCCTCTGGCTGACCAAGTATATTTATGTATTTCCTTGTGTTTAAACATTGAATTCATTATTCTCATATTATTATAAATGACAAAATCGTGCAATCTGCGACCATTTTGATTACATGTATCTTCGCCAAATTTACCTATGTTTGTTTTGTATTTTTTGTTTCCTATTCTGGCATTTAAATCTCCTGCTAGCAGTAAATAGTCAGTTTTGTTTATTATTATTATTATTATTATTCCTGATACCTCCAAGGAGTCCGAAGACTCATCGCGGGAGGACATCTTCAACTGTCTCTACACCTTACCTCTACTACGAATCAACGCCATCTACCGCCCACCTCCAACACCACCACAACTAGTAATTTTTGTCTGTAAATTGCGTGTGTTCTGAAGGGCCGATTTGTATGTATGCGGGATGAAAAACCCGAGTTTCCGGGAGAAAAAACCCTGCTACCTCCGTATGAGATCGGCTAACTCACCATCGATTGAAATCGACCAGATAAAGATTCCTCCCGTCGCGACGAGAATCGAACTTAGGCCTATTCCAATCGAAGGGCGCAATGTACCGTCGTTCTTCCAATTGCGCTACGGAGGCGCTATGTTTTATCTATGGCATTCTGTAATTCTTTATAAAATATATTACTGTCTTCTTCTTTTCCCTCTTCTGGTGCATATGCACCAATTATTGTTATGTGGCCTCTTAATGTCTTGAGTCTAATTTCTATTAGTCTTTCATTCAAATGAAGACAAATGTAAGAAAGCTAAACTCTGTGTAAAACTAGCTAAACAAAAGTCATGAGAAGACTTTGGTAAGAACATAGAAAATAAATATCAAGAAGGTGACAAGATATTCTGGAGGTTGTTGAAGAAGCTCAGAAATGGAAGAAAGAGTGCTGTAAAAGGAATTAGAGATGGTGAATGTGACATGAAAACAGGATAAAAAGATATCCTTGAAGTATGAAGTAATTACTTCGAAAAATTGCTAAATGAAATAAGCAATTTTTCGAAGCAAATTACAGCACAGTAGTAAAAAATATTCACCAGGCATGCAATCAGGAATACATATCCATACTTGAAGTAGAAAAAGCCATCAAAAGCCTGAAATGTGGAAAGGCAGCTGTGGTAGATGATTTTCGACCAGAAATGCTCAAGTGTGGAGGTATAAAAGTCTTACAATGTCTTCACTGCATAGTTCAGAAGGCCCGAACAGAGGAACAAATTTCAGATGATTGGAGTAGAGCTCTCATAGTACCCATATATTAAAACGGAAATAAAACTGAATGTGAGAATTACAGGTATTTGTCTACTGAGTGTTCCTGGTAAGATTTATGTGGTTCCTGGTAAGGTTTATCATGTATACTTGAGAAACAGTTCAGAAGGATTGTGGAAGGGAATCTTGGTGAAGAACAAGCTGGATTCAGGCCAAATCGATTTTCCATACAACAAATAGTTGAGAAATCTTGGGAATATAACAAAGACCTGTTTTTAAGTTTTGTAGATCTGGAAAAGGAATATGACAAAGTGCCAAGAGAAAAACTATTCAAAATGCCACAGTTATATGGTATCAATGGACATTATATCAAGCAATACTTAGTAATACATTGAGTTGTAAGTCAGCAGTTAGAATTGAAGGAAGTACATGAAGATGGTTTGATGTTAAATCTGGTATCAGACAATGATGTACATTATCCCCTCTGTTATTCATTATCTATATGGATCTTATTATGAAGGAAAGTGGTATTAAACCTAATATCAAAATGGAAATGTTAATTCGGCTCTTTGCTTTATGCAGATGATGTTATACTTCTAAATATATCTGCTACAAGTCTGCAAGATTCCCTGACTAAATTGAATAACTGTTGTAATAGATGTGGTATGAACGTCAGCAATAAAAAGACAATGAAAATAGGCAGAATCATTGAAAATATCAACTGCATTGTGAATGGAGAACTTATAGAACAAGTAAATTATTTCAGTTACTTTGGCATGATTTTTAGTGAAGATGGAACTTTTTAATATAATTTTTATTTTCCAGAGACTTTTTAATATAATTTTTATTTTCTAGAGAAAAATGTGAAAAAAAAAAAAAAAAGAGATATGTTTAAAAGCTACCAAACAAAAATCTTAAGAAGACTTATAAGAATATATATCAGATGAATATGAAAAAAAAGGAAAATGTTCTGGAGGCCATTGAATAAGCTTAGACTCAGAGGCAGGATCACTGTAAAAAGGAATCAGAGGTGATAAATATTTAATGAAAATTTGTGTTACAGATGCACTTGCTGAGAATTTTAACCATCTATATGATTACAGAGGTAACATCACAGTTTTGTTTTACACCTCTGCATTTAAGTGAATGCCATATATATTCATAGAAGATTATCGTATCTCAAACGGCATATATTATGCTATTTATTCCAGTGTGAGGTTCTTGCACTGATAAAAAATACAGTGAATTTCAAAGAATATGAGAAATAAGCCAGTCTTTCTAATTTAGAAAGCATCTACCAGGGTGCTTTCTATATTTTTAAAACATAAGTATCTGGTCATCTTTGTTGAAGTACATGGGGCACATGAATGGAAACATTATAAATGTTTTCTCAAAAGAAAACAATGATCATATTCCTTTATTCTTTTCTGTGAATAAATGGCCATTATAATGATTGGAAATAGATATGAATTTAATGACCTACAATTTCATTAGGAGAGGCATCTTATTGGGTGGATGCACTGACCTGTATGTGCTTCCTATCATGACCATGAATGCTTCAACTTATGAGGACAAGGTCCTGGACTCATATTCATCCATAAGTTCGGTGTGATAGGAGAGACATTTATCCTACAAGATGCTCTTCCTTGTCGAGAGAAGCTCATGGACTAATATCTTTAAGAAGAGACTATCATATGTATGACTTGGCCAGCTAGATCACCTAACCTTAATCTTATTGAGCATGTCTGGGATGTTCTGGGTAGACATGTTGCTGTGTTCAACCATCCCGCCCTCCTTCCCAAAATCATGAGAGTTTTAAGAGAGCTTTGGAGGACATGCAAGGTGAAGAACTTTGATCAGCTATCTGTAGAGGTAAAGCAAGAGAGAAACACAATGCTCTCTTTCACTTTTCTCTTTTATGACAAATATATGCAAGAAAATGTAAGCTTTTTTTTTTTGTAAAAAAAAAAAAAAATTAAGAACTTGACTTCTTTGCTACCGAAATCAGTTTATTCTGATTCTTAACTGTAGGTCTGGGTGATGACCATATTTTCAACACAAGTGCACATATGCAGACACTTTTTTCTGCTAAAAATGTCAGTCTATTTCTAAGAGCCCATGAACATATATGATCAACTTCTTGTTAAAGTTGCTTCTCAAAAAACCTAATGTTACACAAGAATGATGGAAAATATAGCATCAACACAAATCACTGTCTACTGAGAGAGAGAGAGAGAGAGAGAGAGGAAGTTGTTCAGGGATTAGTTAACTTGGACAGCAAAGAGTGTTAAACTGAAGACAGGGCCTTGGAAATGCCCTCTTCTTGACAGTATGGCCAAGATAATGTGCCTTCCCATTCAGGAGATTTGGTTAGAAGGTTTTAAATAAAAAGAAGTATTAAACTAAATTTATTGTAAATAAAAAGAAGTTCCCTGCTCACTCAAGGCATCGATTAAAAAGGTGTTTTAGTATACCATATCTCCAGGTAATCAATCAGATGTTCACATTTCTGGAATGCATCTGAACAGAGGTTTCTAAATGCACCATGGTACGCATGTCACTGTCTAGAAAGGCAAGCATTAACTATTTACTCAAAGATATTACAAAGACAGCTGGTCACAGCAATAGGATGGGAACTGTTTGCATGATTTTTGGATCTTTTCTTGGCTCTGATAAGGCAACTGCTACTCATGAATCTGGGAATTCCTCCTCAGTAAGTATTCCGTTGTATAGCATAGGAGGAGATCTTCATAAAGAATGTTATCATACCCTACAGCACTGATATGTAAAAGCACTGCCATTACTGGAAAGAGTAATGGCAGTGCTTGATAGTAGATATGAGCAGAAGTTTCTTAGTTGCATTTCCGAGCAAATGTTGCTAAGCATTCAGCTGATCTGGAGAGTAGGAAAGGAATACAACAGGAGTAAACAGTGGAGTTTGTGTCTTCAATTTACAAAGACTGGACAGAATGAAGAAATATTAGAAATAGAAGACAGAAAGAGGATATCCTTGTTATATAAGAGATGAGTGAATTTTTTGTAGTCATTAATCCTTATAGGATTTATTTCAGTTAAGGCTGAAAAGGAACTTTATTGCTTGTCAGTTCATATAAAAATGAACCCAGTCAAGTTTGCTTTAATTAGTCTGATAAGTGATTTCTAACAGTGGATATGGTTTTAGTTATTGTAGGCAGGGCCACAGAGAGAAATTTTTGGGCCCGTGACAAGTCTGTGGTCCAGGTCCCACTTAAAAAAGTGCATCACTTTTGTTTAATAAAAAAAAGCCATATAAAACATTAAACATTTATTTAAAAAAAGTGTACAATAAATTCAAAATTTGATACATTACATAGCATACAAAATAGAAACATTAAATAAAAAGAGAATTTTTTAATTTTTGATGGTTAGTGAAATCTTTAATCACCTTGTTACACTTTACAAACAATCACAAAACCTTCGTCTATCAAAATACTAACAAGAACGAAGCGTTCTGGCAGGGAACATTACCGTGAATGCAATTACTAGCTAGTGCTAGCGCAGCCGATTACAACAACCTTGCACGAACGCCTATTGATGTCATCACCCGCTATAACTCTCAGCGATCTGCGCTGAGAGAATCAGTGTCTTCCGAATACTCACGGCAAGCTAAAGAGCATGGTCGTCTGTCTAAAACAAAACACAGTATCATTCTTGATATGCCATTATCCTTTATCATTGTTGTATTATTACGAGAATTAAATCCATGCATTATAAACACAGTTATGTGACACGTCAGGGCCCGATGGCCGGGCCCTTTTTGATGCTGAGCCTGTGACAAAAATCTCAGATGTCACCCCCTCTCAGCGACCCTGATTGTAGGTATTATTTCTGAGAAAATTCCCATGTTACTCCTCAAGTAAATATTATTTTTATGGCTATTTAGCCTATTTTTATTTAACAGGGGTACTCCTAAACAAAAATAGGCTAAATAGCCATAAAAATAATGGCTTTAGTTATTTCTTCAAATGCTTTAGTATAACAGCCGAGTTCTGAAGTGTTACAACTCTTCATACTCTTAATAAAACTCTTATCAAACTGTTGAAACTGTCACATAGGAAGTTTATTCAAAGTGATAATATTGTTTTAGTTGTTAGACATTCAGTGGAGCTTGCTGTTACTTTCATATAGAAATGAAGTTATAGAAGTGTCTTGGATGAAGACAAGATATGTTTACTTCAGTGTTCTGTGATTTAAGATGCAAGAAGAATTTGACTAACGCTTATGTTGCTGTCACATAGGGAGCACGATAAACAAAAGTTCCGTAAGAGGCAAGAGACTAAGGTTTTAGGTGTGTTTATCCATATACAACAACTGTTGGTTTATGTGATTGAAAGGAAGTTATGCACATTTAAGTGTTTTTCTTGTTGTGATTTGAATAATACATTGGTGCTTGTGTCGATAAGTTGTGTTGATTTGATGTTGTATACATTTGTATTATTTGTAAATTAAAAATTTTCATTTTGGTTAAAAAAGTGTTTGAATACTCATTCTCTTAATGGGTTAAATAAGTTTAAAAATGGTAATTTAGAAGTGAAGTTATATTTTAGATATCCTAGGATATATGGACTCATATGCAAGCTTGATTTGGAGTTTAATTAGTGTTCCCTTTATTTTGAATGTAAGAGTTTTAAACCATCAGAGTGTGTGTGAGGAAAAAAGTAAAAATATAACTCTTTCCCACACACACTCACATACAATATTCATTTTAGTCTGTAATTCTCACTAATGTCAATAAATTTTGGTGCTATATCTACCAATGTTATGAATTCATCACCTTTATTCCTGATGCCACTTGGCTTAGTGTATATGCATGCAGATCAGTCACTATGCTAATCAATGTTCAGGTAACTCTTGAAACATACATTTCAAACTGAAATGTATGTTTCAGTTTGAAATGTATGTTTCAAACAAGACTGAAGTTGAATCCTTAACCAGATCCCCCTCTCTATTTCCACAACATCCACTTTTCATTCTTGACAGAACTAGTCCTGCATTTCCTGGGATCATACCTAACAAGTTATCATTCTCACTGTCATTATGCTCACAATTTTTATCACTTAATTTAATGCACTCATCCCTGTTTCATGCAACTATCCTCATTTATCTCCTATTCACATTCAGTTTTTACTGAACAACAATTTCTCACCAAAACTGTTCAATCCATTGCAGTCACCTTATACATCAACATACTGAATCATTTGCATTTGTGGCTTTCCTCCTTCATTCACTCCTGTGATATTGTGGCAACAGAAACACAGCCTTGACTCCTTGGCTCTTCTGTTTTGCTTCACAATATTTTCCACCTGCCAAAACTATTTCAATTTTCCTTCCATTCTATCACTGTCACTCACATCCTTAATGTTCATCTCCAAACAAAAATTTTCTTCCTTCATTCTTGAACCTTCAGCTGATCAGAAACAGAATTCATTGCACAGCAGCATACCAACCTATTTAAAACACATCACTGAATAAGACTTAACATCAATGTATTGAGTCATTTCTTCTCATAGAAAAATTTATTTAAATTTCTCCTTCACTATATATAAAAAACCCACTCACATGGGCAGATACATTCACAAACTTTTCCACCCATCTCAACAATATGGCATCATTAAAACTCTAACTGATTGTGCCTATAATCTTTGTTCCAGTGGAACCTCTCTTTCAACAGAATTCAACCATATACACATCTTCCTATCCAATGGCTACACTACTTACAGAATTAAAAAATAATCAATCCTTCCCCATTCCTTGGCCATCCCTTAAGAAATGGCATCACCATCTCCTACATCTGGGGCACATCAGCCAGATCTTTTAAAAAATACAACCTCTACACAGCTTTTAAGCCATACCGGAAACTTGCAACCCTTATCCATTCTACCAAAGATCAACTTCTTCCTTTCTCAGTGCCTGGAGTATATAAAGTAACCTGTTTCAGACAGACAGATCAGCCACCATCTGTTTAGATTAATACAAAAATTACATCTGCAATCATGATATGGTCAATCTGGTCTTGCAGATCATGTATTGGATATTACTCACAGGATCTTCTGGAAGAAAACCACCATGGTCCACCATAGTAAATTAAAAAAGAAAGACTGTTTTTGAAATCTGCAGTGGGCACTCAGAAATCAACCTAATTTAAACAAATATGGATGCCTAAAACTTCCAAAAATTTGGGAAACAATAATTGTCAGGTATCCAAATATACATCCTAGGCCACCTGTAAACACCCATAGACGATGCGAGTATTGAGTATTGTGTTGTCTTTGTGTGTGTGTGTGTGTGTACATGTTATTTCTACTTCCTGAATATGTTTTAGTGACTGGGATGAAATATTGGAAGCATTAAAATTAGTTTTTAATTCTTTCTTAGTGCTGTCAATACTCCATTAAACCTCCAACATCATGTCCTCACAGCACTTAAGCCTTAACACACAGTTAGTATAGCTCAGGTAGCATTATCAGATAAACATAATCTATAAAGAAATTAATAATCTACATTTTTTTTGAATAGGAGTTGCTCTTTTGTCCAATGCTCCAGAACACCTTCCAGAGAAAAGCAAGAAACACAAAACTCGTGACGATGGAATTGGTATTCATGCAGATGAAGATGTTACAAGTCGAACTTTTAGTTCAAATCGACTAGAGGTAATGGCTGCAAAAGGAAAAGTCAGTCGTCGTTCAGAAAGCAGAAATAAAATACCAAACCGTTCTGAGCGACTTGCTGAAGCCCAGGTATTGTCAGATGCTATCTCTTAATATAAAATGTTTTTCCTTCTTTAATTGTTATTCATTATAAGAAAAATATAATTAAATGCTAACTAATGCATTAATAAATACTTGTGGTTAAATTAATTTTTCTTGATTTATGGATGTAACTATATTAGTTTTTCATCTGAGCTGAAGATGTCTTATAACTAAGACTATAGATTAAATTTTTACTCAGTAGTACCCATGAAGATCTAGAATTCTTTACATATAAGAGTCCTGTTATAGCTATGGTTTGCATATCTCATTGAAATCTTGATACATACATACATACAGAAGATCACACAGACTACAGGAATATTAGAAACAGTGGAGGAGGGTGGGGAGTAGAATATGTTGTCTTGGTGATACACTGGGGCCTAATATTGTAACTGACTGTGACAGCCATGTCTTGCTAATGTAGACATTAGCAAGACATGGCTGTCACAGTCAGATATATCAACTAGTATTGGGTGTAAAGTATTTTTAGTACAGTATTTAATTTTAACTGGAATTCCAGAGAACTGGAGAAGTATATTTCTGAAAAAATTATTACTAGCATCCTATCAACAATTTTCTTCCAAATTAATATATTATTTTTCAAATTTCCAATACTGTCAAATCTAACATTTAGTTCTAAGGAATTACTCACAGTATCATTCCATCTATATATTGGTAATCATCAATTGAGGCTTTTTCTTGCCATCAAAGACCTGTTGATAATCTTTCCTCTCTCACTCTAAGTACCTTACTGCATTATATTAGCAGATTAATTTGGAAACTTTAGCAGTACACAAAGTACCATGCAATTAAGATGTTATTACTAGCACTTTTTGTAATGACTCCACACACGAAAGGTCATAGGACGTATAATACTTACCCACACGTGTTTATTTTATTTATGTTTCTTAAAAAGTTGAAGGTTGTACTACCCACTGGGGAAAACAGTAAAGGGGAGATTGTTTCAAAAAGTAGAGGATGGAATGAAGGAAGATTATGAAAAGTTTGTTTGGTGTATTTGGAGTTGGACAGCATATGGGTGTTGGTCAGTGTGGCTGCTATAGTTCTTACATGGTTAAAAGAAAGTAGAGGAGCAATGCCCATGAAAGTACCTATAGAAAGGGCACAGTGAAGAAACAGAGCACCTACAGGAAAGTGATTGAAGGGAGTCTGAGGGAGGGGTCAGGAAATTGCGCTTTTCCATATATCATCAAGAAGAATTCTTAGGGAGGTTTTGGCTGGAAAAGAATATCATTCCACCTCAAAACTATAATTATATTATAGTTTAGAGGCTGAGGTGGCTGGCCATGCATATAATATGTTCGTGCCTGGATAAACTGGATGTGACAGTGCAGCATTTTTCTTCCACACTCCATGAGTAGAAAGGTTAAAATTTGAATCGTCTGAGAACAGTAGAAATGCTTTAGGAAATAGAAAGATAACTGCTTTTATCATCTTCATCTAGATTTTAATCTTCCTCTCCTTTCAATTTACCCATATTTTGGCTTCAAAAACTTGTTTGGCTAATCTTTTGTATTCCATTTTGTTTAAATGACTTCCCATGAATTAGCTCTGCTTGCACATTTCTTAATTCCAAACTTCCTTTTTTAATAATTTTGGTTTCAATATTGTTCCTGCAAATGTTTAATGACATGTATATACTCATCATTATTGAGTGGTTAATGGATAAAGTGTAGTTTTTAGACAGACAACTTGATCCTTTAAACTATATATTAAGTAAGGTAATATTCAGTGTATCAATATATATCAACATCATTATGACAGGCAAAGAGTACAATTCAATACTCAACAAATAACAGCAAACAATTGAATTCTCATCTACTAGCCTGACACAGTGTAAATTATTATTAAATAATTAGCAGAGGAGAGGATTTCCTTTCTGTCCTAAAGTTTCAAACAGTTATCTCTTGCCATAGCAAAAATGATTATAACAAACTATCAAATTATATACACAGTGCCATTCCAAAGAAATTTCACTGTAGGAAACTATCTACCTATAACAAACTATTCTTATGTTTCCTAAAAGTTTTCTCTGTATTCACTGTCAATTTCTTTACTGAGTAAAGAGAATCTTGTTTTGCTGAGATTATAGATTAACTTTTTACTCAGTAATACCATGAAGATCTAGAATTCTTTACATATAGATTAGAGTCCTGTTATAGCTAAGGTTTGCATATCTCATCAAATTCCTGATATATACATACAGAAGATCATACAGACTACAGGAATATTAGAAGCAGTGGAGGGAGGAAGTAGAGTATGTTGTCTTGGTGAATACTCCGGGGTCTAATATTGTAGACATTAGTAAGACATGGCTGTCACAGTCAGATATATCGATTAGTATTGGGTAAAGTATTTTTAGTACAGTATTTAGTATATTTTTGTATAATATTTTTAGGAAGGATATGGGGGTGTGCTTCTGATGATACTGGATTATTTGAATCTAGTTAGGGAGAAAGCCGACTGAAATACTGGTAACAATTTTCCATGTGGCAATGAGCTTGAACCCATCTGGTATGATTTGGGAAGTGGTTAAGTTTATGAATGTTCTATTCAGAAAAGATTACATGCTGTACAAAGTAGGAAATTATGATCAATTGAGGAGTATGCTGGGTTCTGTTCTATAGTATCAGCTGTTAGATGGGAAGGATATTGGTAGTGATATTGCATTTAAAGAATACCTAAATTATGCAATGTCAGAATGTGTCCTAACAGTTTAAAGAATAAATAAGGTAGGAATGAAATGGATGTGCAATCTTGTTTAGCTAGAGATTCTTAGGAAAAAGATTGTGGGAGGAATATCATGTACATAAGGATGATGTTAGTTATGAAAACTATATGGAGCAGGACAGAAGAGTTACAGCTATTATATAGCAAGCTAAGACTGTGTATGAAAAGAAATTTGCTTGGGGGGGGGTGGGGGGGGGGGGGGGTGGGGGGGGGGGGGGGTGGGGGGGGGGGGGGGTGGGGGGGGGGGGGGGTGGGGGGGGGGGGGGGTGGGGGGGGGGGGGGGTGGGGGGGGGGGGGGGTGGGGGGGGGGGGGGGTGGGGGGGGGGGGGGGTGGGGGGGGGGGGGGGTGGGGGGGGGGGGGGGTGGGGGGGGGGGGGGGTGGGGGGGGGGGGGGGTGGGGGGGGGGGGGGGTGGGGGGGGGGGGGGGTGGGGGGGGGGGGGGGTGGGGGGGGGGGGGGGTGGGGGGGGGGGGGGGTGGGGGGGGGGGGGGGTGGGGGGGGGGGGGGGTGGGGGGGGGGGGGGGTGGGGGGGGGGGGGGGTGGGGGGGGGGGGGGGTGGGGGGGGGGGGGGGTGGGGGGGGGGGGGGGTGGGGGGGGGGGGGGGTGGGGGGGGGGGGGGGTGGGGGGGGGGGGGGGTGGGGGGGGGGGGGGGTGGGGGGGGGGGGGGGTGGGGGGGGGGTAGAAAAAATCAACAAAATCTTAAAAAAAACATGACTTGACCACCTGTTACAGACCACATAGAAAATTGGCATCCCTTATCCGCTCCACTAAAGACCAACCACTTTTCCTAGACCTACCTGGTGAATACAAGGTCCCTTGCAGCTGTAAACTGTCCTACTTTGGCCAAACAGGCAGGACAGCAAATATCAGAATCTCAGAACACAAGGATTACATCCGATTTCACAAGTACAGCCACTCTGGGCTTGCAGACCATGCTCTGGATACTCTCCACAGAATAAGATGGAAGAAAGCCACAGTAATACACTGCAGCAAGTTCAAATATGAAAGACTATTCATGGAATCAGCCTCAGCCCTTAGGAACATGCCAAACCTCAACAAATTTGGATGCATGAGACTGCCCCAAATTTGGGAAACATTTATCAGAAGAACTTCAGCCCGAAGGCCGAGAACTACCAATATAGCCCGCCAGGGGGCACCATCAGGACTTTAGGTTCTTCCTAGCTTCTGTTCTCATTTGCTGTTATGTAGTACTTGTGTGCACTTGTCTTTGTAATAAGTTCCCAAGACGATGGCAACGTGACATTTGCCGAAATATCGGAAAGTATATATTAAAATTTATTTAATTTATATTTCTAGTGTACGCTGTCAATTCCTTAATTATTAGTTATCATGTATAACCAGCATATAAGCCTCTCAACAAGAATACCGACCTGGTGTATGCAATATTGAGTTCACTGCTTCCCCTTCACTGGATGAATGAACTCAGGTGTATGAGGAGAAGGCATTAGAGGTGTTGCACAAACTGGATTCAGCAGGTAGGTGCTGATGGGATATCAGTATGGATGCTAAAAAGTCATCTGAACAGGGAATATGACACAGGAGTGGAAAGAATGTATAATCCATTGTACAAGGATGGTGCAAAGACTGATGTGTCTAATTATCGCCCTATCAGTAATTTCTGAAGTCATGTAAATTTTGGAAAAGTTAGTCAAGAGCTTGCTTATAGAAATCAGTTGACAGAGAATCTTATAATTTTAGTGAACAACATGGGTTTACTAAGGGAAGATCACATTTGACAATTTCCTGACATTTTATAATAATGTTACGGTTCAGTTATTGAAAGGAAATGGATACATGATATTTTTTGACTTTGCTAAGGCTTTTGACAGGATATATCAAGGAAGACTTGCATAAATTGGAAAATATGAGATTGCATTATAAACTAGATGATATCAAAAAGTGGCATATGGCAGATGCAAGTCTACAAAAAATTTAAGGTGACCAGTTGGCAGAAATCAGTCCTTGGTCCACTGTTGTTCAATCTCTACATTAATGGCATTGGGATAGGATTTGACAGGCAATATACATCTGGTTGCTGATGATAGGCAGTGTAATCAAGGATACGAATGATATACAGCACTTGCAGAATGATTTGAATAGGCTGGAATTGTGGATACTACGTGAACATGAGTGTGAGTTCAATGTTAGTGAATGTAAAATTATGCACTTTGGTGTAATGAGATATCTAGTTGCATGTTACATTGATAGAATTGTGCCAGAAGAAACTGATCAAGCTAGAGATCTAAGAGTTTTAGTATATTGGAAGTTCAAAGACCGTATAGCAAAGATTGCAAATGCATCTTACCGGATAATTGCCATACTGAAACAAACCCTGATGTGTTAGAATAAGTAAGTCATTATGCCTCTTGATGAAACCAGAAGATCAGACCTGTCCATAATAGCCAAAATGAGGTTCTTACTTGATACAGTGGGGGGGGGTGCAGAGGAGAGCATTGGAGTGATTATTGTGGTGATGGAATCCAGATAATGAGGACTGTTTGAGAATTCATGGATTGCAGACACTAACAAACAGGAGAAAATGGAGGGGCAGTCTGTTTGAGATTTACAAACTTCTGAAAGGGTCATACAAGATAAGTGGATGAAATTTTTCAGTTTATGGAAGATGTGAAAAGGATTAGAAGGCATCAATGGAATTTGAGAATGAATGCAGTGCTGTTGGATTGAATTAGATGTCTTGGGAGGTGATTAGTGCATGTAGTGCAAAGGAATTAAGAAAAGATATTACAAGCAAAAGCCAAATAGTTCAGAAATCATGGGACTATAACAATGATCTGCTAGGAATGTCTTTTTTTTCATGTATTATTCCACAGTTAAAGAATCAGAATAAGAAACTCTTTTTATTGATTTCATGAAATATTAAGAGAGACCTTCAGGGAAGTATGGTGAGTGTATACTCACCAGCTATCATGCTTATTCTTGAATTCATTCACACTGCTTGCACATACCACATCCAATGTCAATCCATTCTATTCATGCACCACTCTATGAGAGAAAAATCTCGCCCCCCCCCCCCTTTCTTAGCAGAATTTATTCTCAGCTTCCATTCTCTTGTCCTTTCCCTATCCTCCATAAAATGAAAAATTCCATTAACTGAAATCCTCCACGACTCTTTCAGAAATTTGTATGCCTCAGTCACATCACCCCTCTTTCTCCTGTTTGCCAGTGTCTGTAGTCTGCAAATTCTGAATCTGGCTTCATAATCTGTATTTCACAATTTGATTGTGGTGAGCTATAAGGGGCTCGTGCAAGTCCTTTGTTAAATTTTTCTCAAATTTGCGAGTCGTTTATTGTTCCTTTTTTTTTAAAAAACATAATTTTTTGAAATATATTAAGCCACAAACTCGTTTGGTAATCTAACAAAAATTATGTTGTTTATTATTTTAACGGTATAATAGAACACAGAAACTAAGTAAATAATTAATTTATTAACTTGATGCTGATATTTCGCTGGTATTATAACCAGCATCTTCAGAGCACAAAAACACTGTTTGTCACAATACGCGAGACTAAAACAACATGGTGTACATTAACAAAATTGTAGCAGCAACACAAAGACTAGAGTCCTGATTTTGGCGCCCTCTATCTGAAAAAAAAAAAAAAAAACGCTATCATATATTGCTAGAGTCCTAGAAAAGTGCTAGTTTTTCCTTAATATGACTGTCTCCCAGATCTTCGGCAAGTTAATACAGCCATATTTGTTGAGATTTGGGGTGTGTTTTAGGGCTTCTGTCGCCTCTAAGAACAATCTCTCTGATTTATATGGGTTTCTGTGTAGTACTTTTGTGTTTTTCCAGTTGATCCTGTGAGCAGGGGTATCCAGAGCATGGTCTGCTAGGCCCGACTTCCCATAATGATATTTCCGGACGTATCGTTTATGTTCGCTGATGCGGATATTCACAGTTCTTCCTGTTTGACCGTAGTAGGCTTGATTGCATGAGCAGGGTACTTGGTAGACTCCTGGATGTGATAAAGGAGGAATGCTGTCCTTGGGTGAGCGGATGAGGGTGGCTAATTTGCTACATGGTCTGAATGTAGTGCGTAGTTTATGTTTAATGAGAATTCTTGAGATCTTTTCGGATGTGCCTTTTATGTAAGGGATGGTGACTGTTTTGTTGTAGTTCTCTGTGGTGGATGGTGGGAGGGGTTTCTTAGGAGTGTTTAGTATTTTGTTTATTTTTTGTGGATTGTAGCCGTTGGCCAAAGAAGGTGTGGCGTAAGTGAGTCAGTTCAGCAGTAAGAGCCTTGTCATTTGAACAGATTGCTCTCGCTCAGCAGGACTCTAGTCTTTGTGTTGCTGCTACAATTTTGTTAATGTACACCATGTTGTTTTAGTCTCGCGTATTGTGACAAACAGTGTTTTTGTGCTCTGAAGATGCTGGTTATAATACCAGCGAAATATCAGCATCAAGTTAATAAATTAATTATTTACTTAGTTTCTGTGTTCTATTATACCGTTAAAATAATAAACAACATGTTCGACGAACACATAAGTCTGTCCACACGTCTAACAAAAATTAGTCTATTCAGCAGTGTATAGATTATTTGGAATTATTGTTTCAACTTCTCTATAATGAAAGTTTGAAAATAAATATGCAATCGTATGGTAAAACCACTAGACAATCAGATGTTTGTAAAACTGTCATCAGCAAGTTGACAGAAAAGTTGACAGAATCAGCAGAAAAGTGATTCTGCTGATTCTAAGTTGAAAATGAAGTCAAAGATGAAGTTTGAAGATAATACGCACATTGATTCAATGAATATGCAACAAGTTGGAGGAAAATTTACCTGATTGCTGGAACGAGAAGCAAGCATCACATTTCTAAACACATTATGTATAAGTGGTTAGAAGTTAAAAATGGTAAATTAGGATGTCGTGTTTGCTCAAAATAGTGTTGAAGGAGAATAAAGTTGTTTTATCATCAAAGGAATGGGTAGAAATGAAAATGGAACCTAATGGAAACACTTCAGACTCAAGAACTGCATGTTTGCATAAAAAGTTATCCAAATATAATGAATCATTTTCTCATAATAAAATCATAAAAATAAATGAAGAATGTAGCAAATCTATATTACCAAATTTAATTGACAAATTAATGAAAAAGAAATTTTGATAACTTCAAAAATGTTTAATTCTGTTTATGTTTGGTGAAGAGAAACTGACCTATGTCTGATTTGCCAGATTTAATCGAGCTCCAAATTAAAAATGGTATTGTTTTAGGATTATCATTGCATTCTAGATTCTCATGAATTAGAATAGTTGAACATATTTCTAAACAAATAAAATTAGAAATATTCTCCAAAATAACAGAAAAAAAACTGCAAAATTTCTATAATAGCAGACGAATCGATAATGTTGTCAATTCATCTGCTATTATAGAAAAAAAGTGTTTTAGTTATTCACATACAAGTTGAGCTCACTGAACCATGTATGATTTTTGTAGATCTTGCAGAACTAGAAAATACCACTGCAGAATGTATACATGCTACTTTAAATTCATATGGATTTTCTGATAACAATTTAAAAAAGCATCTTATTGCAGTTTGTTCTGATGGAGCTTGTGTAATGCCAGGAAACAAATCAGGTGTTGCAATCAAACTTCTACAAAAATTTCCCAACATTGTGATTTGGCATTACGTAGCTCATCGTTTACAATTAGCATTAGACGATTCGATAAAAAACATTAAAGAAATAAATCATTTTGAAATATTTATGGATAAATTGTATACTTTTCATCATCAATCACCAAAACATCAATGAGAATTAAATACAATTGCAAAAGACCTTGGTATCGAAATTTTAAAGATCGGCCGTGTGTTTGGACCACGATGGGCAGCTTGCAGTTTACGAACGGCTCTTGCTGTGTGGAGAAATTACCCAGCTTTATGCAAGCATTTTGCATCGAACAATAAATATAAGGGCTTTTTAAACTGACTTCTCAATTTGAATTCTTAAATATCCAGGATTAATGATTGATATCCTTCAGGAATTATATCTGTCAGAAGCTCTACAGAGTTGCATACAAAGTATTATAAGGGCTAACTCCTTAATCATGCTAACAATTAATGCAAGTAATGATTTTAAAAATTCTATAGGTTCTTGTGAATCTAAAATGAATACCATTCGTTAAAATCAAAACAATTTGAAGGAATAGCAATTGAAAGCAAAATCAGATTTCACAAACTACTGTGAGAAACATTACTAAACTCTCTTATAATGTCTTCAAAGGATAGATTAATGCAGCAAAGAAATTTTAAACTTAAAAATGAAAATTATGAGGATTTGGAAGATGAAGAACTCAAAAACATTTTAAATGTATGTTATTATCCTGAAACATGGAATATGGAAGAAGTTACGTGTCCATGGTTAGAAGTAAAAAAAAAAGATAAGATCTTTAAATTTTATTTTGAAATCTGAAATTAAAATTAATGATTTTAAATTTAGAGATTTAGTGGAAATGGCTTTGACTGGAGAGTTACAAAACGAAATTCCCAGCATGGCGAAAAAAAGCCAAAGCGATTATGGCAACAATTGCAGTTTACAGCACTGAAGCCGAACGAGCTTTTAGTGTGATGAATAACATCGTAACGACCAAGAGATCTTTTCTCACTATAACATATTTCGGATTTAATGACAGTATGTATAAATGGGAAACCCTTGAATGAATTTAATCCTAATCCCTATGTCAAATCTTTTCTAGAAAATCATCGCTCGGCTATAGATCCTCCTAGATGAACACGTGAAGGAGGAAATAAGGTGTGGCAGCTGTTGTCATAAGTATTTCCTTAAAGTAATTGTTTGTAAATGTTAACGTGTAAAGGAGAGAGTTTTTTCTGGGTAAATGTGCATCAGACAGTGAGGTTTTTTTTTTTTTTCTCATGTAAAATCGTCTCATAGTTTCGAAAGTGATTTTATTAAATAAAATAAAATATAGTTACTGTTACTACCATTTTACACATAAGAATTCACTTTTGGTAGTCTCATATAGGACTATAAAATAATGTCCCTTGATTGGTACCGTTGATTATCACTTGAAGTATAAAAACCAAAGAGAAATATAACGTATTTCAATATTATTGTGTTTAGATAATATTTATGTATTATTTATAGATTGTTTGTCATAAAACTTCTATCGCAAACAAAACAAATTTATTTTGTTTATAAACATCCTGCGAACATCTATTAGCGTTCACAAACATCAAACCATGGGAATGGATGTTTGTGATTGTCTCTGGAAATACTAGTGGTGGGGATCGGCGATAGAGGTGTTGGTGTAGGTTCTTTTTTCCTCGACGATGCGAACCCTTTGTTAAAATTTCCATAGCTCACCACTGATTAGAATCAAAATGGAAACCAGGAGACTAGACATGCGCACGATAGTCCGAGTGAGGTCTTATCAAGGCCTTGTAAAGAGGCAAATGACATCCTTATTTTTACATATTAAACATAGTTTATGTTGGTTTATATAGATAGTTTATATAGATTATATTGGTCACAAACAGCGTCATTATGTGTAAATGGAGAGGAAACAGGAGAATTCCCAGTGGAGAGAGGAGTCACAAGGATGCAAGTTATTGTTTAACCTTTATAGTGAACAGATGCTTAGAGAGGCACTTGAGAATGTAGAGGAAGGAATAAAAATAAATGGAAGAATCATTAATAACTTAAGATATGTGGATGATGAGTGGTGATAGCAGAAAGCAAAAATGGATTACAACAAATTGTTCAAAGAATTGAAAACTCTTGTGAAGAGTACGGACTAAGGATTAACACAAAGAAGACCAATATAATGATAATGGGCAGAAAAATAGGAGATAATGTAAAGATAAGATGTGGAGGAAAGATTTTAAAAGTGGAAAGACTTCAATATTTAGGTAGCTGGATCTCAGAGAAAGGAACTTTAGAGTTGGACATTAGAAATGGAATAGGCAAAGCTAAATTGGCATTTATGGAAATGAAGAGAATTTTAATAAACATGAATATTAAAATAGGTGTTAGAATTGGAATAGTTAAAGCAACAGTTTGGAGTATTGCAAGTTATAGAAGTGAGTCATGGACATTCAGAAAGAGAGAGATGGAAAGAATTAATGCAGAAATGTGGTGTTATAGAAAGATGGAAAAGATTAGCTATACAGAGAGAATATCAAATCAAGTTTTAAGAAGAGTTGGGATGGAAAGAACACTGCTCAAGAATATTGTGCAAAGAAAGACCACATTTGCAGGACATCTTCTGAAAGGTTCTTTGGGACACCTGACAAGAACTATTACATGGGAAAGTTGAGGGGAAGAGAAGACGTGGAAGACCAACTAGAGAGTGGTTCAATGACATCGTGGAATGGACTGGTTTAAGAATGACAGAGGCGACAGACAGAGAAATGGAAAAGAGCTGCTCATCTGCTGCAACCTTCTTGCTAGAGGATGCTACCAGATGATGACGACAAAAGATAGTTTAGACATTGCAATTATCTTTTGTGTTGCAATCTTTGCTACATGGGCCCTTGAACTTCAACTTCCTATCTACTAACATTCCAAGATCCCTAGCCTGATCAGTTTCTTTCTAGCATAATCCCACCAATATAATATGACATTGGATATCTAATCACACCGAAGTGCATGACTTTAAATTTACTGACATCCATTTTCCCATTCCCGCAATTTCAGCCTATTCAAATCAGTCTGCAAGTACTGCATATCAGCAGCATTCATAATTACCCTACCTATCTTTGCATCATCAGCAAATAGATATATGTCACTTGTCAAATCCTTCCCATTATCATTAATGTGCAGATTGAATAACAGTGGACCAAGGACTGATCCTTGTGGTTATTATTATTATTATTTTTTTTTTTTTTATTAATCTTTATACTGGTTATGAGCAGTACAACCCTTACATCACGTCCAGACTTGATATAGGCCAAACCTTTACAAGTGTTTTACCCTATGCCTGTTCTAGTTATCATTGTAGTCATTTTCTGGTAGCAATGGCATGCCACCAGTGTGCCCTGTAGAAAGAACTTTTATATCCTTATGCGTAAGCCCAAGCTGTTTTAAGTCTTTATAATTATCTGTGCTCCATATACCATGTAAAGAGATGGTGGTGCTGGTAAAAATCGGAGTTGCCCCATGCTCCTCCCGTTTACTAACTAGATCTTGGTTATTCTTATAATAGTTTACCTTATTATTATGGCTATAGGCTAGTGGGCGCCCTGTTCCCACCACCTGCGCATCAACTACCCGAACATCACCATCTCTTTTAATCACTAAGTCTGGCTTATGCAGACCCGCAGAGGTCCTATAATGTGGTTCTACCGCAGTCTCCCAACCTTTGTTCTCAAAGCGGTTGTTCAGAATGGAGACCACGATGTTATGCCTCCTCAATCGGACCCCATGTGTGTGGAAGCAACACTGGGCTATATGAGACAATGTTTCACTGTAGTGGCAGCCAGCCCTACAGTTTGAGTTGTCACTACCCCATCAAGCTGTGTGGGCTCGAGTGGGTAGGGCATTGAATCTCATCCTGATAAGGTCAATATACTTGAACCCAGGGAGGAGTCTGGTGCCACCCCTTACCCAATCAGGCTGAGGAGGCACCAGATATGACTTTTAAAGGAGCACCATCTACAGAAGAGTGCAGCAGAGATGCCCATCTCTTGTGTTCTGCAGGTGCTGACACAATTAAGGTACCTTGATAATGGTACCAGCCTTTAGCCCACCTAAAGTCTTCTTGTATTAATGGCCTATAGAAAGCCTTTCTTCAGATAGTGGAAAGAAGATAGTTCTAATTTTGCGATTCTGGACAGCCACAGGCGTGGGAGCACCCATCTAAATGATGGATCCTTGAGCCTGCTGTCCTTCACCCTCGTGTGGAAATATGCATTAGTGGTGTTAGACGGCAGTCGGAGCCATGATCTCACAGCTGAATGGATAGCCCTGTCCATTCAGGACAGTATCGAGATATATGTTGTACTAAGCACCAACTTGTGGTAAAAGCAAGGTAGGACATAATGGGAAAGGAGAAACAGTCTTTGCTGGGGCTTGAGAGGAGCTTTCCTCAAAGAAGCGATCCTTGCTTCTAGTATAGAAGGGACAGAAGATCTTCCATTTGGGGTTCACATGATACCGAGGTATCTCCACTCTTCCAGGATGGTCAAAGCATGCAACGGCCTCCCATGCAGGGAAAACTCTATAGTCTTGACCTTAAGCTTCTTGTCACGACCAGAGGGAACAAGAGCTAAAGTGCAGGACTTCTCTACATTAATAGAAAGGCCTTGAATAGAGAAAAGTCAACTGCCTGGTCAAGGAGTTCTTGCAAGCCTACCTTAGTAGAGGCTACGAGAATAAGATCGTCCACAAAGGCCATAGCATTAAAGGAAGAAGCGCCTAGAGAGTAGCCTATATAGCTAGGAAGAGAGTGAAGAAACTCATCTATGACGCAGTTAAATAAAAGGGGAGATAGAGGATCACCCTGGCGAATGCCCCACGCTACAGGAATAGAAGTTGCACGGGACCTTGTAGTGATAGTGATGGAGCTACCCAACTATAGCTCCATAACATAGGAAAGAAAGGGTTCTGGACATCCAGCAATAGACAGCGCTCGAAGGGGAGCAGGAAGGGAGATGCTATCAAAGGCCTTTTGGAGGTCCAGCGATGCTATATATGGAGGCTTAAGGCAGCGGCGAGAATCAGAGAGAAGAAAGAAGGTATATATTCTCAGCACAGCCGTCTGAAGGGACAATAGCTTTCTGTCTATAATCATGCTGTACATGTTACTGATTACTGAAGTCGTTTAACTAAAATTTTATGATAGAGTCTAAGTATCACAGGGGAGATGGTAATAGGTCTAAAGTCATGCACAGCTTGAAGTTTCTTTCTTAGGAATGAAGTTAGTTCTTGAAGCACATAGGTATGGTGGTATTGCTTTACTGGAAAGGAGAATGTTCAATAAGTCTTGAAGAATCTTCAACAGCACCTTCCGAAGCCTAGATGCAGACAAGCCATCAGGTCTGGAGGCAGAAAAATTGGATAGAGACAGGCTGGTATATTTGAAGGGCAGGAATGGACCTCAATATCATAGGATGGTCATCATCAAGGAGTGTGGAGGTGGAGCAGAAAAGACTGTACTCCAGAATCTAACAAAATCATCATGTAAGTCTGCTAGAGGTAGAGGGGAAGCACTTTCAAGGATGGTTTTGGCATATTGCCCTCTATTCTTTTTATAGAGGGCTTGCATAGCTGCATTAAATCTCGCTGACCTCATATACCACTTTTTGAGATCTGTCAGTTAGCCATGCTAATATTGTATAACCCAAACCCATTTTCTCCAATTTATGCAGCAGTCTGTCATGCTGTATTCTGTCAAAAGCCTTAGCAAAATCCAAAAGAATCATGGTGTATCCATTCCTCTTGTCTAGTTCAATGGTAATATTTTTATAGAATGTGAGCAAGTTGCTAAAACATGACCTTCCCTTGGCATACAAGGATATCTGAAGTTTGAAGTTCTCCAACTTCAGATATCCGTGTAAAATTTTAATTTTACACGGATATCTTCTTAAATTTTCATTACTACCAAGTATGCCTCTTTATCCAAAAAAAAAAAAAAACAATAAATAAAAAAGTATACTGGAATACCTCGATTATTGCGGTTTCGATTATCGCAATTCTCAATTTATTGTGCTCTGTAATTCCATACCAAAATTCCAATTATTGCGCTCCAAATTCGAATTATCGTGGCTGCGAGATGTAGCCAACTACATATGCAACCAGTTCAAGTCGCCACTCTCCAGGTATCACTCTCTTGTAGTGCTTTGTTTTTATCCAACAGCACCTGCTCACCAGTAACTGTCTGCCTTTGCCTGAAGTACATGTGGATATTTATTTCTCTTCTCATTTAACCCTACAGTAAATGCTAAAAGAAACAAGGATGATATCAAGTCTACAGCTATCAAGAAGAAACGTAGAGTGATCAGCTGAGAAGATAAGTTGCATATGATAAGTATGAAGCAGGCATAACCAAAGCCAAAATTGCAAGAGAGTACGGTCTAAATGAATCAACTGTTCGCCATATTTTAGACCACGCTGCAAACAATAAGCAACTAGGACAAAGTGCATCGACCTCGTCTGGGTTCCAGACTACAAGAAACAGAAGCCATCTTATGATTGAAATGGAAATGCTATTGTCAGTGTGGATAGAAGATTGTAACCAAAAGAGAATTCCTCTTAGTCAAATGACTATAAAAACAAAAGCATTGAATTTGTTTGAAACATTAAAAAGAAAACAATTAGAAAGCGAAAATGATTCGGCATCAGTAGTGGAAGAAACTTTCTCTGCAAGTTCAGGGTGGTTTGATCGGTTCAAAAAGTGATCGAGCATTTATAGTGTCCATGTACAAGGTGAAATTGTAAGTGCCGATGAAAAAGCAGCAGCTAGTTTTCCTGGTGAAATGCAACAGGAGAAGAAGGAAATTATACCAATAATCAGATATTTAATGCTGACGAAACAGGCTTATTATGGAAAAAAATGCCCACTAAAACATTTTTAGAAAAAATGAAAAATCACAGCCTGGCTACAAGGTTTTGAAGGAGCATGTAACACTTTTACTATGTGGCAATGCTTCTAGAGATTACAAGACGAAGCCCCTCTTTATTTATCCTTCACAAAATCCTTACCCACTTAGAAGTTTAGATAAAAATTTTCTCCCCGTTCGTTGGAGATTCAATAGAAAAACTTGATGACAAAAACTATTTTGAGGATTGGTTTAAAAACTGTTTTTGTCCTGAAGCTGAAAGGTACTGCAAGTCATTAAATCTTGATTTTAAAGTCTTATTGATATTAGATAATGCACCTAGTCATCCATCAGCACTGAATGATTTGTGCGACAATGTAAAAGTTATATATTTACCACCTAATACCACTTCCATCATCCTGCCAATGGATCAAGATGTAATCGCATCCTTTAAGGCATATTACCTATGAAGAACTTTTTCACAAGCAATAGAAAAGACTACAGGAGATGAAGCTATGACTTGGACAGAATTCTGGAAGGCATTCAATATCAAAAATTGCATTGAGAATGTCAAGGCAGCATGGAGTGAAGTAACGTCTAGCAACCTGAGAGTCTTCTTCTTCTTCTGCAGCTTCTCCCACTTAAGTGGGGTCACTGTTTATTATGAGTCTCCTCCACACCTTCCTGTCTTGGGATGTCACCACATCCAAGTTCTTCATCTTCAAGTCCTCTTCTACCAGCTCCCTCCATCTCTTCTTTGGCCACCCACGCTTCCGCCTTCCTTGCACATCCATCTGCATGACCCTTCTTCCCACATATTCGTCCTCCCTCCTCATCACATGACCAAACCATCTCAACCTTGCCTCCTGTATTTTCGCTCCTAAGTTCGTAACTTTCACTGTTCCCCTGACATAGTCATTTCTCAGATGATCCTTTCTGGTCACACCGCACATCCACCTAAGCATTCTCATCTCTGCTACTTCCATCCTGCTAATGTTATTTTTCCTCAGGGCCACAGTTTCTATAGCATATGTCATAGCTGGCCTCACTACTGTCCTATAAATTTTGCCTTTCAGATTGATCGGCACCCTCTTATCACATAACACTCCAGCCATCTCCCTCCAGTTCCTCCAACCTGCTTGTATCCTGCATCCCACTTCCTTCTCACCTCCTCCATCTTCTTCCACTGTCGAACCTAAGTATCTAAAGTCTCTCACCTTCCTGATGACATTTCCTTCCAGCTCCAGGTCTGTCTCCTGGCCACCGCCCACTGCGCAACACATATACTCTGTCTTACTTCTGCTCAGTCTCATACCTCTCTCTTCCAGTACTTTTCTCCATCTTTCCAGTTTAGTTTCCGCTTCTTCTCTTGAATCTACACACAGCAAGATGTCATCTGCATACAACATTGTCCAAGGTGCATCTTCTCTCACCTCCATCACAATATTAAACAGAAATGGACTTAATGCTGACCCCTGATGCAAGCCAACTGTTACTTGAAAACTTTCTGCCTGTCCCAAACAGGTCCGAACACTTGTCTTCACATTTCTGTACATTTCCTGCACCAACCTGACATTTCTCCGGCACCTTCTTCTCCCTCAGACACCTCCAGACTTCTTGCCTTGGCACTCTATCGTATGCTTTCTCCAGATCAATAAATACCAGATGTAGCTCCCTTTGTTTCTCTCGATATTTTTCCATCATCTGTCGTAACCCAAAGATAGCATCTGTTGTTGATCTTCCAGGCATGAAGCCAAATTGTTCCTTTGCAATCTCCACCTCCTCCCTCAATCTACCATCCAGAACCCTTTCTAGGATCTTCATTGTGTGGGACATCAACTTTATTCCTCTGTAATTTTTACAGTCTTGTGCATCCCCTTTACCCTTGTAGATGGGAACAAGAGTACTCTCCCTCCATTCCTCGGGTATATTTTCCTGTTGGCAAACTTTCATGAACAGGTCCCACAGCAGGTCAATTCCCTCTTCCCCCAGTGCCTTCCATGCCTCCACTGGAATTCTGTCGGGGCCCACCGCTTTTCCATTCCTCATCCTCTTCATGGCCTCCGTCACTTCCATTCTACTGATGTTCTGCACCATCCCCTCAGAAGGCTGCCCATCTCCTCTGTGAGTCCTTGCATTTTCCTCATTCAGAAGTCCCTCAAAGTATATTTTCCATCTGTTTCTTATGTCCACATCCCTCCATAATACTCTTCCTTCAGCATCTTTGATCTGCCTCACATGTAAGATGTCCTTAGCTGCTTTATTTCTACATTTCGCTAGTTGGTAAATTTTTCTCTGTCCTTCCTTTGTTTCTAATTGATCATACAGATCTTGATATGCCATGGCCTTTGCCTGTGCCACAACTCTCTTGGCTTCATGCTTTCTCTCTTTGTACACCTCTCTGTCCTCTTCCACTCTTGACTCATCCCACTTCTGCTTTGCCTTCCTCTTAGCTGTCACTGCCACTTGTACATCATTATTCCACCACCAACCCTCCTTCTGCTCTCTAATCTTTCCAGATGTCTTACCAAGCACCTCGATTGCACAGCTCAGGATTACTTTTGAATTATGTTTCCACCAATCTTGTACACTTTCCAGTCCATCCGAAATCCTCTCTAACACTCTCTCCCTAAAATGATTCCTCACACTCTCTTCTTTTAAGCGAAACCACTTAATTGTCTTCATCCCATGGCAACCAGAAGTTCTTATCTTCGATCTTAATTTAAAGTCTGTGCACAGCAGTCGGTGTTGTTGTGCTACCTGATCTGTTGGAATTACCTTACAATTTGTCACAACCTTAAGATGTTTTCTTCTAGTCAAAATGTAGTCAATTTGTGAGCTGTTGTTACCACTTCTAAATGTTATCAAATGTTCTTCCCTCTTGAAGAAAAACGAGTTCACAATTGCCAGATCAAACGCTACTGCAAAGTCCACAACTCTCTCTCCTTCCTGGTTCATCACTCCCACTCCGTGGCCACCATGCACCCTTTCACAGTCTCTATTCTGTCTTCCTATGTGCCCGTTCAAGTCTCCTCCGACAATCACCATCTCATTTTCTTCCAATTCCCTCATTTCTTCATCTAACACGTTCCAGAACTCATCTTTTTCCTCTGCTGTACAACCAACTTGCGGGGCATATACACATAATACGACCACCCGCTCTTCTCCAAGACCCAATTTCATTCGCATGATCCTGTCGTTCCTTCTACCCACGTCCAGTACTTCACCCTTCATTGTGCCGCACACCACAATTCCTACACCATTTCTTCCCTCGTTATTCGCTCCAGAGTAGAACAATTTATATCCATCTCCCAGTTCCTTTGCCTTTCCCCCTTTCCACCTTGTCTCCTGCACACATAAAATGTCCAACTTCCTCTTCCTCATCATGTCTGCCACCTCTCTTCCCCTTCCAGTCATGCTTCCAACATTCAGTGTTCCCACGCGCAACATCCTCTCCACCTGCTGGGCTCGCTTCTTTAACCGCACCCGCCCTTGATGTGGTAGCCCTCGGCCACTTCTCGCAGCTGTAGGGCGATGTGGCTGCGCGTCGCTTAAGGGATACGCCCTAGCCATTATATCATTTTCTCTTCGACTCATAATCATAGTTTGAGTTGGCACTGAAGTTTTACGACCGGATGCCCTTCTTGACATCAACCCTCGCATTTATCCGGGCTTGGGACCGGCACCTATTGAGGCTAGCTTGCCTCCTTCGGCGGCTGCATAAGACGAAATGACTTAGCAAGATAGGAAAGACTCGCCCCTAGCCCTCGAATACTCTAATAGCATCAGGGGGAAGGAGCAAGGAGAGGAGAAAGAAGCAAAGAAAGAAGAGGAGGGACCAGTCTACAGAATAATATAACAGATATATATTACATGAAGTAAGGCATGGTCCAGCATCAGGTACCTCGGGTTTGCCATGCCCGTACTCACTAAAGTGAGCCCTTGAGGACAACCTGAGAGTGACATGGCAAAAGATTATTCCTCATTGTGCAAATGATTTTAAAGGATTTGAAAATGAAGTAACCCATTTTTATCAATGACATAACTAAGCTTGGCTTCTATCTTGGACTAAAAGAAATTGAAAAAGGTGATGTTCAGGACCTGCTTCAGTCACATGATAAGGAGCTGGATGATGAAGACCTAATTAACCTCGAGAGAGAGAGAATGTGCTTATGATGCTCAAATCGATGATAATGACGAACAAATTGACATGGCACCGAAGGAATTTACCCTCAAAGAAATGGATGAAATGTTTAGAATTGCTGAAAATTTTAAAGAAAAAAAATCTTGAACGCCGATCCTAATCTTGAGTGATCAATGAAAGTTCATCAGGAAATTAAAAATTCTATCCGTTGCTACCGAGTTTTATACGAAGAGAAAAGAAAGAAAAAATTCCATCAGACAACTCTACATCAATTTTTATCCAAGAAAGAATAATTTTATGTACTGTATATACTCATATATAAATAAAGATTAAAGAATAATCTCGTTTTTCTAAATGAACCATTTACTTAATACGTTTAACACATTTCTTTTTTACTTCATATATAAAATTTAATTAATAGATTTGAAAAATTCTTGGCAATGATCACCTATTTTACATGCATTATTTATCCTGATTATTGCGGATTCGATTATTGTGGTAGTTTTTGTGGCAACAATAACCACGATAATCAAGGTATTCCTGTATTTTATTTGAATTTAGATGTACATGTAAAAAAAAAAATGTGATTTAGTTTTAATAGAACAAAATTTATAAAGATAATATAAATGTTTACTTAATTTAAATTTATCATCAATGAGTTTAGTGAAATTGCTTATGATTCAGCAAAATTTGGCTCTATAGTTGTTAATTTCAAACTCAGATGCGGTTCAACAATTGTTGAACCCCATCTGAGATTGAATTGGTTCCTCTTCTTAATATCTACAAGAGCCGAAAATCATACTTAGCCCAGATATGAACTTGGAAATGGAAAAATGAACATTAGAGCTTCTGTTAATTCAGGAAATTCATTCTTTATTTGTAGCCAAAACAGTGATAACACATTCTTGTTGTATTTGTTTTTTTAGGAAACCATCAAAAGCTACTTCTAAAAGTTCTTTTATTGGCGACAGACCCTTTAGCATAGATTTGTGGGTATTGAAAATATCTTATCCACTTAATATTAACGTCCAATTCAGAGAAATGCTTTTCTAGTTGCATTTGTAAACTTCGTAAATGCTGCATGATAGTAATTTTCACATCATTATGAATTTGTTCATTTGAACTTGTGAGCAATTCATGAAGAGATGGAAATGCATCAAATTCTCCGTTACCAATCCGCTTTTGCCATAACTTCATCTTTGCTAATGTGGTGTTCACTTTATCTTGGACATAAAATATAGAAATTTCCTTGCCTTGTAAAGACAAATTAAGATTATTTAATACAGTAAATATATCTGCCAGGTATGCTAATTGACTGAGCCATTTCCAATTATATAAATCATTTTTCAATTCAAAATTTTCATCAAGAAAAACTTGTAGTTCATTCCGAAGTTCAAATAAACGAGTAAGTACTTTTCCGCAAGAAAGCCAACGAACATCAGTATGGAAAAGAAGTTGTGTATGATTACACAACTTCTTTTCCATACCTTTATCTTTTATCATTTCTTCACAAAGTTGAGAGAAAAATCTGGCATTTAGAAGATGGCCTTTAACATGTTCGCTGCCAACTACAAGTATACTCATAGTTGGTATATGAGCTACACAAGCCAGCTATGAGTATACTCGTATGATGCTTACGGCCAGCAATGAGATTACCGTACTGACCTTGAAGAAGTGAAAATACTTGGCTTGTGGAGCTAGCAGCAAAACTGTGTATACTCATAGATGGTATATGCTCTGCACAAGCCAACTACGAGTATACTTGTATGACGCTTACTGCCGGCACAACGAGATTACCGTACTGACCTTGAAGTGAAATTGCTCGGCGTACGGGAACAGACTGTGCTGAAGTAGCTTGGCAGCGAACGTGTTAATGTAATTTATGATTTTTGCAGCTTCATCAAACTTTTCTTAGGTCTGTAGACATCATATATGTAGCCAAAGCCTCCCTGTGTATGCAGCAGTGTATCAACTTTGCATCAGATGCAACACCTTGAATCCTTGAAACAAGCCATTTTTTATATCCGACCATGGATTTCGCTTCATCCATGCTTATTCCAATACAACTTTTCTAATCAAGCTTGTTTTAATGCATAAATGTATTTATATTGTTGAATATTTCTTCTCATGTTGTATGTTCTGCAAGGGTTGGCACAATAAAAGGTCGTCATGAAGTTTTGATTTTTTTCGTACCTAATGAACACTAGAAGATTTGCAAAAAATTTGTAATGTCTGTGGATTCATCGACCTGCAACACATAATAATGACTCTTATGTAGATCAGATAACAATGTTTGTTTTATATTTTCAGTGATTCTTCGATGAACAGTACTATTTGAAAGGCAAATCCAATCAAAAGACCTTTTTGCATTATATCAGATCATAATTTCTGCTATTATTTTTTCTGCAGGCTTGACCAAAGTTTCACCAATTGTTTCTGCTGCACTACTTTTTGCTATTAATAGTAACATGATATAAAGCTTCTAAAGCCTTCATATTTTCACCTCCTGACATGATCAACATCATTTTTTGAGATTTTTAAAAATTTTTAGTTTATTTTGAAAAAATTCTATAGGTTTGTCCTTGTATTCATTATGTTTCTATTCAAAATGGAGATTTAAAATAGATATTTTCATTTTTTAAAGTTTCACCACAAATGACACATAATGGAATAGGTTCCTCTTCATTTCCCGTCCATGAAAATTCATATTTCAAGTAATTCATATTATGCTTACGAAGTTTTTTCATCTTCTTCCTAGTAGATTCTCTGGAGATGTCAGATGACACAACCTTATTAATTTCATTTGATCCAGATACAGTATCAATGTTTTCTTGTTGCTTACAGCTACTTGCATCTGCTATATTGCTCTCTTTTATGCATTTTATAAATCCAGTCTTTAACCAATGATCCATACTTAACAATTTTAAAGCTAAAAAAAAAAAAAAAAATTTCTTATAAGTATTATAACTCCCGTACATTACTAAAGCAATTATATCACTGGAAAAGAAGTACAAACCTATTATTATTATTACAGGCGACTCCATGGAGTCCTTAGACTCATCGAGGGAGGTCCTAATCATGTCCACACAACTATTCGACATTCTCCCAGTATCTATCATACCTTGCCTTGAACTCGTTCACTGTCATAGCACCCACAACAGACTCTGGCAGCTTATTCCACTCATTTACCACTCTAAAAGTAAAGAACCCACCTCTAACACCCCCCCTTGCTAACCACACTCTTGCCCAGCTTCTATAGATGTCCCCTAGTTCTCCCACCACCAGTCCTGATCTCAAAAATATCCTCTGAATTAATCCTATAGGAACCCTTCAGCAATTTGAATGTCTCAATCATATCTCCCCTTTTCCACCTATCAACCAATTTCTGCAACCCACAAATCTTCAACCTGTTCTCATAAGGTTCATTCCATAGGCCTGCTATCATCTTGGTCACTCACCTCTGGATCCTCTCCATCTCCTCTCCATCAAAATCTATTAATTATTATTTTAACTAACAACAAATTTATAATATGATCAAATAATGAAGCACATTGATTAAAATCTGCTTAACTGACATCTACTAATGATTCATATAATTAGTTTATCAGTCACTATCATATCCTCTTCGCGTTGTTGGCTCACAATGTATGTTCATATATGAAGACTCATAAATGATCTAATGATCTTCAAATGGAACAAGGCAATTTGTGTTTTTTCATTTGACTGACAATATAGAAGCGAATTTTTTTTTTTTTTGTTCAATTTTCAAATGTTTATTTACATTGAAAATTATTGTGTTAATTATTTATATTTTTAAATAACATTTATTGAAATAAATATGATCTTTTGCTTTCTTTCCTTGCAAAATGCCATTATATGAATCGTCACACTTGTTTTTTAAAAACAGTTTTTTGTTTTTTTATGAACAACAAATGATGTTAAATTGAATTACTCACTTCCCAACTGTGAGAGTTTTTAATATCAAAAATTGATATTTATTGTTATTTCATCAGGGCACTATTTCATCCTTTGTCTTTTGCCTAAAATTGCAACAGCTTTTTTTTTAGGATGCAAATTACTGTAATACCCAGTGCTTAACCACTGTAGAAATGTTGAAAATATATGAAGGATATTCTATACAGATTCAAAATTTTTACTCATTTTGAAGATTTTCCAGTGCATTCCTGCCCCCCCCCTCTCCTGGAACTGAATTACAGAACTGCTATCTAAATTTCTAATTTCTAAATTTTGAAAGGTTTCAAAATCTATTACTTTTTGCTGCTTCGACAGAAGAAATAAGGAAATAATATTGTTGTATCCATCAAATCAGGTAATTCTATTTCAAGACTATTTCTATGCAATCTGAAATCAGTTGTCTGCTGAAGAAATGGTGAAAATATATGAAGGATATCCTATACAGACTGATTCAAAATTTATACCCATAAGAAGGAAGCAGGTAATTCTATTTCAAGACTATTTCTTCACAATCTAAAATCAGCTGTCTGCTGAAGTTATTCTAAGTTTTAGAAACACTATGCCATATTTTCACCTTGTAAAATTGTTTATATGCATGCACTAAAAAAGAAAGTTTAGAATTGGTATTTTTTTTTCTTAAAAAAATTCTAAATATTGCTACTTCTACTGCTGTTAGTTGCTATTTCTGCAATAATCTGGCTTAGAAATACTCGATAATAATCCTCTCAACTGGAAGAAAAGGGTAAAGGCTTAGATTATTCTCACTGCTATTGAGAATAATCACACTTCCCTGAGAAGTCTCACTAAAGTGTCTGAAGCTCTAGGGCAGAATACATCAAGAATGTCTTGTTTCATTTTCAATTGTTGATTAGCAGTCATCAACAGAAATACTGATATTTCTTTTACAGGCTGATACAATATATGCCAAAATGATTTCTTAATTTATAATAATCAGTTTCACATTTATTATCGAAAAATTATAAATTATTTGATGCAGTTATCTTTTAAAATAAAGGATTTGAATTCTTTAAAAAAAGATGCTTATCTGCTACATAACTGTTTACATTTTTTTTGCAATCTGTTTGCAATTTTTACGTTTATATCTTTTTCATTTTCATATGTGATCGTACATCCTAGGTAGTTAAATGAATTCACCTGTTCTAAGATCTTGTTATCTATTACTAGTTTAGTTCTTGCTGGATCTTGTCCTTTAAAGGCCATAGTTTTTGATTTTTCTGTTGATATTATCATACCATAATCTTTGGAGATCTCATTTAGATCTAAAATAGCTTTCTGTAGTTTATCTTCAGAATTTGTAATTATTATTTGGTCGTCGGCAAAGAGGAGAGTGTTTAAGTTTACTGTAGTAGAAAGTTTAATTCCTTGATGTAAATTTTTATTCCATTTTATTATTATTTCATTTAAGTAGATATTAAAAAGAGTTGCTGAGAGGGGACATCCCTGTCAGACTCCTTGGTTTATCTCTCTTGTATATGATAGCTCATGATTTAATCTTATTTGTATTTGATTATTTTCATATATACTTGTGATAGCTTTTAGGATATTATTTGGTATTTGTCTTTCTTTTAATATGTTAAATAATATGTTTCTTTTAACTTTGTCAAATGCTTTTTCAAAGTCAATAAATGCAATACGTGTTTCTAAATTGTATTCTCTTCTTTTCTCTATTATTAATTTTAGGCAAAAGGCTGGGTCTATACATGATCGTCCTTTTTTAAATCCATTCTGTACTTCTAAAATAAAGCTTTTGGAATATTTCATTAGTTTGCTATTTAAAATTCTGCTATATATTTTGTAACAGGAATTTAGTATGCTGATACCTCTATAGTTTTTAGGGTCATCTCTATTACCTTTTTTTAAAGATAGGAAAATCACAATTGTTTTTTTCCATTCTATTGGGTGGATACCAGTTGAATAAATTTTATTTAAAAATAATTTTTTATTTTTAAATATAAGAATCTTTCTTTGAATCTAGTTCCTGCATATTTATATAGTTATGAACCTAGTTTATCTTCTCCAGGTGATTTTCCGTTTCTTGTTTCTTTCAGGCTGATTTCTAATTCTTCTTTAGTTTTTTCCTTTTCATTTTCATTAATTGTTTGCCAGTTGTCTTTTTTAAAATATTTGTCTGTCCACAGTTCTGTGTAGTAATTTAGAAATTTTTCTAATTTCAGTTCAGTTTAATTTTATGTTTTCTTTGGTATCTGCATTTAAGTGTTTCAAAATTTTATATACATTGGGTCTTATTTTATATAAATCATGTTCTAAATTAGAAACAAATTTGTTCCATGATTCTCTGTCTTTTTCTGACTTCTCTTTTAGCTATGGCTCTTATTCTTTTATATTCTATTTCATCTTCTAATCTTTTACTGCTTAACCATTTGTGATAGGCTTCTTTTTTCTTTTTGATTATTTCTTTCATTGTATCATCCCAGATCTTCAGTTTTTTCCTTTTATGGAATTTTTTGGTCTTTCCTAAGCTTTCATTTGCTGCTGCATTTAGTATCATTTTTATATTAAGCCATTCTATTTCTTCATTTTGTTTTATTTTGTCTACATATTGGTTAATTCTTTGTTCATATAGCCATTGTAAATTTGTGTCATTCAGTAGTCTAGTTTTCAAGACAATTGTTACAAACATAAATCACTTGGAAAACATGCTCATGCATTTTAATGTAAAATAGTAGTAAAAGATTAGCTACTTCAACAATTAGAGGAAAATGTCTTTTTAAAATTTGCAGTGATTTTTTCTTTGTGCTACAAGAAAAAACAGATAATAGAAGAAACATATTTAGTATTTTCTTTTTCATTAGATGAATTTACAGTCTTCTTTTTTTGTGTTTCGAAAAGAATATGTGCACATGATTATTTTCTTGCTCTTTTTACAAACAGAATATCTGGTAGAATTATAAGAGTGACATTTTGTTGTGTCCCTATCTCTAATATAATTACTCCTTTAGTCTTTTATTCAAATTCTCGTTCAACTCTTTCTCAGGTGTCACGTGGCACTCCTGTATAACAATGGAATTGCCCCAGGGTCGAGTATCTGAGATCAACCAATACCAGAGTATCTGAGATCAACCTCTCGTAAAACACTAAGAAATTTATTTTTTCGCTGCGCCACTTAGTGCTTTTAGATTAAATAATAATATCAATCAAGAGGTGATCTTTAAATAGTATTTAAGTGATACCTTGACCCTTGCAGACGTGGGCCAAAATCTCCTCCTTCTAATTTCCTGCCTAGGTTTGTGTTAGTTTTTATAAGCGGTGCTTCGAATTCCAAAATCACAGATAGACTTAATTGTATTCAAAAGCAAGGTTTATTAAATACTATAATTATATACATATACAGTACATGCAAACTTAAGTCTCAATCTAAGAGAGTTCCTGACAGTCAGGTTAACATTAAAACATTCCAATATCACAAGGATACTCAGACTGACTATTGTTAAATTTTTCAGTATAAATCTTATCAACATTAAAACACCTAAATTATGCATAACAATCTCAATAATTCTTTTCTAATTCAGTTTCAATCAAACCACTCAAATTAGCATCTATATCTTTTACAATCTTGTCATTTATAGCAATTCTTTACTCTTCACTTTATCATAACCTCTTTAAACATATAACATAATTCGATCACAGTAGGAGACAGTAAATATACGGTAATTTTCTCAGGATCACTATAGTTCAGTTCTGTATAATATTATTAATGTTCCTGCCTTAGATTCACAGTGCGGTACAAATCCTTTCATTCATAGTTAACAAATACTATAAAGTCTACTTATCTATCTTGAACTGCATCACATTAAGAGGTCCTCAGGAATCTCTCTCTCCTTAATCGAAATATCCATGGGTTCCTATCTGGCTTTCTGTTGGCAGCCGGGCATACTCTTTCCGCAGAGATATGACCTTCTAGTTCCAGCGATTCCCCTATCAAAACCCTCTGGAGTGGGGGCGCTGCCACCCTTCACCTGCTCATGACACTGCGAGACCAACACCAGGAGATCAGGAACAAAAAAGCCACATGTATGGGTGCTTGACGCTTATATTTCGCCTTGGTTCCTGCCGATTCTCGCACTCCGTGATGTCCACCTAGCGCTTTCACATAGGTTGGTGTCCAGCTTTCTCCGCTACATTTTTCATGCACTGTTGGCATGCAAATGCCCGGGACAAACCGCTCCCCTCACATTACTGCTTCCTGACCTTTGGACTTACATCCCCCCCCTTACAATTTGTGCAAATCATTCTATAACTTCTAGTACTTATGGCTCTAACAAAATGTTAAATGTTTACACTTCCACTGTTATTTATACTAACTAGTGAGTTATCCCTTGTTGAAATATTATATAAATAACTATTTGTTTTCTTTTAGTTAGAAATATTTGATATATCTACAAAGCAGTATTTTATTACCTAGAGACAAGCATGTTATAATGTTTCTTATTGTGTGTTCGCTCTGTTATACAATGATGAGATGAAATATCTTATGTTCCAACTTATCAGGGTATAACAATTTTACCATTTTTCTCCCACACGAGAAAAAGAAATAAGGCAATAATATTGTTGGATCTGTCGAACTTTATTGTAGTGGAGTTGTAACTTTTATGACCTCTTGACTTCAAAAATGTTGAAAATGAAAAGTGAAACATTATTATTGTTATTTGTAGAGTGCATTTCAATAATAATTATAATAATTCTATTTCTTTACCATTGTAAATATATGATTAAATTATCTGAGACATATCCTATATGAATTAATTTCAATTTTATGCTCATTTGAAGTATTCCAATCACCCCCCCCCCACTGCCATGACTGTCTGTAGTAATTGAATCATAAATATCTAATTTATTCTTTTATATTTCATACTTTCACCATGTGTACTTGACATTTCAGTACCCGAAATCTATAACATTATTTTACCCATTGCGAGATGAAATGAACTAATTATTCTCTTATCTATCTGTATCCATACTATTTCTTTGCCATTTGATTATTCAACCACTACTTTCTATTCTTTCTGAGTTCCAGTATTCAGTTGTTTAGGGAATAGTGATAATCTAAAATGGTTGTAATTTTTACTAATACAGTAAACACTACTCTCTATTTTTTCGAGTTCCAGTATTCGGTTGTTTAGGGAATGGCAATCTAAAATTGTTGCAATTTTACTGGATTATTAAAAAGTTTTACTGTATTAGTAAAAATTACAACTATTTTAGATTATTGCTATTCCCTAAATAACTGAATACTGGAACTCAGGAAAAAAATAGAGAGTAGTGTTTACTGTATTAGTAAAAATTACAACCATTTTAAATTATCGCTATTCCCTAAACAACTGAATACTGGGACTCAGAATGAATAGAAAGTAGTGGTTGGGATAATCAAATAGCAAAGAAATAGTATTGTTATAGATAAGACAATAAAATAATAATAATAATTTTGTATAATAATTTATGTCCTTATCCTTATAAGGACTGGCTTAAAGGGGCGAAGCAAGAATGCTTTTCAACTTCCCCATTATCTGTAGTGTAGGGATAATGATGTCATGAAAGTTAGCTATGAAGGTTAATATTATTTTTTGACCTTAAAAAAGGGAAGGAATGAAGCTGAACTGTATGAAAGAATTTTTCTGCACTTCTGTTTGTACAGAATTTTTTTTTTTTCTCTTTGAATATGTTATAACATCGTTTGTTTACATTGTTGTTTTATAATAAAATATTATTAGTGCTACTTTGAAAATTTCTCATCTGTAGCACATGCAAACTGTATTCTTATTTACCGAAACCAATCTTGTAGGCAAAATTTAAAAACCAGTTGCATTAGGGTGGTATTGTGGTACACAGAATGTTTCAAAAATTAAGAAATGAAACATCTCATTTCTCATGAAACATCTCATCAATGATTTAGCCTGCTACTCAGAAGTGTTTCGAATATAATTAAGGTATATATATATATATATGTGTGTGAGTGTGTGTGTGTGTGTGTGTATCCTACACAAGAAATTTGGAACCCATATTACATCAATGCTCTAATGGGGGCAATGGACATACGTTCACATTATTATTATTTTTTTTAAAAATATATTTTTGGTGAAATAATTTACTTTGCAATTATAGTATGTTTTCCCCTGATAAAACTGTGATTTCATGGAAAACAGAATGTATTTTGAGATAACATGTGCATCAACTGTTAAGGAATGTTCTGTAGATATTATAATTATCTAATACCTCCAGGGAGTCAAGAATTCATCGAGAGAGGCTATAAATCACCTAAACCAGCCGTCATACCTTACCTTAAATTCATTCACACTAGATGCACTCACTATCCCTACTAGGATAAAGGATTAAACTAAATTTATTATAGTCTGACCAAGTGAAAAATAAACTTTCAACATCTTTCTCTAAATCCAGAGTAATTTAATAAAAAGGTCGCACACCGTTTGGCAGCTCCTATAGGAGGAGATGACCTTGCTAATGCTTCTGCCTTGGTATCTCCACTTGGGCCTGGCTCCCACTGAAGAGACCTCAATAAAGGTCGAAACTAGTCTGAGTAGTGGCCCTTCCCTTAATGTATAACATTATTATACATATCTGCAAGGAGATGTGTTTTGCATTATGGGAGATACTGAGATAGGAGTGTTGGTAGCTTACTCCACCTTTGGAAGGAGTCGTCCAGTGTTGTACTACCTTACCCCAGTCCTGAAGATACTTTCAGGCACAAACTTGGTTTGCACACACTTGGATAAAGGATTAAACTAAATTTATTATAGTCTGACCAAGTGAAAAATAAACTTTCAACATCCCTAAAGGCAAGCTATTCTGCTCAGTCACTGCTCTGTGAGAAAAAATCTAGCTCTTACCCCTTTCTTGACTGTGAACAACCTTAACTTCCACGGATGCCCTTGTGTTCTCTCCCCACTTTCCATATAACAAAAAATTTCATCAGATGCTATCCTATAATACCCATCCAAAATTCTCTATCATATCATCCTTCTTTCTCTCTGTTAACCAGAGTCTGTAATCCACATACTTGCAATCTATCCTCATAATCTAAATCCCATAATCCAGAAATAATCTTTGTAACTTCTTTGCATCCCTTCCACAGCTTCTTTTTCCCCTTGGAATCCAGGAGACCAATAGTAGGTGCCCTCCCTCGATGAGTCTTTGAACTCCCTGGAGGTGTTATGTAATAATAATAATCTAGGTGTAGTCTTATCAAAGCCTTATAAAGAGGCAAAATGACTTCTTTATCCTTACATGTCAATGTTCTCTTCAACATCACAATTATCCTCTGAGTTGTATAATAATAACATTTGGTTGCAGATCAAGTGTTGATCAATTTTATTATTAAACTGAACCAACTAGTTTCGCCACACTTTAACTATTGGCATCTTCGGGGTACTTATAAGTTTAAACAATCTCACAATTATGTGTAACTGCAAAACTGACAAAAATAACTGTAAAAAAACTGACTAGAATAATTACAAATAGAATAGTATCGAACGTGAGTGAAACACATATCGCATGTACAAAGTTAGCTAGCTGTTGCTAAGGAACTTTCTGTAGCTTGTATTAAAGTTCATTTCTTCTGTTTTTAAAGTTTTGATTAGGGTTTTCCATATCTCTGGGAGTATTAGGCCTTGATTTCTGTTTAGGTTGACAGTAGAATGGGCAACTGTGGCTGCTTCTTTGAAAATTCTTGAATGGTAATCTTCCTCTATGTAAGGAGAACAGCTTTTGTCCTGCTCGATGACATGGTTAGTTGTAGAGAAATGAGATGATAGGCCAGAAATGTCCTATCTGTTATTTTTGACATAGCCAATGTGCTCTTTTTGCCTGATTTCGAGGCTTCTCGAAGTCTGTCCGATGCAGCTAGAGCCACAAGCGCATGGAATATTATAAACGCCAGCATATTTATAGAAAGGATGGTTGTCTTTTGGAGATCTTAGTAGTTTACGAATAGATTCTATTGGTTTAAATGTTACTCTTATTTTGTGTTGTTTGAGGAGGCTAGCGAGCTTGTTGGAGATGCCACTAACAAACAGAATTGCAATAGTTTTTATGTATTGAATATTTTCTTGTTCTCTTTGTGGTGGTTCAGAGAAAAGGACTTTATTGACTAGTCTTCTTGGATAGCCATTCAAATACAGATTGTTGGAAATAAATTTTAACTCATCTTGAAGGGTCTCATTATCCGTTGTGATGTGAATTGCTCTTTTCTTTAACATGTGTACAGTGCTGAGTTTATGTGAGATGTGGTGAGAGGAGCTGAAATGTGGGTAGCGACCTGTATTGGTCGGTTTTCTGTACACCGCTAGATTTATACTGCCATCAATTTGTTTTTTGATTAAGATGTCTAAAAACGGTAATTGATTTTCTCTTTCAAGTTCCAGAGTAAATTTAATAGAACGATGGAAGGAGTTGAACTTTTTGAGATAATCATATAGGTCATCTTTGTTATTGTTCCATGCGATGAAGATATTGTCCACATATCTGAACCAAATTTTAGGTTTTGGAATAATTTGGGATAGGATTTTGTTTTCTAAGTCTTCCATAAAGAGGTCAGCACATTAAGGTGAGAGTGGGCTCCCCATCGCCAAGCCTGTTAATTGTTGATAGATCTTATTTTTCCAAGAAAAGTAGTTGGAGTTTAGGCAGTGAGCAAACAGTGAGGTTATATCTTGTGGGAACAAGATACTTAAGATGTTAATGACCTCCACTTTTTAAAATTTGGTTCAGATATGTGGACAATGTCTTCATCGTATGGAACAATAACAAAGGTGACCTATATGATTATCTCAAAAAGATCAGCTCCTTCCATCGTTCTATTAAATTCACTCTGGAACTTGAAAGAGAAAACCAATTACCGTTTTTAGACATCTTAATCAAAAAACAAATTGATGGCAGTATAAATCTATCGGTGTATGTACAGAAAACCGACCAATACAGGTCGCTTCCTACATTTCAGCTCCTCTCACCACATCTCACATAAACTCAGCATTGCACACATGTTAAAGAAAAGAGTGATTCGCATCACAACGGATAACGAGACCCCTTCAAGATGAGTTAAAATTTATTTCCAATAATCTGTATTTGAATGGCTATCCAAGAAGACTAGTCAATAAAGACCTTTTCTCTGAATCACCACAAAGAAAACAAGAAGATATTCAATATATAAAAACGATTGCAATTCCGTTTGTAAGTGGCATCTCCAACAAGCTTGCCAGCCTCCTCAAACAACACAAAATAAGAGTAACATTTAAACCAATAGAATCTATTCGTAAACTACTAACATCTCCTAAAAGACAACCATCCTTTCTATAAATATGCTGGCGTTTATAATATTCCATGCGCTTGTGGCTCTAGTTACATCGGATAGACTTCAAGAAGCCTCAAAATCAGGCAAAAAGAGCACATTGGCTATGTCAAAAACAACAGACAGAATATTTCTGGCCTATCATCTCATTTCTCTACAACTTACCATGTCATCGAGTGGGACAAAAGCTGTTCTCCTTACATAGAGGAAGATTACCATTCAAGAATTTTCAAAGAAGCTGCCATAGTTGCCCATTCTACTGTCAACCTTAACAGAAATCAAGACCTAATACTCCCAGAGATATGGAAAACCCTAATCAGAACTTTAAAAACGGAAGAAATGAACTTTAATACAAACTACAGAAAGTTCCTTAGCAACAGCTAGCTAACCTTGTGCACGCGATACGTGTTTCACTCACGTTCAATACTATTCTATTTGTAATTATTCTAGTCAGTTTTGCAGTTACACATAATTGTGAGATTGTTTAAACTTATAAGTACCCTGAAGATGCCAACAGTTAAAGTGTGGCAAAACTAGTTGGTTCAGTTTAATAATAAAATTGATTAACACTTGATCTGCAACCAAATATTTTTATTATACTAATTTATGATCAAGAAAATACCTTCGTGATGAATATCCTCTGAGTTGTATTTGCAACTTTTGCTATGTGACCTTTGAACTTCAAATTCCTATCTACCAGTATGCCAAGATTCCTTGCCTCCTCAGTTTCTTGCAGTATAACTGTGCTAATATAGTATGCCACTGGAAATCTAATCACACCAAAGTGCATAACTTTACACTTACCAACATTAAACTGATAGCCATTTTCATTTGCCCAAATTTCCAGCCTATTCAAATCATTTTGTAAGTGGTGAATATTAGTAGCATCCCTGATTGCCCTACCTATCTTTGCATCATCGGCAAACAATTGCACATCTGATGTTTTACCTTCCCTAATGTTATTAATGTATAGATTGAACAATAATGGCCCAAAGGCCTAGCCAATTCGGCCAAACATTCCTTTAGCGAACAGGCTGATATTCCATCTGTCCCTATAGATAAATTCTTATTCAGGTTATGCAACAGCTCTTCAACCTCATTTTCACGAACCTCAAACTCTTTCCAATGTAGCATTAGCACTGTGCACAATGTTGCATACACTTGGTTGATATATTTTAGCAAAGTGAGCACTCGTTAATTTAACAATCTCATTAGCTTCCGACGCTCGAGTACTATCTTCATTCAATAAAGTTATTCTTCCACATTCATTCTTTCTTTTTCCTGAGGCATAACAATAAAATTCTTTTTATTGCCTTTAGCTTGCATGGCCAATTTCTTTCCAGACTCCAATTTAGCTTTCCATACAATATGCGTTACTTTTCTGGCCTGAGCTGTATGTATTTCGTAACTCCTCTCACGATATTCTTTCCACATCATCTTCTTCTTGTGGATCTCTTACTTAATAAAGTTGCACATCCATTTCACTCTCAACTTATTTATTCTTTGAACACTAGGGATACATTCAGATACTGCCTCATCTAAGCACTTTTTTCAAAGATTCCCATGCATTGCTGACATTTTTCCCATTCAGCAACTGATATCATGTGACGAAAGATACAATTCTCCTAAGTTCTGTCATAATTTCCAACCTTGTAGTTCAGCATGTAACCTGTTCTAATTGGAACATCAATACAATTAGATACTTTCCAAGAAAGCACAACATGATCACTGTCACCAACTGGTTGCAAAATAGCAATATTCTTGACAGAGATCCCTTCTTACGCTCTGAATCCAACACTTTTTGACCTTGAGTTCCTTCTTTCACAAAGTTGTCTCGCAACAATTCAATAAATTCCTCTTCTTTCTAATCATGAAATTTTTCTTATACCCAATGAATGTTTGGAAAATTCAAGTCACCCAAAACGATTGCTCGTTTGATACCATTAAGGCTAAATTGATGATCCATTTCTTTGTCCTGCAATGAAGCTGCCAGGTCTGTAACAACCCTGCCATATATTTCATTCTGTTAGCCTCCACATAAGATAGCTTCAAACTCACCATCGCTGTTTTCTTGCATTTCTATTCTAACTGGACTTAAGTCTTCTGATATCATTGTAGTATTCCTCCTCTCCTATCTCTCCTGTCATTATTAAAAATACTATACCCATTACACTTGACCCCAGTTACCGTATCTTATTTTGGTAGTCAGGTTTCACTAATCAGGTGCTTAAGGGTCAAAGCTGTATAACTGAGACGAGACCTCCACATAGCCTTTAAAGGAATGCTGAAAACCGACCAGGGCTTCTGACCTAATGTCCAATTCTCACCTTCTCATGGTGCACCCTGTTGGGTATCTACCTCGATACTGAACGAACGAGGATGGGCTGGTAATTTGGGATTTAGTTGACCAAATTGTATTCTTATTGGCTTAAACCAAAATACAAAATGATAGTACAACATGACAAAATTTCATGCCGGCTGTGGCGTTGCCTGGTTAAATGAGGTCCCTGTTGTTTTTGCCAGGGAGCCAGGGCGAACAGCTAAAAGCCTTTTTTTTTTTTTTTTTTTTTTTCAGATTTGTTCCAGTACTATCACGACATAAGCCTGAATGGCAAAGAAATGTAGCTAGCTGAGGAATTAGATTAGTACCAGATTGACATAATAGGGATGAGTGAAACAAAAAAAGACAAAAACTGGTGAGATCTTTCTGAGCAATAAATACAAAATGTTATATTCAGGCAATGACAATCAAGGAAAAGGAGTAGCCATAGTATTCAACACTAAATACAAGGCAAATCTTCTTGAATGGCAGGCAGTCTCAAGTAGAGTGATGTGGTCAAATATGAGAATGGGGAACTGGACAATGAGACTTATTTGTGCCAATGATCCCACAGAAGGTTCTACTAAGATAGAAATGGAGGAATTTTTTGAGGCTTTAGAAAAAGCAACTGACACAATGAAAAAGGAAAAGTTGGTCCTTGTTGGGGATCTAAATAGCAGAGTAGGAAATGATTGTGAGACATACAAAAATATTTTGGGAAAATTTGGAGAAAAGAGCAAAGCTAATAATAATGGCAAATATCTGTTGGATTTCTGCTCAGGACATGGACTGGTTATTACTAACACCATGTTCCAACATAAAAATGTGCACAAATTAACATGGAGAGAACAGGCAAGGAATAAGAAAAGTCTCATTGACTATGTTATTGTTGATAGTGATGTTTTCTCCCTGGTGCAGGACACCAGAGTGTACAGAGGATTTGAAATTGTAAGTGATCACTATTTAGTCTTGCCCAGGATAAAATTGAAATTCGTATTGAAAATATAACATGTAAGAAAATTTTAAAGCGAATAAAAGTTGAGCAACTCTCAGATGTGAACTGTAGACTAAAATACACAAATATTATTGAAGAAAAAAAGAAAGAGTTTGAGAACAGGAACCAAATCTGGGAGATTCAGTAGCAAGCCTTGAAGAAAACCCTGATTGGTTCTGCCAGAGTGGCATGTAGTGAGGTTGTCTGCAAGGATAGAAAAATCAGAACTAAATGGTGGACACAGGAAGTTAGAGGCAGTGAAGGAAAAGAAGAAAGCATATCAAAAGTTCCTGGAAAATTAGTCAGCTTTTGCTCTTAGAGAATACAGAGACAAATGTAAGAAAGCTAAAGAGTGTGTAAAACTAGCTAAACAAAAGTCATGGGAGGACTTTGGCAAGAACATAGAAAATAAATATCAAGAAGGTGAAAAAATATTCTGGAGGTTGTTGAGAAAGCTCAGAAATGGAGGAAAGAGTGCTGTAAAAGGAGTTAGAGATGATAAAGGTGATATGAAAACAGGGGAAAAAGATATCCTGGAAGTATGGAGTAATTACTTTGAAAAATTGCTAAATGAAACAAGCAGTGATAGCACAGTAGTAAAAAATACTCAACAGGCAAACAGTCAGTAATACATATCCATACTTGAAGTAGAAAAAGCCATCAAAGGCTTGAAATGTGGAAAGGCAGCAGGAATAGATGATATTTGATCAGAAATGCTAAAGTATGGTGGTATAAAAAGTCTTTCAATGGTCGCACTGCATAGTTCAGAAAGTCTGGACAGAGGGATGAATTCCCGATGATTGGAGTAGAGCTCTCATAGTACCCATATATAAAAAGGGAAAGAAAACTGAATGTGAGAATTACAGAGGTATTTCTCTACTGAGTGTTCCTGGGAAGATCTATGCAAGTATACTTGAGAAACGATTGAGAAGAATTGTCGAAGAAAAGCTTGGTGAAGAACAAGCTGGATTCAGGCCAAATAGAGGCTGCCGGGATCAGATCTTCACTTTACGACAAATAGTCGAGAAAGCATGCGAATATAACAAAAATCTGTATTTAAGTTTTGTCGATTTGGAAAAGGCATATGACAAGGTGCCAAGAGAGAAGATATTCAATACGCTGCAGTTATATGGTGTCGATGGGGCATTATATCAAGCAGTACTTAGTCTTTATTTGAGTTGTAAGTCAGCAGTTAGAATTGAAGGAAGTACAGGAAGATGGTTTAATGTTAAATCTGGTGTGAGACAAGGATGTACATTATCCCCTCTGTTATTCATTATCTATATGGATCACATTATGAAGAAAAGTGGTATTAAACATGATATCAAAATTGGAGATGTTAATGTCAGCTCTTTGCTTTATGTGGACGATGTTATACTTTAAATATATCTGCTACAAGTCTGCAAGATTCCCTGACTAAATTGAATAACTGTTGTAATAGATATGGTATGATCATCAGCAATAAAAAGACAGTGAAAATAGGCAGAATTGTTGAAAATGTCACTGCATTGTGAACAGAACCTGTTGAACAAGTAAAACATTTCACCTACTTAGGCACTATTTTTAGTGAAGATGGTAAATTACATATAGAAATAGACAACAGAATCAGCAAAGCTGGTATCGTGGGAAGTCAATTGAATAAATTCATATGGAATAAGAAAGAAATTAGTCGGAACACTAAATTAGCTGTATACAAGACTGTGTTCAAACCAGTTTTAACTTATGGATCTGAGAGCTGGGTCAGAAGTAAAACACTTGACCAAAGACTAGAGACCGCAGATATGAGAGTCCTGAGAAAGATTAGAGGCATGAACAGATGGCATCAATGGCGGTATCATATTAAAAATGAGGATATTAGGAAAGAACTTAACATTGGCAGCATCCAGGAATGCGTTAGCAAAGCTAATCTCAGGTGGTATGGTCATTTAAACAGAATGGGCGAGGAAAGATTAGGAAAACAAGTGTTCTCTGCCAGGTTGGCAGGAAAATGACCCAGAGAAAGACCAAGATATAGGTGGAGTGATGCGGTACAAAGTGCCTTAGACGATAGAAATATAAGATCTGATAATGATAATATCAGTCTTGACAAGTAATAGACTGATATGGAGGATAATTGTAGATAGGAAGTTAGTAATGATGTAAATTTTTCATGTAGTACTATCATAATCCTGTAAACCCCTTGAAGTACATGGCAGGAATTTTATGATGATGATAATGATGGTTTCACTAATTCCAACAATCTTAGGCCACATCATATTCAATAAAGCAACGAACTCAATCCCCTTTGTTTCTGATGCTCCTGGCATTTGTGTATTGACATAATAAATTAGCACCAAGCCTATTCTTATAATTAGATATGCAACCTATTTGGTCTTATTCTAGAATTTTCTCTTTTCCTTCCCCAGACATACCCAAAAGCTCCAAACCCCAAACTTATTTTTCCACCCTTTCACCACGTACATAACCATGTTCGACGACTTTCATATCTTTATCATGTTTGTATACCATTGCTGAACTTTCACACACATTTTCCCCATTCTTCCCATGATGATCTAGTTTCCCTGACACTCTGCATTAGGTCTCATATCAAGAAGTAATTTCTCCATGCTCCTGATGCCAAATGAATTCAAGTTCAGTCCTTCCTTCTTATACAAATCTTTCTACACCAAATTCACTCCACACATCTGAAATCTCACATTCATTTCTTCTACACAGCCTTCATGTGAAATTATTTGCCATCATCGCCCTCCTTCTTAACTGGGTAGCAATCCTACAATTTTTACTCTTTCGCATTTCTTTCTTGCTTCTTCAAACAGACTTTTCTTCTATTCTCTCATACTATATTTGTTGCTACTTTTCTTTTGGAAAATTGCATGTTCTAATATTAACTGTTTAATTCTTTTCCATTAGAAATAAAAATTTTATAATAACAATAATAGTTAATCTTATTTTATTAGTTCTTCCTGAGTGAAAGAGAATAATAAAATATTATTGTTATGTGAATACTGTTATTATCACTATGCTGTTATTATAGAAACATGTTCAGTTGTGAATACAATTAACATTATGATAACACCATAAGTTTTCTGAGATAAATTGATATGTACATGAAAAGAGTCTCTTTATTCCACTTTTAGTAAAATATTACTGCTACTAACAACAACAACAATGATGATGATAATAATAATAATGCTATTTTCTATGTTCTATATTCTGAAAGTAGCCATATTTCTTGTTTTTCCTTTCAAGTAATGTAAAACTTGAAACTTGTGTGCTAGGATGAACAGTAGATACTCTTCCAAGTGCTACTTTTGCATTTGCTAGTTGTCGAAAACTGAGCATTTCACAGATCATCCAGAAAACCTTGCTCTGAGAACTGTGACTGTGAGATTTTTTTTTAATATAAATGCTCTTTCTAAAACAATAGAAAAATTATCCCCATTTCATTTCTTTTTAGAAATGAGGGCTCTTTGCCATGGGAAACAAACACATCAGCTGGTGAATATGCATTTCACAGATATGTTGTCCATAGTGTATGCAAGCAAACGTGAGGAGAGTGAACAGTTTTCTTCAGTTAGAAACACCTGGATTAACCTATGTAGTACTATAAGAACCTTCATCAGGGTTTTTGACTTTTCAACTGAAAATAGTCACCAGGAAGTCACATTTTTCTGCAAACAGGCAAAGTACTGGGAAATATCAGACATGATGTATTTGTGTCATAGTTGCTTCTTCTGCAATTCCAATCAAAACAAAATTATGGCCTTGGTCTACACAATCATTTTCCTGATTGAGAGACCTATGCTTGGGTAACCAAATTGGAGAGAATCCTCATACTGGCATAAATGCTTATGAAAATATTTAGGTGGTAGATGAATTTGGTTAATGCACAAAGCAATTTTACATTCAGGATACCAGATCATTTTCTCCTTTCTGATTTTTTAAAAGCAGATATAACTCTTGGTTTCTGGTTTTTTTTTTTAGGCATGGGTAGTAAAATTTCTAGGAAATGATTAGAGTTAGCAGCGCTCAACCATGGAAGTTTTGCTTTCAGGACACCAGATTATTGTCTCTTTTCTAATTTTTTTTAAGCAGACACTTGCTGAAGAAGGAGCATAAATTTGTAGAAGTGCTTTCAAGAATTCTACTCTGTAATCTAGATATGATATAGTAGGCATACATTTTTGCTTGTACAGGAGGAAACCATTCCAAATAATAAAATACAATATACCGTATTTTTCCGTGTATAAGACTATACTTTTTTCTAAAATTTTTAGACTAAAAATTGGGAGTTATCTTATACACAGAGGGTAACCGTTTGAGAGACCTGCGGTTGCCGTGGTGAAACTGTCTGTACCTTGTCTCCGCGAACAGACTTCCACGAATCACTAGCCTTTGTTAACTCTGTCGATTGACGTCATTAATGGCTGACTCTGAATAAACCAAACAGAACTCTGAAAGTTTCATATGTCTACAACTCATTGGCAGGGTAAGTTAATGCATTAACAATATTTTGAGCACTAGCCCATAAAAATGTCTGAAAATAAAAAAAAAACAATGAAGAAAATTATATGCCCGGAACTGAGAGTTGTTATGCATAATTTCTTAGTATGTATCTTAAAAATATTAGCTGATTAGGAAATATACTTTGAATATTTAAAAAAATATCAAATGTGTTCTGTTTTATGTTTAAAATATTGATTTCTTAATTTTGGGTTCGAAAAAGTAGGGTTTGTCTTATACATGGAAAAATATGATATGCCCAAACACTTTTTTTATAATATTTTTTATGTTGTTTGCTCATTATAGAGTAAAATGATAGCTACTGAGCATACATGCAGACTCCACCCATAGTGTCATTGTATGCACATACAGCAATGAGTTTGTCTTTCTCGAAATCATTCTTCTCCATGGATTCCATTGATGGATTGTGCAGGGAAGATAGCAGAAAAACATTTTTTCTGTCTTTCCAACATGGTGCAAAAGACTCCCTTGCTGATAAGCCCTGATTTACCCTTTCAACAGTTTGCTTGAGATCTGCAAGCATTTTTTGTCTTTTTTGCATTTACGGTACAATTATTATCTGTATGATGCTGTAAAAGCAAATCAGTAAGTTCAGGACACATATACAGGGTGTTCGGGATAAATTTGACATATTTATAATTAATTATATTTTTCCGTAAGTTACATGTATTAACACACACTTCTCTTCATTTAAAAGTTTGGACCCTTCTTCATTCATATACAAGATGTCAGAAAGGATGGATAGCTGGAACCCACCTGAATCATGGAAGAGAATAACTTGTATCATGATGATTCGTGCCCACCATCAAAATAAGGATATTACGACTGCTGCCCAATGCTCCCTGAATACAGTAAAAACAATCAGGCATGAACTAGAGACTTGCAATGGTGACTACGAGGATGTAGCAAGAAGAAAGATCCCTAGCAGACGATCTGATTGCGTTCGTACAGCAGAATTCCTCGCAAATCTGCAGGAACAGGTGTTGAAGAACCCTGGCATTGGAATTCGGGCTTTGTTCGTGGAGTTGCTAACTGTAGTCAAGCCCTGGATAACAAGGGTAGCCAATGGTAGGCCGTATGTATGGCAGCAGGATTCGGCCCCTTGCCACACCTCTGGGAAAAGTCAAAAATGGTTGTCTGAAAATTTTTACGACTTCACCAGTCCAAATGTTTGGCCTCCAAACTCCCCAGACCTTAACCCCATGGATTATTTTGTATGGGGCGCAGTTGAAAAAGACACCAATCGCACTTCCAGTAATACAAAAGCCCAGTTAATGGATAAAATTAAAACAGTTTTTGCGGCCCTTCCCAGGGAGACTGTAGCATCAGCTTGTTCGAGGTTCCGAAGCAGAATTGAAGCTGTGATCGATGCTAATGGTGGTTATTTTGAGTAAATCTTGTTGATAGTATTGTAATTAACTCTGCCTGTAATGTTTTTTTGTCAATTCATTAAATTTAATAGATACAAAGAAGATTTTCTTTTTCCTTACGAAACTGTCAAATTTATCCCAAACACCCTGTAGTAGTTATCCATTGTAACTCAGTAACCTTTCCCAAGTAAGGGGTCTGGTAACTCCATTAATACGCACACACTGGCAACAGAAGATTCTAATAATTAACATACTCGAGTACAGTCTGCATTCCCGTATAAGGTTTGTAATCCCAAAGATATCCACTTTGTGCTTTGTAAAGCATAAATTTACCCATACTTTGTATTCTTTTAGGGAATATATTGCTTACATTTCGATCTGCCTTTGAATGGCATAATGTTTTCATCGATATGTCTCTCTCTCTCTCAGGAATGTATAGTGATCTAAATTTCTGATGAATTTTCATTAGAAAATCATAAATTTTGTTGAGGGCTAGGCAAGGATGTGTGTTGCCTGATCATATTCTGAAAATGCAAATATTTCACAATGAGACTGAATTGTTTTTCAGTCATAACATCACAAAACACTGGGGCATTCAGAATCCATTCTGTAGACCAATGCATTTTGAAGATGGGCTTTTTCATGGTACCTTGCACACTCAAAAGTATTATAAATGTAAGTAGCATGTTGATATCTATTGGGCTCCAAAGTGTATGATTCAAGATTTTTCTGTTGTTCTCTATAAAAGCATAAAAGTGATTTTTCTATTGTTCTCTATAAAAGCGCAATCTATGAATTATTCTTTGAATTAAGTTGATGAATTAAAAAATAAAGAAAACGTAATTTGAAACAGATGGGAACTGTATTTTTTTAAGATTTGGATTTTCATTAACTTAAAATTAACTGTTTGGCAAAAGCCTTGAATCAAGTTTTGGAAGAATAAAATGTATTGGTAACTAAGATAATTAGTAAAAAAAATTAAAATGATATTGATCTTATAAGGTGATACAATATTTAAGTGAAGAAAGTATGAAAGGATGTCTTATTTGCAATGGCATTAAAAACTATAATTTTCAAGTTTAATTATAATTTTCAAGATATAAGTTTCAAGATCACAGAAGCGATAGATCATTAAATGAAACTGGAAATCAATTGTCTGAAGTTATAACTTTGCTAAATTAGTTCTTGAGAATATCTCCCACCAGGTTGGGCAGGAGGGATCTGTTTAGTTCTAATTTATGGACAAACTGAGGAAAATGTTTCTAAGAAAACTTATCTAGTTTCATTTAATGATCTATCGCTTCTGTGATCTTGAAACTTATATCCAGTTTACACAATTTATAAATGTTGAGTGAGACTCTGGTCTTCTAGTGAAAGATGTTCCATATCCAGGAGACATTACAAACAGACAATATAGTTGTGGCTGCATTTGCCCTCTGTCAGTACACACAAGTAAAAGTTTATTAGAACACAGGTGCATTTAATGATATCTATTTCTCTGTGACATAAACTGATTTTCCTCATTATATTAGATTCAACTAATGATTTGTGCTTCAGTTCAGTAGCTTATTTTCTTGCTGCCATAATTGATTCACATTGTATATATCTTGTTTTGTAATTTCAGAAAGAATTTCAGAAACTTTTGAAAGATCTTGAAGATGGACAGTCTCAAGTTGTAAAACTAGGAGATGCCAGTATTGCAGCTCCATTTACATCAAAGTTATCCTCAATACAATGCAGTAAGTGTGTTAACTGCAGTAGCTAAGAAATAGATAACAATTGAAATACTTTATTTTCAAGTATACCTGTCAATTTTTTTTTATATAAACTGAGCACAAACTGCAATTTTATTCTTGTATATGCAGAGACAGTATAGAATTGAAATATGTGGAATTACACTACACATGATAACTGCCACGTGCTTTTATAAATAATGGATTGTTTATAAAGACATTTGGTTATTCTTTTGTCATTTATTATCCATTAATTTCCTTAAAATGAACTGGTTAATATAAAGAAATGAGGCAATTTCTAGAGTCACTTACTTGCTCTTATTACAGGAATTGTTAAGGCCAAAATTTATCCTGACCCAGGTTGAGTATTATTTGCCTACTATTCAGCAAGACAGAGCATGTAACATTATTGGCTTCAATCAAATAAATAAAGAAAATAAAGAATAAAAAGAACTTTTTTTTCCAAAGGACACTTTGGAAAAAAAAAAAAAGAGAGAAAGAGAGAGAGAGCTAAGCATGCACCCTTTTCCCTTCTGCCCCTCTTCCAAACACTCACTTATAGAGTTTGCATCATTCATCTGTTTACTGTAAAACTTGAAATGCAGTTATGTTGTGTTAGATTCATGAGTATTTCACTGCCCTTGGAATATATGGGATTATATATAAAGGAAGGATTTTCTCTCTCTGTAGACACCTTCTACATGTTGTATTGTTCAACTGATTTTGATTATGTAATTTAATTTATATCTTATAATGGATACTTAGAATAGAATTTCCTGGCAGAAAACGAAGACAATTTTCAACAATAAACACTTTATACGGTAAACAATTGATGCACATGTGTGCTAAAGAGTATTTCCCCTAATATAAATTCGCTACTGATAACTACATGCACGATTTGGGCAGACACAAATTTAATGAAGAAAAAATTTGATTTTTAAGTCGCGCTTTGAAAAATATATGAAAAGATAAAGGGTTACTACAGTTTGTAGACCATGTTATATCGAAACCATGTTGTATAAGTACTGCGTTATACGAAGGTTATCTGTAATTCCTAATATTGTTTGTAATAACTGTACTGATGATGTCTTAAGATACTTAAGACGAAATATTTACATATTATTAAAATTTAGTTACTGTGGTGTACATGTGAATTTTTAGTTAGTAAATATTTTGGTAGGTGTCAGTATCAATTATTCTGATTAAAAAAATTCATATGAACATGTGTCCAATTGTCAATGGATGTGAAGATACAGCTATTTGAAACTAGTATGTACAGCTCTATAGATCAGGTGACTAGCATGCAACTCTCTGAATCAGATGTGACCAAGAAGCAGTTATAACTTGATGCAATTTCGTGTAAGTGTTATTAAGAATGGCACACATATCTTTACACATGCTGAATATGCTGATTGTTTATGATTTTTGTAATTGTAGTGCCATTGCTGCTTGTAGAGACTACCATCAACAGTTTCCTACCTTCAGAGTAATGGATTCAGGAGTGTTTACAACAAACTGCGTGAGACTGGTACTGTTCCCGGCAGTGATATTTCTTCTGAACATGTAAATGAACAAAATGTGGATGAAGTAGAACACATTCTTCAGTCAGTAGAATCCAGTCTTACAACAAGCACAAGGAGAATTTCTGCATGTATTCCACATACAAGAGCATAGCGAACATTACACAAGAAAGGCTTGCATCTATTTCACATACAGCAGGTGCAACGCCTTCTCCTAGGAGATGAAGGCAGTCAATTGGAATTTTGTCAGTGGGTAAATGCTAATCGCCAATTAAGCTAATTTCACCTGTGACAACACCATAGCTGGCATCAGTGGTCCAACAGATATCTACATACCACTGTAGAAACAAATTTCCAACATTGCTTCTCTGTAAACATGTGGTGTGGTGTGGTATAATTGAAAATTGCTTGATTGGGCCTGTTTTGTTACCAAATCATCCTACAGGGCCCATTTATCTACAACTTCTGCAAAAAAACTTCCACTACTATTGGTATGTTCTTTCAGTACAATGGAGCTTCTGCACATTATAGCCATCAGGCGACACAATATCTAAATCGAACTTTCCCTGACGATGGATAGGCAATGGTAGTCCCATTCATTGGTCATCAAAGGTCTCCACCAAGACCTTAACTCCTTTAGATTTTGGTTTGTGGAGATGGATGTAAAGCAAAGTATACAAAGAAAAGGTAAATACAACAGACGAATTGTTCACTCACATTATGGATGATAAAAGAACATCAAGACAACCTCAGAAGAACAACACATACTATTACCACAAGAATTGCAAAGTACATTGAGGTTGGTGGTGGAATTTTAGAACATTTATAATGAACTGTAAATTATAGTATTTGTCAATTATTTGTTTTTTTCTGTATCATTCAAACTGTCAATAAATACAAGCAATAAGTCATTTATCATTCTTTGATACCTTCCTTGCTTTTTACATGCCAGTTTCAAACAGCCATATCTCTGCATCCGTTGGCAATTGGATAATATGAACTTTTTTACTCAGAATAATCGATACTGCTACCTACCAAAATAATTACCATTCTTTCTGAAACCCCTTGTGTGTGTGTACACACACACACACTAGGGGGTTACGGTGCCCAACCCCCCGTGTTCAGGACTGGTAGGCCGGTTCTCCTTGAATTCTGATGACTCGAATTTTGAAGACTCGAAAGGGGTCACAAAGCCATGTCGAGTATGTACACAAAACAAACAACGATGCAAAACATGTTATTATTGTCCTGTTTGCCAGGAAAAACCACCATTGTGCGTGGAACATTGTTTTAAAGTGTACCATACCATTCATAATTTGAATAAATTGGTTTTTATTTTATTGATTTCATTTTATTATTTTTATTGATTTTATTAGTTTTAATTTGATTTACAAATTACGGGTTATACTACGGGTTAACTCAAGCTTGGCATAGGAGGTCGGTAATCGACATACGAGTATATTCGTAGTTTGGCTTCTGAGGCACATATATAATATACTATATTTTAGCTGAAATTATTTCCCTTTCACCAAGTCCCCAGACATGCTCTTTGCTTTATTCACAAGTGAAGGGTCCAAATTAAGGTACTTATACTAAGGGTTAATTCATGCTTGGCATAGGAGGTCGGTAATCGACATAAGAGTATATTCGTAGTTGGCTTGTGAGGCTCACATACCAACTACAAGTATGTTGATAGTTGGCAGCGAACATGTTAAGGTATGGTGTTCTAAAATACTTTTTAGGTGGGCAGAATTTTTGACAAAGGAGGGAGAATTGTTTCTAGTAGCTTGGCTAAATGTCTAGCCAGTTTGTATGTGGGACTATTTATACTAGCTACAATAGGGTGTACCTTGTTTGTGAATTTGTCCTGGATGTTTTAACATGGAAGGGCTTGAGTTTGTTTACTGTTTCTTTGGGCCAGGAAGCGACTTTTTTTCAGTAATTTAAGCACCTTATTCTTTTGTGTGTTGGTGGGATTGCGATCTATAATTTTGTGTGTTGACTGATCTTGTAAAAGTGTGTGCATTTTGTTTTCATATTCTGTTGTGTCCATCAACATGGTTGCGTTCCCTTTGTCTGCTTTTGTTATGATAATCTGGTTATTATTATGTAACTCTTTTAGAGCAATGATTTCCTTATGATGGATATTATTTCTGGGAGGCTTAGACTTGATTAGGATATTGGCCACATCTAAACGTATGTTATTGGCTATTGCTGGAGGCAGGTCATATATTCCCTGTTCGACAGATGTCATTATTTTGGCTTTTGGAACTTGTTTGGGAGTAATGGCAAAATTGTGCCCCCAACTCAAAGCACTAATAGCTTCTTTGGTTAAGGTGAGCGATGATAAATTCACAACAATGTGATCTTGTTGTAATTGCGGTCGTTGTGTAGCACTGCATTGTTGGAGATTTTCAAACTTTTTCTGGTGCTGGTTTTTGTCTACAATGAATTCTTTTCTAGCCGTTGTGTTGGCGATGTTGTCTAGGATCTCCCATAGTTCCATGTTCAAAATATTACATAGTAGTTCACATAGCACGTTGATGGGTGAATTAATTTTGATAACTCAAAGCGAGTGGCGTTAATCTGTTCTCATAATAGCTCGTTTATAAATTCCCAGTATTTATAAACAAGCGCTACACTCGCTTGTTTATAAATACTGGGAAGGGAGTGAAGAGAGAGTTTTTTTTACTTTTTGTACTACACACAAACGCTGTTTGCAGTGTTCTATAAATTCTATATAGAAATTGTCTAGAGAGGAATTCCATTCTGTTCCATTAAGCTGTCTTATATATTTTTTCCTTTCCATGGAAAATGGTGAATTCGAACAATTCAGCTGTGTGGTTTTGGCGTGGGGGGGGGGATATGTGTCTTAATAAGATCTGAGTGTATATGACTGAATATTTTAGGTTAAGATTCTTTTAAAATATATATAAAGGTTTTTAACATATATAAAGGTTTTAATATATATATATATATATATATATATATATATATATGTGTATAGTCAGTGTGGTTAGTCTAGTGGCTGTGCAGTTTGCAACCATATGCTTGGGGAAGGAGTGTCCCAGGTTCGATTCCCATTGAAGACGTGAGGAACTTGAGAATCTTCCTCAGCTGTAGTCAAGTTAGCCGGTCTTGGACGCAGGCAGTAGGGTTTTTCCTCCAGTTTATCTGGCGTTTTTCATCACACAAGCAGGCAAACCGGCCTTGAGAACTCAACACTACGGGACATAAGATACACTGGGGCGCAGGGCTTAACCACCTTATCCTGTGAACAGTTGAGGTCCGATGATTAATAAACCCTTGACATCGCAAGGTAAAAGAGGGTAAAAGGAAAATGAGATGAGATATATTAAGATTTGAAATAGAATTTTTAATGAAGGTATTATTTCCTGTTGGTGTGGGAGTGATTTTTGTTAACTGTTTGGCAAGTTTATTAGTACACAGTGTATGCTATAAACTCAGGAATGAATTGGGGTATTAGGTCTGTGAATTTCTGGGGCCACATATATTCTGTATTAGCATGGTAAGTTTTTTGCTAGCTATTTAGGACCAAGATGTAACTTTTAAAACTAATTTAAAAGTTACATCTTTTAAATTAGTTTTAAAATTTTTATATAAATAATAACATTTTAGGACTTTTAGAATGTTATTCATTTTTCGATCATATTCTATTTTATGCATTATGACTGTTTTCTCTTATTTGCTTTGCTTATTTTTTTGTATAAAATTTTTAATGCTGCTATTTCTTTTAGTTGAATATTACTGGATTTCTTACATCAGACTAGAAATTATACTCTTGTTTCAATCCTTTACTCAGACTTGAGGCAAACAAAGTAGCTTCACATGAAGTATCATCATGACTAGGCTACACACAATGCCTGTTGAATTTGCATGATGCAAAACACACTTCTTTTCAGACATATATGTTGTTGTTCATTCTGGAAAGATCACCAAGACCAGTTTCAACTCAACCTTCATGGAGGCTTTATCCACTTTATACACAGATACAAGTGATACACCATTTTATTACTTGTATCTGAAAAATATATGATTTCTATGTTGATTTAACCTAATTTTCTTCCTGAGTCTAGTTTCCACTGATGGACTTCAGTGTATGTTGAAATCATTCTGAAATGGTTGGTTGATTTATTGTTTATTGACACAATGACAGCAAAAGTCATACTGCACCATAGTAAAAGTTACAGAAATACACAAGGTATTAATAAAATAGTCAGAAAGAGATAAATTAGCAAATAATATGTATGTATTTATCATACATATTATCAAAATTTATCATATTTTTTGCCTTATAAGATGCACTGTTGCATTGTACTCATCACATTTTCATATAGAATTTCTGGGCGGGGGGAGAATATTATTTGCAGAGTAAGATGCATGAATTATGCATAAAATTTTTCATGTATTTTTTTTTTTAATTTTAAATTTTAATGCATGTATTATCATTATTAGATAAAAAAAAAGCAATTCTTAAAAAAAATCATTAAAAAATTCTAACATAATATATATATATATATACGAGGGTGGTCTGAAAAGTTCTCAGCCTCGACCATAGATGGCAACACTATCGGAAAGATTCTATATATATATATATTTTATATAGATTTTTTTTTCTAAGTTGGTACATCTGTTGTAAGCATCCATGTCAAATTGCAAGTCATTCTGTCAAGTAATTTGTTTTATACAGCTGTCTGAAGCAAAAGTGTTGTCTGTATTCCTTGAAATGGATAAAATTGAGTATCATGCAGTTATAAAATTCTTTGTAAAAGAAGGTTTAACGGCAAAAGAAAATAATTCGAAGTTCATAAAAATTTATGGGCACTCTTCTCCTTTGTTTTCGACAATTAAGAAATGGGCTGCTGAGTTTAAACGTGGCCGTACTAGCCTTGAAAATGATCCATGAAGGACGTCCAAAAAGTGTAACAACATCAGAAATCATTGATCAAGTGCACAATATGGTATTGAATGACCAGCAAGTCAAAGTGCGTGAAATTGCTGAGGCTATAGGCATTTCAATGTGTAGGATATATTTTGCATGAAGAATTGCAAATGAAGAAGCTTTCTGCAAGATGGATGCCGTGCTTGCTTGGAGCATTTTAACAAGAATAAAACTGATTTTGTGCGTCGATTTATTACTATGAATGAGTTAATTCACCATTACACACCAGAATCCAAACAACAGTCAAAACAGTGGACAGAAGCCAGTTGTTTAGCGCCATAGAAGACAAAGTTGGTTTCATCAGCAGGAAAGGTCATGCTTCGGTGTTTTGGGATGCTAAAGGCATTTTGTTTATTAATTATGATGAAATGGGTAAAACACAATAACCGGGGAATATTATTCCGATCTTTTAACCAGACTAGATGAAAAAATTCGTGAGAAAAGATCTGGTTTGCAGAAAAAAAAAATCATTTTTCATCAGGACAATGCACCTGCCCATAAAAGTGTTTTGGCTATGGGAAAATTAAGTGATCTGTGCTATGAATTGTTGGAACATCCACCCTGTTCCCCAGATTTGGCTTCCTCTGACTTCTATCTCTTCCCAAAACTAAAACTCTTCCTCACTGGTCAGTGTTTTTCTTTGAATCAAGAGGTGATTGCAGCTGTAGAGGGGTATTTTGCAGATCTTACTGAGAACTACTACAGGTATGGGATAATGGTGCTGGAGCATCGCTGGAATAAATGTATTAGTCTTAAAGGAGATTGTGTTGAAAAATAAAAATAATTTTGAAATTATATTTTTTTTTGTTAGGCCGAGAACTTTTCAGACCACTCTCGTATATATATATATATATATATATATATATATATAATATAAACAAAATAATTTTTATAAATTTCATTAATCTTCTTTTCAGATCTTTATTCATCTTCACTTTCAAAATTTTCTGAACTTGATTCTTCATCAGAAACCGAGTCATCGCTGTCTTGAAATAATAAATCATCCTTCATACCATCAGGAAAATTATTAATGCCACACTTTTGAAGAGATTTTATAATAATTTTGGGTTTAACTTCATTCCATGAACTCTTTACTCATTTACACATCTGCAAAATTGTTGCCTTCTTTCTCCTTCTTTCTGTAGATGTTTCCTTAGAATTTGGAGATTGCATCCAATTAATCGATGCTCTTGTTTCCTCCCAGTGCATACCATTTTTTCTGTAAGGAGACCCAAAGTGCTGTCCTGCTCTATTTTTTTTTTTGCATACTCACACAATACTTTAACACAGTCATATAGCTATATATCTGCTAAGTAGAAGACATGGGTTATAAAAAAAATATTAAATACAATGATGTATTGATTACTAGTTTAAATGCGTGACCATTAACGACCGTGCAAGTATTCAAAATGATCACACGTTACTGACAAGCGACGATGCACCATAACTGCGCATACATAAAAAAAACAGATTGGTGTATAAGATGCCCTGTAAGATGTACCAGTTTATAAGACACATTCGGCTTATAGGATGCCGATTTTTCAGATAAATTTTAAGTACAAAAAAAGCACATCTTATAAGGTGAAAAATACAGTAAGTTAAGCAATACAGTATCTACATATAAATCAACTTTATAATCAGATGTGTTTGTATCACTTACAAACTATTATAAATTACAAAGTTAAAAATGTCGTGCTGTTCGTCTGGGTCTGATAACATCTGCCTGAGTGTATATGGCCCAGCTAGGTAGGTAATAATTTCATTCCCATCTTGTGCGAAGTGCTGGCACTCCATCAGAATATGAAGAAATGGTAAGATGTATGTTGCATTTTTCACACATATGGAGATCATCAGCCCAGTAAATAAAAATACATAAGATGACTGTGGCTTATGCAGAGCCTAGCAAGAACAACTTCATTTCTTCTCTTTCAATGTTGTGTAGACTGCAATTGTTTAATTTCAGACTTATCATGTAATTTGTTTGTCAGTACTTCTTCCTATTATGACTGTTATAGAGCAATTAGCTTTGATCTGACTGAATGGATGGCATCAAAAACTATCTGTAGTTTGTATATGGTACTGCCAAATAGTATGCTGAAAAAGTGAGTTGATCTAGCAGCTGCAATCTAATTTCCCTTAATTGCTGGCTGGCAATCTAGCACAACCAATATCAAAATTAAGGATCTTCATTTTGTGCGACAGGTGTACACCTTGCATAGCATGGATGCTATGCAAGGTGTACCTTGCATGGATGTGGATTATAGATAGGAGAGGAGATAGCTTGCAATGAACTCAATGAGTCTGTATAAATTATACACTTTTGGTAGCAGATTTCTTTTACAGGTACACTACCAAATTTTTGTCACACTTAGTGCCAGAACCTTGCTGGACCAACCAAGATCATGTAATAATTATTCATTGGTACATTTCTGACTCACTGTATATATCTCTCCCATGTTTCGAAAGCATCATGGACCTAGAAACTTAAATATTAAATACAAATTAAATGTAATTTTATTGATTAAATGGAATACATTGGTATAAATTATACGACACAGTTCTTTCATTGTTTTTATCAGGATTCAGGACAATATCCATAACATTAGAGCAAGTATAGTGATGAAAAGAAGTGTTTCTATGTTAATGTTCATCCACTTGGCCAGATTTTCTTCATTAAGCATACTTGCCATAGCAAAGCAGGTCCTGTAACATATTTTACCATATATTTTAACATATTTAGAGGAAAATTGTTGATAGGAGATTAATAATAGAGTAATAATAATGTAAACTTAATGATTTAGTACTATCATAGTTGCCTTGACACTCCTTGAGGGTACCTATCAGGAAATTGGTGTGTGTGTGTATAAAATATTTTTTTATTTTGTTTCTCTGGTTGTGTTTATACATAACCATAGAAACAAAACTGCAAAGTAATGTTGCGAATATTTAAAAAAAAATACTCTGTAACTGTAAACTGCAGTTATAATAAAAATTATATTTTTCATTTCAGTTTGCCATGTTATCAAGCAAGGCCGGTGCACTTTAGTGACAACTCTACAAATGTTTAAAATCCTTGCTCTTAATGCTTTGATTTTAGCTTATAGTCAGAGTGTTCTTTATTTGGATGGCATCAAATTTAGTGATGCACAAGCTACCCTTCAAGGATTATTACTAGCTGGCTGTTTCCTCTTTATTTCCCGGTCAAAGGTAAAATAATAAAATATTTGTTATTAATAACTTATTCTTATAGCTGACATCTGTATATGTAATTAGGATCTGTGATAAATAGGATTTCTGAACAGAGAATGGTGGGTGAGAATTTTGAGACAGTAATGAAATCAAATTATTGGATTAAATATATGATATGATAAATTCTGTGGGACATTAGTGGATCTGTTCTCAGTAATTCTCTCAGTTATTATTTATACAGGTACTCCATGGAGTCAAAAGACTCATTGCGGGAAACCCACACTGTCCAGTAACAAAACCTATCGTACATCTCCTTAAACTTATTCACTGTTGGAGTGCACACAACCACCTCTGGCAATTCATTCCATTCATTCACTACTCTCCAAGTAAAGAAACTAGTCTGCACAGTCTTACTAACCACACTCTTAAGACAACTTCCAAGTGTGACTGCTTGTTTTCCCCTTACTCCCCATGTATTGAAAAAATTTCTTTTGTATCATTCCTATAGAATTCCTTTAGTGACTTATAGGTTTCTGTCATATTCCCTCTTCTCTGCCTGTCATCTAAACTCCTCAACATACACACCTTCAATTTATCCTCATAAGGAACATTCCACAAACCTGTCACCAGCTTGGTCGTTCATCTCTGAATCCTTTCCACCACCTATTGATCCCCAAGAAACACAGGTGACCAAATTGGTTCACATTTAATCAATATGTGGCCAGATCATAGCCTTATAAACAGGGATAATAACCTCCATATCTTTACTTGCAGTGTGTTCTTCAACATCCAAGTAATCCTCTGAGCTATTTTGCCAACTCTTACAATATGTCATCTGAATTTCAAATCACTATCCACTATCATCCCCAGATCCCTAGCCTCATCAATTTCATGTAAACTAGTACCATCAATATGATACAAGGTATGTAATTTTTTTCATCCTGAAGTTCATTACCTTTCTTTTTACAACATTAAATTGACACCTATTGTCCTTTCCCCATGCCGCCAATTTATTCAAATCATTCTGTAAGATATCTATATCAACTCTATCAACTTTTGCCCTTCCCAGTTTTGCATCATTGGTTAACAACTGAATATCCTCTTCAAATCCACTACTATAACATTAGTGTACAAATTAAAGAGTATTGGTGCCAGTACAGAACTCTGAGACACTTCACTAGTCTCCCTCGTTTGCCTTGATTAACTGCACCATACACCACTCTCAGATGTCTAACCCCCCCCCTCTCATCCATTCCCATTTGCTCCAACTTATGTAATAGTTTTCCATGCAGTATTCTGTCAAATGCCTTTGCAAAATCCAGCAGTATCATGGTGTAGTCATTTCCTCTATCTAATTCTGCTGTCACCTTATTATAAAATGTAAATAAATTACTGAGGCAGGACCTACCTTTTACATAGCCATGCTGCTCCCTATAAAGCATCATATCTGTATCCACCCATTCCTTAATTTTACTTTTAACCAACTTTTCCAATACTTTAGCCATCACCCCAGAAATACCAATTGATCTATAATTTGCAACTTCTATCTTGGAGCCACCTTTACATAATGAAACTATCTTATCCTCTTTCCACTCCCTTGGAACCTTGTCAGAGATGAGACAGATTAAACAACTTTGTCAGAGGCACTGCCAGTTCACCTACACATTCTCGTAGCACATGAGCTGACATACCATCAAGGCCCACTGCTTTATTCACATTGAAATGTTTTAATATATTGAATACCTTCAGTTCATCTACCTCAATGCCCACATCAGTCTCTTTCACCTCAGTAACTGCAAATATGAATGATCACCTGGATGATATACTCTTGCAAATTGTTCACTTAGTATGCAAACTATTCCTTCGGTCACTTTACTCCCATGAGCACTGAGTAAAATTATCTTTCCATAATTATTGTTTCTCTTACTTGCTACGTAGCAAAAAAAAACTTTTGGATTTACTTTGGCTTACTTAGCTAATTTTCTTTCAAAATCTGATTTAGCCTTTCTTACTATACTAGTTACCCTTCTTGCTTGTGCTTCGTATTGCCCATGAGCATGCTCACCACCTTTTTGTTTATATTCCTTCCATCATGCTTTTTTTTGCAGCTCCCATTTATGTTGCTAGTCCACTTAATCCCTACTCGATTTGTCCTCCTGACCCAGGGTCTGCACTCTGATGCTGCATTGCTCAAACAGTCCGTGAATGCTTACCATGCACTAATGACATTCATTCCATGTAGTTTCTTATACCATTGCATTGCTCCAGGTTACCTCCTAAATCTACCGTATTTTCTGTGTATAAGACACACCTAAGAAATTTAATACAATTTTCTGGAAAAAACCTAAAAAAACTTTTTCTGTAGGCGGAGGTCCAAAATGTCTTTCAGCTTCCCTATTCCCGTGTTCTTCTGCATATTTTACAACCTGCAATTTGTATATGAATATTAAATGTTTTTTTTTATCACTAAAATCTACGGGGAAATATCAAACTGAATACAAAATATCTCAACACGTCAACTCAATACTGATAAACATCAGTAACTGATTACTCTGATAATATATTATGAAACTTGAATAGGGACTCCCTGTTCTTAGCCAATGACGCACTAGAAGTCATGTGAAGGTCACGCATCAGTTTGATTGCACCATTAACTGCCTACAAAGATCTTGGAACAAGTATGACTTTGAAAAGAGGAAACAATCTTTACCTTCATTATATAAGATGCACGCCATTTTTAAGGTAAAAAAGTGCGTCTTATACACTTGAAAATACGGTAATTTTCCCTTTTCCATCCAACAGTTTTATGGTTACACATAAATGTTTTGAGTTGTAAATTGAAGATGCCAAGAAATTATATTCTTGGTTTCATCCTTTATTCAAGTGTAAGAAAACAAAGTTTGAACATGAAGTAACTTCATGACACTCCATCTTATATATAGAGGCTAATGACTTCACATCAGTTGCCTTAGTATCTCATAATTCAAAGCACGTATCCTTAAAGACATGTATAATGCTATGCATTATGGGAAGGACCAATACCCAGACTGGTTTTGACCTTTATTGAGTGGGAGCCAGACTGAGTGTCACACCTTATTATTAAAATACTCTGGATTAGAGATAGATGTTGAAATTTTTCTACTTAGTTATATTTTAAATCTTTTAAATCAAAGATGCCAAGAAATTATATTCTAGGTTTCATCATTTATCCAAGTGTAAGGAAAAAAGTTTGCACATGAAGTAACTTTGTGACAAGGCAATACTATGACATCAACATAACTTCTGCATTACTTCATCCTTGGTATCACTTCTGGGTCTGACTGCCACTGATGAGACCTCGATAATGATCAAAACCTGGGTAGTGGTCCTTCCCATAATGCTTAGCATTATACATGTTTGTAAGGATATGTGCTTTGCATTATGGAATACTAAGGCAATTAATGTGAAGTCGTTAGCCTCTATATACGAATTGCCCTGTCATGAAGTTGCTTCATGTTCAAACTTTGTTTGCTTGCACTTGGATAAAGGATGAAACCAAGAATATACATTGATAATTTAATTGATAATTTCTTGGCATCTTTAATTTATAATATAACCAAGTGGAAAAGCTTTCAATTTCTTGAGTTGAATTTCGACATCCTTTCCTTCATGGTTACATGGTGATTGTAATTCATTATAAAATTATGGAAACAACTCCTGTGTTAAAGTAAAAACTTCAGTTTAATATAAACCAAAATAATCACTTGACATTTCGACCTTCACGTTAAAGTCATCATTTGGAGTATACACATATATACAAAGAAATAAGTTACACTGCAATATGCATGGTATGCTAAAGTTAAGCAAATTTGGTCAACTTAAAACTACTAGCCTGACCTCTGTTGGAAAAAAAACACTAATATTATTATCCATTTAGTTACAAAAAATAAATTAAGCTAGAGAGCACTGTGTTCTCACATAATTATGTGAGATGTGGTATATTTCAGGGTGACCCAGTGGGGAAAGAGGATCCTTCGAGGAGTTTAATCTATTTTTTTAATTTTATAGGTGGTTTAAAAGTAGCATTAAGATTATAATGGTGTAGAATTCTATTTATTTTTTCTGATAATTTTAATGTATGGGATAGCTATGGTTTTTGCTTTATTTTTCTGATGAAGTTTTATGAAGAACTTTATTGATAGTATTTTTGCTTTAGCCATTATTTATAAATGTATTGCTAATAATTTGTAATTCTTTTTAAGAGCTTGTTCATTAGATAATCTAATTATAATCTAACCATGCCAATCTTAACATTAATGGTTGCATAAAAATCCCAAGAATTTGGATGACACACATTCAGCCCACTTAAGTTATTCAAGTTTTCCAGCAAACCCTGATTTTAGGACTCTAAGCAATATTTTCAGTGCTTATTGGCCACCATACATATTCTTTTGTTCTAATTTATATGTGTACTTATACGAATAATTATGTGAGAGCATGTTGCTCTCTAGCTTATTTTTTGTAACTAAATAGATAATAATAACAGGACTAGCATTGATGTATTAAGTTTTTTTCCCACCAGAGGTCAGGCCAGTAGTTTTAATGGTTGACCAGATTGGTGTAACAATTGGTGTAACTTTTGCATACCATGTAGATTGTAGTGTAGCTTGTTTCTTTGTATATATGTGTATTCTCCAGATGATGACCTTAATGTGAAGATCGAAACGTTGAGTGATTATTTTGGTTTATATTAAACTGAAGTTTTTACTTTAACATAGTAGTTGTTTCCATAATTTGTATAATGAATTTCCGCATGTTAAGCAACACGACTGCATGGCCACTTTCCCCAGTCGAAGGCAGAGGCACTACTGTAGTTATAGATACATGTTGGAGGTTTAATGGAATATTATCTGCACTGAGAAAGGATTAAAACTAATTTTAATGCTTCCAATATTTTGTCTCAGTCACAGAGACATCTTCAGGGATTACAAAACACTTTTTTGTAACAACACACACAAATACAATACAATGATAAGTAAAATAAGGGAGTGAAACTAAAGTCCTATCTAGGTGGTGCACCATCTCTGGACATTTGCAGGTGGCCTAGGATGTAAAGAGGGATCTCTGATAATTAATGTTTCACAAGATACATTCACAAACTCTCCCACACCACCACCACCCCTTTCAACAATATGGCATTATTAAAACTCTAACCAATAGAGCCCACAATCTTTATTCCAGTGAAACCACCCTTTCAACTAAACTCAAACACATACACAACACCCTCCTTTCCAATTGCTATAGTGATTACAGAATTAAAATAATAATCAAGTCCTTCCCCATTCCCCGACCATCTCTTCAGAAGGACTTCAGAAATGCCATTACCATACCTTACATCTGTGGCTCATCAGAAAAAAATAACCAGGTCGTTAAAAAAGTACAACCTCCGTACAGCTTTTAAGCCCCACCGTAAACTTACTACCCTCATCCGTTCCACCAAAGATCAGCTCCCTCCTCTCTCAGTGCCTGGAGTATATAGAGTACCTTGTTCCTGTAAGCTGGCTTACTTTGAACAGACAGGCAGATCAGCAACCATCCGTTAGAAGAACACAAGTCATACATCTGCAATCATGATTATGGTCAATCTGGCCTTGCAGACCATGTTTTGGATACAACCCACAGGATTTCCTCGAAAAAACCGCCATGCTCCACTATAGTAAATTCAAAAAAGAAAGACTGTTTTTTGAATCTGCATCTACACTCAGGAATCAACCTAATTTAAACAAATATGGCTGCATAAAACTTCCCAAAATTTGGGAAACATTAATTATCCGAGATCCCTCTTTACATCCTAGGCCACCTGCAGATGCCCAGAGAGGGTGCACCTCCTAGATAGGCCTTTAGTTTCACTCACTTGTTTTACTTATCATTGTGTTGTATTTGTGTGTATTGTTACAAAGAAGTTTTTTGTAATCCCTGAAGATGTCTCTATGACTGAGATGAAATAATGGAAGTTAAAATTTGTTTTAATCCTTCTCAGTGCTGATAATTTTCCATTAAACCTCCAACATGAATTCTTCACTTAAGCCTCAATACACGAATAGTTATAGATAGATTTATAGCTATTACTAGAACTGACACAATCAAACCCCTAGTTCCCTCCATCACATGCTGTTTCAAGTAATTATCCCTTAGTAACTGTATAATTTCCATTTTGCCATGTGCCCTTTCCTCCTTCCAATGGGGATGCAGATGAACTCTCCCATGATGATTGCTCATCCTTCACTCATTGTGCATGGCATCCACATTTTTTTTTTTTCTGGATCCCAAGTCTAAAGCAACAACTAACAATATATTTTGTTCTATTGGCCTCTATCTCACATAAGACAGCCTCAGATGAACCATTTCCCCTCAGATCTACAATTTTCCTTAGCTTCTATTTTTCTTGGTTGGAGTTCTTCAGCTATCATTAATAATGCCCTTCCTCTTGCCCTATTTCCTCTATCTTCTCTGAAATTACAATATCTGTTACATACTATCCCTGTAATTACATGATTCTCTGACAACCAGTTCTTGCTGATGGCAATAATTTTTGGCCAAGTTGAGCCAACCAATGTTTCAAACTCTTCTGCTTTATTTCTGCTACTTTGGGCATTTGTGTATATACATTTCAACATTCCCTTGGGTCCACAGTTACCCTTACACATTGTCATTATCTACCCATTCCAGTTCAAAACCTGAGAAAATCACCAGCTTTTCACAATCATTCCTACACTCAGTTATTTATTTCAGGGTAGCTATTTCTGTACAGTCAATCCTGCACTTACACTCATTAGTCCCGGGGCAGATGCTAGCAAACAGGAGAAAGATGAGTGATATGCATGTCTGGAAAAATGTGCTCATCTGCTCGTCTGTGATGAGTGAGAATTTTTAGTTGAGGGTAAAAAAAAATTGGAAGGGAAGTTTCATTTTAACCATCAGTTTTATTTACATGATACTGATTCTGTTTTATGTCATAAATAGGTTTTTATATGTTTTCTTTACTTCTCATCTATTGAGGAATGGTGATCATAACATATACCTATTTTGTTAATTACCACTGATTTTGTGAACTTTGCAATATATCTAGTTAGAGGATAGGATATGCATGCACCGTTTTATCTTATATAGCTTATATCTTACCCAGTGATGGAATATGCAGAATTGACCATTAATAGTGGATATTAAAACTTAGAAAGTTGTTACTAGATTTAGGTTAGAATTAATATCATGAAATATTTTGGCAAAATATTTATTTTGCCAAAATATCTCGTGATATTGATTCTAACCTAAATTTTTAGATTGTTTTCCGTGTTGCTGCTATGTCACAAACTCTCTAGCCCTTTCTATCCAACAGTGTTTTGGAGCCAATCAAAATTTGAAAACACACTCATGTAAATTTAGTTATATGTGGAGACCCAAGGGTTTTATTTTATTGAGTTTTTTTTAATGACATTGAGAGTTTCCAGTGTTTGCTTGTAATGGCGAAGAAGATATTGTTTGCTTTTTTCCATAAAAAGCAATTCAAGACATAAATGTTAGAAGCTAATATTTAGCAAAAAATGCTAGTAATTAAAAAAGTAATAATAATAAATGGTCTTGTATCACTTGTGAAATGTGTGAATATTTCTTCACAGGCTAATAAGCACACTAATACATAAGCAGTTAACATATTTACTTCAACATTGATAGTTATGCAAGGTTAAAATTAGCCATGGCATTGTTATTGTTGTCAAGTCCATTAAAGAGCTTCTAGATATGACCGTGAAACTGTAGAACTGCTTTGGCAATCTGTCGAACTTTGATGGAGTAGAGCTTTTCTTAGGATTATTGTCAATTTTCTGTAGAGCAGCAGCAATTGCTGCACAAGAATAAATATGGGCAGATGTTAGTTCAACTCCTGGACAGTTCTTGCATGCTTCATAGCTCCTACTACCATCTGGCTGGATTTTCACGCCTTTAAAATGTTCCGTTCTTATTCTGGTGATGATTGTGGTTATTTCTCTATTTTCGTTAACTGCACTCATTTCATTCTTCTTCTTGAGTGTTTGTTTTACCAATCTTATTTTGGCGACAGAGTTAGCATCAGTTAGTGATATTGGGTGTAATTTTTGAAGTAAATGTCTTGCTTCTTTGGCTAGTCTGTCTTCTCTTTCATTGCCTTCAATATTTACATGGGCTGGTATCCATTGCAGTGTGCAGTTCTTATTTTTCAAATTTAACATTGTTAATGAATTTCTTGTGTGAGTTTTGTTTTTCCATTTTTTAATGCTTCAAGTGCAGATTTAGAGTCGCTGTAGATGGTTATTCCTTCTGTAATGTTTATTATTGGATTAGAGAGTTAGAACTTGAGAGCTGTTTGTATGGCTGTTAATTCACAAGTGAAGTTTGAAGCTATTTTGCCAGCTGTGGTTTTCATTTGCATTTCCTTGCCTCCAGGTAGAGTTAGAAAAACCCCTGAATCTCCTTGGTTGAGTGCTACACCAGATAATCCATCACTGCAGGCAATGATGACATGGTTTAGATTATTTAAGTGATGTATAGTGTCAAGTCCTTTTCTTTTATTTTCTTACTGTGAATCCTTTTTTTTTTGAGTTTTCTAGAGATTTAAGTTTATCATTGTATTTTTTGGTAGAATAGTTGAAAGGAATAGCTCTTTGCTTGTTTCAATGGACAGGTGTTTAAGTTGATCTGTTTTCTAATTTCATGATCGATGATCTCTTTAGTCTAGATTTTCTTGTCCAGGTATCGAAAGTCCTGAGTGAGATGTGATCCTGTTGGTGGCTCCTGATTCTGTTAGTGAATTTAACTGTTGAGTTTTCTTCTTCTGTCTTCTAATATGTGAATTCCACACTCTTGTTGAGCTTTTAAATTATTTGTGGATGAGACTGCACCTATAATGATTTTTGCTGCCCTTGATTGTACTCTGTCAAGTTTTACTTTTGAGCTTGCAGAAGCTGGAGTCCAGATTGAGGCATATTCCATAGTGAGTCGTATGAGTGCAGTATATGTAGTTTTGAGTGTCTTCAGTTTTGTACCCCACTTTCCTCCACAAAGCCTTTTGATGATATTAAGCTTTTTAAGAGCTTTATTATATATATTTGTAATATGAGTTGTAAATCTCAGTTCAGTAACTAGGATTAGACCTAAGTATTTTGGAGACTGTTTTTTCTAATTTGGTATTATATATTTTGATTTGGGGGTTGAAATTGTGTTTAATTTTTCTATCAGTGGAGAAGATTCTCAGTTTTGTTTTTTCTGGATTTATCTGTAATTTAAGTTCCTTTGCCCATCTTTCTAAGCCTTTTATTGAATTATTTAGGACTTTTTCAGATTTTTGAGGATTACTGCTTGTGTGCCAGATTGCTATATCGTCTGCGTAGCATTCTATTTTTGTGTCATTTGTTACGGGAGGATGGATATTGTTCATATAGATAAGAAATAGCAGTGGGCTTAAGACAGAACCTTGTGGGATTCCAGCCCAAGTTCGATGCATGTTGAATAAATTCCATTAACGTTTAGTTTAATTTTTCTTCCTTTCATGAAATCAGAAATCCAAATTAATGCATTCCGACTTATTACAGTATTGTATGCAATTTTTATTAATTTTTGTCTCCAAATGTAATCAAAGGCAGCTGTGAGATCCAAGAATATTGCTGTTGTCTTCATTGGTGGTTTTTCTTCAAAGCCATCTATGACCGATTGGCAAAGATAAAATAATTGATGATGAGAGTTTATTTTTTACTTGGTTAGACTATAATAAGTTTAGTTTAATCCTTTATCCAATGTGAGCAAACAAAGTTTGCACCTGAAAGTATCTTCAGGACTGGGGTAAGGTAGGCAGTACAACACCAGGCAACTCGTTGCAAAGATGGAGAAAGCTCTCATCACTCCTATCTCAGTATCTCCCATAATGCAAAGCACATCTCCTTGCGGATATGTGTAATGCATAGCATCGGGACTTACCCCAGTTCTGAAGATATTTTCAGGCACAAACTTTGTTTGCTCACACTTGTTTAAAGGATTAAACTAAACTTATTATAAAATAATTGATCTTCTGTACTGTGTTGAGACCTGTATGCAGTTTGGTAGAAGTTAATCTTGTTATTTTCTAAGAGCCAGTTCATAAATCTCCGTTTGTATTATTCTTTCGTTTAGTTTGCAGAGAGTGCTAATCAAAGCTATTGGTCGGTAGCTTTTACCATCACTAGGGTTTTTGTTAGGTTTTAATAAGGATATAATGACCAATGATTTCTAGATTTTTGGTGGTTTATCTGTATTCCAGGAAGTGTTAAATATCTTCAGAGTTTTTTGGCTATTTTTCCCATGTTTTTAATCATGTGTCCAAAGATAAGATAAATTCTGGGTGATTTGTCAGGGTCAGTTGAGTAATTGCTGTTTCTAGTTCTGTCATTGTGAGGGCCTGACTAAAGATGTCTTCAGAAGGATAGGTTCTGATTGTATTACAGATGTTTTGCAATTTTCATGCACTTTTTGTCTTCTTTGTTGTATTGCAGTTTGCTTACTTAGCATTAACAAAATAATAAGGCATAGCATTAAGGAATAAAACATGACTATGATGCATTAGGTGACCATTGCAGAGTACATGGCAGACTAACATCTGGTGAATGAGATGTGCCTGACTGGTGAGCCAACACAAAATTTTTCAAGTCCCGATGACATGATAGAAGCCTAAACACTTTTGAAAGGATCATACAGAATACAGTAGATGGAATTTTTGATTTTCTAGAGGGCTAGATTTTACTCTCCTAGAGGGTGTGTGAAATAGCTGCTCGCCTTTAACAGTTGTGAGTGCAGATAGTGTTACTGAATTCAAGAGAAGGTATGACATGTGAGTGATATGTGGCCTCCCTCAGTGAGTCCCTGACTTCCTGGAAGTCTCTCATAATAATAATAATAACTGCATGTAGGGTATTTAGCACATAGTCTGCTAATCCACTTTTTTCAAACTGGTTCATGACTGTGTAATAAGGAAACGTGTAGAAAGGCTTATGTGTTCGTCATACATATTGTTTAATTTTGACGGTATATATCAGAACACAGAATTATAAGTAAATAATTATTTAATGACTTATTGCTGGTATTTTGTTGGTGTTATAACCAACATCTTCAGAGCACAAAAACACAGTTTGTCACAGTATGCAAGACTACAAGTCGGGCCTAGCAGACCATGCTTTGGATACCCTTGCACACAGGATCAACTGGAAGCAAACAAGAGTACTGCACAGAAGCTTTTACAAGTCAGAGATTGTTCTTAGAAGCAACAGAAGCCTTGAAACACTCCAAATCTCAACAAATATGGCTGTATAAATTTGCCTAAGATTTGGGAGACAGTCATCTTAAGACATAACTGGTACTTGCTTTCTCTCTCTGTTTTTTTTTTACAAATTTAGTCTTTGTGTTCTTGCTACAATTTATTTTTTTTTGTATGTTTAGATAGAGGGTGCCTAATTAGGACTTAGTCTTTGTGTTGCTACAATTTTGTTAAACTAGTCCCTTTGTTACACCATGTTGTTGTAGTCTCACATACTGTGACAAACTGTGTTTTTGTGCTCTGAAGATGCTGGTTATAACACCAGCGAATTATCAGCAATAAGTCAATAAATAATTATTTACTTATAATTCTGTGTTCTGATATATACCGTCAAAATTAAACAACGTGCATAATAAGGAAGTTTACAATGACAACGTGTTCTACATACTCCAATCTTCATCTTTTGGATAATGAATAAGGAAGCTAGTTTTAATATTGGTTATCAGAAATTATTTACTGAATACTTTTTTAAATCAACTTCCATTCCTTAAATGATAATGGGACACTAAAATTATACCAACCTCTAATTAGACTCAAGGGGAAATTCTATTTAGCAAATGCTGTAAGAATATGTAAAAGAACTGGTCAAGCTTTAATTTTGGAATAAATAAGGGCTTATCGTTGGAATTGAATGCTGCAATAGAAATATCTTAGAATTACAAATGAGCTGCTATATAGAAGTCATATTTCTATATATAAGTAATCATAAGATATCATACCTTATTACTAAAATACTCTGGATTAGAGATAGATGTTCAATGTTTTTTCACTTGGTTATAGTATAAATTAAAGATGAAAAGAAATTATTTTCTTGGTTTCATCCTTTATCCAAGTGTAAGCAAACAAAGTTTGCGCTTGAACTTCACGACTGGCATCTTTGGCTTCTTGGCAGCTTTAGTTGATACTATAACCATGCACAAAAAAAAATTCAACACATATCCTTAATCCAGAGTATTTTAGTAATAAGGTATGATACCTTTAACTACTTGTATGTGGAAATATGTCTTCTGCATTACTTCAGCGTTGGTATCACTTTTAGGTCTGGCTTTCACTGATGAGATCTAGTAAAGATCGAAACTGGTCTGGGTAATGACCCTTCCTATAATGCATAGCATTATACTTGTCTGTAAGCATATGTTCTCTGCATTATGCAATACTAAGGCAATTGATATAGCTCAGTCATGAAGTTACCTCACATGCAAACTTTGCTTTTCTGTTTTTTTATGGATGGATGTTTTGAGATCTCAAATCCAATCTTGTAGAATTCAGCCTTCTGACCAGTTCCTCTGGATTATGCAGTGTAGTTACTGCAAAACTTTTATACCTCCATATTTGAGCATTTTTGATTGAATATCTACTCCAGCTGCATTTCCACATTTTAAGTTTTTGTTGGTTTTTTCTACCTCAAATTCAAGTTACTCAATACTTGAGGAACTTGTTCTCATTTTTGACATTTCCCTCTGAGAGGTATAATTCATTGATTTTGAAAAGTTCTGATGTCTAAACTTTGATATGTACTCCTGTTTTGCATTTCTCTTGAAAGTTTTTGACTACAGTTCTGTCACTCATTTAAGTATTTTAAAGTAATTACTCAGTGTGCTTAAGGGTCAAAGCTGTATAACTGAGACGAGACCTCCACATAGCCTTTAAAGGAATGCAGAGAACCGACCAGGACTTCTGACCTAATGTCCAATCCTCACCTTCTCGTGGTGCACCCTGTTGGGTATCTACCTGGATACCGAACGAAAGAGGATCGGCTAGTAATTTGGGATTTAGCTGACCAAATTGTATTCTTATTGGCTTAAACCAATATACAAAATTATAGTACATGAAAAAATTTCATGCCAGCTGAGGCGTCGCCTGGTTAAACAAGGCCCTCATTGTTTTCGCCAGGGCGAACAGTGAAAAGTCAGCTACTGGAACAAATCTGAAAAAAAAAAAAAAAAAAAACCAACTCACCATCACCAGAGTTAAAGATTGGTACTATCACGACATAAGCCTGAATGGCAAAGAAATGTAGCTAGCTGAGGAATTAGATTAGTACCAGATTGACATAATAGGGATGAGTGAAACAAAAAAAGACAAAAACTGGTGAGATCTTTCTGAACAATAAATACAAAATGTTATATTCAGGCAATGACAATCAAGGAAAAGAAGGAGTAGTCATAGTATTCAACACTAAATATGAGGCTGATCTTCTTGAATGGCAGGCAGTCTCAAGTAGAGTGATGTGGTCAAATATCAGAATGGGGAACTGGACAATGAGACTTATTTGTGCCTATGATCCCACAGAAGGTTCTACTAAGATAGAAATGGAGGAATTTTTTGAGGCTTTAGAAAAAGCAACTGACACAATGTAAAAGGAAAAGTTGGTCCTTGTTGGGGATCTAAAAAGCTCAGTAGGAAATGATTGTCAGACATGCAAAAATATTTGGAGAAAAGAGCAAAGCTATTAATAATGGCAAATACCTGTTGGATTTCTGCTCAGGATATGGACTGGTTATTACTAACGCCGTGTTCCAACATAAAAATGTGCACAAATTCACATGGAGAGAAGAGGCAAGGAATAAGAAAAGTCTCATTGACTATGTTATTGTTGATGTTTTTTCCCTTGTGCAGGACACCAGAGTGTACAGAGGATTTGAAATTGTAAGCGATCACTATTTAGTCTTTGAGCAGGATAAAATTGAATTTCATATTGAGAAGAATAACATGTAAGAAAGTTTTAAAGCGAATAAAAGTTGAGCAGCTCTCAGATGTGAACTGTAGACTAAAATACACAAAGCTTATTGAAGAAAAAATGAAAGAGTTTGAGAACAGGAACCAAACCTTGGAGATTCAGTGGCAAGCCTTGAAGAAAACCCTGATTGAATCAGCCAGAGAGGCATGTGATGAGGTTGTGTGCAAGGATAGAAAAATCAGAACTCCCTGGTGGACACAGGAAGTTAAAGAGGCAGTGAAGGAAAAGAAGAAAGCATATCAAAAGTTCCTGGCAAATAAGTCAGCTTTTGCTCTTAGAGAATACCGAGACAAATGTAAGAAAGCACTGTGTAAAACTAGCTAAACAAAAGTCATGGGAGAACTTTGACAAGAACATAGAAAATAAATTTCAAGAAGATGGAAATATATTCTGGAGGTTGTTGAAAAGCTTAGAAATGGAGGAAAGAGTGCTGTAAAAGGAGTTAGAGATGATAAAAGGTGACATGAAAACAGGAGAAAAAGATATCCTTGAAGTATGGAGTAATTACTTCGAAAAATTACTAAATGAAACAGCAGTGATAGCACAGTGGTAAAAAAACACTCAACAGGCATGCAGTCAGGAATACATATTCGTACTTGAAGTAGAAAAAGCCATCAAAGGCTTGAAATGTGGAAAGGCAGCAGGAGTAGATGATATTTGGCCAGAAATGCTGAAGTGTGGTGGTATAAAAGTCTTTCAGTGGCTGCACTGCATAGTTCAGAAAGTCTGGACAGAGGGACGAATTCCTGATGATTGGAATAGAGCTCTAATAGTACCCATATACAAAAAGGGAAATAAAATGAATGTGAGAATTATAGAGGTATTTCCTTACTGAGTGTTCCTAGCAAGATCTATGCAAGTATACTTGCATAGATCTTGCCAGGAACACTCAGAAACGGTTGAGAAGAATTATGGAAGGAAAGCTTTGTGAAGAACAAGCTGGATTCAGGCCAAATAGAGGCTGTTAGGATCAGATCTTCACTTTACGACAAATAGTTGAGAAAGCATGGGAATATAACAAAAGATCTGTATTTAAGTTTTGTCGATTTGGAAAAGGCATATGACAAGATGCTAAGAGAGAAGCTATTCAATACGCTACAGTTACATGGTGTCAATGGGGGCATTATATCAATCAATACTTACTCTGTATTTGAGTTGTAAGCCGGCAGTTAGAATTGAAGGAAGTACAGGAAGATGGTTTAATGTTAAATCATTTCTATATAGATCACATTATGAAGGAAGGTGGTATTAAACATGATATCAGAATTGGAGATGTTAATGTCAGCTCTTTGCTTTATGCGGATGATGTTATACTTCTAAATAAATCTGCTACAAGTTTGCAAGATTCCCTCACTAAATTGAATAACTGTTCCAATAGATATGGTATGAAGGTCAGCATTAAAAAGACAAAGATAATGAAAATAGGTAGAATTTTTGATAATGTGAACTGTGTTGTGAATGGGGAACCTGTGGAACAAGCTAAACATTTCTGCTACTTAGGCACGATTTTTTCTGAAGATGGTAAATTAAATATGGAATCAACAAAGCTAGTATGGTAGGAAGTCAGTTGAATAAATTCACATGGAATAAAAGAGAAATTAGTTGGAACTCTAAATTGGCTGTACAAAGGAGTGTTCAAACCAGTTTTAACTTATGGATCTTAGAGCTGGGTCAGAAGTAAAACACTTGACCAAAGACTAGATTCGCAGATATGAGAGTCCTGAGAAAGATTAGAGGCATGAACAGATGGCATCAATGACAATATCATATTAAAAATGAGGAAATTAGGATAGAACTTGACATTGTCAGCATCCAGGAATGCGTTAGCAGAGCTAATCTTGGGTGGGGAAAGAATGGGTGAGGAAAGATTAGCAAAACAAGTGTTCTCTGCCAGGTTGGGAGGAAAACGTCCCAGAGGAAGACCAAGATATAAGTGGATTGATACGGTACAATGTGCCTTAGACGATAGAAATAGATCTGATAATGATAATATTGGAGTCTTGACAAGTAGCAGACTGATTTGGAGGAAAATTGTAGATAGGAAGTTAGTAATGATGTAAATTTTTCATGTAGTACTGTCATATCCTGTACACCTTTTGAGGGTACATGTCAGGTACATTTCCCTCTGGGAGGTATAATTCATTGATTTTGAGAATTTCTGATGTCTAAACTTTATAACATACATGTTGAATTAATACTCTAACATGTACTCTTTATAAGAATGAATAATATAAAAAAATTTTTGTATGTTTACAGCCACTGAAGACTTTATCAAAAGAGAGGCCTCTGCCTAATATTTTTAATTTATATACAGTCTTAACAGTTTTACTGCAGTTTGCTATTCACTTTTCATGTCTAGTATATCTAGTCAAAGAAGCCAAGTATAGATCTCCTCCAAGGTATGTATAAATTTTATGTATACATTTTTTCTTCTGGTTTTCAGTGTTTTAGATCTTTAGTATAAAATATTATTTTGTTTGTTAGTGATAATTACATTGTTTACAATCTTTGAAAACTTAAGCTTTATGTATAATATATGCATATACATATTCTCATATTTCTATAGATTTGTTAGTATGTGTATTATCCATGAGAAAAAAAATTGTCTTTAAGAAAAAATCTGTACATCTGACCTAGTTGGCTAAGTCAGTATCTTCTCTGCTTTCAACTGGTAGTCTGTAGATTCAAATCACACTGAAAGACTGGATAAACAGAACTATACCAGCACACTGCCACCTCCAAATTTCATAGTGGGGGTTATGTACTCTACTAAGATACTTATTGGGCATTTGCCACACCTGTCCATCTGCTTGGTAGAGAATGTAGTGCGATTTGTTGCTCCATACAAATTGCACAGTTTTCCACTTCCATGTCCCACTGTACATGCTCTTTGAAACACTGAAGAGGATGCTGCATATTGGTTTTGGGTAATGTGGGGCTCTCATATTGTGGTCCTACCATGGAAATCCATGTTGTGAGCCTTAGTTCTGAATGTTTTGTGCAGATCCATGTTTTCCATTCGATGCTGGGAACTCCACATTCAATGTGTCAAATGGATGGTGTTTTTTTTTTTTTTTTACAATTATCCTTTGCATATTTTTTTTTTTTACATATTATCTTTCAAATGGATTTGAAAGATAACAACCCACTTGTGATCCTTTTTTTTTTTTTTCCAATTATAATACCATTCAGACCTTTAGTACCATATCCTGTAGTTTATTAATATTCATAGGAAATAGTTGTCTATATATTGAGTGTACCTCATGTTTATCTACCCTGAAAGTTGTTACTGAAATATTGGATTCACTTATTATTATTATTATTATTATTATTATTATTATTAAAGAAAAGAGTGTAATAAGTTTTGTTATTGGATTTTTACTGATGTACTTCTCATTTACCCATTCTGTTTGTTATTTTAATATCCATAAATATATCCCATTTAATTTTTAATTATTGGAATTTCAGAATGTATTTGTTTCATACTTTTTTTTTTTAAATAGGGCTGAAAAATTTGCAAATTTAGAAGCAGAATTTAAGCCTTCATTGTTAAATAGTACAGTGTATATAATATCTATGGCACTTCAGGTGTCCACATTTGCAATCAACTACAGAGTGAGTACTAATATTTAACTGTATTTTACTTGACTGAATGAAATATTAAAGTAAAACCATAGTGTGATTTATTGTACCCATTCATGAAATAATGTAAGCTTCAGTGACTATAAGCTATCAGAATGTTTATTTTTGTCCTCTTGTTTTCTTCTTTTCTTGCCCAGTTTGTTTTTAACTTGTAAACACCATTATGACAAACTTTTTTTTGCTGTCACAAACTATTAAAAAATCCCACTCAAAGTCCATTAAAAGCAATTTACAATAGCAAACTCTTCTTTGCAATATTTATGGGTTTGCTGTAATGAATGTCAGCTGTATTTTGGTAATACTTTATCTGCCAGACTGCAAAGACAATCTGGCAGATAAAGTATTGAAAGTAAGTGATAGTAGCCTGTGTAGCTCAGTGGATGTGGCGTTTGCCACATACACTGAGCTACCATGATGCTTGACCGCACGAAGGAAGACTTCTTGGTTTTGAATCTAGTCGGTGACTAGAAGAAATTTTTCTAAGCCTTTTTTCGACTGGTTTCCGAGTGAGTCGATCTCTGGCATGGGCAAGCGGGTTTATCGTCCCGGAAACTCGAGAAAATCGACCATAGAACCCACATTATTTCGGACATTAAATATGAGGGTTAGGGACCATGAGATGGCGGCACTTGTTGAGCTGTCTCTCTTCACTGCATGCTGCTTAATTAGTGATTGCCTTAGGTAGCTATCTCTGATTGGGTACCAGGGAAGATTGAACTGCCCACTCAGTCTCCAAAAGTTAGATAGGGCTAATTGGACTCGCCTACTCCCTATATACGGGAATAAACAGGTGTTAGCTTTTTTTTTTTAAGTAAGTGATGTACTGGAATAAACCACAGAGAGAAAAAAAAGTATACTGGGGGTCATGAAATATCAGCATTGAAATCAAACATATACAAAAAAGTAGTTTTCCCTTCCTAAACTGAGCATGCATTATCTTCACGAGTAATTAATAACTAATGCAGTTATAATTATTTTCTGTAATTGTTTAACTTTTTTTTTCTTCTGAAATATTAGCAGTTTGCATTCTGTGACTGCTAAATCAAGCTTTTGCTTTGAAGAAGGTTTAGAGGTGACAGTGGCATATTATTATTATTATTACAGGCAGCTCCAAGGAGTCCTTAGACTCATCGAGGGAGGTCCAACATCATGTCAAGAACAACTATTCAACATTCACACAGTATCTATCATACATCACCTTGAACTCATTTACAGTCATGGCAGCTTATTCCACTCATTTACCACTCTCCAAGTAAAAACCTAGCTCTAACACCCTTGCTAACCACGCTCTTACCAAGCTTCCATGGAGGGCCCCTAGTCCTCCCACTGCCAGTCCTATTCTCAAAAATATCTTCTGAATTAATCTTATAGAAACCCATCAGTAATTTGAATGTCTCAATCATATCACCCCCCCCCCTGCCCCATCAACTAATTTCTGCAGCCCACAAATCTTCAACGTGTTCTCATAAGGTTCATTCCGTAGTCCTGGATCCTCTCCACCTCCTTCCCGAAACCCTGGTGCCCATATCTGAGCAAAGTAGTCTAGATAGGATCTTATCAAGGCTCAATACAAAGTAACAATAACCTGTTTGTCCTCTGCTCGTTAAAGTGTTTTTCAGCAACCAAGTGATTTGGTAAGCTGATTTTGCCACTTTTGCGATGTGTTCCCTAAACTTCAACTCTCTATCCACCAACACTCCCAAATCACTGACCTCGTCAATTTCCTGGAGCACAGTTCCACCAATGTGATATACTGCTGCTAATCTTTTAACCCCAAAATGCAAAACCTTACATTTTTCAACATTAAATTGACATCCATTCTCCTTAGCCTAGAACTCCAATCTATCCGAATTGTCCTGCAAGATTTTGACATCTTCTGCATTCATTATTGCCCTACCCAACTTTGCATCATCAGCAAAAAATGAACCATTCCTCTCAGATCCTTCCCTATATCATTAATGAACAAATTAAACATTAGTGGTCCAAGAACAGAACCCTCTGGCACACCGCTAGTCACGGGCAGTCTTTTCGACTCTACTCCTGAATATACCACTCTCTGATATCCCTCCATCAACCACCCTCCTATCCATCTCACCAACCCTCTATCCATTCTCATATGCTGCAGTTTACTGATTAGAATTCCATGTGGTATCCTATCAAAGGTCTTAGCAAGGTCGAGTAGAATCACTGTAAATAAACCTGTTACCCTTATCCAGTTCAGCCGTCACTGTGTTATAGATCATGAGCAAGTTACTGAGGCATGATCTACCCTTCGCAAAACCATGCTGTCCCCCATACAGTATCCCATTTTCATCTATCCAATCTTGTATTTTCCTCTTGACTATTTTCTCCAAGACCTTGACAACAATTCCTAATATGCTGATTGGCCGGTAATTTTCAACGGCAGTCTTGGAACTTCCTTTATGCAGTGGAAATATTTTCCTCTCTTTCCTTTCCCTCGGGACTAACCCAGACCAGAGACTCAAATTAAACAAAATGGTCAAAGGCATTGACAATTCTTTAGCTGCTTCTTGTACAACGAGCTGGTATACCATCCAATCCCGCAGATGAATTGACATTGAGGTTTTGTAATAGACTATTCACCTCCACTTCATTCACCACAATTTCTGTATAAGCTTCCATTTCTGCAATTTCACCACCTGGATGATATACTCTTGCAAAGTGTTCACTCAGTAATTCTACTATATCAACTTATTCGGTTACCTCCCTACCATCGGCATTCTTTAAAATCAATCTACCGTATACGTTTTTTCTTTTACTTGCAACATATCGAAAAAACTGTTTGGGATTCTCTTTAGTCTGCATGGCTAATGTTCTTTCATAATCCGCTTTTGCTTTTCTTAACACACTTGTTACCCTTCTGCCCTGGGCTTTATACCATTCATGTTCCTGCAAGTCACCTTTCTTCTTAAATTCTCTCCACGGTTGTTTCTTTTTTTCCAGCTCAAGTTTAATGGTGTTATTCATCCATTTAACCCCTACTTGATTTATTATTCGGACTCTAGGTATATAGTCAGCCGTTGCCTCCTGCAAACACTTCTTAACTGCCTCCCATGCACTATCATCATCCAGCCCTTGCAGTTTTACATGCCATGGCACTGAACCAATCAAACTCCTAAGCTTGTCATACTTACCAGCCTGATAATTCCACATGTACCCTGTCTTAATTGTAAATTCCACACCTTTAGCAACCTCCCAAGTCAACACCCCATGATCACTCTCACCAATTGGTGGCAATGTGGTCATATTCGTTACTGCCAAATCCTCAGATGCAGTTACTAGGTTAAACATTCTCTGACCCCTAGTATTTTCCATTATATGCTGTTGCAGATAGGTATCCCTTAATAACTGCATAAAATCCAATTCCTTCCTCCCATGTGTCCTCTCCTCCCTCCAATCAATGTTACCATAGTTGAAATCTCCCATAATAATTACCCTCCTTCTACTCATTTCTTCTATTTGCTTATGCATACTATCTCCACCATCTTTTCCATCACGTGGTCTATAGCAGCACCCCATTGTATATTTTGTTCTGCTAGCCTCAATCTCACACCAAATGGCTTCAAATGTGCTCATTTCCCTATCCTGCAATTCAACTTCTATTCTCCTTGACTTCAGCTCATCAACTATCATCAATAATACTCCTCCCTCCATTATATTCTCCCCAGATTAGCAAATCCCCGAAGCTAATATATGTTTGTTTGATGGCAGTCAAATTGCTAACAAAAATATAAAATATTTGAATTATACAGTAATCTACCATTTATCTGACCTTAGCAAAAATGACCCTTCAATTAACTGACCATTACATATCAGCTGACTTCTCTGAAGCACCATGTAATAGTACAATGTGGTTTTGAAGTTATGCACTGCATAACTACAAAACTTATGTACCATTGTACATAATGAACAGTGTGTTGCAGCACATTCTGGCATGACGTGAGTAATGTGTAAGTCAGTGAGTATCCATGAATTTTGATTTTGCATGTGAGTAAGTGTTTGTCTTTTCATTATCATCATAAGTCTAAATTTTGCTAATTTTTATTTTAAAGATTTAATTTGGGCCAGTGGAGAAAAAAAATCGCCAAAGAAAAGCAGTCTCTTTGGAAATGAAAATTGCAATTTTAGATCGCTTAGCAAAAGGAGAGGGATCTACGGCAATTGGTAAACATTTTACTTTAGGCAAATCTACTGTAAGAGCAATTAAAAAGAATGAAGTCGCAATAAGAAAATCTGTCATTTCTGGCACAAAACTAAGTGCCAAATTATCATCGTACTTAAGAGGTGCTTTATTAGAAAAAAACAAAACGAGCTCTTGTAATTTAGATTGAGGAATTAACTCGAAGAAGAATTCCTATAAGTGGTTATTTAATTTAAACAAAAAAACTCTTCAGTTTATGAACAGATGAAGCAGTTGGAGCCATCTATTTCCACTTCACAGGCTGATAAAAAATTTTCTTCTAGCGAAGGATGGCTAACTGGGTTTTTAAATAGGAATGCACTTCATAACATGAAGATTACAGGAAGATGGTGGATATTGTCCCGATCAAGTATTTAATGCTGACAAAACAGGATTGTTTTGGAAGAAAATGTCTGGTCAAACTTCCATCACAAAGTCTGAGAAAAAAGCAATTGGGTTTAAAGCAAGCAAAGATCAATTAACGTTACTTTGCAGCAATGCATTAGGGGATTGAATGTTGAAACCTCTCCTAGTAAATCGATCTCTAAGACCACGTGCTCTAAAAGGCAAAGATCTAAAACAGCTGCCGGTACATTAGATGGCTAATACAAAGGCCTGGGTAACAACTGCTGTATTTACTGAATGGTTCAATAATTGCTTTATACCAGAAGTGGAAACATATATGAAGCAAAAAGCTCTCAATTTTAAAGTTTTATTAATTGTTTACAATGCACCATGTCATCCGCATTTAGAACATCCAAATGTGCAGGTAGTGTTGTACTTCCCAATACAACAATACAAGCATTATTCAGCCATTAGAGCAAGGCATAATTTCCTTTAAAAAATATTACGTTAAGCACACTTTTCAATTTACATTGGAAGAACTAGAAAATGAATCATTAACAGTAAATGACATTTGGAAAAAATTTTCTATTTTGGACTGTTTAAATCATGCTGCATCTGTTATTGCTGAAATAAGACCACAAACTTTAAATGCCTGCTGGAAAGCAGCTTGGCCTGGTTGTGTTGCAAACAGTGCAACCATTCAAACATCTACATTATCAGCTGAAATCATTACTTTGGTACATGAAATTGGTGGAGAAGGTTTTGATACATTTAGCCAGAATGATATAGACGAATTGCTTGTGGATAATGCCTTAAGTGACGATGATATTATTGGATATCGATTATCTTTAGATATCGTTGAAGATCCAGAAAACCATAGTGAAGCGGAAGAAAAACCTGTTCCCCTCACTGTCTTGAACTGGGCAATAAATTGGAAAATCACTTTCTTGTTAATGACAAATTCTGAACTAGTCTTTAAATTCCAACGTGAGCTGAAGAACCGTATGTCTGGATATCACAAGCTGTATAAAAAATTAGTAAAATCATCATCGCAAAGTTTAATCACTGATTACATTTTCAGAAGAAAAAAATCAGCACAGAACGAGGGTGATGATAATTCTGTTTGTGAAGAACCATTGCTTTTACCATACAGATCTGATGTGCAGACTATCTCTTCTAGTGATGAAAGTGATTTTTCACCAGTTCGCAAACTTTGCCAGATATTGTCTAATAGCAATGATAATTCTGATGAAAAAATGTAAAAAAAAAATGTTAATTTTCAATAAAATTAAATGAATAAAGCTTTAAAACAAACTTAGGCATTCTTATTTTCCTGAATTTTTATAAACTTTTTTATGTGATTTTAGGTTTATTTTAATTTATTGCTTCAGTTTTATGCAGTTTTAGAAAATTATGGAACGTATCCCTAATTTTTCAACATAAGTTAGGTCTTTTTTGTGCAATTTTTTATATGCGGTTTTCTGTGGAACATATCTACTGCATAAAAAGAGACTCAACTGTATATCAATTTCGATAATATTTCAAGATATTTCAATTGAAATATCTTGAAATACATGTGCATTTCTTTAAATGCACATGTAAGTTCTTTTTAACACTATGTAAAATCTGCCTTTAAAAATTAGGAATGCCATTATTAGTAAAGGAAAAAACAAATGCTAGTCATGATAAACTGTATTTTCTGTAAGAAGCAAATTAAATGAATTTTGTTTTGTAATGTGACATAATTAGAAATACAAATTCAAAGATTAATAAAAAAAAATAAATAAAAAAAGGGAAATTTTAATAAGGAAGTTCTCAACTGAAGCTATTTTTATTATCCATATTGAAACATGCAGAGAAAGATCCACTCAAAAGAAACAGTTTAAATATATATTTGAATTGAGAATTTTTGCAGTCAAGAAGGTCTTAACGTCTAAAAAGGCTGTTTGAACTCACCTTCTGAATAATCATGTTTTCTTGATTACAACCAGTCTTTTTATATTACTCACCTAAATTTAGCAGCATTTGATATTCATTATCTTTAATTCCTTGTAATTAATGAAAATTAAAACTTGAAAGTTTTAATTTTCATCTTTAAATTACCAGAGATTAAAAAACACCCTTTTCTCTGAGTGAATCTTCATAGCAAGGTAAAACTGATATTTGTGACTGTTAATTTCTCTTCATGAAAGTTTAAAAGAATTTCTGAGGGAAGAAAAACTGATGTTTTTTATGTTTTTACTGTTGTCTATGTAATTTTCATAAATCATTGGTAAAAGCAACAGTCTTTTTAAAACACTTTCTTTTGGTTGCTAAGCTTGTGAGAAAGTTAACGGTAAAAGTCTCAAGAGGCAGTAGAGGCTGTAATAATAGTTAGTATTACCCCTAAAAGAATAATTGTGTGAAGTTCAAATCTTGAGCAATGTACTTGACCTCTTTTCACTGTAAATATGAAAACTTATCTCTCTAACATTCCTAAACCAAACTACTCACTGCTTTAACTAGGCACTTAAAGAATGTGTGACTTCCTGGTTTCTTACCATCTGGAACCTCATCTTCTGCAAGACAGTTTAGGTTCACTAAAAATAAGTTACGGAACTCTAGATATTCATATTATCTTAAGATGATTTTGGTGGTGGATAGATACTAATCTACCAGTAAAGTCTGCAACAACAGTTCCAGCTCTTTGTACTCTGAATGAGCTATCCATTTTATGTAACTTACATCCATGAAAGGTAGTCAACCTATATTACATTGGTACTGCATGTGGGCACCTTGTTAGGACATTATTTCATTTCAGTTAAAGCTTGAATTGTTTCTACCGCTATCTGCTTGGGTGCTCTGAGGATGCTAGTTGTAAATGAAGAGAAATTTTAGTAAATTTAATTCTTTTTTTTCTCTGCTGTTGTTTATAACATGAAGCACTGCTATTAATTAGAGAATTTGCAGAAATCTTGTAATAGGCATTCTGTATAAATCTACTAAATCTAATGTACTACTTTCACTGTTTTTCTTTGATTTTTGCTATTACAGGAATATGGTGGTATAGTTCTTTTTTCATCTCCTGATTGGTTTTCATTTCTGTCCATGTTGTTTTATTTATTTTTCCTGAAACCCTTATGGTCTATAGTGTGCACATTTCTGAAAAAAGCCGTTTTTGATTTAGAATTATTTTCTTTTAATTTCTAGCTATTAGGAATTTCCCTGGAGTTTTAACTTGGTTGATTAGCATAGTTTCTAATGTTAGACTTAGCAAAAAATTGTTTAAAATGATCCAAATTTCAGAAGTGTTTTTTATTCTCACCACTCAGATTCTCTCTTTAATCTCTCGTTTTTAATAGAATGGGTACATGTGTTTTTGAAAGTTCTTTTATTATGCTATATATCGGACTCCAGCGGTGTTGGTGAATAAGCTACTTTAAATTTGTATTCTCCAATTTACCGTTATTGCGAGTGTTTTTCCAACGAAATTAACCAGCAAACGGAAACCCAACAGCAGTTACCGAACAGCGAAATACTTCAGTACAAACTGAAGTATTACGCTTTTCAGTTACCGTATGCAACAAAGAAGGCGGCATCAAAAGCCAACGGCAAACGTGTCCTGCCAGCTCAGTGCCTTCGACCGCCACTGACATACCTACTACGTGCTGCAGCTGCAAAACTGGTGTCACAGACAGAAAAAAAGGGCATATTCTGCAAGTTCTGTTGCCACTGGTTGCACACTTCCTGCGCGGAAATTGACGAAGGTGTGCAAAAGCTACTTATCGAACTTTACCAGCCGTTCTGTTTGCTGTGCAAAAGCTACTTATCGAACTTTACCAGCCGTTCTGTTCGCTGTGCAAAAGCTACTTATCGAACTTTACCAGCCGTTCTGTTCGCTGTGCAAAAGCTACTTATTGAACTTTACCAGCCGTTCTGTTCGCTGTGCCTCCCTTCGGTAAAACAACTACTGAACATAGGTAAACATGTTGAACACCTCAAACAGCACATCAATGCTTTAAATAAAACTTTTACCTCCAAAATACGGGCAGTCGAAACTAAGCTAGAACAAATTGAAAACCAGCGCAACGCAAGCTCCACTCCGTCAGCAAAAGAACTTTGCAATCTAATCGCAGCAACAGTAAACGACTTGATGGAGGCTAAATAAAAAAAAACTCAGCACCATCATTTTGAATTTCCCAACAGAAAACGGAAAATCATTACAAGAGGACATCAACAAACTCGCTGAAGAATGCTACATCGATCCTAAGAATATCGTCAGGTGCTACCGTTTCGGGCCTATAAATAAAAGGAAGGACGGTACGAACATCCCGTGCCTAGTAAAAGTGACTTGCGACACGCCGGCAACCTCATCAAAAATAATGACAGCGATCAACAACAAGATCAAAGACATCTGTCCCCATTTGTGCATACATGCACACCAGACCTATCATTTGCACAAAGGGAACAAAGACAACTCGAAGAAAAACATCAAAACAGTGACAACAACTGGACCATCGACAGACAAGATACACTGGTGAAAAAACCAAGTGATGCCACTAGCAGCCACCAAGGAGACCAGCATACAGGTACCGCATAGGAAATGTGCAAGACCTGTGTGGTCCAACATACGACACACAAAACCCTACACATCCACTTCACCAACATCCTTGGCCTAAACTCCAACATGCATAGGGTCCACTACCACCTACAGTCAACCAAACCCAACCTACTGTTCCTGGCAGAAACACAAATCTCACCTCCTCTCAACACCACTTATCTCAACCTTCCAAACTACTCACTCTTCAACAACTTTCATTCCAAGGGTAGTGTCTGCACATACATCCGCTCTGACATATCTTGCCAGAGAGCACCCAACCTAGAATCACCCAACTTTGACCTCCTTTGGTTGAAAATATCCCTTTCCCACTCAGTCCAATTCATCTGCTGTCTCTATCGCTCCCTCAACACAACCAACCACTCTGAGCTCTTTAATTTCCTCTCCCTAAAAATCAACTTTCTCCAATTCCACTTTCCCAACAGTGAAATCATCCTCCTAGGAGATTTAATGTCCACAACCCCAGCTGACATTTCTCCTCCAGCTGTACAGATCTTGCAGGCAGAGATGCCGAAACATTTGCCATCACTAACAACCCTACACAACTTGTCCAGATGCCAACCAGAATACCAGATAACCCAAACCACCCCCCAAACACCCTAATCTCTTCCTCGCCAATGACTCCTCCAAATACACAGTGAAAGTAGTGAGCCCCCCCGAGCAATTCTGACCACAACCTAGTTCTCATCTTCTCCCCCATGCAACAACGTTTACACAGACACTCCCACACAAGAGTAGTTTGGCACTATAACAGTGCCAAGTGGGACAGAGCCTCTGCAACTTTTATGCCGCATTCCTATGGTTGGACTATTGCTTCCGGCCTTCCAACCCAAACATATATACACCGAGCTTATTACCAAAGTAATCCTCACCGGCATGAATACACACATTCCACACAGCACCTTGAACTGCCATTCCCTAATGAAACCCTGGTTCTCCAAAAGATGTGCCAAGACTGTAGAGATGAAACACCAGACATACCACAACTGGCTGAAATCAAGAACCCCCATCCTCCTTCAAAGCTTACACCGAAGCCCATAATAAATGCAAAAAAACAATCAACACTTTCAAAACAGAGTTCGAAAGAGCAAAAAGCAGGAAATTAGCAGCTTGTCCAAACGGCAGCCGAGCCTTTTGGTCTCTCGCCAAAGCAATTGGCCGTAATTTCTGCCCAACACTATTCCCACCCCTATCACGCCCCGATGACTCTATTGCATCATCACTCACAGAAAAAGCCAATCTTCTGGCCTCATACTTTGCTATAAAGTGCATGCAAAACTGACAATGGTAAATGTCCCCCAACCATTCCAGACATCCAACATACAATGCCCTGTATCCTTTTGCCAGTATGAGATCAGAAAAATACTCCTTAAATTAGACACAAAAAAAGTCTTCTCGTCCTAATGGCATTCTCCCAATTGTTCTGAAAGTTTGTACTTCAGAACTGACCCCTATCCTATGTCACTTATATATACAATCTCTTACTCCACTGGAATCTATCCCACAAACTGGAAATTGGCCTATATTCAGCCCATCTCCAAGAAGGGTGACAAGTCACTGCCATCCAATTACTGTCCTATCTCACTTACCTCAGTTCTGTCGAAGATAGTAAAAAAAAAATCAATTCCCAACTCCTACACCATCTTGAAGACACTCACCAAATAAAGGACCACCAGTATGGATTCCGCCACTGCCAATCAACAGGAAATCTACTCACATACATCACCCATCTCTGGATGAAGGCTATGGAGAGGTTTGGCGAATATCAAGTGGTTGCACTAGATATCTCCAAAGAGTTCAGTACCGGGTCTAGCACAAAGGCCTACTAGGCAACCTACCATCTTTCAATCTGACCCAGAGCTTCTGTAGATGGATTGCCAGTTTTCTGTCTGGACGCACATTCTGTGTGATGGTGGATTGCTCCCTATCCTCTCACCACTCAATTAATGTTGGGGTCCCACAAGGTTCTGTCCTCTCACCAACCCTCTTCCTGCTATATATCAATGACCTATTACAGTTGACCTCCAACCCAATACACAGTTTTGCAGACTACAGCACCCTGCGCTCTTTGCTTTCATTTGATAAGCCTTACCCTACACAACTCACCTCAACCTCCAGAACATCAACCACTGCGACTCTCAACTCTGATCTCCAAGCCATCCTCCAGTGGGGTTCAGATAACCTCATAAATTTCAATGCGAATAAAACCCAGCCTGTACTATTTCCCATTAAAAAAAAAAAAAAAAAAAACATTTTTTCCCAATATCCTTTTTGACGATACCCAAATTTCCAGACAGTTTGAGATCTCACACATCAAACCTCTCCTGGCATAAACACATCTCAAACATTGCATCCTCAGCCTCAAAAAAACTAGGATTCCTCTTTCGCTCAAGACTTTACTTCAACCCTGAACAGCTATTAACATTATACAAGTTACAAATCCGCCCAACTATTGAATACTGCTCTGACATATGGGGTGGGGTCCCTAAAAAGCTCTCTCAAAATGCTCGACTCAATACAGAGGAGAGCAATTAGACTTATAAATGATCCATCCTTTACCAACTCCTCCCCCCCCTCTTTCACACAGACATATGGTCTCTGCAGTATGTATATTCTACAAATATTTCCATGGGAAATGCTCATCGGAAATATCATCAATAATTTCTCTGCTCAGTACTGAACTCATTGGAACACGTAGAGCTGCTGCACAACATCCCTTCACAGTTCACCTAGAGACAAACAGTTTCTAGATGAACTATCTAGGTGAAGTTTCTTTTCTTCTTCCTTCATCCCTGCAACTGCTGCACTGTGGAACAGTCTCCCACCTGCTCTGTTTCCCAAGGAATACAATTTAAAGTCATTCAAATCAAATGTAAACAAATTCCTCCTTTCCCAACCCACCACCTATACATGGTACTAATGTACTATAGGGCTCAACATAAAAACATATATATATATATATATATATATATATACTAATTTTGTATTATAATCGATAGTAACTGTTTGTGGTTTATTAGTAAATCAGGTATGCATTGAATAGCAAGTTTCTCTTTTATCATCATCTTTTGATGCTGTAGATTGATTATTTCAAAAGTAAACCATTTATTATTAGGTGTCTTTTTTCAGTATCTGTGGCATGGTCTGCCACCCTGGAATGACTAGAATACCGAAAATATGTCCTTCATCTACACTAGAGTCGTTCCGGGGTGGCAGACCATAGATATAGATGACCGAATCCTATAGGGGGAACCTCCCTCCCGTACAGAAACTGATTTAAATCAGAGAGAGAGACTATTCCTGGAATGTGCCACAGCACCAAATTTCCCAAACTTAAATAAATTTGGCTGCAGCGTGTCCATCACCACACCTATAAAGGGTGCAAATTAGTCTTGTAGCAGTGTGCCTTTTACAAACAGTGTGTGTTTGCTTTCCCACTAATGTACCTGTGTGTATGTGCTCAACATATTTCTTAGTGCTTATAAAGATGTCTTGGTGACCGAGACAAAATATTAGCTTATTAATCTAATAAATTAAATAAATTTAGTTAGTTATTGACGTTAGATATTGTTTTACCACTAAACAACATGATTCATCCCCTCTGATGGTTAAATAGACCTGATAGCTGCAGACCATGCTTAATAAAAAGGTATCGATAAGATTCTTTGGCACCAAATTCCATAGTTCTAGCAGAGCAGACTTTAGCTCACCAACTGAATGAGGCAGTGGCTACTGACATGAATCATGCCTGATGTCAGTAGCCACTCCAATCTTGATTTAAAACTTGATTTAAATCCAATCAAGTATGTAGGGTGCAGTAAGAGCACCCTACATACTTGATCGGATTTAAATCTGGTGATCATTCTAACCAATGCAGTTATTGGATACTCCACCACCATTTGAGCTGTATGGGTAATGGCATTGTCATGCATGCATGAAGGTACTGCATTCCTCATTCCCTTCCAGATCAAAGGCCTAGAATCCATTTGAAGGCCAAAATGCAACTCATCACAGAACAGAACTGTACTCAATTTCTCAGTGCTCCAAGTCACATGTTCATGGCACCAATTTTGACAAGTTCTGTGGTGATTTGTGATTAATAGGATACAAATCACTGGGTCTTCTTCACATAGTTATTTATTATTTATTCAAGTATACTAATTCAAGTCCACTTGAATTAATCCTTCTTAACATAGTCTGGTTAGAAATGTTTTCACCTGTGGCTGCAGCAAACTCAAGAGACAGTTGGTGGTGGGACATTGTACGGTTCTCTGTCGCTGTAAGAGCCAGATAATGGTCTGTTCTATTGATGTAGCCCTCAGATGACCTTCGTCAGCCGTTTCTTGTAATGATTCCTGTCTCCTGAAATTCCTGCATCCATATTATGGAGATGACAGGCCATGATACATTAAGTTAACATGTCATTTTCACCTGCAACTGACTGGCTAGTCATCCAACAGATGACTAGAACAGAAAATGTAGTTTAGATGACTCAAATAGTCATCTAAACTATGATGACTTGCCATCTTTGAAGGTACAGGTGATGTGCGTGCATGTGGTGATTGTTGGATTTTCTATTGGATCATCATCATGCATATCAAGGATTTAGGCCTAGCATGGCCTGTTCCGGCCTTAGAAGTCATCTTGAATTGTTTAAGAGGACGTCCTGGTTTTCTTTTTCCTAATGGCTTGTACTTTAAGGCTTGTTTTGATAATCTTTCTGTTTTCATTCTTTGAACGTGTTCCATCCATTTATGTTTATATTTTTTAATTTTTTCTATTATTGGTTCCTGGTTTAATTCTTTCATAAGTTTCTATTGGATTGATCTGTTAATTTTGTTGAGCAGTATATATGCCACATATTGATATGGAAATCTATTTAAAATGGCATTTTATAGGAATTTGAATTTTCTTTTGTATATAAAATCAGAGTATACAATTATTTTATTAAAGTAGCAATAATTGTGATGTTTTTTATTGTAAAAAAATTGTACTTTTGATGATTTTAGGAGAGATAACAGAAAATGTATCCCACAGTTTAACATTTGCATTCACCACTGGTTTATAAAATCATCACAACTTGAGTGAACTGATAATTAGAAATACACATGCAATTTTTTCTTTCTGAGGAGAATAACTTTTTGTTTATTTTATTTATTTTTTAGAAAAACATCTAGGGTTGTAGAAAATTATGGTCATGCTAGCAAATAATGTATAAAGTGCACTGTTGATATTGCCAGGAATGGGGAATTATTGATTTTTATTATTGGTTTTTATAATGCATATTTTCATATGCAAATACATAATGTTTATGACTTTGAACAAGATAACATTATGCATTTGCATAATGTTATTTATTGATCAATCTCAAATACTAATTTGTAAATTTAGTATTTGAGTATATTAGTATTAGTATTAATCCTTTATCCAGGTTTGTTTGTGTGAAGTATCTTCACAACTAGGTTACTTGTATATATAGAAACAAATGACTTCGCATTAATTCCCTTAGTATTCCATAATGCTAAGCACATCCATTCACGTATGTATAATGCTATGCATTATGGGAAGGGCAACTACTCAGACTGGTTTCGACCTTTATTGATGTCTCATCAGTGGAAGCCAGACCCCAGAAGAGATACCAAGTTGCAGTAATGCAGAAATCTTATTGAAATGTTATACAAGTAGTGAGAAGATGTAACACTTTATTATTAAAATACTCTGGATTAGAGCTAGTTGCTGACACTTTTTTTAGTTGGTTATAAAATAAAGATGTCAAGAAATTATAATCCTTTATCCAAGTGTATGCAAACAAAGTTATCTGAAGTGATTTGCCTCTATATATATACAAGTAGCCTACTCATCGAGTTGCTTCAACTTTGTTTTCATACATGAATAAAGGATTAAACAAGAATATATTTTAGGAGAGATAACAGAAAATGTATCCCACAGTTTAACATTTGCATTTGCCACCAGTTTACAAAATCATCACAACTTGAGTGAACTGATAATTAGAAATACACATGCAATTTTTCTTCCTAAGTAGAATAACTTTTTATTTATTTTTGTTTATTTATTTTTTAGTAAAACATCTAATCTTGGTATCTTTAATTTATTTTATAGCTAAAAAACTTGTGCATGCATGACACAGCTTAGTATGGATTAACATCATCCACAAAAAACACTAATACTAAACTTAACTGATTTGGTATGACTGATCTTTTTGCATTGAAAAAAGTATAATACTGGTGTTTAAATATAAAAGAATTAGATATATCCGAAATGACTTAGAATAATGTTTCAGGACTTGATTTCCTTAATTAACATTAGAACTGCATTCTTTATAGAAAAACTTTTTTTTTTTCACTTCATTGTCAAATAAATTATAATGGATAAGAAATTGTATGAGGTGCTTAAGGGTCAAAGCTGTATAACTGAGAGGAGACCTCCACATAGCCTTTAAAGGAATGCAGAGAACCGACCAGGGCTTCTGACCTAATGTCCAATCCTCACCTTCTCGTGGTGCACCCTGTTGGGTATCTACTTGGATACTGAACGAACGAGGATGGGCTGGCAATTTGGGATTTAGCCGACCAAATTGTATTTGGTTAAACCAAAATAAAAAATGATGGTACAACATGACAAAATTTCATGCCGGCTGGGGCGTCGCCCAGTTAAAAAAAGGTCCCTGTTGTTTTCGCCAAGGAACCAGGGCGAACAGCGAAAAGTCAGCTACTGGAACAAATCTGAAAACAAACCTCAACTCAACATCACCAGATTCAAAGATCGGTACTATCAACATAAGAAGCCTGAATGGCAAAGAAATGGAGCTAGCTGAGGAATTAGATAAGTACCAGATCGACATAATAGGGGTGACTGAAACAAAAAAGACAAAAACTGGTGAGATCTTTCTGAGCAATAAATACAAAATATTATATTCAGGTAATGACAATCAAGGAAAAGAAGGAGTAGCTATAGTATTCAACACAAAATAAGAGGCTAATCTTCTTCAATGGCAGGCAATCTCAAGTAGAGTAATGTGGGCAAATATGAGAATGGGGAACTGGACAATGAGACTTATTTGTGCCTATGGTCCCACAGAAGGTTCTACTAAGGCAGAAGTGGAGGAATATTTTGAGGCTTTAGAAAAAGCAACTGACACAATGAAAAAGGAAAAGTTGGTCCTTGTTGGGGATCTAAATAGCAGAGTAGGAAATGATTGTGAGACATACAAAAATATTTTGGGAAAATTTGGAGAAAAGAGCAAAGCTATTAATAATGGCAAATGCCTGTTGGATTTCTGCTCAGGATATGGACTGGTTATTACTAACACCATGTTCCAACATAAAAATGTGCACAAATTTACATGGAGAGAAGAGGATAGGAATAAGAAAGTCTCATTGACTATGTTATTGTTGATGTTTTCTCCCTTGTGCAGGACACCAGAGTGTACAGAGGATTTGAAATTGTAAGGGATCACTATTTAGTCTTGAGCAGGATAAAATTGAATTTCATATTGAAAAGAATAACATTTAAGTAAGTTTTAAAGCGAATAAAAGTTGAGCCGCTCTCAGATGTGAACTGTAGACTAAAATACACAAAGATTATTGAAGGAAAATTGAAAGAGTTAGAGAACAGGAATCAAACCTTGGAGATTCAGTGGCAAACTCTGAAGAAAACATTGATTGATTCTGCCAGAGAGGCATGTGGTGAGGTTGTCTGCAAGGATAAAAAAAATCAGAACTCATTGGTGGACACAGGAAGTTAAAGAGGCAGTGAAGGAAAAGAAGAAAGCACATCAAAAGTCCTGTCAAATAAGTCAGCTTGTGCTCTTAGAGAATACAGAGACAAACGTAAGAAAGCTAAACAGTGTGTAAAATTAGCTAAACAAAAGTCATGGGAGGACTTTGACAAGAATATAGAAAATAAATATCAAGAAGGTGGCAAAATATTCTGGAGGTTGTTGAAGAAGCTTAGGAATGGAGGAAAGAGTGCTGTAAAAGGAATTAGAGATGATAAAGGTGACATGAAAATGGGAGAAAAAGATATCCTTGAAGTATGGAGTAATTACTTTAAAAACTGCTAAATGAAACAAGCAGTGATGACAACATAGTGGTAAAAAAACACTGACCAGGCATGCAGTCAGGAATACGTATCCATACTTGAAGTAGAAAAAGCCATCAAAGGCTTGAAATGTGGCAAGGCAGCAGGGGTAGATGATATTCGACCAGAAATGCCGAAGTATGGTGGTATAAGAGTCTTACAGTGGCTGCACTGCATAGTTCAGAAAGCCTGGACAGAGGGACGAATTCCCGATGATTGGAGTAGAGCTCTCATAGTACCCATATATAAAAAGGGAAATAAAACTGAATGTGAGAATTACAGAGGTATTTCCCTACTGAGTGTTCCTGGCAAGATCTATGCAAGTATACTTGAGAAACGGTTGAGAAGAATTGTGGAAGAAAAGCTTGGTGAAGAACAAGCTGGTTTCAGGCCAAATAGAGGCTGTCGGGATAAGATCTTCACTTTACAACAAATAGTCGAGAAAGCATGGGAATATAACCAAGATCTGTATTTAAGTTTTGTCGATTTGGAAAAGGCATATGACAAGGTGCCAAGAGAGAAGCTATTGAATACGTTGCAGTTATATGGTGTCGATGGGGCATTATATCAAGCAGTACTTAGTCTTTATTTGAGTTGTAAGTCAGCAGTTAGAATTGAAGGAAGTACAGGAAGATGGTTTAATGTTAAATCTGGTGTGAGAGAAGGATGTACATTATCACCTCTGTTATTCATTATCTATATGGATCACATTATGAAAGAAACTGGTATTAAACATGATATCAGAATTGGAGATGTTAATGTCAGCTCTTTGCTTTATGCGGATGATGTTATACTTCTAAATAAATCTGCTACAAGTTTGCAAGATTCCCTCACTAAATTGAATAACTGTTCCAATAGATATGGTATGGTATGAAGGTCAGCATTAAAAAGACAAAGATAATGAAAATAGGTAGAATTGTTGAAAATGTCAACTGTGTTGTGAATGGAGAACCTGTGGAAGAAGTGAAACATTTCAGCTACTTAGGCACGATTTTTACTGAAGATGGTAAATTAAATAAAGAAATAGACAACAGAATCAGCAAAGCTGGTTTGGTGGGAAGTTAATTGAATAAATTCATATGGAATAAAAGAGAAATTAGTCGAACACTAAATTAGCTGTATAGAAGACAGTTTTCAAACCAGTTTTAACTTATGGATCTGAGAGCTGGGTCAGAAGTAAAACACTTGACCAAAGACTAGAGACCGCAGATATGCGAGTCCTGAGAAAGATTATAGGCGTGCACAGATGGCATCAATGGCAATATCATATTAAAAAGGAGGATATTAGGAAAGAACTTGACATTGTCAACATCCAGGAATGCGTTAGCAGAGCTAATCTCAGGTGGTATGGTCACTTAAACAGAATGCGTGAAGAAAGATTAGGAAAAACAAGTGTTCTCTGCCAAGTTGGCAGCAAAACGACCCAGACAAAGACCAAGATGTAGGTGGATTGATATGATACAAAGTGCCTTAGACGATAGAAATATCAGATCTGATAATGTTGGAGTCTTGACAACTAACAGGCTGATTTGGAGGAAAATTGTGGATAGGAAATTAGTAATGATGTAATTTTTTTCATGTAGTGCTATCATACCCTGTACACCCCCTTGAGGGTACATGGCAGGAATTTGATGATATTGAAGAAATTGTATTCTTATTTTAATCCTATATCCAAGCATAAACAGAGTTTGCACAAGCATCTTTGTATCTTCACAACTTTTGACTTTGTCTTTTAGGATTAAAACAAGAATATAATTTCTTGTCTATTATTATTATTATGTGTTTAGTAAATAACACGGGATGATACTTTTCTCATAAATAATTCTATTGCTGATTTCCATAAAAGATTAGTTTCTAGAGACTGGTCTTCTGGCTAATATTCTCTTTACTCACTGCTTAAATTTTAACACTGAGTATCTCTCAGTTTGAATATTTGCAGGTATATATGTCGAAAGAATTTTCTTTTTAATCTTTGCGAATATTTTACCAACAAATTCCTAATACAAGGTTATCCCCAAAATCATTACGCTTCCTCCTTGCATTCTCTATTTCAAATGTTTTTCTCCCCTTCTCTGTAATGGGAGAAATCTCATTATCTCATTATGGTTAACTTGCTTTCTGACCTGATGTCATACCACTTATGAATCAGATTCACCAGGATAGATAAGTTTCTTCATATCTTAACATTTTCATTTTGAAAAATTTACATCACAGAAATGGAAATACAGTAAAACCCCGTTTTTACGTTCCCACAATTTACGTTTTCCTGCCATATACATCATTTTCCATTGGTCCCGTCATAAGGCCTATTCTTACGGTATATTGTTTTCACGCTATTAACAACTTGATGTGGATGTTATTTCCCGTGATTTGCGTTTTTTTCTCCGGTGGCAATACTGATTTTCGAATCGATTTCTGCAGAAATATGCGCATTTCTGTTCCCAGATGGCGTTGCTTTCAGCTGTAAGTTTCGTTTCCGCCATCATGGTGACTTGCACGCTTGAAGCAGGAATGTTGTGATGAGCAATACTGTGAATTTTCAATCAGAGTATGAATTTATTGCAGAATTTCTGTTACATAATTTAGCATCTGAAAATTGTGGTGGTGGATTATCCATGTTAGTAACATGGAGAAAAAAAAAAGAAAATGTATTTCGGTAGAAGAAAAGATGGCAATTCTGCGACGTGCAGATTGGCATGCCCGAACATGTGTGCATTTAGCAAAAGATCTTGGACCCTCCATGTCCACTTTGAACACGATAGTAGAAAACAGGTCAAGCATTGAACTCGATGCAAAGCAATCTGGCACTATGTCAAAAAAAAAAAAAAACATAAAGCAAAAACAATCAACAATTAAAGATTTTTTTAAATAGATAAATGTAAGTAATTCTGAATTCATTTATTTTCAGTTATTAAATTTTGTAATCAAGTATGTAGACTCGCATACTAGCAGCAAGTCATCTTTTAGCCTTTTTTAAAATGTTTTTTTTTTTACATTTCCTGCTATTTACACTTTTTACTATCAGTCCCCCGAAAAGTGTAAAAAAGGGGTTTTACTGTAATTATAAAAATAAATACAAAAAAAAATTTTTAAAACAAATAACAAATTTCTCCTAACATATTTTTAACTGCTTTAGTACATTTTATTAAAAATTACCTAAAAAATTACATAACCTAAAAAGTTAGTTCTAATTTTGTAATTCCAACTTTTCATCTTTTTTATTTAAATTGTCCTTAATGAATTTTATTTCCTGGGCTATTTGCTCAGATATTGAAAAATTCTCATTAGGATTTAAATTCTTCGTGTTATTTATTTTTTATTTTTGTAAATTTTGCTAAATCATCCAGTTCATCAGAATGCACAGCTGTGGTAGTTAGTGAATTTATACTCTCCAAGAGGTTTTCTTCATTCCCAGCTACATCTAGAGCTTGTCTAATGACATTCGTAAATACTTCCCTTTTAAACTTTAAACTTCATCAATTTCTGAATTGGAAAAATAAAAGCCTTTCCATAAAGTTTAAATTGTTATTAACACACTTAAAAATGTTTCATAAAACTGAAAATCTTTAGGATTTTGCATTGGTGAGTGAATCTTTCAGAGATAGGGGTCCAATTCAAACTTCCTGGAGAAACTTTCAGTGATTTGAAAGTTTCATAATTAGTTACTTTCATGAGTCTAATTGAATACTGATCAAAAGTTTGTCTTTTTAAATACTGAGCATAAGTTTTGTATTTCCTTGGAGTTTGAACTCGGTAACTGAATTATTGCCCATCTGTTCACTTTAATGTTTTTACCAATTGAGCAGATTCTAAAAATGCTTACACATTTTCATTCACATTCCAGAAATTTTCTGAATAATGTGGGGAAGATTTATATAGAGAGAGAAATTTTAATTTTGCAAAGCCAACTGAATCATAGTAGAGTTAGACATTTTGTCTTAAGAATTATTTAAGCAACAACTACAAGTAAAATATTTGCTTATTGATTCTATTTTAGACCAGAAAACTTTTAATTTCTTTTTCCCTGTGGTTTTATATTTATTTATTATTATTTTTTAGTTGAATGTTTAAAACTCTTGTTGACTGCACCATTATAAAGATCTTTTCTTTTGTAATCATCTTTCAGTTACTTATAACATTCAGTTATCAAAATAACAGAGTATTTTTTTCTCAAGATCAGTGTTTGTATCCAGTTCTGAAAATACATAAGCATTCACTAAAATACAATTAATGAGATCTTGACTCCAATTAAACCAAGAAAAATAATTTCTTTATATGTAAACAGCATATAATTATAAGCAATAAAAAATATAAATAAAATAAATTGAAAATATTTGATTACCATAAATCTTAATTTGAGGAAATCAACAGGTTAGTCATATATGACCAATATATTATAATTCCTAAACTTTCTTTAGGAAATAACAGATTGTTTTCATGGCTGTTACAAAACAGCATTTCATTTATTTTTCTTGCCTATGTGATGAAAGAATAAATTATCCACAGTCAAGCACACAACTTTCACACTATTGAAATAAGAGAAAATCGTTCTGTTCTCCAAATGGTTAATAACAGGAGCACATAAAATACTTCTCTTCCTTTCAAAATGAGGTTGCTTTATATATATATATATATATATATATATATATATATATATATATATTACATTTCACTAATATTGACAACATATGTCAGAATGACTTAGAATAATGTTCCAGGACTTAATTTCCTTAATTATTATTAGACCATCATTCTTTATGTATTCAGTAAATAACATGGATGATGCATTCTTATAAATAATTCTAGTTAGTTGAATTCCATGAATTAAAAGTTCATTGAGTTAGTTTCTAGAGATTGGTGTATTTTTGAAAAAACTTGAGGCTCTTTCTGACTGATATTCTTTTTACTCATTATTTAGGTTTTCACACTGAATAACTATTTCGAACAGGAATCAAACTTTGGAGATTCAGTGGCAAACTCTGAAGAAAACATTGATTGATTTTGCCAGAGAGGCATGTGGTGAAGTTGTGTGCAAGGATAGAAAAATCAGAACTCCCTGGTGGACACAGGAAGTTAAAGGAGCAGTGAAGGAAAAGAAGAAAGCATATCAAAAGTTCCTGGCAAATAAGTCAGCTTTGTCTCTTACAGAATACAGAGACAAATGTAAAAAAGCTAAACAGTGTGTAAAACTAGCTAAACAAAAGTCATGGGAGGACTTTGGCAAGAATATAGAAAATAAATATCAAGAAGGTGGCAAAATATTCTGGAGGTTGTTGAAGAAGCTTAGAAATGGAGGAAAGAGTGCTGTAAAAGGAGTTAGAGATGATAAAGGTGACATGAAAACAGGAGAAAAAGATATCCTTCAAGTATGGAGTAATTACTTTGAAAAACTGCTAAATGAAACAAGCAGTGATGACAGCATAGTGGTAAAAAAACACTGACCAGGCATGCAGTCAGGAATACATATCCATACTTGAAGTAGAAAAAGACATCAAAGGCTTGAAATGTGGAAAGGCAGCAAGAGTAGATGATATTCGACCAGAAATGCTGAAGTATGGTGGTATAAAAGTCTTACAGTGGCTGCACTGCATAGTTCAGAAAGCCTGGACAGAGGGACGAATTCCCGATGATTGGAGTAGAGCTCTCATAGTACCCATATATAAAAAGGGAAATAAAACTGAATGTGAGAATTACAGAGGTATTTCCCTACTGAGTGTTCCTGGCAAGATCTATTCAAGTATACTTGAGAAATGGTTGAGAAGAATTGTGGAAGAAAAGCTTGGTGAAGAACAAGCTGGATTCAGGCCAAATAGAGGCTGTCAGGATCAGATCTTCACTTTACGACAAATAGTTGAGAAAGCATGGGAATATATAGCAAAGATCTGTATTTAAGTTTAGTCGATTTGGAAAAGGCATATGACAAGGTGCCAAGAGAGAAGCTATTCAATAAGCTGCAGTTATATGGTGTCAATGGAGCATTATATCAAACAATACTTACTCTTTATTTGAGTTGTAAGTCAGCAGTTAGAAATGAAGTACAGGAAGATGGTTTAATGTTAAATCTGGTGTGAGACAAGGATGTCCATTATCCCCTCTGTTATTCATTATCTATATGGATCACATTATGAGGAAAGTGGTATTAAACCTGATATCAAAATTGGAGATGTTAATGTCAGCTCTTTGCTTTATGCGGATGATGTTATACTTCTAAATAAATCCGCTACAAGTCTTTAAGATTCTCTGACTAAATTGAATAGCTGTTGTAATAGATATGGTATGAAGGTCAGCAATAAAAAGACAAAGACAATGAAAATAGGCAGAATCATTGAAAATGTCAACTGTGTTGTGAATGGAGAACCTGTGGAACAAGTAAAACATTTCAGCTACTTATGCACGATTTTTACTGAAGATGGTAAATTAAATAAAGAAATAGACAACAGAATCAGCAAAGCTGGTATGATGGGAAGTCAATTGAATAAATTCATATGGAATAAGAGAGAAATTAGTCGGAACACTAAATTAGCTGTATACAAGACAGTGTTCAAACCAGTTTTAACTTATGCATCTGAGAGCTGGGTCAGAAGTGAAACACTTGACCAAAGACTAGAGACCGCAGATATGCGAGTCCTGAGAAAGATTATAGGCGTGCACAGATGGCATCAATGGCAATATCATATTAAAAATGAGGATATTAGGAAAGAACTTGACATTGTCAACATCCAGGAATGCGTTAGCAGAGCTAATCTCAGGTGGTATGGTCACTTAAATAGAATGGGAGAGGAAAGATTAGCAAAACAAGTGTTCTCTGCCAGGTTGGCAGGAAAACGACCCAGAGAAAGGCCAAGATATAGGTGGATTGATACAGTACAAAGTGCCTTAGACGATAGAAATATAAGATCTGATAATGTTGGAGTCTTGACAAGTAACAGACTGATTTGGAGGAAAATTGTAGATAGGAAGTTAGTAATGATGTAATTTTTTCATGTAGTACTGTCATATCCTGTACACCCCTTGAGGGTACATTGCAGGAATTTGATGATAACTATTTCTCACTTTGAATGTTCAAAGCAACCACAAGTGCGATAGCAACACACCTTTCATTGTGATGAATCAGATTTCTGGTCATATAAACAAAAAATGGCTGATAGCAGGTATCGTGTAACATGGAATATTTTCATCAGAAAACAATAAATGTACTCTCATGAATTACAAATAAAGAAGAAGAGTGATTCAGTTTAATATCAATTTCTTGATGTGTCCCCCTCAAGTGGATTTCCTGGCTTGAGGAGACATATGACATCCACTTAGTAGTCAGGACATCCACTTGAGTGGATGTCTTCACACTATGACAGTATTACATGATTAAGTTTATTTACATTATTATTAACTCCTATTAACAATTTTCCTCCAACTCAGTCTTTTACTTGACAGCACTCCAGTATTATTGTGTATAACATTTTGTGCTTCTAAGGCACTTCTGCCTCATCAATCCATCTAGACCTTGGTCTTCCTCTTGTTCTCTTTCCTGCCATCTTGACATCAAGAGCATATATTTTACTAACCTTACCTTACACATTCAATTTAAGTGGCCATTCTACCTTAGATTAGCTCTTCATGATTTATAGTTCTTTATAAATACAAGCAGTCTGACTTGCTCAGCATATATTACTCATGCCACCTAACATTGCATGACTATAAGGCAAGCAGCCTATACTCTGTATTTGGATTCATCCATTTTCATAATTTTTAGTGTTTGTGTGTGCTGGGGTTGAATACAATCACAATTGGAAAAAAGAATAGAAGTGGAAAAAGTGAATGCATGCATAAATAAACAAGCCAGAATTGATCTAGAGATGAAAATTATAGAGGGTAAAAAAATAATTAACTGCTAATATAATTAATTAAATTAATATAATTAATATAATTGGCTAACATAAGCCATGCCTCCGGCCATTTAGCGACAACAAATGCCCAAATTTGGCAGACACATCTTGCAGCCCTGACATAGCCCTACAGTCATTCCCACAAAGTTCCGACGATGGTCAGACAATGACCGAAACGGTCCACGTCCCGTAAACCCTTGCCCCAATTTCCACATAAGGATACCCTTCCCCTTCTTTCCCCCCCTCTCCCCACAACAAAATAATATATATATATATATTATTAATAGTAACCCGGGTTCCCAAACTTATTTCCCTTGTCCCAAGTACATCCCCATGTTCTTTCCCTCTCTTTCATCCCCCCCCCTTCCACAAGAGCTTGGATTTAGAAGGCATCTTTAAACCAAAATCAAGGTATGTACATAATTTTTCAACATTTTTTATTCTGCCATAATTGCCTTCTACACTCGCTCGTAATGTCCTAAATTATATATATATATATATATATATATATATACCCCTTTTAAGTTATGTTAGCCAATGTATTAAATATAAGGGACACTCCTAAACAAAAACAGGCTAAAATAGCCGTTAATTATATTAATAGTGTTTTAGAGGAGTAGCATGGGAATTTCCCAGAAATTATACTTAATTAACTGCTACTTATCTGATAATTATGCTTTAAAAAATCCTATACCAGGTACATAATGTGCCCTGCTGCATATTTAGAAGTTTCCAAAGTTGATTTTTTGTGTCACAGCAAGTTGAAAATGTTTGCCATAAGTTCTCTTTACTGCGTGCACACACAACACTCTTGAACATGTTGCTTCCATAACGTTACTGTTACTGGCAGAAATTTGTGGTAATGCCAGTATAGAAAGTTTTAACATCAATATGAAGGTGGACAAAGCAATGTTTTAAATGTCCAAAGAGAAATAGGTGATGCTTTTAGCATATTATCAAGAGTTTTATGAAGAGAAGAAGACAATATTCAGTCATCTCTTGATAGTTTCATGCTGAAGGTTGAACAGCAGAATTAAACGTTTTTGTTTCTGTTTACTCATGCTATTTATACTTTATGTATTACTTTGCATTCATGATTACATAATGAAATCTAATTTAAGTGTGTGTTCTGTGAATGAAACTAATGGAAATAACCTTGAAAACGTTATTGTACTACCACAAACATGTAAGCTACAGACTATAATTAACAGGTGAGGGAAGTTAAATCTGACTTGTGTAAAATTTGAGTTATTTAAGGTTTGCAGAACATAACTGTTACATAAGCTGGAGACTTATATTTCTCCATTGTCGGTCATTTGCTCTTAAGCATTCACATATACCAGGTGATTATAAAATAACGTCAAGCGTTCAGAGCGCTCTAACGAGTAATGTATTGGAAGAAACACACCAATATTCGGTAGACGTACACAGTGGAACATGGGGATTTGATTTAACGAAAAAAAATAATACCAAAAGTTGTCAACAGGGGAAATTTTGGCACTGTTTACTGAGTAAAATGCATTAATTTGCATTATTGCATTTCTTTTGAGCGATCATGCAATAAAAGGAAATCCTGTGAGATTTCTTATCATTCTTAGACAAACTGCTTTTCGATGACTTACTTGAGCGTGCTTTCTCAGTCAAACTCTATTATCAGTGGAACAATAATGCCAGTGCTTGTCTTCGTGATTTTCGGCTTATGAAAAATTTACGAAAAGGACCGATTAGCATAACAAACTTACGAAAACTGATTCGGCGATTTGAAACTACTGGAACTCTAGCAGTGCAAGTAGGCAAGGGACGCAAACCAATCAATCACCAAGAAGTTGAACAAGTTGCAACTGCTATTGTGGAACATGAGATGACGAATATGCAGGGTTCCAGCAATGCACGAGCAATATTCCAGCAAACAGATATCACATACACAGCGGTGTGGAAAATTCTACATCATATGTTGAAGATGTTTACCCCTATAAAATCAGTCATGTTCAAGAATTGCGACATGGTGATGTGACCACACGAATTGACTTATCTTTGAGATTCTTAGCATGCATGGAAGTGGATGATGCATGGCCGTGGCAGATTTTATGGAGTGACAAAGCGCACTTTTATTTGAACGGCAATATTAACACACGCAACTGTCGCATTTGGGCTGCAACTAATCCGCATGTGTGTCTGCAGATGCGTATCTACTCGCCCAAAGTCACAGTGTGGTACAGATTTACGGCATCTTTTATCATTGGTCCATACTTTTACAAAGAAAATCACCAAAATGGACCAGTGACCTATTCAGTCAATGCTAACAGGTATGCCAATATTATTATTATTATTTTGACACCTCCGGGGAGTCCAAAGACTCATCGAGGGAGAGTGTGCCAATAGCATCGAGCGATTGGTCCCCTTCCAACTACTAACCACGCTCAAACTTACTTAACTGAGCCATTAGTAGCAGAGGCTCTACCAATCGACCAACCTTTATGGTTCCACAACTGCAGCAAAGAGGATGTCTTGATTCGACCATCTTCATACAGGATAGTGCACCACCCCACATCGGACTTCAGGTAGAGCATGTTTTGCGACAACATTTCTCTGACAGAAGAATCATTAGTCATGCATTTCCCAAGCCATGGCCACTGAGATCGCCTGATCTCAATCCTTGTGACTTTTGGCTGTGGGGATTTCTTAAAAGCATTGTATATCAAGGACATGTACCCAATATTCCAACTTTGGAAGTTCCAATAACGTTACACATGAGACAAATCAATTCCGATATGTTGCGAGCAACTGTGGAAAATGTCGTGCACCGTATGCAGTTCCTGGAACATCAAAATGGTGGTCATATTGAACCTCATTTGTAATTAACAATAAACATCATGAAATTGATGTGTGCTGTCTCTCATTTGCCATTTAGTCATTCATTAGTCATACCTACTAAAATTAATTTGGCAGCCCGAAAATTTCCCCTGTTGGCGACTTTTGGTACTTTTTTTTGTTAAATCGAATTCCCATGTTCCACTGTGTACGTCTACCGAATATTGGCGTGTTTCATCCAATACATTACTCGCTAGAGGGCTCTGAACACTTGACGTTATTTTATAATCACCTGGTATAAATGTGTGTGTGCACTGCTTGACAATAAAGATAAGTGTTTTTATATTTTAACACTTCATTTTGATATATTCACATTGCATTAAAAAAAAAATTTCTCCTTGCGTTTAACTTCTTTATTACATCATCCTAATAATATATAGCATTTAAAAAAAAAAAAAAAAAAACCTTTATGAATATTGGAACAAAATCAAACTCAATATTGTCGAACCTAAACATACATGCTGTAAAAATTTATTCTAATATATGTAAAGGTTCTTTTTTTTTTTTTTTTTTTAAATGGCCGGCAAACCTTTTTATGTGCATATGCCAAAAATTTACAAATAGAGTTGCTCACATGCCGGCAGTTTACAAACATTTACCAATCAATTTGCTGACTTGCCTGGCAGTTTTTAATAGGGGAAAAATTAATAGAAAATTAATCTAACTTAATTTATTTATTTATAAATTTATAATATATATATATGTGTGTGTGTGTGTGTGTGTGTTACGGATGAAGTGATAAATCCGGTTATTAATAATTACCAGTTAAAGTGAATAATTCCTAGACGAGTCTGGTAAATGTAATAAAAACATGTTTTATAAAAAATATTTTATTTAATAGCAGAGAGAAAAGGAGATAAATACATTATTATATGATTATATTGTTGTCAGGTAAAAAAACAAATTACTTATTTTTGCAGGAAAGACCTCTGTGGCACTTGGAATTACAAAGGATTTCTGACTTTTTACATTTGCAGCGATTTGAGGTACAATGGGCTGTACAATTGCAATATTGGAAACCTTGACCACCTAAATTAGAATTCTTGCGGGCACATACTCTTAGACTTATCTCAATATCAGGAACTTCATTAACTGAAATAAAAGTTTCCTTACAAACGGTAAATTCGTTCCTCGAATAGAGTTGGTTTAAAATACCATATTTTGTAACTAATTTATATAGGTTTTCATTCTCAATAGAAATTATAACAGTTGTAATATTCCAGTTATCAGTCTTATCCCTGTCTACTTCTGGAATTCTTATCCGAATATTTTCTCCTACATTTGCAATTGGAAACTTAGTCATTGAAAGCCTTAACATTTTTTCAGCTTGCTTCTTAAGTGACTGCTTAGCAGAGTTTCGAGATTCTTGAATTTTCTCTGTGATTTCATTGAGTGCAAAAGAAGTACTTTCCTTACCTTTTTCATTATTTTCTAATTCAACATTAGTTATATTTTTTATTTTGTTATCTTCCTTGTCAGTCGTTCCTGTTTCAAAAAAAGTTGTTTTCTTTCGATTTGGCTAACACTCTTATTTCTGTTTTTGTTTTGATCTCCAACAGATAAGTCATCACTCGTATCATCTATTCCACTTCCACATTGTCACCGTTTTCTGTCCTAATACCGCTTTCCCTCTCTGGGATTATCTTCTCACATTCAACATCCTTATTAGTTTGATCTTTTAATATCATCTCGAAATTTTCTTCACTCGTGATTTCTGACAAGGTATCGACTGGTAAGTATGTTTTCAATCCTACCTTAGCTTTACAGTCAAACATAGCTTCATAGGGACTGCGATCTATTCCAGAGTGATGTGCTCTGTTTTTAATAAACTGAATAAATTTTATCCCTTCCAACCATTTTGTTGTTTTATTTGTTTCAAGCCATGTGGATAACATTTTTTCAATGTCTTGGTTTGCTCTTTCAGCCGAGCCTTGTGATTGACTTTACCGTGGTTTCCCATGAACAATCTTAAGCTCATTCCACATTCCGCAGACTACTTCAATAATTTTATTTGCGAATTCCCAGCCATTGTTACTTTGCAAGATGTATGGGGGCTCCAAATATTGTGAATATATCCAATAGATGATGATGTGCAACTTCTGCAGCTCATTTTGTTTTCAAATCTCTAAGTTGAACAAATTTCGTAAGATGGTCTTGATAAACCATTATAAATTTATAATCGCCATCAGCTTGTGACTGCATATCAATTAAATCAATCTGACATCTAGAATTAAATTCGCTGCTTTTAATTGGTTTAACAACGAGCCCTTTTTTTTGGAATTTCAACTGTGATGTTCTTATACTTCTCTTTAAGCTCTTTCATCATTCTGTTTCATCCTCCATGGCCAATGGCAATATGAGTGTCAGGAATTAACTTAAAATTTTCCTCCAAGAAAGTGTAATACATAATCGGATCTCTTTCATTTTTAACAGGTACGATAAGTTTTTCAACATTTCCAATTATTACGATATCAAATCTTGATAACCGTTGATAATCTTTGGGTGTTTTGCCGGAAACCTTATCTTTGTTCTTTTTAACTTTCACTAAAAACGAATAATGCTCTTCTCTTGTAAATAACTTATTATTTGTCCCTTTTTTCGATCTCAACATATTCACTTGGTCGTTAATCGTGTTCTCATTATTTCTAAATCTCCCATTATGCTTATGGGCACATAAAATCAATGAAAATGTAGAGAAATGTACACACTTAGTAGCAACTGATGTGAATAAGAAAAAAAGCAACCTCTCCTATTAACGTAGTAATCAGTACTTCTTCCAGGGCTTGTCAATTATGGTTATCTACAGGGCCGGTCAGAGATTATTGATGCCCCTAGGCAAAGAAATTTAATGAAAACCTATATATAAGACCTGTAAACATGTTTTTATTACATTTACCACACTCCTCGAGGAATTATTCACTTTAATCAGTTAAAGTGATTAATTCTAATTATTCACTTTAACCGTAATATATATATATTTATTATATTTTATAAATAATTATTTATAAATTTATAATATATATATATATTTATTTTATTTATAATATTTATTTATATATAAATTTATGATGTTATTCCGTGTAAAATAGCAAAAGAAAAGAGTGACAGAGTTAGAATGGTGAGACGGTATGACAGAGAGGAGTTTAGAAGGAGGGCCATAATCGCAAATGACATTATGCCCAGGTTATGCAGACGGTGTGGTGTGGAATGACTTTGATGGGCGAAAGGATTTATACAAGATGGATGGCCTGCATTTGAATGGATTTGGTGTGCGGAGACTGGAAAAAGTGTTGCTGAATGAAGTGAAAATGGATGTGCAGAACCAGGGAAACTAGAACTACTGGGGGGGCGAAGTGGATATGCGGACATCAGTGAGACAGTTGAGTGCAAGAATGTATATAATGTACCCGAGCCAGTACTAAGGACAAAAAATGGGAATGGGATATTTAGAATAATGCATCAAGATAGGGGTGGGACAAAGGGTCACTGCATTTTATGTATACTAATGCCAGGAGTATTAGTAACAAGAAGGAAGAATTTTTGGCCTAGATTGGCTCTTCCTGGCCACAGGTTATTGGCATTAGTGAAACATGGCTGACGGAAGATGATATAGTTAGTGGGGTAGAATGTGTAGGTTATAGTGTGTTTAGGAGGGACAGAGAGAATAAAATAGGGGAGGGTGTTATTGATGATAGCCGATGAACTGCAGCCAAGGAGATTCGAAGTTGTATTGCAGGATAGTGAAAAGAGTTCATTTGAGGCTATTTAGTGTGAGATTGAGACTGGCAGAACAAAATATACAGTTGGGTGCTGCTATAGACCAGGTGATGGAATAGATGGTGGAGATAGTATGCATAAACAAATTGATGAAATGAGTGGAAGGAGGGTAATTATTATGGGAGATTTCAACTATGGTAACATTGATTGGAAGGAGGAGAGGACACATGTGAGGAAGGAAATGGATATTATTCAACTATTAAGAGATAACTATCTGAGACAGCATGTAATTGAAAATACTAGGGGTGTGAGAGTGCTTGACCTGGTAATAGCATCTGAAAATTTGACTGTAATGAATATGACCATGTTGCCACCTATTGGTGAGCGTGATCATAAGGTCTTGACTTGGGAGGTGGCTAAAGGTGTGGAATTTTCGATTAAGACAGGGTATGTGTGGAATTACCGTGCTCGCAAGTATGACAAGCTTAGGAGATTGCTTGGATCAGTGCCATGACATGTACAATTGCAAGGGCTGGATGTCGATAGAGCATGAGAAGTGGTCAAGGAGCATTTACAGGAGGTTATGGCCGATTATATACCTAGAATCTGAATAGTAAAACGAGTAGGGATTAAATGGATGAATAACACTATTAAGCTTGAGCTGCAAAAAAAGAAACAACTGTAGAGGGAATTTAAAGAAAGAGGTGACCTGCAGGTGCACGAATGGTGTAAAGTGCAGGCCAGAAGGGTAACAAGTGTGGTAAAAAAATGCAAAAGCGGATTATGAAAAGAAACTAGCTATGCAAGCTAAAAAGAATCCCAAACAGTTCTTTCAGTGTGCTGCAAGCAAAAAAAAAACTGTACACGGCAAAATGATTTTAAGGAATGACGATGGTAAGGAGGTCACTGAATCAGTCGATATAGTGGAGTTACTGAGCGAGCACTTTGCAAAAGTATGTCATCCAGGTGGTGACATTGAAAAAATGAAGGAACCATTAGTTTATACTTGAATTGTGATGAATGAAGTGAAGGTGAATAGTCTATTACAGAACCTTAATGTGAATACATCTGTGGGATTGGATGGTATACCGGCACGGGTCTTGCATGAAACGGCTAAAGAATTATCAGTGCCCTTGACCATGTTGTTTAATCTGAGTCTTGGGTCTGGTTTAGTCCCGAAGGTATGGAAAGAGGGGAAAATAGTTCCACGGTATAAAGGAGGATCCAAAACTATGGTTACAAATTACCGACCGATCAGCATATCAGGATTCGTTGTCAAGGTCTTGGAGTCATTGTCAAGGGAAAAATACAGGAATGGATTGAGAAAATGAGATACTGTACAGGGGACAGCATGGCTTTCTGAAGTGTAGATCATGCCTCAGTAACTTGTTCAAGTTTTATAACAAGGTGACGGCTGAACTGGATATGGGTAATGGGTTTACAGTGATACTGCTGCACCTGCAAAGGCGTTTGACAGGATACCACATGAAATTCTAATCCGTAGACTACAACATATGGGAATGAATATAGGGTTGGTGAGATGATAGGTGGGTGGGTGATGGAGAGATATTAAAGAGTAGTTTATTCAGGAGTAGAGTCCAAAAGATGGCCTGTGACTAGTGGCGTGCTGCAGGGTTCTGTTCTTGGACCACTGCTGTTTAATTTGTTCATTAATGATATAGATAAGGATCTAAGAGGAACAGTTCATATGTTCGCTGATGATGCAAAGTTGGGTCGGGTGATAGTGAATGCAGAAGATGTCAAAATCTTGCAGGATGATTTGGATAGATTGGAGTTCTGGACTAAGGAGAATGGATGTCGGTTTAATGTGACAAAATGTAAGGTTATGCATTTTGGGGTGAAAAGATTAGCAGCAGTATACCACATTGGCAGAACTGTACTCCAGGAGATTGTGAGGCTAGGGACTTGGGAGTGTTGGTGGATAGGGAGATGAAGTTTAGAGGGCACATTGCAAAAGTAGCTAAATCATCTCATCAACTGACTTTGTTGTTGAAAAATACCTTGATGAGCAGAGACAAGCAAGTTATTGTACCTCTTTACTGAACCTTGATAAGACCTCATCTCGACTACTGTGCCATGATTTTTGTCACCTAGGTTCTTTCTTGATGGGGAGCAGGTGGAGAGGATCCAGAGGTGAGTGACTAAGATGATAGCGGGTCTATGGAATGAACCATATGAGAACAGGTTGAAGATTTGTGGGTTGCAGAAATTAGTTGAGAGGCGGAAAAGGGGAGATATGATTGAGACATTCAAATTGCTAAAGGGTTTCTATAGGATTAATTCAGAGGATATTTTTGAGATCATGTAGTGGTGGGAGAACTAGGGGACACCTATGGAAGCTCGGCAAGAGTGTGGTTAACAGGGGTGTTAGAACTGGGTTCTTTACTTTTAGAGCGGTAAATGAGTGGAATAAACTGCCGGAGTCTGTTGTGGGTGCTATGACGGTGAGTGAGTTCAAGGCAAGGTATGATAGATACTGCGAGAACATGTTGTGTGGACATGATGTTTAAGGACTCCCTGGAGTCGCCTATAATAATAATAATAATAAATTGATTATTGTATTATTAAATTGATTTTCATTATGTTGGTTTGAAAAAAAAAAAAAACAGTAGTGGGAAAAATATTTATGCATTGTAACTCACCATCGAAGTTATCTGAGCAAGGGAAGCAGCAGAAGGATGTCAACTTGTTGGTGAAATTGTTACCATATTTACTCGAAAATAACTCGCCCTCGCGTATAACTGGCACCCCTGATTTTACTTTACGAAAAAATACATTAAAAAGTGTTGCATATGCCTCGCACATGAAAAATGTTTAAAAATGTTCACTTGGAGGGGATAGTAACTCGCTCCCTGAGGTTAACAACACACCCTCCCCAACAGCCATTATACTGCAGATGTAAGAAAAACAAGTAGTTTTATTGTATCCCTGATTAAGGTAAGGAGGCTTTTGCAGTCTCTGTAATATATTTCTCAACAAATAGTGCAATTAGAGACAGCTGGAATAAAAACTGCGTTAACTAATGAATCACATGTCCCCTCTTACAGAAACTGCACTGTATAGACTCGAGCAAAACCATATGTTGTACCGGAAACACAGTAACTAACTAAGAACTCTTGTCCAATTTTTCAATTACATGAAATAAGTGTTTGTTTTATTGCATTTGAAATTCTCGATGTCATTATGACAGATCACAAAGGCTAACTTGAAATAAAATTCTACCATGAATTGAAATATACCATATAATGCATGTGAGTTCCTGTGCCAACTCAAACGCAAACAAGCAGCAATAAATTTCAACCAAAGGTTGAAACTTTGTGTGAGTTGAGCCCACCGATAAAGAGAAGTTCCATCAGAACGATAAAATGACACCCCGTCATGAATGTATTAAAACTAAGAAATATATAGTGAATGTTGTTATGACAGTTTCACATGTTATGGAATTCGGTTGAAGAGAATTAGCATTTCAACTCAACAGTTTTAGGTTGCCTTTGTCTTTGGGTTGCTCAACCTTTTGTTAATATCGCACCAATCATATGCACATCTTCATAGCTGCTCTCTGGTGTAAAACAAAATTTAACTTGTATGTATTGTAACGATGAAAAAAAAAAAGGTTGAATAATTTATAAGCGTATAAATGGATATCACCTGTAAATTGTTGACATCCCACCTCTGGCACACATGCGATAGGTTCACCATCTATGCCCTAAATGAATAACATTTCTTCATGTCATATACCATAATTTTCTTTTGGTGTATGACATACAGAATATAATCTGTTCAACTAAATACAACTTTCCAGCTCATTCTTGTTAATTTAGTATTCAGGTTGATACTTACTTTCAGGTGTGTGTACAGATGAATTGAACATTAGGCAGATGGAGCTCCTGCTCAATTCTTTACATTCCTTAAAAGGCTGTGAGGGTTTCCTCATTCCACCAGAATACTTGATCATCTAAGCCATTGTACTTCAAAATCATCAACAAATATAAATGTGATTTTGAAATGGCCAGATGCTGCAAACTTGCCTTCTGGTTCCTCACCAAGTCCACTGGGCACAAGTCATATTTCGTTTATTAATGTTTTCACTGCTCTGACATTCAGATGGTGGTTTTAGTGTAACATCACCCAATATACGTTCTGTTTTTAGATATGTAATGATTCATCTTTACTGCTGTTTGTTTGTTCTTCCTAGGTTTAATTAAATAACTATTAAGATCTATAAACCTAGTGTTATTTTTTTGTTGCTTTCTAAGATTACTTAATGCTATAGAGAAGAGGACACACTTTGATCATCAGTAACTCCCCCACATTTTACAAATTCACTCCAACCCCCCCTTCCCTATCTCTCTGTCTCTCTTGTATATCTCATACAGAGGTAGGAGGATTTCCTTCCCCCCCATTAACTCACATTTTTAATTTGGCATACACAAGGCAGACTAACTCAAAAGAATACATCTGCATAGTTAACAGACATAAATAATGCACTGGCCTTATAGCTTAGTTGCTTCAGCTGTAATTTTTTTTTAAAAAAAAATGTTGTAAAACAAGAGTAGCAAAGTTTACAAATACATTTTTATGTGGATAAACATTTTGTTTTTCTGTATATGTACAAGTTGAATCTCGCTGAATGGATTGTAATAAAATTTTGTATTTAGAATCCTTAAAAAAAATTTTTTTTGGTTTTCATGTTTTATGGATTCTTTAACTAAATGAATAACAGCTGTAACAAATTTGACTTGAAAATCAGCACTGAAAAGACCACAATTATGAAAATAGGTAGGAACATAGAAAAGTTCATATTCTGAATGGCAAGTGTATAGAACAAATAAAACATTTCAGCTATTTAGGCACAGTTTTTAGTGAAGATGGCAAGGTAAATGTGAATTTATATATTTGGTTTAATCCTTTATCCACGTGTAAGCAAAAAAAGTTTGCACCTGAAGTATTTTCAGAACTGGGGCAACTCATGGCAAAGATGGTATAAGTTCTCATCACTTGCCTTAGTATCCCATAATGTAAAGTACATCTCCTTGCGGACATGTATAATGCTATGCATTAAGGGAAGGGTCACTACCCAAACCGGTTTCAACCTTTATTGAGGTCTCATCAGTGGGAGCCAGACCCAGAGGTGGTGATACTTGAGAGTTGGGTTAGAAATTAAAGCACTTGATCAAAGAGACCAAAAATATGAGAGTTCTTGGAAAATTTATTGGCTGAACATCAGTGGCAGAATCATGTTAAAAATGAAGAAAATTAGGAAGGAAATTGACATTGTTTGTATTCAAGAATATGTGAGCAAGACTAATCTAAGGTGGTATGATCACCTAAATAGAATGGGAGAGAAATGATTAGTAAAACAGGTGTTTGATGCCTAGATGGCAGGAAAAAGATCCAGAAGAAGACCAAGGTCTATGTGGATTGATTCAGTCAGAAGTGCCTTAGAACAAAATGTTATGCACAACAATACTGAAGTGCTGACAAGTAATAAGCTAATTTGGAGGAAAATTGTTGATAGCAAATTATTAATAAATGTAAATTTAATCATGTAGTGTCATATTAGTCTGAACACCCCTTGAGGGATACATATTAATAAATTGATGAAGATGAAAAAAAAAAATTGAGTCTTACGCATTTCATTAGACCATTTGTAGGGTCACTGAGGAGAATAAGAATGTTTTGTCTAAATTATATATTTCAGTAATGAAATTTACTGCTCTAACTGAATGGGATTTAGGATGAACATAAGAATATATGTGATCCAAGTATGGTTCAATCAAATCATCTTTATTGGCAGAAAAATTCCAACTGATATTAATAATTATTTACTGGCTAGGTAGAATTTAATAAAATTGAATTTAGGATTTCTTAAAATTTGTTGAGTCATTTAATTTTTTATTTCAGTTAGATCATTTGTAGTGGCAACATTATACAGAAATGTATATATCTACAGTACTTACAATAATAACAATTATTAACTAGGCATCTCCAATCTAAAATCTGAAAACATTCACAGGTGGTCCACACCAACCATTATTGATAATTCTTATCGTATTTCTCTTTAAACTCATTCACTGGCATCTATTCTACTTATTCTTCACTCTCTAAACAGTATATTTCGCAGTGCGTTATTACATAGATTACATACATTTGGAGGGCATTGGTGAGCCAAGTGCTGTGGACGTGTCTAAGAAGAGCTCCTGATTGAGATAAGTTATTCTAGGAATAATTAAGTATATATTAAGTATTACATAGTATTGTTTACTTTAGTAGTTTAATGTGTCTGGGTGATTTTTGTGTGTTTTTTGAATATTTTAACAGTAAACTGATAGATCGATTATCTGTGCTCATGGCTCTCATAAAGAGGAACACAAAGATGGCATGCAGGTTGCCATATTTGTGTGAAAATCTCGATTTAAAAGACTTGATTCAGTGTTCCATTTGTAAAATGTATGCATCAGGGAGAGCAGTTGGAGTCTGGTTAAACAATGATTGTGGAGTAAATGTGTGCAAAAAGTGTAAAGAATGTTTCAGGTCGTGTGAGTGATATCATTGTCGAAAATGAGGAACTAGATAACAGCGATATTCGAGGTATGAACGAGGATATTTGCGAGGTAGTACCTGATAGCTGTGAGAGTTGCATTGATAGAGTGAATAAAGTTAAGCATACAGGACAATTGAATGAATCATGGGAAAATAAAAATGACGACACAGATGCAATGAGTGAAATAGCTTTATTACGCGAGCAATACGTTGTGTAAACCAGCAACTGGAACGTTGGCAACAATCGTACCGACTAATAATCAAAAGTATGATAGAAAAAAAAAGTATGATAGTGAGTGTAAATAAAATGAAAGAGCGTGTATTGTATGGAGATTCCCTAGTAAGAGGTGTGTTAGTTGAGAGTTTAACAAAATCGTACCAACCTGGTGCGACCGTAAAGAATTAAATGAGTCGATTAAGATGCAAAAACAGCGGGTGAAGGAATTGATGGTGGTGGGTACAAATGATTTGAAAGGAAATAAAAAGGCTATGAGTGAGAATGTGAAGGAATTGCTTGAGGTGGCAAAAGAAAAGCGTGAGAGAGTTAGGATAGCGAGTCTGTCGCCATGGCATGACAGTGAAGAGTATAGAAGGAGGGCCATAATTGCTAGTGACTTTATGCGTGAATTATGTTTGAGTGGTGTGGAAATTGTGGATGGTGGAATGTCGATGGGTAAAAGGATTTGTACAAAATGGATGGATTACATTCGAATGGATTTGGTGTGCGGAGACTTAAAAAGGTGTTGTCGAATGTGGTGAAAGTGAAGTTACAGAACCAGGGAAACTAGAGTTATTAAGGGGGGCGGGGAAGTAGATTTGCAGATTTTAGAGAGACAAGTATGTAATATGCTCAAGCGAGTGGGAAAGACCACGAATCAGAATAGGATAGTTAGTATAAGGCATCAAAATAGGAATGGGACAAATCGACTTCTACAATTCATGTATACAAATGCCAGAACTATTAGGAACAAGAGGGAAGAATTTTGGGCCTTGGTTGGCACTTCCAGACCACAAGTTATTGGTATTAGTGAAGCATGGCTGACAGACGATGATACAGCTAGTGGGATTGAATGTGAGGGATATGGTGTGTTCAGGAGTGATAGGGAGAATAAAATGGGGATGGAGTGTTATTGATGAATAGCTGATGAGCTGCAGCCAAGAAGAATAGACATGGAACTGCAGGATAGAGAAGAGAGCACATTTGGTGTGAGATTGAAATTAGCAGAACTAAATATACAGTTGGGTGCTGCTATAGACCAGGTGATGGAATAGATGGTGGAGATAGTATGCATAAGCAAATAGAAGAATGAGTGGAAGGAGGGTAATTATTATGGGAGATTTCACCTATGGTAACATTGATTGGAAGGAGGAGAGGACACATGGGAGGAAGGAATTGGATTTTATATGGTTATTAAGGGATAACTATCTGTGACAACATGTAATAGAAAATATTAGGGGTCAGAGAGTGCTTGACCTGGTAATTGCATCTGAGAATTTGACTGTAACAGATATGGCCACGTTGCCACCAATTGGTGAGAGTGATCATAGGGTCTTGACTTGTGAGGTGGCTAAAGGTGTAGATTTTACAACTAAGACGGGGTACATGTGGAGTTATCAGGCTGGTAAGTATGACAAGCTTAGGAGTTTGATTGGTTCAGTACCATGGCATGTACAACTGCAAGGACTAGAAATTGATAGTGCATGGGAGGCGGTAAAGAAGTGTTTGCATGAAGCAATGGCTGACTGTATACCCAGAGTCCGAATAATAAATCAAGTAGGGGTTAAATGGATGAATAACACCATTAACCTTGAGTTGCAAAAAAAGAAACAACTATGGAGGGAATTTAAGGAGAAAGGTGACTTGCAGGCACATGAACAGTATAAAGCGCAGGCCAGAAGGGTAACGAGTGTGGTAAGAAAAGCAAAAAAGGATTATTAAAGAACATTGGCCATGCAGGCTAAGGAGAATCCTAAACAGTTTTTTCAATATGTTGCAAGTAAAAGAAAAAATGTTTATGGTAGAATGATTTTAAAGAATGTTGATGATAGGGAGGTAACCAACTCAGTTAATATAGTTGAATTACTGAGTGAGCATTTTGCAAGAATATATCTTCCAGGTGGTGATATTGCAGAAATGAATGAAAATATAGATTATACGGGAATTGTGGCGAATGAAGTGGAGGTGAGTAGTCTATTGCAAAACTTCAATGTCAATACATCTGTGGGATTGGATGGTATACCAGCTCGTGTTGTACAAGAAGCGGCTAAAGAATTGTCAGTACCCTTGACCATTTTGTTTAATTCGAGTCTCTGGTCTGGGTTAGTCCCGAGGGGGAGGAAAGAGGGGAAAATAGTTTCACTGCATGAAGGAGGTTCCAAGGCTGATGTTGTAAATTACCGACCGATTAGCATATCAGGTATCGTTGTGAAGGTCTTGGAGAAATCAGTCAAGAGAAGATCATGCCTCAGTAACTTGCTCACGTTTTATAGCACAGTGACGGCTGAACTGGATAAGGGTAATGGGTTTACAGTGATTCTACTGGACCTTGCCAAGGCCTTTGACAGGATACCACATGTTACAGTAATCAGTAAACTGGAGCAGATGGGGATGGATATAGGGTTGGTGAGATGGATAGGAGGGTGGTTGATGGAGAGATACCAGAGAGTGGTTTATTCAGGAGTGGGGTCCAAAAGACGACTTGTGACTAGTGGTGTGCTGCAGGGTTCTGTTCTTGGACCACTACTTTTGAATTTGTTCATTAACGATATAGGAAAGGATCTGAGAGGAAGTGTTCACTTGTTTGCTGATGATGCAAAGCTGGGTAGAGCAATTTTGAGTGCACAGGATGTCAAAATTTTGCAGGATGATTTGAATAGTTTGGAAGACTGGACTAGGGAAAATAGATGTCAATTTAATGTTGAAAAGTGTAAGGTTATGCATTTTGGAGTGAAATGATTAGCAGCAGTATATCACATTGGTGGAACTATACTCCAGGAGATTGATGAGGCCAGGGATTTGGGAGTGTTGTTGGATAAAGGAGTTGAAGGGGGCATGTTGCAAAAGTGGCCAAAACAGTTCATCAAATCGCTTGGTTGCTGAAAAATACTTTAACAAGCAAAGACAAACAAGTTATTGTTCCTCTATATCGAGCCTTGATAAGACCTCATCTAGACTACTGTGCCCAGATATGGGCGCCAGGGTTTCTTCTTGATGGGGAGGAGGTGGAGTGGATCCAGAGACGAGTGACCAAGATGATAACAGGTCTGTAAAATGTGCCTTATGAGAACAGGTTGAAGATTTGTGGGTTACCAAAATTAGTTGATAGGTGGAAAAGGGGTGATATGATTGAGACTTTCAAATTATTGAAAGTTTCTATAGGATTAATCCAGAAGATATTTTTGAGAATAGGATTGGTGGTGGGAGGACTAGGGGCCATACATAGAAGCTGGGCAAAAGTGTGGTTAGCAGGTGTGTTAGAACTAGGTGTTTTTTACTTGGAGAGTGGTGAATGAGTGGAATAAGTTGCCAGAGTCTGTTTGTGGGTGCTATGCCTGTGAATGAGTTCAAGGTGAGATATGATAGATACTGTGTGAATGTCGAATAATTGCTCTTAACATGATGTGAGGGCCTCCCTCGATGAGTCTGTCGACTCCTTGGAGTTGCCCGAGATGATAATAATAACCATATCCTTATTCAGCTTGTGGGTTGATCCTCTTTTTCTCTTCCCTCCTGTCTCATTGAAAAATTTCTTCTGCATTAATCGTATAGAACGTTGTTAGTAACGTCTTCATATCTCTTCTTTTTTCTGTCACCCAAATTCTATAGGATAAATGTAGAAGAAACTGACATACCAATTTATCTTTATGGGGAGCTTTCCACAAACCTCTCACTATCTTGAGCATTCACTTCTGAAGTCACTGTGACTTCAGAAGTGGTCCAGATGTGGTTATATTAAAGCCTTGTAAAGAGGTATAGCAACCTCGTACTTTCTCATGTTTTTGACATCCAAGTGAGCACTTAAGCCATTTCACTCAATTCTGCAAAGTCCATGAACTTTAAATCCATGTTAATATCGCTTGGAAAATGTATAGTCTTGTAAGTTTCTTGCAGTGCAATCCCATCACTGCAATACAGAGTGCATACATAACCTTACACTTTTCCATATTAGTTTGCAACCATTTTCCTTGCCCACAATTAATAGGCTATTTTAATCATTTTTTAGAATCTTATATCATCTGTTGCTCTCCTCATCAGCAAACCACTAGATATTATTTTTCAAATCGTCCTCATTGATGTAGAAATTAAACAGCAGTAGTTTAAGCATAGTCATGTGGCATATCTACTGGTTACCTACTTTTTCCTTGATTCTGCTCCACATACTATTCTGGTATCTATCAGTTTCCTTCAGATTGTGCTGCCAGTTTTATATCTATTCCCATTTACCCTAATTTATATAATGACTTCCATTCAGTATTTTGTCAAAGTCTTTGCAACATCCAGTAGTCTCATTAGGTAGACGTTTCCCTTATCCATCCCATCCCATTAAGTGGGATGGATAAGGGAAATGCTTATCAAGGCAAATGTTATCAAGACTTATTAAGGCAAATCTTTCCATTCACAAGAACCTACCACTGAATTCTGACCTTATGATATAATAATAAATAAAGGAAATGAAAAATTCAAAGGTGTCTGAACACAAACAATACCCTTAATAGATGAGTGTTTGTTACAGTAGTTGTTGATATAAGACAGGTCACATGTATTCAAACCATTCATCTGCTCATTTCATATTACTGTTGAGTTTGAGTTCAGCATCCTGAAGTTGATTAGATTCCCTTAATTACAGTTAAAAAATAATGTTTAGCAGTCAGTGTAACATGAAGATAGATGATATGTTTTTATTGCTACCATCAACCTTCTATCCAGTGATATGAATATGTCTGTCTAGTTTGTGAATTGCAAGAGCACCACAGATTTCCTCTTCCCTGTCCAACTAATTTGTGTAACCAGAACTTGCTTTTGGTCATTGTTCAGTAAACTATTTAAGTTGTGGGTAAAATATATTTCTTGCAAATTATGATAGGCAGACATTTTGAAGTGTATGTACACTTTGTAAATTATCATAATGCTACTACTTTCAGAAATGTGTTTCTTAACACAAATATCAGTCTGGCTAGCAAGAAATAGTGAATTAATCTTTCTAAAAACATCATAACAAAAAATCTTGTAAAGGCTTTTTCTTGAAAGTAATAATATTTATATTTGATTCAAATAAAATATTATCTTAATTTTATTAATTATTAGTAAAAGTAACATCAAAATTCTGTATTTTTTTTAAAAAAGCATGTGCTTTCATTTGCTTTTCAGGGTCATCCATTCATGGAGAGTCTTACAGAGAATAAGCCCCTCTTGTACAGCCTTATTATTTCAGGTTTAGCTATTGTTGCTCTTGTAACAGGATTCTTGCCTGGCTTAGCTAATCAGTTTGAGATAGTTGAATTTTTACCTGAAGTAAGTTTGATATATAATTTAGGAAAACAATTTGAGTTAGTAAATATTAGCCTGGATCATATTCATATTGTTAACATCATCAGAGACTTTCTGGGAGTCAAGGACTTGTCAAGGGAAGCAATGCACCAACCAGACTAGCTGTCATACCATCTCTTAAGCTCATTAACACCAGATGCATTCACCACTTCAACAGGAAAATTGTTCCACTCACTCACTGCTCTATGAGAGAAAAATCTAGCTCTCACCACTAGTTTAGCAGCAGCACAAGCTAAACTTCCACAGATGTCCCCTTGTCTTTCCCCACCTTCCATAAAACAAAACTTTTCATCAACCAGTATGCTATAACCCCCTTGCAGAAGTTTATAGATATCCATTATATCACCCTCCCTCTTTCTTCTTTTTACTCACATCAGCAATCTACATACTCCTAAATATCTCCTCATAATTGCATTCCATAATCCTGATCTCATCTGAGATCAGGATTATGATTTGAACAGGCTGGAATTGTGGGCATGGGAAAATGGATGTTAGTCCAATGTCAGTAAATGTAAAGTCATTCACTTTGATGTGATTAGATATCCAATGTCATATTATATTGATGGGATTATGCTAGAAAGAAACTGATCAGGCTAGGGATCTTGGAGTGGAGGAAGTTGAAGTTCAAGGGCCCATATAGCAAAGATTGCAAATACAACACAAAAGATAATTGCAATGCCGAAACGATCTTTAACATGTAAAAGTAAGGATGTAATTTTGCCTCTTTATGAGGCCTTGATAAGACCTCACTTGGACTACTGCATGCAGGTCTGGTCTCCTGGTTTCTGTTGTGATTATGATATAGTGGAGAGAGTGCAAAGGAGAGTGTTAAAAATGATATCAGGAGTGAAATACAGATTATGAAGACAGATTGAGAATTTGTAGACTGCAGACACTAGCAAACAGGAGAACGCGGGGTGATATGATTGAGACTTACAAACTTTGAAAGGGCTATACAGGATTACAGTTGATGGAATTTTTCAATTTATGGAGGGTGGGGAAAGGACAAGAGGGCATCCTTGGAAGCTGAGAATGAATGTTGCTAAGAATGGGGGAGAGTTAGATTTTTCTCTCATAGGGTGGTGCATGATTGGAATGGATTGCCATTCGATGTTCTGAGTGCAAGCAGTATGAATTAATTTGAGAATAAGTATGATAGCTGGTGCATGTAGTATGTGGCCTCCCTCAATGAATCTCTGATTCCCTGGAGGTCTCGCTTAATCATAATAATAAGATGAGATTCCTAGCCTCATTAATTTCATGTAATATAATCCCATCAATATAATGTCATTGGAAATCTCATCAAACCAGAGTGTATAACTTTATGCTTCTATGTCCTTCTCAATATTATTCAGATATAGATTGAAAAGTGGTCCAAGGACTGATCCCTGAGGTACACTACCAAATACCTTCAATCTGGTTGAACCCCCCCCCCCCCATTTACCACATTTTGATACTTCTTCCTCAGCCATGCACTTATCCATGTCAATAGTTTATATTCCAATACCATATTAACTAAATACTTAAGGAATTGACAGCGTACACTAGAAATATAAATTAAATCAACTTTAATATATACTTTCTGATATTTTGGCAACGTCATGTTGACATCTTCATGGGAACTTAAGATAAAGACATGTGCATGCAAGTACTACATAACAGCAAATGAGAAGTGAAACGAGGAAGTTACCATTTTCCTAAAGTCCTGATGGTGCACCTGGTGGGCTATATTAGGTGTTCTTGGCCTTTAGGCTGAAGTTCTGATATATGTTTCCCAAATTTGGGGCAGTCTCATGCAACCAAATTTGTTAAGGTTTGGCATGTTCATAAGGGCTGAGGCTGATTCCATGAATAGTCTTTCATATTTGAACTTGCTGTGGTGTATTACTGTGGCTTTCTTCCACCTTATTCTGTGGCGAGTATCCAGAGCATGGTCTGCAAGCCCAGAGTGGCTGTACTGGTGAAATCAGATGTAGTCCTTGTGTTCTGAGATTCTGATATTTTCTGTCCTGCCTGTTTGGCCATAGTAGGACAGTTTACAGTTGCAAGGGACCTGGTATAATTTTTGGCTAAATATTTAGCCAAAGCACTCTCACACTATACTGGCAACACACCATCACACACAAAAAAACTCAGCCTACTTCAAAGCCAGTATAGAAAACCTTACACTCCAACATAATGACATAATGGTCAGTTTTGACATCTCCTCCTTATTCATAAATATCCCCCTCAAAGAAACCTTATAGTTAATCCAAGCTAAATTTCCTCCCAATATCTCAGCCCTATTTCAGTTGACAATGAACTCAGGCTATTTCGTTTGGCAGGAAAAATTCTACAAACAGATAGAGGGGACAGCCATAGGTTCACCACTTTCCCAGCCCTTTACCAACTTCTTTATGGAGACTTTTGAAGAGAAAGCCGTAAACTCTGCCCCACAAAAATCTACCATATGGCTTCGCTACATTGATGATGTGTTTGCTCTTTGGTCACATGGCCCGGATACACTCCTCTCCTTCTTAACACACTTAAAACAACCAACATCCTAGAATCAAGTTCACCCTGGAAAAAGAAAAACAATAGCCTCCCCTTCCTAGACACACTAGTCACCTGCCAACCTGATGGAACCTTGGTTTTTTCAGTTTATAGAAAACCCACCCATACAGGCAGATACATTTACCAACAATCCCCCCCCCCTCACAACAATATGGAGTTATTAAGACACTATTCAACAGGACAAAACTAATCTGTTCAAATGACCAAGCCCTAACTACTGAGCTAAATCACATCCTTAACACTTTCTCAAAACAAATACTAAAACCAGTTATCCACAATCCACCTCCCCACCCTTCACAAAAAAAATTACTCTAAATCCATTACCATTCCCTACATCCGAGGCACCTTGGAAAAAATCAACAAAATCCTAAAAAAACATGACTTGACCTCTTGTTACAGACCATATAGAAAATTGGCATCCCTTATCTGCTCAAGTAAAGACCAACCACTTCCCCTAGACCTACCTGGTGTATACCAGGTCCCTTACAGCTGTAAATTGTCCTACTTTGGCCAAACAGGCAGGACAGCAAATATCAGAATCTCAGAACACAAGGACTACATCCGATTTCACCAGTACAGCCACTCTGGGCTTGCAGACCATGTTCTGGATACTCGCCACAGAATAAGGTGGAAGAAAGCCACAGTAATAAACCGCAGCAAGTTCAAATATGAAAGACTATTCATGGAATCAGCCTTAGCCCTTAGGAACATGCCAAACCTTAACAAATTTGAGAAACATATATCAGAAGAACTTCAGCCCAAAAGCCAAGAACACCTAATATAGACCGCCAGGGGGCACCATCAGGACTTTAGGAAAACGGTAGCTTCCTCGCTTCGTTTCTCATTTGCTGTTATGTAGTACTTGCGTGCACGTGTCTTTATCTTAAGTTCGCATGAAGATGGCAACGTGATGTTGCCGAAATATCGGAAAGTATATATTAAAGTTGATTTAATTTATATTTCTAGTGTACGCTGTCAATTCCTAAGTATTAGTTATCTTGTTTAACCAGCGTATAAGCCTTTCTGCATGAATCACTGAGGGCCTAGCCAATTTGGCTAAATATTCCTTTAGTATATGTACTGATATCTCATCTGTCACAGCTCTCTAATTCTTATCCAGGTTTTGCAAGAGCTCATGCAGCTCCTTCTTACTCTCATCTATCTCTTTATTTAGCATCCGTGTGTAGAGGCTTAAGTGCTGTGAGGACATCATATTGGAGGCTTAATGGATTGTATACAGCACTCAGAAGGGATTAAAACAGAATTTAATACTTCCTATATATTTTGTCTCAGTAAATGAGACATCTTCAGGGATTACAAAAAAAAAACTAATGTAACATCAAAAACAAATAACACACAATACTAAGCCCAACCACGTGGATGACACTAAAGTCCTATCTAGGTGGAGCGCCCTCTAAGGTCAGTTGTAGGTGCCTTGGGATGTAAAGTGGGACCTCTGGTGATAAGCGTTTCCCAAATCTTAGGAAGATTAATGCAGCCATATTTGTTGAGATTTGGTTGATTCCTGAGAGCTGCTGCTGATTCTAAGAATAGTCTCTCTTTTTTGAATTTGCTGTGGTGGAGCATGGTGGTTTTTTTCCACGAGATCCTGTGGGTTGTATCCAAGACATGGTCAGCCAAGCCTGAATGGCCATAGTTGTGTGTGCGGACTTATGTTCCTCCAGGCAGATAGTGGCTGATCTGCCTGTCTGTCCAAAGTATGCCAGTTTACACGAACAGGATACTTTATATACTCCAGGCACTGAGAGAGGAGGGAACTGATCTTTTGTAGAGCAGATAAAGGTAGCAAGTTTGCAGTGTGGCTTAAATGCCGTGTGTAGGTTATAATTTTTTAAAATCTTGGCTATTTTTTAGATGTGCTACAGATGTAGGGTATGGTGATGGCATTTCTAAACTCTTTTTGAAGAGGCGACCGAGGAGAGGGGGAGGACCTGATTATTTTTTTAATACTATGATCGCTAGCCATTGGAGAGGAAAGTATTGTGTATGTGGTCAAGCTCAGTTGTAAGGGCGGTTCCACTGGAACAAAGATTGTGGGCTCTCTTGGTAAGAGTTTACAATGAGGAGATGTCAAAGCTTACTAATATGTCTGTGTTATTTAGGGAACTGCCATGGGTCCCTCCCCCTCTCACCCCCTCTTGCCAATTTTTATATGGAAGAATTTGAAAAACGAGCCATAGACTCAGCCCCTCTCAAACCTTCTATCTGGCTAAGATATGTAGATGATGTGTTCTCTATTTGGCCTCATGGCCCAGACACATTAGACTCTTTCCTCAGTCACCTCAACAGCCTACATCCAAGAATCCAGTTTACAATGGAAAAGGAAAAGAACAATTGCTTACCCTTCCTAGACACCTTAGTTACATGCCTTCCCAACGGTACACTTTCCTTCACTGTATATAGAAAACACACACAGGCAGATACATTCACAAACTCTCCCACCACCACCCCGCTCAGTAATATGGCATTATTAAAACTCTTACCAAGAGAGCCCACAATCTTTGTTCCAGTGGAACTGCCCTTACAACTGAGCTTGACCACATACACAATACTTTCCTCTCCAATGGCTACAGTGATCACAGTATTAAAAAAATAATCAGGTCCTCCTCCTCTCCTCAGTCTTCTGTTCAGAAATGCCATCACCACACCCTACATCCATGGCACATCCGAAAAAATAGCCAATATTTTAAAAAGGTACAACCTGCACACAGCATTTAAGCCCCACCGCAAACTTGCTACCTTTATCCGCTCTACAAAAGATCAGCTCCCTCCTCTCTCAGTGGCTGGAGTCTATAAAGTACCCTGTTCGTGTAAACTGGCGTACTTTGGACAGACAGGCAGATCAGCCACTATCCGCCTAGAGGAACATAAGTCATACATCTGCAAACACAACTATGGTCAGTCAGGCTTGGCTGACCATGTCTTGGATACAACACACGGGATCTCATGGAAAATAACCACCATGCTCCACCACAGCAAATTCAAAAAAGAGAGACTATTCTTAGAATCAGCAGCAGCTCTCAGGAATCAACCAAATCTCAATAAATATGGTTGCATTAATCTTCCTAAGATTTGGGAAATGCTTATCACCAGAGGTCCCACTTTACATTCCAGGCCACCTACAACTGCCCTTAGAGGGTGCTCCACCTAGATAGGACTTTAGTGTCACCCATGTGTTTGGGCTTAGTATTGTGTGTTATTTGTTTTTGATGTTACATTAGTTTTTTTATAATCACTGAAGATGTCTCATTTACTGAGGCAAAATATATAGAAAGTATTAAATTCTGTTTTAATCCTTCTGAGTGCTGTATACAATCCATTAGGTCTCCAATATGATCTTTATTTAGCATATTGGTAGCACCATGTGCCATGATACATACACCTGGTTGATAGATCTAAGTGAGGTGAGCGTTTGTTATTTGAACAGTCTCATTTGCTTCTGACAGGATAATGTCTGCATTCAGTAACATTTTTCTTATACATTCATTCTTTCTCTTACTTGCAGCCTTGCAATAAAATTCTTCTGGGTTGACTTTAGCTTACAACGATAATTTATTTGCAAACTCTGATTTAGCTTTTCATATAACACTTATAACTTTTTGGCTTGCACTTTATATAACTTCTCTTATCCTTATTTCATAGTTTTTGCCTTCTATATCATCATCATCTTGTGAATCTCTTGCTTAATAAGGTTGCACATCCATTTCACTCCCATCCTATTTGTTCTTCAAACTCTAAGGACACAATCAGACATTTCATCATTCAAGCATTTTTTTTTTCAAAACTTCTCATGTACTCTTGATATCCTTCATGTACAGTAGCTAATTACATAAGACTGAATGCAGTATTCTCCTGAGTTTGTTATAATTTCCAGCTTTGTAATTGAGCACATAACTTGCCCTAATGGGACCATCCCTATACTTAACTGTTTCCCAGGTCAGTACTGACCAACTGGTGGCCAAACGCTCATGTTCTTAACTCAGTTCACATCTGAGAAAATAAATACATTTCATCCTGTTAGCCTCCACTTCACACCAAATAGTCTCTCTAATTCACTGCTAATTGAACATTATTATTGCTTTCATGAAAGCAATAATAATGCTTTCATGAGCTTCTAACTAACTGGACTCAAATCGCTGAAAGGACAAATCACATGATTTGTCCTTTCACGTTTCATCTACACGAAAGGACAAATAATATTCACAACATACTTAAAGGGTTACCAGAAAGGAAGACATCCATGAATAATCACCATTAATAGTAAACTTTCTCTCTTTAAACTTGATTATTCCAGTTACTACATCTGACTCTAAGAGCTACGTTTCACTAATGCAAGCAACTTTAGGCCAAAATGTGTTTACTAAAATAACAGTATCAATCCCTTGCTTCCTGATGTTTCTGGCATTTGTGTATCGGCATAACAAGTTAACCCCCCCCCCCATCTTTTTTTTTTTGTATACTTACATATGCAATGCCTTGTGGTAAGTATATCAGAAGGTATGACTGCTGTTTGGATGGAATGTTTCCTGCTTATAGTCCTTTCAGATCCTTTTGGAAAAGTTGATACTTTTTTTTCAGTTATTCCATGCTTTGATATAAATTGTGAGGGAAGATGGAGTTTCATATGTGAGCCAGTTATGCTATGCTCGCCCTTCGCTTGTATGGCCTTTTGGGGAACAGTTCTTAGTCAGCTGCTGGGAATATAGAATGGAATGCGGAATAAATGCTTCCAGATTAATGAGGATTATTTCAGTGATATGTTCAGTATATATGTTTGGATCAGTAGGTTGGAACAGAGAATCAGGCATAGAAGTTACAAAGATCCTCCTGCTTGACGTTTGTATAGTGCCATGCAACACATGGGTGTGCATGTTGCTCTGTGAGGGAAGATTAGTACTAGGTTATGGTGTGAATTACTTAAAGGACAAATAATATTCACAGCATACTTAAAGGGTTACCAGAAAGGAAGACATCCGTGGTGTTTGGAGTGTAGTTGGGTTATCTGGTATTTGAGTGAGCATGTAAATGATTTGCATAAGGTTGTTGATAGCAAATGTCTAAACATCTCTACCTTCCTGATCTGTTCAGTTAAAAAGGGGAAGCCAACTCTCTGAGAAAGATAACCTTCTTAGGTTATCTTCCTCAGAAAGATGGTCTGCAATTTTCAGACCGAAATATTTGACTAATTAAATATCTTTCTTGTGTTTACGTGCTTATATTATTCAACCTTCTTAGGAAGGTTAGGCTGAAGAAAAATCAACATTTAAAGATAGGAAATCAAGAAGTTTGGAATAGTTGGTAGCAATAGGAGAATGCTAGTAAATGAATTTGATAGAATAGGGTAGAGATATCTCAGCCAGAGGTAGTCAAAATCAGGAGCTTCTAATTACTCTTTGGTATGCACAGATGCTATCTTTGAGCTGAAATGAGTCACAGAGTGTATAGTTGGGAAAGTTGAAATGAATAGTCCTTGCAGAAGTTGTAATTTGGATTTCTGTTTGGAAAAGGTGGTGAGGATATACAGGCTAGAGGTGGAATTGAATATTATTGAAGTTGGAATTTAAACCATATTTGTTTGTAAAGTGGATTTGGAAGGTTTTGTTTTCTGAGGTTTGTAGTTCACCATATGGTCCAATCACGTTTCCTTATGCAGTATTGGAGTTATGATTTTCACAGTGGCTGTTAAATTATTATTATTGATATTATTATTATACAGGTATCTCCATGGAGTCAGAAGAAAAGGTAGTAAACTTTGGGAGATCCATTATTCACACACTAGCTATCATTCATAATGCCTATCATACCTCTCCTATCCCTAAACTCATTCACTGATGATGCAACCTGTTCGACCCATTCATTACCTTCCAGGCAAAAAATTTATTCCTAAACCCTTGCTAACCACACTCGTACACAGTGTCTGCTGGTGACCCCTTGTTCTTTCCTTCTTGTCATGTACTGGTGGGGGGGGGGAGAACTGAAAGGAATAAGATTGACATTGCCTTCAGTGTCAGTCCTATAAAAACCCTTTTAATAACTTAAATTCTTCTATCCTGTCTCCTCTTTTGCAATTATTCAGCTAATTTTTGAAGTCTGCAGACCATCAATCTCTTCTCATAGCGAGCATTCCACAGTTCTGACACAATCACAGGCTGCAGAAACCAAATGCTTTTGTGAAAGTGAGTGGAATGAATTGGTGAAGATGAGTTATTAATCAACCTAATGTCCTCTTCTGTATTTAATTAGTTATTTTTAGGGAGCTCTTAGGGGCACCACCCCAAATCTGATAGCAATATTTGATAAGTGAATTTGTAATTTGTATGAGATTATTATTTGTTTGGAGGTAAAGTAATGCCTTGAGTTAAAGAGGAATCCTAGTTTTTAGTACAAGTCTGCAGGATTTTCTGAATAAATTGAATAATAAATTTGGTAGTATGAATAGCAAGGAAAAAAAAAAAAAGACGGTAAAAGTAGAACAGAAACATTGAAAATATCAACTGCGTCCTTAATGGAGAACCTATAGAAAAATAAAACATTTCAGCTGCTTAGGCACAGTTTTCAGTGCTAATGATAGTTTAAATTAGGAAATAGACAACAGAATTTGCAACACTAGTAGTAGGAAGTCTACTGGATAATTTTTTTATGGATTAAGAGAGAAATTAGTCTAAACACTACACTATGTACAAAAACATGTTCAAACCAATTTTAACATATGGATATAAGAGTTGGGTTAGAAATAAAACACTTGATCAAAGACTGAAGACCAACAAATATAAGAGTTCTGAAAAAGAATAGGAGAATGAACAGATGGCATCAATGGCAATGTCATATTAAAAATGAAGACGTTAGGAAAAAACTTGACACTTTTAGCATTCAGGAACATGTTAGGAGAGCTAATCTCAGATGGTATGGTCACTTAATCAAAGAGAACAGTAGAGGAATGGTTAGAAAAAGCAGTGTTTTTTGCCAGGATGAGCAAGAAAAAGACCAAAATTTAGGTAGATTGAAACAGTAAGACATTCCTTAGGAGGCAGAAATATGAGATCTGATAATATTGATTTTGTTGTATAATGAAACCTGTGGAGCATTCATGACTAAATATACACACGTAGCCAAAATAAGATTTTTTACTAAGTAAATATTTCGTTCTAAGTATCATAGGACATCTTCAGTACAGTTAATTCAACCAATACTAGGAATTAACAGTTAGGGCACAAGCTTACAATGGAATCCCTCTATGTGTGCAGTAGAGTGTTATAGAAATAAATTAAAATATAGCTGGAAAAAAAAATAAAACATGAGTATATTAAAATGGGATAACATATAGAATTATGTTACACAATTTAGGATGACAATTTCCCAGACTATAGGGATAGTAAGAATGTCATTACGGTTCAAATTAGGTCTGTGATGTAGGGCTTCAGCACTTTCTTTATATAAATGTTCATGTTTATATGAAGATCTATGTAGAAGTTTTTTTTTTTTTTTCAATTCCGTGTTGTGCGAAGCCATATTTCTGTGGTTTGATGAGACGGATATGGTCTTGATGTTCAGAAATGTGTTTGTTGATGGATCTGCCTGTCTGTCCATAGTAGGACAATTTACAGGAGCATGGGACCTTGTATACCTATGGTAGCATAAGAGGTGAAAGTCTGTCTTTAGGATAAGGTAACCAATTTTGGATTTGGTTGAATGGTTTGTAGGTAGCAGCCAGTTTATAATTCTTCAAGGTTTTTGAAAGATATTCAGAGATGCCTTTGACACATGGTATGGGAATCCTATGGGTTTGTTCTTGTCTAGGTTGATGTGCGGGGAAGTGACTGATGATTTTTTGCATTGTTTTTGAATTATATCCATTTTGTATGGTGGTATTTTTGATTATTTCCAATTCTTTGTTTAAAGAACCTTTGGAGAAGCAGAATCTGTGTGCTCTGGTTACTAATGATTTAATGATGCAAAATTTCTGAGATGGATGGTGAGCAGAAGAATTGTGAATGTAGCATCCTGAAAAAGTCAGCTTTTGATAGACAGTGGTGGAGATGGGACCATCTTCTTTCCTTTGGATTTGTACATCCAGGAAGGAGATATCCTGCGGAGATTCTTTTTTGAGAGTGAAATTGATGCACGGGTGAAGAAGGTTGATTTTATCTAGGAACAAGTGTAGTTCTTGTTCAGAATGACCCCAGACAGCAAAGATGTCATCAACATATTGTAGCCAGGTTTAGGATTAAACGTGAAAATTTTCTTCCAGGTGTTCTAGAAAGAAGTTGGCTAGGTTTGGTGATAAGACGAACACAAACTGGCAACAAATATTTTAGAAATCACAAAATTAGAAGCGGAATTATCTAGCACGTTAAATCAAGAATTGCTACTATTGATTATTAATGTCTCAAAAAATGCAGGAATCAAAGCATTTGAAAAAGTAATACTAATCTACATAAAAAATACTTTACCTTGTTAAATCAATCCAAGCAAAATACCAGCAAATTACCAACCGAAAAATGGGCTGTCAACTTATCTAGTCGTCCACTAACAGAAGATAAATTAAATGTTCTAGCAAGAGGTCATAAATTTGCCATTTCACCTAAACGCATTTCATATTTAGATTTTATACACAATATTGAAAGAAACATCGGCCATCTTTCCAATACTGAAGCCAATAGACTGCATTTCGAAATTGCAAAAATAATATATGATGCCAAACCTTCTGACTTGAATATCCCTCCATCAGAATTCAATGCTCTTATCTCCTTAAAACGTAATAAAAACATAATTATCACCAGAACCGACAAAGGAAATAGTACTGTTGTCTTAGATACTAATACTTATGACTGAAAAAGGAATGTACTACTCCGAGATTGTAATACATACGCCCAACTTGATTATGATCCTACAAAACGACAGCTCAAGAAACTGAAGAAACTACTAAATGAAACCATTTCCTTAGATCAAGAAACAATAAAAAAACTGAAGACATACCAAGCCAGGCCTCCTAGAATATACGGTCTACCTAAACTCTACAAGAATAAGATTCCACTCAGACCTGCCGTGGATTCTGTTGGCAGCCCGACTTACAAATTATCAAGATATTTATCTAACCTTCTCTATCCTCTCATAGGCCACTTAGCATTATCAATTAAAAATTCCACAGTTTCATGCAAAAATAAAAGACATTCAACTGTTGGAAACTGGCATGCTAATTAGCTTCGACATTGTCTCCCTCTTCACTAACACGCCCCATAAGGAAACGATAGACTTGCTAACTCGGAAATTCCCATCCGACATTGCCGAATTATTCAAATTTGTTATTACATCTGGATACTTCACCTGGGAAGAGAAAATTTACAAGCAAGAGGAAGGAACAGCAATGGGATCTTCCTTATCACCAAACCTAGCCAACCTCTTTCTAGAACACCTGGAAGAAAAAATTTTCACTTTTAATCCTAAACCTGGCTACGATATGTTGATGACATCTTTGCTGTCTGGGGGTCATTCTAAACAAGAACTACACTTGTTCCTAGATAAAATCAACCTTCTTCATCTGCGCATCAAATTCACGCCCAAAAAAAATCTCCATATGGTTCCATCTCCACCTTTGCCTATCGAAAGCCAACTTTTTCAGGACGCTACATTCACAATTCTCCTACTCACCATCCATCTCAGAAATTTTGCATCATTAAATCATTATAACCAGAGCACACAGATTCTGCTTCTCCAAAGGTTCTTTAAACAAAGAATTGGAAATAATCAAAAATACCCATATAAAATGGATATAATCCAAAAACAATGCAAAAAATCATCAGTCACTTCCCCGCACATCAACCTAGACAAGAACAAACCCATAGGATTCCCATACCATATGTCAAAGGCATCTCCGAATATCTTTCAAAAACCTTGAAGAAATATAAACTGGCTGCTACCTACAAACCATTCAACCAAATCCAAAATTGGTTACCTTATCCTAAAGACAGACTTTCACCTCTTATGCTACCGTGGGTGCACGAGATCCCATGCTCCTGTAAATTGTCTTACTATAGACAGACAGGCAGATCCATTAACAAATGCATTTCTGAACATCAAGACCATATCTGTCTCATCAAACTGCAGAAATCTGGCCTCGCACAACACGGAATTGAAACACCGAACTATAGGATCCACTGGGGAAAAAACTAAACTTCCACATAGATCTTCATATAAACCTGAACATTTATGTAAAGAAAGTGCTGAAGCTCTACCTCACAGACCTAATTAGAACCATAATGATGTTCTTACTATCCCTAAAGTCTGGGAAATTGTCATCCTAAATTGTGTAACATAATTCTATATGTTATTTCATTTTAATATAATCATGTTTTTTTTTTTTTTTCCAGATATAGTTTAATTTATTTCTGTAACACGCTACTGCACGCATAGAGGGATTCCATTGTAAGCTTGTGCCCTAACTGTTAATTCCTAGTATTGTTTGAATTAACTGTACTGAAGATGTCCTATGATACTTAGGATGAAATATCTACTTATTAAAAAATTTTATTACTATGGTTAGTTGGTCAATAATATTGATGTCATGATGGATAACAGATTAATTTGGAGGAAAATTGCTGATAGAAAGTTAGTAATGATGTAACCTTTTCATGTGATGCTATCATAATATCCTTTACACCCATGAGAGTATATATCAAGAATCTGATTAGAATGATTTTAAAAAAAATAAACACTTGATCATGTATGTATAAAATATGATTTATTTGCTATATTCGTGATCTCATTTATGTCACAACAACCATCATTTCCTGATGTGTATCAAAGGTTGTACAAGTGTTAGGTGGCTGGATTGTGTTTGCTTAGATTTTGTGCTCACTAATGCTACTGCTTTTAAAAGTATTTATATATACGAAGGTGGTCTGAAAAGCAGGATTTTTTTTTTTCTAAGCTGGTACATCAGTCATAAGCATCCATGAAATTGCAAGTCATTCTATCAAGTAGTTTGTTTTATACAGCTGTCTGAAGCAAAAGTGTTGTCTGTTTGAAATGGATAAAATTGAGTATTGTGTGATTATAAAATTATTTGTAAAAGAAGGTTAAACTCCAAAAGAAATTCATTTGAAGTTCATATAAGTTTATGGGTCCTTCATTTTCGACAATTAAAAAGTGGGCTGCCGAGTTTAAACGTGGCTGCACCTACCTTGAAGATGAATCATGTGGAGGACGTCCAAAAAGTGTAACAACACCAGAAATTGTTGATCAAGGGCTCGATATGGTATTGGATGACTGGCTGGTGAGTCAAAATGGGTGAAATTACTGAAACTATAGGATATATTTCAAAAGAACGTGTAGGATATATTTTGCATGAAGAATTGCAAATGAGAAAGCTTTGCGCAAGATGGATGCCATGCTTGCTCACAGCAGATCAAAAATGCACTGACATGAAAATCTGTGAACAGTGCTTGGAGTGTTTTAACAAGAATAAAACTGATTTTGTGCGTCAATTTATTATTATGGATGAGACTTGGATTCACCATTACATGCCAGAATCCAAACAGCAATCAAAACAGTGGATAGAAGCTGGTTGTTCAGTGCCAAAGAAGACAAAATCAGTTCCATCAGCAGGAAAGGTCATGACATTGGTGTTTTGGGATGCTAAAGGCATTTTGTTTATTAATTATCTTGAAAAGGGTAAAACAATAACCCTGGAATATTATTCTGATCTTTTAACCAGACTAGACAAAAAAAATATTTGAGAAAAGACCTGGTTTGCAGAAGAAAAAAATCATCTTTCATCAGAACAATATACACCTGCTCACAAAGGTGTTTTGGCAATGGGAAAATTAAGGGATCTGCACCATGAATTGTTGGAACATCTACCCTATTTCCCAGATTTGGCTCCCTCTGACTTCTATCTCTTCCCAAAATTAGATCTCTTCCTTGCTGGTCTTTTTTTTTTTTTTTTTCTCCAAATCAAAAGGTGATTGCAGCTGTATAGGGGTATTTTGCAGTCTTACTGAGAACCACTACAGGGATGGGATAATAGCACTGGAGCATCGCTGGAATATGTATTAGTCTTAAGGTAGATAATGTTGGAAAAGAAAAATAATTTTGAAATTATAAATTCATTTTTTCATTGTTAAGCTGAGAACTTTTCAGACCACCCTCGTGTGTGTGTGTGTGTGTGTGTGTGTGTGTGTGTACACACACACACGCGCACACACACACACACACACACACACACCTAAATTTACATTCCAAATGACAGTACAGCAATGAATCTAAAAAGACTGAAGAACTCAAGATCAACTATAAATAAGTATTTTGAGCTTTTCAACAAAAAGATTTACTCTACTTAATATTCTATCAAAGCAAGCACTCATGTAGGTATGTCTATAGCATGAGAAAGAGGATAGCAGCAAAGCTAAATGTCAACTGAGTGATACAGTTTTGCTAAGTCTGACAAACCACCTGAAGCATAAAACATTGGTGTAGTTCCAAGCAGGAAATTATATATATAAAAAAGAGATTTTTGCTGCCAGTTGTGGCATGCTAATTGTAATGACTGATGAACTTATAAAAATCGAAGATGGAATCTTAAACTTACACAAAATAAATTTATTAGCCGTAAAATTTTGCCTATGTATCATAGGCATCCTCAGTATGCTAATAATGAAATACAGAATAAAATTACAATGAACAAATCGTTTTCATAAAGCACCACTATATCATTAATAGGACAGTAGACAGTAAGATTCCCAATTATTTATTATTATATTTTTTTAAATCATTCATAGGCAAAAATTTTACAGGTGATAAATTTATTTCACTTAAGTTTCCATCTTTAATTTTTCTAACTATGTCAAAACAGTTTCTATGATCTTTTGGAAAGTCCATGGTCAGCCTAGAACTGCAACATATTATGTTTGGTGTATTTTTTCATGTAAAATCTTGACACATCAGAAAGAAAACTCAAAGTAAAGCATAATCAGTGTCTCAATGTTAACTTGGCTACTTACCGCCAAAAACCCTAGCAAGCTTTGCATCCTCATCACCTTGTCGATCCAAGATGCTACTGATGTGGAAAATAAAAATATAATACCATTATACTGAGCTTTCATTCGTAAACAGATGCAGCGCTAAACAACATCTACAAGCTCGCTAAACAATGCAAATGTCAGGTGTCACCACTTTGGGTCTATGAATACATGGGGAGATGGAACAAATCTCACACTTAGTCAAAGTAACTTGTGATATGTCAGTGAGCAGGTCTGCTTTTAAAACTTCAGTGAATAACATGTCAGAAGGCACCTCTGCTATGTTTCATATACGAGCTGTCAGATCTCACCTATGCATAGAAGGAACAAGATAGAAGACTATGTCAACAATATACTGGAAGAAAAACGACAAGTGGAGATGATGTGTGGACAATCAACCATAAAAAAGTATGGTGGTTTGAAGTTCTTATAGGCAGAACTAAATAGCTAAATAACAGATGTAATGATTGCTTTGTGATAGTCATATTGAAGTTTAGAAAGGTCAGAAAATCATATATTGTGTAACTCACTGTATTTTTTACATATTATATATTTTTGCTTAACATTACCAACTTATTCAACATTGATAAATTAGATAATCATTATATTGTAACTGCAAAGTAATTCATTACTTAATGAAAAATATACATCATTTTCTAAACATTACAAAATATTGCACAATTTTCAAAATGCTTGTTATATTTAAATAGTGCAGTGCATCATAAATAATTTTTTTTTTCCTTTGCAGTTCCAGAAGATAATTTTGATTGTGCTGGCCACAGATCTTATATTTTCTTTCATTGTAGATAGGATATGCTTATTTCTTACTGGAAAAGGAAAACTAAAAGAACTGTGATAACAAGAACATTTTTTCTCTCATAATTTTTATCACATATTCATTCTGTCAACAGAGGTTGAGGGGAAACAAATATCATGTCATGTACAAAAGTTCAACTAAATAAAGCAGGGCTTCAATATGTTCATTGAAATGATAGGAAGTCATTCGGTAAAAGATATTTTTTGAATGTGGAATGCTATTTATAATATGTACAGATTTAAACAATATTCTTGGTTACTTCACTATTTAAACAAAATGTGCAGGGATTTGTTTTGAGAACTTTTATTGTTGCGTGTATTAACAACAGTTATTTAAGTAAAATCATTGCATTTTGATTAGATTGTGTGTTTTCTATCAATTTTAAATAAGTAATTATCATTATGGTAGTTTTCTAGCTATTAACACTTTTTTTCATTTTATCTTTCTTATAAAGAAAATGGGAAAAGTGGTCCTTGTTGGAGATGTAAACAGCAGAGTAGGAAATTAATTCTGTATGCTTGACTAGATCACTTAATCTAAGGTGGCATGGTTAGGGATATAGAAATGTTGTGAAAAAATTTCGAAGAAAGGGCAAGTCTACTAATAATGGTAAGTACCTGATGGGTTTTCTTCAGGATATGGACTAGTCATTAAAAACACCATGTTCCAGCATAAAAATGTACACAAGCTCACATGGAGAGAAGACAAGAAATAAGAAAGCCTTATTGCCTGTTATTGTTGATAGTAATAGATAGCTTGTTCAGAATACACGAAGATTTGAAATTGGAAGTAACCATCACTTAGTTTTAAGTAGGATAAAAATAATTGTCACATTGAAAAAAAAAAAAAAAACAGTATTTAAAAGGAAGTTTTAAAAAGAATTAAAGTTGAGCAGCTTATACATGTGAACTGTAGACGCAGCTATACAAACATTCAAGAAAAAATATGAACCAATTTGAAAACAAGAACCAAACTTTGAAATCTTAATGGCTAACTCTGAAGAAAACATTGATTGATAGGAAAATGTAGAAAAGTTTTCTGCAAGGATAAAAAAATAAGAATACCATATGAACACAAGAAAATAAAGAAGCAGTCCTAAAAAAGAAGAAAGCATACTAAAAGCTCCTAGCAAATAAGTCAGAAGATGCCTTGGAACAATACGGAGAAAAATGTAAAAGAGTTAAGCTATATATAAAAGTAGCTAAACGAAATTTATCAGAAGACTTTGGTAAGAATATAGAAGATGGTAATATAAAAGATGGCATCAAGAAGATGGAAAAATGTTTTGGAAGCTGTTAAAAAAAACTTAGAAATGGAGGAAAGAGTACTGTAAAAGGAATCAAAGACAATAGAGGTGATATGAAAAATGAAGATAAGGATATCTTAGATGTCTGGAGTAATTACTTTGAATGACTCTTAAACAAACCCAAAAAAGTGACAGATCAGTATAGAAAATTTTCAAGGGGAATGCAAATACGAATATATACCAATACTTGAGGTATAAAAAGCCTTAAAAACTTAAAATGGGGAATGGTAGTGTGGATAGATGATATTCAAATAGAAAATCTCAAACGTGGAGGCATAAAAGTTCTGCAGTGGCTACACTGTTTAATTCAGAAGGCTTGGTTAGAAAGTTGAATTCCAGATGTTTGGTATAGAGCTCTTATAGTTACCATCTATAAAAAGGGGACCTAAAGCTGAATGTGAGAATTGCAGAGGAATTTCTCTACTAAGTATTCCAGGTTAGATTTATGTAAGCATACTTGAGAAGAGGCTGAGAAAAATTGTGGAAGGAAATTGTGGAAGCATACAACAAAATGTCCACAGAAAAGCATTTTTAAAATGCTACAATTAAATGGTGTAAATGGAGCATTCTACAGAGCAATACACAGTCTATATTTAATTGTAAGTCAGCAGTTAGAATTGAACGAAATACAGGAAGATGGTGTAAATTCAGGGGTAAGACAAGAATGCACATTATCTCCACTCTTATTGATCTATGTGGATCACATTATGAAAGAATGTGGCATTGGGTCTGATGTTAGAATTGGAGATGTCAAACTTAGCTCTTGCCTTTATGCACATAATGTTGTATTTCTAAACATATCTAGTGCATGTCTCCAGGATTCTCTAACTAAATTGAATAACAACTAACAAATTTGGCATGAAAATTGGCAATAAAAAAAAGACAAAAACTATGAAAATAGGTGTAGAAAACTTCAGCTGCACTTGGAATGAAGATCCTATAGAACAAGTAAAATATTTCAGCTATTTAAGCAAATTTAGTGAGGATGGTAGGTTAAATATGTAAATAGGCAACAGAATAAGCAAAGCTGTATGCTGGGGAGCCATTGGAATAAGAGAGAAATTATCTGCAATAATAAACTAATAGTATACAAGACTGCATTCAAACCAGTTTTAAGCTATGGATCTGAGCATTTGGTTAGACATGAAGTACTTGATCAGAGACCATAGATATGAAAATTGTGAGAAAAATTGGGGACTTGAGAAGATATCAATGGCAGAATCATATCAAAAATAAAGGAAGGAACTTTTAGAAAATTTAGGAAGGAAGTTGACATTATTTGTATTCAAGAATGCGTCACCAAGGAAGTGCAAGTCTCTGCCTTGGGGATGCACTTTAAAACCACACCACATGAAGATAATGTGGTGTGGTTTTAAACAGAATGGGAAAAGAAGGGTTGGCAAAACTTGTGTTTGATGTGAAGATGGCAGGAAAAATACTCAGAGGAAGACCAACCAAGATCTGGGTGAATAGATTGAGTCAGAAATGCCTCATGATGCTGAAAAATTAGATACTAGAATATTGGAGTGCTATCAAGTAATAGACTAATTTGGAGAAAAATTGTTGTTAGGAGATTAAGAATAATTTAAACTCAATCATATACCTGTCCTAGTTACCTGAACCTTGAGGGTACATATCAGGAAATTGGTGGTGATAATGTTACCTGTAATTCTGACTGTAAATGTTGTATGCTACTAATTTTAAAAATCTGATATAATTTATACATTGCAAAAAGAAAAAAAGTTTTCAGCTTTTGAAGAGTTTTTCTTTTTTTCCAAGTTTTTTTTTTTTTTAATATAACACTAGTTAATATTCCATGTGTTAAACAGTTATAAAATTTTAAATGTAATTGCTAAATCAGTTACATTTAAAATTAATATTTTTTCACCTGTGAAAAGTATTTTGTTAAGCATTAATCATATCTTGCTGTAATGAACTATTCTAATCTAAATGGTTCACCTCAGCAAACCTAAGGAACAGAATGGAGCAGATTGGTTAATTAATGATTCCAACTACACAGTTTCAAATTTGCCTTTTTTTTTTAGCTGAAAAAATAAAGAAATCAGTCCAGAAATTATTTTCGTTTTCTTCAGACACTACAACTCCCTTACTGCTGCATTACACAGGCCTAAGGGTGTGGGCTATAAATATTCTTGAAATAGCCTAGATCTGTGTTTCCCAAAGTATGAGTATCCCCAGGGGTGTGTGATGAAGCACTTTTTTTAAATTAGATTACTGTTTTTTAGCATCTATTTTTGTCAACATATTGTTACAAATAAGTGCAGGTCTGTGCTGTAATTAAATTTCTATAACTTAAAAATTTTAGTTATTTTAGATAAAATGTGTCTCTTGGCATGTATGGACTGATTCTGTTAATGCCTCGTGTTCTTATTGTTTTGTAGTGTTTTTATTATAAGTTTAAATTAAAATAGTTCAGACCATGGGTTTGAAATTCTGCTAAATTTCATTTGTCTCATTAAACTTTCTTTTTTTTTTCTTTTTTTTTTTGAAAATTTAAATTTAATAGTTTTTGTTTCTACTGTATTTGGATGCACATAACTAAAAATGTATTTGATAATTAAAGTGATTCATATGTTTGTAATTTATTATAATGCAAATGTTAAAAATTAAATACCTTTATAATATTCTGGTTTGAATGAAATATTATAACTTCTCCCAAATTGCCTTTGCCTGAGGGGATGGGGGTACTAAAATTTTAAAATAGTTACACAGATATGAAAGTTTGGGAAACACTGGCCTAGATAGAATGCATGGCTATAGTGGCTAAACCTTGGAAGTAATGCTGATGGAGCTAATATTCAGACCACCACAATCTGATCTGTGCTGATCCTCATTGAAAACAATCATTATGCAGCAGCCAGATCTTGTGCCTATACTTTCATGTTCATTGACCTGTTAGTAGCTGTTGATATATTCCCCAGCAAACAGGCATTGATTAGTTCATAGCTACTGAAAGTAGCTATCTTGGAGTGATCTAATATAGGCAGTGGTCAGAGTGTGTGTGGCATCCACATCTCTCAGAGGGAAGGCCAAAGCTTCTGTGGTAATAGACACCAATGAGTGAGATCACTTGGTATAATACCACTCCTTATTTATTGGAGGCTTGAAGTGTCCAATACCGTGTTTGCACTTCAGAGTAAAGATCTAATTTGCATTTTCTCCTTTTCTTCCAGCATGCAATTCATTTCTTCTTTTCAGTGTACCCCTTTGAATTAGTGATTCTGTAGTCCACCATACCATCTAGCATGAGGTCTGTATAATGAACTTTGAAACCTCCTAAAGTTACACTTTAGGAGGCTTCAGTATTGATAAGTAAATGTAAATGATCTTATAAAAATTAAGTGGATATTAAATCCAGCATTATTTCAAAGCCGAATATAGAAACTATAAAAGTTCTATGAAATTTGACCAGAGAGCTTACAGGAATACACTTGCTGATATTTACGAGTTTCCAGACCTTATAGGAGAGATGATTGCTATCCCCAAGCGTCCATATGTTCCCCTCCTATTGGTCCATTTTGAAAAGGTTTCACTGATCTGACAGCTGTTTCAAACTGGTTGCTTTTCGTCAGAGACCGGGCAGAAACCTTAAGAGAGCAAAAACTCTCAGTACTAAGGAACTTGAGACATCGGAGAGGTGTATTTTTTGTAAGCGAACTCTCAGTCGGTGCATAAAAGTATTTACTAAAATAAGAAGCTCTGACAAAAACTAACTTGAAACAGCTGTCAGGCCAGTGAAACCTTTTCAAAATGGACCAATATGAGGAGAATATATGGACGCTTGGGCATAGTGATCATCTCTCCTATAAAGTCTTACTAGGGCAACTCGTAAATATTGGCGAGTGTATTTCCGTAAGCTCTCTGGTCAAATTTCATATAAAACTTTTATAGTTTCTATATTCGGCTTTGAAATAATGCTGGATTTAATATTTACTTAATTTTTATAAATTTTCATTGCCGAAGTGAAGCCTTTTGGCTCTTTATTTTGGTAAATAATCTTGTTGCCAAATTTCTGCCAGATGTACCTGGAGGTGAGGAGTCAATCAAGAGTATAATGGGGAGGTGGGTGATGACATTGAGGCAACAATTTGCAGTGTTGAAATTCACTGTGTATGCCTTAGTAAAGAATCCATTACCATATATTCTATGTTGATGTCAGTTTCAGCTGACATTAAACAGCAACAATGAAAAGTCAAGCAAAGAGAAATAGATTACATGAGGGGAGGGGACTTCAATTCACATATGTGATCCTATTTCAACCTTAATGATGTTCATTTCCATTGAGAACTGCAAATACCTGCCTATTTATCTTAATAGAAACTCTCTTTCAGCTTCTGCTATTACTATCCATCTTAGTTTTCTCATGTACATACTCATTAGTTGTTGCCTTTTTTTTGTTCAAAAGGCATTTTTAGACAAAAGAATATTTTGAGACATCTGAGAGATTGTCTAACTTGGAATCTCCTTTTTTTTCTTTTTTTTTAATCTTCTTTAGCTAAAAATCTCTTTATTTCATTGATTCAAATTCATTTATCCAATCAATTTTTCCAAATTGTTTTTTTGTTAAAATTTTAATATCTGTTACTCAAATTGGTCATCTCTATCTAAGCAGATAGAGATGACTAAACATTTAGTGTCATCACAACTCTTGCACAAATTTCATATCTTATCAGAATACCTGATAATCCTCACCATTTTCCAAACACTTGTGATCTGTTCTTCATCAGTGATATTTCTAAGTATTTTCTTCTCCCATAGAGCAGAGGCAGAAGAAATCCAAACTCATGCAGCCAGTTATCATTCACATAGTTTGGCAATATATCATAAGATGATCTTGATGATTGCTGTGCCATATTTCCTGGATTGAATTATTGTTTGCAGTTTTCTTATCCAAACATTTGCATTGAACTTATCACTGAAACAATTTTTATTGGTACAGAAACCTTCATTTTCCATTTCACTTTAAATTCTTATCCCTTAATCGAACAATGGTTCGCCAAGAATGTACACAAAGAGAATTAAGCATATATTGATTTTTTTTTTTTTATCAAAACCACTATCTTGCTTTTCTGTTTATACTTAACCTTGAAATAATTACAGCAAAATTTTTTGGTCCCTTGCGAGATCTTTTGGCTATAATCTTCGTCCAAGTGATGCCATTTCTCCAGTTCTCAATGTTTCTGTGATACGTGTTCTTCATCACCTTTTTATACTCTGCTATCCTGCAGCTTGGAAAAGTAATTCATATTCAGCCTATTCCTAAAGAAAGACAAGTCTTTACTCTCAAATTACCCTCCTGTTTCTTTCATTTCATTTCTTTCTAAATTAATAGAAAAACCATTAACAGTCATCTTCTACATTACCTGGAGATCTTCTAATAAATGATTGTCAGTGTGGATTTCATTACTGTCAGTCAACAGGAATTTTCTTGCTTATGTCGTACACCTTTGGAAAAGTTTGGGGAATCTCAAGTGATTGTTCTTGATATCTCTAAAGCATCTGATTGGGTTTGGCACAAAGATCCTATTAAGTAACTCTAATTGTGCAGTCTGTCTTCTGATTCTGCATTTTAGTTCTTAGCTTTCTATCTGGTCCCATATATTCTTAGAATTAGTGACAATTATCATTTTTATTGGTTATTATATTCAGTTGTATTTTGATGTGCCAAACTTATTTTTTTGGCATGAATGATTACTCTGTGGTGATGTTATTTATGGAAATTACAACATACAATTACAAGCTAGAAGTGGTAATTTTCTTAAATGATATTGTTATTAATAACTAATGTGTATGCCTTACCACCAGGAATATCTAAATGTTTGGACTGTGGAAGGATGCAGAAAGAATGCAGGGGTTGAAGTCATGTTAGCACACACTTTAATTGCTTGTCATTGTTCAAAGGAACCCTTTACAAACAACTTATCATAGAAATATCAGGAAAATGGATTACTGAAATGTTATCTAATATCTTCTTATATCTTGTTGAAATATATCCAGCACCTAGAGAGAGAGAGACTTTGTATTATATAGGAATTAAATATTCGATTAAATTTTATAAAAGAATTAACATACACATACTTTAAGGTTTAACAGTAATATCTATACAACAGGAATATGGAATTTACAACATAGCCAGTTATTTTGTCTTGCTTTGCTTTCATATCTCATTAGGATCATTTCTCAAAACTTGGAAGCAGTTTAGAAGTCATTCATTGGATGATTTTAACTCCTTAAAATAGTCCTTAAAATGTCTTTCTTATTTAAATTTATACATAAGTGTTTCCTTGTTTGCTTCTATGTGTTTTTTGCCCATGGTAGTAATAGATTATCATTTAGATCTGTATTTTTGAAAACTACTTAATCTTAACTGATCCAAATTAATGTTCTAAAGAAAATTTTGACTTTATTTTTAAAATATATGCTAATGTTTTATACTTAAGAGTATTTTATTAGTTAGTGAAGAGATTTCTTGTAAGTAGACCTCTTCCCAGTGGGCTTGAGTAAGATACATAGCTTGTTTTGGAAGCTTTGTATATTCATTGAAGATGATATTGCTCTAAAGTTTTAATAAATGCATATTAGCATTTATAATTTATTCATGCTAATCTGAGCTTATTAATACATCGAATAGACTACATTTAAACAGTTAACAAATAGAAATTTGTTTAATAACTAAATTATATTAAAAGAGTAAATATTTCATTATACATCTCATATAGTATCATTAGTGTAGAAGAAGAAAATAACTGGATATAAATTGCATGCAAACAATAACTAGCATCTAGATGTTGGCATATGTATGCTAGAGATCAGGATGATGTATTATTAGAAAACATAGTATACAGAAGTACTGTATACAGTGTAACATATATAAATTTAAATGTATATAAATATATGGTTGCATTTCTTATTGATACATAAGTATGACAGTTTACTAGATCTTGAGTACAAAAAGTCCATCATTCTGATGGAGATTTAGTCAGTATAATAAAGCTTGTGAACATTTTCTTTAAAAATGTTCATATTCAAAACTCTTGCGTGCAATGTTGGTATTTAATCAAAGGATCTTATGACTAGTATCTATAAGATCAAGTGTGTACCAAAGTAAAAGAAATGGCATATATATGGAACTCTAGTTAAAGAATGTGGTTTTTGGTTTATCCTGGAGGGATAGGAATAGTTGGGTGATTTTGTATAACATCATCTCTAAATCAAGAAAGAATCTTAAGTTTTGAAATGTTTCAGTATCATTTCTCTTTTTACCAATTTTTACAAATAAAGTGAAATTTTTGTCTCAATATATATTTTTTAATATCTACAAAATCTTTAAGTTAGCAATCAGACTATTTTACCTGGTTATACAACCTATAAACAATCTGAAGTAACTTCAAATTATTTATAAATTGCTTATGATAGTATTTTCCAGATCATTATGTTGAGAACCTGACTTAAATACTAAATATCACTTATATGAGCTTGATGATTATAGTTTCTGCAAATAAGGTTTTTCATAGCTTAGTCTACAAGCTTGTAATATTTTTTCAGCTTTTGTTTAACTCGATTCCTTGGTTCATTAAGGAAAAAACTGTTTATTTCATGGACTCAAGGGATTCATGTCTTTCTATAGATGTATTTGTTCTGTCTGCTGCTGCTGTTTCAACACTGTGATACCACATTGCTGATGTGCTCTATGGTATGGATTGTTATTCCTTAATTTAATTATACTTTTATGTACCTATACATTTTTACTTGTTTGATTTGTCTGTCCGTACTGAAGTTATCATAGACTATTTCTCAGTAGATTTTATTCAGATTCATTATTTAAAACCTAACAAAGGCTTGCAGAAGGAAGTCCATTATGGGTTTCATTGTAATCACTAATTAGAGTAATTTTTTTACCTATATATTTTTTTTCCCCCAGAGTTAACTGATCTTTGCTGCAGCAAATCAAGTTTTTCCCTCAGAAGAGACTCAGGTTTTTAATCCCACATCAACAAAATTGACCATACAACACCTAGGAGTGCATCTGATTAGGAAGCATTGCTTCTTATCTAAAATACCATGAAAGTGCACTGAACTTGGGTGATATAGACTGGTTGCATACCAATTAAAAAAAGGGAGAGGTTAAAAGACCGATTTTTTTTCTCTTTGAAGAATGAAAAATCATTGAAATATTTGATTTTTTTACTCAATTTTTGTGTCATCAAACCATTTACAGGGACTCAGGGTGATAAAACTTGAAACCTGTATATTAAAATAATTCTGCTCTAGCTGGATGGAATGTAACACTGTTGTTTATTATTTTAACGGTATAATAGAACACAGAAACTAAGTAAATAATTAATTTATTAACTTGATGCTGATATTTCGCTGGTATTATAACCAGCATCTTCAGAGCACAAAAACACTGTTTGTCACAATACGTGAGACTAAAACAACATGGTGTACTTAAACAAAATTGTAGCAGCAACACAAAGACTAGAGTCCTGATTTTGGCGCCCTCTATCTGAAAAAAAAAAAAACATTATCATATATTACTAGAGTCCTAGAAAAGTGCTAGTCTTACGTATTGTGACAAACAGTATTTTTGTGCTCTGAAGATGCTGGTTATAATACCAGCGAAATATCAGCATCAAGTTAATAAATTAATTATTTACTTAGTTTCTGTGTTCTATTATACCATTAAAATAATAAACAACATGTTCGACGAACACATAAGTCTGTCCACACGTTTAAGGAATGTAACACTTTTAAGCAATTGTTTAAGTGGTTCAAATTTGGTACAAATTAGATAATCTTTATTAGCAAAACATTTCCACATTGGCTTGATGGAATTTAATGAAATTTTATTATGCCTTTTGCTTGATGCCCTTGGAAAGACTGTGTTTAAAAATAACCTTTATTGGGCTCTTTTAAGTGAAGATGAGATAGCTGGTTTCATGTGGAACCCTGTCATGAGCGGTAATCATGTTTCTAAGATGATACTTGGATACTTTCTAAGATTTATTTATTCGTATGGAATAAATTACAAAACAAGCAGTGCAATACGTTGTCATTTTAAAAACATATAAAATTAAAAGGTTATATCCATATTAGTCAAATAGTTCATAGCTTCTGGAGTAGCGCTTAAAAAGTCTGATTTGTCTTCTGGATATGCTCTAAGATAATATTGGGTCACAATATGGTCCACAGTTTGTCTGAGCTCCACAATAACAATGTTGGAATGGTCGTTTACCTTATTTAAAAAGCATGACCAGTTCATATTCTATTAAGCTGAGTCCGGAATTTTCGTGGAAAGTTTGAGTAAGCATCAAAACTTCCTTGTAATTTGTTGAGAAAAAATTTTGTAATATCTGTCTGGCTCTCCCACTGTTCTTGCCACTTTTGCTTCAGGTCAAAGTTAGATTGTAGTAATTGTTGGGTTAATTGTAGTGGTGGATGTCTTGATCTCATTTATTGTATACTTAAGTCTGGGAGATCTAAGTGTATTGGTAGGGCTGTATTCTCCAGGATTTTCTTATACTCCTGTAAGAGTGCTATAGTCCTGCTCAGACTTGGTGGAACAATGTTGCTAAGAGCCAGAAGCCAGTGTGGGCATTGATTTAATTATGCCAGAAATCAGTATCATTGTATTATTTAGTTGGTTAACAACAAGTTTAACATGTGTGCTATTTAGCCACACTGGTGAGCAATATTCAGCAACAGAGAAAACTAGTCCAAGAGTTGTAATCCATAGATTATCAGCTGTTGCGTCACATGTCATGTCTATTAGTTTTTGCATTATGTTATTATGGATTCTTAATTTAGCAGAAATGTATTTGTTAGGTGTTGCTTATAAGAGAGCATGCAGTCCAAGGTCACACCCAAGTACTTTGGAAACTTATTGTGTCATAGCAAGCATCCTTCAAAGCAGATATGCAAAGTGACATCTGCCATGTGATTATTAAGATGAAAGTTTGATACTTCTTTTTTGTCTGGATTGAGCTGGAGCCTCCATTTTTTTGTAATATTCACCTGTTTTCAGATCTTTTGTAAGTACCTCTTCAGCCTGATTCATGTTGTTGTGTCGAATGGCAATTACAGTGTCATCAGCATAACAGAACTTGCATGAGATGGTAGCAGGCAAGTCATACTGTATAGGTTATAAAGTAAGGATGCTAATGCTGACCCTTGTGGAAGATCATTATTAAGTTTTCATTGTTGGGATATTTTATTTCCTAATATAACTTGAAAGAAATGATCTGTGAGCATGGAGGAAATTAAGGTGCAGTCTGTTTACATGGGACAATACTGAGAAATTTGTGTATATTTGATATAAGACCTTCATGCCATACTGTATCATAGGCTGCTGTTAGATCCAAGAAGGCACTGATGTTTTTTCTTGCTTCTGGAATCCAGCTTCTATGTATGATGTTAAAGCGAGCACTTGATCACAGCAACCACGCTTTTCTCTAAAACCAGCTTGCTCATTCGGGACATGTTGCATGATTGGTGTGGACAATCTGTTGTACTGAAGGCGTTCTAACATTTTATATGTGCAACTCAATAAAGCAATAGGTCTGTATCTTTTTGCCTCCTGGGGTGGTTTTCCAGGTTTAAGAATAGCAACTATTTTTGACTTCTTAAACTGGCTAGGTAGTCAGCCAGTCAGTTTATTCTGAATTATTCTCTGACATAGTAATATGTCAGAGAATAATTCAGAAAGCTTTTTTATGGTATTTGGCCTGCTATTAATCAGAAATTCAAGATGAACACCATCAAAGCCTGGGGCTTTGCCTGATTTGACATCTGTTATGAAGGCTTTTACTTCATCTATAGTGAAGATTGAGGCATATTGTGAGAAAGCAGGAGCATTTGTTTTTAGTTCTCTAAGTTCTTTCTTAGTATGTTCATGGTCCCTAGGTGCCCCCTGACATCTTAACAATTTGATTAGCTATTTTCTCTGGAGAGATTGTTATGCTTTTTCTTTTAGGTAGGTTAGTTGTGGATAGTTCTTGAGAGGTTTCCAAGCTTTTCTACTTGATCATTTGAAGTCAAGATTTTCAACCATATCAATCCATTTTGTTTTTTTTGAGATAAGTTCAAGCTATGTAGTAATTCATCTTCTATGTCAGGATCTTCACATTTGAGGAACTCTATAAAGATTTTCACTCTCTTCGTTCCATCCAGGGACATATGCCAGCCTGGCTGGCCAAGTGGTTAGTGTGTCCACTCTCCAGTCAAGAGGCTGCGGATTCGAATCCCGCCGTGGGCATGGATGTTTGTGGTGGTGGTCGGCGGTAGATGGCGTTGGTGTAGTTGCAGTCAGTTGGTGAATTGTGAGTGGTGGAAGCAGAGTTGTAGAGTGGATGCCCTCCCTCGATGAGTCTTTGGACTCCCTGGAGGTGAAAAAAAATAATAATAAGCTTTTCTCTAACCTCTAGGGATATATTTTTATGCAGTTGATATGATTGCTCCTATGAATCTTTTATACTCCGCAACTCTAGCAGGTATCCAATGAACACATTTATCTAATTCATTTGCAAAATTTCTCCAATTTGCTTTTTTAAAATTTTGGAAAGGATCTTGCTATAGGTAGTGCTATACCAATTTCTAGTAACATGGTCGATGTTGACTGTGTGGGAAGTTAGAAAGTACATGTCATCTTGCTGGTAATGGCTGCCTTTCTGTGTTCAACGAAACAGAACAAGTCTGGATTAGACTCCATTTGCCATGCTGCTGATCTTAAGGTATTTCGATTCTTAGCATCAAATATAAGGTATATATTATTTATTTCTGCCCATTGAACGAGGGTAGTACCGCAGTTGTTGTTATCACGGTACTTCATTCTTCATGATGGCTATTAAAATTGCCAATCCATACTTTTGGATGTTGATAAGTGGGTATCACATCTATAGACCATGTTGCTAAAGGAAGTTTATAGACATTGACTATTGTTATGTTGTGGATTTTCACACTCACAAGACTTGTATCATTATCACATCTTGTTGTTAGGACAAAAGCATTTTCTCTATCATCCTTAATATATGTTGCAATGCAATAATTCTGGTTGTATGTAGCACCAATCAGGGTGTAACCGATTATCTTTCCTCTTCTGTTAAGGTCGTCTTCGTTTTCAGCATGAGTTTCTTGAAGAAGCACAACATCAATGTTATTTTCTTGTAGTATTTTGCAGAGATAATCACATTTTTCTCTGTTAATTCCCTTGATATTCACTTGACACACCTTAAGGCTAAATTCCAATTTTTGTCAGTATTATCAATAAAATCAGTATTGTTTGACTTGCATGCCTGAGGAATTAGATAAGTACCAGATCGACATAATAGGGGTGACTGAAACAAAAAAGACCAAAACTGGTGAGATCTTTCTGAGCAATAAATACAAAATGTTATATTCAGGCAATGACAATCAAGGAAAAGAAGGAGTAGCCATAGTATTCAACACAAAATACGAGGCTAATCTTCTTGAATGGCAGTCAGTCTCAAGTAGAGTAATGTGGGCAAATATGAGAATGGGGAACTGGACAATGAGACTTATTTGTGCCTATGGTCCCACAGAAGGTTCTACTAAGGTAGAAGTGCAGGAATTTTTTGAGGCTTTAGAAAAAGCAACTGACACAATGAAAAAGGAAAAGTTGGTCCTTGTTGGGGATCTAAATAGTAGAGTAGGAAATGATTGTGAGACATACAAAAATATTTTGGGAAAATTTGGAGAAAAGAGCAAAGCTAATAATAACGGCAAATATCTGTTGGATTTCTGCTCAGGACATGGACTGGTTATTACTAACACCATGTTCCAACATAAAAATGTGCACAAATTCACATGGAGAGAAGAGGCTAGGAATAAGAAAAGTCTCATTGACTATGTTATTGTTGATAGTGATGTTTTCTCCCTGGTGCAGGACACCAGAGTGTACAGAGGATTTGAAATTGGAAGTGATCACTATTTAGTCTTGAGCAGGATAAAATTGAATTTCATATTGAAAAGAATAACATGTAAGAAAGTTTTAAAGCGAATAAAAGTTGAGCAGCTCTCAGATGTGAACTGTAGACTAAAATACAGAAATATTATTGAAAAGAAAATGAAAGAGTTTGAGAACAGGAATCAAACCTTGGAGATTCAGTGGCAAACTCTGAAGGAAACATTGATTGATTCTGCCAGAGAGGCATGTGGTGAGGTTGTGTGCAAGGATAAAAAAATCAGAACTTCCTGGTGGACACAGGAAGTTAAAGAGGCAGTGAAGGAAAAGAAGAAAGCATATCAAAAGTTCCTGGCAAATAAGTCAGCTTTTACTCTTACAGAATACAGAGACAAATGTAAGAAAGCTAAACAGTGTGTAAAATTAGCTAAACAAAAGTCATGGGAGGACTTTGGCAAGAATATAGAAAATAAATATCAAGAAGGTGGCAAAATATTCTGGAGGTTGTTGAAGAAGCTTAGGAATGGAGGAAAGAGTGCTGTAAAAGGAATTAGAGATGATAAAGGTGAAATGAAAACAGGAGAAAAAGATATCCTTGAAGTATGGAGTAATTACTTTGAAAAACTGCTAAATGAAACAAGCAGTGATGACAGCACAGTGATAAAAAACACTGACCAGGCATGCAGTCAGGAATACATATCCATACCTGAAGTAGAAAAAGCCATCAAAGGCTTGAAATGTGGAAAGGCAGCAGGAGTAGATGATATTCGACCAGAAATGCTGAAGTATGGTGGTATAAGAGTCTTACAGTGGCTGCACTGCATAGTTCAGAAAGCCTGGACAGAGGGACGAATTCCCGATGATTGGAGTAGAGCACTCATAGTACCCATATATAAAAAGGGAAATAAAACTGAATGTGAGAATTACAGAGGTATTTCCCTACTGAGTGTTCCTGGCAAGATCTATGCAAGTATACTTGAGAAACGGTTGAGAAGAATTGTGGAAGAAAAGCTTGGTGAAGAACAAGCTGGATTCAGGCCAAATAGAGGCTGTCAGGATCAGATCTTCACTTTACGACAAATAGTCGAGAAAGCATGGGAATATAACAAAGATCTGTATTTAAGTTTTGTCGATTTGGAAACGGCATATGACAAGGTGCCAAGGGAGAAGCTATTCAATACGCTGCAGTTATATGGTGTCAATGGGGCATTATATCAAGCAATACTTAGTCTTTATTTGAGTTGTAAGTCAGCAGTTAGAAGTGAAGGAAGTACAGGAAGATGGTTTAATGTTAAATCTGGTGTGAGACAAGGATGTACATTATCCCCTCTGTTATTCATTATCTATATGGATCACATTATGAAGGAATGTGGTATTAAACCTGATATCAAAATTGGAGATGTTAATGTCAGCTCTTTGCTTTATGCGGATGATGTTATACTTCTAAATAAATCCGCTACAAGTCTGCAAGATTCTCTGACTAAATTGAATAGCTGTTGTAATAGATATGGTATGAAAGTCAGCAATAAAAAGACAAAGACAATGAAAATATGAAAATATGAAAATATATGGATCACATTATGAAGGAATGTGGTATTAAACCTGATATCAAAATTGGAGATGTTAATGTCAGCTCTTTGCTTTATGCGGATGATGTTATACTTCTAAATAAATCCGCTACAAGTCTGCAAGATTCTCTGACTAAATTGAATAGCTGTTGTAATAGATATGGTATGAAGGTCAGCAATAAAAAGACAAAGACAATGAAAATAGGCAGAATCATTGAAAATGTCAACTGTGTTGTGAATGGAGAACCTGTGGAACAAGTAAAACATTTCAGCTACTTAGGCACAATTTTTACTGAAGATGGTAAACTAAATATAGAAATAGACAACAGAATCAGCAAAGCTGGTATCGTGGGAAGTCAATTGAATAAATTCATATGGAATAAGAAAGAAATTAGTCGGAACACTAAATTAGCTGTATACAAGACTGTGTTCAAACCAATTTTAACTTATGGATCTGAGAGCTGGGTCAGAAGTAAAACACTTGACCAAAGACTAGAGACCGCAGATATGAGAGTCCTGAGAAAGATTAGAGGCATGAACAGATGGCATCAATGGCAATATCATATTAAAAATGAGGATATTAGGAAAGAACTTGACATTGTCAGCATCCAGGAATGCGTTAGCAGAGCTAATCTCAGATGGTATGGTCACTTAAATAGAATGGGAGAGGAAAGATTAGCAAAACAAGTGTTCTCTGCCAGGTTGGCAGGAAAACGACCCAGAGGAAGACCAAGATATAGGTGGATTGATACGGTACAAAGTGCCTTAGACGATAGAAATATAAGATCTGATAATGTTGGAGTCTTGACAAGTAACAGACTGATTTGGAGGAAAATTGTAGATAGGAAGTTAGTAATGATGTAATTTTTTCATGTAGTACTGTCATATCCTGTACACCCCTTGAGGGTACATGGCAGGAATTTGATGATGATGATGATGATGACTTGCATGCCTTAGCTAGGAAAACTAAGTGTTAGACTGGCTTCCAAATCTTTCCAGCTCAATTAACGTTACCCAGGGTGCACCACGAGGAGGCAAGCTAGATTACACCCCACTTTCTAAGATACATGGCCATGACCGGTGATTGAGTCTAACACAAAAGGAAGACAGGATAGGGTATTTAAGATATCATCATCATCATACCCTCAGTAGGTTTACAGGATATTATAATAGTGATACAAAAAAGTTTACATTCTTACTAATTCTCTGTTGACAGTTTTCTTCCAAATTAATCTCTTATCTGTCAGGACTCTAATGTTGCTAAGTCTTATATTTTGGTCTTTTTCCTGCCATCCCAGCAAAAAACACTTGTTTTAATGGCAGATTAAAGGTCACTTAACCTTTAACTCCCATTTTGTTTAAGTGACCTTATCACTTGAGGTTAGTTCTACTCACACATTCCTGAATGCTCACATTGTCAAGTTCTTTATTAATATCCTCATATTTAATATGATACTGCCATTGGTACTCTCTGTTCACTCCTTTAATCTTTCTCAGAATTTTCATATCTGCAGTCTCCAGTCTATGATCAATTTTTTAATTTCTACATCAGCTCTCAGATCAATAAGTTAAATTGGTTTTATTTAGGAATAGACTGTCTTGTTGTATGCAACTAGTTTAGTGTTGTAATTCTCCCTTATTCCATACAAATTTATTAACTTGACTGTTCCATACCAGCTTTGATTCTCTTGTCTATTTCCAAATTTAATTGCCATATTCGCTAAAAATTGTCTAAATAGCTATATTATTTACTTTTTCTATAGGTTCTCCATTCAGAATGTATTTGAAGATTCTATATTCCTGCCTGTGTTCAGTTTTGGTATTTTTATATGCTAATTTTCATGCTATATTTGTCGTAGCAGTATTCAATTTAGTTAAGAAATCCTGCAAACTACTTGATTTATTTAGGAATATGACATATCTGCATGAAGTGAAGAGCAGAGATTAACATCTCGAATTTTAATATCAGATTTAACATCACTTTCCTTCATAGTATGATCCATATAAATGATGAATAACATTAGACTGTAAGGCTGTATTACACAATATAGCATCTATTTGCATAGGGTGACCATACATCCTGGTTTATGCCTGTTGTCCCATCCGGATTTTCATTTGCTCAGTATTTTATTTTTTAACTATTTCTTATTTTCCGGGTATATTTTAACTAACATTTTGCTAATAAAATGAAGCATGCTTGGACACAAGTGGTTAGGGACAATTAACACCTTTAGGTAGGGGTGGTGGAAAAAAGTATTTTTCTCAATTTCTACAAAGGTCTACAAAGAGGTGTCAATTGAATATTCATCAGTTTCAATTTGAAATAAATTTAAATTTATTAATCATAAAATGCAATTCTGAAGATTACAGGTGATTTTATGAAAAAAAATTAAAAATAATAAGATCATATTGAAAAGAAAAAAAAAATGCATTCTTCAAAAAAAAAAACAAAAAAACTATGACATGGTTTTAGAAAGATGGCCAATAAACTGATTAAAATACGTAAATATTTACCAAGAACAGTTATTCTGCTTATGTCATTTTTTAATGTTTAGATAATCTAATGAAGTTTTTTTTTTTTGTTTTGCTGTATTGTACATGGACATATGTTTTTGTTTTTTTTTAAGTATGCAAAACTTGCATGCAAACCAACAAATTCCTTTGCATTCATCCAAAGTTACTGTCTCATGCAGGTTTACAGCTTCATTTATCATTGGATCATTCTTCTTTGAGGATGTTTACCAGTTGGGTCCTGTAACCTGCTCATTTACTGCCAAGAGGTATCACGTTATGATAAACAATTTTGTTGTGCTACAGCAGTGCTTGTGCATGGATTCAGTCATTTTCATGCAGGATGGGGTCCCTCCACACATTGGTCATTTTGTACAGGAGGTTCTTCGAGAATACTTCTGTGAAGTGTGCATTTTCCCCTTGCATGGCTACCTCGTTCACCTGTTCTGACTTCTTGTCACTTCTGGCTGTGAGGATTTCTCAGAAACAGAGTTTATCATGATCATCCTGATAATGTGCCAGTGCTGAAAGACAGCATAACACAGCATGTGCAACATCAGTGTGCCATTGAACACACTGTGCAAAGAATGCAGTTTGTGGCATACTAGGAGGGGCAGCACATTGAACAATACAGCCTGTGAATGCATAACGGAAGTGAATAAAAATACTGTAATGTGTTATTTATGCTTGTGTCACTTTTCTCCTTCTTATATGCACACAGAAAAATTACTACATATACATTTTGTACATCATACAGAACCCCTAGGTGGTGACTTTTGGAACTACTTTTTTTTTCCTTTGATATCACTTCTGCATGATGCACAATATATTCCTGTGAAATTTTGTAGCATTTGGATCACTGGGTGGTACTTCACAAAGCCTTAAAATATTTTAATTTTGATCACCCTGTACTTGTCTTCTTTGCTCTGATTAGGCAGTTAATCCTACATAGTATATTATGACTGTCCATTGCATATTATATTCTTCTTTTGGCTGTTTTGCAGGATAAAAAAACAAAGTTTCTGGAGGGAAAACCTTGCCATTTCTCTATGAGACTTCACTTTCAAACAGAAGGTGAAGCTAATTCACCTTTTATTGAAAAGCCCTGATACAGATTCTTCATGTTTCATACGAGATTCAAACTTTGATCTTTCCAACCAAAGGGCTTCACTGAAAAACCAAATGTGCTATGGAAGTTCTAATCCTATCACATGTGATCTTGAATTAGAAGCAAGAAATCAAATTATACAATGTTAATTTATTTGATGGTATTAATTCACAATCCAAGAATAATAAGAAAATAATTAATATTTATTTAACTTATTTGCTGATATTTTGGTGGTATTATATTCAGCATCTTCAGAGCACAAAAACACTTTGTCACAGTATACACAAGCAGCAAAAATTTAGTTATTGAAAGTTTTTTTTACTTGGTCATACTTTAAATTAAAGATGCCAAGAAATTGTGATTATTATTACTTGACACCTCCAGGGAGTCCAAAGACTCATCGAGGGAAGGCATCTACTCTACAACTCTATATTCACCACCCATAATCCACCAACTACAATGAACCACATCTACACCAACGCCATCTACCACCAACCACTACCACTGGTATTTTCACAGACAATCACAAACATCCAAGCCCACGGTGGGATTTGAACCCTCAGCGTTTTTGGCTGGAGAGCGGATATGCTAACCACTTGGCCAACCAGGCCGGCTTCATCGAAGGATCAAAAAGTGACATCGCTATGAAAACCTGGCTGCCACAAGCCAGTTATCCTTGTGGTGTCTTTTCTGAAACGTCTTGCTTAAAACTCTTAAGCATATGGATGCAGATCGTATCTGTATTATATTCTTGTTTCATCCTTTATCCAAGCAAACATTGTTTGCACATAAATATAACCATTTTAGTGAAGCAGGCCTCTCATGATCTCAACACCTTACACCAAATCGACTGGAAAAGTACCCGCTCTTTACACCACACAAAAACCTGGTATGAAAGAAAATTTAAGGAGGCCTGCGAAATTCTGATAAACCACCCAAATATCAACAATAATGGTGGCATGAAAATTCCAAGAATCTGGATGGTACACATTCAGCCAACTTAATATTTAGTATCCAGCATACTTCAGGATTCTAGGAAACCTTCAACTAGTGTTGGAAACCAATCCATATCAACCGGTTTTAATTTTTATGTATAATCATGGTGTTAAAATATATAGAGAGAGAGACTTGTTGTTGCTCCCAATGTAATTTTACAACCAATAGATAATATTAATAATAGGACTCTAGCGTTGATGTAGTAAGTTTCTTTTTTCACCAGAGGTCAGGCCAGTAATTGTTGTAATGGTTGGTCAGTAACTTTAACAAACCATGTAGATTGTAGTGCAGTTTGTTTCTCTGTATATAGTATATATGCTCCAGAAGATGACCTTGATATAAAGGTCGAAACGTCGAATGTGGATTTCGGTTTATATTAAACTAAAGTTTTACTCAAACACGGTAGTTGTCTCCATAATTTTCCAAAATGTATTTGGATCACCGTGTAAGCCTAAAAGAAAGGAGGCTAATGACTTCACATTAAATTGCCTTAGTATCCCATAATGCAAAGCACACACATAGCCCAGTCGTGAAGATACTTCATGCACAAACATTGTTTGCTCACACTTGGGTAAAGGATTAAACCAAGAATATAATATTTTGGCAACTTTAATTTAAAGTATAACCAAATGAAAAATCTTTCAACATCTATCTCTAATCCAAAGTATTTTAATAATAGGTGTGACACCTTTTGACTGCTTGTATGGGAAATATATAATTTCTGAATTACTCTAGTGGTGGAACCACTGCTGAGTTTCTTCTCCTGGAGTGATTCAGGTCAGGAGTAATGGGTTTAATAGTGATCCTTTAGAGTGTCAGTGAGATTTAGAGTGATCTTGTAGATCACTTAGATTTTGAGAGAGGCATTCCTACATTTAAATATATATACCTCAATAAAGGTTGAAATCAGTGCGGATAGGTGGCTTTCCATAATGCATAGCATCATAGACATCCATAAGGGTATGTGCATTGCATTTTTGCTGACACTTGGATAAAGGATTAAACCAAAATATAATTTCTTAGACATCTTTAATTTAAAACAATTTAGTTAATAGCGGAATCAGTATAAAAAATTGTCACAGACAACACAAAGTCATTGGATGAAGAGCAAGAAAATAACAAGTGTTAATTTGATTTTGAAATGATTGTCTCCCAGAATTTTGGTAAATTGATACAGCCATACTTGTGAAGATTTAGGAAATGTTTTAAAGCTGCTTCTGATTCCAAAAACAATTTCTCTGACTTATGACTTCTGTGTAGCAGTTTTGTTTTCTTCTATTTGATCCTGTGTGAAGGAGTATCTATAGATCAAGAATGGAGAATCTATAGAACAAGTAAAACATTTCAGCTACTTAGGCATGATTTTTAGTGAATATGGTAAATTAAATATGGAAATAGACAACAGAATCAACAAAGCTAGTATGGTGGGAAGTCAACTGAATTAATTTATATGGAATAAGAGAGAAATTAGTCAGAACTCTAAATTAGCTGTATACAAGACAGTGTTCAAACCAGTTTTTGGATCTGAGAGCTGGGTCAGAAGTAAAACACTTGACCAAAGACTAGAGGTGTGAACAGATGGCATCAATGGCAATATCATATTAAAAACGAGGAAATTAGGATAGAACTTAACATTGTCAGCATCCAGGAATGCATTAGCAGAGCTAACTCAGGTGGTATGGTCACTTAAACAGAATGGGAGAGGAAATATTAGCAAAACAAGTGTTCTCTGCTAGGTTGGCAGGAAAAAAGACCAAGATATAGGTGGATTGATATAGTAAAAAGGGCCTTAGAAGATAGAAATATAAGATCTGATAATGTTGGAGTCTTGACAGGTAACAGGCTGATTTGGAGGAAAATTGTAGATAGGAAATTAGTAATGATGCAATATTTCATGTAGTACTATCATATCCTGTACACCCCTTGAGGGTATTATCAGGAATTTGATGGTGATGATGTGATAGCCTGGATTTAGGATTTAGAAACAGTGGAGAGAATGCAGCAATGGTAGCTAAGATGATATCAAGACTATGGAATATTGTATGTAAAGAAAGATTAAGACAGCAGATTTGTGAAAGTTGGCCATGCATGATGAAAAGAGGATATAATAGAGATTTTATCATTTGGTGAAGGGACTTTCTAGGAGAAACTCTTTCAATCCAAAAAAGGAAAAAAGAATCAGAGGTCATCTTGAAAGTAGAATAAGAGAGTAGTTAACAAGAGAGGAATGGGATGTTTATTCTTGTGATGAGCAAATAGAATATATGTAGCTTGAAGAAGTCGTGCATGTGTTATCTACTTTGTTAATTATTGTTATTATAATTATTACATAACACTTCCAGGGAGTCCAAAGACTCATAGAGAGAGGGTACCTACTCTACAACTCTCCGTCTCCACCAACAGCAGCTACCACTGAAAACCATCACTAGTACTTTCACAACAAACATCCATGCTCACGGTGGGATTCGAACCTTCAGCCTTTTGGCTGGAGAGTGGATACACTAACCACTCGGCCAACCAGGCCGGCAATGGTGAATAACTTTAGTAAATCATAACCATTGTATGAGGAAGAGTAGATCTCTTATGAATCACAGTGACTCCACATTTACTATTTTGAATGACAAATACAAAGGAAATTTTAAAGTAAAGGCATTAAGCTAGAATAATCCTCCATTAGGTATATTTTTGCAAATATAATTAAGTAATGACCATATTGTATGTGTTTATTCCACCTGCAGTAAATGCCACTTTATAATTTGAATAGACTAGAATAACTGGATTAATTTTAAATAGAGATGTTATCAGATATTTAGATAATATGAAACAGACTAGCGATTTGCGACTACCAAAATAGTAATTTTTTAAATTAAAAAAAAAAAAAAAAACTGTTGCTGAGCCAAGTGGAATTTTGGATTTTATGCCTCTTACAGATGCAGTCAAACTCACTTACAGCTTTTCACTAGAATGACTGGGCTTATTTATTAAAAAAAAAAAAAGTAAATATTTATTAGTTGGTCTTATGTGGATCTATACAACATTATGGTTAGATCTTTATACACCAGCCTAACATAGCTTTGTTTCGAATGTGTTACACAGCTTCCCCAATTTCGTCCAACAATACAGTGCCATGTTGGATTATAGAACTGGTCAAAATCTTGTTTGATGCTTTCGGCAATACGTTTCTCAGTGGAATAAAGTTTGATAGCCTGAGTTGCACTAGCTATGGCTGCTCGTTGCATTTCCAGTGACATGTCAGATGCTTGTAGTTTAAGTCCATGTATTTCATCTCCAATGGTTGAGGATGCTGAAACACTGCTCTGTTGGCTCTGTTCTTGTTGATTTCTAATACCATGCTTCTTTGAAGATGAACTAAAAGTATTAATAATTTTACATGTATATTTCAGAAAAAAATATTGCATGTTAAGTTAATATAACTAATGAAATGGTAATTTGTATATACTTCATATATCAATTTCATCTATATTAATGAACATTATGCGTTTAAATTAAAATAACTAAATACCTTAGAAATGCTATTGTGTTTATAAGAAAACACACTGCATTTACTACTTGTCAATCTGAACTTATAAAAATATGCAACCAAAACTCATGATACAAAATTCAAGTAATTGACATATTTTATATAGGGTGATCTTAAAAGGTAGATGGTATTGTGAAAGATAAATTAGAATGTTACAACAGTAGCATTCTAATCCTATTGCAGTATTATGTAGAACCAATAAAATTTAACATAAATATGATAAATTACTATGATCATATTTTGTGACTAATACTTAACCAATAATTACAGTGGATCCTTCTAATATTATAAAAAAATTTTATAAGTATTACATTAGATAAAAGAAACAGTTTAACAAAACATAAATATACTTTCTTATGGGGAATTCAGATTCTTGTTCATATTAAGACTGTATTTTAGTTGTCTGAAATACAAAGAGCACTTCATGAGCATATTCCTACTAGTGAGGGGAAGGAGAATAGAAGACAAAATGGAAGCAAATGAACCAAAGGCTTTAAATGGTAAACAAAATTAATGTGACTATATCATAATTTTGTTCAATAAGTTCTGAACAAAGCTTGCACTGAACAAACCTTGGGAATATTTTGCTTCTGTTCCATTCTGAACAGCTTTTTCAGCCATAAGCTTGTGTCCAGATGCAATATCAGATGAGACAACACAAGCCTTTGTGTTGTCTTATCTGATATTGCATCTCTTGAATGCCTTTTTTTTTTAATATCAGAGCATTATTATTACCCAAGACCTCATGGAGTCAAAGACTCATCTGGGAGGTCCTTTTATCACACACACAGCTCATCATACCATGCTTTGAATACATTCAAACTCCCTGCAGACACCACACTCTCAGGCAAGGCATTCCAATCATTTACAACTCTGCACAAAAAAACCTGCCTCTCACTCCCCTACTCACACCTTCTTTATACAGTTTCCAGGGATGACCGCTGGTTCTCCCACTATTTTCTGTAGAACTTCTCCACCATTGATCTTATAACAACCACTTACCAACTTGTAGGTCTCTATCATATCTCCCCTCTTCCTTCTCTCCACCAGACTCTGCAAGTTACATCTTCTCAATCTTTCCTCATACTCAACATTCCAGAGGTCAGAAACTACCTTAGTCAGTTGCCTTTGGACCCTTTCCAACATCTCTTCATCCTTCTGAAAACCCGGTGACCAAATCTGGGCACAATAGTCCATGTGTGGCCTAATCAAAGCCTTAAACAAGAATCTCCCTACTTCTACACGTCAGTGTCCTCCACATCATTCCCAGAAGCCTTTGTGTTGTCTTCACAATTTTGGCTATGTGTCCCCTAAATTTCAGATCCTTATCCACTATCACCTCCAGATCTCTTATTTCTTATACCTCCAATGTATCCTCACGAAGCATAAATTCTGCATCCCATCTTTGTTTTCCAAATTTTAAAACCTTACATTTTGCAACATTGAACTCGCATCCCCATTTCCGTGCCCAATCACTCAATTTATTCAAGTCTTCCTGCAAGGTCACAACATCCTCACTACTCTTTATGGTTCGTCCCAACTTTGCATCATCTGCAAACAACTGAATATCTTCACCTATATCATTAACATACAAGTTAAACAGTAATGGCCCTAAAACAGATCCCTGAGGCACTCCGCTAGTGACTTTCCTTTTCTTCGACATCGCTCCCCCATACACATTTTGTTGATTACCTATCAGACAGCCAATCTCCAATCCAATGCACCAATCTAATATCCAACCCCATTCACTCCAGTTTGACTATCAATTTATCATGAGGTACTTTATCAAAAGCCTTTGCGAAATCCAAGTATATCACTGTGTGTCCTTCTCTGTCCAAGGAAGCAGTCACTTTATTGTAATAAGTAAGTAGATTACTAAAACATGACCTCCCTTTAGCAAATCCATGCTGTCCATCAAAGATGACACCTATTGTTGTCAACCCAACTCTGGATCCTAGTTCTCACAAGCTTCTCCAACTTAACCACAACATCTGACACACAGACAGGCCTATAGTTTAATGCTTGAGTTCGATCACCTCCTTTATGAAGTGGCACAATCTTGCCCTCCTTAGGGACTTGACCGAGTGCAAGACTCGTATTAAAAAAAATGTTATTCCTTCGATTGAATTCAAAATAAAAGTTCAAATTGAATTTTTATTTTGGTATATTTTAGCATAGGCATTTTTGTAAAATTTCATTATAGCATCATCCATGCAGTGATCTTTGGAAATGATATATAGTCATAATAGCTAGTTCTCTTACTGAAATTAAGAAGAATAAATAATAAAGCCAGTCCTTTCAATGTGCTTAGAATTTTCTATTACTGTGATTGATTCTTAATTATGATTAATATTTCACATTTCCTCAATGGAGTACCATAACTCACTATGGTGGATCTGTATTATTATGATAATCTCACCCAAGTGTTTTCCAACCAGTGGGAAGAAGTCATGCTGCTGCTCTTTTCTCAGTATGGCATGTACTCAAAGCTGGTCTATTGATTTACCTAGAAATTATTGTCTGCCAATTCATTCATTAACTTTCATAGATCTCAGTGCTCCATTACACTGTAAAATAATGCAGGTATAGAATTAGAGTTACATCATTCTTTGATTAGAGTATTCTGTTCTTTTCTTTCTAATAGCATAAAGAAAAACTTGAGAAAAATTTAGAATGGTTAAAATAAAACATTCTTATCACTAAACCCAACATGTTAGGTTTAGTGACCTTCTGAGAATAAATAACTTGTCTTCATAGTTAGCAGTTTTTTAATTTTGGAATATGTTACACTTGACAAGAAGTTCTTGTTTTCATCTATATTTTATCCAAATGTGAACAAAGACAAGTTTTAGGATGTAATATCTTTGATTGACCTACTTATTTGTATACACAGAAAGGAGCTGGCTTCACATCATGGTGTTCTTGTTCTCCTTTAATGCACAGAATATAATTTGTGTATGTTGTATTATGTATGATGCAATTCATTATTGTGAGAGTCACTTCAAAGAGTAGTTTTGACCAATTTTCTACAGCTCTCTGTAATACAAAGTATACCTTAATAATATGGTGATACATCATTTGTTACTTGTTTGTGAGAAATATGTCTTCTGACATGAAAGTAGCTCCTTTTTTTTGTCATGAGTGCAGCTGATGAAACTGTGTGATGGTCATCCTGAGTATCATGCAATCCATTTAGGTAACAATGACTTGTATATAGAGAAAATATTATCTGCAGCTTGTAAGATCTTTGTGTGCACAAGCCGTTCCCAGTCTTCCCTTCAACCTCTTTGGAAATGTCTGTTGTTGGGAACATTTGATGAAGGAAAGGGACAGAGGAGATCCTCTTCTGGTTCTTATTTTCCTATTTCTTGCTGGTGGGTTTCCAGTATTTTTCTGCTGTCTGTGTGCTTTGGAACTAAACATTTTCTTCCCTTCCTCTTCTGTGCTGCAGGCACTGCCTAATTACTAATACAAAATTGTCTTTGCTGGTAAGTTTTCCACCACAGGATTTTGTAGTAGTACTGATTATGTCGACCAGGGGATTATTTATATAGAGACTTTGTTCAGTTATTTATTTCTCCCCTCTCATTTCTACCTTGAGTAAGAGCCCTTGGCTTCAAAATTGGTGCATATATTTTAAAATATATAGTTTCAAGGCTGATCTACATGTATATATATTTTAAAATATGTAGTTTCAAGGCTGGTCTACTTGTATATAGATTCTAAAAATATTTATGGATTCACTTCTTATGATGAGAGTAGGAGATTTAAAAGCATGAGATAACTTAGGTTTTCATTGTAGCAGAGTTAAGATTATTCCTGTTATGTTAGGAAGTCTGCTTTAGGAATAGTTGTTTCAAAATATTAGAATATGTTCCAACTGGTAATGAAAATATACAAACAAACAAAGATGCCTTTAAAATAAGTAAATAATCCTTAATGATAAAATATTTACAAAACTTAATCTTACTCAATTGATAAAAACTAAAAAGTTGAAAGATTAACCCTGATGCAGTATTATTAGTAGTAGATCCAATAAAATTGAACATAAATATATATTGATAAATTACTATGATCGTATTTTATGACTAATACTTAACAAATAATTACAGTGGATCCTTCTAATATTATAAAACAGATTGATAAGTATTACATTAGATAAGAAAAACAGTTTAACAAAACATAAATATACTATTAAAAAAACACACCCTGTACTTTGGTCAGATAAAACTACACATATAAAACTCGTTGTTCCTTGAACTAATCTGAAGTTGAAAAGAAAAATAAGGATGGAAAGGGAAAGAATATTGGAGAAAATCCAAGTAGTATTAATTGCATAACTGAAGGTAAAGAGCAATTTGACAAAGGGCTGATGACAGAAGTGAAAACCCTAATTCACCAGGAAGTAAATAGGTTAAATCAGCCAATAATGGATAGTCTTAATGAGGTTGTGAGACAATTATCAGCTATCACTTTGAAGTCTGAAGAAAACCAAAACCCCACAACTGATAAAATTAATGAGATAATTAAACATGAAGTGGAAAAACAAAATCAACCCATTTTAGCTAGTCTAGATAAGGTAATTCAAGGGCTAGATAATGTCAAACAACAGATGTCTATTATCCCTCAATCTAAGACAGAGACAAAACAAAGAGATCCTCCAAAATATTATAATTGCAAGAAAGTTGGACATTATGCCAGGAATTGTTTCTATAACAAAGGAAACTACTCTAATAACAGATGGGACTCAAAATTTGGATACATACCCCACAGAGGATATAATAGAATGCAGAAACCAAGGACCTAATGAAAGAATGATGAGAGTTAGAGGAGAAATCCTAGGTTCTAAGTGTAATATTTTATTAGATACAGGATGTAATGCTTCAACTATTAGAAAAGACTGTCTCCAAGGTATTAGACATAAATTAAGGAATAATATTACCAAACTTAGACAACCTGTAAGAATTACTTCTCTTTCAGATTCAAACTTTGTTGCATATGAAAAGGTTCGAGCAAGAATCTACCTACCAGAATTTAAACTAAGTGTCTGGCAAGACTTACTTATCATCCCCTCAACCGCTGACATAAGCTCCCACATCATATTGGGAACAAATTTCTTAGAAAGATATCAGTTCTCCTGTGATTTTTTTAAAAGGGAAGTATGCCTAATGGGCAGGAAAATAAGTGTCAGAACAAATGGCAATTATATGCATAATAGAACATGGAGGCAGAGAGAAAGGTTTCATGTACCTGAGAAAGGATTTGCCCCAAATAAAGTGGAGCTGTCTGTAATTGAACCAACTGTGGAGAATAGTAATACACAGTCTGTTATGCCTTATCTACCAAAATCAAAATGTAATACTGATGAACATTCACAACTAATAGCCAAACCTGAACCTGAATTATCAATAAGGAACAAACAACAGTTGAGGTAAATTGTGCCAGGGTGACTAGTCTATATAACAGAACTAGGACAAAAGAAACAAATTACCAAAATGATAGACAACTGAGGATAAAAGTTAGTAACAGAGAACATAACTTCTACCCTGAAAGGACAATATCACGTTATAAGTGTAGCAATCAGAATACTCCTTATGATAAAAACAACAAGAACTCAAGTGGAGAGATGCAGAAAAGCATATACAACTAATAAAATATCCAATTATATTCAAACTAAGTGCTACTTAAGATCTTGGAAGGGAGATAAGAAGTCAATTTTCTCCACTTGTGAGTCTAGTGTGAAAAATTTTTCTTTAAAGAAAAATTTTTCAAAGGAAGAGTAAGCCTTTGTTGGATTCTGATTATGTAGATATTAGAGTAATTATTATTTGCTTCAGAATCCAACATGATCTTCCATCACAAAGGCTACATTTGTAAATATTATTTAATGTAAATAACTGTGTAGCTCAGTGGATGTGGCGTTTGCCAACCAAGGCGCTTGGCCGCACAAAGGAAGACTTGGTTTCGAGTCTAGTCGGCGACTAGAGGAAATTTTTCTAAGCCTTTTTTCGACCGGTTCCCGAGTTAGTCGATCTCTGGCACGGGCAAGCAGGTTTTTCGTCCTGTAAACTCAAGAAAATCGACCGTAGAACCCACATTAATTAATTCAGACATTAAATATATTGTGTTAGGGTTAGGGACCACGAGATGGCGGCACATTTGAGCCGTCTCTCTTCACTGAGTACCGCTTAATTAGTGATAGCCTTGGGCCATCTATCTCTGATTGGTGCCAGTGGAGATTGAACTGCCCACTCAGTCTCCAAAAGTTAGATATGGCTAAAATGGCCTCGCCTACCCCTGTATACGGGAATTAAAAGGCGTTAGCTGATAGCTGACTTAAATTATAATTTGATATGTAATTATCTTAATTATATCTAATATTTAATTGTTTAATCAAAGATATGTGTTAATAGTAATAAGATTCTGTATTAAATATTATTAAGCTATTTTATTTATTGTTATGTCAATATTATAAGAACTTGTATTTGTAATTTAACTACGCATTTATTGAAATGCAAATATTCTATTTATTCTTGTTTGTGAAAATTTAACGTTATGTAATAACTGAATGTAGTGGTATAACCTTATGTAACGTTAGCGAAAATGTTTACGTTTATTTGTTGTCATGGAAACGCGTGAAATAAACGAGCGCGAGTGGAACAGAGCGAGGGCTGGAAAAAGAATAATAATAAAAAAATATAAGAGGTAACAAGAGAGAGTTGGGACGGAAACTTGGAAGTGAAAGGAAGCAAGGGCATAAACTAGAGAAGTAGAAGTAAATGAAAGGTTCTTAAGGGCAGGAGTTAAGAGGATAATTTTTATAAGTGACAAGGACGAAGTGAATTTTATAGTTAGCTGAAAATGAAGCCAGCAGTAATAATAAAAGGGAAATTGATGCTGTAATCGGATAATATAAAAAGCTGGATGTTCAAGGAAGAATTCTGAATAAACCCAGTTGGTCTAGAATTGCGGCTTATTTCCGATTTGCCCTAAGGAGAACCGCCCAGTGTTTTAATTAGTTTATGAGTGGTAACAAGGATGATAGTTGAAGTACTCTGCAGTCGATGTCTGGATTTCTGAAGCGCGATTGATAGTGTTTTAATTATAACTGTGGATAAGTCTTGTAGATGTGTTCTTAAGTGAAATAAAAATAAATTAAAAGTTTGCTCACAACGTATTTGATGTACTAGGAACTATTTCCGATAAGGACTATCTTAGTGTATTATTTCAATGCTTGAAGAATTGAGTGTTAATTACGCTACGCTTAACCTAACCTCAACTGCATTTAATAATAATCTAGTCTAATAATGAGACACTTTAACATTTTTTACTTCATTATTGTGGAAACTCTTCGTGATTGAGAGTTGAAGTTAAGAATTGTTAGAGAGATATTTTCAACTATTAGTGCCTGCGATATTTTGAACTTATAGCATGACTGAGAAGTGTGTGAAAACTGATTAGATAGGAAGTTCTATTATATTTATATATGTGTAGGAACTTTGTAACTCAGAAGTTGAGAAAGTGTATGTGAAGGCTTGGAAAGTTGAACTAATGTGATTGACTTGTTTTTATTCTTTAAATTAGAAGTAGAATTTATGTATGTGTTATATAGCTTATATTAAATGTTTGTTTTTGTTAATCAAAAGTTGTATTTTGCCTGAATCTCTTTTACTGCACCGTTCATAAAATATTCGAACCAAAGCGGGTAAATTAAGTAAGTCAAATATACTCGGCCAGTATATACAGGGTGTTCGGGATAAATTTGACGGTTTCGTAAGGAAAAAGAAAATCTTCTTTGTATCTATTAAATTTAATGAATTGACAAAAAAACATTACAGGCAGAGTTAATTACAATACTATCAACAAGATTTACTCAAAATAACCACCATTAGCATCGATCACAGCTTCAATTCTGCTTCGGAACCTCGAACAAGCTGATGCTACAGTCTCCCTGGGAAGGGCCGCAAAAACTGTTTTAATTTTATCCATTAACTGGGCTTTTGTATTACTGGAAGTGCGATTGGTGTCTTTTTCAACTGCGCCCCATACAAAATAATCCATGGGGTTAAGGTCTGGGGAGTTTGGAGGCCAAACATTTGGACTGGTGAAGTCGTAGAAATTTTCAGACAACCATTTTTGACTTTTCCCAGAGGTGTGGCAAGGGGCCGAATCCTGCTGCCATACATACGGCCTACCATTGGCTACCCTTGTTATCCAGGGCTTGACTACAGTTAGCAACTCCACGAACAAAGCCCGAATTCCAATGCCAGGGTTCTTCAACACCTGTTCCTGCAGATTTGCGAGGAATTCTGCTGTACGAACGCAATCAGATCGTCTGCTAGGGATCTTTCTTCTTGCTACATCCTCGTAGTCACCATTGCAAGTCTCTAGTTCATGCCTGATTGTTTTTACTGTATTCAGGGAGCATTGGGCAGCAGTCGTAATATCCTTATTTTGATGGCGGGCACGAATCATCATGATACAAGTTATTCTCTTCCATGATTCAGGTGGGTTCCAGCTATCCATCCTTTCTGACATCTTGTATATGAATGAAGAAGGGTCCAAACTTTTAAATGAAGAGAAGTGTGTGTTAATACATGTAACTTACGGAAAAATATAATTAATTATAAATATGTCAAATTTATCCCGAACACCCTGTATATTAAGGAGAAATAGTTGAGGGTTGATTTTTCTTCAATTCTTAAACTAATTCAGATATAGAGTGGCGCAGTCTTTAAATATAAATTTTCTCTATATTTGAATTAGAAACCAACTAGCAACTATTTTTAGGTTAAGAACATCGTAGTAAATAACATGTCGGATCCAAGGTACAGATTAAGATGAAGTAGGATCCAACACCTACTTGTTTAATTGAGTGTACTTGTTTGGAGATAGAGGCGGGATGTATATCACCAAACCTTTCCCCCTGTCTCTGACTGCAAGGTCACACTCTTCCAAGTTCTTTGTTTTCTTTTTATATGCTGTTTCTTTTAGTTCTTCCCTTAATCCCAATCGAAATTGATGGAAGACTGCCCAATCTAAATGTGGCTTATCCTCCTCAGAAACACTTAGACTATTTGCAAGAGTTAGTAATTTATTATAGAGGTCTCTAACACTTTCTTTGTTTCCTTGTCCACATTTCTGTAACTTCCAAAGATTGGGGCTTACGTTCCTCACTTTGGAATACCGAGATATTAAAGTATCCTTAAACTTTGTATACTCTAATGTGTCTCTAAGAATAGGGGAAGCATTTAAGATCTTTGCTTTACCAACCAGTTTGTTAGGAGAATCAGTAACTGGAAGCAGGGCTGGTGGAAGCAGGCATGCGGGCGCTTGCTACGAAGGGGGCATTTTAAGAAACAAGATTTTTATCATAAAAACAAAAAATTCTTAGAATGATCAATATTAAAATAAGGCCGGATAGACCGAATAAAATTTTTTAAAAAATTGTATATTGCCGGCTGTTTACAATTTTGCAATGAGAGCCGGCTAAATGCTTGCCTCCAGAATCTAAAGTGAAACGGTGAACAGTTTTATGCGCAGAAACGAATTTTTGTACAAAGCATTTGTTGCTACACAACCAATCATAAATGGTTACGTAGCTGTAAAAACTCGATTGTAGCTTAAATATTCCAAAGCACATTACATTCGATTGTTTACTTAGGTTAAGTCCCATGTGAATATAAAAATAAACTTTGTCTCTATAGTTTGTTTTAGATGTTATTGTAAATAACACTCTGGAAGTTAACTGTATATACTGCTTTAATAAGAATATGTTAGCGTGTTAAAAACAAAGGCAATGTTTATATCGCCGAAGATGGATGTAATAGATCTACATGGCGGCATTAGAAAGATTTTTATTAAAATTTGTTTCTGTGAGAAAGGCTTGCAGGCGCTAAGTGTAAACATCTGCTAAGTCAATCAGAAAGGTTCAAACAACTTTCTGATGGCTGGCAACTTACAATTAAAAGAAAGCGGAGTAGAACAAAAGACGTGTCAAACTTGAAACTTAAGATGAAAGAATCATACTGATTCTTTGGGGGTTGCCAAACTTCATGCAAGGTCTCAGAAGAGGTATAATAAAAAGGGACTGAAGCAAACAGAAGGGGCTGCATGGATCCAGAGATTGCTGCAGAAGTAGAGGGGGGCCCGGTTCCAGACGCTGTCAAAGAGGAGGCAGCTCGGTTCCAGACATTGTCAGAGAGCATCCCAGATCCAGACATTGGTTGAGAGAGGAGTTTTCCGCTTCCAGAAAGGAGCTTCTCGGTTCGAGACATTGCTAGAGAGAAACGACTTCTAAGCCACAGACAGGGCTTTCAAATTGCCGAAAGGAGAAGTTCCAAACGCCGTAGAAGAGAAAAGTTTCCAGTCCAGATGGATCCTGATTGACAGTTGACAACAGTTTCATTTTTCTTGGAGGCAGCATTTTCAGTTTCTTAGATGCGGCAATTCAAGCTACTTGAGATGGCAGTCATCCAGGCATTTTCGGCGAGCTCAAGTAGAGGATAAAAGGCGAGGCAAATTTCCCGAAGTGCCTTCGCTCGTAGGTTTTTCTTTTCGCCGTGGGAGAATAACATTTTTTCTGGAACTGTACAAGTCCTGCTACATTCCCAATTGATATAGCCAAAGCCAAAATTCCAGATGAAGATCTGAGATGAAAGAATTGCCATAGAACTTTTAGTGAAAGACTTTTGACTAATTGTGAGATACAAAGCATTTGTAAGTTCAAAACTTTTATATAATTCCTCTTATAGTTGTATTAGAAAGACTTTTAAGATATATATTTAATGTTTAATAAGGTTAAGAAGTGTCCTTAAGAGAATCAATTGGCATGTTAGAAGTTGATATCAAATTTGTAAAGATGACTTAACAGAGAGATTTAGGTAACCTATTTGCGAATAAGCTTGGAGTTTAATAAGTAAAATTTATAAACTGAGAGTAGATAACGTTTTGTGTTAAAGAAAGTATTTTAGAAGAAAAAAATATTCTAAATGTTGCTAGAGAGTTTTTATAGAAGGATAGAGAAAGCAATCTCCCAAATGTTTAAATTCGTGTACATTTCATAGTAATGTAAATAAATGTTATTTGACTTTCTTGTAAACATAGCACGTAATATAAACAAGAGAGATTCTGAGAGAGAGAAAGCCTGCACAGCTACATTAGAATAACGGAGAATAAAGTATAAAGTAAAGAAAAAAGACATCACAAGTAATTAACAAAAATCACAAGTATACAAAGTTAAAATAATAAAATTTTACAATGTCGCAGTAATGACAGGATAGCAACAGTAGATTTATTAGAGTACACATCTCAATAGGCTACTGACAGTAGCACAGTGTGGACTATTGTTTCGTTGCTGTCATGTTGTGTAATAATTTCTTGTGGGTATAAAATAGAAATGGAATCAAAAATTAAAAAAGTTATCTGGTGCACAAAATCGTAAGAATCATGCAAAAGAAGCAGATATTAAGAAACAAACCGGGGCTCTTAATAAATTGTTAAAATATTATGATTGCAACCAACTCGATACATCAGAAATCAGTTGACAAACCGTGCACATCATCCAGTTTGAATGAAAGTACTATTACAACTGTTGAACAAGATGCAAGATTTAAGTGAAAAACAGTTAGGAGAAGATTTAATTGTAGTTGACCACGAAACTAACACATTGTTAGTCTCTGTAAATTTAGAAGATCCAGGTGAATGGGGAAATATTGATGAAAAATTACGAGTTGTTTTAATTGAAATGGGTCTTGTTCAAAAGAAAAATATAATATATCCCAGAGATACATATGGTCGTAAATTTGGCGACACGTATTAAAATGGAAAACTGGGTAGTCTCATGTCTATGCAAAGTTGTACTTTGCAGAGACATGAAACTAGTTTAGCTCACATGAAAAATTTCTTAAAATGGAAGGAACTTGATAAAAATTTAAAAAACAAAATTACTATTGATTGCCAGACTCAAAACATGTATGAAATGGTTTGGACGAGTGTTTTAGAACGCTTGATTGAAATTATAAAATTCCTTGGTAGCCAAAATTTAGCTTTACGCAGATCATCTGATAAATTATATGAAAGGAATAACGGTAATTTTTTAAAATTAGTCGAACCGTTTGCGAAGTTTGATCCCGTTATGGAAAATCATGTTGAAAGGGCCCTACAAGGAAACAACAGAGTACACTATTTGAGTAAAGACAGTCAAAATGAAATATTGGAAACTTTAAGCAATGCAATCAGGGATACAATTTTATTATCAATTCGAAAATCTAAATATTATTGCATAATTTTAGACTGCACACCTGATACAAGTAAAACAGAACAAATGACCATTATTATTCGCTTTGTTTCCTGTGACAATGGAATTGTCAAGATCAGGGAAAACGTTTTAGGTTTTGCTGATATATCAGATTCCACAGGACGTGGTTTATGTGCAACAATAGTGGAACAACTGGAAAAATGGAATATTCCCATTGAAGACATGCGAAGTCAAGGCTATGACAATGGGGCAAATATGAAAGGGAAAAAATATGGGCTCGAAAATTTGCTTTTGAACAAAAATCCTCGAGCTTTTTACGTGCCATCTGCTGCTCATACTCTAAATTTAATCATTAACGATGCAGCCAAAGTGAATGCAGATACAATTAGTTTCTTTGCAATTATTCAAGAAATATATAATTTCTTTTCATTTCCTTACAAACGTTGGGCAATCCTTTGAAAGTTCGTAAAACCAGAAAAAAAAAGTATTTACATATAATTCCGTTGGATTTCAAACTGGCATCTTTTTGAAGAAACAATCTATATTGTAAATGAAAAGGAATTGGCATACTAGCAAGGTACCGTCAGATGATCAGATAAGAATGGATAAGATCAGATAACAAATTTAACATTGAAACAGCCATCAGAAACCCGATGGGAAAGTAAAAGTAATGCAATACGCACTCTACGATATCAGTTAGGAGAAATTTACGATGCACTTTTTGAAATTTTAAATAATGAAAATTTTAATAAAGAAACAGCATGAAGTACAAACATTATGTGCTAAAATGAAGGACAACAAAAATATTTGTTCTGTTATAATTTGGCATGATTTACTTAACAGAATAAAGCCTGTGAGTAAAATGCTTCAAGACAAAAATATGAACATTACACTTGCTTTAAAATCTATCGAAAACTTAAAAATATTCTTACAAGAGTATCTATCAGATACAAATTTTAAAGAATTTTTAAAAACGGCAAAAGAACTGAGTGAAGAGGTGAATGGTGAACAAGAATTTAAAACTGGTATGGAAGTTCGACGACGAAAGAAGACACGACAATTTGACATTTGACTACGAGCATCATGACGAAACGCCACAATCGACAGAAGATAAATTTAGAGTGAATGTGTTTTATACACTTCTAGACGTTGCAAGGTGTTCGTGAATAAAACGTTTTAAACAACTAAAAACATATTATGATAATTTCAATTTATTGTATAGATTACTACAAATTAATAACGAAGATTTACGAAAAAATTGTGATGATTTAGAGATTCTCTTGATGGACGGCGACAATACAGACGTAAATGCAATAGAACTATATAACGAGTTATGTGCTTTCCAGGATAATTTTCGAAAGGATAATTTAAATATTCAAAACCCTTTCGATATTCTTAATTTTATTGTGTCCAATAATTTATCTTTCCCTAACTTTTCAATTGCTTTAAGAATACTATTAACCTTATCTGTTAGTGTAGCGAGCGGTGAACGTTCCTTTTCCAAGTTGAAATTGATTAAAACCTACTTAAGAACAAGTATGTCACAAAAAAAGCTTGTTAGTTTGGCGTTAATAGCTATTGAAAATGATGTATGTGCGGAATTAGACGTTAAGGCCACTATTTCTAATTTGGTGAATATGAAATCAAGAACCCTAAAATTTTAATAAAAAAATTTCAAGTATATTTATGTAAATTAATTTATTTTCTGTTATTCTATAAAGATTTTATTTTTTGAATACTTATATTAATATTAATAAAATGTTCTAATTATTATTTCTGAATTCTTTTCTTATTTTCTCATCTATCTTGAGTTTCTTTTATTTTCCTAAAAGATAGTTCCACTTATAAAAATTATTAAGAAATTTTTACAACTTACTAAGAATTTAGTAAAATGCAAGAATTTTTTAAACCTTTAGTTCAAATAAATTTTAACTTTAATTAAAATTCATTTTAATTTTGTTAGCGATTCGGATCGGTGAGAAGGCTATAACCCCTGTATCATTATATTCAACGATTAAAGTGAAGTGGCTTTATCAAAATTTGCTTTAACTTTTGGGAATAACTTTTGAGAATTTTTTGAATATTCGGGTTTTTAATGATTATCCTGCCTAGTCAACACCCCCGGTTCGTTACATTTAGAATCAACGTGTGACTGTTCTGTCAACATTTATTTGAGAAATTTCAAATAATTTAAATTTTTATTATCGTAAAAGAACCACACATGCCTGGATCGTTACAGGGGCGCTTAGATAGGCATTGCATGCGGGCGGTAAAGACCCTACCGCCGGCTCTGAGTGGAAGTCCGTCGACCTCCCAATTCTTCTTAATTCCTCTACAAAACCAAAATAGGAATGAATGTCATCATTTTCGTTCCCAGAGAACGATGGAATAACAAGGTGAGGATTTACAGTCCTAAAAAACTCCTTGTCATCCATTCTTATGTCAGTGCTAGTTATTTACAATCAGTAGTATCACAATTCATATAATTTCAATTTCAATTGCGAAAAGGAAATATTCTTACTTGCTAAACTTTACCTGTTCCTTAAGCCAAAACTATCCCAATCCACTTCACTTGAATTTTATTATGTGGATTTTATCCTGCCGACGGCTGCGCCATTGTAATATATACCGTGTCTTCTATTTTTCTATCTATCTTACTTCCTTACTTATTTAGTATTACTTGTTCTCCCTGCCCCCCCCCCTTTTCTTCTGCTGCTAGATAGACCTCGTTTTTAAGATCTATCTGGAGTGGAAATCCTTGCGCAATCGTACACAAGATCAATTAAGTGGCGCAGTCGGAATTAAAACAAATTTCTTAATTGATTTGTGTACAATTGCTCAGGGATTTCCACGCCAGATAGATCTTAAAAACGAGGTCTATCTGGCAGCAGAAGAAAGGGGGGGGGCAAGAAGTAATACTAAATATGTAAGGAAGTAAGATAGATAGTAAAATAGAAGACATGGAATATATTAAACCTTCGCATGGGATTAAATGGAAAAATATAATTATCACAAAGTCACTGCAAGCTGATATTGTGTTTAGAATTAGCATCAGCTATGAAACACCCCTAATTTCAGTAATTATGGCAGCATTAATTTGTTTAATATCTGGGAGATAGTTATTCTAAGCTTACATTTAGATTGATTTAATCTCGTTGACCTGCCATTCTTATCTGATCATCTGACGGTACCTTGCTAGATGCCAGTTCCTTTTCATTTACAATTTAGATTGTTTCTTCAAAAAGATGCCAGTTTGAAATCCAACGGAATTATATGTAAATACTTTTTTTTCTGGTGTTTATACCATTCTCGCCCTTTGAGAAAAAGTCGTTGTTACATAATTTATTCATTTCTATTTATAAAATTACGAAATTCGGTTTACATTATCAGCTGCCTGTGATACAAATAATTTTCCTTATCTATTCAGTAACAAAAGATCGCCGATTGTCATTTTTTAGCTGTTAGGAAAACATTTGGGAGGCTTTATGTGGGTATTAATTTGCTTGCTTGATGCTAGACTTGGAAATACTTTCGCAATCATCATGGTAGTCGTTTCTTAAAAAAAGTTAGGTTTTTGATTCATAAGTAATAACTAATATTAATAAATCAGTGGTACTTACTACTCAACCATTAGAGACTTGTGCCCAAATTCACCCAAGTCTTTTACAGAATCCTCTCTGTCTGATGAATCGGATCCAGCAGTAATACCTATAACATATACAACACAAGGCTATTTATTGTTACTGGATTACGATGTTCATCATACTCTGAACAGAACCAAATTTGTCGAAAACAGTACTATTCATATCAGTTGGGTGTAATAATATTTGCATTTAAATTTGGAAGAAATGAAAGCTTTCAGTCAGCACCAGACCAAGATAATTTTGCATCCCGAGCAGACTGTATGCGATACCCCTAAGTTTTTTTTTTATATATAAGCACTTTCTTAATGTAAGTATAAGTATTTTTTCAAATTATTAATAATTTCAAAACTTCATTATTTCTACTTATCATTTTTATTTGCTCAGATATACTAAATAAAAATGATTACAAACAAAAATATTGATTTTACACTAATTTTAATTTAATCAATTATAATTTTGATGTTTTTTTCTTGATTTTAAATCTGCAAAATCTTTTATTCTCTCACTAGTGTCTATTTTCTGAGCAATAGCATTTTCAATGGATAACAAGGCTAAAGAATTTAATCTCTCACTCATTGTCAATCACAAATATGTTTTGATAAGTTTTAATCTGCTAAAACTTCCTTCAGCTGTTGCTATCGTTATAGGAATTGTCAGCAAAATTCTCAATGTGACCCATGTATTCGGAGCTATATTCTGCAAATTGCTTGCTTTCAAAAATTGTTTCTAATGGCGAATCAATGTTTTCTGAAAGTAAATTGTTATTTTTGAATTTGAAATTTGCGAACCATTATTTCTGGAAGGAGCACAGGTTCTAAGACCCTAATGATGGCCTTAGTTTTGGCGTACCCAGTCAGCCTTCCCCTTAATCTGACACTGCCTTTCAGCATATATATTTACTTACTCGTGACTAGTCAGTTCTACGAATTTTTCGCTGTTGTGATCGGTTTGAAACAGTGAAATTGGTGATATCGTACAGTATAAGTATTCATAGAATATAATTTAAGGTTACAGGAAAATATAAAAGTTAATCTGCTAACTCCTTTTATTTCCATACAGCGAGTAGACGAAGCTGATTTTGCCCTCTCAAACTTTTGGATGCAGAACAGGGAAAGTTCATTTTCTACCAGTAGCCAGTCAGAGATTATCTGGCCGAAGACTATCACTAATTATACACACCATCCATTGAATTCTAACACTATATATTTATTGTTTGAAAATAGTGTGGGTTATACGGTCAATTTTCTTGGGTTTCCAGGAGAAAAAATCCGTTTGCCCATGCCAGAGCTCAACTAACTTGGCAACCAGTGAAAGAAAAGCTTAGAAAAAGTTCCTCTACTCGGGGACTAGGATCGAACTTATGCTCTTTCTTCAGGAGGCCTATTGCTGACGATGCATAAGCCACTTCCACTGAGAATTTTATTAAATTAAATATATACTTCATAGTAATTAATTATGAGAGCCTGTGTAGCTCAGTGGATGTGGCGTTTGCACACCACGGCGATTGGCCGCACAAAGGAAGACTTGGTTTCGAGTCTAGTCGGCGACCAGAGGAAATTTTTCTAAGCATTTTTTCGACCGGTTCCCGAGTTAGTCGATCTCTGGCACCGGCAAGCGGGTTTTCCTCCCGGAAACTCAGATTTTTCGTCCTGTAAACTCAAGAAAATCGACCGTAGAACCCACATTATTTCAGACATTAAATATATTGTGTTAGGGTTAAGGACCACGAGATGGCGGCACATTTGAGCCATCTCTCTTCACTGCTACCGCTTAATTAGTGATAGCCTTGGGCCATCTATCTCTGATTGGTACCAGTGGAGATTGAACTGCCCACTCAGTCTCCAAAAAAAAAAAAAAAGTTAGATAGGGCTAAATGGCCTCGCCTACTCCCCGTATACGGGAATAAAAAGGCGTTAGGCGATTTTTTTTGTAATTAATTATTACATAACGACTCATCTCGTGAGAGCCCTCTATGCTTCTACCTACCTCTGACCATCTCCCTTACTACTTAATTCTCCAAACACACACAGCACTACTGACACCACCACCAACAGTATTTTGTGTCTGTAAATTGCATGCTCTCATGGCGATTTCTCTTTAAGCAGGATTAAAAACTCGAGTTTCCAGGAGTAAAAACCCTGCTACCACCATATGAGATCAGTTAACTTGCCTTCAATTGAAAAAGCTCATATAAAGATTCCTCTCGTCAGGACAGAATCAAGCTTATGCCTTTTCCAATCAAATGATGCAACGTATCATCTTTCAAATGCACTATGGACAGCTGCTTTTACCCTAAAGCAGTGTTTCTCAAACTTTTTTGGATAGTGCCCCACCCCTCAACATCGCAAAGATTTTGATGACTCCCCTCTAGCATAATAGTCAGCCAAATTCTGAAGTATGATATAAATATGTACATGTACATTTTCTAATTGCCCCAAAAATATTCAAATTGTCCCCCTGTGGGGCGTACGACCCACATTGAGAAACACTGCCCTAAATGATTTACCACTATTTCTTCCAGCTATTTAATTTTGTGAAATTACTTTTCACAATATAGTCCTACAACACATCGTGGTTTATATATATATGTAAGTTCATTCCTGCTTTAGTTTGAACAATTTTTTTAAAAACATTAATTACATTTATGAGACTTCATTTTTTCCACACTTATTTCTAATTACATAAGAATGGTTACTTAACAATTACATTTTTAATTGCCCGTTTTGTACACCTTACATTTGTTTTGCTATTATTAATAACATAAATTGGCTGTTTGTGGCCCAGTGGAAGTGGCGTTTGCATTTCACAGCACTTGACTGCATAAATGAAGACTTAGGTTCAAGTCTAGTCGCCGACTAGAGGAACTTTTTTCTAAGCCTTTTTTCGACCGGTTCCCGAGATAGTCGATCTCTGGATCGGGAAAGTGGATTTTTTTCGTCCTGTAACCTCAAGAAAATTGACCGTTGAACCCACACTATTTTCAGACAATAAAAATATGTTATGGACCACGAGATGGCGGCACTTGTTCTCCTCTCTTCACTGCATGGCGATTGACTTAGTGATAGCCTTGTGCCAGTTATCTCTGATTGGCTACTAGTGGAGACTGAACTGCCAGCTCAGTCTCCAAAAGTTAGATAGGGCTAAAATGGCCTTGCCTACTCCCTACTACGAGAATAAAAAGGCGTTTTTTATATAAATTGATAATCATTTTCGCATACTTATTTAATTATACTAGTTCTTAAAGTGCAATTAGTATTCCAGAAATTATATTAACTGAATTTGATGATCCATTTTAGAGAAGCTCTCTCTCTTGCAGACACAAATGTACACATAAAGAGTTCCTCCTCTTCATTATCTAGGTGACTGACTAGGTTAGTTTGATGAGAAGTGAACTCCTGAGGACTCCCATTCTTCTGCATTGATATTTTTCAAAAGGATCGAGTTCCTCATTGCATCTTGAAGGTATTAATGGAACTTTGTCAGGATAATTTCACTGCATTTTTTTCATACATATAGTTATACCTGTATGACCAAATAGTATACATAATTATAATTATTTGTACTGTACTTAACTTCTTTTCATTTAGCCAAAAACAGTATATTTTCATTTATTATTGAAATCTGTGGTATCCATTGTTTTTCAACACTCCAGACTTCTTACAGTTTTTTTTTACAATAAACCATAACCATGCAAAACATTTCTCGTTCTTACAACGGAAAGGTTGGAGGGCTATCCAACGATGTGCCTTTTGCCACAACCCACATTTTTGTCGGCAAATATGCGTGATGCACTTTGAAGAAAAACGTTTTGCAGAATTGACTTATTCGAAGTCGAAATTCATTGTTTAAAACTGGGCTTAGAATGATTTCTCCTCTTTTTTGTTCTCAGTGCTGAGGTATAGGGAAAGTGGAGCTAGAAAGTTTTGCAGGTAGAGCCTCTGCTACTAATGGCTCACGCAAAAAGTTAAACAAGTTTCAGCGCGATTAGTAGTTGGAAGGGGATCAATCGTTTGATGTTGCTAGCACACTCCCTCGATGAGTTTTTAGACTCCCTGGAAGTGTCACATAATAATATATTTCTCGTGAATGGTATTTAATAACTTCTTCTCTGTAATTTTCCTCTACACATTGGTATCCCTCAGTCATTTCAATGAGCATTCTAGGTGGCTTTTGTTTAATCGAAGGAAGAGAACTGACGACTTTGTCAGGAAGGTATTTTTGTAGAAGCCAATTGCTTATCTATGGTTGTGCTTTTACTGCAGTTATGGCTCTGGTTATCAATATTTTCAGATATATATCGACTAGGCCTACACCCCCAGTTTTTATTTTGTGTAAGGAAGGAATCGAATAATCTCATCGTTTCCTTCATCAATTTTCTAATTTCTAGGGTGAGAGTTATATCATCGGTAAGCTGACAGTTTTGTTACACTTTCTCCATGAATATTAGTTCCCTGAATTGATTTATCTGTATTATTACTCTACTTAGTGGTCCAATTGCTAATACAAAGAGGTTCACAAAGAGAGGTCACGTTGTCGTGCAGAACAGTTGATTTAGAAAGGTGCAGAGTTTTTAATTATTATTATTTATTATTACATAACTTTCTACACTCTCGTAAAGAAAATGTTTGTTTTCAAAACCACAACCCCAAACCATTTTCACAATGTCGATATTTAGACTTAGTAATATGTATGACCTGTTTCTCAATTGATAGTATTCATATGCACAACTCAGATGTGTTATGGTGTCTGTTATATTTCATTTTCTCCTTTAATTGTACATGTTTAAGCGGATGATACAAGTTTCTGTAGGAATTTTTGGTATTCTGTTTCTGAGAATTTTTGAAATTATTTTATAATCTGCATTTAATAATGTTATCATTATTAAGGGCAACTCCAAGGAGCTTAGACTCATCGAGAGAACCCACAAATCTTCAACCTGTTCTTCTAAGATTCATTATATAGACCTGCTACCATCTTTGTCATCGCCTCTAGATCCTCTCCACCTCTTCTTCATCGCCAAGAAACTCTGGCGCCCAGGTCTGCGTGCAGTAGTTAAGATGGAATCTTATCAAGGTTCGATAAAGAGGTAACCTGATTGTCTCTGCTCGGCGAAGTATTGTTCAATAACCAATTAATCCGATGATCTGTTTTAGCCAATTTTGCTGTGTGCCCCCTTAAACTTGAACTCTCTATCCACTAACACTCCCAAATTTCTGACTTCATCAATTTTCTGAAGTGCAGTTCCACCAATGTGGTATACATCTGATAATCTTTTCACCCCAAAATGCATAACCTTACCCTTTGCCACATTAAACGAACATCAATTCTCCTTTTGCCCAGACCACCTGTCTGTCCAAATCATTCTGCAAAATTTTATCATAATCTGTATTAACTATTGCTCTACCCAACTTTGCATCATCGGCAAACATCTGAACAATTCCTCTATTTCTCCCTCACTTTTGATAATATTACTCTCACCAGTCAAGTTCAGTTTTTTATTTTTTTGTTGAGTTGTACATCTAGCTTAGAGGCAGAAACACATCATGCCCATAGGTCTCTTTCTTCCAAAAAAGGTTGAAATTATTTTCCCTTCTAAACAACATTTTTGTTCAACTCATATCACTTTATAAATCCCATATCCGACTGACTTTACAATACTGTTATCGCATTTGTAATGGCACTCCAGAAATTCCTTCCTTTAAAATGCTTGATTGTATCCAGAAGAGAGCTAATCACTTAACAGATGGTACTTCTCTCAATCATTCCCTCCACTTACTTTCCCATGATGTTTCTGCATTTTGTCTTTTCCATTTCTCAACTTTTTTTTCTAATCATGTATACTAACACATCCACTGCTGGTAAACATCTATATATGGTACAGCTCCAAATCTATCGAACCAGCTTATCATTCACTTCCTTTATTTCATATTCTTCTGTTCTTTGAAACAATCTTTTGCATACCATTCTATCCAATGAATATAATTAATAGCTCTTCAAGAATCATAGTAACAGATTTGTTTCTTCTCTCTAGCCACATCCACACATGGCACTGTCGAGTTTATTACAAGTGATTTTCGTACCTAGCGTTGGCGTTAAAATAACATAAAGAAATAAATGAAAACGGATTTGAAAAAAAAAAAAGCAGGAAATTTGCTTTATTGCCAAATGATGATAGCATTATTTCGGTCCTCTTCTGTAGCTATTCGCTTAGTCATAACTTTTGGCCAATCGTTTTTAATGACTTTTGTCTATTCCACACTAGACGGGCTCTGGCGCCCAACCCCTCCGAGTTCTGAGCTGGTAAGCCGGTTCTCCATTGTTTTGAAACGTCCAACAAATTGTTGTCTCATGAAGGCAAACACATTGTTGGACGTGAAACGTTTCAAATTTCGGCTTATCAGCTTACCGGCTTAACCTGGCTCAAAACAATGAAGAGACAAAAAACGTTTCAAATTTCGGCTCATCTTTTTATATACAGAGAGTGGATATATATATATATATATATCCACTCTCTATATATACACACACACATATATATATATGTGTGTGTGTGTGTATATATATATATGTATATATATACACACACACACACACACACACATATATATACACATATATGGAAAGACAATTGCAAACAATCACGTCTGCTGTGGGATTCGAACCTTCTCTATCCCTTCTGCACTCTTATAATGTTACTGAACACAACGAAAACGTTCTCTGCATTCATACAATATTGATATTGCTATAGTAGACAAAATAACATAAAATTTGTTTTAAAATTTAGCAGTAGTGTGTAATTTGTGTTGAATTTATAAGATTTGTAACTGAGTGTGCAGTTCGAGTTAATATGCTTGAATACTCCTCGTTATATTATTTATAATAATATAACATTTGTTTGTGTGTGGGAGGGAAGTGATTGGTGGCACACTATGAATCAAATAGGGGTAGAGTGAAAGGAGAAGCGATGTCAGTGTCCTGGATGTGTGGTGTTATGAGTTGTAGATAAGTAAATGGTTTGCATATGGTATTATGGGTGATGGATAGTGATAAGATAAAATTTGGAATGTTTGGAATTTCGCTGGAGGCCCTCATCTGTCAGGGACATCACATAGTGTGTTTGATTCGATTATAGCATTGTGTGAGTGTTTAGAGAAAAGGAATCGTGTCGTTTTTGTGTTTGGAAATTTCTGGAGAACATAGGTCTCTCTGTATTATCACATGGTGCTTTGGTTTGCCTATGGAATTATGGGCGATGTTTTTGAGATACAATACCTTGGAATTTTCCCAGAGTGACACACATCCTTCATTGTCGTCATGTTTTGTCTTTGGTTATCTGTAGATAGCTGTACCAATTTTCTAATACATTTTACGATATTTCGTTCCTGTTAAAGAGTTGGAATTCTTAGAGTAGAGTCGTGATGGCTGCAGTGATTAGGCTTTTCTGAATACTTTAATTATATGCTGGTGTCCCTCACACACACACACACACACATTAGACATGAAAAGTCGCTAATGTATCCATGTTGATACTCTAATATATACCCTATGATTATTCTTATGGAAAAAAAACTATTCAGTATTAGAATTGCTCTTACAAAACATACAAGCAGTGATTATTGAAATTACATTATCAATTGTTATGTTTAAGTTAAAAAAATCAATTCCCTTTCATTTCTTTCCAGAATGGGAACATCTTGGTATTATCTAGGTTTTCTGAATATTCAGAATTGTTGATTTTGACATGTATTCACAGCACAGAAAACAAACACAAGTCTGAAAATGCAGTTGACTTTTTCATTATAGGTTACTGAGACTAACATATATTGCCAACACAAAAACATACAAAACAGAGCAGTTGAAAGATATTTCTGTAAATAACCAGAAAAGCTAGTTCACTACTTAATTTAGATTACTATTCGATTGGTTCTCTGTATTAATTCTTTACCACAGTTGCTCATGCTATGATTTTCCAAGCTTGGTGGGAAAGTCAATTTGCCGTTTTGTTCAGGGTAAGTTTTATTTCCTGTTTCGAATTTCGAATGCTGTTAGAGTATGGAATTCTATCAAGTGCATGTTTTTTTTTCAAATTGATTGGTTATTTTCTGTAATTTACTTTTAAAATTCAGTTTAACTACATATTCTAACAGATTACATGAGCAAAATTAATAAATAAATAAAATGCATGTGAATTTATTTTCCAACACTGTAGATTTCTCATTATGTCTTATCTTAAAGATATCTCTCTATTCCAGTCGCCAATTTGTCGTATGTGGGTCAGAAATCATGTATTTAGGTTGGAACTCTTGGTTCCTATGGGAAATTATTGCTATAGTAAATTAATGCATACTTTTATTTTTTTAAACCAATATTGACTATTAATTTTACTGCGATTCCTTGTGCTCTTAACCTATTTCTGTAACTGGAATTTACTTATTTTTATTTATTTTTTTCTTTAGCATTAGTAATTTTAAGTAATGGATATGAGAAAAACAAGGTTTTGAACTCTTCGCAGCGTTTTCGTTTAGAACTTCTTTTGCCAGCACAACAAATAAATAGTTATTTCTTATTATTTCAAATGAATATTAGCTCTGTAATATATACTTTGTTAATTTCTATGTTACTTTTATTTGACTGTAATATTATTAACAAATTGTATTTACTGAATCTAACATACAGAAATAAATAAAGTGAAAAAGACAGTATTTTTTTCCCTTCTTATTCTACTGATTTAACATTTGCACTGATGTTCTTAGTGTATGATTTGCTACTGGTGCTAACATGTAATTCATGTGATTTTTCTCCATGAGACATTTCAAAACAGTTGAACTATGGTTTTCACATAGTTCAACTATGTAAAACTCATTTCCGTTAGTCCCAATTGACCATTGTCCTCTCAGCCTGTAGGGAAATTTATATATATATATTTAATACAATTATTATATTAGATATTCTTTCCAATACAAATAAATAATTATTTATTCTTATTTCAAATGAAAATTAGCTCAGAAAGAGAGGAAGAAATAAAGAAAAACAGTAAAGGAAAAAAATGTTTACCCTCAAATAAATATTTATGATCACAGCAAACAAAAAATTCATCAGCCTTTTCAAAGTTTTGAAATTCATGCACCTATTGTTTTCATCATTTGGTATCATTTAAATGAAGAACAGGTCAGGCTATTAAGTTCGTTAATGTTTTTTGATTTTTCTCTTCCAATGGCGAGAATTTTTTGATATATGCATGTTGATTCACTTGTATTCTGTATGCTACGATGCCTTTTTATTTTTTGTCACTTTTCAGGTGAAATATTCTCCACTAAAATTCTGCCTATTAATTTAGTACCCATTTCCTTTTGCTTCCAAGAGTTGACACAGTTTCACTAAGAGAATTTTAACTGGTTAGTTTGTGGCATGATTTTTCACAAGGAAAAAAAAATGTTATGTACTTAAATTTGTATAACACATCAACAACACCCAATTTGTTCATTTAAATTTACACATTTTATTTGAATGAAATATTACTTACAAATTGTATTTACTGAATCTAACATACAAAAAATAAATAAAGTGAAAAATACAATCTATTTTTTGTGCCTTAATCTTCTTGTTAAATTTGCACTGTTGTTGAAAGGTTCTTCCCATGCTTGTGGAATTGCTATCATGTGGATTTTGACAATGTGACTCTCACCTGGAAGATAATTTTCATTTGGTGAACGTTGGGTATTTATTACTGTATTAAAATGAAGGGTTGCATATTTATTTTTTTGAAACGAATACATATATTTCTGAAGATTAGTAAAATCACAGAATCTTTCATTATGTTCCCAAAAACATTTAAAAGTACACATTTTTCACATTTTGGGCATCCAATTTCACTTAAATTAAGAACAGGCCTCCCTATTAACCTTGTTAATGTTTTTGATTTTTGTCTTCCTTTGGTGAGTAATATTTGATATTTGCATGTTGATTCTATCATCGAATTTCTTAGCATGTCCAGAGATTAACCAATTTTCCACTTCAGCTGATGGTTATATTTTATTAACCAAGAATTCTGTTTTTTAACTCATTCAGGTAATTCTTTCCAACTACAAAGTGATTTTGTCAATGGATATCTTACAATAATTCCACCAGAAATATGAATTTCTTTAGGAAATAAATTTGATGTCTTATTCAAAAGAAATTCACAATCAATTATTCCAATGATAACTGAAAATTCATGATTTTTCATCTTCGTTTTCCTTCATTCTTCTTCTTAGATTACTTTATATGGCACCACAAATAAATAGTTAAAAAAAATCAGCTAACGCCTTTTTATTCCCGTATACGGGGAGTAGGCAAGGCCATTTAGCCCTATCTAAATTTTGGAGACTGAGTGGGCAGTTCAATCTCCACTGGAATCAATCAGAGATAGATGGCCCAAGGCTATCACTAATTAAGCGGTACTCAGTGAAGAGAGACTGCTCAAATGTACCGCCATCTCGTGGTCCCTAACCCTAACACAATATATTTAATGTCTGAAATAATGTGGGTTCTACGGTCGATTTTCTTGAGTTTACAGGACGAAAAACCTGCTTGCCCGTGCCAGAGATCAACTAACTCGGGTACCAGTCGAAAAAAGGCTTAGAAAAATTTCCTCTAGTTGCCTACTAGACTCGAAACCAAGTCTTCCTTTGTGCGGCCAAGTGCCATAGTTGGCAAACGCCACATCCACTGAGCTTCACTGATTATTAGCTCTGATCTTATATTTTATGTTACCTTTCTGTTACAAAATTCTAAACAATTAGAACTTTTCACAAAGAAACTCTCAAAGAATTTTGTGGTTCACCCATTATTTTTACATTACCAAACACAAAACACCAGAACACAAAACAGCAGCTGCAGGGGATGAATGATTACCTTAAGTCTAAAGCCACTCGACTCTATGTTTTTTTATAGTACTGTTTACCCTTCCCTGACTGTTCCTTCAAAAATGAACATTTTGTGCAGAGGACTCAATGACATGTTTTTGCATGCTGTTGGTGTGTTTTTATCTTACTTTGTGTGGGAAAGGTAAAATTTATATATGTGTCATCGGGAGAGTACAAATATTTTTTCTATACCAAACTTTAGGAGATTAAGTCACATTTGTGGATTAATTATCTGCTGTCTCTCTGTAAAACAACCAAATTCTAACATTCCGGATTTTCGATTATGTAAACGAATTGTTTCAGATAACTCAAACAATGTCAATAGGTAGCATTAGACAATTTCTAAAATAATCAATTAAATGGATATCAGTTTTCATCACTTTTTTCCCTCCCGTTCCTGGCATTAATTTCACAGTAGTGATTTTTTTACAATAATTAAACAGAATGCATTAAGGTATAAAGTTATGGATTTAAATATCAAATTTTATTCATTGAACTAGTTAAAAAATGTTAAGAGTGTAAACTAAATATTGCGAAATATTTTGAGGTAATTACATTTTCGATTTTTTCTCAGTGAATGTATTTGTATATAGTATTTCCACAAAATAAAATATGCATTTGTAAACTTAAATGAACAAAGATGTGTGCTTTTGTTGTTGTGTTTTTCCACAGTGAATTTTTTACTCAGTTATTCTGATTAAAATTTGATATTTAAACCCATAACTTTATACCTTAATGCATTCTGTTTAATTATTGTAAAAAATCACTACTGCAAGATTAATACCAGGGGAAACAGTGTTGAAAACTAATATCCATGTAATTAATTATTTTAGAAATGGGGTGTCGTCAATGTGTTATACAAATTTATGTAAGACCGTAACATTTTTTTCCTGGTGAAATTTCATGCCACAAACTAACTAGACTTTTTTTTTTGAAAATTCAGTCAGTGAAGGTGTGTCAACTCTCAGAAGCAAAAGGAAATGGGTATTAAATTAATAGGCAGAATTTTAGTGGAGAATATTTCTCTGAAAAGTGACAAAAAAATAAAAAGGTATTGTAGCATGCATATATCAAAAAACACTCGCCATTGGAAGAGAAAATTCAAAAAACATTAAGGAACTTAATAGCCTGACCTGTTCTTCATTTAAATGATACCAAAGGATGAAAACAATAGGTGCATGAATTTCAAAACTTTAAAAAAGCTGATGAATTTCTTGTTTGCTGTGATCATAAATATTTATCTGAGGCTAAACATTTTTTTCCTTTACAATTTTTCTTTATTTCTTACTTTCTTTATGAGCTAATTTTCATTTGAAATAAGAATAAATAATGATTTATTTGTATTGGAAAAAATTTCTAATATAATAATTGTATTAAAATATATATATAAATATCCCTACTGTGAAATAAATGTCGGGCTGAGAGGACAACAGTCAATTGGGACTAATGGAAATGAGTTTTACATAGTTGAACTATGTGAAAACCATAGTTCAACTGTTTTGAAATGTCACATGGAGAAAAATCACATGAATTACATGTTAGCACCAGTGGCAAATCATACCTATGAACATCAGTGCAAATGTTAAATCAGTAGAATAAGAAGGAAAAAAAATACTGTCTTTTTCAATTTATTTAGTTTCTGTATGTTAGATTCAGTAAATACAATTTGTTAATAATATTACAGTCAAATAAAAGTAACATAGAAATTAACAAAGTATATATTACAGAGCTAATATTCATTTGAAATAATTAGAAATAACTATTTATTTGTTGTGCTGGCAAAGGAAGTTTCTAAACAAAAATGCTGCAGAGAGTTCAAAACCTTGTTTGTCTCATATCCGTTACTTAAAATTACTAATGCTAAAGAAAAAAATAAATAAAATAAATAAATTCCAGTTATAGATATAGGTTAAGAGCACAAGGAATCGCAGGTAAAATTAATAGTCAATATTGGTTTAAAAAAATAAATGTAAGCTTTAATTTATTATAGCAATAATTTCCCATGAGAACCAAGAGTTCCAACCTAAACACACGATTTCTGACCTACGTACGACAAATTAGTGACCGGATAAGAGAGATATCTTTAAGATAAGGCTTAATGAGAAATCTACATTTCTCATTAAGCCTTATCTTAAAGCTGGAAAATAAATTCAATTGCATTTTATTTATTTATTAATTTTGCTCATTTATTCTGTTAGAATATGTAGTTAAACTGAATTTTAAAAGTAAAATGCAGAAAATAACCAATCGATTTGAAAAAAAAAAACATTTCACTTCATAGAATTCCAAACTCTAACAGCATTCGAGGACAATGGGAGTTGGAAGATACAGAAGTATCTTCCAACTCCCATGTTTTGTGTGTTTTTGTGCTGTGAATATATGTTAGCCCCAGTAACCTATAATTAAAAATTCAACTGCATTTTCAAACTTGTATTTGTGTTCTGTGCTGTGAATATATGTAAAAATCAACAATTTTGAATATTCAGGAAACCTAGATAGTACCAAAATGTTCCCATTGTAGAAAGAAATGTAAGGGAATTGTTATTTTTAACTTAAACATAACAATTAATAAAGTAATTTCGATAATCACTGCTCATATGTTTTGGTAAGCGTAATTCTAATACTGAATATTTTTTTTCATAAGAATAATCATAGGGTACATATTAGAGTATCAACATGGATACATTAGCGACTTTTCATGTCTAATGTGTGTAATGTGTGTGTGTGTGTGTGTGAGGGACACCATCATATAATTAAATTTTTCAGAAAAGCCTAATCACTGCCGCCATCATGACTCTACTCTAAGAATTCCCACCATTTATTAGGAATACCCTAAAATGTATTAGAAAATTAGTACAGCTATCTATAGATAACCAATTACAAAACATGACAACAATGAAGGATGTGTGTCACCACAGGAAAATTCCAAGATATCTTATCTCAAAAACATCGCCCATAATTCCATAGACAAACCAAAACACCATGTGATATCACAGAGAGACATATGTTCTCCAGAAATTTCCAAACACAAAAACGTCACGATTCCTTGTCTCTAAACATCATACACAAGCTCTAAGCGAACCAAACACACCATGTGTTGTCCCTGACATATAAGGGCCTCCAGCGAAATTCCAAACATTCCAAATTTTATCTTATCACTATCCATCACCCATAATACCATATGCACACCATTTACTTATCTACAACTCATAACAACACACATCCCGGACACTGACATCGCTTCTCCTTTCACCCTACCCCTATTTGGTTCATAATATCCCACCAATCACGACACGAATGCCTATCCACTAATATCTTCCTTTTCCATTCAAAACAGTAATGTCACTTATTTACAACTAACAATTACTTCACTTCTTTACAACTATCAAATTACATCACTTATATTTATCTTTTCCTTGTCTCTAAACATCATACACAAGCTCTAAGCGAACCAAACACACCATGTGTTGTCCCTGACATATAAGGGCCTCCAGCGAAATTCCAAACATTCCAAATTTTATCTTATCACTATCCATCACCCATAATACCATATGCACACCATTTACTTATCTACAACTCATAACAACACACATCCCGGACACTGACATCGCTTCTCCTTTCACCCTACCCCTATTTGGTTCATAATATCCCACCAATCACGACACGAATGCCTATCCACTAATATCTTCCTTTTCCATTCAAAACAGTAATGTCACTTATTTACAACTAACAATTACTTCACTTCTTTACAACTATCAAATTACATCACTTATATTTATCTGATAACAACACATCCACATCACGATTCCTTATCTTATCTTGATCTGGTCAGAAGTTTTCCACCAATCACGACACGAGTCCTTATCCACTAATATATCTTCCTTTCCATTCAAAACAATGACGTCACTTATTTACAACTAACAAATTATGTTAATTATTGAAAACAACAAATGACATCACTGATATACATCTGAAAACAACTCACACCCACGACACGATTCCTTATCTTATCTTGATCTGGTCAGAAGTGCACCACCAATTACGACACAAATCCTTATCTCTAGAATTACCCATAATTCCAAAACACAAGAACTCAATCCATTGACGCATATGCCCACAGGGAAATTCCAAACATTCCAAACCCATGAAGTCACAACACAATGAGGTCATCAAATGAACAGCCAATTACGTCATGATTCCTTATCTTATCTTGATCTTGATCTGGGCAGAAGTGCGTACCCTGCTACTCACGTCCAGAAAATTTAATTAACAGACAAAAGTACTGTTTGGTGCATGGTTGATCACACAGTATGTAATAGTCATTAACGATTTAGTGTAAAGAGATCTCTGACTCTTTGGATATCTCGTTTCATAACAATTATGATGACTACAATAGGTATATAAAATGAATTAAAGATTTACTTTAAATTCATTTCAGAACATTATGTTTGTATAGTCTTACAGAGAGAACATGTTTGGCATGAGAATCGGAAACTATTCTCTTATTTATGTGACTTTTGTGCTTTGTCTAAAGATTTATGGTCACTATCCTCGAAGTCCTCGACACAAGAAATGTCAGTACTTATATTAAGAATCATTTGGAATATGTCAGTACATACCCAAAGTGTTGATTTTAAATAGGCATAACTCCGATTCTGTAAGTAAAACATGCCAATTTTTGCCATCAATTAAAAAAAAATTATGAGATCTTTTATTATGCCCCATTTATTTATTCTTAAGTCATTTAGTTGTCAAATCCTCTTATATTGGAAATATCAACTATATTATGAGTTCTTAAAAAGAGAATTATTTCATCAAATACGAAAAATTCTTAAATGAATTTATTAAACAAATTTCTTCAGATTAAAAAAGACTAAACTCAAAGAATTATTGCATTTCCTTATTAACAGTATTCTTCGTCCTGTAGCATCCTCTAGCAAGAGGCTTGCAGCAGATGAGCAGCTCTTCTCCATTTCTCTCTGTCTGTCGCTTCCATCAATTTTAAACCAGTCCATTCCATGATGCCATTAAACCACTCTCTAGTTGGTCTTCCACGTCTTCCCTTCCCCTCAACTTTCCCTTGTAATATAGTTCTTGTCAGGTGTCCCGAAGAACCTCTCAGAAAATGTCCTGCAAATCTAGTCTTTCTTTGCATATATTCTTTAACAGTGTTCTTTCCATCCCAAGTCGTCTTAAGATCTTTACTGCTCATCCAAACTAGGGAAAAAGTAGAAGCATAGTGGTTTCCCGTTGCCTTCTATGCATGAAGAGATGAAAAAAGTAGAAACATTGAAAGAATCACCCCTAGCCCTCGATTACTCTAATAGCATTGGGGAAGGAACAAGAAAGAAGAAAAGGATAGAAAGAAATAAGAGTATGGACCATCCTATAGATAATATAACAGCTGTATATTACATGAAATAAGGTATGGTCCAGCATCAGGCACCTCGGGTTCGCCACTCCCGTACTCACTAAAGTGAGGCCTTGAGGTAATTAACAGTATTACACATTAAAATTTTGGAGAATAGAATATATATGAATTTATATGAAATTGCTCTATAACAGACATTTTGATTAAATCCATAATGCTTACCTTTTTGAAACAAGTTTTTAGAACCATTCTTGGTCTTTTTGTAGAATGATGCTACACATACAACACTGTATATCTGTAAATAAATGTATTTGTTATGTTATAATCCAAAATAGTATATGAAATATTTTATTCTTTAGTTACTTTCAGAATTAATTTTAATTTAGAAATAAACTTAATTTTTATTATATGCACACAAATTGCATATAATAAAAATTAAGTTTATTTCTAAATATCGTAGCCTTGCGATAATTTCGATGATGGTCGGTGTGTAGATAAACAAAATAAAATAAGAAAGAAAGCAGACCTAGGTTCAAGCAGAAAGTTGACTTTAGAGGCTGTAAGCTCTTGTCAGAGGATAGGTCTCTAAAAATTTACTCTCGGATCAGAGCTTTCTATGATTTTATCTGGCATATATAATTAGTAAAAATGCAAGTGCAAAGCATGAAATGAATTTTTACATTTTTTACAAGAAAAAAATCATACTTATATGCATCCAAAGTCTGAATAACACACCTGACAAGTTGAGTATAGAAAGCAGTGTTCACACATACCTTTTCCCACTACACAACTATGCAGTTGTTTAGTTTTAAAGAATGAACGTGAAATACTTCACTTGGCATTAAACTAGTTAAGAAAATTAAAGGATATTGTTTTCCATTTTCAATGTTTGCCCTGTTGAAACTTCAAAAGAAATTTTGAAAAGTAATGGTAGTAAATATATGCAGATCATGTAAAATTTATCATGTTCACCTTCATTTTCACTTAAATACTTGGAAGTATATGCTTTTTGAGGAGATCTTATTTTCACTCTTTTATTGGCATTTTGGTTTTGGGTTCTCACCGGTTAGTACAGTTTCGAACTTCATTCTCTCCAGAGTCAGATAAAAATCAAAACTAACTCTAGAAGCTTATGTCTGAATCTTAGGCAGTCAGTATATGTGAATTATTGATTCAAATTATTATTATTATTATGTAACACCTTCAGGGAGTCCAAAGAGTCATCGAGGGAGAGCACCTACTTTACAACTCTCTGTCTCCACCACTCCACCAACCCCAACTACCTTCATCATCTACACCAATGCCACCTACCGCCGATCATCACCCACCGCACATGCCCACAGCAGGATTTGAACCTGCAGCAGTAGTGTACTGGCCACTCTGAACCAGATCAAGATGAGATAAGGAATCGTGACATCATTAGCTGAGAAGATCATCGACGTCATTGTGTGTGTGATTCGTTGCGTACGTCATGAGTGTGGAATGATTGGAATTTCCCTGGGGAACATATGTGTCGGTGACATCACATTGTGTGTTTTTGTTCGCGTATAGAATTGTGGGTGATGGTTACAGATAAGATAGAGTATGGAATCCTTGGAATGTCGCTGGTACCCCATCTGTCATTGACGTCATGTTTAGAGTCAAGAGATGGCTTCAGCATTTAGACATTTTCTAAATATTATTAATTCCTGGGTATCAATGGTGTCCCTGCATTATCCTCAAGCACACTTTTTCCCCGTATACATAACTCATCTGAATATTTTCATTTGTCTAAAATTTTAAGATCTTAAAGTTCATTACTTTTTTCTAATTAAATGTTATCTTTATTACAAAGTTTTTGGCTATTGGAATTTTTAGTTTAGAGTCAAGATATGGCATCAGCATTTACACATATGCTTAACAATTATTTACAGGCTATCATTGGTTTGCCCTCACCCCCTTGAAGTGCACACACTTTTTTGTTACCAAAACCATCTTATAACCATATATTAGTAACTTAGACATGAAAAGTCGCTAATGTAGCCCCATGCTGAAAGTCTCTAAAGTATATACCCTATGATTAATCTTGTGAAAAATTATTCAGTATTAGAATTAGAAGTGTGCTTACCAAAATCATACGAGCAGTGATCATTTGAAATTACAAATATCATATAAAGTAACTGCACTCAACAAATTTTTTTTTTGGGTGTATATGATAAAAAAATCTCAACTGATGTTAATATTGTCAAATGGCCATTGCTATGTTAATGTTTCCTACATAAAGGAAACATTAACTTACTTTCTCTCCAGAATGGCTCATCTTGGAATTAACACAAACTTCTGAATACAAATAGATATTCCAAAATATTTGAATTAGAAGAAAAAAAACGCGTTTTTTTGCTCGGAAGTTATCAGTATCAGTTTGAGATAAGTGACATCACTAATAGATATCTGCAAAAGATGAGGTTACACATCTCCCTTAACTGAGCAGTCATCTTCTGGAGGTGAGGGTGGTCATTGTAGGGAAGACTGCCATCACCACCCTCTTGACTAACCTGTCACGCTCCACCACCTAATGCTATTTTTCCCCTCCCTATGTCTTATTTCCTATGAACTTTCTTTTTTCCCCTATCCGAACAATTTTTGACATATGAGTGACAGAACTAGACACTTCAAAACATCAAAAGGCTGTAAGAGCAAGTAATATTTGAAACACTTGATGCAGTGTTCAAAAATAAAGAAAAGGTACATTTTCTATTCCTTTCACACAACCGTACATGATAAAAGTTTAAAATCAAGTGACTGCTAGTTGAAACTTATTTCTCAACTTTACCACCCATACTATTCTATTGTGGGGAATTAAAAACAGAGGCCATAGCAAATAACATAATTGTGGTTTTGTGAATAAAGTACAAATGAACTGAAAAGTAACAATTTTTTTATATCTGTAGATACCTCCACCAGATTAGAATATAACAGTTGTAGTTAAAGTATGACTGTTAGAATTTAGTTATTTTACAGAGATACAGTAGATATTTTAACCCATCACGTCACTAAAAATCTGTTAAAAGTTTGATGTAGAAAATAAAAAGGTATCTTCTTGTGCAGATAAACACAAATACAAATTTTGGGGAGTAGGAAGACAGGATAAATTAATCTTTTTACAATGTAACAAGAAGAAATAGGCAGAAAACGTTTATGCTGCTTTCAAAAATAAAGAGAAGGTACATTTTTTTTTCTTTTCACATATTTGTACATGATAAAAGTTTAAAAACATGTCACTGTCAGTCGAAAGTTTTTTTTTCAAAACTTGAAAACTCATACTATTCCATTGGGAGAACAAAAAAAAAGACAGAAGTGATAGCTAATAATGCAATTGTGTGTTTTGAAATGAATTTTTTATTTTTATTTTTTATTTTTATTTTTATTATACCCTTTATTATGCTATTATGCTAATATGCCCATTATTATGTTAATATTATGCATATTAGCCCATACATAGTGATTGCTTGGTACAACCTATAGTACATTAGCACTGTGTATAGGCAGTGGGGTTGGGAAAGGAGGAATGTGTTTACATTTGATTTGAATTACACTTTAAATTGTATTCCTTGGGAAACAGAGCAGGTGGGAGACTGGTCCACAGTGCAGCAGTTGCAGGAATGAAGGAACAGGAAAATAAATTTGTTCTGTTTGTTTCTAGGTGTACTGTGAAAGGATGTTGTGCAGCAGCTGCACGTGTTCCAATGAACTTTGGACTGAGCAGAGGAATTATTGATATTATTTCAGATGAGCATTTCCCATGGAAATATACTGCAGAGACCATACGTCTGTGTGAAAATGAGTGGGAGAGTTGGTAAGGGATGGATCATTGATAAGTCTAATTGCTCTCCTCTGTATTGAGTCGAGCATTTTGAGAGAGCTTTAGGGGCCCCACCCCATATGTGGGAGCAGTATTCAATAGCTGGGCAGATTTGTGATTTGTATAATGTTAATAGCTGTTCGGGGGGTAAATAACGTCATGAGTGAAAGAGAAATCCTAGGTTTTTTGAGGCTGAGGATGCATTAGTTGTGACATGTTTATGCCAGGAGAGATTTCATGTGAGGGTGATTCCAAGAAGGGCAATCTCCAACTGTCTGGAAATTTGGGTATCATCAAAAAGGATACTGGGAAAAAATGGTTCTTTTTTATGGGAAATAGTACAGAACTGGGTTTTATTGGCATTGAAATTTATGAGATTATCCGAACCCCATTGTAGGATGGCTTGGAGATTGGAGTTGAGGGTGGTGGTGGTTGAAGTTCTGAAGGGTGAGGTGAGTTGTGAAGGGTAAGGCTTATCAAACGCAAGCGAGGAGTGTAGTGTACTGTCATCTGCAAAACTGTGTATTGGGTTGGAGGTCAATTGCAGTAGGTCATTGATATATATAGCAGGAAGAGGGTTGGTAAGAGGCAGAACCTTGTGGGACCCCAGCATTAATCGAGTGGTGAGAGGACAGAGAGCCATCCACCATCACACATAGTGTACATCCAGACAGAAAGCTGGCAACCCAACTACAGAAGTCCTGGGTCAGACCAAATGATGGTAGTTTGCCAAGTAGGCCTTTGTGCCAGACTGGGTCAAAGGCTTTGTAGTTGCACTGGAGTTATCTAGTGCAACCACTTGAGATTCGCCAAACCACTCCATAGCACTTGTCCAGAGATGGTAACATATGTGTGTAGATCTCCTGTTCATTGGCAGTGGCAGAATTCATACTGGCAGTCGTTTATTTGGTGGCCTGTCTTCATGATAGTGTAAGATTTTGGAAATGATTTTTTCCATTACTTATGACAGGACTGAACTAAGCGAGATAAGATGGTAATTGGATTGCAGTGACTTGTCATCCTGCTTGGAGATGGGCTGAATATAGGCCAATTTCCAGTTTGTGGGATAGATTCCAGTGGAGTAAGAGATTCTATATATAAGTGACATAGGATAGGGGTCAGTTCTGAAGTACAAACTTTCAGAACAATTGGGGAATACCATTAGGGCTAGGAGACTTTTTTGTGTCTAATTTGGGCAGTATTTTTCTGATCTCATCCTGGCAAAAGGATATAGGGGCATTCTATGTTGGGTGTCTGGGATGGTTGGGAGACATTTACTATCATCATTTATGCATGCATTTGAAGCCAGAAGATTGTTTTTTTCTGTGGGTAATGATGCTGTAGACCATCTTGGTATGATAGGGGTGGGAATAGTGTTGGACAGAAGTTACTGCCAATTGCTTTGGCGAGAGACCAATAGGCTCGGCTGCCATTTGGACAGGCTGCTAATTTCCTGCTTTTTGCTCTTTCAAACTCTGTTTTGGAAGCATTGATTGTTTTTTGTATCTCTTATGGGCTTCGGTATAAGATTTGAAGGAGGATGTGGTTCTTGATTTCAGCCAGTTGTGGTATGGCTGGTGTTTCATTTCTACAGCCTTAGCACATCTTTTGGAGAACCAGGGTTTCATTAGGGAATGGCAGTTCAGAGTGCTATGTGGAATGTATGTATTCATGCTGGTGAGGATTACTTTGGTAATAAGCTCGGTGCATGTGTTTGGGTTGGAAAGCCAGAAGCAATAGTCTAACCATGGGAATGCGGCATAGAAGTTGCAGAGAATATCCCACTTGTATGGGATAGTCTTGTATGGGGTAGGAGAAGATGAGCTACTCTTGTATGGGGTAGGAGAAGATGAGCACTAGGTTTTGGTCAGAATTTCCCAGGGGACTCACTGCTTGCACTGTGTATTTGGAGGGGTCATTGGTGAGGAAGAGATCTAGGGTGTTTGGGGAGTGGTTTGGATTATCTGGTATTCTGGTTGGCATCTGGAAAAGTTGTGTAAGGTCGTTAGTGATGGCAAATGTTTTAGCATCTCTGCCTGCAAGATCTATATAACTGGAGTAGGAAAGCCAGCTAGTGTTGTGAACGTTAAAATTCCTAGGAGGATGATTTCGCTGTTAGGAACGTGGGATTGAAGAAAGTCGATTTTAGGGAAATTAAAGAGCTCAGGTTGGTTGGTTGTGTTGGGGAAGATATAAAATGAGCAAACAAAAACCTTTTAGAATTTTTCTTTCTTCATTAATATAGTAAGAGAAACAAATCTTGTGAACTATACCTAGGTAATTATATGTTCTAATTTTCATTGTAAATATACTTGTAAATAATATTTCAGTCAAATAAATTTATATTTGTAAACTGAAATGAACAATTAAGGTATCGGTGATGTGTTCTCCATGTTTAAGAATATTTATTCTGCTTAGAATTTCTAACTGAGATTCCATTAGTTAATTATTTTAGAAAATGTCTAACTACAACTTATTGACAAGAAAAACGTGAAAAAAAAGGAGTAAAACTGAGATTCCAGTAGTTAATTATTTTAGAAATGTGAACATTAAAAAGGAAAAAAAAGTGTACTCTGTGTTGTACTGTGCTGTGTGACTTCTGCACTGGATGTTATACATACCCACAACAAAAATGCATTTCCACTACAACTCTATGATGTCACTTTGGACAGTAACCTATAAGGAACAATAATGGAGTCCATTTTCAGTTTTATTTATTGCAATTAGTTCTTTCACCCTGCAAATCGTCTTGTGTGTTGTGCTGTGAATATATGGTTATAATTCAAATATTTTGGAAATCTATTTGTATTCAGATGTTCATGTTAGTTCCAAGATGAGCCATTCTGGAGAGAAAGTAAGTTAATGTTTCCTTTATGTAGCTTAAACATAGCAATGGCCATTTGACAATATTAACATCAGTTGAGATTTTTTTATCATATACACCAAAAACCAACAATATTTGTTGTTACTTTATATGATATTTGTAATTTCAAATGATCGGCACTCGTATGATTTTGGTAAGCGCACTTCTAATTCTAATACTGAATAGTTTTTCACAAGATTAATCACAGTATATAATACATTAGAGACTTTCAGCATGGGGGGCTACATTAACGAATTTTCATGTCTGAGTTACTAATATATGGTTATAAGATGGCTTTGGTAACAAAAAAGTGTGTGCACTTGAAGACGGTGAGGGCAAACCAATGATAGCCTGTAAATAATTGTTAAGCATATGTCTAAATGCTGATGCCATATCTTGACTCTAAATTAAAAATTCCAATAGCCAAAAACTTTGTAATAAAGATAACATTTAATTAGAAAAAAAGTAATGAACTTTAAGATCTTAAAATTTTAGACAAATCAAAATATTCGGATGAGTTATGTATATGGGGAAAAAGTGTGTGCATGTGTGTGTGTGCTTGAGGATAGTGCAGGGACACCATTGATAGCCAGGAATTAATATTTAGAAAATGTCTAAATGCTGAAGCCATCTCTTGACTCTAAACATGACGTCAATGACAGATGAGGGCCCCCAGCGAAATTCCAAGGATTCCATACCTATCTTATCTCTAACCATCACCCACAATTCCATACGTGAACAAAAACACACTATGTGATGTCACTGACACATATGTTCCCCAGAAAAATTCCAATCATTCCAAACTCATGATGTCATGAATCCTTATCTCTAACCATCACTCACAATTCCATATGCGAACAAAAACACACGACGTGACATCAGACACATGTCAGACGATTCCTTATCTTATCTTTATTTTGATATGGTTCAGAGCGGCCAGTATACTACTTGCAGCCTTTTGGCTGGAGAGTGGATACGCTAACCACTCAGCCAACCAAGCAGGCATTCGAGACTAAAAATTTTCAGACATAAGCTTTATAGTTACTTTTGGTTTCTACCTAATCTATGAGGAGAATAAGTAAATTCGCAAGCTCGCAAAACTAGATGATAGTGCTCTGATGCCTACTGCATTATAAATAAAAGTTTTTTATTTATTGTTTTTCTTTTTCAGAAGAATAACAAACATGCAACTTCTAGCCCTAATGTGGCTTCTATTTGTTTACGAAGATGACGTTTCAGCTCAAAGAACAGACATTTGAGGACGTTTCAGAGTATAAGGAAGTACAGATGCAAAACTGCTCGACTTAGTGTATAATCAACATGGAATGCTTTACTCATTTAAGACTACACTTTCGTTTCAACAATCTGTATTCTGTCTGCAAAGACGTTAAGACTTTATTTTTCAGCCAATCGTGGAAATTTGGGGTAGCACTTTGTATATACATAACAAAATTATTACGTTGCGATGGAAAAATTGACTAAATAAAAGATTACTTAATAAAATTAAACTACGCCAGGCTTACCCTTAAGACTGTTAGGAACCCTACGACTACAACAACTAGGATATCTGTACTTCCACAGCTGGACTGAAAAAAATAATAACAATTTTACATTAAAATACTTTCATATGTTTGTTGCTATCATGATGAAAAAAAAAGCACACTATTAAAATAATCATTTAGTAGTTTAGAATAATAGTAAAGTTTATTGTTTATCAATTTCTGAAAGAGGATGAACATTTTGAAATATAATCCCATCGCTTAATGATTTACAAACATTGAGTTGCTGCACGAAATTTTGGTCAGCTCACTTCTTAATTTAAACAGTGAAGTTGTAAATATTTTTGATATGGGAAAATGAAGATTAGCGCATTGCAGAGATGTCACTTCTTCGATCTAAAGATTTCACCATATTAATTCAATATTAATTAATTCACCATATAAATTCAAATTTATATGGTGAATTTTAAAAACCCTTCTAGTATTAAATTCAATGCCTATATAAGGCATTGAATTTAATACTAGAAGGGAATTATTGACTTTTTTCGAAATATATCAAATGTGTGGAAATTGCATGAAAAGCGATGTAGTAGAGTAAAAGGAGTCACAAGCCGAGTTACTAGAGATGCTAAAATATAGCAATGCAGTTGATTGAGAATCGCCAAATGTTGTAGGATATTGAGAAAAATTGTACTTCTTACAGTCCTGACTGTATTCATTTCTAATCTCTTAACTCACCTTTAATCGGAAAATACATATAATAGCTGATAATAGTGAAATTTGGTTTAAATGTGGGATTTTGTTTAGCGCCGCGTGTGACCACTTTCATGATAAGGATCTCCAGCAAAGAGGCTGCGGGTTCCAATCACGCGTAGGCATGGATTTTTCTGATTGTCCATTCTCCCACTATGGACTGGGTCACCATGGGAGTAGTAGACCCAAAACCTCTCGCAATGGGAGAGGCTTTCACCCTGCAGTGGATAGAAATATAGGCTGTACATTTATTTAATAGTGAAATATTATCGGCTGTGGGATTGAGGTTGTAAACTGTAATTTGAATATGAAGCTTCCGTATGTAATATGGTATGCGTGTTTCCATACTGCTTTATTTTATTCATAAGTTATTTTGCTTTAAATGTGCGATTTTGTTTAGCGTCACGTGTGACCACTTTCAAGTTAAGGATTTTTAACAAGATGTTTCAATTTTTGCAGAAAGATCAACAAATACGTGACTGGTAGGGTATCACTTCAATATTAGCAGACAGATTTCGACTTTGCTTTGCGTTACTGGTTCGATAATTGTCTCTGGGAAGTTAAATGCCTCCAAAATCCTTTAAATCCTTATGGAGATTTAAGAGAGAAAATAAATATGATCCAAAAGGATTGTCCTTTGAAATTTAACTGATTTAAAAATCCTCATTGTAGTTTGAACTTACGTAAACATAATCAATAAAAAATGACTGCGAATTGTTTTTTCCTCATGTGTTTTGTAAACTATTTGCACAGATCAACTTTGTGCAACTAAATTTGTGTCTGGCTTCCACTGTTGAATATCTGCAATGATGGTGTAGCGAAACTTCAATAACTATTAAGTTCGAGCTAATTGATTGTTTAATAGTAGGCTGACCATATGTACCGTTTTGAACGGGACAGTACCGTTTTTTTCATATTTCTCGGCCGTCCCGTCGTTTTAATAAAATGTCAATTTTGTCCCGTTTTTAATAAAATCGATAAATATATTTTAATATTGGTCAATCATAAATTATTATTCATAACCTATAATCATATATAAATATCATGGATGCGAGTAATTTGTATAACCATGGAGTCACATTGTTCGATACTAAATATCGATATCTGCAGTTACTTAATTATAAAGAGCTAATAAGCTTCATTTAGGCGATATAAACAATATTTTAAATTAAGGGGATATAAAATCCACATTGTTTCAAAATCGAATAAGAAACTCAAAGATTGGAATCAGAGAGTTTCATGCCGAATATAGTAAACTACTATAAAGTATCGGTGAACACTAGCGTTAGCTAATGCAAGGGACCCTAGTACATAGTACAATACCGGACGACTCGTTGCAAAGGTGGGGAAAGTTCAGATCGACATTCTTAGGTATATTCCATAATGTAAAAACACATTTCCTAGGAAATGTATGCTAGTAGTAGGGGTGATGGTTTGAACAAAATGCTTCCGGTGGGCATGGCTTTCCCCTGAGGGTATATGTGTCAATGGCTTCAGCTTGGAGGTTCTGACCAAATGCATCCGGTGGGCGTGGCTTCCTGACGTCATTGTGAGTGACGTCATGAGTTTGGAATGTTAGGAATTTCCGTGTGGGCAAGTGTGTGAATGGTTTCAGTTCTTGTGTTTTGGTTTGTTTGTAAATAAATGTCGTCATTTGTAAATAAGTGACGTTGTTGTTTTGAATGGAAAAGGGAGATATATTAGAGATAAGGATTCGTGTTGTGATTGGTGGGACAGTTTAAACCAAATGCTTCCGGTGTGCGTGGCTTCATGGGTGTGGAATGTTTGGTTGTTGTCAGATGAATATCAGTGACGTCATTTGTTATTTGTAAATAAATGTCGTCATTTGTAAGTAAGTGACGTTGTTGTTTTGAATGGAAAGGATGATATTAGTGGATAAGAAATCGTGTCGTGGTTGGTGGGACACTTTAAACCAGATCAAGATCAAGATAAGATAAGGAAATGTGATGTGAATATTTGTTGTTAGTTGTAAATAAGTGACGTTATTGTTTTGAATGGGAAGGATGATTTTAGTGGTTAAGTAATCGTCTCGTGATTGGTGGGACACTTCTGACAAGATCAAGATCAAGATAACATTAGGATTCGTGACGTAAATGTTTGTTGTTATTGAGTTTGGAATGATAATTTAATTTAACTATATTGTATGTCACACAAACATACAGTTTTTTTTTCTTCTCTAGATGGTTGTACTAATTTTCCAATACATTTTGGGTATTTCTTTCCTGTTAAAGTGTGGGAATTCTTAGAGAAAGTCATGATGGCTCTCGTGTTTCAATCTTTTCTGAATAATTAATTATATACTTAAAGTACCTGTCCTTAAACACACACACACACACATACACATTAGACATAAAAAATCGCTAATGTGTCCATGTTGATACTCTAATATATAACCTATGATTATTCTTATGGAAAAAAAAACTATTCAGTATTAGAATTACGCTTACCAAACAACATGCGATCAGTTATGTTTAAGTTAAAAAAGTACTTACAGCTTTCCAGATGACTCTTCGAAATTCGATTATTCCAAAATAGTTCAATTTTATATCCACAACACAACACAAACACAAAAACCAGAAAGAATGAAATTTCTGTAAATACTGTAACCTGAACTAGTTACTTCGTCCTTTAGATTATGGAGCGTAGATGGTGAGGTTTCATCATTGAAATATCCCCCAGCGAGCGCTTTTCTTCAAAGGGGATGACATGAGTCACATACGTAAATTGGGGTATTGTTCAAAAGGAAGCATTTCCTCAAGTTTGGATATTTCTCAAATACTTACATATGACTAAAGGATTAGTATCCACATGTTTGAATGAAAATTATTCATTCCTCGTTACCGTCGGCATTCATTGGTGTAGTAAATTAATGCTTACATTTAATGTTAATTTAGATTGCTGTTAGAGTATGGAATTCAGACAAGTGAAATTATTATTATTTTTTCAAATTGGTTGGTTATTTTCTGTATTTTACTTTTAAAAGTCATATTCTAACAGAATAACTGAGTAGAATTAATAAATATATAAAGTATATGTGAATTATTTTCCAACACTGAATATTTCTCATTAAGTCTTTTACAGTAGGTTTTCTGAATATTCCAATTGTTGATTAACATGTATTCACAGAACACAAACACAAATCTGAAAAGAACATTTCACTTTTTCATTATAGCTTACTGTGGCTAACATATATTCACACCACAAAACACACAAAACATAGGAGTTGATAGATATTTCTGTAAATAACCAGAAAATCTAGTGGACTACTTAATTTACTTTAGTATCCGTTTGGTTCTCTGTATTAATCTTTCCCACGGGTGTCCATCCTCGGTAGGAAGCTCTATGCGCTGTTTTGTTTAGGGTAAGTGTTATTTCCGGTTTCGAATTCTGATTGCTGTTAGAGTATGGAATTCAGACAAGTGAAATTATTATTTTTTTCAAATTGATTGGTTATTTTCTGTATTTTACTTTTAAAAGTCATATTCTAACAGAATAACTGAGTAGAATTAATAAATATATAAAGTATATGTGAATTTATTTTCCAACACTGAATATTTCTCATTAAGTTTTTTCTTAAAGTTCCCCAAGCTTAGTGGGAAAGTCTATGCACCGTTTTGTTTAGGGTAAGTGTTATTTCCGCTTTCGAATTCCGATTGCTGTTAGAGTATGGAATTCAGACAAGTGAAATTTTTATTTATTTATTTTATTTTCAAATTGATTGGTTATTTTCTGTATTTTACTTTTACAGGTCATATTCTAACAGAATAACTGAGCAGAATTAATAAATATATAAAGTATATGAGAATTTATTTTCCAACACTGTATATTTCTCATTAAGCCTTATCCGGTTGCCTTTTGTTGTACGTAGGTGAGAAATCATGTGTTTTGTTTCGAACTTTTGGTTTCCGCTGGGAAATTACCAATATAACTATTAATTTTACCTTCGATTCCTTGTGCTCTTAACCTATTTCTGTAAGTAGAATTTATTTATGAATTATTTTCCCACACTGTTAGTTTTCATTCATTAACCTTGTTTGTAGATAACGAACAAATAAGACTTTTAATTCAATGAATCAAAAAAAAAATTCTCTGGTTACTTTGTGGCATGAAATTTCACAATGAAAAAAAAAAAATGTTATCTTCCTTCTTAAATTTGTATAACACATCTACGACACCCAATTTGTTCATTTAATTTACACATTTTATTGAACAAAATATTATTTAAAAATTGTATTTACTGAATCTAACAATACAGAAAATAAATAAATTGAAAAATACATCAAAGGTTCTTCCATGGTTGTGGAATTGCCATCGTATGGTTTTGACAATGTGATTCTCATCTGAAAGTTAATTTTCATTTGGTGTTTGTTTGTTGGGAATTTATTACTGTAGTAGTAAAATTAAGGGTTGCATATTTATATTTTAGAATCCAATACGTATACTTCAGGGAATTATTAAAAGCACAGAATCTTTCGTTATGTTTCCAAAAGCATTTAAAAGTACACATTATGTTTTCACGTTTTGGGCATCCAATTTCATTTAAATCAAGAACAGGCCTCCCTATTAACTTCGTTAATGTTTTTGATTTTTCTCTTCCTTTGGCAAGTAATATATGATATTTGCATGTTGATTCTATCATCCAATCTCTTAGTTTGTCCAAAGCTAGTGAACCAATTCCCACTTCAGCTGATGGTTATATTTTATTAACCAAGAATTCTGTTTTTTAACTCTTTCATGTAATTCTTTCCAACTGCAAGGTGATTTTGTCACTACATATCTTACACTAAATCCATCAGAAATACAAATTTCTTTAGGAAATAAATTTGAACTCTTATTCAACAAAAATTGTACATCAATTATCCCAATGATAACTAAAAATTCGTATTTTTCACCTACTGTTGATTTTTCATAATCGTTTTCCTTCATTCTTCTTCTTCGATTACTTCATATGGCACCACAAATAAATAGTTATTTATTATTATTTCACTGATTATTAGCTCTGATCGTTTACTTTATGGTAACTTTCGTTTACAAAATTCTAAACAATTAGAACTTTTCACAAAGAAACTTTCAATGAATTTGTGGCTCACCCATTATTTTTGCATTACCAAACACAAATCACAAAACAGCAGCTGCAGTGGATGAACGATTACCTTAAGTCCAAACTCACTCGACTCTCTGGTATTTTCTTATAGTACTGTTTACACTTACCATCCCCTACCCTGATTTTTCCTTAAAAAATGAACCTTTGCGCAGATGACTCAACGACATGTTTTCACATGCTGTTGGATATACTGTTGGTGTGTTTTTATCTTACTTTGTGTAGGGAAAGGTAAAATTTGTATGTGTTATCTGTAGAGTACAAACATTTTCTCTATGCCAAACTTTAAAGAAGTGTTAAAGTCACGTTTTGTTGGTTTAATTAGATGCTTCTTTCTTTCTCTCTCTGTAAAATAACCAAATTCTAACAGTTCGGATTTTCGATTATGATTATGTGAACGATTTGTTTTCAGATAACTCAAATAATGTCAATAGATAGCATTAGACAATTTCTAAAATAATCAATACATGGATTTTTTCGTTTTCAACACTTTTTTTCTTTTTTTCCTGTCCTGGCATTAATTTCACAGTTGTGATTTTTTTTAAATAATTAAACAGAATTGCATTAAGATATAAAGTTGTGGATTTAAATATCAAGATCTAATCAGAATAACTGAGTAAAAATTCACTGTGGAAAAACACAACAACAAAAACACACATCTTTGTTCATTTAAGTTTACAAATGCACATTTTATTTTGCTGAAATAGTATTTACAAGTATATTCACTGAGAAAAATTCGAAACATGTAATTACCTAAAAATATTTCACAATATTTAGTTTAGACTCTTAACATTTTCCAAAAAGTTCAATTAATAAAATTTTTGTTACTCACTGTTTCTTGGTTACATTACATCAAAATAGCTCATCCGTTACATTACATCAAAAAAAAATAAAAAAACGCGTTTTTTTATTTTTTTTCCAAAAAAGTTTTCATAAAAAACGCATTTTTTCCTAAAAAGTTATCATAAAAAACCAGTTTTTTAAATTTTTTTTTTCCCAAAAAAGTTATCAGTATCAATTGGAGGTGACATCACTAAAAGATATCCGCAAACGATGAGCTCACTCATCTCCACTAGGCTGAGCAGACATCTTCTGGAGGAGAGGGGATGGTGAGAGACTAGGGTGATGGGGTTAGGTTGGGGGAGCATTGCAGGGAAGACATCTGTCACCCTCTGTGATATCACAGTATGAGAGACATATGTTCCCCAGAAATATCCAAACACATAACGACATTGTTGTCATGTTTTGTTTGGCTATGGAATTGTGGGTGATGTTTTTGAGATAAGATATCTTGGAATTTTCCCAGGGTGACACACATCCGTCATTGTCGTCATGGTTTATCCAACACCATGTAGAAACATGTCCCTGAATCATCTGCACAAAAGTTTCATTTTGGAAGGAACGGTCAGGGTTAAGGGTCAGGTAAACAATACTATAAGGAAAAATAAATGAGTCAAGTGTCTTTGCAGTTACAACAATTCGTTCATCCTGTGAAGTTATCGTATTGTGTTGTGGTGATTGGTATCCAGGAAAGTAAAGTAAAGTAAAATAATGGGTGAGCCACAAAAGTCATTAAATTTTTCTTTATTCAGGAAAATAGCACGAGACAAAACTCTTCACCTAGCTCTAAAAGGATGGAAACCGATTATTATTTTAGAAGACACATACATTTTGATGTATTTATCCCAGACCACTTGGGAAAAATTACGCAGGAAGTGGTCTGATATCCTCGGCTACTTGCAAAGAAGAGTTGACTACGAAATGGACCTCGGTGATTGTTATATTCTGAAATGCCAAGATGGGGAACTAATACTTGATGATACAGGAGCTGATGGAAGTAAGGTTTTTTCTATTAGTTGTGAAGAAGCTGAGAGATTTTCAACAAAAATGTACAACATTGATAATCATTTACTATTTTTGGAAACTGAATTACCATCTGTCCGTTTAATGGGAAAAATTATCGCTCACCATTTAAATTCATCAATGGTAAAATTAGACTTTCAAGATTTTATCCAATTCAATAAAGATTCTTTATTTTGGGACATTTACGAACATTTTACAAAAACTGTTTGTGTATATTTGCTGACAAAAGAATACGCAGAATGTTTAGCGAGGCATGGTGTCATTTCCAGACTGACACAATATCAAACGTATAGAAGTGTGGTTACCATGGTATCTGATTTAAAAATTCTTTTGCGTGAGCAGCTATTTTGATGTAATGTAACCAAGACACAGTGAATAACAAAAATTTTATTCATTGAACTCTTTGGAAAATGTTAAGAGTCTAAACTAAATATTGTGAAATATTTTTAGGTAATTACATGTTTCAAATTTTTCTCAGTGAATATACTTGTAAATAGTATTTCAGCAAAATAAAATGTGCATTTGTAAACTTAAATGAACAAAGATGTGTGTTTTTGTTGTGTTTTTCCACAGTGAATTTTTACTCAGTTATTCTGATTAGATCTTGATATTTAAATCCACAACTTTATATCTTAATGCAATTCTGTTTAATTATTTAAAAAAAAATCACAACTGTGAAATTAATGCCAGGACAGGAAAAAAAGAAAAAAGTGTTGAAAACGAAAATCCATGTATTGATTATTTTAGAAATTGTCTAATGCTATCTATTGACATTATTTGAGTTATCTGAAAACAAATCGTTCACATAATCGAAAATCCGAACTGTTAGAATTTGGTTATTTTACAGAGAGAGAAAGAGAGAAGCATCTAATTAAACCAACAAGACGTGACTTTAACACTTCTTTAAAGTTTGGCATAGAGAAAATGTTTGTACTCTACAGATAACACATATACAAATTTTACCTTTCCCTACACAAAGTAAGATAAAAACACACCAACAGTATATCCAACAGCATGTGAAAACATGTCGTTGAGTCATCTGCGCAAAGGTTCATTTTTTAAGGAACAATCAGGGTAGGGGATGGTAAGTGTAAACAGTACTATAAGAAAATACCAGAGAGTCGAGTGAGTTTGGACTTAAGGTAATCGTTCATCCACTGCAGCTGCTGTTTTGTGATTTGTGTTTGGTAATGCAAAAATAATGGGTGAGCCACAAATTCATTGAAAGTTTCTTTGTGAAAAGTTCTAATTGTTTAGAATTTTGTAAACGAAAGTTACCATAAAGTATATGATCAGAGCTAATAATCAGTGAAATAATAATAAATAACTATTTATTTGTGGTGCCATATGAAGTAATCGAAGAAGAAGAATGAAGGAAAACGATTATGAAAAATCAACAGTGGGTGAAAAATACGAATTTTCAGTTATCATTGGGATAATTGATGTACAATTTTTGTTGAATAAGAGTTCAAATTTATTTCCTAAAGAAATTTGTATTTCTGATGGATTTAGTGTAAGATATGTAGTGACAAAATCACCTTGTAGTTGGAAAGAATTACCTGAAAGAGTTAAAAAACAGAATTCTTGGTTAATAAAATATAACCATCAGCTAAAGTGGGAAATTGGTTCACTAGCTTTGGACAAACTAAGAGATTGGATGATAGAATCAACATGCAAATATCATATATTACTTGCCAAAGGAAGAGAAAAATCAAAAAATTAACGAAGTTAATAGGGAGGCCTGTTCTTGATTTAAATGAAATTGGATGCCCAAAACGTGAAAACATAATGTGTACTTTTAAATGCTTTTGGAAACATAACGAAAGATTCTGTGCTTTTAATAATTCCCTGAAGTATACGTATTGGATCCTAAAATATAAATATGCAACCCTTAATTTTACTACTACAGTAATAAATTCCCAACAAACAAACACCAAATGAAAATTAACTTTCAGATGAGAATCACATTGTCAAAACCATACGATGGCAATTCCACAACCATGGAAGAACCTTTGATGTATTTTTCAATTTATTTATTTTCTGTATTGTTAGATTCAGTAAATACAATTTGTAAATAATATTTTGTTCAATAAAATGTGTAAATTAAATGAACAAATTGGGTGTCGTAGATGTGTTATACAAATTTAAGAAGGAAGATAACATTTTTTTTTTTTTCATTGTGAAATTTCATGCCACAAAGTAACCAGAGAATTTTTTTTTTTGATTCATTGAATTAAAAGTCTTATTTGTTCGTTATCTACAAACAAGGTTAATGAATGAAAACTAACAGTGTGGGAAAATAATTCATAAATAAATTCTACTTACAGAAATAGGTTAAGAGCACAAGGAATCGAAGGTAAAATTAATAGTTATATTGGTAATTTCCCAGCGGAAACCAAAAGTTCGAAACAAAACACATGATTTCTCACCTACATACAACAAAAGGCGACCGGATAAGGCTTAATGAGAAATATACAGTGTTGGAAAATAAATTCTCATATACTTTATATATTTATTAATTCTGCTCAGTTATTCTTTTAGAATATGACCTGTAAAAGTAAAATACAGAAAATAACCAATCAATTTGAAAATAAAATAAATAAATAAAAATTTCACTTGTCTGAATTCCATACTCTAACAGCAATCGGAATTCGAAAGCAGAAATAACACTTACCCTAAACAAAACGGTGCATAGACTTTCCCACTAAGCTTGGGGAACTTTAAGAAAAAACTTAATGAGAAATATTCAGTGTTGGAAAATAAATTCACATATACTTTATATATTTATTAATTCTACTCAGTTATTCTGTTAGAATATGACTTTTAAAAGTAAAATACAGAAAATAACCAATCAATTTGAAAAAAATAATAATAATTTCACTTGTCTGAATTCCATACTCTAACAGCAATCGGAATTCGAAACCGGAAATAACACTTACCCTAAACAAAACAGCGCATAGAGCTTCCTACCGAGGATGGACACCCGTGGGAAAGATTAATACAGAGAACCAAACGGATACTAAAGTAAATTAAGTAGTCCACTAGCTCTTCTGGTTATTTACAGAAATATCTATCAACTCCTATGTTTTGTGTGTTTTGTGGTGTGAATATATGTTAGCCACAGTAAGCTATAATGAAAAAGTGAAATGTTCTTTTCAGATTTGTGTTTGTGTTCTGTGAATACATGTTAATCAACAATTGGAATATTCAGGAAACCTACTGTAAAAGACTTAGTGAGAAATATTCAGTGTTGGAAAATAATTCACATATACTTTATATATTTATTAATTCTACTCAGTTATTCTGTTAGAACATGACTTTTAAAAGTAAAATACAGAAAATAACCAATCAATTTGAAAAAAAAATAATAATAATTTCACTTGTCTGAATTCCATACTCTAACAGCAATCTAAATTAACATTAAATGTAAGCATTAATTTACTACACCAATGAATGCCGACGGTAACGAAGAATGAATAATTTTCATTCAAACATGTGGATACTAATCCCTTAGTCATATGTAAGTATTTGAGAAATATCCAAACTTGAGGAAATGCTTCCTTTTGAACAATACCCCAATTTACGTATGTGACTCATGTCATCCCCTTTGAAGAAAAGCGCTCGCTGGGGGATATTGCAATGACGAAACCTCACCATCTACGCTCCATAATCTAAAGGACGAAGTAACTAGTTCAGGTTACAGTATTTACAGAAATTTCATTCTTTGTGGTTTTTGTGTTTGTGTTGTGTTGTGGATATAAAATTGAACTATTTTGGAATAATCGAATTTCGAAGAGTCATCTGGAAAGCTGTAAGTACTTTTTTAACTTAAACATAACTGATCGCATGTTGTTTGGTAAGCGTAATTCTAATACTGAATAGTTTTTTTTTTCCATAAGAATAATCATAGGTTATATATTAGAGTATCAACATGGACACATTAGCGATTTTTTATGTCTAATGTGTATGTGTGTGTGTGTGTGTGTGTGTGTGTGTGTGTGTTTAAGGACAGGTACTTTAAGTATATAATTAATTATTCAGAAAAGATCGAAACATGAGAGCCATCATGACTTTCTCTAAGAATTCCCACACTTTAACAGGAAAGAAATACCCAAAATGTATTGGAAAATTAGTACAACCATCTAGAGAAGAAAAAAAAACTGTATGTTTGTGTGACATAGAATATAGTTAAATTAAATTATCATTCCAAACTCAATAACAACAAACATTCACGTTACGAATCTTAATGTTATCTTGATCTTGATCTTGTCAGAAGTGTCCCACCAATCACGAGACGATTAATTACTTAACCACTAAAATCATCCTTCCCATTCAAAACAATAACGTCACTTATTTACAACTAACAACAAATATTCACATCACATTTCCTTATCTTATCTTGATCTTGATCTGGTTTAAAGTGTCCCACCAATCACGACACGATTTCTTATCCACTAATATCATCCTTTCCATTCAAAACAACAACGTCACTTATTTACAAATGACATTTATTTACAAATAACAAATGACGTCACTGATGTTCATCTGACAACAACCAAACATTCCACACCCATGAAGCCACGCACACCGTAAGCATTTGGTTTAAACTGTCCCACCAATCACAACACGAATCCTTATCTCTAATATATCTCCCTTTTCCATTCAAAACAACAACGTCACTTATTTACAAATGACGACATTTATTTACAAACAAACCAAAACACAAGAACTGAAACCATTCACACACTTGCCCACACGGAAATTCCTAACATTCCAAACTCATGACGTCACTCACAATGACGTCAGGAAGCCACGCCCACCGGATGCATTTGGTCAGAACCTCCAAGCTGAAGCCATTGACACATATACCCTCAGGGAGAAGCCATGCCCACCGGAAGCATTTTGTTCAAACCGTCACCCCTACTACTTATGCTGTTATTACATTGTGGAGGGAGGTCACTACCCAGACCGGTTTCAGCTTTATGAATAAGTAAAGCCGTCTCTAAAAATTCGGACGATCCCGAGGACACTCAATCGTGGGCGAAAGACCGTCCCTCTCAGCGTTGGCTCCACTCAGTGATGGCCTTCCACCCACACGCCACCACCGAGCAGATCCGCTCAAATTCCGAAGAAAAGCATTCACCGACAAAACCCCTCAGCGGGCCGTGCCGGAGAACACTTTTCCCGGAGACTCAAATTGCTCCCTTAAGGCAAAAACCTTAAGAGAGCGAACTCATAATAGCCCCCACCGGTTTCAGCCTTTTTTGAGGCTTCATCAGTGAGTAGCTAGACCATAATACTAAAGTGTATAGCGAAAAGAACTTATATACTCTGCTATACGAGTTTCCAAAGAGGTGCAACCATTAAGTTACTTAATTATAAAGAGCTAATAAGCTTCATTTCGGCGATATAAACAATATTTTAAATTAAGGGGATATAAAATCCACATTGTTTCAAAACCGAATAAGAAACTCAAAGATTGGAATCAGAGAGTTTCATGCTGAATATAGGAAACTATAAAGTATCGGCGAACACTAGCGTTAGCTAATGCAAGTGACCCTAGTACGTAGTACAATCCAATCTTTGAGTTTCTTATTCGGTTTTGAAACAATGTGGATTTTATATCCCCTTAATTAAGATATCTGCAGTGATTTATTCAGAGAAAATGAAAATTGCATCTTGGTAGAACACTTGCGCTTCTAAGACGTGGCGTCTGTTCTGCTGTAGCATTAGTTTTTTTGTTTTGCCTGTATGCTAATCGGTGGCTTTGTTATTCATTACCGGTGGTTTAAATTTTCTATTTTTTTAAAAAGTTTTAAATCATAGTTTTTAAAGCTTTAAGTCTATCCTTGCAATGTCAAAGAAGCGAAACTGCAGTTTTAATGACGTTCTCCAGAAAAAAATTCAAATTTATTTTAACTGGACAAGCTGTGTGCAAGTGATGGAACAAAAGTACAGATTTTTTCTGAAATGAGCGAAAAACGCCTAGATTTTCAAGACGTTTGTAATATTGTAGAGTTTATGCTTTATCTTCCAGGAAATACAGCACATGTTGAGAGAATATTTTCTGTTATGAATAGTATGTGGTCAAAGGAGAAATCTAGATTAAGTGTTGAGACAATGAGGGCTATTTTAGTTGTAAGACAAAATTGTGTCATGGAGTGTGAGAAGTTTTATGATAAGATGTTGAAAGACCGAAATTTGCTGCGTAAGATCACTTCATCGGAGAAATATCATGGTACGATCGAGGTGAAATACAGTTCCCCTTTATGTCTACCAAAATCTTTGTATGGGTTCTGTCACTGAAGAATAATGGTGAGCTCAATATGTTTATGTAATAAAACTTTTTTTTTATCGTCTTACTTTTTCATGAATACAGAATATTAGATAACTCCCGCCCCACCCCAATGACCAGTTTTTGTCTCAAGGAAATATGGTCAGCCTATTTAAGAGCCAGGAAACATTTGAATGTTATCACCATTTAAAGCTTACCTTAATAGTTATCAGACGTAAACCTGCAAACGCTGCTAATTGGTCATGTTCCACATCAGCTGATGGTATCCTTAGTGTCCAAGGGTAGAATCTATCTCTCCGAACATACTGGAAAATAAATAAATCATTTAAATAAAGCTGTGATAACTTACATTGATTTAGATGCACCAATACACATAAAAAATTAAGTTTGTCATCTGGGGTAGATAACGATTTTGGGGAAATTGGAAGTTTTGTTATGTGCTCCGATCAAGTGTCACACAGCGATTTCATTGAGGACTGAGACAGGTAATGAAACTGTAAACAGATTTCACGAATCAAAACAAACTGTTGCGTCTCATACAGCAACAGTGCTTCTCTCCAAGTTGTCAATTAATAATTCATATTGTGAGTTTCCAGTCTCTTGAACATCTTACAGTCGAAAAGAATAAATAAAATAAATCTAGAAGCCATAGATTTTGTAACAGTTGAATTTCTACACCAATTTGCAGAATGTTATTATTCCTTAATTCACCTGAAGTTTGAGGAAAAAAAAAAAAAAAACTTCTGTAAAATGCTCCAAATCCTAATATCTCTAAATTCAACTATTGAATAAAAAATATCATGAATTAATGATGATGTTCCAAATATTATTTAATTCATAAAAAAACTTATTATACCACTGATATGTGGTAATTTTAATGCTGTAATAACAAATGTTATTACAACAAAATTAAACGAAAAGTACCAAAATTAAAGTATATTTTATAAACTCAGAGAACGAGAAAAAAATAACATTAATAATTTTTTCCCTCTCTCCTTATTACTATAGAATTACATTCATCATCACATGTCTGTAGAACTAATAGAATATTCAGAAATCTGTGGTACTTGTTTGTTTATTCAGATATCATACATAAAAAGTGATTTTCAAGTAGACGAGAAAAACTTTAGACCTCGAATGAAAACCATTTTAAAAATTGTACTTCATTTGGAAGGAAAGATAAAACAAGATCTTTTTTTGAATATAACAAAATGAAAACAGAAAAATTGTTTTTCATACGAATATTAATATCTTGTTCTTGGAAAGTGTTCGATTAGTGCTGAGTAGATGCCAGTACATTTCAGATAAAAGAGTAATACCATACATTTTGCCTATGTGTAGGACTGGTTAATAAAAACAATAACAATAATTAATATATATTATTTCTGTAATTCTTTAATATCTTCTTGTTACCCTTTCCACACTTTTGAAGTTTAAATGCAACGGAACAAAGATGAACTATAAATCGGGAGAGTTTATTATTATAAACTCTTATATAGAAAAATTATAAATTAGGAGAGTTTATTATTATTATTCATTTATTTAAATGATCTTTATTCTAGAATACAGCACATGATAATGAACGGAAAACGGAAAGTAGCAAAGGAATATAAAGAGAAATTATGCTGGGATGTAGTGAATAATTTTAACGTGGATATACTTTACTTTAACAAGAATTTGTATAGGAAACGAAAGAAGCTGTTCATGCATGATCAAGTGTAAAGAAATCATAGATCTGAGGAACGAAGGAGATCAGTTCGATGTAATAATTTAACTAAAATTGTTACAAAGTAGAGCATCTATTCTTTAAAAGGATTATGCTTGCGAAGAAGTATCTTGCTTAGAGAGGACAGACACACCAACGACAAATCTTATAATAATGAGCTAAATGAAAAATTGATATTAATATTAATTGATACTATATTATGCAGAGAAGAGACAGATAGGAGTTATATATATATATATATATATATATTTGTGTGTGTGTGTGTGTGTGTGTGTGTCACTTAGTTCGTTATGCAAGAATAGAATGACAGAAATTCTATTAATTTTAGACAAGAAAAAACTCTATTAAAAACATGATGTAGAACTTTACTAAAATAAAGAGCCAAAAGGATTCAGTTTGATGATGCAAAATTATAAAAACCAAGTAAATATTAAATCCATCATATTTCATCAACCACCCACCTATCCATCTCACCAACCCTATATCCATTCCCATATGTTGTAGTTTACGGATTAGAATTCCCTATGGTATCCTGTCAAATGCCTTAGCTAGGTCCAGCAGTATCACTGTAAACCTATTACCCTTATCCAGTTCAGTCGTCACTGTGTTATAAAACTTGAGCGAGTTACTGAGGCGTGATCTACCCTTCAGAAAGCCATGCTGTCCCCTGTACAGTATCTCATTTTCTCAATCCATTCCTGTATTTTTCCCTTGACAACGACTCCTGATCGGTCGGTAATTTGCAACCGTAGTCTTGGATCATCCTTTATGCAGTCGAACTATTTTCCTCTCTTTCCACACCTTCGGGACTAAACCAGACTCGAGACTCAGATTAAGCAACATGGTCAAGGGCACTGATAATTCTTTAGCCGCTTCACGCAAGATCCTTGCCGGTATACCATCCAATCCCACAGATGTATTCACATTAAGGTTCGGTAATAGACTATTCACCTCCACTTCATTCATCACAATTCCTGTATAAACTAATGGTTCCTTCATTTTTTCAATGTCACCACCTGGATGATATACTTTTGCAAAGTGCTCGCTCAGTAACTCCACTATATCGACTGATTCAGTGACCTCCTTACCATCGTCATTCCTTAAAATCATTTTGCCGTGTACAGTTTTTTTCTTGCTTGCAGCATATTGAAAGAACTGTTTGGGATTCTCTTTAGCTTGCATAGCTAGTTTCTTTTCATAATCCGTTTTTGCTTTTTTTTACCACACTTGTTACCCTTCTGGCCTGCACTTTATACCGTTCGTGTGCCTGCAGGTCACCTCTTTCTTTAAATTCCCTCCACAGTTGTTTCTTTTTTTGCAGCTCAAGCTTAATGGTGTTATTCATCCATCTAACCCTACTTGTTTTACTATTCGGACCCTAGGTATATAATCAGCCATAACCTCCTGTAAATGCTCCTTGACCACTTCCCATACTCTATCGACATCCAGCCCTTGCAGTTGTACATGTCAAGGCAAAGCTTGCCATACTCCTAAGCTTGCCATACTTACCAGCAGGGTAATTCCACATATACCCTGTCTTAATCGAAAATTCCACACCTTTAGCCACCTCCCAAGTCAAGACCTTATGATCACTCTCACCAATAGGTGGCAACATGGTCATATTCATTATCAAATTCTCAGATGCTATTACCAGGTCAAGCACTCTCACACCACTAGTATTTTCAATTACATGCTGTCTCAGATAGTTATCCCTTAATAGTTGAATAAAATCCCTTTCCTTCCTCACATGTGTCCTCTTCTCCTTCCAATCAGTGTTACCATAGTTGAAATCTCTCATAATAATTACCTTCTTTTCACTCATTTCATTAATTTGTTTATGCATACTATCTCCACCATCTATTCCATCACCTGGTCTATAGCAGCACCCTACTGTATATTTTGTTCTGCCAGTCTCAATCTCACGCCAAATAGCCTCAAATGAACTCTTTTCACTATCCTGCGATACAACTTCAATTCTCCTTGGCTGAGTTCATCAGCTATCATGAATAACACCCCTCTCCCCAATTTTATTCTCTCTGTCCCTCTTAAACACACTGTAATCTATACATTCTTTTCAATAACTATATCATCTTCCGTCAGCCATTTTTCACTAATGCCAATAACCTGTGGCCAGGAAGAGCCATTCAATGCCAAAAATTCTTCCTTCTTGTTCCTAATACTACTGGCATTAGTATACATGAAATGCAGTAGTCCGTTTGTCCCACCCCTATCTTGATGCGTTATTCTAACTATCCCATTCCGATTTTTTGTCCTTAGTACTGGCTCAGGTACATTATATACATTCTTACACTCAACTGTCTCACTGATATCCGCATATCCACTTCCCCCCCCCCCCTCCTTGGTAGTTCTAGTTTCCCTGGTTCTGCATATCCATTTTCACTTCATTCAACAACACTTTTTCCAGTCTCCGCACACCAAATCCATTCATAGGCAGGCCATCCATCTTGTATAAATTTTTCATATATATATATCTATATATATTATGATCATTTATGTCAAACAATAAGGTTAACATTTGTTTGGAGAAAATAATAAAGTCTGTTGCTAAGAGCAATCTGTAGAAACCAGTTTTATTAGAAGCCAATACAACTTAAGTGAATCGTCACAGTTTGCTAATGGCAAGTCTTGCTTTTCAAGCTTAGTTACTCTGGTATCGTCACTAACGAACTATATGAGGAAACAGTTTCGACATCATATGTTTAGGTTTTAGTACGGTATTCGTTATTGTAGCGCACCTTTTTCTTATATACCAGGAGGAGAAATATGGCATCAAGGATAGGGCACCAAAGTGGTTAGAAGCATGGTTAAGGTGGAGAATGGTTTTGCCTTAAATAGGACTCCTTTAACAAGTAGAGAGAGAAATTCTACAGAAGTTGGTGTTGGCTGTACTGTTGTTCTTAATTTTTATAGCTGATAACGATCATGTAATTAAAAGTTTCTGTAAATTTACAGATAGCACCAGGGTAAGAAGGATAGTTAATAATGAAGATCAAGAGCTATTTATACAAGCACAGTTAAATAGAATATTTCTGTTTGTTCTGAGAAATAACTATTAAAAGTTAACAGTTTAAAATGTGAAATTCTTCACTCGCGGAAGTAAAAATCCAACTGTTTCAGTAAAGATAAACTCAAAAGAGTGGCAAACGGTAAGAACCCAGGCATAATAATGCGCTGCAATCTAAAATTTTGCAGAGTATAGTAAGACAATAAACACTGCAAATAGGATTCTTTTTTAATTCACAGGAACTGGACTTTACTAGTAGGTACAATGGTGTAATTAGTTTCCTATACAAAACCTCTGGAAGGTATTTTAGTAGCCGATATGTTAACCAAATTTAAGGTATCCTACACAGGTATTTGGGAAGGCTAAGGCATTATTTTAAAATGTAACTGATATTTCTTGTAGTTTGTAGTTAGATACAACAGCTTTGTTTGGAATAATTGCTTTATTAAATTGGCTGCGATACCCGAAAAGTTTTATATTTAATTAATATTTGGTGTATTATAATTACTGTATTTGGTATTTATTATTAATTGTTGCATCAAATCACGAAATCATTTATGCTCACGCGTGCTACACCATGCAGGAGTTCGAAACTGGATCCGACGGAATAGGGTGTTTAATCCTTATTCCCACAGTGTCCTTTATCTGTATACTGCATGTGTTCTTATAGTCGGTTTGCCTGTTCTGAGGGACGAAAAACTCGAGTTTCCGGAAAGAAACCCTCCACATTCATACGAGACTGGCTAACTCACTATTCGATTGAAAACATCTGATAAAGGTTTCTTGCATCATAGACAGGATTCGAACCTGGATTTTTCCAACCAAAGGGATCATCTAATCTAACGGAGGCGCATCTGATTTTATACTGATCTTAAGCTGTGTTTTAGAACGTTCAAAGCCACAGGCACCATCGAGAACGCTATCTCTGTTTGTGAACGAATCTTTTAATAATTGACCATCTGCTTCATTTATCTTTTAGAGCAAAGTTTCCTCACCAGTGTGACTTTGCTACAGATATAATTCTTCATTTATTTTTGCCTCATTCTGAAAATTGCATCTCTTTCTTTATAGTCACTTTCTGAACGTGCATCACCTATTGGTTAAACCAAAAGGTCCTTTTTGCATTTTATCGACGAGTGCCTGTTTTTTAATGGCCTCTTCTTAGAGATTTATGATTTTCTAAAGTCACTATGTATTATTATATAAAACATAAATTCATTATAATTAATATATATAAAACCTTTTCATGCAGTCCGAAAAACGTCTTCTGTAAATGTTGTATTATAAAATGCATAACTGGAAGCTGAATTCAGGACAAGTAAGTGGGATGTCTGAGTTATTCCCTAATAGTGATTTATTTATTCTATTTAGAACAGTGATTATCAAAGTAATGAGTTTTATCTCTCACTTATCAGAAATACAGCAATTCTATCATAAAAGGTTTAAAATTCTCACCATAATAATACGAAGTAAAACAAACCCTGCACTAGCAGCGATGTCTACTGCAGCAAACACGGCCAATAATAAGACATTCCTTAGAGATACAGCACCCTGAAAATAAAGAAGATACCAACTAAATACATAAGAGCTGAAAATGAAGCAGCGTAATGGAAACGATAATTCCTTATTAGAGATATGGAATAACACAGTGTGGATATGTACATGCTGTATGTTATAAAATGAAGAAAATGAATTATATAATAAGGGAAGCAATTTTTCATTAACTTAAAATGACAGGATTCATTAAAGAATATGCTTTATATTTTCTTATGCTACTTTGGCATGTATTGATAGTATAGTTATTTGTTTCGATTATTAGCTGTACATTTTGGAGTAAATGAGTTTCACAAGATCAGCTGCAGGTTTAATTTTTTCCATAGATGGGAGATATTGACGAAGTAAATATAAACTTCAGTTCTTCGGCATTTCTCACTCTTAAGAACGGTGTAACATGAAATCTGGGCTTTTCTCAAGAGACTATACAGTTCTGGAAGTGATTTCTTTAGTTCTCAGTTGATGCTCGAGTACCATGTGTTTGGCATTTCAATTAGTATCACGTGTGTATATAACAATACTGAAGATTGATAGCCAAGAATACCAAAGAGTTACTTTAGCGATTTTACAGAACTGCCTAATATCACCCAATGTTAATGAACTAATCTCCTTGGAACAGCAGTTCATCTTTATGCACATAATTTTATTAAATAAACATTTTGCTATACAATTTTTTTCGATAACATTTTGCAGTTCCTTCGTAGATTTCGTTGGGCTAATTGTCGTCCGTCCACCTTCCCGCTTGTACAAAGAATCCTGAATTTGGCACGTGATACTGTTTTGCTATCAAATTATTTGGGGCGGGGGTAATTTCAGATGATCACTGTGCTACGTGGCAATTTCAGGTGATCATGATCAAATTCTTGCTACAGTTCCTTTACCGTTGCCTTCCTCTTTGACTTATCAGTACAAATTAACACTTGCATCAGTCGGATTGCTTATGTTTTTCCATCTGCTATCGCTCTTCTTTTTTTCTCTAGCTACCTCCCTTTACAAAGAATAAGGTTAGAAGATCTATTCGCTTATTTAGTTATTTTCATTATCTTCATGCTTGGTGATGCGACTGGCATCATCAAACGTGAAGTGTAAGTGATTATTATCAACAATTTCGTTGGTCACTAATTATATGTTTGTTTTAGATGCATTTTTATCATTACATTAGTGTGCGATGATAAAAATGCATCTTAAATAGTAAACGAATAAAGTTTAAAATGCTTACTCCGTCTCGAACTTGTTTGATTGCAAAAGCCATCCACCACCAACTAAAGATGTAGATGCCAACAAAAACAACACTCAGTACCAGAGTCATTCGTGCCGATGATAACTCACCTGAAAGAAATATGAAGGGGAAAAAGCATTTAACACATTGAGCCATGATATGAAAATAGTATGAAATACAATGAGATACCTATTTGAAATAGTGCAAAATTCCATCTCCCTTTTAAAAGATTTAAACCATTCTCATTTCTTTTATTTTTTTAAGAAAACCAATTCAGTTTATTTTCGTCCCCTCTGCTATTGATTAGAGCCTCTGTAGCTCAGTAATTATAGACGAAGCCCTTTGGTTGGAAAGATGTGGGTTCGATTCCCGTCAGTGAAGTGAGGAACCTTCATCTGGTCTCTTTCGACGAAAGATGAATTTGCCGATCTCATATGAAGGTAGGTTTTTTTTTTCACCCAGAAACTCAGGTTTTCCGTCCCCCCAGAACAGGCAAAACCGACCCACCCTGGACACACGCTTCTACAGACATAGGACACCTCAAGGATTAAGGAGTAACCAACCTGTTCCGTAGGATTTCGGTTCCGAATGCCTATACGGTAAAACGTGTAGTACTCGTGAACGTAAATTAGGATAGGATAGTACTATTCATTATGACAATAACATTGAACAAAATGTTTACTATAAAGATGTCTTAGATGATGCATATGCATTATTTTATGGCGATAACGAAAGGAAAAAAAAACAGTAATTAGAATTTCGAAAAGCAGGTGTTTTTTTATGATAATGAGGAGAGGTATTGTTTAAGGTTCTGCTTGTCATGACTTGTATGTTCATGCTTAGACTTGTTCAAAAATTTAACACGCACAAAATCTGCTAACAGCTTTTATTCCATTGTAGGGCCGTTTTAGCCCTATCTAACTTTTGGAAATGGAGGGGATCGTTTATTCTCCACCGGCAACCAATCTCTGATTGGTTACCGGTGGAGAAAAAGTTTGGCCTGCTAGCCAAACTAGTTATGAAAGCAAGTTATTACTGTTTATGTGTTCCAAGAAAAAAAAAAAAAAAAAGGAAAAAAAAATCGCTCTCGTTTCCAACTGTGAACACAATGGCCGAGAAGGAAAAAAAAAAATCGTCACTTAAAGAAACAACAGCTACTTCGACACGTATTGATCCTATGGCAAAAATATATCATCAATAAATCTCAAGTTAATCCAGAAACCCATATCTGTTGTTGACCTGGGTATTCGACATAGTTTAATAGAAAAAAAATAAAGGTTAAAGCTATAATCCAAATGGCTCTCAGTCTCTCTACGTGAATCAGATAATATCGAGGCCAAAATGAAAGCAAGGTATTTCTAGGTCTACAAATTAAGCCTAGAATCTGAATTTTATCTTAGCGATAAAATTCAGGTTAATAATAAAAAATAGCGTATGTGATAAAAATGAGGATGAAGCACTTGGAGAATTGAAAGTAGTGACTTCAAATTTCCCTGTAAACGTTTCATATTATTTGATTCACATCGTAATTTCTTAACAAACGCAAGCACTGATAATTATAATCATAGTAATAGTGGTTTCGTCAAGAAATATTCAGATCAAAACGCGATATCGAAGTAAGATAGCCTCAATAGCAAGAAACTACTACTACTATTAATAATAAAAATTATTAATTAATAAACTATTACTAATAATAATACTATTAATATTTGGATGTTTTCCAGAGGCGAAATTCGTGTTTACATCATCATTAGTAGTTATACATAGATGACTTGTAGATTTGTTTAATGTGCAGTTTTGTTTAAATTATTTCGCGTTTCATTTCGGACTCATGACCATGGCCGACCCTAGGAATTTTGTTACCCCGTGCAATAGCATATTTTGCCTCCCCTTCCCCTAAACAAATTCTTTTAATGATGTCTTTAAAGCCATAAGCTAGGCTTCAACATGTCTGATCAAAAATTCTGAATAGTAGCATTGACTAATGAAAATTCGTAAGTTAATGAAAAATGATCATAAGCTATATTTTTTACAGAAAGAGAAAGATAATGAACCCTTTAACGGGGGGAATTTTGTTGAGATAATTAAAATCAAGCGAAGAACGAGTATACTCGCCAAACGCAGAGTAAATGCACCTGCTGTAAATTTTAATTAAATTTTAACAAAGTGGAAATTATTAAAAGTTAGTTTATTTGAAAATTCAACTCCAAAATTCATTAATATCACATACTGTCAATACAACCTAAAAATATTGTTTTTATAATATATTACTATTAACTTACATGTACGTAAGTAACGCTCATCACGTCATGTAGAATGAACTGCTAAATCATAAACATGTAACTATGGTAAATATATTTTTTTTTTAGATTTTAGAACGCGTGTCATGCATGTCTTAACATAAGTTAATTACATTTTCCCTTTTAAAATGTAAATGTACTGTTAAAAACGAAACTTCTCTTGCTTTCACATTGGCAAAAGCACAAATAACGCCAGTGTAGTCTAATTTCTCTAATGTAAGTGTGGCCTAAGGAAATTCCTCATTGGTTAAATGAAATTTACTCTCAGGTCAAGGTCAACTCACGGCCAACAATGGAATCGGAAATAAATGCAAGATAGGTGTTCTGTTATTGTCACGTCGTCTGATTTAACACTGACAGTGAGATATTAAACGCATATAATGCTACATTATTTTAAATGATTACGATTTTAAAAAAATATACAGTACAATGAAGTTTTGTTATGTAAAAATTTAACTGACGACATCCCGAAGTCTGGTTTCAGGATCTCGTTAATCCAAATTTTGCCGCTCCCAAAATCTTGTCGCTCCGTGCAAATGCACGTATTGCACCGTCAATACAACCGGCCCTGCTCACGACTCACCCAACAAATTCTAACAGACAAATTCTAAGATCATTTTCAAAATCAGCGTAAAGAATTTAGAAGAACCATTGATTTTTGGAGATGTGAACCAAAGATTGTTTTCTTTATTCAGTTTTATTACATTTTAAATTTTAACAAATTTAAGAGAAGAAGAAGGTTGCACGAAAGCTAACAAATTATCTTGATAGATTAATTTATAATTAACATTATTATTCTAAATGAAAAGCAACCGAAATCAGCTTAAACGATTTAATTAGACTAATATTTTAGAATTACCATTTGAATTAACTTTAAATCAGCTCAAATATTTCTGAAATATTTTAGTAAAACGACTTAAATGAAAATTTTAAATTATCTTCATTTTTAGCAGAGATTAAGTTCCGTTGCATTCTTGCATAAGCCATTCTCGCATCTGTCTATCAACACACACACACACTCTGGTTTTTGCAAGGCGAATTAAAAACCATCTTTCCGAAGCATTCGTAATTCGGCCCATAGAGTATGAGCTGAAATAAGGCCTGGAAAAAAAAAGATTCCAATAAGCCTTGCTTCCACTGATATAGAGTAGGATTTTCATAATTTAAAATAAGAAAAAAAGGGGACATCAACTGTCGGGGATGGATGGATAGTTCTGGATTTCCTCAAAAAAAAAAAAAAAAAAAACATCTCAACGATCTAAAATTTACTATTTTCACTACATAAATCGTTAGTAATTATATATTTAAAAATGTATTTTTGTTTACTTTTTAAGATATTTTAATGTAAATACTTAAGTAATAATGCATAATTAAAGGGTAAATTTAAATGGTAAATTAAACAAAAAATTAAATTGGCATTAATTTTTTAATAATAACAAAGGAAGTCCAAAGTAAAATGCATAAGTATTTCAAAATTTATCCGCTTGTTGCACGTGGGGTCCCAGAAATTTCTGTTTCCTGGAAATTTGCTGTGCTGGTTGATGAATCTCTTGTTTCATCAAAAGAATATATCATTTTTAAATATCGATTTTATTCATTTACTCATAAACTTGTGAAGATAATCGCACTTTATTCCTTTGAAATAGGTTTTATAATTATCGTTGATTTTACTGCGTTAAACTGTGATTGCAGATTAATGCAGGGTTTCTTCACTAATGAGGAAACCCTTTCTATGAACGATGGAACGGAAATGTCAAAATAAATTCAATAATATTTTCATATTCTCAAAAGGAATGTTTTCATTATGAAAATTTTGTAGAGAAGTCCGAATTCATTAACTGAATTATCTTGGTCAATGACTTGTGCTAATGTGGACTCTTTACAGAGGTTTTTTTCACTCTACACTTTTATTTAGTGCCTACTCATGCACAAACACGATCCTCTACCGGTCAATATCCATATGAATTTCAACTCGAAACGTCATCGTGCCAGCTTTTCATCCTGCCTTTATTTCCTACACCTCTGCTGTCTGGACTACTTTCCCCATACAGTTTTCCCCCAATGAATACAACCTTTAGGTCTTCAAAAATACACGCCAACAAATTCTTTTCTTCCTGCTAACCACTTGCCAACACACAGCAATGTCGTGTTACAAGTCTTGAGACTTGTGATTAAAAATAATAATAATAAAAAAAAAAGATGTAACAATAAACGGTAACTCAAAATTATATAGTAGTATAACATATAAATCTATAACAGAGATTGTCGACAGTGTCATGGATTTAATTATCTACGCCTCAACATCATGGGCAAAAATTACTAACTGTATTCCATCATAGTTATGAGTTCACAATGCGCAGTGTTTTTGTCATGTACAATACTGGTATCACTGCTGGCACTTTTCACATATGACTTACAAGTTATCAGAATGCAATAATACCTTTATTTCTGGCACTTTTTGTGATTAATATTACGAGCAGTTATTACATTCATTCAAACATTCATGAATGTTAATAAAAATATTTTCATATTGAAATCGGATACAGAAAAAAGGGACATTGGCGTTCCGAAAGCGTATTTTGTGGACGTTGGGAAAATTTTTGTGTAAACGGGACATTTAACTTTGCGGTATCATGGATGTCATCGCAAAGTTACATGGATGAACAGAGTGTAGGCATTGATATAAGATAATACAACTAAATTATTATGTAGGAGGCGAAATGCATAAATATGGGGACATTTATGTGACTCTCTGATTGTATTCGAAACATCTTTTCCCTTACAGAAAATCCTTCTTCAGATTAATGAAAATCATGTAAGATCACCGATTTCAATCTTCTCGAAATTATTTCCCATAACATAAGACTGTTAAGACAACGAAATGAAAAAAAAAAAAAAGGAAAGTGTAGATGATTAAAAAAAAAGGGGGGGGGGAAACAATATAAGCTAATGTATTCGATACACACGCAACATTGGTGAAATGGTTACAAGTGTCCTAGTTGTCGAACAGGCACAGAGAAAAACAGTAACTGGAACAGTTCTACGAAAAGTCACGAAGCAAATGACCAAAGAATGCTTTGTTTAAAACTCCAAATCTTTCGACTTGTCAGCCAGGCTAGTCTACTATTGTGTGCATTCATCCTTACTACGATGTCACTTTGACTAGGATAAATTAACAATAAACTTCTTGATAGTTTCTTTAATAACGTAATTATGCAATCTATAAAAAGGCAAGGGAGCAAGTTGTAGACCCTGAGATCACTATTGTGTCCTCTGCCAAATTCTGTTGACTGGAAAATTCCTGATTGCAATTTCATTGTTATCGTTAGGCAACTCATGTTACCCATTTGATCTCATAAACAGAAATGTTAAATATGTCAGTGAAAGATTCATGAGAAAGAGAGAGGAGAAAATGAAGAGTCAGTAGGACAACACTGTATTAACGGTTATGCATTAACCCATACAGAAAGAGTGAATCCGCACGAAGTCATGAAATACAGCAATAATGATATGACTATTGTTGTCTGAAACTTAGCGTGGCATTCAAGTTAATGTTTCAGTACATGGAAAACGCAAAAGCCATTCTGCATTAATGTGTGCTCCAAAGTTGACGTATTAGTGGTCATTCACAAATTATGTGGTATCAGTGGATAAAGATGACCCAGAATTACAGAAAATAGAAATAAAATATGCTACACACGTTTACAAAATACTATGAAATAATGTATTATATATTATTAAAGGGATGCATTTATGCATATAAACTTTTTAAAACTAAATTAAAATTAAAATTAAAAAATAAAAACAAAAAATATAATTTACCAGAATATTACAATTCACTAGTCTAGTAATATCCCGTTTACTCTTTTATAACTGTCCACGGAATATTACTATGGCTTCAAATATTATGGTTTATTTATGCTTTAATGGGAGAAATAAGTTATTGCTGTACCTCGAGTGTACCCTGAGTTTTTGTATAAAGTCATACCGCTGTTCAATTACGATTTCTTTCAACTACATTGCGAATCAAATGGAAATAATAAATGTGAATATTGTCGATGAACTGAAATGAATGTTTAGAATGAATCTTGTCTTTCTATAGAAATTTGAATATTAGTAAATAAACAGTTAATAAAATGAAATAAAATAATAGAATAACGAACAAATATGTTAAATATTAAGATGAAAGAAATTCCCGAAAAATTATCTCTAGGAAATATTTCATTGCATTCCATTTGTTCACCACTGAAAAAAAAAAAAAAAAAAAAAAAAAAACAGTACGAACCACAATAAAAAATAAAATAAAATAAAATAAAATAAATGCTTGACGCCAATTCTTAAAATGTTTAAATAAATATTTATAATATAAGTATTAGTATATATATATCTGTATTTCATACATTTTATTATTTATTTTGTTTATTAATTAATTAATTATTTATTTATTTATTTTATTTATTTATTTTATTCATTTATTTATTTATTATTTATTTTATTTTTATTTTCTATTGTGCTATTATTTTATTATTCATTGATATTTTATATTTATATTTATTTATTTAATATTAATTAAATATTTACTGTTTATAAAAATCAAAAATTGTTTTATATATATATTGTCAAACCTTTTTTTTTTGTTTTGAAATACAAACAGTCTTTTCTACGTATAGTAATTATTACTTCTCTATTGTCATATTTACTTAAGAAATAAATTGATTTTCATGCGTAAGAATTACTATGAAAAAAAAAAATGATAACGGCAATAACTTGTGATTCCTGTAAGAATCATAAATACACCCAGAGTCTAGTTTCGGGATCTCTACTGTGATAGGAAACGACAACATAAACATCACTTCCCCTGTTGTAGTAAAGCAGACATAAACGAAGACTTACGACAATGCGCACATTTTTCTGCTACTTAAAGAGATCTTTGTTTAAGTGCCAGAGAATGAAGGTCTCGCTAAGACTCGGTGTTTACACTGTCAACCCACTCATTGTCTGAACAAAACGTTTCTTCGGCCATTCAGAAAGTAGTCTTTATTATTTTGGTTTCAGTTTCTTCTTTTATTTTCTTCCTAATATATTTCGCACACACACTCTCAAGTGACAGTACAGTTCAAACATTTGAAAATTTTAAATTCGCATTTGAGCAATTATTAAAAATTGGAAGTGTTTATTTTTTCATGTGATCCCAACTATAAAAGATTCTAAACATATAACACGTTAGTACCGTGAATGAGTTAAGGATTTTATGATTTTTTTTAAAATTATTTTTTAATATTTTATTCATTTTTTACATAATCTGGAACCACTTCCTAACTCTAGATACAGACGATTGGAAATGTCTGTATCTAAATGTAAACCTATCATGGATTTTAGCCGAAGTGGCCTGTTTCGGTCTTATGCCATCGCTTTCTTGGTCTTTATTTATTATTTATTTAATAATAAATAATAAATTCTTCTTCCAATCCTTCTTTTTTCATTTAATTTATATTTTTATAGTATTTTTGGCAGTCTGCTATTCTCCATTTGATTTAGATCTTGTATCCATTTTTGTTTATATTTACTTATATAGTGGGTAATTGGTTTTATATTTAGGGGTTTGTAAAAATTTCTTCATTTGTTTTATGGTCCCAGTCAGTATATCTAGCTGTTTTCTGAGAAATTTCTCTTTGAATCCGTATTTTAATGCTTCTTTTTTATGATCTATGTTTCACTTCTATATAAGAAAGTTGGCTTAGACAGAAAGTTTAGTCTGATTCTGGTGTATTTTTGTACCAGGGATGGCTTAAATATATTGTTTATTAAGCCGTTTACTTGGACAACATTTTAAATTTTATTTATTTCATCTTCATATAAGTCACATCCCAGATATTTGAAAATATCTACTTGTTCTAATATTTTGTTATTTATCACTATTTTACTTCTTAGTGGGTTTTCTCTTTTGAAAGCCATTATTTTTGCCTTTATTTTTGATATTCTCATATTATATTATTCTGAAATATCACTTAATGATTTTACTGATCTCTGTATATCATCTTCTGATGTAGCTAATACATTTTGACAATCTGCAAATAATAGCGCACCTATCATTATTTGTGGGTTTATTTGTATACCAAATTTGTATGTTGCATATAATAAACAGCAGAGGCGATAGGACACATCCATGTCGTATTCCTCTTGGTATGTCCTTCCATTCTGATATTTCTTCTAGTTTGACTGATATTTTTGTATATTTGGTATATTTAGATCCTTCTTTGACAATCTGCAAATAATAGCGCACCTATCATTATTTGTGGGTTTATTTGTATACCAAATTTGTATGTTGCATATAATAAACAGCAGAGGCGATAGGACACATCCTTGTCGTAATCCTCTTGGTATGTCCTTCCATTCTGATATTTCTTCTAGTTTGACTGATATTTTTGTATATTTGGTATATTTAGATCCTTCTTTGACAATCTGCAAATAATAGCGCACCTATCATTATTTGTGGGTTTATTTGTATACCAAATTTGTATGTTGCATATAATAAACAGCAGAGGCGATAGGACACATCCTTGTCGTATTCCTCTTGGTATGTCCTTCCATTCTGATATTTCTTCTAGTTTGACTGATATTTTTGTATATTTGGTATATTTAGATCGGTTAGTATTTTAAATAACTTTTGTCTATTAATTTTATAAAAAGCTTTTTCATAATCAATGAAGGCCACGTGTGTTTCTTTTTGAAATTCTCTTCGGGTTTCAATTATTATTTTTAGAAAATTGAGTCTATGCAAGATTAGCCTTTCCGAAATCCATTCTGTTCTTCTAGTAGCTTATCCTCTGCAATAATGTTCAGTTTCTCTTTTAATATTCCTGCATATATTTTGTACCCTGCATTTAACAGACTAATTCATTTGCAATTTTAAGCCTTCGATAAGCGGACAGTCATATTATACGGCTATAAAGACGATTACACGCTTACAAACATCCACGTTCATGGTGTCGAACTCGTTGCCTATCGGCCGGATAGTGGATTCGTAAACCACTCGGCCCACCAGATCGACAATTGTAGTTTGTTGAATATCTACACAGTGCATGCTAACTCTAAAGTCCCCAAATAACATTTATGAAAAGAGGAGATGTCTACTTAGTTTGTCAGATAACTCATCGTATTTGAATTAGATATCAAACTGGTGTGTGTATGCGTGTGTGTGTGTGTGTGTGTGTGTGTGTGTGTGTGGCGGGGGGGGAGTTGTTGATAAGATCCTGGAATTTAGAGAAAAGTGAAAAATTCTTATGATTAGCCATGCACTAGATAGTAGCGAAGATTTATGTGATAACGTCGTTTGAGATAATCCATAATCTATCATTAGCATGGCGATTTTCTAGGATTTTACAATAAAACTTGGTTTTGCTTGATTTCGCTTGTTCCGTTCATGTTTTAGTTCCTGTAAAACTTAATGCATGAATAAATACACTAATTTTAACTTGAATTCATAGACATAGATTGAAATAATAGATACATTAATAATTTTTGACAGTTTTGTCCTAAAATATGAAAGTATATATTTGAGAGCTAATACCCTTGAAAGTAGGATTCCACTGCTAGTAATTAAATCACCGCACGTATGTGAAAGAACCAGCTAATTTACTTTGAAAATTAGCATTTCAGTTGTGTATACTTGCAGAAAGAGTCTTAGAACAGAAGTTCTGTATCAAAATTCTATACAAAAAAAAAGCAGATAAAATGAATGGGTTGCAGTCTTATTTTTTATCAAAATAACAATATGAACTGAACATTGAAAAAAAAAAAAAAAGAATGACAATACCGAAGGAACTCAGAGAAGTGTAGCTATTCTTTTTAGTTGAAATATTCGAGACATTTTGAAGCAATTGTAATGTTCACGAGGTAAAAGCACAAAGATTTACGCACTAGTCATACTATTGATATTTAGTTCAGTTGAGTTTATGGACGGAACACATAAGACTATGATGACAGTGTATTATATCTGTTGACTACGAGTACTGTGTGTCCAGTTCGTGTGATTTGCAGTAGGGAAACCCTTCTACCACAGTATAACTAACTCGCCTTCGTATGAAAAGTCCTTATAAAGATTCTTTGCGTGCTGAACAGGATTTGAACTTAGGTCTTTCCAACTAAAGGGCGTTGTCATTACAGACTCAGTCATATTCAGGAATATCTCAGTAAGTCATGTTTTGAGATGACCACTAAGGAAATGACAGACCAAATTGCAGGATATGCAGACTAATTTGTCATTTTGGATTCAAGTCACACATAGATGGTATGTCTGTGTGATATCAGCTAGCTGGCTTCTTTTTTGGTGGTAGGTCAATATTGCCGTCTGGCATACAGAGGTATCAATCTCAGAGAGAAGATGGCACTGATTGCGGTTCTCTTCCTGGTCAATAGTCCGAATTAATCCACCGAAACTTGACTAGTTTTGTCCTTTATCATTAACTAAGGCTTACTATGAATTTTCTCGGCAAGTCTTTGTTAATGATTATGTCATTAACAAAACAACAATAACGATATCGAAAACTGCTAAAATTATGTATTTGAAAAAAAAAAATTGAATAGGATTATCTACTGACAGTATGTTAGCTTATAGTACGTTTGCTTAGTATTTCTATTTGTAACATAATTAACTATTCACTTATTTTAATTTTGCATTGTACATTGCATAGTTTTCTGAATCTATTTCGAGTTTAGAGTGGAGCTTAGCATAATAAATGTACTGTTTATTAACCATCTTAAATTGAAACATAATTCATTTCTAACATTTACTCTCCAAATCAAACCAGACCATCCTCATCGAATTGCAAAAGAAATGCTTCATCTCGGCCTGGCATGTCTTCGAAAACGTGTATTGCAAGATTACTGCAGCGGGTTACGTTTCGTTTCAGCATAATGTTTACAGACAACGGAGACAACAATTTGCCTCAATAAACAGCTTATTTCCCTTGCGTGCTTTTTCTTCTTCTTCTTTTTTCATATGTAGCATTTCTAAAGTACATCAAAATACTTTTCACAATGTTACTTATTTATGATGATGATTTATTTATTTATTTATTTTGAATCAGTGGCCAATATTAAAATATATTTTCTGGATAAATCAGAACCCCCCCCCCCTTGCATCAAAGTGTTTGGAAGGAAATCTCTTCCAAGTAGGGATCACCTGAGATGTAACTTTAATTATAGCCAGCTTCTTCTTCTTCTTCTTCCACTCATGGATTCACGCCAAGTGCCTTTGATATTCTGGTTTCATGCCATCGCTATCTCGAGCTTATAGTTCTTTCCCTTTATTTTTCATTTATTTATTAATTTTGGCAATCGAATACTATCCACTTCTATCCAATGGATCATGTTTGTATCCTGCAAATTCTATCCATTTTTGAGAATATTTACTTAAGTAGTACGTTATTGGTTTATATTAATGAACTGGAAAATTTAATCATTTGTTTAATGGTTTATTTTTAACCAAAAAAAAAAAAGTTCATTATCTGCAGTGTATATTAACTATTTTTCTAATCAGTTTCGTTTCTTCATTTGAGCTTGGTTTGTCCTGTCCGAATTAACAGGGTGTTAATTGCTATTCTATATATATATATATATATATATATATATATATATATATTAATTTGAAACGTGAACAAATTTTATTTTTATTTCATTTTAATATTTATTTAATATTTTTAACATCTATCCGTATTTTACTTCTTAACATGGTTTTTAATCTTTTGAATGCCATTATTCTTTTTTTTTCATTAAATATTTTTTATATTTTATTATTGTTCCGTGATTTATACAAAGGTTTTTACTGATCTTTGAAAGTCATCTGATATAGCTTGTTGGCCATTTACAAATAATAGTATTTATGCTTGTTGAGTTACTCATGTTCCAATGCTGTTTCCGAATCAGTATTATTTCATTTAAATATATATTGAAATGTAGAGTTAATAAATTATGGGCTTCCTATACTTCTTATGATGTTTCTTTCTATTCTGGTCTCTGTGCAGTTTAGAAATTAGCAGCTTAACTGCTAATTTCTGTTAGTAGATTAATAAATTTTGTAATGTTGTATTGTTAATAATTTTTGTTTGTCGACGCTATAAGAAGTTTTTTATAATTAGAAAACCAACTTCTTTTTGAAATAAGCAAGAATTGCATATTAGAAATGTAGAAAGTAATTTGATATGGAAAAAAAAATATAATGAGCTTTATTGTTTCCGTTGTTCGGTGAAAATGGGGACAACTAGTAACAAGAATTAAGAAATCGAGGAAATGTCAAAGGGTACAATCTCAAAAATATATAAAAAGTGGTTGGAGGGCGGGAAAGCATCAACTATCGCAATTAAAAAGAAAAAAAAACTCACACCAATAACTTTTTCTTCATTTAAGTCTACGAAGCAAAACATGAAATATGAGCTTCAAAAGATGTTCCCTTATCTCTAACCCTCGTTTCAGCTGGAAATCGGAAACCAAATACAGTGGTTTAAAAAAAAACAAAAAAAAACATAGTAATTGGGCTTGAGGCTTGAAAAAAAAATAAAGCAGTAAAAAAATATACACTTTTGTCCAAATTTGCACACGAGTAATAGCGCAGACAACCATATATGAAGATAGACTTTCCTTGTTTCCTTTTTCTGTAAAAGCTGCCGGAGACGAAGTAGCAATGTGGAGTAAAGATTGGAAGAGGTAGGTAGAAGAGTAATATATTTGCACAGCATAGATTGAGCTCGCTTTAACTTGAAAAGACAACTAAATTCTATTGTGGCCCATATTAATTGGATCAGATCTGTTTATTGCTCGTTTCAAAAACACGATGTTTAATGAGATCAGTTATCTTCTCCCGTAACGTAATCTCAAACCAAATGATAATCTGTGGGATGTAATGGAATGTGATATATGGGTGTCCTAATCATATTGCAGCCATTATTGCTACAAGATGAATTTCAGATTATTACGGTCACTTAAACATTTAGATTTCTAAGCATATTTTTCAGACGCGTCGTGTAGATTTATTTCTTTTAGTAATGCTAACTTAGTTCTGAGCAATGAAACCGCAGTTCCAGCTCATACCCACTAAAAGTAAAGCCTACTTTGCAAAGTAATAGTGTTAAAAAATAGGGTTAATTACATATGCACTTTATAAAAACGAGTACTAAATCTAAAACTAGGAGAGGTCAGTTTTAGCTCCGCAGGACACTGACGACCTACAATGCATGCGGACAACAAATATCACTGAATGATTATTGAAAACAAGAAGCAATAGAAATTATTAAAATCGCAGAATTTGTCAAAGAAAAAGAAAATAGCTAAAGGAAATCAACATAAATCTATGAAAACAAAAAAAAAGTATTATTAATTTTTAACAATACATGAGAAACTAATTATCGGTCAATTTAAATAATATTCAAGTTAGAGTGCTACACGAAAGAACAACGCATTTTCATTGTTGAGCAATATTTTAAAAATGATGAAGGTTTGGCAGCTACAGTTCGCAATTTTCGTACAAAATATGGTAGGAATAGTGATTTAACTTCATCAACTGTGAAAAGATTAATTAAAAAATTCAGGGAAACTAGATCAATTAGTGATCTTATACACTCTGGCCGTCCTTCAACAAGTCGTTCAACAGAAAACATCAAAGCAATTCGCGAGAGTGTTGCTGAGAATCCAGGAACATCAATTCGGCACCGTGGTCTTGAATTGGGCATTTCGAGAAGCTCTCTACAGCGTATTCTCACGAAAGATTTGCATCTTTATGCTTACAAAGTTCAATTGACTCAAGAACTGAAGCCTACTGACCACCCACAGCGAAGAGAGTTCGTTGAATGGATTATAGAACAACAACAAGTGGATGCTTATTTTTCGAACAAAATCATCTTCAGCGATGAGACTCATTTTCATCTTGATGGCTTCGTTAATCGACAAAATTGTCGCATTTGGGGTTCAGAAAATCCACGAGTGATTGTTGAGAAACAAATGCATCCACAACGTGTCACTGTTTGGTGTGGATTTTGGGCTGGAGGCATCATCGGTCCATTCTTCTTCGAAAATGCGGCTGGTAAGGCAATAACAGTTAATGGTGCTCGCTATCGCGACATGATGATCCAGTTTTTTCTGCCTAAATTGCAAGATATGGATGTGGACGACATGTGGTTTCAACAAGACGGTGCCACACGCCATACAGCCCGAGAAACAATTCAATTACTGCATGAGTCATTTCCTGGTCGTGTAATTTCCCATTTTGGTGATCAGAATTGGCCGACCAGATCATGTGACTTAACGCCGTTGGACTTTTTTCTTTGGGGTTTTTTGAAGTCTAAGGTTTATGCCATCAAGCCCACGACCACCCACGCCTTGAAGCAGGAAATTGAGCGCTGTATCAACGAAATTCAGCCACATTTATGCAAAACGGTCATGGAAAATTTCGACAAAAGAGTGCGTATGTGCCAGCAAAGCCGTGGAGGCCATTTACCCGATATGCTATTCCATGCATAACCCTATACTGTATACTTTATGAATCAATAAGAAATTACAATTTTTAATTAAAAACCTGTGTTTTCTATCAAAATTACTTCTTGCTGAATTTTGGGACACCCTGTAGAAGCACATATCATAAAACTATGTAGGAATTCTAATAAACAGAAACTCAGTAGTGTTGAGAATTTTCTCAAAATAAGGTTTAAAGAAGCTGTGTGTGTGTGTGTGTGTGTGTGTGTGTGTGTGTGTGTGTGTGTGTGTGTGTGTGTGTGTGTGTGTGTGTGATTATACTGTACTGTACTGGATGTCATCTACTTCCAAATAATTTATGGAAGGGGATAATATCCACAATATGCGGAAGTGATGAAATATTTTCTAGGACCATCAGATTCACGTTCCGGACTCTTCTACCTCATCATAATCGTTCTCCCCCTTTTCTCTCCCATCCCCTGCCCATTAACTTTTCTCTTCCTCGCTTTCCGTGTTGCGAACGGACTTACCGTTAAATGTCTCCAGTTCCAAGCGCAAACTGGAAAGCAGTGACGTCATCCTTTGCTTTTGTCTTATTTCATCAGTCACCTTATCCGACGTTGCCGCTGGCCGTTTTTCAGCAACGCTAACCAGGCCATTACCCGTAGAAGTTTCGGCACCTGATACAGCTGGAAGATTGGAATCTCCACCTGGTAATGAGAGCCATTGGTTTAAAACTGTGTGGAGGAAGCTCACTTCGCGATCTACCTCGTGTAATCGGCATGAGAGAAGGATGAGCGCCATGAAAGACAAACCCTGAAAGAAAATACATCACTGGATTTAAATTAAGCTGTTTTCTATTAAAATGACAGTTGTATTAGAACTACATATGTTAAACATGACTAGTAATTTACAATAGCACTACTTAATGTCTTACGAAACAGAACAGCAATCTAATGATACACCAAAATAAAGTAAATTCTATATGTTGGGTATGAAAAAAAAAAAAAGAAAAGAAAAGAAAAAAAGCTAGCTATGCTATTAAAACAGAGCTCGTTTATAGACTTAGATTTTCCTATAACAAACTTCCTCCACTCAAAGACAACTTTATCTGCAAAGTGAAACACAAGTCAATTTCATATGCACCAGCGTGCTCAAATATGTGCTTAGAGGTGAAATCGAAAGCTTCTTTTCACCGATCAATAAGTGGTCGCTTCGAATCCCACTATAGGCATAGATGTTTATGAAAATTTCAGGTGATCGAGATGATTTTCGTTTTCCGAGAAGCAGTGGTGAACTACCTGTAAAAACCAGGAGTACTTTGTGGGCAATGCCTACAAAGTCACCTACGGTCGGAAACGACTGAAAGGGAAAACCAGGCTTAAACAATATTAATCAATAATTTAAAGTATTGACTGCATATGTTTCTAAAGAGCTCCGTTTATTTGGAACAGGTAATGTGGATGCTTAAACATAACTAATATTTACAATATTAATATATATAATATATTTATTTAATTAATTGTTTTTTTCCCTTATTTTATTGCACCTAATTGCAAAATTCCAAAAACCAGCATTAATACCAGTGTTTCAAAAATGTTTTTAAACACCGGTATTAATGCTGGTATTTCGGTTTTATAAATTAGAAATATTGAAATTCCTATTAAGAATTTGACCAGTACCGTGAGCTCTTATTAAGAATGTGTATAAATATCGAATAGGACAGAATGATTGAGTAAATAAAGTCAACGAATGAAGTTGCATATATTCTCGTTATGGACTATTACTTAGAGGAATTTCGGGGAATATGGAATACCCTTTTACACACAAAATGGTGTTTGAAGTAGTTTAACAAAACCCACTTTACATAAGGGAAGCCAAGTTATGCAGATTCCTTAGAGGCGTTACGACTTACACCTTAGAGGAATATTGCATTTTGTTTAGCCCTTTCTCATAGTAAGGCGGCCGAATGATATTTGACAATTTACGGTTTACAGAAAGAAAACCAACATTGCGAAATTCCTTGATTCTAGTTGTTTTCATCATCAAAACTAAACGTCAGTCGCAATCAAAACTTGGGTCCATTCAGTACATATACGGTTTCATTAATTGTTGATTATAACAACAACAAATATATATAAACAAATAATTCATTTTTTCTGTCTAATGACTATGGTCATTTTCATTTACCCCCTGGTTATTAACAGAGTTTCCATTCCTTTCTATTCTACTCCGTCTATCAAACTTTCAAAGAGGAGAACCATAAGACTTTTTCTATTTTAAAAGATCGTTTAGACAGTTATATTGATTGACATGTTTCTTTTCATAATCGCTGTTTTTTTAATATTTTTACAGTTCATTTTTTACATATTCAGCGTAATATGTAGGTGTCTTAATTATTTTATCTATTCAACTGTCTTCTAATTCCGTGTTTTAAGTTGAATTAATTTAATTTTATATAAATTATCATGTATAATAAATTATACATGATATTTATAATAATTATTTGTTACCATTATTTATACTAATTAATATATATTACTATTATTTATAGTAATACTATATATTTTTATTATTTATAGTAATTCCACAGACGTAATCGTCTCCATTTCATTTGAATAATTTGGCCATTATTCATCCTGTATTACTTCAACACCGTTATGCTATTATTTTCCCTTTATTTTCTCCAAATGCAGTTATTATATTTAAATCATTGCGAAACCACGATGTTCTGTGATTTACGCAATTAAAACGCATTTATTTATCATATTCAGATAACTGGAGTTTTACCTCTCCTACTTATGCGAATCTTTTATTAAATTTAATACCCACTTCGGTTAGTATTACGTTTCTTATTATTGAATACTATTTTTAATAAATTACTAAATTCTAAATACTAATTAATAAATTCAGTAATAGTATACGATTATTGAATTTAACTTAACAAATAAGTTATTTTTTATACTTTTAGATGAGTAGTAGTAATAGTAGTTGTTGTTGGCGATAAATATGCTAAATCAATTTGTTCTCTGTTTACCACTATTGATTATCTCCATGATCACTGCACTTTTGTAATGTCTTTTAGTTTCTTCACAAAGTTAATAAAAATGTAATTATTAAACAACGACAAGGCATATAAATTCGAGGAGCTACAAACTCATCCAGTGAAGAGTTTGACCAGCTTAACACGTAATACATGCGAAGGAGTGCAATGAACTTTTTTCGTTCTATACTTAAGGAGAATGCAAAGCCATCTCGAATTGTAAGTGTACAATTATTACTAGAAGTTCCTGTAGTAAATGTTCCACCTTAATTTATATCATTAAAGAAATGTCTGTGACCCCCATTTTTCGCGCACAGCGGTATACACATGTATCACTCTCACGGTCCTAATACATAAACTAGTTCTTGCACCTACCTTTTATTTAAATTTCCTGAGGTTCAAAAATGGCATATCTCAACTCAATGATCTCAGAAACACCAGAAGCCAATATTCTTCGAAATCGATGATTTTTTTAAAAATCTATTTAGCCTACAAATGTATTATTTCATGCTACCAACTCCCATTTCGAAGCAAGAATATTTTCTTTTCAATGTGAACAAGAAAAAATACATCGAAAGTGAGATCTGTAAAATTTTTTCGATTTCTATATGAAACTATCGACTTGTTAAAAATCTGAACAGAACTCTAAAAGGTTGAAGAAAAAAATAAATACTTACATTTAAGATCACTGAGGAAGAAGGAAACCTTTAAGTTCTTGTATGCAGTTGAAACTCCGAAAAAATATAACTATCAGAATGTTCGTGATATTTTGATAGAAGATTAATCTTTTTACTTGTCTATCATGTTGTTTAATTAGTGGAACAGGAACCTGACATGAAAATTATTGAATCTCCGTTCTTCCATGTCTTTAATACAATCAAGTCCTGCTTATAGCTAACACAATCGTATAGAGAATTTTGGTCTCATGAGTTGTGAAAACAAGATCCGAATTAAAATAATTCCGTCTACGGATGGTTCCAAGTGTTAAGTTAAAAAGTACTTTAAATGAAGATTATTAAAGCAGATATCTAAAAACCGGCTTGACATTTTGAAAAAAAATAAGAAAAAGTAAAAAAACAATATACTCTACTTATCAGAAACACAACACAATATACTTACAACAGCAGTATTATTAAATTTTAAATGATAAGCGAAAATCGCAATATAAGGTGAAGGTCTGAATCAGGAACTTGAAAAAAGTGTTGCTTTCAAGAATAAGAATCACAATCCTAATCAAACAGAGCATTGAAGAAATACTTGAAGGAACATAGTGCTGATAAAATGATTTTAGTAATACGATTAACAGATATAAAATTAATGAATAATTAAATAAATTACCTAAACAGTAATTAATTAAACAGAATTGATTTACTTGACCTTAGCTTTTCGATATACCATGTATATCAGGGATTTCAATGGAAAACTTCAGGTGCGATCCACCCAAGATCTACCGCATTACAGACCCTCCTTCGATTTCGAAGATGCTCTTTGCTTGGAAACATCTGAGTTCGAATCCCGTCTAGGAGGCAAAGAACATTCATAAGGACCTTTCAATTGAAAGTGAGCTAGCTGGTCTCATACGGTGGTGGCAGGAGTTTTTCTCCTGGAAACTCGGTTTTTCGTCCCACAAAATATCATTCTCATCTTCGAAATTCAATGTAGGCAAATAACCAACTTGGATCCTCCGAACGTTTGGATCTTCGCACACGCAATTGACAGACCTCAATACTTATTAACCAATGGCTTTATATTGGTTTCATAAAATGGGCCTAATAGCTGTTATATCATCATACGCTAACAACTATAGTTCGACCACAGATGAGAGAGAGCCCTCGACACTTCTGCACATGGCAGAAGAAGGCGAATCCATTCTGATAATAGGGTAATCAATCCGTTTCGTGGGGTGAGTGTTTATTATTTCACGTCGGAAAATTAGCTTTTCTTTTGTAAACATTCTAGTTTTTAAGGGGGTAACTAGTTTGCTTGTATAACAGTCCGAAAATTTTACGCATAAAGCACGTGATTTCGTGTGTTGGTGATGAATTCATACATTCTTTATTCTTTTCTTCCCTTCAACATGAATTGACTCTTCTTGGCACAGTGCCAGCTAAGGTTCTCTCAACTGTGAGCAGATTATAGCTGACTAAATCGCCTAACGGCCATGGGAGTTTGAGATCTTTTTCCTGTGATCTCGCATCTCCTCAATCGTCTTCCCGAAGACATCCACAGAACCGAAACCTGTCTGGTTTCATTTTTTGTCTTCGATCCTGTTTATAATATCTACATTACACAAAGATGTACGTATTGTAGATGTATATGTTTTATGTGTCCTCACAACACGAAACCGTCAACTAAGAAAAAAAAAATCATATATTTCGTTAGCCAATGAAAATATAATATGATAACTATTATAAATATAGATAATTAGAAATGCTTCACTTATTTTCAAGGAAATACAATTTCCTTGAAAATAATACTCTCTCTCTCTCTCTCTCTCTTTCTTTCTTGTTTGCTTGTATGTGTATATATGTGAGCCCACACATACAGTTTTATTAACTTTCTTTTAACCTAAGCATTTGTTCAACATCTTCCACTTCTGATCCATGAATGACTGATTGACTGAATGACTGATTGACTCTACTGAATGACTGATTCTTATTCCAGCTGGAGGCATGATCTGACCATTACAGTAAACTTTCCATCGCTTTTCATTAACACTTTTTTACTCCTATCTTATATATCTATATCTTTTTGTTCCATCTTGACAGTTTCTTAATTGTACTTTGGCATTCTTATTCTGTCCTTTTAAAATGTTCCACTTCTTTCTATTTTTCATTGCTAACAGTCTACTCAATGCCCTACTGAATAGAATTACTGCATTTTTTAAATTACTTTAAGTGATGGTAGAAGTCTTATATCACTTCTACCATCACTTTTTATTTAAGCACAGCGCTACAAACTTTTTTCCCAAAATGTGTGTGTGTGTGTGTGTTTGTGTGTGTGTGTGTGTGTGTGTGTGTGTGTGTGTGTGTGTGTGTGTGTGTGTGTGTGTGTGTGTGTGTGTGTGTGTGTGTGTGTGTGTGTGTGTGTGTGTGTGTGTGTGTGTGTGAGAGAGAGAGAGAGAGAGAAGAATGATAAAGCATTCATGTCCCCAAGGGATGGTTCGAGTTCTGATAAAGTTTTTTTGCATCGAAGGACTTGTTCGAATGTTCCATATTTCATTAATCGAGCGCATATTTCTTTCTTATTAAAACTGATAAGACAATGAAATAACATCCTGTTACGATTATAAGTACTTTTCCTGGGCGTGTCCGATAATAAAAACATCTTTATTTCTTTGCATGAACACGAAACTAAATACTATTAAGGCTCTCCGTCTATTTCAGTTCCGCATCCACTTTTGCATTCTTCAATAGATGCTTCGTTAATCTGATACTCATATTGTTTCGTTCCATGTGTTATCTCAAACATTTCTAACTTTAAGGTAGGAGAGTAAATGCTATCGACAGTTGATCATTTATGGAGCAGTACTCATGTAGGTACTGTTCCAATTGACCTAATCAAAACAGCCGGGAGGAACTGACAATCACCGTTGCTTTACATTGCTTTCAGGCAAGAAAGTATATGAGTTCTGTCCTACAGAAAGCTTAGAGGTGGGCAATAAACCTAAAATGGGCTACTGGTGCAAACATTTAGATTTATTATCTAGCATTTATTTCGGTAATGTTTAGGAACTGATCAAGCTGCCTTTGAAAGAGTGGCAAACAAGCCAAAAAAACAACAAGGTTCATTTTACTATTTACATGAAGCTGGAATGTTTTTTTGTTATTTTTAGTATCGGCCTTGGACTATTCCGAGAATAAAGTCTGGTATTTCAAAAGCCTGAAATGTTTTTCTTCTAAATGTTTCTCTCCTCAAGGAAAGGTTGTCTCAACTTTCCCACTTTCTTCATTGAGGATATAAATTTCTTAGCAGCAAATTACGTAATTCTCTTACAATACTACTGATGTACAGTCGGTTCTGTTTTCCGAAATAGCCTGAATGGCTAGTATTTCTAAATGAATATTTTTAAATGTTATAATTTAAATTATAAATTTTAAATATAAAATTAAATTTTAAATATAAAATGTTTAATAATTTAAATGTTAAAATATTTGAAAGTGATCATGATATCGGATTTCACAAAACGTAACTGTACCAAGAAAGAGATAGATATAGATAGATAGATAGATTAATAGGGAGAGTGAGTGAGAGAGAGAGAGAGAGAGAGAGAGAGAGAGAGAGAGAGAGAGAGAGAGAGAGAGAGAGAATTGCCTGTTGTTCACCATAATAAAATTTTTAGCAGAACTATTTTGGATTCTGGAAATTTTTTTAGAATTAGTTTCTTTCTTTCTTTCTTTTTTCGTCAGGTAATTGGATCTTTTTCGTTTTATCGCAAAAATTTTAATATTTCGAAAGAATCTAAGGCATACAGATATGCATATTCGCAATTTAATACATTTCATTGCTTACAACTTACAACTTGTATTCAATTTTTTTAAACATATTTCTGGAGCATTTTGAATGAACAAATCAGATTGAATGACAACTCTCAAATGTGTATGGAAACAAAGATTGTTCAAATTAATTCATATATCAAAATACAGGCCTTAATAATCGTTTTCTTCCATGGTTAATATTCAACTATCATTAACTAATAATAACACGATTTATTATACAAAATATAAAATTATTCACTAATCTTCCAGAAATTATATTTCTTTTCATACTTCATATTATGCTACTGTGACTTACCATAGCATAATGACAAACAACGATACTTCCAGACCGCAAATCCGGGAATCCACTACAACTGTTAATCGCAATCATTTTTTTGAAGATAAAGGAAAGAAAAACGGATGATCAAACACGCCGCATTTACGATTCCACGTGTTCACAACATTGTGCTTCACACCGCTTTACCAACCGAAGCATACTAATATGACAGCATCACGTTTCTAATGGGTCTGTCTTGGCCTCACGTCGTTGAACTGTTAGAAGACCAGTGACGTCAGTGATGACAGGCACGGAAAAACACGGTGAATCGGGCGCTGGGTCTTTTGCCTCAAGTAAGGGCCGCTCTGTCTGCCATTGACCTGAAAATACACTACATAACGTGCACGGTGAAAACCGTAGGTTGCTTATAAAAAAAAATAATAATAAAAGACAGTAATCCATCATGTCAGGCTTTGTCATGAAGGTGTCATTCATAACAATATCGAGTGAAATCGATGGCGAAAGGGTTTGTTGAATGAACACAATCATAGGCACTCTAACCAGAGCAACCAGTGACACAATTGTAATTGTCTTTAACTGTATGTACTTTAATTCAAAATTTGATTTGGTTCTCTAAAGATTGAGAGTATAGAATATTTTCTTAAATCAATGGCACAAAATATTATTTTGTGACATTTTTTCTTCAAATTTTTGCAAATTTCGTCGTACTGAATATTGTTAATAAATGATAGCATACTGATAGGAAATAGAAGGAAAAATATATAAAAAAGTTAGAACCCTTCTCTTTCCTTCGATTTCAACAAATCAGAACGTACAGAGAGATCTCCACCTTTGGAAAATCCCTGTCCGTGCCACTGATATTTGCGTAAATACATATTCAAGTAGTATCTATAACTTATGATGCTATTTCAATACTATCAATTCGAGAAGCAAACATAATGCTTATTATGATGTGGAATGCATGTCAGTATAATGTCTGAGTTTCATAAATAATAGCCCTAACTCGGCCAGTAAGATTGATTGCTCTGAAAATAATAGGACCGGTTGTGAACAAGTTTTGCTTGTCCGTATATGGCCGCTCCTATTATAGTAGTTCACATACCTCGCTCAGTATTATGTTACGTTGGCCTCTGGGATTATCACGGATTTGGAAGCAGAACGAACAAATATTAATTAATTCATAAATACTGTACATAGAGAAAGAAACATGAAAAGACACACACGAGCCAATATCTGAAGTATTAATCTTAAATGCTTAGTCAGTTTATCTTTTTAAATATTTTATACAGAACAGTTATGTTCTCTTTAAAAAAGAAAGATATCAGCTTGGCTCTCATTCGTTTAAAAAAATGAGAAAAAAAAAAGATTCTACAACTATTACAAAGAACGATATGAATATATTTTCTATTGGTTGTCTGTTTTAACGAGTAAAAATTCCTGGTTTCCAGGGCGACTGTCGTTGTTATTTTTGTTTTTGAAATTATGGCTGAAGTAAACTATGAGGGAAGTTTATATTATAGCTATAAGTTGATGTGTTTGCGTCCTCCCAAAGGGTTTGCTGGATTAAAAAAAAAAAAGAAAAACTCGAATTCTTTGTACAAAAAAACCTTTTACCTCCATATTCAACTTCATCCCCCCCCAAAAAAAAACCCTATAAAGGTTCTCTCCCTCGACGGAGTTTGAACTCAGGTCTTTCCAAATCAAAAGACGTCGTCGATACCAACTGAGCGAAGGCTCTTGATGAAAAACAAAAAATCTCTGCCACCTTCTTGTAGACCAAATGACTCATTTTTATTTCAAAAACCAAACAAGCGTTTTCTCATATATGAGCGCAATCGCCTCTTAAAAAGGCAATCACCTCTTAATATTCATTAATAAATAATCAAGTACATATTAAAAAAAAAGAAAGGGAACACAAACATGTAATTAGTATGAAGAAATTGGCACTTATCATGAAAGAGGTTAATTTCTATAGACAGAAAAATAAATAGTTTATTTTCCTTGTTTTACTAATTACAATGGCAAGGAAATGTGCGCGATGTTTTTCTCGTCAGCTACATGCAGTAAGTATTTTCAGAATAATCAACCTATGTCGTTGTCGTCACCTATAGATAATATTTAAAAACAATCAGAAAGGGACGTTTTCTCTTTGCTTATCATTGCGTTGCTCAGACCAATAATGCTCTCCTTCCCCATGTCACTCCTGCAAATCCGGTGATATCATCAGTTCATCGGGATTTCGGTCGGCGTTGTGGTCGTTTTTCTTCTCGTAGAATTCAATCGAGTATTTCTTTTATCCATCGCCGATCTTGTCTTCGAGTAATATGCCCAGCCCATTGCCCCTTCAGATGTTTCACTCTTAAACTGCGTTGTTCTTAAAATTTTGAATTTCCATTACATTTAGTTTTATGATTCACAACCATATGTCAATATAGGAAGAATATATTAATAACTGTATTAATAACTGACTTTTGAATATTGAAAATATGGAATTTTCACTATTCTGTAATTTTCGAAATGCTTCCCACCCAAGAATCGTGTATCTTTTAATTTAGTCAATGATATTTTGTTTCATTGATAATCATTTGCTTGTTCAATTTCATCATTATTGATTTCGATTATTTCTGGTTGGACACAGCTATTGACCATAACTTGGGTCTTCTTTAGGCCAGCTATTTTGCTAGCAATTTGAAGTTCATTGACGCGAGAGTCTGTAATTTATGTGCAGTTGAAATAAATATAAGTATGTTATCTGCAAAGCGTAAATGTCTTAAATATTTTCCATTTATCTTCAGACCTTTCTCTTCCCAATCAAGAAGTTTGAATATTTCTTCTAATGCTGAACAGAAAAATGAAACAGACAGATAACCCACAGAATTAAAATGAATACATACAGTGAATTTTGCAAAACAGTCATAAATCGTATCACGGAAGAATTAAGAAAATTCAATTTTAAATTCATACAACAAACAATTGAAGACAACCATAGTCTCAAAAAAAAAAAAAAGCAATAAACAGATGGTTGCAGTCAAATTATGAGATAGGACCATAACCAGCGATGGATATGCTATACCAAAAAAAAAAAAAAGAGAGAGAAGGAAATGAAGAATTTTACGCAATATTATATTAGGATAACGAATCAAATAAAGAAGAAACTACGAAATAACTGAAATGTCACCGATCCTACCAGAAGAATGTGGAGCATCCAAAGCTCACAAAATAGAAAAGCCACAGATGAGCATGGAGTTATAACCGAACCACCAAAAGTAAGTGGGGAAATGACCTACAAAAGCTTGGAGAAACTATTTACCTTATGTCTGAAGAAAAAAGGCTATCCTTATTCTTATACACAAATAAGGTTAAGTAAAAGACTTGACGAACTACTGACTACTATGAGTCTACTATCGGTGGTTTACAAAGTATTTATAAACGTGCTGATAGGCATTCTGCAACTCTCGACCTAACAAGCCAAAACAACAGGTAGGCTTACGAAGTGGCTTTAGTACAACGAATATTAATTACCATTATGTTTTGGCTTTATTGATTATGAGAAAGCCTTTGATTCAGTAAAGACTTGTGCAATACTTAGAGCATTACGAAGCCATCAAGTGGAAGAGCCATACGTCAGGACCATCAAATCAGGATACACCAATGCAACAGCAGCAACCTGTTTCAATGGAAACACATCCACTGTGGAAATGTAGAGAGGTATAAGACAAGGCGACATAATATATATAATATATAATTATATATTATATATAATTATATATTATATTATATTATATTATATATAATATATAATGTATTATATATATATATATATATATATATATATATATATATATATATATATATATATATATATATATATATATATATATATATATAATGTTATGGAACATGACATAGAACATTCCATTCCAAGTTTGTTAATAACATAAAAACCGGTGTACAGATGGTAGGAAGCACTAATTTATCGTAGCAGTAATACAGGTGGTATGGCAACACCAGGTGGACTCAGTGACCGAGAAAGGTGTCATCGTGGTCTGTCACATTGATGACTTGTTCATACTTGCCATTGCCGCTTAACTGGAGCATATATAAAATCAATGATTGGCGATGTGATCAACAAATGGGGACGTTCTGGAATGACTAGTGCAGGAAAACACCCAGGGCGGCCGCCGAAAATGACTGACAGGGACAGGAGGGTGTTAAAATGGGTGGCACTCAAACACTGACCATCCGTAATGCGTTACAGAGCACCAGTAACACCATGGTGAGCACTAATACTGTACGAAAAGAACTTCGTTTATCGGGTTTCCACGGAGGAGCCAAACGTCACAACAAACAAGGCGGCTCGTTTGGCCTAGTACAAAGAACGAGTGAACTGGACAATTGACAGGGTTTAGGTGTGGAGGCAGCCTGGCGAACGCTTGTTACCACAGTGTGTTGTACCCACAGTAAAATTTGGTGGTAGTGAGGAGTAATGCGTGGAATGAATTCAGCTGGTTTGGAGTGGGACCAGTGGTCGTTGTCCGTGGTTCCACGAAGGCAGCTCAATACTTTGATATTCTGGATAATCAGGTACTGTCTACACTGTGGAGTTTTTAATGGAACGGACCCGTGTTACTATCAATACGACAACGCCCATACCACAAAGCTGCAGCCGTTATGGAATGGTATGAAGAGTTGGGTGCTAAACGACTGTCCTGACCTCAATCCCATCGAACATCGTTCCTGTAGGACAAATCGGAGCGGCGATTGAGGTCCAGAGCAGCATAAAACAGAAGTTTTCTCGCCATTCCTCTATTAAAACAGAACTCAGTGCTGTTTTAATAGAGGAATGGCGACAAATTCCACCAGATGTCTGCACATTGGTGGAAAGCCTCCCTCAAAGGATGCAGGAGGTGATCAAAACCAAAGGTGGACATACACGATATTAGGGTTCGCCTGCTGGTATCAATTGTAAATTGTTAAATTGTCCCGACAGTTATTGATAGATAGTGTACTTTTTTGATGTAAAGAATCAAGTAGTAAGTAATTTGGATAGCCGAGTGAATGATCGTTGCTATGGTCGTCATTCGAGCAATTCTAATAGAAATAGAACTTATAATTCAGATGAATGTAAGTAGTTACCATAACGTGAACCATAAGTAGTTATGGTTCACGTCATTTACATTAAGACAATGAATGCTGATGAGATGAAGGTGGAAATAAATTTCTTGCTTGGAGTTTTCTTCTTTTTTTGATTAGAATTTTGCTGTTTTATATATATTTGGTATACCGTTCTTTTTGTGCTAGAATTCATTTTGAACCTCGGTGATTATTTTATTAATTGCGAACCTTTCCTTTTGGTTAATAACAGAAAGCATAATTAAATAGTAAAAATAAGCAGAATGGAAGTGAAAGACGAACGAACGTTTTCCACTTAGAAACTTCTGTTTCTTGTTTTTCTTTGTCTTCGACAGTACTCCTCGCATACCACTATGCTCAGGCTCCCTCAGCAAAATCATTTGCTAGCTGGGCACGAATACTCCTGGTATGCTACCACTGGGGTCGGTCCGATGCACTATTTAACAGACAATCTGTGAAACCACCATCACTGCTGTACCCTTGAATGGGAGAAGTTCTCATTCCTTTAGCAAATTTAGTATGTTGAAGTAACTACATGAAAATACATGTACTACATCTACATGAAAGAAAAGGGTGTCAATAGAAAGAATAATCAATACTACCTAGTGATCTTGTTCCTTTTTTTTTTTTTTTTTGAGGTTACGCCCCGCTTATTGGAGGTCTGAAGCTGCTTGAAAAAGTTATGTATTTGTTCTCGACTGGAGGGTTTTGGATTATGTAAAAATAAAAAAAATAAAATAAACTATAAAATTATATAAATTAATAATAAAAACAAATCCCTAGCCCGCCGACGGACGGTACTAATGAACTGCATTGGTTTATGTATCAGGAAATTGATGATGATGATGATGATGAGTCATATTTAAAAAATAACCTTGTAGACGTTACTGATTGCCTGTTGATTTTTTTTTTTTTTTTGAAGAAACAGAAATATGGTAGGGTTGCCTAATTGGCAGAGGATAAAAGGATTAGTGCGAAGAGTTAAATAAAAAAAGAATTGAGAGATAGCCTTTCTTCTTTTCTATCACTTCTCAGTAATAATTCCATCTTCTCTTTCTGTTTTCTTCCCAATTAGCCATCCCTTGATGCATTTCAATTTCCCCCTAACATAGTAAAGTGTCTTATAGAAAACATTAGGTAAAACCATTACTTCATAAAAATTATTTAGTAAACCATTATTCTTTGTATATCCACTAAATAAACAATAGTCATATGGAAAGACTACTCAGACCAAACACGAGGTTCTTGATACTTCGTTTTCCAATGTTTTTCAAAGAAGTTAATTTTTTACTCTTCTTTTTGATCTTTCTTGAAATTATGAATTCTCTAGTGAAAGCTAATGATGAAGATTAATTTTTCAACAAAGTGGAAGAAAAATATTTCAGAATGGAAGAGGTAAAAATCCATATTTCTTACCTTAGAATAGCAGCAATAGAACTTTTTGAACTTTGAAACCGGAAACTGTTTCTGATAGTATCCTTAATACATGCAGATCACCACTCACTTTTCACTGGTAGCTTTAAGAATATGGATCTGTATTCTTCTATTCTAAAATATTTTATTTGCCAGGCGAATTGAATATATTTTCAAATAATGCATTGGATTTCCTAACAACGAAAAATATTCTCAAGAGAGACTAAAAGAATACCAGTTTTTAGAAGAAATGATATTTTTCAGTATTATTATTTTCTTATGTAATTTTTAATAGAGAATTGATTTAGGAAAGTCACATACAGTTGCAGAACTGATAAGAATAATGTTAAATCCTTTAAACATACGCTTTAAAAGGAAGTGAACATAATCATGATCGTTTCAAACCGAATATGATCATGAGAATAAGTTTCACTTTTCCTGGGTCGTCTCCAAAGTAAGTATTTGATTTGATTTTCTTTTATTTTTCTTTATATAATTTGAAGAGACATTTGAAACATTAATTTCAATTTTTAAATTAAAATAATTTGGTTGAATATGTATATCTTGTATTTCTTAATGAGATCCTAGACAAGCAGTATTCATGTTTTAAGCAATTCCTTAAACATTTGATATACTCACCTTGATCAACAAGGATTTTGGATCAAAACATGTCGATTCTACGTATTCCAAGGAGTGCAGCACATTACAGCTCTTAGTTTCAAGTATGCCAAAACACACTCCCACAGTTTTCCTAATTTTTATCATTAATAAAAATAAGGGAATTCGAACCGAAATCTCTCAACTGAAGGGTAAGTTCGATACAGACTGAGGCTACAGAACAACGAACTTCGCTTCGGGAACATTTACTATTGCACACAGTAGAAGTGAACACAAGTTCTCGTTTCTAACAATAATAATCTTTGATTGACTCTCGCACGTACTTATGCTCGCTCACAAACCCACTCAGTCATCAGGAAATCGAATCATCAGAAGGAAATCAGAAGAGGAAATAACAGGATAATACCGAGCTTCTCCGCTAGAAAGAGTAATGATTAAGATCAGATAATATGAGGAAAATCAGGGACAGGTTCAAGTTTTGTTCCAGCAGGACTTTTTTTTTTTTTTTTTGCTACAGCTGGGTAAAATAGAAGGGACTGGTTCAGAATAGCTTCCTATTTACTTCCCTACAAGTGTATATTCTGCATGCAGCTCACTTTGTAGGTTATGAGTACACTGATGGCTGCCATTTGTGATACTTAGTGTATCAAATTATGGCAAAAGTTTTTAGAGAAACCCAATATACTATAGAGATCTGAATCACATAGATTGTTAGCTAAATTTATAAGGATATTTGAGAATAATTTAAAAGCAAACTTTCCTGAAAAAAATATACTTATGGCTTTTCAGTAAGTTTTCTGAGAGTTAAACAATAAGCATTTGCAAGTCACCTGTTCGTGTTCAGTTATTTTGGTATCAGTTTATGGGAATACGTGAAACTATTAATGTGCTTGGTTAAAATGAATTCGACAGACTTTGAATGAGGGATGAGTACAAGAGAGGGATACCGCCAGAAATGGATAATCGATATCCCAAATATATCTTCTCATTTCAAATTTATTAATAAAATAAAGAGCTCTAAATTTGGATTCAAAATAAAGTTATTTATTGTCTCATTACTATAAATATCCTTTTTCGTCTTCTTTGATATGAAAAAGGTCCAATTATATCCTTCGCAGGACTCATATAGTAACTTGTAGTGTCAGTTATATTCCAGTTAGAAAATAAGCACACTCAGATACAGTTTTATACATGCTTTTATTTTATTTTTTTAAATTATTGGTCCTTTATTTTATGTGATAAAATGTACATAAGTTTACAAAATGCATTTATATACATTGAATGATATATTTTTGGCACATGACACTAAACAGCTTAAAATGCTTCTGTCTTGACGAATAAACTAATTATATCTTGTCTAGCCAAAAATCCGTTTCCTACTAAAATCTAAAGATAAACATTTGCACGTCGTCAGAGTGAAAAAAAAAAAAAAAACGTTTTGGTGTATTTCAGATAACACCTAAACTTAAATAGTAAAAAGAAACACAGTGAAATTTGGGCTCCGGAATATCCACCCAAGCTATAATTAGTTTATTTATCAACTTAGAAGCATTTTTGGGTATAATTTGTCTGATGCCTTGAAACATCACTCGAGTTTTTCGTGCTGCTGTCTGTCTTCATTCAGCGATTTAGCTTACATCACTGAGTGAGTCTCTCTCTCTCTCTCTCTCTCTCTCTCTCTCTCTCTCTCTCTGCTGTCTAAAGAGACTTCTTATTCGCTTATTTTTTCAATATATAACGTAAATATACATTGAAAAAAAATGTGAAAGTTGAGATGTCAGAATAAAAACTGGATATTTGTATTCAGTGAGAGACAGATTTTCCTCATACAAAGGCAAATTTATGGTAAAATGTATTTCACTTTTACTATGAGACAAAATTTGATGTTATTTCAGATGTTTTTTTTTAAACATTTAATTAATGTATATTATTTCTGGGAAAACTCCCATGAAAACTCCCCAACTGAAGCAGGCAAAATAGCTGTAATTATAATATTTAATTAATGTTTAAATTTTTCATTGCAATGTCAGGTGCTCTCTCTTACTCACAAATGCCTATGGCTAGGCATAGAAAAGAGAAACCAGGATGAAAAAAAAAAAAAAAGGAAAAGAATTTCTTTTTCGATGGACGTAAGAAAAATTATGTTTTGAAGGTGCCGTCCAGTTTTCAATAATTTGTTGCAGTTCAACAAACCATGCTTTTAGCTTGAGTGCAGAGCATGAATAAATTGTATCTGATCAAATGATTATTATTATTATTACTCTTCGAAACGTTTTTAATGTTGAATTAAACAGTTAAATCAACTATGTTCTAATTTGGCCCTTCATCCTTCAAGAAAACAACAACACGGGTCCAAATTGCGTTAAGCAAAATTTAAGAAAAAAAAATGTTCGCTTTTCCTGATATTTATCCAGTGAAATTGTTAACTATTAGTTTGGCTCGCTGTTATTAGTGGATGTTAACAGATATTCTCGATATCAGCTCTGTTTTTGTTGGAATATATCCATTGTTTCATATAATGGATATATTTCTCCGTGTGCTATTCTATTTTCCGCGTGGACATTCGTCTTCCATTTTGTAGCTTATCGTTGAGTTCACACAACTGTCTAAGGAAGCCGTCATTTGGAATGATGGCACGATGACTGCGAACCTTTTTGACTGCTTCTTGAGCTGTTAGATGGCACTTAATCATTAGGTAAGCTAATACTAGAGTAGCAGAGCGACTAATTCCTGCCCGACAGTGCACCAGAACTTTTCCTATAATAAAACAAATTAATTAAATGAATGAAATTCTCATTCTTGTTTGATTTAGTAGCAAACTGAAATTCATATCCAGTTAATACGGTCAATAAAACAATAAGAACTCATTACCAAAGTTGTAGTGTTGTATGGAGGAGGTAGTTAACGAAACTGAGATATCGATGGTGACAAAATTGTAAAGAAAAGAAAAAGAATACTCTCGAAAGGAATATTCATTTTAAATACCACAAAGAGTATTCATTCTCATATAAATTTTTAGATTTTTCACATTTACAGGAAAAATTTTGTCACGCACAAATCAGATGGATACGAAAATTAACTGTGAATCATTTTTCAATGTGAGTGACCTTTGGATGCAACGACCTCAGTTATTTTTGAAGAAATGCAGCAGTTAGTCATACTGCGAGATATGCCACCTCCATACTGAAGGGTGCACTGGCCATTTGCCAGTCCTAGAAAAAATGTGATAATGTGATACAAACACGTCAGACTCTGTCTGACGTGTTTGTATGGATACAATTATGCTAAAACTGAAAAAAAAAAAAACCTTTAAAAATATGGGCTAGTATGCTTTATATAGAAGAGAGGATTTTCATTCTTACTTCTATATTGGTCACGTATGATAGAAAACTGCGACAAAATGGTGACCTGGAATGTTTAATATGGACCTAACACAAGAAATACTTATGCCGCTGTGTTCGGGAACACTGACATCAACTCAAAAGAGAGCAAAAGATATTTGAAATTTGAAAAATATTTTATAAATTCTTGGAAACACAATATAGTATCATAAGTATAATATCATATAATTATAAGAAACATGGATTCATAGTCGATTACAAAACGATAAGCAATGCTTATAAGTGAAAAAAATGAAACCAACTGTGAAAGAACCTCTGTGTAGTTTACAAATTATTACGTGACACCTCTAAGAGTCCAAGGACTCATCGTGGAAGGGCACTCTATTCCACTACACAAAACTCGCCATCTTCCTCATTTAATCCTTCAAACACACAAAGATATCAACTATCATCAAGACACATCGCTATCTACCGCAAACCACAACCAGGGCCGCGCCGTGGGTAGGAGGCGCCCTTGTGCAAAACGTTTTTCAGCACCCCCATAAAATAAGTTTCCATGAAAAATGTTTGCGAAAAATTTTAGTTTGTTAAAAGTACAAAACAGTTTATACGCATACATAAAAATAAATTTTATTTAACAGTAGTAGAACATTGTAATCACTGAATTTCATTAATAAGGAATTTTTAATAATTAAAATTTTCAAAAATGTTTATTCCTTGATATATAAATACAACAGAAAAAAAAATATATATATATATATAAACAACATAACAAAGATAATTTGGAGAAATGCTTTTAACTATATAACAATTAGTATAAATGTAGATTTATTTTACATATTTATCCGTCTTGCTTTAGCCGCCACAAAATATTTAATAATATCTTTAATGTGTAATGAATCCATAATATTATTTTCAATTGATATAATTGATAAATCTTTTAGACGCTCTCCAGACATTGTTGACCGCAAATAATTTTTTATTAGTTTTAGTTTTGAAAAACTTCTTTTTTCTGATGCTACGGATATTGGTAATGTTAAATAAATACACATCACATTCGCAGTATTCGGAAACGTGTCGGTTAATTTATTTTCGTATATATAATTTAAAACATCCTGAGGAGCCGATTCTTTTTTAATGAAACATTGCAAAGTTTTTATTTCCTCAAATAAAGTCATACCATCAATATTGCGATTGTCGAAATTTTGATTGTCACTCAGCTTTAAGTGCAAATCTTTATAATGTTTCATTAAATCTTCATCGCTCCAATCTTTTAATTTGCTAATGTCTCTTACAACTTTAAAGTCCTCGCTATGTTGTTTTAAGAGTATGAATCTTTCCGTGACTGAAGTTATTGTGTTTCATTAAATGTTTCATTAAATCTTCATCGCTCCAATCTTTTAATTTGCTAATGTCTCTTACAACTTTAAAGTCCTCGCTATGTTGTTTTAAGAGTATGAATCTTTCCGTGACTGAAGTTATTGTCGTGTCTAAAATCGCGAAGAAAAAAATTGTTTTAAAATTTTGTTTAGGATCACATGCGTTGTCTCATCTGATGCTTGGTAAACAAACATTTTTGTTTTTGTTCTTCTGTGGATGTCTGGAAAAATAGGATCAATATTAAGATCGTTTGCTACTTTTGCAGTTCTAATAATATTTTCAAAATATTGGTCTGTTCGGCGAATATTTAATTATTGTATAACATAATCAAGATTTTCTGTAATTTTTTCCTATATCAAATGTCGGATTCTGGATTATTTTGCTTGCAACATTTACGAGACTCGTACTAAACATGAACAGAGCAAATAAATTTAAACAAAGAAATCTTTGAAATTAAGTTGTCTGCCTGAACTCTAGAATCGATATCTTTAGTTTCATCTTCCGTAATATCAAAAAGAGCCTGGTAAATTTCCTTGATATTATTTTTAAGTGGCTAGTAGCAGAAAGTGGATTCAAATTTAAAACACGAATATGTTTTTTTAATATAGCCCAACGCTTCACAGATATCGAAAAATAATTATATAATTCCTGTATTACTCCCCAAAAAAATTTACAGTTTCACAGGATATCTTAGCTGCATCATTAACTACCAAATTTAATGAATGAGCAGCACACGAATAAAAAAAAGCTCTTGAATTTATTTCAAGGATTTGTTTCTGCAGTCTATTATGTTTGCCTCGCATATTTGAACCGTTATCATAAGTTTGGCCGCGTAAATCCGAAATGTTAATATTGAATAATTTTAAATATTTTTTTATAAATTGAAATAGTCCTTGCCCAGTGGTATCTTCTACAGATTGAAAGCCCAAAAAATGTTCATGAATTTCTGCTATATTTGTATCTTTATTTTGATCAACAAATCTAATAACAATAAATAATTGTTCTGTGTGGCTTATATCCGGAGTAGTGTCAAGAATTAATGAATAATATTTCGCCTCTTTAGCCATTTCTAAAATTTTTTATTTTATAGCTTCAGAAATCATAAGGATGATTTCATTTTGTAATTTATCACCTAAATAATGAGCAATGTTCCTTTTTTTTGTGATGTTTGGTTACAGTGCAAGTGTTCTGCCATTATCGAGTCAAATTTAGCGACAGTTTCTACTAACTTTAAAAAATTGCCGTTATCATTTTCAAAACGTTTTTGTGAAGAACCTCTAAAAGCTATACACTGTCTTGATAAATATTGTATTATGTAGATTAATCGTTCTATAACAAATTGCAAATATTTTTTCTCGGTTTCGTATAATCTTTGTTGTGTGCAATCAATAATACGTTTCTTAATCAACGACATTTTAAGTTTGCTGTATTTTGAACAGTTTTTAATGTGCGCAGAACTTATCTCGTGCATTTTTAGTATATGACTCGAATGTTGCCAATCGTTACAATCGTATTCGATAGTAAGTTGGGAATTTTGACTAACAAATATTTTGCAATAATAACAGACGAATTTCGAGATTCTGAATAAACTAAATAACATCGTAAAAGTTTTTCTCCATTTGCTAAAGTTCGATAATAGTATGAATTGGAAAACTTGCGGCCAGATTCATCTTTGGGAAATTCTTTATTAACTACTTGATGTGGGCAACGCTCAGCTAAACAATCTCTAACTTTGGTAGTTATATGATTCGGCCAAGTACCTGGATCATTAACATTAAAATTTAAAGTAAAATTTGTAGTTTCGTGTTTCGTTGATTGGAATCCAATATTTCTTCTGCTGCAACTTCTGTAGACAGTTCAGTCAGGCCAGTTTCATTTTCGCATGTAACATTTGTTTCTTCATAGTTATCTTGTGTCCTCTCTTTTTCTGTAGTAGAGCTACACGGAGTACTTGCTTCGTCAGAACTTTCTGTTCTTCGTTTTTCATGTGGTCCTGAAGTTAAAAATTTATTCAGCGATCCAACCAATTTATGTTCCAGTTGTACTCGCTGCAATTGTCTTTTCCTGTTTTGTGCACCAGATAACTTCTTTTGGCTTTTTTTCCGACATCTAGGGGTGAACACATTTGGTTAGACTTTAAAATAAGAAGAGCATTAAAAATGTCCACCAAAATAAATAATAATTTCTGAAAATTTCTCTTAAACTTATTTTTTAATCCCTTAACCGACTATTATTTTTAAGGTAAATGGCCCAAGGCTAACTATTTTTTTTTATTACAAAATTTGATTTTTCAGATGTTTTGAATAATAAATATGCTTACATTTTAGGTATTTTTTGAAAATTAACATGTAGAGATATTAGCCACTGATTGATTTCTCAGTGATATTTATTTAATATTTTTTACATTCTGGTAATTGTTTAATAATTAAGAAATTTCTAGAATATTAAAATTATTTATTAAAGAAATTAGTAAAAGGACCCCAACTCCAATGTCTTCCACCCAGAACAAGAACAAATATATAAATAAATCTCTTATTGAAAATTATTTATTTTCTAGACGTGTACCCAACATAACATAAAAATCTTTTATTTTCAAAATAATATAATTAACTAAAATGAAACAATTTAACTGATTTTCAAACTTATAAAAAATATAATAGATTTACTTATTTTACGTGAATAATAATCCAAATTGACAAAAAATTTACTAAAGAACAATAAATATATTTTATAAAACAAAAGGTAACTGCACAATAACACTGTTACTGTAACGCACAAAATGAAAGGATGCAAAAATACACCCAAAAAAAGTATCAAGAAAGGACCAATTGCAGTATGTGTAAACAAAGATCATCTAAAGAGTTTTATAACTCATAAATAACCTATGTTTATTAATTTAATTCGAGCCACGTCAGCCTGCCGCGCGGATAGTCTATCCCACATATGTACGGGATTTTTAGCTATGGTCCCTCAGCTGATTAATATGTTTATAATTTATAAACTATTATCTTTAAATTTTTATTTGTCTATCAAAAATATGTACACAATTAAAATCAAAGTCAAATTGTCCAAAGTCACTTAAACACAGAATACACAATACACTCATATGTTTCACATTCAAAATTGAAATGACGCCGAAAAAAAATTTAAGAAGTGCATATTTGGATAGAAGCTATTTAGTCTGTCCAAATTCGAAGCGGAATTTAAGAAAACGAACATCGAAATATACACCTATGTTTCAGACTAAGTATTTTTGGATAGATCAGTGTTTCTGAAACTTCAGATATCCGTGTATCCCTTCTTTAATTTTCATTATTATCAAGTACCTTTTCAAAATACCCTTATCAAAATAATAATAATAATAATAATAATAATAATAATAATAATAATAATAATAATAATAATAATAATAAATACAAATATATTTCATTGTAAATGTCTGTTTCATTTGAATTCAGATGTACATTTAAGCAAAAAAAAAAAATATTTTTTTTAATAGAACAAAATTTCTAAAGATACTATACATTTTTACTTAATGTAAATAATTTATCATCAATGAGAGGAGTGAAATTACTTATTTCTATATCTTCTATATTGCTCTCTTTTGTGCGTTTTATAAATCCAGTCTTTTAGCTTTCAAATTCATACTTAAGAATTTGAAAGCTAAAAAAAATTACCGTATTTACTCGACTATAACTCGTACTTTTTTCCCAAAATTAAAGCTAAAAAATCGTGCTGCGAGATATATGCGGGGATTTTCGGAAACTAAACGTTTCAGAAAAAAAAAACTGAAAATGGGTATGACTTACCAAGAAGCTTCTATTCTCCATCACTTCTTCTGTCCTCAACAGCGGTTTCCTTGTGTGCAATCAAAGTTATCTACCCAAATGGAGTCATCTTCTTTCTCATTATATCAAGCAAAAATTACCAGTAATTTAAGACTAGAGATATGTAATGAACAATCCTCAAATTACTAATCAGAAGTGAAAGATCTGCGCGATTGTAGGCCAGTAGAGAAAGAGCAACTATTAAAGAAGTGCATATGATTGGTGCGGTATTAACAAACGATCGCGCAACCCAAACAAAACAAGATGCCAATTGAATTGAAATGTTAATCCTTTTAAACCGATTTCTATAATATCTGAAATGCATTCACTATATATTTCTTAGTTTTAACACGCTCATGACGGTGTAGTCAAGCAAAACCATATGTTGCACCTGCTGTATATAGCAGTTTCTGTTGGAGGGAAGACGCGATTCATTAGTTAATGTTTACCTTCCCGGTTGTCTGTAATTGTACTATTTGTTGAGAAATATATTAAACAGTCTGCAAATGATGTCTGTGAGCCTTATCCAGTGACATGATAAAACTAATTGGCTTTCGTGTTTCTGCAGTATAATGGCTGCTGGGGATGGGTATTGTTTATTGCAGGGAGCGAGTTATCGCTCAAATGTGAAATTTGGGGCGATAGAGACTCGCAATTTGAGTAGGAGAATTCATGCATATCTAATAAGTGGGCTCTAAAATGTTTAGTTTTAGTATGTATGACTGTAATTTTTTTATTAATAAAATATAATAAGCACATATTTAACTGTCAATGGGAAAGGGCCCCTTTTTTATATGGTAAACTAAATGCTGTATTTTTGTAAAATATTTTGTTGCCGTAATACGGCTGAACGTGCACGCGCCCTTATTAACGCCGCCGTGAGGCAGGCTGCCTCTATGCTACATCCTGTCGACGGTACTGGGCAAAGCACAGCGTAAGAATGAATTCACGGTCTGTCTTAAACTAACAATTCAAATTTACGGTCTGTCTTAAACTAACAACTAACTAAAAATATAATAAACAATCAAGAATATTTATAAAATTTTCGCTGAGCCGATGCTTACTCTGCGAAATAAAATCTGTGGTAATATTGATAACGTTTCACTTCAAACGATATACTTCAAGAATAGGAAAATTTATATATATATATATATATATATATTTTATTATTATTTCCCGTGGTGAAATGGCGCCCCTATCTTCAAGCGCCCTTGTGCGGCGCACAATCTGCACAACCGCACGGCTCGGCCCTGACCATAACCACCAAAATAATATATTTTCTCTGTAAACTGCGTGTGTTCTCTTAGCCGATTTACCTGTATGCGGAATGAAAAACCCTCCTACCTACATATGAGATAGGCTAACTTACCTTCAATTGGAAAAATCCATATAATGATTCTTCCCGTCATCATTTTGATATTATGTGAAATCAAAGAAAAGTATTGCTAATAACTGAAGATGTTTCTATCAAGAACATGCTGCTGAATAATTAACAGCAAGTCGATTTCTCAACTTGTCTGAATGCAGACGTTTAATTCTGTATTATGTCTGAATTTGCCATTACGAAAAACCAGGAATAAAATAACAGATACACGCAATCCAAGAAAGAGATTTAAAATTTAATAACTCATCATGAATTTAAATAATTTAAATAATCATATAAAGAAATGTTGTAATAAACATGATGACCTATAAAGGGGTGAAATCACTATCATATTTTACGTATTTTAGTAAAAGGGCCCCATCATTTAAGTAAGTGCCTATATTTCATTGGTGGAACGGCGTTTGAGTGTAGCATGCGCAGTACGCACTTCTTTTCTTCCAACGTATGGTTGACATTTTCAGTTTCAGGCTGAACTTAGATATTAGAAAAAAAATAATAGTAGGTATATGCTCGCGCAGAATAAGTATTTGCGACTTAGCATATTGAGTATGCACGTTCCAGTAGCTTCAAATATTCATAGAATTTCTTTTTACCCATTAACATACCTCCTGATTCCAAGGCTTCTTCAATGAAATCAGCTGCTTCTTCGAAGTAACTGCTCAGTTTAAAAGTAATAGTATCAAATGCTTCTAGTCCCAAGAACTTTATGTCAGAATGCTGATAAAATCCTGGCCAAGTATTAACCTGATTTGGACGCTGTTTGCCCTGAGCGGCATTTAGTACATGGGTTATACCCAACCTCCTCAGAAGAGATGTACAAAGCGCAGTAGTTCTAAAAAGAGAAAACGCCTTTATTTAGTGTATGAAAGCAGGCAGGATCATAAAAATGAAAACATGTCATTTAAACAATATATATTTTTTAAACATTTATAAAATTGATTTTTAAACATTTGTAAGAATGTGCTTATGTGATTGGTATTGTCATGATAGCCTTTTTCTTTTTTATTTTTTTTTAATATGAATATATGAACCCTATCCAAGAACCAAGAAAGCTTCTGAATCTTATATATTATATTAATACTAATATTAGCGTGGATGAGCTAAAGGTTAAATAATCCAGAAAACGTATTTCCGGCTTATCTAAATAAATACACTGGATTAGTACTTGAAAGGCCTCCTTAGTGCTAATCGGATGTTTATTTAGAATACTTTTTTACATAAGAGATTCTTCATTTCGATATTTTTATATCGATTACCTCTCTTGATTTGATGCAAAGGACCTTAGGTGGAAACTTTTGTATTATATTCAAACTATATTAATTGGTTTGCAGTATTTTTTTCTCTCATCTATGTTATTGTATGTATTAGTTAATCCTGAAAATAGAAGCTATAGGTTATAGAAAATGAGGTTATAGAAAATATAACCTCGAGGAATCTTAGAACACTGCACCATTCATCACAGTTGCGATTTGATCGTAGGTGGTTTTTTTTTTTTTTTTTTTTTCTTCCACCGAAGTGATATAATGAAAACCATTGCACCAAAGAGGGGCGAAAAGTAGTATATATATTAAACTAAAGCAGGAGAGGCTGTCATAATCCACCAAGTAATCAAGAAAATGCTTAGAAGCGGTTAGTTTGGAGGGCGGCAACATCGGAAAAATTTTAACTCAACCATAAGAGCACCGTTTTATTTTTTTAATTTTACATATTTTCCTGAATTTAGGGGCGGCAAAGTAGTGCTTGCGCTTATGTGCCTTAACAACGGTAATGAAGGGTATTCATAAATATATTATACCTATGTATTTGAAAATATATCAAAGCTGTGGGAGAGAGAATTTTTTTAATCAGTTATTCAATTTTTTGTTGCTCAGAACAGATATTGAGAAAAATATCCATTATTTGAAGATTAAAGGGTTTACTTATTGAAGAAACATATTATAAAGAATGCTTTATATTAAATATACTCGTCATGAGAAGCTTTAGCGTAGTGGACTAACCATTACGCCAACCAGGCCGGCGTTTTCCTCTGGATAATGCCGGCCTGGTTGCCTAATGGTTAGCGTATCCGCTCTACAGCCAAAAGGCTGCGGGTTCGAATCCCGCTGTCGGCATGGATGTTTGTGATTGTCTGTGAAAATAGTAGTGGTGGTGGTGGTGAACATTAGATAGCATTGTTATAGTTGCAGTTCATTGTATTGGTTGGAGACAGAGAGAATCTATTACATGTAATAATAATAATAATCTGTTCTCGATTTGTCGCTAATTTCATGTATTTATGATATCATTGTTTCAGCCTAGAGTTCTTTTATCTGTTATTTACAGAATGATGTCCCTATTTCTGTCTTTGTTTCCTTACCGTACGGAAAAATAGCCGCTGTTCAGATTTTGTTCCTTTATCATACTGTATGTCCCTTTCTCTATAAATAACGTCTCTTTTTTTGCCGGTAAATTTCAGGGCAGAGCGGGGGGGGGGGGAGACAGAGAGAGAGATAATGATGATGATGGCAATGACGATGACTTCTTCTCCAAAATTGCTTAATCTACGATTCTTTCCATCAATAAATAAAGGAAATACTCAAATAAAAAAAAATCGTTAAACTAAATAATCACATGGACTTCATAAGAAACTGAAAATATCATTTTCAGAAAACTCCCAAAGAGACAAATCGTGTCATGATCAGCCTTCCTTTCTGGAAAATGTTTCAAAAAAAAAAACCAACAACAACAAAAAAAAAAAAAAAAAAAAACCATACTTGTCAGAGCGCTAGATTGGACACCAGGTCATCTCAGATGGTGATAATAAGCGTCGCAGGAGGTTACAGAAGGCAATTTCGGCGAATGCTGGCAAGGAATGCGAGAGCAATGCACTTCTGCTTTTATTTTTATTTTGAAATTTATGTATTGTTCGTGTATACAGTATTAATTCTGAATGCGCACTCGGAGCCTAAAGAGGAAACCACTATAATAACACCTCTCCTCGCCGCGGTTCTCATTACAAAAAATCGCTCAGAAACGTGTGCTTCCCATATTTATTTGGAACTCATATGTGAATGGGGCCATTGTGCATTGGTGTATATGCAGTGCTGATATTAAGGTAGTTAAGGTGAAGGTCATACGTATTCTAGATACATCTCTTTTACCATTAAGAATACAGTCTACCTGAGAGAGTTATAATTACCAACTGTGAGTAACATTGTCTGTATAGAGAGAGAATTTAAACAGATGTATAAATAAAAGCATTTTTAGCAGGAAGTAGACAAACTCAGTTTACTTCGTGCCACTTTCCTTTTCATTTCATCATAAATAATGAAACTTATATAGGATATATAGGATTAGTATAATATTTACATTTTTAGGGTTAGGAAAGCCTAACAGAAATTATTAAGATTCTGCAAACAGGTTTTCATTTACTTCCAAAAAAGCACAACAATAACGTAATAATTTCAGAAAAATTTATGTTTCTTACTTGGATCTTTCTTTTTTTCTTTTCTTTTTCTTTTTCTTTTTTTTTTTTTTTGTCTTTTTGAATTTCTCTAAAAAGGGGTCTGTGATTTATATATGTTCTTTCCACAATGACCTTATCATGAAATTTTATATATATATATTTTTTTTTCAGAATAAATGTTTGCATTTAACAGAAGACAAAAATTCAGAAGCAAACTTGTGTTGAACAAGATTTGCATAATTTGATCCCAAATCGCTGACAGTATGTTAGAAGATTAATTTAATTTTCATCTTCATTCAGTTATTACTTCGACGTCATTGCAGATAGTATCATGATAACAATAATCTCATTTTAATATTTATTGAATATGGATTAATATTGTTGAAGTTACAGCCGATAATAACAGAACGTAGTGAACTATTATTCTCATTTGTTGTGAAAACTCTGCTGTGATAGTAGCTTCAAATGATGTAGCCTGGTTATATAGCAAAGAGCGGTAGTCATTTCTCATTCTACTCATGTCCACATTAAATATAAAGCTTGTTTTAAAAAGTCTGAAGTTAAGTATTTTTACTACAAATCTCACAGCTTTTGTTTGAATATTTTAGCCTGATAGGATAAAAAATGCTGTAGGAAGAAACTGTACTCGCTATTGATGTATACAGATGACGAAAGGTTATCGTTAGATAAACTTCAGGTTACACAAATGGTATTTACATAAGCAAAAACGCGTTTTTTAATGATTTTTTAAAGCTCGTATTTTGGATGTTATTGTTGATTGGATTTACTACAGAAGCAATTAATGCTGTCAGGCCAGCGTATCATGTTTATTAGTGGCATGTGTTCTTCTGGTCATTTTTGTTATTTTTCGATATGAAAACTCCAAGGTTCCGGAAAGAAATATCTTTTCTTCCATATTAGACTGGCTAACTTATCTTCAAATGCTGTTTTTTTTCACCTGAACTTTAAAACGGGGTTGGAACCCGGTTTTTTTCTCCAACCAAAGGGCATCTTTGGTTGGAGAAAACATAATTACCATTGACCGCTTTCGATGGTAATTATGATAAAATAATTCCAATCGATTTCAGATGAGCAGTTTTCAAGGCAGGTAATTTGGTTGCGCTTTGGTAATCTGTTGGCAATGAATGAAAATTATTACTTCAAGAAAAGTGACTTCTAACATTTGTAATGTGAAAAATCACTTTTCCTCATGGTGGCAAAACAAGATTGTCATCAATTACTTATTGTTGTTGTCATGTCCCCTGGGTTAAATTTTCTGCAGGTTTATCTCAGAGATTCCAAGCGATTCCAAAAGGGAGAGAGAGAGAGAGAGAGAGGAGAAACGATCTCCGTTTGAGACTAGTTTCAGTTAAAACTACTAAAAACGGTTGAACGTTTATTTTTAAAGATACCTATGGCATGACTATAAACAATAAATTACACGATAATCACAATAATTAACTTTAATGAAATGAAAGCACAGATATTTCTTGCTGAAAATAACAGTATATCATCAGTAAAAAGCAAATAGAAACAAGCAAATCAAAGGAACGGGAATACAAGGTACATACAGCAGTCAGTAGTTGACCAATTAAAAACTGTTGCCGCGTGCTAGAAATTAATATTAATAAATAATATTATTAAAAACTATTTCTGATGGTTACATAAGATAAGATTCTCCCAAATTTTGGGGAGAGAGACAATTGTTCCAATTCAGACTTGGATGTAAAAGATACCTTATTCTCATCCATTCATCCCCAACCCTGTCATTGGTTTCGTTATGTTGATGTCTTAGCTATTTGGCCTCATTCTGAAGAGGAACTTATTACATTCTTACAACAGATCAATAGCCTTCACCCACGCATTCAGTTCACCATGGAAAAAAAAAAGAAAAGGCTGGTAGTTTACCATTCTTGAACATCCGCCTTACACGCACAGCCTCGGGTAATTTATCAACCAGTGTTTATCGAAACCTACCTTTACTGGCAGATACATTCATCAAAAGTCTGCTCATCACACCTCTCAAAAATTGGTGTTATCACGTCTTTAATTAATAGAGCACATAAGGCGAGCTCTTCTCCCTCAAGCTTACAACAAAAACTTCTTAGTATCAAAACGTTAATGGAATTTAATAGTTACAACCCTCATCAAATCCAGCAGATAATTGACTCCTACGTTCCAACACCCTAGGATTCTTCAACAGACCATAGGGTTCCAATCCCTTATATTTTTGGCATCTCAGAACCGATTGGTAGAATTCTGAAGAAGAATCATCTTATCTTATTCCCACATATTTTCCTATCAACAAAATTTCTCATCTGTTGCCATCTACAAAAGACAAACTGTCACCTCTATCATTAATGAACATCAGTATTATATTGAATACAAGGAACCTCAAAAGTCTGGTCTGACAGAACATAGTATTGACATTAAACTCAGTACCCAGTGGGATGAAGCTTGTCTTCTCCATAGAAGCAGGTTTAAATATGAATACCTTTTCAAAGAAAGTTGTGAAGCTTTTTTACATCAGCCAAATCTGAATCGTAACGATTGTCTCTCTCTCTCTCTCTCTCTCTCTCTCTCTCTCTCTCTCTCTCTCTCTCTCTCCCCCAAAGTTTGAGAAATTCTTATCTTATGTAATAACCATCAAAAATAGTTTTTAATAATATTTTAATAATATTATTTATTAATATTAATTTCCAGCACGTCCCCGCGGCATAGCCTAGTGGCTATGCGCTTCACAACCGCCTAGGAAAGGAGTGTCCTAGGTTCGATTCTCGTCGCCGACGTGAGGAGCTTAAGGATCCTCCTCATCCATAGCCAAGTTAGCCAGTCTAGGACGTAGACGTAGTCCACGCCCTAGACTGGCTAGGGCGTTTTCCTCCCCAGTTTATCTGGGATTTTTCATCCCGCAAGCAGGCAAACCCGGCCCCGTGAACACACAGGTTACAGTCATAGAACATAAGATGAAAAGCCAAAGGGCTATTTTTTTCTGGCGAAGTTGATAAATTAAGAGGATAAAAATCCCTTATTGTTTTTCAGCCAGTATGCGAAACTCTAAGATCGAAAACTACGATCTAAGCGTTTCATGCCAACTAACTATCGGCGAATCCAAGCGTAAGTGACCACTTGGTAGTTGCCTTGATGTGTTCGTCGGCATGAAACGTTTAGATCGTAGTTTTCGATCTTAGAGTTTCGCATACTGGCTGAAAAACAATAAGGGATTTTTATCCTCTTAATTTAGTCATAGGACATATCGGGAGGCATAGGGCTAGCCACCTTGTCGGGACTGGTGCGGCTTAGAAGAGCTAAGGATAGCTCTTCTAAACAGGCCACTAGGCCTATACGTGAACGGAAGAAGAAGAGGAATTTCTAGCACGCGGCAACAGTTTTTAATTAGTAAACGACCAACTGCTGTATGTATTTTTTATTTCCGTTCCTTTGATTTGCTTCTTTCTACACACTGATGATGTACTGTTATTTTCAGTACGAAATATCTGTACTTTCATTTCATTGAAGTTAATTGCTGTGATTATCGTTTAATATATTGTTTACTGCTTGCTTGATCGAAGGGAATCTAACTAAGACATAGACCGTAAACTTTGAGTTTACTGCACATACCGGCCTTTTCTCAAGAAAACTCCGGTTTTTCGTGCCGCAGAACACACACACAAAACGATAAGAAGAACACAAGCAATATACAGACATAGGATACTACGGGAATAAGAATTAACCACCCTATTCTGTCGAATATGGTCTCAAACGCCTGCAACATACTGCTGGTCTAAGCGTAAGTTTAAATAAAAAAGGAACGAAGGAATATGGAACTCCCCCCCCCCCCTCAGAATGATCTTGTATCTCTCAAAGTATAAGCCTTCCGTTTGATAACGATAATATGCTTTAGTTAGAAACACCTAAGTTCGATATTCCGGTCGTAAGAAAAGAGAAAGAATGTCAACTTTCTATTTATATTCCTGCATGAGAACAACACTCGATCGCTTTTTAAAATGAGTACGTCCATATATTGACATTCGCTATTTAGAGAGTTAAGAGTTGTGAACTCATGTCAAATTTCTGGAGACTTTTTTATTTCATGTTTTTTTTTTCTCATAAAGCGCGTGATTAAGAAAAAAAAATCAAATTCTAAAATTTTTTACATTATCACCAGGTTTTCATGTTTATATCTATCCATAAAACAACTAGCGTTGGTAGGATAAATAACTGTGCATAATTTCAGTGGATATTTTCCTATTTCTTATTAGTAAGTGAAATTGATGAACATTCATTTGTAAGTAGTAAATTTAGTTTTGTAGCTTAATTTTCGTCATCACTGAAAGGCAGAGTTAAAATTGAAATGCAAACCGTGACTTTGCTTGCTTATTAGATTCAGCGAAAACAAGGAAAGTCTCGTGTCCTACATTAAGAGATACGCACAGCGAAACTTTAAGACGAGGAATTGCACTAATTAAACCTTTCAGCAAAGTGTACTAACCTACAATTTATGCATTAAATAAACCAAAACAGGAGAATTTTTTGATGGAATACAAGATATTCATTTCTGACCAGAAGGGCAGAAACAACTGCTGAGTGCATTTTCCGAGTGTCCTATTTCGGGAATGCCTCTCCCTTCTTTCTCGTCTACGAAATTTAAACTGAACGTCCTCGAGTATTGCGTAGCCTTCTTAAATTTAGCAACCCACTCGTGAACATCTTACGGAAATGAAGCTTTTACCCTAAATATTTCCGTTCCGCCTCGTTTATTCATTTTTGCCGACACTTTTAGCATCAGTAAGCTGAATGAGACGAAGATCTCCCCTGATCATACACAAACATTAACTGAAATATAAGGGAAAAAGGTACCGAGGAGCCTTTTATTCTATTTATTTAATTATTTTTGAAACTGCCAAATTTCTTTTGTGTTAACAACATTTGCGAAATTCATTTTTACTCACCCGTCACTGAGATAAATATTGGGATGGACTTCGTTGTAGGGGTCGAATGGTAGGACGAAATATCCACCGGCAGGTTCTGCTATTATGTCCAGAAGCTCATCCGTTGTACAAGTGGTGGTTCGCGGTTTCCACCATCCGCTTGTTCCGTACTTCCAATACGTAGAGGGATAGTTACATGTAGCCATTAGTAATACGACTTTTCTAATTTTTCTGCTTACTTGGATTTTTCTAGCCTAGAAAGCAAAATGAGTAGAGGAATAATTTCATTCTTTAATAAATGCAGGTACGTTATTAAAAGATCGGTGGGACATTTTAAAGTTACTTTTGCTTCCGTTTAAAAGTAAACTCTTGACGTATCACTCTTTTCCCGCACCTGTTAATTTTTTACTCAATACAAAGAAGGAGGCACATTGGCGTAGAAAGTATAACATTATCATTATTATACACAGTGTTGAAAATTAATTTGACATTTTAATTATGGTTGCGATGGCAGCCCAAACAAAATTGCCAAGCAATGCTGTTCTATACCTGATAAAGCGAATCTGGAGTGCTTTTACAAGCAGACATCAAGCACATTAAAAAATCATATTAAAGGGAAAATGGTACTATTGCTACGGAAACTTGCTTATTGAAATTAAATATAACCTAATATATAACCTAATATCAATTGTTCCATGTGCTGTTTTAGAGTGCGATATTTGAATTATAATCCAGTCTTCTTCTTGTTCATTTTCATTTGGAAGCAAACTGTCGTTTTTGTCTGTAAATGATATTATAGCATTAAAAAAAGGCTTTTTACAGAACAACTAATAGCTTTTGAATGAGAGATCTTACATTTTTTTAAATAAATGTTCATTCAAGAATTTTAATAAGCTCATAGTCAAAAAACATTTAAATAGTAAAAAAAAAGAAATGTGTTCACTAGAGTTTATGATTGTTATTATTAAAATTAACTAAAAAAGTTCTAATCATGTAAACATATAACCTGAAATTTGGGATCCTGGTTTGCATTTTGCTTTAGAATATATATTCTGATATAATCAATAAATCTTTTGATCTGATCTTTGTGTGTGTGTGTGTGTGTGTGTGTGTGTGTGTGTGTGTGTGTGTGTGTGTGTGTGTGTGTGTGTGTGTGTGTGTGTGTGTGTGTGTGTGTGTGTGAACCAATTAAACCAAATATTGAACCAAATATTGTTTGTATCTTCAGCGAAAAACACAAACAAACAATATATGCATTATTAAAACAAAATACTGTGAAGGAATTTCATTAACTGGTTTAAGACATCTTCTGTTGGAGCCGACCAGTGATTTAAGTCAAGGTTCATTTGCCAAATGAAAACTCAGAGAATTAAAAAGTTTATATACACAATGAATATTCACATTGATTACAATTGTCAATGAGTAAAACTGAACAAAGAAATGTAAAAATATTTTTAGGCACGGTATTTCTCTAACTTTTCGAAGAAGATAGTAAATCTAAAAAAAAAAAAAACCCAAATTGTTGATGTTTTACTTAGTCATTATCACATGCTTAGTTGGTAAGGAGTGTTCGGTTTTCATATGAAGAACTGAACATTTTAAGATTCTTTCGTTTTATGTCATGGTTGACGAAGCGCAGACTATTCTACCACTATAATACGAAGAACAGAGGAGCAAAACCAGTAGCTGATAAACTTTATGTATCCACGTCTCTCCCGCCATAAAATTTCTAATGAAGTGCTTCTTTACAATTACTCCTACACGATTATTATTATTTAACACCTACAGGGAGTCCAAGGACTTATCGAGGGAGGGCACCTGCTCTACAACTCTGTCTCCACCACGCAATACACCAACTGACCGCAACTACACCAACGCCAACCACCACCACTAGTTTTTTCCACAGACAATCACAAACATCCATGCCCACAGCGGGATTCGAACGCGCAGCCTTTTGGCTGAAGAGCGGATACGCTAACCACTCGGCTACCAGGCCGGCATAATACCAAACATTCAGTTAAATTCATTAGGTTATTATTATTATTATTTTTTTTTTTTTTCATGCGCTCGACAGGCTAAGTAACGTTACCAAAATATTACCTTCTTGGATGCAAAATTTGGTTCATTTATAGTCAACAACTCAACACAGCTCTTAAAAAGTACCTCAAACGAAATGGACATTCAAAGAATATACGATTAACTAATGTTGGCAATGACTTTCTACACTCGCGTCGAAATCCATTCTTGCATTTCTTTCATTTTTTTTTAGAGATAAAATTTGGAAATGAATATAGGACCTACCTTTCCCCACCAAAAACTGCAATAAACTAAGTCGATAACATCCCCACTCCTGTAGGGGCGCTGCTAACAGTTTGAAAACCACTAAGTTCAGCTGACGTCACTTCATGTTTTTCTCGAGTCAAATATGTTCAGAAATTCTTGAAACATTTTATCCAATCAGAATGTATACTTATTGTTGATAACATCACATGCATTAGCTACGGATGCCAAAATGAACTTCATTTGCTGCCTTATGGGGAAATCCGTTTTCATTACATGTTCAATTTCATGTGTGTTGTGTGTGTGTGCACGTGCGCTCATCTGTATATTACAAAACTGTCTATGGTTCTTTCAGCGTAAATGAGGCCTTTAGGCTGAGGTATTTAGTTCTTTCACCATAAATGTTTTTTTTTATTATATACATAGCTGAATGTGTGTGTGTGTGTGTGTGTGTGTGTGTGTGTGTGTGTGTGTGTGTGTGTGTGTGTGTGTGTGTGTGTGCGTGCGTGCGCGCGTTCGGAAAATAGCACCATATTAATTTAGCCAGCCACCTATCGTTAACTTGAGAATCCATAATAATAATAATTAATCCTGAAAAATGAAACAAATCCGTTTACATACCAGACGAACGTTCTTTCTGTGGGATGTACGGCCACCTTATGCTTAACGTAAAACTTTGCTGCCTGGTTTATTCATAAACTGTGATGCCAAACTTTAGAATCAATTGCGCATGCTGAAACGCAGATTTACGCAGGCGTTCTAGTATTGCGAGACTGAAAACTTGTAAGTTTTTATTTTTTTCTTTTCTCGTATAGGTGTTCTGTTGTCTCAAGGGTCACGGCAACAAAAGTTATATTTAGCTCTCCTTGAACGTGATCTGAAATGAGAGAAATGCAGATAATTGTGCCAACTGCATTTTAGTATTACATCACAGGAGCGGCTTTACGTAAAAGCACCGAGATACCTCTGCCTCAGTTTGGAAACTTAAACAGTATATAAATAACTGTGCTATGTTCTTAGCAGGGGCGCATTAATTGAAGTAATTTATTTATCTTCAGTCGCTTTTACAGAGAGAGAGAAAGAGAGAAAGAGAGAGAGAGAGAAAGAGAGAGAGAGAGAGCAATGAATTCACATTTCGTCTCGGGACTGCTGATGATTAATTGTTGCTCTTATTTATCTCCAAAGTTACTTTCCAACTTCCAAACTTAAGAAAAATTCATTTTGCTTCCCACTAATTATTTATGACATCTGTTTATTTATCCATATGATAAATATTTGCTGTATGAAGTTACTCGAATGCTCTTCTTCATCCGCTACTCATCAACCAACAATTATCCTGAAGTTTTGATTGTTGGTTATTCTACATACACTGCTGCTGCTCATTACTGTACGTGCAGAAGGTATTCTTGGCTTCGGTGAAGGAAACATGAATCTTCGCATCTTCCTGATTTGATCTAACTTTATGTAGTTCAGATGTGCTTTGACATATCTGTTGCTGTATAGAATAATAACTTTTTAATAGCAACGCTGAAGTGTACTTCATTCATAGTAAAGATATTATCAGCTGCAAATCCAACATTACATTTAGACAATTTAGATGATAGATGATTTTCATAAAGTTGATTATTGTCTGGTTTTAAACTACCGCCCTACTTACTGGAGGCCTGGAGTGCTTTGAAAAAAATTTCATGTTTTGTCAGTAAGGGCAGAATTTATGGATTATCTTCGCCCGCCCACATGCTAATGTATGATTAATTTATAACTTTATAGAAGGATATACATAAAAAACTGTTTAGTGATGTTTTTTTTTTATTTTTGCAAAGAATGTCTTGCGACAGCTGTTGTCTATTTGACTATTGTCTTGTAATATACGTTTTTGAATGACTTTTTTATTTTTATTTTTTTTTTAACGCAGGAAAATCATCGAACATAGTAAGCACGTGCCTAGTACCAAAATATATAATTTCCCTCTTTCTCGGTTGATATATATGGACCGATTTTTATAAAGCACAAAAAAGAACTTTTAATTGAACAAAATAAAATAATGAAATAATACTAGACTTGCGTATTCTAAAGAATAAAGAAAGTAAAAAATTAAAATACTGCAATTAATAACAATAATTTATGCAAGTAACTATTGTAACTTATTTGGTCATATACTATGTTTTCTTAATGTTGTCCTTTCTTTCATGTTTAACGATACCGTGTTTTATCTACAAAGGCAAAAAATTCTTTTCACGCGAATAGGATGAAACGGCAATATTACTTACGAGGAATGTGAATGCGTTGAGTTTCATATGCATCACTTATGATTTGGATTTGTTAAAAGAAAAAAATTTCCGTTTTTCTTGAGATTGCTTTACAGATAAAAAAAAAATTGATGCTTCAAAAGTTCGAAAGGAGAATTTATAAATTATTTATGTATAGAATTATAAATTTATAAATGTATTTAAATTTATATTATAAATATTTAAAAAATATGACATCCTTTGTTTAGTATCTCATAGTTTTCTTGAGACCGTTACAAAACTGCGAGGATAATTTCCGAGTGCTTTTGTCTGGCATATCGTATTTTGCAATTTTGTTAAAGAAATCATTGTTGATACAAACTTTTATTAGAAATCATTAAGACGCTCTAAATGAAGTAAAATTATTTCTCATAACTAGGACTGTTAACCGTAATTCGATATCTATAATCTTCAAAACATTTTAGATTCTTAATAATGCCAAGAAATTTTCAGCACATCCTTTTTAATTGCTTAATAAGCGTCAGTAAAATATTTATCTTTTGGAGTTTAATATAGGAAATAATTGTGGAAGGTACCCCCAAATCCTTCTGAAACGGATGTATAATAAGGTTGATGTCCTAGCCGGTTGAGTTCGTAGAGCCTGCAGGTTGCGGGTTTGAATCCAATTCTTAGTGAGATGTCAGTGAAAGTTTTGTAGTACATGAGTTTCATTACCGTACGAAACGGCTATACTGCTTATTGAAGAATATACAGGGTGTTCCATAAGTCACGAAGGGGTTTAAAATGTGAATAATTCATAATCAATTTTAAAAAACCCTTCTGAGTTCTGTATTTCATTATAATAAAAAAAGAATAAAAATAATTAGTAAATAAAAAAAGTTATTAAATGTTTATCCTCTTCATGACTTATGGGTCACCTTGTACTTGAAAAATGACAATTCTTGGTCTAGAGCAGGGTATATATATATAAATTGTTTTTTACCTTGGGTATAATATACGTTAAAGATGCCAAGCTATTTTAAACCTGGTTTTACTCGATTTTCCAAGTAAGCAAACAGACAAGTAAGTCAAGTTTGTTTGCGCCTGCAAATAGTGCGAGTCTGGGTGACCCCGCCCGTAGTGCAAGTATATATAATTTCAGTCCGATGTGAGGATGCGCAATTTAGTCTGTTAATATTACGTGAATTTTTAGGACGTTGTATGTAGATTTTCAACAGTAATCAGGAAACTCAGAAGAACGAGGTTTAACACGGCGAAAGAAGAACCATCTGGAATTTTGATGCTTTCCAGAAGAAATATTTTAAGTATCCATAGAAACAGGGATGTAACCAATGACGAATCAGAGGATAGCGGCAATCGCTTCGGGCGCAGAAGCAAAGTGAAGCCAAAGTCAAGTAGACACTTTTTTTTTTTCTTTTAATTGTTCGGTTGTCAAAATTCCTTATACATGTGCATGAAATTAAATTCATCATCACTTAACCAGTACACTTAAATGTCAAGAAATTCGTGGTGTTAACTAGGAAACCAACGTTTTCACATTATGGGTAAATACCAAGAATAGTGATCGGAGCTTGCTCCACCCTATGAGTTGTCTCAGTGTTGCACTACCAAATGGGTTATGTGTTGCACTATCCAGGTATTTGCTTACGCTTGGACTCGCCGAACTTTATATAGTTTCTATATTTGGCATGAAACTCTTTGAGTTTCTGATTCGGCTATGAAACAAAATGGGATGTAATATCCCTTAACTTAAACAACCTTCATTATTAGAAGCGTCAAAATTCTTTTTCTCTTTTGGTCTGTTTTGAAGCCTTTTTAAATTAATTTTCTCCTGCTGACCTTTTTCTTGTTATTTTAGATTTTCTTAATGTATAAACTTCATTTAAAGAGATCCATGATTTTAAGTCCAGAAAGTACACATTAACTCTAATAGCTTTATATTTACTATAATAGCAAAAAACTTCGGGCCTACTGTAAAAGCCAAATAATTTGTTTGAATACGTGTCCATTACCGTTACCAAACAAAAGGAAAACACAAGAATCCCTCTTTGAGAATTCAACCCCTCAGGCTTCAGGATATTTTCGATTGTTAAGTTATTTCTTGTTAGCATTTCTCACACTCTGTGTTGATGTGGTTCCGATCTCCATGACAGAAATCATAATCGAAGAACTGTAAATATTTACACGAGGACTCAGTTGCTAAGATTAGTATGAGAAAAATCAACACAAAAGACTGAAAGTTCAGTATGAATTAAGTACTGAGAAACATTAAATATTCAGTTCATGTAATGGTTGCGAAACTAAAAACAGATAACCATCTTTTCACTTTCCCTCCAGCAAAATTTCTCTCTCTCTCTCTCTCTCTTCGCCAAAGTAGAAAAGGAGATTAACTGACGGATGTCAAATAAAAAACACTGAATTACGTTTCTTGTTTAGTGTTCTGAAACAACTATAAAGTCAAGACCTTTTAGCAGAAAATATAAAGTAGGAATAATTTGAATGTACTCGTATTAGTAAACGACTGCGCGGTTAGCCTAGTGGCTATGCGCTTCGCAACCATATGCCTGGGGAAGGAGTGTCCTGGGCTCGATTCCCGTCGTCCACGTGAGGAGCTTGAGGATCATCCTCAGCCATAGCCAAGTTAACCGGTCTTGGGCGTGAACAGCAGGGTTCTCCCTCAGTTTATCTAGGGGTTTTCACCCGCAAGCAGGCAAACCTTCTCCGTGAACACACGGATCTACAGCCATACTTAACCCCCATGAGGGGGCTCACTCAACTCTCCCCAATAGGGACGGAGAGAAAAGGGAGGTAACTCCATCTCAATAAATAAAGTAAACGACTAAGTAGAATTATCATTATTACCACTGATTTGCCATAAAGTTGTGGATAATTTTATGTTACTCGACAGTTGCTAATCAATTCCTAAAACTTAATACTTACTCAAAGCGCTTAAATGCAAAATTTTACAATACTGTGAAAATCAACATACATTGTTATTTCTTTCCAGAAATTAAGATAAAACAACAAGACATAAATATGCATTGTTCTTTCATTCTATAAATAACAATGAATGCATATTAATATATATAATTCGTTTCAACTGTTTACAACAGATCTGTTTAATCTACAACTGCATCTTCATACTTAAATCAGTTGAGTTGGTTGATTTATGGCTTATTGGCAAAAGGAAAGCAAAGGTTATACTGCATTATATCTAAGGCTACAGAGGCACACAATTGGATATGAATTATAATTCAGAGCTCCACCTCTCTACAAAACCTTTTCTCGTAATGCAACGAAGTTCAGGCAAAAAAGTAACTTTCCTTCCCGGTTTTCTATTACTTCTAGAGCTTCAAGGTTGCTAATACTTTAACTCGATCTCGATCATATCAGCTGACTACTAGTATAAGCAGGAATTTCCTTGAGGATTTATGGGATCTATTTTTGGGAAGATTGGCTTGCTTTTCTTATTTTTAACCAGAAACTTCCCATCAGTTTAAAGCAAATCCTTCAAAATATATGCAATAGTACCACCTCTGTCGACATTTTGGAGAAAGTAAAGTTATCCATTTTTCTTCGGATCCAATGGTCAAGCTATCCTCCACTCCACTCCACTCCACTCCACTCCACTCCACTCCACTCCACTCCACTCCACTCCACTCCACTGTTGCAAGTAACTGAAAAGATATCTATTTAAGGAATCAGAGACCTAAATGGCAAGGCAGTATTTCCCAAACTTTCAGTACTCGCGTATCCCTTTTGAAATTTTAGTAACATCAGCGTACCCTTCTGAAGCAAAGGTAATTTGAAGATGCTATAAGCATATTTCATTCAAGCAGAATAATTATAATGGGTATTATTATTTAAATTTGCATTTTAATAAATTACGAACATCATCATCATCAATTTCCTGTTACGTGTCCTCAAGAGATGTTAGGCTAGTCTGAGATTACTACCTTATGAAATTACAAACATACAGTACATTTATTATTATTATTAAATATATTACAATAAATACAAACACGACAAACGCTTACAAATGCACGCATGGGTAGTGAAACAATCGCTGAGGATCGTACTTTATAATTTAAAGTACGAATGATTCCGCAAAATTTAGCGGAGAATTCGGACTGCGTGATTCGAACGATTTGAATTTATTAATGCGAACAATTTGAACTAGGCGGTTGGAAGACGATCGTGCTGTTAATCGGACCCGCTGTTAATCGAACCCTCGCGGAGGTCTGTCGATACCTGCCCACACTCACATTCTATTTCCTGTAACTTCTTTTTTTAGTTTATTAAAAATTAATTATAAAGTAGATGACCACATTTTGGAAAACACTGCTCTATAGTATTCCACTAATAGTAGTATTTTACTGCTACGAAATCATACTACTGTACTCTAGTATGATTTCGCTACCAGTGGCGTACGGTGGGTATTCCTGTGGTGAGTCAAACATTACTAAAAATTCATTGAATTTGTATAAAAAAATACTTTATTAAGAAAGAAACCGTTTTTATTATACATCAAATCAACCCTTCTTTTCAGAGATGTAAACGCTACGTAAATTTGGAGAGGGGCAGACGTGGTTTACCGTCTTTAAGAATTTTCAACCTGATCTCATGTTCTCAGTTTGAAAAAAGGTATACACAAAATATCTTCAACGCTGTTTTCGCTTGTCAAGAAGGATAAAAATAAATATTAGTTTCAAAAATAAATACCGTTGTTTAACGGGAAACCACAAGGAATTACTGACTGCACTGCAAAGGCTTGCAAGTAATTACAGCTGAGTTGAACTAAGCCACTTGTGCTGTTGACAGCAACAGGCCTTTAATTCCTTCGCAAATTTCAATCAGTGCAAATGCGCCAGGGTGTTTACCGCATTATCTTTGCTCACCTTTAGTAGATAAATGTGCACTTAGATGTCATCTTTAGTCGATAAAAGTGCACATCGCAGACTCCGCATAGGGAGTTACATTACGTTCTCTTCATATACGGCTAGTCAACGCGTGCTTTAACGGCAACGTTCGCGTATCTGATTTATATGAACGTCTCTTGATATTTGTAACAGTCGATCACTTTATTTCAAATAAATAACTTATATAAATAATAAATCAATAACTTTATATAATTTTTAGAATTGTCGGTTAGTTTCATAGTTTTTATTACTTTCCATTGCTTACCAGTGTATCCCTGAAAATGCTGACAGATATTAGTCAGTGAAACTAGTCGGATATTAAACAATTATTTACTTGACTAACACACCGAATTAAGTCTTTAATTTATTAATAAATAAATAAATTTATTCAAAATAAATGACTGCTCAAAAGTTATTTCTTCGTGAATTTTGCTCTTAGCACAATCCGAAATATACGCCCCTGATCGATACCCTCGTATCAATTTAGAAACCATGCTAAAAAATTCACTCAGTTTAGCTTCGTTATGATGTTTTTTTTTTTTAAAATGCTTGCCTTTAATTTCCGTGAATGTGTTTTTAATTAAATTGATTTAGAGCTAAACCCCGTGTTCTATTTACATTGCATTAATAAAAGCAACTTTTGCAATCGGTACGTTCGCAACACAACCAATTGAGCCTCCTTAACTCAGTTGTTAAGGAGAGAGTTAATCGTTTTCTTTAGCTCGGAAAGAACCGGGTACGAATCCTGTCTTGGACTGTTTACAAGCCTTTTTCAGCTAAAGGTGAGGTAGTGATTTAGCATACCACAATGGCAGCTGTATTGATGCATGCTTTAGTATTATTTCAGCTTTGGTGCAGCAAACTGGTGGTAACTCTACAAAATTCATTATTATCTAATTATTTTTATTACATACGAGTACCCTTTTTGTACACATTATGAGTTTGAAGAGGAAATACAACGAAGATTGTGAAGCCCAACGTAAATGGTTAACACTAGAACAAAAACTTGAAATTATGAAGCGTCATGAAGGAGCATCGCATGCTAAAAGAGCATGCGCAGAGGAATGAACGAGTCATCGATCATCATCATCATCATCATCATGCTTATCAAGGATTTAGGCCTAGCATGGCCTATTCCGGCCTTAGAAGTCATCGTTGACTCATTTAAGAGGCCGTCCTGGTTTTATTTTTCCTAATGGCTTGTACTTTAAGGCTTGTTTTGGTAATCTTTCTGTTTTCATTCTTTGAACATGTTCCATCCATTTATGTTTACATTTTTTAATTTTTTCTATTACTGGTTCTTGGTTTAATTCTTTCATAATTTCTTCATTTCTTTTGTGATCAAATAGGGTATATTTTGCAGTTTTTCTCATAAACTTAATTTCTGCTGTTATTAATCTTTGTCTTTTTGTTTTCTTGTCCAGATTTCGCTTCCATAGATTAAGACTGGTAGGGCTAATGTATTGTATACTTTTAGTCTGGTTTGCTTTTGAACTAGGTTTGTTTTAATTATAGAGTTAATTACACCTGTTATTTTTAACGAGTCATCGATATGAACTTTAATTAAGAAGAAAGATAAAACCAAAAAATCCGGAATAGCCACAGCATCTTATATGGCAAAAGTGATCGTTCTGCATTGCAAAAGTCTATTCGATGCCACAAAGATAAGCATGCAGATAAAACGAAGAAAAAACCTGCGCAAATTACATAGGTTAAATACATTTTTTTCAAATAAAAGAATTCTTTAATTATGAAGAATAAAAATCTTTACTGTTTTTTTATGTTATTTTAACCCTAGTTCAATTTTTCTGCGCGCATTAATTAGTATTTCCGGTGAACTTGCAGTAAACAAATGATGCTTTTTTTTTTTTTTTTTTTTCACAATACTGAAATTTTCTATTTGGAACGCATTACACTACAACACGTTATAAACATGTTTCAAGTAGTGCAGTTTTGCAGAGCACGAAATGCTTTCGGCACCTATTAATCGCACAACCTATTACTGTATTTGAATTTCAATTTTTAATGCAAACAGTTTGAACCACGTCTCGAACACGATCTTGCCGTCTACCAGACGGCATGATCACTATATACATACTAAGAGGCATAGTTTGTTTAGAACTTCGTTCAATTTTTCAATAAGTAAAAAATCTAATCATAGAATAGCCCTCTATTTATTATAATGAAAAGTGTCACCTATTCCTAGGAATATGCATACCACCCTTTGGATATACAATATTCTAAGGCAGTGGTGTTCAACCTTTTTTACAATATATATATATATATATATATATTGGAATAAAATATTTATTTCTCTATTTTGGAAAACCAAAGTTAGAAAAAACAGCAGATTGATTACAAACTCACAAGTTACAGAAAATGCTGGTTGATTAAAAAAAACAGAAAAAAGTTAATGTGAAATTTGGCATTGTTTGGACCTCGCAATGTCTTCATAATCAAGTTGATATGAAGAAGTGGCCAATCGCAGACAATCATCCAAACGATCATTTGTAATTTGGTTTTTTCATTGATTTTTTATGACGGTCATATTTGAAAAAGCGGATTCTGACAAGTATGTCGATCCGAAACACGACAGAATTTTTCCCGCAATATCAGTTAATATTGGGAATTTTTCATGTGTATACTTCCAAATGACTTCATTGTTTATTGATTTTAAATGTAAACTATTCTGAATGTTTATTATCTCAAGTTCTACTTCAGCTTGATTTATATCAAACAGCCCACTAATTTTATTTGAAATTTCTGTGATGTTCAAGTTTTCTTGAAATGAATTATTGATAAAAGATACAATCATTTCAGTTTTATTAAAATCTTTAAATCTTGAATTTATTTCTTCCTCAACTAATTCTATTTCACGAATAAATTCTTTTAAATCATAGCGAAGCATTTCTTGATTTTGTTCAAAAAAGTTCAATGGGAGATGTCTAAATTCGCGGTCATTTATATTTTTCTTTAATAAAAGTAAGTATTGTTGGAAAGTTTTTATTGAACTTAACAGGTCGATTAAATTTTTATCTCTACCTTGTAACTCTAAATTTAAATTGCTTAATTTCGTACAGAAATCTAATAAAAATGATAAGTGTAACAACCATCTTTTATCACTCAATTGTGGATAAATATCTCCTTTTTCATCAAGAAAATGTTTTTATATCTTTAATCAATACAAGAAATCTTTCTAAAAATTGACTTCTGGTGAGCCAGCGAAGATTATTGTACAACAGAAGTTCCCTATCATGATCTGCCTGTAATTTAAATAACCGCCGTTGCAGGGCTTTTCCTCGAACAGAATTTGCAATTTTAAATGTAATATCCAAAACATCTTTTGTGTTTAATCTTTTACTACACACTACTAGTTGGTGAATAATACAGTGGTACGTTAACAAATCTGGATATTTGTCATCGTTTTTACATAATGAAATGAAGCCTGATTTATTACTATCATTGCAGGAGCACCATCAGTAGTAATAGACACAAGTTTAAAAAACGGAAGTTTGTGTTGTTTCACAAATTCATCAAATGCCGAAAAAATGTCTTCTCCCCTAGTCCTTCCCAATAATGGTATAATTTCAAAAGTTCTTCTTTACTTGAATAATCTTGAAATACCATGCGAATAAATATCATTAACTGAGCAATATCAGTAAGTCGTTTGATTCATCAAATTGTAATGAAAACGCAACACACTGGTGAATGTCTGACATTAACCTAGCCTGGAAACTTTTCTCCGGCAATTGGAACTCTTCCTTTCGGCAATTTGAAATCTTGTCTGCGGCCTAGAAGTAGTCTCTCTTTCTAGCGACGTCTCGAACCTAGAAGCTCCTTTCTGGAAGCGGGAAACTCCTCTCTCAAGCAACATGGATCTGGGCAGTCTCTCTGGCGGCGGGCGACTCTGGACCAGGCGACCTCCTCTCTGACAGCAATTCTGGAACCGGGACCCCTTCTGCTTGCTTCAGTCCCTTTTTATTAGGCCTCCTCTGAGACCTCGCATGAAGTTTGGCAACTCCCAAAAAATCGGTATGAGTCTTTCATCTTAAGTTTCAAGTTCGGCACGCCTTTTGTTCTTCTCCGCTTTAATACTGACAGCAAAACATTTATGTCACTATGCTGCCTTGCTAAAACATTATTTCGATGCCAACTACAGGACAGTTAGAAATACATACCGTATAACAAGACCTCAGACTACTAATTATATCACATATAAATACAATAATCACTACGGAAAGGCCACGCGAAACTTCTACATCCCAGACATTATAAACAAATTACCTTTTGAATACAGAAACCTTACAAACTACAATAGCCTGAAAAGAGCTCTAAGGACATACTATGAACAAGAAACCCGCACCCAAAATACCATACAAACTTAATGAAACACAATATATTCGCTCAGGCTTCCAGTTCAGCGACGCATCAGTACATTCCAATTTATTGTGTGTGTGTGTGTGTGTGTGTGTGTGTGTGTGTGTGTGTGTGTGTGTGTGTGTGTGTGTGTGTGTGTGTGTGTGTGTGTGTGTGTGTGTGTGTGTGTGTGTGTGTGTGCGTGCGCGCGCGAATTTCTCAATCATAGATTCCGTAGCATCCTAACACAGCAAAAAAAAATACATAATAACCAACTGGTGTCATCCTCAGATAAGCTTACATTTAAGCTTCGAGGATGAAAGGAAAAAAAAATTAGTTCTCATCCAAGATGTATCATATGTAACCAAATGCATGTAATGTACGTATCACAAGAAAACCAATGTATGTATTATATGTAAACCAATGTACGTAATGTAAATATCACATGTAAACAAATGTAAGTAATGTATCATATGTAAACAAATGAATGTAGTGTATATAATAATTGTAACAAATGTATGTAATGTGTATAATAACTGTAACAAATGTATGCAATGTAAAAAAATATTTTAAAAGTAAATCATGAGTTTACACCGTATGTTTGTGAAAATAAGGACACATAATATTCAGATTGCATATGTATAAATACTGTTGTATAATCACATCTTTTCAAAGTTGAAAAAAAAAAAAGTAAACCACAACATGTAATATTATACAACTTATGTAACTCTGAACAATATAATTGTAAATTATTATTATGATTGTTATATATAAAAAAAACTGTTATAATCATTACTATTTAAATCTCATTATACTGTATGTAGCACAAAGTGCTGAACGTTGTAAAATAATATACTGAATAGATGATCATTGTACATATGTAAATATTTGAAAGAACAATAAAAAAAAATTAAAAAAAAAACAAATTATTATTATTATTATTATTATTATTATTATTATTATTATTTTATTATTATTATATAATAGTTTTAATGTGGTTCTAACTCCTGTTTTTAATTTAAAAATGTCATAAAGTAACTCTACTTCTCACGCTGAAGAGAGTGATATATAATTCATCGAAATCAGCCAAGTGTAATCCAAAATCCGAGTGTGCTAAAAATTGAAGCGTACACCGCGGTTGCTAACGAGCATAGAACAAAGGATGCGCCATCTTTACAGCTGTCCAAAGGAAGAAAGGTGAGTCATGAAGTGCAACAAGTGTCAGAAGGAATTACCGTCCAACGGATGTTATATAACCTGCAGGAAATGCCATAGGCATCTTCACTTTACATGTTCCACTTTCAGAAACAACCTGGCACCGCAAATCCAATGCCAAACGAGAAGAATGGAAGTGCCTAAACTGTAGAGAAAACAAAGAAACGACACCACCCACGACACAACTGATTATGCTGGAGGCAGAATCTGACGATGAACTGAACAGACAACAAAATACCGGTGAGTCTTATAATTTGAGTTCCGTAAATTTATTATTAGAAAAAGCTTTAGAAAATATAAAAGCCAGCTTGGTAGATCTTGTCCAAGAACTATTTGATAAACAGAATAAACAAATAACAAAAAAAGTAGCGAATATGAAGAGTTTGTTAAATATAATAATTCAAAAGTAGAAGAAGTCTTACAAACGGTAAAAGACATTAAAACCAGCATTAATGCATTAACTGACAGGCAGCACAAATTGATAAAAGACACATCGGAACTCCGTCAAGAATTTAATTCCCTGAAACTACAATACGAAGTTTTAAACCAACAACAACATAAAGAAGACCTTGTCATAAACGGTCTTCCAGAAACTGAATCCACAGAAAATCTCAGAGACGTAGTTTTAAAGTTAGGCCATGCAATTGACATCCCCTTAGAGCATAATGATATTCAGACCATAAATCGGTTTCCCAGGAAGAACAAAAAACAAGGCTCACCACGACCTACATCAGCCATAGTCCGTCTGAAAAGTAAGGCTACAAGAGACAATATCATAAAAACCAGCAGACTGAAAAAACCAGTAGTCATGGATTTAAATGCATCGCAAGAAAATACGCCAATCTTTCTATATGAGTATTTAACACCTTTCAATCAGAATCTTTTGAACCAAGCAAGAAAAGAAAAAACAGAAAAAAGTATCAATTTTTATGGATCAAAGACAGTAAAATATTCTTGAGAAAGTCACAGACTTCAAAGTCTATACAAATAAAAAGCTCGGAAGATATAGACAGGTTGCCAGAGTGAAACAAAAGACCCCAACTTAGTTCAATAAGAAGATTGCAACACAACACAACAAAAATGAATGTAAACCATCAGATAGATGGAATTACACCAGAATACATCAGTAATTGTACTTTCGAATCGCTTGATGCATGGAAACAACACACAGTACAAGCGAGAGGTCTCTCAATCTTGCATATTAACATCAGAAGCATCCGAAAACATTGGTTATTGTTACAGGCTTATCTGAGGAATTACACTAATATTATTGATATATTGATTCTAACAGAAGTATCCATAACTAATGACGAAGCGACTGCTTTCCAAATTCCAGGCTTCCAACAACATAGATCATGCCGCCAAACAAAAATGAGGAGGTGGAATATTAATATTTATCAAACAAAAATTAATAGCAAAAGAAACAGCCTATCAGTTTGAGCATGCTGAAACCCTTTGCCTCAAAATCACTAATACCAAAAAATAGACAGTATCCCATAATGCTAAATGCCATTTACAGGCCACCAAACCAAAACATGATAAAATTCTTGCACGAACTCAATTGCTAGCTTTCAAGCCAAGAAATATGCTCAACCGAATACCTAATGATAATTGGCGACGTAAACATAAATACTGCAAACGAAAACCAGAACAACACTGTACAATACCTAGACACGCTATCCATGTATAATCTAATACCAACAATAACATCATGTACTAGAGAAGAAATATTCGGAAATACTATCACTGCCTCCTGTCTAGATCATATAAACGTACGAGCACCACCAAACAGTTACACTGCATCAGTCATAAAGTGCAAAGTAGCAGACCATTACTTCACTGCTCTAAACCTGCACACCAAGGCAATATCCATGCAATGTCCCACAGAAGAAAAGCGACAGAAAACAATAATAGACGAAGAAATATTCACCCATGAAATAAGAAAAACAGACTGGGAACACCTGGCATCAGAATCAGCAGATATCTTATACAACAACATTAAACTCACACTGGAGGAAATATATAAGAAAGCTACAAAGAAAGTCAGAATTCGCTCAAAAGCAACACCAAATCCTTGGCTAACACAAAACTTAATCCTAGAAATACACAGAAAGGACGCTTTATGGAAAGAATTAAAGCGATATCCAAATAACACAGCTTTAAAAACTGAATATAAGATAACAAGGAATCGCCTTACAACACAAATCAGAAATGCAAAAAGAAGCTACTACAGAGACAAACTAACCTCTGAACAATACAACATGAAACAATCCTGGCATCTGAATAATGAGATGCTAGATTTTGTTCCCAACACCACCGCCTCCGAAACCATAAAACGCAGCTTCATGAAAGACGCAAAACCTATCCAACAACTAGCAAATGACTTTAACCAATACTTTGCAGACTCCATTCAAGAACTGCACAGAAATATTCCCCAATCACAAAACGTGACCCTCCACTTGGACCGCAATCAAAACAGACATTATGGTTCCCAACCATAAAAGAAGCAGAACTTCTCTCTGCAATACAACAAATCCAACCAAACAAAGGCCCAGGAATTGATGTTATCAGACCTAAAGATATAAAGCAACATGCAAGTAGTGTTTAAAACAGGATAGATACCAAGTATGCTAAAGACCGCCATAACAAATATACAAACATGGAAAAGAAATTTAATCAGCAATTACAGACCCATGGCAATATTACCAATTATCAATCAAATTATGGAGCAGATCATACTGAAGAAACTCACAGCATAGACTGAGATCTTTCATATTATCCCCAAAACACAATATGGTTTTCAGAAAAATAAGGGAACAACATCTCTCATGGAAGACTTTACAGACGTAATTAATACCGCCTTAGACAAAATCAAAATTTCCATGGTAGTCTTTATTGATCTCACATTCGATACACTTACACATCAAACCTTGTTAGAAAAGCTGAGGCATGTTGGAATAGACGGGCCTCTTCAAAGGTGGTTTACAAACTACCTTCAAAATAGAAAGCATATCACACGTATCGGGTCAAACCGAAGCAGAGAGCTACCAGTAACCTGTGGAGTACCACAGGGAGCTGTACTCTCTCCCCAACTCTATTCAACATTTACACGCACGATATTAATCAGCTACCACTCAAAGGTAAGATATTCCAATACGCATTCGATACAGCAATAATATCCACCAATAATAACGCAAGCATAGCCCAAACAAATATGCAACATGACATAAATCCGATCATAGACTGGCTCACGAAAAACTCCATTAAAAGACAAAATTAATGATATTCAGAAATCCACTGACTCGACCAGTTGATACAAATATATAACCATCCAACATCCACTTTCAAACATAAAAAACACACAGAACAGCAAAACCACTACAATCACTTAGGTTGAAACAGTACGATACCTTGGAATTTACTTCGATGCAGATATGAACTGGAATAGCCACATAAACCATCTACACAACAAACTCCGAACAATAAGTGGCAAACTCTACAAGTTAAAAGACATAGTTCCCATACACTAATATACAAAGCACTACTGCCAAAATATACTAAGATACGCTATAACAACGTATTCTTTCTGTGCACCCTACAAATTAAATAGATTAATGTCGCTATAGTACAAAATGACAAAACTGATCTTTGGGGAACAAAGAGAAAATAACGACCTTACATACAATGCAATGTCAGAACACAAAATACTGACAGCAAAACATTTATGTCACTATGCAGCTTTGCTGAAACATTATTTGGATGCCAACTACAGGACAGTCAGAAATACATACCATATAACAAGCCCTCAGGCTGCTAATTATATCACATATAAATACAATAATCACTACGGAAAGGCCACGCGAAACTTCTACATCCCAGACGTGATAAACAAATTACCTTTTGAATTCAGAAACCTTACAAACTACAATAGCCTGAAAAGAGCTCTAAGAACATATTATGAACCAGAAACACGCACCCAAAATACCAGACAAACTTAATGAAACACAATATATTCGTTCAGGTTTCCAGTTCAGCGACGCATCAATAAATTCCAAGCTAATTTGTGTGTGTGTGTGTGTGTGTGTGTGTGTGTGTGTGTGTGTGTGTGTGTGTGTGTGTGTGTGTGTGTGTGTGTGTGTGTGTGTGTGTGTGTGTGTGTGTGTGTGTGTGTGTGTGTGTGTGTGTGTGTGTGTGTGTGTGTGTGTGTGTGTGTGTGTGTGTGTGTGTGTAAGTGAGCGCGCGAATTTCTCAATCATAGATTTCGTAGCTTCCCAACACAGGAAAAAAAAAAACAATAAATAATAACCAACTGGTGTCATCCTCAGATAAGCTTACATATAAGCTTCGAGGATGAAAGCAGAGAAATTAGTTCTCATCCAAGATGTATCATATGTAACCAAGCGCATGTAATGTACGTATCACATGTAAACCAAAGTATTTAATGTATGTATTGTATGTAAACAAATGTATATAAAGTAAGTATCATATGTAAACAAATGTATGTAATAACTGTAACAAAGGTATGCAATATAGAGTGATTATATCCATTGATATTGTATATATAGAGTGTAAAATTGCAAAGAAACATCTGCAATAACCATCGTTATGAATATAATAATAATATATGTTGTGAACAGTTATTGTTATTATTATTATTTTAAAAAAAACTTTAAGTACGAGAAAGTATTTGTTATGCATAATTGTCTTCATATAATGTATGTAATTTATCTGAGAAATAATAATAAATAAAAAAAAAATAAATAAAAAATAAAATAAAAAAATTAAATCTGTGCAGCAGTAAGTGAATGCTTAACCTCTCCATATCCCTTGCTGTACCACCTAAGACGAGTTTCTTCGCCATTGAAATACAGAAGTTTTTACCGAATGATTCCAGCATTTCTTTGAAACTATTTGAAGATATTCCTTACCTTTAGTAGCAAATCCGTTGTCGAAATGTTGGAATAATTCAAAAACACTGCGAGTTTGTCTTGCGATAGTTGCAATGTTTTTGATTATTTCAAAATTTAAATCCCTTAATTTATTATATGCAAATAAATTAAATAAAATGTAAGACAGTTACTTCTATTGGTGCCTGTTTTCAGCGATGTACAAACCTGAATTGCATGGATGAAAACTCTTTTGTATAAGACCGAGTAGTTTCCTTAAGAAGAAGAAGTCCTTATAAAAGTTCTTCGAGCCCAAGAGGGAATTTGAACAATCATTCCAACGAAGGACAAATGTCGTTACATTTCCTCATAAATATGCTACAGAGGAATATTTTTTCCTTTTTTTTTTTGGAATATAATACAATAGTAACGAGACCATAATATAGAAGGCATAAAATAGTATTGTGAAACTGTAATAATTCTGAACTACATTTGAAAGTGCAAATCTTCTCAATGCAATTTTGAAAACTGTTTAATAACTTAAAGAGCATAACGTGGCACATCTGTTGTTGAATAAGTAAAGTTATTTACTTTTAACATATTGATAGGCTTGAATATTGGTGCCATCTGCTGTTAACTACGTAGGATTTTAAACCCCCCATTTAAAAAAAAAAAAAAAAGACTTCCTGTAGTGTTTGTTGTATCCTTTGAATGCTTACATTCAGCTACTCAGTTATTCAGCGATGTGATGCACTAGTTTCGAGGCACAGCGAGACCCAGCTTATCGGAAGGTGAAAAACTCAGTTATTTCACCCTCTGCCAAATCAGACAAAAAAGTGTGCAAAGAAAGGGACATAATTCAGCAAAAAATAAACAAACTTGCAGGTGTATCCCTTTTGTCCAGTGCTTTTGGTGGGGACTATTTGGAGTAGACACGCCACAAGAGAATATTCATTATCGCCTTCTTCGAGTTTAAAAGGATGCCAGTTGGGGTCAATTCTGCAAACTAGTTCCTCTGTAATGGTGGTGTTTATTTCTTTTTATTATATAAAGAAATAACTTTTTATTAAATTAAAAAGTTATTTCTTTTTAATTTTTTTTTTTTTTTTGCATGCCTTATGTCAGAGTGAATGAGATAAAAACATAAGGAGAGAAAACAAAAAAATAAAACGAAATATTCTTGACAGTTATCATATAATATCGATTGCCTATTTTTATAGTTTAACTTTACAGGATAAAAATAAATAAATAAATAATACATTTTAAAAATGTTAAAAAGTACCTGTCAGAAGCGATCCGAAAGATACAAAATATTCAAAACAGAAAAACATATTTACGAGTTATTGTAAATATCCAGTTTAATGAATGAACTTTTAATTTTTATTTATTATTTTAAAGTAAATATCACCAGTTACTGCGCAACATTGCAGGCTTTCTCTCAATTAATTTATTTTATTTTATTTTAGTTTAGTTTATAAGAACAGAACCTCCGTAGCTCAGTCGGTAAAGACGAAGCGCTTTGGTCAGAGAGACTTCAGTTCAATTCCTGTCTATGATGTAAGGAATCTTTATCTGGTCTCATTCGACGAGAGGTGAGTTACCCGCTCTGATAAGAAGAGAAATGATTTTCCACCCATAAATTCCGGTTTTTCGTCCCTCAGAACAGTCATAAAAAATATGCATACTTAATCCCTCATCAGGTGGACTCAAATAGTCCTCATAAAGGGATGGGGAGAAAGGGGGGGGGGAACTCCCATACAAATTAAAATGGCGGGGAACAAAACGTGACTGTTGCTACAATAATAATATGTATGGGGAAACAGTCACATTTTGTTCCCCGCCATTTTAATTTGTGCATTTATGTTTCAAGACTGTTTTGAATAAAATATGAAATCATAATTTAGTTTGGTCGAGTTGGAAATGCGACAGATAAGCTATACATATGAGTATATTACGTAGGTCTGCTAATTGTGTGTGTTTGGTCTATTCGCATTGCGAGATGAAAATCCCGAAGTTTCTGGCAGGACAGCTGTTCATTTCTCTTGACTTTTTATGAATTTTAAAAACTGATAAAATGTCAACCGAAAAATATTCTTGAAATTTTACAAACTGCGATCCACTAGTGTTTTCCTCTCCTCAAGCTTTAGTCATCTGAAGCAGAATATTTGTATTACTCTGCCTGAAAACTAGACTGGAGCTTGTACAGATTTCACTGGGCAGCATTTTATTGGAATCTGTTTTCGAATCATTGATTACTCTGTCGTACAAGTGATATATAGTATGTACTGTCAGAGGAATAATTTTGTGATTGCCACATTGGACTAACTAACTTAGAAATGGACTTTAAAAAAAATATTTTCCTCAAGCATTATGTGTAAACTCAACTAAAATCGCCATGTGGCCTCATCGCAGAAATAATGACGAAAAACTTTACAAGCAAGTGCATTTAATGCTTAACTCATGACCTAGTACAAAAAGAAACAGTTTTCACCAATTTAAAACATAATAATATTGGGAATTGTTACCAGATGGCGCCACAAATGCACTCCTAGCTTTTCTTAGCTCTATCTGGAAATGATATTTTGAACTCAGTAAAATGGAGCAGTTCGCTGATATAATTATATACTTATAGTTGTTGATTGATTGTTTGAGGATAGTGTATCATGATTATTTGTTTGTTGTGCTCTTTTTTCTGGCATTTTTTATGTGAAAAAATAGTTTCAATTGTGGTCTGTGAGTATTCGATCTTCCCTAATGACTCTTTTGACTATACGAAACCGACTATGTCATCTCAGTCTAAACCCCTTATAAAATACGTCCTAGGTGGTTCGAACCTAAGTTTTATTAACCGTAAGACGTTGTCAATACCAACTACGCTGCTATAGTTCACTTCTTATGGCATCTTAGTAATATAATATAATATAATATAATATAATATATTACTAAGTAGTATATATATATTATAATATATACAGGGTGTTCGGGATAAATTTGACATATTTATAATTAATTATATTTTTCCGTAAGTTACATGTATTAACACACACTTCTCTTCATTTAAAAGTTTGGACCCTTCTTCATTCATATACAAGATGTCAGAAAGGATGGAGAGCTGGAACCCACCTGAATCATGGAAGAGAATAACTTGTATCATGATGATTCGTGCCCGCCATCGAAATAAGGATATTACGACTGCTGCCCAATGCTCCCTGAATACAGTAAAAACAATCAGGCATGAACTAGAGACTTGCAATGGTGACTACGAGGATGTAGCAAGAAGAAAGATCCCTAGCAGACGATCTGATTGCGTTCGTACAGCAGAATTCCTCGCAAATCTGCAGGAACAGGTGTTGAAGAACCCTGGCATTGGAATTCGGGCTTTGTTCGTGGAGTTGCTAACTGTAGTCAAGCCCTGGATAACAAGGGTAGCCAATGGTAGGCCGTATGTATGGCAGCAGGATTCGGCCCCTTGCCACACCTCTCGGAAAAGTCAAAATTGGTTGTCTGAAAATTTCTACGACTTCACCAGTCCAAATGTTTGGCCTCCAAACTCCCCAGACCTTAACCCCATGGATTATTTTGTATGGGGTGCAGTTGAAAAAGACACCAATCGCACTTCCAGTAATACAAAAGCCCAGTTAATGGATAAAATTAAAACAGTTTTTGCGGCCCTTCCCAGGGAGACTGTAGCATCAGCTTGTTCGAGGTTCCGAAGCAGAATTGAAGCTGTGATCGATGCTAATGGTGGTTATTTTGAGTAAATCTTGTTGATAGTATTGTAATTAACTCTGCCTGTAATGTTTTTTTTGTCAATTCATTAAATTTAATAGATACAAAGAAGATTTTCTTTTTCCTTACGAAACTGTCAAATTTATCCCGAACACCCTGTATATATATATATATATATAATATTATATTATATAATATAATATAAATTGCTCTTGTTGAAAAGGGATTTGAACAGCCTTTCCAACGAAGGGTAAATGTCGCCACGTCTCCTCATCAATACACTAAGGAGGAGCGTTCGTTTACGAATACCCCCCCCCCCGAATGCTTTGTGATGGGATCAAAATGATTATTGTAAGAATGGAAGAATAAAAATGATGTTGTAAAACTTTAATAATTGTAAATCAGTTTTGAAAAATAAGTGGAAATCTCTAAATGCAATTTTGGAATACTAATTTATCCGAATACTAATCCGAATACTAATTTAAAGAACGTAAAGTGGCGCCATCTTTAATTGGGTAAGTGAAATTATTTACTTTAAAATTCGGATATGTCTGAGTGTTGGTGCTAGCTGGTATTAACTAAGTAGGATTTTTAAATCCCATATTTTGAAAAATACTTCCAAAGATTTTGTTGTATCAGTTCAGTGTTTTCATTCTATCCAATTAGTACCCATATTTATATTTAACAACCCACTTGAGCTAAGCCAACACCATGAGTAAATACCTCAAAATGAAAAAAAAAAAAGCTGAAATAATGTAAAACAGAAAATAAGATAATAATAATAATAATAATAATAATAATAATAATAATAATAATAATAATAATAATAAAAACCTGTCGTTCTTTCTTTTATTTTATTTTTTTTAAAATATCGACAGAATATATGAAAGACAGAACGAATCACAAAGGAATCACATTGTGATTCTTTTGTAGTTGAAATATCTATCTAAAAATTGTTTTCTCGTTGCAGTTTTGTATATTATCACTCCAAGTTTTTTTTTTTTTTGTTATTTTTCGATAGTTTCACCAGCATTCGATGATGATGCTTCTTGTGTAGATGTTTACGTGTCTGTTCTGAAAACACTCATCCAAACACCAGTCTCTACATTCTTGTTGTTGATGTGCCATCCAGTCGTTTACGACTCTTGGTGATCCTGTGAACAACAAAGACTCTTCATCCCACTCGGCGTCTTGTCCTTTCTTTCAGCAATTGTAAATTCGAATGGGTAAGTTCTTTTATGTTGTCTATCCAACTCTTTTGTGGTCTTCCTCTTCTTCTTCTTATTCTCTGACTAATCTCCAACATAACTGTCTGTTCCAATAATTCATGTGTTCGCATAATATGTCCAGAGGACATCAACGTCTGTTTAGCGATCATCGCCTCCAAGAAGGAATCTGTCTTTACATTCTCTAAAACCTCCTTATCGGTCATTCTTGCAGTCCATGGATTCTTAATAGTCTCCTCCACACCAATAATTCAAATGAATAAATTTTCTTTCCATCTTTCTACTTAATAATCCACCTTTCACATCACTCCTGGAAATACCATTGCTTTGACAATTCTAACTTTTGTGGCCTTACTCACATCTCAATCTTTCGTAATTTTGTCAGCTTTAACATTGCTTTTTTCCTATCCTTTTAATTTCATCTTCATATTTACTATCATTTCTGATTCTGGACCGCAGTAAATCTTAACTTTCAACGGTTTCTATTTTATCTCCCTCTATTGTAAATTCATTTAAATTTCCACAAGCCATTGCTTTTGTTTTGTTGATGTTTAAATTAAGGCCGGCTTTGTTACTTTCCGTCTTAACTAATAGAATCGACCACTCCACACCTTCCTTAGTTTCTGCTATGAGAGCTACATCATCTGCATATCTTAAATTATTTATTTTTCTGCCACCAATCTTAATTCCAGCTGGATATTTGTCTAAATCAGCCATTGTCATCATATATTCACTACAAATATTAAAAAGGACGACAGTATACGACTCTACCGCACCCCTTTTTTCCACTCGAAAACTGTCTCTAGATGACATCTGCTTTATTACCATTCACTTTCATTAATATAAATCGAATTTCGCAATAATGAGTAAGCAGTTTGTTGTGCTCGCTTCATTCACGACTCCATCCATTCGAATGCATTGCTCATTACAACAGTGCTTTGCTCTGCTCAGACGAACTAAGATAAACTTTAGTTCAACAATTAAAAAAAAAAAATCCACACTATTGCAATATTTCTAATGCTTCATCAGGCATTTATTCAAAAGAAATATATCTATATTTTATAGAAGTGTTGAATTTTCGTTTGGGGATTGATGTAGAAGAGTAATGCTGTTCCATGTTATTGTTGTTGTTGTTATTATTATTATGGAGATACTACAGAAATGAGTACAGATACTACAGATACTACAGCGAACAATTCAATACGCAGGTTGTGTAGAAGAAATGGGTGTGAGCTTTTGTATGTGTGGAGTGAATTTGATGGTAGAAAAGATTTGTGTAAGACAGACAGGTGCACTTGAATGGATTTGGCATCAGGAGACTGGAGAAATTATTAATTGGGTTGAGATCTAATGCAGAGAATCACGGAAAGTAGATCATCATGGCTGGAACGGGGAGAAGGTGTGCGTAAGTTCAGCTAAGTTATGCAAAGTGACAATGGTATGAATTTAATTGCGCATGGTTATGAATCTGGTAGTAGTGGGATGGAATTGTACGTTTTCGGCTCAGACTTTTTGTGAGTGTGTCTGTGGACGGAAAAGAGAAAGTTGCCCAGCAGGGTCAAGCGGACTGTAGGTGAGAGTAACGAAAAAGACAGGAGGTGACTTGTTCTATACACAACTTCAGGAACAAGGAGTTTATTACCTTGGTGAATGTGTTCTGGCATAAAATTATTGGCTATCAGAGTCAGATTTAGTAACTACAATTGAAAAATAACTATTAAAATGCAAAGGGTAAAGTATTGCAAAGGGTAAAGTATTTTTAGGAAGGACGGAAGAGATACGTTCCCCACCAGATAGCTTCAAGCTCACTGCTACATCAGATTATTACTATTATTGCTTTCATGAGTTTCTACCTTAACGGAGTGAAATATGGTGGGATGTTACTACACAACTCCCTAACAGCTGAATTACACTTGGTAATTCAGCTGTTGGGGACGAAGAAATACATTTCCAAATTACCCTGATGGGTATTATAATAAATACCGTAATCATTATGGGTGACTTAAATTATCTAAATCTTGACTGAGTAGAAGAGGAATCTCATGATAAGAATGAAGGAAAATTTATTGAACTCTTGCAAGATAACAGGAGGAACTCGAGGTCAAAGAATGTTAGATTTAATCATAGTGTCAGAAAGAATCTCAGTTAAGAATATGAATGTTTTACCACCCGATGGTGACAGTGATCATATCGCACTGTCCTGGGAAGTATTGTAACTAACTACATGGGTGCTCCAACTAGTGCAGGTTGCATGCTGACCTACAAAGCTGGAAATTATGACGAATTCAGGAGAATACTATCTTTAGTCCAATGGTATCTTAACGGTACTGAATGCTACCATTACACCTACATTTTATGAAGAGATAGAGGTGTATAAGATTGAAGTTCAAGAGTTGTAGCATAACCTGGATATCATTTCAGCAATAGGATCAGGTGGGATGTCAGCACGTAAAAGAATGTTTAAGAGGAATTGGCTAGGCCTTTGACATTTTTGCGTCACTTGAGTCTCAGCTTAGGAAAGATACCACCACAGAAATGAAAAGAATGTATGATAGTTCCATTCTACAAGCGTGACGCAAAAAGTAACCTGTAACTACTGACCCATAAATATCTCTTGAGTGATGATGAAGATTTTAGAAAAGTTGGTAAGAACTCGTGTACAGAACTGGGCTGACAAACACGCTAGAATTTGCAACAGTACAGGTTTACTAAAAGGAGATCAAATCACTAAAACATCTCAAAGAGAGATTTTTTTTTATAAAGAGAACGATACAGTATGTTACTGTTGGACTTTGTTAAGGCTTGGATAAGTGAGTAGCTGATGGATATATATTCAGAAAGTCGTATATAGTGGTTGTGTTAATCTATCAGATTTAATGTGCACACCAGGGATCAATCCTTGGACTATTGTTGTCCAGTCTATACATTTATGATATTGATAAGGAGCTGACAGGAGATTTCCACTTTTTGCTCCTGATGCGAAAATAGGCAGGACAATCAAGGATGTTTACTGCTATGCAGCTCTTATAGAATAATTTGAATAACTTGGAATAGTAGATAAAATGATAATGGCTGTCATATTAGTAAAGTTTATGCGTATTTGTTTAATGAGATTTTCAGCGGCATATTATATTGGTGGGATTATCTTACGGGAAATTGACGAGGTTAGGGATTTTGGAGTTATGTTGAATAGGAAACTGAAGTTCACAGGTTTACATCGCAAAAATTGCAAATAAAACTTAGAGGATAATCGCGATGTTGAAACTAACATTTGCATGTAAACATATGGCTGTCAGTTTTTTTATATCTTCAAGAAGTCTTGATACGACCGTACCTGGACTACTGCGCACAGATTTGTTCTCCTGGGTTCGAAGGGCAGAGAGAAACTGTAAAAAGGGCGAAATGAAGAATAACTTGGATGACATCTAGATGATGTAATATTCATTAGGAAGACAGGTTAAGAGTGTATGAGGATTGCAGACACTGCTAAACAGAAGAACGAGGCGTGATATTATAAGGGGTCTAAAAACTTCTGAAAGAGTGTTGTAGGTATCAGCTGATGAAATTTTTCGTTATATGGGGAGAGGATCCGCGGAAGTTAAATTTGTGTGCAATTAAGAAAGGGGTGGGAGCTAGATTCGTCTCTCAGAGAATGGCGAGTCGAATGCAACGATTTCAGACGTTTCATCTAATGTGAACGATCTTCGGCTTTTCTGGAAAAGTTCTTGACTCCCTGGAAGTCTCATATAATAATAATAAAGGTTCATTGGGTCTTAGATGGATTCAAACTCGGGTGCTTTCAACACAAGAGTATAGTCAATATTTAGAGCTATAAAATTTTGTAGCTAACTAGAAAAATTTACAGGTAATAAATTTATTTCATTCAAGTTTAAGTTTTCTTGTTTAATTTTTCTAAGTATGTCAAATTACGTACCGATATTAAAGCATTTATTTATTTATTGTTAGCAGTAAGGCCAAAGTGTGAAAATTCTACGATGCTCTGTATCGTGAAGTCCTTAAGAACTTGAAAACAAAGGGAAAAGGTGTTAACGCAATCAGCTTATAACCAATGTGCTGATGCGCATTTTAACTTAGCAGCGTTTCGTCATTCTGTTAAATCTCATTCCATTTTTATTTCAGAATGTGTTGTGAAAACTATAGTAATATTATGATCATAATCGGATATATACAGAAAATAATGACGAATAATTCGCTTCCATGCAGTTTTTCTAGATCTTCGTTATAACTTCCATTGACAGCGATCATAACATTCCCAACTGTGCGGCTATATCTAAACGATTTTGCTATTAAATGCCAAGAAATGTCAGAATGAACGTCGATATATATGAGCCTTTACGCTTTGACATAATCCACGTTTTTAACCAGATGACTACAAGAATAGCTTTCGATGTTAATTGATGTCATTCCAATGCTGACTATAACACACATTCATTTTTAAAGTCCTTTGGTAAACAGTCAACGTTATTACTGTACTCAGCGAATGAAACGCGCACGCATGCACACACACACACACACACACACACACACACACACACACACAGAGAAACAAAAAGTTTATCAGTAGAGAACGTGTTGTGTTGTTTACCCTGCTGTTCGTAGCAAGTGGCAAAGGAACGTTAAACCTATATTGGGAAAGTTTAAAAGTTTTACAGCGAACACCTCGGGGAGTGGTAGCAAGCTGAGAAAGAAATAGAAGCTGCTTTATTGTCTCGCGAACTATAATTCAATAAGATGCTAAAGTGGCGCGTGCCTTATCAGTAGGGCAGGAGTATAAATAACCTTTAGCTGTTGATTTATCTGTTAAGTAAGAAATGTCCGATGATAAGGTGGCGAGTTAATATTTCATGAGATTGATGTTTATGTCCTATCGCCAAGTCGATAACGTGGTTGTCTGCAGAAAGTGGGGGGTTGACACTTTTCTGTGAACTTCATAACTAAATAGATTGCCGCGGTTCTCTTCGGAACGTGACAGAGATGCTGCATTTTACCGATAAGGCTAACGGGTGTCACCACGCTTGTAGGGAAGTAGACGAAATGGGCACGAGATTCCAGTTTACATCGGAGAAAAAGAAATTCGCCGACACAATGGACGCCGCATAATAGGGAGTGCTTCCTTTGAACGCAAATAACATTAGCACACTAACAATGAACGGCTTCTGTTCACCCTCGTGCATCATTTCTATTTATTTACGTTTTTCTTATTTTTTTGAATACATGAACACGAATAAAAATTGACCTTTGTTCTCTTGATAATTTTTTTCTCGGTTAACTTTTCTCTTTATTTGAAAGAAATCCAACGAATCATAGAATTCCGATTTAAATTAGCAATGAAGAAAACCCAAAATTTCAATGCCTACCGAATTAATTTTTAAATGATCTATTGAATGATACCGATTATGATTATTGCGAATGAGAACCTGGAGTAATATAAATATTCTTATTTCAATGATCACATGCTATTATTGTAAAGAGAAAAGTAACATGTTTCAAGTAGCAATATATAAAGGCAAATTTATGCCGAAAGATGGCGCCACCAAAACTACAATACCACGAATTGTAGTAAATCGTTTCATTTTTCAAGTTCTTTGCCGAATTTAATAATTTCCATTGTTGTCTCCACATTTGATTGTTACTCTTTGATGAGAATCAATTGCGGATCGTAAGAATTATCCTATCTTCAGAGAACGAAACTGTAGCTGTCAAAAACGTGAAAAACAGCATTATAGAGTTCATGAATCTAATAGATCAACGCTTCCCAAACTGTGGGCCGCGGCCCCCTTGGGGGCCGTAGGTTTTGTTGAGGGGGGCTGTGAAATAATGAAAAAAATTTTTAAATGTTTTAAGACTAAGTAGATTTTTTTATTTTAAAAGAGATGTATTTAACTTTTATTATTTATTATTTCTTTTTTGTTATTTTTTATATTTTAATGGAAAAATTCACTCATTGGTGTTGGTTCACAAACTTTGCGTCCTGCGTATTTCGGCGCTTAATGAATATTAGTAAATATCGCTTATTCATATGTTTCATTTGAAAGCAGTGGTTAATTGTATTTACTTCGAATGCTCTCCAGGGAAGCTCCAAATCTTCCTGTCCCTTTCATCACAGGTTCGTAATCAGGGACTGTTGATATTGACTTTATATACATATTAAAACTCGTTTTATATTATCACTGTCATCCGAGCTAGTTTTCTGTTACCAATAAAAGTTTCGCATATACTTCACACATGAAAAAAAGCTTAAACAAGTTCATGTGGGGAGATAGTAACTCACTTGCAGTGGTAAACAACACCCTCCCTAACAGCCACTATACTGCAGAGGCAATAAAAACAAGTACTTTTATTATGCCAGTGAATAAGGTATAAGGAGTCTGTGTAATATATTTCTCAACAAATAGTGCAACTAGAGACAACTGGGATAAAACACACTAATTAATGAATCACATGTCCCCTCATACAGAAACTATGCTGCATAGACTGAAACAAAACCATATGTTGCATGGGCAAACACAGTATCTAACTAAAAACTATTGTTATTAATTAGATGTGTGTGAATTCGATTTCCCCAAGGCAGCAATAAAATTCAACCGAACGTGTTAAAATTCGTAAAAGTGTTAATACTAATATATATATACAGGGTGTTCGGGATAAATTTGACAGTTTCGTAAGGAAAAAGAAAATCTTCTTTGTATCTATTAAATTTAATGAATTGACAAAAAAACATTACAGGCAGAGTTAATTACAATACTATCAACAAGATTTACTCAAAATAACCACCATTAGCATCGATCACAGCTTCAATTCTGCTTCGGAACCTCGAACAAGCTGATGCTACAGTCTCCCTGGGAAGGGCCGCAAAAACTGTTTTAATTTTATCCATTAACTGGGCTTTTGTATTACTGGAAGTGCGATTGGTGTCTTTTTCAACTGCGCCCCATACAAAATAATCCATGGGGTTAAGGTCTGGGGAGTTTGGAGGCCAAACGTTTGGACTGGTGAAGTCGTAGAAATTTTCAGACAACCATTTTTGACTTTTCCCAGAGGTGTGGCAAGGGGCCGAATCCTGCTGCCACACATACGGCCTACCATTGGCTACCCTTGTTATCCAGGGCTTGACTACAGTTAGCAACTCCACGAACAAAGCCCGAATTCCAATGCCAGGGTTCTTCAACACCTGTTCCTGCAGATTTGCGAGGAATTCTGCTGTACGAACGCAATCAGATCGTCTGCTAGGGATCTTTCTTCTTGCTACATCCTCGTAGTCACCATTGCAAGTCTCTAGTTCATGCCTGATTGTTTTTACTGTATTCAGGGAGCATTGGGCAGCAGTCGTAATATCCTTATTTTGATGGCGGGCACGAATCATCATGATACAAGTTATTCTCTTCCATGATTCAGGTGGGTTCCAGCTATCCATCCTTTCTGACATCTTGTATATGAATGAAGAAGGGTCCAAACTTTTAAATGAAGAGAAGTGTGTGTTAATACATGTAACTTACGGAAAAATATAATTAATTATAAATATGTCAAATTTATCCCGAACACCCTGTATATATATATATATATATATATATATATATATATATATATATATATATATATATATATATATATATATATATATATATATATATATATATATATATATATATATATATATATATATATATATATATATATATATATAATGAATGTTATGGCACTTTCACATATGGAATTCGGTTGAAGAGAGTTAGCATTTCAACTCAATTGTCAGCTATGCTTTTATCTTTCGATTGCGCGATCTTTTGTTAATACCGCACCAATCATCTGCACGTTTTAATAACCTGCCTTTGCTGTCTGTTTCGCGTTAGGCTTAATTACCGTAAAGGGAGAAAAGTCACAAAAGAGAAAAATGTTTCTGGTTCGGGGGATTCCCTTATTCAGGTAATATTCACTAATTTCATGTTATCAGTCTGTGGTGTGCCAGTATCGGTAAGTGGTGATATTATTTGATCTATTCTACGTTAAAAAGTTTAACCCTGAGATGGATAAGTGGCTGATAAAAAATATAAAAAAATTCCCGCGAACAATCAGAAGAAGCAGAAACAGACTCAAAAAAAAAAAAAAAAAAAAAAGGACAGTATATCATATTTTACCAAACAGCCCGCGTCGTCTTCAGAACCAAACGGTAAGAGGCAAAAAATGTAATATATACATTTGATTTTTGCAATATTCGCTGTGTATATTTTGTATTGAATATAAATACAATAAATATAATAATAATATATCTCTGTATTACGATTTTTTTTCGAGGGGGCCGTGAAATATTTTAATTTTTGCAAAGGGGGGCCCTGACATCCAGAAGTTTGGGAAGCACTGTAATCGATCATGTCCTATTAAAAAGATTTAAAGAGCAAGAAAATATTTTAAAATATTCCAGAAGCTAAAACATAGATAATTTTACACTCTATATAATCTTTATAAAATCTATACACATCGTATAAATTAATGCTTCTGGATATGTTCATAAATAAATACATCCTAATTATCAAATTGAGCCTCTCTAGCCCAGTGGGTATATACGAGTTCTTTACATCAGCGTTTCCCAAACTTTTCCGATGACGGAACACTTCACAAATCCTGAAATTTTCACGGAACACCTTGGTTATTTTGTAATGTATTAATTAATAATTAATTGTTAATTTAGCTGATTTTTATTATTAATTAATAACTGATCATTAATTATTAATTAATAATTAATTAAACATCAATTAAACCATCATTAAATTAATTTGTGCTGATTTTCATTGACATATTCCATTCTGATCACCAAAAATTTATAATATTATTATAAGTACTTACGGGTGAATGCAGACTTTTTCTCCTGTGTGCTGGTAAGTTTCCCCTGCTTTTGTACATCCTGGAGATCGCTTTGTAGGCTGGTGGTGGATGACTCACTATCTGCTGTGTCACAAACACCTTCAATAAGAGAAGGTGTTTGTGACACATGTTAATTAATGTTAAAATTTAAATCTGTAAGCCTATTACTTTTAAAAAATCATGGCACTACGGTTTCGAAACTTTCACCCTACAATACGAACTTGCGAAGAAAGTATTCAATATTATTAGATTTGAGAACCGGATAGAGATTACTACCTTGATCTTCAATTATAGTGGAAACATTTTCTTTATACTTCCTTGCTGATTGGTCACTAACATTTGCAACACAGATGTTATTTCTTTATGTTTTGAGAACAGAGGATACGCCGCCCATTGTTGTAATCGGCTTGCAGGCAATGTTTATGATCGGTCATAAAGAGCGGTATTCTCTTTCCCGATTGTTGAAAGATTTCGATGTGTGAAAATTAACAATAATTCATGAATATTTCCATCTTTAAAAATATGCCGCTTGGTCACTGACATTTGCTACACAGATGTCACTTCCTTCAGTTTTGAGAACAGAAGATACGCCGCCCATTGTCATAATCGGCTTGCAGACACTTTTTGTGACCGGTCATAAGCAGCGGTATTCCCTTTCCCAAATGTTGAAAGGTTTCGATGTGTGAAAATTAACGATAATTCATGAATACTTCCACGTTTAAAAATACACGGCTTGGTCACTAACATTTGCTACACAGATATTATTAGGCTTTCTGGGTCTGATCTTTTCGACATATTCACGAATATTATTCTCTTCAGAATATTTTCACTATAAAATATTTATTCATGAAAAATGCTTAGAAAACTAAAATGACAAATTCCAGGAGAAATTTTCGCGGAAGAACAATTATTCACTTGCTTTACATAATCCTTATTATGTATCAAGGCATGTTTAACAGGCTTATTTGAAATGCTCTCTCTCTCTCTCTCTCTCTCTCTCTCTCTGTAAGGGAAAAGGTGGTTATTTGAAACAGAAAAAAAAAAAAAAACCTCATAGCCTTCTTTAATGTTAACTCAAGTACGATCATAAGTATTGAATACCAGACAGTGTTAATCTACTGTAGTTAAGACAGATCTTATTTTAATGACCTTAAAGTAGCTTTATAAAAGAACTACGGAGATGACCTGCTCGCTGGCTGTCGCTTAATTTTCCAGTCATTGGACACTGAAGTTTTTATTTTGTTATTTTTTCTTACTCACTTCATTTATTTGAATAAGAAAATTAAAGGATCAATTACATGTGACTTCTTAATCCATAAATGGTATTGGAGCTTTTCCAGGAGCAACTTTCTTTTTTCCTTTTATAAAGAGAGAAATAGCAAAAGTGTTCCTATTAATTATTAGAACTTTCGCCTAATATTTGCTTCCCACATTTTACTCTTCACTGATAGCTATCGAAGGAGAAGTAGGAAGTCCCATCTTTAGCTAAGGAGATGAAGAGGACCAACTGACATTGTATTGAGAGAGGGGATCCGAGATCTAAGAGGCGTTGGGTTTGGTGTGTTTTAGCGTTATGACCGAGGCATCTAAGACTATGAAGCCAGTTTATTATGCGTGTGTTCGTGTGGCCGGTTTGCCTGTTTGCAGAATGAAAAAGCCAAATTTCTAGAAGGATCTAAGAGAAGTTACTAATAAATATTTATTACATATTTTTAAATGTTTCTTATTTCATTAATATGATCAGTTTTTTTTTTTTTTTGCATTAATAGCATTTAAGGAACATTTAAATTCGTATTATAAATAAACAATTCTGCATGTTTTTTCATTTTTCATATTTAGTTGAAAAGAATATTTTTGCTTCCGATTTCTTAACATATGCATCTCATGCATCGCTTTTATTCTAGGTCGTCCGCGGTAAGCAGCTCTAAAATAGCTTTATTTTGAAGAGTCTCATAACTATTTACATGGCTCATGAGTGTAGTGTATATAAATGCCACCATTTAAATATTATAAGTTTTACAAACTTTAATTACAGATATATGCGAACGGAAGAGAAAACAAAAGACTCAGCATGTGTGTTTTATGGATTAACTGATAGAATTGGCGAGCTCGTAATGGCACACTTCAGAGCAGCTGTAACATTGGTGTTCTCTTGCTGACTTTAAGTGTACATTTAATTGAAACCAGGTGACAGTTAGTGTGAGTTGATGTGTCGTTTGTGAGGGGAGGAAGAGAAGATAAGCCAGTCATTAGAACAGATAATTGGAACTTGTTCCAAAGTAGTGATTTTGTAGCCTCACCACTGCTAATGCTGTTGGGCGAACTCTTTCATTATGATAATAGAATAAACAATGAGAAATCGATGGCTTCGCTGGGCATCATGGGAAGGCAGTGCAGTTAGGAACTCAAGTAAAGAAGTGTACACGCCATTAACTGGTGCAGTAGTTTTGGATCCACAAATTAAAGAGAAGTTTCGGATGCCACTGGGGGGGGGGAGGATCTGGATAGAATTGTATAGAATCAATGTGTATTGTTCTGATTTTGTATGCGATAGTGGAAGCAATTTCATCAATTTCCTGTTCAATAACTGAGGATATTTGGTCCAGTTTTACACACACACACACTGCACCTCTCTTTCTTTCCCAGCTCACGTAACCATTCGATGATCTTCCTGTTATTATGACAGACTCACTAAAGCCCGAATCACTCTTATAACTAAGGACTGCACATATGAACTGACGTCATAGCAAACATATCTTGAGCAAAATATAGGGAATTCGTGCAATACGGTATTGCTAACCACCTGCATTCTTTTAAGAATCCTAGAACACCGAAAAAGAAAACACTCTCTTGTAATTTTTTCGGAAACAGTTTTTTTTATCTTGTAAATTAGACAAATGGGAAAATGCACGAAATTATTGGACAAGATATTCTCACTTTGAGTTTGACATACCGTAGTAGTTATCCAATAAATGTGTGTATGTGTGAAGATGAGCTGACTATTATGATTATCATCTGTATTTATTCTCTGTGAGAACCTCCGTAGCTCATCCAGTATAGATGAATCCCTTTGGTCGGAAAGACCTGGGTTCGATTCCCGTCCATGACGTGAGGAATCTTTATCTAGGTCTCTTTCGACTAAAGGTGAGTTAGTCGGTCTCATATGGAGGAAGGTTTTTTCACCCGAAAACTCGGGTTTTTTGTTCCCAGAACAGGCAAACTGGCCCTGTGAACACACACACACACCACGGATCTCCAGAGATAGGATACCTCCAGAAATAAGGAGTAACCAACCTATTCCGTAGGAATTTCGGTTCCGAAGCCTACAAGGTAAAATGTGTAGGTCTACGAGTGAGCGTAAATTAGGATAGGATAGGATTCTCTGGGAAGTCAGTCAACTCTGCTGTTTTCAAAATCGTGGCTCCAGCCAGATGGGAACCCACCATAAGCGCTTTATCGAACTCCGAAAGATTCTTTGTTTTTCCCATTGCGATCAACAGATTACTGATTCTTAAGCAGTTACACAGAACAAGTGCACACATTTTGTACATACACTGCGTAAGTGACTTTTACGTATATCTGCATAAAGGCTTCTAATTCAGTGGCCATCATCACAGTCATCCGACAAGAAAAAAAGGCTTATATTTTTGTACTAATGATGTAATATTTACAATTTGGCCCTCGCCTGAACAACTGCTTACTCTTACAAATTCTATATTTGTCCGGTTTTAAGTGCGGAGAAGTCATCCTTGCGGCTACCCTCAAAATTTGCTAGTGTATATACAAGTTACGAATAGAAGTTATGCCCCCCCCCCCCCCATTCTCAGTCCAACTCCCAACTCTTTAGTCTTGCTTACTATTCATTTGTCTCAGGGATGAAGGATCTGTCATTTGAATTTCCCAGACGTAACAATCAACTGATTAAAGTAAATCTGCAGACCAAAGAAATTATCATACATTTTAAAGATTACTATAAAAATCGACGTCCTAATCTCTTTTGAGGCGAGTTTCACTAAATCCACAAATACTTAGATTCGTTTTGTTCGTTAATCTCATATGCAAGTTATTCCAGGCCACAGGCTGCACAGATTTCGTTGAAATTTGGCACTTGAATTGCCGAAATGCGTCGGAATTATATTTTGCAGTAACTCATTCTTCCAGATGAAGATGCTATTTAATGAAATGTGAGGTTTAGATTGTACAGAAGAACATGCCCATGTAGTCAACTTTAATGCTGCCTAATTATTTGTATTGATAAAATATGGTCAAATATTTCAAAATGATAGTTATAATTCTACTCTGGATGGATGGCATTTAATGAAATATTAAGGATCTGTATTAAAATATGCCAGCTACTTTAATTTTAGTTATAATTGGACCATTTGTAATAGTCTGATTGAACTGGACAACACAAATTTATGTCCAGATCACATATGGCGAAAATGTCCGTGGCTCAGTTGGCAATTACAGTACCCTTTGTTCGAAAAGACTTGACTTTGGATCCCGTCTAGGATGCGGAGAACATTTATAAGAGCTTTTCCACTGAAAGTGAGTTAGCCAGCCTCATGTAGAGATGGGAAGATTTCTTTCCCACGGAAATTCCTGTTTTAATCCTCAAAACAGGCAAGCCAGCCATAGCACACGCAATGAATATACACCACAGAAAATGCAGATGTGATTAACCGCCCAATCACAAAGAGATTGAGTGATTAACTATAACCACCCAATCTGTTTATGATTGAGTGCTTATCAAAGAAGCTACTAGGTCGTGAAACGTCATCGAACATAGCACGAAAAGGAAAATAGGAGGATAAAGTATAAATAAAATAATATTAGTAATATAAATAAAATATTATAAAATAATATAAATAACATAATATTAATAGGATATAATTTAAAAAAAAAACACTGGTATGACATAGACTCAACTATAGTAGAGGAACAAATTACAGTAAAATTCGTTTTTGAGCCGGTCCTAGCTTCAAGATAGAAATAATAATAACCTTCTCCTTTTTATGTCTTTAACTGGATCGCTATTATTGACTAAACAAAACTAAATGATAATAAATTCTCTTTGACTTGTCGAGTTAAAAAACATCTACAGTAGATAAACCATAAGGTTATCTAAATGACATCATCCCTATTTGAGACTAGGATTGCGAAATGCAGAGTGTTTATTATTCTCCGCAATCATTGCTTACTTTTTTTTATTATTATCAAATGTACTTGAATTCTCCTTAATAGTTTTTTTCTCTTACATTTAAGAGAATGTTCAAAGCGTACATATATTTAGACGATGTTTATCTCTCTTTTAGAGTGCGAACAGAGGAAAGAACAAATTATAGTAAACAAGAAAGAAGAATAAAAATCGCTATCCCGGATCTAAAAGATTGGTCTGTCCGCTTCTCTTCCCAGGCGTCATTTGAAACAAATCCCAAAGTCTCCAACAGTCGTGTAAGATGAAAAGATTTCTGAAGCTTATCCAACAGCAAAGCGACACCCGTGGGGTAATGAAATGACTGTTGTTACCATGAGGGAGGGAAAGGGGGGGCGGCTAGTTTGTTCTGCCTTGAATTATATCACTGGTATCTCGGGCACCTGTGAAAGTGTAAAGTGAAACTGGGCCGATAAATAATCTTTAACCGCTGATTTATGTTTGAAGTTTGGATGTTCCGTCCATAAAGTGTCAGAAAGAATATTTTGTAACAGCCGTGTCGTTGTTTAAGGTCCCATCAGTACTAAGATAATGTCACGAGGTTATTTAAAGCACTCTGCCTGTGTGTGTGTGTTCTTATCTGCGAACATAAAGAATCTGGAGTTCTCCTTTTGTTCCCTAAACGAGGGAAGGTAATGAGGTGGTTTTGCTATGAAACAACTGAGGTACCACGCATTTCTCGAGTTTGCTAACATGTTTCCACAAAGACTGTTTTAATGGCCTCACTTATTTCGTAATTAAAACAAAGGAAGTTATCTAACCCACCTCTTAGTGCGTTCTGTATACAATGTCATCTACTTGATTACATAAGATGGCACAATTAAATGGTTGCTCTATAAAGAACAGAGAAAGGAATGTGTTTTGTCTAAGAAAACTGTATTTAAATCAAGTACGCAAAACGTTATTGTTTGAAAAGTTTCAGTTGGATTTGTCGCTGAATTATTGTAAGATCATCTGAAATTAAAGATATTTTGTAATATAATGGTTATCCATTGTTTTGTTCAACTGAAGCAAAGTAATATAATGCATCCTTACACGCATGTATATCGTGCATATATTTGGCACTTGTAGGTTACTTCAAATGCAAAATATATAGTGATATACATGCACTAGAGGAACCTTATCCAAACAAAAAAAATGAACAAACAAACAGACACAGTGCTAGCAAACAGTCCAAAATTTAATAAAATAGCCACGAGATGGTACCACTGTACTGATCGAGAAACATGACTTTCGTTCAGGTTCCTAAGAAATACGAGGTATATAGAATCACACCATAGTTTTTGACAAAACAACAGATAACATATTTCAGGCAAAACATTTTTTCTTCTGGAGTCCCACAGGAACTTTACTATTTCTATACCTTTGGATGTTTTCTCTATAAACCAGCAGGTTCACAGTTTTACAGAGACTCCTTTTATCTTTTCTTTTATGAAATTATGGATTCTACAACAGTGTTAAAAATAACTCTTTTTATTATCCCAATGTTTCGTTCTTCATATCAAGATCATCATCTGGAGCATACATAAATATACAAGACAAGCTGCCTTACAATTCAAACCATAAGCTAGAGAAACAATGATTTGATCACATGCTACTCACTAGCATGACCTCTAGTGAAAAAAAAATATATATATACAGTATATATATATATATATATATATATATATATATATCAAGCTAGATTTAATTTATGATTACATGAATAAACATTCTAGCTTGCAGATGGTTTTGTAAGAAAAAACTTCCAGTAACATCACTGCTACTGGAAGTTTTCCTTCCAATAACAGTGATGTCCTATTTCTATTATTACAATTGTTATTTTTGACTCCTTTTATATTCATCCGTGCAGAAGATGACCCACTCTGCGTTTTGCTCATCAAGTTCCGCATACATAACGAAAGTTCGATTAACATAATGCTGGGGAAGGAGAGAAAGAGAGAGAGAGAGAGAGAGAGAGAGAGAGAGAGAGAGAGAGAGAGAGAAAGTAGAAGTTTAAACCTTTCTCTAATTCTCTGCTAGGCTCCATATTGTTTCTTATTTGTTAATCACAATAACGATTCAGGGATTAAAAGGAAAATATTTCCTTTGTGGCTGATGCTGTGTCAATATACGTCAAAACACTGCGGGGGGAAATGAACAAAAACGCAATGTGCACCAATGATTTAATCTTTGTTTTTCAATCAGGTTCATATTAAGAAGAGAGGAAGCTGTTTAGGTCTTACTCAAGTGTTGAATGCAAGATTCTGTTCCTGATTGTCGAGAAATGAAGTGCAGTGTTTTTATTCTACAGACCATTATATGCAAGTAGTAGTATACCAGCCACTAGTAACCAGATCAAGATCAAGATAAGATAAGGAATCGTGATGTGATTGGTTGATGACGTCATTGTGTGTGACGTCATGAGTTTGGAATGTTTGGAATTTCCCTGTGGGCATATGTGTCAATGGCTTCAGTTCTTGTGTTTTGGTTCGCGTATGGCATTATGGGTGATGATAGAGATATGGATTCGTGTTGTGATTGGTGGGACACTTTGAACCAGATGAAGATCAAGATAAGATAAGGAATCGTAACGTGAATGTTTGTTGCTATGAGATGTAGATAAGTGACGTCATTTGTTAGTTGTAAATAAGTGACGTTATTGTTTTGAATGGAAAAGGGAGATATATTAGTGTATAAGGAATCGTGTCGTGATTGGTGGGACACTTCAGACCAGATCAAGATCAAGATAAGATAAGGAATCGTGACGTGAATCTTTGTTGTTATAGAGTTTGGAATGTTTGGAATTTCGCTGGGGCCCTCGTCTATCGGGGATATCACGTGGTGTGTTTGGTGACATTTAGAGATAAGAATCGTGACGTTATGTGTTTGGAAATTTCTGGGTAACATATCTCTCTGTGATATCACATGGTGTTTTGGTTTGGCTATGGAATTGTGGGTGATGTTTTTGAGGTAAGATATCTTGGAATTTTCCCAGGGTGACACATCTGTCATTGTCGTCATGTTTTGTTTGGTTGTCTAATGATGGGTGTACTAATTTCCAATACATTATGGGGTATTTCTTTCTTTCCTGTTAAAGGTGGCAATTGTAGAGTAGAGTAGAGTTGTGATGGCGTCCGTGTTTAGGTTTTCTGAATAATTTAATTATATACACTAATGTCACTCAAACATACAGTTTTTTTTCCTTCTATAGATGGCTGTACTAATTTTCCAATACATTTTGGGGTATTTCTTTCCTGTTAAAGGGTGGGAATTCTTAGAATAAGTCATGATGGCAGTCGTGTTTCGAGTGTTTTTCTGAATAATTTAATTTTACTGGTGTCCCTTAAACACGAACGCACGCACGCACGCACACACACACACACACACACACACACACACACACACACACACACACACACACACACACACACACACACACACACACACACACACACACACACACACACACACACACACACACACACACACACACACACACACACACACACACACACACACACACACACACACACACACACACACAGTATCGTACTTATCAATATCAGTAACAATGGTGGTGGCAGAACCAATGTTAAAAGAAGAACGCTGCTTAGCCTGGATGAATTTGTGAAAATCAAAAGAGCTGATGTGGAAATTAACAACAAAGACAATCTTTGCATGGTGCAAGCACTTGTTTGTATGTTTGGGCATCATCAGTGTGTGAAGAAACACCCAGAACAAGTGCTCGGGCAATGCAAAGTTTGTCTTTGTTGTTAATTTCCACAACAGCTCTTTTGATTTTCACAAATTCATCCAGGCTAAGCAGCGTTCTTCTTTTAACATTGGTTTTGCCACGACCATTGTTACTGATATTGATAAGTACGACATCGATAATCAGATCATTTGCCAAAAGAAACTCGCGTTTCGATTGGGCAACAGCATAAAAAGCATCAACTATCCTTTGGATTGTTAGTTCAGAAAGCAACATGAATGGTAGGTTCATCTACTATCCTTTGGATTGTTAATTCAGAAAGCAACATGAATGGTAGGTTAATGTTGCTTTCCAAACTGGATGCACTAACGCCCCCAACCGAACGTGAGTAAAAGTTCCTGAACTCGATAAATGCTGAATGATCTCATTAAGCATATCTCGAAATATTTCAAAAAAACACTCTGGTGAAAAGAGTTCCAGATCACGAAATCGAACTTGATACTCCAATTGTCGATTTTGATACTGATAGATTTATGTGATCGGGCCACCGAAACAGTATAAAAGTCCCTGTATGAGGGTTCAATAGTAGTAGAAGTGGAGAGTTTATTTTCACATCCAGTAACTGAATGTGAATTATATAAATTTTGGGGAGGGTCGCGACTTCCTCCAGCCACACCAGCAATTGTTACATTAGAATTAATACCACGTCCTATGCTTTGTTCATTTTCGCAACCATTTTCTCTTGTCAAATCAACCTCTACAATGGTGGGTTGATGAATGAATATATTCCCATTACCATGAACAAAACGAATAACAGATGTTCGCTATTAAAAAAACAAAATTACTTTCTAGATTTCAGAAATATCGTTCAGAAATAAAAACTCAAGGTGATTTTAGCAATTTCAATACTACATGAGATTTTCACTAACACAGTTTTACTAAACATCACCCCTCAAAAATTTTCATCAAAAAATCCTAATAACCAAAAAAATAAAACTAAATGTTACTCATCATAATGTTTTTAGCAATTTCGACACTACGCGATGGTTTCACTAAAACAATATTACGAAATCACTGAATATCTTTTCCCAATCAAAAAAAAAAAAAAAAAAAAAAAAAAAAAAAAAATATATATATATATATAATGACTTATGGGATTTCACTTAACACCAGACAGATTGAATATCATGAACATAATTTTTATTTTTGCATTGCAAAAACCACCTTATAACTTTATAGACAAAAATCGCTAATGTAGTCACTATAATTCATATGACATTGCTATAAAATGACAAAATTAACTTACGTTTTCTCCAGAAAAACTCATTTTGAAACCACAGTCTTCTGAATGCATACAAAATTACCAATACTAGAAACTCAAATGAAACGAAAGACCCTTTAGTCTATTTATAAAAAAATTAGAACCAATGGATAACCAATAACTACAACATGTGACAATGAATAACTTAGTTCTCAACGATCAAACAAGGTCAAATTACGAACCTTTGCTACCCATCAGTAGTGTAATAATCCATTCCTGTATCACCTCGAAAACAATTAGTCACAACAGTAAGCTTGAGTAATACATAATCCTCGGGAAATTTACCTTTGAAGAAACTGCGATACGTATAGGAAGTGATGCAAACAACTTAGTTCTCAACGATCACACAAGGTCAAATACGAACCTTTGCTACCTAACACTAGTGTAAACATTAGTAACATCAGAAAGGTTGACTATTACACATCCCTGAAAAAAATTTTACCTTTGAAGAAACCACTATATGGCTATGAAAAGAACGATAACTATGCGGAAATGAGTCACTCAGATATCTACAAACAATGCTAATGAAAATTAACAGTGTGGGAAAATAATTCACACACAATTTATTTATTTATTTTACTCACTTATTCTGGTTATAATATATAGTTAACTGAATTTTAAAGTAAAACCTATAATGAAAAAAGTCAGCAGGATTTCAGACTTGTGTTTGTGTTCTGTGCTGTGAATATATGTTAATAATCAACAATTTAGAATATTCAGAAAACCTAGATAGTACCAAGATGTTCTCATTCTGGAAAGAAATGTAAGTTAATTTTTAACTTAAACATAATAATTGATAATTGTAATTTTAATAATCACTGGTCGTATGTTTTTGGTAAGCGTAATTCTAATACTGAATTTTTTTTTTCATAAGAATAAACATAGGGTACATATTAGAGTATCGACATGGATACATTAGCGACTTTTCATGTCTAATATGTATGTGTGTGTGTTTAAGGGACACCAGTAAAATTAAATTATTCAGAAAAACTTGAAACACGACTGCCATCACGACTTACTCTAAGAATTCCCACCCTTTATCAGGAAAGAAATACCCCAAAATGTATTGGAAAATTAGTACAGCCATCTATAGAAGAAAAAAAAAACTGTATGCTTGAGGGACATTAGTATATATAATTAAATTATTCAGAAAAAAACCTAAACACAGACGCCATCACAACTCTACTCTACTCTACAATTGCCACCTTTAACAGGAAAAAAAGAAATACCCCATAATGTATTGGAAATTAGTACATCCATCATTAGACAACCAAAGAAAACATGACGACAATGATGGATGTGTGTCATCCTGGGAAAATTCCAAGATATCTTATCTCAAAAACGTCGTCCACAATTCCATAGCCAAACCAAAACACCATGTGATATCACAGAGAGAGATATGTTACCCAGAAATTTCCAAACACATAACGTCACGATTCTTATCGCTAAATGTCACCAAACACACCACGTGATATCCCCGACAGACGAGGGCCCCAGTGAAATTCCAAACATTCCAAACTCTATAACAACAAACATTCACGTCACGATTCCTTATCTTATCTTGATCTTCATCTGGTCAGAAGTGTCCACCAATCACAACACGAATCCTTATCTCAACCATCACCCGTAATTCCATAGGATAACCACAACACAAGAACTGAAGCCATTGACACATATACTCCAGGGAAATTCCTAATATTCCATTCTCTATAACAACAAACATTCACATCACAATTTCTTATCTTATCTTGATCTTCATCTGGTTCAAAGTGTCCCACCAATTACAACACGAATCCTTATCTCTATCATCACCCATAATGCTATACGCGAACCAAAGCACAAGAACTGAAGCCATTGACACATATGCCCACAGGGAAATTCCAAACATTCCAAACTCATGACGTCACACACAATGACGTCATCAACCAATCACGTTACGATTCCTTATGTTATCTTAAGATGCAAAAAACTACATCTACTAGAACGAAATCACCTCTTGATAACTATAACCTATAGTTCAAGCAAGGCGAATGCCTTAAACTAAAGAAAGAGCCACATTTTCTTTTCTAAAAAAAAAAACCCTACAGGGGAGCAACCATCGTTTTCCCATTAGAACCGACCCAACCTACCAGCAACGGAATCAATTAAAATCATTATCGAACAATATGAGCAGCAGTCCAATTTTTAAAGCATTGAGACATTTATTCTACGGTATGGCGCAAAAAAAGTACTGAACTTCAACACCCTCTTCAGTACAAGCGCTATGAGATATGCCATTCGACTCATGCCCGTTGAGGGGAAAGACATTTACTGTTCAGCATTATTTCCGTTCACACGGAGTTGGTAAAGCAAATGGTCCAAGCCTACGCCTACGACATGTCTGTGAGCAGTTTGTTCGTCGTTTCCGTAAGCGTTCCCCAAGCAATAGTGTCATCGTTGCCTTAATCGAGAGGTTCCAATGTACTGGGAGTGTTCTGCTGCAATGCAAAGGGCATTCGGAGACTACGAACTGTTAACACAAATGAGAACACGGGCGTGTGCTGCAAGCTTTACGGCCTCCGAAACGCACTCAACGCCGAACAGCGGTAAAACTTGGGATACGGAGAATCCTTAAGGAGCTGGGTGCTTTTTCGTACGTCATTCAGGTGGGTCAGTGTCTAACAGCAGCAGATTACGCTACACGGCGGGAATACTGTGCAAGCGTGCTAGCCAATGTCTATGAGGATCCATCCTTCTTCCATAATGTCTTGTTTTCGGACGAAGCGCATTTCCATCTAAGCAATCATGTAAACAGACGAACTTACAGGTTTATTGATTTCTCGAGACCTAAATTTTTCCAAGAGAAACCTCTTCACACTAGAAGATCACTGAATAGTGTGCAGTTTCCGGCCATGGCATAATTGGACCTTCTTCATTGAAGAGGGTGGTATAACTGTGACCTTGAATAGCGAACGCTACATCAACAATGTGTTGGTTCTGTTCACCCAGAATTTGCATAGGATATGTCGTGCAAAAAAAAAAAAAAAAAAATCCATTTCATTCAACAGGACAAAGCAGCTTGTCACACATCACGGTGGTTCTGGAGCCTGCGTATCAGCACACTTTCCCAGGAGGCTCATTTCGAGGTTGACAGAATTCAAGGTTTATGGGATCATAAACCCTTCGCGTTTATGATCCCAATATCACTTGAAGCCATCGTTTGGGGCATGTTGAAGGAATGGGTATTTCACCATGACCCGCCTTCAAACCTTGATGAA